>NC_046185.1:58475759-60975759 GCF_011004875.1 Balearica regulorum gibbericeps | reverse complement strand
GTCACTGTTTATGAAATCCACATGTAGTACTGCTAATTTATGGTTCTATTCTGAGAGTTATAGCGACCTGTGTCTGTAGCAGCAAAAGAAAGTTAGAATAGGGTCCACCTACAAGGGAATGAATGTCCATCTGACATGAACTGAAGCAGAAAGGGTACCAACTGCCTTGGCAATACTCATCAGCTACAGCTTGGGAAAAGACTACAGGAAAACTCAAAGCTCCAGAACATAAGAGAACTCTGAGATGTGATAAACAGGAGGTAAAAATGGAAAGCAGAGGTTATTTAGATGTGGACTTTAGTTGCCAAAAGAGAGCTGGACTGGAATGCACAGCAGGGCAGGGGCTTAAATTTCATTCCACGCCATTATTTCCTTTTTAACTGCCAAGAACTAATGAGCTGCAGTAACAAAAGATCTCATGTCTGGAGGAAGGGACCACAAGTCTTTGGACTTAATTTGAACTTTGGGTTACACTGGGGAGGAGTAAAACCCTAATGGTCCGAAAATAAAGAGAGGCAGCAGCAGAAGGCCATGCATTGGGTCACAAAGGGATAATTTGATGGTTGGCTAAGCTTTGAACAGAAGTCTCATGTAAAATGATCAGAATTGGTAGATGATACAATATAAGAGTTTGGTATAGAATTGTCTTTCTAGTGCTTCTGAGAAAGCAGTGGTGCAACTTTTGATGTTGTCTGATTGTTGTTAGTGAGTGCCAAACTAGGAATTGATAGAAAGTTAGCATACTTATTCCTCTTCTCATAAAAGAATCTTCTTTGCTTTATACCAAACGGAAATCAATGCTCTAAGAAGTTAAAGCTAACACCTTAGGCAAACATAATTAATGTAATTTATTTGTAACAGTCATCTGAATATTATGCAATCTACAATCACAGACAGCAAATTATTCACTGAATTATTTAAGAAATAAAGAACTTTTTCTTTGTGACAAGAATTTCAGAAGGAATTATGTCTAGTAATTGATTTATTTGAAAGTTAACTTCTAGTTTGTCAAATAATATATCTCTAGTTCTTCACTAAAATAATTGGTCTACCATCCTTCATTGATAATCTAAGGAGATGCTTTCACAGTATCCACACATTTTGAAAACTGAATTAATTCCCAGACTAACGATAAGTTTAACTTCTGTCCTAGAACTGCATGACTGTAGCCCAGCCTGGACTCATTAATGCATTGTGTTGCTTCTGTACCTGACAGGCCTACCAATTTACCTAGAAATAGTTTGTGTTGCATCATGCTGTATAGACTTCTCTATGTTTAATGAGTAGAAATTTCACTTTTTATGCATCAATTACATGTATACATCTACAACTGTTGAATTTGCCTTATGAACGATAATACAAGTCTCCAAAATGATCATAAAACTCCCCCATAGTTGATATGCTACATATCAACTGCCTTTATCTCTTCATTTTGTTAGCCTCTCTTCTGAAAGAAGTATTCTGAACTGTGCTTTTTGGCTCACAAATCTCTAATCCACCTCTTTTTGGAGAAAAATGAAATCTGAGAGGAATAAAGAACTATAAGCTAGAAACACATGAGATAATTCTATAGACAAAGGATGGCAATAGCATTATTTCTGGGAGAGAAGGAAAGAGTTTCTGAGAATAATTTTGGGTCTCTTTGATGGCTCTCCCTGTTTTTATACACAGGGAAATAAATGTATTTAATTTTCTGTGATGAAAAATTATTTAAGAACACATCTTATTCTTGGATATCATCATAAACCCTGAATCCCTGGTGTATACAATAAAGAAAAGTTGTCTCACACCTTTGCCATCTGTCAAATACATTTTGGATTGTGTTGTGTACTGATAGGGTCACAGGTTGAGAGGGTTTTAGGGCAGTGAAGGATATATCAGTTCAGTTTGAGAACTACAACTAATGATGGTGATGTTTCTATTTAAAAAAAAAAAAAATCTTTTCTCAATAAGGTTAAAAAACTTAAACCAAAACAATGACATAACGACAGTGATGACTGACTCGTTTGACCTGCATATTAATGTTGATTTTAATTACAGATTCAAATTATCAAAATCAATATCACCAGCTAGTCCCATAGAGCAACAACACCAGTTAGCAACTGGGCAAAATCTTGTCTATTGATCATATGGGATGCTCCACTTACCACAAAAAGCAGAAAAAATACAAGAGTCTGGATTTACGATTGTACTTTTTAACAAGTATTTTATCTCACTTGATATAGAATAAAGGAAACTTTCTCAGCAACAGCTGGTGTTTATAAGTAATTCAGAACATTACAGAATATTCTAGTGTGTTTGCTCACTGTGTTTTATGCTCTTTGCCTGAAAGGAGCAATAGGTTATAATTAAAAATTGAAATAATGGTTTAGAAACTATGTGCTCAGCTTATTTTAGGTGGATAATAAGTAATACAGATATTTCAGTCAGTTCACATAGTTTAATCACTGCTGTTCAGTGGAACAACAGATCGAAAGGAATATTGTGTCTTTCTTCAGGTCTTAGTCCTTGACCACACATAGGTTCCACTGAGACATAATTAATCAGCTACATAAGCATTTCTCAACTCTAACATTTCTTACATTGACATCAAGTTAATTTACGTTAATGTCTCTCATTTTTCAAAATAAGTATATTGAGCTTTGATGATTTTGAATATGGTAGGTTGCTGATTTAATCCTATAGCTCTGAGTAAAAAGCAAAATAATGAATATTTGACTTGCTGAGGAGTAGAGCAAACCAGAAGCATGATACCTTAGAGTGGTAAATTTTATATTCTTCAGCCACAACTGAGCACAAAATCCACTTAAATCTCTTCCCAAAATATCTTGTAATAACTTGGGCCCTATAGCAACTTGTGTTATGCCATTAATGGTTGGACTTGATGATCTTAAAGGTCTTTTCCAACTTAGATTATTCTTGATTCTATGATTTTTTAATCAAAATAAAAACAGCAATAGAGTTGATAATAGTTACTGTTATGGTCCTGATCCCAAATGCTCTTCACCTATATTAAGACAATTCTTTAGGATGCTTTAAACAGTGCTTCCTGTTTTTGTATTCAACCTTTTACCACATTTTATTAGAAGAAAGGGGAAAAAAGTAGCCGTGATTACTTTTTGCATTCCAATGACCAGTAATTTAATTCATATGAAAGTCTGTACTATTGTTTAAGATCAGCTGATGGGATCTTAGTCAGTTACTGTAAATTTTACTCTGTTACCGCATCAACACTTGCAATCTGTATATAGCATAAGTGGCTTATTTATATTTTTAAATTTTTACTGTTACATGTGGCACATCATAGTACTTTATTTTTTAACGTTACTGTTAGTAGTTCTTGAAATATCAATCATATTAACACAATTTTTTGAGTTCAAACCTGGAAAATTTAGCTGGCACAGATATGAAAGATGCAGTACTATTGAGGTGTATTTTTGCTAGATGAAACACTTAAAAATTTTGGCAAAGGAACCAAACAAGCTCTATCATCTTGTCTGCTTGTCCACATATCAAGAAAAACCTTATCACTTGAATAAATACTTCAGCTTTGTTTCCACTACAGAAGCAAAGCTTTGTTTTGCCTGTCTCTTCACTGTGAGTATATACAAAGTAAAGCTGAATATAGCCAAACTTTGCCTTAAAGTGTTCTGTAAAGATCATTTATCATTTATAAAATGATTATGAGAATAATGAAAGAATAAAAAGTGTGGTTTTCTTCTTAAAGGTTTACTACTCAGGCAATGATTTATGGGCAATATTATGTCCTTTGTGATGTTGGCATTGCATATCACGCCAGTGCTTCAAACACAATCTTTGTCTTTTATCTGTAAGGGTTGTGGAAGTAGAAAAGCTAATAGACAATAGGGCATCAACTGTCAAAAATATTGGCTACTCACCAGAAAGCCAGATTTTTAAAGCAAGCTAAGTAATTGAAGCTCTAGAATAGCACTTATATGCAAATAAAGTTTAAGATCAGGTCTTTCATATATGGTAATGGTACTACTGAGATCACAGATATAGAATGTACTGGCAAGGTCTTCCCAATAGTCCAGAGAGAGAAGCTTTTGAAAAGTGATATGCTCTCTTAGTTTCCTCCACCAACATTTGTATTCTTTTTTTTTTTCTTCTTTTTTTAAGGGAAAAAATTAGCTTCATGTTCAAAAAGAAAGGGGAAAATAACCATCTCCAGAGAACATTTAATCTAGGAAAATATGATAATTTTTTTCTTTTAATGGAAGATAATGAAAAGTCATTATAATATCTGCATCATATAATAAATTTCATCTGGTAGAAGGGTTTTTCTCCCCTTTGGCAATCACTGTTTTTCCTTCTCATTTTAGATATTTGTTCAGGATCTCAAAAGCTCAGTAGGATAGGAAGAATATTTCTTGCCAGCCAATCTCTAGATTTTGGTAGACTTGTGTAGTATCCAAATTAAATTATCTTTTTAATACAGATATCTGGTTTTACTCTGTGTCTGTGCATGTGTTCTTCTTCTTTCCTGTCACCTGTGCAGGACAAAATAAAAAAGGGCCTACTGGAAAACTAGTCAACATATAATTAGAAACCAGAAACAAATTATGAGAGACATTAGAATGAGCCTTTAGCAGGAATAGTCCAGATAACATTAAAAAGATGCTAGATCTCAAGGGAGCCTCCAAAATTATTATAAATTACTTTGTATACACCAAATTGCTCCAAATGATCCAAAAGTGTCAGTAAAATAGAGAGAGAATCATTGAAAATGAATGAAACTTGGCATGTCTATGAATATAATACTTTCCAGCTTCTTGACAGCATTTTGAATATGCCCAATCATAATCCATCATGTAAAACAAATGTTTTATACTTCTGGAGAAGATTCTCCTAGGTATTTTAGACAGGACAGAGGTGAAAATAAATTCTTCTTAATACTGAGGGCAGACGTGCACTGCATACAGAAAAGCCTCAAAGTGAGTGAGAGTAGATATGTTTCCCCTTAATGGACAAGTAGAAACTGAAGTAGACTCTGCATGTCTACATGCTCTCCTTACACTGTCATTTCTACTTTTCCAACCTTGTATTCTATAAGAAGGACCTGTCAACTGTACCGGGTTTCTATGTGTATAATGAATGACTTCGAGGGGCTCACCTAACAGGTACAAACAAGCTATAAAACTTGGTTTCAATGCCACATACATCACAACTTGAATTTGCTTCTCCATATACAGAAAGTGAGAGTTTTAGCTTATTGTTGCTACATCTCTAAAAAGTGTGGAAGGGAACTGGCCACAAACATCATAGAAAATCCCTTTGTTGTGTGTCCTTAGCTTTAAATTTCAAAGAAGTCATTTTGTATATGTAACTTGAAATTCAATAAAAAGCGACAGAGGAAGCAGGAATAGGTTGTGACTTCACTTGACAGATTAATCCTTGAGTGAGATCTTTGTATCATGGGTGTATTTTCATAAAACATAGTCCCATGCTTTTGAAAAAGGTGGTAAGAATCAGTAAGGCACCTGGCTAGTTTTATATGTTGAACATCACCATTTCTTTTGGTAAGGCAGAAAGGAGAGAAAGGATGCATTTGAAATGCCCACAGGAACTCATCAGGAGCTGCTGTCTTTACAGATACAGAAGTCATCTTGAAAGATCTGCTTTTATACATTATTTAGGTTTTAATTCCGTCACTCAAATACTTGGGGTTCATTTAAACAGTAGAGGTCCACATCAAAAACTTAAGACTGAACAAACTCTCCTGAAAGAATGTTTATGTTATACTAGGAATTAAAAGAACTCATGAAGGCATTTCTTTGGAGTTTGTCAAAAGTCCTCTGTGTTCACTTCTGGTCTGTTATCCTGTCATTTTTGCTTGGAGCAATCTCTTATATCCTAGATAAATCTGGCCAATGCACTTCACTCAATAAGTCAAATTCTAATTTAATTCAGAGATGAAGAGCTTAACTTCTACATACAAATAAGAAACAGGACTCTCATCTGTTAAAAGGATATATCAGGTCTTGCATGGTGAGTGTAGCATTTGCTGCTATGGTTTCTGCCTTGACATATTTGGTGCAGCACATATAAGTCACCAACAAATAAGCATTGAACATTTTAAGCAACTGTGTGTGTACACACACACGTGTGTGCATTTGTTCCAGTGTAGTTGCATTCACAGTGTACAGCTTCTCCTTCTGCTACGAGGCAGCAGACTAACCGGCAGTACCTGGCATATGCTACCTTATAGCAGGAAAGAAATGGCAGAACTGCACGCATGCAATCTGTGTAGTACTGTGCTGCAACACAAGGGTGTTTTATATTGGAAGCTTTGTAACAAATGCCCTTCTCATGAAACTAGAGTGACTGAGGGAACATCAGCCATAAGCCTGTCCTTCCTCCACTTGACTAATGCATGCATCGTCAAGCACTGGAATTCAAATCACAACCTCTTTCAAAAAAATGCAAAATAAACAGCAATATCTTACTAATTTTGAAATAATGCCACCAGACAATTTTGTTACCAAGATGGGGAGAAGCTTCGTATCTCAGCCTAGTTTGGGGAAACTTAGTAACACCTCTAATTTAATAGTACAAACGATTCTTCAGTAATTGTTGGGATCGTGTGTATTCTAGGTTGGTTGAGAAGATTTCTGTAACAAACATTAATGGGAATAGAGCAATTTTCTAAATAATACAGCTCTTTAAGATGGATTTCTTTAAGCGGAAGGGGCAATAAAGTATTACAACCTAAAGGTTAAAACCTATTCTGAATTTTATCATGGTTTTACTGCTTACTTCAGGAATAAACTTTCCATAAAACATAGGGTAGGAAGTGGCAATGAAAATTTGCTTTTTCAGTATTACACATGAAAGATCATCAGCAAATTGCTTGTGTTAATGTCCTGATGGATAATCGTAGTTACTGTAACACTTGCCTTTCATTACAAATATATCTATATATAGATGTAGTTATAAAATATTGTTGCTGCCACACTAATTTTGTGTGTGTTAGAAGAACAACTTACCAAAACCAAAACATTTAAAATCCTGAGCTGTAAAATAAATTACACAGCATATAGTCAGGTTGATTAACCCCCTGCAAGATCATATTTCCTTTAATTTATTACCTCATATTTAGTCTAATAAAGCACAAGCACATGTTTATCTCCAGAAATTATATGAACATCTGTTTTGCACTGAATGACCTTGTAGGATATTTCCTACAGCTTTGACTGATAACCAATGTGTATTTTAAGACAGCAAGGACAAACAAAGTGCATGAAAGAGGTTCATGATGACAATGTAATTTATAAACATGCTGCATGAGTAATGTGGAGTACCTGCACAATGATGGCCCAGTAATATTTGCTTATAGGACATATTTAACAAATCACTGTGCATTCCATTGTCTTTAGTTTCATGTGAGTTGATGGTAAAAGTGCTGACATTGCAGATGGGTTGCTTAGGGAGGGATAAATGGAATATGGCATTCAATAACAGCCCAACTGAGTAGTGAGTGAAAGTCATAATGTTCTGGCAGGTTATTCACTTGCCTACACAGAGAAACTTAGTGCATTGTACTGAGGTCTTAATAAACTAACCCTGTCAAGACTGATATTAAAGAGACATGTTATCTGTACCCTACCATCATTTAGGACAACAGATAAAGGAATGACCTAATTCATTCTTTGTCACTATTTGCACTTGTTTTATTTTAAGAAAGCATATTGGTTATTTTTGCCTGTCAACTCTTCCGTATTCTGATTCCCTTCTACCATCAGTCCAGAGCTGTCTAAGGGAAAGGGAAATGTTTACAATATTCCTTTTAAGCTTATTTTAAGAAATACGGGTAACATTTCTGTCAGCTTTGACAGGTATAATAAAATCATGCTTTCCCAAACCAAAATTGTGGATCTGTGTTGTCCTACCAGTGTTTTTTGCCATCAGTAGGTTTTTTTTCTTTGGGAGGAGGGTGAGTGCAGGATGGAAATAGGTCAAAGATTTAATTAACAAGAAAATTTTCATCCATTTTCTTCTGTTTTTTCAGGAAAAAATGAAAAGAAAAAAAAATCCAAACCCATTTGGGATTCAGACTGCTTCAGGGCTAAAATTGTACGTTGTGCTTAATAAGCTGAAATGAAATCAAAATGAGTTGCTTACTGAACATATGGGCTATGTGAGTCCATACTGAGGTCTGTTAGGGTATACTTTTATACACACATATACGAAGGTTTTTGGACACCAAGATAAAAATGGAGCTCAGTCTTGCCTGCAGTTTACATTAAGTCCTTAGAAGCATATGCGCCTGGAGAAAGGACTGAGTCAAGAGGTTAGTTTACCTTAGTATTTTACCTGTTGAATTTGTGCTTGTCTGGATAAAAATACTAGAAGTCTTCAGCAATACCAAATGTGATTTTTTTGCATTTGTGTGTTGTGCCGTTTTACTATTTAGCAAGTGTTCACAGGCATTACTAGAGATTATTTGGTGGTTTTTGTTCTTAGCTGTGAGAATTCAAAAGCTGCTGAGTTGGGTGAATTTCCTACGTCCAGCAAATCCTTTTCTGAAAGGCATCCCATGGATCCATGTTATCTTTCTCCTAGTGTATTGAGCAAGGGCTTATTCTCAAACACTGCGTGCAAACCTTTACGTTGCTTGTGAAACCTAGTTTTTTACATTCCTTATCTATAACCTTGTGGGAGCAACGATGCATGTAGCCAGTGGTTATACATGTTCAAAACCTTGGGAATCCAGATAGCCAGAAATTAATCTGGAGTAGACAGAAAGAACAGGTTGAAGCAACGACAGCATGTATTGGAGAAAGAAAGGAAGAAACAAACACTGAATGTAGCTTTATTTCTGTATTTCTCATTGGAATAGTAACTGCTCTTTCAGTACATAGAACTTGTAGCTGCTTCTGGAAAGACAAGCATTGTTTCTTTTTTTTTCTTCTTAATACTGATGTGACTAATTAGTAGAGTGGGATACGATCATCAGGAAAGAGACCAGTATGTTGGAACCCCCAAATAAGGAACAATAGTATGAAGAATTCTAAAGGACAGGATCAGTCTAACCTAGCAAAGACAAGGTAAATATTGCTTCCTCCCTTGCATTATCCACATTCATTTCCAATATCAATAGGTGACCAATAAAAAATCAGCAGAGCTCAATCTTCTTCCACAAAGTAATGAACATGACTTAGAAACTGTATTTTGTAAAATTGGTACATGGCTTTGGTGATATTCTGTTGTAAATATTTACCAATTATACCTGGATAATACTGTCAATAAAGTAAAATTTTGATGAGTGATTTACAATAAATTCAGAGGCAGGCTTCAAAGCAGTCTTTCTTCTTCAAGAAATACTATTTCACTTTCAGAAAGTCTTTGCATTAACTTTTCATGACATCTCTGAAAAGAGAGAGAAGACATTCACATAAATATCAATAAATATTTTCTGATCATCTTATCATGTCTGTTCCAGAAAATTGCCTTCTCTAAAGGGGACTACAAAGCCATGATATATGTTTGTGGAAACATAGAATAGGCTCATAAATGTGGTGAAAGCACCACAATCTGTGATGCTAATAGCTGGCTTCCACTGTAATAAAAATAAATACTAAAGGCATCAGAAAACATGTGACATTCAACCAAAATATGCCATCAAGGGAAATAATTCATAGTCTCAATTCTAAACTCTATCAAAATGTTTAATGTTGAATAAAAAAGCAGAACACACATCTTTTTCATATATCATACTTTTAATTGCACCAGAGACAAAAAATATCTAGCAATTTGCTTTGAAGAAATTGAAACTTGTGGTCCTTTTCTTTCCTTCCATCTTCCCTTTCTCCCTAGGAATAAAAGAAGGAAGCTGCCTGACAATGAACACTGCTGTCATCATCATAGGTATGACTAGAGAACCGCAAAAATGAAGGCATAATATCATTAATGCTCATTAACAATAAGTTTCTGAGATGTCCTCAGTAATTACTACTAGTAGCAGACAAGATTACTTGGGTATTTTCAAAAAATGTCACATCATTGATGTCCTATTTTATTCCCTGGCTGACACACAAGATAATGTTTTTCTTGTGTTTTTTCCCTTCTTGTGTTTCATTTAAGTATTATCTTTTCTTTCTCACTTTCATCCTGAAGGACAGTGAGACAGTGTTAGATCTCATTCATATGTGTATATATATTTATACATACATAAGTATGCATGTATACTATATTAATTATTATTTGTGTATGTATACATATTAATCTACATAAATGTTCTTAAGAACTATATATGCTCTAGAAATTGAAATTTTCTAGAAAGCAACAGAGCAAGTGCTCAGTAGTGTAATGAACATGGATTGTCACAGCAAGCAATTAACCTCTTTCCCTTGTTTTTCATCTGGAGGCTATATTTCCCATGCTGCCAAGATTCTTTCCTTAAAATTTCTTGCAGTTGCTGTTTTACTGTATGTTAAGGCAATGAGACATGTGATACTTCTTAGCTTTTCAGATGCTATCACATGGCTAATAATTTTTTTTGTAAAAGGAGAGACCTGTAATATAAATGCAGGTGTCTGTATTAAATCTGTATGTTTTCTTCTGTTAAAAAAAATCCTGAGGAATTTAAGAAGTTTGATTAAACCATTACCCAAGAAAATTAAAAGAATAAAGTGGCAATTGTGACCTAAATATTGCCAAAGTTTGACTGCATTCAGTTATGAAAATGAAAGTGATTATTTTTATGTATTGATGTTGGTAGGGTCATGAGATGCTTGAGATGCTTGCAATGAGTTGTCTAAACTAAAGCTGACTGATTATTTTGATCTTTTAAAAATTTTGCATGATACTTTCAAATCAGGTAGGGGATGTGATAATCTTATCGTTTTAATCTAAATCCTTTCTTTCTTAAGTTTAGTGTTTATTTGGCCTCCATTTGATTTTACATACATTCTCTTCCTGATTCTTGAAAACAACTATAGTTAATTGACTAGGATTATACCTAACATTTAAAGAAACTTAAATTTCTCTCCCTTTTATCACCCAAAATGTTGTTTTATGTGTAAGCTAGGCTTGTCATGTATCTCTATCTACCAAGGATTTTAATTACAATAATGGATAATTCTGATATAGAATGAGCCACATGAAATTTGTCTTTTTAATGTTGAAATTATTTGATCAGTGAGGATAAGACCATGAAGTCACTTGTTGAAGTGACGTAGAAATGTACGGCTACACGCAACCAACTGTAACAGTTGGGAATCCCACTTACAGACATTGTTTTAAGTGGGTTTGTTTGTTGTTTTTTTTTCTTCAAATGTATTTAAATATAATGTCCTACATTTTAGAGTAAGATTTTTAAATAAATCCCATTCTTAATAGCATACTTCTTTTTGCCTCCCCAAATTACCTTTATTGCTCTGCATTTTGATGCAGATTATGCCAATTCTTTCTTTTTCATGTTATGTATACTCTTTTTTATTTGAGTTTATAGAAGTGTTTTATTGTTTTTCAGACCCTATTGCATTCTTCTTAGTATTGTTCTATCAACGATACATACATTTGAAATATTTAGGAAAATAGGGACACTTTTTGATTTGTTGCTCTGGGATTTTAGATGGGCATATATATATGTGCATGTGTGTGTATGTTAAATCCAGAGACTGCGTATCCAAATTCCTCTAATAAATTTTCTGAAAATTATATCCACATTGCCGATTGAAATATACAGAGGAAGTATAAAATATAACTACAAAGGAGAGTCCTCATAAAGAGCATATGTTTTCCATAATAGACAGACTAGTTTAGGCAAAGGAGCCTGAACAACATAATGCTCAGGAGTTGAAGATACTTAAGTTATCTATATTTTATGTAGTTGAAGATTTCTGTAATCCTGGGTGTTTCACTATGCCGCAAATAGCTTCAGAATTACTCCAAGATAATTATACTTCTGTGGAATCAAGATTTCACCTTTATTTGAAAAATGGTCCAATAGAAGGTAATACAGTTTTTTTTTATAAGTAGCAGTTAATACCTGTGAAGTAGTTAAGAAGCCTGTGAAGTGTAGATAACAGAAAATAGCACATCTCATGTTCAAGCTGTAACGTATTTCACTCTGCGTTTCAACTATCCCAAAATGCATTCATTTCATTTTTCAGGGATGATGGATAAAGTGTAGACATATATTGTTACAACCCTTAAAAATGTTGAATCTTTAAAAGAAAGAAAACCACCAGCACAGCTTTTAAAAAAAAGTTGATGCAATAAGCAAAAAACAAAGTGAAGAGTAATCTATTGTGATTCACCCTTTCAAACACATTTTCTGAACTGGTATCATTTTTTATAAATGTATGAACTTGCTAGCTTTAACTTCGCTTTCTGTCTGCAAAAATGGTCAGAACCGACAACAAGTATTAATATGTGAGAGAGAATTTCTGTCTAGCTATACTTACAAATCTCTTATGCACATTTCTGTATGCCTTACAGTGAAGTAAGTGTAGGTCTGCAGTTTAAAATACTCACCTAAGTTTCCTTTTTTGGGAGGATTGATTTTCTGTTGTAAATGTCACTGAAATAAAGCACTGAAAAGTGTCCTCTGATGAGGTAAAAATGATGTGTCATTTACCCTCCCTCCCTTCTTAATCAGCAGTATAGAATTAATTTAACATATTTGAAGGAGGTATTAAAAAGATGAATATAGAATAATCACCTGTTGAAATGGTGAAAAAAATTCTATACTATAACAAGGAAATTAATTCTCCATTTTCAGATGGATGTATTTTTTTCTTTTTTTAATTATCCTTTGGTAATTATTTTACCATCTCTTGAAACAATGATTAGTTTTAATAGAGAAAAAATACTGAAAATGAATGAAGAAAAGCCTTCTCTTGACAGTCTAAAAGCACTACAAGCTTCAGTAAAACCACTTTTGTGCTGTAGTGGGTTCTTTTACATTTCCAATGTTGTGCCTAGCACAGTTTGTGTAGAATAAGAATAGTAGGAAACATTAAGTTTAGTAAATACAAAGGAAATTTTCTCAGTTGAAACTGAAATAATGATGTTTTAGTATTGTTAGCTCAAACAAAGCTGATAGAAGGTTTCTTCTTATACATCTGTCTCCAAATGCAGTTGTTTACACACTTTTCAGCATAATGGTTCTTATTGTTCTCATAAGTACATCATTTGTAAAATAAAAATACTGAAGGATTTAGGGGTTTTGTGTTTCTTGTGTTGTTTTGTTGTGTTGGTTCTTTTAAAAGAGAAATTCTGAAGCCTCCTCCCTAAATCACTTTCAGATGGGATTAACAGATTGCTTTATAATTAAGCACATGAAACCATTCATAGGCACAGACATTTTGAAGACTTCTTTACAACAGTGGCTAAAACTGCATAAAGATGATTCCATTTCCCCAAAAAATGAGGGGAAAAAAGCATGTTTGAACAGATTATTATGAATGAAAGCTTCAGAAATTGGGATGAGTTTGCACTCTGTAGAAATGACTTAGAAGAGATGTCATGTAAGTGGAGCCTATTTTGAGTCTAAGAATAAAGCTTAGCAAAATGTTTGCATTTTAGTTCTAAGGAACTGTTACCTGGTTTGGGATTTAGCATTACTGAAGATTTTGCTAGCTGAAGGGAATGTAAAAATTACATTGAAATCAAACGTAGAAAAGAGTGCTATTTTAAAGAAAAAAATATTCTTTTCTCCTTTAAAAATTGTGTCTTTAAATAAACAGCTTCTTAAGTCTTCTGTTCCAATTGACGAACCCCAGTTTTACTTTTGAATTCAGATAATTCTGTGATTTTAATGGGTGGCTGAAAGTATAACTGTTTCCTTAAAGGCCATTTTACAACATAGGATTGGGAGTCCCATAAGAACCTGCAAATTAATTTCCACTGTGCTGCCAAAATCATTTTTCAAAGCTAATAATCTGTTGGTTTTGAGAAAGAAGATTCTCATTGGCAAATATGAGCCACAGCTGGTTAGGTATGCAGGGGATTGGCACAGTCAGATAAAGGGAAACTAAGAAAGATAGAAAGAATGAAAGAAAGAACAGAGGAAGCTTTGAAACTGAGGCAAGTATATTGTAATTTGAAAGAGATTTTCTGGTAGATGTGAGATCCTAAACTCCACCTACTTTACAAACCAGTAATGTAACTGAAGAAAATAAGTTACAATAAAAAAAACCTAAAAGGCAAAATTACCATAATATCCCATAACATAACAGCCTTTCCCTGATAATAGCCTTTTCTCACTATTCTAAAATACCTTGGTCTGGCATGCTAAATGGGTAGTAAACAAATTATGAATGGGAGAGATTATTAGTTAAGTATATTGCTAATGGTCACATATGGCTCGTTCTGCTGATTAGTAGTTTAAATGAATTTGCACATTTTGCTTCTGTTCTACAGGAAGAGTGTTGATATCTGAGCTCCTTTCCTCTCCATAATATTTAGTGAAAATAAATACTGGAGTATACTATGAAACATTTCCAGCAGGTGGAGTGGAATAAGAGCTTCTTTTATACTGCTAAGAAAGACAGATTAAAGTACATATACTTAAAGAACTATATATTAATTTTATAGGAAACTAACTGAGCTCTAACAAGGCTTTTTAATTTTAAAAAATATATATTTAAGAAAAAAAGTTTGGAGGAAGAATGTCTATGGGTTATAGCGTCAAAATTCTATGCAACCTTTTTGAGCCCGTTCTATGTGTTCTATAACTTTTAGCTAAAGTCCTCAATGAATACCATCGTTTATAAATTTGATTTAATTCTAAAGATGTGGAATTTTTTTAAAGAAATGTTTTTATTTCCTACTTACAAACTAATGCGCTAAATGTGAGGGGGAAACAAACAAACAAACAACAAAAACCAACCAGGTTTTTAATGCCCAAACAAACTTTATGGAGGTGGAATTATTCTTTAAGGTCTTTCTCACTTTTTTGATTAAGAATAAATGAAATAGCCACATTATCTCTGCAATCTCAAGGGAAACATTGGGGCACCCTTTCTATGTGTTCATACCCTCATAGCAAGAGGATTCACTGATGTGGAAAAACAGAAAATAAAACATTGTATCCAAGAAAATTTTAGCTGCCTTCCTAACACTGAAGACTGCACGCTATGAAATAATAAGAGCTCCATTCTGGTATATTAACCTATCCTTTTCCTCTGTCTAACTATAAACTTATTCTTAGCCAGGATATGATTATATATGAAATAAACAACAAGAAACCAACCAATCAAACAAAAAAACCCTATAAAATGTAAAGAACTATTACCGTAGTTCCCCTCTTCAGAAAAACTCCTCAGCAATTACTTTTGTTTCCTCTGCTCATATTCCCCAGCATACCCAACTAACACTCAACCACCCACCACCACCCCTTCTCTATAACTGTTTGGGGAAAAAACCCAAAACAACAAATCATGGGACACAAATGATGGCAGGATTAGGATTCAGTTGAAATTAAGACATAGAAGGCTGTTAATACAGTCAGTGGAGGTCTAAATAATTGAACCTGGAAAGCTCTTCAGCTGAACAGGTCGTAGGTGCTCACTTTAAAGTAAACACCCTATATTGGCATTCACTGTTTTGACCAGCTTTCTTTCAGTATAATGACAGCACAAATAGCATGAATACTTACTTGTAGAAACTTTTATTTAGGTGCCAATCCTTCTCTCTTGATCATATGCTCCTGAAATATGTTACAAAACCTCTGGTAATCCTCAGTCTAAATTTTCCTCTCTAATCCTCTCCTCACCGTTAATGGGGTAACTGCATCGCCGACAACAATGGAGATTATGTGCAGTCGAAATCAAGTAGTTTCTTACTGAGGTGGTCAGCTGAGTTCAGCAAAACTCTGGCATTCTCTGTCTTTAGCTTTCTTTACATCTATCCTTATGTATTTCAAACTGTAATTCTAATCCTGTCATTAAACACTGTGAAGACCATATCCTTACAGCTCTGGATAGTAAATTACTACTAAACACTGGACTTTGCAGAAAACAGTTGTAGACCAATTGTCTCCAAGTTCCCAAATCTTTCCTCTAACCTTAAATTAAACAACACAAAGAGAACAATTCTGAGGTAAAAAAGCCTGAGGAGGGCAGTTCCTGCAGATCAGATGATGCTCATGGTGTGCCTGGTGTGCTGGTGCAGGTGGGTGGTGCTGTTGGACTCTTCAGGGGGAGCCAAGCTGGCACAAAGCGGTTCCCCGCTGGCTTTCGGAAGGGGACCATGCAGCGGTAGGCTGTATAGACCGTATGGACTGTGCCTGGGTATTGGATAGAGCGAGCTCGACTGCTGCAAAAGCAAGACCAGTCATACACGTTTTCACTGTGGGTACTCTGGGACCACAGCCATGAAGCAAACCAAGAACAAACCTAGTTTACTTAGAGATAGCTACAGCATAGCTCAGCTGGAACAAGGATTTCTGCCCTCACCGGTGCTTCAGACTGAAATGCATTTCACACTTTCTGAAATGCAAGGAATTTAAGTAAGATGTAAACGGAATTTATAGAAGATAAATTACATAAATACAAAATGGGTTTTCCCCCATTATTTAAACACATTTGTATTTGAGGATATTCCATTGTTGAAATGCATATTTGACTATGCTCGGTAATGACTGTACTCCTCTATAAACCTTTCCCCTCCTCTTTCTTTCCTGATGCTGAATATCTCATATTTTCAGCCTTCTAGAGACCGCTTTATTCACTGAACTCTGAAGTGTGATTGTCATTGGCTCACAAATATCTCATGTTTTCAATTCTGAAATAAATTCTTTTTGCTCCTGAAGGTTTATTAGTTTTCGGCTTCATAGTTTAATTTATTAGCTTTGCCTCATTAACCCTGCAGCTAGCAAGGATAGTGACTTATTGTTAGTATCAAATGACATGTTCTTAGTATCCTTCTTCTAATCTTATTTATAAGGAATATATATAATTAAACCACATATAAATAGTGAGATTTTAAACTATTACCGTTAGCCCAAAAAAGGTTCATCATCCCAAACCTACCAAAATAAACTAAAATTGCATCCAGAAAAAAATTTTATTGTGTCTGCTTAATGTAAGATATATAATATGAAAACTCTTATTTGCAGATTTAAGATATCACCTCATACCTGCACTTGTGAAAAAAGTATAATTAACATGTGGATGAAAATTAGCATATGAGCTCGAAAGATCCACACTTAACATCAGTAGCAAGAGACCCATGTTTTTGAACATTTACTTTGGATATATCTTTGTGATCCTAAAACACATTTGGTTAGTCCTCACTTTACAAAGCATTTAAGTGTATGTCTAGTCTAAATAAAAAGCCTTCATTAGAATGCAGGCAAATGCTTATCTTCTTTGATGAATTATGAGTTCATTATCCAATTTCTTCATTTTCATGATTATAAAGATTGGAACTGAAACTCTTGAAGCCAGAAGGGAGGGAGGGAACATTGTATTAAACTCAAGCTCTGGTAAAATACATCAGAAATGCAAAGCACTCTTTGCTGTTGCAAAAATTTTTTTTTTAGCATTTTTTACTAGCTGGATATTTAAGAAAGGAAAAAAGGTGCTTCCTCTCCTCTCTCTCTGCCCATCTTTAGAAGCATTTTCTCCTGCTAAAATAAAAAAGGAGGATACAATGGAGTTTCTTTCACAGGCAGATGCTCATTAAAAAAAACTATGAGGAAAACAGATTTAGATTTTTTTTTAAATATTATTTCAACTGATTTTTTTTTTTATTTCTATGAAGAAATCTTAGGAGATTTTTTCCCCTTCTTATACTGTTTTTTATATAATAAAAAAAAAAAAAAACAACCAAACCCTCAAAACACTATTTGAGAAATGTGGATGAAAAGGAAAACTCTCTGATAATCTCTAGCCAAATAAAAATTATTTTACTGTGTTCTAAATGCATATGGCATTTTCCTCATGTAATCCCTAGTCTGAGTTTATAATTTTCTTATACTTTCTCTTTTTGTGGTTAACATTACTTCAGTTTTATAACATTAGGATATGCAAGGGTCTCTTAAGAAAAATGGAAGTATTCGTGATAGGCTTCATTTGATATATGACAAATGATGATTGCTGTACTCGGTATCTTGGCTTTTGTGGGTGGTTTTCTGGTTTTCTTTTTTTTGGGGGGGGTTGTTGTGTTTTGGATTTTTTTTAAAATTTTTTTTGGTGTTTTGTCTTAAAGAGTTTAAACCATAAGAAACAAAGCATCATTCCATATCCTCCCCCCCCGCCCCCCCCAAAAAAAAGATTGGTCAAAGGAAACCATTATGTCTATTGGTTCATTCAAGTTGTCCTTCTCTTTCAAATGTTAAATTAACCATAATTTCTATCACAATAAATCAACTTTAGATTACAATATCCTGATGCAGTTTATCAATTTGGGAACTTGATTTTTTTAATGCATTTTTCTGCTCCTGATTATCTTAAGCACCTTTAAATTAAAACTCTGTTTATGCCCAGTGGTAACTCCCGTCTAGCACCACAAAGCCAGCAACATGTCAGAATGACAGTCTATTAAAATACACCAAGCATTAAAATTCAGGGGAAAATCCCATCTATTTTACATGCATTGTAAGCCTTATTATTATTGAAGTGGCATGATTCATTCACTATTACAATAACTGTTACAAGAAGTGTACAGTTTGTGATTAAAAATGACAGATAGGGCAGCATATATCATTGAATATTGACTTTGTGTGATTCCAAGATAGATGTGTAGAGGATTTCAAAATAGTCTATTAATAATAAAGGATTTTTTTCTCCCATGGTAGAGCCATAGGAAAGTAGAAGACAGGGAAGGTCAACGTGACATTGACAATCATTATAAGTGGAAGTGTGCTGAAATAAAATACAACATGATGCTGGGATTAAATAAGAACTTGTGATTTAGAAACCTTGTACAGGGTTTGAGGGGAATGATGATTACAGACTTTATCTTTTACTGAAGAAATCTCTGTGTGACATGTTTGTTATTCACAACTGAAATCCATAAAAAAAGATGTAGACCCTTTTAAATTAGTAGAAAGTTTTTTTAAAAAAGTCAAGGATATCTAAAATGCACACTGTGACTCATAACTAGCAAAGAAATCCATTTGTAAGCCTTTTTTTAGAAAAAAAAAAAACAACAACTTGTAGAAGAATAAACTTGCTATTAGGAAGGGGAAAAAAATTCTCCTAATCTTAACTGAAGTATTGCAAAAAGATCCAGTGTAGAGTACGTTTCTATCAACCAGAATGAAAATGTTTAGCTGTCTCTTGGCAAGAGAGATTACGTAACTGTTGGGAAAATGTTATTACTTCTGAAATCTGGCCAGGGACATCAAGGGCAACAAGAAAAGCTATGGGTATGTCAATGATAAAGGAATACTAGGGAAAATGTAGGCCCTCTCCGGAAGGAAATGGGAGACCTGGTTACCCAGGATAGGGAGAAGGCTGACGTACTCAATGACATTTTTGCCTCAGTCTTCACTGGCAAGTGCTCGAGCCACACCAGCCAAGCCTCAGAAGGCAAAGGCAGGGACTGGGACAATAAAGAACTGCCCTACATAAGAGAAGATCAGGTTCAAGACCATCTAAGGAACCTGAAGGCGCACAGGTCTGTGGGACCTGATGAGATGCATCCGCAGGTCCTGAGGGAACTGGCAGAGGAAGTTGCTAAGCCACTGTCCATCATATCTGAGAAGTCATGGCAGTCTGGCAAAGTTCCCACTGGCTGGAAAAGGGGAAACATAACCCCCACTTTTAAAAAGGGAAAACAGGAAGACCTAAGGAACTATAGGCTGGTCAGTCTCACCTCTGTGCCTGGCAAGATTATGGAACAGACCCTCCTGGAGACTGTGCTCAGGCACATGGAAGATAAGGAGGTGATTGGTGACAGCCAACATGGCCTCACTAAGGGCAAATCGTGGCTGACAAATTTGGTGGTCTTCTATGACAGGTTTACAGTGTCGGTGGACAAAGGAAGGGCAGGTGACGTCATCTACCTGGACTTGTGCAAAGCATTTGATACTGTCCCACACGACATCCTTGTCTTTAAATTGGAGAGATATGGATTCGATGGATGGACCACTTGGAGGATAAGGAATTGGCTGGATGGTTGCACTCAAAGAGTTGTGGTCAACAGCTCAATGTCCAAGCGGAGAAGAGTGTTGAGTGGCATTTCTCAGGAACTGGTACTGGGACCGGCGCTGTTTAACATCTTTGTTGGTGACATGGAGAGTGGGATTGAGTGCACCCTCAGCAAGTTTGCTGACAACACCAAGCTGTGTGGTGTGGTTGACACACAGGAGGGAAGGGATGCCATCCAGGGGGACCTTGACAGGCTGGAGAGGTGGGCCCCTACGAACCACATGAAGTTCAACAAGACCAAGTGCAAGGTCCTACACATGGGTTGAGGCAATCCCAGGCACAGCTAGAGGCTGGGTGGAGAATGGATTGAGAGCAGCCCTGAGGAAAAGGAGTTGGGGGTGTTGGTGGCAAAGTAGTTCAACATAACCTGGCAATGTGTGCTTGCAGCCCAGAAAGGCAACTGTATCCTAGGCTGCATCAAAACTAGCGTGACCATCCAGTCAATGGAGGTGATTCTACCCCTCTACTCCGCTCTTGTGAGACCCCACCTGGAGTACTGTGTCCAGCTCTGGGGTCCCTAGCGCAAGAAAAACATTGAGCTGTTGGACCAAGTCCAGAAAGGGGCCACGAAGCTGACTGGAGGGATGGAGCACCTCTCCTATGAGGACAGGCTGAGAGAGTTAGGATTGTTCAGCCGGGAAAAGACTCTGGGAAGACCTTATAGCAGCCTTCCAGTATCTGAAGGGGGCCTATGGGAAAGCTGGAGAGGGACTGTTTACAAGGGCATGGAGTGATAGGAGAGGGGGTAATGGCCTTAAGCTGAAGGAAGGTAGATTTAGATTAGGTATTAGGATAGATATTAGGCAAAAAATTCCCCTCTATGAGGTTGATAAGGCACTGGAACAGGTTGCCTAGAGAAGTTGTGGATGTCCCATCCCTGGAAGTGTTCAAGGCCAGATTGGATGGGACTTTGAGAAACATGGTCTAGTGGAGGGTGTCCCTGCCATGGCACAGGAGTTGGAACTAGATGATCTTTAAGGTCCATTCCAACTCAAATTGTTCTATGATTCTACAATTCTACTGAAATCAGTATTTTTGTGTTTACTTTCTCTTTGGTAGCTATTTGATCAAGTGCTTGTACTATTCATCCATTTACAATATTTATATGAAAGTTTTAGCAAAATTGTTTCCTTGGTGTTTTGAGGTTTTTTTTCACATCATTATAAAAAATTAAGTAATTAGTGGTTTCAGAATGAAATTGCCCATAGATGATTTGATGACTTGTGCTTCTGCAGTCAGAACACAGATAAGTGTTCAGGATCAAAGTCCTGCTGAACAGCTGCATGAGCTACAGAACAGGGAACAAACAGAAAATAAAGTAATATTGGGTAGATATTGCCTACATAGCACAAAACACACTTAGATAAATGACATTTTGAAAGCCAGATGTTGAATTGTTTTCTTTCACAGTACTTCTAATACACCCAAGCTTCCAATAGAGGAATTTACTTCAGGCATTTGTTATTTAAGAGTCTACTTACTTCTTCGGTGTGCTGAACCATTTTTTTATGTGACTATGCTCTAATTTGGTTAGCTAAATGGTCTGGATTAAAGGAAACAAACTAAAGACATCTTGCCTCTGACCACATTCAGCCAAGACTCAGGTATGCTTTTTGCATGTCTGAGCTATGTAGACCCCCCCTTTAATTAGCTCTTTAGATGACTGTTGAGAATGTGCTATTTTCCAAGAACGATTGTGGTGCTCCAATGCGTTTTTTTCTTCAGGTGCTTTTGAAATAATTTCTGCTTATATTTTTTAATAAAAGCAGCAGACATTGCTTTGTATACAGACAAAATTAAAGTGAGAAATTAATTTATGATGGGGGAATTTTTTTTTTAATAAAGATTTTTGGTTCCTTATGTGTGAAAAGCATTTAGTTTATCAGTTTTACATGGTATGAACAGATGGATACAAGCAATATAATTTTCTAAACGTAAAGCTGGTTTTTTTTTTATCCTAAGCAGCTATATGTACTTATTTAATGATTATCCTATTATTTTATCTTCCACTTAAATCATAAGGCACTCTTTAGTGAAGAATTGAGAGATTAATTAGATTTAAGCCAAGCTATATCTGTCAATTAATCTTCAGTCTTTGTCATCTCTAGAAGGTCATATATTCAGAATCTGTTAGTGACATTTTCTCTTATTTGTCTGAAATTGCATGTTAAATTGAAATTAATTTGCAAACATCCAATTTTGACTGCTAGACTATTGAAGAAGAGAAGAATAAATTCTCAATGTTTTAAAAATTACAGATCAGAACATCCTTCCTTATCTGCTAATAATAATGAAACAGTTAAGACAAAAAGTGGAGACTATCATCTCAGCCAAATACAAAAAATTTTGCATACTTAATTTTTCTTTCCTCTTTCCTTCAGAACTTTCATTAGTAGTATTAAATTTGCATTAAGTTTCATGTCTTCTTATGCAGTAATACATAGTATATTAGGTCCTCACTGTTAACAGGAAAGACAACTCTTGATATTACATAGGGACACAGTTAATTCTTAGGTACAAGCAGTACAAATATTGTGTAAATAATGTATTTTTCTTATCTGGAATCAAATGATATTTATGGTATTTATTTCTCTAACAGATTTTCTTTTCTCTTTTTTGTAAACTCTGTGAGATATTAATGTAAATAATACAGATGCTATTATACATACACATGATCATATAGATTTTTAATAAATAGTAAGTTGTAGATTTTATTTTGTCTTTGCTAAGGATTTATCTTCTGTTTTTCAAGATCTATAATTATGAAAACAAAAGAGACAGTCCTTTAAAAACTGTGCTTTCACTTGCTGAGTGGCTTCTGTTGGTTGTCTATGTGGTACAAACTGTGACTTGTGTGTTAAAATTCTCACTTGCATGCTAAAATGTCTGTAAAAAAATAAGGATGTTGAGTTTGGGTTCCTACTGTGGCTAATAAATATAATGGAACCTAAAGTACAATGTTATTTCATGAAAGTAGACTAGAAGCAACAAGGAGTACAAATGAAACAAAGCCACTAGTTGACTTGAACTTCTAAAGTAATATATTTTAGATGATCTTTAAGGGGGAATCTTTAAGAGGGATGTCTTTAGAGGGTCTTTAAGAGGGAGTTTGCTCTTCCTCAGGAGTACTAATGAAAGTGACTGCCAAACTTTCAAAATACTATTTACCTTAGCTTCTCTTTTTAAAATCACCTACAATTTAATGGCCTCCAAACCTCTTATATGGCAGAGACAAAAATGACAAGTTTCTCTAAGGAGAATGCTAATTCAACGTGATAGCACTATCCAAAAGCAAACTAAGTTGACATAGTGATTATCAGGTAAAAGATCAGAAGGTCGGCTTGTTGACAGTCTTGCTCCAGCAGACAAAGAAAAGAGTAAGCAGGGAAAAGCTCCAAACATGCTATAATAATCAGTTTGAGGTGCAAAAAGGAAGAAGAAGTGGCTGAAAATGAGAGTATCAGTAATTTGCATTGTCAGTGTGAAGTAGAGTTGTCAAGAAAAACTTGGCACTAACCACATCCAGATATAGCCTGGGCCATTGTCTCCCCAGCACTGTAATTCTGGTTGCAGCCAGCACAGCTTTAGGCAAGTCTGCCTCCTTTGCTCCTCAGAGGAAAATTTTGAAAGATAGCCAGCCAGGACTGAGTCAGCCAGCCAAATATGAAGATTGCAAACTATTGCAAGAAGTTGGTGTGTAGCTTGGGTTGCTTCTTCCAAATCTCAACAAAGCTATTTGTAGCAATGTAAGGTTTATGCAAGGATGCTAAGAGTATAATTGGTAGTGGTGAGAAAAACCTCCCCAGAAATAAGTACTTGTTAATAGGTATTCAACAGAAAACTGTTGTTCAGCTTTGATTCATTGATAAATTGCATTAACTATATGATCTTGAATGCCATTTAATAAGTTCAGTAAAAATGCCATGGTATTGAATATGATTATGTTATTCCATAGTTACAAACCAAGGGCAAGTTTATTAAGAAAAATTAGGGGACTCCATTATCTTTCCAGCATTTTTGCTTAAAATATTTGTTCTTAAGGATAAAACAAAGGTTGGTAGCAGAAAAGTAGAAAGAAAGCATTGTAGGAATTTTTATGTTGAAAGTGATGTCACCAGCATCTGGACATTTTCCAAATATTATCAATGATTCCTCTGATCACAGCTCCTTATACACAGTGAGCAATAACCTATTTGTTGGGAAAGCATGAGTTCTAGAATCATTTTAATTCTGTCAGAAAGCAGCATAAACTAGAAGTTGAAAATGAGAATAAAGTCAACAAAAAAAATTCTGGTTAGAAAGTGCTGTGAAATTTAAAAGTGCCCTGCTAATCACAGAATGGCAGGGATCGGAAGGGACCTCTGGAGATCATCTAGTCCAACTCTCCTGCTAAAGCAGGATCACCTAGAGCCTACAGCAGGTTGCACAGGATTGCATCCAGGCGGGTTTTGAATATCTCCAGAGAAGGAGACTCCACAACATCCCTGGGCAGCCTGTTCCAGTGCTCTGCCATCCTCAGAGTAAAAAAGTTTTTCCTCATATGCAGGTGCAACTTCCTGTGTTCCAGTTTGTGCCCATTGTCCCTTGTCCTGTCACTGGGCACCACAGAGAAGGGTCTGGCCCCTTCCTCTTGACACCCACTCTTTAGATATTTATAAGCGTTGATGAGATCCCCTTTCAGTCTTCTCTTCTCCAGGCTAAACAGACCCAGCTCTCTCAGCCTTTCCTCATACGAGAGATGCTCCAGTCCCCTCATCATCCTCATAGCCCTCCGCTGGACTCTCTCCAGTAGTTGTCTGTCTTGAACTGGGGAGCCCAGAACTGGACACAGAACTCCAGATGTGGCCTCACCAGGGCAGAGCAGAGGGGGAGGATAACCTCCCTCGACCTGCTGGCCACACTCTTCTTAATGTACCCCAGGATACCATTGGCTTTCTTGGCCAGGAGGGCACATTGCTGGCTCATGCTGAACTTGCTGTCCACCAGGACTCCCAGGTCCTTCTCTGCAGTGCTGTTTCCCAGCAGGTCAACCCCTAACCCATACTGGTGCATGGGGTTGTTCCTCCCCAGGTGCAGGATCCTACACTTGCCCTTGTTGAATTTCATTTGGTTCCTCTCCACCCAGCTCTCTAGTCTGTCCAGATCTGGCTGAATGGCAGCGCAGCCACTCCTCCCAGTTTTGTATCATCAGCAAATTTGCTAAGCATACACTCTATCCTCTTGTCTACATCATTGATGAATATGTTGAATAAGACTGGACCCAGTACTGACCCCTGGGGCACACCGCTAGCTACAGGCCTCCAACTAGACTCTACATCGCTCTGGGACAACCCTCTGAGCTCTGCCGTTCAGCCAGTTCTCAATCCACCTCACTGTCCACTCATCCAACCCACACTTCCTAAGCTTGCTAACGAGGATGTTATGAGAGACAGTGTTTGCTGAAGTCAAGGTAGACAACATTCACTGCTCTGCCTTCATCCAACCAGCCAGTCATGCCAACATAGAAGGCTATCAGATTGGTCAGGCAGGATTTCCCCTTGGTGAATCCATGTTGACCACTCCTGATATAACCTTCTTCTGTTTCACATGCTTATTGATGACCCCCAGAATAAGCTGGTCCATCACTTTGCAGGGATGGAGGTGAGGCTGACTGGTCTGTAGTTTCCTGGGTCCTCCTTCTTGCCTTTTTTGAAGACTGGAGTGACGCTGGGTTTCCTCCAGTCCTCAAGCACCTCTCCTGTTCCCCACGACCTTTCAAAGATGATTGAGAGTGGCCTAGCAATAACATCTGCCAGCTCCCTGAGCACTTGTGGGTGCATCCCATCAGGGCCCATGGATTTGTGGATGTCGAGTTTGCCTAGATGTTCTCTAACCCAATCCTTCTCAACCAAGGGAAAGTCTTCCTTTCTACAGACCTTCTCTCCTACCTCCAGGGTCTGGGTTTCCTGAGGGCTGGCCTTAGCAGTAAAGACTGAAGCACAGGCAGCATTCAGTAACCCTGCCTTCTCTGTATCCTCCATCACCAAGGCACCCACCCCATTCAGCAGCGGACCCACATTTTCCCTGGTCTTCCTTTTGCTGCTGATGTATTTGAAAAAGCCCTTCTTGTTGTCCTTGACATCCCTTGCCAGATTTTATTTCAAGTGGGCCTTAGCTTTCCTTGTTGCATCCCTACATTCTCTGACTACATCCCTATATTCCTCCCAAGTGGCCAGTCTCTTTTTCCACATTCTGCAAATTTTCTTCTTCCCCTTTAGTTTTTCCAGGAGCTCCTTACTCATCCACGCAGGTCTCCTACCTCCTTTGCTTGATTTCCTACTCTTCAGAATGCATCACTCTTGAGCTTGGAGGAAGTGGTGCTTGAATATTGACCAGCTCTCTTAGGCCCCCTTACCTTCTAGAGCCCTATTCCATGGGATTCTCCCAAGCAGGTCTTTGAAGAGGCCAGCTTTAGCTCTTCTGCAGTCCAGGGTTGTAATCCTACTTATTGCCCTGCTCCTTCCACACAGGATCCCGAATTCCACCATCTCATGGTCACTGCAGCCAAGGCTGCCCCCAACCTTCACATCCCCAACCAATCCTTCTTTGTTTGTTAGTACAAGGTCCAGCAGCAGCCCTCTCCATGTGGGCTCCTCTACCACCTGTGTCAAAAAGTTATCATCAATGCTCCTGGATTGTGTGTGCCTGGCCATGTTGTTTTTCCAGCAAATATCAGGGTGCTTGAAGTCCCCCATGAGGACCAGGGCCTGTGATCATGAGGCTACTTCCAGCTGTCCGTAGAAGGCCTCATGAACTTCCTCTTCCTGATCAGGTGGCCTGAAGTAAACACCCACAACAGTGTCACCCATATTTGCCTCCCCCTTAATCCTTACCTATAAGCTCTTGACTCGTTTTTCACCCACCCCTATGAGAGAGTAAAAGGCTGAAACAGCCCAATAGGAAAAATAAGCTCTGTCTCATTCTCTAATACCAAGGCAAGAGTAAAAAAATCAGATCTGTCTGGGACTAAATTTGACAGGGACAGTGAAATGACTCTAAAATATGATGGGTGGTATGGACACATATTTTTACTCCCATTCTGTTACTGCTTGTGGCTGTTACTTCTTTCCCTATCCCTATGAGTATTCAGGCACATGTGTTTTCTTTGTCTCTTTAATCGTAACCCCTCAACAATTTCAAACAGAATATATTCAAGGACTTGATAATCTGTTATGCATGTGAATGCAATAATGTTATGATTTTATTGCTAATAACGGTAGTACTTTTCTGAGCTCTCTGTGAACAGTTTCCAAAATGTTGCAGAAGTTCAAATTGTAGTTATCTAGCAAGCTTACTGTGTATAAGACATCTCAGAATTTTTCAGCTGTACCTTGTATTTACTGCACATATCACACAATTTTTCTGAATTCTGAATTGTTACTGATTCAGGGTACCATCTTAAAAGGTTTTTAAGCAGATGTTTAGACATATCTTGGGGCTAAGACATTGTTCAATACAGTGAGTGACTATTGAGAAGAGTGAACAGATGTATGGCAACTTCCATTGCACCTGAAAAGAATTTCCACTACTGTGGTGTTTGGTTGCATTAAATGGATTCACAGAGTATAAAAATGAGCTGCATTCCATGAGACATTGAACTTTTGCATCCACCTAGAAGGTAGAACCGTTGATTTATATTAGGGTTGCTATCAGAATCAAATGTATTAGCATTAAAAACTGGGCTTTCAAATGCCAGGCACATCCCCAGGAAATAATTGAGAATTTGCAACCAGTGAGAAAAGAACTGTAGTGATTTTATTGTGAAGGGGGAAAAAAAAAATGCATTTAACAAAACCAAAAAATCACGTATAAATCTCCAAAAGAATAATTTCCCACTGTTCTAGGGAGTTAGCAATAATAGTTACGGAAGGCTGAGTATGACCTCAGAACTAAGATGATTCCAGCAATATTCAAGAAACAGATCCTCACAATGCACTTAGAGGAAGAGCATGAGAACTGGATGGTTTGACTTTGCGGATGCCGGTGCCTCTCTGTACACCCACCAAACTGCTTACATTGGAAGGCTCTAGGACTGTCACAACCTACAAAAAAGATGTCTCTACAGGGCCATGTATGTCTTTGTTTCCCTTCTAAAGCCAGGAAAATCTAAATCAGTCTTTGTATCAACTTTCATAGTCAGATAGATACTTAAGACTGGAATCTCATGGATTGTAGATGCTGCCCTATTCTGCTTGGGCCTTCTCATTGATGCTGTGTGATTTGCTAAATTCTCTTCAGCCTTTGTATCTCAGGACTTGCAGAATACACTCTTGTATAGCTCAGGTCATCAAGTAACATACATTTTCCCTGGCATTTGTCCTGATATTGTGCCATGAAAGCATATTTCATGGCACAATATCAATTGTGCGTATTGATATTTCAATATGCTTCGAAGAAACTTTGTTTTAAAAAATGGATTTCATAATAATTCCCAGGTATTTTTCTTTCTAGATATAAATTACTCAGTTTAAAAGAAATGTACATTTACTTCCTATTTGACTTTGCCTAGTTCCAATCTGTGCTGGTTTTGGCTGGGATAGAGTTAATTTTCTTCATAGTAGCCAGTATAGTGCCGTGTTTTGGATTTGTGCTGAAAAGTGTTGATAACCCAGGGATGTTTTCGTTATCGCTGAGCAGTGGTGACACAGAGCCAAGGCTTTTGCTGCTTCTCACACCACCCCACCAGCGAGTAGGCTGGGGGTGCTCAAGGAGTTGGGAGGGGACACAGCTGGGACAGCTGACCCCAACTGACCAAAGGGATATTCCATACCATATGATATCATGCTCAGTACATAAAGACAGGGGAAGAGGGGGGAGTGTGGAACATGTTCGGACTGATGGCATTTGTCTTCCCAAGTCACCATTACGCATGATGGAGCTTTCCTGGAGATGGCTGAACACCTGCCTGCCCATGGGAACTGGTGAATGAATTCCTTGTTTTGCTTTGCTTGCATGTGTGGCTTTTGCTTTGCTTATTAAACTGTCTTTATCTCAACCCAGGAGTTTTCTCACTCTTACCCTTCCGATTCTCTTTCCCATCCCACTGTGCGGGGGGGAAGCGAGCGAGTGGCTGTGTGGTGCTTAGCTGCTGGCCAGGGCTAAACCATGACACAGCCATTGGTTCTTGCTATGCCTTATTCTGGTACACTAAAGAGCTCTCTACTATTTGGTATCTTCTCCTCATGAAGGCACTTGCAAGCTGTGATGAAATCACCTCTAGCTCTTCTTTTTCATTAACTAAATCTGCTAAGCACTCATGAAAAGAAAAAGAAATCATTCTGAAGCAGATATGCAAGCTGATATATTTCAAGTTTGATGTTACTGGCAATCTAAACCAGCTTCTTCTAATAGGAAGTGTCAAACTACCTTATCAGTTCTCATTATAACTTGACAAATAGCAAAGTACAATTGATGTCCTCTAGAAATCACTTTTCCATACATGATCACAAGTGAACTGGGTTAATACTGAACTTGAACACTGGAAATTTAATTTCCTGACTTTCATGCATTTAATTTCTGAAGCAATTATGGTTGGTGATATACTTCTTTTTGTATATGCCTTTTCATTCTAGTACCAAAGACTAAATTGTATAACAAAATATAAACAAACCTATGAATGTTGGAGTAGCACAATATATCTATTGTGTCGATCTGAATGGTTACTAATAAAATGAGGAGAGGATTACAATTCTTGTCACAGACCCAGAAATACTGCAATATACTGTTTCTGTAATGGAAGTAACTGAATACTTCACTAATTTATAGTGATACAAATAAGGCATTTTTGCAGAGGTGGTTGAAATCGCAGCATATATAATGGTAGGGACAGAATGGATTACTACTGCATCATGTGGCCAGGTGAACGCTTTGCAGTATTTATGGAGATGTCAGAAATGTTTAGGGCCCCTGTTCTGATAACTCCAAACCTTCATTTCTTACCAGAAAGTAGGATATGAATGTTAGCATCAGCATTGATTTGATCCCTTGTTCTGCAATTATTTATGGATGTATTCCACTACTTCTTTACTCTCTAAAACTAGATGTGTTCCAAGGTAATTCTCATGTTTCACCATTGTTTAAAAAAAAAAAAAAAAAAAGTATTCTTTTTCTATGTCTTTAAGTCATCATTAAGTAATGATTATTACTGATCTCAAACCAAAAGTTTCCACATTCTGTTATTTTGTTTTGTTTTCATTTGTGGTACTTGCACCTATGAAAGAAGCTAGGCCTTAAGATTCTAGTTTATAATTACAAATCATTACTCTTGCACATTTGCTTCATCCATTACACATTTTTGAAACATATGAGGCAAAACTTATCCCGAAAGAAAATGGTATTTGTTACAGTTATCAGCCACAAAGTGAATGAGTTGATTGGGTAGATCGTAGAAATGCTTAAAAATTATACTTATAGGCAGAGAGCAGGCCACCTACATACTGTGGCTAATTCACTTGGCTCATTTTAAATTTCTGCAATGCTCTGGGGAGAATATGTCTTTCAGAATGGTCTTACAGTTATTTAATTGGGCCAGGCAGATTCCAAGTGACTCGCAATGGGAACTGATTATGATATTTCTCATTGGGTATGGATGTAATTTTACAGTAACACTGCAAGCAGCACTGATTGCAAAGTCTCAAGTCTCTATTCTTTGATGTAAAATCAAGTGGTTATAAATAGTGCTAATTTTGAAGGTGATATTTCAAACTATAATGTCTGGGGGACAGGTATTTTTATGATTCTCATTTGTATACGGTTTGTGTTTAATCCTATTCTTTAATAGGTATTTTTAATGTGACTGACAATTAGCAAGCACAGGTTAGAGCTTACAGATGTGTGTCTTATTAAAAAAAAAGTAATGCAGACTTAATTTTGCATTATTTGTAAAGTCAAAGTTTCCATTTAGTGCTGCATGACTCGCCAAGTGATTTTTCAAGGACAAATCACACTTCATGACACTGCCTTTTGGGGACTTTGGGATTTTGACTGTTTTATTTTGAAGTGCTCTGAAAAAGGAATGTGTAAACCCTCTCATGGCTCTTCATAACATGTAAGAGCTTCAGATTAGGAATCACTAAATACAAGTTATCAGGTAGGTGCTTCAAACCAGTTGTCCTGCATAATCTTCTCCCTCATTTCCCTGCAGTACTCCAACCCTTTCTGACTTAAAAAGAGGCTTCCCAGGGAATTGTATGGCATATTCCTCTTCTTTGGTCTCATTCTGCCAAATGCTCCATGTAAAAGGGGGTAATTATCTTCAGAGAATTATCATACCTAGTGTCTTTCATTTATATTTAGTTAATAAATCAGCCTATTTTTACTGTTTGTTTGCTGTTTGCTTTTAATGTTGTTTGGCTGCTCATATTAGCTATCATGGAAGAGGGCTTTTTGCAATACCCATTTAGCTGGTTTAAAATATAGTACAGTTTTTCTTCATTGCACCTTGTTCTGGTCTGTGGCTTTAGTGAAACCTGTATTTATTAAAAGGGCTGGGAAAGAAACCTTCCTAAAACTGCCTGGCTTATAGATTTATTTTTTTCTATCACCAATGCAGGAGGCACCAGGTTATTAAGCTTTGCTCTGGCTTGTGCCCTCTGATTGATATGATTGTGTCAGGTTTAAAATTCCATCCTGTCAAGTCTTGTAATGCTTGTTGCTGCCAGCCAGTAGCTTGTGTAGAGTTTAGATAAGATATATTGCTGCTTCATTTTGTTATATTGCTGAAAGTATTTTTCCCCAAAAATAAGTGAGTTGGAGTAACACTCTAAAGGTGAAGTCCTACTGAAGTCAATATGAATCCAAATTTCAATGAGGCCAAAGACTTTTACCTTGTGTATTGATATTTTCCCCAGTCACATTCAGATTTTTGCAATTTTTTTTTTAAATCTGTCTTTTCTGCTATGTAGCTGTGAAATAATTTCCTGTGAAGTCTGTGTGTCATTTACTGATCATGTATCCGTAATTTACATAACTAATCCTATATACAAAGTGTATATAGGTAGCTGTGCTTCTTGTTGAAGTGTAGTAGGTTTACCATTTTTAGGTTAATTTATGTGAATCATGATTTGTACTTTAATTGCAGGGTCTTTTCCTTTAGCTGGTGTATACAGGATTCTCAAAGAACACATTCTATATTTTAGGGGAAAAAAAGAAATTTAACAGCCGCTAGCATAAGCAATTTTCTGAATCAGAGAATGAAGATAACACCTAAATTCCAATTATCTTGACTGTTTATTAGCAGAATAGGTAGAAGAATCTGTTCGTCTAGCCAGGTAACTCTTAGGTGCAGAGATTTTTATTCGTGGACAAGATATAAAAAGTATATAAAATATCAGATCTATTTTCTCTTTCTTCATCAAAGTAATGTTGGTCTCTATAAAGATAAGTACAGAATACCTGGAGGAATAATTGAGTTGATAAAAATCCTTCATTAAAGGAAGGACTGTAACTCATGTTCTATTTCTAAAGGTCAGAGAAAGTGTTACGGGCTCTAAACCCTCTCATGTTAGATGGAAAATCTTCTTCCAGTTTCCACACTAAGAAGTCCTAGAATGTAACAGCCATGAGAAAAGTCTAGATACAGCGTGTACTAATAGCATAGCTTTTGCAATTGATCATAGTCATAACCAAAAGTCAGATATAACTAAAAACTTCTTAAACATTCAGTCTCAAGGCCTTGGGAAGCAAGAGGAAGACAGCATGGCATCTCAAATCAGATGTTATCACTACATGTTCATGTTCCTGTTCTTATGGCTTGTGATTGCCTAGCAAAATTCTTTGTACTAGCTTTGTGTAGAAATAATTTCCAATAGTTTTGCAAAAGACTGTCATAAAGCATTTACTTTACTTTGTACTGCTAATAACCCCATGGTATTGAATTGCAGCTTCTGCATGAAAAGAAAAAAACCTTCTGCCTTATGATATCCATTGGATATCACAGATCAGTGAAGATAACAATTAAAAATAAATTCTTTCATTACAGCCTGGCAAAAATGTGGTCATTTATATTAAGATATGCAACCATAACTGAAAAAATTACAAAATTACAGAACAGTCAAAATTGGAAGGGACCTCTGGAGATCATCTAGTTCAACCCTCCTGCTCAGAGAATGATCAATACAAGCAATTTGCCCAAGACTGTGTCCAGTCAGGTTTTGAATATGTCCAAGGATGGAGATGCCACAGCTTCTCAGGACAGACTGTTCCACTGTTCGATCACTCTCAAAGTAAAAAAGTTACTTCTTTTGAAATTTCCTGTGTTTCAGTTTGTGCCCATTGCCTTTTGTCCTGTCTGGATACCATTGAGAGGTGCTCTCAGCCTCTCCTTCTATGGCGGATGCTCCAGACCCTTAATCCTCTTCCTGGACCTTTGATGGACCTGTTCCAGTATGTCCATGTCTCTTGTGCCATGGAATTCAGAATTTTATGCAGCACTCCAGACATGTCTGAGTAGGTAGAGGGGAAGGATCACTTCCCTCAGGCTTCTGGCAATGATCTTCCTAATGCAGCCCAGGATGTTGCTGGCCTTCAATGCTGCAAGGCCGTATTCAAATTACATTAAACTTGGTGCCCACCAGAACCTGTAGGCCCATTTCTGCCTAGGTGCTTTCCAGTTGTTTGGACCCCAGTCTGTCCTGGTGCATGAGGTTATTCTGGTCCAGGGGCAGGACTTGACATTTCCATGTATTGAACTTAATGAGATTCTTCTCTGCCCATTTTTCCAGCCAGCTGAAGTCCTTTTGAATGGTAGCACAAACATCTGATCTATCAAACCTACCTCCCAGTTTTGTATCATCTGCAAACTGTACTCTGTCTCATTGTCTAGTTCATTAATGAAAATATTAAACACTATTGGCAACAGTATTGACCCATGAAGTACACCACTAGTGACTGCACTCCACCTAGGCTTTGTGCTGCTGAGCCTGGCTTTTTGGACTGTTTTCAATCTGTTTGTCTAGTCTGTACTTCATTAGTTTGTCTTTCAGGATGTTATGGAAAACAGAGTTGAAAGCCTTGCTACTTTAAGGTAAACAGCATCCACCACTCATCCTTTATCCACCAAGCTAGTAATTTCATAGTAGAAAGCTACCAGGTTTGTCAGGCAAGATTTCCCCTTCGTAAATCCATGCTTACTACTCCTAGTCGTGTTCTTGTCTCAATACAGTTGGAAATGGCTTGCAGGTGGATTCATGCCATCACCTTCCCAGGGACTGAGGTAAAGCTGACTGGCCTGTAATTCCCCATTGTAACCTCTCTGGATTGCCATGACCTTTCAAAGATAATCAGTAGTGGCCTTACAGCGGCATCAGCCAGTTCCCTCAGCATTCATGGGTGCAGCCCATCAGGTCCCATGGATTTGTGTATGTCCAGTTCATTTAAATGTTCCCTAACTTTATCCTGTTCCACCAAGGACACACCTTCCTTGCTCCAGACTTTCTGTCTGGTCTCACATGCTTACAATTCCTGAAGGTAAATCTCCCTAGTAAAGACAAAAAGAAATAAGGCATTGAGTACCTCATCCTTTTTCATGTCCCTTGCCATCAGGTCCCCCGCCTCACTCAGTAGCAGCCTCACATCTTCCTTTATCTTCCTTTTACAGCTGAAATACTTGTAGAAGCTCATCTTGTTGCTCTCCGCATCCGTCACCAGATTTAACACCACATGCACTTTGTCTTTCCTAACTGAATATCTGCATGCTCAGACAGTGTCTTTATATTCCTGATGGGTCACCTGCCCCTGATTACATCTCTTGTACACTTCCTTTTTATGTTTGCGCCTAGTCAGGAACCCCTTTTTCTTCCATGCATGCCTCCTCCCACTTTTGCTTTATTTCCTGCTTGTTCAGATGGATCTTTCTTGAACTTGGAGAAGGTGATCCTTGTATATCAACCAGATGTCCTGGACCTCCTTTCTATGAACAGGCCCAAGTTTGCTTTCCCAAAGCCCTGCGATCCTCCTTTTTGCCTTGCTCCTACCTCTTGCAATCTTAAATTCTACGATCTCATAGTCACCACAGCAAAGGCTGCCCCTGACCTTCATATCCATGACCAGTTCTTCCATGTTTGTAAATATGATATCCAGCACATCACATCCCCTTGTAAGCTGTCCCACTCATTTTATTCAGGAAATTATCACCAATGCATTGCAGGAACCTTCTGGACTACTTGTGTTCAGCTCTGTTGCCTTTCTACAGGGCTCAGGTGATTGAGGTCACCCATGAGAACCAATATCTGTAAATGTGAGCTCTGAAGAAGGCCTTACCTACTTCTTCCTGATTAGACAGCTGGTAGGAGACACTCACGACCATGTTGCATTAATCCTTACCCATAAGCTCTCAGCTGGCTTACCATCCATTCTAAGGTGTATCTTCTCACGTTCCCATGGCTGTCTTATATAAAAGGCAAATCCCCATCCCTACTGTACCTGCCTGCCCTTCCTAAAGAGCCATGTTTCTTTGCTGCCAATGAGACCATAGCCCTGCAACTACACACCAAGCTCTAATTCCTCCTGTTGCTCCCCGCGTTGCATGCACTGGGGTACAGACACATTATCGGGGCACCAGTCATGCTGATTTCCCAGAAAAAGCATGTTCTCTGCATGACAGCTTCTCCTGCAATGCTATCCTCTTGGAACTTCCTTATTTGTGTGCATACAGTCGTGGTGGACCCCATTCTGCCTTATTTTGTTATTGAACAAAACCATTTAATAATACACAAATTAAAACAGAAATACAATTAATTACAATCTTCTGAAGCATAATCTAAATAATTTTTGCCTAAATATTAGCAGCTAGCTCCAGTGAAAAGATTTGTTCCAACTGACATGAATTTTAGAATGTAAACCATATGCAGCTGAATATTCCAATTCACAGTTTGAAGTAATTTCTACTAATGAAAAGCAAATTATTCTAGCTAGGCTATGAAATAATGCAGGAGCAGATCAAGGTTTAAGCATATTATATGCATATAAAATTATATAGCTGTATATGAATATATATATGTACATACAAGTGCAGAACATGAGAGTTTCAGACTGTCAAGCTGCATTAAGCAGTCTCTGTCTGCTGAATAATTTATAAATCCCAGACATCACAGACACACTCAGCCACAGAAATCAGACAAAACTAACCAGAGTGAGGTGATGATCTTCTGCCTGACATTATATGCAGCCACAAGACAGTTCTTTTCCATGAGCTCTTGACTAGAAGGTTTCAGAGCTTTTGTTCTCCAGGTAGATTAGCAGTGCCACCAACACAGAGATTATTATGTCATTTCAATACCCACAGACTCTGCAGAGGTCTTTCTTTTTCTACAGCATAAGGTTTTGTGAAGTCATTGAATTAGATTGTGCAAATTAAATGTAAGACCTTTCAGACCTTTACGTAATAGCAGGTTTTAGTGTTACTAAGGCTATGGCTGCTTGTTTCTCCCTTTAAAATTGAATGGTCAAACATAAAAAAGAAAAGGAGAAAGGAAAAGATTTTTAAACTACATAATCTGGTGATACCAGGCTCATTATAAAAGAAGGATTTCTTATAGAAATAAAGAGCATACACTTGAAAGATCCATTTTGCAATTGTGTAGATTCTAACTGACAGGAAATTGGTGTAAAGAAATAGGTTTAAAATAAGCTACACAGCAATGTTTTTGTTGTTGGTTTACCATATCATTTGTTATAGGTTTAAATCTCTTAAAGGGCATTCTGCAAGGAAGATAATTATGATTTTGATATGTTAATGAACACTAATTCTTTTGAACTTTCAGAATATATAGCCATAAATAAAACATTCCTTCCCCCTTCTCTGCTTCTAGAAGAATATTTTTTAGGCAAAGATAAGATAATTTGTTGTCTTAATACAATTGCTTTGGGGTTATTACCATGTAGCTCATGGTAATGAACTCATGGTCTGTTAATAGAGTCAGACAGCCTCAGCCAAACGGTTGTTTCAGAGTGTGCCCGAAGCAGAGGACATTGTACTGTTTACTACACCAGGAAGAGCCTGTGAAGTCTTCATCTGCTCTTTCTACATTCTTATTCAACAATTTATATTGCAGCGTACTTACAAAATATTTACTGTACTCACTTGCACAACTAATGGCAGTGAAAGGAGAAGGGGGCTTTGGGCCTGCCTTAATTCTCATCTGCTCTTCCATTCCATACTGTCAACACAATCTTCATTCTTCACGGTGGAAATGCAAGCTATGCTAGAGTGAGTGATGGCAGAAGGTTAAGAGCTAAGACCTAAAGCCTGCCTTTGTGGCAAGTGCCCCAGCTTTTTTATGCATAAAGAACTGTCTTAGTTGGAATAGCCCTGCAGTGGCTTCACTTGCAATGAGGAGTTTGGCACCTATGAAGTGCTGTGCTTGCTCGAACAAACCAGGATAAGTTCTTGCTGCTTAAGAAAATCTGTTCCCTTCCCATCCATTACTTTCTTATGTGGAGGGAAAGCTCAGTCTTCACAGTTACATTAGTGCTGTATCAGTCCTTAACTAGACTGTCATGTTAGGACAAGTGGAAGGAGAAAGATTTTCACATACTGCCTCCCTGTTTTACCTAACCATCTGTTATGAAGGTGTAATGGCTCTGAAATACCTAGGTTCCTTCCTTTTAAAATGGGCTGTGAAACAGAAGTCTGAATTACAAGTAAGGAGGGACTCTTAAAGATGTTCATTGCTGTGCAGAGAGTGTTGAGACTCATGATCTAATTCACCACACATGGATCTTTTGGCAGTGTGTTTTTGTTTACTTTTCCACCGCTACCACCACCACCACCACCACCACCACCACAAAGTACTGTTCTATGCTATTTTTTTGGCTTATGGAAAAGTGCATATTTGTCCATAGTGAAAGTATGGACAGCTTAAAAACCCCACACTGTTCTGTGTACTTTTGTTGGAATAGTAGTTGTTTAGCAAGAGAAAATGGAACATATAAATCTGTAGCTATATGAAACCATCTGATTTACATAATTTTCTTCAGTAAAAAGAAATTTAGCTGTGTTCAAAACCCATGGGAGTCAAATATACTTCCTCCAGAAAATGGAAATCCAGCCATTATAAAGCTGATAGTGACTACAGAAAGAAAAGAAAAAAAAAGAAAAAAAAGTACTAGATTTTTAAAAGAGTTGAAATCAAATTTGAAAAAGCAAACAGCTGAAGATGTGAAAACAAATTTCTTGCAATTATATGAGATGCAGGATGCCTGTATCTGATACAGCAAAGAAAGGTGCATAGAACATTGCAGTGTAAAACTCAGTTGTTCTGCAGCTGCCTTCCCTATTGTTTCATTATTAATGAGAGCCTTCAATGGCATTTGTCACTGGCAAATCTTCAGTAGTAAACAAGGCTGGTTTGAAAGTACAGAGGAAAGAATATTTCTAATCAGGGCAGAATACTATTTTGTTGTCGGGGTAGTAATAGTAATCCATTCAGACTACAAATTGTACCACAATCTTTCAGTTGCTCTTACGTTGCCATACAAGCCTCTTCCACAGTCACTTTTCTAATAAAAATGAGAAATTGCCAAATTATAGCAGGAACACTGGCAGAAATTAATTGGAGCAACAAGTAACCTAGATCAGATTATATATATTAATTTTTAAGGACAAAGCAACTTTTTCCAGTCTCAGTGAAATTTAGAATCAACCTCTGCAGCAGGGTGTGGAGACTGGATATCCGCAGGTGGCTGCCATAGCAATCAAGTTGGAGTTTCCTACACACTACAAGCTATCTGCATTAAAGTCCCACTTACAGGCTCTGTCTAGTATAAAAATTATTTTATTCTTTCATGCAAAATGACACACCTCCATCAGAAAGGGTGGTGTGCTCTGTCCTCCCAATACCCACAAGCTCAGAGCACTAGATGTAGCTGAATGCTCTTAAGGGAGAAACATGTTCGCCACCTCTAAGGCAGAGCAGAGAACTGAACATCAAGGAGAGGTCTGAATGGAGCTGGTGAATAAACAGAAGAACAACAAACTCTATTATTTTAGAAGAAAGTGGTGATTACTGCAGTATTTTGCACAGGTGTTAAACTAATTGGCATGATTTGAGAGTGCCCACCAGAGCATGGCTGTCCAAGAAAGCAAAGAAATAAAGAAGGCTACTCCACAGCCTTGAGAAAAATGTGGCACTGTCAGCACTGTCAAATTTTCTAGCTAAAGGATGAAGAACGTCAGGGGATATTTTATGTGGAAAATATATGGTGCCTATGATCTTCTTGAATTCGGATGAAGCAGAAGAGGAATTTCAAAGATGACCGTTTTGAGTTTAAGTGATGGATTGATCACTTTTCTGGGGAGGGTTTTAAGAATCAAGAAGTTTATTGGAGACAACAAACAAAAAAATTTAACCACACTAGTTAATCAGAAACTGCAGCACATTTCCTGAAAGCTTTCTGGGTTTTGTTTGTTTGTTTGTTGTTGTGGTTTTTTGTTGTGTTTTGGGTTTTTTTCAGCCAGTCCTGTAGTCTTCTACTGTAGTCTACAGTTTTTAAGAAGTAAAGTTTCATTACCTGAAAGGAAAGGCTTTCTAACTTTTGAAAATTCCCATGTTTGTTCCTGTCCAGGAACAAAAGACTCAAGGATTCTTTAACAGTGAGACAAATATTCTTTTTAATTGTGTTCAACAGTAGCATTAAACTAAATTTTAAACAATTTTTTCTGTCAGATTTAAGACAGGTCAAAATCAGCAATAGAGATGCTATTTTAGATTAGTCAGCAACTGAAATAGCTTGTGAGGTCAATTGGAGGTGCTCAATAATACTGATTTAATCATGTTTTGAACATCTCTAAGTCTCAAACAGGAGAAGTCAATGGGACTGTTGATGGCTTATGACTGAAGTTTCAGTTCAACTGCAGATTATTTCTGGTTTCTTTTCAATGCTGTATTGAGTAATTTATGTGGCTTAAGTCATAACTACTAATGTGATTTTCTATATGTTGAGAATTTCTGTGGAAGAAACTTCTAAAAACACTTTTTATATCAGTACAATAGTCTTTGTAATAACAATACAAGTTATATGAGTCCAACTGCAAAAACATCTTTTATTTGAGTGAATGGGACTTTAAGTTTGCCTGAAAATCTTTTGTAGAGATTTATTCAAGAGTATTTTGCTTTTCAGATGTGTCTAAACCCAACTTTAACTGAAAACTAGATAAGAATGTTTAGGCATGAGAATCTTGTCATGGTCCAGGAAGGGAACATCAGAGAACTCAGAAAATTGTTTATACACTCACTTCAAGTGTTTCCTTTATTGAATAACTCACTTTTCAGAAGTAAATTAAAGAAAAAGACTAATTGTCTTTTTCTTGCTTATAGATTGGAGTGACATAAATGAACCAAGTATGGCAGAAATGTATCTGAAATTAAGTTCAGTGATAAGTTCAGTAATAAGTAAGTTCATTTGGCAGATTTGACAACTGGAAGACCAGAACTTACTTTGAAGTTCTTAGTACCTTTCTTCTCTACTGCTTCGTAAATGTTAAATTGTTATTTCAATGCTCCTGGTATGCATATATCAAGCTGAGATGTGAACTGGTAGCAAGTGCCAATATAAAGTGCAATGTCTGGAAGTGAACTGGTTGAAGCTGCTAACAATAGAAAATTGACTCCTCATATGTATGATTCACTGTCATTAAAAAAAAAATCAAAGGACTATATTTATTCCATAGATGATTGCTCTTTCTGAGAAATTATTAGTCTAAGGTACAGTACTTGCTTTTATTTAACAATATATTTTCCCATAGGAAGTGAAAAATTGTTAAGTTTTTCTCCCTGCATTAAATTGTGAGAGTGTTTGGAGAATTTTTTTAAGCATTAAGATGAATAGATGTATTTGGTAGATAAGCTGATTCTAAATAGCTCTGCTTTCAGCATGCCTATTCCACTAAATAAAGATCTTTATATTCCTCATTGAACAGCTCAGAAAAGTTGAAGGTGTATAACATATTATAGAATCTTTCAGTCTTTCTGCCAGTTGTCACAATCAATCAAAGATTATGAGGAGTGGCCTTGCAATGGCATCAGCCAGGCCCCTCAGCACTTCTAGGTGCATCCCTTCAGGATTTATGTATGTCGAGTTTTCTTAAGTATTCCCTGAACTGAACCTTTTCCACCAGGGGTATGCCTTCCTTGCTCTAGCTGTTCCCCCTGGGACTCCTAAAGTCCGGTTTTGCTGGTAAGGTTTGAGGTGAAGTAGGCATTCAGGACATCAGTTTTTTCTGTGACCTGTATAACCAGGTCTCCCGTCTCATTCAGCAATGGGCCCACATTTTCCCTAGCCTTCATCTAGGTCATCTAGGTACTTACAGAAGCCCTTCTTTTTGCCTTTCACATCCTTGACCAGATTCAATTCCATTGGGGTTTTATCTTTCCTTACCTTATCCCTGGACATTCAGACAATGTTTCTACATTCCTCCCAGGTTATATGTCCTTGTTTCCACCCTCTGTAGGCTTCCTTTTTCTGTTTGAGTTTGGCCAGGAGCTCCATGTTCATCCACATAGGCCTCCTGGCATTTTTGCCTGACTTCCTGTTTGTTGGGAAGGACCACTCTTGAGCTTGGAGGAGGTGATCCTTGGGTCCTTCTTCCCTCTAAGGCCCTATCCCACCCAACTCTTATAAGCAGATACTCTCCTGAAGTCCAGGGTTGTAAACCTCCTCTCTCCCCTCAGGATCCTGATCATCTCATGGTCACTGCAGCCAAGGCTGCCTTTTCCCTTTGCATCGCCAACAAGTCCCTTGTGGTTGAATATGGTGTCCAGCAGAGCACCTCCCCTTGTTGGCTCCTCTGTCACTTGGAGGAGTTATTGTCAACGCTCTCCAGGAGCCTCTTGGATTGCTTATGTCCTGCTGAGTTGTTCCTTCAGCAAATATCAGGGTGGTTGAAGTCCCACGTAAGGACCAAATGTGACTCCAAATGTGAAATTGTTTTTATCTGTCTGTAGAAGGCCTCATCTGCTTGGTCTTCCTGGTCAGGTGGCCTATAGGAGATACCTACTATGTCATACTTGCCTATATTCTTTTTAACTCTAATCCATAAACTCTCAACTGCCTCCCGATCCATCCCAAGGCAGAAGTCCATGCACTCCAAGTTATAATTAAAGAAAAAAGTGAAAAAAGAAAAAAATCACAGATACATAATTTTTTTTGTTAGTAAAATAAGTTTCTCTTGTGATTTATGGAATACAAATGTTGAGTTAGGAAACTATGTAACTAAATATCCTCCTAAAATAAATCAAATACTATTTAGTTTTTTGTAGTCAATGTTGTTCATATGTCTCAAGGACACTGATTGATATACTTAGTTTTCCATCTCTAAAGTACAGGTCTTGTTTTTTTTCAGTTTCTGTTACTTTTAACTTTCCATTTGCCTGATTCTGAGAAGTAGTTATTACCAGAAGAGAACACATTGTTCATCTTCACGTGACCTTCTCTTGATGATCAACAATACAACGTGGAATAATAACAGATGATGGGAGAAATTTCTGTCAGTTTCTTTTCAATAACATAAGGTAATATTTTGCCAAAGATCTTGTAGATGCCTTAAAAGTATTACCACAAACATAGCATAGATTGAAAGTAGAATTTATATGTTGATAAATATTGGTAAATACATATCTATCTATCTATCTAACATATAATGTATTAATAGGTCCACACTGGATGTTGCCCCCCCCCCCAAAAAAAAAGTTTTAAAATGAGAACATATACAGTATTTACTTGTGATGTATTCTCTATGTTTTAGACACCTACGTACTTTGTCGATATAAACCACATTAATTTCATCATATATTAAAAAAGAAGAGTAAACACTCAGCTCTTTTTTTCAGCTACAGATGGCTGATAGAAGAGTTTCAGCTGCATAGAAGCCCAGACTTCATTCATGTCTGAATTGCTTGTGTTTTGACTTACTGAATACCCAGACATCACTGACACGTACTATGAACCTTACATATATGCCTATGCAGAAAAACATGGAGGAAAAATACTTAGTGTGAAGACTCTTAGAAAGAGAAAGGTAAAATTTTGTTATCTGTTGTTTTCCAATTCTGAGGATGTGAGGTCTCTAGCTGTTATTTCTGAGAGCAAAGGGAATGTATTTTGGCAAAAGGTTTTAGAAGTTAGCTTTACATATAAATAAATTACAATATTTGGTGATAAAAAATGATTTCTTATTGACTAGGTCTAATACATTTTTGATAGGAAATTAGTAGAAAAAATTCAGTGATAACACTTGAGAAGGTTGAATTCCTACACTTTCCCATTGCTATTTAGATTGTATTTTTACCATGACAGAGAAAGATTCTTTCTTATTCAGATGGTTATCTAAGCTTTTATAAATATAGGTGGACTCAGCTTGCTCCATAGGATGGCTTTCTTCATAAAGACATATTAAATAAATGCAATGCCTCTGTAAAGCGTGTACTGACTTTACTCATATCTTTTTCAAGAAAGCAAATTATTGCAAATGTATTTACATGTCTGGTAGATTAATATCAGCTCTGACCTGAAATCTGATCTGAAAGCCACTGAATTTCTTTGCAGGTTAATCTCTGGGATTCTGTATTTTGTGATTAAAATTTATGCTCCTGACTGATATATTAGTCTAATGCTATATTTCTCTGCAGGAGCTATTTCAAGACTATTTCCATTCAGCCTCTGATTTTTCTGTCTTTCTGCAGTGGTGAATTACAGTTCGCTCTGCAAATCTCATTTCTTAAACAGCACATGTCCCTTTCAAATGAAATAGTTTAGTCTGCTCATACTTGATCTTAAGTGTATTCCTAAAAAATCCCGATTTTCATGTGTTTTGTTTCACTATAGTGATTCCAGTACAGACAGATCTAGGGGCAGGGGTCAAGGAGGGAGTGGAGGAAAATACAAAGCAATTATTGTTTGTTTGGCTGCAGGCATAGGGAGTGGGGGATAAAGTAAAGCTATTAATCTCAAAGAGATGTACTAGAGTCAAGGGCCTGTACATCAGTAGCTCTCTGCGATGAGGGAGCATTCCTGACACCTCTTGCAGACATGTAGGAATGCCTGCTACCCTACTCTTGTAGGGGGTGTGAAAGCACAGTATGCTTTCAGAAACTGCTAAACCTAACTGATTAAGATAAGTAAATTAAACCAAAAGCAGTTGTGTCCAACCTGGTTTGGGCATCTATTGCTATTCTGTCAGAACTAATGAACATGCTATGTCCAAAACCACTTTCACTTTCAAAAGGCATAGGCTGACTTAAGAACAGATATCCACTCTCCCTGAAGATCCCTCCCTATAAAATAACAATGACCACAGTTTTTACTTTCTTGGTCAGTAGGTCCCTGTGGAAATCATTGCAGTAAAACTACTGAAAATCAGAAGTATGGAAATCCACTCAGACCCCTTCCTTTGTCATACACAATGTTTCTCCTTTTCTCCCAGACTGTCTCAGTCTCCACAGAACCAGAACTGAGTCCGTTATATCTGCAGGAGACTTCCTCATTCTCATCCAGAGCATCATTTCATACTAATTCCCTATGCAGTATTCAAGCTTCTGTCAATGGGAATTCTACAAGCGGACAACGAGACCAGAATATTCAAGAGGCCTGTAATGCAGATCAGACTAAAAAATGTACTCCCCTACCGAGTTAATTAAAATTTTGCACCTGCACTCTCAGGGGTATTTTTGTAGAAAAAAAATGCCAAGCCTTTAGCTGTACAATTTTTTAATGTCAAGAAATTTTAAACCTGGATGCCTTGTTACAGAGTTAACATTATACGCCACATGCTGTTGTTCATATAGCTTTGGTCCAGAAACAGTTGACTGACCTGAAGGAAGATAAATTAATACCCTACGTGTGCTAGTCGCTGCATCTATTGTGAACTGAAATGAACAGATGGACATGTCTATAGGACGATTCAGGTCTCAGAACTTTTTAATGCTCCATGGATGTAAAGTAATCCTTAACATGGTAAATCCAACCTTGAATATGTTTCAATATAGTACTGAGGAACATCATACAATTTAATTTATTGGCTATTCTCACCCCAAATCAAATCCCCTTGAGGTACACATCAGACTTCCCTGTCCTTCCGCATTAACCACCATGTGCAGTCAGGTCCTTGAGCAAAAGCAATCCCATGGATGGGTTTGCCTTTGACCAAGGCAGGAGTAACCAGGATTGTCTTCCCTAATATGTTCTTTATGTGAACTACAGGGACTTTATCCGCTTCTACAGTACATAAAAGTTTTGACTGGGCAGGGTCAGCTCGATTGGTAGATCCCCTAATGTTGACTAACCAGATGGCTTTTGCTAAATGTGTGTCCCAGTGTTTGAGGGTCTCACCACCTGTTACTATCAGTGCAGTCTTTCACAGTTCATTGAATCGTTCAATTTTCCCAGAGGCTGGTGCATAATAGAGGATGTGATACACCCACTCAATGCCATGCTCTTTGGTCCCAGTGTCTATGAGGTTGTTTCGGAAATGAGTCCTGTTGTCTGACTCAATTCTTTCTGGGGTGCCATGTCATCACAGGACTTGCTTTTCAAGGCCCAGGATAGTGTTGCAGGTGGTGGGGCATGGGATATATTTCCAGCCATCCAGTGGTTGCTTCCACCATTGTAAGTGCATAGCACTTGCCTTGGAGGGTTTGTGGGAGTGTGATATAATTGATCTGCCAGGCCTCCCCATATTTATATTTTAGCCATCGTCCTCCATACCAGAGAGGCTTTACCTGCTTGGCTTGTTTGATGGCAGCGCAAGTTTCACATTCATGGGTAACCTGTGAGATGATAGTGTCCATGGTCAAGTCCACCCCTCAATTGTAAGCCTATTCATATGTTGCATCTCTTCCTTGGTGGCCTGAGGTGTCATGGGCCCACCAAGCTATAAATAATTCATCCTTACACTGCCAGTCCAAATCCACCTGAGCCACTTCAATCTCGGCAGCCTGATCCACCTGCTGGTTGTTCTGATGTTCCTCAGTGGCCTGACTCTTGGGTACATGGGCATCTACGTGACGTACTTTTACAGCCAGCTTCTCTAGCCGGGCAGCAATATCTTGCCACAATGGGGCAGCCCATATGGGTTTGCCTCTACGCTGCCAGTTGCTCCGCTTCCACTGCTGTAACCACCCCCACAGGGCATTGGCCACCATCCATGAGTCAGTGTAGAGGTACAGTGTTGGCCACTTTTCTCTTTCAGCAATATCTAAAGCCAGCTGGATGGCTTTCACCTCTGCAAACTGGCTCGATTCACCTTCTCCTTCAGCAGCTTCTGCAACTTGTTGTGTAGGACTCCATACAGCAGCCTTCCACCTTTAAATGTTTGATTTCCCACAATGCAACAAGACTGATCAAAGAACAGGGCATATTGCTTCTCATTTTTGGTAGTTTATTATATGGTGGGCCTCTTCAGCACATCACTCCCTCTTCTGGCAATATTATTTACCTTCTGGCCTGTCCACGATCACTTGCAGGATTCCTCGGTGACTGGGGTTTCCTATTCGAGCCCTCTGTGTGATCAGCACGACCCACTTACTCCACGGAGCATCAGCTGCGTGATAGGTAGAGGGGACCCTCCTTTTGAACACCCAGCCCTGGCAGTCAGGATGCCAAGAGGAGCTGTGCTTCAGTACCAATGGAGAATAATAATAGTAGTAATAACAATAATAACTATAATAGAAGTGATGCACAAATGCAATTGCTCACCACATGTGAAAGAGAAAAAAAAACACAATCCAATGCCCAGTCTGTGTCCGAGCAGCGATCCCACCTCCCAGATAGCTTCCCCAGCTTACATATGGAGCATGACGTTCTATGGCAGGGAATGTCCCTTTGGCCCGCCTGGGCCAGCTGTCCTGGCTGTGCTCTCCCAGCTTCTTCTGCACCTGGCAGGGCGTGAGAAGCTGAAAAGTCCTTGACTTAGTGTAGGCACTGCACCTACCCAGCAACAACTAAAAACATCAGTGTGTTATCAATATTATTCTCATACTAAATCTAAACCACAGCACTATGCCGGCTACTAGAAACAAAATTAACTGTATCTCAGCTGAAACCAGGACAAAAGCGTAATGGTTACTAATTAATTAAAATTAATCTTTATTGTGACTATATAATTCAAAATTTCAGAAGTACCAAATTAAAATTAAGAATTAAATGATACTTTATGGAATCAGATATTTTTTCCTTAAAAAAAATTATTATTCTTTTCCACTTTTAAATTGGGAAACTTATCAAAAACGTCAAACTCATTTGCAACAAATCAATATTTATAGTAGAAAATATGTTAATTATACAATTTCTAATTATCCCTGTTTGTTTTTACCTCATTAGCTGCCAGCAGACTACTTTGCTGCTTGAGGGGAAAGAGAACCTTGACCAAATGACATGAAGGCTGGAGCAATTCCATAATTGAGTGTTTGTGTTCACATATAAATCTATTAGTTCTGGCTTGATTTGCTTGCTTTCCTTTAAAGTATGTCAGATAAACAAAAGTATCTTCCTTTTTAATTAATGACTGTCAAAATTCAGCTTTATTTAAATTCTAAAATACATCCTTGGCATTAGTTTCAGGCTGCAGAAATACATTTTCATTTACTGAGCTGAATGCAAAATTAATGTAATTCCAGTCCTGTGGAATTTACTACATGCAGCCTGAGCTCCTACATCCATCCTGGAAACAGAATATTGTTGTATGGTTTACTAGGAATCCATTAAAAAGCATTCCAATTAATAGAGAGAGACATTTTTTTTACTTCTTTCTAGACATTACTTTAGTCATCTGACGAAGAAAAATAATGGCTGCTTAGACTTGGAAAGCAAAGTCTAGTCTTAAACATATTTCTGATTTAAAAAATCTATTTACAAGTAACAGATGGGTTTGGTATAAAAATGAGACCTACTCAAAGACCTGCTGACATATCTAGCAAAAGATATTGAGAGACAGGGAGAAGGTTCTTTAATTGTATAAATTAAGTTAGGAATCAGCTGCTGAGTTGATTGGACAGTAAAGCTGCAGAAAATACAGTAATAAATAATCAGTAGGAATAGAGACACTAACTAAAACAACTATTAAATTTGGCTAATAGGAGGAAGGTTCTGAAAATATAACTGGTGTAACTGAAATGTATAGCTTTGAATCCATGGAAAATACAGGGACTAAATTATTTATTCCATAATTCTGCATGTGAAAAGCTGGCTTCCATTTTTTATAAACTGTCAAATCAGGACTAATAACATCGGATTGGAAAATAATAAATACCTGGAGAGTAAGGCAGATGCAAACTCATTAGTCTGACCTCATTGGTATAAAGGCATTTAGAGAAAAAAACAAAACAAAACAAAACAAAACAAAAACAAAAAACCAAAGAAGAAACCAAAACAAAACAAAAAACCCACAAAAACCAAAACACCAACCAGTGTTCTAATAGTTAAAATGACAAAGTGAATGGAAGCCGGCATAAAATGCATTATGGCTTACTGTAAAATAATCTTACCGGACTAATCTACTATATTTCTTTGACAAGATAATTGATTGGGTTTAGATAAACAATATAGGTTCTTTTCAGTTGTGGATTGAAGTAGTGCCTTTGAAGTAGTGTCATATAAGAAGTTACCTGTAGACCTGGAAAAGATGAAGATGCAGGTGCATAGGAATTTGCTAAATGAGAATTCCCCTAGTAACGTGAAAATACTGACTGGGAAACTAGTACTGGAAATCTTCAAGTATTTGTCTTGCACTTATATATATTGAGACCCTAGAAAGTGTAAGTGTAATGATTAATACTGCTGATACAAAACTGGAGTGTACTGTCAATATGGAATAAAAGAATTTTATTTCATGACAGGATTAACTTTAAGATTAGTGCTAGAAAGAAGAGGAAAAGGTATAAAATCCTAAGGAAATTCTAAAGGAGAGCAGAGATATGGGTAAACCAGTTAATTACATCATGACTTTGATCTATTAAAGCAATGTAATCATAAAAACAGCTAATGTGATCACAAGATGAACCAAGAGAAAAGTATTTCCATTAAGACAGGAAAATACTCATGATCTATATTGGTCACAGACAGCATTTAATTTGCAAGATTATGTATACTGTCACTTGTTCCTTTCCAGGAAGGCAAACTAAAATAAGGTCAGAAACTGCTAGTAGGATGCTCAGAGTAAGGAAGAATCCATCATAAAAGGGCAACAGACTAGAAAAGTTTGGCTTGATCTGTATTTTAGAACAAAGGTAGAAAACAGCTATGATTGCTGTTTATTAATGTATATGAAAGCTAAATTCCAGGAAGGGAGAAGAGATATTTAAGCTAATGGAAAATGCTGGCATAAGGATAAATATATATGAATCACTTTGCAGTTATTTAAGGTGGAGATTAAGAGATTCATAACTATCAGAGCAGAATGACTGAATCATATAAGAAGGAGCTTCTGAAAGAGAACAATATATTTAAAGGCATGACATGTATTAGTTGCCTCTGTTTTTGTGGAGCTATACTCATTGACTGACGAAGCCATAAATTAAGCAGTTGTGGATGCCCCCTCCCTGGAAGTGTTCAAGGCCAGGTTGGATGGGGCTTTGGGCAACCTGGTCTAGTGGAGGATGTCCCTGCCCATGGCCGGGGGGTTGGAACTAGATGATCTTTAAGGTCCCTTCCAACCCCAACCATTCTATGTTTCTGTGACAGAGGTAACAATGCCATGAACACCTCACAAAAAAATAGGAGGGTGTGATTTGTACTACCTTTGATCCAAGTAGGAGCCAAATTATTTTCAGTTTCTCTCTTTATTGTGTTTTAATTTGTTTTAAATGAAAACTTCACCTTAAAGTCAATAGTTTGTTTCCAGACCAATTTCTACAGCTTTTAAATACTTCTTTAAAACTGGATTTTTTTTTAAACTAGTCTAGAAAACTCTATCTAAGCATTTAAAATAACTCTCTTACTTGAATTCTTGCTCCTTCCTTTTTTCTTATCTGTTTAATGAAAAATACAAGAAAAAAGCCATCCAAAACTCTGATTATAAAATTTGTAATCCTTTGCCTTCACTAAACTATATATTATTGTATTTCTATAAGCTGTCATTTTATGTATATTAAATACAAGACTTCTTTTCCTTACTAATGCTTAGTTGTTGTATTACAGGCTTTTGTCCAAGTTCTCTTCTATTGAACCTTGTTCTGCATACCCTTATGACCCATTATGTCATCTTCCCGTAGTATTGTCTGTCGGGTGCTGTGTGGATACATAGTTAAATACAAGAACAACCATATATTTTCATCTTGAGTGATTAAAAAAAAAAATTATTTACTTAACCTTAAACAAAATGAAGAGTATTAAAAGGATGGATGCTTCTACTGATACGAACAGACTTTGGTAGAGCTATGTCAGTTTGCATGGTTTACAACCTGGCCCAATGGGAATATCTTATTATTTGTCCTAAGATCATCTTGTTCTTTGGGGCTACTGTGCAATAAGACAAATCTACTGTGCTCTAAGCTGTCTCCCAAAAATTTAGAAATTAAAAGCCAAATAAGAGAGAGAGATATCTTTCATGGTTACATGCACAACACCTTGTGTGTGGGTTTGAAAAATGAGGGACATGATAAAATTTCAGTCACAGAATCACAGAATGGTTGAGATTGGAAGAGGGCTCTGGAAGTCACCTGGTCCAACCCCATTGCTCAAGCAGGGACACCTAAAGCTGGTTGCCCAGGACTGTGTCCAAGTAGCTTTTGAATATCTCCAAGGATGGAGACTCCACAGCTTCACTGGGAAACCTATGTCAGTGCTCAGTCATCCTCACACTAAAAAAGTGTTTCCTGATGTTCAGAGGGAACCTCCTGCTTTCCTGTATGTGCCCATTCCTTTTGTCCTCTCACTGGGCACCACTGAAAAGAGCCTGGCTCTGTCTTCTGTATACCCTTCCTTAAGGTATTTACAAACATTGATAAGATCTCCCCCGAGCCTTCTCTTCTCCAGGCTGAACATTCCCAGCTGTCTTAGCCTTTCCTCATAGGAGAGTGATGCTCCAGTCTCTTCATCATGTTAGTGGCACTTTGTTGGACTATCTCCAGTATGTCCATATCCCTCTTGTACTGAGGAGCCCAGAACTGGACACAGCAGTCCAGATGTGGCCTTACCAGTGCTGAGTTGAGGAGAAGGATCACCTCTTTTGACCTGCTGGCAATGCTTTACCTAATGCAGCCCAGGATACTATTAACCGTTTTTTGCTACAAGGGCCCATTGCTGGCTCATATTCAGCTTGGTGTCCACCAGGATCCCCAGGTCTGTTCTTGCACAATTGCTTTCTAGCTTGGTGAGCCCCAGCATGTACAGCCTGGAGCTGTTCCTCCCCAGGTGCAGTACCTGGCACTTCCCTTTGTTGAACTTCATGAGGTTCCTGTCAGCCCATTTCTCCAACCTGTTGAGGCCTCTCTGGATGGCAGCACAATCCTCTGCCAGGTTAACCACTCCTACCAGTTTTGTGCCATCTGCAAACTTGCTGAGGATACACTCTGTCCCATCATGAAGACGATTAATGAAGATGTTTTACAGGACTAGACCCAGTATTGAACCATGGAGTACACTGCTTGTTCCTGGCCCTTAACTAGACTTCGTACCACTGGTTGCCACCCTCTTCATTCAGAAACAGAAACAGAAACTTCATTCAGAAAGTTTTCAATTCACCTCACTGTCTTCTCATTCAGCCCATACTTCATCAGCTTCTCTATGTGGATCTTGCAGAAACTTAGTGGAAACCAGTCAAGTGGAAGTTTGTTGGCCAAGCTTGATTAAACAAGATTATAATTTGGTACATTTGCAGATTGTTGTGTGAACGAACATCACTTACAAAATCTCCATTTCTCTTTATTTGAAGTATGTCTTTTAACTAAATAATATTTTTACAAGATTTCAGGTAGTTTGAACTATCATTACATAAAATATGGAAATATATTCACCTGGGACCACACAGCACATGTTGAACCTTGCCTTAGTCACATAGATGCAGTTAAGAAAGTTGGGAATTAATCCCCTAGGCATGTTAATGTGCTTTTTTGACAACTGTTATTAACTCTAACAAGGTATTTAAATTTCAGATATTCTTCTGACTGAATATTCAAAAGGTACTTAACAGCCAATCACCAGTGTTCCAGATGTGTTTTCCTGTTGCAAGTGTGACTTTAGCTTCAGGATAGTTTATTCAATGTTTAGAGCCTTGGTGTCGGTGAAGTTTTAACTCTTTACAGGAGGCTTTTTTTTTTCATCACACTGAATTCAGCATTTGTATCAGGGGAAAAAATTGTCACTAGTTATCCTTCTTTATAGGTTTGTGTTGAAAACTATAGGTCTCGGCATAGTCCCTTTGGGACTCCATTGGGAACACCTAGACCATTTATACAGTATACATAAATACATATTCTTGTATTTTCTTCTTAATTAGTTCACAATCCACAAAAGAACCTTCCTAGGACTGCTAAGGGTATATTAAGAGTCATTGATTGGAAAGCTTATTGAAAGTTATTTAAAAATACAAATACACTTGCAGTTATCTTTAGCTACTTAAGTGACTGCTTAAGTCAAAGGCTGTGACTATGCTAGTGGGGGATTATTGTCCCTTACAAAACCAATATAGACACTTCCCCATGAGATAATATATCTGTGTGTCTATTTTTTTGATTCTTGTTTGTTTCCTTTTTAAAGGTATTTTCAACTAATTGACTTGATACTGAAATCTGACATCCAAGTTTGTGGCTGCTTGAATTCTTCTTGAATCTCTTTTTGATAACTGTTAACACACATAACATATTTCACTTTTCCAGTAGCAACTAATTTTAGTGATAGCTGGGTAATAGTCTGTAGTTGAGTTTGTAGTTTGGAAAATTTGAAATTTAAACTTCTTTAGAAGTTGTTAAATAGTGGCTGGTTCTTTGTTTTGTTTGTTTTACCTTTGGAAGAAGCTGAGGGGGGGTCTCAGCTGGTTGTCTTTGTGTACTGCTACCTACTTTAACAGTCTCTGATACCTGAAAAACATTCAAGTCTTGTGAATCTTGCTAGACAGGTATCTTGCTTTTTCTTCTCATAGGAATTGATCCTGTCAGGTCTGTGCTAGGTTTGCTAGGTCACCTCTTTCAGGAACTTATGCAGATAAATCACATAAGTGAGAACAAATGTGTGGTAGTTATGTGTGTGTGTGTCTATAATTAGAGAAGAGATAATGAGTTTGCAGCCTGAGATCTCCCTTGGTAATTTGTTCATCCTAGGTGAAGAGAATTGAGGAAGGCAAGAGGAAGGGCTAGGCCTCTTTTGGGGCATCAGCAATGATTTACTGATTATGTAGTGAGAGCTCTCCACTACATCACTGAAACTATAAACATGGTATGAAAGAAATACATGGGGTTAATATTCACTCTACTATTGAAATTAGTTTAGCTAAGACCTGTTACTGTATAGTCTACCTCTATAGATGATTTTTAACTGCATGTCGGGGGGTATTCCCTTTGAAGAATAACTCTTTTTTAAAAAATGTAGTGATATGTTTATGCCTAGGTAATTATAAACTATGCTTGGCAAGTGGAGAAGTAAAACCCCAAATATTCAAGGTAGTAAAGAACTATTTGTAAGTACAATGATATAAAGATGATGCAAAAGGAGAGCTTGATAGCAACTGCCTTTATTTTTTTTCTTAAAAGAGAATCATCCCTTTATGATCTTCTTTTGGCTTGTCCTCTCTTTTGAACCCTAAAAGGAGGTGTCTTACTTGAGTTTCCTTAATATTTAGGGCATTTTTCTTGTGTCCCAGCCAGAGACTGACTTTTTACTTACTTAAAATTTCCTTTTGTCTTTTTCCTGTGTCCTGATATTGAAAATGAGAATGTAAGATATGAAATATGATTTATAAAATGATATTAGTACCTACAATTGTGTTTGTCATTGGCAGAAACGTTTCCTTATTTTTTTTTATTGTGGAAATACTATCAAGTATTATTATACCATGCAAGTTATATGACTATTGTGTGTAGTCTCACAGATCTTACTTAAGTAAGTTAATTTAACCAATGATATTAAAACAATGGGCGGTGTAAACTATACATCTTCCTTAACATAAAAATCTTGTTCAAGTTTAATGCTCTTGCATTTACTGAGTGCAAAATCACTCATACTGTTTCTGCTACAGATCTTTTTTAAGAGAATATAGAAGCATTGGCATGTCACAGCCACTTGAAATTCATTTTAGACACATCTTAAACTGGAATCTCACACTGTCATACATGAAAGTTTAGGGATCAAGTGAAACTGTCTTGCAGCTCACTGTATAGAAAACCAGCAGGTTGCCCTTTAAATAATTTTTGTGTGTAACGAGAAGTTTGACAGAATGATTAATAAAAGCAAATACAAAGAAAACAGACATTGCATTTTCAGTTATTTGTCCTTCACATTGTTACTTGTGACAGAATGAACACTGAAAGATCATAGAATCAAATTCAAATCAAGTTAAAATCTATCATGGTGAAGTTCAGGATATTAGGCAGTTGACCTATAGAACAAACTCCGTGGTTTCAGATGAGTGTAATGTTGTATAAGGCTGAGCACTACTGAGGTCACAAATTGTTGTATGTGAACCACTAGAGCTATTCATGTACACAGCTTCCTCTAAATAGAGTGAGACAGAATTTGTTGACAGTAATGTTTATTTGTTTTAATGACTAAAAAAATGGAATTCCAGGATCTAAAATGAATGCTCATTGAGTTGTGCCAGGCAGTGCTAGTGATGTGATTAAATGTAATGTGTTCATTACATCATGTCAACAGTTCCTAGCTTTCGCTGAAATGAGAACAAGAGAAACATGAAAAGTTAGGCTCAAATGAAAGGCTGATATTTACTGACTCAAGCCTCTTTAGTCTTCTCATCAGGGTATCCATTTGATTGATTGTAACTTAACTTTTATCAGCCTCTTGGAATCCTGTATTGGAAATATTTTCAGACTGGATCTCTAAAATAACCTGGAAAAGGGATTGGAAAGTAAGTGGTTGTTGGAAGTAACACTTTGGTATTCCTGTTACTATAATATTGAATGTTTGTACTTATTCTCTTCTGTTACACCCACAAACCATGGAAGTAATGGGAAATGTTATAAGGCATAATGATTTTGGTCGTATAAATCATAAATTGTTAACATAATTGTGTTTGGACTGTTTAGACAGAACAGTAATATACCCACTAGAATTAATGACAGTGTAAAAGCAGTGCATTATATATATAAATGTCAGTGCATGATATTTATGGCATAGCTTCTGGTTTTTGTTTTGCTTTTTTTTTTTTTTTTTTACCCTGAATCAGCTAAATATGCTACTGTAAAATGACAAACTTTCTATGACCATGACAAAAAAAGTTGGGAGCATTATGATGTTGTAGTGACTGTGCATTGTATCTGCAGGTTTGAAAAAATCAGGTCAGGGTTACAGAGATCTTTAAACCAACAGAAAACTCCTTCATCATACTATAAAAGATTTTTACAAAACTAAAAATAAGGAGGAAAAAAAAGAGTGGCTTCAAAACTTGTGTGTCTGAGGACATAATTAAAGTTGTTTATGCGATCTTGTGTTTATATAGCTATAACTCAAAACTCTAGGTTATTTCCAATCTTAACGCAAATAGCCATTTTTCAGATTTTATAAAGCATTTGTTTGTTTTAGAGTGCAATGGTGTTTTAAGGCTTTTTTTTTTTTTTTTATTCCTTTCTCAGTTTCTGGGTGCATACTCAAAGTATTTCCAATTAAATTTTATCTGAAGATATATATGTTGCATAATTTTAATATAACATAACTTAACAAATGCTAGCATAGACCATTGTGTTTATGTTGGGTTTGTGGTTCTCATGTCTGTTCTCATGTATCATCACGGAAAGCTCAAGTCTCTGCATAATATCTCTATCTCCTTCTAATGTCTCATGGAGATACAGACTTTTCATAAACTCATTTTTCTTGTTGTTTAGTTTGTTGGCTTAGAGTTGACTCTTCTGATTAATCTGGTTTTCTGGCCAAAAGCTACAGATTATTTTTTTAAATAAATATGACAACTACTATTTCGGATGGTAATTCGACAGTCTGAGAGAACACAATTTCTATCTGTAAACATAATTTACAAGAGGACAATTGCCATCCACTTTATAATCTTACAAAACTGTCTTACAAATGTTAGCTTTCAAAGTTCCTTCCCTCTTGAACAGAAAAAAGAAGGTATTTCATGGAAATTTGTACTCATAAAACATGAGACAGCAACAATGCAAAGACTGCTTCCTGTCTCAGAATGACTCAGAAGCATATTTATTCATATACTATAACCATGTTGTACCATTATTTCAAGACTGCATGATGTTTGGCTGCTTTGAAAGACAAACAACTGAACTATAAAGGTCAAGCTGTGTTGATATATTTGAATAAACCAAGCAATTTGTGCTGCTGCAATAATGTTTCACACTTGTTTGTTATTTATTTTTTAAACAGTACACACACAATGATTTCTTTTTTCCATGTTGGTCATTTGTGTTGGCAAATATCATACCCCTTATACAATTTTTTTTGATAGCTGGAGTATCAAGCTACCATGTGAGATACATGGAAAAGAGTTCAATCAGATGACCAGCCACAGAAAGGCTTCCTATCTTTGAGAATCCTAAGGCAGTCATATATATGTCTTCTACACTCACTTTTCTCACTTTTTCCTGTCCTTAGCTAATGTTTAAGACAAAATAACCCCTAAGAGTTCTGTCTTCAGAATGTTTTTGAAATCACTGAATATTAATCCTTTACACAAACCCTAATGACACAATGATTCACAAGCCACTTCAGTTACTGTGAACCTCCGCAGTCTGCTTTTAACATATAATCTATTAAATAATTTTCCATAGCATAAAGGATTCCAACACTGTAAACTGTTGATCAAGACCTGCTTGGCAATAAATGTTTTGGGGTTTACTATATCTGTTTTGATTATCTGCTTAATTTTGATTCTAACTTACCTTTCAAACTTTTGTATTTTGAATCTTTGCAATTTTGGTAAATGGAGTTCTCCAAATCTTCAGAAGAAAGTCAGCTTAAGGTTTGGCTTTCATGTATTTCACAGATACGCTGTTTATCTAAATTGACTGGAGTCTCTCCACACCTAAGAATAGCCACTGGGGTAATCCTCAGTTACAGATAAACAGAAGTACCCACACTTGGGAATGAGATGGTATGTTTATTTAAGTCAGGATATAAATATATCTGTTCTTGGATTTTTGTTAATTTTTTTAAGTAAATGTCTGTATTCTCTCTTTAATTAGGCATGCCATTGTCTTTTTTTTGCAGGTTTGCCTGGAAGTTGGTTGGGTGTTCCTCTCTGAAGGTGTGTCTACGTAGAAGGTATCTTTCATGAGTACACAAGATGATTTAAGTACTAAGACTTAATTCTTGCATCACACATATTCCCGGGCCAAAAGTCACATAAGCGTTTTCAACAGCTCTGTTTGCAACCTGTTTCCCAAAACCAGCTGATACAATTCTCAAATGGTTAAAATGGTAAGGTTTGCAAACATCTTGCCTGTAATGAAAATTGCCTCTAATATTGAAGTATTGGAGGTAAGGAGACAAACAGTATTAGATCTATTTTGAGAATCCAGCATAGTACCCTATCTCATTTGCACACATAAAGAGAAGAAATTTGATATACAATCTGTTTCTTGTTACTGTTTTCAACCAAATATTGAAAAAATAATCCAGTAGTATTCCCTAAACCCTGTATTTTCACACTAACTAGTAATGAGAAAGTAATATCTTTGATAACAATGGGAGAAATAACATTAAAACTGTAGAAGATTTTGCTGTAAAATCTTTCCTTGGAGACCATATGTGCTACTATGTAAACTCCATATTGATTACTGGAGTATCAATTGATAAGGTGCATAACCAGTGAAGATGCCCTTTTTGAGGAAACACCATGTCACAGTATGATAAGTCTATAAGAAGTTGATGGGAGGAGGGGTACTTTTGCATTCTACAAAAAGAATATATAAAGATAAAATACCTAATAAAACAAAAATAAATGTGAAAGCATTGAAAAATGTATGCTTTAATGTATGTTTGAAGTAGTAAGTGGGGTCAAATAATACATAAAGAGGCTTCCCCCCCACTGTCTGACTTAATTCTCCCCATCATTACTATGAGGTTATAAATGGATTACACAAAAGCTAAGACAAGATATACTTGTTCCTAGAAACCTCGAAGGCAGTACATTTTAAATGGTATAAAATCACTTAGGAAATCTTGAAACCATTTTTTTTCCCTCTGTCTTTTTTCAAGGATTGATAATGAAGGCAATTTGTTTGGTTGTATGGAGGGGAATAGCATGGAAGGCTGCTTCTAGGGAACTGCAGGCTATAAGGATGGAGCTTGTTTGCCTATATCTAGACATTCTCAGTCAATGAGTTAAAGGGCTATGCCATTGACTGATCTATAATCAACGTGAGAGGGCAGGGAAACTGAGATATTCCATTTATTCTCAAGAAATCAGGGTCTGTTGCTAAAGTTAATGCTGATTTATGCTGTGTTATGGAGTTCTTCCTGATGAAAATTGGAACCAACAGAGAATCAGGCTTTTCTGCACTTTTACCAATCCTTTTCCCTCATTAAATGAAAAAAGGAAAGCATTCCAAGAGTTAACATTTTTTTGGAAGACAAGAACTGTGTTTAATTTGGGGCTCTGTTCAACAGAAAATGTGTCTCAGTTGTCAGACCTTGAAATGTCCTACTGCATATGGCAACAAAGTTCTTGTGTACATCTGGGGAATTTCTACCCTTCCTGTTTCCCACTGCTTCTCTTTAAAATAATTGTTCCCATTGGGAGACAGTCTGTTGAACCCATTCTGTTTGGACTGCACTAACTTTATGGCCTATACATTTTGCTGCATAGCTGGGGAAAAGACAGATGTAGATATAGCAATGCAAAGAAATTGAAAAGTGTAGAGGAAGGGATAGGATATTTTCTTCAATCATTTTGGCATATCCAAGAGAATCCTGATTTTACTAGGCTTCTGTGTTATGATGCTTTTGTGTCAAAAAGGACAGATCTATGGCAGAGTATAACGTCATGAACTATTATAGTTTTGCTTAATATTTGCACAGTTGGTTTCTACTAAGTGTTGTATTTTCTGCATTGTTTAATACACAAACATTAATTCAGCTGAAATTTCCCTCTCAGAAGATAATTTTTAATGAGAATTTCATTATGCCATAACAAAATGACATAGCAGCCAAAAGTCAGATTTAATGTCACTCAAAACAGTAATTCAAATTTGAAATTCTGCACTTCTCCACTTTCTCATTCAGCTGCTTAAACTAGCTCTGCTAGTTAAAAGATTCTTAAATCTGTGTTGCAATAGATTACTTTGTGGGATCAAAGTTATTTGAGTGCATTAAACCCATTCAGCATGATATTCTTTGCATTCACATTAAATAAAGCATAATCACCTTAAAACGGCAATAATGAAATGTCTTAGCTACAGAAAACTATTGAGCAGCTGTATTCTACATAACAATGCTAAAACTTATTGTGTTTTGCTGTCCTCCTCACATTCTGATACTGAGATATCATTAATACATGCACAAGCGGATTTATCTGTGCTTTGCAGATATATTAAATCTAGCTATTGGTCTCTCTCTCTCTCTTCTGCTAGCCTGACAAATGAGAAAGTGGCATATATTTAATATGAGGCGCCATGAGTATTGCCAGCCTGGAATGTGATTTCTCTTAATCTCCAGTTGTGTGAGTATATCTTTGCATTCTTTTCTATCAGCAACTATCAAAGATTCAGAGGACAACACATCAGTATTCCTTCCTCACTGAAGTGTCTTATTTTTACTAATTATAATTATTAATGTTAAAAAGTTATATTTAATTAAAATGAAGCCATGTGCTCAGTTCTTCACCTCACAAACAACATTTAATTGAATGGAGGCTAGGGTCTTGCTAAATTTTTAATTGTTTTATAAGTATTCATCAAAATTCATTTAACGTATGTTGACATTTTCAAGATATGGCAAGGGCTTTGTGAACCACTGTAAAGACAGGAGCTGATTAAATTCTCAGGGAAATAAGAATTTGAAATAGAAAAGGAAAGAAGAGTCAGTAAAGTTCCTATCAAACCTCACTCTTATTTGGCACTTGCCTAAATGCATTATCTCTTTTCTTCTATGTTTGAAAGTCTTCAGAAGACGAGGTTTTTTAATTGTCTTTTTGTTGATCTAAAATTGACACATGCCTTATCTTTTATATATGGAAAAAACATGTTCAGTGAACAAAGGAAAGGAGCAGAAAAGCTGGAAACGTGAAGAACAGCAGCGGGTTGTTTTGTGGCAGGCTGAGCTTGTACAAAGCACGGATGAGCAGAAGGCAGGAGCCCGTAGAGTCTTGACAAGAATTTAAAGAGAGGCAGGCTGAGAGGAAAAGGTCATTGGAAAAGAAAGTGGAGAGAGTATTTTATCAGCTGATTTAAGATCTAATCCTCTCTCACATACCAAGGCTAAATAAATGCTCCTGCTGCCTCAGTGCTTAGGAGTGACTGCCTCCTCCGTGCTTGTTACTTCTCCATACTGTGGCCTTGTGCTTTCAGTTAACCTTTCTTCTTAACTGTTCCTACAATAAGCTGTGAAACTTTCTGAGCCTTTTATTGTCCAAGCGGGAAGAAAATATTTTTTCTGTAATTTTACAATGAAATTCTGCTTTGAAAAGATGGCATTGGTATCTTTTCCAAATGATTAAAGTTAATCTGTATTCTAGAAATATTCCTTCCTTGGAACACGTAAAGCAAGAAGACAAACTTTAAACCCTGAAACTGAGTAACTATGATAGATCAGTGAAACTCATTCAGTAATTTAGTTTGAAATATTTGCACTGGAGTCTTCAGAAAATTGAAAAGGCAGACAGGAATTTATTTCTAAACATGATGAATTAACAGTTGAATAGATTTTTAAAAAATCTCTTGCCTTAGTACTCAAACTATATTTTATAATTTGTTAAAAAATCAAAAAAAGAAAATCAAACTTGAATTCAGTTATCCTTGTGTAGGTTTTTGATTTAATACTTTGTGTTAAAATCCTGCAAAGTTTGGTTAGTGGGATGATGCCAAAACAAAACTTCACAGCTGTAGTGAAGTTATCAGTTATGGCTTAGTTTGTGCAAGCCTTGATTCCAAAGTACCTGCAAGGGTAACTCAACACAAATGAGAGCTGGAAATTATCTACAATTCTTTAGAGGTCAGGTTCAGTCTTAGGATTTTAGAAAACATGATAGCTCAGGTTGGGCATGACATAAACACATCAGCTAATGACTGCATTTATATTTTCATACTCCTTTCTTAAAAAAAATATTTCCATGAATGGTCTTTTATTAGGAGTAGAAGCAAGACTGAATCAAGATCGTAAAGTCTAGTAGTAGATATATGTTGAATATACTAATAAAGCAAACTGATCTTAAGTTCTGCTTCTTTAAGAAGGCTGACAGAGAATTAACTCAGTTTAATTTAGATGCACTATACAGAGATGTTGAAGAAATATTTAAATATATTTTCTGATTTTTCCATTGCAGAGAATAGAATCATAGAATCATTTTGGTTGGAAAAGACCTTTAAAATCAAGTCCAACTGTTAACCTAGCACTGCCAAGTTCACCACTAAACTATGTCACTAAGCGCCACATCTACATGTCTTATAAACACGTCAATGGATGGTGCCTCAACCACTTCCCTGGGCAGCCTGTTCCAATGATTGACAACCCTTTCCATGAAGAAATTTTTCCTAACATCCAATCTAAACCTTCCCTGGCACAACTTGAGGCCATTTGCTCTTGTTCTATGGCTTATTACTTGGGAGAAGAGACCGACACCCACCTGGCTACAACCTCCTTTTGAGTAGTTGTAGAGAGCGATAAGGTCTCCCCTCAGCCTCCTCTTCTCCAGGCTGAACAACCCCAGTTCCCTCAGCCGCTCCTCATAAGACTTGTGCTCCAGACCCTTCACCAGCTTTGTTGCCCTTCTCTGGACATGCTCCAGCACCTCAATGTCCTTCTTGTAGTGAGGGGCACAAAACTGAACACAGCACTTGAGGTGCTGCCTCACCAGTGCTGAGTACAAAGGGACGATCGCTTCCCTGGTCCTGCTGGCCACACTGTTCCTGATACAAGCCAGGATGTATAAGGACAGCCACTTATTTAGTCCTTTTTTTGTTGCTAATGTGTTTACAGAAACTTTTTGTATTGCCTTTTATGGCAGTAGCCAGAATAAGTTCTAGTTGGTCTTTGGTTCTTCTAATTTTCTCACAACATCCTTGTAGTCTTCCTACAAGGGAAAGGAACACGTAGGTCCTACAAGGGGAGGAACATGTAGGAAATTTCAAACAAGCTGAGTCATAATGAACCTGCTCTCGAATTTGATGAGTTCCCACATAATTTTGGTAATGTAAGAAATGTTCTTCATTTCAGTCATTTTCTGTTCAGTTTAATTTGACTTTAGTATTTTTTGTTTATAATTGTTGTGTCATAATCATCTGAATTTATAAAATGTCATTTCTTGAAATGGAATATGTCTTCCTTTAATTGCTCCTTGATACTAATTTTTTTTTTATCAACTATAGTTAGGTAGTATAGTTAGTTGCTTCATTCTGTGGATTTGAGGTAATAATTTATGAAATACATTATTAGAGTTAATAGGTTTGCTCAACACACAGGTCTCAATTTGTTTTCAAGTAGATGAGTAAAGACAGATCTTGTCAGCTTTGATTTCATATTTGTTGTTGAAATTAAAAGCACTTCATGGTAGCTTTTATCTTTATATACAAAATTAATCCATAAATGTGTGTTACTTCTACTATTTAACAGTCAGAAAAAAATCTTGAAATCCATTATGGTTTAAAACTATTGAAATTTGCTCTCTCTTTTCTTTCAGTCTTGAGAGATAAGACTTAGAAAAAGGGTGAAGACAAGTAAAATATTTTGTTTTCTTTATTCTTCTACTGTCATTTTGAAATAGAAGACATGGACTGCTTAAGACTCTTAATATTAGCAGGCACTGAACCACAAATTATCTATAGCTTGTAGTGGCATTGATGTGCACACACTCTGAGGATCTGACTCATTGTTATAAACCACAGTCTTCAGTGAGGTTGAAAAGAGAGTAAGAAGATGGTTTTGTTTGTGGTTTTTTTCTCCCTGAGAGCTGATAAAAACACTTCCATTGTTGGCATTAAAATAGAGTTATGAGGCACTGAGACCACCTTATTATAACATGTTAGTGTGCAAGCTATAGATTTTTTAAACAATTACATATCTACCATTGTAGTACTTGGAACATTTAATTTGCACTAATCTTAAGAGTAGACTAGGATTTTCTTTTTAGTATATCAGAGTATATCAGAGTACCGGTATAATTATGTGACAGGACTTGTCAGACAGTCTTTCTGAGAATGTCTCAATTTCATGTGAGAAGCTAGGGATAAAACAGTGTTCATAGCTAGGAGTGGAAGTAAGTGTACTTATTATACAAAAGTCGGGTTTGACAGAGCAGCTTGGTGCACAACTGGTAGCCAGCCAAGGTCAAGTCACCACAAATAAGTTTATGAAGAATACAGTCCAGTTAGGGGCTCTAGACTACATGCTAAAATAATTTGTGTTGGTTTACTGACAAAATATTTCCATCTTTGGTAAGTTGTTGAAAACTTGAAAGTTTCTATAGAATTTTTTTTTTTTAAATAGATTATAAAATTTAACTTAAAAATATACCAGATGTGTAATCAGATGTATGGACTACATCTTTGTCTACAGAGCATTCTTTTTGTTCATGTTAACACACTGCAAAAGCAAAGAAGTTAATGGGAAAACAATAATTAATATTTAATACTACTTACTCCTAGAAGCATAGTACAGTAAATAGGTGATTTCAAATAATAAGGATCATGTTTACCTGTTTACTCATTGATTACCTGTATTTTTTTTTTAAAGTATACCAATTATATGGAGCTTAAGTATAAAATGGAAGATTAATAATGTAGAAGCTTACAGTTACATTCCACAGAACGGCTTGTCAGAAGACAATCCACATATTCAGATTAACTACAGAATTTTGAAAATCCTGCATTTGAGTGAGTTCCAGAACTAAACTATTATAATATTAGTTACACCAAGAAATTTATGACAGATAAATAGTTATTCTATTCAGCAAGCAGGAAAAAGTATATATTGATCCTGCTAAATGTTCAATTCAAATATATTTGCCTTAGGAGTAGGAGTGCTTAAGAAATTCATATTCCCCTATGCCCACCAATTTCTCTCCATTTGCCCCCCAATTGAGAAGCTCTGAGTGTGGAGGAATCTTGTAAGACCATTGACTAAATCCAGTCTAATACTATTCTCAAAAAACAAAAATGGGAAGAGGGTGGTGAAGTAAGCTGGAAGCAAATAAGAAAGGCAAGGCTTCTCAAAGTGGCTTTACTTTGGGATCAGTATGACATGAGTCTATACCCAAAAAATAATTTCCTAGGAGGTACATTTTCCACAGATAAAGCATTGTGGTCAATCAAATGCCAATTAAAGACCATCCTGAAGGGATATTCAAATTGATGAAAAGGGAATAAGACTTGGTAATAATTTCTTACAGGGATCTCACAGATTGCTATTTACTACACCTGGGGTGTTCTGTCTCTCTTAACTACTGAAATTCAGCTTCTGCCAACTAGACATTATGACAGTTTAGACATCTTCTAATAAAAATCACAGTAAATGCAAGCTGGAACTAACAGAGTAGTATGGAAAAATTGTAAGTAGTTGTCTGTCTTCTTTAGTACTGCTTGTGAAACAAGATTTAGACTTTCTGTACTATTTGTGCTTAGTCTAGATGTGTGCCCTAATTTGCTGCATGGTTACTTAGCCTCCAACCTATTCTGCATTGCTCCATGTTTTATTACTTCAGACGCATCATATTATTGGAAAAATTCAGGGATGGAGCATGTAGGAGAGGGTAAGAAGATTTCAGCTTTCCGTTAGTTTCCAAATCCCATTTCATCACCATGATGTAGGAAGCTCATGTATGTTTCGAGAACATTTCCACATGTCCTCTTTGAGTCTCTAGTCACGCATTCAGGCACACAGAAAGAGCTTGCAGCCTCATCAGTACTGTGGAGCTGATTCTTAACTGCAGGGTATGTATTCGTGCATGGTTTTGTTGTATCTGACCTCTGGTAGCTTTGCTTAAGTATTGGAAGATAAGTTACGAAAAGTGATACAATAAATCACTGCTTCCCACTTAAACCAATTTCGTGAAAGTTTCTCCTCTCATTGGATATAAAGTCAAGCAGGTTAGTTTAGACCACAGATGCTGTGTCTCTCCTCTGCCACCTCACTCTGCAGTTGTTAGTTTCTGATGTGAGACAGCAACCCAGTCTCTGTCCCAGGTAAGAGCAGGGGTCATCTGAGTAGACATATCTCCTCAACTATATTGTTACACCCTGAACAAATAGAAGTCAGCATTTTCTCTTAAGGGAATAGATCCATGTTGACTTACACTGACAACTTTTTTTTATTATTTATTTACAGATCAATATGTACACTGCCCCCCAGGGATGTGAGATGACATAATCATCGTATTTCTACCTGTGCAGGAAGTTAATGTGTGGTTTTGTGACATTGGTGGTTCAGTGGTTTGGACTGTCTTTCTTCTAAAACAGCTGTGAAACTAGTTTGACTTTTAAAAAGAAGAATGCAGTTAAAGACTTTTAGTCTATTTAGAATGATACATCTTAAAAGTAGTTACAGTGCTGTGCTCTTATAGCTGCAATGGCATAAGAATGTAAGGTAAGGGTTGTAGGAAGAGGTGGTATCTTTTATGTTAACAACTGATATAGCTGTATGTGTGTGTTTTGTATTGGCAAGTTCTTGGAAAAAGGTTTGTGTGCCCCAAAAGTATCTCAGCAATCTCTTCCCTTCTATCCCTCATCAAACAGCAGAAAAAATTGAATTGCTGGTTGCCATACAGGCATATACCAGGATAAACCTGATGTCCCCTGGCAATTATATAGGTGGAACTGAACATCTTCTACATGTCAGAATGATCTCATGCCTACAATGAAGAAAAGGATGGAAATATGAAGTTAACACTAGAATATTTTTGTTAAATAAATTTTCTGTCTCTGATCACTTACACCTGAGAGAACTACAAAGCACTTCAAAAGATGAGCCTGAGAAAATCCATAAACAACATGGCTTCATGGCCTCAAGCAGAGATACCAGCTTCACGAAACTCTGTAACTTTCCTACTGACACCTAACAGCTTAATGTTCTACAAGTGATAATTATCTGCCTGTGTCTGTCCTGTGAGAGTTAACAACCTTATCACCTCTCCCTCTGCTTCCACGTCATACTCCTCTGCTCCATAGGTAACAGCCATCTCATCTTTCAAATTAGTCTAATTTGCCTAATCATCTCATCCACTTACATTTAGAGTCATTGTTCTCAACAGCAATGGTGCATTTCTATTTGAGACCTGGATGCACATCTGTTTTTCTCCAAATATCTCATTTCCAATAGTAAATGTTATAACTCTCTTTCTGGTTCTTGCACTATTTTTAAAGTTATATTTTCAGATACATTTCATTATTTAATGCCTGCCTTATTTCAGTTTCTTAATCTGCATTTGTTTTACTGTGAGAGGGGCTAGCAGAAAAATCAATATCAAGAAAAGATAGGGCATTTTATTTTCATTGTTACTTATTTCTCCTGCATAAAATAATTTTGTTCAAGTCCCATTCTTTTCTCTGTCATAAAACATTTAAACATTAAAGGTAACTGCTTTACTCACTGTTAGTGAGACATGTTATCAAGTCTACTGATTGGGTAAAAACACAAATATAAAATAGAATTACCAATGAACACTTGAAAAACTGTTTAGATAAGGCAGAAAAATGAAGCAACTATAGGTAATGGTGAAGTACATGGGAGAAAAGTACTGTTTTTCCCAGCATTTCACTAGTTATAGTAACTCCAGAAATAAATAGAAAAGAACAAAGTTTTATTAACACACCAAATAAATAAATTGTTTCAATAGCTTTTTTTGTTTAGATTAAGTATGCGTAATCTGCTTAAGGGTATGATACATTAAGCAGTGGTTTGATATTTTGAGTGAATTGATGAAATATAAACCATCTAGAAACCTATTTAGAATTATTGCCCATAAATTTAAGAAAAACAAAGTTTATCCAGAACCACTCACTATGTATATTTTTAAGTGACTGGGGTTTTAGAGTTGTTAACAGCAAGGTCAGAGTCAACTTTATTTTATAAAGCAACTTATTATACAATGTGTGAGCTTTGTTATAGCAAATATTACAGATAAGAGATGCTACAATATATGTGAGCTTTATGGATTATAGTTTTGTTTTTAAGACAGGTAGTTTTGTGAATTTTTGGTAAGACTAGAAGGTATGGAAGAAAAATAAAGAAAAATTGAGTTTTAGTTCTATTGAATAGCTTTAGTTATTTAAAGTTGTCATATATACACTGTTCATCAAATTGTTTCTCATGAATATATAATATTAAAAATATTTCTCTGAGTCATAACACTGGATCCCACTTGAAGACACCATTGACTTCTTTGTAAAATGTGTTAGGCCATTAAAATTCTGGCAAAGCAGCATTTTGCTCTTAAATTTTCATATCAATTTAGGTAGCTGATCTGTTTAGAAGGAATAAGAAATGATAAGTTTTAAATCAACAGGTATAATGGTAGTAAAATATGCACTGTGATTCTGAATATGCACCAAGATTATTGTTTTATTATGCAAATTAATTTATAACCTTCTTTATTATCATGAGATGTACTTGGAGGTTGATTTAAAAGCTGATATTAAAATGAAATATGTTCGCTGAAGCATATCAAGGACATCTAACTGAAAGTTATACTATTTTAGTACCATTGGTGACAATATCTTCCTGATGTTTCAATACTAATCCCATTAATTTTCAAACTAACTGTCTAAGGAAAATTGAATATGGGTTATTGTTATGCAGGTATGATGATATGTTGAGGAAGTTATTATTCTACTGGTTTCACTCTCCTCACTGGAAGGAAAAAGCAGAATTTTTTTCTTTTTTTTTTTTTTTTTTTTAATTTGTTCATTGAAGATATTAGCCTTATTATACATATGCATTATACTTCCAAGTTTTAAATGTATACTGCTAGGAAGTTTGGTGTGAAGAAAATGTCGCTTAAATTTTTAAAGACCTATCGTTCACACTTGGTGAATCCTCTCATTTATATTTAAAGAACCTTAAACACACATGGAAATCCATGACAATGACAGATATCTATGAGTCTTTAAGTGTACACACTCTCATCCTGAGTAAAGAAACCTGTCCTCTAAAGGCAAAAATCTTGAATACACCACCACTGATTTTAAAAGTGAAAATACTCATCATGTGCTATGACAATCACATCATACTAATGATGTGTCAGTAACTAAGTATTGTAAATATTTTCAAAAATGAGAGTATAATTCATAATTTCATGAATTGAGCAGATGCATTTTTCATTCAATAGTTGTGTGAAAATAATTTTTGTAAAGTTGTGACATCTCTTGAGTAAGAGTACAGAAAGGTCTAGTACTATTGAAGATCTGGGTGTTAGATTTTCCTTTATCACTTTATCTGCATCTGTACATGAATCTAAAGACCTGGGGAGTATTACAGAGCTTGAGCATGGGCTTTAGGTCTGTTCTATATACTTGTGTTAATTTCATCCTGAGTAGTGTAACTACTGTCATTATCCCCAGTAAAAAATAGATTCTGTATTGTACCTCCCACAGTAGTCTTGGGTATCCTAATCAAATCACATAGACAAAGCACTTTGAAATCCTTACATAACAAATGTAGGTAAGAAATAACTAATTGTTTAATTTTCTATGTTTTATGTAAGCACATGAACAATTCCTCAATTTTCACAGAAAAAATAAAAAAGTCATTGAGAAACTTATTCCTTATTATTTGTACATCCACAAAAATTAGCAGATTCAAAGCTACCAGGATTTAATCACAGAAATAATAAGGTTTGGCTCTAAATGATCAATCCATTAGTATTTATGCCAGCAAGAACTTTTATATTCATTTGAATATGGGCATGCTTAAGCTCACAATTTGCCATCAAAATGACAAATATGAGGAATCATTTCTTGGAATCAATTGTCTTTAAGATAACTGATGGGAGAGTAGGGGGTAAATACTAATACACTAATGCCAAATGAAAATAATAACTCAGATTGTGTTGCTCTTCTTGAAGAGGCAGGTCATTGTAACATTTGCATGCATTTGCTAACCAGACTTTTTAATAGACTAATTTACTTGGAGATTTCTAAACTTAAACTGAACATGAATTTGTTTCCGTAAAAAGAATACATTGTTGAGATTTTGCATATATTCAGTGAAAATCTAATATGTGCATGCAATGATATCAAAAGGAGAAATTAAAAACATCATAAAAATTTAAGACAGACTTGTCCAAAGTAATTGCTTGTTGGCTGCTATTTTATTAAATACTAAATCTTTGCCTTCCTCACTAAAAGTCAATTTGTAATTTTTTTTCTTGTAATTTTGCCTCCACCTGCCCCTATTAAGTCCTTCATAAAAGAATTTAAAATACACAAGATCTTATATATATAATTCTGGGTAGGAATTGAATGTAGACATGTGAAATATTCTGTGCAATAACTGACTGTGCAATACACAGGCTTAAAAGTCCATTCAGACATTATCATCCAAATTAGCTCTTAGAATGTATAACCTTTAACCATGGTAAGAACTATAACAACAACAAAGCCCAAAAATATTTAGTAAAATCATTATTCTTCCTACTGTAGTTTTCTTCCAATATACAGTTTTCTTAGTATCTCAAATATAACACCATTTTTGTCATCCAATAAAAGTAATCAAAAATAATCCTCCATTTTTAATCAAACTTAAATTATATAAATCAATAAGTTTGCCATTTCTGATTGATACAGCAGAATATATTTCCGTGTCAAAAGCTAGATATATTAGTTGTATTAATGAAACTATATGAATGATAGTTCGACCCTATAATGTAATTTACTCCATAAAATAATGCAAAACTTTAAAATACAATAAAAAAATAAACCAACTGTCAATATTTTCCCATCAAATAGATTGGAAGTATATATTTTTAATGGGATAGAACATTCTCACACCAAATGACCGTTCATGGGGAAATTCACTGCTGTGTCAAAGTCCAGGTCTTGGGTGTTAAAGTGCGGTTAATGTAATGTGTATGAATTTTTATTGACAATCACCCTTAGAAGAGCACATTAATGTTGATTCATTATGGTATATCAGAGTTATTGATCTAAAAAAGTTTGGGTGTTTTTTTTTTTTTAATTAAGGAAAATACTATTTCAGTGTAATAGACTGGAATATTGCAATTGTTATACTGAATAAACTGTAAAAAAAATTTAACTGTGTCATTACCAAAGGAAATACATTCCCTCTCTTCTTGTCCCTTTTCTACCTCTCCTTCCTGCTTTTGCTTTAATACTACCTGGGTTTTTTATTACTTCAATTGTTTTCATTAATCTTTATTTACATGTGTTTCTTTTGTAGAGAAAGCTTTTTCTCTTTTTGTGCATCTAATAATCTTCCTCTCTCTCCTTCAAACTTCAATGCTTGACAATGATGGCCAGTTTAAGACTTCTTAGACCATTATCAGGGTATACTATAAAAGAGTTGAGATGTACCCTTCAGAGGGGACTATGAGGTTTTTTTGAGATGTAAATATTTAGCCTATACTAACAACATTCAATCTTCACCTGAGGATTGAAAGAGCTAACCAAAAGCTGTTCATTTAGTAAAGGTCATTTTGCATAAATGTCCACCACATGTAGACAGACTGTCTGTTGAGCATATTTGAAGAAACCTGTAATGTTTTCCATCAAAACTGAAAGCTATAGATAGCCACTTTCTGGGAATACTATGTCAATTTTATAAATGGAAATTTCATGCATAGATCAGAAGCAAAACATGGATCTAAGTGTAAAAGAAATGCTTAATTCGTAGGATAACTGCCCATGGAAATCAATGCAGATAACTATACAAATTCATAGGACATGTTTAGGGCAAAAATATCCTTTAGGGACATAGCACTTGTTGGTTACACACACTTGTGCATCTTGAGAAACATATTAGTCCAGCAAAATCACATGAATAGCATTAATCTCCTGAATAGCAGGTCCTTTTCATCTTAATTGTATCATTATGTTAGTAATTGGGTTTCTTGAAGCTAAGCATGCCTTGAAGTGCTAATACCATGAGAGAGATGGTGTTTAAAAAATATTAAGGGTATCTCTACTGATAGTTACAAGAAGTGGTGAACTACTATTATGAGATCATCTGAAGAGAAGTATCGTCATTACACATAATTTTCCACTTACAAACATATTTTCTTGTTTGGATAGATTCTTAAAACTCTGGCTAAGCTTAAACCCATCAACACTGCATCTGATTCTAATCTACCGGAGTCCTCTAAGTGCTCTTATATGCATTTAAGGGTATGACGAAAAGAAATCCCTCCCCACAAAATTTTTATAATTGTCATACTGATGGGAAGGAGGAATATAATGACTTTAATGACTTTACCTTGGATGAAATATAAGTTGTTGGGATTTTTTTATTATTGTACTGATGTTACAATTTCTCCTTTAAAGGAGCGACTAAAAATATCAGGAGTAGCCTTGCTATGTTAAAAAATGGTCATATAATTAACATGTTCTTATAAAATTGGAAGCTATCACAGATGAAACTTTCAGTTTCAGTTTACACATGAGTAATAAGCATGGCTCAGGTGTGTGCCACCTGTTCCTGAATATCACTTTCCTGTAACAATGTAAAAATGAACATAAAGAATGACCAGAACTAGTTTTATCTGAGTTTTAATTTCCTGTTAACACATGCATTATAGCCTTTAGGTAATTCTTTTATGATGTCAGACTGATACTGAAAGGAACTCGTCATGCAGGTTGTCCGCTTCTTATGTAGTCATCGTAAGTTCTTTGCTGTTTTATGTGAGAAGAGAGACTGAGGCTCCCTTCTGGCCTTCAGGTTTTGTGTTCTTCTCTCAGAAAGCAGAGTGGCACTTCAGGCAAGGCAGATGGTGTTCAGCCAGGTCATCAATTTCACTCTAAGATCAAATCAACAACAGTACGAGGGCTACTCTCAAAGTCTGAGAAGCACACCTGACTCCTACAGGGCTGCATAATATTCAAAGAACAAAAAATACCTTGTTCGTTAAATCCTAGGTCCATAAAGAATATTTAAGCAAATGTATCCAGTCAAAAAACCCCAAAGGATTTGGGTTGGCCTGGAATTATATCTTTGCCTCTTGTACCATAGACCAACTCATCTCTTGGTTCTGCTGGATTTGTCTTTTATTTCTTGATTTTTAAGGACTTTCTGCCATCACAATGAAGAAATCCATAGTAAATCTATTTCCAAAGAAGCACACCTTTTAATTCAGGACAGAATTTTTTTTCCGAGTTACCTATGTATAGGAGGAGTAAATATACGCCACCTGTAAAATAGTGCTAGCACCACATTACAATAGGTCTAAAAAGAACTTCTGACTGCATTTTTTAGATATTCTAAATTAATGGGGTTTTTTGTGAAATTGGGAAATATCCCAATTCCAGTATCTTACAGTTCATCCAGTGTACTAAATGCCCTCATGGAAAATATAGAGATGAAATTTTTCAAGACAGCAAATCAGAATAAATCCAAACCAGGAATTGGAAAAAGGCTAGAAACATACTTTCCAGTTGGAAAATATATCTTGCCAAACAGTGATTCAGTTAATTCATCCGTCATCTATCATTTGTGATAATCAAGACCTAAAAAACTATTCCAAAGGCAAACTTCATAACTAAAATTCATACTTATACCATCTACCAAAGAACACAGACTCTATAGAGCTATGAATTTATTACAGAATATATTTTGCTCCCACCACTCACGACTGACAATCTAGAGATCACAACTCTCTTTCCCTGGAGAAAATTTCTATCACCCTTCACTGCCCTCATTCTAAACTCACATCAACTTTCATGTATGCCTTAGATACCAAATCCCTTTTTCTCAGCAGTCTAACTATCATGTACCCAATTAAGGTCAGAACAGTTATTCTTGACTTGCGTTTAGTTTTGAAGTTTTTTGCTTCAGTTTCAGACCAGAAGATCTGGTATGTCCAAAAAAAATTTCTACCCTTTTCTAACTATACTAACATCTCTAATAAAAGAGATTACTTTTATCTAAAAAACTTCCTTGCCTAGAACAGTTGGGTCTGATTTTCATTATCTGTATGTGACTGTGTAGGTGTTTCGATATATTTCTCTGTCTGAAAAAGCTACCAGATATTTTGTGGTAGCTTTTCTGCTCAGATCAGTCATAAGCACAAGAAATTCTAATTTGCATGTCATCAGAGTGCTCAGGATATATTTTATTGTACAGTTTTTAGGTAACTGCATGACATGGGAACATGGAATGTAGATAAGGTTCTCATGGATACATTTCAGTTGAGGCATTTTCTGCAGTAATTTTAGACATGCAAGGTGCTGGGATAATGGAAATTTTGACAACTATAGCATTATTACTGGCTAAAAACATGAGAGAAGGATAGGTAATTTCTATTTTATTGTACATGAATATGACTTTCTATTAACCCATGGATCATATAATTTCTTGCATTTTCTATTAGTAAGAGAAAAAGCTGCTACTTGTTTTAAACAATCAAAATATTTAAAAATATGACATACAGCAGAAAAACAAAATTTTACTTCATTAACCTTTAAAAATACTTTTTCAGTAATACAGGAAAATATAATTAAAATTTACATAAGCATGTATTATTTGTACATTAATTCATTATGTACTAGCTATTTGATTTCCTATCAACTATTTGGTTTCTTGCCCTCCAGGAACTGTGACAGTTCTAAACAGGTCGAGTCCAGCATTATTCAGATAAGGCCTAATTTATGTTTCTTTCCCAAATGAAAGCATGATATGATTGAATATATTTTACCATTGCCTTTAATACCATTTCTGTTCTGTATTGTGTATTAAATGCAATGCAAACATATACAATTTTAATGTTTCAATAGACTTCTCATTTTCTGTTCCAACATGCAATAACAGATGGAGCTTGGCATTGCATGTTAATCATAGTACTTGTGTGTCAGGAAACTGAAGGGCTAAATCACATGGAAAATATTAAGAAATCTCATAGCTTTGCCCAAGATTTTATATTTTTTAATCATCAGGTATTTTGTGCTATATAAATGTAGGCAAAGTTAAGTTTCATTTCAGAGGGCGATGTTTATGCTTTTTATGGACTGATACTGTGTAAGAGAAATTTCAGACTGCAATAACAAAGACTTACTTTCTCTGAGACTAGCTATCTTCAAGCGATAGTTTTGAGGCCATATATGTATATTCATGATATAAAAGAAAGTTATGAAAAGAGTTATGGCAAATGGGTTTACATCAGGCTGGCAGGCAGTCATTAGCGGGGTTCCCCAGGGCTCCATTTCAGGGCCAGTTCTTTTTAATGTTTTCATAAATGACTTGGATGTAGGACTAGAAGGTGTCGTGAGCAAGTTGGCAGATGACACCAAATTGGGAGGAGCTGTCGATTCCGTCGAGGGCAGAGAGGCCTTGCAGAGAGATCTGGACAGATTGGAGAACTGGGCAATCACCAACTGCATGAGGTTTAAAAGGGCAAGTGCCGGACTCTGCACCTGGGAAGGGGCAACCCTGGCTATGCATACAGACTGGGCGATGAGACGATGGAGACCAGCCATGCTGAAAGGGACTTGGGGGTCTTGGTCGAGAGCAAGTTGAACATGAGACAACAGTGTGCCCAGGCTGCCAGGAAGGCCAACCGTATCCTGGGATGCATCGAGCACGGCATTGCTAGCCGGTCTACGGAAGTGATTGTCCCACTCTACACTGCGCTGGTGTGGCCTCACCTCAAGTACTGCGTGCAGTTTTGGGCGCCACAGTACAAAAAGGACATAAAACTATTGGAGATTGTCCAAAGGAGGGCAACAAAGATGGTGAAGGGTCTAGAGGGAAAGACATATGAGGAGAGGCTGAAGTCCCTTGGTTTGTTCAGCCTAGAGAAGAGGAGACTGAGGGGCGACCTCATCATGGCCTACACCTTCCTCATGATGGGGAGCGAAGGGGCAGGTGCTGATCTCCTCCCTCTGGTGACCAGTGATGGAACCTGAGGGAACGGAATGAAGCCGCGACAGTGGAGGTTTAGGTTGGATATCAGGAAAAGGTTCTTCACTGAGAGGGTGGTGAGGCACTGGAATAGGCTCCCCAGGGACGTAGTCACAGCACCGAGCTTGACTGAGGTCAAGAAGCGTCTGGATAATGCTCTCGGTCATATGCTCTGAGTTGGCTGGTGCTGTGTAGAGCCAGGAGTTGGACTAGATGATCCTTATGGGTCCCTTCCAACTCAGGATATTCTATGATTCTATGATCATAACTCATACAATGAATTCACAGTGCTTTTGCATAATAATGCTATTTCAGTATTAGATCTGTTAAATATATTAGCATTAATGTTAAAGATAACTCAGTCAGATTTTTCTTGTCCAATGCACGCTGTATTTCCTAAATACTTTAATGTTCTGCATAGCAGCTGTTATATATTCTTCTAAATTATTCTGAGAAATCTCAAATTTAAGTATTATTTGAAGAGAATAGACAAGATCTGTTCTTATGAGCATAAAGCTGTTACTGCAGGAAAGATCAAAGTTTTGACATTCAGTGGTACAGGAATTTTGCCAAAACAGGAGGGAGAAGAGGAAGAATAGTTTTCTCTGAGGTACTTAATCTGCATATAGATAAGCTTCTTCGCTTTGTGAATCATAGATATCAATCATTCATGTTCATCAGTGTCTCATACATATTCATTACAACAAACTGTTATGCATGATTAAAGCTCTTATAAAATGACAATACTGTGTTTTGTTTTTATCTCAGGTCTCTGTGTACTGAAAATTCCACTGACTGTTTCCATCTCATAATCTGACAACACTTTCTGCTATCTACAAAGAACCAAAACTCCATATGAGCTTGCATGGATTTACAGTCTGCATCCAAACTCCTTAGCACTTTTTAAGCAGTTATAAAGAGATCCTGAAGGTTTTCAATTTTCTGAGCAAAGATTTCAGCAGTGTTCAAAGGCAAGTTCCAAGCTTTTAAGGACTAACTAGAAATAAGTGTATTTAATGTGTTCATTTGCATGCAGGTACTGGGAATAATATTGCTAGAAGGGGAAAATGAAAGTACATTTTCGTATTTTCCCTAAATGTGTTTTGTGATTTTGTAGTTGTTCTTGCTTTCTGAACTTCATTTGGACTCACAGCCTCTGTGACACTAGGTGTGGTACAAGGCTGGGGAGAAAAAAAAAAGCCCCTGTCTTGCCCAAACTCTTATATTCTAGGAACTTGAACTGTCATTTCTTATGTGCAGTCCATTGTGTAGAATATGAAGATTTACTGATTTTACTAGAAGTAAAGCTAGGAAAGACAAACCTAAAAAATACATGGACAGGTTTGTGAAGCATCAGAATATATTACCCATCTATGCTTCATCTTGGAAGATTAAAAAGCATTTGTTTAGTTCCCAGATGTTCTCTGCAAGACTGTTTCTTCAAAAGATCACGGTGCTTTGGTTGTCATCTGAAAAAAGTAAGCACTTCAGCTTTTGGCCTGGAGGCAAATGTTTTACAGAGCCTGTCTGCTCTAGATATTCTCAAACACAAAAATTGATAATCCCAATGAAATTAGAAGTGAAAAGTAGGGTTTTTTATTATTTCACTTAAGTGAATGAAAAATGCATCAATGAGTGACTAGTATTTCCTTGAGAAAACAAGACATCCCATTTTTTGCCATTATGATTCCATTATAATGACCATTATTCATCTAAGGTTGGTGACAATTTTCTCATTGAGTTAGTGACTGAGACATACTAAAGAGTATGTCTTGCATTAAACTGAATGTCAAATTGTAGATTTAAAAAAAAAAAAAAAAACAAAAACCTCTGGTATGAAATTGGGAAAATAGGCCTTTCTCTGAATTTCTAACATATGAAACTGGAACACAAATAAACATATAGAAGACTGTAACATGCTATGGAAAAACAGATACATAGGTGTTCTGTACAACGAGTTGATCAAAGGAGGGATCTTGTGATAATAGTCCATCAGCTGTTCAACATATAACCACGTTTGGCTGTTGTTTGAATTTTCTACTCTGCCAAAGGAATCATAGCCAGGGCTTAGACAGCCTTACAGTTTGAAAGATTTTTCTGATATCTAAATTTCCTTGGCTATAAGGCCAAATTTTCTTGAACCATCAGTTGAGCATATGAAGAACAGCTTGAGACCTAGAAGAGCGAGCCTCAATTCACTCTCTCTAGACTTAACAAATTTAAATCTGACAAGCTTTCCTTAAATCAGTTCTAATAGATATATAATATTTTTTCTTACTGTTTTCCAGAACTTCTTGGAAAGCTGATACCTCAAGCTGGTCACAGTATTCCAGTTCCATCTTTACTTGTGAAAAACATCTTAAGTTTTTTGCAAGTTTTACAAATAAGGGGCTTTTTTGTATACCCTAGTATCTTGTTTGTCTTCCTAACATTGTGGTACTGTTGTTTCATATTCAATTTTTAACTCCACTATGACCTAAAGGTAATTTTCTGCAAAGCTGGTGTCAGTCATCCTCAATCCTTGCATTTCTGTAAATTTTTATATTAACTATAGGAAACTGAATCTCATCCTAATTGTATAGTCTATGTTATTTTTCTAAGGCATGGATATCTCTCTGAAGACTAGTCTTGCCTGCCACTAGGTCTACATGGATTTACTGTCATCTGCAGATTTAATATACATACTACTAAATCATCAAAATGTTCATGACATTTTGATTGTTATCAGATTTAGAATCCCAGAATTCCACCTTCTGTATCCTCCCAGTTTGTCAGAAAGAAACAAATACCTATTTTGGACTTATTTTTTCAAATTTCTATCTAGTCAGCAGTAGCTTTAAATAGTTCACATACCCCCACTATACTTATGCAATCATGTGAGATATAGTTTCAAAAGCATTACTGCGGAGTCTCTATATATGACTTGATATATCAATATGTGATATCATTGTACTGTCCTACCCACAAAGCCTCTTATCTCTTATAAAAAGAATTAAAGCTTCTTTGAAATGTTTGTCCTTCAAATATCTCTTTTTTGCCTTCTAGATGTCTCTAAATTATTTCTTTCACCACTGAGAAAATTAAATTTAAGGTTATAAATTTACAGCTTTCTACTTTTTAAGGTTAAATACTATATCTGTGCTTTTCCAAAGACTTGATTCTTCAGCTCTCATCATTTTCTCAAAGATAACCGTACATGGCTTTAAGCTTAACCCAGCCACTTCATCTCCCTAAGTACTCTAAGTTAAATTTCACAGAGCCCACCAGATATCAAAAATTGTATTTGGACAGTGTCTAACCTTTTGGTTTAGCCTAATCTAATTTCTTATATGTTAATTTTGGACATTAATTATGTTTGCCCACATTACCATCACTTTTTTTATACAATGGATGAAACAAAATGGAATTCACATTCTGGTCTTTTTGGCTCAACAGCCTAAGAGTTATGTGTGTATCCCTGTTGGAACAATGCTATAACTTAATGTTTATTTTATCTATGTTATATTTGGGGGAAATAATATGTTGCCAGCTGGTGCAGCTTTACTTTTTAAAAATATTTTTACAACAAATTAGAAACAAAAGATTTAATTTGATAGCAGAATGTGGAACTTGGAAGACACACCGCTAGCTGTCTACTAATACTGTTTAGGAGCTTGATTCCTTCATAAATAAACTAGCCTCCCACAGCAGTTGAATGAACTTTAAAGGGGCTTGAAACACAGTTGCATCTGGATATTCTCTCTTGAGGAGTAATTTTAGTCTTCTGTCCCTTTAATCTATTTCAATTTCCCTTCAGTTAAACCCAGTAAAATCTTTCTCTAGAGACACTCAACAAGTCTACATAATTGGTTCTTAACCTATACCTGGTTGCAGAAAAGTGATTCAGAGAGCATGAAATACTGTGTCTATAGTGGGTTGGCTACATTCCTTGAAAGGGTGATCCACAGAATCCATCCATATTATTAAGATATTTTCTATTTACAGCAGTCTGCACATAAAGTAGAGTTCTTTCTGCACATAAAGATATCCCATACATTTGGGATTCAAAGACTAGGCTCACTTCAACAGTGAGATATGTAACTGTGAAAAGCTCTGAAAATGAACAGGCAGTATTAATGTTATGATCCTTTAAATAAGCACACTCATAAGAGATTTAGGAGATTGGGGCTTGTGTCCTCCTGAAGTGAATGCATTCAAAGCCATATCTAATTTTCTCAGAAATTTTTTGAAGAGCTATGGTATAGATTAGTTTTAGTGAGGCACCTCTGCTGTGAAGTTATGTCTTTTTAAGATTCATAGAACTAAGTCGATAGGAGTATTTTATAGTCCTGTGGCTAGTTCTGTATGGAAAAATACTTGAATTCCTGCATGTTCTCTCTGGATCTACTTCTGGTTTGTTTTGGTTTTTTTGCTTGGTGTTTTTTGGTTGGTTGGTTGGTTGGTTTTTTATTGAATGACTCCAGTTTATTTGCTAGGATTAATCTACAATAATACTGGAAAATCTAGGATTAAACCCAGTTTTCTTGCATAAGCATGCTCTAACTTCTAACTAGAAGAAGCAAAATTTGATTTAAACTAATGATTGAATTCATAAAAAGAAGTTCTGTCTGTGTTAAAGATTAATGAGTATTTAATTTGAAGTAAAGTAAAAGTAAAGCAATGGGGGAATTAAAAAGGTAGGGGAGATAGCGATAGATGAAGAAAAGTAGGGAGGAAAAAGGACACATGGTCTATTGTGGACAAATATTGGCAGAATGTGACTATGGCCACCAAATCTTTTGGCAACTCAGTGCCAGGAAATTATATGATTAAACAGTAATCAATTAATTAGGGGTGTATAAATCAAGCAATTAATTGTATAAACACAATTAATTCAATGAGAAAATCATGTAGGTGCAGAGTCAATTAGGTTGCAAAACTCATTATAAGTAAAATACACAGGCAATGGAGTGGAATTAAACAGGCAAAGTTTAAGGATTAAAAATTAGCTGAGCAAATAAAATCAATAAGTGGGCAATCAACAGAAGTAGTGAATCAATTAAGCAGGATGAAAGGTAATTGCATTATTAAAGAAGTCATCAATGAATCAATAAATTAATTCTCCAGACAGTGATGTGATCAGTAAGGACAAGCAGTCCAGTCATTACCAGAAGGCAGACAACAAGGCACGAGAACAGCTACCTGGAAAAAGTTTAGTGAGTGTTCTGGGTACCATCAGCAGCCACGGTAGACTCCAGAAATACACTTTTCTTACTGCATTTGCCACTCCAGTGTTCCATTGCGTTGTGTGTTGAGGAATCAAATTTTATCTATGGGAAAATAATTGCCTTTTTTAGAGGAAAAGATATAAGCAAAGCCCTAGTAACAGCAATAGCTCTTTGCAAATCTAAAGGCATATAACTTAGAACATCTCTTATTTTGCAATAAATATAGTTACTCAATAGTGAAATTATAATATGACAATTCTTAGCTGATAAAAAGCAATAGTAAAGCTCAAGATCATTTTAGAAATACTCACTTTAGGTTTTCAATCCTTTGTATTAAAAATTCAGTTTGGCTATTTCCACTATATAAATAGTCATCCAAATGTCTTCTGTAGTTATGTTTTTAGATAGAAAAATCATAGTAAAATGTTTTACATAAGCTACTAAGACCATGGTTGCTTTTACTTGACTACAACTATTTTAAGTTTCTTTAAATATTAGTAACTTTTACAAGAATAACTTTGTCAACAGATAAATTATCTATTTTAAATTAACTATTCTGCATTTTAGCTTTGTATAAAAGATATGCAAGATTTTGAAGTAAACTAAATAAACTGTAAATTTTATGATAGAGCTAAGCATTGGAGGTTGCAAAGGGCTGTGTAAATTCCTTCATATACCTCTTCCAGATAATTTAATTGCCTGACTTTCAAAAGTCCTGTCATTCGCACTCTGCTCAAAAATTGTCAACGGTACTGATTTGTGTGAAGATCGTGTAATCATAGAATCATAGAATGGTTTGGGTTGGAAGGGACCTTAAAGATCATCTAGTTCCAACCCCCCTGCCATGGGCAGGGACACCCTCCACTAGACCACGTTGCCCGAAGCCTCATCCAACCTGGCCTTGAACACTTCCAGGGATGTGGAATCCACAGCCTCTCTGGGCAACCTGTTCCAGTGCCTCACCACCCTCACAGTAAAGAATTTCTTGCTAACATCTAATCTAAATCGACCTTCCTTCAGCTTAAACCCGTTACCCCTTGTCCTGTCACTACACTCCCTGATAAACAGTCCCTCACCAGCTTTCCTGTAGGCCCCTTCAGGTACTAGTAAGCTGCAATTAGATCTCCCCGGAGCCTTCTCTTCTCCAGGCTGAACAACCCCAACTCTCTCAGCCTGTCCTCATAGGAGAGGTGCTCCAGCCCTCCAAGCAGCTTCGTGGCCCTCCTCTGGACTTACTCCAACAGCTCCATGTCTCTCCTGTACTGGGGCCCCCAGAGCTGGACACAGTACTCCAGGTGGGGTCTCACAAGAGCGGAGTAGAGGGGCAGGATCACCTCCCTCGACCTGCTGGTCACACCTCTTTTGATGCAGCCCAGGACACGGTTGGCTTTCTGGGCTGCAAGCACACACTGCCGGCCTATGTTGAGCTTCTCATCCACCAACACTCCCAAGTCCTTCTCCTCAGGGCTGCTCTGAATCCATTCTCTGCCCAGCCTATAGTTGTGCTTGGGATTGCCTCAACCCACGTGCAGGACCTTGCACTTGGCCTTCTTGAACTTCATGTGGTTTGCAGGGGCCCACCTCTCCAGCCTGTCAAGGTCCCTCTGGATGGCATCCCTTCCCTCCAGCGTGTCGACCACACCACACAGCTTGGTGTCGTCACCAAACTTGCTGAGGGTGCACTCAATTCCACTGTCCATGTCCCAGTACCGACCCCTGAGGAATGCCACTCATCACTGGTCTCCGCTTGGACATTGAGCCATTGACCACAACTCTTTGAGTGCGACCATCCAGCCAATTCCTTATCCAGCGAGTGGTCCATCCATTGAATCCATGTCTCTCCAATTTAGAGACAAGGATGTCATGCGGGACAGTGTCAAATGCCTTGCACAAGTCCAGGTAGATGGCGTCAGCTGCCCTTCCCTTATCCACCGATGCTGTAACCCCATCATAAAAGGCCACCAAGTTTGTCAGGCACAATTTGCCCCTAATGAAGCCATGTTGGCTGTCAGCAATCATCTCCTTATTTTCCATGTGCCTGAGCATAGTCTCCAGGAGGGTCTGCTCCATGATCTTGCAAGGCACAGAGGTGAGACTGACCGGCCTGTAGTTCCCTGGGTCTTCCTTTTTACCCTTCTTAAAAATGGGGGTTATGTTCCCCCTCTTCCAGTCAGTGGGAACTTCGCCGGACTGCCAGGACTTCTCAAATATGATGGAGAGTGGCCTGGCCACTTCATCTGCCAGTTCCCTCAAGACCCGCGGATGCATCTCATCAGGTCCCATGGACTTGTGCACCTTCAGGTTCCTTAGATATTCTCAAACCTGATCTTCTCCTACTGTGGGCGGTTCTGCCTTCTCCCAGTCCCTGCCTTCTGTGACCCGGGCAGTGTGGCTCAAGCATTTGCCAGTGAAGACTGAGGCAAAGAAGTCGTTGAGTACCTCAGCCTTCTCCACATCCTGGGTAACCAGGTCACCCGTTTCATTCCAGAGGGGACCCACATTTTCCCTCATCCTCCTTTTATCGCAGTAATTGCATGATGTAATTTCTGTCCTTCTTTATTTCCCGTTGAAACTTAATTTTGGAATTTAACTACATTCTAAGAAGGTGAAGAACTACCATATTACAATATATTGCAGTACACAAAATTTCAAAGGTTGGAAATACCATTAACCAGGAACTAAATCCCAGAGTACATGCCAAAAGTTTAAGTTTAGAAATATTTAAAATGTATTGTAATATTCCTCAAAACAAGCATTGCAAATCTATGGAATTCAGAGTTATGGTTAACGTGAAAAACAATACAGCATCATTGATGTATGGAAACGTTGAGCTAAAGCATTCAAACAGCCAAATATTTGCCTTACCATGATACCACAAGCAGATGGCATTCAGAAGAATAAGTAAAATCTTCCATGGGATCAGTACAGAATCACCACCTCACTTCACGAATGTCAAAAAGCAAAGAAAATGTTAACGTACTGCCTCTAAAGTGCAAAGATGATGTCAGAATAAATAGGCAGGAACAGATCTAACAGGAAAATTTCTGATAGATTTTCTGTTTAGGTGAATTTCATCAGAAAGTGCCTTTTTGTTGAGCCTAAAATGTTTCTGTTTAAACACTCCAGATTTAAACTTGCCCTGTATCCAGGAACAGATTTTATGTCTCTTTGAGTCGCTGAATACAGGGAAGGTCTGGGTTTCTTGCCCTACAGCACTCTACCCGGCACCTCAGTCCCCAGTCTCAAAAAAAAAAAAAAAAAAAAAAAAAAAAGAATGTTTAAGCTTCCTTGCCCATGAGGTAACCCCGCAGATCATGGCTCTGAAACAATCTGTAGGAAAGTGGAGTCTTAGAAATTAGAATTAGAACTTGGTGAATCAAGACGATTGATATATCAAATAATTTTGCATTTGCACAATTACAGATCAGGTAAGCCAAGGACAAATGTTATCTAATCATTTTCCTGATATCAAACTGCTAATAATTTTTCTAATATCAAGCCAAGTACATTAAAAAAAAAAAAAAGTCTTGTGATCTCCTGAATGGGAATATCCTGACCTCAAACAGTATCTGTGTGCTGCATTTAAAATTTATGTTTTTCTAAACTTTTAAAAAGTATTTGTTTCATCATAATTATAATTTAATACTCTCCTTTAAATAGGAATAAGTATCTCCAGAGTTATGACTGAGTAGGAAACTGTCCTATATATACCTAAGGAAAAATATGCATGTGTATACTGACAGAAAACCTTTGAGTCATAACAAAGTCTTTCAAAAGAGCTAACAAACTTATGCAAATACTTGCTGCAGAAGTCTGAATAATAATACCTCAAAGTTTCACTATAAGCCGCAGGGAATGGACATAATTTTTTTAATATTTTAGGTGTCCATGGACAATATTAATGATTGAATCAGCTTTAATGATTTGTAGAACTTCTCAGAGGACTACACTTGCATCATTTGGAGTTTGGGATATTGAATTCTGATTTTTGTTCCACAATATTATTAGGTATGAATCACAAACAGCTTGAAAATTGCTTGCGATATGTTTCAATATACAGTGACTCCAAACAAGGATTGAGACGTCAATAAAAACCAAAAAATTAAGTAGAAAACACTTGAATCTCCCCTAGGGTTCACACATCACTCTGCTGGCAGAACATCTTTCTGTTACATGCTACAGGAGTAATTCCTACATTTTAGACTAACTGTAATATGCTATTATCTTTAGCATTTACTAATTCCAAACAGTTATAGGGCAGAAAACAAATGAACAAGCAAAAACCTCAGCATTGTACTTTACTTGGCATATATAATTCAGCACGTATATTATTTTACTTCTAAATAAAGAATGTTTTAAAAATAATTGGAGTTAATAACTTCAGATCTATTCATTCTGTCAGTTACCAGCTCTTGGATATTTTCCTCCAGTTAATGAGGAGAGTTTATGAGCACTTTGGTCCATGATTCTCTGCTCATGTTATATTCTGAATCATTTATACAATTAAAAAGTCAGCAAAAGTAAAAATTGTTCTGAACTGACAATACTATTTATATATGCACTTAATGTTACCTAAGAGAACAAAATAAAAATGATGCATTGAGAGATATAACATAAAGATTTTGAAAGAGAAGGTTGGTCTCTGTGGATTCACTTGTCTCCAGAACATGGATGTATATATGTAAAATCAAAAGTTTAGTTAGGTATTTAGAAATTGACATGTTCCCTTCTCAAGTAAAGATATTGTGCCACCAAACAGGAATTTTATCACCAAAGGCTAGATTCTCAGCTGTTAGAAGTCATCCTAGCCGTCTTAATGGATTTTCTATTGATGTAAGCCAGAACTTTCAATAGGAAACACACATTATATATGGAGTTTTTGCCTCCATGTTTTATTTTATGAATGAAGATATTGTGACCTTTGTATGTTACATGACATAAACTTGTAATTATCAATTTGTAATTGCAATACATAGTTTATTGAGCTCTAAAAGATAAAAGATACTTTTAAATAAACTGACACAAATCTGTATATAATTTTAAATAAGAATAAAGAACTTATAGCCATATTAATTTTTCCCCTTATATTAATGCAATAGAAAGCATACACTAATTAGCTTAATTATTAAGGTTTTGCTTTGTTCTATTTGCATTCTGATATCAAGGTAATTAAAGACAACTGACTATATTGGATAGGACATTATACTTTGCATTAAGTGGAAACTGCCAGTTAGAGAGGTTGAAGTGGTTTAACTAATGCTTTCTGATGTATTCATTATTTTATATTTTCAGAATGGATTCTGTCAGAGTATTTAGACACTACTCCAGTACCATACATTAGCTTGTGAATGTTCAAAGTTGCTGTAGACCAGTACTAAGATAACTTTTCCAATATATTTAAAATATGTTTGACTCACTGCAGTGATAATATGATTTATTTATTTATTTAACACAGCTTACTAGTATATTGTAAAGAAATCTTTGCTCTTGAGGATATATTTGAGAAAACCTTAACAGCACCTCTAAAAAAGCATGAAAGAAGATCCAGGGAACTAGAGGGGATCTGCTAAATCTCAGTCTCCAGGAAAATAAAGGAATAAATCCTCCTAAATGATATGTACAGGTACATGAAGGAAGAGAAAGTGATTAGGAACAGCCAGCATGGATTTCCTAAAGGCAGCTTGTGCCCAACATGATAAGCTTCTGATAAGCCCAACATGATTTTCATGATAAGCCCAACATGATTGCCCCTGTGGATGAAGGAAGAGTAGTAGATTTTGTTTGCCTGGACTTGATCTCCCATATTACCTTCACAGGCAGTGAGCTATGGTTTGGGAAAGTTGGCTACCAAATGCATTAAAAATGGACTGAACTATTGGGGTCAAAGGATTGAGGTCAATGATATAAAGTCCAACTTATGGCCAGTTATTAGTGGTGTTCCTCGGGGTCAATACTGAGGCCAATTCTGTTTAATGTCTTTAACAAAGACTCAGATGGTAAGACAGAGTGCACCCTCAACAAATTTTGGGGATGGTACTAAACTGCATATGGAGTGGGGGTGAGGGAGGAAGAGTGACTGACATTCTGTAGGGCAGAGGTGCTGCAGAGCAACCCTGACCCTTGAAAAATGGGCTGATAGAAACCTCCTGAAGTCCAACAAAGGCAGATGGAAATTCCTGCATCTGGTTTGAAATAACCCCATGTAAAAGCGTAGGCTGGGCCCTGGCTGGAAACGCTCTACATGACTTACAAAGACATTTGCAGGACTTGAAAGTCATGGTAAACAACAAGCTGAATGTCAGCATCATCCAGAGTGCTGTTCTCTGTCTAGAGATCCCAACACAAGAGTGTCACTGTCAAACCGAAGTGATCCAGCGGAGGACCACTGTTATAATTGGGGCTGAAGCACATGTTACACAAGGAGAGGCAGAGTTAACTGGGTTTTGTTCATGAGGTTGGTGAAATCTGAGGGTGGATCAGGGACTCAGAAAAGTGCTGAAACCTTCATCTTTGGAGGTATTTAAAAGAACCTGAAAAGGTCCTGAACAACTTGATCTCTTTGGCCCTGTTTCTCTGAGGCAGCTAAACATTCAAGGTCCCTTCTAACCTAATTCATTCTATGGTTCTATATTGTCCATGTTTTTTTTTTTTTATAAAACTTGGCTCCTACATAGTGGACAGACACTGAAATATTATTTTACAGAGCTGGACAAATGAAAGAACAAATGGACTGTTGCTGAACAAACAGCTCCTGCTAAAAATGTACAAGGGTGTACCTGTGTTATGTGATCTATCAACTTTCTTGAGTTGGTTTTTTTTTTCCCCAAATGTTTACTTGAAAGTTAATAATCTGTGCAGCATTTTCTGTCATTAGGCAGGTATTATTTTCATGTTTAAAATAGTTGTTATTGAAACACAAAGCATAAAAAAAAAAAGTATGTGACTACTCACACAACCATTACTATAAATATCCCAATAGTTTGAGCATAACACTAAAAAGATACAAATTCTTGAGTGATACGTTATTTGCAAGAATCTGCATAGTTGTGATTTGCCAGCCCATCGAGTTCTCTTTCTCTCATTCCACTTCCCCCTTCCCAAAATATTTTTGGAATACCATTAAATTGTTCTTAAAGAACTGTTAGCAGGATATTCTGTGCAAACACTCACCTTCATAGTTACTCTTCCTCAGCTATGGTTAAATCATGATCATGTGAAAAATTAAATGTAAATTAGTGCGTAAATACATTTGGTGAGAGAAATCCTTAAGAGTACTGTGGTTCAACATCCACACAAATATGTAGAAGGCACTATAAGAGTCAATGTAAATGATGATACTCACCCTTCACCTGCATTCTAAAAATTATATTCCCATGTTTTCACCCTCAGTGGACATCTGTTGATGAAAAAGAGTTTGCCTTTTCCAAACCTTTTTTGCTAAATCCACGCATGATCAATCACTGGTCTCTTCCACCTTGTTGTCTTGCAAGAACCTCAAAAATGTGTTTCACTTCCTTCTTTCACTGCACGGTTTAGGCTGTGACCTACATCTGTACCACAAAGAGCTCTGAGGGAGACTGCTTGCTAATCAATTTCACTTCCACCTGCCTACTGTTAATGAGGATTTACTGGTGAATTCTCAGAGACCCTTAGAAGGTGATCACTTAATTTGGAATTGAGGAATTTATGCTTATTCAATTTCCTGTGTTGAATGACAATTCTCAATTTTCTTTTTTTTCTTAATCCATATTGCACAATGTTATTTAACCATGTCCATTTTTTTCCCTCTTGAGCATAGTTTTGTAATAAGACTGAAGTGTAGTTATGGGCTCATCTCAATTATAAGAAAAATACCTTTCACAGTGTAATTATTTCACATTTAAAGTCCAACCATTTGGATTATGTCCCAAAGTGCTCAAGTCCTATTTCTTGTTTAAAGTGTGCAACTAGACTGTCAAATGTACTAACTCTTGATCAGCTGTTATTGATTTGTGGGAGGCAATAGCAGAGCAAATCATTACATTTCATTACACAAAATACAGGAAATCAGTCATAACATTAGGGTATGCAAACAGTGATGCCAAACATCAAAATTTATCTTATAGTCTTGTAGTATGTCCAAAGTCATCTTTTCATGACTGTTTCCAAAGAAATCAATACAGTGTCAGTAATGAACTTGAAACATTAAAAGCAGCAGCTAAAAGATTAGGTTAAGCAATGTAACTGAGAATAAGCCAAACTGTATAATAGAAGGAGAACATGGATGGACATTTTTCCTCTGCATAACATTGGCTATTATGGGATGATGTGACAAGCTGCAAACTGGGGTGCCACATCATGGTCAAATGCTGCACTACCTCAATTTTCTAAGAAATATTCCTGCTGAAACAGATGTCAAAGCACCTATATACTGTCTTGTATGCACCTATTTGCTTAAAAGTTTTTGTCATTGCAAATATATCAGAAATGCATAAATAACTCATGTATTTACAATGATCCAACTATACATACACTCTTCAGTAACTGCCCATGATTTGTACAAACTTCAGTGTTATTTGTCAGATAGAGAAAATTATTTAAAGTCTGCCTGGGTGGCTGGAGAAGAATGTTACTGAAATGTAAATAGAGGACTGGGGGTCCATCATTTAAGACAAACCCTAACACCTTTGAAAACATAGGTATATGAGTCTTAATTGGAGATGATGAAAGAGAATGAGACATTGAGAAAACTGATGTGTAAGAGGCTTGAATCGCTCCTTCTGTTGTTACTGAATTGCAAGTGTCAACAGAGAACAATCTCTTTAAAGAAAAATGCTTGAAGAATAGTCTGAAACTGGTGTTAAAGTCAGGTTTAAGAAGATAATTTTCCTATTGAAAAATATCACCACTAACTGAGGCCTCTTCCTACTCACCTATATACTTCTTTGTTGAAAACTACAAAAGATTTAAGAAAGAATAAGCATTAACTAATTTTTTGACATTTATTGTCAATTCAAGCAACCCATTTTAGATGGAGAAGAATAAAGCATAATTAAGGCATGATGACGAGTATAAAAAGTGCTATTGTTTTGTCTTCTGGGCATTTATCCACTGTTATAACAGACAATAATGAGTACTTTTGCACTAAAGCAGAAATTCTGCTTCTTCTCCACTTAATGATAGTTGATTTCAAAGTGGTGAATAATCTTTAAATCGTATTTCCTCATTTTGCCAAATAGGAGTATATCATGTACACCAGCCCTGAAAATTTCAAATAATAACCATGTCAACTAGATTTGATGACACTGCTCCTGACATGTCACATAACGGTTTCATTAAGCTGTAAGGGGGAGTAATGAAATAAACATTCATTTTAGGCACTTGAAACAAAAAAATTGTATTACCTACTTCTTGAAAATTGTCACTATTGATGTAGCAGGGTTTTGTCTATGAAGGTGTTTGATTTGTTTACTAAGTCAGAAATCAATGTTCTTCAATCAAATTACTTACTTATACATTTCTGATAATAATAATAAGATGCTGTTGTAAAATATGTAACCACATGTATGATCCTGCTAGAAAGTGTTCAAACTTAATGGGCTAGTTATCTAGACAGAGCTGTCTAATATTTATAAACTTCTAAACCACTTAACATTCTTTTTATTTTAATGTTTTGAAGTTACATTTATCATTGCAAAATATTTCTTCAAACATAATTGTTAAGCTCAGTTAAATTTACTCTGACTACAGAAAATGCAGTGCTTATAAATGTTTGGGAAGATGAAAAGTAGCTTTAGTAATGAGAAAGGTTAAATAAATGCATGTTGTGGTGGGATAACCTTAGCTGGCTGCCAGGTGCCACCAAGCTGCTCTCTCACTATCCCTCCTCAGCAGGCAGGGCAGAAAATAAGATGGAAAGCTTGTTGGCTGAGATAAAGACAGGGAGATCACCGACCAATTACTGCCATAATCAAAATAGACTTGTCTTGGTGAAGATAAATTTATTGCCAATTAAAAATAGAGTAGGATAGTGAGAAACAAAACCAAAACCACTGTCACTCCATTTGCACTCTTTTTCTTCTCATGTTCAGCTTCAGTCCTTCATTCTCAACTATTCTACCTCCTCCCCACACTGGCTGAGTGGCACAGTGGGATGGGGAGTGGGGGCTGTGGTCAGTTCATAACACTTTGTCTCTGCTGCTCCTTTCTCCTCACACTGCTCCCTTGCAGTTGAGCACCGCTCCAGCATTGAATCCCTCCAATGGGATACAGTCCTTCATGAACTGCTCTGGTATGTGTCCTCTCCATGGGCTGCAGTTCTTCAAGAAGTGTTCCAGCATGGGTCCTTTCCATGGGGTACAGCCCTTCAGGAATGGACTGGTCCATCATGGGTCCCAGATGGGCTACAGCTCCTACCAGGAGCCTGCTCCTGTGTGGACTCATGCTGCTACCTGCAGCTTCCTTCAGAGTATGTCCATCTGCGTCACCATGGTCTCCTCCATGGGCTGCAGTGTAATATCTGCTCCACCGTGGACCTCTGTGGGCTGCAGGGGGACAACCTGTCTCACCATAGTCACCGCCATGGGCTGCAGGGGGACAATCTGAGTCACCATGGTCTCCTCTAAGGGCTGCAGGGCAACCTCTGCTCTGGTGCCTGGAGCACCCTCTCCCCTCCTTCTTCTCTGACCTTGGTGTCTGCAGGGCCGTTACACTCAGATTTTTCTAAGAATTTTTTTACACTTTCTTGCACATGCTTTACCAGAGGTGCCCCACCCATAGCTGAGGGGCTCAGCTGTGCCCTGCAGTGGGTCCATTGATGCTGGCTGAAACAGGCTCCTCTTCACAGAGGCCACCCTGCAGCCTCCCACTGCCATCATCTGACCACCTGCACCTAGTACACAGGGACTATCAATATTTTTTGTGTTATTGTTAACATATTTCAGTGTTTCATTAAACATTTATAAACATTGAGAACATCACTTACATTTTGTTCCCTGAGTCAAGTTTTCTAGTAAAAAGAATGATCAATCCTGTATAAAATATGATCTACGAGGAAATGTTGACATGATAAGATGGGGTATATTATGTATGTGTGTGTGTGGGTGTGACAGAGAAGGGAAAACCACAGCACAGCAGTCCTCAATTACAAGCAAGCTGTTGCAAAGAAAGGGATATCTCTTCTCACTCACATTGGATAGAAGTAGTAATGTTCTCAAATTGTAACCACAGAGATTAGATAGATGGGAAAAATATGCCTTTATAAAGCATAGTAAAGGACTGTTCTTTCCATTTGAAATAGCTATTTGAGAGGAGGGGAGATCACTTGAAATCTTCAAGAACATGTTGGGTGAATGCGCCAGGATTGATAACTGTATAGCTGTATCGCTGATAGGAAGAGGAACTGAATGGATAATGAGGGTTAATAAAACCCTTCCAGATCTATTTATCTGCACTTCTGGATGCTGTCTATGTACCTATATATTTTGTCTTTTTACAACTACAGAAACAAAACCCATATTTTATAGCATATGTGTACATGGGCCATATACAATGTATAAATTCAGTTGAAATATAGTCTAACAGTTCTATTCTCTGAAAAGAATAATCTATGTCAAAGTGTAACATTATCTTGACAAAAATCGTCCTCTGAACGTAATCAGTAATACATGAGCCACAAAAACACTCTCACAGTCTGAGAACATTTGCTCAGACTATTGAAATATCAGCAAGTCCCCAGATAATGCATATCACAATGAACTAAAAGCGATTATGTTAACGTAATCAAATTCTTGCTATCAGTCATTCAGGGAAAATATACATTTGGCTTTTATAATTGCTCAAAGACAAAAAAGGTACCAATGCCTTCCTGACCACAAATGAAGTACCTTAATGATCCTGTAAAGGGCTAGCTCCGCAATAGAGGACACACCCCTATTCACAATTAAAAATAATGCAAGTGTAAAGAGCTGGAATATCCTTGACATGTTAAGGGGCAGACAAAGAGACAGTATGCATGACTGTGCTATCTTTGTGATGGGGTAGTGCATCTTTTTTCCTTTCCCCCCCCCACAGCTATCCTACTTATCCTATACAGCTCTGTGCATTAACACAGACAGAACTGTATAGTCCAATAGTGTGAGTCTGAAGGACTTGCTCTTACATCATGAGAGAAAAAGAAAGATGCCTGTTCAACCTCAACAAAGTCCAGAAAAAATCTGATCATACCAGTCATTTGCTTCCGCATAATTATTCTTCCTGTTAATAATCATCATAGGTTTTAAAGTATCATCCAAGAACACAAATACCAATCGTGGAAGTAAATCTCCTGGAGGGGCAGCATTTCTTAACATTGTTTGCTAGTTCAGCACCTGAAATTATGACAGTTGTTATTATTTTCTACTCTTTTATTTATATACTTGCATTTATTGTTAAAAATCATAGAAACATAGAATCATAGAATGGTTTGGGTTGGAAGGGACCTTAAAGATCATCTAGTTCCAACCCCCCTGCCATGGGCAGGGACACCCTCCACTAGACCACATTGCCCAAAGCCTCATCCAACCTGGCCTTGAACACTTCCAGGGATGTGGAATCCACAACCTCTCTGGGCAACCTGTTCCAGTGCCTCACCTCCCTCACAGTAAAGAATTTCTTGCTAACATCTAATCTAAATCAACCCTCCTTCAGCTTAAACCCATTACCCCTTGTCCTGTCACTACACTCCCTGATAAATAGTCCCTCACCAGCTTTCCTGTAGGCCCCTTCAGGTACTGGAAGGCCACAATTGGGTCCCCCTGGAGCCTCCTCTTCTCCATGCTGAACAACCCCAACTCTCTCAGCCTGTCCTTATAGGAGAGGTGCTCCAGCCCTCTGATCAGCTTCATGGCCCTCCTCTGGACTTACTCCAACAGCTCCATGTCTTTCTTGTACTAGAGACCCCAGAGCTGGACGCAGTACTCCAGGTGGGGTCTCACAAGAGCAGAGTAGAGGGGGAGAATCACCTCCCTTGACCTGCTGGTCACATTGTTTTTGATGCAGCCTAGGATACAGTTGCCTTTCCAGGCTGCAAACGCATTGCTGGGTCATGTGGAACTTCTCAGCCACCAACACCCCCAAGTCCTCCTCAGCGATGCTCTCTATCCTTTCCTCGCCCAGCCTCTAGTTGTGCTTGCGATTGCCTCAACCCATGTGCAGGACCTTGCACTTGGCCTTCTTGAACTTCATGTGGTTCGCATGGGCCCACCTCTCCAGCCTGTCAAGGTCCCTCTGGATGGCATCCCTTCCCTCCAGTGTGTCGACCACACCACACAGCTTGGTGTCGTCACCAAAATTGCTGAGGGTGCACTCAATTCCACTGTCCATGTTGCTGACAAAGATGTTGAACAGTGCCGGTCCCAGTACCGACCCCTGGGGAATGCCACTCATCAGTGGTCTCCGCTTGGACATTGAGCCGTTGACCACAGCCCTTTGAGTGCGACCATCCAGCTAATTCCTTATCCACCGAGTGGTCCATCTATCGCATCCATGTCTCTCCAATTCAGAGACAAGGATGTTGTTCAAGACAGTGTCAAATCCTTTGCACAAGTCCAGTTAAATGTTGTCTGTCCCTCTTCCCTTATCCACCGATGCTGTAACCCCATCATAGAAGGCCACCAAATTAGGCACAATTTGCCATTAGTGAAGCCATGTCACCAATCACCTCCTTGACCAAGACAAGGATGGTGCTGCTGAACAGACTTATTCACTGCCCACCCAAGAAGGATTAAGATTCTAATATGAGCAGCTAGGGAGAACAGTCTATATTGTGTAAATAAGACTGTAGTATCATAAACAAGATGATCACCAGAGAATAGAGATCAGAATGAGAAACCATTAAAATTAAACTTATTTGAGTGCCAGTGGTTGAAAGGCAGTGAAAGAATGTACTAGTTAATAAAAGCGCATCAGAGTCCATGATTTTTTTCATAGACTAGATCTGCATCCAGATCTGCGTAGGAGTAAAAATTTTCTTTTGTTATGTCACACTTCATATTTAAAAATAATTTAAAAAAAAAGCAAAAAAGAGAGGAACATGTGTTGGTCTGCTTAAGCTGTTAGAAAGAATGAACAAAATTTACCTTCAGTTTTTCTTGAACTGAATATATTTATACAAAGGAGACATCAGAATCTTTTGTTACCAAGGAACTACAAGAAAGAAAATGTCAATGACTTTCTTTTCAAAAAATGATATATAGTAAAAATTAATGTGTGACATAAAATAATACTAGGGTTATATTTATAGTATGCATATTATATATACATAATTTCATAACATTGGACACAGAAAATCAGAGGTTATTTATAGGAATGTTCTCTATATATAGTCTTTTTTTTTTTTTTTTTTTAATAAGTGATGAAAATGGTTTTGCCTAAGATTCCAGTAATGACTACATAGTTTGCAGCACAGTCTAAAAGAGTGTACAGAGGATGATACTTCAGACTGGTAGTTTCTGTAATATCTCCTATTTGAGGGTTAGATGTACTCACAAGTAAGAGATAAGCATGACAGACAAAAGTTAATTTTTTTTTTATGGCACTGTGGCACAAACCCTTGACCTCAGAGGAAGAAATGAGTATTTTCCTTTGTTACATTTTTCTGAACAGAGGGACTTGGTGAGGAGAAAAATAAAAAAAGAGGCATAAAATTCTCGCATAAAAACATCTCAAGGGATTTTGTACTAATAGAGAGCTAGAGAAAGGAAAGAGTCTGACTTTTGACCCTACAAGATGAAATTGGTTCTTTACTACAGTTTTAGTTTCTTTCTATTGAGAGAACTTGAAAAAAAAAAAGTGCTTCATTTTACACTGAATGTTACTGTCTTCCTACTATTTCTGATTTTGAAGATTTTGACAAATGTTTTCAGGTTCTTCAGTTTTGTTTTTACATTCCAAATGAGATTGTGTGGTAAAGCATATTCTAATACTTACAGGGCACTAGATTGCCATACTGTAATTTAGTTTTATTCTACAGCAGATGCTGCACTCTAGTTCTGATATTTGCTGCGTAAAGTTTCTGTTTTGTCTCACTGTTTCTATTTGTTCAAGATTTAAAGCAAAAAATAAAGGCACAACATGAAATAAGTGGAGATCTGGGATCCAGATTAAAATTCATGACTGAACCTAAATTCTCTTATCATTTGCAGTGTCTATATGCTGTTTCTCAGTTTGTGTTGTGTGGAAAAAGCCAAATGTTTCTCCAATGCAGGAAAACTAACTTGGGTTCACATTTGAATTCTACTTGTTTAGGTAATGTAGAAACAGCCTGGCTGAGACTCTTGTGTTTGTAAAATCAAACCCATACTCAGGCACAGGCACCAGAAGAAGATTTGGCACAGCACAAAGTTCAAAAAGCAGTGGTCAAGTTTAGACGTAGTTTGGTTGGCTTGAAGTAAAGGGTTAGATCAAAGACAACACTGTACTTTGAAGGCTAATTAAACTCTAGGTGTAGGTATGCATTAAAAAAAAGGACAAAGAGAATTGTAAGATTTTTGTGAGAGACACAAGGATATTTCAGGTTTCTGAAATATATTTAGCTGAATGACAATCTGTTCTAAGGAATTTTCCCAGATATTTTTACTTCTTTTTCTTTCTTTCTTTTCCTCTTCTAAGATTTTTGATAACATTTATTCTCTGTTGCCTTGGAACATTCCTGGTATATATGTACATATAGGTATTGTTGTTTTCTTAGTAATTTAACCCCACTAATTTCTTCCCTCTTCTATTAAATACAACAACGACAGAAGGAAATGAGGATCCTCTGCAGCAGTGCCAGCAACTCACAAATGGGAAATTCAGAAACTCATGTACATAAAAGATCTCATAAATTTAAACAACATAAGATGATAACAGTTCAATAAACCACTTTTATCAACATATAACTGATTTAGAACAAATTCTACTATAATATTACTCAGAGAACAGTGAGGAAGTTAACCTTTTTTTTTTTTTAACAATGTGCTTCTGGTAATTTCTGTGTGTCCTCCCATAGATAACTTGTTCTTTCATTTTTTTTATGTAGAAGACAGAAAGGAAAAAAAATATCTGTGAAAGATACAAAGGAAAGTGTGATGAATATCTCCCTACACTCAATTTGGAAAGCTCTGGCTTTTAAAATCATATTAAGAACCTTTCTTGAGAAGTCATCTGTTTAATTATTCGGTCATCTTTCTAGACCAGATATGATTTCTCTTCTCTCAAGAAAGAGTAATGATGCTGGAAAATTGCTTTCATTCCCGTTCTCAATCAACACTACCAATAATCACTTATTATTCTGAAACCTGGTCATGGCATTGTTACTTTCTTTGTGCTTGTTCCTTTTTTGCTTCTTTATTCTTTACATAGAAGATATGATTGATAATATTTTAAGTTATCTGTTGCTCCTGGGCTATTTTGATCTCTTCCCAATTCAACTTTTTGTAAGGATATCAATGTGCCTCCCCAATATAAAGTTCCCACTTTTGAACACATTCACTTTTTGTATCATTGAAGAAAAGAATAATAAAAAAAAAAATAATAATTGTCTCACCACTAAAATCTTGGTGTGGAAGTCTCAATTTTAAAAAGCTTTTACTTTCAACATTACATTTTTTGAAGCAACACATTGTTCTTTTGCTTATCAGTGCCAGTCTATTACACAGAATTCCCTTTAGAATTGCAAAATGCTCTCACAAATTTTATAATTTATGATAAAAATACACAATTATAATGGTAATAAATATTTATCAAATCAGTTATGGCATATGAGTTTAGTTCTGTTATCAACTTCTCACTTTGCAGATACTTTATAACTTCTTATTTCTTTGCAGAATTTGTTCCAATACTTTTTTATTCTAGTATTTGCACCATTTGTTACACTGACCTCAAATTTCCATTTGTTTCAACATTATTTTCTGCATTTTTTTAAAGGTGAAAATATTATTATTCCTTACTTCCTTTATGAGAACCTGATGAGGAACTACAGCACAGGCCATGTTAGATCAACATCTTCAATAGTCTTTTTAAACAGTAATTGAGTTTTGACTGTTGTGCACTTGAAATCAGAAGAAGATGAAGTCAGAAGAAATCCAGTGGAAGACTACCTGCATAGACAGCTTTAATTCTGTACTATATTGACTGAGAAAAGACTCTTGAGAAGTTTAACAGCTCTGAGTGAAACTCGGAGACACTAATTTCTTAATACAAATATTTCAAGATGGCAATACGCCTTGAAGTGGTTTATAATAGTTAAGTGTAAAAAGACTTGCTGGGCATGGTTGGTTACTCATCTCCTACTTATCAAAAGCTTAAGCAAGTCTTTTGTAAACCTTGAAATCAGCAAAACATTTAAACATTTTAATAAACCAAATGAATTCTTTGGTTGATAATCACATAGAAAACTAAAAGTGTGTATATATATATATTTCTAGAACTTTAAGACGGTCGAATGGTTAAGGAAAATACTTCCAATACTTCCTCTCCCTTCCCCCCCCTCCCCCGATTTTTAAATTACTTTCTCTTTACCTTTAGTAATCATACAGATGATCAAACTGTTGCATGGTATAATGGACAAGGATGAGGAGGGATTTACCAAAGCTATGCGATATAGTAGGCTATCAGGTTCAAGGATAAACAAAGGAACAATGTGACCTTCACTTCTGATTTAGATCTTTGAAAATTAATTTCTGTAATACCAAAACCAATAGGTAACTGTTTTCTGTCACATTGTCTCCATTTTTACAGTTAACTTGAATCTGGAGTATTAAATTTTTCACTTCCACGATGTAAGTTGTCCTCTTACTTGAGAAGATCATCAATCCATTACTATTTATTTTTCAAAATTTAAAATATTTCTTAAATATTGAAGTAGTTAGAAGAAAAACTGTATGACAAATCTTCACAACAGTTGTGTGAAGAATTTCAAACATTCTTCCCATGAGAAAGTTATGGCAGAAAGGATTATTAGCTACTGTATTACCAAATCAGTTATATTTGTTCTGTATTCTTCTAGGTTCTTCCTTTTAGCTTCCATAAAGGGTCTCTATTTTTCACTATATTTCCACTATTTTTAATTAATCTGTATTTTCCATTTATATAGCTACTAAGATGACTAGAGTTATACCAATACTTTCCATTCTTGGATAGATTTCCCTTGATTAAAGGTCCCACAAAAGATAAATGAAGAATGAAGAAGAGTTATAAAGCAAAAAGTCTATTTGCAACATAGAGACATACACTCTGACAAGTCTGAGACTTGATCTTTTAATTGTATTTATAATTTTAGTGTTTTATTTATTTGTACTGAGAAAATATGAGCTATATAACTTATTAATTTTTACATTCAAGAACTCCTTTAGATTTCTAATTGATTTCCTTTTCTGGTTTTTTGTTTACTGCTTTAACAGTGTAGGCAGTCAGCATGGCCATGTTTAAGACATTATCTATTAGACAAGGAGACTGGCCTCAAAGCAATTTTATATCCATGGCTGACAACTTAACAGAAACTTTTAATGATTAATTTCCATTGAATCATGAGTTAAGTCATCAAGCATGTGATAAATAGTATCTACTTCCCCTTCCCTCAATCTTGGACAACAGTCCGCTCAACACCCTCTCTGAAGACAATATTCTCCCAGGCCTGCATGAATGTAAATTTGACCAACTGGTTTTGGGGTTTTTTTTGTTTTTGTTTTTGTTTTTGTTTTTGTTTTATTTTATTTTACAGCAGGAGAGTGATACAAATCAAGGAATGTTTTGCCCCTTTTGTTCCTAGAGAGTCTTCCTTCACTAATGCCATACTATCTTTCCAATAGGGATTTTTTGTATCTGACATTCTGTTTTAATAAGAAGTTATATCCTGAGTTTGAAAAGACTGCAATTACTGTGCTTGTTTAACTGATTGTCCTTTCTTACAGGAAAGCTCTATGTTGTATGCTGCTACTCGCAATCATTAGGCCATAGTGGCAGGTTTTGTTCCCATTCCAAGCATATCACCACTTTATCCCAATATGTAAGTGAATCTTGGGCATGTATGCTTATTGGAGGATATTTTTCCTTTCTGTTCTGCTATTACAGTTATCAAAAGAATAAGGACGTAGCCCTCAAATTAAATTTTACTTTTATGTTATGATTTAAACCTGAAGTTGCTTTCATGAGAATACTGATGTCTGGCATTTCTGCCTTTGTTATCAGTTATTTCCATGGCACCTGACATTGCTGATATGCAAAGTATTTTTTCATTGCTTTAACAGTGATTAATTATTTCAGATCTTTAATTTCACATATACTTTGGTGTAGGTGTAAATTCCCACTGTTTTTGTCTTGGAAAAGGAGGATATTTTTCTTTTTACTATATTCTACATATCATTGATGATTCTGTTCATCAGTACTACAGTTAATCACTCCTCCCCGTAATAATAGTGACACCAATGGGAATGGTATTCTCCAAAGCCAATATTTTTATTGAAATGGAGAATGAGAGAAAAGTCAGATGTTATTTATGGCACTACTTACTTTGGTGGTTGATATCATTAATGGTCTCTGACTGCCAAAGCAAATCAAGAAGCAGAAGTATTTCTACCTTCTTACTTCTATCCATGCAGACTTATATAGCCTATTTATTCACACTATGCTTATGAATTTCTCAGTAGAATTTTTGTAAGGAAGCCCTGTTAAAAGCATTTCTTATAGTAACATCTCATAACGTCTCATCCTCACCTTCTAGAAAAAACTTCCACAGCTGAGCAACTTCTTTCAGTGGCAGGTAATGGATATCTGGATCCCTGGAAAATATATCCCATTCATTTTGTACAGTGTAGAAAGCTAAATGGTCCTTGAACTTTTCCTCTTTAGGGGAATAAGTCAGATGTGACAATAAATAACCATAATGTACTGTACATTTAAATGTAAAAGTGCCTCTGTTGGTTGTTCTAGTTGAAATAGGATGGAAAAAGTCCCAGTATACATATTGAGGAAATCTGCCATGAAGTCTATTCTGTAAAAAGAAAAGCGCTGATTTGTCCTAGTTTCGGCAGGGATAGCTGCTTTCTTCCTAGCAGCTGGTATAGAGCTGTGTTTTGGATTTAAGATGAGGATAACATTGATAACACACTGCTGGTTTTAGTTGTTGCCAAGCAGTCAAGGGCTTTTCAGCTTCTCATACTGCCCTGCCAATAAGAAAGCAGGGGGTGCCCAAGAAGCTGGGAGGGGACCCAGCCAGGACAGCTGACCCAAACTGGCTAAAGGGATATTCCATACCATACGACGTCATGCTCTGCATATAACTGAGGGGTTGGCCAGGAACTAGCTGAGCATCGGCTTTGGGTGAAGAGAAATTGTGCTGTTCATTACTCGGTTTGTATATTATTATTATTATTATTATTATTATTATTATTATTATCATCATCAATCATCATCATCATCATCATCTTCCTTTTCTGTCCTATTAAACTGTTTTCATGTCAATCCATGAATTTTTTTATTTTTTTTTTTTCCATTTTCGATTCTCTACCCCATCCCACTTCGGGGGTGCAAGAGAGTGAGCAAATGGCTGTGTAGTTGTTTTAGCTGCCAGCTGGGTTAAGCCACAACATGATGTAATGGCCAGTATAGTATACTATTATACAGTGGTTTGAATACTGGTCCTAATCCTAATTTGAGAATCCCAAATTTTCCTTAGCCTGGCTGAGCTAGAAACAATCTTCAGTCATATTTCTACCTATTAGGACAGAGACAGAGGTTATGAGAAAACAAAGTTGATTAGTCTTTAAAGCAGGGAAATTTAAAATGCACTGGGAATTCCAAATGTATTCTGTGACCACTTATTTAACCTCTGCTGCCCAGAGAATACAGCAGCTAGAGCCATCTACCTATACAAATTTCTACATACATACACATATGCTAGTCACTGTGTGTTTACAGTCTAGAAAGTGACATGTGATTGAGACCAAAGTGTCCTGGTTTCAGCTAGGACAGAGTTAATTTTCTTCCTAGTAGCTAGTATAGTGCTGTGTTTTGGATTTAGGATGAGAATGGCACACTGATATTTTGTTTGTTGCTAGGCAATGTTTACACCAAGTCAAGGACTTTTCAGCTTCTCATACTGCCCCACCAGTGAGTAGGCTGGGGCTGCACAAGAAGCTGGGAGAGGACACAGCCAGGACAGCTGACCCAAACTGGCCAAAGGGATATCCCATGCCATATGATGTCACCATGTTCAGTATATACACTTGGGGGAAGCTGGCCAGGTGTATGATCACTGCTTGGGGATGGGTCAATGGATGGTGAGCAATTGCATTGTATATCACTTGTTTTGTATATTATTTTATCATTATTATTATTGTTGCTGTTGTTAATAATAATAATAATAATAACTTTCTCTTCCTTTGTTGTCCTATTAAACTGTCTCTATCTCAATGCCCGAGGTTGTGCGTATTTTTCAATTCTCCTCCCCATCTCACTGGTGACGGGGGAGGAGTGAGCAAATGGCTGCATGGTGCTTAGTTACCAGCTTGGGTTAAACTGTGATACCAAAGAGAAAAAGGATACGGAAACAGGAATACTTGTCTATTCCTTGAACACTCCAGAATCAAGCATTAAATACCTCACTAATAAGCAATAAAGGACACATTATATGCAGCACAATGACTAGCTTCTCTCTTTTTTATGTCTTTATCTTAGATTCATCTATTTATAGTTTATGTTATTATTTCTGGTTGTTTATTCTATGCAAGGGATTTCAGTCAGTTTTTCTGAAGCATTAGCTTTGTTTATAATTTATATACCATTTTGAATCATTCACAAAATAGACATTTTAACTCTCACTGACATACAAGTCAGCTTGTGAATGAAAAGCCCAAAAATGTTTTTGGTTCCCTTTATAATATTTGGTATACATTGATTTGGTTGGATATTTTAAAATATCTTTGTCAACTCTTAAAGTTTAGCAAAGCACGCTGTATCTGAAAGGTTCCATAGTTAGGAACAGTACGGCATAAATGGCAAATAATGGGAAGCAATTTACCTTACCTACACTGTATATACTAGTATATTTGAGAGAAATAGCAAATAATTGTAGTGAGAAACTGGTGTGAAAGGTAGTGAGTTTGTTACTTACATCTGCTTGTACCTATTTCACAGCAGTTATCAGACGGTGAAGAAATTATTTCCCAAGAGACTTCTGCCTCCCTTGGTACTTATTGTCTCTGACCACATAGACTTGGCATGGATGGCATGGACACGTGATACAAAGTTGTCATGACAGGACACAACTTTATGTATGCATATTTGCTATGTAAATGCATGCACACTTAATGTACTCTGTTCAGTATATAATAACTAAACAGAAGACTAGGTATCTTAAAGTCTTTTTTTTCTTTCTCTGCAACCGTTGGACAAATTTTTCTGCTGCATTTGCCTTCTATCCATTGCTTCGAGTTTCTTGGTGTCTTCTGATAACCTTTTCTTTCCAGGTTAGTTTATTAAACAAGTCTCCACCTGGAAGTCTCATGTTGTCTTAGATTGCAGCAAACCTCATGGCACATTTCTCCAAGAATGCATACTCAGCTTTCATACCTTTTAACACTCTGAAAAAGTAAAAAACCAAACAGGATTTGGACACCTTTGTTGCAGCCATAAGATTTTCTTCTTTAGTATGGTGGACACATCTACACAATAAACGTTCTGTTCATCTGTTTACAGACAAGCAGTCAGGTACCTGCTTTTATGTCTCTGGGGGCAAAATGCCAGATGCTTAGGTGATTTACAGATTATAAGATTTTTTTTTTACTTTTCCTTTTGTTCAACCGACCTTTTTCTTCACATCTGCTTTCCACTAACCAGTACATTGGTAGAGATGGTGACTCACCTAAGGACACATTCCACCTAACTTAGGTCCATTCAGTCTCCCTGTGTTTAGGCCAGCCCAAACCTGTCTTCATCAGCAGATAGTTCCAGTTTCACAGTTCATGTTAGATATCCAGTCAATACATTTCTGATATGTAACATAAAGTACGTTTCTGTGAATCTTCTGCTATGGGTGTTGCATAATCTCCATAAAATCCCGGGGTGGATTTGTACTAGTTAATTTTTTTTATTTTTTTTTTTGGCTATTGTAAATTAACAATAATGTTTTTGTAAGTGGAACTTCTAGGCCACTATGGCAAATAATATAGTAGAGACAGCTAATCTCTCAGGCTGTCAGGTTGTTTACCATTGTTGCGGTGTGATACCATGGTAATTCCCATCGCACCAGGCACTCATACTCTCAAGAGCAGTGGAAGTGGGGGGCGCTGGTTATCAGTGGTGATTTGACAGGATGCTTTCAATGAGGTTATTAACTCTGGAATTTATTTCCCTGCAACCTCTTTTTAACTTGATGTTGACAAGATTACCAAAAACCTCCTCTTTGTTTTTTTGGGTTTTGTTTGGGTTTTTGTTTGTTTTGTGGGTTTATTTTAGCAGATTTTGTGGGGTTACAGAACAGTGCAGACTGAAAGAGTGATTGCTTTGGACTTGACTGATGATGTGAAAGGACCTTTATATACCAATGTAACAAAATTTCAGATTTTTTTTAGTATAAACTGGATATATTTTAAAAACTAAAAATAAGTGCACTTTAACAATGGTAGGAAGAGACATGTTAAACATAGGTCATCTGAAACACAAAACACTTTCCCTGGGATATTAATGTGCAGATTTTGGCTAACGTGATAAACACCTGCCTACTGCCATGACTATAAAATATCAGATATATTTTAACTTAAACTGACAGTGCCAAGTTAAGGGTTTTTGTTCTGAATCCTGTTATTTCTGCTGTTCCAATATAGAGAAAACATGGAAAGGAAAAACAAGTAAATGCTTTTCTAAATATGTCCATATTTTTCAAGCTTCATTTATCAAAACTGAACTGAAAAGCCACAACTGTGTGTGAATTCTTCTCCCAGAAGGGTAATGAATGAAAAAAATTATAAGATTTCATAATGTTTTCAGCAATGGTGATGAAATACAGCTTTGACTGAAAGAGTTTAGTTGTTTTGTTGTTGTTGTTTTCTTGTTCAATCCAGTCTACAAAGGGTATTATTGGAAATATATTTTATTTTAAATGACTGTTTTAAGTTGATGAAAGTTAAAATAAAACCAAAGCTTTAAGACTCTGTAATGTTTGTCGGAAACTATTAAGAAATCGTGAGTCTTGTAAGGATTTTAAAATGCTTCAAGAACAGACTAATGCACGGCAGACATCAACACAACCCCAGCCAGTCCTGACCAAAATATTCCTACCCACGCGTCACAGAATACTTCAGAGGCAAACACACTCCCCCCCCGCCCAATCCACTTTGAGCTGGAGATAAAATAACTTTTTCGTATAAAAAGAGCATAAAAACCAGTGAACTGAACACCTTAAGTGCCACTGGCACAATGCATTCAAATACTTCATGTGGTAGTCTAAAATCGGTCTTCAAACAGCATGTCTAATAAAAGTAAAATATATTTCAATGAAGAGATTATCTTTGAACTGACAAAAATATCCTCCAGACTTAAAACCATAGAATGAGTTCTAGGAAATCCTAAGGAATAAAGGAAACTAAAAAAGTTAGCACTGATCTCATTCGAAACTCTCCATGATTCAGTTCAGGGAAAGAATTGCAGCACAGAGCCTGCTTCAGTGCCTTAACTGATTTGAGTGTGCCTAACTCCTTAGCTATTGCCTTTTTCTCTCTTGTAACTCCCATTTAAGCTTTCTTTGAAATGAGAAACAGCCAGAGCAATAATAGGGAAGTGGGGAAGAGAGACCTGGGAGCTGTTCCTCAGTGACTACAGACAGAAGTTTGTCTGGCAGGAAAAGCAAACATCGTAGTGGAAATTACGAGGTAATCACGTATCCTTACTAACCTGTAGCAGCTCAGTTAGTTAGTCCATTGATTTAAGACTTTTTGAACTTAACCTTAGAATATAAGATTTGACAACAAATTATTATTTCTTGTGAAATGTTAATTGTTTATTACATATATACCTTGTTATTTTGTGTTGAGACTAATTTGAGCTTCAGCGATGGCAATTTGCACACTACTTTTGAACTTTTTACTAAATACAACCTTTTCAAAAAAATATTTATAGGCATAAGTTCTGAAATCATATGATCTAAACACATGTTAACTCTCCTAGGAGTCCATCATTGCTGCTTCCAAGCAAGCATACAGCATCTAGAAGCAGAGGAGAAAAGCAGTGGGCAAACCTCTGACTACCCATATACTTCCATATACTTAGCTGGTGGAATCTGCACAGTCTTAGAAGTGTATTACACAAATATATGGACTTTACATACTTTGATAACTATCAGTTACAACAGTCTGAATTCAACTGCCAGCTCAGGAAGTTACTGCCTATTGCTGGAGTAAGGAAGGCCATACTAAGAAAAGAATTACCCTCCTCCATGTTCCCTGTTTATAATGTTCTTTTCCTAAGCATCTGCTCCTACTGGCTGCTATCAGAGACACTGCAGTGGGATGAACGGGGCTCTCTCTGGCCCATTTGCAAAGTACTGCAGTCAGGACAAAGCTGGTTTTCTACTGCAAGCACACTGTTAATAGCGTGCCATCTTTTTGTGACTGAAAACTTACCTCTGCCTCTTAAGAGGGTTAAAAAAACCCCAAAACACAACAGGATAATATAGAAAAAAAATCATCAAAACCCACCTAAAAAACCTACTGTGTTGCAAAAAGTTCTGGTACTTTATATAATAGTTCTGATACTTTATACTTCCCAAGGGAAGAAAATAGAATTAGTCTAGGCAAAGACAGCATTAATTAAATAAAAACTCATTAAACTCAGGAATTAGCTACAGGTATTATCTTGGATTGGTTAAATTACAGAGAAGAATAAAATAACATTAAGGAATTTGTAGTGAAATGTATATTCACTTGTGATGCTTTTATTTCTTTAGTGTATGGATGCACATATCAAAATTCCAGTTTGTCTCTCAGAAACTGCAGGTGCAGCTTGCATTGGTGAGGTGCAGGAGCTCTGGACATAGTGATGAAGGTCTGGGGGGGTTTTTATTACATGTTTTCTTACATATAAAAACCCCTTCAGTGAGTTCTTACAAGGTTCTGTAAACCTCACGTGAATTCTGATGACACTGGTATCTTTACGTATACATAGAGACAATATTTAGGAAAGAGACCAATATATATTTATGTAGCTACAAACACAACGTTTTCCATATATGTGTTTTATTTATATAATATTTTATAAATGTATTATGTTTATGAAATATTTTGAATTTGAATTTGACACAGAAAATTAAAGCTCTGAGTGATCAGTCTAAGCTTGACATATTTTATCTATTTAATATATTTATTTTTGTAAGAATCTTTTAACTGCATTAATTAATCATCCAGAGCATACTTCCTCCCAACTGTACAAGCCATTTAGTCAAATTTACCTCACTATTTTAGAATCATACTATTATTGCTATGTATTATTAAAGAAATAATAATTCAGAAAAATCACATATTTCTTTTTCTTTTTGAATAACAAATGTGTTTGCTGTAATCATTTTAGGTAACAGGATAACTCTTATGCACTTCAGTCTGTATCAGCATTTCCACAATTTACTTTGCTTATGTCAAATTAAATTCCATACACAAATTTCCCTGCTTCTGTTTATGAAAAAACAAAATGTCTTAATAATGTCAACAGTGGCTTTCTAATATGTAGGAAAACTGGCAGTACAGCTGAAGAAAATAAATTGGTTTGAGCAGAAGCCCAGTTAAGCCTGAAATCCTACCTCAAAGGCAGTTGCATGGACAGTCTGTCTCAACATTGGAAGCCCTAGTAGCTGCTGAATGGAACTGAAATATTTTTATTGCTGAAAGTGGTGATCCTACACCAGCGTTTCCAAAATGAAACAGTATAAGACTCTGGTTTTATAAAAATACCCTTGGTTATGGGTTATTTGTTCTGCTTTGGAGGAATTTCCTACTTAAAACGCACATATCAAGTTTTTGAAAGTAGTTGAATGGGAACTAGTTTTATAGCCATATGTTATTGTTGTTCAACTTTCTGTTACAATCAGGGAATGGAAATTCAGTTTCCAGATGACTCTATGTCCCAAGCACTTTGGAACCAGAAAACAGTAGTTTGAGATCTGATGTTCTCTAGCCATGACAACAATTTTCCTCTTGAGAATAATTTCCAGTTGAGTAAGTATAAATCTTACCCATTTTTCTGGTTTGAGTAAATGTTTATCTTCCCATTTTTATCCTGGAATGGGAATTTCCACAAAAGATTGGTGAACCAGAGCTTCTTTATGATGTCTTTGACCTTTACCAGTCATCATATCCTTAAACCGTGACACGCAAATGTAGCTGGAAAGTAAGCTTACCTAAATTTTTTTAATATGTTCTCTCCCCTCTTGAAATAAAGTCTGTTGTAGCATGTTACTATCTGTGTCTTATTGGTAAGTGGCCCCTCTTAATCAGTTTTTAAGCACTACTATGAAAAGAATCACAATGATATTTTTATTTTTGTTTTGACTTTTCAAATATGTGTATGACATTTCAAATGTATGTGTAAATATTTAGTAACATGTACCACTATCATTTTAGTAGTATGTTTGAGCTGAAGAATGTATTTTCATTTCAAGTGCAAACAACAGACAATATTTAGTAGCATACTTTCTGTGGACATTTTTCTTGTACTTTCTTGGCTCCAACACTATTCAGATTTCACTGAATGCTGTTCAAGTATTCACTGAATCAGACTCATTTTGTAATGTTAGAGCTGGAGAACCAAGTCCTTTGAAAAACACATCCTGTTATGAAAGACACTCTTCATTTGCAAAGGGAGATGCATACATTTCTTGAAGGAGACTGAAAATATATTTCACAGTTGATTTATAAGAAATTTAGGTCAGCAATAAAAGATAATTTTAAATTTATTTTCTGGAAAGCATACCCTTCCATTATTCAAAGAAGAAAATTGATTTTTTTTTTTCAAATTGTCATTTTCAGAATAATTTGAGCCACACTGGGAAAGTAACTATTAGTACCATTTATTTCAGTAAATTAAAATGGCCATCAGTTTTAATTATAAGTGAGACAGGTCAGACATCAAGTATTGGATTGTATTAAGTTATTAATATTCTAATTAATTAGCCTTTTTTTTTTTTTTTTTTTTTTTTTTTTTTTTGGTGAAATAGTACTCGGGATTTTCAGAATGAGCTGTTGGTTGTAGTCAGGATTCCTGTGGGAAGCCTGACTGTGATGGCTGTTACTGAATCTACAGTGGTTTAGCTGTCCATTTTTAAAATCTGCTATTACCTATTTCTGCTCAGGGTATACTGTTTGTTCATACAACAGATATTAAAGAAAATACAATTTTTAAGTTTTATCCACATCTTTGTTGAAACATATAAAAGGAATTCCTTTTCTTGATTGCCTTTTAATATGCTATCATTTTGATTTTCTGAAACCAAAATCTCAAAAACTGTTTTTCCAAGCACTTTAGGAAACACATCTCCAATGTGTGTGTTTGGAGGATTGTTTTGTTCTGAATGTAATTGCGATTTTTCTGAAATGCTTATGGATTTTATTGACAAGAACTGAACTTTTCTGGTTTCACCCAACCTTTCTTGATATTATTATTTTATAAGAAATGTGAACAATACATTATGTCTCTTTCCAATAAAATTTATAATTTGACTAAAATGCTGAGAAGCATTTTTCAATAAAAAATTCAACAGACCTCCATTAACATTTTCTGTGAGTCATCTGTTTATTTCAGTCATAAACATTTTTTTCTATATATATATTTGTCATAGTGAAATATGGCTTCTACTTGTTATCATAGCATAAACCCCCCCCAAGTCTTAGAAGTTTTAGAGATAATAAAGAAACAACAGTTTGTGATGAGCAAATCAAACCTCAAAACTTCATGTTTAAATATTTTTGAAAATCAGGCACTAAAAAAACATAAAAATCAAGCACCGTTTAAATATACAGTATTATGTAGATAACCTATAATATTTGGATAATTTTATGGAGTTTGCAAACTGATCCAGAGAGAACACAAAATTGCATGTCATTTTAGACTATATTACCCAAAACAGTAGTCTTGAAAGAGAAGTTGTTGTAATACATTTTTGTATTTTCATTGCCTGTTCTCTCTTCCATGCTCCGACTTTCTACTCTTCCAGTTGTAGGTTAGCCAGGATACTTTGAAATGCTGATGTGACTTCTGAGGCTTTTAAAAACATTTTTAACTTTTCCTATTTGCCTGATCGAGCTTACAGAAAAACTGACAAAGAATCCGAGGCAACAGCAAATTCTGACACAGAAAACGGATTAATTTCCCAGACTACAGAAGAGTGGGATCTTGTTTTGCCAGCATCAAGCTGAAGCCAGGAAATCAGATAATTATGGCATCAGGCCAACCACATGGTGAGATCAGTTTGGCTATTTTTGCTGCTTTATTTGTGAGTTCACAAAGTAAATTGCAACCTAGCTAACTGCTATCCTACAAAATGATCCTTAATCCGTGCAGCTCATTTTCATTAGTGTGCTTTAACAAGGCCTCACCTCCAAGAATAGATTCTAGAGCAGTAACCAGGCAATCACAACAGACCAGGTGACTAGAAGAGGAGAGGAGTGTCTTCCAGGACAAATGGCCCAGAAGACTGCTGGGAGAGGGGCTAGACTTCTGCTAGGGACAGAATACCTGTTACTTCTTATCTTGTATATCAGTTGTCCCTGCACAACTGCCTGGCTTTTATATCACTTCATTTGGCAATGCTTTTGCAAGTGTCATGGTTTTCTTTCTTGGAAACCCCAGCCCTACCTTGCTTTCCATATGTTCTACCATAACCAGAGATGGACATGTCATCTCCATCTCCTGAACACGTCTCAGGCTAATCCAAAGGTGTGCCAGGGGCTAGAGGACAGACCTCTAAGTATAGCACTACCTTATATAAAAAAACCACAAATTGTCTGTGCAGTTTTCCCTCCTACACACTTCATTTATTTTTTTTCCTTTTTATTGTATTTTTGAATTAGAAGTCACATTTTCCATTGGTTCTGCACTGCTGGTGCACATTTATTTCTGTACATCTGGACACAGTGGTCATTATTGGGACAACCCTGATTTCATGGTTTAGGAGTCCAAAGGCTTTAAACTTTCCAGTCATCTGCAAATTTCTTGTGAAGTTTGATGTTTTCGTCAAGTTTCTGAAAACATACCATCTCCTAAGTGTTTTGTGTGTGCATGCATGCATATGTGTCTAGAACTGGTATATAAGCAGAGCCTGCTTGCCTAACCTGTGAGTTTTTACTTCCAGAAATGTGATAAAATGTGAATTTAATGGCTACCATTGGGTGACTGTCCTAGGTCATATTATCAAAGGTGCTATGAGAATGAGAAAATGATGGCAATGTCTGCTCTGTGGACAGTACACTACGGTGGGCAAGCGCTGCCTGCAAGGCCTGAAGTGTATTTCTCCCTGCTTTACCTTGTTCATGACTCATAATGAAAAAGGAACATTTAGCATTTTACTTGTTAGCCTCGAGCCAGGTACTGTTAAAAAAAAAAAATCCATTATAAGCACAACTAATTCATTTTAAAAAAATATTATGGCACAGAAACAAATGTCCATTAAATTGTGACTATAATGATCATTAGTTGAAGGAAACTATTCCTAAATATCTTTATGATTAGAACAAGTACAAATGGAAGGGGCTGAGGAATATATGAAATAATAGGAGAGCACAAATTATCATTTTCACTTATTTAGTTAAATCTTAATAAAGTAATGCCAAGGCATGTCCAGAGTTCAGACTTCTCATGGAAATCTAAACATTTTACAGAAAACATTTGTGGTCCCAGGCTAAATGAATGGCATAATTAGCCATGAGTCAACATAGTATGAAAAGCCACTGCAGGAAAACAATTTTTTGAAGATTCTGAGGGTGAAGTGTTTTTGAAACAGTACACTAATATTTATTTTCCCAAAATATTGTTGTTGTTGTTGTTTTGTTGTTTGTCGTTTTCAAAAACATGGATTTAAAATGGTAGTAGTACTGCCACTTTTGTATTACTAGGACTGAGGAAAGATTTACTTTCTCTCAATAAACTCAGCTACTGCTAAGACTTAATTGGACCTAAGTGATGACTTCTCTATTTGGTTTTGGACAGTACTTCCAGAAAGTGGGATGGTCTCCTCCATAAAAAGGTGTACAAGATAACTATATAGGGCTTTACATTAGTTAGCAAACCACTTTACAGTTTATACTTACAGAATGAAAGGAGTGCCAACTGCTTAAATATTTTTTGCTAAAAATATTAAGTAAGACTTTCTGATTCACTTGGAAGGAAACACTGACCTTTTCACCACTGGGCACATTCCATAAGAGATTTTTTTGGTTCTTCAAGCTTTGTTCTGAGTATGAGCAAAATACAAAATTATTATGTTTTTTCCAGTTCTGCTGGAGTGCCTTCTTGCGTTGTCTGAGATAATTTTCCAGTGATATTTCTACTCAGATTTCCACAATAAATGTTTTGGTTTTATTTTTTTCTTTGTTAATAAAAGGCAGTAGGAAGGCAAACTATTCCTATCATCTGGAGAATAATTTGTGGGGGAATAGTACATAGGGAGCATTGAGCAAAGCTACTTTTTTCATACTATGTCTAAATTCACATTATTAAAGGGTATGTTATTGCCTCATTGCTGAATAATTCCTATTGAGAGGAAAAGAAATTTGTATGTAAGCTTAGGGGTTTTTTTAACCTAAATGACTGTCCTTTGCAGAGCAATTTAAGACTTTATCTGAGCAGAATAAAGAGGGTCTGGGGTCTATTTTCTGGACCAGGAAGCTTTATCCTGTAGGTTTTTTGAAAACTACTTCCTAATCAACTGGAATACAGGAACAGGAAGAAGAAAAGCACATAGGGATTGTGCTAACTTATTTCTAGATTATAATCATATCCCATAAAAGGATTCTTGATTGTTACTTTTTAGTAGTATATCAAATGCATGTTTCAGGTATGGTTCATGGATGGTATAAATCAACATAGGTATATTGTTATGCTGAAATTCAGATCAACAGCAGAAAAAGGTATTCTGTTCCTGATAGATCTTTGTAGCTTATTTTTCTATTCTTTTTTAAAATTTTCTTTTCAGTATGTTCTGCCCAAATATTCTCAAGGTTTTGTTACAGATTGATTTTTCCAGCTCTTAAAAATAATTCACATTCTCATCTGCTGGAGTCCAATAATAGCAGTACAGAAATACTTGGTTTGAAACTCTGTTACAAAAGCACTTACAAGTGTGAAACAAGAATTAAGCATCTTTGCTCCTTTGTTCAATGACTGACATATTCATCATCAGGTTGAGCTTGAATGAAAATATTTAAATTTTGTGTTTTCCTTTAAAAACACAAAGAGAAAATTATGGTCTTGCAAAAAAAAAAAAATTGCAATTACTAGTAGGAAAAGAACATTCTATAGGAAATCTCCCAAATTTTCTTGAATCTTTATTGTAGGTTGTGATTTAAATATTGAATCCTACTTTCCTGTTTGTTGTTTTTGTGCTTTTTAAGGATCTTTATTCATTTAACCTTCAGTATAACTTGTATTATAAGATTTATTACATATAGTCACTGATTACAAAAATGAACTTCGATTGGGTTGAACTATTTCTTGCATAAAACCTGCTAACCCTGTACATGCAGAACTTTGGGTCTATTTAGTCTCTACCACTGTCCACTGAATTTTCTCATTCCACCTTGTTCCCTCTTCAAAATACACCTCACTTCCTTACCATAAATCTACAGTTTAAGAGAATCTATGTAAATCCATACAGCCTCCAAAATCCTATCCTAAATTTCTAAACAGGACAAATTTTCTTCTCTACTCTCATTTCTGTGTGCTCCTTGCTCAAAAGAACTCTGGCCAGCACACCATGCTGAAGTGGGCTCTGATTTTCAGTATTTCTTTCTGTTTCTTTTAATTATACTTGCATAGAGTAAGAAGAAAAAGATCCAAAGGTTGAAAAGTCTATGAATATTATACAGTTATAAGGTTCCCAAGAAATGTTAAATCAATGCTGACATACAGTGATTTCCTGTTACACTGATCTATTGTAACTTCCTAAAATATGCTTAACACTTCATGAATCTTAACCAATTATTCTTTTCACTTCATCTGGATTTCATTTTCACTTTCTAGTGGCAACTGGGGCTTTCCAGTGGGCACAAATAATTGAATAAACTTTAATTAGAATGCTCCAGGTAGGAATGATTCTTTAATGACGGCTCAGGAACAGCGCCTTTAATCCTACAAAGCACTGCTAAAGGTCTGATGAAGCTTTTATGAGTTTGGGGGAAAGAGGAGGGGAGGAAAAAGTGAATATCATATATATTATTTTTTTAAAAAATATATATGTATGTATACATATGAATGATCTTAAAACACTGAAAATGTGTTTATGCTCAAACTTACACATCTGTCCAAAGAAGCAGCTTTCAAACTTATTTTGGGTGTAGCTTACACTCAAAGAAAATCAGGGAGGGGAAACAAGCAAAGATTTTTATTTTACATACCAGGTTCCCTAGAGAATCTCTGTCTCATAATTGAAACATAGCTGGTAGGACCCATCTGGCAGATGGGAGGATCAGCTGGTTCTTTTGAACTGTGCTCAATATGCTAGTAGAAGTATTGTTTTTTCAAGTTTTCTTTTTTCTTTTTCTTCCCCCCCTTCACTATCTTGTGTATTCTCTCTTTTTTTATCATACTAGCACAGCCAAGTAAAATGTACTTTAATATTAGTCTTTGACTAGGAAGGATCAAAAGCATAAACAGTGACAAAAAAGACTTTTTTTGATGTATTATTTATATTTCAGTGAAGAATGTGAAGCTGAAATAGATTACTTACTGAACAGTACTAATCTGTGACAGACTGTCCTCTTCAATAATGCTCAAGCAACCAGTTAAAAATAAAAGATGCTGCACAAAGAGCAGAGTACAGAGTTTTACTCTCCTAATCTCCCATCTAAATGCCAATAGGCATAATTAACATGCTCTGAACAAATGCCAGTTGGCTGTATTTTGCAAACAGGTTTTAAAATACTGAAAGTACAAGGCCTAAGGCATCAGCAGCATATTTCTAAAGCATCACATACACCTAGAATAAGTTCCATTTTTTTTTTTTTTTTTTTTGGTTGGGTATTTTGAACATATATTTAGCATTTGAAGAATAGAAACACATTTTTCTAATACATAGATTGACTTAACTTTTTTTCCCCTTAAAATTTCAAGAGTAAATGTCAATGAAACATCTCTTCAGAACTATTGTTCTTCAATTTGTCTTAATGCATTTCTGTCTGGGTTTGGGTTTTGGGAGGGGTTTTTTTTTGTTGTGTTTTTTGTTTGTTTGTTTGTTCAGGTTTTGTTTTTTTTTTTTTTGGTTGTTCAATTCAGTTTGGGTGAGTGGAAAAAGTAAATATTTTAATGCCCAAAGGAAAAGTGTCTATTAAATAAGAAAGAGATGCACATGACTTTCTTGAAAGAAAATAAATATGCTTGGAAAGAATTTTCAGAACTTTCTATGGAAGAGGCTCCTCAGGCTGGAGAGAGCAGGAGAAAAAAACTACTGTAGTGTTAGAAAATATGAGTATTCACATATCATATTGAGATTTTTACCTTAAACCCATAAATAGAATGGATAGAAGAAAAGTGTTTAGTTGCCTTGTTTTCAGTCGCACAGCATGTGTTTTACCCTGGAAGTGGAAAAACAGAATACATACACAAAAAAAAGAAAAGGGAAAAAATGCCTAGGCATTAGGTATGATCATTTTCCACATTCATTTTTTCTCCTTTAGATTTTAATCCACATTTCAAATTTAGGAAGATACAATAAAAAAGTAGATCGAAACCACCAAAAGGGATATTACAGCTGACTTCTTAGTGAAACATTGTTAATACAGCAAATACATTACAGCAATATGTATACATTTGCTGACACAGATAAAATTGTTGGCAGTCTTAGCAAGCAAGCTAAGGTCTGACTTCACCACAGCAGCTGATCCATACCGTGAATGGGTCGTCTCCTTTTTCTAAAGAAAAGGAAAAGCTGAATGATGAATCTCATCAGCTCAGCGTAACTGACCAAAGTTTCTGAAGAAGTGAACTTCTCTTTGGACACATTATGAGTTTTTAAGAATAAATTGGGGAAAAAATTAAATTTCATTGAAAAAAATGAGTTCTAATAATAATCTAACCCTGGGAAGGGTCCCAAGTGAACCAAATTCTGAAATGTAGTCACAGGAAAAATAACTTGCAGGAAGTTGAGGTAAGTTAGGTCATCAGTACCCAACACATTTACTTAGGAATAAAGCTACTCATACTCTTCAGGGTTCTCAATTTCAGTATATTAGCCAGGAGATATCCTTTTTTTTTGTTTCTGTAATTTCCATACGGATAAATAAAGGAGTGTTTGCCAGCAATTACTCCTTTAAAATATTTTTTAGCAAACAAACACAAGGTAATCACAAGTATCTCCTGATTAAATGTTATAACTAAGTCTTATAAACTTTTATCCTGCTCATATGCAATACATGTGGATATAATACATTCTGTTTTATTTCTAATATGCCATTTCTGTTGTACTTCAGATCGGGGAGGGGGGGGGGAAGAAGAAGGATAAAATGATCACAATTAAATGAAAACAAAATGTTTTCACATTTCACATTGAAGTGTGCCTTCCTTTACATGATGAAAGAAATAGAATGAAGGCTGACTGAAATACAGATTACTTTTATTATCTCATGTTGAAATTTATCTGCATCCTAGAAAACCCCAGATCACTGGTCTTCAAGAATCAGTGGTACAAAGCAACTCATGTCCTCACTCCTCAGTTCCTGGGGCAGACAGCTGTGATCTCATAGCATAGCTTGTGGTCTGGACTTACATGTCTTGCTTCTAGAAGAGATATTTTAGGGTTTGGTTGGGGATTTTTTTCCTGCTCACAATGTCTGAAATAATGTGTGACCCTACCAAGGGTAACATTTTAAACCCATGAAGCTTAGGATCCTAGATGGCTTCCCTGACATACGGCATGAAGGTGCATGGCATGAAGGGTACAATATCTGATAGGATTTTGAAGGATGACTGGATATTTAGGCTGCCATACCTCATGAGATCATGTTTAAAAGACCTGTCAGGATTTTTCCACAAAGAAAACTCTTCCCAGAACTACTCCTACATCAAGTGGAACTCCAAAAAGAGCCGATGCACAGACTCACACACCTGAGGTGTAAATGGCCTGGGGACCAGGACCTGGGAATGAAATAGGAAGCTAATTTATAGTTTAATTTTAGAAGTACATATGGACAAGTAGCTGGGAGCCACTGTAGCTGTGTGTCTGGGCTTTATAAGAGTTAATATGATTCCAGTAATCAGCAGTTATTCAAGGTCTAGAGCCTGCTGAAACTATTCTGAAACTGATAAAAATGGAAGGTTCTTTACAGTTTCCCAACTGCTAATTTATTGCTATCTTGTTAAAAACAGAGATGAGTAAAATAAAGCATATTAAATAAATGTGTATTTCCTGCACAGGTACTATAGAGAATGGTTTAAATGGAAAGATAAGAAAAAAATTGAGCTAGTCAATTATTTTTTAAATTCTAATTAGTGTGATCATTACTCTATGTTGGGTAGAAGAAGAAAAGCTTTAAATGGAATTTCTACAGATAGACAAGAAAATGTACTGGAAATTAGATTAAAATATTAACACCTTCTAAAGTTAAAAATAAATTTAGGCATTGGTCTATGTCAAGATAAATGAACTCAAACCCCAAAGAACATAGGCTAGATGGATGGTCCCATTTCCCTTGAGAAATTCGCACTAGTACTGTTCGTTGGAACAAGACAGAAAATGAAGTACAGCTGGTGCAAGATTCTGGTTACTATCTGTAAACAAGTGGGAAATATTTGTACCTGAGAATCCTCCCTATTAACAGTCATTGGAGAAGGAATTAAAACTGAGGTTTCTCTATTCAAGTGTAAATTTCTTAACTGTTACCTTAGAGAGGTATTCTTTCACCTCTTTCTTAAAATTGCCCCATGAAACTTGAACAGAAGGGCTTGAGAGCCCCAGTCTTTCCTGATGAGGATACTCTCCTGAGAGGGGACACCTACGGAACCATATCTGTTTAGACAAAGCAAAGAACTACAGCCAGTGTTTACAACATTCTGGATGAATGCTTTTATCCTCTGAAAAGAGGCACATCGCCATGATATTTTGAAAGAAAGAGGACTCTCTACCTCTTGCCAAAGGAAGCCAAGATTCCAGATTCCAAATGAAGTCTGTAAATCCTTAGTGACACGTCACATCCCCAGGCACATCACAGTCTGGGTGAGGCCCTTCCATCATCATGAAAAGAAAGACTTCATTTAAAACAAATCCTTCCCCACAGAGACTGTGTACAGCAGGCTATGTGTTGTGATGTATTTTAATTTCTGCAGTGGTTTCTAAGGCAGGTACAGCGACCACAGGTTGTAATGGGAATATTAATTAAAAATTAATTACAAACACACACAAAAAATCAAAACTGCAACAACAACAACAAACCTCTTTATAAGAGAGAATGCAGAGGAGAAAAATCATACTAATATTGTTACATAGTATATAGGGAGTCGGGTGCCTATTTTAGGAATATGGATTTCATAACTGCAGCCAGTTAGGATTGGCAATATTTTGCTTGTTAAGGTGACTTAAACCTCCTTTATAGATTAAACCATGAGTTTCACTTAGATTTGTGCTTCACTGTACTTACTATATTTTAAATGGCTTCATCGGTTTTGGGTTACTTAGACCTCGCAATAGGTTACCAGGTCTTTCAGAAACTTTTCTAGAATCCCAGTTTCTAGAAAGCATTTGCAAATCTTCAGTGAATGGACAAATAAAGGAAGGCAGGATGCTTTAATGTGTACCTAAAGTTAAGATTCTAGATTTATACTACACTGCCCTATACTAGGGCAGTTAAATAGTGTGATTTTCAAAGTGCTGAAACCTTGGAACTGTTTTGGCTGTCAATGGAAGTGTCAGGTCTGATCTTACATTTTCTTCCAGGCAAAAATAAAGGTCTGCAAATAATTGCACCATCTCTTTGTTGTAAATAGTACTATACTGCCTGTTGAGAAGCATATGTTCAACACAGAGCTGAGTTCTATTAATGCAGCACCAATGTCAGAGATTTGGCTGCTTCCCAGAATCAACTGACAGCATTGTCTGGGCTCTGTGTATTTAATATAGCCTCTCCATACTCTGAAGAATTTGTCATTTGAAGTCATCTGAGAGAAGGAGCTACTACAAATCTCAATACCCATCCTCTTAACAATAAGGGAAAAATAAGTTATTGTGCATGCCTAGTAAAATAGCATTCTTTTTTTTAAAAAAAAAAAAAAAAAAACCTGCCACAGAAAGATATAAAATGTTGAAATTTTAGTTAACTTGCAAGTTCAGATTTTTCAGTGTCCACTGTCAGCTGAAATGTTCTTCCCACTGCTGCTGCTGCCTGCAGCTAGGTGTATTTTTCCATTTTACGGGTATCATCTTTTCTATTTATTTTGTTTAATTCTATCTTGCTGGACTTTGCATTCACAGTATTTTCTATTGCAAATATTTTTAGAAAAGACAAATGTTAGATAATATAGAAGGCAGATTTTTTTTTCTTCATGTGGATGTATTTATTTCTGGGTTTTTTTTTTTCCTTTATTCACTGCGGCTTCAGAGTCTGAGTTTTTCTTTCCCAGACAAGCAGCTGATGCTTTTCACAAAGGCAAAGTATATATCTTCAGCCTCCTAATGAGGGACTTTGGCTCATCTCATAGCTTTGCGATGTTAACTGATAGTAAACTGTAGGCTAAAGGAAAGTGTAAACCTTTTGCATTCCCTTGCTGTCAATCATTTGGAACTGATATAATGTAAGACTTTTAACCTTACTGTTTTATTTACCCTGATGCATTCAAAATCTAGCACAAATGGAATCTAGAGGCATTTTTTATGCCAGTTTTTCTACCAGGAAACAAATGACTCCACATCGCCATCTCTAAAATAATGACCTAATGAAAACCCTTGACAAGAGTGTTCTTTAAGGGCAAACAAGAAGATGATACACTGTCTGGATAATGCTTACATCATAATCATTAAAGGAAGCTAGAGATTGCTCCTTTATTTAGGAAGAAACACTTTTAGTTATAAAAATATTATCTAAAGACCTCTCATGAGAAATTCAGTCTATTTATTACATCAGGTATGATACGGAGTTTCCCTGGGCCAAATGGGATCTTTTTTCACCTAAAGATGTTTTGCTTGGCTTTTTGTTGTGATGTGAATGGTTGAAATGCATTATGGCCTTTCTCTGGCTTGCATTTATTCCAAACATTTTGGGAGATATGAAAATAATAACTTAGCATTCCCACTACAGCCAGGACTATCTTCCCAACCAATATAGCTGCAGCAGCTCGTTGTCCTAGGAACAGCCAGGAGGTATGGAACAGTGACGTGAAAGAATCAGCGTGATGCCTTTGGCTTAAGCAGAATCCTTTCCTCCTGTGACAGTATCTGGATGTCAACTAATGTATTTAGTCACATATCTTATATGATAAAAGCCTGTGCTATAAATCTAAGAGCTTGCAGTCTGATCCTTATAGAATATGATGGAGATTTTTCTGCTTGTATTTTTCTTTCCTTAGAAGCTAGTAACTTGAACACTATTTATACCAGAGGATAGTATGTACATCAGACTTGGCTCCCAGCTTCATGAACAACCAAGTGTTTTGGAAATGCCACAACCCCCTTAACGTTCTGTTTTCCAGGAGGCAGAAGCAGCAGTGGGCTGCTCTGAGTGACTCAGAGGGGTTTTGTGAGGGCAGAGATTCCTTCACCATTCCTTCCAGTAGTAACCTCTGTCTCTGGGGAGGGTTATAAGCAGACGTAGGACAGGCCATTTGACTCTTTGCACAATACTTCTTCCTTAACAGACATTTTCCCTTCTGTAGAGAAAAGCCAGATGGGGAAGATTCCTATGGGTTTATGTCAGATCATGATGCACCACTTGGATCACTTTAACTCAGGCTGCAAGGGAAGCACTCAAAATTCAGAAATATTGGATTTCATATTTTTATACAAACTGAATACACCTCTCTGGGTGCAAGTACTTTATGCACTTTCTACTGACATCATTCCATAGGATATTTCTTTATTGGAACCCATGAATTACTAAGTACCTAAGATGGGATGCAAATATAGACTGAATGGAGACTGCACAAGCAAACATCAAACTGCATTTCCTGACTTTGTGTTTAACTGTAAATCTAAAGTAATGTTCTTTCAACCTGCTTTTTGTGGTTTTGGTTTGGGGTTTTTTTTTGATCTAGTGTGGATGTACGTTTCAAGAAAGCAAGCCGTAACACCTCAGAGACAGTGGGATGAAGAATGCCTAGTTCCATTGTTTCTATTTCACGCATTTATTTGAAAAGTTATCAGTGCTGATTGTTATTTCTGTTCATTTCACTTTTAAGGAGAGCTTTGGGGAAAGAATTAAAATACAATGGGAACTGTTACGTAGCAAAGATATATTGAAATATCTGCATATATTAAAATATCATAAGAAGACTCTAAATGTATTCTTTGTCAAATCTGGGGTCAGCATAGAGCTGGACATATAAATACATAGACACAAGATAAAAACTAAACGGAAAGCACTAAACACAAGAAAGGAAATGCGTCTGGGTTTAAGCCCAGAAACTAAACATGGTTGAATATACAATCTGTGGAAAAAAACATTGGAAAAAGTTGGGCAAGTCTGAGAAAATTATTAACACAGTAATATTTGACTTATGGAAGACTCATCACTAGGCTCAATATGTTAAATAATGTAACAATTTTATCACCAAAACAGTAAATAGGTACTACATACTCATCTATTATAGGACAAAGGGAAAAACCAAACAAAACAATCAGAGGGGAAGGAAAAAAAAAAAAAAAAAGAGATTCTGATTGTATAGTTCCACTAGTATATGTACCCATCACTGGCAAAGGGCAGCAAGGAAATGGTAATGATTTGTTTGTACAAAAAGCTTCTCTGTTTGGATCTGGATGACATCAAAGTAGAGTATCTGACAGCTTCCCCTAGCTTGTCAGAGCATAATAGCAGCTTACAGAAACAAAGCCTCTCCTGCAAAGAGACTTGGAATCACAGCAGAGGAAGCTTGTGTGTAAAACAGAGATGAAGAAAACTTAGCAAAGGTGGGAGACTCTCCACAATATTTTAATGTAGTATTTAAATTTCAAGCTCCATTACTAGTATCTCTCGGAAGACAAAACAGTTCAGCCTCTGAGGAGATCTGAGCTCTGCCAACTCAATTTTTAAACATTTTCAGATAGATATGAAGGAAGCTGATTTTGTATTCTTGGAAAGCCTTTTGACAAACACAAAGGAAAATAAATAAAGAGACTACTGAGCACTGTCAAAGGCCCTAACACTGAGTACAGTCAAGAGACTTTGTCCGCTTCCCACTGTTGATCATGAATTATTCTTTTTGCTGAGATCGTCTGCTAGCTGATCTATTATTGGATATGCACAAAGATAGTAAAAACATTAGTTAATCAAATATTAAGTATCTGGACATCTTTGAGACCATTGTTATCAGCAGAATCTATGCATAAATCTAAATATCACTGAATCTTCTTACTTGGCTATTGCCAAGCCTGCATTAGGAAACATGGTGCAGAGGTTCCCAGCTTTTGACCACCACAGGGTCTGTGAAGACAGACAGCTCCGTTGTGAAAGTTGAGAAAGCTTTGTTTGTGTGGCCCTGTGCCTGAGCAAATAAATGCTGGCTTAAAATCCCATCATCTTGCTACTCCAAGCTTCCAGTTTCGCAGTTAGCACAGAAAGGCTCAGAAATCCCTGCTGTCATGGTGTAGACACAGGCTCAAAAACATGGCAGAAGGAGAAAAGACAGGTTCCAAGTCACAGATAACTACAGAGGAAAACAATTGCATAGATTTACATCCAGAAATAAATGGGAAGTTAGTGTAGTCTCTGGAAAGTGAGAATATAAAGCTCCATGTAATAATTAGGACTACACAAGGTTAAAATAAAAAAAAATAAATTAAAAAAAAGGTAGCAAAACATTATGAAATGGTGTTCCTAACAGTCAATGCCATATTGAGTTCTATATCTGCAAATAAATGTAGTGTCTGTATTATTATCAAAATGAAAAAAAAAATAACATACTGTTGTTTCTATTTATCAAGAAAACATCAAATTTCTTGATCCTACTCACCATCAAGCAGGACCCAAAAACTGTCAATAATTTCACCAAAAGATTGTGATGATTATAGGAATTGAAATTTTGGAAGAAGGAATCATGTTAGCTTTTTACCTAGGAAAGGAGCTGAAATTGCAACCGGCAAGAGCACTAGGTGCAGGGAGTGGTCTCTTGGACCTATGTTTATCATCAGATTGGTAATTTTGCTTTGCCTTCCTTTGCACTCAGTATAACTTCCTGATAGTGGACTTTGTGACCCCAGCAGGACAGAGATCTGAGTAAAGGCTGCATAAAGGTTGATATTCATTCATTCAGTAAAGAAAACTATCATTGATTTTCATATCGCAGGATGAGTTTGCAGGATAAGCAACTGGAAGAAAAAATAATTGGGAGAGATCTGTTGGTGGATTTTTTTCTCGTTTGTTTTCACAGGTGACAATTTTGTTAATCAGTCTATGAATTTTAGCTTTTCAAATCATTACTACACATAAAACAAGTTAAAATAGTTTATTGCAAAAAAATACAATAGTAGATTTTGACTTTTTTCCCACTTTTTCTCAGAGTTAGCAGGGAGAAGAAATTTCTGTTTCTGATGATAAAAATGATTGTAAAAATATATCTATGTTATTGGTTTCCTACCATTTTAAATATTGGCTGTCACAAGAAGTAGCATAGCTTAAAGAAAGAGTATATGTTATGCTTTGGATAAATATTCCAGAATAATAAAAGCATAACAAGGTAGGGTTTGTTGTTATTACAGTTTATTTTTATACAAGTGACCTATCAGTAATGACCTTGACTCAGAAACATTTCTTAGAAAAAATGAATAAATAAATGGAATAAATACCTGTGGAAAAGTCTTGGGCCACCAACTCTCCCAGCTGGTCACTAATCCCCTGGGAGTGCTACAGGGGATCATCAAGGCTTAATTAATGTATTAATACAGCGCCTAAATGCTGAACTGCATTTTTTTTTTTTTTGTATAATTAACCTTTTGGGAATATTTGATTAATTGAGAAAGGTAATATATGTTTGCCAGGGAGATGCCACATTATTTCTTTTATCCACAGTAAACCCAAATACATTATGGAAAGCTCGTCATGTGTTTGTACATTTCACACTTCTGAGAGCTGCTGAACTATTGGAAATGAAGGGCAAGGGCATGATTAGAAAAACTCATTATGTACTGGTTCAACACTTGGGTGCTATTCTTCATGTATGGGTTTACCACTCAGAGCAGTCTGAATTCTCAGCAGGGCAGGCAAAACTGAATTTTGCTGCTTCTGCCACAGGGAAGCTAAAGGGCAGAGGATGAGGGCAGAGCTGAGATGATAGATTTGGGAAAAGATCCTTGGAGACCCAGGCTTACTTTTCCTGTAGCCACTTGGGAATGGATTTCTAGGGATGCTGTCGTGAATATTGCCAACGATTGTCATATGAGTGGTGAACGCTGCTGCTGGTATGGCTGCCTGACTACAGCAGATGCTCCTTACACGCTAGGACACTAGCTTCCTCGACCGCAACAGCAAGAGCGAGCCAGCTTTCCAGAGCTCTTAAGGAAACTGAGATTATACAGTTAACAAGAACTGTCATAAACATTAATTTCCTGTCAGCGTTGCCAACATGATGCAGTGCCAGCGGTCATAATTTAAACTTGTTTGGAACATAAACCTGGTCTTGCAATTTCTAAAGCTGATTAGAGGTTGTAGACATTCACCTTCAATGAGGGAGTTCCTGATGCCCTTACTAGCTGGATTTTGAAAATTTTATTTTTACATCTGACTCATAACCAATTAAGTTGTATTACTCAATGGATGGCCAAAGACACTTCATTTCTAGATTATTATTAAACTGATATTTATGTTCCTAAAGGGATAAGGTAAAATTTTGTTAGTATTTAAAAAGTAATTTTTATATTTATATCTAGATATTCTCATAACTTTCAGATGAATAACTAGACTGCATTTTGAGCATCCATCTGCATCTCAAGGTATAAATATACATCTTTAAATATAAGTATGATGCACTATTTTCATATAGACTACTCCAATTTTAACTGTTATTACGTATTAAGTAGTAAGTAAAAGCTTCCTGTTTCTCATTTTAAAATAAATAAATAAATATGTAAATCACAGCTTGAGACATAAATTCTCAGCTATAAATTATTTTCTTCATGTCCAGTAAAGGACTTCCAAGCAGTTCCCAAATTATTAGACTTTTTTTTTTTTTTTTTTTTGCCATACAACCCATTGATTGCAGTTTAATTTATGTTTATCATCTTTTATTTAGGAATACAAATTTAAACAAAAATTCTGAAGACATTGCTTTGTCACATATGTGTTTACCTCAGAACTAGAGACAAAATATTCAGGAAGGTTAACGGAAGAGAAGGAAGAAAGCTAATTAAATGTTTACTTTTGCCTTAATCTGATTTATCTTGCAATTTGCTGCCTTATTCTGCCTAGTACACTAGAACCTATGTTATTCTCACTAACACCTATACCCTGTACAACAGAGTGAAATCAATTACACTTACTCTTCCATTAGATGTTTTAAAGTAGAAGGTAATCACCTTAAAATGAGTAAAAGTTGATCTACAACTGGTTGGGAACAATTTGTTTTCTGGGTTTTTGTCTCTTGAAAGAAAATGGGAGTTTCTGGCAATGACCTTCCTGTAAATTTGTATTTTCCCTGTAGGTGACCAACCTACTTTTATTGTCTTGCACCTGCATTTTGAAAAGCAAACAAAACCAAACAAAAATCAAACGGGTTGGAGCTTTATACTTACAGCTATCGAAGTTGGAGGACCCTAAGCTAACATGTAATTTAACCCGCGGAAAAAGAATAGTGGAGAAAAGTTGAAATTAATTCATTAAACTAATACAGTTACATCTCCATTGTAATTGTTGTGAGGTTACAGTCTCTATAAAACTTTATCTGCAATTGTTTGTAACTGCTGAACTTAAATTGCAGCACTGAAAGTTGTCTCTCTCAGATGTCTGCCTCATGCTGAGTGTTTTGGATGAATTTTAAACTAAAAAGGTATCTTTTCTTAAAAATAATTTTTAAAAAAATGTTGATGCTAAAAAAGTCCATTGCAAAAGTGTAGCAATTCCTTTCTTTTGAGCAAAGAAAAAGAATTAATCAGGGCTGAGACAGTGTCTAGTATCAAGCATGTGTCATTTCACATGGAAATTGTAAGGTTGGACCAAGCCTCCAGGGGGCAGGGGAAACACGAGAGCCAAAGAACCACTGTCAAAAATGCATTTTTCACATATTAAGTTGAAACTGCATAGCACCTGGCTTCTGTAGTAAACTTCTTGTAACTTGCTGTTACTGGAGAGACAAGGGAAGGCAGAAGTTTTTCTGTAATCCCAAGTAAAAATCAAGACTATGAACAAGGAGTTTCTGTCTTCTGCTTAACCTGCACTTCCCCCTGCTGAAGCCCTGGTGAGGAGGAGGAAGTGGAATGGAAATAAGTGAGTAGCCTGGAGGGAAAGAGGGAAAGAGGGAAAGTGCAAGGTCAAGAAACAAAAAGCAGATGTTATGATGTTGGAAAATAGGACCCTTGAGGAATAGGAGACAAGAAGGTTAGGTAAGAGCTATGAAATTGGAATAAAAACTACTTTATCTCCTCACCATGCCACACCATTTTTTCCCTCTAGTGACAGGGGGCAAGGGGGCAGGAAGTTTCCATGCTAGAGGAAATCTTAAAACACATTCTTGTTAAAACCAAACATTTTTGTTGTCAGCATCTCATACCATTTTCCTTATGCTTGTTAATGCCATTGTTTTGTTCTCGTGCTTATTTTTGTTTGAATGCAGATCCTACCTGTTAGCCTGGCAGCTCTGAGGTACCCTCTCTCTGCAGTGTTATGGAGAACATTTCAGACATCTATCACCAAATATATATACTGGATTAGGAAATATCTAAGCAAGTGACTTAGAGTAATTGGTCTGACAAAGAAATCACATGACAGAAAAAAAAGTATGAAAATCTACCTGTCATAGTTTATATTTTAGTGAGGTAAGCATTAAAAAAAAAAATAATTATGACCTCTCTGTTATTGTTGATACTGTTTTCATGGAAGTGATTACTACATTCTCTTCATGTTGCTGCATGACTATACCTTATCTGGGATACTTCAAATGTCAATGAGGAACAGCAGGGCACATTTAGGTCTAAAAGTAAAATGTAGGAGGGGAAAACAAAATTTTAATTGGAAAAAAAAAGGATAGACATATTTAGACATATCCTTCAATATTCTGATTGGAATGACAGGAAACAATTGTGCACAAAAATAATTATAAAATTCCTGCAAGTTGCTTCAATATGCCTGTTGTTAGTTTTGCTATGAAGGATAAAGAAAGGCTATCTCTCAACAGTATCCATCTTCAGACAAAAGGAACTTGGCTTTGTGGCCTGATTTACATACGGTACAAGCTCTTTGGAAATTCACTCATGGTTTCAATAACAGACTGAATTTGATTAATTGCTATATTAAATGAGTAAGCTTCAAAGTCCACTATACAACAGCGGTATAGTTAGTAAATGATTACTGACACTAAGTTCCTGTGATACCAAGGCCTCCGCATAAGTGGAGATCCTAAGTGGAAACAAGCTCCTCTTCAGGAAAGCATTTTACATTTTACCTTTGTAAAAGGTAAACACTGTCTGCTTTTGCTTTTTTGGTTAGAATTTCAGAATAAGAAATGGAAAAGTGAGATGCTCTTCAGAGACCTGATTGGAAAAGTCAATGTAATTAATAACAGTATTTTGTTGAGTATTTGAGGTTCAGCTGCTTCCCATTCCAGAAGAATATACTACCTCACTTTTCCTTCACTTGGTGGCACTCAACTTGAAAAGCAATCCAAACAGAAATCTACCTGTGAAGGAGGGGTGGGGTTTTTTCAGCTTATGCTAATAGAACTAGGATTTACCCTTGCTCCTTGATCTGAGTCAAACAAAATCCACAGCTAATGCAGATTTGCCACCTGCAAAATCATGAACAAATCAGTGTCCTATATTTAAAGCAATCAACTGATAAATTTCACTGCATACAGCTTTGTTGTTGTAGAAGTTATAACTGATTTTTAATGTATTCCCTCCTACAGTTTAGTATTTTTATTAATTAAAGAATCTTTGTCAACATTTTTCTCTTTCCCTCCTCCTCTTCCTGCCTCTTCCTCATACGTGTTTATAGAGTTGTCAATGAAAGGTATATAGCAAATTTCACAGTCCAAATAAAGCTGCATTTGAAAATAATTATGATGATGATAGTCATATATTACCTCATCACAATATTTACTCTTTAAACTGCAGTCTCATGTTATTGTTGAGATGAAAATAAGCTACTTTTATAGCAGGATATTTCTTTTAATGTTCCATTTTTAAAATAAATTTGCTGCAGCATGTCAAGAAAATCTTTAAAATATTGCACAGTGTATGACTGATGTACTGCATTATTTCACCAAACCTCTGATGCTGTGTAAGCCTCACTGCCATGAGCTAGCTTGTATCTTTTACACAGATTTTCTTAAAAGATATGTTGCACATCTCAAACTTTAGCATCACAAGATTGAAATACTGTTTATGACAAAGGTGTTTACTTAATGTCTGAGACACAGACAATAGATTCCTCTTGACTTCAGACAGTGCTGGACTGGGTACCAGACGTTGGATTCACCTCCATCTACAACAACATATGTAAATCAATCACCTGTATCTCGACTTACCTAGACTTCCATAGATTGGAGGGAAAGAGGTGCTTATTGTACACTATTCAACATATTCTAAGACAGGTGACTCAAGAGACATACCTAACTTTAGATGAGAAGGCCAGATGGGTGGCCTTTGAGCACCCCTTCCCAATGCTTGACTTCCTATTTGCTTTTCTTTTTGCTTTTTTTGTTCGTTTGGTTGGGTTTGGTTTTTTTAGGACAGTCTTAATCTCCTTTGCAAGCCATCAGACCTGGAAGGAAATTTTAAAATGTTAAGGTTTGGGAAAACTAGTCCAGTTTAAAACAAAAGCTGAATTGCTTTGAAATATTTGAATTGCTTAATGTTTGAAATATTTAAATTTGTAGCTGCTGCTAAGTTTAAACATTCTTTTTCTGACTGTGGTTCTATGCTTTATATTTGGAAGGCAGGTCTTTTGATTTTTAATATTCTTAATAATAGGTGTTCTATTTGTGGAGATAAAACACCTTTTCATTTAATTTGTCCTGTCTGATGTTCTCAGGCAACCTAATGTGTTGAAGATTTGCCTAAAGAGAAGTATCACTCTGTGGTAAAACAAAGCTAGAACAAGTGCTTGAACAGGTTTGTGCTATTTTCTACTAGATACAAAACACTCATGCTAATTTAGCAGCAGACTGAAAGTTCTTATTTTCATATCCATTAGGTTACTAAGGTCTTGGGGGTGAAGAGAAGGTTGAGCAGCTTACCCCTGACAAGAGAACTGCCAAGGGAACGAGGAATATAGAGATGTGAGCAGGTAAGATGACTAGAAATTTGCTGTTATTGTCATAATTTCAAGAGATTTCAGGTGTTTGTCTAGAATGTTTTGATCTTATCAAACAGTGATATCAATAAATCATTTACTTTTACAGAGAACTGTCAGGAAAATTCTGAACAATTCTCTGTAATTTCTTTGCAATTCTAGGCAGCGGCAGTGCATGCCTGTCACAATTCTAATGAGCTCTGGGCTAAAATAGCTGGAACTTGGATAGTTTTCTGGGCATGTTGCAAAACCCTGTGGATTTGGGATGAAGAAGGAAGGGTACAGAGCTTACCAGGGATACGTTGCTACCTTCCTGGCTGCCAGAGGTAATCCCATGTTTGTGGGAAAGGCATGGTTCAGCACAGGTAATTGAACTCATCTTGGGTTTTGATAGGATTTGTTTATGTATTTGCTTGCTTGCTCCTGTTGTGATTGTAAATACATTACAAAGGATCTGGAGATGTGGATAGATTCACTTTTTTTGTGTGCCGGAAAAGCAAAGGGGAAAAATACTTGAAACTGAAAGCTCCATGCTTGTTGATAATTAGAAAGAAAAGAGATCTATCAATTGCTGTGTTTTCTGGAAATGAAAAAATGTCAGAAATATGCTAACTGCTTAAGTGTTCTCTGAAGCATTTGTGATGGCAAGCATCTCATGTTAAATGGATGAATATTTTTGTTCTTACATCTACTGCCTTTCAGTAGTACTATTTAGAAAGGACACTTGAGTAAATATATCTTTCTGTGAACACATCATTCCTATGAGTCAAAGTAATACTGCTCACGTGTGCCAAGGATATCTATTGTATGTATGTGTATATGAAAAAAATATTTATCGGTTGATCTACAACACCTCTGTATAGATGTCTGAGACTTCTTAAAGCCTCATAAACAAAACGTCTTTTATACTACATATGATTTGTTGATTTAAAAGTTGTACTGCAGACTTGTTACAGATGGCCTTGCAGTGGTTACTAAGGTGAGGTTCTAAATGAGTCCACAATAGTTTAATGAATCACTAGTGCAATGAGGGCCAACTTCAGGCATTGGCAGAAAAGGCAGTTGCCTAGGCAGCAAACTGGAATGGACAGGAAAACATCCATAGCTTATCTTCCCCTATGGCTATGCTATATGTCTGGAAAGTTATGCTGGTTGGCTAATATTGCCAGAAAGGTCAGGGTGTATGGGCTAGGTAGGAGTTACTGCTATGTGGAACCAGGGCAGGAGAAAAGAGGCAGCAAGTAAATTCTGCCATCCCATTTCAGCTCTACTTCTTCTCCCTACATCTTCTTTTACTGCTGGAGGACCAGCCTTACCTCCCCATGCTGAGAGTGGCAAAATTCATTTTTGTCTATGTTGCTGAGAGGTCTTGAGCTGGTTCCAAAAGCAGTTATGTTAGCAGAACAGAAAGCAATTCAATTGCCATTATAAGAAACCTATTTATATGACCTTTATAAATGTCCATTGTATTTTTCCACTTTTCTAGATGAATGAATGCCATAAAAGAAAGTCTGATGTTATGAAAAATTCATAGAGTTTAAGACCTTTGAATTTCTCCTGATAGTTCTTTTATTATCAAATTTGACAATATCTTTTGAGAGGTACATCCGGTCTTAATTAAAGACTTCAAATTACAGAGAATCCATCATATTCTTTGAAAAGCTCTTCCAGTCTTAATTACAACCACTGTTAATAATGTACAACTTATACATCATTAAAGTTTGAGCTTCAGGTTCCAGCTATTTGATCATTTCATACCTCCTGCTGTTAATTTATGAACCTTCCAGTGTGACCTCTCTGTGTAGTGATCTATAGACTGTTCAGGTTGCATCCTAACTTTATCCTCCAAAATTTAAATAGAGTCTTCTCTTTAACATGGGTCAGCTAAGAACCATCCACTGCCCTGAAGTAATATTCAAGCTAATTTTTAATGTATCAGCTTAGATCCCAGAAGGAACAGCTTCATTAATAGAGCACGTTAGCTCTTCCAGTTAGCTAAGCTTGTTACAACTAGCTTGAGTACCTGTGTGCAAAGCTACACTGTGTTATGTAGACATAATCGATCTCTCTGGCAGCATTTACAAGTTAAAAAATAACGACAACAAAGGTGCTTGGAATAACAGAGTACAGATGGAAGAGATACTTTAAAAGAAACCTGCAGGCTGAAATACATGAGCAAGAGAAAGTAATAAAAGTGGGATCTTCCTTTGCAAAATTTATCCTTTGAAAAATCTGGGTGAAATCCAGAAGAACTGAAAACAAACCCTGTATTCTAGGGTGTGAGAGAACACAGGTCATTGTGCTGTCTATAATCCAGCCTAAGTCAATCACAACTTACTGGTATATTGTTATGACCTTAATATTTCTGCACCGCTTTCCTCACACAAATTAAAGGAGGCCAGTGGCAATCTACTTAACATTTAGCAAAGTAAATGTTAAAATTGACCACTAACTGTAAGTGCTTAGGAAGGTATTTCTTACAATAACGTTGAAAAATATTTCCAACAATGAGCTCTTACTTGAAAAGGCTTGATGCTCTGTATTTTCAACATTTTTAGATGCCTAGTTTTCAAATTGTTAACACTTACTTAGATGATTAAAAATAGTTGGCATTCTAGACATCGCCTCCTGCAGAACAAAACATTGGAATTAGGTGTGGAAGGATTCAGCCAGCTTCACAATGGCTGTTTACCTTAAAGTAGTCTCCAAAGCAGTGGTTTTTACTTATCCCCACCTCCAGATATACATTGTCGCCTTATACTAGGTGAACTAAACTGAGGGAAATTATCTAGCTGGAAACTAAACTTTATTTTCTCAGGTGTGATTTTTGCAAAATTAGTCCCCTTACTTGGTTCATCACAGCTATATTGTCCTTGAAAAAGTAGGAGATGGGAATAGGCAACCAGATATGACAAGAGTGGTAGATCACTCCTTTCCAAGGAGCCCTCATTAAAGTACTTTTAGAACCACACCTTTCCATTAAATAATACTTCACAGTCATTTTAGTAAATCTGATAAGATTGTGCAAATTAAGATAATCCACTAAGTTGGATGAATGTGGCCTGTATTGATAGTAAATCAATTTAGGTAGAATGGGTTAAATATTACATAAATTCAGAGTACTGTGCTGCAAACTGACATATTCCATTTTAACCTGAGAACTTGCCTGTTTCCCTGTGATAATGAGTGAACTAACACATGTTATTCCGGCCCACACTCCTTCTAGTGCAGTATTCTTTGTTCAAGTTAAGTACAGTGTTTGAATTCTTTGTGATGTAAATCATCTTAATATCTGTCTTAAATATTGTTTGGTTTATAAAAAGCAAAACCAGGAGATACTATTAATCACTGCTGCCAACCTGAGCATACCCATATGGGTTGTAATCTGTAGCTTTCTAGTTTTCTAATGCTTCTAAAGCTGCTAAATATAAGCCTGTACATTAGTATAATGACTAGAACTACAAAAATATGCTTAGTTAAGATTTGTAGTTGTACTCATTCACTATAATGTCTAATGTAGTATCTCCTTAATTATATAATTTGGAGACAATGGTGTAGATCATAACAGTTTTTATTTTCAGTCTTATGATTTAATTGCTATCTCTGCAGGTTCTGCTTGTCCAGCAAGAACATTTTTCATATATATTCCTCATGAGCTGGACAATGCATTTAAAAATCTCTTTAAGCTAATTCTAATTTATGGTTGCTAGCAGATAAGAATACTGTATTAATAACTGCTGGTGGAAGGTCGCCAGTGATGGGGTACTGGGATTTAGGCCCAGATTTAAAGCTTACGAAGTCAATAGAAAGGCATGCACTTCATGGAAATCACAACAGTGAGCCTACGTTAGGATTGCAAACCTACTGCTGATGTACCTCTGCTAAAATAGAAAACTTATGGGATTTGTTATACCAAAACCAAAGGACAGGTAGGTCTCCATCCGTTGATTCTTCATATGTGACCTTTATTTGCAGTCCAAGGGTAAAACCCCATTTACACCAATATTATATAAATATAGTGAGTTTATCCACCTCACAAGATTCTGATGTTAACTTCTTTTCTGGCCCAGACTGTAGCATATATTTGATCACTCATATGTCCAGTGAGTGTATCATATCCTACTTCAAAACTTAACGCCTGGTGAACTTAGTGGTTATTGGGGGTTGGGAGCAGTTTAATTTCAAGAGTTTCTTAGACTGCCAAGATACTAGGGCAAGGAAAAGAAGACTCCATCTTCTTCCACTCTTTTGGATTTATATTATGATTAATTTGCCAACATATTGTATTTAATATGGCAACATCTAGGCACGGGTTGCAAAATGGCCAAAATACAATCAGCAAGCCTTGAATACTTAAATGCTTCCATAAAGACAACATTTGTAGTATTAATCTTCTTTCTACAATTGGTGATGAGTTTCCATGGTGAAAAATGAGCACCAATGTAGATCTGCACAGATGTTATTCCAATGAATTTGATATCCTAAGAACTGGGCACTGTGCCGTTCCAACTGACTGCTGAGAAACTACCTGAGGTCCCACTGCCGCACACAACGTCGTCTCTGATATTTTTAAACCACTTCCACTGAAGATTGTTTGATACAAACGCTGCCAAAGTAAGTACAAATAGTCCCATTTGCTTCATATGCAGCGTCTGGGATAGTCATCAATGGACTTAAAATTACCCCTGTATGCAGCTGGCATTTTTAAGGTGCAGTTTTGCAATCTACTTAAGCTGGCCTAGAACTGCGCTGCTCTGTTGTGTCTGCAGGAGCAGTTATGTAGCAATGAGACTGCCAACTGCTCCGACACAAAGGGCCTGGCAGGAGCACGCAGCTGGGACAGAGAAAGAGTGCAGCGCTCCGGCTTTTGGCAGTTGCTCCATCCTACATCTCTCTGCTGACAGTGACACCAGGCACTTTTCAGCCTGTGAGCACTCCAGTCTTGCAGTGCTGGAGAACTCCACTAAAAAGAAGAGCCTTCGTAATATGGAAAAAAAAAAAGAAAAAAAAAAGTAAAAAAAAAAGTAAAAAAAAGTAAAAAAAAAGTCACTTCTTTTTTGTGCAGTGTGATAAACTTACTCATGTTAATTTTTAGTTTTAATAAACCCAGGATATTCTTCTTTGCTTCTTTGTGTTTTGTTGCTATTGATTTTAATTAGTTACCATTCTTAAATTTAAAAAAAATCTTAAAATAAGTAAAAATAAAAATAAAAAATAAAAAATAAAAAAGTAACAATAGTATCACCACATGCTGTTTTGCTCTTTTCTGTATACTCTACAGTACAGTTCCCCTGTATTCATTTGATCCCCAAAAGATAGGAACTTACATATAATTTTTTTTAATATACTTTATGTTTCACCCCCTTTATTTGTCAAATGTTCATCAGTAACATCAGATTTCTTCCTCCAAAACTAGTTGGCTAGTTAACAGTGTGGGTTTTGTTTGCGTTCCTGTCAGGTGGGGTTTCAAGGACAGGAAGTGGACTTCAATATTGCAAAAGTCACCGTTAGGAGTGGGAAACCTTATTTGAAGGAATGATCCCTGCTCTGAGAATGCCGTATATGCTTTGGTCCAATACCTGTTTATCATAAAGCATGTGAGCTCTGGGATGGCAGAGGGTTTCATTTCTTCCTTCTAATAGAATTAATTTATGTCTGTAAGTTTCTCTGTGTGATTATATTAAAGTACCATGATTTCACAGGATGCCCCTATTTTGGAACAAAAAGATGTCGTATGCTGAAACAGACAAAAGACAAGGTCACTTAAGAGTTGAGAGATTTTCTCCTTTAAAGGAGAAAAGACCACTGCACCCATGTCTTCTCTGTGAAAGGTGGGTGCTTCTGACCAACAGATTATTGCACTAAAGAGGATCCTCATGACCACTGCATTGTCCTCCTTTTTTTCTTTGTTTATCTGTTGTAAAAGAAGGAGCTGTGCATGAGGTATATGATCTACAAGTGGATTTAGATTAAGAAAAGTGTATCTTTCAGGCCACAGTTTAGTCATGAAATAAGCCCTAAGCCCTGCCAATATGGAGAGATTTCTGAGTGGTCAAGAACTCTCTCCCAAAATTGTGATGCCTCTGAACTAAACCCTGTACTTTAAAATCAGGTGGTTATGTACTTTTGCTGCTCGAGGAGCTAGGCAGAAGTTTCAAGACTCCACTGTGACTGGACACCTAGTTACCTCAGTCCAGACCCTGCCTAAACACCTGGTTCTTTTTGTGTATGCACATCAATGTCTCTCATTTGACAGCAGCGCCTCATTCATTTATGAACTTTTGAATTATTATCCTCTATGACACTGGCAAATACTTTGTTGCAGTCCAGCTGATTATCCTTCTCTTCACTTCCATCTGTTAGCACTTGGCCTGTACTCAAGCAGGATAATGCTGCTAGCATTTTCAAGATCATTCAGATGGCTGATTTTGGTATCAGTGCAGAATGCTATCCCTGAAGTGGTACACCAGAGCAAATCTCCAACAACAACCCATGATTTCTTATACTAAGAACCAAAGTGACAATGAGGATGCTTTCCCGTGAGTCAAAACTCATTTTCTTGGTAGATATTTTACAGCATCTTCTTCCTGCTGATAGTCTATATCAGCCTTGTTTTTCAACTATTCATAAAGAATATTTGAAAATGTAACAATAGAATGCATTTTGTTGCCAGATGGTCAGTGTTTCTACAAATAAAAATGTAAATGGTAACTTTTAACAGTTACTTTCACAATTAACAGTTGTTCTGAAAATGACCTTGATTTTACTGACCACAATGCAATCAAGTAAGGCGGAATGCCAGTGCAATTCAGGCTCATTTTATGCAAAAGAGTTGATTACAACACTAGGGCACTATTTCTAATTACCTTAATCCAACTCTGTTGAAGTTGGCTTCACTTAATTGTTTCTCCTGAATACCAGTTGAATCCATGAGGTTTTGTTTTTGGGTTTCATTTGTAGTATAGTAACTATGGGTCTCTGCTGACTATTGAAAATTACTAATAGAAAAATAATTGAATACTAGTTCTACCACTATTGGGTTTTAAGCATAATGACTTGACAATGGCAGAAAGTAAGTAGCCTATACTAGTTGAAATCATACATGGTTAAGGATACTTTTGCTTTGCAATTGGTTTAGCAGAAAATCAGCCTTAAGTATTCTGCCAGTGCATCTTTGGTAATGTGAAAGAGCTCCCGCAGAAAAAGCAAAATGCCTTACAAATGCCTTTACTGCCTTATAAATAAGACTTTTTCAAAATGGTATCATCTGTGAATATATGGGGCCTGTCAATAATTCATTTTCATGCTTCTCCACAAGTATCACATTGCAATTGAACACTGTATATGTAATGATCTCACCACAGGTCCCAGAGAGTGCGAAGGGCTCTAGGGACAGCTTTACTCTTGCTTTTAACCTAACAAAAGTCCTCCACATGTTCTGCTCATTCAGAATTGCTTGACAATTTATGGTAGAAGTCATTCTCTTAGACCTCAGTATGTTCCAGAATAGGTCAACCTTGGGAAAAATGTTATAGGCACAATGCAGGGTACTATGGGAATAGAGGGGAAAATATTTGGGAGGTTTTCATTTGTAGTGTATTCCACTCGGTTTCTAACGACTTAAAGAGGAATGTGGCCTCTTTTGTTGCTTTACATTTCCCTTTGCTCTCCTCCTGGAATAACTTCCCCAGTAGCATGAAAAGGCAGAATTTTAACAGATTCAAGGTCAGGGAACTATGTGCTGATCTTTGGTCATTATGCAAATTTCTTCTGATGGGAAGATATGATCCAGGCAATAATCAGTATTTTTTATCTCTTAAGCCAAGTCCATAGGGCACATCTGAAAGATTAGGCTGGTTCCAGACATAGTTCATCATTGATGGAAATATGCATAATTTAATAATTTAATCCTTCTAAGGTGCTCTCCATAGCACAAAGAAGCAGAATCAGTATCCATAATGTATGTCCATTATATATTCATATATTCATTTCAAGATAGTTATACATTGAGTAGCTTAAGAAATACTTAAATATGCAACTGTATTTTCTAAGATATTCGGGGGGGGGGAGAAAATCGAAGAATATAGGCTATGCCTAGGAAAAAGTGGTGACTTATGCTCTTGGGCTGATTAAAACTCACATCCTTTGAGGTACAGTTTATAAACATAGGAATTGGTAACAGATATCAAGAATCTCAAACCCTTTCTTTTCCTAGAGCTCACTTACTACCAAAGAATAGCTTGATATCACATCATCCGAGTTACAAAATTAGGCTCGGAAAGTCATCACCGGCAATCCAAACTGCGACTCAAACCCGAGAATGGCGTTACACGTCTTGAATTTCGTGGGTGCACCACAGGCACCAGGCGGGGTAACCAGCATCTTCAACCGGCCCTTCACCGCATCACTGACCGTGAACGATTTGAAGGGCAGAGGTCTTTACACCTCGTTACGGTTTTATATTTTACTTCAGAAGCCTTCAGCTAAAGCTGAATGAGAACTAGTTTAATGCCTCGCATAAAATAAAGTGCCTGCTCAGGGAGGTAGTTATAAAAGGTGGGACCGCTCCAACAAGCAGATGCTGCGCATCCCCGTGGCTTCTGAGATACGGGCACCGTTATGTATTTATACCGCGCTCACAAAGTTGCTACCCAAAGGACAGACGGCTCCTGCCGCCCTGCCCTGCCCTGCCCGCCGGCCCCCGCCGCACCGTGCCCTGCCATTACCGTAGCTGGGAGCCGGCCCGCGGCGGGGCGGCAGCTGCCGGCCTGGCCGGCCACGGAGGCGACCACCCACGGCAGCTGTTCTTCCACGGAGCCCTCTCACACCTGCTTGCTGCTCCAGCTCCCAGCACCGGGACTCGCTCCACCCCCGCCCCTCGGATCATCCCTCGCCGTCCCTCACCGCGCTCTCAGGGCAGCCGCCGCGGGAGCGGCCCGGCCCCGCCTACCCCCGCCCCCTCCGCCGCTCCCGGGCGCGGCCCACCCCCAGCTCCGGCCCCGGCCCTGCCCCCGAGTGCTCCCGCCGCGCTGGGCTCCGCTCCGCCGGCAGCCCGCTGCCGAGGCGCAGGGCGGCGGTGGCATCCGCCGCCGGGAGCAGGGCTGGGCTCGGCGCTGGGAGCGGCGGCCAGCTCACGCAGTCGCAGGGAAGAGGAGCAGCCGGGTGCCCGCCCGCCGCCGGAGCACGGCGCGGAGGATCGGCACATCCCTGTTCCGCCGGGGGCGGCTCTGCCAACCTCTCCCGCCGCCTCCCCTTCCCTCCCTTCCCGCCCCTCCGGAGCGACATCCCTGCGAGTTTTCTTCGCTGCCCGCGACCGTCGCTGGGCGCCCGCCGCCGCATCTCCCCGGCCATCAACTCTGGGGAGCCGCCGGCGGAGAGCAAGGACCCGAAGTTGCGGCCAGCCCGGGTGAAAAGTAGCGGCAACGCGGAAGGGACCGGAACCGATCACAACCCGGCCCAGTCTAGCGGGGCCGGTGCAGCGCGCCGCCGCCCGCAGCCCCCCCCCCCCCCCCCCCCGACCGGGGCTGGCCCCGCACCCCGGGCCGCGCTGGCGGGGCAGAGCGACGCGGACCCGCGGCGGCTGCCGGCCGCCCCGACCCCCGCCCGACCCGGTAAGACGGGGTGACACTCGGGGACGCTGGGCGCGAGGAGACGGAGCCTCCCGGCCGCAGCGGGAGGGGGGGGGGGGGCGTCGGGGAGCGTGCGGGGCGCGCCCGCGGTTGCCGCCGAAACTTGTTCCAAGTTGTGCGGCCCCGGGGCGCGGGGAGCGAGGGGAGGCGGCGGAGCCGGCGGCGGGCGCCCTCTGCCGGCCGCGGGGGGAAGCGCGGCGCTGTCGGACTCCGTCCCGGGCGCCCCTGGGGCGGCACGGCGGCAGCCGCCGTGGGTCGGTCCGGGCGCTTTCCCGCCGTCACGCCGTTATTTCGGCGGCAGAACCACGCGTGTGGCGTGTGGTTTATATAGGCATATATACTGTTTGTTTGTTTGTTTGTTTGAGCTCCATTTATTTTTTGGTGGCGTGTTTCAAATCTGTTTTCTTGGGTAGCTCCTGATAGCGTAACGGGAAAATAGGGTCTGAGCCCGCGTAGTCACGGAGGAAAAGGTAAAATAAAGCGAACTTAGATAGCCAATCTGAATTTCTGTTTTGCCAAAGACAAATTTTGTGGAACTTTGAAAATGCTTCTTTTTATTTAATTTCTGTAAAAGAAACGCTGTATTAACTCATCTTTCCTAGAAAGTTAGCAATACTTTGTTATCTTAAGTAATTTCTGCTTTAAATATGTTCTGACACCTGTACAGCTTCAGAGAACTTCTCTTTCTGTTTCCACAGAAAGAACCAACATGCAAAGTGGAAGGAAACTCGAAGCTGCTCTTTTAACAAAAAAGTATTGGCTTTCTGCCTCTTTCACGTGTTTTCCTTTTGCTTCATAATGGAAGGAGCAGGATTATCTGAATCATTGAGGCAAAATTTGGGCGTCATTGGCTGAAGATAAGATGAAAGAAGACTTGAAAATATGTCAGTACTCTATGACTGTTAATTCAGAGGCACCTTTCACAAACAGAGGGGAATAGTGGTTAAAAGCACTGCAGTTTCATCAAAAGGAGCTAATGGAGCATCTATGTTGATTTTTTGTTTATTAATTTTTTTTCCTTCCCACTCCCCCATGAGTCCAAAAAGAGAAAGATGGAAAGAGTCTGTATGGAAACTGAGATAAGGGGAGACTGAAGACAATAACTTCAGTTTTGGAGTTGGTTTTCCAAGCGCTGTAAATTCCCTATTTCATCAAATACAACACATTCTTTTGAATAAATTATATTGTTTTGTGATCAGTGGAGTTTTTGTCAGCTCTGGAAGTGGAATTTAACCTGATTGAAAGCTTTTTAAAAAAGTAAATGCATGACTCCGATTCCTTTTTCTCAAGTCAAGTTTTTCAAGTTGTCAAGAGAGTTTCGGTCTCTTACTGTGCATTGTCAACCTGTGTTTTATATGCATATCTTAGAGATTTTACTTTTCCTCTAATTTTAGTATTTACACTGTGGTGTTGTGTTTGAGAAAAGTGTGAACAGACAAGGCAGCTGACATGTAAGTTTTTGAGAGCCTTGTTATTTCAATGTTGTAGCTCAGATTGCAAGTAATCTGAGTATCTGTTAGAATGCACAGTCTTTTCTCCTAAAAGTATGCCTTAAGATGTTCATTTTTTGTACTAACTGGATCAAAGTTTGATATCTGAACATTGTGTTTTGTTAGGAAATGCATGCCTGGGGAAGAGGAGCTGCCTAATGGATCATGGCTCTGGTGTTCACGGGGCATACTTTATTTCTAGCATTAATGATGTTTGCTGTCTTCACTTTTGAAGAATCTGTAAGCAATTACTCTGATTGGGTGACTTTCATAGAAAATGTAGATCAATATGAAAAGCAGCAACTTGAAGGTCTTAATGCTGAGCAGAAGCTGAAAAAAACAGTTCTTCATCCAAGCTTGTATTTTGACACTGAAGATGTCCAGGAGCTGAGGCAGAAGGCTCATACAAGCCATTCCCATCTCTTTAGAGCCATCAGAAGTGCGGTGATGGTTATGCTATCCAACCCATTATACTACCTACCTCCACCCAAGCATGTTGATTTTGCTGCAAAGTGGAATGAGATTTATGGTAACAATCTGCCACCTCTAGCATTTTATTGTTTGCTGTGCCCCGAAGATAAAGCTGCGTTTGATTTTGCCCTAGAATATATGGATAGAATGGCTGGCTACAAAAACTGGTTGGTTGACAATGCACCTGGAGATGAAGTGCCACTCGGTCACTCTCTAACAGGATTTGCCACTGCTTTTGATTTCTTGTATAATTCACTGGAAAACGAGAGAAGACAAAAATACCTGGAGAAGATATGGTCTGTAAGTGAGGAAATGTATGAGTACTCAAAGGTTCGTTCCTGGGGAAAGCAGCTTCTCCACAATCACCAGGCAACCAATATGCTGGCTTTGCTTATTGGGGCTTTAGTTGCAGGCGTGGACAAAGGATCTCAGGCAAATATTTGGAAACACACTGTCGTTGATGTGATGGAGAAAACAATGTTTCTGCTCAATCATATTGTAGATGGGTCTCTGGATGAGGGAGTAGCTTATGGGAGTTACACAGCCAAGTCAGTAACCCAGTATGTTTTCCTGGCCCAGCGCCACTTTGGTATTAACAACTTGGAGAATAACTGGCTCAAAATGCACTTTTGGTTTTACTATGCCACCCTATTGCCAGGCTTTCAGAGGACTGTGGGCGTAGCAGATTCTAATTACAACTGGTTTTATGGTCCTGAGAGCCAGTTGGTTTTCTTGGATAAGTTTGTCATGAGGAATGGAGCTGGCAACTGGCTGGCACAGCAGATTAGAAAACACAGACCCAAGGATGGGCCAATGGTGCCGTCCACTGCACAGAGGTGGAGCACGCTACACACTGAATTTATTTGGTACTCCGCCGAAATCACTCCTCAGCCGCCTCCTGACTACGGTACTGCTAAAATGCATGTGTTTCCTAACTGGGGAGTTGTAACTTATGGGGCTGGATTGCGAAACAGTCAGACAAACACCTTTGTGTCCTTTAAGTCTGGAAAACTCGGTGGACGTGCTGTCTTTGATATTGTTCACTTTCAACCGTATACCTGGATTGATGGGTGGAGAAGTTTCAATCCGGGACATGAACATCCCGATCAGAACTCTTTCACTTTTGCTCCCAATGGACAAGTGTTTGTATCTGAGGCTCTTTATGGACCTAAACTCAGCCACCTGAACAATGTCTTGGTCTTTGCTCCATCTCCTACGAGCCAGTGCAACCAGCCGTGGGAGGGACAGCTTGGTGAGTGCGCCCAGTGGCTGAAGTGGATTGGTGACGAGGTTGGGGACTCGACTGGAGAAATTATAACAGCCTCCCAGGCTGGAGACATGATGTTTGTGAGCGGTGAGGCGGTATCTGCTTACACATCAGCAATGAAATTGAAAAGTGTGTATCGTATTTTGCTGCTCTTGAATTCTCAGACATTGTTAGTAGTAGACCATATTGAGAAGGAGGAAGACTCTCCTGTAAATTCTGTCAGTGCCTTTTTTCATAATCTTGACATTGATTTTAAATACATACCCTATAAATTTAAGAACAAATACAATGGAGCTATGATGGATGTGTGGGATGCCCACTACAAGATGTTTTGGTTTGATCATCATGGGAGTAGTCCTGTTGCTAGGATACAGGAGGCAGAACAAGCTGCCGAATTCAAAAAGCGATGGACTCAGTTTGTAAATGTAACCTTTCCAATGAAAAACACGCTTACAAGGATTGTTTACCTTTTCTATGGCCCATATGTCAATGTTTCTAACTGCAGACTCACAGATAATGCAAAATCTGGATTTCAGATTTCGCTCAGTGTCAACAACACCGAAAGCATCATCTCTGTTGTGACTGAATATCAGAATTTAAAAGCAAGGTTCGATTACTTGGGATTTGGTGGTTTTGCCAAAGTACTTCATGAAAACAAAGTGACCAAGTTTGGTGTAGGTACTGAATCTGTGGAAAAACAAATAAAAAATAATAGGATGGTTTTCCCATTTGGATTCAAAGTGAACATAATTGCAGGGCTAATTTTGGGTGTTAGTTTGGTCATACTGGCTTTTCAGTGGCGGTTTTACATATCCTTCAGTAAAATGTTGCGTTGGATCCTGATACTGGTTGTCACGCTGTGGCTTATTGAATTGGTAGATGTGTGGAGCATGTGTACTCAGCCCATCTGTGCAAAATGGAGCAGTGACGTGACAAGGCTAGAACATGGTAAAGGCAATAAAGCCAAACATTTAGAAGGAAACCCTGTTGTTTTGCCAGATGTGATCATTACTTCACTTCCCGCTTCTGGAGCAGAAATTTTGAAACAGCTGTTTTTCAATAGCAGTGACTTCTTATACATCAGAATACCTACGGCCTATCTCGAAATTCCTGAGACTGAATTTGAAATTGATTCTTTTGTAGACCCATGTGAATGGAAGGTTTCTGATGTCCAGAATGGTCATTTTCGTCTTATCCAAGGGTGGCTCCAGTCTCTAGTTCGGGGCACAAAATTGCATTTACAAAACATTCATTTATATGAAGCCAGCAGAAGTAAAATTGCTCAACATTCTGCCATAAGCAAGGACAAAAGGAAAAGATCCAAAAAGAGAGAATCTGTGTCAGAGCAAAGAAGCAGGGCAAGAGGGAGTCAAGATAAAGATGCTGAATATATTAAGGAACTGAGAAGACACCTCCTCTATTATCCTAATGCACGACCTGTGCTTAGTTTAAGTAGTGGGAGCTGGACATTAAAGCTTCCCTTCTTTCAGGAAATCCTAGGACCATCAATGAGAGCATTGTATGTAGTAAGGGACCCACGGGCGTGGATCTATTCAATGTTGTACAAAAATAAGCCGAGTCTTTACTCCTTGAAAAATGTTCCACAACGCTTGGCTGCAATGTTTAAAGGGGAGAATGGTAAAGGAAAATGTAGTTTAAATGAAGGCTATGCCTTTGAATATGAATCATTAAGAAAAGAACTTTCAAATTCTAATTCAAATGCTGTTTCTGTGTTGTCTTATTTATGGCTAGCAAACACAGCAGCAGCACTGAGAATAAATGGGGACTTGCAGCCAACAAATTATCAGCTGGTCAAGTTTGAAGATATTGTGAGCTTTCCTCAGAAGACGGCTGAAACAATTTTTGCCTTTCTTGGTATTCCTCTTCCTCCTGCTAGCTTAAACCAAATATTATTTGCCACCTCCACCAGTCTTTTCTATCTTCCTTATGAAGGGGAAATTTCACCAAGTAGTATTCATGCCTGGAAAAAAAACATGCCCAATGAAGAGATTAGACGGATTGAAGATATCTGTTGTTCTCTAATGGACCATTTAGGATACCCAAAGTTTATAGAATAAATGCTGCAGGTCAGCAGAAATTTGCACTAATGATCTTTGACTCCCAATTTGTGGATAAATATTAGAGAAGTTTGTTTATTCTTGTAAAATGTGTACAGCCTGCTACTCTCAGAGAGATTATTTTAAGAAAAAGATAGTTGTTCTTGCAAGTGTGGGGGGTTTTTTGTTTTGTTTTGTTTTGTTTTTTAAAAAAACCTTGTAACTACTTTTGCTGCCTTTCAAAAAAAAAAAAAAAAAAGCTGTGTGAACCTTTGTAGAACTGCCAGCTGGGGACTCTGTAGCTCAGGGGATTAGTAGTAGAATATGGAGCTTTTCACCTCCAGCTCACCAGTTTGACTCCAGCCCAAGTGGTTCGTTCTTGAAAGTACTTACCATCCAATGGTTGTAGGATGACTTACATGAAATTAAACTGGTTAAACTGGCCCAGTTCCAAATGATGATAATTAGCCCCTTTGGACAGGTTTACTGATGCATTCTGTCTGTGTCTCACTGGTCACTATAGGGATGCAAAATAGACACAAGCTGAATTTTAAAGCTGTTCAGCATCCCTTCAGCAGGAGGAAACAGAATATTTGAGTGAATCTAGTTCCTTATATACAGTCTCAGCAGACAGGCCCAGAGTTGGAATGGACATGAATATTAAATGTAATTATGGGCTATGGTTCCTTCAACTCAGATATGTGGCACTTAAATTGGGTTTTGTGCTTTGATGAAAGAGAAGACTTCATTCTCCATGCCTGACAATGTGGTAGCCTTTGTGAGCCTGAAGTAAACTATCCAGAGAAAATGAAATGGGACAAAATCTAAGAAACCAACAAGATCTCCCAAACAAGCAGTTACATGTGGAAAAGATTTTGTGTAGCTTTGACCTGCCTCAACCTAACTTAATTTTGAAGGTTGTTAACAACTTGCCTTCTTGCACTGCTTTATCCTGTACCTCTTGTCTAAGAGATTCTGCAAGGATTTTCTCTTTTTGAGTGAGACTGTTCCATCCTTCTTTGTTGTAACACATTGCTGATTCTTGTGCATAATTTCACTGAGACCAGTGCAAATATTTTATGTCATTGTCAATGGCTTATTGTTGATGTCTGCATAAAATGGCAATCTGAGATTTAGAAGATCTTAAATAAATCTCCAGGTCTGTGTTGCTGAGGGATGTTTTGCTTTTCTGTATAATGAATTTCTGAAGGGCAACCATTGCTAACCTCAGGTCTTCTTTCAGAGAGGGGAGAAATCTCAAAATCACCTATCCCTCAGTCACCTCACATTTGAGTGATGTTTCCCTGCAGTAAACTATTTCCAAAGTTGTCCAATTTTTATCGTGATTGGTGGTTCTTTAACATGGCACTGTGATATGATATTGGCTTGGAAACTGATAGGCTTGATAGGATAGATGTGTCTTTGTCACAGCTTATTTTCTTCTTGAGTCACACTCTTTGTTTGCGCATGCCCATTAAGAAAAAAAATTCCCAATTCCCAATTTAACTTGCTCAGCATTCTTTGGAAATGCATGCATATTGTAAATGTCTGCAGATGTGTAAATCAGATCACAAAGAGACATCTGTTTCCTTTACCATCTGGTTTTTATTACAAATGGAATTGTCTTAAAATACACTTCAGCTGGTTTGTGGGAGCTGGGATCAGAGTTTTGGCTTATTATATTGAAATATGTGTGTAATTATTGTTTATTTGGGTGGTAAGCATTAGACAATGTCAAAAGTGCAGTGAATTTCTTTGTACAGATTACTGGTACCCTTGCTGATCTTTAATGTAAAGGAGTTCTTGCCTTTCCTTCCAATCTTACTATTATGTCCCTGTGGTACCCTGCCATCTTGTCCCTCCCATATGTGCATTTCACACCTTCTGGAGCACATTGTGATATCTCATTATGACCTAGATAAAAGTAACTCTTTCTCGGCCAGTCATTAATCTGTCAAAATAGGCCTCTAGCACAATAAAGCTATTGCTATTTTGTGGTCTCACTAACCATAACTTAGCTGTCATTTACTAGCAGTGGTTGTTTTTTCCCCTTCAGTCCTAGATTTCACCCCTGGCTAGATGGAATGACATGTTAAAGGAAATATTAATTAATATACACTGACATGTTAGTGAAACTTTGGTTTCCAAGTATCATTCTCTCAAATTGGCTTCTCTTTGAAGCCATTTCTGATCATATGTTTTTTAAAAAAAATTGATGTCTGTACAGTCTGTACTTGACAGGATAAGTTTCAGCATTTGCCTTCTATTTCCAGGATTTACACTCTAGAATCAGAACAAATAAAAAGGCTTTTCTCTGTCAGATATTTTAGGGCAGCTGAAGGTGTGTATTTGTGGAAGTAGAAAGAAACCTTTAAATCCCTTCCTGAAAGTGCCATATGAAATGCCACAATAGCCTGTAAACCAACTGTTTTTGGTTTTGAGGAGTTAAGGCGGACAGAGTTGTCTGTCAGGAGCATCATTTGTGCTGATTTTTGAATACGGGTTATCCCATGCACTTACATTCATAATAGCGTCATTGCTATCATTAATTATATGCAAGATTTAGGAGCTATTTATTTTCTGTACTGTACTTTCCTGGTTCAAAGAATGCATAATCTATTATTCAGATTTCATTGCATTGTGTGTAGTAGAGAGCTCTGTTCTTTATTTTTAGATCTTGTTGTGAGGGCAAATGCATTACAATCATTATGCTAAAAATATGTAAAAGGAAAAGCAGTGTCTTTGAGAACAACAGAGTAAGAATGCCTAAGGAATGGTAAGTCTCCAATTTTCAATCAAATAATTGTTTTGTTGAGTTTTAGATGGTAACTTACATGACCACTTGACCGAAGTGAATACCAGACAGGAGTTACCCCAGCTATGGAGCTGAAGGACTTTGTGTTGAGATTGTGATCTTCTAGCTGCATGAATAGCAACCCAAGATGTAGCAGAAAGCTGAATAAGCATGCATATGGTGAATGAGAATGCCCACAAAAAGATGCAGATCTGGAGCTTTGTAGAATAAATTTCAGTGGCACCACCCATAACGTGACATTTGTAGTATGGAGAAGCAGGAATACTGTGGAGGCCTGGTGATGAAAAATTTAAAAAATAAACTTGTTTTTTCTCTGTTAAAGGATAAATTCCAATTTTATGTCTGTGCTGATCTTAAGTCAAATCAGTCGTTAAATCTTTTTTTTTTTTTCTTATGCAAATGTTTCCATTGAGACTAGTGTGGCTCCCTGTATGAAGAATATGAGTACAATTTTGTAATATGAAATTATTTTGTGGGTGTGCAGAGTTATCCTTAGAATTCTGTTCTGTCAGTAGCATCCAGAGGAGGAATGGTCACTACATAGACAGACATCTCCTTTCTCCATATAGTAATGTTTAAGACTGTCAGTAAAATTTGAGAATTGTTAGACCTTTTTGAAAAGCATATCTGTTTAGGTACATTGTGTTGATGAGTGTTCTGGCACTTTCACACTTCCATAAAGATGTTCATGAAAACTAGTCTCAGTACTTTATCTTAACTTTGCCTCCTTTTTATCTCTGTGCTAAATGTTTTTATTTTTACTATATTGTAGTTAGAACTGTGCAATTGTGAGACAGCTAAGATTCTGACATATTTTTAAAAGGCAGGCTCTATTTAAATGCTTATATCTCTGAATCATATTTGGAAGCCTAAGAAAAATAAACGCCGAGGAAAACATTTCAGTTATTTACTTACTTCGTAACTAAGTGACATTGGCCCTGGGGAGATGCACACGGGTCTTGGCATTCAGAGTTCTATCAAATCGCATGAATCTACAGTCTCTGAGCATACCTAAATGCCTCTGTTGCTCCCAGCAGGCTTTTTCCAAGAGCGATGTCTGTGGAGATGAGCCTCAGTATCATGATCAGATTGGTTCCTTTCACCTCTTAGCACGCAGTTGGCCTGCAGTCCTTGTCAGATTTGTTTGAACAGTTAATTTGCCCGATCCAGAGTTGAATTTCTGTACAAGATCCTTGATTATACGTAATGGATATGATACAATTCGTTTAACATTGTAAATGCTTTTCTGATAGTGTTAGAATGCAAATCAAACAAAAAATGTACTTCAGGTTTTATAAAGTTACCAGTAACTGATTTGTAAAGCTGCAGTCATGGGTCAAGTTGGGTTTTTAACCATAAAACCAGTTTCACTTGTTGAAACTTAATGACATGGCTGCTAGGGGAGTCCTGGCTCCATCTGACAGTCAGTTATTTCCATTATTAGTCTTAGAGGCACTGTTTATTTGATGAACATGAACATGCATAATTTGGAATATAATATTGCATTTGCTGAAAACATTTGAAATGTAAAGTTCAAGGTTAAGAATAAAAATGTTACCTCAATATTTCTGTAAGTTACAAAAATTAGCCCCTTTGCGAGTGGCCCATATGTTGGATTCCATATGTTGGAATATTTTTTAATTAGAAACTGTGATATTTATTTAGGTGGGTGACTGAGAAGTAATTTATCCAAGTGATTTCTTTTTTCTTTAAGAGGTTAAGTACTGGATTTTAACACTTCTATGATGAGGGCATCCATCATAAGCTTTCCTTCCTTTCTCTCAATTCCCTTTTAGCTTTGGTTCAGACTAAAACCCTTGTTTAAATCTCATCATGAATGGGCTGTTTTTCAAGTGAGGAGTCTGTCTGGAGATTTATAGTCTCAAATTCCATTTCATTGCATTTCAGTGTGGAATATCATGGATTATGAGTCACAGATCAAATCCCTAAATTGTGAGCTGTTCAGAATTGGGCCATAAGTGGAATGATGCCTTGCTGACCTCAATGAATGTTGTGCCATTGACTTCAACAGGGCCAAAATACTATCATCTACTATCATCAAACTATTATCATCTACTTAGCCTGAATATTCCAAAGCAGTAGAAATTACTGGAAGTAAATACCTCAAGTGATCATGAAAGATTACTGTTCTTGTTATTTGATGAAAAAAGGAAATACATTTTAATAATTAAAAAATTATAAATTGCTCTGTAACCTTTATCAAAGCTACCTGTAGGCTGTGTGATAAATTTATAAACGCATAAAAGGAGGTATAGAAACAAGCAGATATTCAAACTAATGTACAAAGCACAGTTTCAAGTGTCAGGACTTTAATTTTTCTTTAGCGAAGAGAAATTTGCTGATATGTGATCTACACTATTCTCATAAAAGATGTGAATGGGTAATCTTGTGCTGTTTCACAAAATACTTAATAATGGGAAAGTGCATTTCACATTACTGAAATGATACTGGTTTAAAATAAACTATACCTCTTTTGAGCTGAGAATATGTTGAGAATTATATGTGATATGGGAGAACAAAGACAGTCTGATTTCATTCACACCTGTCTAACAGAATAATTTCTGAAAGGTTCTTCATTTATGCTGGTATAAACTCAATATTTAGTTTACTGCCTTTACTGTGAAACATTGTGGTGTTTTAAGAACATGACCTGAACTCATTTGTGTCGCATTAGGTAATTTAACTTTCAAACCTAAATGAGGAACTTTGTCACTGTAGAATCAATGGAAAGCAAGTGTCACCTTCAAAGGTAAATCAGGCATTGCTTACCTCTTTGTAAATCCTCAAAGGCCAAGGGTGACTAAACTCTTACTTTGGATGCCCACTGAAAGCCCTCAAAGGAAGTGGGGTGAATTTGGCTTTAAATGTGTGTGTGGTCTTACATCTAAGTAGATTTCTGTGCCTGAGCAGTTCTAGTGCATAAACTGTCCAAACAAATTTTTATGAAACATCCTGCATAAAATAAAACTGTTGTTAGTAAAATAATACTTTTGTGGGGTTTTTTTTTTCTTTTTTTTCCTTAAATAATTTCACCACTTAGGATATCACAAAGCTTTGTAGTCAAGTGTATGTATCTACATTTTTTAAAAATTGCTATTTTTGTTTGTTTTTAATATGGGAATCACCGTTATCTTTCAGAAAGTATTGATGGCAAGACCCAATTCTGTCTGCCCTCAGATGCACAGTAAGTAAGTTTGATGTTAAGTAAAAGACCACAAAATAGCTGTATTCCTGGAACATAAAGAGTGATTGCCCACTCAGTTCTTGGGCACTGGACAACTGGTGCAATCCATAATTTTCAAGTCTCTTAGTCTATAAACACTGTAGCTATATACAAACTGAATATTTAGAATTGTGCCTCTTCTAATTCCTGAACTATACCCAGCATTTTTTTCCGGAGACTGATATTTGGCCCAGAGACCATTCTAACAGTTTAACAGTGTAGGTAAGCAAGTTCCAGCAGCCATGAATGTTCTCTTCTGTGTTTAATTTAATAAAAATTAAAAAAAAAAAAGAGACACATAATCAAGTAAGTTAACTGGAATCACTGCAGTCCTCTGGATCTCTCTTACTGAAAGTGGGCTGGCGCAGGAGTCATCTATCAGATCCAGAGGCACAGGTAGTTCAGCATCCTTATTGCTGCAAAGGTCTATAACCCACTGCAGGTGCATCAGAACTGCAACTAGTTTCCTGCAGCAGAGTTTTACATGTTTAACTAACTGATTTTTTTTGTCCATTTAATTTAGCAGAAGGTGCCTGGGATATATCTTGAACATAGCAGCAAGAATAAGACCTGATTCTATCTCTCCTGTAAACTTCAGCATGTTGTAAAGCAAAGGTTTGCATGTTTTTAAGTCTTGATGAGGTTATATTTAGCTGGGAAATAGGTTTAATGTTGGGGTTTTTTTCCGGAGGGTGTTAGCCCTGTGGCTTGTCTGTAAGTGGCTGCTGAGGTATTTTGCAGTTGGTGGGTGGAATGTGCTTGTCCTTTGTAGCTCATCCTAGGTCTTGTCACTGTACTCTCACAAGTACAAGGTTTTTTTAACCACCTGAATCTTGAACCCAACTTTTGGGAGAGTTACATGGAAAATGCCTGCTATGATAGGAGCAAAAAGGTGTGATGTAAATAAATGTTGCTGTCTATTGCAAATGCTTTGCAATATTTGTCTCCAGCTATTTTTTGAACGGTTATTCAAAGTGAATAAATCCAATGTACAAAGCTCAGAGGAAACTAATATCAAGAACATGATAAAAGGCAGGCTGTCAGAGAGAATAAATGCACGCTTGTTTTTGTGGAAGCCATTAATATTTTCACTCTTAATTGCTTTTCAAGTGAGGAGTTGCTTACATTTTCTTTGGGGTTTTTTCAGACCTTTTTGTGTTTCCATCCTACAACTTGCCTAGAAATAGATGTTATCCTGTATTTTCTGAATCTTAGTTTGAAATGTTAATTTTGTCACACTTTCTTGAACCTTCTGTTGTGTTTCAGGATGTTCCAGTCTATTCTTTTCATAAATTACATCCTACAGATGCCACTTGATTTCAAGACACATAATCTTAGACCTGGTGAGTACTAAGATGATAGGTACACAGAAATGAACTGACAAACAGGAGAGACAAAATGTTAAGCTACTGAAGAGAATAGACCTGAAAGCGTGTGTTGGAATATTTGGGTCTTAATGAGCTGCCATATCATGCACTATGAATGCCTGAATAATAGACTTTATTACTCACTTTAACTGATCAGTTGAACATTGTCTTTTTCAAATTACTATAAAAGTGTTGAAGAAAAGAGAAGTTAAAAGGAACTTTTTGTTTGTATGTATTTGGATTTTTTTTTTCTTCAAAGCAGTGCTATTCTTTTGTACTCCCACGCTGTGTTAATTTGTAAATAGATAGCTATTACCCAGTGTAGCTCTATAAAAGCATTTTTGGCACCAAAGGATGTTTTTCAATGACAGGATGCAGCTTTACCTGCTGGGTATAGATTCAATATTGATGCTTTCTCAATTGCCAGCATCCTTTGGTGATGCATTTGAAAGAAAAGTTGACTTCTGTAATGAAGAATTGTTTTATGTTAAAGAATTGACTGCACTGTTGCTGAACAAAATAGAGGTGATGTGAAAACATGCATATTATAGACAGAAAACTATCAGTTAGTCATGATTAAGCCAGTCTCATAATAAGATCTTCAAAAGTATGGATGTAGCTCTCATCCATTCCTCAGCCTAATTAGTAACCTTCATGACCCTCTTTAATCGCAAGCTAGGCTAAGATGAATTTCCTTCCATTTGCTGAAAGAAAAGAGCAAACCTACATGAAGACACCCTGGCTTTGTTGGTATACTAGGATTTTTTTAAGCTGCTGTCACTTGTATGTCTGTACCACTAAATCGCTCCAGGGTGCATTTGCTAATCTTACATAATCAATGATCCTGTTGACTTCAGTGTACAGGAATTTACCTATTTGTATTCCATCTGTCTTTGATAATAGCCACACCTTAGTACCTTTAACACATGAAGTGAATGTAACGATTAGTAAAGAGCCAGGATAGACAATAAAGGAAAAGCTCTGGTATTCATTGTTCACAGCTTGTTGAACGTGTTTGCCAGCAATCTGCTTCATCTGCATTTAGTTCAGTTGACTCTGCATAGCAACATACTTCGTAGCATCCTTTGTAGAATCTCCCTTGAGAAGTTTATAACTTAAAGGTACAGTTTTAAACAGCTAATATATATGTCATTGCTTTATTGCCTCTTAAATTAATCTAGGTGCAATTTTGGTTTTGATTCAAAGGTGCAAGGAAAACAAAAGGGAAAAAAAGTGACTCAATTGCCTTTTAAAGTTAACTATAAATAAATAAATAATAAAATAAAAACATTCAGATGGTATTAAAGTTTTGGAAAAAAAAAATCTGTAGGGTCAATTTAGCAGAACTGCCATTAAGTGTGTTATTAATTTTTTACTATTCATGCTCTAGAATGTATCCTGCAAACCAGGTACAAATATGACCAATTTGCTTTTGTTGGACTTCTGAAACAGAATCAGCTAGATGATAAACAAACAACGTTTAACTGAAAGCACATGTAATAACCTCAAGTAAAGGTAGTCTTAACTGTATTTTGATACCTTGCACTACTCTTGTACTTACTGGCTTTTATTTCATGTTATCGGTGAAGATTTAGTAACTCAATTTTGGTTTTAGTTTTTGTTACTATTAGAGCTATATTATTAGTACTAAGTGTGAGAGCACTGGGAGAAATGGTCCATAACTTTAAAGATCTCATAGTCTAAATGGTAAATAACTATTAGCATCTATATTTTAGAGATTAAAAGTCCGGTAACTTACATAAGGCTTACAGATAATTCTATAGGTGTAATGGAAATTGAATTTAAATAGCTCAAATCTCAGTCTGCTTCTATGAATCATGTGCAACTTAAACATAGTCATTTGCAGTATAGAATCATAGAATCATTTAGACTTTTAGTCCAACCATTAACCTAGCACTGCCAAGTCCACCACTAAACCATGTCTCTAAGCACCACATCTACATGTCTTTTAAATACCTCCAGGGATGGTGCCTCAACCACATCCCTGGGCAGCCTGTTCCAATGATTGATTACCCCTTCAGTGAAGAAATCTTTTCTAATATAAAGTCTAAAACTCCCCTGGTGCAACTTGAGGCTGTTTCCTCTCATCCTATCACTTGATACTTGGAAAAAGAGACCGACACCCACCTGGCTACAACCTCCTTTCAGGTAGTTGTAGAGAGCGATAAGGTCTCCCCTCAGCCTCCTCTTCTCCAGGCTGAACAACCCCAGTTCACTCAGCCACTCCTCATAAGACCTGTTCTCTAGACCCATCACCAGCTTTGGATGCACTCCAGCACCAAATGTCTTTCCTGTAGTGAGGGGCTTCTCGGCCTTTTGGCTAAGATCAAGTGTAGTGTAGTATATATGCTGTGCACGTATATCAGCAAATTCATAAAGTCCAGCTAACTTTGGGAGAGAGTCAAAACACTGGAAAGCAAGCAATGTCTGTGGTGTGGAACTAAGTCCTACACAGAAAATATATGCAGTGAAGTGCAGAGAGAACTTAAGGTGATGAAGGCTCTTGGCAAATACACTGAATTTGCCTTGAATTTAGAACTTAGACTCTGATACGTGAAGCTTACTGGGAAATCTTTAGGTTGTGGATTATGTTTTCCTTGCAAATGAAGCACTTCTTTTTTGCTAGTGTGGCTTTTTTACCGGAAAGTGTTCTGAGACTGATCATCCTTTGTTCCTCCCCTTTTTTTATACTGTGTTGTTTCCCTATAAAATTTTTATTTATCTATGTTAGAAAGATATATTTGTTTATCAGGAGTGAATTTCATGAACTGTTTCATTACTTTTTCTTTCTGTTGCTTTAAAAATAGAAATCATATGTTCGGGCATTTTGTGAAGAAATCTTATCAGAATTTCATAAAGTCACAAATTAGACAAAGTAGTCAGAATATAACCGTGGTTGCAAACTACAACACTTCAAAATGTCTTCTTTTACCAAGAAAATGAAGCATAAAAATTTAACATTATTTTCTTTACAGTTATTGATATAATTGTATCATCTTATGTTGAAATTACACCCATTTTATTTAAAACAAAACAAAACAAAACACATTACCTTCCTCAAAACAAATACATACAGTTTACAATTATTATCATGAATGGCTCCTAACTGGAATTCTGTGATAGACCACATCTTCTGCAATATCTCTTGCACCCTTTGTGATTTCAGCTGTGACGAGAGTGGCCAACAACTTAATAGGTTTCTTACTCTAAGGCAAAATCTATTCATAGCACTTAAAACACTGCCAAACACATCAAGAAAACTTAATTTAACAATATTTTATCATATTTTATTCTTGCAGATCTTATTGATGAGTGAAGGTTGAATATTCTGCTTTCATTTTGATATAAATATGCACTCATCTAAGCAAGTTCACCTGTAAATTAGCTTACTTGTGCCGCTCCAAAATTTGCAGACAGATTTCTAATAGGGCCACTCCTTTCAGTAACATTTAAATTTGGTTAATTGGCCAGAGAATATTGAATTTAAATAAACAGGAGTTAAACTATTTTAAATGTCTTTAGCATATGGCCTGTATGGTTACATCTCTTTAGACTTTGAGTCATGAGTGTACTTCTCCAAAAACAAACCCTCAGTGATACCTCAAATCTATCTCATTGTAATCCTGTTAAATAGAAACATTTCCTGGGTGATGCACATTCTAGAGATCCTGCAGAAAGTGCTAATGTATTTTAATAATTTAATTTTAATGTAATGTAATTTTAATAATTACATTAGCACATCAGATTAAACATTACTTCTGGACTCGGGAGTACTTCTTATGTTTTGCATTCAGTACCAACAGAGCATGTATGGTAGTTTAACAACAATGAACCATTCAATTCTTACTGGAAAATGGTTATAAAAGTGGCCTAAGATCTTTACCCAGGAGATTAGTATATTAAGAGTAGATGCTTTTCATATCAAAATGAGAACTCTGACTCTCAGACCATGAATATCAAGGCACAACATGACTTGTTATCCTACTTTTTTGTGCTCATCTTGTTAGGATGAAGTGATAGGGTGTTCTTTGATGTCCTGACACCAACACAAAAGCTGTCTGAAGAAGCAAAAATAGTAGTTTTAATCAATGCATAGTAATATATAGCAAGCTTTCCTAATAACTACTTTTCTTGCCTGAATGTATATAGAATCACGTTTTACTGAGGTATGTATTTCTAGCTGAGGTCAGTATCTGCTGGCACTAAGAAAACACGATGATATGCTGGCTTATATTATGCATTGACAGAAGAGGTAGTGAGGGTAGACTATAGCCTAGAATTTTTCATTGGTTGCATTTTAGTATTGCCAAAAAATACACTGTAAATAGATTATTTTTATTGTGCTCACAGGGCATACTGCAAGCTGTGGAAAGAATGATCTCTTTCTTCATTGGAAGACTTAGCGGAGTTTTTTTGTGCTATGTCTTTCCCTGCTGCCAGCACAGCAGAGCAAAAGGGGCATAGCAGGAGGAGAAGATATATGCCAGAATGTCCATGCAAAATGATGACTCTCAGGAGTGTCGCCTTTGCTGTGCAGCCACAAATACAAACTACAGCAAGCCTATTGCTTCTTCCTAGGGCATGGATAAAATCTTGGAAATCTCTTACTTGTGAGCACCCTACAGACTCAGAAATGAAAAAGCATTTTAAAAATAACCCTTAAGATTACTTTTGATCTCGTGACATAGGAGGTAATCACACAACTTTCATGACCTTGACTGATGCTCTTAAAAGCTTGAAAACGCCCAGGTGTGGGATATAGTCATGTAACAGAAAAGGTAATTTTCTGGAATATAAGAAACACAATGTCTCAGCTCATCAGGCCATAAGTACATGACACAGCACAGCTCAGAAGTAGACAAAGAAGGTGACAGAACAGGCTTCCACACAGCTTCTAGTGCTGGTTCAGATTGATAGCTGTGGCTAGGCACTGATTAAGATACTGATCAAAACAGATGCTGTTGTGTGGCCTCATTCAGGTCTCTTAAGGAGGGTGTATGTTCCACTCCCTTAATTTCCCACGTTGGTGAAAAATGCCATTGTAGGTCCTTAATGCGTTTGTTCTGAACCAGTGAAATATGCCAATGTATGTACAAGGTATGGCATGTGCAAGGCCAAGTTCAGGACTTAAGCTGACAGTGCGGATGAGAGGTGGGAAGTACATGGTGTGAACAAAAAGGCAGGGGCAGCATCAGATGAACAACAGGAAGGAAAAGGGATGAGATATGAATAATTTGTAGAGGGCTGGAGATTCCAGCCATCTGCAAGGAGGCAAAGTGTGGCGTGTTAATGAGCATCTGCTGTAATGCTTGTAATGATACCGCTTCTCTAAGTTAGCTGCTGTGCAATGTAGCTATCATTTCGGGTGTCTGCAAGGGAGAATAACATGATATATTCTGTAAAGAAGCCTTATTTAATTTTATAATTAAGCACTTTTTACAAAAATGAAAATGACTAGCATCATCTGTTGTTTATTTAATGACAAATCAGATCTCAGAACGTAGTATCTTGAAAGTTAGTTCTGGTTTTAATTTTTTTTTTTTTTTTTTAATCACAGATTTCCTTTAGGAGTAGGTGAATAAAATATGCACCTTCATGAACTACTAAAAATAATATTGAAGAGTGAGGGAGATGAGAGCTTTGCTAATTCCAAGCAATTCAAATGAAATACTTTAAAACTGGGATGTCATTTGCAAAATCTCTAGATCTCCTGCCTTAGTATTATGAAATTAGATTGTAACAAAATAATTCTATGTAGCAAACTCCTACTATGTCTCATCATTTGTATTCTTAGTTTTCAGTTTTGTCATTTAACGTTTATCTGTTGGGTTCTTTATTTATTTTCTATGAATAATCACTGAGCATATATATATATCTCTCCTCAAAAACCAGAAGCACCTTCTCGTTTTAGAGGGGGGTCCAAAAGCAAGCAGTGTCTGACGCTCTAGCACTGTACATTAGCACAGCATCACTGAAGATAATGAAGCTGAGCAGGGCTACAACAGCTGAAGTTAAGTAGCCTTCTATCTGCAGAAGAAATGTCAGTGTGGGACAGAGACTTCATCTTGATGAGAGGATGGTATAAGATCTGGGAGGTGAGCCAGAAGATAGCTACTGTAAAACTCATCCTGTGCAATGCATTATGTATCCCTCCCCCCAAATCCCCCCTACTGCTTTCCTTCTGTAGTTGAAAAAGGAGCACTGTCCACAGCCCCATTACGACTGGGAAAAGTGATCTCTTTAAAGATTTAACCTCTTTTGTTTTCTGTGTTTTGGCTTCTGTTCATTTAGATAAATAAATGAAAGCTCTCATTAGTGTTGTGTAATCAGCCTGCAATCAGAAACACAAAGGGAAAATGCTGACTGGCACTTGAACTACATAGGACTTTGTTCTCTTACAAGGCAGTATGGCAGGCCCTGTTCCAATAATAAATAAAGAAGGATATTGGATCTTTATCTAAAAGCTATGCAAGAATTAGCTGGATACCTATTTCTGGCTTTGAGTACTTGAATAGTGAGAAACCTATTGATAACAAAATGGATCACAGAGGTTTAAAAGATTGAAAGATAGGCCAAGTGGTTGCTAAGCTTTAGATTTACATCTCTCTTTGAAGACCTGACTGAAATCATAACTATAAGGATTTTTGCTTGGCATGCCTGCTATGGTTTTGTGAGAAATCAGCTTAGTCTATGTCCATACCAATGTGCTGAACCACCTGGTAGCATATTCCTGGGGCTGGTTTCTATTCAGGGCACTTTTGTGTGAGCTCTGAATCTACAGGTCCAGGTTTATCTCATGGCTGCATCCTGCACCCAAATCCCGGAACTTGGTACGTGTGCCAGATCTGATAATGTAGTCATGTCCTTAAGAGACTTGTCAACAGGGAAGGTATTTTGTTTTACAGAGCATAAAACAAAGGATGATACCTACACTGCTTTGGAATGGTGAAACCATAAACCCCCAGCAGTTTCAGCTCAGTTTCATTTAAAGATTCATTTAAAGATTTCATTTAAAGATTCTGAAATTAAGCTCAGAATTAAAAATATCCAGAATTAAAAAAATCCTTGAAATTGAAACCCATGCAAGTGAAATTAAACTAAAGGTTTAAACTGGACATCACTGAAATTGATTGTCGCTCCATATGTTATAAAGCAAAGGAATAGTTTGATAAGAAGAAGCAGTTAGTTGTTTTTACTAATTGGTTAATTTCCTTCTTCCTTTTAAAGTGCACGACAGTCCTTGGCTGCCGTTTGTGCTACATGAACTCACAATGCTGCTTGTGTTTCAGTACAGGCCAGCTGAACAGAAGATTTAGTTATATAAGATCTGCAATGAGATTAGAATTTTTTTAGAAAACACCATATAAAGACCAGCCAAGTAAATCAAACAGACAAAAATAACGTGAATTAAAAAAAACCCTGAACTGAATTTGCAATGATCTTTCAAAGGAGATAAAAGAAGGGAGTAATTAGCCTAACCTTCAGGTGGAACTGCAAAGCATATACTTGCATAAAACAGCATGCCTCTTGCCTACATGGAAAAGATTTACTCCTTAGTGAGGGCTGAGATGTTCTCCAAAAGGCACCCTTTCTATATATCCTGGAATCTATATCTGTAGCCATGTCAGCTGTAATGCTTCATTGTTTTCCTGTCACTGGCTTTCTTTATGATAGGGTCACCTGATAAAGAGGATTCTGAGTTGCATCATCCAAGACAAAGGTCCTAAGTGAAATTTCCTTGTTCTTAGCAAGCTTTCTTTAGCAGGTGTTACAGAAATCACAGTGCAACAGAATTACAGGTGTTCTGCTGTTCTGCCCAAAGTTGGTATTGGCCTATTAGAACTCGGTCCCCAGACACTCAGTGAATAAGAGATTTTTAAAGATTTTTAAAGAGTTTCACTCTTGCTCTTAAAGCTGATGTATGCCTATTTTAATGTGTACGAGCCATCTTATAGCTCTCTTGCCTCCAGCCTTCTGAAGCCAAAGTTGGGCTAGCAGCAAGAGGAGTGGGTATGAGAAAAGCACTCTTGAGATCCCTACAGTTATAAATTCTATTCCATTTGATAAAGAAAGCAGAGATTACAGGGCTGAGGGACATGATCTTAGCCTATTTTTCCTCAAGCACATACCATAAGACAGATGAATTAAGGCTGGACATTTTGGAACCCCACAGTTACCCAATTTTCACTGGCATTTCTCCTACAAATTAGTAGCTTGGAGAAGGGGGAAAAAAAAAGAAGAAAAAGAGGAGTTAAGGAGAAATGCCCAGTTTTCTATCAGTGATTTCTCCTTCAGAATGAAATTACCCTATCAGGACATGAGTTAGGAAGAAATAGGATTTCAAGTATTGTAAAAATATCAGGTTGTTTAAGCACCTGAAGTAACTTGGTGAAGACAAAATAAGTTTTCCACTGAATACAAAGGAAGGAAGAGTCAGTTTAAGATTCTAAGAAGATAAAAAGGGCTGTACTTGGTCAGAGCAAAGGACCATTCAACTCAGTGTGCTGTCTCCAGTAGTCGCCATATGTGAACAGTTAGGGAAGAGTAAGAACAGAGTAAAAATAGGATTCTTTCTCTGATCACTTTCCCAGCCTCAGGACTGAGCTAGATGTATTTAGCAAATCTAAATAGATTTATTTTCCATTAGTTTTTTTCAGTCTTCCCTTGAGCCCATGTAAAATTTAGAATCTATAATGTCCTCTGGCAAGGAGTCCAACAAGGCTGTTATTCCTTACTTTAAGTGCCATCTTTTAGTGCTTGTTTTCACCCTGGCTCCTGTCATTTCTTTTCCAAGCTGAAAAGTCCTTGTTTACTTTTAGTCATTCTTTGCTTGAAACCATTCCACTCCTGTGATCATCTTTGCTTCTCCTATCTGATTTTTTTGTTATTATCTTTCCTAGGGGGGCAAGAGCTACACATAATGTTGAACATGCGGGAAAACACAAATTAAGGTGGTATCATTATGAGTCCAAGTTAGTTTGCCTTTGGTGGTGGTGGAGGAAGTTGCCTAATCATATTTTAAAGATTTTTGCCTTTTCCTGCAACTGTAACCAGTTCTGTTTTGTACTCTGGTTCTCAGAGAGAGATTTTGAAGTTTGCATGTTAAGCACAGAAGTGTTATAAATAAATTAAAACCACATTAACTGAGTGTTTAAAAGTCATAGCAAAAAACTTGAGGCACTGCTCTACAAAGCAAGGCCTTTGTTTACAAAAGAGTGGACAAATAAACACTCCAGTGAAATTTAAGCCACATCAAGTTTATTTTCTTCTTAAAATCAAAACTTGTTACTAGTTTTCAGCTTCGTCACAGAGAAGAATTTTCAGGATGAAATAAGGAATTAATAGTTAATAAGCTGATTCAAATACTAATGGAGCAGCCTGTCTTTATCCTGAAAGTTAATGCAGCTTGGGCTTCAAAGTCAGTTGTGTACTCCTGAATTTTTTATCCATCTTGTTAATCTGCACAAGGTGTTGCTTGTTACATCTGAAAGTAGAATCACCCCTGGATTTTGCATGGCATTGCACACACACAAAAAAAAAAAAGTATGAGAACATTTACATCTTTGAATGTTCAAAAGCTGTTATCTTGCTTCAGAAATATAAGAAATGCGGTGTACTGCAGGTTTGCACTCCCTGTCATTTTCTCTCCTTATAGAAAAGTTTCTCCTAAGTCCATGGGTAAATATACCCAATGTTAAGATACTTTGTCTAAGCAGACATGTTTTTCTCTGCCTACTCTTTGTGATGGAATATGTTCTGTTTTGAATATAGTGCTGGAGCTCTCAGTGCTGTTTCCTGTGTGACCATGTGGTATAATATTCCTGTATCAAGAAGTAAGCAGTCTAGTTTCTGAACACATAGCTGTATGTCTGTCCATAGGAAGGAGAAGATTATACAAAGGAGAGGATACGCACCCTAAAAGTTGCTTTGTAACTAGGTAGACTTTGCTGCAGACATGACAAGATTCACTTTTTAAGTACAGCTTTTCTCAGTGTTACTAAATTGTTTGGCCTGGATGTTTAAGGATGCTGAGAGGTGATGGCAAAGTGAGGCTGCCAGTGAAGGCAAAGGCAGCATCCCATCTGACCTTTCCTTCATGACCACTGTGACATCTGCTCAGAGGGATGTATTCCCTCTGTTTTGTAGAGCTCCATCCACCCTTTGGTGCCCTCTTGCCCTGCTCCATCCTTCCTCACTGTGATCTACAGCAATTCCCTCTCCCAGTGAGAAAACTGGGAGAACAACTGGGAGGCAGTGTTTGGTGCATCATGGGATCCAGTGTCACCCACACCCAAATAAGTGTAAAGAGTGTGGTGGGTGCTCCTGGATGTGTCATGTAGTTAGTGATCTCTGTACTTCCTAGCATTCTATTTATAAAGGTGCGTTTCTCTCCCACGTTAGGCTTGTCATACTTTTAACTTTAATTGCAAGCTCTTTAAAAATGGAGGCTACAGTGGATACCTAATTTTCATTGGCAATTCTAGATGGTACTATAACAATTTGAGGTGACCTACTAATCTCCAATTACGGTAATTTGTTTAGTGAGCTGAAATGCAACATTATGAAAAAAAGTATAGTAATTTTTAGTTTATTGCTAATGCTTGCAAAATATTAACAATAGTCGTACAGTTGAGAACTGCTTTCTTCAGTCTTCTGTATTGCCTATGCTTCATTTTGTGACTGTCCCTATTTTGCTCATTTCAGAAAATTAAAATTCCTAAGAAGTTCCATGCATTATTTTTAGGTCTGAAATGGTTGCCATCCTAAATTGGGTAAGGAAAAAAAAAAAAAAAAAAAAAAAAAAAGTAATGTCTTGCTCAGAGCCAATTTGCTGCTTTTTTTTTTTTTTTTTAACTTATGCAGATTCAGAGCAGGATAGAAGTTAAAATTTCCTTGCTGCAAAGTAGCTCCTGATTTTTAGCATAGATTATTTACCATAGTATTCAAGCATGCCCCCTTTTCTGGTGATTTCAGAGTGCTGATTTGAGCAAGAAATAGTGTGTCCCTCCTTTATGGACTGACTCGTGGGTGGAAATAAGGTTTGACAAAATTTAGCAGCAGCAATGTGTGCTCTTTCATAATGTATTCAAGTATACTTGTATATGCAAGTGCATGATAACTTCCTTTAACACTTACTAATATTGCAAAGATAGTGATAAATTTTGGAGATGCTGTTAAAAATCCTTCTGGAAAATATGGTTCTAAGTATTTAAAGAAAACACAAATGATTTAGGTAGCATTCTTCACCTCGAACTAAAGTTCTTTAAGGAGACTCTGTGTTACAGCACACACTATGTACAGAGAATCACCACATTAGTTTGATTTGAATAACTGAATAACTAAATCAGCATTTCTCAACTGGTAATGCTTTTTGATTTAAACGGACTTCTCCTATTTACAAGCACAGAAGAGACTGAATGGTCACTACTCTGTGATATATTGGTGTGAATTGCATTAATTTCCAGTCTGAGAGAATCATGCCTCCTTGACTGGGCCCAAAGACCTGGTGTTAAAAGATTTGGTTGGAACTAGATGATCTGTGAGATCCATTCCAACCCAAACCATTCTATGATTCCATGATTTTAATCTGTTCCTGCTAGGAACATGAATTCAGCTACAGGAGGAGTTCAGATCTGATTTTGTATGCAAAATCAGGGTGACTTGGGTAGGAAGTGAAAAACACTGCTGCAAAAGCTTTTGTATGTATTCTTAATGGGGAAAATAAGTGTTTGCTGATCTGCTTTGTTTAATTGAGTTAGGATTATAATTGTTCAAGTTTTCATTCCTGACTGCCTTTGTAATGGGAACAGTGTTTGCAGTGTTTAGTCTTCCTGGGTTTTGCTGAGTGCATTAGTCTAGCTTTATGAAGGATTTACTTTTTATATTTGCTCATTATATTATTTTCATAAGAAACAAAAAGATCATCAAATAAGCCCATCAGGCAAGGCTATGAATGGTTAAAAGGAAAGGATATTTAATGTATTACATTAAGGATTTGTAAATTGAGTGTAGCAAGGTTGGCAAGGGAAGTCAGAACAGTATTTATACTCTCAAAGAGTAACTACTATGGTTTAAAAATAGATGGCATGCAGAAAAGAACTGATATAAAAGTTTGTGGGATGCTTTTACTCCCCAGTGGAAAACACAGAAGAAAAAAAAATAAAATGAAAGAGCACAAGTATGAAGACAGCTTTAAAGGTAGCAAAATGTACAACAGTTCAGTTTAAACTACTGTTTAATAGACCTAAAGGTTTTCACTTGGCTTGTGACCTTTCAACACAAGCCAAGTTTTTTGCATGGACTTTCTATTTTGGATAATAAACATACATCAGATGAGTAAGTGCACCTGGTATTTAGAAATAAAAGTAAATTTTACAACAAATAAAGGTAGTGGCTTATATATAAGTGGTGGTGGTTGATATGGTGGTTGATATAATTGCTTAAAAATAAAAGGTTTAATTCCAAAAATCATAGTGAATGTTCTTATTGAAATATACTGGGAAGTCATGAGCTGAGGGGGCTGAAATGGGTCTACATGTGGAACAAAATGAAATCTGACCTTTTAAATAATTTATCTGTATTTCTATCTCTATCTATCTCCTTTCCTGTCTATCCATACAAACATAAGTCCATACAGTGTTGAAGATAACGGGAGAGTCCAGACTTAAAAGAAAATCCCCTGTGGGCATAAACTAACCTGTAGTGTCAGGAAAATAGGACGAAATCTTACTTGAAGAAAAATTATTCTATAACTAAGTAATACGTAGTGTTGTATCTTCTACTGAAACAGCTATTGGCTGTAACCGACTACAGATGCCACACTAGGTGGGCAGAACACTTACGGGTTCCACAGTGTTTGTTGCAGTGTTTCTGTATTTTATGTTTTAAGAGATACTTGGTATTTCTTTTTCATGTGTTTGATATTTCCCACATTTATGGATTTTTCAAGGATTCTGAGGAAAAAAAAAAAAAAAATAGTGGGCCAGCTATTTACTTTAAGCATATCTTATTATACTTCTTGGGCACGGAAGGGTGGGAAAGAATACTTTGATACATTTTGACTTGGAGCTGAGGAAATTCACCTAGAAAAAACTAGAAGGAAAATACAACAAATTTGACACTGATGTAATCTTTAGGATTTCACAAAGTGTGGGTAATGAGATGATGTTAAAGGTTCTTTTCATGAATCAGAAAGTAGGAAATAAGTAGACCATTTGGGGAGTAGAACCAGATTTTGATGGCAGAATAACTAATTTATTAAAAAAAACCCAACACAACAAACTGTTCAAAATACGGATTTGAACTGACCACATTTCACAAATTCATATTGAATTTGTCAAGTTGTTCCAGTTAATTTCTCCTGTCTTCTCAAAAACAGTCACGAGAAAATGATTTTACTTTATGCAAAGTACTTAAAAAAATAGTTCCATTTCATTATATGAAAAGAGTTAAAAAAAATCAGAGTGATTTCTTCAGTAAAATAAATAAACAAAACTGCACTTCAGTAAGTTTCTATTAACTGCAGGATTCATTTGAGTTACATCACAGTGAAGGAAGTTCTTTTTATCTTAAATAAATTACTCTGTCCACCTAGGTATTAGCAATATAGTGGTGCAAAGTACATCATAAGCATATAATGAATTAAATTTGAAGGAAAGCCAATATATTGCCATGGTTTAAAATTTTTGTTATTCAAATTCATTAAGCAAGTATGGTGGGAAATGACAAGTGCATTGTGGTTTTTAGTGAGGACTGAAATCAAAAGACTTAAAAGCTTCAAAATCTATTTCTAAGTTAACTAATTTTTTAAAAAGAATCTGGGTTTTATTTTCTTAATTTTTTACTTACTATATGATAAAAAAATCATTTTGTCAAAGGAAGTACTAGACTTACATTTTCTTATGCCGGAACACAGTGTTGTTGCATGGAATAATTTGTATCTAACTGAAGCATGAGCCCTGCAAGTTGCATTTGGTAAGGTATTGATTATTTCCTCTTAAAAAAAAAAAAAAATAATCATCTATCACTGACTTTCACAGATCATTAACTGAGTTTTACTTTATCCAAATTTTCCCCTGTGGTGAAAGTAATTTTTAAACCTTGCATTAGTCGATCAAGTTCACCTTAATATTCAGATCATCCATTTTACAGTTTTCCCTTGGAACTGTTTGTCAGAAGCTTTGAAGTCACTTGAAAAGCTTTGTACACCATGGTGAGCTTCAAATATCTATTGCTATTTATTCTTTTTCTATGCTTTTTTTCCTTCTACAGTCATTCTCTCCTATTTTTATATATATTTTCTTGTTCTTTATGATGTGATTCATGAAGACTATTTTTAAAACGCATGGTGATGACTGTGCATCATGAAGATGAGATCCTTTACCTATATTTTGTGAGTGTGAGATTATGAAATGTTGTGAGAAAATGCTGTCCTATCCTATTCTTTCCCTATACCAGTAAATCTCATGCATCACTTTCACAAACATGTCTCTCCTCAGAATCCCAGGGCCTCTAAGACCTTTAGAGTCAACAGTGTTACACAGACTTACACCAACTTTAACAGTAGTGTTACAGATACTATTTTTAATTAATTGGTAAGAAGATCCAAAGAATGGATCATGCCCATTTTTTCCGAAAAAATAAAAGTAAATCTTACATTATATGTTAAACCCAACTTATTTTGAACCATGTATGCTTTCAAAACAAACAAAACCAACCAAACAAAAAAACCCACACAAAACCCCCCTCTTTCCTTATCTGGATACTTTTTTGTAATGGATCCAGATGTAGAAACATTGAGGACATATAAGAACTCGGACTACTGGCTGGCTTTGGAACAGTTTGCATTAGTTACTGTCTACTTCATCTCGTTGTATGGTTTGCTGTGGAAATTAACTCTCCTATGCCCATGGTGCTGTGGAAAACATAATCTACTTTTTTAATAGCTCGTAGATCACATAGCTCAACTCTGGGAAATGGGTTCCAATAAAAGCTCTGTTTTGTTATGCTGAGCAGCAAATCCTTATTATAGGAGCCATCTTCAGTATTCATTGGCGTTTTCCTAACTTAAAGTTTCCTCCAAGTAGTGTTAACATTTGATGATGGAAAATGAAGGCCAGGAAGCTGTACAGTGTATGTGCTTTGTAAAATGAATTGGCCTTTTGGGAATAGAAGAGCTGCAACTTCAGTGGTAACAATTATGTTTTTATGGCCCAAGACAGAAATAAAATGTTGAAATGGGAAATTAATGCAAAAGCTTAGCAGGAAAATTATGAAAAGCTTAGAATGTGAGCGTGTGAAAATCATTGTAATATATCATAGTATCTGTTTATGAATGATCAGTTACATAGGAGCTAAGAGTTATAAATAAGGCTATAGTGTCCCATTTTCCTAATATCAAATAATGGCTAAAAATCTTTTTATTAAAAATGTGCATTATGTGGGTTCTACTTTCTTTTTGCTGAGCTTCCATTTTCCTCATTGCAGAAGATAATAATTAAATACAGAACAATTAATGAATCAAAGATCACTCCAATTACTAGCTTAATGATGGATAGATAATGTCAGATGATATGGATATGAAGAAATTGGATACTGTAAGCTTCAGAATAATTTATGATGTTATATTAGATGTGACACTTTTGTTGTCAGTCTGCAGAAGCTGTCAAAGCAAGAAAACAAAAAATCAGCAGTGACATGAAGGTTAATTCCTAAAAGAAATACCTTAAAGAACATCTGCAAATCCATACTGTGATAATGCTTGAAAATATATATATTAAAATCTCTGTTGGTCAGTGCTGGCTAGTGTCATCTTGTTTATTTTTCAATTTGTTATGCTGCTGTTCATTTGAGCTAAAGAGAGTCTATGATGGCTGGCACTAGCAGTAGTGTAGACAGGGATATAATATGCTGCATAACCTTTATTATTAAAAGCTTCCACAAAATCCAAAATTGTATTAAAAATTCCCAGCCAACTCACTAACCATAGGAATTAAAAATCATCCTTTTTGGGGTGTTTCTTTCATCTGATTAAACTTTTCATGTTCTAGTATCTGCATGCCTATTTCCATGTACAGTGTGTGCACGTGCCCTGTACAGGATAGAAGCAGTTTTTTAAGCAGTTTTAAGCTTCCAGTTGTTGAGAAGCAAATCTTTGGTTTGCAGGAGTGCATAGCAGATGCCATTGACTTGTGGACATCTGGTTTTATATTAGTGCTGGAAAGATTTGAGTGTATGTCAGAAAGGGCAGAAATCTATTCATTTTTGTGTCAGAGAGACCCCATCGCGATTCAGGGTGAAGCTATTGTACTCAGAGTTTTGCACAAGCACATTAAAACAAAGAAATAAATAAAGGAACTCTCATCCTACTTAAAATATTTAGAAGTATGAATAATACGATTGAAAGATATTGTGGTTTCTCAAGGTCTGGCAGAAAGTTTGTGTCAGAGTGAGAAACTGAAGACAGACAATATATCAGTTTCTTACACTTTGGTATATGAATAGCAAAGAAACATTTTCAGGGAAGGCAAGATAAATCCCTACAAAATTGTAGGACCTTAAAAAAAGTAAAGAGCTTTTAGGCTTTCTGGACAGTGCATGGGGAAAGATAAGCACTTTCAAACAGGGTCCACACCAGACAGCAGAATGAGCAGGAGCTGCCAGAAGCCAACGTTTGCTCATTGTCCAGTTAGAGACGGGTTAGGTGATGGGAAGTGTTGAGATGACGAGCTTGTTTTAAAACTCAAATCTCAGAATTTCACAGGCATTCCCTTGAAATCCCCAGCCAGAGATTCTGTCTCACTAATAGGTATCTATTTAGGCTGTCTGAAAAGCTATGTTTTCAGTTTTCAAAACATTTGAGATGGTTGCTTTGGTTTTTGTTCAGTGTGTAGCTGCAATCCCTAATTACCACTTTCAGACTGAGCGCAATTCTGCTGACAGCATACAGGTGACTAGATTCTGCTTAAATCCTTTCAGATACATGAACTGGGGTGAGGAGCAGGGAAATTTGGGGTGGAGTTTTACCTTTAATGTTTGAAGTTCCCTCCCTCTCTTCTTAGAGGAAAGCCATAACAGTAAGTCAAAGTCACATATCCCTGTCTTTGGTTGATTTTCTATTTCTTGTGCAGTCCTGAGGAAAAAAAAAACAACAAACCAACAAACAAAAACCCCCAAACAAACAAAAAAACCCCAACCACCAATTGCTAAAGAATTTTCTACCAGTAGGGAGGCTATGGACAGTTTAGGGAGTCTGTATAAGTGATTTATCTTAAATTTTGCAAGCTGTCAATTCTGTTTATTGGAAAAAATAAAGAAACACATTGTTAACTTTGCAGTAAACTGGGAACTGCTGCTGAAAATTGCCAGTTAAGCAGTGGTCAGCCCAGTAATTCAGAAGAAAGTTGTTCTGGGTTTTCCAACAGCCAGATGGCTGTTAGTTTTGTAGGCAATTCTCCATCCAAATCAATTCTTATTTTGCATATAGTTCACAAAAACAAAACAAAACAGACCAAACAAACAAACAAAAATACAAACCCAAAAAACAGAGAGATATAAATGGAGTCTGTAGGTACCAGTAGGTAGAAAATAGTAAAAAAACCCAGAACATCGATATATTTAGCATTATGTTTAATAGGAAACTGTTACTATTGATTTATTTTTTTATATTCACCATCCCTTAAAAAGGTTTGCATTTTTATAATGCTTTTTTGGTCAATATGTTTCAGCAAACTGCTTCTGTCTGATCCGTGTAATAGAGTCTTGGTGCTAACACAGATCAAAGTGTATCAGATGTTTTACAGCGCGCAACAATGAAATATGACTTACATAATTTTTAGCAATTTCAGCATCCAGCAAAGTGTCATCCAGGAGTGCTGGTGGCAGACGTGCAGGTGGAAAACTGAGCGGAGCTGACTGAGGTCCCTGAAAGGAGGGCTGGGGCCACCCTCCCTCATGGAGCACGAAGTGCTGGCTAACGCAGCCACACGTATGCTAGGCCACTTAGGTGGAACAAAAATATCTGTTTTTGAGATGTATGGCCTTTTTAGGCTTTGTCTCCTAACTAAATGGTAGAAATCTGTTACATTTCATGGGCCCAGCTCTGCCTCCATCCCTCATTCGGAACAGTGCCCATCAGCATAGTTGCTCTGATCATCTCCTGTGGCTTTGGGAGGAAAGCTTGAGAGTTGATTTTTTTAATTCATTTTTTTGCTACGTTAAACCACAAGGCGAAATCTTCAGTACCATTTTTTTATTTCACTGGAATTTATGTTGGCCTTGTACTAATGCTGTCTGCCAGACTTCCCCCAGAACAGCGGCAGAGGATTTAGTTTATTATTTAAGGGAGGAGATGGGAGTTGCTTCTTGTCTTGCTTTATTTTGTCTTTAGTGATTTTATTTTACTGTGCGCTCGCTACCGTAGTTCAGAAGCCCTCAAGAAACAATACTACTCTTCACTTCAAATTACTCCTTAAACACTGACGAAGTTATCCTCGCTGTTTCCGGATGGGTTTGCATTATCACATGAGCTGACTGCTAATGGACAGGCTGTTCGTTTCTATCGGCCTCACAACCAGCCTAATCAGTTCATTACTGAGCTTAACTAAGTGCTTCTTTTCCGCTCTTGTCTGCAAGAAAAATACTTCTGAAGCAAGCAGATGGGCACTTGACTGCCTTTGCTATCAATGTGTAGTGTAGTGGCTGGCAGCGATCCCAGCCTCTTCCCTCCCTGAGATTCTATACCGCCACAATTCGGGCTCACGGCTGCCGAGATTTTACATGTTCGTTAAATAACGCAAGACTAAGAAAGACAGACATACGTGTGCATGCAGACACACAACCTTAAAAAAAAACCCCAACCCAACCCAACCCAAACCAAAAAACCCCCAGGACTTTTAACTTTTAATGCTATTGAGCAAATGAAGACTGCAAGTAAAACATTTATTGTAGAAAAAAAATTAAGGGTAAATTGAATATTTTTGTTAGTTTTTCTCTGCTTTCTAGGTCGGCATCTCATACAGAAGACTGAGCTCTTATGACAGATAAATGCATTTTTCTGTTTAATTGTTTGAAATAACATCATAGCAGCCATATTGCTACAATAAACTTGTTCTGAAGATTGAACTAGATATATTTTATCACTTCAACATTATCCCTCAACTATCCTAAATTGTCCCTCAACCAATAGAACTTCACTATTTTTTTCTCAGTCATTTTAAAAAAAAAAAAAAATCTGTATGAATCCTGCAACACACACCCCCTTGGAGGAAAAGTCTAAACAACACAACATTATCCATTATTTACCATAAAATACATGCAGGTCAAAAGACCAGTAATCACCATCTGAGGATTCAAGTTCAGAATTCTTACATCGTTGCTCCAGTGTGTAGCACACTTCCATTCATTAATGTAGCTGTTGTAAAGGTTAGTTGTATTTCAGCATCAGCAAGATACTTTTTAAACAAATAACCTTAAAAATACTTTAACAGTAATACTGGTTTGTTCATCAGTGAAATTCAGAGGCTCAGAGTTTGCATTTTGGTGTATGTAAGCAAACGGTACAAACAAGAGAAAAAGAGATTATGTTCTCTGTCTCCCAGTTCAGAATATTTGCCACTGAAAGCTGGTTCATGTCAAGCATAGAGAAGAACTTGTAGATAAATATATTATGAAATAAGAAGCACCAAGAAGGGAGTTTATGACAGCATAACGTGTATCACTGAAGCTGATAATTCTTTCATTTCCACAGTAACAATTTAGGTAAAAAAGTAATAAAAAAAATAGCACTGTTAGCAGAACATACCTTGTGTAAGGTATGAAAGGTCACTGTGCCTTGTCTGTTTAGAAAGGCTGCACTGCTTGACCTGTGCCATTGAACAGGCCAAGGATGTTTTTGGTATGCCATTTGTACATGAGGAAATGCCAGTTTGACAAAAGCAAAATATTTTTAGAAACATGTCAATTTGGTAACATTTAAGACAAGGAAATAATATCCTGCTGAAGTCAAAATGGAACTACTGGAACATTTCAGAATGGAATGTTTCATTTTTCAGTAGAGATATTCTTAGAATTATTTAAAAGTTATGCAGTATAAGATAAAATGGTTTTATAACCTCATGCTTCTGTCAACTTTTGAGTGTTCTCTCCATATATTTTTAATGGAAAACTTTTTTTCTTCATTCTAATTCATGGATTTTCCATCAGAATGAAAAACCTGTTTTCAAGCTAGCTATTGAATGTTGTTATAGTTACAGTGATACAATGTCCCTCAAGTGGATATACTTTCATGGGTTTAAAGTGCCTTATATGGGTACAATTAGTGTTACATTTTATTATGTGTTTAAAACAAACAAACAAAAAGTGTCTTTTGGGGGGGCTGTTGAGAACTTATAAGGAATTCCTGATATTAGTTGTTTATTACTGTGTATGCAGAACGTCATATGAATCATTGTTGATGAGAGTCTTTATTGTAATGATCTAGTGAGGCAGTGGTGAATCTACCACTCACAACTTAATTTACTACAAGATTTTTATTATATTTACAAAATGTTGCCATTTTGTTTGGTTTATTACCAGTAGGAAACACAGCAGCTGCAGGCAAATGCTTTCAGTCAAACACAGACGTCTTTGTGTAGTCCATCATCCTGGTCTGGAAAAATAGAGCTTGATCTTATGAATTGTTTTTCAGAGAAACCCTAATGATTGCTCTTTAGAGCAACTTTATCATGTTTTATCATTTGAGACCCAGTCCAAAGCTCCTAGAATTCAACCGGAGTATTTATGTGGGCTTCCATGGGCTTTGGATCAGGAGGTGAAAAGGAGCTCCCAGTCTCATTATCCAGTGAGAACTAGTGGAGTCGTTTCAAAAGGCGAAGCAGATATTGATCTGCTGTGTGAAACTCTATTACATGGTCTTCTAAACACTTGGACTAAGCCCTGGAATTGTTGTACAAGGTTCTGGCTTAATATGCAAGTCACGTTGGCTGACCAAGTGTGAACTTAACAATCCCCTGAAATTTTATAGCCTACAAATTCTGGCTAACCTCCTTAACCTTATTTCATGCCTAGCTACTCAATAAATATTGTGGTGGTGTGTGTTTGTTTGGTGACAGATTCTACTAGGCATGAAAGGTTCGTCTGCGTTAACCCAGAGAAAGCATAATTTCAGAATCGGTCTGAAGTGGCTCCAGTGCCCCCTTGACTCAAGGCTTCTCCCCAGTGTACGTCAGAACGTAATTTTGCCAGCCTGAAGGTGAGAAGTGGAAGCTAGGCCGGACATGGGGTTCTCTTGGCATAGGAAGGGGAGAGAAATGGCAGAGTTGCCTAGAGAGCAAGGGGAAAATTGGAGAACGCTGGCTTTGCTGCGCCTGCTGCCCTGGCAAAGGTACAGGGGATGAGGGTGCTGACTCGGCAGCCGGTGTGCCGGCTTGAAGGCGGCTGGGAGTAGCTGCCCTGGGACACTGCCTAACCCCCACCCCAGCCTCAGCAGGGGCAGCAGCAGCAGCAGACCTGTTTTTCCAAGGTTTGCTGCAAATACAGATGGCATTTGAACCACGGCAATTGCTGTTTTCTCGTCTGTTGTCTGAAGCCTAAAGTTCACTCTGTTCTTCCGGTACTAATTCCTTGTTTTGTTTTGCTTTAGGAGACGTATTCAACACTCATTTATATCCTTGTAAAATCAGTTGCAAAACACATGGCTTTTTAAAAGTTTTAAATACATTCTGGGGATTGATTGTGACAATTCAACCTCTCCTCCTATGCTAACTTTAGTTACATTGCTGGATATAGGAAAAATAACTAAAAAAATTAAATCAGTATGGTTCAGAGATCTTAAAGTTCATGGAAGATTTCAGAGGGCTTTGGGTCAAGCAAAACTGTGAAGATCACTGTGAAAATTGGCAAGAAGCACTCCCAAAAGAAACATTTTAAGAAGAATCAGCATCAATTTAATCCACAATAAGGAGGGCAGTGACATTATAAGCACACTTAAGTAGCGGTGTTAAGTGTGAAAGCTTCTTAACACATTGCTCAGATTGTATTGAATAATGATGTGCTTAAATTAAATAATGTTTATTTTGATTCAGTGGCTATTTCCTTATCACACAGGATAACACCTATAAAGTATGGAAGGTAAAAGGTACTTAACATTAAAATTCTAAGACAAAATCTTAATTTGCAAAAGACTGGGGTTTCCTTATACTTTTCTTGTTAGAGTAATTCCTAAATAACTTTGAAATTCATATATCCTTGAAGTCATTGGCTTTTATTTATGTTCACATTAGTGTCCATGAAAAAGTTTCAGCATAATAAAGTATTTGCTAGGACTTTAATTTATTTCGGTGATATATGGTCAATTTCTAGAGCAGTCTTCTGTTTTTTCTAAAGAGAGAAAATGCCTCAAGTCATAATGGGGGATCTTCCTTCATAAAAAATAATAATAATAATAATAAAGTACTCTGTGTAGCCAGTATATTTTGGCAATTCTGATTGCTTCAATCGGATGTTCAAAATCATTATTGTAAGCAGGTGTCAGGCAGGTATAGGAAAATTAGTTTTTCCCTCACTCATTGTATATGAAAGAATTAGAACAATAAAACCTACCAAGATTGATTTTTGCAGTCTGTGATGCAGTAATTCAGTAAAATTGAAATCTGACATTTGTTGACTTAAGATTAGCAGTAGTCAGCCACAGGGAGAAAACAATGCATTATACGCTTTTCTTTCTGATTTATGTTCCTAATCCCTATAAAATGTCAAATTGAAGGTGACAAAGAGCAGATCTCCTGTGCAGGAATGTAACAAGAGAAACCTTTGCCATGGGACCTGCAAATACTTGCAGAACATCATTTTTGCTGACAGAGGAGCAGTAATGTTGTTTTCATGCTGGTAAATCTGAACACACAAAATGAATTTTGGTGACATTTACTGCTCAGATCCCAGCTTTTCTTCTTCCAGTCACATGCATAATACTCTTTTACTGATTCCCCGTTCCAAGGCAACATACAGTGCAGATGCACTGAAGTGTGCTATTTGGGCAACTTCTTTCAGACTGGCTCCCACAAGAATAGCTGCCATGCAGCTTGTGGTTCATTGCTTAGTTATAAAATAAACTACGCACTGTACATGGCCAGAAGAAGAAAGCAATTAGATAAATCTAACACAACTGGCTTATAACCTTTCACACACACCCTTTTTTATTTTAATTGTTTAAGGCAAAGGGTTTAATGACAACTGCCTCTGAAATATTAACCGACACTGACATCAGCTAAGTGTTGTCACAAAATTGATGCACGTTATACAGTTCTTATGATCTGTTGGATGTTAATGTGTTTTGAAGGCAGGATAGAGCTCTTCACTCAGCAAATCTGTTCTTTACTTAGTCCTTCCTTTCTGTTTGCTCAATGTGAAAAGATTTTCTTTTTTATATTTTGTTCTTTCAAAAAAAATTAAAAATACTGTTGTGCTTTTGAATTCCTCTGGCTTGATTGCTTTGCCCTTTTTGCACTTAGTATGTTTTGGATAGATAACATATTTTCAACGTCATGTATTTGCATGTTAGTGAGTGTTTGTGAAATGGCTGGTTTGATAGATGCTGCTCTGAATGGTTTTTCTCCTTTCTGTTGTGAGAATTCTTAATTTCTGCCAGAAACGAAAGGGAGAACTTTACAAAACCAGCATTTTTTTTCAAGTTAGATCCTAGATTTCTGCTGGGAAATCTATTTCAAGAAAGGCAAACTGTTTCCACCTTAACAAAACCACAGTTATTAATCAGAAAAGATTTGGATGGAAACACTTCATCCAGTCTCATTTCTTTCTGCACTAATAGCTATCTTAAATGCATAAATCTTTGAATCCTTTCCAGTTAGATTCCTGGGCCTCAAGATCAGAGGTGTACCCTTCCCTAACAGTTACCTCATTTGCAATTGCCTGATAAACATTCAGCTCGCAAGCACAAGTTCCATCTTTCATAATATTAATTTCTGATAACCAATGTGAAATTTGGGACAATTGAAGACATTCTCTTGAAGTAGCAATGATATAGCATCTTTCACTTGTATATTGTTCAGGTTTTTCAGCATCCTATTGGGTTACAAAAACTAGAAAAAGAAAAAAGATGGAGTGATGGAGGAACAAACTCAATGGTGCCTGCCTTTTTTTCTCTTCACAGTAACAATATTACTATGGTGGATGGGCCCTGGCTGGAGGCCAGGTGCCCACCAGAGCCGCTCTATCACTGCCCTCCTTAACTAGACAGGGGAGAAAAGGTATAACGAAACGCTTGTGGGTCGAGATAAGGACAGGGAGAGATCACTTGTCAATTATCGTCACAGGCAAACAGACTCAACTAAGAGAAAAAATTCATCTAATTTATTACCAAGCAAAACAGAGTAGGGCAATGAGAAATAAAATCATATCCTAAAACACCTCCCTCCACTCCTCCCATCTTCCCGGGCTCAACTTCACTCCTGGTTTCTCTCCCTCCTCCCCGCTCAGCGGCACAGGGGGATGGGGAATGGGGGTTACGGTCAGTTCATCACGTGGTGTTTCTGCCACTTCTTCCTCCTCAGGGGGAGGACTCCTCTCATCGTTCCCCTGCTCCAGCATGGAGTCCCTCTCACAGGAGACAGTTCTTCATGAACTTCTCCAACATGAGTCCTTCCCACGGGCTACAGTCCTTCATGAACTGCTCCAGCATGGTCTCTCCCATGGGGTGCAGACCTTCAGGAGCAAACTGCTCCAGCGTGGGGTCCCCCACAGGGTCACAAGTCCTGCCAGCAAACCTGCTCTGGCGTGGGCTCCTCTCTCCATGGGGCCACAGGTCCTGCCAGGAGCTTGCTCCAGCGTGGGTTTCCCATGGGCCACAGACTCCTTCAGGTGCCTCCACCTGCTCCGGCATGGGGTCCTCCACGGGCTGCGGGTGGAATCTCTACACCCCCTCATCCTCTCTCCATGGGCTGCAGGGGGACAGCCTGCTTCACCATGGTCTTCACCAGGGGCTGCAGGGGGATCTCTGCTCCAGCACCTGGAGCACCTCCTCCCCCTCCTTCTGCACTGACCTTGGTGTCTGCAGATGTTCACATCTTCTCACTCCTCTCTCTGGCTCCAAAAACTCTCCCTAACTTGTTTTTTTCTCCTTTTTAAATATGTTATCACAGAGGCGCTGATTGGCTTGGCCTTGGCCAGCAGTGTGTCCGTCTTGGAGCCGGCTGGCATTGCCTCTGTCAGACATGGGGGAAGCGCCCCTGTAGCCCAGCCCCCCCGGTACCAAAACCTTGCCACACAAACCCAATACATTTACTCTCAAAGTTTTATTTATAGTCTTTTAATAATATAGTCTTTTAATGGATTTTATTTATTGCAAATTTAATGTATTATTTCACCTTATTTCTAGATATTATAGCTAACAGAAACTAAGCAATAACTAATTCTTTGTTGCAACAGTCCATTGTGCAATTTTATGCACAGTCTTCATTGTGCACTCTTCAATAGCGAGACAATACAATATTATAAGATATGCTGACTTTTAACAACTTTTTTACTGATGGCTAACATGATGTTCATTATTGTCATGGAATAATTTCTAAGAAGTACTGTGTGCTTGTTATAAGGTTGTTACTGGAATATAAGAATGAGATTAATAGGGAGTGAAATGATAAGCAGGACTTAGTCTTCATCTAGAAATTGATGTGTGTTTGAGGATAATGCTTTAACTTCTAAATGTAGAGATTTTACCTACTTCCCATGTGATACATAAAAAACCCCTGTTGTGTCCAAGATATTCAAAACTTAAGTGCAAAAATATCTATGGCAGGCATTGCAAAGGGGTGGGAATGTTTCAGAGCAAAGATGCTGACATAAAACATCCAAGGAGTTATCTGAAGAAGACAGTCTGAGAATTGTTGGTAAGACTTTTTGTTAGAGATTCGTATGTGGATTTGTTGTTGGGTTTGAAACAACCAGTCTTATGGTTCCACTTAGCATGAGCCAAACCCATCTGGAACTTAGCGAATATGCACATTTAATCCTCCAAATCTAGTAGAAGTTGAAAGCATGAGATTGACACTTGAAAGGGAACAGGTGAATAAATAATCTGTAACCATGACAAGTAAGCCCTCAGTCAGCCAGTTACTTTCCAAGTTTCTGTGTTCTGTTGAATATCTATATTTTTGGTTCTTTTTCCCAGCATTCATTGGGAAATCTCTCCTAAATCTAATACTAAGAGTATTAGTTTAGTGTCTGTTCAGCGAACCACTTCAGCATAAATTAAAATGCTGTCTTTGCACTGTTCTTAATACTCTTTCAAGCCTGTAGACCTGAAAAGTTAGGAGAATTTGTGAAATAAATGGCTTTTCAGAAATAAGAGAAAAATATATTGGAGATTATTGTATAAACTCAAAGAGCAAAATCTACTTCTGTTTCTTCATTTTTAACATTTCAGTCGGATGGTTAGAAGTAAAAAAGAAAATCACTGTGTTCTAAAAACACTGTCATGGTTTAATCTGAGATGGCAACTAAGCACCACACAGCTGCTCACTCACTCCCTGTCCCAGCAGAATGGGGGGAAGAGTATTGGAAGGGTAAAAGTGAGAAAAAGATTGAGATAATTTAATAATGTAATAATAATAATAATGTAATGAAAAGGAAAATAACAGAGAGAGAAATAAAACCTAAGAAAGACAAGTGATGCAAATGAAAACAATTGCTCACCACCAACTGACCAACGCACAGGCAGTCCACAAGCAGCAGCCCCTCCGCCAGCCTCCTCCCTAGTTTATTGCTGAGCATGATGTCATATGGTATGGAATATCCCTTTGGTCAGTTGGGGTCAGCTGTCCTGGCTGTGTCCCCTCCCAACTCCTTGTGCATCCCCAGCCCACTCGCTGGTGGAGTGGTGTGAGAAGCAGAAAAGGCCTTGGCTCTGTGTAAGCATTGCTGAGCAGTGATGAAAACATCCCTGTGTTATCAACACTGTTTTCAGCACAAATCCAAAGTGTAGCCCCGTACCAGCTACTGTCAAGAAAATTAAGTCTACCCCAGCCAAAACCAGCACGACACACCTATAAGAAATATAGCAAAAGGGCAGAGTAGAAAGTACTGCTGCTAAAGCCAAATGCAGTAAGTCAGATCTGTGGCATGTTTATCAGTACTGGAATCTTTCACTAATATTCCAGGAAGTTACAGGTACTGTATAGTCTCCTAGGCTTTGTCTCATTCAGCCTGGATGAGTATGTAATGGCATGAATTATTAGACTTTTCTACTCCTGAGTAGTTTTAATCTTTCTGAGATATCCATTTCTGCCTTTTTCCACAGGGTGCTATGAACTCACCAAAGGTCAGCTCTCATGTGGTAAGTGTAGTTTCTTGATAAAGGTCCCTGAGGAATTTCATGACATTTCGTGTGAGTGGAGGAATCAGTGAGACTGTACTCCCCTGACAAATAGAGAACAGGATCACACAGTGAGAAACAGGTGTTTGGGCACAGAATCACAGAATCATAGAACAGCCCAGGTTGGAAGGACCACGAAAGATCATCTGGTCCAACCTTTCATGGGAAAGGAACCCTAGATGAAATTATCTAGCTCCCTGTCCAATTGCATCTTGAAAACCTCCAGTAACAGGGAGTCGATGACGTCCCTCAAGATAACTGATCATCATTTTGAACCTAAATGAACGTGCTCTATTGAGTAGTATGGTGTACTATTTTGAGCGTTGTAGTACTGTAATCTGCTATGTGACTGTCATCTCACTTCAAGGTGGAACTGAAAAGGTGGATGACCATGGATACATCTTCTGAGGTTTCTCTGTGGTGTTCACAGGCCTTCTAATAATAGATGCATTTGTTCTAGTGGTAAGGAGAGTGATTAATCTTTGTGCTGAATTGCTATGGCATGCCTCTACCTTTAATTTTGCACATACTTTGAGAGGCAGTCCTTCTAAAGAAAAGTGTTAGTCAGTGATCATTCAGGGCTTGCTACATTTGGCATAAAAAGTTGTACCAAGAGTTAAGGACTTCTGCTAAGTCTGGGCCTCAAGAGATAGGAGATTGACAGGAGAAGCAACTACTGCTATATGAAATTCCATTGCTTGTGCAGCCAGCAAAAATCAAAAACCTGTCTTATGACTGACAGAGAAGAAATACCAAGTCTTGTACAGGATAAGAAAGGGTAGGCACCATCTGCTACTCTGTGGAGCAGGATTATAAAATATGTCAGTCATGCCTTTTCTGAGAAAAGCAGAGAAAATGCTGCATGTTGCTGCATCTGTTATCACAGGTACAACTTCCAGGCTGGAAAAAAATGCCTGATACAGTGCAGAGAAGCTGCTGCTGGTGGCTATGTGAGCCTCAGCACTCCTGCAGGTTCAAGGTCTAGCTTCAAGAAATAGTCTCCATCCTGATACAGAGAAGCACAAGGGAGATCTAATATTTACTTTAGTTCTTGTCAGTAGAGAAAAGATAAAATATTTCTAGTCTAAGCTTTTTTTGCCCATGTGGTGTCATATCCATCCTATTACTAAACTAATGGCTTCACGTACAAAGAATTTGAAAGCTCCCTGATTTAAAGTTTTTACAGATGTTGAAAACCCATTGTTCATCCTGCATCTACTCAGAGGGGCAGATGTTTAAAATCCACGACATTCAGGTTCTCAAGAGACCTGCACCCAATACAGGCATCAGCGTTGCTGGAGGCATGCTCTTGGCCAAAGACAGTCTGGCCGAGGTCAGAGGCCAGAAGGTCAGATTTGCCAATGGGCAACCGTTGCATGTGCAAAGAATAAAGCAGATTAAAGGGGTAGGGTGTTCAGTGCAAAGGTGCATGGGATGCCCAGGTGAGTCCTTGTGGTGCTCTAGAAAAGGGGCTCTATTTTATTCTTCAGATAAGGCCTGGACCATTGATGCTGTACTGTTGACATAATATTGGAATAACTGAAAGGTGGAAACAATAACAAATGAGGCTGAATCTGGTTTCCTACTGCAGTTTAGAGTCCTTTGAGGAATGCAATTTGGAGTATATTTTGTGCATATTTTCTTATCTTGTGTTCCAGTGTCCTACCGCATAGATTTCTTTAAACAGGAGTTGATTAAATTTTTGAGTTTCCAGAAACACCATTTAACTGATCACTCTGAAGAATGTGGGTTCTCTTCCTCCCTCAGCTCTCAGTGAATGACAAAAGTCCATGAGAAGTCAAAGGAATGATATTATCCTCATATTTGACTGTGGCAGAGAAGCTGGTTCATGCTGTAGGGTTTCTAAGTTTTGGAATGTTGAAAGAAGAAAGGGGCAAAAATTTAACTGTTTTTTTGTGGGTTTTTTTTTTCCTGTTCAAAATTTAATTTTATCTTCTTCCACAAGTATAGCATAACCAGAGAGCATTTCTCTGAGAAATCCCAGTTCCTGATCTATCATTCTTTAAAGCTTTAATTACGCGTGAGCCAATGGCAAGAGCACTGCTGATCAGATTCTGGCTCTGCATTGCCATTTACACTGATGCAATGTATCTGAGCTCAGAAACATTGCAGCCCATTTTTCACTAATGCAAGTCACAAGCAGATCCACAATCATCTGATTCATTGAACAGTGGGTGACAAAGATCTGTTTAGAAGTGATGTAAGGGATTTGATTGCCCTTCTCCTGGCCCTGTCTTTGCCCTTTAAGTACTTGACCTAAATTTGTTGCAAAACTAATTATACCGTTCTGTACATTTCCGATTCTGTATGCTTTTTCTAGAAAAGTAGTTTCTATAGAAAACCACATGCAGAATCTTAACAGATAGATTCACATCACCTGACTTGAGACAAAATTATCACTTCCATATGTCTATAGATTTCTGTGTTGATTTTAGAACAAAAATACATAAAACTTCAAAGGTATTTTGAGGTATGAATAAGAAAGAAACACCTGTTCTCACTCCTAAGGAGGCAAAAGGTGAGATTACTTAAACAAAAAAAACCCAAACAAACAAAAACAAAACACAAAAACGCCACAATATGAAAGCCCTTTTAGAATTTTTTTATGTTATATATATGCATATACATTATGCATATCTCTATTATATGTATTATAAATTAAATATGCTCTTTAAAAAAAAAAAAAGCTGTAAAAACTGCTAGGAGAATTCAGCAAATTTATAGTTATTCATTCACAAATTGCCAAGAAATTTCTGATTCTGGCATCCGTGTTTTTTGAAAAAGAAAGGAGTCTGCCTTTCAGAAACCCAAAAGCACAGCTGGTCAGAAAAAGCATTCCTTTCTCTAGAAAATGAACCATAATTTGTATGACATTCACTGGAAAGACATAAATATGGAAAGCTAAGTTATCACTTCTTTGACAATCCATAGTTTGAAAAGCATAATTTTCTTTGGTGACTTGTATCTTAATATGAAAGAATATTGTATTTGAAAAAAAGAATCTGTAAATACTCTAACACATTTAATTGAACTTTATTAGATTTGTGTCCTGGTTTCAGCTGAGAGGATTGATTTTCTTCATAGTAGCTAGTGTGGGGATATGTTTTGGATTTGTGCTGGAGACAGCATTGATAATATAGAGATGTTTTTGTTCCATGGACTTATTGTTGAGCAGTGTTTACACGGGGCCAAGGCCTTTTCTGCTTCTTGCACTGCCCTGCCAGCGGGATGGCTGGGGGTGGACAAGGAGTTGGGAGGGGACACAGACAGGACAGGTGACCCAAACTGACCAAAGGGATATTCCATACTATATGACGTCATGCTTAGTTTATAAGGAGCTTGGGGGAAGATAGAAGGGGGAGGGTGGTGTTCGGAGCGATGGCGTTTGTCTTCCCAAGTAACCATTACGCGTGACAGAGCCCTGCTTTCCTGGAGATGGCTGAACTCCTGCCTGCCCATGGGAAGTGGTGAATGAATTCCTTGCTTTGCTTTGCCTGTGCGCGCGGCTTTTGCTTTACCTATTAAACTGTCTTTATCTCAACCCAGGAGTTTTCTCACTTTAACTCTTCCAATTCTCTCCCCCATCCCGATGCGGGTGAGTGAGTGAGCGGCTGCGTGGTGCTCAGCTGCCGGCTGGGGTAAAACCACGACAATTTGAAATAATGTTTTGTTGATTTTATTAATCTACAGGGATATCTTCAGATCGTATTGCTTAGATATATAAGTATTTAGAGAAAGAATACACAAATTTTTTTATATTAGAAGTGAGCTTTTAAGAAATAAGTTTAGAAAGCAGCTGCAAAAAAGAGAAGCTAGAGGAACAGGAATTCTGCAATAAAAACTGATGTTCATTTTAAAGAATATCAATTTTGGAGGATTTGGTAAATTTCTCCAATGAATTACATATAATAAATAACATTAATTTTCTCCCTGGGAGGGAGAAAATACGACTGACAGTGGAAAATTCATGGGGGGGGGGAAGAGAGAAGAAACCACAAAACAAATAATTTATTGCCTATATTTTATATTTTGTTAAGATTTGCCAACTAATAATGCTTATGTGAATGATCATGTGGATAAACATCATGATCCCTCAGCTGCATTCTCTAATTCTTTGAACAAATATTAGGACCTGGTTGACAGAACACAATTGTTCTCAGTAATTGCCTACTAGCACAAAAGGCAAATTTTGTCCTGACATTTGGAGTTTGAACAGCATTTATTTTAAATTGAGTGTGACTGGTAAAAGGACCTCCACACTTCTGGTATGTATGCAGAGAATATATGGGACTGATGAATCCTAATCTATATACTGAATCTTCATAAAAGTTCACTTTAAAACCTGAAGAGAAAAAGAAAATACAAACATTATTCATATTTGGATGGAAGTTGAGAGCAGTTATACTCTGTTAACAACAGAGAGCTCTGACACAGCTATTGAAACTACTTGATAAAGGCTAAGCCTATGATTTTGTAATCTTATAATCCTTATATTTTTTGTAACAGTAGTAGTCTTTTGGTGTAAAACAGATACTAGTACATACATATAATAAAATGTCTGTCCATGGGACTAAAGTGCTACCTACAAGTTTGTCCACACTGTTTGGAAGATCAAACCCTACATCTTCCATCTCTTGTTCAGAAAGAGTAGAAAGAAAAAGTGAGTGACATACTTCTAAGATGAATTTATATAGACCATAAATATGACTTTAGTGGTCTGACCCTTAATACTTGCATTTGATTGTGAGGCATTTTTTTTCTACAGCATATTAAGGACTCAACTTTTTTGCTATGTCTGGCTATTTCTATTCTTGTGATAAAATGAGATTCTAACTGCATTTGATCTTGTTTTCCTTTGAAAATTTAAGGGAAAGTTCATTATGAGGTGGTTGGGCATTTTTTTTTATTTTGTTTTGTTTTGTTTTGTTGTTAATTACTGTATGTATTCAGTGTTTTAAATGTTTCTCATAATGATTAAAGATATTAATCTTCCCTGCTTTAATTGTTCTGCAAGATTTCAATTTTAGTGACTGTTTTTCAAAGAGGAAACAAAAATTTCCCACTCCTTTACCCAACTGAGTGAAAAGAAGAATGATTTTTACAGAGGAGATGATACAGAAGACAGCTGAACACAGTATCAGAGAAAGCATTCTGGCAGGTTGCTGGGCTTCAAAAGCCTAAGTCTATTAAACTCTCAAAAATCAAGGATAAAAGGCTTTTGTAAGATAAAATACTGATACCAAGATAGAGGTATAGTATTTATTTTGTCAATATTTTGAAAAAAGGAAGACATCAGCTCATATATTGCTTTATTATAATATTGCATATTGATTATATTAATATTGTATTATGATATTAATAAAGAAAATGGATGTATATTATTGCATTAAATTTCTATATGTAGAAACGCAAGTATTGCAAGTTTGATATTGTTAGGGACTGAATTATGCAGAACGGTTCTCTGTTTTATAATCTGCAATTACATTATGTAGGCTTGCTGACTATCTACATTGCTATACTTGATGGGAAAGTCCTGCTCCTGTGTGGGCAAATTCACTACTGGAGTTTTCTGGGTTCAGCACTGTCCTTATCATGTGTGCTAATTCTTAAAAGCATCCTTCATAAGCACTTGCAGAATTAATTATTTTCTGTATATTGCAAATTGTTTATTTTGTCTTCTGTACTGCTTTGGCAGTTCAGTTTCAGAAAACTGAAAGCACAGATATAATCTATCCTCTCTATCTGTGATCAGCTGTGGCGAGGCTTAATACTCAGTTACTTGTACTAAATTAACAATTTATACTATAATATTATGCCACTAGAAGAATATATTCATATAAATCATCTACAATATGTATAAATACAGGGAGAGAGATTATAGAGTATTTGGAGGGTACACATATAAAGAAAGTGTGTGAATATGTGCGTGCGCATACGCATGTATTTATAATATGTAGCTGCTCAAGTTAAGTTTGGGGCTCGTTCTCAGCACTGAATATTTTTTCCAGTAAAAAAACAATTGCTCCCACAAATTTGTTTCCTATATGAAACAATTAGACATACAGTCAAAGGAAAGGAAACGGGCACTGCAGCAAATTGCCTTGCTCAGGGTCACACAGTAAGTGGTGTGATTAGTGTTCCCTTTCATAGCCAGAGCATTGATGTGTCCATTACACAGCAAGGCTCCCACCCCGGGGATGGTAAGAAGGAAAATATCCAAGGTTGTGAAGGGCTGTGTTTAAAGACTGAATTCTTTCTTTAGGATTTTTATGAATGAATACCATCTATTCCCATTATTATTATTTATGAAGGAAAAGTTGGAAGCTGAGTAAAGAAATGCCAAGCCATAAGCTGAAAAACTAAGTAGAGAGATCAGTCCACTGGAAGCAGGGATTTAAAGTCCAGGTAAGCAACAAAGGAGAATAATAACAGTTAGTATCACAGTGATCCTTTAAACAGCCCTCATTTGGTTAAGTTCATTGTTCTATAAAGAACACTTTACCTTCCCAGATAATATAAAGAATCATTTATATTTTCTATGCTTTTGCTATCAGAATACTCTCTCCTTTGAATATCCTTGCTAGGTGTCACTAAATTGCCTTTCTTATGCTTAGATATTATTTATAGCAGAGAAGAAACCCTTTAGCGCTGCTGTAATTTAGTCTAGAAAATCATTACAGAGTACTAAAAAATGGAATATTTTCTGCTCTTTTTCTGGAAATGATATTTCTTGAATACCAGGAATATTTATAATGGTGGTATGATATGGTTTTCTGTATTGATTTACTAAGTTTTATGTTGCACTGTGACATTGTATGGTGCTCCAATCACCTGGTGAATTACAGCCTTTTTGGTGAATGGCTGCAGTTTCAAATATGAGAAGGTATCTACTCTTACTCCAGTGTGGTTCATCTGATCCCTGTAAATGTATTAAAATACTTTTGTAATGCAGAGCTGTTAGTGTAATCTATTTACTTTATTATTATGTTGCCCAAAAGTTTGGTGCCCTTTCTGCTTTAAAGTCTTCTTTTCAGGTATGTTAATAATATATATTAAAAATAATACTTGAGAGAAATTTAAATACAGCATGCCAAACCAAATGTTAAAATGACACCCCCTGCCAAAATAAGTTCAATACAGTTTGATATTTTACTGTATATTAGAGAGTCAAAACTGCATTAGTGGTTTCAAAGGCACCTTTGCTTTCGTAAGATAGAAATGACTTAAATTTGTGGTGAAAATATTATGGATTTAGTTTTCCATAAACTGAACTAATTGCATAGAGTATTTAGTAAAACAAGACAACCCCTCAGAATATTTATCACTCCACTGTTCCTCCATAAAAGTTGTGGAAAGATTTGAAGCAGGCAGTTAAGCTCTGCAGGGCACCATAATTGGAGCTGTCAGATGTATTGTTTTCTCCCTGTTCTTCACAGCTTATGTGTCCAGGAATGAGCTGAAACCCTCAAAACTGCCATTTTCAAGTCTCTGCCTTTGTAGACCATTTCATTTACAGATACAAAACAGTATTGATAGCATTTTTTATTTTATTTTTAAGAAACAATAAAGTCATTAAGTAAATTAAAGGATTGCGTACGTTTCACTGGGTAGATTCTCACGCCAGAAATAGCCTAAATGAGTAACTGGGTCTTCTTAAGAAATAAATGAATACTTAGCATCAGCAAAGGTATCACAAAATAGTCCTCCTTATTTAAGTCAGAAGCTTTACTAGATCATGGATGGTCATATTCAGATGTACTTATTCACAGACACGAGTCTTCACAAGTGACTCCAAAGGCAGGAAGTGAGGAATTCTTGGGACATGGCTTCATGCACTGCGCACAAGTTGTCATCTGATGCACACAAAACCACCTAATGTTGAGAAATTGACAGATGGTAAGCCACGGATATTAATTCCTGTGAAAGTCCAAATCTGTGCTAGGATGCTTGGAAGTTGTCCCACTTCTCATGATGCAGAATTTAGTTGTACCCTGAGTATACTTCAGAGGTTAGTACGCTCTAAGGAGAATAAAGAACTACTGTCAACAAGACTTGGAGTTATAACTTTGCATTGACAATCGACTCCTTTCAATTACCTATCATTCCTGCAAGGCTGTACACCTTTCTTCTGTCTGGCCCAGATTAAACATTTTTTTCAGTCATTTTTCAGTTATTTGAGATAAGCAAGAAAATTGAGAAGATTTTCCGTAGGAAGGGAAAAGTTAGTGTGTGGGGTGTGTGCACTTCAAATGAGGTACTCAGAGTGCGCATCTTTGGAAATGAAGATGAAGGCACTATGTCAACAGCAAGTTCACAGCAGTACTGAAGTACTTGTGTGTATGCAATCTGTCTTAAAATTATACCAAAATTCCATTTTTGTAGAAGCCCCAAGCCAGACACATGCCTCATGTAGACGACTGAAATCAACAGCATTATCCCAAAACTAGAGTTTGATTTTATCCCATTGACTTATGCAACCTCCAGTCGAAGATGTGGCAATCTGCTTGCAGATGGAGCCTATTGATAGTAGACGACAAGGATCCAGAGGAAATGAACACATGTTTTTTTGTTCTTTTTTTTTTGCAAATAGAAATAGCTTATGCCCCAAAATAAATGAATTGCTTACGATGGGCAGTATCAGCAAGCTGACTCTGATTTTTATATTGATTCACTTAAAGTTTTTTATGGTTAATAAGCTGAATATTATTCATATAACTAATAATGATTTAGAGAGTCTTAATCCATAACTACATTCATGTTAAACACTCCCAAGCACTATTGAATAAAATTCTGAAGGCTGTGTTTGAGCAAAATTGTATTGATTTAAACCCCAATTGCGCGTCTTTGTCTGAGGTCAGTTTTAGTTCTTTAGTGTTTTACACTTGTATTACTGATTTCTTTTCTGTTGCTTTCTGCATAACATTGCACTGTTACTGTTTATACAAAACAAAACCAGCTGGAACCAGAAAGCCTTGACTAAAGCTGTATATGGCTAAAGCTGTATAAATCAGGATAGGTTCCGAAACAAAATGTCCATAAAAAAGACTTATGTCTCCTGTGTGTCTGAGAATATAGTGTGAAGTGATCTCTCCACTCTCTAAAGGAGTACATCTAAAGTACAAGTACATTTAAATAGGATAAAATAGTTTCCAGGCTAAATACTCACCCAAAATAGATGAATGCTTAAAACAGGGAATTATCTTGGTATCTGAGAAGCAATTACTTGATCTGCAATGGACTTCCAGTATTACATTGAGTAAGGTCTTTCTCTTTTCAATACTTTTTTGGTAACAAAGAGGAGGATATAGCTCTCCTACCTAACAAGGCTGATAAATAGTATTACAAAATATGTAATTCTCAAATACTGAGGTAATGACAACTGTAAGTTTTTAGGACTAGAGCATTGTACAGTCTCTAAAATACACTAGGCAAATGATCAATACATTTCGTCATCTTCACAGGAATGAGAGTGTCCTGAAGGTCTTTGCTAGTGACATCCAGTTATGTCTTTACATTTTATACCACACATTTAAAAGGACTTTGACATATGAATATTTCCAGTATATAGTTTTGAATGCTTTCATTGTAGTGAAAGGGGAAAAAAAATCTTAATTTTATTTATTTATTTATTTATTCATTTATTTGTATGCTACCTTATCCTATTTTAAATATGATGAATAAGATGATTGTATTTTTTTTCTTAAACACTTTTCTATAGATAATCGATTGCTTCCATATGTAGTATTTGTGTTACTAGGAAAGGCTCCTCTTTCAACTGTTTTAGTGAAGGAGTTTACATTTATGACCCAAATTCAAACATTCACATATTTTTCTGTTTTGCTCAAAGTCATTGAGATAATAATCAACTTGTATCTAAGAGTATCTATCTTCCATCACTGGAATTCCACCTTCCATACTAGATTTTATCATAGTATGTTCCTCTTTTATACCTCTAAGAATATCTTGAGTTTCAATGACTAACACATTCCTCTTTACAGGAATTGATACTTTTCTTTGAAAGAACATAGATTTAATATTTCTTTATCACTTTAATGATTTGAATATTCAGCACAATGAGTGATTTTCCCTTAATTTTTGTTGTCATGTATGCCATTCAATATTTGTCATTAACTTGATGATTAATCCCAGAATTTTATCTGTATGTATACTGAATTCTTATAATAGGAAATTCTATGACAAAAACTGTACACATTTCATTTAGAATGGTCTTATAGTATGAAATGTAATTTTTTTTGGTCATCAGTGATTTCCATAAATTGCAGTGTAAAAAAGCAAGTGTGGAACTCCTGAGAGGATGATATTTCTTTACAGAAGATGCTAACTTTCATCAGCAATAAGAACTGTGCTTACTACCAAAAGGTCACTACTCTAAGTCTTTTCTACCGTTAAAACTGAAGCTTTAAGGCTAAAGGAGGAGTAATTAACACAGAAGCAAAATCCAAGTATTACTTTTTAACAATTGAAAAAAATAATACAAAAACTTGTTAACTGCAGTCTGAAGAATAAAAGTTTTGTTATGCACTGTTCCTCAGTGATACCAGAATTTACTTGCCCTCTCTATTTCACTTAGACTAGGTAGGATGTTCAAAACAAACCAACCAAACAAACAAAAAAAATAAGGAATTCAAAATATCTTCAATAACTTCTAGTGAATGTGAGGGGTAAATAAGATATGTAGTAGCTATGTGTAAGGACGTATTATAGAGATATAATCAAACCCCTTGTAAAAAGTCCTATCACATTTATAAAACTAGAAGGTAAGTGAAAAAAGTTACATTTGTGCTACTTGCAAAAGAAAGCCAATAATGCTCAGATCAGTCTGGTACACTTAAACCTCTTTGCATATTTTTCTATTAACACTTGTTTAAATCAAATCATCATTTCACCCAAGCTATTTATTGCTTGCTATTGAACATACAATGTGACTAAAATATAAAAATAAATGAGTCAAAATGCTTCTACTTTGGATAAACTGCTTTTTTGATATTGCCTTCTCTAACATAAATGTGCAAGATGTGGTTTACAGAAAAGAAACAACTGAAGCCAACAATAAATAAAAAAAATCATGCATGTACACACAGAGAATAACATCATTGGTGGGAAAGCATATTTGTCACACAGACAGGCAGGCACACGTTCGGAGACCAGTTTGATACTGATGCACTAAGAATGGTAGCAGATTTTCCAAAAAAATAGGAAAAGAAAAATAAATCAGTGTTCTTCAAAGGGACAAAATATGCAAACGTAGTTATTAGTGCAGTACCATTGTGTCTCTAACTGTGTTTCCTACTTTGGGAACCCCAAGTGACATCATGTCTGGCAAAAATCAGCAATGAATAATGTACTTTTTATGCAGTTCTTTCCCTTGAAGAATCCAATGTTGAAATATTAATTAGTTTTCTCTGTAAGTCCTCGATACCCTTTTCTAAGCAAAGCCTTTACAGAACAAGGCAAAAGAAGATTTATCCCCCACCACCCTAAAATTCTAAGTAGAATAGGTGGTAAATGGCATCAACATATTTTGAACTTAAAATAAAACTAAAAAAAAGCATATGATTAAGTCCAAGTATAATTTCAGTCTGGAAAGGCTTACCAGTCTGTGTGACTCCTATCCAGGAAGAAGGTTCATTTCTTGACTAATTTCAGTGATATTGCTTTGAATCAGAAAAAGCTTGCATGCGGGCTCAGTTTCTATTAATTGGAATTTGCATATAATTTGAATGCTAAATATTCATATGACTTTTCATTTGTTTCCTTGACATACATGGTGCAAGCTACTAGAAAAAATAATTAATCTGTTATATTAACTCATATTAGAATAGTACTAGTCAATACTTTAAAATTGTATCCACGTCAGATTCGCAAATGCACATATGCACACACCCTTCAGAAAAGACTTGGACAGAAATTAAAAACTATGCGAGCAGTATGTGGGGATCATGGATTTTTGTCATAAATAAGACTTAAACACTAAGTTGATTGTTTGTTTCTGGATGTTTCCTTTCAGAAATTAAAACCAGTGAACCTGTATGGATTGGTTCCTGAGATGTCAAATTCTTAGTGAAGGCAAGGAAAAAACAAAGAAAATGGTAATCTCCTGTTCATTCCTTGATCTCTATTCTGCAGTCAACAGGAAAATCTAAGATGTTGATAGTGTTCATATTTCATGCCAGATTTCTTTTTTGTTATTATTTTATTTATTAACTGGGGATCAGGTTTGACAAGTTGCTCTACAGTTTTTAAAATTGTCTCGTCTATTGAATTGCTTAATTGCTATTGAGACTTATTTAATGAATTTACTGATATGATTCTAAACTGCCAGGTGCTTTTCAGTAGGTATTATATAAATGTACCAGAATTATATAAATATATTAAAAAGCAGTAATGCAAGAAGTATTCTTTTAAAACATGCTGTTTTAAAATCCAATAGGATCAGATCTTTAGCTTCAGAAGAGCTATAGCTGTTTAAAGCTGCTAGAGCTTCTGGTAAACTAAGTTTTCTTTTTTAAATATGCATTTAAATCTCCATGAAGATTACAATTCATGCAGATTTTATTTCCACTATTTTAATTCTCTTAGGCAAAAAAACCCCATTGCCATTCTTTTCTGACATGTTTTAGTCTAACTGTACACTTATGAGGTGATTTGTGAAGGCATGTAGCCAGTAATGTCATAATTGAACACTAAGAATGGGATGCACTTTCAAAACCAGTGCATGAGTATATACACTTGGCAGGTTGCTGAAACAGGGAAACGTCATCTCTGTAAGATGCAGTTAGTGCCATTCAGTACCGCACTGGTTAAGCACAATTGTTTACTTTCATATCCCAATTCAGTCAAGTCTCTAAAAAAAAATGAAAAGAAAAAAGAATTTTTTTTTTTACTACTTAATCTTTACTAGTATTTATGGTAATAAGAAAAATCCATTTACATACAGTCATGTTAAAGGTCTTGCTTAAACCAACAATTGGTAACAAATGCAATGATAAGGCTGACAGATCATCAGGTTATTTAGCTCATTTGATATAATCAATGAAAAATGGAGGAAAAAAAACAAACCAATATTTTCTATTCGGCTTTTCAGTGTTTAGTCTAGCAAAACATTGAGTCAGGAATGTTCCCCAGTAGGATTACTCCAAGTCATGCAGTCATGCATGTTGGTATATTGGTATATGTTGGTATATTCAATTGATTAGGGTATCAGAATACCAGAACATATTCCCTTGGCTTTGAATGTAAAGGGACAGGTTCTGTCCAAAGATCTGGTTTAATTTGTTCTCTCCCTTTCAGTGGCTAAGTTTTGTAGACCAGTTTAAGAACAGAATACAGTTTTTGCTGCTTACCTTGGAGTTTTGAGCTGTTTGGTATGCAGCTTTTACCTGATTTAAAAATTACAAATTTAATTTCTCAGAGTTTGAGTGGGTTTGTGGGGGGGGTTTTGTTTGTTTGGTTTGTTTTGTTTGTTTCATTTGTTTCGTTTGTTTGCTTGGTTTTTCTTGTTGGTTTTGGGTGTTTTGGTGTGGTTTTTGGGGGGTTTTTTGGTGGGTTTTTTTTTTTTGTAATTCTAATGGAGGAAACTGTAGGATGGCAGTGAATATTTTTTTTCTTTTCTTTTTCACTCAATGCATTAAAAATTTCAGTCAGCATTTTAACCTATTGATTTTTTTTTAATGGTGAATCACACACGATAATTATTCACTAGAGATTTGAAGAAGGCCTTAGTTGATACATAAAATTGTTGTAAGCCTGTTTGTATATCTTATGAACATGACCTCAATAATTCCAGAAGGAGCCTGACTAGCATCCACCAAGCTACTTAAAGGGAGAGAGTCATAGACTTCATTGTCTAAATAATATGTATACTTGTAAATGAAATTAATAGATATTATTATTGAACTGTACAAATCACTTATGGACATGCTATCAGTTAATACAGAGTTACATTTCCCCCCCCCAAACTCCCGGTGGAATCATGCAATTAGACTGTTTCTCCATAAGGTGTCTGAAATGACTTTAAAGGTAAAAAGAGTCATAAGAACAAGAAAAGGAAAACAAAACCCAAAAGACTGAGGAATCATCAGGGAAAAACCAGCCACAAAACAACATACCAAAAGTATTGTTCAGTTCAGTCCTCCAAGGAAGATGATAAGGGGAGAAGTAAATCACTTTTATTATACACCGCAGTTGGTGATCTGACCGACACCACGCTGGGAGAGGATAGAGTTGATTCCAAATTGCTCTGTTCCACCAGCACCTTTCAGGACCGTGTGTATTAGTTACTGAGTCCCTCTTCCTCTTGTTATCCAGGCAGATATGTGTTTTGGTTTTTGGGTTTTTTGGAATTTGTTTGGGGTTTTTTTGTTGTTGTTAATCATTTTGCTACATCCAGCCTTTATGGTAAATTTGTTTTTAACTTATTCCTTAAAGTTACTTTCTTTTTGTCCTGAGGTATTTGTACTGCTCTGCAGAGCTTTGAGCTGCTGTTATACAAACATATTAATATAGCTAAGTCATAGCTCACACTGGTCAACAGGGAGAAAACTACAAAGCATCAACTTCCAGAATGAGATACTGTCATGATTAAAGGAGTTGGACACATTTTATCTGAAATTTTTATAAGATGACAGATAGACCTGTTTTCATTCCATAGATATTTTTATTTAGAAGCAATAATTACAGTGGGGAAAAGTATAAAAAAAAGAGAAAAAAGACAAACAAGCAAGAAAGTCTCAGACCTGAAAACAGTACAGATAAAATAATAACAAACTTTCCTTCTCTTCTGGGGTTTGCTGACTGTTTTTCTGCATGAGGAAGTTACTGTTTAGAGCCTATTGGAACTTATGCATTTGATATGGAGCTTTATAGTAATCCATAGTTCCCTCCTCCTAGATAGGAGACCCTAAATATGATGTAAACAGATCATCTGAAGTTTCTGAAGTGCAAAGAAGTTTCTAAAAGTGTTCTAGATTAGATAATATTAAAGCAATTATTTTCACATTAAATACCATTCTCAAATACTTAGAAATTACTTTTAATTTGAAAATGAAAGAGATGTGAAAGAATGCCAGAGATGAGTTGAATGAGATTATGACCATGACCTGTGACCAAAGCAGGTTAGATAATACAGAAGAGAAAGACAAACAACTAATGAAACCTCAAAGTAAAGACCAACATTGCTATTTATTTTTTTTTCTTTTTGATGGTGAAGAGTGAAGTTTCCCTCTCTGGCTGATCAGGATGGAGGTCGATTAGTGGGAAATACATATGTTATGTATATACATACAATGAGGATCCCTCTGGTAGCTGAGCTTAGACACACAATCGTCCCAGGTCCTGGATCCCTGCTCTGACCAGTCACCGCGCACACAGACACACAAACACAGACACGTCTCTCAGTCGATGCCCAGACCCCACAGTCTCTCTGGCAGTTGTCCAGGACTCTCCTGGTCCAGTAGCCAACTCGTCCAAATAGCTTGCTCCGGGATACACATACACATACCCCAGGCCACTTACCCCACTAACCTAGATAGTCTGTGTTGGTATTTGGTAGCAATTTCCCACTGACATCCCTGTCCTCACTCATTGCAGCTGCTGCAGCACAGAAACGCGGGCACCTAGAACCTGTGGTCTGCCTGTGCACACACACGTGTGCCAAACAGAGAGACCGCAGCCAAGAAAATGGACGTGGAGTATAATGAAAAGACAGGACAGACTCTGCTGACCAGGTGCACGGCACGGCCAGACAAACTTACAAACCAGCAACCTGCATTGTTCATATGCAACCATCACCTTTTACCCCCTCACCCCTTTGATTTCCCTTGTGTGTGTGGCGCCCCAAACCACCCTTTCTCTGCCTTGGCTCCTCCCCTAAGCATCCCACAGCAAATCCTGTGCAATCCCAAAATGCTTTTCCCTCATAATGAGTCCCATACCCCTTAGGCAGTAACCCTTCCCTCTGCAAGGTGGTCTGGAAAGGTTCTCTTCTTGATGGACAGTGCTGGGTCTCACCCGGGTCCATGGGCTGATCGCTCTCTGGGAGGGGATGGGGCCAGGGCTCTGTTTCTCTGAGTAGGTTATTGAGGTTCCCCCAACTGCCATTGTGCTCTGAGCTCTTTCGCATGTGTCTGGAGACAAGGTTTTCATCATATAACCTAAAAGTTTATAGAGCAATTTTGGCCAGAACTGAGGCTAAAATATGGAGATCCCATTGCTCAAAACCATTTGTTTTACTTCTGAGCTTGCAGTCCCGCCTTAGATCATCTTGACATATACAAACCCAAAGCAAGTATCTCTGCAGCTGTAACGCAGCATGGTGAATGTTAGCTACAGGAACAACACAGCTGAGAAGAAAGAAGGGAAGGGAAGGGAAGGGAAGGGAAGGGAAGGGAAGGGAAGGGAAGGGAAGGGAAGGGAAGGGAAGGGAAGGGAAGGGAAGGGAAGGGAAGGGAAGGGAAGGGAAGGGAAGGGAAAGGAAGGGAAGGGAAGGGAAGGGAAGGGAAGGGAAGGGAAGGGAAGGGAAGGGAGGAAAGGAAAGGAAAGGAAAGGAAAGGAAAGGAAAGGAAAGGAAAGGAAAGGAAAGGAAAGGAAAGGAAAGGAAAGGAAAGGAAAGGAAAGGAAAGGAAAGGAAAGGAAAGGAAAGGAAAGGAAAGGAAAGGAAAGGAAAGGAAAGGAAAGGAAAGGAAAGGAAAGGAAAGGAAAGGAAAGGAAAGGAAAGGAAAGGAAAAGAGAAAGAGAAAAGAGAAAGAGAAAAGAAAAGAAAAAAGAAAAGAGAAGAAAAGAGAAGAAAAAAGAAAAGAGAAGAAAAGAAAAGAAAAGAAAAGAAAAGAAAAGAAAAGAAAAGAAAAGAAAAGAAAAGAAAAGAAAAGAAAAGAAAAGAAAAGAAAAGAAAAGAAAAGAAAAGAAAAGAAAAGAAAAGAAAAGAAAAGAAAAAAAGAGAAAAAAGAAAATTTGTATTGCAACACTGTAATAGTATCCCAAACAGGATTAAGAGCACTTACTAAAGATATAGACACTGCAGATGTAAAGAAGTTTGGTCTCCATAAAAATGGATAGGGAGGTACAGAACTGTAACAAAGCTCTTCAATACATTCTTGTATATTCTGCTCGATGCTTGATTTGGCATGATCTACAGAGGGGAGGAAATTAATTACTTTCTAGCAAGGGAAGGCTCCAGGGTTTTTATTGTTCTGGGGAGAGGTAGTAGGGTAGAGCTTGATGCAAAAAAATTAAGCTGCTTAAAGAGGTTCAGTCTTTAAGCCAACAGATTCTGTTACTTGAAACGTAAGATGTGAGAAATAAGCCCCAGCAGAAACCATTTCATTCTTGCCAATACCCCATTAGACCTTTGGAATAACTTGTTCTCAGTTTGGCTTCTGGTCAATTACAGAGGATTCACTTCAGGTACTTTTTGTTTCTTTACAATTGCCTTTTGTAGATAAAAATGTTTGGGGTTTTTTTCTCCCACAGAATTCCATGTGGTGAGGGAAGAAGTTATTAGCTCCCCTTTCTAAAACGATTGCCTATTTAAAGCCATTTAGAAGCTATAGGCATTTTGTTTAAATTCTATGCAGTGTATTCAGCCTTTAGGAAGAAACTGTGAGGTTTATCATTATTACCTACGTACTATACATTGGTTTGCCTGACTTAATTATAACACTTGTTCCTTTAAGACTTTCACTATAATTGAGAATAAAAATCTCTCGTTCATGAGTTTGAGGTAGTAATGATAAGGCTTGTATGCCAAGCTAAGTGAACTCTGGCAAACCTAAAGAAAGATTTGGGAACTAGGAAAAGGTTGGAGGCCAGTACAATTAAAAAAAAAAAAAAAAATCCTTTCATGGTTTCTCTGTACTAATTTAACTATTATTTAAAATGTCCTCTGGCATCATTTGTAGTATTAATCGTATAATGATTTTCTCATATTTAAACCACGGCAATTAAAATGTGCAGAGACTATTTCTTATTCTTGCTGCAATATAATGTTTTCACTTGATTGAAGCTGAACTGCAATTTGGCCTTTATGTTGTAAGGGAAAAAACCACAGGACTGCTGGGAGTAAATCGATCAATTAGACAATGTTCTTTTGTAATGAGGGTTACATCATCCTGCCAATGATAAAAATCTGTAGCTGAATCTGTCACTGATGATACATGCCATCTTCTTAGCCCCATGATGCTAACCTATCAGGAGGCAAATATCAGGCTTAGCTTTCTATTGATCCTTCAATGTTCTGTTTCAGAAGTCAGTAAAACATGCAGATCATCCCATTATGAAATACTGACTTTACGATCAGGGAGCTACTGGAGGCTGAAAAGAGAAGTATGAATATTGGGCTGAAAATATAATTTGTAAATACTTCTCTGACCTGTTGTCCCATTCTGCATCTTGCCTTTTGGACAGCGTTGTTATTGTATCAAATCACAACCAAGCTCCCAGGGTGTGGTACTAGGGCAAACACCAGCAAACCAAGTTTGGAGATAGCAGACATATGGAGTAATATATATATATATACACACACCTGGCCAGGAGGCAGTTCCACCTATGCTATTAGTTCTGCTCCCCAGGACCACCCAAGGAGGATGATCAGACCATTGTCCCTGGAGTGAAACCCACCCAGAGGGGTTAGGAAGGAAACTTTCTCCCTGTACTGCCCTGCAGACTGAAAGGAGTCACAGCCTAAAAGGCTACAGGGATGCAAGGGGCAGAGTTTTTTGGGACTTTGTAAAGCGTAGTATGGGTGCTATATAAGGGGATTGTGGCAATGTGTGAGACTTGGTCTAAACTGTTTAGGGAAAGGACCATAGGAAGGGATGAGGGTGAATCAAGGAGGAACAAGCATAGGAAAATAGAGGGAAAAGAGGATAAAAGAGGCTGCTCACATGTAAACAGGAGTTGGTCAGTATGCTTGTCTGACTCTCTGCTTTATCACTGTAGTGTATCCTATGTTTTTATCAAATCCTGCTTCTAAATACAACCTGTGTGGATACACTCTCAGTTCTGACTGTGTATGTGTGGGTGCCAGTGACCTTCGAGCTGGACTAGCCTGCGAGCATAAGAGGTCTGAGTGCCAGCAACTGGATGGGACCACAAACCTCAGGGGCCTGTAGGTCCAAGCGCAGCAATGGGGGGAGACCAGGGGTCAGCTACTGCATGGCTGAGTGTCTAAGACCAGATACAAGAGACACCCATATGTTGTGAGTGCACGTATTGCTACTAGTAGACTTTGACTCTGATTAGCTGGAGAGGTGGAAGAGTACTGCTAATGCTTCTGTGAGTTCTGTGTGTCTCTGTGGGTACAGGGAAGGGCACTGCTGTCTGCTCACTGTAATTTTAAGTTACATATCAGTAATAAGAGCACGCATACATATATATGTATGAAAAGCCCTTATACACACACCCACACATACACATATATATTGCATTACATATATATAAAATTATCATATAAAATTATATATTTGTTATAGGTATCTATAAAAATGCCTTTTTAACAATATAAAGTTAACATCCTGTTGTGGATTAACCCTGGTGGGCAGCTAAGCACCCAACAGTTTACTCTCTGCAGTAGGATGGGACAGAGAATCGATAGAACAAAAGCAAGAAAACTCATGGGTTGAGATAAAGACAGTTTAAAAGGTGAAGCAAATCTGCACAAGCAAATAAAAGCAAAATAAGAAATTCATTCACTACCATGTAGTGGTAGACAGATGTACAGCCATGTCCTGGAAAGCAGGTCCTCAGCTTTAATTATTACTCAGGAAGACAAAAGAATGCATCTATCTCTCCCCCTCCTCTTTCCCTGAGTTTTTATTGCTGAGCATGATGCTGTAAGGTATGGAATATCCCTTTGGTCAGTTTGGGTCAGCTGTCGCAGCTGTGTCCTCTCCCAGCCTCTTGCCCCCTCCAGCCTCCTCGCTGGTGGGATAAAGTTGAGAACAACAGTGACAAATCATCTCTTGATCATATGAATCTACAGCATTTGGAATGGTCTGTATAGTATTTATAACAGGGGCTTTACAATTTCATGTATAAGTAGTAAGAGTGAAGTCCTAACACTCCCCTGTTTTGTTCATGGTTCTGTCACTAGATTCTCCTGTTATCAGAAAAGCCATGTGATGTATGCCTGATCTTTTTCCATGTGTAAAAGGAATGTAAAAAATGTCCTTTGGGTGTTTTGTTTTACTTGACTAAAGCTAGAAAGTATTTTGAAGTGTTTGGATTAAAAAATCCTATACATATCTTATTATAACTGAAGCTGTGCCTATCCCTTAAAAAAATACACATCAAAAAGAAACTGGAAGATTAAAACTTGCAGACTTCTTCCGTGCAGATCTTTGATTGGTACAATCTCCACAAATGCATTTATGTCCTCACTTACCTGTTGGTTTGGCCGTCAGGATGATTTTGCTGAGTGCCAAAGGCTGCATTCGGGATTGCCAATATATTTACTGAAGTGCAGTTATTGTGGATTTGGGAAAGTGAAAGCGCACCAATCAATGTGTTTGCTCAAGCAAACCAAAAAGGCAAAATCTGCTATTCCATACCTTCCCCAGAATACCCTGGGGTTACCTCAAGGGCAAATTTGATCCTTTAAAAATACTGGGAGTCTGACTCTTTCTATGCTTTCTGTATGAGTCCTCACAAGACAGGGGACCCCTGTTCATAGACTTGCATTCTCAGAGATGGATGAATGTTAGACCTGACAGAGCTGTGAAACAAGGTGTGGAGATAAGGCAATCTTATCTCTGTGTAGGGAGGATCAAGGCATACGCCGCCCTCTTGCTGGGTAAATGCTATCATAGTGAATATAATATAGTGAATACTGACAATGCATAAGCACCTCTTCCTGAGTATTTCTCTGTTCAGGTCCAAATTATCCAAACATGTTGCAAACCACAATAAAACTGGAAATACCATAGGCTTGTAAAAACTATTCAGTCCAGTCACTTTTGTTCAGATAGGAAACGTGTTTAACCCATTCGAAAGCAGGAGTGACTTCTTTTAATTAGGTTCCTCTTTGCTCTTTTTTTCATCTGTTTTCCTACAAGCTGTCATTCAAAAATATTACAGATAGTTAGCCTTATATGTGAAGTTGAATACAAGCAATTTTGCATGCTATGTTCAAATTTTATTTTTTGGGAGAGAAAGCACAGCTTATACATAAGTAAACACAATAATTCATTGCTACTATAATTGATCTGTTAAGAGTCCAATCATTCATTATTAGTCCAAATGTATTTGTTATAGGAAAAGAAAGAATAATAATGTGGTTTAATTCAGTTATATGCTGTGGTGGGTTGACCCTAGCTGGATGCCAGGTGCCCACCAAAGCCGCTCTATCACTCCCCTCCTCAGCTGGACAGGGAAGAAAAAATATAATAAAAGGTTTGTGGATTGAGATAAGGACAGGGAGAGATCACTCACCGATTACCATCATGGACAAAACAGACTCAAATTGGGGAGAATTAATTTAATTTATTACCAATCAAGTCAGAGTAGGATAATGAGAAATATAACCAAATCTTAAAAACACCTTCTCCCCACCCCTCCCTTCTTCCTGGGCTCAACTTCTCTCCCAATTTTCTCTACCTCCTCCCTCCAGTGGCACAGGGGGATGGGGAATGGGGGTTGCAGCCAGTTCATCACACGTCTCTGCCACTCCTTCCTCCTCAGGTGGAGGACTTCTCACACTCTTCCCCTGCTCCAGCGTGGAGTCCTCCATGAACTTCTCTAACATGGGTCCTTCCCACGGACTGCCGTTCTTCATGAACTGTTCCAGTGTGGGTCCCTTCCATGGGCTGCAGTCCTTCAGGAGCAGACTGCTCCAGTGCAGGTCCCCCACAGGGTCACAAGTCCTGCCAGAAAACCTGCTCCAGCGTGGGCTCCTCTCTCCAAGGGGCCACGCTGGAGAGTTGTTCCTCTCACATATTCTCACTCCTCTCTCCCTAGTTGCAATTGCTATTACACAGCAAATTTTTCCCCTTCTTAACCATAGTATCCCAGAGGCGCTACCACCATCACTGATTGTCTTGGCCTTGGCCAGTAGTGGGTCCATCTTGGAGCCAGCCAGCATTGGCTTTATCAGACACAGGGGAAGCTTCTAGCAGCTTCTCACAGAAGCCACCTCTGTAGCCTCTTACCCCCCGCTACTAAAACCTTGCCATGCAAACCCAATACCTATGCACACTTAATTCCTACCCCATTTTTTGCACTTATGTTCACCCTTCCTCTGCTCCTCTGGGTCCTGAGGTCTATGGCTTCACTCTGGTGCTGGCGGTGAGCACCAGTGTTAGCAGCAAATTGTCAGCATCCTCCTTTGCCTGGAGGAATATCATGTTCATATTGATCATTTCTTATTCCTCACTCTGGGACCCACTTTGGATCATTTTTATGTTTGTTAACATGCATTTACACTTTTTACTTTCTTCATTGGTTTGCAGCTCCACATTACATCCAAATTTAACATATATGGTCACCTTTACATATGTTAGATGCTACTTATTCATTCTCTTTGTTAACCTTAAAACCAGTTTCATCAAACTCCAGATTTGCATGTCTTTGAATATTTGTCAGTTGTTTGCAGCTGTGGGGTCTCCAGTGCCAGAAATGCAAAGCTGCATAGTTATTATAATTTATAATGGGACATAATAAATGGCACACAATGGAATTGGTATTAAAATACCAATAGGAAGGAAGGAAGGAAGGAAGGAAGGAAGGAAGGAAGGAAGGAAGGAAGGAAGGAAGGAAGGAAGGAAGGAAGGAAGGAAGGAAGGAGAGAGGGAGGCAAGAAATCAATAAGGAAGACAAGAAGGAAACTTACTTGAATTTCAAGCCAAACCCTAAGGATTATTTTCCTGTTGGCATCTCTTCAGATTTCTGTTCAGTAAGACCTACAGACTCCATTGGTGAACAGATTTCTTTGAGAATTTCTGAAGAGCTGTCGGTAGCATCAGTATTTTTCAGTTGGCTGGATCAGTCTTACAAAGCATCAGTGAAATGTGAATCAGGCTTTTAAAATGTTATGTTCTGTGATTTGTGTTCACAATCTGAAATATTTATCTTTATGTTTTTATGAGGGCTTCTTGCCCACAACAGAAGAAAGGCCCAAAAAGCTATTCCTTCTTTTTATGGTTTTAAGTAGAAAATATATTCAGGAAAATATAATGCTATATACATATAATACATTCATGTTAAACTTGCCCTTGGGACTTAAAATCTTTAACAATTCCATATTATTATCATTTCAAGGTGTTCAGTCATAACAATGTATTAATGTAGGACTGTTGTTTGTTTCCAAATATTTGTTCATCCTTCTCTGAGATAAGCAACTAACTCTAACTGTTGAGAACTTATGAATTAGACAAGGCTGGACTGGATCAGATTTTGAATAGAAAACACTGAAGATTGGGATGGGAAAAAAAAAACAAACTGAGGTGCTTTAAAAAGTAGCATCATGATACAACAGTGATAGAAATTTACCTTACACATTTAAGAATATTAAATAGCATTTATTTCCCTATGCAGTATAGAATATAGTAATGATATTATTTAACTATTATCATATTGAAATTATATCTAATAATATATAATTTATTAAAATATTTTTATTTTAATTTTTATTTTTGTAAATATGATTAAATTTATTGCATGGCAGGCTCGAGTTAAAATTCCTCCCTTGCTAATTGGCATGAAAAATGCATCCTTACAGCATTTTTATGGAATTGTCTTTGCTTGAGGCTCTGCCTGTAACCTACAAAGACTATCAAAGGAAAATGGTGACTGAGATTCAAACTGAACTGAGCTGGAGGAGTACAGCATTATTTTTAAAGTTTATTTTAGATCTTTAAGTCAAGAAAGTTTAAAAAAATTCAATCAGTCTCAGTCATCTCTAATACATGAAACAACATTTGAGTTTTGCTGGTGAGTTTATTTTTAGCTTTCTAGTAGAGGTGCATGGTCTGTGAAAGAGGAGAGCAAGAAAGAGCTTTTAAAGTCCAATAGCAGCCTGAAATAATTTTAAGGTTAAAGTGGAATATGACATTTTTCTTCTTTTTTGTAAAGAAGTAATCTTTTGGGACACCCAAAATGTTTTCATTGCTGTATAACTTCTCAGAGAGAGAATCCATAAAGTTTAACAAAATATTATTTTAGTCATTCTAAGGATTATTTGAAAGTTAAAAATATTAATTTCTTCTGTGATAGAAGAGAGAAAACATGGTGAAACCAGAATTTTCTAGCATTGGATTATGGAATCAAACACTGAGGTTTTGGTATATTTATATTCTGCTTATGGAAAAATGTTGTTCTTTCCATCACGCTTTAACATTTTGCATCTCTTTTATATCACTGCCTGGTTTACAGTGCAGGAACAACTACTTATTTCCATTTCTATCTACCTATCTTTGTTACTTACATCCAAAGATGATGAAATTGCCCAGCTGTCTAGTTGCTCTTGTATTCTGGGTTGTCATTATGCACTGCTATAAGAAGAGCTTGACTCATATCTATGCATATTTGCATAGGTTATAACTCCTGTCTCCTCCAGAATCTCATTCAGAGGTCAGACTGCATCACTTCTTTCCTTTGCACACCTCTATGAACCCACAAAAAGATGGGACACCTCCTTGTCAACATCTTACTGGCGTATCCCCACTAACCATCTTTTGGATCAAGAAGAAAGAAGTCAGGGGAGGACCTCTGCGCATATGTGTTTGTGGTGACATCGGCCCTGCAGGCAAAGGTAATATTCCTTTGCTCTTAGCTCACACCATCCAAGAGTTAATTCTGATTGGCAGTTCTCTACTTTTTCCTGCTTTTTGCTCACTAGTTTGGATGCTTATGCCTTACTTTCCCATCCAGGGGTATTTTTATATTTGTTTTTCATATCAATTTATTTGGTTGTTTATGCTCTTTTTCCAAATCAGAAAGGGCTTTTAATGTAAGGACAGACAAGAATGGAGATTATTGGAGGTGCTGGTGTCTATCTCAAAAGACAGTGAAAGCAGTATTTGTATGAGACAATTATAAAACCATCTTCTCCCAGAAACATTTAGATACATTTTTGTTGCATTGTACTACTTGCTTAACTAGTTAACACCTGAATTAAGGTGAAATTAGAGTGTTTTTTATTCATTTTGTCTCTGGAAAATGCAAAAAAAACTGGTTTTTGACAGCTGTTTTGTGACAGCGTAGAAAGAGACCAGATCCAGGCCTGGTATTTCAACATTCATTTAATCTCTATGTGAGGAAGCTTGTTGTTGTGGAAGTTGAGAGGGACTTGATTTTGCTGCATTTCATCTCATTATTAACATGTGGGTTACTCAAGCTAGGTTGTTGTCAGTTAGTTTCTATAGGTTTGTTGCGCTGCTGATATAATGTTAGGACTAAATGGGCTTTGTTTCTAAATTTCCTGGACAACCTTTAGGACTAGCCTGACTCTTCTTTGTTCAGTACTGTTATATCCAAGTCTTTGTCAACAACACCATCACAGTACCTGAACCGGTTCGATAATTGGTACTTCCTTCGCGTGCTGTACAGTCCTCCTTGTACCGACACTGTGGAGGTAAGCTCTACTCCTGCCTTATGGACCTGACAACAGTGGTGTTCTCATTCTGGTTGTTATGTACTGTAGTCAGTTTACTGGAGTAGGGAGCTAGATCAATGGGAAAGAAAGAAACAGTCCTAATATCCTGTGTATCTATGTATTTTTCCAAATTAAAAAAAAAAATTAGATGTAAATCATACATTCAGGGGTCACAAAAAGGAAGAAAAGAGGTATATCTTAAAGTGATAACAATAAAGTAATTGGAAAAAATTAGAGAAGACAGGAAGAAAATACTATCATTCAGATTATATCACAGTATCCTACATATATATATCACCCCCACAACATCTACAAACAGGTCAGAATATGTGTCTGAAATATGATTGTATAGTGGTATTATATCATGCTATTTATTGTGTACGGTACATATAACTTTATGCATGAGAAAAAATTGCCATCTGTATGAAAAAAGGTTGTATTTTGAGCCTTTCTAACTTCATTATGTTGTTAAAATTTGAAGAGTATGTGTGGTGGTTTGTTTTTTCTATTTTTATCTTGAAAGATAATTTTGTGAAGCTGAGATTTTGGGTTCTGCTAGTGCAAAAATCCTTCTGAGAATTGATATGTTGTGCTTTGCCTCAAAGGAATTTTTCATGGCACTCACAAGAAAGCTGACATACTTTCATCATTTTTTGGTGTTATTTTTTAGAAACAGCTGTTCCAAGAAACATCAGTAGAATTCACACTAAATACTTTGCTTCCTGGATCCAGCCAACACAAGAAAGAGTCATCTCTGCCAATCTACTGAGTTCTTGCCTGTGAGAATATGCATTTTCTAGAAACAGCATCTGTGCCACTATCTTACAGGAATACTAAAGTGATGGAAAAGAACTGGAGCCTTTTCTTTCAAGAATTCCACAAGGGAAACTTTTCCTCCAAAGCGAAACCCAGGTATCTTGTTGTGCATTTACTTCTTTCATTTACCTGGTGTAAAGAAAAGAAGGAAATCTGCTAGTTGTTTCAGTAGAGGACACTTCTTCAAGATGCTGAGTGCCAGCTGAAAGCTGAGGCAAACACATACAGTCCACTTGGGAAGTCAGCAAAGGTTTGACCATGCTTAGCATTTATGAATGTAAATTTGTTGGTGTTTTTTTCTCCAGTGGCAGGCTGAGAAGAGATCCCTTATTTCCACTCAAACCCGTCACTTTGAAAACAAACATAATTAAAAATCCAAGTTGAAATCTTGTCCCCATGTGTATTCAGAGAGAGAGTCAGAAAAGGTGGTATAATGGCCTGTTGCTGTTATTTTGAGGATGGGCATAGGTTTGTGTTGGTGATTGTGTCTTGCTGACTAAAGCTTTTAATGTCCTTTCAGACACAGCACTGAATAACCCCTGGACAGTTCTTATTGCAGTGTCCTTGCCAGGGGCTGCACTTGACTGCTATATACCTTAGAGATATAAAATGTTCTGCCCTCACAGTTCAGTTGATGGATTTCTACCCTAATACTACATCCAGGCTGATACTTGAACATTCTGCTGAGTTACTGCCTATATCCCCTTTAGGCCCCTTATTTTTTTATAAGCTTGAATGGAGCTATCACAGCAAAGAATTCAGCCTATGCAATTCAAATGTGGGAGTCTACTAGGTATAACATTTGAAGTTCGGAGTGAGTAACATGTGGCATTAAAAAATGTGCTAAATAAGGCATAGCCCACTAACTTACTATTCAGGCCCAGGGGCTCCCCCCTGTTTAGAGATATCCTACCTCCTGCAGGTTCAGTAATGCAACACATTGCTCTCTAATTTAAATAATGTCAAAAAGATTAAGTGCTACCAAAACCTGTGAAGATAATTAATGCATAGTTGTTAGCATGTCTGACTAGGCTTACTCCTTTGTCATTTTTAGCAAGTTTTACCAGTAATTGATTTAACTTTCATTTGCACTTCTCCATTTAAACTGTTAATACTTCTAAGCTGGCAGAGGAATGAATAAACAATTGTAAAGCCATAAGCAATTATAAAAAAAATACTCAACTAGTGTAATTACAGTATGATTTTTTTTGCCCATTTGTCACATTGTATTTGAGTTCAGCGTGGTGTAAGTCCAGTGAAAGATCCTGCAGACATTAACACAGGACTTCCAGAGCAGCCTCTGGCTTCTGCAGGAGTCTCAGCTCTGCTGTGGGCTCTAGGAGGTGATTTCTTGGGGAACTTTGCTAACGATGGGGAAAAAAGCTTTTCAGAAAGAACTGAGTCACCTAATTCCCACCTGGGAAATGGACTGTGCAGGCACTCTGGGGTTGCGGCAGCTTTCTTCCAGGTTTCAGCTATTACAGGCAGTGCTTTTGTAGGCATGATGATCTTGGGAACCTGTGAAGAGGACACAACACAGAGATTTAAGTTTCAGTGGGATCTGTGTAATCAGAAAGGACTACAAGTCCGTGAAGTCCTTTAACTTTCTTTGATATCTGGGGAATATAATCCCTCACCTTGGCTAGGAGGAAGCTGGTAAGAGCTCTGAGAATTCGTATTTCCCATTTCTTATGTTGGTTGGTTGGTTTGATTTGTTTTTCCTGCTAAACTTTATGACTGCTTAGTTAGAGCTTTCTGGGTTTTATGCTTTAAAAATTAAAGACTCAGCCTGCTGAAAGATACCCAGCTGGAAACAAATAGTCTTCTATCTCTGAAAGCAGCAGAATTTAGTAAATTTGGTTAAAATAAAACCAGCTGTATACGGCAAAACCAGAACCCCACTACTACACCAGAAATAAGATCTACTTTTCTTTGTTGTCTTCTTCTTTTTAATTTTCCTTTTCTTCCTTTGTTTTTTCTTTTGTTGTTGGTTTGTTTGTTTGGTAGTACATGAAATAGGAGTACAAAAAAAAAAAAAATCTATTCCCTATTAATTGTTTTCCATGTTATACATATAATAAAGACTTTAGAAATTGAATTATATTTTGAATATATGGAAACTTCCTGCATTTAATTTTCTGGATTTTGCTTCCGTTCTTGTCAGAAACATGCTTTGGGCTTTTCATAAGACTGTCTCTGTCCCATACCTGATGTGCCATATGTGCTCGCCTGCAGTCCTTTTAATTTACAGTGAAGTAACCTGTGAATGAAACAGCTTTCAACATTTTTTTTGTTTCCTTAATAATCCACCAGGGTATTGCTACTATATTTGTCAAAAAAAAAAAAAAAAAAAAAAGCACCAAACCCTAGTACTAAACTAGCTACAAGACAAGAACCCAGAATAAGGATTCAAAAACTTACTTATACATGTATGTATCATATCCCCTGAATAAAGGGGTGTCTTAAGTTGATAGGCTGTAAAAATTAAAAGACGATTTTATTTTTTTAAATTTGTTTCCTTAAATGTATTTCACTGTTTCATTTCATTTGTATACAGCTTAACAACTTATATTTTTGATTTGTTGTCTTTACAGTTTGCCCTATAAAATTTCCTTTTTTTCCTTTCATCTCCCTGATTTCTCCTTCTTGTTTATGTTACTGAAAACCTAACAGATTTCAAGGTTACCCTGATGTGAAGGAAAGTGGTCTCATTTTCCTTGCAGAAAGACTAATTATTCAAAGCTTCAAAGATCTTGTTACTCTGAGTATACAAAAGTTGAACCCATAGGAAATTCTTAATCCAAGAAGTATGTTAGCAATTGCCACTTCTATTGTTCTTGTGATTGAGCTCATGGGAAGAGGTTACCTCCAAGCAATATAAATATGCATTTTTAATGATACTTACAAAAGGAGATCTGAAGGAACCAAGAATAAGCCAAAAATGGTAGGTTGTTCCATTGTATTGCTTTGAATGGTACTATTATATTTTAGTTATTGTACTTGAGACATTCAAGACAATGATTACAGACTGATCAAGTGTCTCCTCTTAATTAAGGTTTCAATAAGCGTTCCATTACCAGCTTCCTATATATACATATATATATATATTTACCACTGGGGATTCTTTTTGTCTTAATTATTTTTTTGCAATGAACTTTTAAAGTGAATTAAAACTATGCAGAAAATATGAAACAAATGGATCAAGTTGTTCTTCAGAGAGTAATTTAGAATTGTTCTTTTTAAATGGATTCCAGCCTAAGTAATTCTTTTTCTCTGTAAGCACTACTGATAATCAGTTGGTTTTTTTCTGGTTTTGGTTTTTTTGGGGGGGGGGGAAGTAGTAAAAATTACAATTTATCTTTACCCTCTATCTTCCAGAAGTATGTCCTTTGTTTAATACATAGCAATGCAAACAATTTGTTTTTCACATGGTTCAGTTCATGTGAAATGTGCTAACTGAGGGCAGTAAGAGAGGAAAGGGAGAAGAGACATCCATAATGAGGATTAAATTGATTATATGTGTAGAAACAAAAATGATTTATTTTATCCTTAATTCCTGTCCCATAGATGTTACAGAGGCTTTATTTTCTTGAGATGTAAACTCCTGCAATGTTAAATAAACTCATCAGTTCCAGTTCTGGTGAGAATGCAGAGGTTGGGACTGGTCTATGCTGAGCACATCATGGATTAACAGGGCCAAAACAAAGTGCAGAGGTGGATCCTGAGATTGACAGAACAGTGCTGGTTAAGAAGACTGGCAAGCAAGAACAGTATTTAGCCCACATTGGGTCAGATAACTCTGTCATTACACATTTGTAACTCCCCAACATGTTTATCCATTTCATTTACTGCATTCCTTCATTTCTGATCATTGTATTTTTCCTTAGAGGGTAAAGAGAAGGCTAAAGATGATAACACAGACTTAAAATGCTCAGAGGTGGATCTAGTAGGAGTTCCTTCCTGTAGATGTTATGAACTGCATGAAAGAGAAAGAAATTGATTTGTAGTGCAACTTCTGAAACTTAATTATTCAAACATCAGCTGCTTTCAGAAGCAACTGCTTTTAAAATGCCTTCTCCATTGCACAGTGAATATGTTGCTAAATTCTTGACTTTTAGAAAAATGTGTCTATCATATTTATGTGCTTGAAGATTCATGTTTGTTTGGTCATGGTGCTTTGTTTTTTGCTTTATAAATTGTTGGGTTCCTGTTTTCTATCACATTAAATGATTGGGATCAAGTTAGCTATGGAAAACTACAGAGATTTCAAGAAGTTTGAGAATAATTCAAGTGCTTTCAGCAGGCTTTACAGCAGTTTCAGGAGAAACAGGAGATCTGAGGCCTTATTCAGAAACAATATAATTGTAAAAAAAATATCTGCATTTAATAGTGTTTGCTTCTTCAAGTCTTGAATTTTTTTGGCTTTATGGTCTTTTTAAGGTATTTGTATTATGGTCTTGTATTTGTTTGCTTGACATTCATGGGATTTTAAAGAGAACAGGATAGCAAAAGATAAAGCCATTGATATCTCTAATCTGCCGGTCCTAAACTTGTTGCCATTTTGAAGGAGCATAGAGCTTCATGTATATTTGATTGCTGCAGTTGAGCAGCAGGACACTGCATGGGATGTGTGAGCTCTTATTTCGCTCCCCTGTTGGCAAGTGATCCCTTGTGCCAAGCTGATGGGTCAGGAAGAAGCCTATTCTCTTAAGTGCACAAACAAGAAATAAATAGCTGTTTGTAAGGCGATATGCAAAACACTATTTGCTTTTTATTGACATTTCTCCTCCTATAGCATCTTTCAAGAAAGGTCATTCCTTCTGTTCCTTCTGTTTCTTCTATTGATGATTCAAATTACACTTAGTGTTGTGAATAGAAATGCAATGCCATTAACACCCTATGGTGCTAACCTTTATTTTAATGAAATATTCATTCCTAAAGAAATAGGCAGCAAGCTGTTAAGAGTGGGGGCTGGCATGTATAAGTTAGGTCGGTTGAAGTTACAGGGACAAGAATAGAGTGCTGAATGTGGCAGCTTTCAACCATTCCTTCCATTCTGGGTGTCTAAGTGGATTAAATATTGAGTGATTCTTAGGGAGCCTTTTGGCAGACAACTTAGTTATTCTCTCTCACATTAATTGTCTTCAAATATTAAATTTTCTTTGAGACTAAGCTCTAGGACAAGGACCAAGCCTTCATATATTCCCTTCTCCCAGAAGCTGGCAGAGTCCTGAGCATTTTTGAGCCTGAGCTCTTTCATAAAGTGAACATTAATTAAAACTGATATTTAATCTTCACTAATTCTTTCCAATAGCCGGGCAATTTGGTGTTTTAATGATCAAATCATCATAGTGCTAATTATTTTAACTGGAAAGAAAAACCCAATATCTTCTGCTGTTGCAGATGATGTCGAGTAGCCTGTCACTATTTGCCAAAATAGTAATCAATAAATGTGCTATCAGATACAGATGGGGAAATGGTAGGAAAGTAGGGATATATGTGTGTGTGAAAAAAAGAAAGAACACTCATGTGAATACAAGATGGAAGCAAGTGGAGAGTAATTTTGGGGAGATAAACTTGAGATTGTTTGCAAAAATAAAAACTGACTGTACAAAAGAAGTGTACAGACATGTTCACTCTGTGTCCTCTGGAAAATTAAAGTCCTTCATATCATCCCATGTTTTAACACACTGCCATTATTTTTTACTTGAACTATGCTAGAAGCAAGTATGGTGTGTGCTGTATATGTTGAGGAAAACTGCACTCTAATACCTTCAGAATCAACACTGGCAGAAACAAATGTAATTGCTTTCAGGATGGATCTTAAAGGAATTATGATTAGAATTATAAAATGCCATTGCCTATGATACTACAGGACTCAATTCATTACTGATGAGCAAAATTGTTCCAAGTGAATGTCAAGTTTGCTGTAGTCTCTTGTCTACATATACAGAATCCAGCAACTTTTCAAACTCCGTGTTGGGAAGCTGGCAGAACAGAGTTCAAAACTGCTTTGTTATACACAGTAAAATGTTTTTTCTTTACTGAAATGATTTCTCTAATCAACACAAAAAGGATATTTTGCAATTAAGAATATTTCAATTTTTTAAATATAAACAAATGGAAAACAGAGACCTATTACTTTATATGCCATGTTACATTGTGATTTTTTTCCACAATGACTGGTTAGTTGTTGAGTGCCAATTTTGTTATTTTACTAGTTTAAAAAAAACCCAAACAAAAAAAACCCAAAAAACAAACAAAACAAACAAAAAAACCCACCCCAAAACCCCAAACCATCATAGACCGGTTGAAGAATTTAAGTGTGCCACAATACAATGGAAATTGTATTGGGAATTCCCAGTATTTGGGAATAGTTTCCTATGCAGTCTAATTAGCATGGTTTTGCCTCAAAGAGAGTGCTGGATATTGGTTTATTCTCTACATTTAATGCCTAATGAACCCAGCTGTCACCTGAGAGACATTTAATTAGCAATAATTTTTCAGGAACATTATCAGTGAAAACTATTTCTGATTTGAAGATTTTATCAGATCTAGCTAATTCTTTGGGTACAGTAGAGATTTAAGACTGCATTCGGGTGTATAATAATACCGTGACTGTAATAATACAGGGTTTCTAATAATAGCGTGATCATTGTGTTCAGTGGGGGGGTTATTGGTAGGAATGGTAGAAATCCTGTAATGACTGTAATGTAGCTACTTGGGTCAGTAAATATTGGCACCTGCCGCACAAGGTTGAGAGGCCGAGATTAAACTCTTAAAAGCACTCCTTCTTGTGCACTTATACTGTACCTGTAGATAGAGACCATTACCTTCCTTTCTGTATGTAACTCCTAATAATTGTGACTGAGTATTACAGAGGATTGATGTTTCTGCATCAGATATTGAACAAGTATGTGTTTTCCTAAATTTTCACAAAATGTGATACATTTGGGGGAGAGAGAGTCAAAGAGAACATTTCCATGTACCTATTATTAGCATCAAGCTATTTTCATTCATTCAAAATTTCCAGAATCAGGTACAAGTTGTTCTGTATAGAGTCTGAAAGTATTTGTAAGCAGCGAATTGGATATGTTGGGAAAACGGTATAAAAGTATATTTATATCACACTGTTCATCTGAGAATATTAAATCAGTCATAAACCAATAGTTTATACTTCAGCATCTCTTTGAGGTCTTTAAATTTTAAGATCTCGTCATCATGTTATGGTTTTTCTTTTTCCCAAGAGGAAAAAAAAAAAACCCACTTTAAAATATTAGAAATGAACATGGTATCTCCCTAAAATGATTTATTATATAACATGCACATATCTAGATTGTAGGTTGATATAAATTCATTATTTTTTCATATCTGCAAATATGATCAAATATAGCATAAAAATTTCTTAGGTTTTCTGTATTAAAGAAAAATTGTTTTAATGTGACAGAACTCCATGCAAGTGATGAATAATTACAGTGTACTGGAGACAGATAATTTGTTCTAAGTGGCAAAACTATTTCACAGAGCCTAACCCATACTATTTTCAGATTCCAAAGTGATGAAGTTTGAAATCTAACCCATTTCATTAAGATTACAGTGTTGTTCAAATAGCTTTTCTCCCTGAAGATAGGTTTAATTGAGTATTACACTTCCACTGTGCAACAAATTATTTAACTCTCTACAAACAAAAAATACAAAGATATATTCTTCGTGCAGATTATCCCACGTCAGGTGCTGGGTTTGGGTTTGGAGTTTTTTATTTGGTAGCTTGACTTCCAGTAGGAACATATTATAAAAGGCCATAGTTCATGTATTTTCCAAAGTATTGCCTGTAGCTAACCTCAGATTTCACAGAATCACAAAATTGCTTAGGATGGAAGAGAACTCTTCAGATCATCTAGTCCAACCCTTTTGCTCAGGCAGGGTGAACTATTGCAGTCTGTCCAGAACCAAGCCCGGTCAGGCTTTGAATATCTCCAGAGAGATGGGGACTCTACAACCTCCCTGGATAACCTGCTCCAGTATTTGACCACCCTCACAGTAGAACTGTGTTTTCTTGTGTTCAGATGGAATCTCCTGTGTTTCAATTTTTGCCCGCTGATTCTTGTCCTATCACTGGATGCTGATGAGAAGTGTCTGGCTACCTCATCTTTATTCCCTCCTCTGAGATGTTTATATAAACTGATGAGATCCCCCCTTAGTGTCTCCAGACTGAATAGTCCCAGTTCCCAGTTCTTTAAGCTTCTTATCATGTGAAAGATGTTCCCTTAACCATAATTTTGGTTATGGTTATGACTCCTCTTCTGGAGTCATTCCAATAAGTTCCTATCTTTCATGCACTGGAGAGCCCAGAACTGGACCCAACATTCCTAGGTGTGGCCTCACCAGTGCTGAGTAGAAGGGAAGGATCAACTCCCTTGACCTGCTGGCAACACTCTTCCTAATGCAGCCCAGGATACTGGTGGCCACCTTTGTCATGAGTGTGCTTTGCTGGCTCATGATCAACTTGTCCTTCTGGACAACTCCTTCACAGGAGTGTTTTCCAGCTGGTTGCCCCCTAGTGTGTACTGGAGCCTGGGGTTATTTCTCCCCAGATGCAGGACTTTGCAGTTCACTTGTTGAACATCATAAGGTTCCTGTCAGCCCAGTTCTCCAGCCTGTCTAGGTCCTCCCAGATGGCATCATAACCCTCTGGTGTATTAACCACTTATCACAATCTTGTATCGCTTGTGAAATGCCTGAAGGGGCACTCTGTCCTCAGGTCATCAATGAAGATACTCAGTATTGGCCCCAGTATCAACCCCTGGAGTACATCATCGTGCCTGACTTTTAATCAGACTTTTTGCTTCTGTGTCATCTCATTGTAGGAGGCCGTTAGGTTAGTTAAGAATGATTTCCCCCTCATAAATCCATACTGACTGATCACCTTCACATCCTTTATGTGCTTGGACATGACTTTCAGGACTATTCTCTCCAGAAAGTCACCTTCCCAGGGACTGAGGTAAGCCTGACCAGCCCCATCTCTTTTTTCTTGTCCTTTTTGAAGACAGAGATGTCATTTGCTTTCCTCCAGTCATCACGAACTTCTTCCAGTTGCCATGACCTGTCAAAGATAACCTAGAGTGACCTTGCAATAACATCAGCCAGCTCCTTCAGCACTCATGGGTACAACTTGTCAAGGACTTATGTATGTGCAGTGCTCCTTGACCTGGTGGTTCCTAACCAACAGTAACTCTTCCTTGCTCTAGACTTTCCCTCTAATCTTAGGTGCCTGAGAGTCTCAAAGGCTGGTTGACATGGTTTAGGCCCAGCCGGCAGCTGAGCGCCACACGGCCGCTCACTCACTCCTTCCCCAGCATGATGGGGAAGAGAAGTTAACAAAAGGCTCAGGTCGAGATAAGGACAGGGAGAGGTAATTATCATCACGAGCAAAACAAACTGAACTTAGAAAAAAAGGGATTCATCTAATTACTAAACAGAATAGAGCAATAAAAAAAAAAACAAATAACATCAAACCTTAAAACACCTCCCCCCACCCCTCCCCCCTTCCCGGGCTCAACTTCACTCCCGGCTTCAACCTCCGCCCCCCTCAGCAGCGGCGGCAGCTGCGGGGGGGCGGGGGATGGGGGTTGCGGTCAGTGCAGCGCACATTGTTACTGCCGCTTCGTTGTCCTCGGGGGGAGGACTCCTCTCAATGTTCCCCCGCTCCAAAATGGAGTCTCTCCCACGGGCTACAGTCCTTCCCGAACTGCTCCAGCGTGGTCTCTTCCATGGGGTGCAGACCTTTAGGAGAAAACTGCTCCAGCATGGGTCTCCCACGGGGTCACAAGTCCTGCCACCAAAACCTGCCCTGGCGTGGGCTCCTCTCTCCACGGGTCTACCAGTCTGGCCAGGGACTTGCTTCAGCCCGGGCTTCCCACGGGCCACAGCCTCCCTCGGGTGCCTCCACCTGCTCCAGCGTAGGGTCCTCCACAGGCTGCAGGTGGAATCTCTACACCCCCTCATCCTCCCTCCATGGGCTGCAGGGGAACAGCCTGCTTCACCATGGTCTTCACCATGGTCTTCACCACGGGCTGCAGGGGGATCTCTGCTCCAGCACCTGGAGCACCTCCTCTTCCCCCCTCCTCCTGCACACATCCACCACCCGCTGTAAAAAACTTCCCCCCTTCTTAAATATGTTATCACAGAGGCGCTGATTGGCTTGGCCTTGGCCAGGGGCGGGCCCATCTTGGAGCTGGCTGGCATTGGCTCTATCAGACACTGTGGAAGCTTCTAGAAGCTCCTCACAGGAGCCACCCCTATAGCCCATGCCCCCAGCCGCTACCAAAACCTTGCCACACAAACCCAACACACTGGTCTTACTGGTAATGACAGAGGCAAAGCACACATTGAGTATCTCATCCTTTTCTCTGTAATTTTTCACCTAGTCCCCTGCCTGACTCAACAGCAGGACCACATTTTCCCTAGTAGTCTTTTTGCTGCTTATGTATGATAGAATAATTTCTTATTGCCCTTCATATCCCTTCCCAGATTCAACTCCATGCCAGCCTTGGCTTTCCTAACCCCATTCCAGTGCAACCAGAGAACAACTCTACAGTTCCCCTAGGTCATCTTCCCCTGCTTCTGCTTCTTGTTCACTCCTGGTTTATGTCTGAGTTAGTTTGGAGCTCCTTGTTCATCCATACAGGTATCCGCCTGCTTTTTAGCTTGATTTGTTGGGACAGGTCTTTGTTGTACTTGGAGGACATGAACTGTGAATATTAACAAGATTTTCTGGACCTGTATTCCCTCCAGGGATGTACCTTAGGGGATTCTTCCAAGCAGATCTCTGAAGAGGGTCAAGTCTGCTCTCCTGAAATCCAGTGTTGTGTCCTGCTTTTTGTCATGCTCCCTTCTCTCTGAACCCTGAACTCTACCTTCTCATGGTCACTGCAGCCAAGCCAGTCCCCAACTTCCACAGCTCCAACCAGTTCTTCCTTCTTTGTAAACATGAGCTCTGTGTTGGCTCCTTGGTCACCTATGCCAGGAAGTTAACAATGCACTCTAGATTTCACTGCCACTGAACACAGTTTATTTCTATGTCTTACTTTTATATTAGTGTATGCAAACATCTGATAAAATATCTTTTGCTAAAATAATACTGATAAATATAATTGCCAGCTTTTTTTTTTCCTACATTCAAGCAGTTAAAATATATTTTTTAAGCTGTTAGTAATCTATTTATGGTACTTACTTAGAAGCTCAACAATAACAACAGAAAATTATTCTGGATTAGAATGAGACAATTGAGTTAATGTGATGATTGATTTCAACACATCAGTAGTATCAGGTTTTTGACTCCTGTTTGTGAGCTGTACAAAACGACAGTCCAAGGTTTACCTACTGTGATGAAGGCAGAGCTATTGTTTTGGGTTTGTCAAAGACAGTGCTTTTTTTGTTTTTCACAGGTTTGATAAGCATTTATAGTGTATGAACTGATGAGAGTGTTGCCTTTCCATCAGCTGAGCAGGACCCAACAATTACCAGCAGAGGTTTTCCAGCAGACCCACCTTGGCTGAGGAAAACATCTACAGAAGATACAGAGCAAAAGAAAAGTTGTTGTTCCATTAATGGCTGCCAGAGCAGAGACACTTCATCTTCAGTATCAGCTTCTCACTTTAAGCTTCCAACTGTACTGTTTTTTAGGACAACCACACAAAGAGATGGTTTAGAACTTTTCTAAGGGGCTTCTAGGAGACGTATTGCTTGCAGGTGCCTGGAGTTTAAACATACTGCGTGTCTTCTTTCTACTCCTCCTCAATTTATAAGAGGAAACAACATAAGGAACCTTCAGCCCTCTCAGTCTGTATTTTTTTGTTCTCCCGCATACATTCAAAGTTGTTGTGTAGGGTCTCTGACATAAATTAGACAAGTGTCTTTCATGCTGTTTTTATGCCTACGTCTTCTTTAAACTTGACCTGTGTTTACATTTCCTGTACAGATCTGGTGATGAATGATATTTACTTTCCTGAAGAGACTTCAAGTAAAATGCTTTTTCTTTCCTTTTCAAGCTCTCTTCTAATATTTTGTTTCTTTTACAGGCAAATAAAGTCAAAAGTTACCATATTTTTAATACCAGCAATGAAAGTCCACATATTTCCCTTGAACAGTAAAACAATTTCAGCATGTTTTTCTCTTTGGAATGCAAAAAACTTGCAAATATTTTCCAAAGGTTATTCTTTTCTTTGTTTGCTTTTCAAACTGCAAATTTTGTTTAAAAAAATACTTTTCCACTGAGAAAGTGAAACGCTACATTAAAAAAGAAAATCAAATGGTTTTATTAATAGATCTATTAAGTTCTGTTTAACATTCATGAGATTGCAATGATGTAATATATGGTCCCTAATGTTTATTAAGGCCCACTCTCAGAAAAAAAGTGCAAAACCAAACTCCCTTTTCCTCTACGGAAAACTAGCAGTCAGTATTTTAGCTTTCTTACTAGTTATTAGAATATTTTACATGTTAGCCTGCATTCAATTTCTTATCAAAGATTTACCTTTCTGAAGATGAGATGTCATTAGTTGAAATGAAATGCACTAGAGATACGAGGATTTCCAACTTAGATATTTTTAATGATTTTTCTTTGATTTATATACCTCTTTGCTTCCTCCCATCCTCTCCACCACAAAAACATATAGCTATAAAGCCATCAGTAGAAAGCCACTGAATATAAAGTTTAAATTAATAATTGATGTGTTAGAAACATTTTGAAAGAATTATTAACATCATAGGTTGCATTTGTGATACAAGAAATGGCTATATACCTCTTGAGAGTTCTAAAAGGAAATACTAAAAATGTCTGTAAATACAAGCCACCATCTCAGCATCACGTCAAAGCTGAAGTAAGCATACAGCAGGATATGCAAATACGGTGTGTAATTCCACTGCATGACAAACTTCAGGGTTTTTTACATATAGATAACTTTCTAAGTCACCTTTAGCTAAAATACAAACATTAATTGTGGTTATTAGGTTCAATGTTGATGACCTTTGCTTAAGAGAGGGTTCAGTTGGTTTCTGTGAGATATATGCTCTCTTATTTCTCTTTTTGATCTAGAAAAAGTAAGATAAGGGATGTCCTGCTGGTTAATGATAAGAAATACTATATTAGGAAGGAAATTTTCTTTAAAGCTTACAACGCCAAATACCAGTAAGCAATAAAACTTGAACTCTAACTCTGCTTTTTCAAGTTCAGCTGAAGATAAATTAAGGGCTCAGTTTATAAACATTAACCAAACAAGAGCAAAGATAAAATGTCATGGACACATACTGCTGTTTGAGCAGTTAATATTTATTGCCTTTTTCTGGGGGAACTTGTCCTGTTTGGTAATTGTTAGCAACTGTTTCATATGAAAAGCATTCTACATATATTTAAAAAAAAAAAAAAAAAACAAACCACCAAAAGTATTCTTAATTTGATTTAATTCCATAAGATGATATAAACTAGAGAGGCTATGTTGGTAGAAAGAGATTTGTCTTCAAAACTGAGAGTAAGATCAGATAAACACATAAGATTTCTGAGTGTCTTTTAACAAAAAATCCTAGAGGACACCATGAAATAGCTTTTCATTAATATTCTACCTGTCAAGTGACATTTACATGACAGGAAGATGTTATCTATCAGGTTCTTCTACGTATTTTCACATTGTCATTAGAAATAGATCATCCTTCAAAATCAATAGTGCAGATATACATACCCAGTACTTTAACACCACAGCTATTTGGGCTCAGTCAGAACAGAGATCCCTTTTTGTGTCTGAGTGACAAACAGTACAGTATGTTACAGTTGAAGTAGCAAGATTTTGGGTCTTAAATCATCATTTTTTGCTTTGGAGAAATCTAATCATATCTGAAAAAAATGCCTAGTGCATCTATACTACAAGTTTAGTTCAGCATGATTTTGGCCCTATTAGCATATCAATTAACTGTTGGCACCCTAATTCATCTCTGCTATCTCATTAGAAAAAAAATCACTGATTTTTTTTTTTTTTTCAGACGTGAAGTAACAGTTAACTTACACCACCTTCTGCTGTTATTGTACATCAGTTGGACATGCAGATTGTCTGTTCAGTGACCTGGACAAAAACATTTGTTTTATGAAATAGGATTCTCAAAGAAGATTATGATGAGCAATAAAAGCATGACTACCAACAGCCTTGCAAAGAGTCACTTACTTTCAGTGGCTGATATTTCCAACTCCACATATATTGGAGGGGAACAAATGTTGCCTAGAAGCCATTTAACATCTTTTCCAAATATTTACATCCTGGTTCTGTGGGAGAACCTTGTAATTTTCTACAGCTGGTGCTGCAACTGTGGAGGTAATAATACTAGAAATGTTAATGTTCTCTGTCAGTCATTTCCTGGGAGAGCATAACATTTCTTAGCAGGTGATCTTTCTTCATATTTGCCCTGAGGAATAAAATAAACAACATATTTCCCTAACAATGAAGGTCACAAAACCTCCAAGTTCCATATCATATCTGAAAAATAGAGATGTATTTCAGACTAGATCTTCAGCTCACATAAAACAGTGAATCCACACATTTCAGTATGCTATGTTTATTTGCTATGTTTACTTACCTGAGCTGAAAAATCAGTTGATTTTAAACAGCTGGAAAAACAAATAATTGTTCTCTCACTTGCAGCATATTTGACAATCATCAGCAATGCTGGACAGTATCAAACACATCAACAGCACCTGTACATGCTAAATAGTTAAGCGATCCAGACAAGAATCCAACTCTATGAGCTCACGACTTTCTAAATTTACACTGGACAGATGTTATTGGAAATTAAGAATGCTAGATATTGCAAAACAAAGAAGAAAGAATAAAATATTACTTGTGACAAATGGTGAACTTAGAAAACTGCTGGTGATATTTGCTGAAAGCAGGGACTGTGTATTTACTCAAGCTCTAGAGTGTTTTTGGCCTCTCTCTGGTCTACTAGACAAAATTACTACAATTGCAGAAGCTGTAGAACAGTTTCTTTTTGAATGATTTATTTTTGGAGGGTTACAGGAATTCTTTGGTGTGTTCTTCCCCAAACAAATTATCGGGGGGGGGAAAAAAAAAAAAGCATTGAACTTCACTGAAGTACTCAACAATTTTTCTCTGTCTGAAATAACATTGAAGCAATAGAAATAATATTAACTTTAAATGGCATGCAGTCAAAAATTGCAAGATCAAAAGAGATTTTCATAAAGCCAAAGCAAAGCATTTTGGAATATTTAATATTATTTTAATATGAAATATTTAATAATATAATTCAATATATATACTGTACTATATTTTAATATATATATTTTACCTTGTTGTACTCCCAGAGTATTGGTCCATCTGGCCGTTATGAGCACTGCTAAGAGGTACTTCACTTTCTTTACACCATGTGTAAAGATTAGGTGCCTAGCTCAAAAGCATGGACTTAGTTTTGAGAATATGATGCCTAAAAGTATTTCACTCTGTATATGTAAAGACAGAAATTGCCCCTTCATATATTTATGTAATCTTACTTGTATCAGTGAAAATACATTGTTACAAAATGATCCCAGAATAATGACTTACTCTGAATATCGTTTGGGTGACATGGTAGCAAGAATATCTTTTTAATTACCACTGACTAAGTATTATATTTTACTGCATACCCTTTATGAAGAAAAAGAGCAGACAGTAACAATCTCTCAGTGCCCGATTCTTAAATATCCTTTCAATCTCAGGAGAAAATGTGCATAATTCTGTTGACACTAATACTGAAAACCTAATCCATTTTGGTAAACAACAACAAAAAAACTCTTTCAGAAAGAAATGGAGTAGATTTGCCACTGGTGCTTAACTTCTTTTCATTCATCTGGAAAAGACAATTAAATTTAATTTTTGTTTTCCAAATATTTAAAGAATTAGCATGGTGGATCACTCCCTGAGGATCATTCAGACTATTTATATAACATGATTAACTTAAAGTGGAAATTTCTCTGCATGTGCAGGGAACTCTGTCAATCATAATATTTAGGGAGAAAAGGGGATAATAATACTTGCTTTCTCATTTCCTTTGATCCTTTTTTCCCCCTCTATGTTAACTGCAAACTCCCAGGGGCTTTTTCTCATGCTATCTTTGTGAAGCACCTAGTGCAATAGCGTCTGACTTCCATTTAATCTAAACATTTTGATGATGAAAATAATTATTAACATAATATAAAAAATGAGCTATGTAACTATAATAATGTACTTCATATAGTGGTCTCCACTGTTGTTTATAGTGACACTACTTTGGAACCTTTGCTCCCTACTCCTTGTTATCCTTTGCCATCTCAGCTCCACATCACTTTCTCCATCCCTTGTAGCACTAAAGTGGTATTCCTTAAGATTTAAATGCCAGAGATAAGCAAGGAGCTCTGTGAGAGAGTTTGTTCTGTTCTTGTGGAGGTGTCTATCTCACACTGTTCTTCACCTTGTCTTAGTTGAAACAGTCAACTGGGTTGAACCCTGACGACTTGTTAGATCATTTTCATGACCTTTCTGTTTTGGGGTTTTTTTGGTTGGTTGGTTGTTTTTGTCCCCTCAGGTGCTTCCACACCAATGCATTTGCATTTATTCCTTTTTCATATCAGTCTTACCATTTATATTAAGGATCTCTATATAACCAATGATTTTGTCATAGTTCTGTAGGTGATGACATTCAATTTTCCTTGTTGTTCCAGTGCACGCTGTAGACAGTGTGGTGAAATATTTGATTGTCATTATATGTGTGTTTTGTAGCCTGCTTTATCTCCTGGAATACTGAAATTACTCTTCTGGTTCTTCTAGTTGAATTGCATTGCATATAATAAAGTGAAGGAGTCTATGAGAAAAATACCATGGATATCATCACCTAAACTTTAACAATAAATTTACCATCAGAGCTAAATCAGTGTTCCCATTTGGTCCATGGGATCTGATGAGATGCATCCACAGGTCCTGAGGGAACTGGCGGATGAAGTTGCTAAGCCACTCTCCATCATATCTGAGAAGTCGTGGCAGTCCAGTGAAGTTCCCACTGACTGGAAAAGGGGAAACATAACCTCCATTTTAAAGAAGGGAAAAAAGGAAGACCCAGGGAACTACAGGCCAGTCAGTCTCACCTCCATGCCTGGCAAAATCATGGAGCAGATCCTCCTGGAGACTATGCTCAGGCACATGACGAATAAGGAGGTGACTGGTGACAGCCAACATGGCTTCATTAAGGGCAAATCACGCCTGACAAATTTGGTGGCCTTCTGTGATGGGGTTACAGTGTTGGTGGACAAGGGAAGAGCAACTGATGTCATCTACCTGGACTTGTGCAAGGCATTTGACACTGTCCTGCATGACATCCTTGTCTCTAAATTGGAGAGACATGGATTTGACGGATGGACCACTCGGTGGATAAGGAATTGGCTGGATGGTCGCACTCAAAGAGTTGTGGTCAATGGCTCAATGTCCAAGTGGAGACCAGTGATAAGTGGTGTTCTTCAGGGGTTGGTACTGGGACCGGCACTGTTCAGCATCTTTGTCGGTGACATGGACAGTGGGATCGAGCGCACCCTCAGCAAGTTTGTCGACAACACCAAGCTGTGTGGTGTGGTCAACATGCTGGAGGGAAGGGATGCCATCCAGAGGGACCTTGACAGGTTGGACAGGTGTGCCCCTGCGAACCGCATGAAGTTCAACAAGGCCAAGTGCAAGGTCCTGCATGTGGGTCGGTGCAATCCCAAGCACAACTATAGGCTGGGCAAGGAATGGATTGAAAGCAGCCCTGAGGAGAAGGACTCCGGAGTTTTGGTTGATGAGAAGCTCAACATGAGCCGGCAGTGTGCGCTTGCAGCCCAGAAAGCCAACCGCGTCCTGGGCTGCATCAAAAGAAGGGTGACCAGCAGGTCAAGGGAGGTGATTGTCCTCTACTCTGCTCTCATGAGACCCCACCTGGAGTACTGTGTCCAGCTCTGGGATCCCTAGTGCAAGAAAGACATTGAGCTGTTGGAGTGAGTCCGGAGGAGGGCCACGAAGATGATCAGAGGGCTGAAGCACCTCTCCTATGAGGACAGGCTGAGAGAGTTGGGGTTGTTCAGCCTCGAGAAGAGAAGGCTCTGGGGGACACCTTCTAGCAGCCTTCCAGTACCTGAAGGGGGCCTACAACAAAGATGGAGAGGGACTGTTTACAGGGGTATTTAGTGATAGGACAAGGGGTAATGGGTTTAAGCTGAAGGAGGGTAGGTTTATATTAGATATAAGGAAGATATTCACTGTGAGGGTGGTGAGGCACTGGAACAGGTTTCCCAGAGAAGTTGTGGAGGTCCCATCCCTGTGAGTGTTCAAGGCCAGGTTGGACGGGGCTTTGGGCGACCTGGTCTAGTGGAGGGTGTCCCTGCCCATGGCAGGAGGGTTGGAGCTAGATGGTCTTTGAGGTCCATTCCACCCCAAACCATTATATGATTCTATGAAATGTAGGTTTATATTTAGCCAAAGATTTATTAACTTTTTCTGTATCTGTGAAAGCAGATGTCAAATATATATATGTAAGTGCGCAGTGTGTCTATATATATATAAAAGCAGATGTCAGGTATATAGAATGTCAATTCAACAGATGTCAAATAGATAGAAATGCTTCTAGGGAGCAACGAAATAAAGCAGAATGAACTTCTGAGTTTCAGTGACACTTCTCAATCTTTTCTTAAGGCAATTCCATCATCTTCACTAGTTTACATTAAGCTGTGCTTAGTAAGATTATCATTATTATTTATGCCTTGAGACATATTCAAGGAAGCTTGTTCTACTGTATGAGATTCTATATCCCTATAACTAAAAACCTCTTTGAGGCCATTATGTATTATCTACTATGCAACAAGAGACAGTGTGATCAGCGAGGGTGAAGAAACAGAGCCTAGAGGGTAGCAGGAGGAGCGCAATGTGAGTGCACCCTATTTTCTACGTTCAGATGATCACCTTGACTTCCAAGGCATGCTCTCTTTCCCCACTTGTCCTTTTCTTCCCAAGGGAAGGAAAACATAACAATGAAGGTATAACAAGCTCTTGCTAGCTTGCCAACCTAAAACCAGCCTGATACTGTATGTACTACAAAAGCCATTTGTCATGGATTTTAAGCATAATCAGAAAGGCTACTGTAATTAAACATGAGTAAAATATGTAAAATATAAGTAAATTAGTGTTTATGATCTTTATTGTATTTTTATTACCACTCTGCATGGACTTCAGTAAAGATTAGCTGAATATACCAAATTTCAGATGTCCTTATGAGACAAGGTAGAAAATCAGCTTTCTTTCTAGTGCATGAGTGTTGTACATAACTTAGAAGACGCTGCATTAAAAGTTCAATAGACAGTTCCAATAGCTTAGAAACATATGTACTGCCTGAAATGGATTTATACTTTGGTAGGTAGTGCTGGTTTTGACAGTGATGAATTTCTTACGTGCAAAGGCCTTTACAGACAGTTGGAAGTAACAAATAGTTTGAGGAAAAGTGGGGAAGGAAACACATAAAAGTTTTCTTTATTATCCTTTATCATTTCTTTAATAATTTTACTATTTTTTACCACTTACTTTATGTGAAGCTGAAAGTGGGAAGAATCTGTAGAAAAATCAGAACCTGTAGCAGAAAATATAGTTTATTACTCTGCTTCTCAGCCTAGGGATTATATTTGATATAGTCTTTGTTCTTTACCTCTAGAGAAACATAGTTGGTTTATTCAACAAACAAATCAACTTCGGCACATTCTTGTTTTCTTTAGTTATAGTTTACTAATGCAAACGTTTTTAAAGTAATTCCTTTAGAATCTTTAAGTCTAGACTAATTGGCTTCACATATATGAACAGTAATCTGTAGTGAACATTTTGAAATTAGTAATTTAATTTTCTGCTATCTAGCTATTAATGGAAACATTTTGTGTAACCAACATACAGAATTTCTTGGACTGGGCTTTTGCAAAGAAAGTCAGTTTCTGTGTACACACCTTTGACCTATCATGTGTGTTATTGATTAGAGTTCCTGATACAATTTGAATAAAGAAAGAAGCTTATGGATCCTCTATACTTTTCCACATCAACAATGCACAAAGCAAAGTAATAACTCCATAGTATTTATATGCATTGATGAAACATTATTATTTCTGATGAATATTTCAGTAAAATAGAAACACTTTCCTGTTATTCTTTTTAGAATAATGCATAAAAGCAGTGCTAGAAATGGCAGGTATTCATCATGCCATTTCAATATTCAGCTGTTATTTTCTTTTCTACCTCCTGGATGATTTTGGCATTGGATCTGATCCCATGCTTGTCGAAATCAATAGAAGCCTTTTTATTGACTTCAATAGAGCAGAAGTAGGCTTGTGGTAGGCAGAGTGGCTTGAGTACTTAAGAAAAATAGCTTTGTATATCCCCAGCAGAATAAACTCACTTTGGAGTTTTGTTTCAGTGCCTGGTGACAAGACTATTTTATTAAAAATGTGGTTTTTGCCAAAACCAGCTCAGCTATAATATTAGCCAGGACTATACTTGGCTTTCCTAAATGTGTACAAGGAGACTGTTTATAATTTTTTTACTTTGATTTTGTTTTCTTTGCTCAGTGTTTGTAGACTTGGCAAGAGTTCAAAGGTTTATTTAGTTTTATTTAGAATCCCTAAAGGCCGCACTCTTTCCTCATTCAAGGTGTGACCTCTATTACCACTGCTGCCTCCTATGTGTAATTTGCTGACCTCACTCTATAAATGTCTTCTGTCTGACCCTAATGTAATTCTGAAACTTTTGTCTAATTAGACCAGGCTGAGAGATCAGTGCTACTCAGTGAGAGGATTACACAGGCTGAATACAATGTTCACTATGAAATTAATTGCAGTGATGACATAATTGCTACAAAATCCCTATCATTGGGAATTAGCATCAGGATTGTTCTATGTTGTTTTGGCAAATGAAGCAAATTGAATGTGAAATGTTGTTCCTTATTTTCACTGTCTGGTTACTTTTCTTGATCTGAGAGTGGAATGTTACCAATGTGGTAAGTAGAACCTCAACAGCCAACTGAATTCTGTATACTAAACTTTGTGACAAATCTGATAAAAATGTGAGTTGCCTACATGCTGATAGAGACACGCCCACTGTAATTCTCTGCCCTCAGCTGGTTACACACTAATACACTGCTTGAGTCCCAGATCTTATGGGTTTAAGCTGAAGGAAGGTCAATTTAGATTAGATGTTAGAAAGAAATTCTTTACTGTGAGAGTGGTGAGGCACTGGAACAGGTTGCCCAGAGAGCTTGTGGATGCCCCATCCCTGGAAGTGTTTAAGACCAGGTCAGATGAGGCTTTGGGCAACGTGGTCTAGTTGAGGGTGTCCCTGCCTGCAGCAGGAACTAGATGATCTTTAAGGTCCCTTCCAACCCAAACCATTCTATGATTCTATGATTCTATGATCTGTGGTAGCTAGATCAGAATACTTCAGTACTCAAGGACACCACTATCCTGAGAATTCCCAAGAAGCCTAAACCTGGTTTTGATCCTGAAGCTTGACAAATTGTTGTGTCAAGGCCCTGAAGGCACTACAAAGCCCTACTGGTCCTGACCACCTGTCCCTGGGCCCTCCCCTTACACCTCTCCATAGGTCCAGGAGCCCCATTTCAACTAAGTTCGGGGGCCTTAATCCCTTCCTAAGCTATGCTGTAGATGTGCCTGCCTCCTGGCCTGTTTCCCAGATGAACGCCTGTGTGGCAGTCTTGCCTCTGGACCCGCCTCCTGCTGCTCCTTACTTGTTCCCTTGAAGGAACCATAGACCTGGTTCATGACTGGATGTGTCTGGGGCTGTTGATGGTCCCTGTCATCAGTGCTCTGCTTGGGTTCTGCAGGCACCTGGGTCATTGAGGATGTTGCCTGCTATGGGGTCACCCCTGGCTTGTCCCCCTTCATGGACTAACCCCAGTCTTGCTGCTGTCTAACACCTTGAATGTGCACCTAAAGGATGTGAGATGCTCACCACTCTCAGTACTCTGGATTTGGTTTCCTACTTCCGGATTATTTGTACATGAAGAAATCCTTGAATAAAACATAAATGCAATCCTGGAAGCAGGGACCAATACCCAGCAGTAGTTCATTCCAAGTGACTGCTCTAGCTCCTAAGTTTACAGTGTACCCTTCCATTCATTCTCTTATTTCTTGATTTTTTTTCTTTTCGATTACTCTTAATTCTTTCTGCATATCATCACAGATTCAGCTGAAAAGGTTTCTAAGTAAATAAGCTGTAGTTAAGGCAGCCACTTGAAAGACTGTACCTTTAAATTCCTTTTGTCTAGGAAAAGACTTCTAGTCCTTGAGCTGTTGCTACTCGTTCTTTGATGTGATAGGCGCCTACTCTCTTTCTATAGAAAGTCCTATTTATTCCTTTGATAGGAAAAGTATGTTTAATATTGGAAGAAGGTTCAGGGCTGCATATCCCAAGTAAAGAGGGCACCAGACACTTCACCCTGAGGAAGGGTGCGGTCAGTGCTTCTTCCTGGCCCGCTGCAGGCAGATTCAGGCAGAACATAGCTGGCTTGAGACTGACCTCTGCTTGTGCTGCTGATTGGTTCGATTGCTGTTGCACCTCACTGGTGGGTTCTTGGGGATGCATTGGAGCACAGTTTTCAGTGTTTGATGTTTGGATCCAGACTTTGATACCACTGAGATTTTATTGTTGTTGTTTTAAATCTCCTGTAGTCTGGAAAGATTTTTAAACTTAAATTTAAATTAATTTAATCTGTGACTAATGGCAAAACTACTCTGCTAATAAAGCAATCAGAGTTTTAAAAAATTTACATGTCAAAGGTTGCAAACTTCCAAAAGCTAAAGTTTGGGGAAACCATATAACATAAGCCGTTGAGCACAGAAAAAAGACTGAAAAATTCCAGTTCTCCTAATGAATGTAATTATCAGAAAAGCACTTGTGCAGCATGGTAGTGCTTGGGATAAAGCTTTCCTGTTTCTAATTGACTTGCAATTATCTGTAGAATAAACCTGGCCACGGAGGAGTGATCATTGCGATGTTGATTACATGTATTTTAATATTTAATAAAATATATTAAATACTAACCATTCTGCAGAATCAAAAAGCTTCTGTCTATGTTGAAATAAAGAACAAAGAGGTACTGAAAAATTTGGCAGGATGTAAGCTTTGGAGTTTGGAGTCTTTTTTTGTTCTAATAAATACTTTGGTTAGACAAAGTGGAATTGCTCCAAAGAAAAAAGGCAAAGTGATGCGTAGAAGTAACGCTCATTTCTAAAGGAGATAAAAAAAAAAAAAAAAAAATTCAGACCCACAAGTTCCTCTTTAGATTAAAAAGTAGAATTAAATAATTTATTAATTCCTGTTTAGACTGGAAGGAAAATGGAATAGTTCCTACAGCACTCACTAAGGCTGAATACATGTATCTGATATCCCTGTTGAGCATTGAGGATACAACTTAGCTTCAGGTCAGCTACTTATTTTTGGGAAAAATATAAATTTCTTATTTTCAAAACATTAGTTTTGCAGCCTGATGCAAAATGGAGGAAATGCTGGTGTCAGAAATATTTTTCCAAAGAGGAAATCTTTTTCCTGTCCAACTTTCCTACTAGGATCAAACACTAACTCACATAATTCTGTAAATCCCAAATTCTTCTGAACCTTAGCCAAATATTCACTCATGAAATGGCAATGACTATATCAAAGGACTCAATGAAACAATGTGTCCAAGAACTTGGGAAGGAGTGAATCAGTTTATTTAAACTGAAAACAAAGTAGCTTTCAAAATTCAAAATACTTTACATTAATGACTTATTTATGGTGGATTTTCATTTTATAAATGATTTTTTCAACAATTTACTTATTAATTTTAGTGCACCTCAGTTTGTTCGTCTCTAAAACGGATTAAAGTGCTCATATTAAGAGCCGTATTTTTATATTTTCTACAAAAATAATTCTAAGAAGTTGCTGTGTTGCATAGCTACAAAATAGTAAGCAAATACAGCATTGGAGTTAATTACCCACTTCATAGTGTATTTTACTTTTCCTTGAAGGAAAATATGAACAAAACAAAACAAAACCTTTGTAATATTTATTTCAGGAGCTCATTTATGCTTTGTACTGAGAAAATGGTTCATAAACTATGGTTTATGAAACTTCAAAACATCTTAAAACTTCAATTACTTGAGATTAAATATTTTTCACTTAAGTTATTAGGAATATGTTTGTACTAGGTTTCTTTGTTATTAAAAAAAACCCCAAACAACAGTATAAATCTTGCTGAATAACAATTTTATATTCCTAATTTCTCTTTTTGAAGGATTAATTGGGGCAAGGTTGTGCAAACTGTTGAATGGTGTATTCCTCAAAGAGCATAACGTCTTCACCTATTATTGACATCCAAACCAAGGGTGAAAATCATTGAGAACCTCAAGATACTCTACTCCTGACAGGAATGAATGTACTGTTGGATCTCATTTAATGGTGGTTAAATCTTCTATTCGCTGGCATGAACTTTTCACATTTTCGTAATAAATAGCCTTAATGTAGTTTTTTAGTTAGACTTTTTTTTTTAAATTAGTTGGGTTTTGGTTTCTTTTTTTTGGTTTGGAATGTTTATTTGCATCACCCTTCATGTGAGTCTGGCCCTCATCCTGTATAGACCTGTCCATGTATTTTCCTTGGTATACTCTAGTATTTGTGATAACTTTGAAAATATTACTCCCAGTATAAGAAGCCTTCTGCTGTACTGTGCTCTGTGGGACACGTGCTGATACAGGTGGGCCAGCATTTCTTGACAGTCAAATGAAGGCATAGCCGGAGGGGACACAGCCAACAACTTCAAATCCCAATTGCAAAGCCACATGAGAGCTGTTGGAGCAGGAGTTAATTTAAGGCAGTGTTGTGTTTATCTAAGGCTCAAGACTGGTAGATGGGGACTACATCAATCATCAGTTACAAGATCTTTAGTGCAGAAATTATAAATTGCCTCTTTTTCATCCTTAAGGGTCATTCATGGATGCCCTTCTGGTCAGCTAGCTGAACCGCCTGTTTGTAGTTAAAATGTGATCATACTTTTTGTCTGCTAGCTCAAACTAAAATAACAGGAAAAAAAATTGAAAAGTATTTGCAAGGATACTTCTTATAATTTTGCAATAGAGCATTAAGCTCACTCTCTTCCTGGTACATGTCTTGCCGCAAGTAGAGCACCTGTCAGTAGGAATAAATGCTTTGAGGACATATTGGTGTTCAAAAGGGAAGGTCAAATCCTCCTACTGTCAGGGGCTAAAATGACACTACAAAGTTTTTAGGACTTCTTTACCAGTAATTCTGGGTCTAATAAGGTCTGACCCCAGCAGCACTTATAGAAATAAGACTTCTAATTATCATATAACAAAGTATTGAAATTAGGGCCAGAGCTTATTGCTGCATAAATACCAGTACCAGGGTCCTTTTGGAAAATACTTCTTTTTGACCAAGAATTAGAAAAACCTTAAAAAGGTGAGTACTAAGCAAGTTTGTACTGCATGGGCATGGGATGAGGCATATGCCTTGTACTGTGATCTGAAAAAACATAATTTAGGAAAAACATTATTTTGGAAGCACTGGAATTACTGAAGTCTCATTTATGACAGAATAGTGAATCTTATACACTGGAGTCTTCATCCTCTAGATTCATAGGAAATTTCAGGTAGCAAAAGATCTCAGTAGATTGTCTAGATCTCTCTTGTCCTGCTAAAATACACTAAGTTTCTTCCTGTTCTCTTCTCCATGTAATTTAGCATTGTCACTGCTATTTCCCCTGCCATTAGTTGACCTGCTGGCTGCTATATGCTGGATCTGCAGGTCAGAATTACGTACAACTGATTAGACTTGCAGGTTGTGAGGCAATTCAAGCAGCCTGGATGAGGGCTCTTTGCTTCCTTCACTGGCTCTATTAAATGCCTGTCGGCCAGTTGTAAAATCTTTTAAGGTCTGTGATCTCCACCCTTTTGATAAACTCAGTTGAAATTATCTAGAGGTTTAAAACGTATTTAGGGTATGAGAGACTGATGTGTTGTCAGTCAAATTGCTAATATTTGTTTCCTTAAGAAATCAAGCTAAAGACAATTGCGTTATTGCACTTACACAGAGGAATCTAGAAGTAGTCTTTTGTTAACTTCCTAAGTCTTTGCAGTATTTTTTATTTTCCACTGATTTACATTTTTATCTCTAGAACTAATATGTACATGTATGGGTATTTATACATATATATATGTATATAAATATTGATTGTAGTTGCTTGGATACTGATAGCTCAGTTCTGATTAAATCACTTGTGCAGCAAATTGTTAATCTTATGTAATTCTGAGCACAAGGAACTCAAGGGAAGGTCAATGTAGCCAAGAAACTTGAGTGAACTGAACACCAGATTCAGAGGTGATTAGCAACTTTAAACAACCTCTGGGCTCAGTACTTGAAGTAATCATGTTAGAGATTTTTTTCCCTAGGATTTTCATTAGGCTGGTGAGTTAAAGAAAAGGAGTAATGCAATAAATCATTAGTAGAATCATATTTTACAAGCTGACTCAGTCTTTGCTTGGTGATGTAATCTTCCCCTTTTTGCTTAATGTTTCTATTGTAGCGAAGTACCTGTGCGTGTGCAGTTACAGGCTTTTTTTAATCTTCATTTTTTAATTAATTTGAGATTTGTCATTTTACTGAAATAACCAGGAGTTCTGTTTATATTAAAGTTAGCCAATCTTGTTGCAAGCCAAGTATGAACATCAGAGTCTGAATCCACATAGTGTATACAATGTGGTTTTTATACTCCTACAGGCAACACATTTGATTTAAAAAAAAATTACACTATTTGAACATGAATAAGAATAAAGTAATTAAACTTGTATAATAAGATCTTGATTATTATTAGTAGTAATATAATTGGAAGCAAGGAGATAAATCAGTTTTGTGAATAAATAATGTGACACCTTCTTCATGCTTTGGCTTCCCATCTGTAGATAAATGAAATTGTGTCATGTTTTTGTATAACATTTTTTCCAGTACATAGACTTTCAACTATAGAAGAGATTTGTGTTTTCTGAGCAATATGGGCATAGAGTAAAACTATCACAAATGTTAAACAAACAATAATTTTAAGGTGTTACCAATGCAACAACCTTAAAGGCAGAAGAAAAGGAGCAGTCTGGATGACTAGCAGAGGAAAGACAATAAGACTACTTTAAGGGTCTGTTGTTTTACCTTCAGAGGGGTGAAGTAGCTTTTGGAGAAAGTTGATGATATAGGGTGGGGCAGGGGAAAAAAGCTCCCTTATCATCCTGGCTGTGCAGCCCGAGGCTGTTCCTATGCCCAGGTTAGTGTCACAAGAAATAGCTGAATCCAAGGATGTGCTAAGCGTTTGTCTCATTTTAATCTGGTTGGTAAAGAAAGTAAAGTCAGCCTTTCTGTTCTGCTCAGTCTCTACCAGCCAGAGCCTGGATTAGCGACCAGAAAATGTTTCACTGTGCTGGTAGGAGACAGCACATCTCATGGCAATGCCCTGTGAGGAAAGTAACAGGCTGGAGATCATTCCTGATATTCATGTCGTCTGCTTGGGGTGTTGCAGAATGGACAACAGAACAAGGAGGAGCAAAGGGCAGAACTTACAGGAGTTATTCTTGTTTTGTGTTAGAACTGCTGTAATCACACTAAAATAAACCTTTTAGTTCCCCATTTTCTCCCTTCCTCCCCACTCCCAATCCCCCTGAATTTCTGGAACAATAAGAATTCAGACTTCTGTGTGCTTCTCAGCCTAAAAAAAAGGTGGTCAAACGCTTCCCTTGCAAATCCAGACTCTCTTGGGTCATATTACCAATGGAGGAACTGTCATAGGAATTACAAAGGATACTGTGTCTTGTTTCTTTTATATCTGTAGTCATTTTATGGTGATAAACGTCTATCATATTTGGAATTTCCTGCCAAAATAACATTCAGATATATGTGAAAATTTGACTTTTTAAGAAGTTTGCGTGAATGAACCAAGAATGTATGAATATAATTTCCTGCTTTAGTCTTTGGGATTTTTAAAAACTATTTTTCAGCTCTATGTCCAGACAAAGCATTTGCCGAATAAGTAATTTCCCAATACGCTAGCTACCTCCTTGACATCACTCTTCCTTTGTAGAGCAGTACAAAGAAGGTCAGTATCGCTAATCTCTTCTTTTACATACGGGAATACACCTAAACTATTTGCTGCTGTGATATGAGCCATCTGGATGAAGACCTATGCCTAGCTTAAGCAGTTTTTTAGGCATAAGCCCCACTCCCCCCTGATCCATTTGGAGGACAGTTAACGCACCTTTGGTTCAGGTTATTTGGGAGCAGGATAACTAGTAAGATTTTAGTAGAAATTCCCTTTTGTAAATTGACTCCTGCACTTATACTGCAACTTAAGTTCTGTTACTGCTGGGCTGAACTCCATATCAGTCTGGAGAGGATCCAGGTTTCAAGCGCATAGTTCATCCTGATGGATGATCTTCAATGTAATAAAGGCCAATCTTTTGCATTGGATAATGGCTCATTTTGGTTTCTTAGTATATAAATCTATTCAAAGCTTTTTATAAAATGTTCTACATTCCCTTATTGCATAAAAATAACTTATAGTTATGCAATGTGGAAATGACTTTTTTCAGTGTTAGAAAACTTAAGTTACATTAACCTTATTAAAAATGCTAGATTTTGAAATGTTTGCATATCCATTTGACTTGAAAAATTGTTTCAGTTAACATAAGATGATTTGAATTCTGGATAAACATGTTCTATGGAAATACATGAAGCAGAAAGTTTTCTATAAAAACCTGGATTTTAGGGTACAGTTGTATAAATTGTATTAGTTTTATTGTAGCAGTTCAATTGTTTGCCTTGTAGAAGCATTTTGAAATTGTAAATATACAAAATCCAACATTGACAGTTTGTTTTGGCTTGTTTTCTTTTGAGTGGAGAGGGAAACTAAAGCAAAGTGGAATGATGTGAAATTTAAATTTGCATAGCAATATGTAATTTAGATATTATTCATAAAACATCTGAGGCTAATAAATTGAGTTTTTTAGCACAGAAATTCATCTGCAGGAGAATGAAGGCTAATGCTTTTGATCTCAGTCGATATATTGCTCAGCCTACAGAAAAATCCACATACATAACCTGACTATTTTACTTACCCCCCATATTGTGAAGGTATTTCAGTCTCCACCAGGGAAAGTTGAAGTTGTTAAGTGTCATAGCTGATATTCTGATACACTTCTGAACTAAGCTCCAAGGGAGCTATATTTAGTGTCTGTGTGTCTATGCACAGAAGGAAACAAGCTACATCCAGTGCCATCTTACTCGTCCTTCCTTTGCTCAGGAACTGCAGGAGGCACAGAGGGGGGCGATGAGAATTCACGCCGGCAGACATCATCTGTATCACCGCACTCCGGGGTGCAGCTCTCGCATACTGCAGGCTTTTATCTAGTGGAAAACCGGTGATTGATATTTCCATGCCTGATAATTGGCAGTTATATAAAAACAGATTCAGCTACCTAAGTCTGAAATTTCCCAGCAGCAGGGCGATGTAGTTCTGGTATCAGCTGCTCTGCGGCAGCAGGTCCCTGCTGTCTGTACACAGCTGCTTTCCTTTTAGGGGGCAGTGCAGAGCGGCATGTCAGTGTTTGCATGGGTTATTCAGAAACGTGCTCACAAAGTGTCAGTTATTGCTGAGCTGGGAGCTCCTAACTCTTGCCAGCGGAGAGGGAGCGCAGGTCTTGAGCTGCTTGCAGCATATGCAGCAGGGAAAAAAGACAGAGTGGAGCGGGGTACTGGTTTAGGGTGGGTGGGCAGTAAAGATAGAGACAGAGCTGGATGCAGTCTGGTGGAGGGTAATGCTGGTTCGGCTGTTCGGTGCAGGGATAAGTAGACGTGGTAAAAGGCAGAAGATCTGGTCTGGGGCTTCCATGTGGAAGGGATGGAGCAATGCCATTCATGCTCAGTGCTGAACAGCCGTGTGGGCTAGCACATAGCCTGACTTTCTGCTTGAGCATTCAGCTGCTGCTGTTACATGGGTAAATATTATGGATCTCTTGTCTTGAACACATGCTCAGCCTGTCCCATGGTTGGACCTACAAGCAGGAAATTCAGCTAACAAACAGGGGGGAGAAATTTTCTGGGTTTTAAAGTTCCTGGTTTTGGCTTCCGTTAAAGAATTGTGACTTTTAACAAATCCTGTTTTGGTCCCTCATTAAGGATACACAACTTCCATGGGAGATGTATCCACAATCATCATGTTCTTGTCAGCAATAAAATCAGGAAGAACCATTTTGCTTAAAATATTTTGGAGTAAAACAAATTCTGTTGTTTTTTGTTGTTGTTGTTTTTTTTAAGGACAGCTATACTACTGGAATAATTGTGCTTGCCTTTGTTTTTTATCATTGTAAGTCCAATTGAAATGACTTCATTTATTATCCCACTAATTTAAGTAATGCTTTACCTTTACCATTGTTGCAGCAGAATTAGTCCATGCAGCTCATCTATTTACCTGTCTATCTGTTTTCAGATACATTTAGCATTTGAGGGTCAGTTTTTCCCCACCTAATAGCTTGTAGTGCCACACATTAATTACCTTCTGTGTGAAGAAATTCATCCTGAACTCCCTTGCTGACCAGTCTTTTCTTAGCTTTGGTTCATGCCCTTTGTTTTTCAGCCCATTACTCTGTCATATAATTTCAGGGCATCTGCCTTCTATATGCCCTTCAAAATTGTGTCTCTTAATCATTGTATTCTGCTAATTGCTTCTACCCTAATTAGTACATACCTTGCCTAATCTCCTTTCAGAACTTTTGCCCCATGTTACTATCTCAATTGTTCATTGTCTCCGTGTCTGTTCTCACCATCTGGTTTATCAGACTGTGTCAGGTATTCTGACTAATCACCTGCAGCAAGGTCCACATACCTTTCATTAAAAACCCAAGCTCTGGGACCAAATATCACAAATTTGTGGCCAAAACCTATGTCCTGTCATGAGTTCAATCTAGACAGCAGGTGACACAATAATGTTAATGTTTCACTTCTCATCCTATCTCTATGTTCATATTAAATTGCTGTCAGTACTTCCTAATAACCTTTTAAATGCAGAAGGGATCAAATATACAGACAGATACTTCCAGAATATTGTAAAGTAACAAGCTCTAATGAAAAAAAACCACAAAAACAGGTTCCGTGACATTGTTGGAGAATGTGAATCCAATTAATATGAAATTATTCCTCAAAAGTGGATTTTTCTTACTACTGAGACTGGGAAAAATGGACAGATACCATTACATGCAGGGGAATTAGACTAAACCAGTGTATTAAGAGCTAATTGCTAGGCTGGTGTACTGAGCCTGGCTAGGATAGAGTTAATTTTCTTCATAGCAACTCATATGGTGCTGTGTTTTAAGTTTTTGACCAAAAAAGCACTGGTAACACACTAATGTTCTAGCTTTTGCTGAACAGTGTTTGCACAGCATCAAGGCCGCCTCTGTTTCTCAGGCTGCCCGCCTCCCCCCCCCCCCCAGTAATAGACTGGGGGTGTGTGCAATAGACTGGGAGGGGACACAGCTAGCCAGATGACCTGAACCAGCTAAAGAGATATTTCCTACCATATAACATCATGATCAGCAATAAAAGGGAAAAGAGGAGGTTTTAGGAGGGTTAGCCATGTTTTGCTCAGGAAGTGTCTGAGCATCAGTCTGCCCATGGGAGTGATTGCCTTTGCATCACTTTTTTCTTTTTTTTTTTTCCTTTTTTCTTCTTTTCTTTTCTCTTTTTTCTTTCTCTTTTCTTTTCTTTTCTTTTCTTTTCTTTTCTTTTCTTTTCTTTTCTTTTCTTTTCTTTTCTTTTCTTTTCTTTTCTTTTCTTTTCTTTTCTTTTCTTTTCTTTTCTTTTCTTTTCTTTTCTTTTCTTTTCTTTTCTTTTCTTTTCTTTTTTCTTTTCCTTTCTTTTCTCTTCTTTTCTCTTTTTTTCTCTTCTCTTCTCCTCTTCTCTCCTCTTCTCTCTTCTTCCACTTACCCTTCACTTATTAAACTTTGTTTTGTTTTATCTTGACCTCCAGTTTTTCTTGCTTTTATTCTTCCTTTCCTCTTCCTCCATCCCACTGGGGATATGGTGGAAAGTAGGAAGTTAGCAAGTGACTGCTTACTGGGGTTAGCCCACAACAGCTGACGATATGAATAAAGCACAATCAGGAGATGTTCCTGTTGAGGCCCCAAGTCCTGGTAAATTTTGTATCCTCGTAGTGGTAGGTAGGTTGCCAGGGCACTAGTATTTAATTCTGGCCCAGTATTTCTTCAGCACTAGTGCTCTATCTAGACTCAAGTTTTGACAGAGGTAGAAACTCTGAGTGCAAAATAATAAATGAACTTAAAGTATGGAGTTTGAGGGAGACATAGTCTATTCCAGTTTAGAGATTTCTGGTTTGTGTCCCTTTATTATGGAAATGCATACCATACTGATCAGGATTCAGTGGGATCTTGCAAAGACAGATAGTGGGAAGTTCTGACTGCAGTTCAGCACAGAAGGAAACTAAGAAGGTGTTAATAACACAGGGAAACAACTCCAGTATGATATGGGGATCATGTAAATTTGTTTCTTGTTATGTATATTGTATTGATTTTATTCTCAGAAACTTGTAAGCAAGAACATTGCTGCACAGTATTTTCACAGTTGTTATATCATTATTTTGTCACTTTTCAGTGCCACTTAATGCATCTATTTTACACCCCCCCAACCTTATCAATATTGGTTCCTGCTGTTCTTGAAGGGCAGGGACAAAAATGGGACCAAATCTCATTGAACAAAGCCAAAAGCATATTTATTACTGTACAGACAGTTAACTCTACACATCTGAATTATGTTCCTCAATTTCAGTATGTCCCTGAGGTTCAGAGCTTCCTTAAAGTCTACCAGTAAAAGTAAGTGGTCTTCCTTGATTAGAATATTCTTTCTTTTCTTGTTGTAAAGAATAAGTCTCAGTGAAAAGCAAATGCAGAGTATAATTTCTTTTTACATTTAGTTTCATGATTTTTTGTATTTATTTTCCCAAGTCATTCATAAAATGTGCTTGGTTATGTATCCTAAAATGTGCAGGGATACTTTAATGACATTTATTCTACTTTTTTCATTTAAATATGCCATATGTGCATGAATAGTCATTATACCTTTATAAATTACTTTTATAAATTTACACTTTTTAATTAATCTACTCTATCCCAGTATAATATCCCAGTATATGTGAAAAGGTTTTTACTCAAAGTTTCTTCATAATTGAGATAGTTTATGCAATACACATTAGTAATGCATATTAACATTTTCAAAATTATTCCAAGCTAAGCCATAGAAATCCTCCCTGCTCCAAACTTCTGTGCTTTTATGTTTTGCAAAATTTTAACATTGTGAATATATGTTGATATTCCAATAGTACTGTTATGAAAGCAGGAGGCAGGAGATATATATATATGCGCGCATATTTTCATATTTATAGCCATCATGCATGACCTAACAGTAATGGCGAAAATACATCTAATAAAATGCCAGAACAAGGATTAAAATTGAATTCAGTAATTTATATGGACTTTGACTCTATCATTACAGTACTGATGTGTTATTGCAAAAATTAAGTCACACAGTGTCAGATTGTTGAGTAGCTTCTGTTTAATAGATCCATTTAAAATCAGGGTGTTGCCAGAGAAAGTATTCTTGGCAATTGCAGGGTAGGGGAAGTTTTTATTACCTCAGTTCTTTTAGGATAATGTGTATAAATGTATCTTTACACATAATGAAACTAATAGCTAGATGCCATTCACCAAAAATACACTTGACCTATCTTTTATGGGCTGAGATATTTTATGGGCTCCATTAATCATTGAGGATTAATGACTTTTTAGTATGGCATATGCACACATGTGAAACAGGTCCTCATGAAGGATTTTATAGTTGAAGATTAGTATCTGGAAAGAGATCTATTACTCTATCTTAAGTTTCAAATATTATTTCAAACACCAGAGGAATAAGCAACAGGGTATAAATTAAAAATATAAAACAAACATCTTTTATATTCTCTTTTGTATGTTTGACTTGGTGGGTTTTGGGTTTTGTAAATCCAAATCTTGTAAACAAAAATTCTTTCAAGGACATATATTATCTTCTGATTTCTAACACTAGGCAAGTCAACATCTGATAATGATTAATAGTTATGTCTCTATTCTATGGACAAGTTAAAGAACATATTTGGTAGAAAACCAAATGCAGATGGCATTTTTTTCTGTAATTTCTAATGAAAAAAGAATCAATAGTATGCACAGAGTCTGCTCAGGCCCTTTCTCTGGACAATGTTTACTGGTTGTACCAACATATTTGTAGTAAAAAAGAAAAAAAAAATATTATTGGTGCTCATGGGAAAATAACATAGAGATAGGTCTCATCAATGTGTATTTGATAAGTTAATATGTGACTGCTGATGGTTGCTTCTAACAGTTTGTCATTGAATGAGAGGCTAGAGGAGAACGTACTGGAGAGGAACTGTAGTTTTTTTGGGGTAGTTTTAAATGAAAGTCTTCCCTTCATCCCAATATGTGAGAAATCATTCACTAACATATTCCCAGTTTCATGACTGGGATACTATTCAGATACTGTTGTCAGCTCTGGCTGAAGTTGATGTACTAAAGGAGAACATTATATGCTAACGATGTGAAATAGTCTGCAATGTTCTATTCCTTTTTTCCATTTCTGCTTTTTTGGGGAGGATATGGAAACTGAATCAAGTTAGAAGGAGTTTTCTTGATATCTGGCACTTCATAGGTTTATAACTGAAAACATTACTAGATGCTTTCGGCATTAAGTAGCAACATTTCATCATCACAGGAGAATCATTTATGAATTGGAAAGACAAAGAGTTCTCAGAACCATGCCAACTCTCTCAAAACTCTTCATTTCCTCAAAAGCAAAAGAATACTATTTCAATAATGGAAGAAAATGGAAAAAGGCAGTATGGATCAAACTTAGGTTTGTGCAAGGGTGGGACAAAAAGTAGATAACATAGTTAAACTCACAAAAATTGAATGTATCATCTGACACTCTAATTGGAAGGAAAACTCTGGAAATGAGCAGATGGTGCCATTAACTAAATCAATTATGGGGCCATACTGATGTAATAAGGATTGTGTTGCCATGAATCATCTCACTAGTACCTACGTCCCACACTTTTGATGGTGTGTGTTAATGACTTGGCAAAAACACTTGCAATTTTTAGGTTTTTTTCTAAGTACAAGTCAAGGAAGAATAAAATTTGATTCAGTTCTGGAGGACTGAAACAAGCTTTTTTTAATTGCAGGCTTTTCAGAACATGAGGTGTAAACACACATAATCTATAAAGCAGCCAGCACTCTTCAGTGATTCAAAGCCAATAAACAGATGTTAACAATTTGAATGCATGCATTTAAGCCAATACTGAGCTTCCACTAATATGTGAAAAATATTCTGCAAGAATTCACTTATTCCTGTTCTTAACAGAACTTCATCCTGCTGAATGCAATGTGTCATAATTTCAGGAGAAGAAACAATGATGGAAGAATATGATATATATTAGTGACTTTATCACTTGCAAAAGGAAGAGAGAGTACACTTCAGCAGAGAGAAAAGTCATGTTTGGCAAAACAGGTAGTTCCTCAGATGGAAGCATGTTAAAATTAACAAAAGTATGTGCACTCCTAACTGGATGAATATTTAATAGAGCGAGATGTGTGAAAATGTTTTAGATTGGGAAATTTTGTCTTTAAATTTTTTTAATAAATAGGTGGGCAGAAGGAAAAGTTTACACAAAGTTATATTATATTCTAAACACTGAAACTTCCATTGTAACTTTCTTCAGGCATTAGGGAAATGAAGGTATCAACCAGAACTTTGTCATGTAGATTAAGAGGAAATTACTATTTACTATAAACACCAAATGGTTATATTTAGTTTTCAGTAATTACTTATTATCTGTAAATGTGTCTGCTTAATATTGAAATACCGAAAAGAATAGTATGTACTGTACCTTAAGACTGGTTTTTTTGTGTGGCCCTTCAAAGATCAGCATTTCTCTCTATCTAGTAGGCAAAATGAAATTCAGGACTGCAAGGTGTAAATGTTTGCTCCTGCTAAATCTAGTAAAAATGTGATTAAACAAAATGCTTTAAATAGAGAATGGAAATATGGGTAAATAAAAAGAATAACATTAATAACAATAATAATATAATAATTAATAAAATATAAGCCTACCAGCTATGAAGCAACAGGGTTGCTAACTGAAAATGATGGAGAACTTATACAATGAAAAAAGATCGCTGATGACTACTACACACTATAGAAGTGCAACCTGAAATTTTGCTTGACAGTTAGCATTGGGGTGATGATAGAGAACAATTTATTGTATCCTATGACATTGTTACAAATCCCTCCCTTCTATTTCTTCTCTTCTCTTACTGAAAACTCCTAGGTACCAATCCTTTGCTTTTCTGATACTCTAATCTGCTGCTCATTGTTTAGCTTACAAACAGCACAATCAGCATTATCTGAGAAATAGAAAAGGTTACTTTCCATACACTTTTGGCAACACCAATGAAATGTAGTTGTGTCATGTCTTGCGTGTCATACACCACCATTAATGTGTGGGTTTTCTATTATTCCTTTAATTAAATGGTGTGGAAGATAAGGAAAAGACTCCCCAGGCAAGAAACAAAGGCAATATTTCCTCTAGTCCTCTAGAACATAATACTGCCACCTGCTTTGTTGCATCTTCTGATGTTATAAACCACATATTGCTATGTTGCAATAATTCACTGCATTGTTTGACGTTGCTGACTGAGCTGGAGAAGCACAAATTAGGATGTGAAGAGGTGTATCAAGTGGAAGATGTGAAATATATGCATATATTATAACATTCATATTCCCAGTATTGTCACATTCAAGACTGCAGATTTTACCCCTGCTTTGTCATCTATCTTTATGTCAGAAATGGGATTTTAATCTCAAGCACTGAGGTAAAAACTTTCTTTCTGATCTCTTCAGTCTGGAGGAAAAGTAGCTCTGAATGTCAAGTAGCTCTGAAGGTCACTGGTGTTGTAGTCCTAAAAGTTTGCAGTCTCAGAGACACAATTCACTTAAAATGTTGGAGTGGTAATTTAATATCTAAACATCTACCTTTACATCAATGAAATTCATAACAAAGAAGGTAATGTAGCCAAAATAATTAGATTCTTTGTACAATAAAAACAAAGAGCAAGAAAGTTCCAAGTTTATGTTCCTCATCTCTTTTTTTGATGCAGTATACACCTGTAGTAGACCCACAGGTGCTCAGAGATCTTCACACATATTTTCTTCTTAAAAAGGACTCTGTTTATAAAACCCAATGCTCCATAAAAAAAGAGAGATAGAAGTATTAAACTTTTAGAAGACGAAGCCAGCAGAATTTGCAGCTTGATCACATACACTAATGTGGATAAACTGAAGAAGTGCTTAGAAGAAGGAGGAATTAAGAGACAGCACTTCAGTTGCTCAAAATTTCTCAGAAATTCTGTAGATGTTAAAGGTAAGTTTTAAAGGGTCTGAGATTTTATGTACCTAAACTTTACTTTTGCGAATAGACCTGAATTTTATCTGTAGTATGGAAAGACGTTTTCAAACATCTGAAGACTCCACAGAGCCCTTCATAAATGTGCATTATAGTGGAGCTTATAGCTTGAAATTGCAACAACAAATAGTAAAATGGGATTTTTTTTGTAGTTTTGTGTGAAAACATTGCACAGTAATTTAACCTACACCAAATTAATGATGGTATTTACCTCAGAGTATCCTTTAACTGTAAAGAATGACTTTTTATTGGGGTGCCATATAACTTTATCAGTCAAAAGACTGCGGTAGTTTTAGCCTCTTTTCAGACAGCACTGTATTGTACATAAAATATTCATGATACACATACTCCTTGAAAAGCAAAACAGGAGCAAACATATCTAGCTCTCTGTGCATTTGCAATGGTTAAGATGTGGAAGAGTAATTCATCCCTCTGAAAATATTAGTAAGTAATGTTAGAAAAAGAAATGTCAGCTGCACCATATGCCCTATAAATGTCATTTGTAAAATAGAGACTTTTTTCTTTCAGAGGCTGTAGTCTAAATTACTTACCTGTCTTTTGAGGAAATTGAAAATATCCGTAATGTGATAAATTATCTTAAAAAACATGGAATCTTATTTGCCTTTATTTTTTTTGAAAAGTACAACTCTACCATGGGAAAAGGACTTGTATCATTCTGAAGCCGTATACGTGCAGAAAAACTTAGTAATAATACATAAAATATGAATGTTTCAACTAAAAGCCCACCTTATTGCTGAAATACCATATTTTTACAAAACTCTCGAGCTATCTCAAGCCCCCTTCAAAGTTTTCCTTCCTGTAAACCTTTATTATTGTAACAAGCCCCACAATATGTAGGGATTTTTTAAGATATTCTAAATCCAACCCTGTTTCACACTTCAGGTAACAGAAGGATAATGTATTTGTTTAAAAACCTCTGTTTTGCCGTGTTGTTGTTATATTTAAACAACTTGTTCCAGACCACTTAGATTAGTTTTAAATTTTATTATCTGGCTTATACCAGAACAGATATTGACTGTGTCACAGGAATTCAGATGGTGCATTCGGATTGAGTGGATGGTCTGATCTGCTATGGTATATGCCATATTAGTGCCATTCAAAACATATTATCAAAGACTTGTGATACACTGTGGTAATAAATAAGCTCACATTAGCTTAACAGTGTAAGCTTTCAAATAGGGGTTTTCATAACACTTGGGTTATATATTATGTCACCTTGAAGAATCTTATTTTTAGATACTATAACGTTCCCAGTGGAGGAACCGTTTGTTGCAGTCCATAGCAGTGTGTGGGCCAATTTGTCTTGTTTTTCTTGGTCAAAATTGCCTTGGAAACTCATACACTGCATGGATGACCTTCTCCCAGCTTACTCCACCATATCGTGTTATTGAGGGAAGATAGAAGGAGCGGACGGTTTATGATTATGCCTGGCTGCTGCTAAATAAGATTATTCTGGAGGGGGGAAAAAAAGAAAAGACCAAAAAAAAAAGGAAAAAAAAAAAGGATGATATGTAGAGGGGTGAACGTAAAAAGGTAAACAAAAACAAAAACAGGAGGACATATTTCAGGCTCTGTTTCCCTTGCATGTGAAAAGATTATTACTGTTTCAAGAACTCTTTTACAAATTAAGAGGATGGGTGACAGCAAGAAAATGAGAGCTTTCAGATGTCTCCTAGTGACTCATAGGTCAGCTATTGTTGCTGAGCATGAAGTCATATGGTATGGAATATCCCTTTGGTCAGTTAGAGTCAGCTGTCTTAGCTGTGTCCCTGCCCAACTCCTTGTGCACCCCCAGCCTACTTGCCAGTGGGATGGTGTGAGGAGCAGAAAAGCCCTTGGCTCTGTGTAAGCACTGCTCAGCAGTAACGAAAACATCCCTGTGTTATCAACACTGTTTTCAGCACAAATCCAAAACATAGCCCCATACTAGCTACTGCGAAGAAAATTAACTCTATCCCAGTCAAAGCCAGTATAGAGGGTTACTAGATTTGAATAAGGTTATTGCTGCGAACAGTAGTGGATTCTGTTCAGTGGCCAAGGACCTTTAGTCTGCCAATGCAAGTAGTTCACAGAGTGTTGTGGTTTAATCACAGCTGGCAACTAAGCACCACGCAGCCACTCGTTCACTCCCCCACCACGGTGGGATGGGGGGAGAGAATCAGAAGGGTAAAAGTGAGAAAACTTGTGGGTTGAGATAAAGACAGTTTAACAGGTAAAGCAAAAGCCACGCGCACAAGCAAAGCAAACCGAGGAATTCATTCACCACTTCCCATGGGCAGGCAGGTGTGCAGCCATCTCCAGGAAAGCAGGGCTCTATCACGTGTAGCAGTTACTTGGGAAAACAAACACCATCACTCCGAATGTCCCCCTCTTCCTCCTGCTTTCCTCAGCTTTATATGCTGAACATGACGTCATATGGTATGGGATATCCCTTTGGTCAGTTGGGGTCAATTGTCCCGGCTGTGTCCCCTCCCAAATCCTTGAGCACCCCAAGCCTACTCACTGGTGGGGTGGGGTGAGAAGCAGAAAAGCCCATGACTCTGTGTAAAGCACTGCTCAGCAATAACAAAAACATCTCTATATTATCAACACTGTTTTCAGCACAAATCCAAAGCATAGCCCCATACTACCTACCATGAAGAAAATGACTCTAACCCAGCCAAAACCAGCACACAGAGATATATTACCTCATTATGTTTTAAATTATATGCTCAATAAGACGACTGTTGTGCATCATTTGAAGGTTGTGAATAGTCCATGTTTTCACAAGACAGTATGTGTGTGTGCATGTGCATGCATGCAGGTGTGTTTGAACTCCTATAGGAAAATTTTAATTTCCAAGTCATTAGGAAGTCTTATGTTCAGAATATACAGTGGAGTTTTCTTGACACATTGGTCATCTTTAGAGTCACAGATTCTTATTAAGTACATCACACTGTTTGTGTGGAAGCAGGTTATACTTCCATAGGCAGTTTATCAGACTTGTTGTAGCCTATACTGTGCAACTATTCCAGATTGAGGTATATCAAGGCCTTTAGTGAACTAGTTGGGGACTGAAGCCTCAGTACAACATTTCTTCATTATAATCTTTCTAAAAAACTGTAATATTTTCCTAAAACCTGCAGGACAAATTTTAAGGGGAAATCCACCACCCCCTCAAAAAAAAAAAAAAAAAAATCTCTTTGGAGGAGGGCTTGTATTTGGTTTTTTTTAATGTGTTTGTAAAATGCCTAACACAATGAAGGTGTTGATTCTGACTTGAAACTTTTTGAGAGCAACTGTGACACTGAGATACAATTTCAATGTTTAATTTTGCTTGCTCTACCTTCTTTGAGGAGGTTGATGTTACATCTTTCTGTGGTGTAACTTGTTGTTAAGGGCAGAAAATAAAGCTTCCAAAAGATGAGGTGGCAGAACTCAAAGATCTTTATCTCTTCATCCAGGCTAAAATTGGTGGAGTCAACAGGGCTAAACAAGATTACAGCTGCTAAGGTTCTATGATAAACATTTTGTAGGAACTTGTAGAGACAAATTCACATCTCCATCAAAACAGAGTTCACTTGTCACTGTGGGTAAGGTGCACAGGAAATGAAGGCACGTCTCTCAAGCTGTCCCTGTAAACCATCTCTCAAGGAAAATAAAAGTGCTTCAGTACCTCAAAGGACTACTAAGAAGTAAAGAAGTAATACTAAAAGTAGGGAGGAATTTCAGGCCAACAACAAAAAATAGATTCTTAATCACATGTTGTTTTAAAAAGTAAAATATTGAATTATTTTAGCCAAAATCCATTCCAATTACAAAAGTTGAAAATGACATCCAGCTCTAGCTATTGTTCAATTGATCTGATACAGATTGACAATGAATGATTGCCTATTAACAAAAGTTGATTTTAACTGAACACAGAAATGCTGAGCAGCTTACTAATAAAAAGTGAGATCAACAATAGCTAAAGTTTAACTAAAACCTTTGTTGGGCTGTAAACAGAAGATTAAAAAACATATGCGGCCTAAAATAAACTCCATATCATTATTATTGGTTTATCTATCACTTATATCCAGTTAATTCCTCCTTATCCTAGCCCTGGCTGCTGTTCATAAAGAGAGGATCGGGCAGAACATCAAAATCTCCTGAGAAATCAATAAAGCTGGAGCCTCTTGTGTAAATTCATTGGAAAGCCAACAAAATCATTTGTAAATTTTAAAGGTTCAGAGAAGGAAAAAAGACATGCTGAAGTTCAGATTGGTATATTAAAAGTACTTCTGCTTATTTATTGCAGTGTCTGCTCTTGAGTAATTTTTTCCAAATTGCAATAAAGAACAAATCAAATGGAATGGGTCAGTAACTCCTCATCTGTCACAAGCTACTGGATTTTTCATATAATAGTTATTAAAATATGCTCTTGCTCATTTGTTAATTCTCCAGACATCTGTTACAGTTTTCAGACTTTCATAATTGAATCTGCAATTATGTTTATTGTTAGTGTAAGGGCTCACAAAACCATACTTCTTTACCATTCTCCAAGATTTTGTCAATAATGTATAAACAGTAATTGGAGACTTTAAATTAGAGGTCTCTCCTTGTGGCTCCAAAAGTCTTGATGTCCCCTGATTGAGAAACACGAACCTGTCTTGATCAAATAATTGTTACACCCGACTGCCATGGTTAACGAAGGGTAAACCTCAAAAGTTTAGTGAGAGTTCAGATAATCATCCATAACCTGCCATGCGCAACTAAACTACTCAGAGAATTGGCCGTGTGATTCACAAAGCTTCTCTTTTGGATATTCAATGGTTGTCCCTGTCTCACTGTGATTACACAGCTCTTGACATGAGCAGGGGAAAAGCCATTTTTGGTCCTTTACTTTCAGAAAATACAGAATATGTAAAGAAAAACTGAATTAGGAAAGGATTTCTAGTGGCTGACAGATGTCTGAAAATCTTATGCTAGAATTCAAGGAGAAGAATAAACCTGGGGTGCCTGTTTTAGCACAGGGAAGCATTCAATTAGCAGAATGAAGCTGCAAGTAGGAAGATTTGACAATTCAGTTGGGCTAGGCAGAATCCAAGGAGTATTAGGGGGATTTATGCAGGGTCAGCATGAAGTGGAAATTCAAATTTGGGATAAAGATGTAAGACACACTAAGTCAGTAAAGGCTTTTAATAGGACAATAGGATCAATAAAAATTGAATAGCCTGGAGAAATAGTAGATGAATTTATAGATGAATGGTAAGCAGAACCGAAAGCCAAGATCAGTTACTTAACAAGTAGGGATGAGTTGAAAGAGGATCTCATCAGTTTTGCAATGGCTGATTTAATATACTGTAGGTACCAACAGTATGGCATATCTCTGTTTTTAACGCTACAGAGCAAAGGACAACACATCAGACAATGCACTACTACTTCATTTGCCGTTTAATTCCTTTTCTGTCTTATAAACATTATTTACATTTGCTGTATGAGGGCAAAAGTTATATGTCTCACTTTGAACACTGGCAAGGGGAGGAGGGGAAGTTTTCATTTCATCTTTTAATTTTGTCTTTTTCTTTCTATTGTCTGGGAAAATAAGTTGTTCCCAGAGCCCAAATGACACCCATCGTGCAAGTTTACATACAACAAGGCGGTAGAACTAGAAGTGACAAGGACACTTAGTTATAAAAAGCTTTTGTTTTCATAAGAAAAGCCCTTGATTGGGTTAAGTCTGGCCTATTTTGCATTAAATTCAGCAGTGTCTACTATCAAAACATCTCAGAATATGAGCTAATGTTTGGAGACAGAACAGTGGAAATAAAAGTCCAGGTGCACTCTGGGATCAATGTTAATTTTTCAAAGCCTTTAATTTCCCCTCTTTTATCCTTTTCCTTCACAGTGAATCTTGCTTCCTTTCAGGACACATGATAATGAAAATGACTTATTTATTTTCATCTAATGATCATGATTGCCACTAGTAGAATTATCTCTGAAAACATCACACTTTTATCCTCCTGCTTTCATCTTTTTTGGAGGCATTAATCTTCAACGTAGGAAAGAAAGCAATATCTCAGGTCAGATCTACTCTTTCACACTATTCAGCTAGCACAGCTATTTTGGACAAAATCTGCTAAATAAATTTGCAATGCCTCCTCAAAAGTAGTTTACAATAAATACATAGTTATGACAGTAAGCAGCAGCATAATCAAACTTTTCTTTTTATATTTCAAAACTGGGTAACAGCAATGTATATTATTTCTGTGCTCATGATTCTGATCTTGACAAGACCAAGGACTGGAGAAGTCTGCAGAAATAAATTAACTGGGAAAAAATATTTAGTGTGACTTCTAAGTTCAATGTGTTAAAAGCATTTGATCACATAACTAAGGAATATGTTCCTAGCATACAGAATGTCTATGCCCACACAAATGGTCAATAAATAAAATTAAAAGCTCCCTGATGATCACAGTGATTTGGCTTTGCTGTGGTATGAGTGTCAGCACTATAGCTAGGATTGAAGTAACACATTTTAGACTTAGTTATCTATTAACAGCCTGGCCCTGTGTAAACTTGTGACAGCCTTAATGTAATTGAAATATCTTTTCTTTTTTTTTTTTTTTCCATCTAGATTTAATTTATTTTTAATAAATAATATTATTTCTCTGGAAAGAGCTGTTTATATAACTGAGTCAGTAATGTCAGAAAAGATTTTTCACCTAAAGTCAACTGCAATGCAAAATGTCTGCAAAACAACTCTCCTTTCTAGCTTGCAGTCACTCTGAGGTCATGATGTTTAATTATGTATTTGGAAAGAGAATAAATTCCTTGGATTCTAAGTTCAATATGTTGAGAATTAATTTTACAGTGTTTTCAACATGTGGCATTCAGCCAAAACCTTCACTTGTAGACAAAGAAAGATATTGTTTGTTTGAACCCAGATATTTGGCTATAGCTGCCAAAATGCTTCTGGTCCAAAACAAACTAGATAATACAAGATGTGTCAGAGTCAACCTGTATTCATCATATGTGCAATGAAATGTAAGAAGACATGAAGGAAGAAACCAGCTAGCTGACCTTATGCTACAACTGGAGAAGTAGTCTCAAAATGTAAACAAAATTGGCGGAAACTCAATGCTATTTTCTCCTTAAGAAAAACAGAATTTTAATATGCAAGTGGAAGCTTGTGATTTCTGGTCAGTGACACAGTGGCTGCACATCTGAAGTCTTCAGGGCAGCAGTTACAAATCTCAACGTATACTGAATCTTGGCACTCTTCAAGTTGTCCTGACCTAGCGCTGTGAAGGTATGATGTTGCCATTGCGGGGCAGAGAACTCTGGAGGAGGCAGAGAGGATTTTTTTTGTTGTTTTGTTATTGTTTGTTTGTTTTTATCTCTAGGTAAGCACCGTAATAGATTAAAAACATGCCAACATCTTGTTAGTGAAAATCCAAAATTCCCCGTTTAACTAATTCCTTAGTAGATTCCCACATCATTTTTTACCTTTGCATGTGCATGGAACCAGATGATATTTAATGTACCCAAACCATTCTATGATTCTATGCATCTGGCCTCCAAAAAACATTTTAATTTTTAGTTTAAAATTCATTTGTAGCAATCCACAGTAATTTTCTCTCAATGTCTTAATTTTTATTTATGTATTAATACAAATTTTATTACACATTTTTGACTACAAAGTCCTGGGGATGTTACAGGTCCTTGATAGAAACATATTTTCTATTCCTAGTGTATTCTCCAAGTATTCTTGAGGCAAATCACAATTTTAACTCAGAATCCCCCCCCCCCCCCCCCCCCCCAGTGGAAGCATGCATAACGTTTCCTTTAATTTTTCTATAAATGTAAACTACAGGTATATATAGTGGGAAAAACAGAAAACAAGAGGTTAGAGTATTAACATTTACTCCTTCAAAAGTGGGCTAATACCATTTTACTTGGTTTCACTGAGGCTATTTCTCCTAAGAAGATTGTTCTTTATAATTTCTTTTTCGTATTTTTTTTCCTTCCCTTTTGATTTAGACACATCCTAATCTTTATTCTTATCTAGGTGGGACTGACAGTTGTACAGCAAGTCTTGACCCCTTTTCCAGTATGTTAGAGCTGTCTAGACATTATCCTTTCCTTGTAACAATAAAACGAGAGGAATCTTAAGATCTGAAAACAGCTCGTGTGTGAAAAATTGTCAGCATAGAACAGTTTAGATTAATTCTTTTGATATTCATTAAAAAAATAAAGCTCCCTTGGGCAAACTCTGAGATTGGGAAAATATTTATAGGCACACCCCTCTTCCCAACTTGCTCCTCCCACATTTTCATTTAAGGAGGTTTGTAAGGGCTCTGGAATGGGACGATTATGTTTTTGAGATGGTCTCATCGGAGTACCACAATAAAAGCAGAATAATTAGCATGTACAGTCTTTAAGATGAATGGCTGATGAGATTGGACAGTCTCTTCCACAATGTAGAGAATTCCTGATGTCCCAACATGCATAGTTATAGCACTACTTATGTTGTGCTGCTCATTGTTGATAACAATATTGTTGGCTTTATTGCACAGACCTCATAGCAGGGGTTACGGTTTGAATAGGTAATTACACTTAATCAGAATCCAGGACTCTTTGTGATATTGAGGACCACAGACCTACAATCGTTTTAGAAATTTTCACTATAAGTTTTTTTCTGAAGAGGGACTTATATAGATAGATATATATATAAGTACTAGTACATTGTCGTCCTGCAAAAGGAAGGATTTTTAGCTGGAGGTATTGGCTCTCTCACTTAATCTTTTTTCAAAGTGCCATCAGCTATTTAAAAAGAGCTAATACATTGCCATATCCACAAATGTCAAAAGCAAAAGCAAGCTTTTATTTCCATTCTTGGAGATCGCATGTTAATACACTTCATGGTGTTGATTTATTTAGAAAGGGAGCTAGAATTTCTCATCTACAGTATTCTTACTTTTTTATCACCACACAAGCAAAAGGATTCCTTTGCTGTCTGTCATCCTTTGTCTGAAAAACAACAATAAAATGTCTGCTATGTCACCTTTATCTAAATGGCAGCAAATAATTATCTTGTCTTTTGTTCTGAGCTAAGAGAAGGGGAAGAAGTGGAAATCTTTGGGGATTTTTTTTTTTTTTTTTAGTTTAGTAGAAGCCAATATGTGATGGGACTGACAGGTGGATGGTTTGTAAGGTCAGTTTACAGTGACCTCTTTTTATACAATATCTAACTCTAGAGACTCATTACAAACAGATTTTTCTCAAGTCCTGACACAGATGCTTTGTTGTGAAGATCCAGGTAGCTTTACTTTTAATACATCCATGATAAGAAAACATAACAAAGGCATGTACCAAAGGAAATAAGCTTTTCTCCAGAAACCATTAATTTTTGATCATGTCACCTTATATTTGTTTTTGTGGTACAATATGTCATTTCTTCTGGTGTCTGATTCAGTCTTAAAAGGCTACCAGCCTCATTTGCTTTCCTTTTGCTCTTTTCTTTCTTTTAAAGAGACACTTATGTTAATCTAGTTGTAATTCAGGGGTGGAGAGAGTCCAATTTGTTTCTAGCTTTTAAGGAGTGGAATTAGAAATTTGGGTCCCATCTTGTAAATACCAATGGCCACAAACAACATGACTACTAGGGAATGAATACTGTTTGACAAAATTTGTAGCAACTGGACTTAAATTAACATTGACCTATTATAAACCAAATACGTGAATTGCCTATGAATTTTTGATTCACAAAGGCATCTCTTGCACTAAACAAAGGTCAAAACCAGCTGGATGGTCATCTGAATTAATTATACGCTATGTGATAATGTTTATAGTTAACAATTTTAACTTAAAGTCTACAAACAAAATCAAACTCATAAATGGACAGGCAAAGAACATATTGAGAAGATATCCCTGCTGCTGGAACTGATACTTGAGCTAGAAACATTCAGCGCCTGTGTGTTTACAATCTGTGTCAAACCTGAAGACAGTCTTCTGAAAATACATCAGTAAAAGAAAGATGACTCACATGTGAACTCTGTCTCTTCAGGTAACAGAATTAAAATTGCCCTGAACTTCTGTCAAAGAAATCAAAAGTCTCATTGGTTGATAAAAGTAAACCAAATTGTACGTAGAAAGCTAGGAAACAAGGACATACATGATTGAGGAACATTTTACTTCTAGACATGGGAAGAAAAAAGATATATCAAGTACTGTTACGAATTTGGATTCTTGTGGTTATAACATTCAGGACGGTTACAGGAAAACATTTAAAGAAATTATATATAGACATGCTGCTACATATAGAGACCAAATTAACATTTATGGGGCAAGATAGACCAAAAGACAGAAAAAATCCAGTACCTGTGTTAATTCACATTATCTTGTTTTGGAGCGATTACTTTTTCAGCTATTTTTTGTTTTGGAGATTTTTTTTTTTTTGAGACGAGATGACCCCAGTATTTCCTTTTGGTTTTCTATTTTCCCCTGCTTCTGTTTGACATCCTATTCACTTGTTATCTGTTGCAGTCTACAAACAACTCATGAATTCTCTTCCATTTTGCTAAACTGCAGAATTCTTCAGCGTCTTGGTAGATATGGAGCCAGCCAAAGACTGTTGGCTGTCATCTTACTTATACTGGGGATATGAGGTCATTATTCTGTTGAACAACTTCTCTACAAATAGCAGAATCTTAGTTTAGTGGGATGTGGTTAGGCTTATCTGGCCAGTATTCTGCAGAAAAGTTTGACTTCATCTATGAAAGGTGAAAGAATATTTTTGCAAAACCAATACATTAGTTAAAACCAGATGTGCTCAGTAGTTGTCTTTTTTTTTCTAGCCATTTTTTTAAAGTAACTCTCCTATATATTATTTTTACATCCCAAAGTAGAAAATGGAATTTGACCTCTTGTGAAATTTAAGACAGTGCCTGAACCTAAATAATGCCTTTGAGTTCCCATATATTAAGATTGGCTGAAACTTTCTGAAATTGGAAACTGGTCATATTTCTTCAGAGATGGTAATTTTGTCAGCAAATGCATTAAGCATTCCAAGTTCATTAAATTTTGCAGTTCATACTAGGTCTCAACTAAGGGATCTTCTTTAGCCCAAAAGCTCAAGATTAAGCACACGCATAAATGCCTTGTTGAAAGAGGACCTAATTCTGTATAGAACATATTTGAAATCTCATAGAATTCTAATAACGAGTATTACATTTATATCTGTGGCAGATTTTAGGAAGAGATTGTTCTATAGAAATACTACCATAATATTATATGTCACCTGAAATTGAAAACCGAAAAGTAAATTGTTTTTCAGTTTTACGCAAGGGGACTCAGATGCTTAGCCTCTTATCATTGTTATTAGTCCTTTGCCTACTTCTTCACTCACTTGAATATTTCCCTATGTTTTCTCTATTTCCTAAAGATAATATGCAATCATTTATCCATATCCATGTATTCTCAAGACTTTTCAACTCTTTGCAAATTGGAATGTTAACTTTACATACAAAAAAGAAAAACAAGTCAAGGGCAATTTAGCAGATGATAAAGTTACCATTTTCAATTCGGAAAGAAAAATGTTACTTTTGTTTAAAGTAGTCATTACATAATTCTATCACATAAATATGCTGAAGATATGAAACCACGTGATACAATAAAATTGGTTTCTCTATTTTGTCAATTAAAGTTAGTATTGGATTCTGTGGTGGGTTGACCCTGGCTGAGGGCCAGGTGCCCACCAGAGCCGCTCTATCACTCCCCTCTTTCATTAGACAGGGGAGAAAAGGTACAATGAAAAAAAAAAAAGCTTACGGATTGAGATAAGGACAGGGAGAGATCATTCTCTAATTATCATCACGAGCAAAACAGACCGAACTTAGAGAGGGAATTCATCTTATTTATTACTAAGCAAAACAGAGTAGAGGAATGAGAAATAAACCCAAATCTTAAAAACACCTCCCCCCACCCCTCCCATCTTCCCGGGCTCAACTTCACTCCCGGCTTCAACCTCCGCCCCCCTCAGCGGCACAGGGGGACGGGGAGTGGGGGTTACGGTCAGTTCATCACGCGGTGTTTCTGCCGCTTCTTCATCCTCAGGGGGAGGACTCATCGTTCCCCCGCTCCAGCGTGGGGTCCCTCTCACGGGAGACAGTCCTTCACGGCCTTCTCCAACGTGAGTCTCCTCCACGGGGTGCAGACCTTCAGGAGCAAACTGCTCCAGCGTGGGTCCCCCACGGGGTCACAAGTCCTGTCAGCAAACCTGCTCTGGCGTGGGCTCCTCTCTCCACAGGGCCACAGGTCCTGCCAGGAGCTTGCTCCAGCACGGGCTTCCCATGGGGCCACAGCCTCCTTCAGGTGTCTCCACCTGCTCCGGCGTGGGGTCCTCCACGGGCTGCAGGTGGAATCGCTACACCCCCTCATCCTCCCTCCATGGGCTGCAGGGGGACAGCCTGCTTCACCATGGTCTTCACCACGGGCTGCAGGGGAATCTTGCTCCGGCGCCTGGAGCACCTCCTCCCCCTCCTTCTGCACTGACCTTGGTGTCTGCAGAGTTTCTTACATCTTCTCACTCCTCTCTCTGGCTGCAAAAGCGCTCTCTAACTGTTTTTTTTCTCCTTCTTAAATACATTATCACAGAGGCGCTGATTGGCTCGGCCTTGGCCAGCGGCGGGTCCGTCTTGGAGCCGGCTGGCATTGGCTCTGTCAGACACAGGGGAAGCTTCTAGCAGCTTCTCACAGAAGCCACCCCTGTAGCCCCCCTCGCTACCAAAACCTTGCCACACAAAACCAACACAGATTCACACATCATTGATTTCTCGATATCATAAACTGTACAATGGTACTAATCATACTGACTATATATGATGGCATCACTTTTAGAACAAGAAACATGTTGGATTTTTAATTTAAAATTTTAAATTAAAAAAAAAAGAAAATTCCCTTGTTGCATTCGCAGTGGGAGTTATATTAGGACATTTTTGAAATTAAGCACATCCAGGCAATTATTTTATAAAAGCTCTTAAATAGCCTTGATAATCTTATTCTAGTGTCGGTCATTTACTTGATTCAGCATTGCCATAACCCAGTAAGTGTCTTTCTAATTTAAATGTATTGAGACTTCATCTACAAAAATATAACCTCTATTATGACCAGCATGTTAATTTAAAGTCTAATTTGTTTATCTGAATCTTGTTTTTTGTGCATAATGTACATTACTACACTTACTGAAATAGTAGGAGAACATTAAAGATGCTTGCTAAAATACTGAAATTATTTAATCTAGTTTTACATTGTTTGCATCACTAAACTTCTATTGAATTCAATTTGGGAACTGCAAGAAAATGTCTCCAGAGTTTTTCATATGTCTATAAAATACAGTGGGGCGGAGATCCTCATTTTACAGTAGAGTTGCTATATCACAGAGTCTGGATAATAATTGGACCTTACTGGTAGATTTGAATTTTAATTATTCTGTTGAGACAAGGGACTAGCCTACCTATTACTGTTTCAGCTACTGATAGAATCTCTCTACTGCATTTTAAAAATTAGAATTTCAAAGGGGATCATAACTCCATAGTAAACCACTTGTAATAGAGTAATCAAGCTTTAGTTTTACTATTTCTTTACACAATGTATTTTACTATTTCTTTACAATTTCTTTATACAATACAAACTTTCACAATTTCTTTACACAATAAATAGTAAAATTACAACTTTGACTGGAGGTGCTAGATACCGTAGGGAATATATTTTTTCACTGGTCCAGTTGAGTGGCCTATTTCCTACTCTGCCCAAGAATTTGGATATCATATTTGGGAAAACTACGATAACTAATCTTGAAAAACTAAGCTTGCACATGCTCAAAAAGTGATTGTTTTGGCCTACATCATAACCATAAGAGTTAAAGGACTGGTCTCTTTGCAAAGGTCAGAAGACTGAAAAAACAATTTAAAAACACTTCTTCAGAATAAAAAATCAAAGATTTTTTTCTGCCTATCCCTTTTAAAATTATTTTTAAAAGAGCATTTGAAACACAAATTGGGACATAAGTTAGTAAAATATTAAATATCATTATAATTTCAATTATATACTAAATATAAATATAATAAATGCAAATTGTATAAAACATAATTTTAATAACTTTTGGGTTAAAATCTTATTTTTAATTTATATTCTCCAGCTTTGATGCTACTGGTTTATTCTTCATTTTCTTACCTTCTCTTGTTTGTTTGTTTGTTTTTTTTTAAATATAATATAATTAGTATGATAATATAATTAAAAATATAATAGATGACTATTTCTGCAAGACTTTATTAGACTTGACTTGAAGATTTTGTACAAATTAGCACACATATTTATATATCCATTCATCTTTCTGTCATTCACTCCGGGGTGGGGGGGGGTGGGGGGAAGAGAGAACAATTTTAGATTAGATTATTTCTTTGCTCTAGTTCACTGTGTGACTGTGGAGCTTATTGTGCCAAAACAAAGGAAGGGGTGACAAATATTAGGATAATATTTGTCATCAAGGCTGAGGACATAAGAAGGATTGCTTCTTTTGGGGTGGTAGAGTTGGCTTGTTCCAGTTTAATTTGTGTGTGAAACTATTGCCTGAGGTAAGGAAGTTTCTGTCTGGGAAAGTGCATCATCCACTAGCGACCTACTGAGGGAAAAGAGAAACTTGTTATCTCTTATCACCAGCACCACTTGCAGTGTCTGGATTTTTTTTCTAAACAACAACAAAAAACCTCATGTTCCCTTTTGCACAGATGTTAACCAGGTCTGACTGCAGGATAGATACCTCAGTCTCCTAGTTGAAGGCTAAGAGCTTCTGTAAACGGAAATAACTTAATCACTTTGTTAGTTTATCGGCTGGTTAATTCTAGGTCTAATATTATCTCAAATGTTGTGAAGCTAGCACCACTGTGGTTTCCCCAATCTTTATCAACACTGAATCACTACTGGCTAAACCAGCAAATTCTGTCAGGCTCAAAGAGACTGCCTTGCCTAAAAACATCACTTCAGCCTGTCACTGAGTGACAGGAGAGTTAGAAAAAAATCTCAACAACGGATGTTATTTTTTTGTCACTATTTCAAGAATATTGATAGAAGCTGAAAGTAAAATACAGTACATCATTGTCAAATTTCCTATTTATTATTCTGGTAGTATTCATTTCAGGATCCAGGCATTAAAAAAAAAAAAAATTAAAAAATACAGGGTTTAAAATCGATATGTGTTATAAAGAAATTGTAGAACATACAGAGTCTGAATGGCTTCAGACTAAGTAGCTAAATGTAAAATGAAAGACGGATTCTTTTGACTGTCTTCCAGTTAAACACAGAAGTTTGTGGAAAGCTGGTGAACTTTTATATTTATTAATAAATTTATACTGATGTGTTAGCTACTCAACATTGACTTGCATGTAAATATTTCATGCACTCTAAAGCTAAGGAGACGGTATTGAAAGCAGTGGAGTTGCTAGTGGTCTAATGAGTTACACCATCCTTGCTAACTGGTTGTGCATGCCACTGTCACACTGTCCCGAAATACAGTAAGTAGTAAGAAGCATGGTAAGTTGTACCAGCTGACAAATGGCAACTAGTATCTTATGTCATTTGCCTGCATGCTTGTCATATAAGTGTTTCATGTCCTTCGGAGGTGTTCTTCACGGGACTGGGGCTGTCCAGATAATGTCAGCATACGTTATTATGCTGAGGCTGGAAGAAAATGCTCACAGTACAGTTGCTGAAGGAACTTTACCTTTAAAGCAAATTGTATAAAGTTTAAAAGTCCAGAGAAAATTATGCAACAGATGTATTCATGTTGTGGAAGGAAAAAAAAAAAATTAAAAAAATATTCCAACATACAAACAGATATTACTGTGAAAAAGTGGGAGAATTTTTCAGGGAGTGGCAAGCTCCAGGGGCAGCTTAGCAGGAGCTAAATGGAATAATTTCACTGGATGGTGTAAATAGGAATATGGAAAGGAAAAATATATTACAAGGTCAACTAACTGTGCTGCCAGGTTGCTATACCTGATTAATTTGGATGAGTGAAATGACCACTTTTAAAGATTCCCTCAAGGATATAACATGATTGAAAGAAATGAACACAAATTAAGCTAGCTGTTAGACTTTTTAAGGCCTTCTGCACCACTGATACAGTTCTAAACTATTTTTTTAGACAACCTGCGAATAAGTAAATCCCCAAACCCTTTCCAAACCCATTAAAAAAAGAACCTTCCTAGTCAAAGAAACCTCTCTCTGCTTCAACCACATTGGAAAGATACACGTACACATTGCTAGTGATGAAAGTAATTATAGACCTTTTATGTTTTACTGAAAGAAATATAATGCTATTTGATCTTTCTTGGGCTGACTGGTTCCTCAGTCTCCAAATGTCCCTTTTTGACCTTAGAATTTTAAACAAAGTTGGCACTCCCATTACTGCATTAATGTATGCCTCCATTATATTTTAATAATGTTGTTGTTGCAATCATTCAGGAAAGCTGGATCTTTTGTCTAGCTCCTCCACAAAATAATACAAATCTGCTAAATATACATGGAATCATTCCAGCTAGTCATTTATATCAACTCCGGATAATTTCCTATATCAAGGACACATATTAATTCCAAGTGGGGACTATGAAAATCAATGTTAATGAGCCTCTCAGTGACCATAAATCTTCTTACAAGTAAATAAATGGAAGTCAGTTAAATATAAACTTTTGTACACTATGATGTATAAATGTGATTTACCACAGTATATTTAGGGGAACTAACATTGTGCTTGGAGCCAATCAGCGCCTGGGCCAATCCGTAGCGGATTTGCCCACTACGCTCCCACTCCTTCTCCATTCCTCTTTCTGCAGGTCTGCATAAAGCACCGTGCACTGCTCCCATAGCAACTGCTATTGTTTGGGACCATATCTCTATGCATTCAAAAGGCACCTTGATTTACACGGGCCTTTCAGAGTAACCAGTAGGAAAATAATTTTTTTTATATTTTAAATTCCATTGACACAGAAGAATGAAACAAAGCTCTTGGTCTGTAAGCAAAGGAGCCTGTGCCAGGCAGAGAGGGTTTGTGCCTTCCGTCTCGATCCAAATCTAGCAGTAACGCACTGAAGCCAAAATCAGAGAAGCCGCATTTGTGCAGCTGCAAATTCATCAGTGTTAACTGAGGAATAACTAACAAATTTTGTCAAGCTGAAATTGATAATGGGAAGGAGCTTCAATATTTGACATAATAGACGGATTTCAGGCTATTTGTTTATTATTGCCCCATACTTCGTATCCTCTATCTCACTCAAGGTATTTCTTCCTATTCTAGTGCCAGCCTGCATCACTGAAGAAGTCTTGAAACTAGGCTGTATATATTCACGAGTCTGACTGAATGTAACAACAATTTCAAAGCAGCTGGAAGTGGGAATGAACTTCCAGGGTTCAAGGGTAAAAAACAGTAGAAAGACTATTGATTTCAATGTGTTGATAAAAAAATTATCATTGGCTCTACAAAAAGGGAAATTGCAATTTTTTTTTTTATTTTTCCTTTCTCCCATGTAATTTTCCTGGTTCAGCACCCAAGACAGGCACAGGTACTTTTGTCTTGCACATAATAGAGACTGGAAATCATGATGAACTGGAACCATTTCTGACAGATGGTCATACACATCTTCACTCTTAGTATTGTGCCAAACCTGATGGGCCCAGCAATAGTCAGCAGGCAAATTTAAGCTGCAAATGAAAGAAAGACAGCAAAAATGCATGGCATATATTTCATTTTGCCATCATTTTCTCAAAATTTGTTGCTCTATATATCACCATCCTTGTTTGCTCAAAATTTGAAAAAATGTATCGCCTATATAAAATCTTCAGAATAATGTTGTTGTTAGTATTTTTTTAAAACTTCTTTTTATTTTTGCAGTTGTTGATTCGTGGGCCCTCAGAAGTCATTTCTAAAATTGCTGTGTCATTATAGGTCCTAACTTCATTGAGGTCCATTGACCCTGCAGCATGAAATCCAATTTGGACTGCTAGATTTGAAGCTCCAGTGTATACAAAGAATTTGAGCCAAGTTAATAGAATTAAATTCTAGATCAAAATGAATGAGCTAGATACATCAATATTAGCCACCCTTAAGCCAATTTAAGAGCATCTACACAAGGGGATTTCACTAGTTTAAATCAATTTAAGATTTGATTTAACTAAATTGTTACAATTTCTTTCTGTAAGCAGGGGACAAATTACGTGAGTTTTATATTGGGAAGCTCTAAGCACTCACCTACACCACCAGGGATTTCAAATGTTATTGGTGTAACCAGGTGCCCTCTAAGAACTATTATCAAGATTCGGGCTATTGTATGACGTCTAGGTGATGGGCACCGGTGACAGATACAGGGGAAACTGGGTACCACTAATATAATTATTATATATGTGCATCTATCTATATGTGTAATCAAGGTGAGATACAGAGATCTGAAATTACAGGGTCTGGCAAACCTGTCAGCTTCAGGAAAGGATTATATGCTGTTATGGTGCAATTGATGGTGGATAGGAAGAGACATTACTGTAAGTTGAAGACATCACACAGAGTGATTTTTCTGGGTTTTTTTATCCTTGAATAGCCGAAATACAAGATTTTCACAGGTATGCTAACAGTGCGGCTCAAACCTTTGTTAGTGACAAAAATAATTCAGCATCTGTTCAGCATCTGTTCAGTCCTTGCCTTTGTGCTACTCAGCCTGTAGACAGCTATTCTCTAAGAGCTAAATGCTCCTTCCTTCACTAACACCTAATTGCAAGGCAGTATTCTGTCATTAAAGTAGATGAGGTCTGAACTGATGTTTGGGGTGCAGTTCCACTACTTCTCACAAGGGCAGACCCACTGATGTCAGTCACTGTGCATGCTTAGTAGTCACCAGCACGGAAAGCCAGGAAAAACTGGAACACACAGATCTCTGTGTGTGTTTGTATGCACGTGTCTGTGTATAATGTACCTCAGTACTTACTGGACCCCTAACTTTCATCAGTTTTTTTGAGTTTTTTCTTCTCCGATGGAACTATTGCAAAGGCGTCACTGTGTGGAATAATTTTTCATCATTGACCTTATGTTTTCACATTCATTTTCAGCATTGAACTGTATTGAAGGAAGCATGAAAAATTAAGACCTGAATATTTCAGAAGCTGTCATTAAAGTGAAGATGGATGCCTGACATGTAAAAATTCATCACAGAACATTAAAGAACTCCCTAGAAATCCTTAACTCCTTAGAAATCCTTAACTGTAATCCAATGGTTATAGAAAAGGACTGAAATATAATTTATTCTGATTAAGATTAAAGAAGTCACAGCTTCCTTAATGGTCTAAAGCCAAATAACTATTTTATTAAGTGAACTTTCATTTTTAAAAGTGCCATTTCAAGTGCACAGCTGCAGGTGCCCAGGTGCCAGCAGTGGGGGGGCTGCAGGGTCACCTCTGTGAGGAGAGGCCGGGGCTGCGCCAAGCCACACACAGCCAGTTCCAGCCGACTCCAATGGACCCACCACAGGGCACGGCTCAGCCCCTCAGCCAGGATGGTGATGCCTCTGGGAAAAAATATTTAAGAAAGGGTAAAAAACACCATGCAGCAGTGAGAGGAGTGAGGAAAAAATGCAAGAGAAACAGCCCTGCAGACGCCAAGATGAGAGAAGAAGGGGAGGAGGTGCTCCAGGTGCTGGAGCAAGTTTAACCTGAAACACTGCAGTCTGGGGATGGAACACATACTGGAGAAGTGAGAGGAGAAAGAGCAGCAGAGAGAAGCTGTTATGGACTGACCACAACTCCTCCTTCCCCATCCCCCTGTGGGGGCAGGGAGAGGCAGAGGACTCAGGAATGAGGAGGTGAAGTTGAGCCTGGGAAGAAGAGGAGTGGGGTGAATGTGGTTGTTTCTTTCTCACCATATGTATATATTTTAATCAGCAATAAATTAAATTAATTCTCACCAAATTGAGTATGTTTTGACAGTAATCGGTAAGTGATCTCCCTGTCTTTATCTCTTTGTTTTATGTTATCCCACTGCCCTGTTGAGGAGGGTGAGTACGAGAGCAGCTGGATGGGCGTCAGGCAGCCAACCAAGGTCAACCCATCACATCAAGGTGAATTATAATAACATGAAATAGGTATGTCCTAGAAAGACAAAACTGTGGTAACTGTCTTTCAACAGAGGTTCTGGAATGTCGTGGTGGTTATGAAGACAACAACTGTGGTTTGATTCATAAGGGTTGTCAGGAGAGAATAAAAATGTGACTGGTCTTCACAGTTGCCACTACAGAAAAAATGGGAAGAACAGGTTTTTGACTTATATAAAATAGTTGACAAGCTGTGATGATGAGAGTGCAAAGTGTTGATCACATGATGTTTTATTCACAACAGTAATTTAAATGATAGATCATTAAGGAAAGGAGACAATTATATTCTGAAACATAAACCCCTCCCCAAATGGTTTAAAAAGTCTCTTTGTAGCAGGTGTCTAGACTGGAAAAAAATCCCCCAAAACACATATACATGATTGCTTCCTTTGGTGACAATAAATCTGACTTGATCTGTGTATTTAATTTATTTAGTTCATTACTTTTAGATTGATTTGGTTTATGATATGATTAGGTATAAAACTGACACCTTATTAGGCATAATTACACTCAACTGACAAGAAAAAAATGAACACAGTGAAATTCTTTCTCAATTTCTCTTTTTACTCTACTAAATCTTGTCAGAACATAGCAACTCTGCCTAAGAAAAAGTTTTACATTTTTTTTTCCCTCCAGAATTGTAATACCTAGATTTTCCATCATGTAGAGAAATAAAAGTTTGGCGGAACACTAAGGAAATGAATGTAAACATGAGCTAATGAAAGGTGATTCAGATTTTATCATTTGTTTGATAGTAATATCAAAGTTGGAGGATAACCCAGATATCGAGGAATTAAGAAAGATGATGAAAATGGTAAAGCCGAAAAAGCTTTGGTATGGAAAAATTGGGATAATTTGCTTTAGAAAGCAGATAAACAAGATGATTGGAAATAGGAAAAAGTTCTTCTATGGCAGGAACAGGACAACATTTAAAAAAAAAAAAGAAGAAAGAAAAAAGAAAAAAGAAAGAAAAAAGAAAAAAGAAAAAAAAATTAAACCAAATGAAAGGATTGCTTGTAGTTAAACCACAGTATTCACTGCAGTTAAAAAATCTTGAGTCCAAGAGCTTAACATAGCAATAGGCTGATTTCCTAGATCACATCACTCAGTCCTACATAGCTGTAGGTAAAACCTAAAAACGAAACTTGCTTTACATCAGAAACTAGGCAAGTCTTCGGCTCATCACTATTTGCGCTGGGAGAAACTACTGCCAAGGCCCGCTACTGTCCAACTTTTCCATGTTATATTGGTAAGTTTCACTTCATTTTCATTATTCTGTCGTCAAGGTTATCCAAATGTTGAGTATGATATAACGTTCACCCTCTTCATTGATTGTATCTTACAAATTTTTATCTGATTTCTTAAGCACATTCCAACTTATTCTACCAAGGTCATTAAGGAAATGTTGAATGCAATCAGTCCCAAGATACTCCTTATGACTTTTACAATTATTCTGTTTTCACTTCAATATTATCCCTTTCAATTTGACTGTTTTCATTTCATCTTTAACCAATTTCTTTTTAAAGTTTATAGTGCTTGTGCTAGCTCCCTTCTTTATGCCAAATAAAGATTTTTTCCATATGACATTGTATCAAATGACCTAAAATCTAAAGATTTTTTGTATTATTTTCTTTAGTGGATTATTAGTTATTTTATCCATGATAGATCTGGGGGGAAAAAAAAAAAAGCACCATATTTTTTATTCCATTTTTTTAAGTAGATTATTCAATATATTTTTCTTCTTTCTTTGAATATTCCTTCAATCTAAGTTCTCAAGTTCTGACTTTGTTGAGATCCATTCTTTCCTCTCTTTACAGAATACTATATTACCTTTCCTCTAACGATACAATTATATCCTAGTATTAAAAAATGCCAGGATTCATACTTTCATAGATCAGTTATTTGGCAGCTCTGTGGTTTTAATTGTCTAGTTCTTTCAATATAAACATGTCCCACTCTTTTGCAACTTATTTTCCTTTATGGGCCTCTATTTCTGTGGATTAATTTTATTTTTTCTATAGGACTAATGTAAGCATCACTGTTATTCGAAAAACAGAAGGGAAAAATATAAGCATAACTGGTTTGAGTAATGCTTAGATTGCCTTTAATATTTTCCCCTGCCAAAAAAAATGCCTTTTTCCCTTCATGTTTTTATTCATTTTTATTTAATTGATATGGTTGGAGAAACTGTTCCTATTTGTTTTTAAATCCTTTACAACACTGAATCAAGATTATCTTTTGGGACATGTTACTGACCACTAAGACCAGCTTTCTCTTCTCAGTCCTTTTACTTTTTTGTTTGTTTATTTTACATTCATATCCTTTTTAGGCTTAATATATCTTCCAAGATGCTTATTTACCATTCAGGCCAGAAGTTTTTTACTGTAATAGATACATGTTCCAGATGAAGTTTTACATCTTTTATTTAAAAAAAAAAAAAAAAAAAAATCCGAATTCCAATATTCCAGTCCAGCTTCCCTGTTAATTTCTTTGACTTATAACAATTGTCTATTTTGAATTAAAAAACAAAAAGAGACAACTTTTGTCTCTCTCATATTATTTCTTTTTTACAACAAATCAAGATTATTTCCCTAGTAACAATTTTTGTAGTGTTCAAGATACTTCTCCAAGCCAAGTAAAAATAGCATCCACTCTTCTTAATTCATTGATATTCTGTAAAGAAATCTGTTGGATGTTGTATTCCAATGTTATCTATGCCTTGCCATAATTAAATTAACATAAAAAAAATCTTTAGAAAATTACTTATCAACATCTCTCTCAAGAACATAGGAACTATCATAATTAAACTGAACATTTCTGAAAGGGATCTGAAAACTCCATGCTTCAGAGTTTAGCAATGATTTGTCGTGATACCCAGATACAATGTATTGTGTGTTATGAATGTTATCAGGTCTGGAATGAGCACCAGCTTGGTGGGACTAGGAAACTCGATCTATCCATCTGGTACTCCCTTGCACAGGGACAGCTTCCACCCCACTGTGCTTCCACCCTGGCCCTCCTGATTGCAGAAATACACCAATTTTATTGTATAGGCAGAACAACAGGTGTGATTTATTGCTGTGCTCCAGCATCAGTGAGAAAGTGCAAGGATGCCCGATAGGGACCCCTGTGTGGTCCCACTCACAGGATTTCCACCTTTTACTATCTCTTTTCCTGTCACTTCACCCTCCTTTTTGCCACCCTTGTACCTCCCTTTCTCTGCCCCAGCCTTTTTGCAGGTAAACAATTTGCTCCTAATTATTTTTTCTCTCAGTCCCCATTTTGCCACATCCATACCCAAATCTGCCATAACTGATACCTTTACCTATGTAATCTTGCCCTTATATGGCATTAGTGGCGGGTTCCCAGTGATCGCCTCCTGTAGCCACCTGTAAGATGCCAACACCTGCTCGGCACTATCCCTGCCTGTGTTGGTTTTGCGTGGCAAGGTTTTGGTAGCGGGGGGGGCTACAGGGGTGGCTTCTGTGAGAAGCTGCTAGAAGCTTCCCCTGTGTCTGACAGAGCCAATGCCAGCCGGCTCCAAGACGGACCCGCCGCTGGCCAAGGCCAAGCCAATCAGCGCCTCTGTGATAACATATTTAAGAAAGACAAAAACAGTTAGAGAGAGCTTTTGCAGCCAGAGAGAGGAGGGAGAAGATGTAAGAACATCTGCAGACACCAAGGTCAGTGAAGAAGGAGGGGGAGGAGGTGCTCCAGGCGCCGGAGCAAGATTCCCCTGCAGCCCGTGGTGAAGACCATGGTGAAGCAGGCTGTCCCCCTGCAGCCCATGGAGGGAGGATGAGGGGGTGTAGAGATTCCACCTGCAGCCCGTGGAGGACCCCACGCCGGAGCAGGTGGAGACACCTGAAGGAGGCTGTGGCCCCGTGGGAAGCCCGCGCTGGAGCAAGCTCCTGGCAGGACCTGTGGATCCGTGGAGAGAGGAGCCCACGCCAGAGCAGGTTTGCTGACAGGACTTGTGACCCCGTGGGGGACCCACGCTGGAGCAGTTTGCTCCTGAAGGTCTGCACCCCGTGGAGGAGACTCACGTTGGAGAAGGCCATGAAGGACTGTCTCCCATGAGAGGGACCCCACGCTGGAGCAGGGGAACAATGAGTCCTCCCCCTGAGGATGAAGAAGCGGCAGAAACACCGCGTGAGGAACTGACCGTAACCCCCACTCCCCGTCCCCCTGTGCCGCTGGGGGGGGCGGAGGTTGAAGCCGGGAGTGAAGTTGAGCCCGGGAAGATGGGAGGGGTGGGGGGAGGTGTTTTAAGATTTTGGTTTTATTTCTCATTCCTCTGCTCTGTTTTGCTTAGTAATAAATAAGATGAATTCCCTCTCTAAGTTCGGTCTGGTTTGCTCGTGATGATAATTAGAGAATGATCTCTCCCTGTCCTTATCTCGACCCGTAAGTTTTACCTTTTCTCCCCTGTCTAATGAAAGAGGGGAGTGATAGAGCGGCTCTGGTGGGCACCTGGCCCTCAGCCAGGGTCAACCCACCACACTGCCTCTTGTCCGATGCTCATGCTGTTGGCTGTCATGTCCAACAATTCCTCATGCCAAGTCCAGAGATTTCCATATTCCATTCCATTCATGTAACCACAGGTCAGTGACCTGGTCAGTTGCCTGCAGCCTTAATAGTGTTGAGGACAGTTTGTTTCATAAACTCACTAGAATGGTATTTCTTACCTTTTTCTGATATACTGGTTTGGGCTGTCAACAGGGTTAAGGTTTTTTTAATTGCATATGTGATCCAGCATGCTAATCTCATCCAACCCAAGAATGAATGAAGCACGATTAGATAACAAAGAAGAAAAAAAATAATTTATCTTGTATTTTTTAAAGTGGACTCCTCTTCCTGAATGTCACACAGTATGATTTCTTATCACTAATGCTGCATTTATCATATTTCATTTCACAGACTCTAGAAAAAGAGTCATCTTCTTTTTTTACATTCATGCACTTGAATGCTGGAATATTCACAGTTAGCGTTAGATAACACTGTCTGTGGGTTGAAAAATACAGTCTTCAAAACTTATCAGTGTTTAGTGAACTCAGTAAAGTGTTCTGAGACTTTCTGATATGTTTCTAATTTTATCTGAAATATCATTAAACCAATAAATATTATCTAGGATAAAGCAATAATTTAATACACTCTTGTACAAATTAGTACACTTTATGACAACTTAAGTGTCCCTTCATCCAAAGGATGCTATAATGTTAGGGCTTCAAGGAAAAAAACCAAAACATTACGTATGTGCAATTTTATTTGTTTTTAAGACTTTTTATAGGGGGAAAAATCCATGATTTTATGAGGAACTAAATATATTATTAGTGAGAGAGTATAAACAGTAAATTGCTAACAAACTGTTGCAGGTCTAGTGTGTTAACTAAAAAATTAAAAGAATGTGACAGTAGTCCCTTGAGTTCCTCTTGAAGAAAATGTCTTTGGCATTGTTAACCTGAAAACTCACGTTTTTTATGATCTTTTCACCTGGTTGATATTAATCACATATCACACCATAAGTTCAAACTATTAGAAAGTACTTCTGGTAGCCTTTTTCTCAAAGATGCTATCTGTTAAGAGTTCAACCTGATAAATCAATGAACATGAGCAGTGAATCTAGAGTATCAGGCATATATCTTTTCTGTGACTTGACGGCGAATTGGCTTGACTTGACATTAATCTTTTGTCACCAATTTGTTTGTAGTTCTGTGTTCCAAATGACTTCGCATGTACTGAAAGTCCTGATTAGAGTTTGTAGGGGAAAGACACACATGAAATGAAAGCACGAATTACATCTCTCTCAACTTGAAGATGCTGTTGTAACTTTGTACAGGTTCACCTAAGAGACACTCAAGGGGCATTGAACTTTTCTTCAGAGTTTAGCAGGGAAAGAGCAGACTGAAAAAGCAGTCTTTATTTCAGGACAGACTGAATTATGTCAGTTAGTAAGGAACGAGAATCCTCCTGCAACTTTGTATGCCTATGTTCTCTTTCAGAGAAGTATTTGGCTTATGATCCCTTACTTACAACATGAAAACCTCCCTACTATTCCTTTGACTTTAAAATTATTAACTTTTAATGGATAAAATAATTAGCTATTCATTAGTAGTGTCAAGACTTTTCTACAGAACTTGATTTGATTTTTATTTTGCTTCACACTTTAACTCATTGACTTACATGAATATGTCCTAAATTGCCTTAACATTGATACTGTTTACATATATATGTGGACTTTTATGTGTACCTGGAATACTGTCTATCCTATCTGAAATAAGAACAAAGCAAATTACATGAATAATCATGAGTATTTCCTTCGTGTTTTTTCTCGGTGGTTGTTCTGGAAAGAGCTTTCCAGTCATTAAACAAAGTTAATCCTGATTTACATGTGCATGATAGTAAAACCTTGGCCCATAGCTGTATGTGACAGACCCAATCCTTTCTTGTACCCCTGAAAACAAATTTACCTTCTTGATGTTGTTGTTTATGAGCTCAGTTTTTGAATTCTTAATGAAATGTACACAAATAATGGCAAATGTTTAAGTTAACTTCAACCACTACATTGAGCTTAACAAGTTCCATGAGTATAATAAGGCTATTACAGAAACATTTACATTGACACAAACATTACAATCACCATATAGCATTTAGATTAGGGGAAAAGGATGTCCTTGAAAAAAACTCTTAAATCTTTTGAATAAAAAATACAGTTGTTAATATTTAAATAAAAAGATCAACAAAATACCTTTTCAAAATAAAATTTTGCTTTTTCCATAAGGACAATTAAAATTATTTAATAAATAATGGAAAAAAACCCTGAGATGCTAAGAGAGCTTTCACTTTAGTTTTTCTTAATGTTTTACAAAGAATAATTACAAACTCCACTTCATAAAGTACAATAATGACATAATTAAATAATTAAAAAATGTCAAAATTTAAGGAAAGTTGAGAGTTTGAGACTAGCTCTTTTGTAGAAGAGGTTCCAATTTTGGAAGCTGAGTATAGACTTTTTTGAGGTATCTTTATTTTGGTTGTGATAGGGAGCAAATTTCCAATATTATGTGGACTGGCAAAATTGTAACAAAAATCTGTACTCTCATCATACAAGGAAAATATGAATACAAAAATTTGAAAAGTGTCTCAATGCTGTAAAGCTGAAGTCCCAGATTTTCAAGTGACTTATGTGCCTTCAGGTTGCTTTGATAGTCACTGAGAGTTAAATTTGCAGTAAGTGGGAGATTATACATACAAACTGGGAGGGAAGGTAGCAATAGTAGTTCTGTCCACCAAAATTAATTCCTATTCCTTTGTATGAGGAAAAGGATTTCAGAAGCAGAAGCTAACATCGGTAAACTAGATGGTTATTTGCATTTCGGGAATCTAACAACTGTAAATTCAGGTTTGTTTGGGGTTGGTTTGGTGTTTGTTTTTTGTTGTTTTTTTTTTTTTTTTTAAAGAGTGTTATAGTCCTAAGTCTCACTTAAACATTTTATCCTCTTTGACTTACCTAAGTTTAGCAGAAAATTGCAAATTTAGCTCAAGTTCAGCCCGTAGCTGTAATCCAACAGAGGCTTCTCCTCAGTCACTATAGTTACTTTCATAGGTTATTTCTACATAGATTATTCCAGACATCACAAAAAATCATCTGATCATCTGCTGGACTCCACTGTGGTTTGTGTCATGTTAGTTTATCTTGTGAGTTTTGCCTCTGGAATTTTATCTCCCACCAAATCCCTGACTGCAACTATAAATTTTATCAATGCGATACTCACATGGCTTCAAGAATTAAGTCAAGCAAAAGCCATACTCTGGTATCAGTTGTTTGGTTTTTTTAAGTCAAAATGATATGTCTGACAAATGTTGATATGCCCTTTTAGTATCACAGTTCCTTCCCTTCACAATACCTTCATTGAAAAAGCTGCAGCCAGACTATTTCTTCTGTTATTCATCCTTTATCAAACATATTTAGAATACATTGACTTTGTATTTTTACCTGTCCTTCAACACAGTCATTTAATTTATTTATTTTAGTGGGCTTTTTTGCCCTGGTAAGGATTCTTAAAATTCTGCTTGAGTAGAAAAGTTCAAACACCTCATTGTACAAGTCCTGTGACACATATTCTCAAGTGAGCCACCTGGGGGTGTCTTTGAAGCTGATGCTTTGATGTCTCACTCATTTTCCTCCATGTTTAGTTGTAATTGCTTGGAGGTCACTATATTTTGTCCTTATTCTACTTTCCTGTAAATTCACTTCATGCTTGTAGAATCTCTTGTTATCACTGAACTGGTAGAATAAAGTGAACAAACTAAACCTTGGCTATTTTAAGGACAAGAAAACAACAACAAAGTGTCTAATGTTGACATTTCAATGGTAATTAATGATTCATATTGTACAGTAGTTGGACAACTACATTGACGTTCTTTCATTTTACTTTGAATTCAAACTCTCCAGAGACTCTCGGTAAATCTGTTTTATCTAAATGTCAGTATTCCAATAAAAAGAAGTCTTATTATCATCTCTGCTTGACCAATATACTTATGCGGGAATCAGGCACCCAAAAAGCCAAATCAGTTCTGTTGTAAGAGACACATACTTCATGGCCAGCTGCAGTTAGCCTGAAAACAGAAATGGATTTTATGAAAAATTTTGATATTTCATCATTCATCTCCACTTGACATTAATAGTGAGACATTAATAATTAATAATAATCAGCATCTTATCAGTAAGATGTAAGTAACCCACTGCTTGGGAGACTGCAGCTGGAAAGTGGAAGACCCAGGTTCAAGTCTCCGGTGCGTGTTTTACACAAACCAAGGAATTTAAAAACTAAGTATATATGTCCTACTTTCTAAATTAGTGCTCTAACTGTTTTTTTACTGTTGTTGTTGCTCTGGTCTTCATCTATCCTGTTTTACTGAGTTTCATCCTGTGTCTGGTGAAGATCTGATGAATTTTTTAGCAATTTTTTGCTAAAAGACAGCAATGTTTTCCCTAAGTTTTGCAGCAGCTCTGCTATTTACACTGTAAGTATGTCCAAGAGCCAAGTCTTAGAAATTAATAACCTACAGTAAGTGAATGTATTATACATTCCAGCTACAACTATTATCCTCAGGGTGTCATTTCTGAATAAATTACTTTATTAATAAACATTATTAAGGATGCTTTCAGGTTGACAAACAATTCAAATGACAGCAGAGTTTTCTCCACTATTTCAAGATAACACAGAAATTTCAGATTTAGTAGGCTGGGATATTTCATCCTGAGGGATCTGCACTTCAATCCAGACGTACTGTATTTTTCCCCAAACCAATCTTATTACATAGATTCAAATGTATAACATTAGTTTCCTCCAACTAATCCACTCTTTGTCAAAAACTGTCAAGGCAACCACAGCTGATCTCAGGTGCTATAAATCACTTTTATTCATTGACCAAGAGTTCTCAAAATGATAAAGTTCCAACACTAAACAACTGTTTTAGTGGTCTTTTCTCCCCTTGCTATCATTTTACAGCATTCTGCGTAATGGATGATAAATCTCTCACCAGATAAAATGATAATAGAAGTTAATTCTTCTTGCAGATAGGAATTAAGATTGTGCTGTTGTTCTGTGTCCCATCATCTGGGATAATGGTAGTATTTTTTGAAACAGCAGCCACACTTTTTTCTCTTCACAAGATGTTCATGCACTAAGTGTACATGGTAGAGTTAGCAGAGATAAGCCATGCACCGTCTCAGAATTAGTCTAAGGAAGGAAAATTAATTTTTTAATTATCTAAGATATTTATGTGTAGGTTTCCAAAGGTAAGGTAAATATGTATATTTTACCTTCCAAAGGTATGTAAGTACAGCAGATTCTGGATCAGTATTTTCTTGGTGGTCTTTTTTTATACTTTATTTATATATACCAAAAACTTTTCTGAAGATGTGAGAAATTAAATACTGGCATTGAATGATACTCTGTGAGTCTGGCTATAATCCTCCCTGCAAGGATTTTAAATTTGATTTACATTATTAGCAATGAAACTTAGAATTATTTCACTCTAGCTTATTTTATGTAAGATTCTTAACTCTGAATTTATTATGCAAAGTACAGAATGCTTGTTGTTTATACCGTTAAGAATGGAATGTCTTAGCTTTGCACTGTAAAGAAAGTGCCTTATTGTAGAGGAGGCCATTTAAAATTTTCCTTTATTTTTCATTTTATAAAGGAGTTCTAGTATAGAAAGTGTGTTATTTAAGCAACAAAAGAATTTGATAGCACCTGTGGTATGACTTCGAATTGCATTCATGAACCAATTGTAAATCTGTTAGCACCCCTGTTACATTTGAAATGGACCAGCTTTGATCTCAGTTGGAGGGATTTCCTGGCACAAAAGAATCACATTTTCCATCAAAGAAGATAGTGAGCAGGTCTCCTCTGTAGCAGGCAAGAGTGAATCAAAGAATTAAAAAGACCCTGTTTTTACCAAGTTTCCAGAGATGTCCAGGCATAATTAAAATAAACACCCTACATTCTCTACATCATTGCTTTTTTAATATTAAAGAACATTAAGACAGTATAAGTTCAAATTCTGTATGAAGACTGCTGGTCCACTTCTTAGTTATTCTAATTAACCATTTTCTAGGTTTTTATTCCATCAATATAAATATTGAAATATAATTCCTTTCAATATAATTAAAATAGTCTGGCATTGCTTGCTTCCAGTGTGGATTAAAATTTACCAATTGTATCTATATTTATGCATAAAACCATCAGAACTACAATAATCTTCTCCTTCCCGCCCCCCGCCCCCCCCCCCCCCCCATGTGTTCTAAGCACTACACTAAGCTCAGTAAAAATCATGTCTGTTTTTTATCACCAGATCACTTTCACTCATGTGTCTGGATATGGATTTAAACACCTATATTTAGGAAACTTCCTTTGAACCTGTTGGTCTTTGACATCCATTCTCCATTTAACTGATCAGATATTTATTTCTGAAAACTGTAAGATCAAGGATAGAATCTGGTCAATTTTCTGACATTTAAAAATTGCTGATGCCTGGTAACATTTGGGTAAGCAATATCCAGCACTTCTTTTTCACTCTAATTTTGAAGCTGAAGTGGATTCAGAATATTTAGTAATTGTTAATATTTTTTATTTCAAACTATTGCATTAAAATGAGTATTTTGTAGTTTCTGAGCTTCCAGAATTAAAGAGAAATTATATTTGCAGGAAGATGCATTGTACATTTTTACAGAATGATCTATTATTATGCAGCATCATTAAAACATGATGGATTCCATAATCATGTTGGCTGATATGTTTACAATGTATATATCCTGTCTGCAGTGCCAAAATAGAGTTTTCTCGAGAGCTGTATTTGAACTGATGTTATTAATCATAATTAAATTTTCTCGTGTGTTTACACTGTTTGCGGTAAGAAATGCCCACTTATTTTGCCTCTGGTGTTTTCTGAGCTAGTAAAGCTGAATTCTCTGCAAGTCCCCTTAGATTATGAAAGAGTAAATGTCTCACACTCTGCTTAAGGGAAACATCACCACTCCCTGGCGTGTTGTAGGTTCCTCAGGGACTTTTTGTAGAGCCCTGTGGATGCGTTGGGAGCTGCGTCAGACCAAAGAAAAAAAAAAACCAAACACATTGTTTCTTAGTCCATTGACTCTCTAGCCATTTTTCCTGTACAAATTCCAATTCTTTCTACAAGAAAAGGTGGAGAAAATCACTGGTTATATCAATGCAGTAATTATTACTTGTGAAAATAATTATCTTTTCCCCTTGACTTCCTTTACTAAGGACAGTAATTTTCATATGAAAATATTTTTCCTTTTATCCCCAATAAATATAAGACACATTTTGGTCTGAAGGTTTGCCACTCAGATCATGGAAACCTTGAACTGAAATATTGTTCCAGTCTTTGGTGGAAAACATATGGGGTTTTTTTACTTTGGATGAAGATATATCTTGTTTCATTGTTGTTCTGTTATTCCACCTGTGTTCATTAATGGAAGTGTATTTTCAAAATTGTCTATCATATCAGTCTGACCAACTCTGTTAAAAATTTATAATGTGTTCCTTCTAAATTTAAGCTTTTAAAGGGACACATTTTGATTTTTACTTTGTTTCTAATTTCTTCCGCTTAAGCTATACAACCTGCTTTTCCATATATTAGTAGATTTTATTAGGTCTGCAAAAACATCGACATTTAGAGTTATCTTATATTTGGTACTACTGACATTGTAAAGCAAGGAATAATGAACACCAATTGTCCCAGCAAATTCAGGTTAACTTGTTCACATTTGAATTTAGATAAAACACTGGAATAAACAAAGGTCTTTCTATTGTGTTTGTGGTATTTGTTAACTGCACAAATCTTTTTCAGTTCATGGCTTTAAAAAGTATTCATTAGTGCTACTCTAAACACAGTCTGTTGGATCAGTATAATTAAACACCTTCTTGTTTTCAAAATTCACGCCTCCAAACCAACTCCATGATTATACAAAAGAAAATCCGTTCCTTGATCTGAATCAGGCTGAACCGTATTTTTGTACAAATGAGAGTTGATTTAGTGTATTAGCCCAATAAAGCTTTAAGAAATAATGCTTACTAACTGTTTCTGTTTAAAATAATACTTGGTTCTTTCATTATCACTCCCAAAGCACGGCTTCAGAGCTAAGCATTCTTGCTATATGTAAAGCTACATAGCATCTGGAAATGTGATTGTTGTTCCAGATGGAAATGTTTTCACTGAGAAGGCATTGAAAAGATGAACTCTTTTTTTCTTGTAAATAGATGGGAAAGGGTTAGGGAAACCAGCATAAGAACACTATGTGTGTATGTGTGTAAACATGCATTTATCTGGGGAAGGAGGGAGCAGGTTTAATAAAGTAATGCAAAGAGCAAGAAATTGCTTTCCTTTGCTTTAACTATAAAGGATCGTCAAGCTCTAGTAGAAATAAAACAAATGTTATAACAATTTGAGGTTATCCTGAATTGGCTCCATTAAGATACAGCAAAAGGATTTTAAGCTGTCACGATCAGCACTCTTACGCAGTGTGATAACTCACTTAAGGATGCTGATTTTTTTCTTTTTTTAATAATCGAGCAAGCTGTGTGTCAGCCATAACAGTACTTGAAGTCACTGTCATATACACAAAGTCTATAGCTTCAGTGTGATTTGCAGAAGCAGCGGAAATGGCTGCTGTCAGCTTCAGAACAGATGAGGAACGAAATCTGTCACGAACCTTGAGAACTTAATATATCACTAAAGACAGTTAATTTAGCAGCCATGACCCATGTAGGCAACAGAATTAATAGCAAATCTGTTCAGCAATGATGTTCTCCCTGCTGTGCCATTGGGAGAGCAAGTCAATATTCTTATTTCAGCAGTCTTTCTTGTAGAGCCTGCTCTAACTCTCTTCCCCCATCACATACCTCTCCCTTTATTTAATCGTAGCCAGCTACCATGTTTCTAAACTGATTATATGTTTATTTTGATTAAGGAGTATTCTAAGTCTTCGGAATGTGCTGAATGGAATAAATATTGGGGTTACAACATGAAATAGACATAAGAATGATTTCAAATCCTCTTAGTGCTGGACCTTTGTATTACTTTTAGAAAGTACTAGATTTTCTTCTGATATGTTCTGTCCTTTTATATGAAGTAAAATTAAGAAAACAGTTGGCACAGAGCTTTTGTCACAGGTATATGGTATCTATAATGGTAAGACTACTCTAGCAATGTTTCTGGGTTTATTTTCCAAGCTCTTCTTGCGGTGCTTTTTCTGTCAAGAGTTCCCTTTACAATACTGCTGAAATGAACTTACCAAATATGCAGCTGGATAAAACAGCAGGAAAAACAAATATGGTACAAAACCCCAGCAGGTTTCTATCCAGACTACCTTAAATAACAGTTTTCTTGGCAGAAAGTGAAATTGTGTTATCCTGAAAGTAGTTTCATCTGTCTTGATTGATAACTAATCACTTTCACATGTTTAAAATGCTCAAAATAGTAATAGGGGTTTTAAACAGCAAAGAAACAATAATATTTCTAAATTACCTGGCCACTTCAGAGGTGCTTTTATAATGCATCTGTAAACAGTGATGTTTTTAAAATTGTCAAGAATTTTTGCAATTTAGAACAGAATTTTAAGTTTATATTCCAAACTACTAAAATTTGCTAGTTTGAAAACAATAATTATATCAAGACCTTTTGAATTACAGAAATAATGCTTTCCCTTATATAATGTACACAAGGGAAAAAAAAAGAAATCTCAGCCCTAGCATACATAGTAAATATAAACAAGATAATTAAATCTCTTTAAATTCATGTGGCCAGCAGGACCACGGAAGTGATCATCCCTTTGTACTCAGCACTGGTGAGGCCGCGCCTCGAGTGCTGTGTTCAGTTTTGGGCCCCTCACTACATGAAGGACATTGAGGTTGACGTGCTTTACGGAGGTTGACGTGCTTTAGGCCCAGCCGGAAGCTGAGCGCCACGCGGCCGCTCACTCACTCCTTCCCCAGCGGGACAGGGAGGAGAACGGGGAAAAAAGCAACGGCAAAGCCTCGAGGGCTGGGATAAGGGCAGTTTACTGGGACAAGAAGGGAGAGGGAAAAACAATCAACAACAGTGCTGATAACAAATATTAACAATGGGTGATAACAGAGAACAATTTACCGAACCAACGACCGACCAACCGACCAGACACTCAGCCCGTCCCGGAACCGCGCCGAAACTGCGCCGCCCCTCCCCTGCCCGACTAGCCCCCTTTGATGGTGAGCATGACATCACATGGTATGGAATAGCCCCCGGCCAGCTTGGCTAACCGGTCCTGGCTCCTTGGGAAATTAACTCTATCCTTGCCAGAACCAGGACACAGGTGCTGGAGCATGTCCAGAGAAGGGCAACGAAGGTGGTGAAGGGTCTAGACAACAGGTCTTATGAGGAGCGGCTGAGGGAACTGGGGTTGTTCAGCCTGGAGAAGAGGAGGCTGAGGGGAGACCTTATCGCTCTCTACAACTACCTGAAAGGAGGCTGTAGCCAGGTGGGTGTTGGTCTCTTCTCCCAAGTAACCAGTGATAGGACAAGAGGAAATGGCTTCAAGTTGTGACAGAGAAGGTTTAGATTGGATATTAGGAAAAATTTCTTCATGGAAAGGGCTGTCAATCATTGGAACAGGCTGCCCAGGGAAGTGGTTGAGTCACCATCCTTGGAGGTATTTAAAAGACATGTAGATGTGGTACTTAGGGACATTGTTCAGTGGTGGACTTGGCAGTGTTAGATTTAGGGTTGGACTAGATGATCTTAAAGGTCTTTTCTAAGCAGTTCTATGATTCTATATTGATTTAACTTCGGTGTTTGCCTGTTGCTTGCTTGCTAGCTTTCTTGCTTTCTCTCTCCTTCCTTCCTCTCTCCTTCTCTCTCCATTGTCTTTTTTTTTTATTTTTAACTTGGCTAAATAAATTCAATGAGTTTTACTTTTTGCCAAAGACTGCCATGCCGGTTGTTAGCTCTGTAGCTTTGTACAGCTGATCTGAGAACTCAGTCCACCAACTGGAGCTCCATATGCAATGCAGGTGCCCACGAGAACCACAACGGTGTTTTTGAATGACTGCGGTCGCAGGCTTGAAAGCGAAAGAAAACATACATAGGCAGAAAGTTGGATGAACTGGTATAACCTGAATAAGATAAATAACAAAACCTAAGATTTCAGGCATACAAGTCCTCTGTCAGATCTGAAATGGAAACAAAATGAGCTAAGTTCAAGATGAGAACAATTGTTCTGCATTTAACTAGAAGTATGTCAGTAAGATCACCTGAAGAAAAAAAGGAGAATTTGGGCACCTGTGGAGTAGTAGAAGTATTATTAGGGGAAATAGAGCTGATAAGGTGTTTTCATCCTAAGGGAAAGCTAAAGGTTTAACTTATAGCCTGTGAAACACAGAGAGATTAACTAGGGATGGAGGAAGGAAGGGCCAGAAGAGAGAAATATTGTAAGGTATTAAAGAAATCTCTGTGGAGTTTTCTGAGCACAAGGACTGGCAATAAAAAATGGAGAGATCGTTCTGTGGGAAATGTTCTCCTGCTGGTAGCTGTTGCTCTCCTTTTGCTTGTGTGTGGGGTTGTTGAGACCACGTTTGCCAGCCTACGCGACAGGGCGTGGATGGCGACCTCCCTGAGGGTTCTGGTGATGCTCGAGATGGCAGCAGGTAAGGGCAGCAACACTGCCAGCGTGGGGCTGTTCAGAGCAACCGAGCAATCCCCCACGGAGTGTATGGGATGTTGGTGTTAAAAAGAAGCTCTTTATTGTTTAGCATCTAAGAAGTTTGGAGGGGATTTTGAAGACAACATTTTCCAATACAAGCATTTGAATTTTCAGCAAGACCTTTGCAAATTTGGGCAACAGTAATCTTCTTTTCTTTGTTTATCTTGTCTTTGAATCTCAAATATAGATCCATCAAACATTTAAAATCAGTATGAAAACTTTGTGCCAAAAAGTCATTTAATTCTAGCCAAACATTCAATATTCAAAAATATTTTTTAACTAACCTTTTGGAAGTATGACCTAGTAATCACAATAAAATATACCCTGCCATGGACATATACTGATAGGAAAGAAAACATCAGAAAAAAAGAATCCTATATTAGATCATCGACATACTTCTAAACTAATGCAATTGTGTTATTGTGACCCTTGCATACTATCACTTCATCTGTTCTTTGCTCTTTAGCACAGCTGTTTATATAAACACTTCAGAACAGAATTGTTCTTTTCTGTATTGTGTATTGCTTTTGATGAAATACTTCTTGTATTTCCAAGTGTTGCTTTCATGCTTTTATAAGCCTTGAATAACAATTCTTTCACTGGATATGTATCCTGAGTTTTGTTTTGTTCCCCTCCCTCCAAGGTACTTTGGAGTTTTAAAGGTTTTGCATCTTTGAGAATTGAGAACAACTTTTGCTGAGAACATGCACATTATGAATGGGATGACAAGGGAGGAAAATGGAAGAATTAATTTGGAAAAAGAAGGCAGAAGGAAATATAATTTGGAAACAAAACAACAGAAAATAATATTTACTAGCTTTACTAAAGGCTTAAATAACCTTCCATGATATTTCTTAATTTTACTTTCCAATTCAAAGTAACTATCGCCTTTCCAATTGATGGCTAGGCATTTTTTTTTTCTTGTAAATCAGTATATCAATCAAAAAAAATGGATGACACTGAAAATTTATGCATCTAAATAGTCAGCGCACTACAGTGAATGAATGCGTATCTGTGTTTTTAACAATTTTTTGCACACAGACGTCATAGTTAATATTTTCGAAGGCTGCTACGTAATTTATGCTCTTAAGATTATTTTCTGGATCTATCAGTTGTGTTGGCTTTTCCTCTAAAATTGTCCCTTCCATTAGACATTGATCCCATTTTTCTAGCCATAACCTTGACAAAAGGAGTCCAACTGTATCTGTTAGAGTCTAGGAATACACTAATCAAAGCTAGTTTCCTTAAGGACCATGTGCTAAAGCACTGGTTTCTCAAAGACCTGGAACATGTATCTGTTTGATACACTCCTGTTTACACCTGCGTTGCTGTGTGAATATATATATAATGATTAATATCCTGATATTGCATTTGACATATACACTTGTGCACTTCTCAGAGCTATTTTGGTTTTAAAATGCCTTTTGAACAATATAGAACACATATGTCCACTTCCATTTACAAGTTGGGCTTGGGTCAGTTGAACTAAAAGTCCCCTGCCTTCAGTAAGCTTCAAAAGTCATCTCCATCGAGCACTATTCAAAATTATTTTCTGTGTTTTATCACTCCTGCAGTGGCTAGAAGTTGCCATGCTACCAACATGGAAATCTTGTCCAACACAATGATCAGCTTAGTCTAACTCTAGGATTGAAAGATGCCAAGAAAAGAAAGATAAAAGGCCTCAAGTAATGGAGGCTAACAAATGACATTTGTCACTTGGGGAGCTTGTACGCTCACCTGAGACTTTTATTTATTTAGTTGCTCAATCAGAGCTTTCAGTTAAATAAGATGCAAAAAAAGTCTTGAAAACCATTGCTAAAAGAAATAGTTTTGCTTAAATGAGTAACAACTGCAGCAAAAAATCTTGATGGCTGCTGGTCATTAGCTGTAAGGAAATGACTCTGTGGCTTTGAATTGAGTAAACCTATGAGAAGAGCATAAGAGTTTTTTGAGATTCTCTTCACAGTGAGAGGAGAATCTTACTTTTATGAGGTTTGACAGAATCTTCAAAATCAAAATGACTGACACAAATCAAAGGACATGTACAAAGTTACTATGGACAAGCTCATACATTTTTACAATATTTGTACATGTAATCAAGTACAGAAAAAAAATCCCCTGGTCCCAGTTAAGAGAGAGGCAAAACTGTCACTGATTTTTAGTCTGAAGAGAGATTCATCAGCTTTGTAGAACGCCACCAGGGACTTTAGTGACTTCAATCATATGTGCAAATCAGAGCATTACTCTTGCACCATACACCATAGGGATATTCCTACCACTTCTAGAACTGAATACTAAATATTTCTGTGCATGACTCTCATATTAGAGAATCTGTATATTTGTTTATATACATATATCTTACTATTAATATGATGAAATATTAATGTATTAATTCATATTGCATACAATTGTGTCTTATTTTGGTTGTTGTTTACAATGTTGTCCAAAGATCTCAGTATTGTGAAAGTAAGGTTGCATTTTCTTTAACAAAATGTTACAATGAAGTGAAGGAGTAGCAGAATGATTTACTCATGATTACACACTAAGTAAATGGTACAGCCAGAAATGAAACCAGTTTCTACTTTAACAATTTCACATTTCACCTTGGAATGTCCTCAGCTTACTTTAACTGTATCTTGTCTAGTTGGACATTATTTTTGTAGCTTCTTTTCCTCCCCTAGCCCTTCATATTAAGTGAAAGGAAGGGCATGGGAAGAATGATCGAAGAGATGGCCCAGGGGGACATTTAGTAATTTTGAGCCTATGATGGAGAAAAGTGTGCACTATTCCTCTTGCTTACTCTTTTACAGGAGAGAAGTTTTCAGTATTTAACAGCAGGCTATTGATCATTGTGGTCTTACTGTTGCACTGTTCCTTTTTAATCCCATTTGGCTGTTGTTATATATGAAATGTTTGAGGTTTTGTATCAGCAACACATACTGCAAGCACTTCTATGTAGTTCAACAAAAAGACTATAAGACTTATGTAATTAATACTTGTTAGCATATCTGTAGCATAAATGGAATGGGTTTAATTTTTGTCCTTTTTATAATGAGCTGTACTTCCAATATGTCTTGTTTTCTCTATTCCTCACTGCATGTTTTTTGATGACTTTTATTCTATGCATTAAAACAATTTCATTATGCTTTCTGTGTGTAAGAGGCAATCTCTCAAAGAAAGAAAACACTTCAGGAGAGAATAATAGGAAGATAATAGTATTTATTCATCTGTGTGTCTTTATATTGTATAATGATGTAAATGTCTTCAAAACTGTGTAGTATTGGCTAAGCTTGCCCAAAAGAATCCACAATTAGAAAGGGAAAATGGCACTGAAAGAGAGGAAAAAATTAAGATTTGACAACTGTAGCATGCATAGCTAGCAAGAATTTTAATGCTTTCCTAAGAGGAATGATAAAGGTCAGTCAACATGTATTGCTAATAGGGAGGTGTGTGGAGAAAGGAATTTCATTTTCACAACTTCTGCAATTTGTTTTTGTTCTGATTGGGAGTGAAAGTAAACAATTTCTTTCGTCTCCAGAAGGTGGGCCCTGGACTGTAAGGTTTAAGCTTCCTTGGAAAGAACAGCTCTTGTGATGGCTTGCCCTGCAGCAGGGCAGCTTGGGAGCCTTGGGGTGCTTTCCCCCTAAACAGCAAGCTATCCTCACCCAGGTTACCATAAAAATTAAGTTCCTTGTTACTGTGCCCAGTGAAGAGCTCTACTGAGATTTGGGCAATATTAGGTTGTCTTAAGAATAATTCAGATTACCTATTTATCATGTAGAGAGATCTGGAATTCAGATGGAACTTGGTTGTTTCCAGACTTGCTTTGGCAAACCAGAGCTAAAATGGATGAAATCTACAAGATGAAAATGGAGAATGAGCAGCGAATAAATAAGAAATGGAGATCCATCTGCTGCTTTATTCTCCACAAAGCTCTACAGAATATATAGTGATCTTTTCTGTAAGAATATTTCAGGGAAACTTAACTCACTTTCCTGTGGGGTAAACATTCACAGAAAGAGCTTTCTGGAATAACATATAGCTATATAGAGAATAATTATTGTATTTTGAATTGTTTCAAATAACTTTTAAAATATTGTGACATATATATTTAAAGCTATTTTGACCTTTTTAAAATTCTATCAATATATTTTCAAATATACCAGCAATAAAGAAATTGAAAGTAAATTCAGAAGAAATAATATCTTTATAATTAAACAATAGTTTTCAGAAATACATGCCATTTTTTTGCTGTGTCAGGAACCATAATTTGCTTAAATCTTAACAACTTCCCAGTTTTTTCTTTTCCTCATGTACAATCCTCCCCAACCTTTTTTTGTTCAGACCTTGCCAGCAGAATTTTCTCTGACTTTCTCCATCTTCAGAGTAGGATGTGCTTTATCTAACAATCCAACATAACTTCCCATGCAATTGTATCTGTTTTCCTGTCTCTTGTCCCAAGGTTAATAATTGTCTGCTACTTCTCCTTTTTCTCTACCATTACTGTTCTCTTTTTCAGTGAAAATCAGGAGACTTTTAGCACAATAGGGAGCTAAGGCATTTGTTAGTAGATTATGAAATTGGAAAAATAATCTGGATCCCCTGTAAATTTGAGATGTGGGTGAAAGAACAAGACATCTCTAGAACAAAATGTCTAAAATGTTTACCTATCGGTGTCTGCAAGTTTAAAAGATTTCTAAACTTCCCTTATCATCTCTGACATCATGATTCAATTGCCTAAACATAGGTGCCCACTACTACTTGAGGCAATTTATCACTACCAAGGATAAATCCACAGAGCTGGCAGAGAGGTCATAAAACCTATGAGACTTCTAATGTCCTCCCATAGAACAGCCACTCAGGACACTAAGGTCATTCCATACGGTGCTTGACCAGTAGGACAGCCAAGGAAAGGTCCTGAGGAATATAATCAGCAGAACCTAGGCAGTTATTCAGATTACCCAAAAGTAGTCATTGATTAACAGAGTAGCTTTACAGACTCCCTATTCGGTGTTGAATTTAATAGATTATAATTCCACGTCAGATATGTCTTACACATGTAGATACCCATCTGCATTCCTCTGAATGTAAGTGACAATCTGTAGCTAAATCCCACCCTAGTTTATGATTACACAGGGCTTTTAGGACCATGGTATAACTGAGGAGTTGCCCCAGATGATAGAAGATTATAGATGGTAGATGAAAAGTGTCGCTTGGATCTGAGACTGCAAATTCGCTTTGGTAGGATTAAGAGACACTATAAAGAAGGCTATTAAGACCATCTAGAATTTGAAGTGAAGGCAGAAATAGGGAAAGAATAAATTAATAAGATGAGAACAGAGTATTCTGTCTTTAGAAAAAGTAGGTATGAAATATAAGTGGAGGGAAAAAATTTCTGGTTTTCATAAAATTATATATACAGTATATATACATAGATATATGCATGCCATATAGGTATATTATGTAGTTCACAGTAGACATAAACACACATAAAACCTTATGTGTATATACAATGCATCATGTATAGAGAAATATAGAATGGACAGTATTGAAAATGCCTAAAATGTCGTCACTTTTGCTGTACGACTTGTTTTGCCATGATAATGAAGAAACTGCTGATTCTTGTTCTAGTCTTTTATTTAACCATTTGAAGCACTTGATTCAAATGCAATTGCGTGATGTGTTGAGCTTCTGAGCTTGACAGCTATAGGCTTTCTTTCTCTGCCTCTCACATTCATCAATATGTACTGTAAGAATGTGTAGGAAGATTTTCCATGACTCACACTAAATTTGTTATGTAACTGTATTGTTAAAAAATATATGACAATACCTTTCCATCTGTCTCTGCCTATCATAGACCTTCTCCTAAAAAGTAAATTTTCAGAATTTAAATAGAATCATACAGTTGAAGCCTGAGCATAAATAACCAGTACTTTTCCAACTCCCTCAACCTATTATATCTGGAGAAGTCCTAGGGAAAGACAGTCTCTGTGACATATATGCAGTTTGGAAGAAAGTTTTCTTCCATAATGAACAAAAAGTACTTGCTTTTTATCCAAGTTCTTCCCTAATGGCATGCAAAAGGAGAGAAGCATTTTTAAACATTCAGAATCCATCTTTACTTACCAATTAAGAGACAAAGAAAGAAGTAACCTTTAAAACAGATAAGAACCAAATGGTAAGGAGAATTCCCATAGATCAAAAATGACACTTTGAGTTATCCCTCAAAATTACTCACAAAGCATCTCAGACTCCAGAAAACATTCATAATAAAATGATAAACATTTCCAAGGACATATGCAGCTCCAGTTTGCACTGGAAGTCTCTCTGTGTCTAGATATATACACAATGCAAGTGTAGATTTGTTGTAGCAAAATCTGCACTCCACGTGAACTTTATACATGATGAGCATTTTTAATCTTTCTGTTACAGCTGTCTGTCAGAATCTTTTGCTTTTCTCTTTCCATTTCTACATGACTTATGGCAATGCAGAACTGTTCTGCTCTATTGTCAAAAAGGTCTTCTTAGATGTTCATTTGTGAATGATTCATGTTTGAAAATGAAATCTTAAGATGGTCAGAAACTGAGAATTTTTTTTTTTTAAATGATGTTTCTGTTCTTTTTGGATTGTAATTGCAATTTTTAAATATAAATTAGCCAGCTGAATTTAAAGAATTGATACATAACAAGAGCTTTCTTTTTGAGCTCCTTAAGTGAGCATAGAAACACTTCCAAATGTTCATTGACGATACTTAACAGATGTCTGTGTTTTTGTTGGTGAATACCAAAACAACACAACCTTGCTCCTGCTGATACATCAAAGAAGTAGCCTAAGCTCCATCTTCAACCATCTACATTTCTCTCTGGGGCTCATTTTAGACATAAAATAGTTTAGACACAATAATTACTATATTCTATCCACAGAGGAATCAATCAGAATAGCTTAGTATATGCCCTTTATTACTCAATTTCACTTTAAATGGGGAGAAAAACCAAACCCCTTTGTACTTATGAATCCTTCAAATTTTGACAAATTTTGGCTGAGTCTTATGGAAACTATGTGGTGACATTAACGACCCTTTCATGTCTTAGCTCTGCTTCTTCAGTGGAATCAGCACTAAAAGACCTTAATGGAATTTCATGTGGACAGAGTTCTATGCTGTAGATGATAGGAATACTTTGTTTCTCTTGTCAAGCAAACAGTTATTAATTTTTCCTACCAGGAAAGTATTTAGAATAGAGAAATATTAAAAAGTGTTTGCTTAAATAAAATACATTCTTTTTGTACATGTATGCTGGCTAAAAAGACCCAAGATGTCTACAATTATTTTTAACCTGAAATATTTTGCAAGCTTTTACACTCCATTTATCAACAGAAATGTAAGTATAAAGGATATATATTGAAACACCAAAAATGTTTAGAGCACCTACTATACAGAAGTTTACTATAATTTAGCCCATTGGAGATGATTTTTGTGCTGCTTTATAGCTCTATTTACATGACAGAAGAATACAGTGTTTATTTTTCCATTTTCTTTCTAAAATAGAATCAAATCAGAAGAGTTTCATTGTTCCTTAAAAGTTTTCTAATGTTGTTAGCACTAGTGAGAAAAAAGTGCAGTAAAAATGCATTATCTGTAATAATCCTGTGATTCACTGAAAATTTTATACAAAATACACATTTGAAAAATACAGATACATATCTAAGCTTTTTTTTTTTTTTCATAATGATGAAACATACTGTCAGTCACTGTGATTTCACACTCTGTCACTCCATCAGTCAGCTGAGTAGGAAAAATTCCTGGTGTTAAATTGGTAACAAATTTATATGCAAAATTGTCTTCAAAAGATTCACTCAGAAATCCAAAGATTTGGTTGATAAATATTTCTTGAGGCTTTTTAAAAATATAGAAGTCCATACAATTGCCTTTTACTGTATGGATAGTTAATTCTGGAGAAATTAGCCATCCCTGGAAACCCAGCAGAGTCACCAACTGAGATTGGTAGGGAAAAACCAATGGAAATTGGAGATGAGCTTTTTTTTTTTGCTCCAGCCAAAGAGGAGAAGAAACAGTGAAAGCCTGTTTCTTATTGAATACAGTGAGGAAGGGAAAGCAGAAAATTATGAATACTGGAGAATGAGGCATGTCTGAGTCTTTCTGTGTGAAAAAGTGCCACATTTGGAGAGGCTGTGAAGAGGGAAATAATTTTGGTATAGTGAGTGCCTTAAGTAGAATCAAAAGCTCCTTGATTTGGCCTGAGGATAGGTTGTCAGTACCTAACATACAGGACAAAAAGGCATTTTGGCAACTACTTCAGACATTATAAGCAGAATTCTTATTAAAAGTCCATAGAGAAAGTAATTTTTTTTAATCCTTATCCTAATCCTTTTGTTGAAAATTATGTTTCATGCCTCTTCCAAGAGGTTAGAACTCTGTTTTTAAGGACTTAGTATATAAAAGCAACATATTTTAGACCGCAATAAACATTGTGGTTCTGAACCCAGTTACAGGCAGCAATGACTCCTGAAGAAATAAGTTTTCTGAAATGTAAGGTGTAAATGCTAATATGATCTGAATAAGAAAGGAACACATGATAGACTCTTCTTTTTGCTCAAGGAGATGATTTAGGGTTTTTTTAAAAAGGTTTTCAATCATTTTTATGAATGAGGATATGACTGAGAGGTCCACAACCATCTTAGCCTACCTGTTATGGCAGGTAGAGAGGTGGATTGCAATAAGATTCTGGTGATTAACAAGATGTGAATAGATGGACAAGTTTGTTATTCTATCACTAGACTAATTGATGCCAGGTATACAAGTAGTAGTAAGGGAGACTGTTGAATCAAATGGAGAAACAGAATATTTTTTTGTTTTCAGGTTAGGCTACTTATTAGGTAAGGGAAAATGAAACAATATATATTAGTTTAGTGTGATTCCAAAGGCATGCCTTGCAATCATACAGAAAAACCTTTTGAGTGCCTTGTTCTTTTCTGTGTTTTTCTAAAGAAGAAAAGCTAGTCTGGGTTTGATTTTGTTGGGCTTTTTTTTTATATTTATGCTTGAAAGCAGGAAAGCATGTACATTTCTGTTTTGCTTAAAAGTTACTGTCTACTGATGCAAGTGTTAACCTTTTGTTGTGGACCAAATATCTAGTGAAAAAGATCAAAATGATATTTTGAGGAACCATTTTGTATGGGAAATTGCTTCCACTACTTCCAGATCAAAAATAATCAATGCCCCTGCAAGAGGAATTTTTAGGATGCTTGAAATTTACAGAGAACACATTTCTTTCACAGTTTACTACTGTGCTTCTGGTACAGATGGCAATCAAATGCCTAATGTTGTACAAAGAGGCAAAGGCAAATGCCTTCTATTGGAACTAAATCTGTATATTCATACTTGTAGGAAAAAGATTTGTCAGGATTTACATAATTCAGACCTCCAAAGGACAGAGATAAAATTGCTTTCTTCTTCTCTAAGTGTAATAGACTTTTCCCTTTAATGTTCTTATGTACGTGTTTTACAAAATGTTACATCATTTTAAGAAAACTCTCAATCAGACTCCCCAGGGGGAAAATGTTATATCTTTTTAACAGTTTTATTTTTTCTTCATTCAGAGACTTGACATCAAGCTGATTCAGACAGTACCTTCAAATTAATTAAACAACATATCCACGTTTTACTCTATGAACAGATGGAGATCAGCCAGGGGAAATCAGTTGTGTTCTCCTACTATTGCTATTTATTACACTATACATAACATTATGGGAGAAATCTTTTCTTTTTCAAAAGCTAGGCTTAGAACAAATGGCTTAGAAAGTCCAACAAAATTTAATCATATAGTATGGTTTTAAAATCAACAGTGTACATACATTTTGTGTACAAAACACAACAAAGATAAAATTTCAATCAACAGCTATGTCTTGCTAAAAAAAAAATAAACCACACACAAATCCACCCCCCAAACAAATAAAAAAAGCCCCATGATAAAAAATTTGTTTGCTTCTTGTTAGGATAATGGAGAGATTAACCACCAAAATAAGAAGTCACTGAAGTTTCAATGATGCAAAGTTTAGGAAAAGAAGGAAATGTGTAGAAATGGTTATGTGACATCAGTTTGGAAACCAGATTAATTTGCAGTTAGGAACATGCTGTGCAGACTTCTTAGTTTAGTGATTGTATAAGTAGATTGAAGATGTGACTCTTTGAGATCCAGGTGGATCCCAAGTAAACCAGAAAATAAATGTTGGTCATTGGCACTGAACATACAAACAGCTGCCTGAGGTCTTCTGTAGAAATAGTAAAAGAAAATTAAAAAAAAAAAAAAAAGGAAAAATCTTTTATAGTAGAATTTCCTTTTTTAACATGTCATGAAAAAATAGGATCAGTCTCTATACTTGAGCACCGTACTTTATGGCTTCTGTGGTGCAACATACTTACATGAGTCCCAGGCTTACATTTAAGTGTTTGATATACAGAGTTTCCAAATTTTAAGTAAACATGGAGGACCTAGATTCCTATTTGATTTTTATCATCTACACTCCTTTTATCCCTGCGACCACCTTCAGTTTGGACCTTGCTGCTTCCTGACACTTCTGGCAAATGTGATTGTCTTTGCCTCACCTATGGTGTTTATGGTGCATCCCAAAGTACCTTTGTTAACTTCTGCTTCCTACCTTGTCATCTCTCCCTCTTTGTTAGAGTATATGCTATCTAATTCAGAGAAGAGGAATGCAGACATTGGTTTAGGGTGCATGAGGCACTGCAGGTTCTGGAATGGGATTTCTGAGTGGGACCAAGTTGGGCTGTGAGGCTCAGGCATGGTTCTCAGTGAGGAGTACCCCCCTGTCCCACATGAGTGCTGTGTGGGCAAAACCATATATTCTCAAGTGTTTGTTAGGATGGTAATGAGATCATATAAGTGATGACAAATAGACAGATGGTGAAGTGCATCTTGGACATTTTGCTTTGGGGAGGGAGCAGTAACCTGGTTTGCTTATTCAGTGATTATGTGAAAGAAAATAAGAGTTCCAGTATAAACAATCTCATATGTAAAAGGCTGAATTAAAAAATCCCAAAGCAATTTTGAAATCACTTGGTTTTCTGTGTGTTAAAGACTTGTTCCTTATTTGTAGATGAGAATTTTCAGTAATACTATAACAAACTGGACAGCTAATAGGAGAAGTGAGATGAACTGAGCGTTCTCAGAAAAATTCATCCAAACCCAATTGAACTCAATCTAAATCTTACCAATTACTCCAGTGAGCTCAAAGGAGTCCTGTATTTTAGGGGCAAGTATATAAATGAGCAATTCTTCTGATATCTAAAGTTTCTAGGCCATTTAAAAGATCATATTTTCATTTAACAGAAAAAGAGAGGAGAGGGTTTTTTGTTTTTTCTTTCCATGAATTAAATTTGCCCTATATTAAAGTTGGCAGAGATTACATGATACAGGTGAGGAAGAAGTAGAAGATAAAAAGAACCCTGTTCTTCCTTATCTTTCTTCTTGTCATTAAATTGCTGTAGTCGAGCATGGAAGTGCCAAGGTGGATGTGAGTGAGTCAAACTCCATGGGTGGCAGGCAACCATATCCCTGCGCTTGATGAGCACCTTTTATAGCACCACCTGTGGAGCTGCTTCAGCTATGAGCTTGTCTGGTATTGCTTTAACTTCTCCATCTAGTACTGGAAAAGGAGTGAGAAAAGAGTGCATACAAGAAGTAGAGTCTACGATAAAGCGAAAAAGTAGTTTGACAAAGTGTTTCTGTTATGGATGCAGAGAGAAACCTACACATTTACAAAAGTGCGTAGTTGGTGAAATATTAGCAGATGAAGGAAAGCAGGAATCACAGGAGAAGGAAACTATTTTGTGGATGTTGTATGTGAAGATGGAAAGTTATAATATATGTATTATTCCTGAGTAAATCCAGTCTTACAACAAAGGCTGAAAGGTCTGGAAATGACCATTTAATTGTGTGGTCTAGTGGAGGGTGTCCCTGCCTGCAGCAGGGGGGTTGGAACTAGATGATCTTTGAGGTCCCTTCCAACCCAAACCATTCTATGGTTCTATGATTCTAAGACTAGGGCTCTCCATAAGCAATAGCAAAACATCTTTACACATTTAGTAAAACAAGGCTTCAGTTCTTCATGTACTCAAACTGTTGAGTATCTCTTTGCACATCAGTGGTATGACTGAGCAATAAGATTCTGGTCATGGATCTTTCCTCCAGAATTCTCATTCTGATATTTCTATCAATATCATTCAGTTGCAGTCTCTTTGCATATAAAGTAAGACTGTGTTGTGAGAAAATAATATTTTTCTTGTGAGAATCATCAGATGGAAATTTTATACATGTTTTTACTTTTTTATTTTATTTTAATTAATGTAAGCAGTGTATATTGGCTGAAGAAACACTAGTTATTACTTTTGTGACACAGTTTCTCAGTGTGCATTCTGGCAAAAGGAGGAAGAAATTGCTCTCTTCCAAGGAGTTTTAATTAGGGATAATTTTCAGAGCTCTGCTGTTTCTTGGTGTTTAAGCTGAGACTTTTGAAAGAAAGAGGTTTCCTGTGTCATTGTGATCTACCATGAAGCCATTCAAGGGCATACACTCTGTAAATAAATAAAAAAGCTCAGTAGAGCTCCATGTCACTACTTTTCCTTCTATCAGAAAGCTGCCTCTAAAAGGCCAAAATACCAGATACTACTTGACAAAAGGATGACAATAGAATATACTCCACAACTTTTTGCCAGAGCTTGAAAAATACAAAAGCATCAGAGGTAAATAAAGAAGCTAGCTGAAGTAAAAAGTCAAGGACAGAACAGAGACGGATGTACTTGATTCTAAGTAATAATAACCACTAGTGGACCAGCCATCAGGTAGCTGTACCTTGCTATTTGTATAGCAGTTGCCAGAAATGGTGGACATATTGAAAAGTATTTACAATAAAAACTCCATAACTGATTTTTTGTTGAGGTTTTTTTTTTTTTCTTGTGTCTATTTTTATTTATTTAGAGAGGCAGAGGAAAATATCTTGTCCTTTAATCTTGTGATACTACCACCTAATTACATCTAAGGAACACTGGTTTCTCAAGTTCTAAAATGAGAAAAATGACCTGGATCTTAACTTTAATTTACATTAATTTATTCAAAATTGTTCTGGGTTTATATTCCAAATACAATCTATTTTGCTGATAGCTTTTGTGGAAGAATAATGCAATGAATTAGTCTTAGATCTTATGGGCTGTATATCATTCACAAGCTGTCTCAGGACCCCTCTTTGAAAGGAAATGGAAATCATAGTAACTTCTGCCATTTAGAGAACATGTCGCTGGCTTTCACCTCTCCACAAGTTGAAATTTATTAGTTCACCAAGGGAAGCAAGAAGTCTGGTTCCAGATACTCACAAACTGAATTCCTCCTACTCCTCCATTTGGAAGAGGCAAGTTGCATGCATACAGCCTCTGCTTTCTCTTTCCATACTTCTGCATCTGCTTCCAGCTTTTGAAAAATGGCACACAGGTAAGTGTAGAAGAGTTAAGTCTTCTTTCTTCCTTAATCATCTGAACAGCCATGATAGCTAAGTAATAATGCAATCCACATAGCTTAATATTAAAGCTTAATAAATGATTGAGAAGGTAATTTTAGAATTGGCAGTTTGGCAAACTGAAAGCATTCTACTATGACAGTATGTGTTGCCAATTCTGGTTTCACAGAAATATGGAGTACAGTTCTGAAAGTCCTTGAATTTCTGCCAGCTTAGTGGCACAGATGGGGTGACGAAGGATCTCAGTTTCCATCTACTGAACTAGGTAGTTCGCCAGAGTGGCTGCTCTGTGACCAAGAGCTTTGCAGATGCACTATAGATTCTCTAGGGTTCAGGATTACAATTGAAAATAATGTGGGAGCACAAAACCAATGTAAATGTTATTGAAGACAGCTTGGAAATTTCAAAATATTAAAGTTTCCCATGAGTAGGAACAGCTTCTCTGACTGTTGCCCTACTTAGGAAGGGAAGAGAGCTGTCCTGGAAATTATGCAGAACAAATCTATGTCTTTGCAGGGAAGATGAAGAGTAATTCTGAACATGCGGGAACTCTGGGATAAATGCACCAAACTGCAGGGACTTGTTCTTCCTTTCCTGTGCTATAACTCTCATTCTGTTGGATAAATAATTATCTTTTCAAAGGTCTTATTCTGATATCTATAAACTCTTGCTCAATATGGACTAGCCCCATCACACTCTATTAAGGTGCTCTGGGTTCTGCATGGAAAGCAATGCTGCAGATGTTTCAGGTGTAAGAAATACAAAAGAGGATGAAAGCATGGTGGCCACCTGTCAGTAAACATCTCACTAGATTTGCTAACAAAAAACAGTGTTTGCTCCTAAATTAACTTCTTGCCGTTACTAGAAAATAATTTAATTTCAACATACCTCTTACTTTAATGAGGTAAAGTGTGCCTTTATTATTTTTTTAACTATGAAATTAATTTTAAAAACATTTCCATCTCTTAATAAAATACTATTTTCTTTTTCAAACTAAAGTTCATTTCCTTTTACAGCTCCATCTGGTGAATAACTGTTTAGTTAACAGACTCTGGTAAATTTCCAGGAAGTAAACTGGAATGATTAAAACAGAATAGTTTGTGTGGGCTTTTGTAGATAAAATTTCAAGCCCCCAACAAGGAACTCAGAATGTTTTGACTGGGGATTTCCTTTGGTTATGGTAATAAAGAATATTGTAAAATATTTCAAGAGGAAATTAACAGCAGTAGATGTCTTTCTTGTTGAAAGGGAAATTCTGTGTAGTATACATAAGGTCGGAGATTGTGGAGGTTGCTGCAGAGATACACAAATTTGTATGCTTACTATAAACAGTAGATAATTACTTTTTATTTTCCATAGCGAATTTCTTAATCTGGACAGATCTTAAAGAATTTCATATCTACTCTTTTTCTTGATCTATTAAAGACAAAAGGCTTTTAGATTCGTCAGGTTTTGTCAAATGTATGGAATCATAGAAGAGCAAGGTTGGAAAGAACCTTAGAAGTTCACTAGCCCACCTTTTTACATGACTGTTAATTTTTATTAAAATTGATGCTGTTCATAATTCCAATTTGCATGTAAGGCTAGATAAATTGAGCATGACACATTTTTCTCTAGCTGTTTAAAAAACAACTTTAAAATGCTAATACTACCTGTGGAAAGGATGGGTTACTAGAATCCACAAAAACCTTTTTTTTTATAATTAAGGCACTAGTGACTTTGGAAGACACTTTTTCTTTTAACTTTAGATTTCCTTGGAGACCTCAGAAAGTGAGGGTAGAACAAGCCTGTGCAATGCAACAGAGCCTGCTGCACATTGAGCCAGTTCTGAAGTAAATAAGTGCAGCAGTGTTGGTTTTGCAACACCTGCAGAGAAACAGGCTGTGATAAACTGCATGTCACATAAAGTTTTGAACTTATCTAGAAAATCTCCTCAGGTCAAAACATTAAATTCAAGCTTTAATGTGTCTTTTGTTAAGACTACTGGAATCTTTAATCTAGGCTTGAGTTCTTCTAGTCCTTGTCCTGAAAGTAGCTAGTCTTTTATTTCAGCATAGAGAAAAGTCTGCTTCCTTAGGTCACTGCACCATATTAATGTACTTGAGTGGGTGAAACTTCACCTTCTCTATTTCAAGTACCCAAGCATCATTCTCTCTTTACAAACCACACACTGAAACTTCTTACACATTTAATTTTACAGCAAGATTTGTCAGCTTCAGCAGTTCTCAACTCCCACTTTACAACTTGTCAAATGATTACTGAAACATTAAAATAATAATAAAAAAAAATACATCCCTGGGGTTTTATTTATTATTAAATGGAAGCTGAAAATTATCTTATCCGGGTCAATAATAATAAAAAAAAAATTAACATACTAAAAAGAAAAAAGAGGAAAAGAGCAGTGAACACTTTCCTAATTTGCTAAAAAGGTTGACAGTACCACATATAAAGTTGAATAATTAAAAAAGAAAATGATACCATATGTGACATAATGTCCATTCAAGCTGCCCTGTGACCTAAATTAATTATGACTTTATGAATGCAGTTACAAGTGACTATGAAAGGTCCTATTAGAGCTTGTTCAATATTTTTTGTATTATGCTCTGTCATGCAAAATAGATATGACCTTACTCTCTTTCTGTATCAGGGGAAAACAAACAAACAAACAACAAAAAACCCAAACAAACAAAAAACCCCCCCCAAACCTGTCTTATTTTCTTGAGACTTCCAAGAATAAAATTATTAATTCTGGTGAGCCTTTCTGATTTTAAAGTGGGAAGGACTACATAAGAATCAAGATACCTGGAGAAAAGCAACAACAACCTCCCCCCAAAAAACTCACAAAAACCCCCAGCAACCCAGCCCCCCCATGTTCATATGAAGTTAACAGGCTAGGAACTCAAAAAAACAGCAACCTGAGCTGTTAATGCTACTGTTCGCCTACAAGTTTCACTGCAACATAGAGTTATCTGAGTCTCTTCTAAGTAACAAATGAATGAGGACAAAAAGACTATTTCTCTCCTCCTTAACCTCTTCTTAAACATTCCAGTTGGATCTTCACAGTCTCCAGCCTTCTAGAACCACCAACCAGTGCTTTCAGTCCTGACAAACTGACCTCAGTGTGCATTGCTTTAGAAATTCTTAGAGTTGGAAATTACATGCTAAAGAGAATGTCCAAGATCCTAAGTTGAAAAAAGTCAGAATTTGTTACTGGGATACCTGCGTTTATGTCCACAGTTCACATTGTATTAAGTGTCATTTTTCCCTTTTTATCAGGTAGGAGAAAGACAATGATGTAAAGTGTACTTAAAAGACAAGATGACATAATAGGAAGAGTAATTAATGCAGGTCACAAGAAGTTTAAAAAAAATAAAAATAAAAATTAAAATAGTATGATAATTTACCATATAAATTTTATGACTGATCAACTTCTGGGAGGAACAGTTCACAAAAAAAGCCACCGCAAACAACTTCTCTTCCTGTCTATGGGAAGTAAATGAAATTTTACTTTCTCTCACATAGACTTATTTTCTAAGGAAAAAGGGCTGCTGGATTTACCTGGCTGATCAGGCAGGTCTACGACAGGCAGCACTAGAACCATTTTGTTTGCAAGATTTTAACCTCTGTGAATATTGAAGTTTTTAAAACCATAAACATGATATAAAAACAGAAGCAGCGCAGTTGGGAGGTTTTTCAGTGAATTTGTCCTGTGTCTGACAATGGACTTTGTTCTACTACACCTGCAGTGTGACTTAGACCTTCATCAGCAATCACAGAAACCTCAAAGAGGAAAAATGTCAAAATAGATTATTTTGTGTTTAACAGGGTACAATCTCCAATTGCATTTCTGGGTGTTCCAGGATCCATGACCCGTCTCTTGTATATACTTTTGTTTGAGCTCACAGGGCATTCTTTCCCTCACCAATGACAATAATACAGTCTTTCTCTCCTCTCTTCAGCTGCCTAGTTTCAGAAATTAGTATCTTTGAAATCTGACTTCTGTATGTCAGTACATCAAATTAATATTAAATGATATTCTTTAATAATATTAATGTACAAATTAATATAAATTAAAATAATACCTTTGACATCCTTGTCTTTCTTAAAATTTAGTTAGAATTGTCACATGGTTAAACATTAGTAGCAAGCAGAATTTAGAATGAAGTTGAACAGAAGCAAACCTGTCCATAGAAAGTATGGTCACACAGATTTGGGAAACTTAGGTTAAAGATAAGTATTTAGTAAATGCATTTAGTAGAATACAGAGCACTCGAGTCTATGCTTGCATACGCATGTGGTAAGTATTGCCCTAAAAACCATAGAATTGTTGGCAAGGAGCATGTTTGTTATTAAGACAGGAAGAAATCTATACTAAGTCTACAGGCCCTAGGGGGGGAAACCATCTTTTGAAATTGTCTAGTCTATAAACTCATGCTATAGCAAAAAAAGCTGGACAGACATTATGGCACCATCTTATCAAGTGGTTGCCAAGGTAACTCTGAATGAATGTGCAGAACAGGACAGCTCATCACTTTCCAAGGATGCGTGAAGCACACAGAGGGACTGAGATCATTGCTTAGAGGTCACAGGCTAAGATAGTCTGCTTGTTATATTGAACAGGCAATTACACAAACCCAATTACTGCAGGTGCTAAGTTGTGTTGGAATAAATCTAATGCACACAATCCCTTGCTATTAGTAATTTTTAATTTTTCCTTACATTTGGGATCCAAAAAATAAAATTAAATAAAACCAAATCAGTTTATACACATTCATTTTCTTGAATGTAAATGCAGAGCTTTCAAAGCTAAAAGTATGAATTATTGTTCATTATTCTTGCACAAGATTGATAAGAAATCTAAAAAATTTCACCCCTTATTTGGTTCCAAATCTGTGCAAAATTTGAGGAATTAATTCTGATCATTTTCATTTGATATCAAAACCATTAGTATTTTAATCTAGCTTAAATTTCTGTCAGAGATACAAAAATTAAGTATGGTGATATGGTAAAAAATACATCAATATTTTATAGAAATATTGTGTAAGGCTTATGAATAAATATGACTTATATGTTTGATCAGTATGTATGAAGACTTTTGAACTGTGACTCATTTTTTTCAATGAATTCTGCCACAGTGTTGTTCAAGTCTGGTTTTATACCATCAATTGTGTTACCGGGGTTGTATTTGCACACGGCTACACACAAGCTACGTACTGCTAAAGAAATGAGCTTTTTTGTCCTGAGCCCTCCGCTTTGCCTCATATGACTTTCTTTTCAGAGCTGGCTTGCACTGAAACAACTCAAAGATTAGACAGCATAAGCTCAGGTCTCTCTGAAAAACTTTAAGTAGACCTATTCTGCTTTAATATTTTGGCAAGACCTAGAGACCAAATGTTGGGTTCAGATGCCTAGTACTAAGCAAATGTATGATGAAAAAAAGAATTCTTTCCCTGTGGGAATACCACATTGCTTCAGGGCGTCCCTTGTCAGTGTGTGCACCTTTCTCTGTGGCTTGCTGTGTCTGAGATGAGCAGAGGTACTTGACCTGGAGCCTGTGCCATACCCGAGCGGCTTTTTGCTTGCCTTTCAACTTAGCCTGAACTCCATGCCCTTCAGAAAAGAGAAGGAAAAATGTGATTATGGTGAATTGTTGGAGGGAGATGTGGTTAAGCTTTTCATCAGAATTACAGGAAAAGGGCAGGGACTGGAGGAGAAGGAGAGAGACAGGTTACGTTGAATGGTGCTACCGCATTTCATCTAAGCTGGGCTTGACATTGTGCTCATGACTCTGATTTGTAGAAATTCAATTAGCATTTATCTCATGCTGATCTACTGCTTGGAAGTGCTAGCTCTTGGAGGGATAAACTAAGAACTGAGAAAGAAGTCTGTTAATGCACTTTCTTCATAAGTGACTAAAGCAGTTTTGATTTAGATCTGAAGATTTCTGCGAAAATATGTAGAAATAGTTGCTCTTATATAAGCTTGTGAAAAGTGACCAGATGACTTTGTTCCTACGGAAGGAGCCTGTCAACATGAATCAGTTGTGGTGCCACATCACACCACTTTGGTGCAACAGTAAAGGTGTTTGAATAAACCAGTCACCATCAGGTTTACCAAAATGGTGATAGAAAAATCTGTTGGAATTAAAGACTTCTGTAACACACAATTCAATGTTTTTTCTTGTTTAAAAAAAAAAAAAAAAAAGAGTGATTGTCACTCTCTTTTGTTGTTGAAAAGAGAAGAATTTACACGATAGCATCATGATTTTTCAAAATTTTCTACATCAAAACCAAAATGGGTACAAATTACATTAATGTATTATGTCAGCATCCTGAATCTACATTTTATCAGCAGTTTGTCGGTCTTTTCCTGTTTCTCATCTTATTCTCTCATTATATGTAATTATTTCTTAGGTTAATGAGAACATAATTCCTATTAAACCTTTCAAGATAATAGTGCATGCACACATAACAGCATGAAAGGCAGAACATTTACAATATCAACTGATTCCAGTCATGAATATCTGATAGCATCACAGAAAAATATGAAGCAGCTTTGGACAAATAGTTTTCCAGTCCCAGGAGAGCTCACGGAAATTAATAACATACCTGCACCTATTGTAGAGAATAATGCTTTGGTCATCTCAAAACAGATCCTACCTTCTTAACAAATTTCCCCAGATTAAATTAGCAAGGTATTTGATAAATGGTCTTACTTCTCAAAGTGAGGATATGATCACATTCACAAGCAAGGGTGAATTTGAGGCTCATCAGGCAAATGTTTTGAGGTTTGGAGGTTTTGGTTGGTTGGTTTTGGGTTTGGGTTTTGGTTTGGTTTTTGTTTGTTTTGGTTTTTTGTCCAGTTACATTGAATTAAACAATTTAAAATAGAAGAAAGCAAGTAGAGTTAAAGAGCAGAACATATCAACTTCCCCAAAATATCTGTTAAAGCAAGAGAAAGAGGACTTATGACTAAAAGCAGAATTTGAGCTAAATCAAATCTCACATTCTCACACTGATGATAATAGTAGGTTTGGCAGACCTTAGTTACTGGGGGATTCAGGAAATATTTCACAAGACCTAAATGAAATATATATTAGAATTATGGAAGTATGTGAGAAACTGTTTATAAATTACATCATTATCAATATGAAAAATATATCTATATAACTAACTACAAAGTTAAATAATAGAAATATAAACACATAGTTCCAGTTTGTCATTCATTTACAATACTGAAAGTCATTGCAACAAGCAGGTATTTTCCATGTCTTTCACATTTAAAATATTTTTATGATAAATTCCCACTTACTCTTTAAAAGGCACCTCAGAGGCACTCATCATCTCTCCCAAAATAAAAACTGAAGTAGTAAGTTTTATTGTTACGCCACTGAGTTCACTGCTCGTGATACTGAGAAATAAACCACCAGCCCTTCCAGCCTGAGCCAGCACATGGAGCCTTTTTAATTGACTGCCAAAATAAAAATAAATTACCTGTTTCATGGGAATAGATTGGTTTGTTTAATCATCTTGCCTTTCTCCCGGTATGTTGGGAACAAGCAGGGAGGGCATCTTACATGTTAAGATTCCCAGATTTTCCTTATGTGTAACTCTCTTGGCCACTGGAAAATGTGCTGTTTGGCTCGCTCCTGGGTCCATGCTGCACTCACCACCCACCGCCTGCCTGGTGCCCTGCTGCTTCCCTCACACAGCTGCACCCGCGCAAACCATGGGGATCCCATGTTTGCCTTTGCTTTTCCAGCTAGCATTTTTGCTTTCATGGCTTAGGTTCTGACTAGCCTTTCCAAGCAGCACCTTGCTGTGCATGGTGGCAGCCCACTGTTTCGGCATTTAATTGGCACTTAAGAGAGATTTAATTCCTCCTTCTGTTTAATCTGAATGAAGGGTGGTGAGCAAGCCTCCACTGAGATATTGCTCTGTAAGGAACAAACTGAGTGGCAGCTGGTAACATAACTGAACAAAAAATACAAGATGAATTTGAAGGATAATGAGATGAAGAAATTAAAAAAAAATGTATATTTGGGTTGTAATTGCACCTCCCCAATACATTTGTGTCTGCATGTATATTTATGAATACCTAGTAGAAACACAAATAAAATTGGCTAACAGGAGAGATTATAGACTGAGGTGTCTAAATTTCTTATTACCTAAGATTTCCAGTTTGCAGATGCACTTTGTTTGCCAAGCCATTGTAGCATGCAAGAAATCTTTACCCTGTTGGATCAGAATGCAAAACAAGCCAGTGTCTTTCAGGACTATGCCTACTCAGTTTCCTTTAATCTAGCTAAAATACCCTAGCTGATGAGTGATAGCAGGATATGATCTTAGCACATTGTTACAGAAGATGAGAGGAAGTAAGCGACGTTGGCTTTAGCATTTAAAGTAAAAAGCAGGGATTGATGTGTAGAGGACATATTGTTTGAAGTCAGATTCCATAAGTGGACAAGGCAGAGCCTGTTTTCTTGTGGTTTGCATGTTAACTCTAAATGACCGTCATATCTCCAGCAGGAATTTTGTGGCAAAGATAAATTTGGTGATTTAACTGTGTATTTGTACATCTGTGTTTGTATCATAAAATGCACAGAAGTCTTAAACAGTCATGAACCAAGCTAAGTGTAATTCTTGAAGAAAAGAAACAGTGACATAATCCAGAAAAAAAAAACCTGGTCTGTCAGAAAAAAAAGGAGGAAGAAAGCTTTTTTGCAACTTGAGAGAGCTCTGTTTTACAAGTTCTATTTCTCTGCAGGCTTAATGCAAAGTATGAACCCATAGGTAGCAGCACGTATTGGATTACAAGTATATATTGGACTTAAAAACTTACAGCTGAGCCTGTGCATTTTGTAATAAGCAGTATTTACACTTCCACTTAAATGGTTATTAAAACTGCATAAGAATTTACCAGGAATTAAAAAAAAGGAATTAAAATAAACAAACAAGAAAATATTAAGAGAGAGAGAGAGATTATTTATTTATTGAAGATTGCTTTAGGAGTGAATAAATAAATATTTTAGGGGTGACTAACTCTTAGAATAATGGGATGTTGGGTTTTCTGGTGGAGAACAGCAAAAGAACTTTATCATTAAACATTTTTAGATTAATGTATTTTTGACTATTTGCATATTGTTCCCTTGACACCAGTCACTTTTTGAATATTAAATCCATATGGTGAGTAGACACATGCAGTCCCTCCATGGCAGATGGCTTGTTCCCACTGAGCTGCACTCCTGGCCCACCACCTGTGTGATGTCATTGGCCTTTTGTGGTGACCTGGGAGGCCAGGCACCCACAGGCCTCTGAGGTACGCTTGATGATCATCACCCCAACAGAAAAGAGGAAAGGCATGTGGCAGCTTTCTGTGGCTGCAGGTGTCAGCACTTCCCTCCCCTTGCTCCCCTTCACAGCTGCAAACCAAAAACCCAACCGTCGGTCTCTCCCACCTGGAAAGCCTATCTGGACCATGTGAGGACCAGTCCTGCGCATGCACCAAATCTGTATTTAAATCACTTTTTGAACACCCGGCCACACCAGCCTGGCAATATGTAGAGCCAAGATCTCACCCAGAAGTGTCATGTGGTAAAGGAGGACTATCCTACCAGCCCAGGAGATCCATGCTGGAGTTGACATGGCACGTCAACGTAGTTAAGTTCAACAGAAATTAACCAAGTGCACTGTGGCTTTTGAGAAGACCTCTTTCCTGTCCTCCTCTGACCCTTCAGTTTACTTGTAAAGAAAAAAAATTAGTTGAAATGTGATTGAGCTAGCTGTTTTGTAGCTACAACCTCAGAAGAGCTTTCATGTTTCAAATTATGATCAGTGCCTATTTTTACTGTCACTTGTGTTCAGATGTTTCTGAGATATAAGCCATTTTATTTTGATCATACTATTATCAACTGGTCACAGAAGGCATGTTTATTTCAAAGTATTTTATTGGGATTTCAGAGAGAAAAAATAAAGAATCATCTTAGTAATAGGGAAAATATTCTCCCAATACATAGGGGATGCCATTTCCTTCTTTCATCATAACGATATAAAAGAAACAAAATGTTAGAAAGTCATAATGTTTTACACTGTAGTGTTAGAACATTTAGGCAACAATCCTGGAAGTTCAGGTTCAGTAAAGTTTGTGCGCAGATATCGGATTCTTCCTCTCTCCCTTCTGAGGTCTTCCGCTGACCTAGCTGTGCAGAAGGAGATAGATCCCATCCCTGGGTTGAAAACTGTGAAAGATACAGGAAACTTCTGGTCTTTCCCGATGTTTGGGTGCACCAAATGCTTAGTCTATACGTAGATTAAGGCATCCAGACTCTCAGACCAGCAGGCTTTATGAGGTTTTTGATTTCCATTTTGTAGGTATCCATCCCTTCGAGGAGCTGAGCAGCCCTTGGAGGCTGCAGTCTCAGAAGCCTGCAAGTCTTGGCATCCCTGGATTAAGCTAATTTTCACTAGGAAGCAGCCCCAGCGCCGTAAAATATCTCCGCCCTCTCTGCTGCCGAAAAAAAATGGGGAATATTCTTCATTTGTTTGCTGGTATTCAATAGTGGGCAGCAGTGAAACATGGTACAGCACCTGTTTTTTTGCACTGGCTTCTAGTTGCTCCATAGTCACACCAGCTTGTATTTTACCTTGTCTTCTTCATCTGCTATAACAGCTTTTCAACAGGGTCATTTACCACTAGGGTTACGCTTGCAAACAGGAAGTTACATTTCAGGCAATAAGAGCTTGGACAAGTTATTTTGTAGCCTATGGTTTTAATTTTGTTGTTTCAGATGTGAGAGGGCCTGATGAATTGATTTTGATTTTAGGACTGTATTTTTGAACACAGCAAGACTGTTTCAAGCATTGGATTCTTTTTTATGTGCAAATATTTCTATTATGTGGATTAGCTTGATAAAAATACAGCATTGCTGAGTAGCTTAAGTCAAGTCTTAGGAAACTTGTATTCCACTCAAGCTCCGTATACATAGCTATTGGCACTCTAAAAGAGGAATAGAGAGAACGGCTCTATGTCAACCTGTGTTAGGGAGGTCTGAAATTGTTTCCCTGATCTGCCACTGATTCCTGGTGGTCCTTGACTGTCAGCTGAACTGCCGGGTTATATTTATGCCTTTACGAATCACCAGAATGGCAATGTCCTCTTCTTCAGGAGGTGACACTTTGTCACCTGCCTGCCCTGCCTGTTGCCTACCTACTGCATGAACATACAGATTCCTGCATGGTCTGCTTTGAGCTTAACGATAGGACTGCTTTTTAAAAAAAATCTGTGGACTCCCCCACTGTAAATTAGGCCCCACAGCTCTACACCTGGATTACATTCATTTTCCATCTCAAAGGGATCTACGAGCCTGAAAGCATTCATGTATGGGATGCTCAGGTAGTATAATAATGGAGAATACATATACCTTTATAAAAAGTAATATAAATGCATTATTTATAAGGCAACAGGACACTGAAGAATAAGATACAGAAGCAAAGTGAACAGCAACAAAAGTCTTCCATTACGTCTCCTTTTTCTTTCTCAGAAAAGCAATACCACTGAAGCTGTGATGATTTGTGTTGTCTATTATAGCAACTGCATTTGAGAAATATTTAGCAAGCGCAAGCCACAAATGCATAGCCATAACTATAAATACCACCAAAATAAACAGAAAGCTCAAGTGTTGCTTAATAGCATGTCTCCAGACAGACAGCTTTCATAACTGAATAACTTGGTTTCCCTATTATTGGATTTCTGCCCAAGAAATATTACACCACTAAAACTGTTACTCTGAGTTTTGCCCGAGACAAAAGATCATTACTTATTGGAATGAAATTCATTCTCTATCCCTTGGAAATATTTTTTTTCTTAAATGAGAGAATATAATGTTAAAATGACTATATAAAAGCAGTGTGATTTTAGTTTAGCTGAATGATAAGGTGGTAGATTTTTTTATTATTTTATTTTGATAGTAAAAGAAGAATTTTCAGTGAAATAACAGTTTTAAAAAAGAGTAGCTACATGGGTTTTTTGGATTAAAAGTATTTTTTTAAATTCCATATACTTTTAATTACAATAACTTATTAATACTACATTCTTTCCATAGTTTATATTAATACTGTATTGATACATGGATATCTTTACTTTATAGAAAATATTTATACTGTGATTTGTGCAGTGGTACCTCTTTTAGAATGAAAAAAGAATCAAAATGTCAAATACTGCATGGATTCCTCCCAGTAATGTCTCTGTCATTTACTCCTATTTTGAGTGTAGAAGCTAAGTTTTAGCATCACCAACTAATCTATATAACGTAGCCTTCAGAGTTTGAGACTGTATCTGTTTATGGATATAAAACATTTCATTAATGGTCTTCAGCAATTTTGGTTAAAAAAAATGCTGTATTCATAAGGTCAGAAAATAACTATGTCATTTACATCTGTTGCTTTCAAACAAACAACGTGCACCCCTAATAATGTTAGAACTGATATTTACTGCAGCCAGCTATCTTCCAAGATCTAGTCTGCATATCAACATTACAATTAATTTTGTCAAGACATTTCAAAATGGTGTCTGAATATCTGACATAAAAGCAAGACAACATCTCATTTTGTATGTGATACAAATTAAATAATAATATTTTAAAAACCTTCATTATTTCATATTAAAAATGAAGTTAAAGTACTGTCTTGTTTACGATCTGGAATCAATTTTCCTGCTGCTGATAATTGGTAATGGGGACCATTTGTGGAGAGTGGTAATGAAATCACACTGGGGCTCCCAAGAATGAGGGCAAAGAGATGATTGTTTACTGTGACTGAAGCTTGAGTGGTTCTATATTTAAAAAAAAAAAAAAAGCAAATGTGCCTCTTGACAGGAAGAAGGTCATAGGTGCCTCTGTAGGGGGAGAGGATGTGTACAGCAGAGGAAAGGGATTCTATCCATACACTTTTTGTAATGTTTTCTATGCAAAAATAAGTAAATGAAAAAGTAATAAAACGTTTTCTATGGAGATTAGAGAGAAAATATTAAGCACAAAAGGACTGTCTCTTCTTAAGGCCATAATAAAAATGCCAACTGGGGGGGGTGAAAAAATAAAATTAATGAGGCAATGAATTTACAGACCATAAGGGGAAAGGAAAAAAAAAAAGAGTACATGAAGGGGTTTAGTTGAAAATGATAATTCCAAGTGGAAGTAAATAAAGTGCTACACAGTAAACCCTTTCCAAACTGTGAAAGATGGTAGTTTAAGAAATGTTTAAAATACTGTCAGAGAGCCAGGGTAAGATTGAAGAAGTCAGAGTAAGAAATCAGTAATTTAGAGGTCAGACTATAAATAGAACAGAAAACTATTTGGATAGTTTTGAATGGGCATGACATTACTCTTCAGAAATTGCGTTTCTTACATGAGCTACATTCTTTGCAGCTGTTGACTGATTAGAAAAGCCGTATGTTATGTTTATATGTTTGAGGGTTTTTTCCATTATATAGTATAAGATCTACAAACTGATGCACTGTTTTGTAGGGATTCTGTATTTAAAGCATGAGCTCCCTCTGTCTGTATATTTAAAACTTGCATTAAAAAGGTTGGTTTGATCAAACAGCATGAAAAATACTCATTATTTCTGTCCTTTCTTCCTTGCACATTTTCAATATGGAAATATATACATTTGATTACACTTCTTTTAAATAAGAAAAGGCTACATTTTTGAAACTGAAGATCATATATAATTTTGTGGTCTCTCAAGTCTCCTCCTGTGAAACATTGTATTGTCTTAGGTTAATGAGCCTATTTGTTAATGACCTTTGGTTTAGAATTGAGAGAAATAAAGAAGTGGAACAGGTGTCAACATTTTTGGACTTATTATAGGGAAAAAAAGTAATGATTTAACAGCTTGGTTGTCTTTTCCTCTTTTGCACACAGAGGCATCACATCTAAGGTTCCTCTCTTTCCTTTTTCTTTTTCCCTCATTGACTTGCAAATTTGCATGAACTATCTTTTGAAAAGTTTTCCTTTGGATGAAACTTATGTTCTTGCACAGTAGGACATCCCTTATAGCATAAACTGACCCTGGCAATTACAAAGAAAGAACAATTAAGTGATTGCTTTTTTTGGTTTTGTTTTTGGTGGTTTTGTTGTTTGGGTGGTTTTTTTCCAAATTCTGTACCTTCTTAATTGGTACACTGTCCTTCCCTACTGTGCAAAGTGCAGTGCAAGGTGTATGAATATTGACCTCTTGTACAGAGGTAGTGCGTCATTGTACGTCTGTGTCCTTCTTTAGAAGAACAAATGAAGCAGCCCCTGCTTGCTGTAGATATCTCAAAATTTTAAAAAAGAAAAAAAAATTAAAAATATGGGGAACAGTTTAGTGAACAATATTTATGCATGGATTTTATTTAGGATCATTTTTTCCTTTATTGCAAGTGGTACATGTAATGTATCTTAAAAAACCCCAAACCAAAATAAACACCACCCCCCCCCAAAAAAAAAACCTAAACAAAAAACCCTTTTAAAAGATAGGGAAGACATATGTTAATGAAAGGGAAGCTGAATACAATCACCTAGAGTTCTGGATCTTTATAATAATTCTGAGAGAAATAAGTTACTTTTGAAAAAGACCTGAAAAGAGAATAGGCACTGAGTTTCTATGGGTAATGACCAGTAATCTGTAAACAACCCTGTGTGACAAAGATAGATACTGCATGCTCATAGGGAACCAAAAGACCTGAAGGCAAAAAAGAGATGGCAGATTAATTGGTAGCAGAAACAAAAAGTCACACCACCGCTACGTTCAGCTTTGGGATGTAACAATGCCTGAAACTGAATGAGAGAGACGCGTAATACAAAGGTGGCAGTAGATGTGAGACACATCTCTGAAGCATGTGACGATGTTACAGTTATCCAAAATAAAATCATCAAGTGCAAGGGACTTGTTAGAAATGGACTTTCTCCCTTGGGGAAAGGAAAACATCAAGTCTGAAATGAGCTGCTCCCAGGAGCTGATGTATTAAGGGGATAGGGCAATGCTTATTAAGCACTCCTTGCTCTCGCACATGCACTTGTAAAAGATGCCTATTCCTTACTAAAAAGAGATTACAAAAAATAGAGTTCTTGCTAAGGTAAACTTAATATTTATGCTCAAAAACAATCAAGCAAAAAACCTAAAGTTAACTTACCCTGTGGTTATTTGTCAAAGTGGGATATTTAGCAAGTTTTCAACTGGCTGATTAGTATTATGGTGAAGTTTGCATCTGAAGATCCACAGAGCTTCCAACACCCCAACAAGCCCCAACCCCCAAGAATATTGGTATGACAGACAAGTGTTTTTCCTTCTAAAATTTCTTCTCATCTTCTCATTCTTCCGAGGAGGAGTTCAGTGAGTGAAAAATAAACAACAGACTAACAGACTGTTCATTTAATATCTTCTCTGGGCCAGGACTGCTCAAGACAAAAATAAATGAGGGAGCGCGTGTGGTGAGTAGTCACACCTTCCTTGCTGCCCTAGAGATTCCTGAGAGCTAATACGGTTACCATGCAGAGGTGTTTTTCTGTATCTAAAAGCTGCAGGGAATATTATCTTGGATTGATGGTCTAGTCAACCTCTGAATTTTAGACTATCACATTTAGATCTGCTGCATTTATTTGTACTTACCAGCAAATTAAAAAAATAATGTGGTCCTCATTTATGAGACTAGACAAATTTATTCCCTGAAACAATTGAAAATGAGTTCTTTTCTATTTGTTTAGTTGATTTACAGTAAATCAACTTGATACACTCTCAAGGGTTTTCCCTGTTCCTAGTAGTTCTTTACTGTAAGTTAAGCATACAATTGAAAGCAGGTTTGTGTGTTTATATGTAGAAAATTAATCAAAACTAAACCTGAAAGAAGCACAAAAGGTCTCCTGTAGGCCAGTGTTTTGCCATAACTGCTCATGTATGACTACATGGGCTTGCTCTCTGTTTATTAAAATCCTTTTTTACTTCAGGGAGTGAATAATGCCATACAGTGTCTGTGCATTTCTGCTGAGATTTCATCACACAAGTCCATTACTTATTGGTATCAGCTTTGCATGACAGAAAGATCTCAGCTGAAACCAGGACAGTCTTCAGTCTGCTTTAACCCTAATTCCATTCTTATCTGGGAGATGTAGAACAAAGAATTTCAAATTCAGGAAGGCATCAAATTTGCCCTCAGGTGTTGCTAGGACAGCTCTGTCCCTCGTAACAGAGTAGCCCAGCACCTCTGTGCAGCGGCAGTAGCAAAGCACAGTCTCTAAACAGTACCACCTGTCTCCCATTGAGCAGCAAGTGAAGATCCATTTTGTTTTGTTGTGGGTTTTTTTTCCTTCTGCAAAAGGGATGTCAGTGGAATTACGTTAATAGACTAATTCTTCAGTACAGAGATACATTTAGAAAGGAAAGTGTGTGATCCTGCGGTGTGCTCTTGACTGTGCCCAGAACTAAGGGCCGTTGTGCGAGTGTCTCATTGCTACAAGAGTGGTGCAAGCGTCCCCTGAAGGCACCCAGCAGACCGGCTGGTTTGTGCATCAGTTATTGCATCAGGTTTCCTCAGGTTTTTGACAGAAAAGAACCGATGTTATTAGTTGATATGAAAGGCTGGCAGTCTAGATCTAGACTTTTAGCTGTTTACATATTAGTCCAACTTTGCTATGGAAAATATTAGACAGACTGTTCAAAACTATTGCCAGTGCTAATCACTTGGACAGCTCTCTGCCAGAGCAATTGTTAGAAATCTATCAGTCCTGGCATTTCATTTTAGAGTTAAACATGATTTACTTAGCCAGCAAACAAAATAGGTGCTGCAAGTAAGCTATTAGATTTGAATGAGACACTTTTGGTTTCAAAGATGGTGAATGTATTGAAAGAAACAGATATTTTGTTTTATTTTGTTGCCTAAGCTATTGATATAGACCTACATTGTTATGGGTCTTTGGTTTTATTACTTTGTCCAAACACTGTTATATATGTTATGAGATTAAAAAGTGCAATACATAGGAAACAAACCAATATGGATGAAATCTGATTGCAGATGAGTGACCAGAAGTAAATTTAGTTAAATTAGTAGTGATGATGAAACAGACAGTATGTACCTATGTCGTGGTTTTACCCCAGCCGGCAGCTGAGTACCACGCAGCCGCTCGTTCACTCCCCCCCATCGGGATGGGGGAGAGAATCAGAAGAGTTAAAGTGAGAAAACTCGTGGGTTGAGATAAAGACAGTTTAATAGGTAAAGCAAAAGCTGCGCGCACAAGCAAAGCAAAACAAGGAATTCATTCACCACTTCCCATGGGCAGGCAGGTGTTCAGCCATCCCCAGGAAAGCAGGGTTCCATCACGCGTAATGGTTACTTGGGAAGACAAATGCCATCGCTCCGAATGCCGCCGCCCCCCCCCGCTCTCTTCCCCCAAGCTCCTTATAAACTGAGCATGACGTCATATAGTATGGAATATCCCTTTGGTCAGTTTGGGTCACCTGTCCTGTCTGTGTCCCCTCCCAACTCCTTGTCCACCCCCAGCCATCCCGCTGGCAGGGCAGTGTCAGAAGCAGAAAAGGCCTTTGGCCCCGTGTAAACACTGCTCAACAATAAGTCCATAGAACAAAAACATCTCTATATTATCAGTGCTGTCTCCAGCACAAATCCAAAACGTATCCCCACACTAGCTACTATGAAGAAAAATCAATCCTCTCAGCTGAAACCAGGACAACCTACAAGTACCATCCAATACTATATCTCTTAAATTACTTTTAAAATTGTCTTTATATATTAACTTCAGGTTTTCTGGAAAAAAAATAATCTCCAGTCCATGCAAGTTTACTCAACGGATGAATGAAACATTGTGAATTGTTTTTAAGTCTTTGCTAGATGGAGACCTTGAACAAAAGTGGCAAAATGAAGCATGCTGTCGGAGAAATCTGTCTTTAAATTGAACAAAGTCAAATGGTGGGGGAAGGGGAGGCACATAAAGGAGAATACTTAATTATTGTCCGCCTCAGGTTTGTCCTGTCTGCCATTCAGACAACCCACAATCTACTGTTTCTTTTTTGAAGCAATCTTACAAAAACATGAGCGTAATTCTCCACATATGTCAGGGAAGTTATGCCAGTGGTGAATGTGTCTCCATTTTTCCCCCCATTGACACTAGTTTATGCATTTGAAGCAGGTGTGTAATTTTAGAACAAAACACAGTCCTGCTGGCATAAATTCATTAGCTCCAATTGAGTTATGTTGGGGGTGGATTTTAGTACAGACTCTTTTATTATTTTTTCGGCTAATAACAGTCTTCGTAAGTTAAGCAGGTGTGCACGCTTTGCAAATACATTTCCAGTGTAGTTTTGGTGCAAGTTTCTTTACTTTTATTATTGAAAGGACTCCCACATTTTCATGTCTTAAGGGGAAAAATTTCTTTCAAAGTGTGTATTTGACATAAAATTTTTGAAACAGCAGGGTTACACAGAACGTTCCTCAAGGCCATGCATGTACCTTTGTTGGAAACTTGAATCATAACGCATTATTAAATAATATATATAGTATAAAAATATGTTTTATTAAACCTTCTTTATCTTCAAATATTGCCAACAAGAAAGTGCTTTACATTGTGGAATTTTCATCACTGTTAAACCCATATGTATATATGTAATTATTAAGATATACAATTATTCTACCCTTCATTGCTGTTTTGTACATTTTTTAGTGAAGAGGTGTTATATAGAAGATTTCACATACTAATTGCTCTGCTAAAAATCAAACTACTTATTTCACCGATATCATGTAAAAGCTTAATGACATACCAAGACATCATGCAAGTTAAGAACCTAAACAAGCATAGACATTTTGGCAATAGAATCTAATTTATCACATGACATTTCTCTTATGCAGTTCTATTTATATTCTAACACATTTAAGTATTACTGATAAGTGTGAAATGTCATTTTAAAACAACTTTGGTTCAAACAATGATCTAAAAGAAATGTTGGCTCCCTGCCATTTTAAGATTTGATATTTTTATCCTGGCGGAAGTGGGTTTTATGATATTTTTGTATGAGGAGAGTTCCATGCAAAAGTATTACGCAAGGAGATAACAAAATAAGATTTGGGTACTTTGAATGTTACGAAACAGAAGTTCATCATGAAATGATCTCAGATTGTGTTGTACTGAATGTCAGGGTGCCTTTTATTGAGAAAAGGGGAGAGAAGTGCTTACTTGTTTACAGTAGCTGTCTAGCTCTGCTCCAAATTAAGACAAAACAGAAAGAGGTACTTCTTCAGTGTGTACGCCCCTGACTATCACAATGTGACCTGCAAAACTGCCAGTCCTGATGCCATAGAATTGTTTTGTGAATTATCCAGTCCTAGATCACAAATACTATTGGTTGCTTAACTATCCAGTTCCAGGTTTTACTTGATTCTTGATAATTTTTTTTCTTGTGTCTTCAGGAGCTTTTCAGAGGATGCAATGAATGAAATCGGAGCATAAAATTTAATTAAGAAAAAGTAAACCCATTTTAGCCCACTATCTTAAAGGTGCTATATGTATGATAGTAGGGTACAATTTAATCATAATTGTTTAATGAGAAGAATATTGTGTTTCCTGGTAGCTGTCCACATTAGAGACCAAGAAAAAATAACAGCATTATAGCACAGTAATTTTACAACAATTTTCTTGACATTAAGTATTTCTTTTGCATTCTGCTGCTGATCATATAGGCTTCATTCTGCACAAGTAGTTAAGCACAGAAGCAGTTATGCATATAGTCATATATATATATATATACAGATACACAGTGCAAATGAGTTAACTTTAATCACATAGATAAATAACACAACTAAGAGGCAAATTCAGCATTAATTGCAGCCTGTCCATATGTAGAAACCATATGGTGGTATATGTTACATTTATGCTCATTATACTAAAAAAACTCAATAAAATCAACCTACAGTATTTAACAGCAGAATATAAACACTCCACATGGCTATAGGAAGTCCTTTATAGCACTTTTTACTTAATTTGTCCCTGGAGTTTGCTTAAAGGTATTTGCAGAATATTAAAATGACTTCCCTGGACCATGAGAGTGTGGGTATAAATGAGAATTCTTTTGATTGATTAGCCAATTACCACAAAGTACTGTGGTTTATACCCTGCATATTAACAGACATGTTACTAGGATATAGAGAGAATTAAAGAGCTATAAATATATAAAATGGAGTAAGTATGCACAGTTAAATAAAAATAGTTTTGGGAAGTCATATTCTTCTGGTTTGCCATATATATTTTGTGGCTTAGTGAGAGAAGGATGTTTATTTGCTTAGTTGATGCAGTGTTTGCCACCTTTGTTTTTATTTCATTCCTTCTGACTCTTCTGGGTTTTTTTCTACTTAGCTTGCATCTTTGCATCAGTGCCCGTGGCAGTACTCAGATAACTCTGATGCAATCCATTCTTTTGACAGGATGCGAATGCACGGATAGAGTGCCACTGCTGTGACTTCACACAGCTCTATGGCCAGTTTTATGTTAAAAGTCTTTTCCCTGGGCCAAGTCTCAGTTCTCCTTGTGAAGATGGTGACTGTTTTAGCAGTGGTGCCTGTGATACCAAGCAAGTGCCTAAGTCAATAACATTAATGTTGTCTTCATTATGATATAAATCTAAATTAGGGATAGGTGACTAGCTCAGATAGTATTCACCCCAATTCTCCTTTTAACTTGCATGGACTCCTTAAAATTGTGAGATGTTTGAAAGTATATAGTTTTTTAATCCTTTCAATACATTCTACCTGTTTGGGAACTTGTCATACACAGATGACTGTCACACAAGTTTATTCCAGCTGGAAACTGGGCTTCTTGATATCTAGGGAGAGAGTGATTCTGTAATATTTTTTGTCATGGATTTCTAGATCATAGAAATCATGATCTATTTTGAGAAATCTTGCTTTGAACAGTTGGTGGAAATTAACCTCTGAAACTTTTGAGATCAAGCCACTAAAGAACACCTACCCTTAGAAATAAAATTAAAATTAGAAATAAAATTAAATTTTACCCTCATATAAATGCAGAAAATATTATTGGTCTGGAAATCTAGTAGACATAGATAAGTATACTTTTCTTTCTTTTGTGTACACACTGTGCAGTATAAGAGCTGTTTATGGTAAGTGTGGCTGCATATAACTTTCAGACTACTTTAGTTAAAACTGAAGACAGTGAGTAAATATATACAAAGCATGTTTTTTAATTCCTGTATCACTGTCTCCTTTTAAATCAGAATATTATTATTAATTTAGTGAGATCACTTGTTATTTACAATATCTGCTCATCTTCTAATCAGAGTTATTTTAAACAACATAGAGTTGAATAGAAGCATAGAATCATAGAAACATAGAATGTCAAGGTTGGAAAAGACCTCTAAGATCGTCAAGTCCAACCACCGACCCAACACCACCATGTTTGCTAAACCATGTCCCGGAGTGCCATGTCTACACCTTTTTTTGAACACCTCCAGGGATGGTGACTCCACCATCTCTCTGGGCAGCCTGTTCCAGTGTTTGACAACCCTTTCAATGAAGAAATTTTTCCTAATATCCAATCTAAATCTCCCCTGGCACAACTTGAGGCCATTTCCTCTTGTCCTATCACTTATTGCTCAGGAGAAGAGACCAACACCCACCTGGCTACAACCTCCTTTCAGGTAGTTGTAGAGAGCGATAAGGTCTCCCCTCAGCCTCCTCTTCTCCAGGCTAAACAACCCCAGTTCCCTCAGCCGCTCCTCATAAGACTTGTGCTCCAGACCCTTCACCAGCTTTGTTGCCCTTCTCTGGACATGCTCCAGCACCTCAATGTCCTTCTTGTAGTGAGGGCCCCAAAACTGAACACAGTATTCAAGGTGTGGCCTCACCAGTGCTGAGTACAGGGGGACACAATCACTTTCCTAGTCCTGCTGGCCACACTATTCCTAATACAAGCCAGGATGCTGAAGATTATTTTATATTTAATTTTGACTTGATGTGTATATTTAGTATTTGGAAAACTAGTTGTACATTTACCATGGTTAAAACACTTTGATGTGATGAGACACTAACACATGATTTCTTTTTCTCTCATATTTACTTTCACTTGTGTTATTAAAAAAAAAAAAAAAAAAAGAACATAATCCTTCTATAGTCCATGACAAAAAACAGGCTAAGATTAAATACATTCCTTTGGAAAAATGCCTAAACATTTCAGATTTTACAAGGTCAGGTTACAGAAGCTCTTCAGTGATAAAACATGAAAATGCTGTTTTCATTTACGGGAATGTATTTGTAATTCCAGATGAAGAAAGAAGTACAACTTAGAACACCATCTCAATACACATTTACAAACATGAAAACTAAATCAAAGTACCTGATCAAATCTAGAGATCCAGACGAATTATTATGAAGAACAAATCTTGCTACATCAGCTGCAAAAACCCAAAAGCGAGTAAGTCAATTCAAGAACTGCACAAATATACTTTCCTGCTAACTAGCTCTTCCACACCACCTAGTGCCTAACCCTGATTAAGCATGTCCTTCTGATGTGTATCTCCAAGTGTTGAAATGTCAGTCAGAGCCATAAAGGCACGTTAGCCAAGAAGCTGAGAAAATTACTTGTGGTCTGGAATACCCCTGCAATTTAATTCTTATAATGCCTACATGGCATATGTTTTGGATTTGGAAAATATGTTGACTAGCCTGAATTCTCCGAGCAGCAGCAGCAGAATTTTTTAGCACCCCACCAGCCTCATTTATTTTGCTTGCACTGTGTGTTGTCATGAAAACATGTCATGTGGACATCCTGTTCCTTCAAAAGTAGTCAAGATCTGTTCAGCTCACAAGCATTTAACCCCTAAAGCATTGCTTGCTTTTTAAATTAAAAGTCTTTTTCCTATGTTAGAGAGCTCTATAGTACAGGCAGGCAACATACTCATTCAGTGTTCAGTGCCAGTCTGGCAGAAGAATTGTTTTGAGCTGCTTCCTTCTCAAACTGCTGGTACAAAAGAGTAGCAAGAGCTGACAATCCTCTGCTTCATACAGAAGCTCACTCCTAAAATCACAATCCTTGCAAGTACATTTATTGACAAGCAAAACTGAAAAAGAGTATTATTAAAAGCTTAAGTTTGTCTTTGCATTGTTCTGTACAAATGCTTGGAGAAGTCCCTGCAAGTCATTAACACCACTGATCAGGAGGGGCAACTGTTGTCGAGCACCCGATGTTTCTACTTGTTGTGGTTATTCCTTCTATGACAATATTTAGGGAAAAATCTTAGACTCAGTGCATCTCATGACTATGATATAGTAAACTTCTTAAACTATCTTATTTTCTGCAGAGTATTTGTCCTTTGAGAATGAAAACATTTTTTTATCCTTGTGGTATCGCAACTATTGTGACACAATTTTTTTCAACCCTAAACCAGAAAAGTTTTCACAAGGAAGCACATTGATTCCTATGTCATAATGATTATGTGTGTTTGGGTTTTGGGGTCGATGTGGTTTTTTTGTACTTCTACCAGACCTTGGGGATTTTGCCAGAAGTTTTGAACAATGCATATGTTCCTGAGACTTACTTTTCTGTGGACAAATAGCAAGTCCTTCCACCCTTCCCTAATGCTGACCTTTAATAAGAGACTAAATGCAGATCAGCACACCACTGAGCAATACTTTATTCAATAAGTGTCTAATAAGATTTTTTTACTAGGCTGCTGAATTAGGAATAACAGGAACCCAATCTCCATAAATTGACCTTTAGCTTCAGCTGAGAAGCTATCTCCTGAATAATAATTATAAATAAAGAAACCCCAAGAAAAAGAAAAACAACAAGCAGAAGCAAGAGAACAGCAAGGTTGGGCAGCTCCATGTGGTAAAACGTAAGCAAGAAACAATGGTGACAGCGAGGCAGGAAGGGTGCAGTCTGGCAATACCCAAGCAAGGAGGACAGAGCAGGACCAATGAGAGGAGACAGGTTTGGGCAACAGCTCTGTGATCACCATGCAATTCTGCAGTGACAAAGCAGGTCCAAAGCCAAGCCAGTAAGCCGTGTCAGCAAGGCAAGGATCAGCAAGGTAAGGAAGCAAAGTACAAGAATACCCATGGCGTAGCGCAGAGAGGGGGCAAGGCTGAGGGCTGCAGAGCCTCTTGGTGTATTCAAGACCTTGACAACAAAGGCCAAACTTACCTTGGAGTGAACCAAATCCATATTCAGATTTTCTAATGAGGTATGAAAAAATGGTGGGCGAGAAGGAGAGAAGGGCAAATACTTGCTTTGGCACAGCATGTTCTACTTCTCATGCTGAATATTTATAAAGAAACCAAGAAAGCTCACTTCCCAGAAATGTCAGTGCTCGTGCTACTCCTCTTTTGCACAAAAGAGCAGGTGGTGCAGCATATGTGTGTGATGTGTGAGTTCCAACTTCCAGCTCCTTCTTCTCCATTACAGAATTTAAGGCTACATTTCCTACCTCCTAGGCTGTTCCCTGGTATGTCATACAGAATAAGAAAAGATATATTTACAGTGTTAGATGACCTGGTGCCAGCAGCATGGGAAAAACTGTGTCATCTTCGTCAGGTAACTTGGCCTGTACCTCTGGACTCACTGACTCACATTTGAGAAAAACACAAATTTTCTGATCCCTAGAAGTCCACAGCCACTTAAAAAAACTGCTTAGTGGTGATGACCATTCCAACTAGATCACTTAATTAATCCAAGAATCTTTGGTACTCTCACAGGCAATGCCCTTCCAGGACCCTAAATAAAAGCTTCAGCTAACAAGCCAGGCCCCTTAATTTTAACTATCAGGATAATATTTTCAGTGGAAAATTATGATATAAACAGAAAAACTGCCTTAAAAGATATAAAAAAATTTAAAGTGTGTATTGATACTGAAATTTTCAACACTTGGAAATTGTCTTATTCATGTTTTCTTTAGAATTTTTTTCTTCATTCCTGCTAATGAATGATTTTTGCTCTTATTTACAGTTGGCTCCTTTAATATATCAAAACACATGTCTAATAAATTGCAAGGGCCTTAATTTGCATGTAAGTTTAACTGCTGGTCTTGGGGATGTTAATTTAAGTGAGAATTGGACTCCTTGCCTTATTTAGATGGGAATACTAGGTCTGATATTTATTTAAGTTATTCACTACCTCTTAAAAAAGAATTAATTATTTCACAAATTAAATTCATGTACACATTTTTAATAATGGCTTTTTGCTTTAGATTGTATCTGTGTGCCTAATATTATTGAAAGCCAGAAGAGAGAGAGAGAGATGGAAAAAGGTGACTTCTTTAAAGGCACTCTTTTAAAGACTTCTTAAAAATCCCTTTTGGTATCTATCTGAATTTTATTATTTTTTAACTTCTTTTAAAAATATATCTGTAAAAGGCTAACTGAAGGATGCACAAGTTAAAAAGTATTCTCATCAAAATGAAATTAAGTTTCTATGTCTGTTCCAAGAAATGTTACCAAATAAAAAGGTGACATATCATCAGCATATGGTTTTGTATAGAACTCTCTGATAAAGGCAATTGAGAGTTCAGTCAAAAAATTAAAAAAAAAAAAGAGAAAGGAAAAGAAAAGAAAATATAATGCTGCACTGGTTGCTATGATTTATTGGAATGATTTATATAGATGTTGCAGCATTGTATAAATACTAAATACATTTAGAAATCTATTCAGGGAATGTGACGTAGCTTTGATTAACCTAATCTTCCTAAATAAAGGTATTTAAATAAAAATCTAAAGAAAAAATAATGGCTGATTTATTACTGCAGTCTGCTACAGATTTATTTTAGTAGAAATCCCGATGTCATGGAATATAGTGTTTGGCACACACCACTAATACAATCCTAATCTTGTAATAAATCAGTGCAGTATTGACAGAAGTACCTAATCTGATATATTACAGTACAGCGTCTGACTTTTTTTTCTGATATATTTTACTAAGTAACTGTTTCCATGGACATGTTGCACAAGAACGTGATGTTACACAGTATACATATTTTCCTGTTAATTCAACACCTGTCACAATTTCAGACCATTGAATTTTGATGAACAATGATAAAACAGAATCTTTGATGGCTTCATAGGGAAAGAAACCTGCTTTCCCCACAATAGTTCTCCGTATTTCTGTGTTCAAATTTTCCCTTTTTCTTGGTCATCAAATCATATATTATACTAAATCTTACCAGCATTTAACTCTTCAAGGAAGAATGCAGGTTAGCCTTTTATTGGAGGGCACAATCCTCTTCAATTTTATACTTCAATTAATTTTTTCACATTTCATTTTAAATCAATGTGCATATGTGTGTGTCTAATAGATTAGAGTTATGGCAGTATCTTGTGGAACTGACAACTTTTTTGATATTTCTTAGTTCTTTTACTGCTGCAAGGTTCAATGAAATTTTACTAAGATTAGTAGTGCTTTTGAAGAAAATCTGCTTATGAACTAGATAAATAGTTCATTTTCTTACATGATAAAATATACTATTAATATAATGCTTTGGATGAAAATTTGTCCTGGAGTTTATTACATTTCCAGTAAGAATTGTAACTGATCACATCATATAGCATTTACCATCTACTAGTAGTAGAGAATCTGGAAGCACTGATGCAAACATATTTTTAACAGTAAGAGTGGATCCCACAGGGTGTTTGCTTCCAGTTACAACCTGTTACAGCCTGATGTAACCTATCTACCCACTTGGATATGTAAAGCTCTGCGTGTGCATTTACTGCAATAATAGGCCTGAAAGATGTGTAAATAAGCCAAGTGATTCTAAGTGTAATTGCAGGAATAGACAAATATGGTTTCACTATTTACTCTCATGCAGCAACTGTTGTTTGGTTTTTATGTCACCTACAGATATATCTCCATCCCAAATGCATGTGAAAAAACATAGGAATACAAGTAGACACTGATTTTGAAGGTATTGCACACAGAAATAGCAAAATAATGACCTGTAAGATCACCAAGCATTTGTTCAGACATTTGCCAAGGTATAGTTTCCTGCCATACCTAATCCAATATAATTTTGAGATGCTGCCCAGTCATTTTTCCTCTGCTTCCCTTGTATCATCTGTCTTTATGCAGCTTCCCTGAAGGATGAGTTGGTTCAGCTCACTGATGACAGAAACTACACTTCTCAGCATGTGGGAGGGAAGAGGGGATTAATTTTCTATCAGATGAGTGAATCAGCCAACTCATCCTGTGACCTCAAGCTAGCAAGTGGAAAGACAGGAGTGTGTAGATGGTAAACAGGACCTTTCAGTAGCTGTCAGTGAAAAACTGTCCTTGTTATTCTGCAGTTGTGAATCCAAGAACATGTGTAAGATTACTTGGAAAATCTTCAGCAGAAATCACACTGCCAAGCAGTTTATTCATGCACAAAAGGTTTTTTATATTTGCAAACAGAATTACACGTACCACATATACCACATTTGTTACCCAAGTCTGAAGTCTCCACTTTGGCTGGGTGGCATGCTGCCCAAGCACTTCTGAGAACAGAGTTAGTCACAACTCAGCAATAAGGTAACAGACACCAAGTTTGTCTTTTAGCTGGGAATTGCTTCTGTGTAGCTTCTTGTGCAGACGGAGTGATGTTCTGTGTTGTTCTAGGGTTAAAGCCTAATAGTACAGCATAAATCCAATGGTTTCCATTAACTGCTTTCACTAGGTGCTGGAATAGAGGTGGAAAAGTGGCTTGAAGCTTGCATCAGTCTCAGTTAGAAGTGGGCAACTCCCAACATAGACATCTGCCTAATGTGTGCCCTCCTCTGCTCTGGTAGTGACTTAAGTAACTGCTGTGAATTTCGGCTTGTGGTGGGTTAACTTAACTGAGGGTCAAACCCCCTGCCAGCCACTCTCTCACCTGCCCTTCTCAACAGGACAGAGGGAGAAAATAGGATGAAAAAACCCATGGCTCGAGATAAAGACAGGGAGATTGCTCACCAGTTACCTTCACAGGATAAAAAGACTTAACTTGGGGAAAATTAATTTGATTTTTGCCAGTTAAAATAGACTTGAATGGTGAGAAATCAATGCAAAAATCAAAACACCTCTCCAATGCCCCTTTTCTTTTCGAGGCTTAACTTCATTCCTCCATTCCCAACTTTTCTACCTCTTTCCCCCGCGCCCCCTGAGTAGCACCGGGAAATGGGGAATGTGGGTTGTGGTGAGTTCATAACAGCTCCTCTCTGCTGCTGCTTCGTTCTCTCACTTCTCCTCTGCTCCAGAGTGGGTCCTACCCACAGATTGCAGTCCTTCAGTTTAAACCTGCTCCAGCATGGGTTCCTCTGTGAGCTGTGGTGTGGATATCTGCTCCAGTGTAGTGTCTCCAGGGACTGCAGGGGAGTCTTTTCTCCAGTGCCTGGAACATGTACTCCCCTTCCTTCTGCACTCACCTTGGTGCCTGTAGGGTTGTTTCTCACACTTCCCGCCCGCCCCCCCCCCCCCCCCCATTTCTCACTGTTGTGCTGCATTTTGCCCTTTCTTAAATACATTTTCCCAGAGGCGCCATCTTGGCTGAGGGGCTCAGCTGCGTCCTGTGGTGGGTCCATTGAAGCTGGCTGTCTCCATCATGGAGGGCAGCTCCTGGTCCCATGTAGCCTGGTTTAGACATTAAGAGCCAATTGCAGTGAATCCTATTGCTTTCAATATCTTTAAAGCATAGATGACCTGTCTGTGAAGATATTTTTCCTTTGGGGAGTGTGGGTTATACATCTTTGTAACAATGTCCTCGCCCTGTGAGGTCCTTATGGAACCACAGTGTTGAAAGTGATGCTGTCATTGTTACCTAGGTTTGGTTTCACTGTCCTAGAGTCTAACCCTTATTAAAATGTCTCTATTCTAACTTAGACAAATAAGCCTTTTACCAGTCTCTCCTGGTTTCGACTGGGATAGAGTTAATTTTTTTTCCTAGCAGCTGGTATAGTGCTGTGTCTTGGATTCAGTATGAACATAATGTTGGTAACACACTGATGTTTTAGTTGTTGCTGAGCAGTGCTTACAATTAAGTCAAGGACTTTTCAGCTCCCAGGCTCTGCCAGTGAGGAGGCACGAGCCTTCTGCTGGAGATGCACAAGAAGCTGGGAGGGGGCACAGACAGGACAGCTGACCCAAACTGGCCAAAGAGGTATTCCATACCATATGATGTCATGCTCCTTACATAAACTGGGGGGAGCTGGGCTACAACTTGGGAACAAGCTGAGCACTGGTCAGTGGGTGGTGAGCAATTGTGCTGTGCATCACTTGTTTTGCATATCATCATCATCATCATCATCATCATCATCATCTTCCATTTCTGTCCTATTCAACTGTTTTTATCTCAACCCACAAATTTAACCTTTTTTCATTTCTCTCCCCCATCCCACCAGGCAGGGGAGTGAGTGAACAGCTGTGTGGTTGTTTTAGCTGCCTGCGGGGTTAAACCACAACACAGTCCCACATATTTTTCCTGAGGTAGCTTTTGCTTCAGTCATACATCATTCTTCTGCAAGACGCGCTTTTTAGTGAAGATATACTAGATTTTATTATTTGGTTTTATGATTTAGCTATATGGTGTATGATGAGGAACACGGTTAAGCATAAGAATATTTGATGGCTGTACTGAGGCAGTCTAAAGATTAGTCTGGCTCTAGCCCTGTATAGTGTCTGACGTGAGCAGGAACAAATACTTAGCTAAAACCATAGAGAAAACCTGACTATTTTGTCATATCATTCCAGAAATCAGGAGATAAGGACCTTTCAGAGTTGTAGCTTGTACTGTTATCACATCTTTCTTAACAGCCAATTATACCAATTTCTTGAAACTATTTATATTTTATCCTTTAGAAATTAAAATATTACATATATTAGTTTACTACAGATATTGCTTTGCATTATTGCACGGAATTATGAAGTCCTGTGGCTCTTCTCATTCATCTTTAGATTAAAAAAAATTTTGACCTGCAAACTCTGATCTTAGGTAATTTATAAATATATTAAACAGTGGAGGCTTCAGGGAGGGGAAAGGAAGGAAGGAAGGAAGGGAGGGGGAAGGAAGGAAGGAAGGAAGGAAGGAAGGAAGGAAGGAAGGAAGGAAGGAAGGAAGGAAGGAAGGAAGGAAGGAAGGAAGGAAGGAAGGAGAAGAGAAGAGAAAAGAGAAGAAAAGAGAAGAGAAAAGAGAAGAAAAGAGAAGAGAAAAGAGAAGAAAAGAGAAAAAGAAAAAAGAAAAGAAAAGAAAAAAGAAAAGAAAAGAAAAGAAGAAAAGAAAAGAAAAGAAAAGAAAAGAAAAGAAAAGAAAAGAAAAGAAAAGAAAAGAAAAGAAAAGAAAAGAAAAGAAAAGAAAAGAAAAGAAAAGAAAAGAAAAGAAAAGAAAAGAAAAGAAAAGAAAAGAAAAGAAAAGAAAAGAAAAGAAAAGAAAAGAAAAGAAAAGAAAAGAAAGAGAAAAGAAAAGAGAAAATGTGGTCTGGCAATATCTGTGTAATTTTTCTGTTCTCCATTGTGTCATCTTTCTGTTCTGCGTGAGTGCTCCATTTTACAAGTTCAATTTCATGACCTTACTTTCTTTGAATTGGAATCTCATTTCCAAGACCTAGATTTGCTTCTGATGTGATCCTAATATTTATTAGCCTGTAATTCAGACTGGATTTAGACACATGTCTTAACCCTGGTCAGTGATTTCTTATCTTAAATGCAAAAAGGGAAAGATTTTAATTTGTAAATTGGAGGAAAAATAAAGACATTTGATAATCCTCTAATTTTTAGTCAATTTCAGAAAGGTTTCTCCTCTAAATTGTAGGTAAGAAAGCAACTTTGAGAGAAAGAAATGAATGAGAAAAAGATATGAATATTTCTTTGAGACAGCAGCTATTATTTCTTCATAGCTTTTTTTAATTTTTTTTTTTTTTTAATCTCTTCTAGCTAACATAGCTAATGCTAGGCCTCTTGATCTTTGTTTTATTAGCTGAGGGTGAGGCTCGTATGCCAAATCAAGATGAAATATTTCAATTTTCTCATAAGGTCTGCTGGCAGGGCCAACTCAAAATAAAGGAATAAAATTAAATTTTTCTGATTACATAAAGATACAATGGAAACACTCTTTTATGTAGTGTTCTGGGTAATTCAGAGGCTAAGAAATAACCATTATAAAATTACTATAAATATCTCTTAAACTGCTCAAAGTCATTCCTGCTCTTCTGAAATACAAAATTTCTGGACTGCTCAGTCTGGTCTCTGGCATGATCCCATAGTGTCTCTTGAAGCTGTGGTTAAAGAACTGTAAGTTTTCATACTTGGAGAAGTTGTTTTGCTGTAAATCAGAGAATGAATTTAAAGCTAAACACTTATATTACTAAGGATAGTCTGGTTTAATTTATATGGCTTTCAAGTGTTTCAACTTCGGCCAAGAAAAGAGTAAGATTGCTGATGCTGGTAATTTTGGCAGCATAGTGTGTACCATGCTGTAAAAAATCATCTGCCTAAGCAAGCACTTAGTATGCAACTCATAGCTTATTTCCTGGGTGAAACTACTGAAAATCACAAATCACATTTCATGATAACAGTTGATATCTGCGATCTATACCAGTATTTATGGCACAGCATATATCTGTGAAAATTCTCTCATCTTCAGAGCTAATATAATAGGCAGTGTTATATTAACAGTAGGTGCTTCACATCAAAATTGTTTCTGGGGATATCTGAAAGATATTGGACGTTCTAGGGGATGGAAACATGGATGTTATAAAAACAGATATGGATGAACAAAAACCTCTGGGTGGACATTTCTTTCTATAACTTGGATCAGAGTTGAATCTTAAACTTCTGCTTCACATTTTGCTGAAGCCACAATGCACTGACATGAATGACAATCCTTTGCGATTGCAACCTGCCTGACTTGTAGGTCCATGAAAGGGCTAGCTGCTTTCTGTGATTGTCTGGAGGTAACGTGGTGGGTTGACCCCAGCTGGCAGCTAAACACCCACCCAGCCGCTCGTTCACTCCCCGCCAGTGGGGTGGGGGAGAGAATCGCAAGGGCAAAAACAAGGAAAAAAATACCTCATAGGTCAAGATAAAAATAGTTTAATAAGTGAAGGAAAAAATAAAAAAAAGCAATGAGTCATGTAAACCCAATCATGCACCACTTACAGACGAATGCTCAACCAGTCTCTGAGCAAGGGTTACTTTGGGATCCGCCGCCCCCCCCCCCCCCAGTTTCATTGCTAGGCATGATGTTATAGGGTATGAAATATGTCTATGGTCAATTCAGGTCACCCTCCCAACCTCTTTCCCATCCCCAGCCTACTCACTGGGGGGGCAGAGTGAGAAACAGAGATGGCCTTGATGCTGTGCAAGCACTCTTCAGCAATAGCTATAACATTGATCGGTGTTTTGCTTCCAAACCCAAACCACAGCACCGTACGGACTGCTGTGAGGAAAATTAACTCCCCCTCAGCCAAATCCAGTACAAGTAAATTCCACCACCTGCTCTGATGTGAGGCCTGACTGAGAGGGACTCTTCCACCAGTCCTCCCACCAGCTGCTGCTTCAGATACGGTTTCTATTCACTTCTGCGTAAGAAGGCGCTAATACAGGCTTGGTTGCTGCTTCTGTAAGGGCTTGGCATTGCTGGTATGGAATTTCAGATGTACCTAAGGAGCATAAATTCAGCTCTTGAACCACTTTTGAAAAAATTGTATTTTTAACTTTAGTAAATTAATAAGAGATAATAAATGAATAAGGCTAAAACTCATCCTTTATTCTAGAAAATTGGCATTGAAGCAGTAGATTTAAAATACATTCTGTCTATATGTTATACTGCCTGCTATTATGGTGATCTGATATAATTAGTAACAAAACTCGTAACTTTCAGATGTCAAGAAAGTGGGTAATTTTCCAGAGGCCTCTTGGTACTAAATACTTGGATTAAGGTTGACTATGCTTCTTTGTGGTATAATCATTTTTACAATAGGTATAATCTGCCTGTTATTTAATTTCTTAGGCATTGTTTTACAAGTAAAAGGAGCTGATTTTATATTCCTTGCAGTTTATTTGCCTCATATCATATGGCAAACAATTTTATATGCCTTTCATTACATCAGCAAGAAATACAGTAGCCTAAACCAAAGATTTTATTGGGAAATGGAGAAGGGCAGGGAGATGAGGAAGACAAAGTTGGACTTGATGTAGTTTTTATTGTAAGCCATGGATAAGTATTGGCTGAATGTTAAAGAAATCACTAACTCAGAACAGAAGCATAGGAGTTTTCCCCTTCTGCATTATCCAGAGTCTGATAATTAAGTGAGAAATCCTCTCTTAATTCCGATCCTTCAATGAATTGTAATCCTTTTGAGACATTAAATATTACTGGATTAGTGGCTGTTAGTGTAAGGCTTTGCTACAGAGGCACATTTTTGTTAAGCAATAATAATAAAGAATTTCCACTTGGAATTCAGAGACATAGGTAATTGGAAAGCAAATTTAACCTGAAAATGAAGGACAGTGTGTAATACATTAGAATCTGTCTTTCTGTTTCTCAAAGTAATACATAGAGAATGCCATATTGTAGCATGTTATACTCAAATGCTTCATGATTGCAAGAACGGGCAATGTTTTACAGAGAAGTACATGATTCTTTTTCCTATTTCTGGGGTCTCCCCATCTTAGTATACACTGGCTTGGTTTTGCTCTAGTCGCTGTTTATTTACCACCAACGCTTTCCCACTAGTTCAGTTACCCATTCTTGCTCCGTTACGCTTTCACTGTTTGACTTTTAGCCTGCAGACCCAGTTTTCTGTTGCCATCTCACTTTTCCCTTTTCCCTGAGTACTGACAATTTGTAGTCAAAATTGGGAATTATGAAGTTTGCAGTGCGTCTATTTCAGTTTTGTTGAATAAGTGACTAATTTGATTTGTCATTCAGCTCAACATTTACTTCACACACTTTTTATTTGATAGGTATTTGCAATCAGCCTTTTTTCAAAATTAAACCTAAAACTAATCTTTCCCCTCAAATTATTATCTTTTTCATTCAAATACAAGTGACAAATTTTATAATGCAAGGATAATTTTAGCATTTTCTTACCAAACAACAGTCACTATGAAGTGAAAATAGCAAAAATAATTACTTTGTATTATAAATGTATTACAAAAATTACTTTAAAACACAAGAAAAATGTACTCTCTGATTTAAGTATTGTATTGGGTTTATGTGGCAAGATTTTTGTAGCAGTAGGGGTTGCAGGTGTGAGTTCTGTGAGAAGACACTGGAAGCTGCCCCCATGCTGGGCACAGCCAGTTCCATCTGGCTCCAAGACGAACCCACTGCTGGCCAAAGCTGTATCCATCGGTAACTTCGGTACCATCTCTGCGATAATATATTTAAGAAAGGATAGAAGATTCTGCACAACAGCAGCTGGGAGAGAGGAGTGAGAATATGTGAAAGAAACAGCCCTGCAGACACCAAGGTCAGTGCAGAAGGAGGTGGACAAGGGGCTCCAGGTGCCGGAGCAGAGAGTCCTCTGCAGCCATGCGGGGGAGCAGAGAAGACCATCGTGAGGCAGGCTGTTCCCCTGCAGCCCATGGAGGTCCACAGTCGAGCAGTCTGCTCCTGAAGGATTGTACCCCATGGGAAGGACCCATTCTGGAGCAGTTCTTGAAGAAGACCATGGGTGGTACCCCACTCTGGCAGAGGGGAAGAATGTGAGGAGGAAGGAGCAGCAGAGGCAAACTGTTCCAGACTGACTACAACCTCCCATTCCCTATCCCCTGGCACCACTCAGAGGGAGGAGGTGGAAGAGTCAGGAGTGAAGTAGAGCCTGGAAGGAAGGGAGGGGTAGGATGAAGGTGGTTTTAATTTTGTTTTATTTCTCACTATTCTACTCTATTACAATTAACTGACAATAAATTAAATCAGTTTCCCTAAGTCGAGTCTGTTTTGCCATGTCAGTAATTGGTAAGTCACCTCCCTGTCCTTACCTCAACCCACAAGCTTCTAATCGTATTTTTTCCTCCTGTTCTGTTGATGGAAGGGGAGTGATAGAGCAGCTTGGTGGGCACCTGGCACCCAGCCAGAGTCAACCCACCACAAGTATGAAAATACAAATAATCAATGTCTTCAACTTCAAGGAGACTTAGAAAATGTAGAGGAATTACCTCTCTCTCCCTCTCTCTCTCTCACACACACACACACTTAAAAATCTTAAGCAAATTGTCAGGTGAAAACCCTTCTAGCAGAAACCTCTTAATTGAGGTTTTCTTTGTAAGAAAATAAATTAAAATGCAAAATATTGTAAGTCTTCCAATCTTTCTTCCATGGAGAAATAAAAAAGTAAGTTGATTATTTAAGAAGCTTGTTTTCCTGCATATCTGAGCTAGGTATCTAATTTTAGATGACATGAATACTGCTTCTCAAGGTGCTCATTAATGTATGAAGTTGGAACTGAGTGTCCCTGATTGTGCTTATTTCAAGACAGGAGTGAGTAGATTTTTGGAATGAAATCTTTGCATGTTATTGGAAAATTCCTTTAAAACCTCAGTGACCTAATGTATAATTTTTAGGTTTGATGGTAAATTCTGTTCAGCTACATGAACCTTAATTTCTAAATTATTTTCCTAATTTGAATATTTTCTTTAAAAATTGTGCAGGCAGCGTTCAACACTGAGCCAGTGTTAGGAATTAACATAATTTGATCTCTGTGATAGCACATGTGTTAAGCTGGTTTCCACGTAAGCACAGAGAACTATTGAATTGTGTGGTCAAAATTGCCTAAAATTATGAGGAAAAAAAGTTTCATGCCCTGAGAGGTAAGAGCATTTACTTACAGGGGAAAAAAACAAAACAAAACAAAACAAAACCCCAAAACAACAACAACCCCCTCAACAAAACAAACAAACAAAAAAAATCTTCACCACAACCCTGTCCTTAATTCTGCAATTTTTAAATTTAGAAGAATGTGTTTGCTCCTGAGTTTTCCTGTAGTCCTAAATTGCAAATACCTTTCTGTATTTTTAATTCTTTTTAATTTTTTTTTTAATTACTCTTTGTATATTCCTGTCAACCTAGCAAGAATTACTGTGCTTCTCAAACATTGTATCATCCCATATTGGCCCATTCTAGAAAGCTGCATTTTTGAAACAGTATAATGAGAGGAATGAAAGCCTTTCTGAAATTTCCACTGTAATCTATTGTAACAGTCTTGGACAAGATGGAAAGAAGGGTAAGCAGAGGCTAGAGATCAGAGGGAAATATAAGCAGCAACTGTGCAGGAGATCAGAACAAAAGACGCATCTTAGTGAGTCATAACAATCATTCATTTATCTATCTTCAACATTTGCAATAGCAAATACAATGCTGGAAGATGCGATGAGCCAGGCCCTTTCTCTGGTTCATACCCATCACACACTGCTAGTATCAACAACTGTTAATGGAAATATTAGAGGATACATCCCTGAGAAGGGAAGATGAAAAATTAATAATTTAGTGGTTTCTTGAAAACGATAATAAAATTATGTTTTTAACTATTTAGAAGCTCTTTTATTCCTAGGTCCAGCAACTGCTTTTAACAAAGTAGAAAAAGACTCTTCCTTTTGTGGGATGTGTCCTGTCAAATGCCAAATAAACAACCATGATATAATGCATGACACAGTAACATTGTCAGGTATCTGAAAAGGAACTGTTCATTCCCACTGGAGAGGAGCTGGAATAAACATGCCCAGTCCATATTTCACTCAACCAGGTCCAGACTCTCAGACCGATCCTGTAACACACATTAAAAGATCAGTTTCCTCAGATACATTTATTTTTCTGTTTGTGGTTTGTTCATGAATAAACAAAATGACATCTTTCCTTCTGAGCTGTGACTGTTACATTACATCAGGCAATACTTTTCAGATGCATGCATAAGTTGCATTGACATTTAATTTTCTTTACATTTTGTCAGTGTAATAAATGTCCCTGATGTTTACAGAAAATGAATCCTGGAGATTTTAATGTATATTAGAGTCAATTAAAAGACGGTTTTTGAAAGAAGGAACAGTGATTTAGGATGGTTCCATCTGAGAAGAGATGTAACAAGTCTTTCTCGGCAGAAGAAAACAATTTAGAAGCTTTTACTAAAAATAAAAATGTCAGAGTTAGAAGTCAGTGTAAATTATTGGCCAAAGCAGACACATACTATCCAAACACGTAACTTAGTGGGAACAGAAAGCCAGGATTATTTAGTTTTAAAAATATTTTTATTCAATTAGTTGAATATGTCATTTCCTATAATTCTGTTATTGCCTTACTGCATAGTTACTACCAGTTTTTCAAATTAATATTTTTTTACATTGTTATCTGTGAAATTTTCAAAGCAAATATGTTGGATAAGCTTTCAATTCCTGCTGAGCACACAGCCACTAATGTGACATTGCCTGGAGATGAAAGCATCATTGTTCTGCATGCTTTTGGATACAGCTCTGCTTTCCTTACTTAATCCAAGGTTATTATTTTCAAACCACAGCATGTTCTCACAAAGATCAAGCATTTTCCCAAGAAGGAGTAATGACAACATGGTACAGTGTAAATTAAAAAGTTAAAAGTCATATAAACTCCTGATTAAAGGAGAGAAATATTGTCAAAGGGGAAATTGTATTTTTATTTGAAAGACTGAGCTGCTTATGCAGAGGAATAGATAATTGTGAGATACATTTTAGAACTAGGTAAAAAAAAAAAATTGTTTCTTTCATATAAAAAAGGGTTTGGTTTTATTGTTGCTGTTTGCTTTTGTTTTACACACCATCCCCCGTTCCACCCCCCAGAGGAAAAAGCATTTCAATGGTTTATGTTGAAACATCTCTATGCTGCAAGATAAACTTGGTGGTTAATATCTAAATATTTGTATCAGTATTATTCTGAGGTCAAAAATTTAGGTTATGTTGTTAGATAAGATACTAATTTCTTAGCAAATTATTACTGGCATATATAAGGCTAAAAATAAAATTTGAGTATATCATGTTCCCTGCTTTATGTTAACATGTTTATCCATTTCTTAATGGAACCTGGTGACAAAAGTTGAATTTTCATTCTGAATGATGAGTGCTTATCAGAAAAAATGAAAGATGTTCAGTTATAATTGTAGAAAGGAAAACAGAGGTAAGGTCACCGAGCTAATCCATATGTTCAGCCATCTGAGAGCCTCCTCTAGTAATTCATCCACTCATAAAAGTTTGAAAATCAAACCAATGATACTGTTCTAGTTTTGAATCATCTTTATCCATCCAGATAAGCACATCAGATGTAGTTTAGATGCATTTGATGTGGGCTTGAGGCATATGCGCAGCCCTGGTTACCTTTTATGATGCCTTCCATCTCTTTGATCCATCTTAAAAGCCACTCCTGTACTAAGATCAAAGGCTATGTACTGATCATATATGTACAGACTTTAAAACCTAGCTAAAGGTCACAGCCATGCCAGCAGACAAGACATAAGTCAAAGATTCAATACCTTTTTCATAAACATTTTTCTCAGTGCAAACATTTCTGATAATGATCATCCCAATTAAAAGTATATGCATCTAGTTGTAGCTTCAATAGAGCTTTTTTGCTTGAAAAGTGTTCTCATAAAGTATTTCTTGCTCTTGTTCCAAAGCACATATGTTCAAAAAGATTTGACAGGTAAAAGAGTGAGGGGCTTTTTAAGGAATAGAAAGCACAGCACTGTATAATGTGACTATTCCACCTTTGCTTTGCAACATTTTGCTCTTGTGAACTAAAAATGCTAGTAAAAAAATATCATATTGATTATTTTAATTTTTACCTTTTCATCTAATTATGAAGTAGAAGGGTTTGTTGGTTTTTTTTAATAGTCCGTTGGCATCAAATGTCTTTCAAATAGCTTCCAAGGATCTATTCTTTTGTGGCAAATAATGGAATGTAGAAAAGTAATTTCTGTCAGATGGCTACTGTTACCTTCTGTGTATAAGTCTATTTTTGAAATAGTGATTTTCATCACTCTGGAATCTAATTTGAACTATTCCAAAGTGATAATTATTATGAACTGCATTAGGATCTTTTGTTTCCTGACAGTAATGCCGTTATCTTTATGGACTCTTCTGTCTAACCTACAATAGCTCAGTGTTAGGAATACATTTAAATATATTACTGTATTTGAATAATTACATATTTATTTTTTTTAAAAAAAGAATGGCACCAAATCCTGTTATGAATCACCAAGCATATGAAAAATTATCCTTTTTTTTGGTCTTTTTAATAGTTATTGAAATGAGTCCATGCTGGCAGTGGTTAAATTGGCAAAATCCCTGGGATGAGGCAGTATTACTAATGGCTTGCACCATAAATGTTAAATTAGTTAAGATCAATTGACAAGAAAGTTGATTAATGCATTAATTTGCAATACTGTGAATTCTTAATTAAGTGATGCGTAGGTAAATGTCTGCATTTATACCATAGGAAACCATTTGCATTACAAATAAAGAAAAACCGTATGTATACATATACATAAACAACTGTGAGGTGGAAAAACACAGAGCTGCACCTGTCATTTTAAAATCAAGAAGAAATTAAACCCTCTGTTGATATTTCTTCAGTGAGTAAGTACCACTGCATGCAAGCAACCTGTAAATAAGATTCCATAATAGGAAAATAAGAAGTAATGTAAGAGTTAACATAGCTGTGACATCAAAGGTTGTCTATCTGACTCTGAAAGAGGACAAATTCCACTGGTTCTTGCAATTCCTTCAGATTCCAGTATGTGTTTTCAGGATTCCATCTGCCTTCCTTATTTTGCATCCCAAATTGTCTGTATCCTCTGTCTTACAGTAACACTTAGAGTAAAAGTAATGATGTTAGCTATATATGTCCCCTTGATCACTAGTTTCCCAGTCACATGCTTATTTTCTCTCTAAATTGGTGGCAGGGATCTCAGAAGTATCTGAGTTCCTAATATATCAATTAACCACAGAATTAATCAATTAGCATACAGAAAAAGGAGATAGGGAATAGAGACTTCAAATTATGTGGAGGTAGAGAGGGTACAGGGTAATGTAAGTTATGAAAACAGATATCTGGCAGGTCCTTGGCTCTAAGTGGCTGCTGAGGAACAGAAACCATGAATGAACAAGGGGGAAAAAAAAAAAAAAGGAAAAGAGCATGACAGTGAATATGCATGAAAATGGAATAAGAGAAAAAGGGAAGAGTTTAAGAGGTAGGGAACAGAAAGGATGAGGGAAAGAGCTTTGTATAGTAGCTTACAGAAAGGACAAAGAGCTGTGAAGGAAATAGTACAAAAGAAAAAAAAAACACAAGAAAGTTCTAGCAAGAATAAAATATACATCTTATAAGTAACATAACAATAAGACACCAAAGAATTCAGTGCCAGTGAAAAATGGAGTAGTTAAGATAGATGGATGTGATTATGGATGAGATGCATTCTTTCTCAAGATCATCTGAAGATAGACTGGCATTTAATAAAAAAAGTTATGATGCAGCTCAATGTTTCTCTTAAAGAATTACAAAACCTGGTGCTACAATTAAAGTTCTTCCCTTTATGCGTCAAAATAAAGTCAGTGTCACCTAATCAGAACAGACAGTTTCCCTTTAAGTTAAAACTAAAAAACTAAGCATCTAAATAAAACCAGCACTGACTGGAGCACATCCTGGATTTTGCCACGGCAGTTGTACAGGCTGACCGCTGTGCTGGAGTTCTCCACCCCGATGCCCGTGTGCTGCCAGTGGAGCCAGGCGCGTGGGAAGGAAGCCTGCGAGACGTGTCATACCGTCAATCAAGTTCTGTAGCGAGTTTCCATGTTACTACTTTTTTCTTTTTTTCTTCTTTTTTTTTTTTTTTTCTGTAACATGTAACCTTTTTTCCCTTATGTTTCCCCTTTATTTTATAAATCCTAGGCTCATTAAAAACATCTGCTGGTACATATAGTCAGTGAAATAGTAAATCTCTTCATTCATTCCTCTCAGCCGTACCAGATTATACAGTATAATATTTCTGGGAAAGATTTCCAAAGGTATTTGTGTATTTGATTTCCATTAAAATAATGAAATCTATAGAATTTAAAACCCAAAACATTTTGCAAAAAATATTCTTTGTTCATTATTTATAAGATTCCAATTTTTCTTCCATCCTGCACATAAACTGCTGTCCCTGCCCCACACAAGTTTGAAAATGCTACAGAAAATCTACATTAAAAACCTAAACCGACAAAACAGAGGGGGAAAAAATCAAATTTTCAATAATGAAGGTAAAACAAAAAGAAAAATAGAGTGGTAAAATTGTACAGATTAATATAGTTTTTAAAAAAATTGTTCTGTGCTTAATTCTTTTCAGCCACCACCCAGGCAGCTGAGACATACAAGGAAGAATGAAATCAACAGATGTTAAAAAATACAGTATTTTAAGTATGGCCAGTAGTGTCTGTTATTACCATATTGAGAATATAAGTTATAAACCCTCCAAAGACTTCTACATCTTTTGAATTCCCTACTGTGTTCTTGAAGACAGTGGCACATTTTACTAGAGGTCTTTCACCTTATTTTTATTTCAGAATACTCAATTAAAAATTTCTAATTATCATCTTGACTGACATAACTTTGGCATCTTCAGAACAAAGAGGCCAATTCACATCAAAAGGGAAGAAAGGCTGGTATTTTTTCCTCCCCTTGCCCTTTACTGTTGTGTGATTCAAGTTTGGCAGTGAATGATTTTGAAATTTTTCAAGCACATACAGTCATTATAAACAATGACCAAAAGAAAGGTCATTCATTGTGGTTTCTGCTGCTCCTTATTCATACAGTTGTAATAAAAGCAATCGGAGACCTGCTGAGAAGTATAGAACTATATCGAGTGACACATCTTGAGGCGTTGTGAATCTAATGAGCAAAGCAAGCAATCACCACCATTTTGGAGAGTTACAGCTCTAGCAGGGTCTTAGTATGTGCTTGTTAATCGAATTAATTCTGAGATAACACCTTATCGAACGCAAAATGTTGGGGAACTGTCACGCTGTCAAAACCCATGAATAATGGGGTGTCACTCTCTGTGTCAGAGCAAAGCTGAGGTCCCTGCAGTATGGACTGTGCCCCCTGCCTCACCCTCTTCCTCTCCTGTGCCTTTCCCCCACTCATTCCAGTCTCTTTCCATGAAAGTCAGGGGTTTGCATGTGTGGAGTAACAGATATGATCAATACTTTTGACAACAAAATCTAAGTATGACTGTGAGAGGGATCTGCATCTATTCAGTCCTATGTCAAACACTAGGGGAGCTTTATATTGCTTTGTCTTGCTATTAACCACAGCTAAGATGTGCTGTCAAAGGCATCTTTTTTTTGTTTGTCTTGGTGAATGTGGATATGAAATGGAATTAAGACAGGTCAGAGTTTGACACAGGTTCTCAGAAATATAAGATGTGAACCTATCTAATACTGAGCTAGCTCCAACCAAAAGTCAGATCTCCCATTTAACAGCTGCCTAATTGCACTCATGACTAAAAGCTTTGTCGTAGAGTTTCTGTTCCTCAGATTGAACTAAAGGTCACTATCTAGCCATGTTCAAAGTCAATTTGTATTTGATCTTGAATGAAATGCAAAGAATTACAAAACAGCCATTTCAAACCCCTTTGTTCCATTCTCTGATGCTTCTGGAGTCTGAGAAAACAAGTGCAAAATGACAGTGTATTCAAGAGAGAGAAATGATAAAAAAACTCAAGTGATTTTCCATTCTGCCACCATTTGAAACTATAAATTATTTTTCTTATAGTTGTAAGAAAAGTGACTAATTCAGATAACAGTGTACCGTCATACAACATAAATCATAAGAGTGTTGCTGCAGGAAGTTAAACAATTCTATGTGGAAAACTGTGGGTTTAATTTACTATTTTTTGAAATAATTTTCTTCTGACTTTTGCTGTTGAATAAGTGTATTTTCCTTTCACTTTTAAACACAGATGTAATTTATTATAAGGATATCTAGAATATTTTGACATATTAATACCTTCCTCTTTTTTATGAATGGCTTCCTATATCAACCAAATATTCCAGTTATATGATAGTATCTTCTGAACACTGTTAAATGGTATTTAGGCATGTGAAATGAAACTGCAGTAGTTTGAACCCTTACTAACTAGGTGACACAGATTAGAGTCTATTCCAATACTCTTTATAAGAGGATGGATCCCTGTTCTTATTTTTCAATTTTTTAATATAATTTTGTCTTTCTATGAGTGTAGATGGATTCAATCAGACACCACACTCAATAATGTCTGCTGAAGAATTTCCCTCTTCAGACAAAGTTTGCAATCTGAAAAGTGAACACTCAGATTGACGCAAAGCATTTGGCTTCCTAACTTTTTGGCATCTGCCTAGTGCAATTAGTTGGATTGAGTTTAGCTCACCCTATAACATTCACTGAGGTCAGGAATCTAAGGACGGTATTACTCAGTTCAGGCCTCCCTTTCATTCCACTATCCACTGAGTCCTCCTTCATTTATTTCCTTTCTCTCTTGAGTTAATGAGTACCCAGATTTCCCATTTTCTGTGGGAAAGTTCTAATTATCTCATTAGACATTTTATGATGGCACTCTGTGGTGTGCAAGGTTTTATTTATAGAAGACGTCTACATCTACCTTTCAAGGTTGTTCCACTTAGCATTGGGTAATTAAATACCCCACTGTGGATGTGAGAAAGTCAGGAAAGGAGGGAAAAATGCTGTGTAATCCAGCAAGTGGAATACTCACTTTATTGCTTTGGTCTAACAATCTTTTTACCATTACATACTGCATACATCAAGGCCAGAAATTGCAAACACTTACTGTAAAATCCTTCTCATTTGGATTGAAAATACCATCCTTTTCAGAATCTGACAGCTAAGGCAAAAAGAAGAGAATGATACACGTAAAAATCCACATCAAAATGAGAAACTGAAAAAAAATATTCCACGTATTGGAAGTGAGCATACTCATTTCTGAACTCTGTGGCTGAGACAGGGGGACTATTTTATAAAGCCTAACCGATTAGGCATATTCAAAAAATGCCCATCAGTTCCATCCCAGCAAATGAAAAAAAAAAAAAAAATCCAAAAAGGCTGTAATCATAAGGCACTTATCAGTGCTGTCAAAAGGAATTGCTCTGCAATGTCACAAGGGAAGATGGTGAGGCCCGATGATCAGTGATGAGAGAGACTAGCTGATAGCTGGAATGAGACAAACTCAGCAAGAGAGAAATCAGACAGAAAAAGAGAGTGAAGCTTAATGAAAGCATGAAATGTAAAGGACGAACATTTTGGCAAGTTGGAGAGCTGAAGAAAAGCATCAGGGCAAAGGAAGACAGAACCAGCAGTGAAATGGATCAAATGGATCATTAACAAAGAAGCCAAGGAAAAGAGCAGGATGCTGAGGGAAGGAGAGAGAGATTGAAGGTGAAATTAGAGAGGAAAGCTGAAATGTAGTGAGATGATTTGCAGCTATAGGATATGGCAGCGGTTGTAAAGAAGAGAAGAGACTTCCTGCAAGTGCTGAAAGTGAAAGAAGAACTGAGAGGATTTGCAAGAAATGATGAGGGGAGTGTCCCAACACCAACGTACTGATCTGGTCTACAATGGGTAGGTGCAAAGATGAGAGGATCAGATGAAATGGTCCAGGTCTCTGTAAATCAGAAGCTTGGATGGCAGTAAAAGTGCTGTGAATATCTGTATTTTTGTTCAATTTTATTTTATTTTATTCTATTGTATAGGTGGAAGAAACGTTCCAGAAAAAGGAAAAAGAGAACAATAGAAATGGCATAGAAATTACAAAGACAGCACACAAGCGGTGGAGGTTCTGAGAAGGATAGATAAGTGGGATGGGAATAATAGGCATGCAGGATGGCAATAGTAAAGGAATATAATGTCAGAGAGCTGGTTGCAAAACTATGGGTGTGGGATCTGGATTTGCACTTATTTGAAAGGGAGGAGAACAAAGGAAAACAGAAGAAGGAAGAATCTTAAGTTTGTAGAGACATAAATGCAATGGGTATAGTAGTACAGTGTGAGAAGCTTAGTTCTTTGTTCAGAACATAGATGCGTATAAGAACTGGGTGAGAGTCTTACAACATTTCTGCGGAATAGGACTGGTAAAAAAAATAGATTTGGGAAATGTTGTGGAAATGTAACTTTTTAATTTTATTTTTTATTGCTATGAAAGCTGATAGACATTACTGCAACATCTGTGAGCTTTCATGAGAAAAAAAGAAAAGAAAAAAAAAAAAGAGGATGGTTGAGTTTTTCCTGTTTCTGAAACCAGATTATGCTAGATCTCACCCACTGTGCTCACAGAAACAAGGGTAAATGGTAATCCAACAACTGAAAATGCATGAAATGCCTCTTAAGGCATATTGAACCATTGCAAAATTAGTTGCAATGTGGAATGAAGTTGCCTTAGTTGTGCCTTAGCTGAATGAGGTTTCTGGATTCTAAATTTGTTCTAACTTACAAGGTTGAAAGGTTAAAATCCTTCTCGCCTAAGGCATCTTTCCTTGGAAGATGTACCAAAGCAGCATTCATCATTGACTGGGCTTTGGATGTGTCCTTTAATGAAACTTAAAAGCTTTCCATCTCGGTTTGATCTACTTCCACAGATTTTACATGTGCTCAGTATTTCACAGAATATGTGTGCCAACACTCTACAGCTACAAGCTGACAGACTGATGTTTCCACTAAAAGTTATATTCAAATAGCGGAAGTACATAACCCATATTTTGAACTGAACAGTCAGGGTTACGGGTTGTCATCACCTTTGAGACAGCTGGACACATTATTAACAAAACCAGACCTACATGAAGTTGTCACTGCTCTGACTCTCTTTCAGGGGTGAACTAGATGAGGTCCAGAGGTCCTTTCCAACTCAATCATGACTCGGTGATTCTCAGATGTTGCTGTGAAAGATCACATTGATTGTGTGCGTTACCTACAAAAAGAAAGCTGAGCCTTTGCAGACACCTACACTTTTCAGTCACAGAATTATTATAGGTTAACCTGGCAGCCCTTGGTTTTACTCTTAATGAAACATGATATTCAGAGAAATACTCTAGCTGATTCATGTTTTGAGGAAGTAATTCAGATTCTGGACTTTGGTTTTACACAGTCAAGTTCTTTTTTGAGTCAAAGATACGATCACTGTGTTTACCCAGCACAAAACTCTCCCTCTATCGCAAATCACTGTGGTGTTCTATTGCATAAGTGCTCGATTCTGGATCTAAATGGCATACAGTAACGAAATCTTGCTACTGCTATTAAATAGCAATTGATCCTTAAATCTTAAGTTTTAAGAACTTGCATGCTGGTAGTGGATACAACATGGTAGGATCCAAGCAGTGTTTTCTTCAGACGTTTCTGTCATCCATAAATACAGGATTATTGCTTGGTCTTGACTGTTGCATATTCATACAAGAGAGTGTCAAAAGGACAACAGCCTTCTCTCAAAGTGTTACAGAATTGTAATATAGTGATTGAGCTCCATCTTGTGGAATGAAGAGAAGATTACATTAGATATTTTTTTTTCCTCTTCGGAAAAGTGATCTTGAAAGGCATAATTGCATTAATTTCCTGTTGAAAGTTTTCCTTGTTGAAGCTTTGAACAGATAGGGAAAATAAATATTACAACATGCCTCACATTAATAAGATTCGTTATGATATGAAGAAGAATTAAAAGTATTGGGAGAAAGAGCCACAGCACATAATGGTTTGGTGAACATTTTTGTTGATACAGGAGATGACAAAAGCATTGCTACAAATTGGCTTTCAGTGCTCAGGCTTTTAGGTCCATTAATAATTCTCTTTACTCATTCTGTGAACTAAAATTATTCAGGCATGTCTACTCTTATTTCCACTTTCCAGTTATCCTGTAGAAGATGTGTTGCACAATCTTTATGAAAATAAGTTATTGCATTCTCAGATGTGCATACAGACAGTCCAATCATGAGCTTTAGAAATCTGCTCAATTAAGCTTTTCTGTTGAAGACTATAGTATTAAAGATAGATGAGGGGGAAAATAAAGTCATTATGTGTTTACAGCACATATTGCTTAACATAAAAAATGTTGCCAAGACTGAAAAATTTCTTTTTTGACTTTAAATAAAATATACCACTGAAAAGCTTTCAATACAATATGTTAAGTGCAGATTTTTAAGAACTGAATGAACCTTTCGAAGGTTCACACATATATATAATCACCCGTGCATACATACATACGACAGGAAGAGCTAGACTGTATGTTTTCTGCAGCTATAAAGAAAAGATCGTCTGACATTGCATTTTATTAATTGAGATATTCCAAGATAAAAATGGTTTTAAGTTTTTATAGATTTTTTTTTTTTTAATCAGTCCACTAATATCTGGGCATCAAAACTGCAGACAAGCACTTAGCAGAGGGTTGAAAAGTGTCAAGTATACAAGTCTTGTATGAGTCCTAGTGCTTTTGAAAATTGTCTTGGAAGTTGTCTTTGTCTCTTTCCAGCTAAATACTTTTCCAAATCTGACTTTCAAAACTATGTACCAATTTAACTTTTGAAAAACCTCTCCCTACAATTATAACTTCAGTTTTTAGTGGTTCTTTTGAGAGTGTCTAGGAGTTTCAGTGAAACACATGTTCCCAAAACTCTTATCTAGGTTCCAGCTTCATCCTTGTTTATGTGACGTTTCCAAAATAAAGGTCTGATTTGCAGGTCAATGGGTGTCACTAGGGCCCAGCATTTGTGAGACCTTGGTAATTAGTGTAAAAGCTAAATATATACTTAGGGTCAGTTTTCCAACAGTTTCCTTTTTCAGCTCATTAAGCATGAAGGGATGCTTGGTTTCTGTTCCTTAGAGCCTGCAGTACCTGTGACATAGATATGTGACCTGTGACAAAAGACATAGATGTAACTCCCCAGTATGTGGGAGAAGAAAATAAAATAAAATATAACCAAAGTGAAAAAAATAAAATCCTAAGCAAACAACCTATAAATTCTTTTCTCCTCTTCTGTCTCCCTCATCTGTGTGAGCTAAGTAAAGGCTGGACTCAGTTTTGTGAATTTTGATAGCAGTGATACTGATTTGAAAATATTCTGCTGCTAAAATTGGAAAGTGTCTCAAAGACATTGAAGCCTAGAGGGTCAATAAAACTGGTACTTTCCTCTCCCACTGAAGTAAGCAGAATATCTGGTATGGAGGAGATTGTTTGCTTAGGAAACACAGATTTTTCTAAATGCAAGGGTTTTAACAATAAGTATTTATGCTAAATGATAAACAAGTTTAGAATGACCTTTAAAAAAAAAAAAAAAAAAATCTCTTTTATTTGACAGGTTTTGCCACAACCAAACTATGCAAAAATTTGTCATTCTTGTGTTTTCTGTATTCTTTCATTTAAATATTCCCAGAACTGATGAATAATAGTATCTCTTTGCAGATTTTTTTTCTACTTTCTTTCCTTTTTTTTTTTTTTAGGAATAGTTGCCCTTCAGAAATAGGGTCATTCTAGATGAGTGCCTATGGATTGGTTTTATTCTTGACAGTTTTATGGTGTTATACAATTTCTCAGGTGATACTCTTCAGTGCAGAACAAATACAATACTTTAGGCTGCATTCTGTTGAATAATGTCTAAATTTATTTTTTTTATTTATCTAGCTGTCTTGAGAGATCAGTGCATTTATTTTTCCCATCATTCCTCCTTCTTTTGTATAACATACATCTTCACATTACTGATTAAGATTTCAAACTGAAAACACACATCTTTTTGGAGTTCCAGCTTCTCTTTTTATAACAAAACACCTCACAGAGTCTTTAGAACATAAAATTATGTATATATACTTGGGAATTTTAGAAACTGTGAATGTCAAATACTATCTGTGGCAAACATGGAATTGTTTTGAACTACTTGTAGCTATTGTATAGGGGTGGATGCAGTCTCCACCTGATCAGGTAGGAGTTTGATAAGCTCTGGTTGTATTATACTACTTCTTTGCTTCATATTTATTAACCTAGTTCTTAGAATGGGTGTAGCACAATAATATTGGTGTAGTTTAATATGGAACAAACCAGCAGATTAGAAAAGCTTAAATAAGATACCTCAGAAAAATATTTGTGGGTTAATAATGGAATCCAATGGAATGCCGAAGAAGAAAAAAGAAACAAAGAATTGAGGAAAAGTCTGAAAAATATCAAAAGTACTCAGAACCATAGAGAGCTTCACACAGAAGGCCTGTTTTCTGCATTAAAAAAAATCCATTCCTTTCCCTGGGTTTTCCTTCCCAATTTTAAACAATATTGACTGCGATGCTCTCACAGTGAAAAGAAAGGTCCAAATCCTTTACTTTCAATAATAAATAACACCTTGAGAAACCCTGGTGAATTCACAGAAGAAAAATAGTGCTAGATTAATCCATCAAGTTATTGATATTAATTTTAATTTATTATTTTTATAAATAGTATTGACTTTTATTATTTAACTAGTTTTACCACTGAAAGTGTAGACTTCTGGGTTACTTTTTATTATTGAAATAGCGGGGTGAATCATTTGTTTTCTATAGGGGTTTTTTAATGTCTGTTAATGGGAAAATAGCTGACAATTTGTCCTCAGATTGTGAACAGATTTAGAACCTCCCCATTCCCAACACCAAAGAATCTCCCTTTGTGGCTGAAATGACAATTTTTTGTGAATATAAGGCTTTTTTTTTTCAAATGAACATTTGTTGGTGGGGTTTTGGAGGGGGGGTTATGTGTTTGTTTGTTGGGGGTTTTTTTTGTTTTTTTGGGGTTGGGGTTTTGAGGGGGGTTTTTTTGAAAGCTTATATAGCAGGATAGTAAAGTCTTGGAAGGGGATGGTCAGTGGGGCTATTCCAGTGTCTCTAACACCTTGGAGAACCTCTGAGGTTTCTGATTGGTATCTCTCACATTTGTGATTCAGGCAGCTCTAAGATTTAGGGTAAAAAAAGTATTTTCTCTCCAGTCAGAGAAAAAGGAATTGCTGTGAACTTCTGCCTTCCTCTTTAGCACACAGTCTGGTCTGCTTATTAGGTGTATTCAGCTGTTCGTACCTAAGGAATTACTTGATACTCTATTGCACTATTCTTGCTTTTCTAATGATGTGCATTCTAGCTCAATAATGATCTTGTGCTTGTTATAAAGTGTTGAGAAGTGTTTTCAGAGTTTATTGAGTACAGACAGGAATACAGAAAGTAGTCTTGTGAACCCTACTTAATTTATCGTGTATTACATGACTGCCTACAAAGTTGCATAGTGCCTATTACTCCTACTGTTCCTTAAGTGTCTTGTTTTTCCTATTTAAGGAACAACAAATTACATAATTATAAGCAATGAGAAAAAAACAAAGTAAATGTTTGATTAAACTCAATCAAAACTGATTAAAACCACTTTAATTATATGCATGCGGCTTGGATATTTGCTTTGGGTCATGTGGATAAATTATTTCACTAGCATGCACAGAGAAAACACCTCAGCTAACTGTAACATTTAACTCCATGCTGAAGTCTGCGCAGTTGGAAATGAGATGACTGAGGAAAGGAGTAAGGGGAAATTTTTAGAGCATATTGGGAATACCCTTCCTACAAAATCCCTCATAAGTAACTTATATTTTCACTTGAAAACTCCTGAAGAGGATGCGTCCTCTACAGTAACAATGCTTGTAATTCAGACATTGAAAGCCAAGTAATAATGGGCAAATAATGCACACGTTTGATCACATTTCATACCTTCTTTTTGTCCTCATAGTTTCCCCACCCCAACCCCACCCCTTTCTCTTTATTTGAGATTTGTGGAAGAATCAGGAATAGAGCAGGGTCCCTGCAGAGAGTCTTAGTGAAAGAAACAAGCCTCCCATACCTGAAATGCTAGGCAGAGGCTTAGAGCGGAACGTGATGAAATATAATCTGTACAAGAATCCATTTGACACTAGCTGTCCTGCCTGGACTTAAACCGCAGGTGCCTGACAGACGTGACACAGCTGACACAAGCACTTAAATGATGCTAGACCCTCAATTATGTGAGCAGATTCTCCAGAGAGCTCTTTTGCAGGCTTAGTCTCCTTCAGGCAGGTGAATTGATCCTTTCCATCCCAAAGCTCTCTACCAGCAAAATAGCTGATAAAGACTTCGGGCCTTATCAGTCTCAAGTAGGATTATCTCTTCTACTTTTAAATTAAGAGTTTCTTAGCACTTTTTTTAAGCAAATGGTTTCACAAGTCAACCAGAATATAATTATCCCTAATGCCTAAAATAATCTAAATTCCTGCTAGATTCCCCCTCAAAAGACCTTGAGCTGGAAATTACCTCTGGTACAAGACAGGGAACAGCAGGTTCCCTTTCTGAGAAGTGCGGTGTCTTCCTCAGCTTGAAGCAGGGAAAGTTCCAGTCTGAGAGAGCCCTCAGAGCTCGTCCCTGACTTCTGGAAAAGCTATATAAATAGTTATATTAAAGTTACTTGGGAGAGCGAGGCATACATGCTGTCTGACTTCTGCAGGCTGCAGCTAGCCCAAATAGCAAGCACAGCTTTTGTAAGGCACTTCATTTCTTCTGTGAGGGCACTCAAAAGTTTCGCTTCTCTTCAGCTTGGGCTGTCTTCTGGTGTCTCTCTTCCCACCTATGTAGCCCCCAATGACTCGTTCTTTTTTAATGGTTTTTAATTATTTTTTAATCATTACATAAAAATGTTAACATTAATTTTTAAAAACAGTGACACAACAAATTTTAAACCTTTACAGTTCCAAATAAAAGCTATAAATGTATTCTACATGTACAGAAACAAAAAAGTTAAATTTTATGCTTTTGATCAAATTTCTAAATATATTTCTTCAAGATTTTGACATTTTTATGTTTGGGTTTTAAACTCCTGGTATGAGAAAATTTCTAAAGAAAGTTTCAGACTTTTATGGTACTTTTATAACACACTATGAACATAAACAACATTTTTTCTTAAACCTTGAAACTTTTCAGTGGTACCAATAAACTGAAAAATGTGTGTGTTATTCTAAGATTAAAAACATATCCGTGCACTGTGGTTTCCTGAATATTGCCTTCTGAAAGAAGCAAGGGAAGAAGGAAAGAAGAAAGAAGAGGGAAAAGAATGAAAGTGCTATCCTACGGACAATATTTGGACTACAGATGACATTACTTGCTGAATCATAAGCGACCTGGTATATCAGCAGAGACAAGTATCATGACATCCATAAGCATAACAATCATCTGAAATACTACCACAGACTCCAGGTAACAACGGGAAATACATTTTTTTAAAAAACAAAGTCTTTTGAGGTCTTAAAACAGCTGAGAATTGAGAAACTCTTTAAGTGTCTTACTTCATGTAAAACCACATATTTTCATAGTTCAAAATAATCTTTTAGGAAATATTTCATATGACATTTCTTAGGAACAGATTGTGCTTTCAGGACTCTGATATGTCATATGAGACGTGCTGGGTGTGGCTTCCAGAGTCATTTTGGTTGCAGAGAACTTGAAGTCAGGATGAATTTCATGTAAGCAAGAGTGAAGAATTGGACACTATATGATATTCTAATATACTAAGGCTTTAATGCAATTAATATGTCCTGTAATAGAGATAGAGATTGATTTATCATCGTTCTCAGTAAAATCACCTTCTGGATTAAAAACCTGCTCTGAAATATGTAACAGATGGTGATAGGATGAAATTCACTACAAAAACATCATTATTTTCTGTATAATTGGCTGTATAAATGAGCCATATTCAGTTCTGAAATAAATACTCTGGCAGATGTAACTCAGAATATATCATAGATTTACTTTCAATTTATACTGGCATTACTGGAAGCAGACATTTCCTGATAATTTTATCTAGAATAACTAATAAGTCAAAAGCATGAAAAAGGAAATTCAGTCCACTAAATGTTTTTCTAAAAGAAATAACATGTTATTCTTTTTATATAGGCTATTTATTGTTCTTATTTAAAGCTAATCATTTGTCTACTAACTCCAGTTTCAGTCCTCATTGTGGCAACATTTACATTTAATTGTTTTTTATTATTAAGTCTACATTAATTAAACTGCATTGAAATATAATTAGAAGGAACCGGTAATAAAATATAAATAGCAAGAATTCTTCAAAAATCTCTGCACATTGAGCACCAAAGTTTGAGATATAAAAGGGAATGTTTTAACATTATAGAATGTGTACACGTACATGTATGTATAGATATATATGTGCATACATATATGTATATATGTAAAAACATACATGCATAAGCACAACATATACATTAAAGCTTCTTTTCAATAGAAATATTTTTAAAGATTTATTACTGTATTGATGTTTGACTAAAATGTGAAAATTCCTTCCCTGTATAATCCAATGTACAGTGGTGCCACTATATAATCTGATTAATGGCTGCTTTCACAGACTCATGGAAAGACTTGGTTTGGGTGGGAAGTCTTGAGGTCATCCTGTTGAAGCTCTGGTTCGAAGCAGGGCTGACTCCAAAGCTGGACCAGGTTGCCCAGGGCTATGCCTTACCAAGTTCTGAAAATCCCCAAGGACAGAGCCTCCACAACCTCTGTGCAACCCACTAGTACTTAACAACTCTCCCGCAGAGTTAGACTTTAAGACAATTAATTGAAAACAGATTGTTATAAAGGTCTTAGGAGTGCTGAGGGATTTGGGGGGCAGCTTGTATGTTTGTTTCTTACATAATTGGGCAAATCTGAAAAACACATTCATCTTGAATTTAAGGGGGATTGCTGATAAATTAACCATGCAAATAAAAACATTTCTCATTTGGAAGTGAGATGCAAATTATTATAATGTGCTGGGATCATCATCACAAACTGAGATGAATACACAAACTGTTATTAAAAATAAAAATGTTAAACTGATTATAGCTCAGCAGCAATATAGTTCATCTTTGTAATCAGAATTGAAGGAGAAAAAACATTAAAGAAGGCTAATGTAAGTTGGAAGCCAAATACTGCTCATCTTTTTTTTTTTTTTTTTTTTTAAATATTGGATGGGTTATGTTTTAGTCATTAATTGCTCATTACAGCAAATTAGACACACAGATGTTTATCCTAATAATGTGTAATGTCAAAACCAAAATCATTCTTTTCTTTAGTTGCTAAAATGTTGTAGCTTATTTTTACATATCCACAATGTACCCTAATTAGAAAACCAACTGGTCTTTATTTTTGTTAACAAGTTGTCAGAAATTCTTCCCAGGTGGGGAATTCATCCATGTGTTTGGAAGAAGCACCTGGCAGATTGACTAATAAAAGTCTTGCATATTTTTTTCAATGACAGCCATTTAATTAATTCTAAAATAACATTTTAATACAAGTAAGGATAAAGTTGCAATTGTTGAGAAAAGGAAAATTTCTGGTAGCTACTTCTGAGGGCTTACCTAGCCATGGAAAAGTATAACATTTTAAATGGACATTCCAGTTCCTCTGCAGAAGCAATATTTAGATACTTTGATCAACAGATTTCTCCAGCTACTTAGTTTATTATGGCATTTATAATGCATTTTCAGTAATATCTACTAGTCAAGATACCATAAAATGGTAAAGGTAGAACAGACAACTTCTAACACATCCCAGCAATTTTGAAATTAAGCTTTCATCAAGGGTGTGGGAGATAAAGGCTAGGCTTGGTCCTTTCCTGGGGTTCAAACTAGTATTCCTCACTGATTAAGAAAATATTCTAATCACAGTCAGCTTGACTGTCCTTTCTACCCTGGTTATTTAGTTAGCCACTGAGCAAGTACCTGACAAGAGGCTAGCTTAAGCGCTAAACTGTAGAAAGAAGTTAAGAACTGTAAATCCTAATCTAAAAGAGGTTTTGCGTGCCAAATTTAAAACTATGGTCAATAAAATAAAAATAATTTAAATGTCTAATGACTAGTTTACCATACTGTCCCGCTGCCTTACCACCACTTAAACTAGGTTAAATGCATTTCTATTTGACTTTAACTTCTCCTAGTCTGAGTTTTCAAATATATCTCATATTACACATTCTCTGAATCTTAGAAACATTTATCTTCTGTTAAGTTCTGTGGTGACAGAGAAACTCAGTATTCCTCTAACTAAACATTATTAGGGATTGCATCTAATAATGTACAGAACTGAAACTCTCATAAAATAGAGCTAAGTTGCTATCTTAGAAAACATAAAAACCACAAACCAGCCAAAAAAAAAACCCCCCAAAACCATAAACCCCTTGAAGTGGATTTAAATTATCATAATAACCTATCTTTTATATTATCATCTGGTGGTTACATATTCAGCAAAGAGAAAGACTCAATCCTATCAATGGTCTTCTCAAAATTCATTTTTTTCATTGCCTAGGAAGAAATCTTTGACAACACTATCGAAACTGTTCCAGGTAATACTGTTCTCTTCTCCTTCTGATACATGATTATGATGCAGTAAAACATAAGAATTAGAACGGGGCCAGGGGGAAGAGCACAGCTCCATAGCTTACTTGCTAGCTCATCCATCAAGCAAAGGAAATTCTTGCTTTCTTTCTGAGAAGTGTTTCTGGACTGTGAGTGTTGTGCATATATATATCCTATCTTACAGATCAAGGGAAATGTTTATTTTTTCCTATCACCACCTCTTCCTTCACAACAGGAGGCTCTCAGCCTTGAAATTCTCAGCCTAAAAGTTCTCTTTAAGTGGCTGAAGAGATTTTGTCTCTTCCCACTGGAAAGATGATTTCTATCCTCTTCCCTAGTCCCTGGTTAGGTTTAACATTTTTTCATAAATACTCTGTGCAGTTTATTTGCCAGATCTGAAATACCTTTAAGGGTATAAGAGACCATTAGACTGCCTTACTTGACCAAAGAGAAGTGGATTCTAGAAGCAGTAATCTGAGAACAATCTCCCTTTCCCTCCTTCCCAGGATAAGAATTTGTAGGTTTAATACAAACTTCAAGAAACAAAGTTAAATATATAAAAGACTGCAAGGACTTTGAGGGAAGCAGAGTCTTGTTTCTTCTTTAGGTAATGATTAGCTGCTTGACTCTGGGAAAGGTAAGTGCTCTCTGTATTCCCCGCCCCCCCCCCCCCCCATCCCAAACTGGTTGGGCAAAATTAGATGTCTGCACTGCATGTAGCACAATGGAATCCAGAGGTTTCTCAGTCCTGTATAGATTTCACTAATAAAAAATAATAACAACATCACCTATTTCATGGAAAATGGTAATTACGTAAAGTTTTACTGCCACTGAGGAGTAATCTCAGAGATTCAGATAAACTGTCCTAATAAGGCTTATTGTTATGTCTTAAAACTTTTTAAATGAAATGCCAATGAGTGATTAAAATATCAATGCTTTTCATTGCACTGTCTGCCAGTGAAATTTCTTGGAGATCAGTTATTGGCATTTTTCTTCAAAGCCCATAATAATCATTTCATTGGTGTTAGATTTTAATCTACCACTTTGATGTACCTTTTCTTTTTAAGTTGGTTTTGGAGTAACACCATTTATTGATGGACTAGCACCATCAGCCAAACTGCATTTTCTACATTGCTATCAAACATTAGAAATTGTAAGCACTTCTGATTTTCTTTTTGTTCCTTTTGGTTTTGATGCACGCTACTGTAGATAGTTTCACATTAGTAGTTCTTATTTAAGATGTCTATTTTGAAACATAACTCAGTGAAAAAGGAGGGCTTGACTTTTAGACAAGTACATCTAGCACAGTACTATACAGTTGTTGAGTCAGGTTTGCAAACACTCGCTTCAAAGGCTGGAGAAACTTGATATGCAATTAAATAACAGTGCTGGGAAGGTCCAAGTGGAATGAAAACTCAATTCAGGTCTGAGGACAGTCCAGCAATGACTTAAGTTGGTGTCGGGATTTCTAATACATGCTTTACAACTGATTTTTTTTTAGAGAACTTTGACAAAATAGGGACGGTAAGAAGGTTAGGCAATGTCGTACTTTCTTTAGGGATTGTCTTAAGGGACTATGTGGTTCTAGGCCCTCCCTAAATCATACTCCCTAGCCAGAGGAGTAGTTACAAGCTTCAGTTCATTTACATATCCTTTTCTGAAATATGTGATTGGTGTGCCTAGGAAATCAGCCCATGAGATCAAATTATTCTTCACTTCAGATTTTCAAACTGTGTGCAACAAATTTTATTCTGTGAATATAGTAATTTTTCCTAATTAACATACGATTTCCCGCCAACTGAAAAAGACAGAGATTGGTATCACCCTACGAATTGCTGTTCATCTCTTCACCATGCTTATTAAGGTATGACATACGGCTGGAAACGATCAGAGCAAACTAGCCCAATCTCCTGCTATTTTGTAATCCTTTTCACAAACTTGTTTGGATGTGTCTTGAAAGCTAGTAGATTTTTTTTCCTTCGCTACTCCCATTGGGTGTTTGTTCCATACTCTGATTCTTCTAATAGTTAGAAATCTTCTAATTTCCAGTCTAAATTTATTCATTGCCAATTGCCAACATCATCCTTTCACTTAAATAGCTCTTTCTCCTCCTGGGCATTTTGCTATCCTGCTCACTCCTGAGGTATTTATAGACAGCAATCATGTCTGTTCCCATTATTTGTTTGAGTATTTGCATTTTTTAGTGTGCTGTAAATCACATGGTGGTGCTGCTGCTCCCTGATTAGATTGCTGAACCTCTTAAAAGCAGGAGCAGGGCTGCTTAAACTAGTTAAAAAATGGTTGTATCGATAAATTGGAATGATCCTTTAGGCAAATGTCTATTTGTGTGAAGTGCTTTGAGACTGACTGCTATGCTACTCATTTTATGGATTTTACTCTTATCAGCAGGTGCTTCATACCTAAAGAATGGCACCTGCCATGTTGCAACAACACCTGGAATTGAAAAGCTCCTTGCAGCAACCAGCCTACCTTGGCAGCTGTCTTTACTGACACGGAAGTAGGGTGGGGAGGGAGAGGGACAGAGAGATAAAGGTTACTATTTAGCTGGTGTTAAAAACTATTCATTAGCATGATCTGCTTCAGTGCATTTTAGTAGCTTTTAATCCTTTTAACTCTTTTCAGAGGTAGTGTTTTTCCACCATAAACTTGGAGTTCATTGCTCTCTGTACAAAGCGATACCTATTTGATCGATGTCTAATGAAATCTTACCTAAATCTTTAAAGCAAACTATTGATTGAACAATTATACTTCATTTATACTGAAGTGTTGTCTGTTCCCCCATTCAGTCCTCTGTTCCTTTATCTGACATTCTATAGACCCCTGTTATAACTCTATTTATAAGAACTGACACATTTAGACTGTAAATCAGTTTTCCATTTTCATTCTATTGGAGAAATTGCTCTTCAATAGGATTTTGCTCCCTCAAAGGACAGGTTCAGTGTAGCACTTACATTTAATTGATTTGCTAGGTTTGCTATTGAAATACTTGCCAAGGTTGCACAGGTGAAGTAATCTGCAGTATTCTTATTGCTGAAAAAGCTATTTCAATTTAAAATTAATGTTGAACTTTCTCACCTAGAAAATGAACAGCTATTAGGTTGGTTTGTGTGATGCTGAAATCATTTCCTGGTTCAACACCATGTTGAACTTGTACATCCTAGTTGATATTTTTTTTCTTTCAGCTCTGTGAAATGACTGGGACTAGCCACCTCCCTACAATTTAGGGACATTTATATTGATAATTAATTACTGAATATGAATAAATATGTTTGTTAATATGTTAAGAGAACTACCTGGAAGAATTTGCAATCTTATGAAGCTCTTGACAGAAGAAAGAGCTGTCTTCTCAATCTAAACATTTCATAAGAATGTCCAAAAAATGTCCTGGAAAATCCCTCATTAGCAAAAAGAGAGGAAACCTTCTCATTATTTATTGCCCTATACTAAGATTTCCAAGACCAAGAGATGTCCTAAGACCTGCTTCTCAGAGTTATGGAGGGAAAAAAATGAAAAGAACATTTTAATCATATTTTATGTACCAGAAATCCATTACTACACAAAGACCTTTACTAGATCATAAACTTTGTGATGACTTGCCAAACAGTGAGTCCTTTCACAGTCATCTGGCCAGTCTGGTCGGTGTGTTTGTGCCTTGAAGTGCTCTCTTCAGCAGAGCCCTAAAGGAGAACTGGAATTGGCTTATGCTATTTTCAGCCTGCCAACTTTCTTTTCATTGTTTGTTTGGAAATCAACATTTATGTGAAAATAACAACAACAACAAAAAACCCCAAAACACCCAAAAACACCCCACACAAACCAAAACCCTCTCTACTTTTTTGAACATTTTATTTATTGAACATAAATGTAAAAATATATCTTCCATTTGTTTCCTGTCTACAATATTATATATGAGGAAAGGAAATGTTTTACTAAAAAATATTTATGCTTTTTTAACTTCATTTTTAGATCGTGATGTTCTTTGCAACTGTAAATCCTTACTTGGATCAGTGTTATTCACCACCTTTGAAAGAGCAGCATGTTAATTAGGATATCATGAGGTTTCTTCATTTCCAGTGAGAATAAGTCAACTTGCTTAGTATTTCTTCATGAGTTCTATCTTAGAAGCTTGGCATCTGTTTGATTGTGCTACATTGCATTAATGATGGCATGAAAGGTATGAATAAATATTGAAATGCTTGGATCTAAGAATTTCAGCTTCAGATCATTAATTTCAAAGTCCTATAAACTGTTTGCAGTTACTGCTTAGATTTTTAAATATATTATCTGCATAGCCTCTGCAAACTCAGAGTTCTCAGGTGGTCTTAAGTGAATGGAGGTATATGAATCAACTTACACTAAATACAGTCTTAAGTCACTGTGGGAGTATGAGTGCAGCATGACTCAAAATATTTTAAACACTTGAATACTTGAAAAAAAAACCCTTAAAAAAAAGCATTAAATGTGACTATATTACTTATACTTTTTACAATTATTGGAAAGCAGTACTTAGGAGTTTTTAAGAGATCCATTTGGATCTCAGCAAAACTACATTCATAACCTTGAAATTCAACTTGCCTTCTGGGATTTTCTAATTTGAAGTTCTGAATTTCATTTGTTAGTATTGGCTCCCTGAAAATAAACACATCAGTTCAGTACAATAGTTAGGTCTCTTAAATCTCAAAATTGGAAAATTAATGTGAGATAGGCCCTTTGAATATTTTAGGACTGTGGGATCACTCTGCTAGAAAAGATTTCAAAATGAAGAATACATGTGAAAAGGTATGATGCTTACAAAAGGAGGTAAAATTTCCTTCATAAAAGGAGTTATATTGAAGAGGAAAAAAAATTCTGAAATGTTTTTGTTTCATCACTGTTGGTATCTGATGTTGTTCTCATGTGGTGTTTTTCATTTCTTCCTTTGTGAAGTAAACTTCTAGAAACAAACATAGAAACAAACAAAAAAGACCAAGCTGTGTTTATTTTTACTATTTTTTCTTCTTCTGGAAACTACCATTGTTCCTATATTTCTGCTATAATAGTCACTGTCTAAATAGTGACACTTGAAAATTCTTTCACTTTGTATTGTGATGACCTACATGATCACTGTAGATTTTGTGAGAGTGTTTCACAGAACAATAGAAATTTTCAGAAAATGTTTCCACTCACATAAAGTCTGGTATCACAAACACAAAAGATTCATTCCCACATTCAAGTAAAGGTGTTCACAGAATTGATAGAAGTGACTAATACTCACCAGATGATACATTTTTTTGAAAACTAATACTTTTGAAAAACAATAAATCTCAAATATTTTAGGTAAGTCTGAGAAAGACTAATTGAATTTCAAGATACCTTTGCCAGGAGTCACAGAATACAGAGAAACTTGGACTCCTTTGCACTTAAATCGATACACTTGCAAATTGGGAACATTTCTACAATGAGTGCTGAAACAGAGAAACTCTCTTCTGCCTGTGTGTATACAATTGAGTAGCTGTACTGTACATGAAGCAAAACAGGCTGCCTGTTGCCATGAAAAAAGCAGCAAGACACGTTAGATTAAAATTATACCACAAATTGAAGTTTATAAAATTCTAACCTGAGTTAACTGTTATACATGGCAATTTCATGCTACAGTGAATTTCAAGAGTTAATTTCAGAAGGGATTACCCATGTGGCATGCAAATGTCTGCATTTCTGCAGCGAAACATGGGAGATTAATGGCAGGTATGAATAGCACAATGTGGTAATTGCTGTAATTTAAAGATTACTGCAGTGATGTATTCTGATGGTGGTGTGAAACTTATTTATTCATTTCAGTTGTGATCTGGGAGGCTGAATTTGACTGGTACCTCTCCTACATGCTATATTCCCCAAGCCAAATGCAAAGGGTTATAAGTGAGGCTCTTGAAGATTTTAGTGTGCCCAGCGGGTTGGTATTCTCGTACCAGGTATCATCTAAAAACTGCTACCAGAATGGCTATTAACATGAAGGCTGTTGCTGAACTACAATTTCAAATTAAATTCTGACTGATTATTTTTTATCATCTTTTGTATACCTATTAACAGTGACTGCCTTCTGAAATGTGAAGGAATTTTAGAGGAGATGCAAAAGATAATTTGTATGGGTATAGCTAGCAAAAACAAACTTCCTCAGATATTTTGCCAGTTAAACCCCAGCTTTCTTTCACAGACTATGTATGCAGTCTCAGGGAAGTCTTAGGAGTAGGGAAAAAGCCACCACCATGATCCACACCCACCCACCCACCCACACATAAAGAATCAATAATTTTTGGGTCCTCATTGAAATTTGTGAAACTACCATTGTCCCAGCTTTCAAATATGATTTGAATTAGACACAATATAGTGACTGATAGCAAAAGCCAATAATAATAAACAAGAAAAATAAACATGAGACAGCTTAGAAGGTTAACTGTAATTACTGTAATATTTATTTTTCTTCTAGCAGATAAGAAGTGAAGGAAATGACCTGTGTGCTTCATAACCTCATAGAAAATAGTTCAAAAGATACATCAGAAAGTGAACTCAAGCTCTTCAAATGTTGAATAAACTATATCAGAGTTTCCTCAGTGTTGTTTGTAGCTTTCCAATATTCTCAAACATTCAGTAGGTTACAGCTAAATGCTTTTTTCTATTTTTTTTTCCTAAATCCTAAATCTTACTCGCTGCAACCCTTTCTCCTTATTATTTGTCCTAGCTTCCATGGAGCACATGAATTGCTCTTTCTGTAATAATTTACAATGCCAGGCTCAAAACAAAACAACAACAACAACAACAACAAAGAGAAATTTGTTCACATACAGCCTTAGAACTTACTGCAGATAGTAAAAAGTTAATGCTGGTTAAGGAATACATGACACTTCTACAATACATAAAAGGAAAATCCACTGAGGTTTACTAAACACATACACGAACTGTACTGACTCAAAAAATCCCTTGAATTGAAAGTATCTGGACAATGAAAGAATACTGGGGAGTAGCATTATTATCCTGTTCATATTCTTTCCTTATCATTTGCTCGTAGACAATTTCACAAACAGAACACTGAATTTCATCTTGACCTGGTGTGCTCTTAAGTTCAACAGAGTTATTTTTGCACCTTCTCTTCTTTATATTAAACAGATCTACTGATTAAAGACAAGAGGAATGAGGAAAAAGAAGAAACAAAAAAATGAGTTGATAAACATGAATGTAAGAAAGATGAGAAGCATTAAAGACGAGGCAGATGATAACACTGAGTGAGTGAATAGGAGAAAGGACTAAGAAGAAGTGGTGATAAGATGATAAGAAGATTGCTAGTCAGAGAAATAAATATTTCTAAATAAATAGACATAAGGACTGACTGGCAGCCATCAATCCTTCATACACTTGTCTTCTACCCACTAGATTACCACCTTGGACTTCAGAAGAGCTAACTTTGGCCTCTACAAAGACTTGCTTGGGAGAATCCCATGGGTTAGGGCTCTAGAAGGTAAGGGGGCCTAAGAGAGCTGGTCAATATTCAAGCACCACTACTGGAGAGGGTCCAGTGGAGGGCTACAAAGAAGACTAGGGGACTGGAACATCTCTCTTATGAGGAAAGACTGAGAGAGCTGGGTCTGTTTAGCCTGGAGAAGAGAAGACTGAGAGGGGACCTCATCAATGCTTATAAATATCTAAAGGGTGGATGTCAAGAGGATGGAGCCAGACTCTTCTCAGTGTTGCCTAGTGGCAGGACAAGGGGGAATGGGCACAAACTGGAACACAGGAAGTGTTCTGAACATGAGGAAAAACTTCTTTATTCTGAAGGTGACCGAGCACTGGCACAGGCTGCCCAGAGAGGTTGTGGAGTCTCCTTCTCTGGAGATATTCAAAACCCACCTGGACACGATCCTGTGCAACCTGCTCTAGGTGATCCTGCTCTAGCAGGGGGGTTGGACTAGATGGTCTCCAGAGGTCCCTTCCAACCCCTGCCATTCTGTGATTCTGTGATTATACAGGCCTGGCCCTTTCCCTCATTTTTACAGAGGATATGCCTGTATGAAGACATTGCATCAGTTACAAGGATATGGCTCTTCATCTGCTTTTATGTTATGATATTTCAATCAATTGTTTTTCTGCATTTGATGAAGACTATTATTTTATATATTGAATAGACTGGGGTAGCTGGACATCCATCACTTTTTGACACTTTCTTTATGCCCATGAGCTCAAAGAAGGACAAATAATTGTGTCTTCTATGACAAACTAAGGAAAATTATTTTAAGTCTACTCTTTGCAGAGTGAGCACTGTGGTTGCGTTCACCCTGGGAATATTCAGTGCTACTACTTGTTTAAGAACTGACATCTATTCTCAGTTATCTGTACCTATTATACTCTTAAATCTGAAGAAAACTTGAAGCTCTCTCTATATTGTTTGAATTTATTCTCCAAAACAAAACTATGACGGTTATCCTGCTGCCAGCTGTATGTCATTGTGTAAAGAGGAAGAAGGTAAATTACAGACATAATAAATGGAGATGACATTAATTAGAGGGGGAATGCCATGGGGTGAAGCCTATAATAAAGCATCATATAAATAAGACCTTGACGACATCTGCTCAGCTCTATTCCATTACATTATTGGGCTGGGAACACTAACAAAGTACAGCTAATTGTTATAGAAAAGGCTTACCCTGAAGATCTGGACTATAGCTGCCCTTCTCTAATGGTTTAGGTATGCATGGGAAAGAAACCAAGATGCACAGATGAACTGTTAACAGTTTTTCATCCATGTAATACATCCAGGACTGGAGCCGAGAAGATGATAGTGGTTTAGTTAACAACAGGTAATTGACTTAGGACATGGAGAAAGTCAAGAGAACAAGTTCCCTTGAGACCATGGTGCTGATCACAGCTGGACTAGAGGCCTTGTCTGATGTGGGCATCCTGTGTAGAGTCTATGTGTATGCGTGTGAGACGGAATAGAAATTACTATCTACCTGATATACCCATCCCACTTACTTAGTAAATAAATCTTAAGGTTTTATGTCACTGAGTGGCTTGGTTCCATCACAACTAACTTTCCCTGTGATTGAGAAATTAAAAAATAAACTAAAAAGAAAGCCACTAACTTTGCAAGACAACAGAATTTTCTCATTTACCTACCCGTGATTAGTTATTGTAATTTGCAAATATATTTTCACAAACTCTTATTGCTCCTTTTTACGTTCTATGTTTGGGCCTCACAAAAGCTGATTAGCCACATATGGAAAATGTAATTCACAATAAATGTCTGTGGGTGGGAGGAAGATCAGCTGATTTCCAGTGTGGTAAGAGTATTAGGAAGGGACAATGGGAAGTAAAGAATACAAGCTGGGAAAGCCACGGGTAACAGAAGAGGGCTAGGAGAAGACAACTGTCTTCTGAGATTGCTATGGATGCAAGAAGGCAACTGTGGGTCCTGCTTCTAAGGCAGAAAATGAGTGGTATGAGATGACAGAGAATGTCAGAGAGGTTTCTGCTGCTGACAATAAAAAAATTAAGGGCAGTAATCATGATTGTTGTAACAAGGATATAACCCTCTTTCATTATCTGCTTTGTGCATCTTCCTGTGCTCTGTAGATAATGATGGTTATTCCAGCTTCAGAAGGAACTCTTAGGTTTCCTGAGGAAGTATGGACAGCTGCTTATTCTACCTCATCCTAGTGGCAGCTGTCTCTTTTGTATGGTCAGTCTTGTTAGGATCCTTATTAAAGTTATCCTACTAAACAAGTGACTGGTTTTCAAAACTCTTGTGACCATCTCCTGCCACTCTCTCTGCCTCTGTGGGAATATATATAGATGTAGGTGCCTTAATTGTGGATGATCTGAATTCTAGAATAAATAATGAGATATTATATTGACAATACATAAGTTAAAGACATGCAAGATAAGAGAGAAAAAAAAAAAAGAAACGACACAAACCAAAAGACACAAGTGGAATTGCTAAGTTGGTAATAGTAACTCAATCATTTTAGAGAAAAAAATGCTGATTTTGACACATAAAATCCTGAGTAAAAAGCAGAGCTGGAAGACAGCAACTCAGCAAGGTTGACGATCTGTCTATACCACAGAACTATAGACACCTATACCTTCATGGCCTGTTTGGCCTGCAGAGACTGTCACTGGGTGACTGCACTAAAAGCGGTGAGCATACTCATGTTTAACTTCGTGGCAGGCTAGTCTATGCTATCTATTATGTCTGTTAGCTCGTGATTAAATTATGTGTTCACATAAATTGTCTATAATTCTACTTACAGTCTTTGAGTGCAGCTAAGGGTGCCTGAAGAAAAGTGGTTTAAGAGAAGATTACACCCCCCAGCACTGTGACAATACTTACTGTAAAATTGTTCCCATTCACATGAAAGGAAGCAGCTCTGCCATGATGCAATTGCTCTCCTTCCCATCCAGCCCTAAGGTTATGGGCTATCATATTAGGAAACACAAATTTAACAATGGATTTTAATTTAGCCTGGAAATAGTGTTGTGGATATCAGCCAGGACTTGAAAAAAACCCAAGAAAATACACCTCAGATTAGCATTTTTCTTATATTTAAAAGAGTTTTATTATTCAATCATATTAACCTGCAGTATCTCAAAGCTCTAGGTTTAATTTCTTTTGAACTTCAACCATCTTCCTCGATTTCTTTAAATTCTTTCACTAAGGCTCATTACAGATGAAAGAAACATTTCCTTGTGCTTTCTTCAGACAATATTCAGAAATCCAGATGGTGTTTTTAAAATTACATATTAATATTAACTTTTTGATCACCTCTGAAATTACAGCATGACATTTATTCTAATTCTTTTTTGTGCTGTCGGTGAGATTTTCATAGAAAAAATTATTGTTATTGCTAACGCAAATGAATTACTTGGTTAAGAAAAAAAGAGAACTGTTTATGTTCAGAAGATTATATCTGATTACATGTTTCTTTTCTGTATGCAAAATGAAGAAGGATGTGTATAAACCTGTTTTCTCTAAAACCAGAAATATTAACCTATGACTTTAAATTAAACTTTACATACGCTGTTCTCAAGAAGCCCTAACTCTTTCAATTAACTGAAAGCAGGTTTTCTTTAAAGCAGTTTTTAAGAAAAGTAAACCAGCCTCAATATAATGATAATACGGTGATTTTGCACTTCTAAAGGGTCTTTTCACTTCAGGCTTTCAAAGCTGCTTAGAAGCATTAAGGACAAGATTTTTAAAGGAAGTAATAGCTTACTGATGCTGTTCTTAAACTCTGGAAAACTTTCACTAACTTCAGTCAGAGTGAAGCCAGGCCAATGCTGAGTGTCTTGGGACACCCTTCCCCCACACCTTCCATACTCTTCAGTTATTTTGCATAACGGATGGGTTTTGGAAGTAAATACTCATTATTCATACTTCACATTGAAGCACAGACCCATGATGCATTTCATCAAGCAGCACAGAAAGTACTATGGTGACCTTGTTTAGAGGTCTGGGCTTGAATTTCAAAATAGTATCATAAATATATTATGATATACTTCTCTGTTTTATGACTCATCCAACAGTGATATGGACTTCATTAAGCAGTGAGAATATTTTTAAAAGTTGATTTTCGACCCTCAGATAAAAGTCAGGTAACTCTTGTTGACAGAAATTGGGAAGGGACTCTTAATTGCTTACCTGTTTTGTTTGGGTTTTTTAGGAAAGATTAGATAAAGAGTAAATTTTTTCAGAAATTTGCTCCATGGAAGGGAAATAATTTTAAACTATTGTTCCTTAATATGACAAAAAGCTTGTTACAAAATTCACAATATGAAATTTGGAAGTATTGAAAATTTCCATTCTCAGTTTCTCCATTTATGGATTTTCAGCAATTGGCCCGTGGGCTTCTATGGAGACGGGAGAAACAAGTGATTTCTCACTTGTCCCAGCAGCTGCTGATTGAAATTGCCACAGTTCCTCCCAGCGGCTCAGATCAGTAGGGCTCAGAGGAGACAGGCAGAGAGCAGTGCTATAAGCAGTATCCCTCTGTCACCTGCCTTCTCTCTCTTACAGGGACGTACACATTTATGCGCATTTATGCATGGGGATGCTGCAGCGACCTGATGCAGGATGTGATCCTGCAGCCCTGAGCAAGGACAGCGGAGCAGGTCCAGCCAGAGTTGCCCCAGGATGGCCACGCAAGGCACGTCAAAGGTCGGGAAGGCAAGTTGGCAAGGCAAGGATCAGCAAGGGGGTGTCATGGCACTGGACATCCCTACAGCGCAGCCCAGGAGAGGGCCAGGGCAAAGGGTCTGAGCTCCAGTGCAGCCCTCACAGGAGGAGGAGAGACCCATGGATGCTGCGCCCAGACCTTATGCCAAGTCACTGCCGCCCGGCAGCAAAGGTGACCCCGACCTCCCTCACCCCAGCCCCAGGAGCGGAAGGGAGAGGGATGGGATGGGATGTGGGGAGGCTGCAGAACTTGCTGCACTCAGGGTCCTGGCAATCTCATTGTAAGTATTTGAGCTTAATAGAAGTGTTAGTATACATCGCTGCTTTTCCTCTCTCAAATATGGAGGAAGAACTCTTCCTTATGACGTGTTAGGTTTCCTGCAACCGTGCTGTTTCACCAACACGTGTCCATTATATGAGTATCACATATTATCTCAGTTACTCAATCACGTATTTTTACAAATGATTATTAAACCTTTGCATCACTGCACAAGTACAATCATTATTTAAACAAAAAATTATGTTTTCAGTGTTCTGTATTCACCTGTCTTCCCAGTAATGCTTGTTAGTGGTGATTCTCAGCTCCAAGAATCAGAAGAGAATCTTTTTCAGACTTTACTGATTTGAGCTGCCTGCTCATTTGCATATGTGTAAATGACTTAACGGATGTAGTTAGGTAATTTGCTAAACTACCTGAGGTACAGTTCTTGATCATATTCATTTGGACTTCTTGGCCATTATCCATTTTTGTCAGATAGCTCACGGGACTGTGGGTAATACAGACTACTCACCATATGTGTGAAATGGCAGTCCTTTGCAATCCTCCCTGATTCCCCAGAAGTATTTTCTAGTTTATTATCCAAAATTAGCTCATTGCAGATACTGCATCTGGTGAATATTGCCTTGGTGATTCACTAGAGTGCTGGCTAATGTTTTGATAAGTTGAGTTACTGAGGAAAATATGACAGCATAATCAGCTGTCAGATATTTCTTCTGCATCTGAATAAATCATTTGCCTGTTGATGCCAGATATATCATGAATTGTCAAGGAGAAAGATGGCTGTTTAATACAAAAGATGGAGCTCTGGGACATACAATATTGTATTAAAATTAAAGGATGAATATTTTTTCACAACCAGAGCCAAGAAGGAAACATGAGGACTCTTACAGCAACAGTGACATATTGGAAGTCAAAAGTGGCTATGGATTTTATGAATTGTAGATTTATCATTGAGTGGTTTTCAGATTCAAATTTTGAAAATAATTTCTGATGCATCTTACCTGTTAACATTAATATTTTGAAAATGTTGAATGGCAGAAATAATTTGATTGGAAACATTTCACTATGTAATATGAAAATGAACCTTTATGGTGCAATGGTGATTGTATTTTTGACATAGGAAATTACAATAAGAAAAAAAAAGAGAAAAAGTAGTAACTTATGATTTGGTGTCTATTGATTTTTCTTTTTCCTAAATTATTAATAATTCAATAAAATAATTTCTATAAATTTCTAATAATTCAGTACAGGTTGTGGAGCTTGTTTATCCCCATTTTCATTCCTTTTATTTCCTAGAATTTTAGATTCTAACATTGCAAAACTTTTGTGATTTTAGAAAAGTTTGCATGGCCGAAGGAAAGTGTGTTACTGATATAAACAGCCTTTCATATTCATATCTGTAGCAGTAACTGCTTATCTTTTTATGTGAAGAATTTTTGATGCAGCCTTCATCATTTGGTACACATAAAGGAGCTGGTCATAATACAATTATGTGCGCGCTCTCTCTCTCTCTGTATTTGTGCTTGTAATAAATATTTAATTGGTGAACATTCTTTTTTCAAATCAGTCCAAATATTTTATATACTTAAATAAATATATATTATGTATATGTTTTCCTTTTTTTCCCTGCTATTCTCTATGGTGAAAGGGGTTATTATAATCTGATGTCCCAGGACATGTTCCATCTTGTCTTAAAAACAGGTTATCACTAAAGTCAGAGGGATACCTTATGTCAGCACAGTTTGTTTGTCAGTAAGCTACAATCAGATGTAGAAAATGTGCAGCCACTGAAGTCCACAAAGGATGGTTCTGTTCTTTCAGCATGATAGAATTATCTACAATAAAAGCAAATGTTGCCTTTGGGAGAGACAGAATTTTCTTAAAAGTCTAGTTCAAAGCAGTGAATCCTCACCTGTTTTCACCTTCACAAACTAAGGATAAATGCATCACCACTTTATGCTCCACATGGTGTAATTGTTTAGTAACACATATATTCAGAGACTCAACAAACATGCTTTGCCTTCTTGGAAGGCATTTCACAGTCAGTTTCTCTCCAAAAGAAAAGAACAAAGAACAAATGACAAATGTTAGTCATACTTTTTAATGAATTCAGGGAAGGTTTTCAGGTATTTTGGTGGTTAGAACCTGTGCAGATGAGGACACAGCGTAATAAAAAGAAAAGCAGAAACTTGTTACTAGAACGATGAGTGCCAGTCCTGGACTGCAACCTCAGCGGTGCCATGGGTTGTGCACTGAGACAAGAAACTAGAGCGACAAGAGAGGTTTAAAAGTTAGCAAGGTTCTTCCCGCTTGCCTTCTTGACACGTTCGGTGAAATGGGGTGTGCAGCTAACAGTAAAACTGGCCCCTGCCCTCCTCCCTTGCAGTCCCTGCAAGCAGGAAGAATTCACATCCCGCTCCTTGGTCACCCCTCTGTGGGTCTCCTGAAGGAATCACGGGCTCTGAAAAAAATCGGATTGCCATGAGGTTTACAATGCTTGTGCCGCTAGATGTCCCTGTACAACAAACTTTTGGAAGGTCAGCTGTGGAGTACCACGAAACGCGGGAGAGGCAGAGCAGCAGCCACAGGGCGTGCGAGGGTAGTAATAAAATTGGACTGAGCAGAACTTGGCCATTTATTTTTTTTTTTTCTAGGTGATAATTGCAGTAACTAGAAACAACGCTGAACGTTATCCACCCTGCACCAAACATTATTATGCATTGACACAAATGTAAGGTCCGCGGCATGTTATTGACAGTCAGCATCATTTAATTGTCTATGTAATGTCTTCGCCCAAAAGAGTAAAAATGATGCATTGAAATCAGCCTGTAATGCCTGGCTATCCTGCTTGTTCGTCCAATAAACTTGAAATGCCCTTGGTGCTCTGTATGGAAAGACAGATTTAAAGCAACAACAGTCACAGTTATTTAAGAAAATAGCCGTGGTACTGCTTTAATTAAAGCAAACATTTGCATATCCTGATTTGAATACAAGAAAATATTCTCAAATTGGAACAGTACATTTACATTGAAAAGCACCATTTTTAAATTACGCTCACTTAGAGCCAAAAAAACTTCTCCTTTGATAAATTCGGATTTTTTAAGGATTAGAAATATGTCAAATGTTTGCAAAATAATTTGGACAGTAGTATGCTGCAGGGATACTCATATTTGAGCAGCACTAGAAAGCTGATGTGCAGCAATTATTTTCTTGTCTCCTGGAGGAACTAAACTTGGCATGAAATTCTTTACATAAACCCAAACATATTAGATGTCTGCCTGTTGTGGGTATAATTTTGTTTGTTTTCTTGAAGAAAGCGTTTAGGCTTGGTTCTTTCCTTTCATAAACACTAGAATATTGCTTTGAACAACATGTTTCCCATAGATTCCTGCTTCAGAAACCCAGCTTCAGGAAAAAAGGCAGGTGACATCCATAAGCAATTTTAAAATACTGCTTCTTTCACTAAAAATCAGGGTTTATTTTATTTGGAAGACAACATATATTGTGTCAAGATTTTGGTGTAAGTTCTTTTTAGATCTGAGTCTGCTTGTTTGCTATTTCATTGGGTTTTTCTTGTCTTTTCTTTTTCTTCCCCCCCTCCCTCTTTTTTTCTTTTTTTCCCCCCCAAAGAGATTTATTCATCCTCTGCCATTAGCTCTTCATATAAAGTAATTTTTATGATTTCCACGGTATCTGCCACAAAGCATATACCACAAAACATGTCTTGACTGTCATCTAGCAGAGGCAATTTGCAAATAGTCATTTGCTGTGTATGACTTATTTCTTTGGTCCTTTTTTTTGAATGTAAAAAGAAATTTTTTTAAGAACTGTATAGATTACCTCTTCATGCAGTCATTTTCAATGATGTTAAAGTCAACTAGCTTTACAGGAGTTGATAAATATAGAAACAGAAATAGCCATAGACACCTCTTGTGACTTTGAAATGTTTCCCTTTGTGTACATCATGAAACCATGAAAGAACAACTTGCAAAGGTTTAGGCGACCAAAGACCAGAACAACACTAAGTGATGGAGTAAATATACATATGTGGCAATGTGCATATATAATAGTAATAGAAACAATGCCAAGATGTGTTCCCAGGCACGTGATCGCCTATACAGTTATTTGCATGTTCTGAGCATGAATTTGGTGAGGAACAATTAACACTACCAAAAACAGTGGTTTAGCAGCATTTTCTAGCTCCACAGGCATTTGCATGAAAGCGGCCACTCTTCATAAGCAGTTTTGGGACTTGATAGACCATTCTGTCCAGCTGATTTTTGTGCCAGGGAAGCAGTACGGGTGTGTTCGATTTACTAAGACATAGTCAAAGTTACCACTTTTCTATAATCTTGTCTATGAATTAAGGTGCATGTCAACATTTGGAAAACCTTGCAATTCTGAAATTTACTGAAACTGTGGAGTAAAATGCTACAGAATGTTACATTTCTTTTCCCAACAGTTTTGTTTAACTGGAAATGTCCTGGGGATCATTTGTATATTAATCTTATATTAAAGGGAAAAAAAAAAAAATCTATTCTCATTAGCTCTGATTAAGATTAGCTGTTAAGACTACAAAGTTTGAATCATATTCCATTCATGGAGAAAATAACCAAAGAGTAAAATAACTATCATTAAGTTCATAACAACTGAAAGAAATGTCTCTTTTACAGAAATAAATCAGTACTGCTTCTTGGTTCCCATGTGGTACACTGTTTCAGTTCAGTCAGTTGTTGCAGCTCCTTATTTCAGCCTGTTGGATAAGGGAAGTAGGAAATAATCAAACATTGTTTGCTGTTTCCCCTACTATAGAAAATGGTGCTGTAGATAGCAAACACTCTTAAATGAAAATCGAATTTGTCAAGGATTCAGAAGCATCTGGATGCAGAATAACCCTTCCTCCAGCCCTTTCTCATTTTAAATAGAAGTTAGATTTACTCTGACCTTGCCATCTTTCCTTTTTATTATGTACTTTTGGGTGCTTGTTTGTTGGGTGTTGGGGTTTTCTTTTTTCTTTTTTTTTTGGACATGGGGATGTTTAGGGGTTTTTTTTCTTCTTTTCTTTTCTCGATAAGTATTCATTGTAAACACTCCTTTTTCCCTTCAGGACTAGGAAGGCACTAGGAAGATTTCATCAAAGCCTTTTTGAGTCTGAATCACGAAACTGTAAAACTAACCCAGAGACTCAAATTATGAAGAACACACTGGGGAAGCATCACTATGTACTTGTCCTGGTGTTAAATTCTTCCCTAGACAATCACTATCAGTGGTTGGTGAAGAGCGAAGATACAGCTAGAGAGTTGTTGAACAGTTCTTCCTATATAATGTAAGACATTTCACTTTTTTTTAGTTCAGAGCATGCTTTTTTCCACAGATCTCATCTATCTGAAAGATTTGTGGTTAGAAGTAACTATCACAATTTTCTCATTTGATTTCTTATCATACACTAAACTTCTACAGACCACGCACAGAGGAGCTTAGTGTTAGGCTCAGATTTGAAGTAGATGTGAAGATATGTCTACTATTTCCTTAGAACTGCAGTGGGAAAGCAGACCAAAGTATTGATTGCTCTAAGTGAAAACTCCACAGCAAATGTGTGAGAGACAGTGGCCACTGGGAGAAAAAATTTAAGGAAATTATTTTCCATTAATAAAATTCTTTGTGCAGTTTTAGAAGAAATTAATAGCTTTGTTCTAGTAAGGAACTTGTGACACATAGATCTTCTGTGTAGCAACCTAATGCACTGTTTCTAGACTGCCAAGCTGCCTGCTCAGCTTTGTTCTAATGAAAGTTAAACACAAGTAGCAACAGTACTACATTTATAGCTAATCCACAGCATACTGGTTTTGCGAGACTTTATTCTAGTCACTGCATCTTGTGTAAGCAGCAGGAATTCTGGAGAGATCAAATAAACCCACGACTTTGGGTTAGGATCCCCACTGACATGTGTGTACCCCTAACTCAAGCAGTCAAATATGTGACAGCAACAGCATATTAGGCAGGAGCGACTAAGAGTAAAAAACAGCTGCTTCTTCCTTATTCTTTTTCTCAAACAACAGAAGCCATATTTCAGGAATATATTCAGATTTATATAATAATGTATTTGTCAGACAATTTTTCATTACCATTACTGAAGGACGTAGCGTGTGGTGATTCTTCCTATTGCTTGTGCCAATTATTTATATTTCTTCTAATGGATATTTTTACGGATTTTAACATTCTATTAGATAAAATGGGACATGTACTGGAGCTGTACTGGAGAAATGTAAGAGCCAAAAATCTTTGAAGCAAAATACTCTCAGGCTTTAAAACGATGTTTAGGTTGAACTCTATATTTGAAATTATCTTAGGTAAGTCTCAGAAGTAGAAAGATTTTAAGTAAAATCACCATGGAATTACATTAAGTATCAATTTGCTGCTGCAGGTGGCCATTTCTACAAAGGAACACAATAATTGCTCAGTCAACTACAGCAGCACTAAGCAGATCAGGAAGTAAAAGTACATAGATGAAACATAAGAATGAATTTTATATTGGAAAGGCATACTTATGTACCCCAAATCTGGCCAGTAACTAGGTACTAATATTGCTAATTTTGTGAAAGTGCCTGGAGATGTTTAATACCAAAATGATGAAGACATTAATTTCCCATCTCGTACAGAATATGTCACTTCCAGCAGCACAGCACAAGGTGATTGATGATTACTTGCTAAATAGAAATATCTCCACATTCTTAATCTCCAGTGTGGTTTCCCATAGGTTCCACAATGACTCTAAGAGACAACTACCTAAACTTTCCTATGCAAGAGAAAGATAATTTTTGGGGCTGATTGATTGAAAATCAGATATTTAAGAAAGAAGTTAAAAGGTGTCACAAACAATGCTTTTCCCTCTTAACTTCCGTTCTGGCTATCAAGAGAACAAGAAAGTCTAAAATAGCTTTAACTGGGGTGACAGGTCACTATAGCAGTGACCGTAGCAGTAGGAATGGAAGCTTTAGAAAGACTCTCCTGATATTTTAAAATGAAATTCTCTATAGTGACATATTGCCATAAAAGAAAGTCTTTAGTAAAGGCATAGCACTATATCGAAAAGTGTTGCAGGGAGCAGGAACCCAAACACACTAAACTAGGAAAAGGCCTGGAAAAAGAAAAAAAGCCTCTCTTCGCTCTCAAAGACTTTGTTCTACAGAGTGACTCATATTTGGGCTTCATATTAAAAAGAAGCACAAAAAATGAGGAATGTAAGTCCTTTTCTTTGAATAGTTCAGCTCATCGTGGCCTCCCAGAGCTTGAGCAGCTCTTGAGGTTATGGCTAGTTCTTGATGAGCTGTACCCAGCAAATACAATCATAGGTCCCTTTCTTCATTTTCTTCTTATTATTTTGATACTGTCCCTTACAACAAGATAGAAGGAAACACACTGAATGCTAGAGATGACTATGTCAGCAGTATGTCATACACTTTTAAATTATTTTTGCACATTGAACGTGCACAGGGCTCAGCTGGGGAAGAAACATCTGAAAACAGGATTTTATTTTTTTTTACCTTTTTTGACAGAAAGTGATGGTAAAAGTGTTACGAAAGTGGTTCATGACAGATAGTTGCTTATAAAATTGCAGACGGGGGAAGTCAGGAATTTCAGAACAAGGTTTGATGCTCCAGGGAGTTTTACTTTCCTGAATTGGAAACTTCCATGGATATCATCTCAAGAAAGGACATTCAAGGTCTCTAGACTTTCCTTGTCAAAGAGTATGAAGCCCTTGGATTGCTGGCAGGAAATGGGAACTCCAAAGCTTTAGGGTTCTCTTGTGTCAGAATTCCCTGGGGGAATTCAAAGTGTTTCCAAATCTCTCGCTCCAAATAGAGTCAGAGACCTTTGCTAATCTCCCTCCCGCACACTTGCATATGTGTCTGAAGAATCACAACATATTGCTGTTTTGCTTTATTGAGAACTGACAGAGAGAGAGAGGGAGAAAGAGTTTAGAGTTTTACTGGGTTATGGGGCAAGGAGAAATGTCTCTTGCCACCCCTCAGCTATCCATCTGCATACCAAAGACATCTAAAAGACACGTGCTCTGTATTTTCCAAAGTGCCAATGTGGTTAGGTGTCTTTGGGGGTCACTCTTTAACCACCTCAGTTTCTATTAATCTAGGTTATGCGCTTTCAATTCTTTCAAGCTTTTTTGTAGACCAATAAAAATGTAAACCAGCAAAGTCAGTTATGACTATCTCAGAGCCATTTACTTCTGCACATCACCTCTCTAATTTCTTATTGCTTTACTTGCAGAAAGCTCTTAGGAAGCCTAAACTGAGATCTCCTCATCCTTGATTATGGCAAATTATATTCTTGTTTTCCTTAAACCCTCTGTGGCTAAATAAGCAGATATCATTTTAATGAATACTTAGAGAAGTTCTGCTGCTCTAAGAGATTCTTTCTGTCAGATTTTCCTCCTTCCTTTTCTATAGATTGTTCTAAAATATCCTCATGGTGACAGAAAAATAATGATGTATTGCACTAGCATGTAATCAGCATGGTGTTTCTCCAGCAATATATTATATCAAATCATCAACATAGTAGCATTACAGCAGTATCACTTTGACAATGATTTAAACTAGCATATCATCAGTGCTACTGTACATCACTTCAGAGACAGAGTATGTTAATGCATCATCAGATTGATGTTGCTGTAGCAAGAAGTATTAGCATAATGCAGGGGTGATGTAAGTACAATAGGTAAGCTTTCTGCTGCTGCTGTAATATTAAGTATTAGCATAATGCAGGGGTGATGTATGTACGGCAAGTCCATTTTTCCTCTTAATCATTTTTCCAATTAATTTATCTGTGGAAAGTCCATATGCATTCACTTTACACATGAAGGTCAGATTGTGCTACTCTGGTGCTTATAACTAATTTAATTAGGACAATCAACCCTGATATTTGCACTGCTTAACTGAATGAAAATTTTGTGTTGACTTAAAAGAAACAAGATAAAATTCTAGTTGAGAAACACTGTCTTGCTCATTATAAGAAACTCTGATGCTGAGAGAAAGTCTAACCTAATACATTGGCTGGAAATTCAGGCAAGTGTCTTCTGCTCCTAGTGGTTTTCCTATATTATTTCCGTGTTTATGATGTGGTGCAACAGCAAACTGACCACCTGAGTGATCTTGTGTGAATCGCTTCTCACTGAGAAGTCTCTCTTTCATATTCTGTCTGTTTTCTTTTTGTTGATTACAAAATTTGTGTTGTGAATTGTTTATCACTACTATTAATAAAATATCTAGCACACTAGAATTGCAATCTAGGTTCTATAGCCTTCTAAATAATACTTGATTAGTCTTTAATAAAGACTTAATAAAGTGATCCAGAATGGAAATGAAAAAATCCTTTTTTTTTCTCTTTACAGAATAAAATTATTATATTCTTCTAAACTCATGTCAGTAGTTTTGCCTGTTAAAGGAGCAAAGTTGTTCATACAGTAGAGAGATGGAGAATTTTTAAGTTGACAAAAGTAAAAGACACATATACACAAAAATACCTTTTGGATTCTTATGGAGAAAAGCACCCTTACCTCATGCTCCTGAGAGACGACTACAGAAGTGAAGCTGCTTCTCAGAGAGACAGTAGGAGAGAGGAATTGACGTAGCAGAGTACAATGGTTCTGCCACCAGTCAAGGAGGAGGTAGGGCTACGGGTGAGGGGATGAGACTGAAAGAAACAAGCCTAAGATAGAGGGACAAAAAAAGCCTCTATTGGCCTAAAGAAAGGACCATACGGCTAGAAAGGGGAAGAGCGGAAGTTGCAGTAGCAATGAGACCAAGAGAGTTAATTAGCACCAGGATCAAAGAAAGGGACTGATACCAGGTTTTGGCCAGCAACCAAAGCAACAAAAGTTTCTACCTCTCCCAGAACTCATTTTAGACCCCTGAAAATCTTGACCCCCTCGATCTCCTCATTGCTCTGGGGTGAAAACTAGGTGCACTGGTCACAGCAGAAAGGTTCTGGGTTTACTCCTAGCCTGAATACATTGTTGCTGGCTGTATGTTCCTGTCCTTGTGCTGGGAAAGTCATGACCCATGTCCTCTTCTCACAGTTGGTGGCTGAGACCAACTGGGCTCTGAGACTATTACTTAGCTTGAAATGCAAGGCAGCAAAGCAAAGTGACAGTGTGGTGATTTTGAGAAAAGGTGTTAAAAAAACCTCTAGCCCTCAGCTTTCGTTAGCGTAAGATAAGGATGGCAGGATAATTTCCAGGCCATAAATAATTTTTTTCAAGTCATTCAAACCTGCATCAAAACCTCCATGTTGTTTACATCATAGTTCACTACATCCCACAACATTTGCAGAAAACAATTTAGTTTCTTTGTGCATGTGTACATCTTTATGCATAAGATGTAATGCTTCACATTTATAAAAGAGCTTAGAGTAACTTAAACCCATTTGTATAGCACAAGGTAACTCACTGACAGAGCTACTCTGGAGAGTTCTGGTACTTCTAAAAGGCAGAGGACAGTGTTGAAGAGAGACATATCTTTGTTCCCAACTAGCATATTTCCACACTGCATTAAAAAATCTTACTATGTAATCACAAAGATTTCTGCTCTATACATTTTAGATGCAGTGTATCAATGTGTCATTAGAATCCTGTTGCCTAATGACAATGTTTATTTAAACTAGAAGCATTAGATGCATCAGATACTCAGACACCAATAATTATAATTCATAAAAATCTAGAGATGGACTTGTGTGACACCTTTGAAAAAGTTATTCTGAGAGTTCTTTTTATGGAAATCATAGCAGAAAATTTTAATTGGATACACTTGAAATACCAGTAGACAGGATTGAGATATTTTTCCATGGTTCATAAGGAATTTGCTGAACATGGAAGAACTTTCTGTGCACTCCTGTTCCACTGGAAAGCTGAAAGTCTCTTGTACCTTTTCTCTCTGCTGCTTTGAGATTTAGGAAGTTGTCCTGGTTTCAGCTGAGATAGAGTTAATTTTTCATTATAGTAGCTTTTATAGTGCTGTGTTTCGGATTTAATATGACAATAATATTGATAACACACTGATGTTTTTAGTTGTTGCTAGGTCGTTGTAGTGCCTACACTAAGCCAAGGACTTTTCAGCTTCTCACGCCCTGCCAGGTGCAGAAGAAGCTGGGAGAGCACAGCCAGGACAGCTGGCCCAGGCTGGCCAAAGGGGTATTGCTTACCATAAAACCAGGGAGGCTAGCTGGGAGGCAGATTTGCTGCTCGGAAACAGACTGGGTGTCTGATTGTTTTATTTTCCTTTTTCATGCAGTGAGCAATTGCACTTGTACATCACTTGTAGTATTATTATAGTTGTTATTATTGTTGTTGTTATTATTACTATTATTATTATTATCCTTTGTTATCCTATAAACTGTCTTTATCTCAACCCGTAAGTTGTTTTTTTTCCATTCCGCTCTATATCCCCTTGGGGGGGGAGGGATGAGTGAGCAGCTGCGTGGTGCTCAGTTACTGGCTGGGTTAAATCACCACAGATGTGAGAACAGATTCCATGGAAAGGAATTACAGGGCAAAGTCAGGTGGGGCAGAGGTGCCTGATAAACGTGATTTAGAACAGGCCTCTGTGACTCAGCACATCAGCCCGTTATGTGATAAATACTACACGTGTAGCCCAGTATATTCACTCTCTTCTAGCTGTGCAGAAAATGAATTTTAGAGCAACTTTTCAACAGGCTGGTATCAGGTCTGCACTGGAAATTGGTTCCCAAGAATCCATTAGCATTCCAAGTCACTGAGCAGCAGGGCAATTCTCAGCCTCCTGGTGAAACATATCGCAAGTGATTTAATGTTAACGCTAAGAGGCTTTGTTGTGGCTAAGCAGCTCCATGAGTGCCGTGTCACCTACCTCACTGCCCCCAAATGATTTAAACAAGGCTCCTCTGTCTGGTACGTAACCAAGCAGGGCTGCTTGTAATGTGACCTGCTAAATGATTATGCTCAGCCTTCTGTTTTTGCTGCAGGATTTAGCATTTTACCTCTTGCTCACCGAGTTTTCTCCCCGGGCTCTGACCAGACTTGACTCAAATGCCTGGCTCCCGTGACTATAACAGTGAGATGACAGTAGCATTTACGTCTGAAAAGTGGAATTGCCAACCTAAGCCCATGGGAGACTGTATGTGAATGCAAAGAATAGTGGTACTAGCAGAGTCGGGGGGGTATTCATTACTACTTTTTTCTCTTTTACTGTAACACTTACAAGAGTTTCAAAAATAATGAAACAATCTCATTCCTTGCAGATACAGGGCCTTGCAAATATCTTTGAGGAAGATGATGAAGCATTAAGTATCAACTTTCTATTCTTTCCATCACAGACTGTGAGAAAAACTAGAATAACCATTAAATACTAACAGATGTTAGCAGCACCCAAGTCAAATGACAAGTCTGAGCAGCCTTCGTCTAAACAAGGTCTGTGTCAGTGGGTGTTCGTTCTCTTCACTCAAGTTGTTCACAGCTGGCCCTCAGTTTCTCAGAGCACAAAGGCTCAGGAAGACTTCTATTGTGATCTGACAGGCACCATATTCACCTCTAACAGAAAGAGAGTGGGTGGTGTTAGGATAAGTGCAAGTATCGCATAGATGCCTATTATATTATGCATCAAGCTCTGGTGATTAGAAGCTGCCCAGTATCTCAACTTCCTTTAGGAAAGATAAAATTTTTAATCAATATTATTATAAAAAAGCGTGATAGTGCATCCTAAGATTGGTGAATGATTAGCTGTTTAAAAACAAATAAAATTCAGAGAACTGACCACTCATTCCAGTCATTAGCTGGGAGACCTGACGTCACCTCACCAGCAGCAGACTCAGCATGCGGACTGCAATGCAGACTCGCCTCACTCCTAAACTGTAGTCCACTCCTCTGGTACCACTCCTGCAGTGACTCCTGGGGCACCCTAATGTCACCCAGTCAGAGACATTTCAGAGTAAATATTCTCTGCTCAACGACACCATCCATTTGGCTCTTACTCTACCATATACATGTACATAAGGCCAACTTTGTGTGGAAAAAAAAAAAAAATTGGTGATGTTATTCACAGATGTCTGTGAGAATTCATTTGTTATGCTGTTCTAAACTATGCCTATGTTTGATAATGTTGTGCCTTGTGACTGTACAGTGAGTTCAGATTTGGGTCTTGAAAGGTTTTTTTTCCCTGGGATGGCGTGTGTTCATGTACTTGAGTTACTAGATGGATTCCTGTGTTTTAGCAGCTGATTTAACCAATCAGAATTCTTGCGATGCAAAAGCTGAACCTGATGCTGTGGATAAATTAGGCGTGACTGCTTTAAAGTGAGATATCCGGTCATGGCTTAAAGATGTCTTATGAAGGGAAGTTCACCACCCTTGCTATGCTGTTCCTGTGGTTAATTTTCTTATTAACAAAAAGTGAGATTATTGTTCCAGCATCCGCTTTCACATATTAACCATAGAAATTATTTTGTCTGTTAGATTAAACTCATATTTTTCTACATATGCAATTAGAGAACATTTGATTCATTTAACATTCTCTTCAACAAACTAGTTCACTTGAGCTCCTTAAATGTCTTACTATGATAAATATTCTTCCTCTAACAACTTCCCAATGTTAGAGAGAAAATGTGTGTGTATATATAGAGAGAGAAAATATAGAAAATATTTAAACATATATCATCAGAGATGGGGAGACAATGAGCAGTGGAAGGTCAAATACATAGTCCTATTCTATTTCTTTCCATTCTACATCGTGATTAGTAATGTTAAGTAACTTGCACAGGATCCATGTCCTTTCTTCTCCTTCTATGACCTTACTCCATTTTGTCTGAAAGAATCCCATTGATCAACGCATCCAAAATTCCTCGTCAGCTCATAACAAGAACAGAGGATGCTGTGATACGCAAGAACTGCAGAATGCCTCTTCATTTCAGTTAGCATTTCCAGACAAATTTTAGGTAGAACAAGGAAGAAAGAGTAAGCAAACAGACTGTTGAGATTTCAGTAAGATGACTCCTAACCGTGCTTAACTGTTGAAATACAGTATGTTTGCTCTCATTTAAACTGAAAACTACAGATTTGAGTCTTCCTTTACCTTCTATCAATCCTGTAGGAGGAACAGGTAGCTTCCACAGTCTTCATTTATTAAGGATGTTTCTCCATGTCTGTGTTGACTAATAAAGCTCACATTGACAAGAAAGGCTGCTGTGACACAAAAGGGTTACAGGGGAATTTTTAAAGAACTTTTCTCATATACCTAATTTCTTAGTTATCATTGTCTTGTCTTCTGCCATTTTCAGCCAATCTGCTGTAGCTAACTCACTCAACAAAAGAGTGCATCTTAATTTGCCAAAAGCAATTAAAATAATTCATCACACTGGAAAATGCATGCAGCATGTGTACAACTGAAGTACATCTTGTAGGTGAGAAGATTCTATTATCCTTTCAGTTATGACTTTGAATTATGTGTATTCACTGTTTGCAGTGTATTCAAAGAAATTTACAGAGACTTTACAAATTTAATGTTTGGGCTGCTTGAAATTCTGACAAACTTTTCATATGTTCTGCATCTGATGGTATCAGACAAATGAACAATAAAATTTCAGCTGGTCAACTGTGGAGCTTTATGAACCATGGTGGTTTTGTTTCCTATTTTACTTCTTTTGGTTGTGGTGGAATATCGGGGTTTGTTTGGATTTATGTTTTTCTCTGCTGACCCACCACCATAACTACTGCAAATCCACTGATATTCCCTCTAGCCTGCAGCCAACATTCATTGAACCTCGTAGGACTTCTGCTGCTGATAGCAGAAGATGAACTAATTAGTAAACAAAACTCTGTTCCAACAAATCCTTGAACAGAAGCTTACATTTCAATACCTGAGATAAACCTCAGAGTATGCTTAAATTACACTTTAATTTAATAAGATAAATCTTGTAAAATGTAGAAAACTTTGGACTGTCATCAACTCTAGTAGGCCCAGTACTATAGAAATAGAGGTTCTCACCTGACCAGAAAGACGACACTGGTGTTTCTGGATTATTCCTGGTGTCTCTCAGGTCACTCCTTCTCATTTGTTTATCAATAAATAGAATTTATATTTTCTGGTTCTTAGGCTGAGTTTTGGGTCACCTCACTCTGTAATCAGAGCCTTTTAGTAGATATCGACTAGATTAAATACCACATTACTTCCCTCTAGAAGCTGGTGAACAACTATGGATATAATGATTGAACAGACCCAAGCAATGTTTTATTTACTGCTAGAATTAAATCAATTAGAGACAATAGAGAACTGTCATGTGTATACTGTAAATTTATCCACAGACCTACCATCCCTTGACTGTAACCTATGACGATGTAACTTCATTAGAAACCATCAGCAGGTCTCTGTGTGTAATCTGGTTTCTTGTTCAGTCCTGCTCCCTCTCTTTAAAATTGCAACATCTCCTTTGGACTACTAATTTTCTGTGTATAGGATTTATTCTATAGCATGCGTACCAAATATTTGTTGACACATGAATTCTCCATTGTCTAGCTTTTTCTTTCCCATTTCTTTTTCATTTCATTAGGCAAAATGGAAATGATTTCCTGATACTCTTTTATTATTGTGGTGGGTTGACCCTGGCTGGACGCTGGGTGCCCACCAAAGCCTCTCTATCACTCCCCTCCTCAGCTGGACAAGGGAGAGAAAATATAACAAAAGGGTCATGGCTCAAGATAAGGTCAGGTAGAGATCACTCACCAATAATTGTCATGGGCAAAACAGACTCCACTTGGGGAAATTAGTTTAATTTATTATCAATCAAATCAGAGAAGGGTAATAAGAAATAAAACGAAATCTTAAAAAACATCTTCTCCCTACCCTCTCTTCTTCCTGGGCTTAACTTTACACCTGATTTTCTCTACCTACACCCCCTCCAGCAGCACAGGGGGATGGAGAATGGGGGTTGTGGTCAGTTCATCACACGTCTCTGCCACTCCTTCATCCTCAGGGGGAGGACTCCTCATGCTCTCCCCCTGATCCAGCGAGGGGTCCCTCCCATGGGAGACAGTCCTCCAACGAACTTCTCCAACGTGGGTCTCTCCCACGGGGTGCAGACCTTCAGGAGAAAACTGCTCCAGCGTGGGTCCCCCATGGGGTCACAAGTCCTGCCAGCAAACCTGCTCTGGCGTGGGCTCCTCTCTCCATGGGGCCACAGGTCCTGCCAGGAGCTTGCTCCAGCATGGGCTTCCCACGGGGTCACAGCCTCCTTCGAGCATCCATCTGCTCCGGCTTGGGGTCCTCCACAGGCTGCAGGTGGAATCGCTACACCCCCTCATCCTCCCTCCATGGGCTGCAGGGGGACAGCCTGCTTCACCATGATCTTCACCACGGGCTGCAGGGGGATCTCTGCTCCGGCGCCTGGAACACCCCCTTCCTCTCCTTCTGCACTGACCTGAAAGAGAATTTCATAGGAAATGTATCTGGGATAATTTTTCTGCATTATCTTTTCTTATTCTGACCTTCAGGAAGTTTATGTTGTTAAGGTTTGATTTTAAGCTAATATTGGTTATGTTTTAGCCCAACAGGAGTTTAGGCATCTGCTAAAGATTGCATATTGTATTCTTGTTATAAACATAGTCATAGAAGGTAAATATAATCATACTTATCATCTTATTTATAATTTTGTTCTGTATGTGTTTGTATTAGAAAAAATAAAAGCTTTAATCACTTTTCTTTGAATGGATTTTCATATTTTTAGAGTTTTATGGTCACTAGTAATTTAAGCCTATATTTAGCTATTTTTTTTTGAAAAATGATGGTTTCATTTCACTTATACAAATTTATTTTTGACAAAAACAAATTATTCTGCCTTTAATTAGGAGAATTAGGAGAATCTCTTTTTTCTTTATTTAAGATTTTTTTAACTTTCTCTGACAATTTTCAGATAATATAATTAACCAACAGTGTTTGGCAAGTTATAGATTTTGAAGAAGCTGAAGAAAGAATACCATTCATCTTATTAATGATATTTGTGAGAAATATTTGGTGTTTAATAATTTCCATACATTTTGTTTTAATTTAAAACTGAAAAGAATCTGAAGAGTAATGATTACTTCTTTTATCTCTTTACCACATTTTTCTAACATTTCCATATTCGGATTTCCATAATTCAATAAAGCACATCAATAAATGCACTTATAGAACCTGAGATTATTTTGTCTTCTCAGGCAGAAGCAATAGGGCACGAAAGATGTGGTGAACCAGTACTTACAGAAGTCAAGCACATCAAAAAGAAAGTCTATCACTGTGATGCTTATATAATTAAGGTTAAGGTTGTACTACCTGTAGTTGCATTGCCGTCTCTCAGAAATATACGTCTTAATTTTATGTTTGTAACCTTAGTTGCCTAAATATTGATAGACATGACATGCTGCCTGCGCTGATTTCATTTGCAAACACTCATCGAATTATATTCTCTATGAAGACTAGAAATCATGTTTATCTATCTCACTCATCTATCACTAAGTGCGGTATTTTTTTGGTTACTATTTGGTTACTAAACTTGATTTTTGTTCTTCTTGAGTGGTTGCAAAGAATAAATTTCAAGCAGTTAGCCTTTCTCCCAAAAAATATTATCTATATTCTTTATAGCTTTATCTAGTCTATTGCCTTATTTAAAAAGTGGGCTGCTGGATTGTAGAGTATTTAGCACATTGTTGACACCCAGCTTTCTGTCTCCACATAATCTGACCTAACAGTTTGATTTTGAAGGTGAAATCATGTCAATGAAAATTGCTTGCCATTTATTCCAAAGGCCACACTTAGGTGTAAAAAATAAAAACCTGAAATGTTGCACATGGAAGATTATCATAAGAAGATTTCTCTCATAAAAATACAACAATTGTACTGTTTATCTTAGGAAATTACAGAAGAAGTATAACTACAAGCAGGGAAAAAAAAAACAAAAAAACAAACTAACAAAACACAAACCCCAATAAACGCTTAATTGATACTGAACCAAAAATGTCTTTCAAATTTATTTTATGCTGAAATGTCATAAGATCCTTTACACTACGATTCTGCAAATATTTTACATTGGTTTTTTAGTCATGATGTCAGCATGAGTGTCAAAGAGAAACATGGTTATCATTTGGTGAACTTCATAGTGCTGCACAATGAAGAGAAAGCTGCTATACCTGATCTGTGGCAAACAATTTCTAGAAGCCTTACATTCTGCCTTGTTACTCCTCTCTTATCATTGCATTTGTGATTGGAAGTGATTTCTGATAATCTAAATGAAGACTTTTAACTCCAAAGAAAGTGAAGTAGAATTTTTTAATATGTTACCTCCAGCACATTTCTTGTTTTGTGGACATCTTTTACTATGATTAACATTTTGCTGGCTAATAAAAACATCAGTTGTTTCAAATAGACCGTTACTAGTTGCAGAGATTAGCAGAAGATAATCTTCCACTCACATAAGTAAAGCCGTTGGTCTGACCTTATAAGTTATATATTTGGCACAGATAATAGTTTTTACGGTCCACGCAGGAGTCCAGCTGGCCCAAATATTTAATTGCCATGTAACTCAATTGAGCAAAAGGCTCCATCAAAAAAAAAAAAAAGTTCTTCCTCCAGTCACTGCGCAGAGTGCTTTTACTGTGCCACACATGGACTCATTAATTAATGACATATTTTAAAGTGTCCTTTAGTCCTCTGCTGTGACAGTTATCCTGTTGAGTTATGGTTCTTAGGTACCAGGGGATGGCAACTGGAGTCCTCTGCCAGGAAGTGAGTCTACAGAGTCTTGAAAACTAGTGAAGCTTCCCTGCAGAGGCACATCATCTGGAAAAGTTAAGCTGTTAATAATTTATCAACTGCGAAGTGGTATGAAAGCATATTTATTATCCTTAATATGATTTTGTCATTTTTTTCCCTAAATATTTGCACAATTCTCTGCAGCTACAAAGGGATTGTTAGGAGATTGGCTTTCTGTCATTACCGCTTTGTCTGTGCCCACAATCAGTCATCGGAAACTTGACTCAGGAGCTCACTTGTGCAGTCAGGCAAGCCTGTCTTTGCTGCCTCGGACGCTTCTACAGGATAGTGAAATCATAAACCTATCATTTCAGATAAGGACTTGAAAAATATAGTTTCATTACCTCTCAGATATTTCAGCTCCAAGCGATCCCATTAATTTCCTTGGACTAAAAGACACAGGACATGTTAAAGCACTCCTATTTGATTGGATAGTCTCTTGAGTAGTGGGCTCTGCAATAGATACAGGTCAGATACTCCAGATAAACTAGCAGAGCTCTGTTACACTATTGCACTGGTCAGACTCATCAAACTTACTGGTGATTTCTAAGCACTAATGAACCAAGCCTTTAATCAAGGTGCTCTTGTGGTAATTCAGGTCTGATCCATGAAGGACTTTCCTTCTTCAGAAAAGGATTTAGGAAGTACACTGAAAATGTATTTCTCTTGTCTGTAAATCTTAAAGCTTGAAGACAAGAGAGTATGGTAATTTACAGCGCTGTTCTGTAATGCTGTACATAGTAGATGGGATTTACAGCAAATAATAGAACTGAGCATGGACCTAGATTTAGAAAGCCAAATATAACTGTTGCTGCTGTCTAGAGCATCACCAAGCACAAAGCTAAGGACCTGACTCTAGAATTTGAGCTGTCATTCATTAATGTATTGCTCCCTCTGCTGAGTCTATCTATGGTGATATATAATTCATAACAACATAAGTTTGCATTGTACTCCATCTGCAAGGATTTTGGCAGTGGCACTTTTTGAAGTATGCAGTAAATTATACCCCTCCTCACTTCCCACTTCATGCTAGGTGGAAAGGGAAGAATTTGTTTTACTTCTGTAATATATATTAATCTTTAAAAAAAATGTTTCTTCTGATTTAGATCTGTTATCCAGTTCCACACAGAAATTTTTTAACAGATATTTTCATTTGCACTTGGTGGAGAGACAATCTTCAAACAACTCCCAGAATGGAGAAACTTATTATTTCAGACTATATCAAATACAGATGATTTAAAGAATGCTGTTTGGGATCCTTTCTGTAGAAGAGTCTGCCAAAAGAGCATCACAGTATCACAAAGCATTGGTGGCACTATGGTTAGTGTCAGCGGCACTCGGTTATATCCATTGTGATGAAAATCACAAAGGGGATACGACAGTTATTTCACCACCTCTGCTGAGCTGAAGTTTGAGGTTCCTTGCTTTAGAAGCAATTGGCTTTCCCCCCCACCGTTTTGTTACGGGTGTCCCAATATCTGACACACTTTGTCACCCCAGTCAGTGAGCAGCCTTGGGGTGCACAACAAGCTGGGAGGGGACACAGCCAGGACAGCTGACCTGAGATGACCAAAGGGTTATGCTTTACCATATGATATCATGCTTATCAATGAAAGCTGCAGGAAAGGAGGAGAAAGGAGGAGAAAGGAGAAAGGTTCATGGTTATGTGTTTGTCCTCCCAAGTAACTATTACACGTGATGAAGCTCTGCTTTCCAGGAAGTGGTGAAATATCTGCCTGCTGATGGGAAGTAGTGAATGAATTTCTTACTTTGCTTTTGCTTTACCTATTAAACTGTCTATATCTCAACCCACGAGTTTTCAGCTTTTGCTCTTCTGACTCCCCCTCTCAACCCTACTGAGGAGGGAGTGAGCCGGCAATGGGGTAGGAGTTTAGCTGCTGGTCAGGGTCAGCGCATCATGTGAGGGGTTTGTTTGTTGTTTTGTTTTTTAATTCATTTGCAGAAGTTTCAACAAAGAAACTTTAACAACGTTTTAATATATTTTTTTTTCCTTTCAGCTTCAAGTAATGAAAATACTTATTCTAACACAGCATCACTACAAACCTTTCTGATGTTAGCACTCAGCCAGGTACTGCATTGAACACACTGAGAGTTTCAGCCACTCTCAGGTACTGATTCACAGGTGACAACACACTGAATCAGAGAAACAACAGATCCAACACCATCGGTGGATCAGCTGTAGTTTGTGCGAGACTCCTGCTGCTTCTTGTGATGTTGTTTTGTACAACAAGGTTTTATGAGAGGTCTGCAGGTAAATCCTTTGACTTATTAATAATGGATAAAGTGATTCTTACTGAGAGTGACCCTGAGGGTGATTGACATAGGCACAGAAGAAAGTGGTCCTCTGTAATAATTTTAAGCAGGCTTTACTACTTTACTTTAAACAAAATGCAGTATTTTATTTAGGTCCTATATTAGGATAACACACACAACCCAAGTAAAATTTCCTCCACCTGCTTGAGTCCCATTACACTTATGACAATTTCCAGAATAGAATATCTTTATCTATATGCATACTGTAAACTCTTTAGCTTTATATAGAAATACCTTTTTTCTTTTTGCCCAAGACTGGAAGTATTTTTCCCTAACTGACAAACTAGTCAGCTAGCACTTGACTAATTCATAGATAAAAATATCTTTTTACAAAGTCATACTTTATGTTAGCCTTACAACTCTTAGTTAACCTAGTCTTAGTGAGGACTGGAAAGAGAAGACATCAACACATAAAAGGCAGCCTGACTACCCTACTCCGTGAAGCAAGAACTTTGATTTTCTACGTCTCTACAGTGAATTACGCCTGTTTTTTCCATAATTGCACATGAAAAAAACAAAAAAAACAAACCCAAACCTCAAACCAAAAACAAACAAAAAACTTCAACAACAAAAAACCACCACCCAAAACCAGATATCAAAACACAAAAAATCCCCAAACTTCCTCACATCAGAGCAGTAAGGCAAAAATCTATTTCCATAACATTGTGTTCATTATTCATAGGGACAATCTAGCAAAACTGGTTTTGTATCCAGATTAAGTAATTATACCAAGATTAAGTAATGTTTCTAGCTTGGGCTCCTAACTGCTACCTCTCTCCAGTGACTATGCAGAATATATAGGGTCAGCACTTCAGCACTGCGTTAGCCATCTGACGTTAACATTAATCTGGTTTTGAACCCGTTTACATTCTTCCTGGAAATGCTTCCCTTGAGTACCTCTCCCACCTGTTATCTACCCCTGCCATCGTATCACTTTCATAATTTAGCTTTCAAAGGAGCACTAAACACAAAGTGATATTTCATAGTCAGTAGATAAATTGAAATGACTTCTAGCAGTCATGGCAAAAAAATCACAATGAAATCCTGGACTTTAGTAAATTCTGAGCTGCCTGTTGTTGATCTCATTTGATCTTTGTAAAATCCATGGCTGGTTTGTGGTTTACCCAGCAAGAAGAGAGGTGATAGATAGGTGCAATCCTCCTGCATATTCATAGAAGCTGGTATCAGAACAGCGGTACCCTTGTTTCTTTAATACAAAAACACGTAGGGGGAATACCATCTATTTTGCTTTGTCTCTTATTTATGTTGGGATATGCACATCTGCTTGGGACAGCTTCTGTTCCATTGTGCACTCATAAGACAACTCTGGATTGCTAGTTACATGATTACTAAGGTTTACCAGTTGTTACTTCTATCTCAAAGGTCTTGAGTGCATACTGCGTACCTTTGATATTCCACTTGGAGAAACCCTGACTGAGAAACTCCCGACACATCATGATAGCATGCAAGCTATGGAAGGTAATGCATCTCTCTCTGTGATGATTAGCAGGAGTAGATACAAGATGCTGTACAAAGTACTAACAAAAAGATAGAAATGTTCAGAAAATTAGTTTAATTTTAGGAGAAATGTAGCATTTGTTATTATAATTCACTAGAAACTGAATGCTTGTCATGGTGAAGGTCTAAATAAATGAGTATTATATGTGATTTTTACTTTCCGTGGCACAACAAAATGTCTATTCAATGTGATAGCCAGTCTGTTATTGATAAAGACTTCATGTTTCATCCTCCTCCTGCCCCAGAATATGTCATTTTTTTTCAGATAAATCTTCCCTCAGATTCAGACTCCACAGCTGCCTCCCTGCAACTGAGAGCTCAGAAGAGTTAATCAGCAAGTTACATTCAATTAATGGAATTTTCACTTTTCAGGTGTTGTGGTTTTCGCAATATTTCACTTCCATTTGTCTCAGTGCAGGTCATTCAGTTGAAATTGCTTGGACATTCTTTATCGTGTCATTTCTAGTACTGTGTGCAGCCCTTCACGGCTATACCTTCAGTAGGAGGACATCGCAGGCAAAGTAAAGATACATGCATTGGACTTTTTTTTAATAAAATTTATGGTAATAAGAAACTTTCAGTCTGCTTTGGACTTTGATTAGACTCTCTAATCTCATAGCTTAAAGACTGATTTTCTCACTGCCTAGATGTATTTTTTTAATCAAAAGTATCATGAAACAAGAAAGCTAAAAAGTATGGAGTTTGCAGTTACCATATGTGCTATGTTTATAATTTTAAAATATATCATCTGCATAAAGTGTGATTTTGGTTGGATTTGCATTTTTATTGTGTCCTTTTTAGTACTGACTCACTGACAAAAAAAAAAGAAATCTTAATTTGAAAATAATTAGAGTTTTTACCAACATTGAAAAGACTAAAACTTTATGACTTTTACTTTTTGATGGATATGATTTGACTGCAGTCTTGTCTTTTGTCACTTAACAGTGTTTTTATTTTCTAATTAAGTCTATTGATCTCATTGGGCATTCAGTGAGGTAATGTCAGAATATCCCAGATGGGTAAGGAAAAAGATATAGACCCTTTAGGCAGGATCCAGGGAGCAAATGTTGAAAATTTGAATAATCCCAATACAGTTATACTTTATTGTTTAAAACTCCAAGCCTTTTTCACACTTTGCCATCCTTATACATTGGATACTGAAAAGGAAAAGAAAAATTAGGTGCCCTTCAACTTGTTTTTTTCTGTTTTGCACTGTTTTTTCAGTGTTTTCTGCACTGAACTACAGGCTTTTATCAGTGCTGACTATGAAAACATTGTGCAAATTCCTAGTTCAAGGCATGTTTCAGAAGTGAGGTTTGCTGAAGTTGCAATTCTTGCCTATCAACCTTCATGTTAATCTGGTCTTTATTAAAAAAGAAAACTAAAACAGAGGGTACAATTGTTGAGGAATTAATAAAGTGAAACAAGATGACTTATATATATTAATTCTACATGTTCCTGAAAAATGCCTGAAACACTTATCTGAATATATCATGCAGAATATAAGAATTGCAGTTCCATATATTTCATAATGGAATATATCTCATAATAGAAGCATCTTTTCAAAGCTATAGAAAGTCTTAAATACTCCCATTGTAACAAATGGTAAAAGCCAAACAAACATAAAAGCAACAAAAAAAAAAAAACCCTGAAACACTAACATATCCTTGTCTACTTGAAAATTTTAAGCATATCAGCTGTGTGTTTATTTTGGAAGACTGAGTTTATGGTGCCTGAAACACAGAAGGTTCTGGTGCATGCTCCTCCATCCAGCTCTCCTTCTTTCTTCTCTCCTTTTGGCATTTTAAAAAAATCTATAAGATTTTGTAACAAGTCTTACCTGTATATGTACCTGCAGAAACTCAACCTTCTCCAAAAAAACCATCAAAATCAAGCACCAAAGCCTTTGCCTCTGAAGTGTAAGAAAAGTAGAACATTTCCCCCAAATGTATTTAAATTGACAAATATATCTGTCTGGCACATTCAAATGTATACACAGGCTGAAAACACTCAACCTATTTCCTTTCTAAAATTATAATATTTATAGAAGGACTTCATATTATATATCTTTATCATATAATTTAGATATTTAAATTAAAAAATTAGACATTAAATAAGTTAAGACTTGAGTTCTAACAACATTGATTCCTCACACAGATATTGTTGTTCTACAAGCAGTTATTTTCTACAAGATTTATCTCTGAGCAAAGAGTTAAAGCGAAAGGAATCTAAATACTTATGAAGTACTGAAATCAGCTGTCTCTTGTTCCTTTTGCTTTAATTTCATTTTGTTTGGTTTTAGAAATATTGGATTTCCAGATGTCTGGCTTCTGCTGCTTAATTTTTCTTTATTAGAAAAGTTTTAATTAAGATTTATAGAAACATATTCTGGAGAATGAGACATGAATACATTCAGTGAGAAGAAAGCTATGTGCTTTAAATATGGTATAAATATCAACTTCTGTCAGTTACAATGGTTACTTAAATTAAGCTTAATATGTATCTTTCATTAAATGCTTGCAAGAGAATCTATAAACCAGAGTTTATACACAGGAGATTAAAGACTGAGGATTCTTCTCAATTTGCTAGCTCTTAACTTCATAAGAGTGCTTGTGTTTTGCTCATTACTGCATTACTGAATGAAGTTTAAAACCTACTGAGACCAGGTTTTAGCTGCCTTTATATTTGATTCTTTGCTTGATAAGGTCATATCTGATCAGCTAATATGCCTCTTCGTAGCTCTGCCAATTTAAATGTAGCACATGCTGACTGTGATACCTTTGACATAGTCACCAGACAAGGATATGAGCATTTCATACAACTGTTTCTGTCCCACCATTCCCACCTCACAGTGAAAGCATCTCAATGCTATTCCTATTACAAATCTGTCGGAATTAATGTCAGTACCTTTGGTTTGAGTGCCAAAGCATCAAAATCTGGAAGGCATGTCTGAGAACATGAGATTCCCAAATGTTTCTACTGTATCTGTGGCTTGTTTTCCACATGAGACCAGGTACTAAGATGGAAATCTACGAGAATTGGTGTAAAACATAATATTTTAATATTGTTCTCTAATTACACATTGATTATAAAATTAAGCCTTTAAAACAGGGATGAAAAGTTTTTCTCACCAGTCTGAGGGTTTTTCTAGGATTTCATAACTATATTTTTAACGTTAATGAGTTCTATTAAACTTGTAACTGCAGTACCATATCATATATAATGCTTTGTCTGTACAGTGATGTAGTTCCATCCCCTACCTTCATCACCAAAATAAATAGTTTTTAAGGTTACTACAGGAATATGAAATCAATCTAGGTATATCCAAGATCAAAACAGAGCAGATAAATCTGTGCTATCCATCATGCTTATCTCAGTTTGTTATTCTGCATTCCAATTTCACAACTTCATCTGCTTCACATTTACGTATACACATATAATTATGCATTTATATTATACACGGACGTGCGTAGATCCATTATATTTTTTTTATATTTGAAAGGAACAATTTTAGAAACTTTTTACACAGAGTAACTACATTCACATAAAAATAAATGATCATTGCTGTTAAAAAAAAATATATGGTGGAAAGCAGCAAAGGCATTCTTCCTTGAAGAGCTGGACGCAGTGCTCCAGGTGGGGTCTCACAAGAGTGGAGTACAGCTGTTGATCATTCATTAAGATCTTTTGTAGATAAAGGAGATAAACATTAACCTTGTCTTTTGATAAAACCCCTCTTTGAGAAGTTTCCTTTTCTGAAATGAAGAATATAGAAAAAGGAAAAATGATTGCAACATCATGGTGTTTGCATATTTGAGCCTGGTGATGCTTGAACTCAGTACAAAATAATACCTGACTTAGTGGCACCTCCAAGAATTTCCAGTTGTAGGATAGGAGCCTAAAAATGTGTCTCCAATCACAAGTGAGAGAAGGACTTTATATGATTAGAGATGAAGGGATTCAAATACTTTTCTGTCTTGTGTATCATTACACCCTTCTGAACTCAGCTATCCAGTTCTAGATTTCACAGCTCATACTCAGTTTCCCATTCACATTGGGAATTTAACCAGAGCTTGCCCAACATCCCCTGCTTAAGTATGTAGACTCATCTTCTAGGGAAAGAAAATCCTCTATCTAGCACTATGGGATTATCTGAGAAAATATTCAGTGAAAGCTTCTTTTAAAAATGCAACACTTTCCTTGCACTGTCATGCTATGACTTTGAAATGCTTTCCGCATTTGACATATGCTTTTACATTTCTTTGGAAACCAAGACACGGTGTGGGCTCACTGGAGTTTTGCTTTGGTAAAGAAGTGGGGTTCAAAAAGGAATTTTATCCAGATTTGAGAACTTAGCAGTATTCTGACCTATTTGTAACAGTTCATGGAGCTCCTTGCTCTTTCCTCAGGTTATTTATCTCTCAGTGGCTGACGCTTTTGTCTCTGTAATTAACTTAGTTTACAATAGAATATAGAGGAACATAGAAAGTGCGCAGTCTTTTTGTTCCCTATGGATACGAAAAAGCAGAAGGTATTTGTGATCTATGCCATCTGTAACTCGGAATTTGTGAAACTTTCATGTTATTCTTGTAAACGTGTTTATTGCTTAAATACAAGTAATTATTTTTCTTCTCCTGCTGGAGGCTTCAAATTGATCCAAATGTCTTTAGCATTCTGCTAGCAGATACAACATTTTAGAATAGTGCACATATGTTCAATTGTTTTTATAGAAGAGATGGCAGGTAGTAACAGTCAGTTGCTTAAATATGTAGATTCAGCTTCTAGAGAAAGAAAGTCTATCCAGCAGTATATTGATTTAATGAGCAAATATTCAATGAAAGCTCTTTTTAAAAATGCAGCACTTTTATCGCACTGTATCATGCTATGATGTTGAAGTGGGTTTTTTTCCATTATTTGGTTGACATACTATTGTCTATAGGACTGTCAAAGATCACAATGGGCCTTTCCTTTCCCCTGTTTTGTCCACTTGAATACAAGATGTCCTGGTTTCAGCTGAGAGGATTGATTTTTCTTCATAGTAGCTAGTGTGGGGATACGTTTTGGATTTGTGCTGGAGACAGCACTGATAATATACAGATGCTTTTGTTCTATGGACCTATTGTTGAGCAGTGTTTACACAAGGCCAAGGCCTTTTCTGCTTCTTGCACTGCCCTGCCAGCGGGATGGCTGGGGGTGGACAAGAAGTTGGGAGGAGACACAGACAGGACAGGTGACCCAAACTGACCAAAGGGATATTCCATACTATATGACATCATGCTCAGTTTATAAGGAGCTTGGGGGAAGAGAGAGGGGGCGGCGGCATTCGGAGCAATGGCGTTTGTCTTCCCAAGTAACCGTTACGCGTGACAGAGCCCTGCTTTCCTGGAGATGGCTGAACTCCTGCCTGCCCATGGGAAGTGGGGAATGAATTCCTTGCTTTGCTTTGCTTGTGCGCGCGGCTTTTGCTTTACCTATTAAACTGTCTTTATCTCAACCCAGGAGTTTTCTCACTTTAACTCTTCCAATTCTCTTTCCCATCCCGATGGGGGGGAGTGAACGAGCGGCTGTGTGGTGCTCAGCTGCCGGCTGGGGTAAAACCACGACACAAGAGGACAGAACGCCTCATTAGGTTATGCAAAATATTGTATACAGCTGAATATGTTTTCTCCTCACTGCAGGGCTAACTAGTGGACTAAAAACATTCTACCTTTAATAACTAATGAGTTAGATTCTACAGAAGGACCTAAATGCTTTACATAACTCTGGGAAAGACCTGCAAATGCTTCCCTGCTGAGCCTGGAGCAGTTCCCCAGCTGCACTTTCAATAAGAGCTCTTCTCATATGCGCTTTAAAAATGCAACACGTGCTTTAAAAACGCAGCAGAAAAGCTGCACTTTCAGTAAGAGCTCTTCTCATACATGCTTTAAAACAAATGTTTTCAGTAATGTATGCAAAAAATTACAATTTCAATACCAATGTCACTCCTCCCACAAAAATATCTTATTCCTACCTCTTCAGAGTTCATTCTTTTTCAATATAAACTGAATCACTTGTTCAGTTCAGACCTTGCATACTGTGGACATCAAGTATATTGTGCAGTAACTGTTAACACCTACCCGCTAAGCTTGAGCAACATCAGCAGCATCTGTGCAGGCTGGCCATTGGAAAAGACAGGATGGGTCTGGTTTGAAATTTTAGAGCAGACACTCAATCATAGGTAAATAATTGAAGGACTTGCAATCTTGACAGGAGGGAAGTATAAAGTCTCTTGGAGACAGAGGTAACTGTAAGGGTCAATCTTAGGCATTATCAGGTGAGCGCTGATTTTATTGAATCCACTGGTTTTAGGATTTGATCTTAATTAAGGTGCCTAATTCTCACCATATGTTGTATAAAGGTTGAATGTAGTGAAACGATAGCTGAATATGGGTGACTCTTTTTATTACCTCTCTTTGTATCTTTTTTGAAGAGTGATGCTAAAATCTTGAAATTTATTTTAAAAAAACCTTTAAAATTTAAGATTTTATTGGTTGGGTAAGATTTTTTTTATTATTCTTTCTTTTCCTTGATTTCATAAGATTTACCTTTTGAATATTTTTAAGGTTTGATACCTTTCAGCATAGGGACACTTTGTCTTTTGAAGGCTTTTGTTTGTTTGATTTTAAGGAGGAAGTCTTCTGTGCTTAAAATTTGTGTTTCTTTTCAAATTGTAGTTTTATAAGAGATATGACCCCCTAATTTCTTGACTTATCAAGTTTATATCTATCAATTGCCTTGACTACACAGCTGTTTCTGATATTACTTCCTAATTCTCCTCTTCAGTTTAACAAAGGAATAAACTGCCCAATTTCTTGTCTATTTGAGACATGCATAAAAAGCTTAAAAAAACCCCAAACAAACAAAAGCCTCCAAACAAACAACCAGCTGTTACAATTTTTATTTAATTCTTCTCATATTAATTAAAATAATTATTAACTTCCATGTTTATTTCCCAGTATATACTACCAGTAACGTTGTCCCAGATTTTTTAGTTCCATTATGTACCAACTGCCAATGTGCAAATTGGCTCTTCTATTCTTTTTGTGTCTTAGGAAAGCAAATTTGCTATGTCATAGACAAGAACTACCTTTCTTCAGGACATGTTTTGTTACAGTTCCTATGGTTCAGTAACAGCAAATTTCACAATCAGGACTTTTTTAGCCTACTGTGTAAATTTGACTTTGCAGATAATTTTCACTTCCCCAAAGTTGGTAAAAGTCATTGTTTCTTGTCCAAAAGTCTTCAAATAGTTATTAGATTGTGTAAAACTTTAAAGTCTCTCTAGACAGGAAGTCTCAAAGATGTAAAGGTTACTATCTCCCATGATAGCTTCCCAGTAAACATAAGTCACTTTTAAAAGATTGCAGAAATTATAGTTCAGACTCTCTGGGTGCTTTTCTGGCAACGGAAATGATGGGTTGTGGGTTTTCTTTCTTTCTTTTTTTCCCTTCCCCCCCCCCCCCCCCCCCCCCCCATAGTTGTGATTATTTAAAATCCTACTGAAATCAGTCATATCTGTTCAGGTTTCTCCAACTGAAAGACTAGTTCTAAATTAAATCTCTTGAGAATTATATTCTTTGCTTCTATCCTTACCATTCATTTAAGATATATTCCCTCTGTAATTTTAACTTCATAGCAAATGGAGACAAATATTATTCCCTTCACAGGAAATTAAATGTCATGTCTTTGGAAGACTTCACAGACCATAAGAGATCCCAGACTAATATTTAAAAAAAAAAAAAAAAACCAAAAAAACCCCAAAAAAACCCTCCTCCCCTTGCCCTCCCTGTTTATTTCTGTTGCAGAAAGATTGTTGGCACCTGGAATGCTATATAACTCTGGGATGGAAAAAATATAGGTAAATTTCCCCTGACTTTCATCACAGTTTGTCTATTTCGTTTTACTTTTTTCTCTTCCTTCTTCACTCTTTTCTGTTCATTATGTAGGCAACTTCATTAACTCTAAAGACTAAATTAATTTTAAATAATTATTTTTTGCTTGTTAAAGTGATTGATATTAATTTTTTTGCATTCCATATGGAAAGTGCAAATGGTTCCAAAATGAACAGATATTTTACACTTATATAGATATGAGAGTTTACTTGCACATACCAGATAAAGAGATTAAGTTACAGGCACCGTGTAACTGTCAGCTCCTGCTTCTCTCAGGCATTCATTAAAGGCAACTCAGACGGTAATTTTTGGAAGCTTCTGTGAAAGCAAAGAACTATTATTTAGCTGATTAATGTGTCATTTTCCTTTGAACTGATGAAATTTCTGCCTTGGAAGAATTTGTTATGCATGTAAAAATAAAGGGGGTTTGTGTATGGAATGGTGGATAGACTGACTGCAAGGGTTGGCTCTCATCACTGAGATATCAAAATTTCCTCTCTGATCTCTCTTGTTCTGTTATGTACTGACTGCACCTTGCTTCCTTAGCAAAAAGTGTTTCGAAGCAATAAAGGATAGATGCCAATGTTGGAGTACAGACATACAATAATCACATTTTCTGTAGAAAATACTGGGGTTTTATGGCAGACCCAGTGCTCTGTAAAGGGATTCTGCTGTTTGTTCAAAAGTTTGATTCAGTATTTTTACATTTTTGTCTCAGGTCCCTCATCAGCTTGTCACAGCTGAAACACAGCACATTCCTCTAGCTCCCTCAGAGGAGAAGATCGATTTATGAAATGGTGTAGTTTTGTTTTCCTGCCATGGACATCACTTCTGCTGGCTAGTATGTACATGGGGGGTGAAGTCATCCACCTCCTTCTGTCTTCCCACAGACCTCTTGCAGAAGCATCTGAATAGCAGCCATGCTTTCTGTATGACCTCCAAGCAAAAGTTCTCAGAAATCTGGAAAGTCTACAACAGCATAAATATCAAAGGAGTAATAATTACAAGAGACGGTTGAAAGTGTCATCACTTTATTCCAGATCTTCTTATTGAACTCCAAGTTTTTTTGCTTGAAAGTATGATGAAGTATGTATATCATAGAATGACAGAATGTTTAAGGTTGGAAAAGATCTCTAAGATCATCAAGTCCAACTGTCTATAAACATCTGTAAAATGTTTTGAATCCTTCAAGAATGAATGTCAGTAAAACAATTCATCAGTTTGCAATAACTTTGAGTTTAGAAGCTGAAAGTGACATGTAAGTTCGAAGTACTTTTTTTTTTATCAAAGCAGGAATTCAATTTCCAGAAAATAGTGAAAATGAAGATAAAATATTAGATGGTATAACCCAACCCAACATATAAATAAATAAATGTCTCCTAAAAGAGTGGCTTAATTTTCTGGCAAACTGAGCATATAGACACAGAGCTGGAAGCCTGTTGCAGTCAAACAGAATCTTCTGAAATGAAGTCACTTATGTACCTTTCTAAATAATGACATAAAAGCCTCTTTTGCCCTCCTACCTGCAAAGTTTTTAGTTTGTCATTTTCTCAGTGCAGTACGCTGCATTCTCCTCTGTGACATACAAGGGTTTTAGCTGAGTTCAGACTAGGAGAAAATGAACTTATTTGCTATATGCAGAGAGAGATTCCAAAAAAGACAGAGACAATGAGAGAGAAAGAGAGAGGAGGTAGAGCGGGGTGGGGGAGTGTGGACGGAGTCTGAGGAAACGAAAATACCAAAAAATGCAAAGTGAGGGAAAGATAAGAAATATGTAGACAAGGAATTGTGATAAAAGAAAAAAAGAGAAGAGAGAGAAGCAGATTTTAATGGAAATTTTAATGAAAGAAACCCAAAGCATATCCTCTCTTAATGTGTTTTATTACTGTTGGCTTTAGTCTGAATGAGTAAGGACTAAGTGTTCTGATCTAAATACCTAATGTGCTGCCTTTACCTGGGAAAAATAAACATGCCTGCAAAAATACTGAATTGCCATTAGCAAAAAAACCCACCTGCCTTTTTTTTTTTTTTTTTTTTTTTGAATGATGAAGCCTGAGACATGACATTAGCCTTAGTATTTAAAAAAATCCCTGATGCAGGCTCTGAATCCAGGGCTGAGGCTGCACCACTGTGAGTGTCTTTGCTTCTTTGTCTGGTTTCGTTAGCCTTATTGTTTCATGTACATTTTGCACAATACTTTTTATGCACATTATTGTTCCATACACATTTTCTGGGGTTTGTAATCCTGTTCCAAGTTTGGAGCTTGATTTTAAAGCCCAGTCCTGCAGCTGCTGAGATTAGAGGCAAACTCCCTTCGGTGTCCGTGGGATAGAATCCCATTCCCATCAAGGTCCCCTTCCTCCTGCTCAGGGGGCAACAGAGCCATCAGATTTTAGGCTGCTGTTCAGCATCACAAACACACACAAACTAAACAATCAAACTGAGCGCATGTCATAGAATAGTTGGGCTAAGTGACACCGCAAGTCAATTCATTATCCAAGTTTAACATTTGAATTGGCGCTTTGTCCTGGGTTCGGCTAGGATAGAGTTAATTTTCACAGGATGTGGGACGGGACACAGCCAGCACAGGTGACCCAAACGAGACAAAGGGGCACGCCAAACCGTAGCACGCCACGCTTAGCACGACGCGGGGGGGGGTGCCTAGTCGGGGAGGGGCGGCGCGGCGCCGGGCAGTTCCGGGACGGGCCGAGCGGCGGACGTGGGTGGTTGTCGGTCGTGTGGTGAGAGGCTGCTGTGTTTATCACCCGTTGTGTATCTCCTTTTATAAGTACTGCTGTTGTTGTTTCCCTCCCCTTTACCGTCCCAGCACCCTGTCCCTGTCCCAGCCCGCGGGGTTTTGCCTTTGTCTTTCCCGTTCTCCTGCCCGTCCCGCCGGGGGAGGGGTGAGCGAGCGGTGCGCGGTGCTCGGCAGCCGGCTGGGGCTGAACCACGTCGGTCCTTTTTGGTGCCCAACGTGGGGCACGAAGGGTTGAGATAACGACAGGTCTGACCAGAGCGTGTTAAAACAAAGTTGTTTACAAGTGTTTATAATGTTTTTTAAACAGTCGCTGGTGTTTTGTTTGGTCATGTGGCTGTGGTATGTGAACCCGTACTTGGTGTACGTGTTCCCTGCTGTGCTGTTTCTCACCTCTGGGAGAGGGCTCAGGATGCTCATTTTGCTGTACTGTGCGATATCAGCTTATGGTATGATAACATCAATGGTCATGAGTTTAAGCCGGTATTTGTATGGGGCCTTGCTGTCATGCCTGTGCCTTGGACTACATCTCTTTGAATTGATTAATAATCGCACTCAATCTATGGGGAGGATGGGGGGAGGTGCTTTCTCCCGCTCTTTCACCTCCCCTTTTCCCTTTAGGCTGGTTACAGCAGGTTTTGAGAATTTTAAATACCTTTGGGATGTTCAAACCAACATGCTCCTATTGCTATGTCTCCTCAATGTGTTCCAAGTCTTGTTCAGGGTTACAAAAAAGTGTTTTAAGAATACCACCCAGGGATCTGCCCCGAGGCCGAATAGTCAGCAGCGGCATGAGGTATGGGAGAGTATGGGCAGGTATCTAGAGACCTTCTCACCCCCAATGGTTTGGAACTTCACTCCTGAACAACTGCAAGACCCTGATAAAGTGATAGATTATGTGAAAGGAAAATGCTGTGGCTATTCCAAGGAGACACAACTTACTGCACTGTGCTGGGCCCTGGCCACGATCTACCAAACATTGCTCGATAGTAGGCAACTGCATCAGGGGGAAGAGAAGAAATACACAAAAAAATCAGTTTGCTTAGTAAGGGGTGACAATGAACCCGGACAATCACAAAAACAGGAAGAAGAGACAGAACCAGAGGTAATCACCCGATCCCTGTCCCTTAGTGAGCTGCGAGATGTGCAAAAAGATTTCAGTCGCCTTCCAGGCGAGCACATCATTACCTGGCTGCTCCGATGCTGGGATAATGGGGCCAGTAGCCTGGAATTAGAAGGTAAGGAGGCCAAGCAGCTGGGATCCCTGTCTAGGGAAAGGGGCATTGACAAGGCGATTGGGAAAAAGACACAAGCCCTCAGCCTCTGGAGGCGACTTCTTTCAAGTGTGAGGGAAAGGTATCCCTTCAAAGAAGATGTTGTATGTCATCCAGGCAAGTGGACCACCGTGGAAAGACGTATCCAGTACCTGAGGGAATTAGCTGTGCGGGAGATGGTTTATTATGACCCAGATAACATGCAGTTACCCACAGACCCCGATGAAGTCCAATGTACCCGACCCATGTGGCGGAAGTTTGTACGGAGCACACCATCATCATACACCAACTCACTGGCAGTAATGGACTGGAAAGACAAAGAGGCACCAACGGTGGGTGAAGTGGCTGGCCGACTTCGGCGATACGAAGAAAGTACTTCTTCCTCCCTAGTCTCGGCTGTGGAGCAATTATCCCAGAAGGTCCAGCAACTTGAAGAGAATATTTCCTATTCCTCACCTGTACAGACTCGTATCTCAACTATTAGGAGTAAGTGTTCCTCTGCTCAGCGGAGAGGATATAGAGGGAACACAACACGAGGCACCCTGTGGTTTAACCAGCGTGACCACGGAGAGGACATGAGGAAGTGGGATGGAAAGCCTACCTCAATCCTACAAGCACGAGTACATGAGCTGCAAAGCAAAACAGTCACAAAAGGGGATTCTTCCAGGAAAAATGCTGCTCCAGTTTCCAGTGGGCAATCCCCCAGACCGAGCGGAATGCCTACTTGTACGTATGATCCTCTTGAAGGGACTTCTAAGTCATTTTTGCAAGAAGTGAGTAATGAATATGATAACCAGGATTAGAGGGGCCCTGCCTCCAGCCAGGTGGAGGAAAGGGACAATTGGATTTCTTGGACTGTGTGGATCCGATGGCCTGGCACGTCAGACCCACAGACTGTAAGGCACAGCAGATACTGGCTTAGGGCACTCACAAAGCCCCCAAGCCGTGGTGGGGAACTGGGGGTGGTTACAGCAATGGAGGCAGAACAACTGGCAGCGCAGCAGCATATCCACCTGGGCTGCCCTATTGTGGCAAGATATTGCTGCCCGGCTAGAGAAGCTGGTTGTAAAAGTACTTCACGTAGATGCCCACGTACCCAAGACTTGGGTCACTGAGGAACATCAAAACAACCAGCAGGTGGATCAGGCTGCTGAGATTGAAGTGGCTCAGGTGGATTTGGACTGGCAGTGTAAGGGTGAGCTATTTATAGCTCGGTGGGCCCATGACACCTCAGGTCATCAAGGAAGGAATGCAGCATTATGGATGGGCTCGTGATTGAGGGGTGGACTTGAGCATGGACACCATCTCACACGTTATCCATTAATGTGAAACATGGACTGCAATCAAGCAAGCCAAGCAGATAAAGCCTCTCTGGTATGGAGGATGATGGCTAAAATATAAATGTGGGGAAGCATGGCAGATTGATTATATCACGCTTCCACAAACCCACCAAGACAAGCGCCATGTGCTTACAATGGTGAAAGCAACCAGTGGATGGCTGAAAATGTATCCCGTGCCCCACCACCTGGAACACTATTCTGGGTCTTGAAAAGCAAGTCCTGTGATGACATGGCGCCCCAGAAGGAATTGAGTCAGACAACGGAACTTATTTCAGAAACAACCTCATAGACACCTGGGCCAAAGAGCATGGCATTGAGTGGGTGTATCACATCCCCTGTCACACACCAGCCTTTGGGAAAAACAAAGGGTACAATGGGCTGCTAAAGACTGCACTGAGAGCAATGGGTGGTGGGACACATTTAGTAAAAGCCACCTGGTTAGTTAACGCTGGGGGATCTACCAATCGAGCCGGCCCTGCCCAATCAAAACTTTTACGTACTGTCGCAGGAGATAAAGTCCCTGTAGTTCACGTAACCCATAGTGCACGTAAAGAATATGTTAGGGAAGACAATCCTGGTTACTCCTGCCTTGGTCAAAGGCAAACCCATCCATGGGGTTGGTTTTGCTCAAGGACCAGGGTGCACTTAGTGGGTGATGCAGAAGGATGGGAAAGTCCAATGTGTACCTCAAGGGGATTTGATTTTGGGTGAGAATAGCCAACAAATTTAATTGTATGATGTTAATTGCTAAATAACCATGCCATTGTATGTCATCATTGCTACAATTTCTATATGCTGTATCAATGGTATTAAGTAAGAATCACCCAAATTAATGAAGGATGAACTTTGATGAAGCTGAGTAAAGTGCTGCGATGATGGAACTAGAACTGACTTCAGCAACTGGCGCCCAGCAGCTTGCTTGAAATCGACATCTTCAACCTGCAGACTGTGAGGATGGACCACCACAGACACACAAGCTGTGAGCAGCATGGATGCTGCGTGCAACAATCCGACATCACACACCATCACTCCTGCCCTGAGAGACTGTTATGACAGATGGAGCCCAAAGTCATGGACTAAATGAACTCAACAGACATTTTAGAGGGATGGCCTGTAGACTAGGGGAATGATATTTCTCTGTGTGTAAATATGTACTTGTATATATGTAAAAGAGAGGGAAAGTGGTGGTAATTAATTGGAAGTGTAGGATCTGGACCTGATGTAGGTCATATAGAATAAGGGGTGGATAATGTCCTGGTTTCAGCTAGGATAGACTTAATTTTCACAAGAAGATGGGATGGGACAGCCAGAACAGATGACCCAAACTAGCCAAAGGGATATTCCATATCATATGACATCATGCTCAGCATAAAAGGGGGCTAGTTGGGGAGGGGTCGCACAGCTCCAGGCAGGTCTGAGTTGCGGTCGTGTGCAATTGTCAGTTGTTGGGTCATCGGGTGAGAGACTGGTTTGTGTATCAGCCGCTTTGTATATTCTAAGTACTGTTGTTATTTCCCTCTCCCTTTGCTGGCCCAGTAAACTGTCCTTATCACAACCCATGAGTTTTACCTTTTTTCTTACAATCCTCCTCCCCATCCTGCCTGGGGTGGGATGGGGTGAGTGAGGAGCCGCGTGGTGCTCAGCTGCCAGCATGCTACCATAGCACTTTATTTCAGTGCTGCAGTGTTTTGAAACTTGACCAAAAGGCAGGTTATAAATACAAAGACAACTTATCAAGCAGATCATCATATTATAGCAGAGCACAGCATTTGTTCAGGTAGTTGATTTTTGCTTCTTCATAACCATTCTGTGGAGCCAGTATTTACCTTGGGCTTACCATGGCCTTCCACTATAATGTTCAAATTTAATTACAAAAAAAAGATGACTGCAGAAGTGAGGTACTATCATACCCTAACAATCCAGACAACCAATGACAGCTAAGGAAATCAAGAATTGCTAGTTCGAGTGTTTGAAAAATATATTTGTAGGGCTTTGAACATACCAGCACACATACCTATAACGTTATCTATTTTTAATTCTATTTTAATGAGAAATGTAATAGAAAACTCACCAGTGCTTAAAGCAACATCTTTTTCATTGTTTTCTACTAGCTAAGCTTGACTGCTGGTGAAAAATGGTGTGGAAATGGATTGGACTAGAAAGATACATGTGCATAAATAACTACTCAAACTTAAGTTAGAGTTATAATGACTGAGGGAAAATAGCCACAGGCGAAAAGGATTACAACAAACTGAAATCTCATTCTCCAAAAGTGATTATTTCAGCAAGAAAACAATGCAGTTCTTGTTTACTGGCTAGGAAACACGGATTTATAGTGATGATGGACATTAAAACCCCCAGGGAGATCACTATGAACTAAAGCTCACATTTTAATTGCAAAGGAATGCAAACAGCTTACCTTGTAACATTACTGACAAAGAAATAGTCAAACTTCTGTGGAGATGAGATGTAGAGTTTTGGAAAAGAGTTTACTACCTTTTTCAAGTGGTGATGTGCTAAACATCAATGTTAGAAGGCCAGGATACTTTCGGAAAGTAAGACCAGAGGAGTGATTGTGATCACTTTTCTAATTGAGTAATAAATACTACTTTATGGGTGGAAACACTGACTGCTAGTGCTAGTTCACTTTCATTCTTTCATGTCCCAAAATGTTGTTGAATTATGTAGTAATGGACAAGAATCGAATGCACCAGTCACCTATCTATTTATCTGATACTGTACTGATACTTTATTAGAACTGCGTTATAAAGGTCTTCACCTTTCCTTCTGATATATGTGGGTTTAGGATGAAATAGTTATGCAAATATCATAGAAAACTACACAGACTATGCAGTGATATGAATATGTTTACTCATTCAACTTACCTCTAAGGGGTTCACTTAGCAACACCTGAAAGCAAATACACTTTGCATTATGCAACCTGTGCATCAACGCTCCAATTTTCTGGTAGCTGAGAGATCTGGATGCTAACCTTTGCTTTGACACAGTTTTGATATCATCTTGGGCAATCACTGGGGTCCAAATTTTCAAAAGTGATCTTTAATAATTGCATTCCTCAAACGTGAATTTCTGAAGAAGGGCACAATAAATTTGAAACTATGAGTATTAACTCAAACTTTTTATTAAAAAATGTTACTGTCAATATTTTTAAACTTCTTTGTGCTTGAATTTCTGTGTCTACAGTTATCTGCAGGAAAGAACAAATCCACCAATTGGAGACTGTTAAGGGTTATATATACAAAGGGTGCTATATATGAAATGCCAATGATTGCTTAACTTATACAGCTCAACATTGAAGACATCCCAAATGATAAGAAGCTAAGACTCAAGAAAATCAGTTCAGCAGTTTTAGATTAAACAGAGTAAGGAAATGTCTGCCTAAGGATGAGAAAGGAACAAGGATTTAACTACTGTCCTAACTCATTGAACACAAAGGAGTCACAAAAGATGTGTTTAAAATCGCCGAACTTCAGATGTATACATTATACATAGACAGCTGAATCTATACTACTTATCCGAGGCTTTTTCATACACAGTGGAAAGGAAAAAGCATCTTCCAGAGATGTTTTTTGACTTATTTTAGGCAAATTGATTAGGATGAGTTGACTGAAGCTCTATAGATGCTCCTTTCTCTCAGTGACTACAAAACAAGGTCAGGTGACTGGTTCTGACTTAGACACTGACCTTTTATCTTTTAGATTTAAAGTCATCTGAGACAAAGTGTCTTGGCATAGGTTGACCTTTGGCTTTCTTCAAATATCTAAAGGACTTTGTCTCTTACAAGCTCCTCCTTTTAAATTTATTATTAGAAGGAACAGTATTGTAAGGCCCTGATAACAAGTGAATGTCGCAAACACCCGTCTTGACATGGACAGGGATGGGCTGATGATGACCAGGGAGTGTTGAACAAGGACGGAGCCTGCGGAGGCAGGATAACGTCTTGTGAGACCACTCCTCTATTCCTGAAACACGTAAACAATGACCATCTGTGCCCTGTGCACCATGTGCCTGTGACAGATCACCACTCACTTGGTCAGCCCTGAAAAGGGGGGGAGGTGTGGGCAGTGGGTCCCCCGGACCCCCACAACCCACCGACTCATTTCTAGAACGTTTCTGAACATTCCTGAGCACATACTGCACCTGCTCAGTGATGACAGACCCCCGCCTATGGGGTGGGCACATGAGGTTATAAAAAGGGGAAACATAAGTTTTCGGCACGCGCCCACCACCTGAAGACTACAACTACAAGCAGAGAACATCGCTGGATCCAAGGGTGGTGATATCTTTTCTCTCTCTCTCTTCTTTCTCTCTTTCTTTCCCTCTCTATCACTCTCTTTGTCTCTAACTTAATATTCGGCACATTAGGGTAATATCATTACATGTTTTGCTAAACGCTTACCTTTCATAGTTCTGCTAAGTTTTGAGAATTGTTATGACCTTTGCCAAGCCTCTATCTTTTGTAGTTCCATTGAATTTTAAGTAAATTTATGATTGCTTTGAACCTCTGAAGTAATTGTCATTACTTCTGATTACCGTGCAGAGAATTAAAAAGTTAACCTCACCCTCACCCCCTGAGTGGGACGGGACAAGTATCTAATTGCAAACATAAACAGATTTTTTTTTCCCCAGGGCATAATGTGCCACACATTTCTTTTCAGAGCCTTGCCAAATTAACAAATCTAGCAAATGAAAAAAAAAGAGTAAGGGCAAGAGAAGGAAATGGAAAGGAAAAAGAAAATAATGGAGAGACATATAAAGAAGAATAAAAAACAAAAAAGATGGGTAGAGAGGAAGAGAGAAGGGAAGAAAGAAAAAAGGAGAGAAGGAAGGAAAGAAAAGAAGAAAAAGATTAAAAAGAAGAGGAAGCAAAGAGAAAAGGAAAAAGAAGGAAGAAAAGAAAAAGTAGGAGAAGAAAAACCCACAACCTACTTAGTAGATGTGTATAACTTTAAGAAGAGACAGGAGCAGTAGTTTTTTGAATGCATTTAACAATTCTAAATTGTGCAGTTGTAACAAAGATACTATTGTTAATAGGCACTTTAGAAATGACATGATAATATGCTAGATTAGGCAATGACCATTTTCTGATTACTAGCTCTCTGTTTAAGGTAATTACTACAAGTGACCCTAATTCCAGTGAGGACTTGGTTTGCTGAAATGAAAGATCCAGCACCAATGGCAAAATTGTCTCATATAGCTGTTAGCATTATCACATTTATTTGTCCAGAAAATAAAAGAGGAAAAAAAAGTGTCACATAAATCTTTATCTGATGTAAATTACCGTAGCCTACATGTCTCTCAAGGTGATTTACACAGACTGGTCAATATGTACTGCAGTTCACTGAAAGCCAATATTCGCTTATTTACAAATTGGAAAATAAGCATGCTTGCTGCAGGGAAGAGTAAAGCATGTCTTTGGTTATTCCTTGAACAAATAAAAAAAATGAACTAGATTCTTCTAAAAGTAAGGGTACTGAGTCATATCGCAGTGTCATTTGCAAAAGAATCCCGAGGCTGTGGCAGACCAGCTTATCTTACTGTTGCCAGGTTTATTACTAGCAGAGTTTTGAATGCTTAACACTTTTTGAAGGATTTCGGAATGTCAGACCCTGACTGACAGCTTTACTTGGTGACTTCCTTGCTTGTGAGTATATGACAGTTTGACAGGCATCCTTAGGGTTCATTTAATTATTTTATGCAAGTCTCCTTACTGAATAGCATTAATGACCATTTTACTTTATACGCACTGCAGCAGCAAACTTAAGCTGCCACATTGCATTCTATCCTACCTCCCCCACTTACTAGCTCCGAGCATTTTCGTACTTTTCCCTCTCTCTCCTCCTTTAGCCAAAAAAAAAAAAAAAGATTTAATGTAACATATGCACACAAAAAGGTAACAGAATGAAGACTAACATTTACACGGTTTCATATGAAATTAAAATATTAAATATTGCAAAAAATGAGCAGAAATTTATACTGATATGAAAGTGTTATTCTGGAAGCACTCTTAAAGGAAAATAAAAGCAGCAAAGGAAATACAAGGAAAGAAAATAAGAAAAGTTTTAAGTTCTGAATAAAACTTGCACATAATCATTGCTATTATTACCATTGTTGTTGTTGTTATTATTGTCACTGTTTCTATGGTTTCTCCTCCAGCAGGTTAAAAGTGTACATCTTTCTCCAGAGCTGCTTTAATTTAGACAAATACTGATGGTTCTTTCACATTATGGCAGGTATGTTCCCTTTCTTAATACCCACACAGTCTTGCAGCAACTGCTATTGATATGGAATGGAAGATGTAATTTATAGAGTCATTAAGTAGCTAACATGCTCTTGAAATGTTCATTAACAATTCTGAGGTTCAGAGTATGGAAACCTTACATCCATTCTTGCTGGATAACACAGTGACATTGTCTTTTCCTGACTCACTTATCTTCCGTCTGCAAATTCCTTGCTATTTTTATTACAGCACTTCAGAAAGAAAGGCAGGCTGTAGTTTACAGACTCAACAAGGCTCAAACACTACATCATAGATCTGTCTAAGCTACCATCTAGTCTCATGGGAGAGGGAGATGAGAATAGTTAATAATTTAACATTTCTTTGACCATTCTGAGAAAAAGAGCCAAATCAAAACATTCAATAAAACAAAATTTGAAAGCAAAACATATTCCTACCCTTGCAGGCTACAAACATTTTGCATGGGAAAAGTATGCATTGAAATGGTTGTAACTGCTGCTCATCTGCAGAATAGCTAACACACCTAAAGGTTAATCCAGGATGACCTAATAACAACCTCCTATTCCTCTTTGCTTAAGAACAAAGTACTTAGTCAGGATTGGAGGTTCATCAATGACACTTTTAAAAAGAAAATTAAGTATATTTTTCTGGCCACACAAAGGATCCACCTTTTTTTGCTGTCATACGTGTGATCCAGTTCCTACATCCTGGTCCACAGAATTTCTATTTCCGTAACCCACTCAGATGGTCTGGATGCTTTGTCGAAACCCATGGAATGAACCACTATCCAGGAAATGTCAGAGTTGTGCATAAAATGATACATTAGCAAAGCTGCTGGAAATTCTCACAGGAAATTGAGAAAAAAAGATACGGCAATTTGCCATTTTGGTAGCGAAGTAGTGCCTAGGAGAATTCTATATTAACTTTGCCTCCATCAAACACTTCTTATGTAACCCCAGAGAAGTTGTGAAAGGCAAACTGTTGTTTCATGAACTGTATGTTTTCTTCTTTCTAGAAAAGCAGTTTCAGATACATACTTTTAAAAATTATTAAGTGTTGAACACTTATAGCTACAAATGAAATTGGTGACAATGCTCAGCATTTCTATGACTGGGGGAATGATCAAGAGAAACAGAAAATCATATACTGGAGACATCCATGGCTGTGTTACCCATTGTTGAAAAATCAGTTCTATGATAAGTTAAGTGGCATACACATAAATGAATAAAGCAAATGATCAAAATAAAACAATGTACTCAAAGCTACAAGTTCACACATGCTGATATTGACATCAAAATGTTCACCTGGAAATTCATACCTCTAGAATAGAAAAGATGTTTCCTGGTAGATTTATACACTGCTGAAAAGATGCGTACTCTGTAGCCACTGGACGCATTAAACACTTTAGTATTCATGGGGATCATATAGAAATGGTTTCTGAAAACAAACAATTAAAGACTTTTGACCAGCTGTTCAAGTGTTATAAAGTGTAATGGCTCTGCAGCGCCTCTGATGAAGTTACACCAATTTCTAGCTCCTTAGGATATGGAGCTGAAATTGCACATGTGGAAGAGGACAGTCTTTGTTTTGGCACTTCCAAACTTGTCTGTGATTGAGTTTGCAATCTTGGCAAAGCCATTTTCTTCTGGAATTGTGAGTGTAATTTTGAAACAAGTGTGAATTATAATTATGACTAGATTACTGTCTCACACTCTAAAGATTCCCACTCTGACTAGTTTTCTGACTGGTATTTTTGTCATAACAGCAATAATAGAAATGGCTTTCATTTCAGTGCAGAACTGGATTGCTTGATGACTTTAGGCTATAGTCCTCTGTAAGCATTAGTTAAAATAATATATATATAATGTGACAATAAAACTTAAAGAAAATCGCAGGTTTCCATATTTCAAGTACTGCCTTGGTAAACAGAGTTTGCCAGCTAACTTCATATGATAGTAGTGATATATAGGGAGTTTCTAAATTTTAGATGTCATGATCAATCTTTTAACATAAAAGATTTACCACCTTGACCTCTGCTTATACTTGTATGTTCTGAAAGATCATAGTTTCATGTGAACAGCTCAGAAGGAATACAGCTTATTCTACTGTAGTTCAGATCCTCTCTCTGATCCCAAAGTAGCTTAATATTTGTTCTAGCAAAATGGATTTGGCTGCATCTTACAGGTAGGGCTTTGAGTGTGAGGCCAGTGATAGTGGTTCTCGATAAAAATTCAATGAATAGTCTTTGTGGTAAAGGCATCATCAGAATGTAGACAAAGTGCAGAAGTGGTGATTCGTTCCATTTTCTATCAGGGAAGATCACCACCAGTTAATACGATGTTGAATGGCACTGTTTAGTCAGAAATGGATATCAGAATTTGGGATGAAGAAAAATATTTTTATGTCACCATTCCTGAAAGAGACCTTCTAGCCTCTGTTCCATCCCTTGTCCTCTTTCATGGAGAAAATAAATCATTTGTGTGAAAATAATAGATTATGCAGACTATTCATTATGAACATCACACTTTCAGGGCTTCAGTGACAACTCCCATCTTGTGATTATGTTGTGTGGAGGTAAAAACGTCTGCTGAATTAATGACAAATCTGTCAGTGCCTTTATCCGCTGCCCTGTTTGAAATGATTAAACTCATCGAGTGTTTGCTTAATCTATTTTCCTTTTTCATATACCATGCTCACTGCCTGGGGCAAACCCATCTAATAATTTTCAATTGAATAAAACCATAACTCATGACCCAATAAATTATTAAAAAAACCTGTGTTGCATCAGATTCATCATTCATCTTACCACAGTGGCATAAAGCCTGCAGAATTCCTTAACAGTTCTTGCTGTGATAAATAGTTCTATTAAAATTTATGAATACAGTGGTATATATTAATACATATTTTGTTACTGAATTATCTGTCATACTCTTTTTTTTTTCATGCACCAACGTGTTGCATTAATAATTTCATTGGTCTGAAAAACTCACAGTCAGCTATCATCATATGCTTTTTGGTTGTTTTGGGGTTTTTTGGGTTTTTTTTATTTTTTTAACTTAACCCTGAGATCCCTTCAAAAATGTGGCAACATTGCTGTTCTGCATTGCTTTTGCTCATATTCTCAGTCAAGTTCTTAAGAACTATTAACCTCTATGTCCATCTGAAGTGATTAATTGTAAAATAAAATTAGAACATTCTTGACACGATAGGAAGAATAAATAATGATTAAATAAGTAGCTGCCATAAGACTGCCTGATAACAGATTAGGAGATACCTGTTTCACTATATAAATACAAGTGACTCAAATGTAAATTCTGCTCGTGAATTTTTTTTAATTTGGACAATTCAGTGGGGGGCTACTGCATAGAGATGGCACACATTTTTCCATGCATTCTTTTCTCAATAGAAAATAAAAGTGTTTAGTAAAAAGCAAACACAAATGGATTCATTGTTTTCATCACTGAAATTAAGATAGCAGGCTTCTTCAACATAGAGGCGCAGGGGTGAAAAGGAATGGTAAGGGAGCAAAAGGGAAAATCAATGATCAGCCTGATCATTTACTCATCATAGGTCCCAGCCTGAAGAAATGAACAGAATGCAATTACCCAATAAAATGCATTTGTACCTGGGGATGCTGAAGCACACTGGTGAGGAGATAATTAATCCTTTGCTATTGCTTGCACTATTTTTAGGGCATCAGCCTAGAAGTGTGTGGAGTGAATATGAATTTTTTCTTCTTCATATTCTTTTGATTTCATGAAATCCATCAATATAAGTGATATTGCCTGTAGTGCGCAATTTTCAGAGAAGATATTTTCATTGTAGATTGAGAAGTAAGAAATTTGCAGTTTGTAAATCATTTTGGATGCTGTGTTCTTTAGTTTGCAATAACAATCTTGTTCCTTGCTAGGATAAAAGCACATACAGCCCTTCCTATTTTCCTTTGCAAAAAGAAGCAACTCTACTTTGGAGGCAGCCTCTCTTCCACAGGGAGGGATATAAGAGCCATCCTTAATCTCGATAACCCTTCATTTGATCTGGGCTGAGGGCCAAAGTTAATTTACACTGTGCCATTGCATCATATAGCCCTTTAGCAGCAGAACCTGCACAAGTCCCTAAGGATGGACTGCATGATCAGAAAACTGTTGGGAAAGCTATCCAGCATGTACAGAGTTATTCTCTTCCTACTTGCTTTTATATTTATTTTATATTTATTTCTTCCTGGAAGATATTTTCACAGCATGATGAAAAGGATTTAGCTGAAAGGTATTATTTAATCAGTACACATTTCAGCCAAAGACAGATCTTTTATGCAGATAATCTTATGAGTAATATCTCCCTTACCTGTACACCAGGTTTTGACTGTTCCAATAGCTTCTTAAAGACACAAAGATTCTTTTTAAAAACTGTTTTACATGAACAGTAAAGATATGTGCTTTAGAAAAGTTTTTAAATGATGGCACTTAAACACTCATAAAACCATGTCATTTATTAGAGTGCAAAACAATAAACAAACCTGGTTTGGGCTAATGCACTTTGACCATTCAAAATATTAATGTGGGACTGCTTAGTTTTGTTTTAAAACCAGCTAAAATGAGTAAAGGCATTACTGATTATTAAGACAACACCATGTTGCTAGGAAGGAAAAGGTCTTGGGTATTTTTGTCAAGGAGAACCTTAATGACAGAGCCAGACTTGACGATGGAAGGACCACATATGAACTCAGCTCTTTCAGATGCCTATATCAAAATATAGGGACTGCTTACACCAGTCCCAAAAAGATAATTACAGGCCCTCGTAAGAGCTGCACCCCCAGAGTCTGAGAGCCAGTGAGCAGTCAGTGTGGGCCAAGGAGCAATCTTTGCTGCTTCAGCACAGGGTGAGGGGAACTGAGTCAGTTCTGTTCAGCTTGAACCCTCGTTGTGTTTCATCTACATCCTCTTTTTAATCTCCATAGCTGTGAAGAGCTCCCGCTGGTGCTCTGTGCCCTCCCGGAGGAAACGCTGCTTGTTTGCCTGTGGTCAGGAAGACTCTGCAACTTCAGCAGCAGCACCAGGGAGGCATTCAAAATGCGCAGTTCACACATAATGGCACATTTAAGCCAGATGCCTTTTCTCAGGGGGCCTAGTCAGACAAAACCACAAGAAATAATTGTATGTTCATGACCGGGTGTTCTCTGAACCCAATTACCTGATCAAAAAGCAACTTTTACCTGCGGTTGCACCTCAGCAGGAGTAGCAAATTATAGTTGCAGTACAGAGGAGCTCTGCTACAAAGTCTTGGAGAATTATCACTCTGCCTTGCCCTTTTCACCTCATCCCCACCTGAGATTACTTACTTTTTTTCCTGTAAACCATCAGTTATTAACTATTTCCCTCTCTGCCCCCAGAAGGGTCCCCTCCCATCTCTGCCAGAACAGTGCACGGGAAAACGATAAAGGCAATAATTCGATTGGTTTGGTTGGTTTGGTTTAGAAAAAGCTTTAAAATTGTTAAAAATACTCAGGCGTAGGTATGCTGGCACTCAGATAACCTCTCCTATGCAGAGAGGCTCTAGCTATGCCATACATGCTGTAGTCTGAATACCTGCCATTACCTCCAACCAGAATGGCATCACCAAAAGCTCAAGAAAAGACTAGCCATGTCTTGTCCCTTCAGGGACTCGGATAACCCGAGAGCTGTCAGTTCAGCCTGGATCTTAGCTAAGTGATCTGTGAAGAAACTGAAACATTGTTCTCAAGGAAAACCTCTCTACTTGTACACCAGATGCAAACAATAGGGATTAACCAGTTTACTATCTCTGCCACAGTGCTTGCAAAACACAGATGTCTTGCAGGGGTAGGAAGGTGGCAGAGTGAGTCTGTGGTTAAATATGTTCCCTTTAATCATGCTTCACCTTTCTTTTGCCACTTACAGATGAGTGCTGTCATTCTGTGTGTTGCCATTCGGCTTCCCGTCAGGCTACATGGAGAAAGGATCAGCCTTACTTAGAGGTTTGTCTGTGCAGCTTCTAGCAGCATAACAGCGCTGTCTTTTGTGGGATTTCACGGTGTGACTGCTGTGGAAATTGGAAAAGCTAAGAAGTCTGTAGCATCCTGTGCATCCTTAGAGTGCCAGTTTAAACAGAAGTGCTGATTTTGTAGGCAGGCAGAATCACAAGAAGACCGGCAGACCGTAATTCCAACACCAGCACACACGCTGCCTCATCATACACACCATCTACATGATTATGATTTAGGCTTTAAAAAAGGGAACAAGTTGGCCTTACCGTTTCCTAGTGTTAGCAGGTAGGTTTGGTTTGGGGACATATATCAACAACATGTAAATTTTGGTGAGGCAAATATATTCAGTCCAACTGACTTTGGAAATTTTACCTTAGTTTTGTTTACCAAATATATTGTAGGAAAAAATGCATGCAGATTAAAAAAAAAAGACAAACCCCCCCCCCCCAAAAAAAATAAAAACAACAAACCACCCAACAGCCTTTATTTGAAGGATAACATGATCCAAATGTGACATTAAACCAACAAACAGATATAACTACATTTTACATTTAGTATTTATATATACTCTGACAGTTTTACACCCCAAGACATGGTTTCTTCTTGCAAAACAGCAACAGAATAAAAGCTTCCTATCTGAGCTCTTGTTTCATCAAAGCATTTTCTTGTTTGCAGCCAGTTTTATCTAATTTACACAGACCAACTGAAAGCCTACAATGTTTCTGGTTTTGGGCTCCTGAAGTTCGTGTAAGTCCCTGCACCTCATATCTGGATGCTTCTGAAGGCTTAGTGCCAGCCTGAGCTGGATGGTGGGAAAGGAACTTTGAAATAGGAAGATTTTAAGTTCTCTGGATCTGGACCTGACCATATTGTAATTGTCAGTTAAGAAACCTATAACATAAATTTTATCAATATACAAGAGAATATACAACAAGTCCTGAATATATGGCATGTCTTTTTAATTAGGTGGTTTGTTGTTAATCTTGCAAAAGAAAGAAAAAACCCAAAAAACACCAAACCCCAAAAGTACATCCTCTCAAAACCCCCCACCACCTCCCCAAAACAAACCAACCAAACAAGCAATTGTTCCAGCACTAAGGATTAAGTTTTATTGGATCTTACAGGGAAAAAGTCACCAAAAAACTCTTGAAAGTCACCAAGTAGTCATGGAAACCTTTTGGTGATACAAGATTTTGATGTCTACTTCGGTACCTGTTGGTAAGATGTTGGGAAGATGCTGGAGGCAAGCCTGAGCTGTGGCGGAGCAGAGAAGTACTCAGTTGTCCCTTCAACAGTGACATGGGCAGAGTTCTTCAAGCTGATACAGGCAGGTTGGAACCAAGTGGGTGAGCCATAGCGGTTCTCCTGAGACTTCCAATACCAGCCAAAGAAAAAAGTTTAGGAATAGCTTAGTATTTTTTTGAAATAATGCATTCCTTGGTATCTTTTCATACTTTTTCTTGAAAGTTTTGATTTGTTCTTATCATTGACATCTGTAATTGACTTCTACTCGTACTGGAGACATCTGGTCCCAAGATTGTACCTATAAAGCGAACATAACTGCTCTGCTAAATTCTCTGGTCACAGATGGGAAAGACTATCTGCTTAGTCATTGATTTCTATCATGATATCTGTATGTGAAATAAGAAAACCAAATAATCAGGAAAAAAATGTAGGCCTGTTTTCCTTTCTGAAGTACACTATGGTGTACCTTTTTCTGGTATGCTATGTCACTACTAACGATATCAAAATCACTTTAGCAATGTAATAATGGAAATAATAGGTTTTTCTTTATTATGATAACCCTCTACCAAAGCAACTTTAATTTTATTTTGTATATGCGGAAGTAACTTAACTGATTGTAGAAAGACAAGATACAAGCTGACATTATGTACATTTGAAACTAATGTAATAGTGGGACTAAAATTGGCATGCTCCTTAAACTGTGTGTTTGGAAACTGTACTGCTCAGAAGCACTGCATAACAGCTCAATTTCTTTAGGATATAGGTTTTGATAAGGATTCATACTGTGTGATTTTTGTCAAGGTGTCCATTGTGGCCCTATAAAATTTGAAATCTATGAAAAAAAGCAATAAAGTGAATTGAAAGACATGTTATCCTCTACCTGTAGTCATATTCTTGTTCATTGAGTTAAACTTGGGGAAAAATCTTTAAATATACCCCTCACCTTTCAGGGAATTGCCCTGTAATCCTATAAAGCAATTGCTCTGATATATTTATGAGAAAATAAGACTTTACAGAAGACTTGTAAGATCCAACTAGTTGGACTTTAACCAGAGCATGGGTAAAGAGGGAGGTGTGGGCCTGGCATTTAAACCTTCAGTGGTTTAAGATCTTAGTCACTTGGGAAAAGGGAATGGCAACTACATTCTCTCTTCTGTCCATGTCCCAAGACTACACAATATTGAAAGTGGAAGTAGTAGTTGTAAATATCACACCAAGAAATTTTAGGGAATAAGAGATGAAAGGAAGAAAAAAAAAAAAACAAACCAAAAAAACCCCACCAAACCAGGAATGAAATAGAATAGCGATATGTATATATCTCCTGTTCAGGGAAAACAGAAGTGAAGGTAAAAGTAGTAGGATCTTATGACATATTAAGCATTAATAAAGCCAAACACATAGCATGAATAAAACAGAAGACAGTTTTAAATCTCTTTGGGGAAGGATAGTAAAGAAGTGTAGTCGTAGAAATATTCTAGAAACTCCTATTTGTGACAGAAAACTTAAATATTACGAGAAATACTAATAGCCCTGAGAGCCCTGCTTATTATGGTAGACTTTAGCTTCTAAAGATACATATTCCAGAAGAAATGCGACTAATAAAAATAGTGCTGAATGTGATAGCAGGCAAATTTAATCTGCAAATTTGCATAGATTCAAAGAAGAGGGTGTCACAAGGGAAGTGCCGTTGGAGAAGCTGTGATTTAATGGAGGCATTAGAGAAAGGATGGGGAACTTATTAAAGAAGAAACATCACTGTTTCTGGAATGTGCTGGAAAAGGAAAGAACCAAGAGGTAGAAAGATTACAAATAGAGTTTCCCAGAAATCTGTGTTAAACGAGAGTTTGTCTAATATTTTAGTCAGTGAGCCAGATGCATAAAATATGTGTGTGCCAAGGAATTTAGTTGGTGATATGTATTTTGGGAAAATTGCTAAAAAAGAAATTATTTAAAACATAAAAAAGATGGGGTGAAAGTTCAGTAGTATAAAATTCAAGGTCATGTATTTGAAACCAGTAACAAAAACCTCTACTATGAGTTTATATCTTAGAACAAGCTATAGTTTGGTTATATTACTTCATCACAGAATGAGCGCCTTTACATTGTACGGTTCAGTACTGGAACAAGATATGTAATCTGGCTCAAGTATGGAAAGGAGGGTATGATAACCTTTTTTATCTTTTCTATTCAGGCAAGAAAACTGCATTGCTACTTTCTTTTAAGTATAATGAAATATTCTCCATTTATCTTTTTTCTTCAGGCTGCTGGAAAACAGCAGATTTCAGGGACATGTCGGTAAACCAGTACGCAATTCCTTTCTCCATAGCTGAATAGTCAAGACTACATCCTATTAATACTTCCCTGTCATACCGATAGAATTTGTACGGTTTTGCCATTTTTTGTCTCCACTCTTTTGACTCTTTTTATATCTGTTGTGCCAATTTCTTTCTTTTCAATTTCCTTCTATAGCAATGAAAGATCGTGTGTAAGGCAGCTACATGAACTACAAGCTGCATTAGGAATAACTACCTTCTCAGTGCTACCTATCTCATTATTCCTTTTCTTAGCCTTCATTTCTGCCCAATGATTTTATATTCTTTGCAAGAAGAGCAAATATAAGCACGTCTTGAGTGCCATATTCACCTTATTCCTTTACATATAAGTAATTACACACACACAGAGAAGCCATTCCAATGTAATTTGTGTATTAGGGTGCCCAGTGGAAATTATTTACGGTGAAATATCAGGTAGTAGGAGGCTGACTTGCTGCATTAATTGATCAAGGCCCACTACCTTAGGGCTCTTGCCTTCATTGGGACAGCTATTAAAACAATACAGTATGCAACAGTAATTAGTGGAACGGGAACCTTAAGAGTTTTTAATTCCTTACCCCCTCCCATTTCCAAAGATGTTGAAGGGGAAAAACAGCTCATGAGGAAAGGAGAGGTTTGTTATTTTCAGGCAATATATGGCTCTCACTATTCTTTATTTTTAATCTGAAAAATTAAGTCACTATTTTTTCTCCTGTGTTCCTGATCCATCTTTGTGTCTGTCTATCTTTTCCTGGTTCCCACTAAATATAAGTATGAAAACAGTTATCACTGGAGTTTACCAGGACTAAAGAAGATGGGGCCAGATTCTTCTTGTTGGTATCCAGTTACAGGACAAGAGACAATGGACGTAAAATTAAATACAGGAAATTCTGTTTAAATATAAGAAAAAAAAACCCCAAACCCCAAACCAAAGCCAACCTTTTTCACTGTGAGGTTATTCAAACACTGGAGCAGGTTATCTAAAGAGGTTGTGGAGTCTCCATCCTAAGAGATATTCAAAACCCAACTGCATATGGCCCTGAGCAACCTGCTGTAGCTGATCCTCTTCTGAGCAGGAGGGTTGGACTAGACAATGTCTGGAGGTACTTTCCAGCCTCAGCACTTCTGTGATTCTGTGATGCTCTGTTCAGGATCATTTTGCCTGAACAGGTGAAAATTGCTAAGCTCTGCTTCTGTATTTTATGCTTCTCTGATTACTTTTTCCTTCCTGTTACATCTGCTAATGAAACACAATAATTGACATGAGATTCTGGGGGGGGGAAGTAAATCTTGTGGCATGTGGTATTATATTTATAATTGTATTTAAAGAGATAACTGACACAATGTAAATCTCTATGTTATTAGCTAGTTCCTAACAACATTCATCCAGCATCCTGGCACACTGTAAGTTATAATTTGTGGCTTGGAAATGAAAAAAAAAAAAAAAAAAAATGCTGTGTCGTAAATAAGTCTGTGAGTTATTTATAAAAAAATATTTTCCTGGAATTAAACTCCTTTATAGCTGGGAAAAGAAGAAGAAAAAAAAAAGAAGGAGAAAAAAACCCCCAAACAACCCAGGAAAAGAAATTACAATACTTAATAATAATCATTCTAGTTTAATAAATGTTACAACCCAAAATTGGATAAAATAAGTTTTTAGTTACTTTCTGAGATTCCACATAGAGCAATATTTTGACTGCATTTGATTTACAAGCACAGACAGTCATGAAGTGTCTCATTTTGCATGTCACCTCAGCTGATTTTCCACCCACACTTCATTACTTCTGCCATATAATGTCACTTTTATGATTTTGCTTAACGTAATAGCTATGGTCGGATAACAAGAGAAAATGGTATTTTCCACCTCTGCTAATTATATTTTTTGCTTTGAAAAGAGACAGGAATATTTTACTATAATATTTAGCTCAATAACTTGTGTAGAAAAATATGTATAAATTACATGCAACTAGATATAAATAGTAAATGCACAATATTTATTTTTATAGTTAACTTATTTTTTAAACCAAGGGAGATGATCATTTTCAGACTACATTAGTCTCATTTATCTCCATGATGCCCTTAATGTTATAAGATGTTACAGCAACATTACTGGCTCCTGCAGGCCTGTATCAGCCTTTAGCTACCCAGGCACATTATTAGATTGTCAACATAATTCAGACATCTCATATAAAAAAAGCCAACCCACTGGCTCCAGTTCTTTGTAAATGTATTTGCCTGATTTAATAGCTTTAAATTTATCGAGTGTTCTTTTTTTTTTTTTTTTCTTTTTGGGTACACATAAAGTACTTGGAGAATCTTGTTTGAGACTGCTAAAAATATTAAGAAAGGTAGCACTTAGCACAAATTCTTGTTATTGTCACATACCGTGCTTCTCTGGTAAATCACTGTAGAACATCTAGATGAAGAAGAAAAGCCATGGGATATTTTGGAAACAAAAATAATTAGAGAAGTATTTTGAGGTGACTTTTCCTAACTAACTGATATAACTAAGTATAGGGCATTTTGATTTTTTGAGGAAAGTTATCCACTTTTTGTAGGATTTAGTCCCATGTAAGTTTTTTTTGAATGTGCTAATTAATTTGTGTTTAAAAAGGATAAGATATTTGAAAGAAAGAGAATTCTGGACAAATTTGGTTGTGAATGAATAGCCAGAGAAAGGATGGATTCTTTCTGAAGTGTCTTCTCTGACATAACAACATACTTTTCAAATAAGTCACTTTGACCCACACTCTGCAAAAATATTACAAGTCTTCAGCTATTCTGTTAGGTTTTTTCCTAATTTATTTATGCACCAAAGAATAAAAAGAATTAATCACCAAAACCCAAAGACAGAAAGAAGATTATCAGTAGAACCCCCTATATAAATGCATGAAGCTGAACCAGGCCATCTCTGAGGCAAAGCAATGTAGTTTTTCATTGGAATTCAGGGCATTTTCCTTTCTCAAACCTTCTCACTAAAACAAATCAGATAACGCTATACACAGTCAGCAAACTTCAGTTCATTGTGGGAAACCGAATTCATTTTCAAATATATTATTCTCGTGATTTACTGTGCACCCATACACTAACATACACAACTGCATGTGTCATATATAAGCCCTATGAAATATTACTTTACATTTTCTCAAAAAAAAATATATTAGTGATCATTGTAACAGTTTTTGGAAGCAAGTTATTGAAAGTGAGTAAGTCTTTTAGGGATGGATAAATATTTGTGTATTTTGCCAAATACATGTGAACCTATTACATAAAAGGCAGAACTGTATACAAATTAGCTACAAATTACGTGAAAAGCAGAAATGTTTACAAATTAATCACATAAGCAAAGTACTTATTCACCTTCCAAACCTCATTCAATTTCAACAACTGTAATGATGAACAGATCAATCATGGAACAGAGCTGAGTAGATACTCTAAATCCATCTAGCTTCAGCATCTGGATCTGAAGTCAGTGAGTTAATAAATGAGCTAGTTTCAGGAGAAGATGAATGTGTCCAGAATCTTAAAAAAACATTGAGCTGGTGCTAGCAGGATAAGATAAAGCAAAATCCTCTTTCAAAACCTGAAAAATTTTCTGCGCATTAGTAAAATTCTCTGCTTTTTCATAATTTTGTCATGCAATCTAGATAGAACATGGATCAAAAACAAAAAAAAGAGCACAAAAATGTAGTAAATAATAATGCAAATGTTTTGGCTATGTTTCTGCCCCTTGGCTACTCTGCCCATGTATAGTGTTCTAAGCAGCTTTTTGTTTGTTGTTTAGTTGGGGTTTTTTTTGGTGGGGTAGTGGGAGTATGACAATAATAATTCAAAATCCCTCTAACTTCAAAATATCTTTACTGCTGATTCTGCCATCTCAGCCTCTGCTGAGGGCACACCTACTATTGTATTCTCTTTGTCTACATCTATCAAATGCTGACACTAAGTATAAATATACAACAACTATTCAAGAAACAGTGTTAGGAATATAGGAGTTTGCAAAGACTCTGATTGACTGAAGTCATTAAGCACACTATTATTCCTTAAAAATCAGAAAATTTTCACTTAAAGGGAGAAGAAAGTATGAAGGAAGGCAGGAAGAAGGGACAGAGGGAAGGAAACAGATGACATGCAGATGCATGTTTTCAGCTTAGTAACCTCCTATCCAAATCCTTGTGCTGATTTGGGACCAGCTGTCAGCTGTTAATTTGCCTACTATTTTACTGATGACATTTACAACTAAAGGAGAGAGTTGAGCAAATTTTACTAATGGTACAGTTTTTCCTAAAGTTGACTGAAGAATTTCCAGAAGGTAACACACTCATGAAGCTCCAGTCTTTTTCATGATGGAATACTTGCATATACTTGTAAAACTCCCTGTGCATCCATTTTCACTTATAATCCTTGGTCAGTTTTCTTTTGTTTTGGTTTTCTTATAGTGATTTTCTTTTCAAAGCCAATAACAAGAAAACAATTTGTTAATGTTGTCCATCTCAGAGGCCAAACATACCACTTGATCCAAGATGATCCAGATAGTTCATGCTGTAGCATTTACAAAGCAGGAACCATTACTTTGAAACTGTGTGAAAAATGACAGCATTTTACTTAGTTGAAGTCTTTCCCTGCCCCCAGAAAACTTTTTCACAGTTGTCAGTATATTCTCATCCTACCTATGGCACAAGGGAGGAACTGGGTTTTCTGTCTCTAGCTTTGACATTTAATTTGAACAATTAAATCCATTGCTAAAGTGATCTAGTAAATTGTGGTGGGTTGACCCTGGCTGGGGGCCAGGTGCCCACCAGAGCCACTCTATCACTCCCCTCCTTCTCTAGACAGGGGAGAAAAAGTACAATGAAAAGCTTGTGGGTCAAGATAAGGACAGGGAGAGATCACTCACTAATTGTCGTCACGAGCAAAACAGACCGAACTTAGAGAGGAAATTCATCTAATTTATTACTAAGCAAAACAGAGTAGAGGAATGAGAAATAAAACCAAATCCTAAAACACCTCCCCCCACCCTTCCCTTCTTCCCGGGCTCAACTTCACTTCCAAATTCTCTCCCTCCTCCCCCCTCAGCAGCACAGGGGGACGGGGAATGGGGGTTGCAGTCAGTTCATCACACGTTGTTTCTGCCGCTTCTTCCTCCTCAGGGGACGACTCCTCTCATCGTTCCCCTGCTCCAGCATGGAGTTCCTCTCACGGGAGACAGTCCTTCACAAACTTCTCCAATGTGGGTCTCCTCCACGGGGTGCAGACCTTCAGGAGCAAACTGCTCCAGCGTGGGGTTCCCCACAGGGTCACAAGTCCTGCCAGCAAACCTGCTCTGGTGTGGGCTCCTCTCTCCACGGGGCCACAGGTCCTGCCAGGAGCTTGCTCCAGCTTCCCACGGGCCACAGCCTCCTTCAGGTGCCTCCACCTGCTCCAGCGTGGGGTCCTCCACGGGCTGCAGGTGGAATCTCTACACCCCCTCATCCTCCCTCCATGGGCTGCAGGGGGACAGCCTGCTTCACCATGGTCTTCACCAGGGGCTGCAGGGGGATCTCTGCTCCAGCGCCTGGAGCACCTCCTCCCCCTCCTTCCGCACTGACCTTGGTGTCTGCAGAGTTTCTTATATCTTCTCACTCTTCTCTCTGGCTGCAAAAGCTCTCTCTAACTGTTTTTTCCCCTTCTTAAATATGTTATCACAGAGAGGCTGATTGTCTCGGCCTTGGCCAGCGGCGGGTCCGTCTTGGAGCCGGCTGGCACTGGCTCTGTCAGACACAGGGGAAGCTTCTAGCAGCTTCTCACAGAAGCCACCCCTGTAGCCCCCCGCGCTACCAAAACCTTGCCATGCAAACCCAATACATAAATCTAATGATCTAGACTTAGTTGCAGCCATATAAAACCAATGTGAATTTATTTTAAAAGAAAAAAGTTCTAGGAAGAAGAAAAGTTGTAATTTCTAAACAAGGAGAAAAACCAGTGTCAGTTGCAATAAACAGCTTTTCAGGCTAATAGCAGAATAACAGCTTGAACATCTCTTCTCAGTAGCAGGTGTTTCAGCAAGAAGTGACATTTATTTGGGAACACATGAGCCAAGGGAATGATGCTGTTAGGAATAAGACACGCAAAAAAATAGTTAGAAAATATGGGTTTATTAATACTGCAGATGAAGACAATAAAAATGTATAGATGTTAATTTATACTTGCTTTTCTACATTCTATAAAATGTTACAGATTCAAAGGTAAGCCCTAACATAACATCATCTCATAATGGATGAACTCAACAAAATCAAACCCGTGATATGGAGATATGAACTAAACTTTGCCTTCCAAAGAAAATTTAAAATCAAACATATACCACTAAGTGGGAAAGGAACTGCCTATAAAGCAGTGTAAACTGCAGCTAATGCAAACTGCAATTCATCTTGTCCTAGCCACTCTACTGGCTGACTTGTCTGCAGCTGCAGAAGAAAATGCCTGTCAGAACTCTGTCCCTGGCTGCTTAACAGATCTGAAGTGATGCAGTTTTACCAGAGGGGACACGTCCGCCAAACTGGAAGGGGAAGCTCCCTTTCACTGTGAAACTGCATTATGTAGTGCCAAAACCCTCAAACTGTAATTATTTTCATATCACCATTGCAATTTACGTGAGTGTTTCATCTTACAGTCAGAATTTTTTCCCTTACAGATAGTGATGGGGCATGTACTGAAAGATTATTAAGTAAATCATGAACAGGTGTAAACAATCTTTTCTTCACAATAGTGTCATATTTTGCAGCTTAGAAGATGTAAGGCAGGCTAGACAGATATCAGCTGAAAATAATATAGAAAAGCCCTCTTATCAGTAATAGAAATATGTGTGATGAAAGTTTTTTTCTAGAAAATGCAAAAGGAGGTCCACCTGGCACTCTGCAAGATGTTGCCAACTGCACTGATTTTTAAAATATCATTTATAAATAAAATTTTGACCTTCACATTTTTGAAATATTAATTAAACTTCTTCCAAGGAAGGTGAGAGAAAGTCCAAATGCATACAGAGAACATGATAACTTTCTTATGATGCTCAAAACTATGAGATAGAAAGCATTTCTTTTTAGCAGGGATGGTGACTGGTCATTGCAGCAAATGATGAGAGAAAGTGGAGAATTTCTGATGCCTTCAAGTCAGTTTTGTTCCTTTCTGAAATAAGTGTTTTATCCAAACACATATTAGAAGATTCCATGACAAAAGAAAAAAAAAAAAAGTCACATAATACAGCTTATGCTTTGTAAGAGGCAAATTAAATTACCTAATGGTCTCTCCTGGCCTTAATATCTGAGGGCCTGTTAATGAATGACACATAAAGATTTAAAAGTTCAGAAGAGTAATTTGTCAACTATAGACAGATAAACAGGCATGGAGATCACTACCCTTTTGGTTATTCTAAAAGTGGATTGACAGTTGTGCCTGATTTTCCTTGGTATAAATTGTTCCCCTGCAGCCCAATCTGATGCTGTGCTCCGTTGTTGTGCATGGGATCTTTGAAGTTAGAACAGAAATACAAAAACATATCAACACCAAGTAGTCAGGCCCCATCCTTCCATACCTTAAAAGAAAAGTTTGTGCAGCCTTGATTTCAAAAGGAATGGCATTTTAAGATGGGAAGTAATTAATATCTTATGGATGAAGCTACAAGTGAGGCTCATAAAACTGGCTGGTGAGTTTCTCTTCTCCATTAAACTTTGCACTGTTTTAGTTGGATAGCTATTAATGACTCAGCGCATTCTAAAATGATCAGCATTTTAGTTAATATACTTATTCCAGAATTTTTACTTCATCTGGTATTTCCTCTATCCTTGAATCTCACACATTTGTAAACTGGTTTTTAAAATGTTATTTGTATGTTTCTTCTACAATATTCTGTCATACCTACCATGTTTTAGATAAATGATAGTTTTTCATAAATCTTTATATAGAAAAGCTACATTTCAGAATAATTAATTGTAGCATTTATTAACAATAACCAATAGACATGGGAATGTCTGTTACTTAATCATGAGACTAGACTTAATTAGAGCACATAGGCAGCATATATAACAGAGTCTTAGCAAGGGAGAGGGGTGAGATGGAATCCTGACTCCTCAATCTCTTCAGATAGTGATAAAAATTTGGTTCTGCCATTGTTAAATTTTCCATTTTGGGACTCTTCTGTAAATTGGAGGGGCTTCATAGATCAAATTATAAAATGGTTTGCACTAAATTTCAGTTAATTCAATTTACATTTTTAGGAATTGGAATTAGGAATGCCTGTAAATAATGCTGTAATAGTTAAAAAAAATTCAGCTAACAAACAGAGCTAACATAAGGTGCAAGCCTTTTTTTGCTGGCAAAAACTATTGAGTTGCTGCAGGTTATGGAGCTGCAAGTGGTACTGTACTAGATGCACAACGTTCTACTACTATGTGTGGGTTTAACAATTTCTATATGTATTGTATTTATTTATTTAATGTCTTCATTCAAATTCGTAAAATATATTTTAATGTGTTCTTGCTGCTACCATTTGCTTCAACATTGACCAGAACAATAATGTTCGAGGGAAGATGGAAAAATAATCCTCAACGGGGAGTTAAGTAGATGTAGTTTTTGTACTTGTAACTATACTTTATCTATTTAAACTTTTATGTAATTTGTTGAAGATTAATACTCTTTAATGTATGTTCTGAAAAAAACTATATTCCACAGAAATTAACAGTTCTATAATCAATATCTAAGCCAAATCAGCTGAATAAAGAAAGAAAGAAGAAAAAAAAAGTCAGACCCATTACATTAGAATTTACAAATCCTCTTTGTCCGTTTCATGCTTCTGTCCCTGCCCATCTCAGTGGCTCTCCACTGGATTCCAGTATGTCAATGTCGGTGTTTTACTGTGGAGCTCAAAACTGGACACAGTACTCCAGAAAGTCTCCCAAATGTGCCAAATAGAGTAACTGGCTGCCTTTGCTAACAGCTCAGTGTGCAGCTGGTGTTCTTTGCATAAGGGTGCACAACCAGCTCATGTTCAATGTGTTGATGAAAACTGCCAGGTCCTTTCTGCTTTCCAGCTAGTCAGTGTCCAGCCTTTAACATCACCTGAATTTATTCCATTCCAGATGCAGGACACTGCATTTTCTTTTGTTGAACTCAAGGAAGTCCGCTTATTTTTCTAGCTTGCTGAGGTCCTTTTAAATAGTAGTCCTGAGCTCCAGCACATTGACTTGTCTTCTTAATTTTTAATTTGTGAAGAGTACATTCTGTCCAGTCATCTATATTGTTAATAAAGATAGTGGCAGCGTTGGCCCTGGTACCAACCACTGAAGACCACCCCTAATAACGGGCTTCACAGTCAATTTTTCACATGTCCTGTTCTTCCTCTGTTCACCAACTAGTTATCATCAAAAGCTGTCAGGTTCTTCAGACCCAAGTTGTCCTTGCTAAATCATGTCCACAGTCATTCATGTATTGAATTGTGGCTCATCGTATATCTTGTCATTCATACACCAGATTGTGGCTTCCCAGAGCATTTATTTCATAGTCTTTCCAGGGACAGAGTTGAATCTGACCAGCCTGCAGTTCCCTGGATCCTTGTTTTTGCCTTGAAGACAAGCAGGAGATTTACAAGCAGTTATCAGGAACCTCCTCTGATTGCCATGACCTTTCAAAGTTAACTGAGAGTGGCCTTGCAATGACATTGATCAGCTTCATCAACACCCTCAGATATATCCCATCTGGTCCCATGAACTTCTTTATGTGAAATTTCCTCAAATGATTGCTAACTTTGTCTATATCTACTGTGATTAAATGCTTCATTCTTACAGATTCTACCACTAATCCCAGGAACCTGAGGGCAGAACTTACCAGTAAAAATGGAGGAAAACCACCACATTTGATACATCAGGCTCTTCCTATATTTGTCACTGGGTATCTGACCCCAATGAGCAGTGGGACTACATTTTTTTTCATCTTTCCATTTGCTTACAATGTATTATAGAAACCCTCATTTTCCTTCACATCCTGTGCGAGTTGCAACTCTGAGATTTGTCTTTCCTCACTCCATCCCATGCCGGGCAATGTCTCTGTATTCTTCTCCAGTAGCTCATTCCTCCTTCTACCTTCTGCATACTTCCTTTTTGTATTTGAGGTCAGTCAGGAGCTCCTTGTTCATCAGTATTGGCCTTCTGCCATGACTGTAACTGTCTGCAAGTTGAAACAGACTGTTCTTGAGTTTTAGGAGGTCATTTTGAATATCAAGTAGTTCTCCTGGGCCTCTTTGCTCTTCAGGGCAGTCTCCTACAGGGTCCTGCCAAGCAGATCCTTAACAAGCTAATATCTGTTCTCCTCGAGTCCAGGGCTGTAATTATACTATTAGTCTTGCTCACTTCTCTCCAGGTTTTAAACTTCACGGTCTTGAGATTTCTGCTGCCAAGACTGCACCCAGCCTTCACAGCTCTGACTGGTTCGTTCTAATTCATAAGTAACTATCAGGGGATAGTTGGTTTGTTGATCTCCTGTGTTGTCAACACAATCCAGCAATTGGAATCATGCCACCCAGTTGCCCTTCCAAAAATTGGCAGTGTGGTTAAAATCCCCCATCAGTACCTGTGCCTGTAGTCATGAGGCTTCCTCCAGTTGTAACAAGGTTTGTCTTATCTTTGATGGGTCGGTCCATAACACCTACCATGATGTCAACTGTTTTATCTGCTTTTTGATCCTTAGCCATAGTCTTCACTTGTCTGCACACAGTCAAACCACTCCTTTGCCGAAAGTGTAACCCATTCATGCTATTCCACTATTTCTTTTTAATCTCAAAAACATCATAGTTCTGCAACTGTGCACAGGCTTCTACTTTCTTCTTGTTGTTTCCCAGGCTGCATGAGTTTGCATACAGATACTGGTGATGGTCATGAAGCTTTCACAGCAGGAGTAGAACTTTCTGCATTATGCTGGGCCCGTGGGAGTACTTTTTTACTTTTGTCTCTATGTCTCTTTGGGCTACCATTACCATCCTCAGATGAACCTAGTTTAAAGCCCTCCTCACTAGGTTAGCAAGCCTGTTGGGGTGTGTGTGTGTGTGTGTGTGTGTGAAGTTTTTGCCCTACTTTGCATCTTCCCCATGCCGTTTTTCTCCCCAGAAGTCTTTCTTTTTCAGAAATTATCCCATGCTCTTAAAAGATGAAATCCTGCTTCAGGACCAGCCACACAGCCAGGGTTTTCCTGCAGGACCTTATTACTGAAGCTTTTCCCTTTTACCAGCAAGATCAAGAACACTGCCTGCATTCTCATGCTCTTCAACCTCACCCCAAGGGCCTTGGTATCATTCATGATACACTAAAGGTCTCTCCAATAGCATCATTTGTCTCCACATGGATGAAAAACAACGGATCATAGCTTGCAGGCTGCACGAGCCTCAACAGTTTCTCTGCAACATTCCAAACCTGAGCCGCTAGCAAGCCACAGATTTGCCACAACAACAAATCAGTTGTATTTCCATCCCCTGCAGACGTTAGTCTCCAACCGCCAGCAGCCACTGCTTACATTTGGGGCGAACTGATTACACAAAAATGCTATTGCTATGTATAGATATAGGTATGCACTGTTTTTAACTATAGTGACATTCTTGGCAAAGCGAATAGGAAATCAGGAGTCACGGCCCATTATTTAGAACCTAGAGCTTTCAGAGCTTTTTCGTTTTACTTAACGTCCCTTACTGTGCATTTCGAAGGAGACAAAACACTCAGGAAGTAGTATCGAGATGTGGGAACTCCCCCTTCTTGTTTGAGTTAAGTTAATTGATTGCTGTTGGATAGCTGCTAGCGCTGTTAGCTCCTCTTAGTGAGCTGAATTGATTGCTGTATCTCCTAGCAGGTAGGCACAAGATAAGTTTCCACTTCACAGAAAACACTACAATAATTTGACTCTTTTATTGGAAGTCCCTGCAGAGAGGCTGGAATGAAAGGAGTCAGAGGAAGAATTATCCTCTCATCCTGCCTTGAAACAATCCTTCAGGTCAGGGAAGTAGGTTGGAAGCAGCATGGGGATTTTTTTATGCTCAGGCATATGCTGCCTCTGTTCAGTGAGAGGAATAGCTTTTATGTACTCTTTTAATTCTTCCAGTAGGGACTTAAATATTGTTGAAGGCAGCATATTGCAACGTTGTCCAGTAAAGATGTCCCAACTAGGAAAAATATTCCATATTGTACTGTTGACCTATTCCTTCTTGCATTTATCTGGAAGATTTCTGTTACAGCTTCAGCCAGAGGGAAATTATTTTCCAGTTCAGCACTAGTCAAAGTGCTTTAATCCTGTCTATATCTGCTTCCATCCTCATTCTTGAACATCCATACATAGTTCTTGAATTCCACTAATTCCTGAACTTGTCCAAACAAATGAAATGAAATGAATGTTATGGCTAGGACCAAACGGTTCCCTTCTCACTCCCTCCCCCCAATGTCTCTGTCTTGGTCACCCTCTCTCACACACTATAGTAGTATTAGTCATTTATATGGCAAAAAGAAACTTCAGAGAAGAGCATGACGTAGGAAAGAAATCTGACATTTATATCTTTTTTATACTTTTAAATTTTATAATCTCTAGAATTTTCAGAATAAAAAAACTCCAGTCACTTCAGTCTTTTGTCTCCTAATCAAAAAAATAAGCTTATGAAAGATAGAAAGTATTTTAAAATGTGGGAAAGTTATCGAGTGAGGTCACAAGACCTAAAAGAAGAAATGTTAAGCTAAAACAATAGAAACTTCTCATTTTAAAAAATAATCTAACCAAGGCAGTACTGGAAAGTGGTTGATTAATTTAGATTAATCTAGAGAAAAATTTTCTTTTAGTAGATAGATATATATATGTATGTGGAAAGTTTGCTACTCAGAGATGTGGAAATTGAAGTACTTGGCTGAGCTAGTCTTAAGTAAAAAGTCTATCTAAACAATGCTGAGCAGCAAATAAAAGACCAGATATATAACTTGTGCAAATCAAAATACCTCTGTTTTGTCCATGGAATTTTGCTACTGTATATAAGTTAAGGCTCTGAAATGGTACTTGTTCTAAACAAATGAACAAATAAACAAACCTTTCTATTTTACCTAGAAATTAAAATACCTTAATGCAAGCATTGTCCTAAAAGTAAAATGAAGCGGTGTGGCAAATTCTGCAATAATAAGACTGCATTTCACTTCCTACTAAGACCAGGGAGCACTGGACATCTTTTATGTAGGTTTTCATATCAATGAGGCTTATTCGTCTTTTCTCAGAGGTGTTTTTGAAAACCTAACATATGTCCATAAAAATGAACTTTTTGGTTTTTGTTCTTATGAACAATTTTTATAACCTATTTTTGTCATTCTGGTGATGGTTATCCTAAATAACTTCTTGTTGTTCTAGAAAGTGAAGGTTACAGATTTGTATTTACTTCCTATAAATAAATAAACAAACAAATATTTACCTACACACCTACATATTCTCTGTAACAGTTCTTAAAAAGGGCAAATAGGAATAGAATGACATCCTTAGTATTTGTGCCAAACAGACAAAAAGAGTGAGAATCAAGGAAGCAATCATCCAAATACAGAATTAAAGCATTAGAAAATTTATGTCAGGAAGTCCCAGGATTATTTCTCTGTGTCAAACCTTCTGTGTTAATGCTTTTTTCATTACTAGTTTGAACTAGAAAAAGACAGAAAAAACATAAAGTAAAAATACAGCTTTTGCATATCTGTAACAAAATGTGTGATGAAACTAAATGCACATGCAGAGTTTATCCTTGATATTATATTTACAGATTCTGGGCTATTGGTATCAGGGGGAGTTTTGCTGCAGATTGAGAGATGTATGTGGCCCACTGTATTAGATTGATAGGAGGGGCAGCCAAAATGCTATTTAACCACAGGAGGTTTTGCTTGTTATCTGAGATGGAATAGCAACACAGAAACTAAAAGGCATTAAGTTTACAAAATAAATAAATTAAAAAAGTTAATATGTTTGGCACTTTTCTATCATTCTAAAAATGTATAAAAACTAGTTTCCACTAGGAGGTTACTTTTTGGTTTGATTTTGTTGTTGTTGTGTACCCCTTCCCCACTCACCCCTGCCCCAATCCCTTCTTTAATACGTATTTTTTAAAAAAGTATGGCAGACTATTGAGAGGAGTAAGGAAATAACATCTTCCTTGTGTTCTCTATTTCTGGTAGCCAGCCTAGAGGAAGGTATAATTTAATCATTCCTGTGAATAGTGTAAATTCCTTGTTATTATTTTGTAATAAGCAACGAGGTATATATGTGCTAAAAATTGCACCTACATGCTATAATGTTATAACAAATTAGAGGCTGCAAAGGTTTTCTAAAGAGATTTTCCTCTGTTAAGAGCTGAGAAATGGATCCAGATCAGACACTGCATTGTTTTAACTAAGGAAAGGATGCGGTCAGCAAGGTATCTACAATCTACAGACATCAATTAGTAAGAAACAGTTCATTTTTGTCCTGTCTCTGGGTTGAGTTGAGAAATGAGTTAATTGTTTGCTTGCACAAAGCTCTCGGAAGACAAACACAAGTTGCCTTTTTCGATTTGGAGCTTACCTACTCTCTGTACTGTTACACAGCCAGACTTTGCTTTCCCCATTCTCAGCTGAGATTTACAGGGGGGAAGGATTAGTGGACCTGTCAGTAAGTGGTCCCTGACCTTTCCTTGGAATCCCAACTCCAGAGGACCCAGCCAAGGTATGAAAATGCTCCTATTATTTCTTTCTCTGCCTGCCTCAAGACAGCATTCTGTTTATTTTTCAGAAAGTTTGAAGTATTCTGAAGAATTGTTTCTCAAGAAAAAAAAAGATAATTAAGAAAGATATCAGAAATCCACCAGATGTAGACCTTGGGAAGTGTCCCTATGGTGAAAAGTCTGCTGGTAGCAAAGATTGAACAGCATCCAAAATATGCCAGCTGCTGAAAAATATGGATAGTTGCAGAGACAGGAAAAGGGCTTGACCAGGGTAGATGTAGGTTACAGTAATTCACTGCCAAGAGCTGGGCATCACAACTAAAATGTCAAGTTTTTGCAGACAGCCCTGTTATGGGAAATTGTAGTAAACTTTTTATAGAAGGCATATGGAAATGAAACAAATGTTAATAGATTCATCTAGCTTGGGGGAAGTCGTGCTTCTGGTTTGCTATATCATTCGGTCCACCTTTCTTGCATCCCTCCTCCTCTCACAGTTTCTGCCTCCAGGCCACCAAGTCTATAAACAGCAACAAGGTCATCAGTAAAACACAATTTAGCTCTTCTGAGAGCCTGATAATTAGTGTTTACATTATTGAAATGGAACTGGCTGAATTTATTGTTGACAACGTATTCTGAGTTGACTACAACAAAGTCAGCTTCATCTGTCACCTTGCTGAAAATCCATCATTCTGGGTGAGTAAATGCTAGTACTCCTGCATTGTTATTAGCTACAAGGAATCAGAGACTCCTAGTTAAAATATATATTAAAAAAAAAAAAAAAAAATTCCCTTCCTTTCTTCTCTGATGGAGGGGAGGTGTTATGGACTGGCCATAATCCCCCATTCCCATCCCCTTTGCACCTCTTGTCACAGTGTGGGCTGGGGAATGCCTGTGACAGTAATTGGCAACTGATCTCCCTGTCCTTATCTCAACTCACATTTTATTTTCTACCCATCCTGTTGAGGAGTGGGAGTGAGAGAGTGGCCGGCCAAGGTCATGCATAACATTGTATTGTTAGGTACGTGCTATATACATTACTATATACATTAATAGGTGTAATTGTCAAAGTTTCCACCCCTAACTGAAATGCAAAGATGCTTTAAAAATTATATGATGAGTTCTGGAGACTTTGCTGAAAAGAGTTTTAGAACAGGGAGTGTGAAAGGAAGAGACAAGAGAGTGAAAAACAGAAAGATAAATCAGGGAAAAAATAGGAGCAGGCTCCAGCACAGCTGAAAAGCACCGTGATAAGAACCAAAGCATGAGATCTGGGGGTAGCAAGTTTGCTGAAGCCTGGTAAAGCAAGGAAGCTGTTCCTATTTCTTTGATTCCTCCTTTAGTAGGTATACATATCAAAGTCACCTGACTTTACTATCATAAATTCCACCTTCTAATGAGAACAATCTGCAAAACCTACTGTTTTGGCTAGCCACTTAGGCCAAAATAGAGAAAATTAACCCAATGTCGTCAGCATAGTTAGTGTTTAATAGTCTTACTTTTACACATGGATATCATAAAGATTGTTTCTTAGAAAATATTTACAGAATTCTTGATGTTATTTTTAAATTCTTAAGTTTTTCTTTTCCCTCAGTAACTAAATCAGAATGAGACCGGGGCTTTCATTCCATGAATTTGGTTTCACATTATTCCCCATGCTGCATTGCTTTTAATGAAGAAAAATTTTCTTTAAATCATTCAGTTTCATAAAAGAGACATTATCACTAGCATTTCCTTTGAATCAGACAAAGGCCAATATATAATAATGTTGTAACTCACTTTTTATAATGTGTCACTTTACCTTATCCCTTGCCCTCTTAAAATGTGCCAGTCTCAACTTTAAAAATAAAATTAAAGTAGGAAGCCAACTGAGGTCTTCTTCAGGAAGATCAATAAGCATTCAGAGATATAAGTAGAGAAGCTTCCAATTCTAACTGTAGCTATTCTGAGGGGGGAAAAAAGAGAAAACATTTATTTCTCTATTTACATCTTTATGATATGCAGATATGTAAAACAAAAGTTCTAAGTTAATGTTATTTCAGCTCCAGAAACAATGGGTTTCACAGAGGAAAAAAAGGAAGAGGAAAAAAAGAAAAAGAAAGAATGTGAGGAACAAGAAGTTGCTTTTTTATAGATACTTCTGTTCGCTTGGAACATCTTAAATATCAGTGTTTTCTGTAATCAGGACTGAAATAGGCATGTAATTTAAAATGTACTTTAGTTTGAAACAACACTGAACACTTAATTTTTACTAGGATATGTTTTCCCTGTATCAATTTCCCTAGAAACTTTAATTTTAACTGAAAAGGTTTTCAGATGGTGGTCTCATTGAACTGCAATTGAGATTCCCTTGCAAATGCCTCTCTTTTCCCACTCCCTTCCCCCTATCTATCAGTCACAGAGCTCTGTTCTGCTTTTATGAGAAAGAAAATATATTTTATTCTCAGAGGCTTTGCTCTTCCCGAGTGAATGATAACCAAAAGCAAATCCTTCCTCTTTTCTTGCGGAAAGCACTGTTTGGTGGTAACACTACAGAGATTATACTTTCATGTTGAAAAAAATTGTCTTCCGGACTTGAAAATGAATTAAGTAAAACCTAGGATTTTAGCACATAGGGCCAGCAATCTTTCAACAAAGCGTCTCTGAAGTGCTAGAAACCCGTGTGTACTTCGAAAAGCTGAACTTAGGACCTGCGAAAACAGACAAATATATCTGTCAAAACATCATCACATATATGGGTAGAAAGCATCACAGCCAGCCTGATGAAATCCCAATCAAAGCATATTACTCAAAAGTCTATACTAGTCAGAAAGACACAATACAGAAATCTCACACTTCCCTAGTAATAAGTGATAAAACATATTCAAATCCTATTCTAGACTCTTTATGATAATGCCAAGCCCTTCGTATTCCTCCTGCATTTTGCCTCTGCTTGCCAGGGTTGCTGTCTGTCTTCATACCGGGGCGGCTAGTAGAGACCCCAGACAGCACTCGCCTGCCTCTAATCGGTACAAGCATCTTCAGTATTTCAATTTAGTAATATTCAATCAACCTTCTGTTTCTACTTTAGATTCAGTTTGGGTTTATTTTGTGTTTATTGGCTTTTATTTTTCTCCTGTGACCTCAGCATCACTTTTTGTGAATATTCATTCCCAAGGGAATGTTTTTCCCCAGGACACATAAACACACCCTGTGGCCTGACAGTTTTGGGAAACTGCATCACCTGGATAAACAGTGGTAGAATAAATTTAGTGAATTACTTTTATTTACTAGAGAAAGGCAAATTTTAAAAGAAATTCATTCTTATGTTGTGATGTTTTCTAAAATATCTTTTTCAGAAATTTGAAATTTTTTATTTGGAGAGAAATTTTGTAAATGTTTCATTTCAATATTTTATTAAAATTACTTCTGCATGCAAATATCATTTTTGAAATGTCAATTTCTGAAAAATATAGTAGAATAGTTCATCTAGGGCTCCCCCACTGTAGCAATTGGCTCTGTTATAGTGTAAAATCCTGGCCTTCATCTAAGAGCTAACGAACTTCTTGATTTCATTGGCACCAGAGAGAGACACCCTATCGGAAAAATAGTTTCTAATTGCAGTTGTATTTATTAGTTATGTAGTTCCCTCATGCCTCATTCACTTTACTATGCCTTGTGAGACATACATTGTCATGAGTAATGGATTTTTTTCATGAAAATAGCTATTACAGGTAATCTATCTGATGCAGCTGTGAAAATGACTAACAGTCATTTGAGTTCCAGCTGAGGAAGTGGAGGGAATACTCATGTGACTCTTATTCTAGCAGAGTTAAGGTAACACAAGCACTAGATCTGTAATATCTTCATCTCTTCATTAAAGGGTCAGCCGTACCTTAATTCTGTTTTTATGAAAGTCAGTATAAAATTTAACATATACATTAACCAGAGTAGAGCTATGAGTTTTCTCTTTTGCTTTGTTTTTGTTTGGTTTTAATCTGACTTATGATGTTCAGTCAGAGATTTTATAAAAATGAAACAATGCTGCATTTGATGTTGACAGCAATACAAAACAAACTCAACTGTAGTGTCAGTCTTGTAAAGCGTCTGTGTCCTTAGAGACCAATTTTGTTTCTGTTCTGCATGATGGCAATGGAAAATCAATATACAAATCAACTCTAAAATTGGGTCACTCTCCAGAGAATATGTTGAATCTTTCTGGTTCACATGAACCTAAGAGAGGATGCATGTACCCAACGTGAAAAGCTGTTTTTAAAAGGGCCAACATCATTAGATGCACAGGAGAATAATAGACTTCTTAGTGTATAAAAATAAATGTCTCCTAACGGCAAAGGAAAACAGTGTTGGAGACTACATGCCTAATCTCTTAAATCAGAGTGATTTCAAATCAGCAGACTTGGGTGAAGTGCTGTTTAAACTGTTGTCATTGACTTGAGTCATTTATTGAGATAAGAACTTTTTTGGTTTTTTTTCCCAATATCAACAAAGACTGTGATCTGCTAAAAGGCAAAACTATTCAGTGTTAACAGAGGGGGTACTCTGAGCTGATAAAATATATCCATAATTACAGTATTAAAGAGCTTAGAGAAAAATATCCATGGACCTCAGTGAGTTTCAACTGAAGAAGAACAGAAGGTTGGCATGGGGATGGCAAAGGGGCGCTTGAGAATAAGCATGTAAGCGCAAAAAGATCAAAGCTTGTGACAGTGTTACAGGTCAAAAGGCTAAACTTCAGCACAATTTAAGAGAAAAGGCCAAATCCACATGTGAAATTTGAAGTGGACTGCAGCTACACCCAAGTTTCATTTGTAAAATAATTAAATTTGTTCTATAGTATCCTTTTTTCTTCCCCACTCATTCTGTCATCATTAGGTCAATACAGTGGATAGCATGCAACATTAGATATGTAAACTGGAAGATGAAATTTCTTAGGTGTATGTATGGAAAGATTACTTTGAGCAAAGTTTTATTACAAAAAAGTAAATGCAATAGGCATACTAATTCAAACTACCAGCTGGTAACTTTGAGAAGGGGCAATAAAAACTCAGTTTATTAGCAGATCTTTTTATATGTGACTTACCGTGGTTAAGTGGCTCTTAATAATATCTGCCAGAACCATGGGACATTAATATTGTGCATCCCTACCTCGCCGTATTCATAACCAGCATCAAACTAGAATAAGGAATGGTACAGTCAGAAGAAACAGACGTTTCTTTGCACAGTATAAAGAACTAAAACATGGTTTACTTGTCCCATAACGTATTGCTAGTTCCTTAGATTTCCTTATCAGCCTAAATCCATCCGGAGTCACGATGCAGCCGAGTCACTGATTTAGCTAATGATAACATCCTCCCTGTTATGATGTACCAAAGAGAGATGAGATGTTTTTCATTCTTTCAACTCTCAGCTTATATGAAAGAACACTGGGGTTTATGCTGGACATGTTACTAAATTCAAAAGATAAATCCTGACTTTATATTAAAGAAAAATAAGAAATACAATAAAACAGTATGCTGAAGAATCAATACTGAAATTTGATACTGATTTAGCAAGAGATGGTATTTCTCTAATTCAAAGGACTTTTGTTCATAAATTTAAGTCTCATAGCAACCATATGTATATCGTGATGGAAATGAATGCTCAAATAAGTTATTTTATATCAGTATTTAAAAAATAGACTTATATGGAAAACATTTCTCTCCTATCAAGCCCTAAAACTCTTAGAATATCTATGAAACTGCATGGATTGAGTAAGAAGAAAACAAGCAAGTCCTCTTTTAAGGCATGATTTCATCTAGTTAGAGTCTTTCTCAAAATAGTAATTTTCATATGGACATCTGTCTTGTGCTGTGGTACTGAAAGAATTCTCTTTCATTGTACAGGGAGGAGGACACTTAATAGAATAAAACTAAAATTCTAACTAAATATCATAATCCTTGAGCTTTATGAGGAATTAAAATCAGAAACTTACTAATTTATATTTTCTTATGAAGGTATTTATTTTTAGCTCAAACTAATACCAAGAGCATATGTGTTACACATTCAACAATGCTTTTCTAGTACTAATAAGCCTCGGACTTGTCATGTAGAGAAGAAACTCTAGTGGAACCTATTGGGACAGATAAGACCTTTATTACAAATAGTAATTATTCAAAGGCATGCCACACTTCTCAATCTGGACCAAAGGTTTAGAAAACAGACTTTTATCAACACATTATTAGTAATCTGCTAGTCAGTCTTCTCTTGTCTTCAGTTACTGAATTGAAAGTAGTAAATATTGATCTGTAGTCCTCAGAGCATGTGAGAGATGTTCTCCATAAAGAAGAAAATTATCAGAAATAAAGCTGATTTTAATTATTGTCATGTATTTTCTAACACAAATAAGATAGGTGTCAAAATAAATTTTCTCTAGCATCCAGTGTATTTTATTAAAATGCAGTCCTATCTTCAACACTTTTACCGCTGCAAACACACAAAAGTTCTTGTGTCGTTTGCATACAATGATAGAAATGAGCGCTCAAAGAGCTCTAATTCTCTGAGGTTCAGATCTTAAGGATAAATTATATAAACACCAAAACCTTCACAGAACGAATTTGAGTAGTTACTTTCTTCCCTAGCTATTCTTCCAACTGACAATGCCAAGGAAAAATGATTTCAATACGTTCTCACTTTTCATTCTCCCTCTGAACTTTTATCATGTGGGCGCTCATTGCAGTTCAACTGCCAAGTTTCGTGTCTTGCTTTTATAAAGCCTCTGAACGTTGTCCTCATTCCACGGTAATGGGGTGTTAATTTTTCAAATACAGCTTCTCTGATGCCATACTCACTGGGTATAGATTGCTTCAGGGACTCTTTGGATGTATATTCCTTTATCGAGTTAATGTCACCATTAGTTCTGATTGCCTCTTTAAGTGCCTTCTTGTGTTCTGCTAAGAGTATTGCAGATTCTTATTGTTGTCTTCTTTTGGGCAATTTTACTTTAATGCTTTGTTTGTTTGCAGTCTCCCTGATTTGTACAGGAGCTTTTGCCTCAATTTTCCTTCAAAGTGGATTCCAGTTGTGTTATTAGGTGGAGTACAAAGTGGTTTTCCATCACTTCAGACAGCTTTATACTTCCTTAATGAGGTTAGAGTTTCTGTTTCTGGGGATGTGACTTGCCTTATTTAGTGGGGTTTTAGTCATGCACACTATTCAATGACTTTGTTGGCTGAATCTTTTCAATTCCCTTCTGTGTATTTGGTGTTTCTTGTAATATTATTCAGAGTTATGACCAGTTGCAGCTGTGTGATTTCATGGCTGAGGTCTGCAGAAAATTCTGCTTATCAATAACTTCTCAATAGCTGATGAACTTCTTGATTTGTGTATAGTATTCTACAGAATTCACCAACTCCCGATAACAATTTCTTCTTTGATCTAATTTACCTGTGCATGCATGAGTAAGTGTCATTTACTGGGAATTGTATGTCAGACTAGAAAGGCTGCATTTCTCTATTGCACTCCATTCCCTGGTTAGGAATTGCTTTACACATTTTAGTGCACTCATAACAAATTGGGATCCATTATATAAAACTCAGTGCTTTACACCTCTGGTTTTGTTCATCTTTGAAGAACCAAGTGAGCTGAGACATTACAAATCCATCCCTCAAGAAGGAAAATATAACAATTTCAATACCTGACTACTAAATTTTTCTCCTGGATGCGATATTAGATGGACAGAATTAAATTTAGCAGGATGCTAAAAAAAGAAAGGACTATGTCAGTAGCCCCATTGCAGAAATTTAAACTATTCAGATTCTGGCAAATGAAGTTTTCCTAGAGTCCAACATATTACAGAAGAAAATGGCCTACTTTCACTGTGGCTTCCTAGAGAAGAAGGTTTGATTCATATCCCCAGGGTGGATGCTTCTGACATGGCCACCACCCATCTTCTGTCACAAAGCTCAAACCAGCTCAGGCTGCCCTGTGATAATGTGGTTTTCGTTCTCTAAAAGCTGTTTATTTCTTATCTGGTTTTATCTCAGCCCAGCTAATATGTATTAGTCTTCCAAAGGTAAAAATACAGTGAGGATAAAGCACAATGGTTTTGCTTTGAGGTTCACTTCAAGTACTACGCCAGGTGATGTATCATATCACCTTAGGTAAAAAGCACAGCACTTACTGCTTTTTCTTCTTTAAAGCTATGAAGCCATGAGACTTGATAGCTGTGGAGATAAATTATTTCAGGTCTGAAATGCTTCAGTCAGAAAAGCTTCCCATAGACACATTTTAAAGATTATTTCCAGGGAAAAAGGAATTTGTCTTAGTTTATGTTTCTTCATGGGTCATAAACAAGTCTGAAGAGTTATGTTTACTTTATAGGGATTAGCGGAGTCCCCAATATCAGAGGGTGACTTAAAAATAAATAGAAATAGATTTTTAAAAAAAAAAAAAAAGCATAGTTTTTATTTTAATTCAACATTGCAAGTCCTTGGATGCAGTTGAATCATGTTTTAAAGCCTTTCTTAGTGACTGTCAAACCAAGAAACTCCCTGAGAAAAAAAAAATACTGTTATGGAGTAAACGTGGGAACACTGCAGTGGAGCTTCAGAGTAGATCATTCATCAGAGTCCCTCATGAATGGGATTATTGCATTATGGGAAGTATTGCTGGAAAGATGCTTTGGAACCTGCACCTGAAATATGAAACAGGTTTCACCTGATTCTAACATTAGATGTCCCAGTCAGGACAAGACATCTTTTGGGCTGTGCTAGTCATTTACTCAAATGAGAGTAAAAAGCATTTCCAGCAGATAGCTCATCTCATTCCAAAAACAGTGTTTAGGATAGGTCAGATGAATCACCCTTCATCTGCTTTTATCTATTGGCTATTAGGGGAAATTAGATTTATCTCCATCTCTAAGAATAAAGCAATAATCTAACCATCTTAATTAATACTATGTGATTATTACTGAGATCCTCGAAGAACTTGGTCATTATCTTGCTAACAAATCTGTGAACCACACCTTCAAGAGAGTAATTATGAGATGTATTAATGCATGTATCTGGGAATAAAATATTTTGTGTTTAAACAACTCTTTATAACTGTCAAAACAAGGGAGTACAATTGTTGTGAAGACAGATCATGGCTCAATTTGTATAAGTATCATTTATGTTCTTGGGCAGTCAGACTTGCAGGTATAAAATTCGATGATGACTCAATGCTCTGGAATCAAGTACTGTAACTAAAAATAATTTTCTGTGCATCAGAAGTCACTAATTGTTCAATTACCTTGCAGACTTTGAAAGTATAGACTGGACTAGACTGCTTTTTGAATTTTCAGCCTTTTAGTCTTGCACAATTTTGAAGACACTTCAGCAACTGTCAAAAGGCACTTTTTCACTTTTAGCAGCCAGAATATACCTAGAAATTCATTCTCTATGCAGGTTTGTCAGACATGGTTTTGGAGATTTATGCTCCCAAATCCCTACAAATTAATTCCCTGTAAGATTTGATTAAACGATGGGTCATATCAATAGCAATAGTCCCCTTGACTCAGGAAATAGTATCATTGTAACTCACTAGCATCTATATTTTGACATTTCTTTAGCATCTTTTAATAATGATAACACTCATTGTCTTCACAAAAATCCTTGATTTAGATTTTTCTGTTTTAAGAAGTGGTACTAAGAATGAAAACATGTGTTGGCATAAACTTCCAGTAAACAAAGATGTGATCCTGTAGTAGCTTGAGTTCATTTGAAAAAACACCCCCTGAAATCTCACCAGCATAGATAGGATAGAAAATTGAAACCAGTCTGAATTAAAATTTTGGAAGCAATTTTGGAGAAATATGAAAACATTATAACGAGAAGTCTTTACCACAGGTAATGATAGCTCATAGAGATCAAAGAGGTAGAACATAAAATTGGTCTCAGTTTTTATTATTATTCATGTGGATGCCTTAGAAATATCTGGTATTTTCCAGCTTTCTCTGCATCCAAGAGGCTGAAAGAAACAATCCTGCTGTGAGAATTTCAAATCTGCCTAAATCATATGAAAGCCCTTTTTACATCAACATGAATAAAAGCAGGTTGCTGAAATGCCAATGGTCTTATACCTTTAGGTGGAGTCTGGACAAAACGAAAGGACGATTTTCAACACGTGTTTGTTCCCAGGTCCTTTGCATTCGCACTATGGTTTAAAATATACATTGGAGATACGAAGCCAAACTAGGCTCATTATTCCTACTGATGCTGTTGCAAAAAGCGAGAGCTTTCCTGTAGCAGCTGTGGCCATTATTCACAGCCTCTGACCTTTCCCTCAGGATCTGTATTAGGAAAAAAGTGAGCTTTCCAGTGCTTCAGAGCAAACTGGGTAGCATCATAAACATTTTGTTACCTGTGGCAGCACATCGATCTGGGCAACTACTTATCTTACTTATGTCTACACTTGATCTTGGCTGATAAATAATTACAAAATCATTATTGTTGTAGAGGAGGAAGAAGAAAAGACTCTTTCTTTGCAAAAGCAAGGGAGGTGGTGGTGAAGAAAGGCTACAGTAGATGTGTATGAATACATGTATACACAGTTATTTAGACATTTTGTGAAGGCAAAAGAGAAAAAGTAGAAAGTAAGGAATTAAGTTCAGACATTTTGTGAAGGCAAAAGAGAAAAAGTAGAAAGTAAGGAATTAAGTTCAGAGGGTAATAGGTAGGGTTGATAAAGGATTCTGCAAGGACAGAGAAGCAATGCCTTTGGCAAGGAATTGGGCAATGCTGCATGAAGAGAAATCACTGTTATAGTGGAAGAATTCTGCAGAAGAAAATAGCTCAGGGCAGATTTCACTAAATCACAGGAAAGAATATGGTGATGAATATTGTCAGAGAAATTATCCACAGTCCTCACCTAATTCCTGTATAAGTATAAATATAAATTGTACTTTCTAAGTTTCTTTATGTCATAACTATATGACTCTCCACAAAAATAAGTTAATGCTTTATTATACATCATATTTATTTGCAATTTATCACTTTCTTCCCAATGACTATTCTCAGAAAATTTTCTAAATATCTTTTAATGAAAAGTTTTCAAATATTCCTCCTTTATCTTAGGATAGCTTTGCATTTACTTCTCTAGAAAAAGAAATTTTGACAATGAATGGTGTATACACTATCCATGTGATTTTTTTATGTGGTGATTATTAATATTTTCCTTAGACACCTTTCAACCTTCAACCATTTTTATTATTTGCTTTGAATAAAAAGCATATCTTTGCTACCAGTATTTCTCCTCTGTAATTAATTTGAAGCTTTAATAAGTTTTCATTGTTTATTTGTATGCTAAAGTAATGTGACTGCAAAAGATTGTTCACCATATTTATCTCTCAAGTATCTCTAACTTGTTTGAGTGCTTGATTATCCCTTAGAGAGAAATGCTAATTATAAGCAATAGCGATTTATCTTTGCTTTTCAGAATATATCTATGGATAAATACTGGATGAAATGATTTTCCAGATAGCTCAAGAACCCTCATTGTCAAGCACAATGATCAATTTTCATAAAGCATATGTTGTAGAAGTTGGTGATATTTGCTCAATGTACTTGATCCAGAATTGTGTATAGATTTTTATGGTTTATTTGATCCAGAATTGAGTTATTTATGTCAGTGCCTCCTAAAATATATTCCACTGTTTTCTGTCTGGTTAGTGTTCAAACGTCCCTTTCTTGTTACTTTTTTGTTTATCTTGAAGTTACTTTGAATTGAAGGTATTATATCTTTTTACATTTACACATATCTGTCAATATTGTTCTTATATCAACTGAGATGCTACAGTGCCTTCCTAGATGACCTACTTCTCTCAAATTTTTTAACATAATAGTACTGCGGGGATTGTTTGGGGTTTTTTTTAATATTTTTTTTTTTAAATCAAAACTCATTCTTCTTTTGTCAGTGTCTCAATAGAAACAACAAAAAAAGAGATTCTGCGGGCGTGAGACTGAGATAGGATAAGCTTATGAAGGGGAACCCTCTGTGAAACTGCCCACTTGCCACCTTCACAGACCCTTTATTCTGGATATCTCAATATATGAATCTGATTTCATCTTCAGGGAAAGAAGAACGCAAATTTGGCACCAAAGTCAACAGAACACAGAACCTGTGTCTAGTGAAATAGCTTTTGAAACAATCATCTCATTTAATTATAATGAAATTAAATTTAGATAAAGTAATTGAGTTTGTGAAATTTGCCAGGATCTTATTTTGTGTCTAAAGAAAGAAACATGGTTTTTTATTGTTTAAACATAAATGTTTTTGTCATATGCATCTCTTCTTTTAAAAACAATGCGGAAAATTCCTTTGCATACAGTTACTGAGAGTAAAAGTTGGCTAAGGGTAGTAGAAATTTAATCTGCTAGTGGAATTCCAGAAAGAAAGCATTTAAGTTACTCTTACGGTCTGAAATTAACAATTACAAGCCCTCCAGAAGATCAAACATAGTATGTTATATAGCAGTTCTTACATGAGGAACATAACTTCATTTTGACATAAAATGTGTATTTAAAAAAAAAGTCAAATTGCAGAGAATCCATTGCATCCATTTATATTTTTTACTCAATTTTTAATTAAGGTAATTACTTCAAAGAAACCTTATTCTTGGACTGAATTTGTTTAGTTATACTTGGATATTAGACCTTTTTTACACAGTCTATTCCAGGCTTTAAGTAAATACCTTACTATTTGAAAGAATCCTTAGCTGTTTCTACAAACCAAAACTTTCAGTAGTTGGTGAAAATGATCCAGAATTTGTGTTCAACTTTTTCAAATGATGAATTCTCTGTTCAATCATTTGTTATATGATGGCTATCATGAATATAAAGTTATCCACAGATTATTGAGTCAAAAGGATTCATTAGGTAATCTTTGCCGGATGGGATTTCTTGGGGATATTTTCTTTCAAAAGTCTATTGACTGTCCTTGAGATGGGATAGAAATATAATTCCAGCATGCAATAAGTTAGTGTCTGCTTCATTGCTAAGGTGCCTAAAAGACATGAAAAACTAGTAGGAAGTGATGGGCAAATTGGATGATTGAAGTGAGAGCAATGTTAAATGTTTATTGATTTCTTCAGGTATGACAATGTTACCTGTGTCTTGAACTGATTTGTTTGGATGCTTTTTTTGTAAGTAAAAGACCCTGAAGGAAGGCATATGTCTACAGTCAGCACTTCGTGTTTCTGTTATTGTCCTTATAATTGCTCATCATCTCATAACGCCCATTCCTAATACAGGCTGATTTAGACTATGGAAAATATCGTCCATGCTTGTCTCTCCTCAGTAAAGTCATATCACTAATGATGACTGCACCCCAGAATACAGTATGGTATTTGAGTGGCACACATTGCTAGAAGAGCTTGATGGAATACAGAGACCAGGTTTCAGGAAACTACAGGTGCTGTCTGCCATACTTTGTGGAGAGCTGGAAAGATTTTTCTCCCATTTGACAATGACATACATAAAACGTGTGGCAGCACAGCTTGAAAAAAGCTAGGTCATGCCCTTGCTCTGTATTTATCTCCACACAGCTCTTGAAGCCATTAATAAGGAAAGCACTGACAGAATTCCTGCTGAGTAGGCAGCTGTAAGCAGATCCCAACACAGTGAACTGAGCTGGACATTTAACACAGGGCTTAAAAGTTCTATGTACGTTTTGGCCACACCATTGGATACAGAAAGTGCAAAACCAGCATTTCATAGTGGAATGGAAAAAACCTTCAAGCAGTTGAGGAACTGAGGAGACTCCTGCCGTGGTGGCTATCTGTTTGTTTCCAAAGCACATTCATCACTATCACAAATGGGGATAAGCCAGTTCTAGTACTTCTTTCCTGCCTGTGACTAGTGGCATCAGACATTTTTTCATGACTCAAAAATTCATGTGTGCTTTAAAGTAGGACACGCTGTACACCTCTGAGTGATAATTCATACGTGATGGATAACCCTGTTAATTGATAGAATAGCTCAGCTGAGGAGTCAGTAGAGACAAACTTCACATTAACCTCACTCTGGCTCAGGAATATCAAACACCTATCAGACCAGCAGAAGCCAGAGGTTGCCTGTTACAAGTAAAGTTGTAGAGCATATTGAGATCAAATCAATGATTTGAACCCTATTACGCTTTAACTTGTCCTTGCCACATAATTTGTGAAATGTGCTTCTTCTTAACATGAGTTCCTGTCACGTTACTTAGCTTGAGTTTTCAGAAAAAGACTAATAGTGAACGTATCAATATGGATGACAAGGAGCCATTTAATGATGAATATTCTATATCAGGCATGACACATAGTTCATCTTACCGAAATAATTCTAGAAGTATTAAAACTGACATATCCATAGTTCATATTAAAGGATGCTAATTTAGAACAAAGCTATCTCCATTTGAACCATGGTTTTAAATGATATTAATTAAAATGTCTTAGAAAAGTTGTACAACATAACTAAACTAAAACAATGCAAGCTTTGTTTAAAACAACATTAGACACAGCAGTGATCCAGAAGCTATACAGATTAAAATAAAAAATAAAATTATTGTATTTTTCACATCTGTTTGTAAAAGTTATTAAAAAATAGTGTGAATTTGTGACACGTTTATTCTATATATTTCAAAATACCATACTTGATGTAAGTAAATACAACGAATTTTCAGAGAATAATCCTCAAGATGTGAGAGACTTGTCTGAAAAAAATCAATAGAGAATTTAGAAGTAGGGTTAAAAATTTCTGTCATACTAGCAATAATTTGATAATTGGGTCAAATGTGTATTGGTCCCTGACTGTAAAGGGACATGAAAAGTTAAATATAACTGCAGCAAGAAATTAATTCTTGCTACTGTAGGCTGTTAATGCCTTTTTAATTATTAATGCCTTTTTGTGGTAAACATTTTTTACAGTATAGCTGACAGGGAAGTATGCAGAGATTGCAAACACAAGTAACAGTTTTTACAGTCTGTTATTACAACTTATGCAAAATAGTAATGACAAAGCTAATTCTAAAAAGTCACAGACAAAACCTGAGATGTGAATGGTTAATTTTAAAATATATTTAGAGGTTAAACTTTTCCTTTTCATTAAACTGTGATTTTAGACACTTCAAATGTCATTACAAGTGTCCACTGGACTTTCTATGTTATGCTGCTTCTGATTCTTTATGTGTATGTACTTGCTTTTCTTCATCGTATCAACAGAATAAGCTATGTTCCCACTCAGAGCTGATCCTCATCTACACGAGGATGAAGTGTCCCTATTTTCTAAAATATTTTTCTGCCCATATGGTATTCTGGTTTTGAGTTTTTAAATTGTGGTATGGAACTTGACTTATCCTTGCTAGTGTTGTACTGATGAGCAGTAAAAACTGATTACTATCATGTTTCAGTATAAAGAAAAAAAGAACATTCCTGCTTCTTCTTTAAAAACTATTAGTAAGCCAACCTAACAGGATTCTGCAAAGTAGACTTTCCATTCCTAGTGAGAAAAAACTTTGTTCGTGGGCTATCGGGTTGGTTTTGGTTTTGTTTTTGTTTTTGTTTTTTTTTTTATCATCAAAAATATGAAAATAAACAAGTCTGACTTTCTATAAAGAAAGCTATTTTGAAGAAAAATCCATAATCCAGTTGTATAATCTAAAAGAAGGTAGTTTATCAGTAGGATAAAGCTGAGTTTTCTCATAGAATAAGATTTGACTATATTAACCTAATTGATCCTGAATTAAATTCTATTTGATTTAATTTTTTAAATTTAATTCATTATAGATGGAAAAATAAATTCTTGTAGCCAATACAAACCAGAGTAAGTAATATAATGATATTTATTAAAAATAATAAAATGATCCAAAATGCACCACCTTCATTGTAGCTGGTGACAACAGCTTCATCTCATTCTTGGCAGAACTTCTTCACTTAAAAGAATGTAAATAAAAACATGTACATACACATTATATTTGTGGAAAAGTTGCATTTACTAGGGAGAAGATGTGACTTTTCTTCCCCAGTGTACTTTTTTAAAAATGCAAATAGGATAGAGGAGTGTTGATAGAAGATGATGGATAAAAAGAGGAATGACCAAAAATCAGTGGTAAAATGAAGAAACTATAAGCAAAATAGTTAAAAAAAACCAACAAACCAACAACAAAAAAACCAACCAAACACCAAAAAACCCAAACAAACAAAAAACCCTCAAGCACCCCAAAAAAACTATGGAAGGAAAAAACTGAAAGAAAGAAAGGGAAGAGCTAAATCAGAAAAGCAGAATGCATTTATTTAACCTGTCAACAAACAAGTTAAATAAAAACCAATGACAAAAAAATTTTGTCATTAGAAAATGTTCAGTTACAGAACACAGTTAAAAACCAAAAGTAAACTTTACATTTAAAAATTGAAGAATTTTAATGTTATACTCAAATACAGAAAGAAATCACACACAAGGAAAACTTATTTTTAAAGCAAGTATTACATTCTATGATACTATGATTCCATGATGCAGATATTTTCCAGGGATTGGCATTAGGCACAGTGCAATCCTGTCAAATGACTTGGTCTGAAAAAGCAACCTGCCCTTGTAAATTCAATGCATATTTAAAGCGTTTAAAAGTCTATGTGGTCATAAAGAGAAAATGCAGGTGACTGCTAAAAGTCATACTATCTGGTATGGAATTATATAGCTACTTTTAGAACACCGCAGTGTCCGTGACCTGCAAATTCGCAGCCTCACTAAATAAAAAACATCACACAGCTGATTAGTGAAAAGGTTTAAAATTCAAAAAGTATGTTATAACATTTTTCACTTGATTTCTTAACCTTATCATTTGCTGTTGAAACTGTAGCAGAAAGAAAAGCTGCAATTCCGGAAGATCAACACTTAATGAGTGATAGTGGTACTGACCTGGCTGTCATGATTCCTGATGTTCAAGTCGTCTCATGTTTTGCTTAAACCAAAAGCTATTCCTCTGAGACTGAATTTCCTAACAGATAGCCTTACTTCTGAAAACTGCGAAAGCCTAACAATTTTCAGAGCTGTTTTGAAAGGTGTGCTTTGAGGACCTCAGAGGAGCTGCAGTTGTCTTTCATTCAAGAGACAGGAAGAAGCTGATCTGGTCAGTCGTGCATTTCAGCACCTCATCCCACACATAGAAAGAGGACATGAATGCTTTGACACTGAAATTCTATTCTAAACCACAGTGATGAGCAAGCTACCTGGGAGATGATCACCCCAAAACCACCTTCTTCATCAATATCTTCTTCCAGAGGAAAAAAGGCCTCAATACCTGCAGGTCAGAGCAAACAGCACTTGGCACTTAAGCTGTCAGCAGCAGTACAGCAAGTCTTGAGCTGAAAAGAAGTCAATTCCAGAAGATTTCTCAGAGACAGACTAGTTTCTTGAAACCCAGAGGTATGTATGTAAAAGACGATGCAATTATTCAACACTGCAGGAGAAAGAAGGTCCCCAGGGGATTTTTAAGGAAGACTTACTGCCTGGTAACCAGTGCAGAGACACACCATTACTTCATTGATCCTGACCTGGAAACATGCAACATCCAATCTGTCAGTTTTTCTCTAGACATGTAAATACCTAATTTTGGGGGCATACAGCTTCCTGACGTCTCAGATACAGAACTGAAGTAACAAATGTAATGAATTATTATACTTTAGTAAAACATAAAGAACGGTTTCTATGTACATAGTTTTGAGCACATAACAATTTTGCCCAACTTTGCCTGCTTCATTTTGACTTAAAACAAATATGAACAGGCATTTCTTTCAATGAACTGGTCTACAAACAGACAATTTTGATTTTGTGTTTATTTTTGAGATACTTTAGAAGACTGGGCACATCTTCATTTTTTCATAAGAGTAGGAATTAGAAAATATTAAATAGGTGGCCAAAGAGAAGATAATAGTAAGTGTGATAATTAAAAAAAAAAACAACTTCAAATAACAAATCAAAATGTGTTACAGGTTCATCTTCTTATTTCTTTTTATGCAATGAGAAAAAACTAGAATGCTCACCCACAGTCCCCTTATCCCTTGAAGATCTTATCATGGCCAAGCTAGTTTTAGTTTACCCCTTTCAGTATCTTTTCCCTTCCATTGACAACACATGGAAATCCTTTTCTCCTAGTGAATTTCTTTTTTTTTTTTTTTTTTTTTTCTTTTAAACAGAGGGAGAGTAACTGTTCAGTTGAAACAAACACAGAGGGATTGGCAAAGAACTACTAAAAATGCCAAAAGAAATGTTCCACTTAACATTAACAGGCAAAGTGAAAATAATAGATGAGGAGAATAATAAGGTTGAAGTCTAGTGAGCTGTATAAGGTTTCAAGTAATGTAAAATTCTGAGTGCTGACATAGAATTCCCACAGATGACTGAGAATCAAGTTAAGGAATCAGTAAAGAATACAAAAAAATAAAGGGTCATTGTAAGAATTAATTTGATTCCTCACACATAATTTTCTATAAACTTAAGCTCATGTTACATAATCTCTATTTAAAAGGTACACAAATAATTACAGTATGTCATGTTCTTGCAATATCTATTTACTGCACTGGAGTCAATGAGGTTATCTCAGGGACGAATCAGGTCTTGAGAGTATATCCAATTTGTCAGTGTTAGGGTAAATTTCTGGTTTAGACTATTTATATTAAATGAAAATGTATTCCATCACTCATAAGCCAGTCTTGAGTATATACCCAATTCGTCAGTGCTAGGGCAAGTTCTAGGATTACAGCATTTATATTAAACCTAAAATGTACCTCATCGCTCAGACTAGACTTATTCTCAAGGTAGAATTCATCCCTCATAGAGCTTCATCAGCTTCAGTGTGTTTACTCACCATGAAGGAATTTGGCCCAATGCTCTTACTAACGCAAATTTTAATAATCGTCTTTTAAGAGGTACAGCTGAGAAAGGGACCTGTTATTCTCTCAGACTGATGTTGAATGATGCCACTTGTAAGGCAGAATCAACTATTGTGCTCATCCAAAATCAGATCAACTTCTTTGATTAAAATAACTCCAATTAATAAATCTAATCCAACAACTCTTAAATAGTCTTTCAGATTATTTTCCAGTACCTCGTGATGAACTCCAGCTTGAGAAATGAAAAATGAAATGTGATTATTACTTTTAATTCCAAATAAATATTTTTTTATTGGTATGTTTCTCAAAAATAACAATGACAGTGAAAAAGTACCAACAATTCAGGTCATGTTCAGTTGGGCTCAGCTATTTTCTTAGCAAAGAGCAAGGCAAGCAAACTAATGAATGAATTACCCCTTAAATAACTGGATTTTGTCAGCTTAAGCAGTATAGCAGTTTTCTAAGTTTAGAAACACTTAGAAGTCACCTTCTTAATATGCTTTATATAGCAGAACCAAACTTAACACAGCAGCACCTTTCTTGTTTTGTTTAGTTTGTTTGTTTGTTTTTTGATCTCCTTTTCAGAACTTTATCAGTGTGTCCTAGTAAGCGGCCTCCCAGCCAGATGTGGCTTGCAAGTTACTTGAGTTGTGTTACATTTTCCTCATGGGCAGGAAGTGTTATTCCAGGAAAAAAATACCTCCTATAACAGCAACCACCACCCTCTACTCATGGAAGATCAGCTCAGATCAGCCTCTTCCCCTTCCCTCCTCTTCCCCTTGCTCTCCCCCTCCAGCCTAACCTCCAGGCCCCCTCGTCCTGAAACCAGCTTTTCTGTCCCATGCAGCCCAGCCCTGACTCCCGTCTTTCCTTCTCCCCTTCCTCACCGTTACCTGCTCAGGAGTCCTGTACCACGCAGTTCCCACTTGTGTAATACCAGCCACGGACATGTTTGTTTGGTAATGATAGCTGAAGCTGGAGAAATAAAAATAGAGAGGCTGTTGCTTGTCTGGGAGATGAGGTAAGAGCCAGAAAAGGCGGAGGATGATCCAGCTCTGTTCCAGAAAGCTGGAAGAGGTAGCGTACATCTGGATCTAAACTCTGGTGCTACTGAAGTTGAATCAGTCCAAGTCCATTGTGAATATTGGCAATGTTTTAGCTGACTTCCAGAGAAATAAGAAACATGATTATTCTGGATTACCCTGCTTGTAATTTTTGAATCTATTTTCCATTTTTATCCAAACTTGGCAAGGGTTAAAAGGTGTGAAATGTTATTTATTTCTCATAAGAATTGTCAAAGATAATGGCCAGATGATACATAAATTCAGCTTATTTCTTGGAGTGACTATAGTTTACATGTTAGTACACTATTAGATATTGGAGAATCTACCCACAGGAAAGGGATTACATATTCTGGCACTGTAAAAAACTTCAGTCATATGGTTTGTTGAAAGTCTATCTTTATTAATTCTAGTTCTCATGGAAAAAAAATCTTTTCCTTTGGATATACAGCTAATGATTTTGCAAGGAACAAATGGCTATAATACAGTAAAGATACACCAACGAGGGCACGTAAGAGCTTGTTCTAGAGCAGTAATTTGAAAGAACTATAGCTACTACACTCAAAGTAGCCCCAAGTGGACAAGAAGAATTGTAAATTAAACGGAGGCATGACTATTTATTAAGAAAGAATGCACTACAAATGTAAAATGGTTATCAATGTATTCTCTTTCCAACATGTTAAGTTATTATTAGGGAACAATAGAATCTGCAAAATCCTCTCTGTAGTAAATGTTGAAATAAATGTCCTTGGTTCTGGAAGTCTTGCTTGCTTTTCTCAAACAGAATTTCCCAGATCAGCCCTTGTTGGCTGAATTCAGTAGGAAAACAAGGGTGTACTTTATTTCAATCACTACTTGTTAGACATGACCTTATTAAGACAGGCTGGGTTTTTTTATTTATTCCACCCACCCCCAAGGTGAATGGAAAAGTACATAAGGAATATGAGAGAAGCTAGAATGCAGCATGATGACAGAGAAGGGCAAGAACAGTAATTTCTGGGAGAGTTCACTGGGTTAGCAAAAACTATACAACAGGAGGCAAGTCTTACATGTTCACAACTTAATGGCATAGTTCAGGGATATTTTTTTCTTATAAACTATGATTATGTTTATTTAATTTTCATTCATACCATAAGTACACAGAATGTGTCATAGTAGATAAGCATATTTCAAGAATGCACGCTTGAAGATAATTAAAGGTATATCTTGAAGTCACAAATATCGGAAATTGAGTTCCCATGGATTTCTCCAAAAGTAGAATTGGAGATGCGTAACAAACAAGCTTTGCTTGCAGTGAATAAGTAAATAATTGTAATTAATGTTCAAGACACTGTAATTGTTTTGATGTATGAGATCAGGGAGCAAAATAGCGTAAGAAACAAAATATGGCTGAGGAGATTTAATGAGAGTCACCTAAGAAACTATTATGTAAAGGCAGGAATAAGGCAGTGAAGAATCACAGGCTCATTTGAAGATTGTTTATAAGAAATGAAGTCTGGAACAAAAGGGAAAGGAAGAAAATAGAAGCACTTGAAACAAAAAAGAGGAATGCTAATTGGGGAGAGTCAAAGAGGTGTGTAGGCACAGAGCATATTTTTTATTTAGCAGATTATCTAGCTTTTTGTTTTACAAATCTGTGAGCTCACAAATCCAAAGCTGAAATCAAGCAACTAACTACAACCTGCATGCAAACTGGAGACATTTCTCTGGGTTTTAAGTTAGTTGTGTTAATCAATCCAGCAGTATAAGTGGGTTACTCAGATAACCTAGCTGCATTGTGATTAATAATACACATGTTTACCCATACAAATTATTTCTCATACCCTGGACCTTGAGAACCAGGATAGCTGTACTGGGTCTATCTGGGATGGAGTTAACTTTCCTTAGAGAAGCCCGTATGGTGCTGTGCTTTGCATTTGTGGCTAGAACGGTGTTGATAACACGCCAGTGTTTCGGCTATTGCTGAGCAACGCCTGCACAGCATCAAGGCTGTCTCTTCAACCCAACCCCTCCCCCAAAGATCCATGGGCTGGGGGTGGTCAAGAAGCTGGAATGTGACACAGCCAGGACAGCTGACCCAAACTGACCAAAGGGATATCCCATACCATATGACGTGCTCAGCAGTAGAAGCTGAAGAAAAGGAGGAGAATGAGGGGACATTTGTATTTATGGCATTTGTCTTCCCACACAACCGCTATGCTAAGGCTCTGCTTTCCGAAAAGGGGCTGGACATCTGCCTGCCAATGGGAAGTATTTTTTGCTTTGCTTCTATGCACAGCTTTTGCTTTTCTTATTAAACCACCTGTATCTCAACCCACAAGTTTTTCCATCTTATTTTCTCCTGCTGTCCTTTTGAGGAGGGGGAGTGAGAGAGCAATTGGGTGGGGGTCTGGCAGCCAGCCAATGTCAACCCATCACCACAACATTCCCACTTTGATTCATGGAGAGAATAAAATAGGTGTATATAACAAGAAAATAAACACCGATCAGCAGTATTTTAATTAATAAGTAAGAAAAGGATCACAATTAGTACTTGCAAGTGGCTGAGGAAGTCTGTGACATAAATTAAACCATGAAGTATGAAAGTATATACACAACTATTTAGGGCAGATGAAGAAATATTTGCAAAATCTGAATGAACAAAATATATTCTAGAAAACAGATGGAATTAGAATAATTAATGAACCACTAATAATTACTGTTGATTACTTTAAACTGAAGGGATATTAAAATGAAAGACAGACATAATAAGTAAATCAGTAAAAGAAAACGACTATTTCTGGTAAACGCTTTTATGTAAAACAAGAATTGTTCAGGGTCAGTAAAAAAATGTAATACCTATATTGTTAAATGCTTGTGTGGTAAAAATATAAGTAATATAGTAACATATCATTACACTCCATTTTGAGAATCCCTTTCTTGCAGGAGTTTCAAAGTTATTTATTAGAAATAAAAGTGTTACGCTATAGCAGAAAAGAAACTACTGGTTACAGTGAGAGATTACAATTATGACCACCTTGCATAAAAGATGACATTTCTGCTTATGATTTGATGTTCAATGACTTATTTACTCAAGATGCAGTCAAGAAAATAGTATATATCAACAGTAATTGATTTGGGTTTTATCCCCCCCAAAAATCACAATCATCATATTTTCCTTTATATTTTGAAAAGTACTAGAGATTATTATACTTACTAACATGTACAGTGAAATGAAAATCACTTGTAAAAAGAAAAGGAATCACTTCTGATAAAAACTCATGAGATTCAATGTTTGTGAATTACTGTGGAAGCCAGAAACTAACATTTTATCCCGCTGGAAAACTCCGAGAGCAGAAGAAGTATAGTCATCATTCTTCATTTTAAGTTAAATATATAACCTCAGGGTAACAAGCAGGGATTACTGCTTGCCTGAGGAAAAAAAACCCATCAACCAACATGTTAAATGGTATCTCACCAATCACAAGACAGTATTGAAAATATCACTGCAAACTGGAGAAGAAGTTGTGGTTCTAGCTGTGGAATTTTAAGGGGAGAGAAAAAGCCAATTCTTGTCCTGTTCTGTAAGTGCATCAGGGAGAAGTAGAAATAAAGCCCCAGAAGTATAAGTTAGTAGATACAAGGCATTTAATTTCCACAGAAAGATGTGAGAAGTTGAGTCTGAAAAAATCTTAGTGGAAAACGAAAAGAGAAGAGGGAAACTGTATTGTCAAAGATTTCAAAGTTATTAAGTACAACTGATTTTTTCTTTATGCTTGTATAGTCTCCAGTGAAAACCACTAAAGGAAGGAAAGCTTAAATAAAAAATGCCTTCAGCCTTATTAAAATGTTTGCATTCAAACTACTCAGCATTTACAGAAAACTTGAAACTTTCTCTGTTGCCATTAAGGCAATATGTAAATATACCAGCTTAAATTTTGTCTCACTTTCTAACATATGGTAATTTGCATGAAATAACTTGGAAAGCAGTTTGCTCAGAAGTCTTCTCAATAAAATAGAAGCAAATTTTCATGGTGAAATGGGAGCTTTACAAGTGAATAAAAGCATCGTGATGTCTCAGCCCTGTCACCTTCATCCACAAAGTGGAGTGTGTATGTCTATATCTATGAGGGTCTTTGTGTATATATGTATGTGTATATAACTGTCTCTGGAAGGTTTTCTATCATACTCAATATTTTTCTGGGTATATAAACACGAAAGTGAGTGGACTTGATGATCTTAGAGGTCTTTTTGAATCTTAATGTTTCTATGATTCTATGAGGGGTGTTTTGCTTTGACTGTGATTTTCCATGGAGTCTCTTCCCTTTCTGGTTGAGCATTACTTAGGTAAATTATTCAAGGGAATCATCAACTCAAAAACACTGCAATGCACCCAACTAGATACCAGAGCTATTGTGTCCAGACTCCAGTGGATTCCTGATTTAATCCACTGATCCTAGCAAACAGTTGAACAGAAGTGAGTCAGCAAGACTGCTGTTCTCAGTGTTACCAACCAAAAGTACTTTAAGTTAATAGAATCTTCCGTGATTTTTAAAAACAATACATAACTGTAGATACAATAGGTTTTAGGTACACAACTATTGTATTAAAGGGACATTGTTCTTATTACATATAAAAATGTAAACAAAAATATGATATAAGGTATTATACACTCTATATTATATATTATATCCTACATTCTTTGTACACTTCCATACATGGAAAGATTTACTGTGGATAAAGACAGGGAGTTTTCAGCAAAGCTCCAAGGGTTAATTTGCTACAAGATTTAATAACACAGGCAATAACAAATTTTTAAAAATAAAACACTTTTTTTGTTCAAACTAAAGTGTTTCTTCAAGGTCACAGAAGTAAAAGATTGCTTTTTTTTTAGCCTTAATATATCTAAAGAGAAAATTCTAAGAAATTCCCTAAAGGAAATAATTACTTTGACAAACAACCTTTATTGAATATAGTTGGAGAAGTATTTCTTCAGGGTACATTGCATTTGAGGTATTTTTTCAATGGAATTAATTAAAGCCCTGTTCAAACCACCTTTCTTTATTTTCTAACTATTTGCTGTCCAGCACAAAATCAAATTGACTGTAAAGCACAATCAATTTGTCTGACAGTGAAATCATGAAAACTCATAATTAATTGAGAAACTTTAGTTTTATTTATCTTGAGTAAATGACACCATGAGCATGATGTACTAAATTGGGTAGGTAGCAGAAACCTTGGCACATAGATGAGCTAAATCATAATGAAAAAGAGGGGGGTTTTAATATTGTTGGACACTGTTTGGAAATACTTTTGTCCTTTTCTGGCACCCAGGGACAGAGCTATCATCGTTTTTAGGTGCTGTTTGGAAAGTCAGGTCTCTGTGCCCACATTAGGTGTAGCTTAACTACAGGCACTTGAAGGCCACCGCCATGGTAGACAAGACAATTCACATAATTCTATGAAGAACCTGTCTCTGAACAATATAGCTTTTCCAGCCTGAGCAGCTTGTAGTTCACTGTGTGTTCGTATACAGATATATATGACCATATATATGTGTATGTGTATATAAATATATATGAATGACATAGAATTTTAATTTAAATTAATATAAATGTAATTTTAATTGATATGTACAGATGTTAGCAAAATATTGAACATTATTTAAATATATTTATTTTAATGTATTTTTAGTTTATATATAGGCAAACAGGGTGAGATATAGTGATTAATATAACAATTAATAGATTAATTATTTGTAAATTTAAAAATAGTAATTTCAAAATAGGGAAACTATTGACCTCTTTAAACATATTGAAATAATAAAATATTTCAACATCCAATGTAGTTTGTGTGTACTAACATTGTATATAAATACAGTCAATGCATGAACAAATCCTTACAAATTCTTTCCTGAAAATAGGGAATTAACAAATGTGGACCAAATCTGGCTACATCATAGAGTCTTAGCATAATTTGGTTTCTGCTTACATGAAACCAACATGTCAGTCTCATACAATTTGAGAATTTTTTTGTGTGTGTGCCAGAAATTAGGAAGGATTGGCTAAAAGTCTTTTGGATTTGTGCCTAAAAGAAAGGATATGCACAAGGACTTGCAGTTAAATTGTAAAGATAAGTAAGTACTAAAAACCACAGTGGTAAGAAAGAGAAGAAACAATAATTTTCAAGAAATGAAAAAGTGCTGGAGAAAAACATTCAGTGCAAACTTACATTCTGTGATTAAACACTAAAACCCTCTTTGCTAAGGTAAGAAATAGGATTAAAATAAATCTTGATCATTATTGTTGCAGCGTGTAACAAATGCTCTAATCTCATGCTCTAAAGTTTTTGTTACTTATATGCAGAAGTAATTTCTTCTTCGAGGATGAAAGCATTTGACATCTAGTTTTGTAAAATGTTTCTAGTGCCTGAATTGCAGGATTTTGATCAGGATTAGAAGCAAGCTGATGAGGAAGAAATATTGGTATGGCCAGTCATGATAAAAAATGTTTTGCTTTTGTGGTTACAGTATCTTGTTTGCATATTTAAGGTCAAAAAACTGAGCCAGATGTGGGATGAGGAAGGAATTTTCACCAGTTTAAGTTGTGAAGGCCCCCATTTTTTCCTCTGGAGCATGACATTGGCCTTTCTTGTAGGAGAGTTCATGTTTCCCCAAGGGTCTTCTAGCGGGGAGATGAAGGGCTTTCCCAAAATATCTAAATAATTAATAGGTATTAAAGCTTGGACCTGAAATTTAGAATCAAGAAAGAATCCCTTTGTGACAATAGCACATGTTGTCATTTTTTGTCTTGGGGAATTCTGCCAAAATTTAGCTAATTTAAGTGCCTTTGAAAAATCCCTGCTCATCAGATTTGCTGAGAATCGACATTTTACATTTCAGCAACTGTAACCTCTTAAGAGTTACATGTTTCACTCATGGCAAACAAACCCCCAGCAAAACCCAGAATGGGATCTATTCAGTTCTGGGCTTCTGGGGCTGTTTGAAACATATAGATTATAAACAGAGAGCTTATATTGTGGAGGGATGGAGCTGCTGAAGGAATGAATCTGTTTCATTATCATAGGATAAAGACACTGGGCAGGATATAGAAGACGAATTGGATAAGGAGCCTCAGAAAGGATATGGGACCCATGGAGGAATATTGGTAAGCTTTACTGCACAAAAGGAGTAAGAGGTTGGATAAGGAGCCTCAGAAAGGATATGGGACCCATGGAGGAATATTGGTAAGCTTTACTGCACAAAAGGAGTAAGAGGAACAGGTAAATACAGTGTGAACTGTGGGAAAAGAAACAAAGACTTGAAAGATATGGGAAAATCCTGGTTGCCAGAGAACACAAGCTGGGAATGGGAATGCCATTCCAGCATCGTAAAATAGTGTTTTCGAACAATCCTGGGATGAACAGCCTGAAGTTGGAAGTGTTCAAGGCCAGGTCGGATGAGGCTTTGAGCAACCTGGTGTAGTGGAGGGTGTCCCTGCCCATGGCAGGGGGGTTGGAACTAGATGATCTTTGAGGTCGCTTCCAACCCAAACCATTCTATGATTCCATGTCTACGAAGTGAGGGGTCTAGAACTGCTGATGTGGGAAGAATGGACAGAGTGAGAGAAATTAAGAGGAAATACAACTAGACAGCATCAGCCTGAAGACGACTGACAGTGGGGGGAGAAATGTGAGTGAAGGGAAGTTGGTTTCTGCTTTTTTAAAAGTAAAATCCATAGTTCCTGAATCTGGCTCTTTCTTGCGTATAATAGGAAACTCACTAACTCACTAACATGTGTGCCTTAGGAATGTGTGTTGGATGTCATTAGTTCTTATCACATCATTCATTGGATATGATATGGAGTTGTGTGATATTGTTTAATCCATTAGCTTCAGGGATCTAGAATATATAGAGACTGTGGTAGTTTCGAGAACTTAAATGATAGACTTTCAGGGTTTTAGTTTTTTTGGTTGGTTTGTTGTTGGTGGTGGTGGGGTTTTTTTTCCTAGCTAGGAGAATTACAGCCACAGAAGCACATACCACTGCATTTACATCTATTCAAAATATTTGTAAAGAAGAACATTCTTAAACTTGAAACATTAAGCACTTGAAAGTTAGAAAATGTCTGACTGTGAGTTGCATATGCTTTATATGACCTGACCTCCCTTCCACCTTTGTGGTAGTATGGTTTCCAATTAATCACAGTGACAGCCCAGGCTCTTGTGCTTTCAAAGAAAGCGTGTGAGATATAAAAAATGAAAGCAACTATAACCTCAGTTCGATAGCATGTACACTATATATCAAAAACATTAAAGTTAGTGCTATATAGAGCAATACAAAAAACTACAGGTGAAACAAGGGAGAATTACAGATGTAGAAAAAGCAGTTCTTTTAATTAGCCATGCACAACAGTTAGTAACTTCTGCCTCTGCAATGCTACTAGCAGCTTTGCATACCTGCCTACAGAACAGCTAGCACATCTCAGAGGGCAAGGAAAGTGGCTACACTGGTAATGACAGAGATTGCATTCTGTCCTGAGCACTAACTGAGGGCTGTGTTCAGTGATGGATTTGCTGTATTTCCATATCCACAGCTTTTTTCTTTTTTTTTTTCTTTTTTTTTTTTTTTCATTAAGACAGCCAGAGCATAAACCTGTTGTAATCTGATGAGAGAAAGATGTTGGCTCTCATTTCAAGAAAATGCTTAATCATGAACTAATTTTGAGTATGTGGTAAAGCTCTCTGAATTCAAATGCCTGCTCTGTGGAACTGAGTCTTAATAAGAGGACAGCTGAGAATGGAGGTACCTTTCCACACATTTCAAGGGCAATCAGACAACACACATAGGTCATATATAGGCAGGCTTGACAATCATTCAAAGCAATAACATTTACCAACACTTTCACCAAAAAAAAAAACAAAAAAACCCCCAACTCCATTCCTTACCTGTAATGGAATTAACCTCTTTTATTTTTAGATGTATAAAATCTAGGCATTTAATGCACATGATTCAAAAGTACCTTTCTAGTCAGCAGAGAAAGACACTTGTAGGGAGCAAATAATCTGAAAAAATGTTTCTTTATCTCTCTGGTGACTAAAAAGGAGCCCAGATGTTTGCCCTTGATAAAACAACTAGATTTCAGATAGCTCAAATGATGAGACATGAACCTCATCTTTGATGTCCAAAAAGAAGCAGTCACCGAGGGTGAACCTATACTCTACATATAGACTCTGTAAACTGACATCAAATCTGTCAAATCTAGACCTGTAAATCTGGTACATTGATGCTCAAATTGTTTGGCATAAATTCAGCTTAGCTCGAGATTATAAACTGGATATGCAGGACTGCACAACCCTGAATTTTTACTGAATAAACACTGTCTGCGTGGTAAAACCTGCTGTCTGACTGATTGTGAAATACAGATAAGGTAATCCCAATTGCTGTAAGAGTTACTGACTTTGGTCAATACACGCAATGGTGTGTAGGTTTGCAATTCCTCCTGGCCACAGCTCAGTGATTTGTAGCACTGCACATAGGGACACGTCAACAGTCTGTCCACCTCTTCCTTTAATTTTGTTGAACCAGAGTGAAATATACACAAGGTATACAAATGTCTACAAAAATTGCTTTAGCTCCTTGCAACTTCCCTATTTTGTCCTTCATTTCTTTTATTTCCTACACTACCTCATTATTGCATCAGTTTGACTCTCTTCCACTGCTGAGCCATTGTGTTACACCTTTCAAAGAACCTGATAGTTACTGCTTTGGTTGCATGAAGCTCATATCAGCAGGTAATAACACTGAAGAAGCTGTGAAAATGGCTCCCTAACTAGATCCCAAAGTGAGCAGAGGGAGAAAAGGGGTATTTACAGGTAAAAAAATGGTAGTATGGAAATGCATGGGTGGTATCATTAGTCTTGGTTATGTAGCTATGAGAAAAAAAAAAAATATATATATATATGCTTATCATATAAATAAATCAGTCACTGACGACAATTACACATACATGATCTGAAAGATCTGGATGTTCAAATTAGCCCTTTGTCCTTGTTCTATTTCTTCTTCTAATAACTTGAATTCATTAGTCATAATTAAATTTCAGCATCTTCTATGGGAGTAGCACTGTGAAACACACAAAGAGGGAAAACTTAATTCAAGTCAATGGGTATGTGTTTAATATAGCTTTTAGATTTACTGTATTTATTCTCTCACTTTGCGATTAAATGGCTACTAGAAAAAAAAAGAAAACAGAACAAAACCCTGTATTTATAGAAAACCAATTAAAAAAAAAGTGTATCTGTGTGGATATAAATATCCAATCATATTTATAACCCTGAGTTTATTAGAGACAGGATTGAATAAATAGGCTGCATGAAGTGTTTTGTAATTTTGGATTAGTTTTTTTAAGTCAGGACTCTGGCATATTAAACACTGTATAGAGATCTGTGAAGGTGTAGTAGCTTCTATATAAATCAGTTAATGATCTCAGTTTAATGTGAGAGAGAGCAGACACCATACAAAGTAAGGAAGAAAGTAGAACTGAATAATTATTGTGGTAATAGCCACAGAGAGACAGAGAGCGTGGTTGTCATCTACTGCTACCTAGAAAACCTGTTCAGAAGAGCTCATTCTTTAAAAAAAATTAGTTCAATAGTGCAAGTCATGGGAGATGGAAAATATTAGTTTAGTGTGGTAGATTTACACTATCTAGTATCAAAATCTTAAGAAAATACACCTATACCTGGTTGCATTTCTGAATCCCTTACTTCTTGGGTATCTAAAATAAATGTAAATCCAAAGCCATTTCCCGTGAAATACCCATAATAAGTGAAGTATCCAAATGAATTTCTCCGACATTTTTTTTTTTAATTCACTGGAGTTTACCTCTCCATAAAAAAAAACCCAACAAAAACAAACAAACAAAAAACACCCAACAACAACAAAAACCAAACCCAAACAACCCCCCCCCCCAGCCCCCCCCAAAACCACCCAAAAAAACCCTCTAAATTTCTTTTGATATACAACTCTACAAATTCATTCAAGAATCCAAAAGATATCTATGAATGGTCTTCTGAAGAAAAAAATCTTTTCTGGAAACTTCTGTGAAGCTAGTTTGTATTAATTCTCTTTTGATTTATATGGAATTTTTACATTAAAAGATGTTCTTGGAGACGCTTAAACTTTAAAACTCTCTCAAAATAATTGGAGTTTACAATTATAATTCTCTGAAATCTAGAAGTTTGGGACAGAGCAACAAAGGATAACAATTTCATGTTAATATAGAAAAGTGAAAATAACATCTGCATGTATAAATTTCTAATAGCATGTAGGCAACTAGTGTGTCTAATCTATTTTGTATTACTTACTCTTTAGTTTAAACAAATCAATTTATATTCTTGTATTTTTTACACTTAATAAAATCCAAGTCTATTTAAGCCAGGCTTTATTAGTACAATTCCATGTTTGTGTAATTATGAAAGTCGGAGGCAATTGACAAGAGACTCATTTATCTTCTATCCTTATTCTTTATTATATTTCTTTTCCTTTTAATACTATCAATGCTTCATAGTTCATTGTCAATAGATTGTTGGTTTTAGCCTTTATTGGACTATCATTATCCAAATTAGGAAGAGTTTATTGCAATGAAAACCATCCATTTCGGGAGACTGCAAAATCAGTAAGATTCAGGTCCTGTTTGCAGTTCAAGCTTTCAATATTCTACCTTAAATAAATCTGAAATTGGAATTGCCTCATGGTTGATGTATATTTGCAGCAGTCAAACTCCTCCCAGCAGTTTTGATCCACCCACAAAATTTACGTAAACCATGAGAAACAGTCAACTGCCTTTTTTGTTCTGGCTCTTCACTTTCAAAAAGCACTTTTGTGCTAAGAAAAAATAATTCTATATGTTTTGTGTCCAGTTCTTTCCCAGCCCGTATATTCAAGGAAGTGTTCCCAAAAGTAAGGAAAAGGCTACACATTTGTCATCAGGGATATATTGTTGTACTACATCTCCATAAAAGTATGTAAGTAACAATAAGAAACTTGCATAAGAGTAAGTACATGAGTCAAGAGTACTCATCATAACTGAAAAAAAAGAAAAGTTTTGAAAGAAAATCTGATTTTACGAAAATTATCCTGTGCCTTTGTTTTTTTATCTGCATAAAATTGTATAAAATTTGTTAATGAGAGTGCAGAAATAGTTATCAATCAGCCTTCCCACAGCAGTTATATTGCTATCACATGGGGTGCACACTTTTGACAGGTATCCTAACTTGATTCTTTTTGATGGCTGTATTTTAAACTTGCATTTAGTTTTTTTGATATTTGAGTGTTTTCCCAGTGCGAGATGTGTTCTAAAACTGTGCATATGATCAAACAGTTTAGGGAATCATTCTAAAACTCAGATTTGCATTTATTATTGAAGAGAATGTGGTATCAGACACTTACAGTGTCAAAGTATCTAATTGATGGAAGAGGACAGAGACTAGGTAAAATATGATAACAACATTAAAAAACTAATCTGAGTAGGTAAAAGAACAATGCTACACAAAACATCTAACTTAGAAAGAAGGAAAACATTACACACAGATTCTTATTTGCACAATAGTTTGTTTTTTCATATTAAATATTAAAATAATAATATTTTAATGATTTTTTATTATTAATCAAATATCAAAATAAATGTTTCCATTGCAACACTGTATAATTTATTAGGCAAACTCCATCCCAATTGATTGGAGTGCCTTTGCAGCTCTGTAGCATCATCATCATCCAGATGATACAGGCAATGGGTTCTAATGAGGCAGGGAAACTTACTACTTTTCCTAAGAAACCAAAGCAACTTTCTAATGAGTAATTTAGAAGAAGGCTGACTCACCATCAAGGAGGAACTTTTACTACAGCTACAATGTAAGAAAAAACTGAGTTAATTTTTTTCCTCACATTTCCTTAAACAACAATACTAAACATAGGAACAATACTGAATTATTAATAAATAGAATATAAAATACATATGTGGGGTTTTAAAATCAGAACAAGTAAAGAGAAAGATATTTTAGTGTCTCAGAATATGAGCATTGAGTACTGTGTAGCTCACATTCTTTGACTTAAAAAAAAAAAAAACAAAACCAAACAACAAGCTTCCCCTCCCCCCCAAATATAGGTCACTTTTACTTTTTCTTTTAAGATTATTTAAAATTTTTAGCAATTTAAAACATTGAGACTGATTATGCAATGTACCTTAATGAGACCATGAAACATATCACAATTGGCTAATTGTATTTATAGAGTTTGAATTTATGGGGCAGGGTTTGTTAAATGAAACAGAATAGTCATAGTAGCTGACTTTTATGAATGTTGTTATAGAATCATGGAATCATAGAATCATTTTGATTGGAAAAGACCTTTAAGATCATCAGGTCTGACCATTAACCTAGCACTACGAAGTCCACCACTAAACCATGTCCCTAAGCACCACATCTACATGTCTTTTAAATACCTCCAGGGATGGTGCCTCAACCACTTCCCTGGGCAGCGTGTTCCAGTGATTGACAGCCCTTTCCATGAAGAAATGTTTCCTAATATCCAACCTAAACCTCCCCTGGTGCAAATTGAGGCTGTTTCCTCTTGTCCTTTCACTAGTTACTTGGGAGAAGAGACTGACACCCACCTGGCTACAACCTCCTTTCAGGTAGTTGTAGAGAGCGATAAGGTCTCCCCTCAGCCTCCCTTTCTCCAGAATAACCTCAGTTCTCTCAGCTGCTCCTCTGTCGCAGGTGAAGGTGTTTGATATGTTTATAATTTAGTCAATTCAAAATTTATTAATAGAATGAGTTAAATCAAAGTTTGAATTTTAGCAGCACTCAACGTTTGACTTTTAAAGAGATTTACAAGTGATTCAGTATAATATATTATGATTGCAACAGCGACTTAATTGCAGATTCGAAGATGACAGGATTCACATTAGCTTACTGTAAGCTCTCTTAAAGTGTACAGGTACATAGACATATATACACATGAAAGATGCAGGTACACACAGACACACAGAAGTATTTGGGCCTAGTGATATATGACACCTACACTCATGAAGGCAAATGTGTATCTTTAAACAGGTAGGTAGAGTGGTGGATGGAGGAAGCTAGCTTATAGTTAAAATTTCCGTCTCACAATGCATCAGCATTCCTCAAAGGGCAATGGCTGAGACTCGAGGAGGCTGACTTCGCCCTGGTCTTCCGTCAGCTTTGTCAGCAGAGGGTCCTTGAGCAGTTTGTACCTGAGAGCCACCCCAGCTCAGAGGAGATGCTGGTCACAGCCCAATGAGACCCAGGAGAGCTCAAAGAGTCTCACTTAGAATCACTGTTTGTAGGAGCCAATATAATTTACTTTTGTCAGGCACTTTTCCACTTTGGCGCAGCTTGGATGGCAAAATATTCTGGTACTTTCCTCCAGCTGCACAGACTCAAAACTTGTCTGGCATCATCTCCTTTTGGGCCACAATGCAGGTACAGGTGATTGGTACCAGGAAGTGATTGATTGTCACTATTGTTCCCAAACAATAGGGGAAGCAAGAGCATCACGACCCAGGTAGCGGGCTGTTACCGTTGCAAAGCGAAGCAAGACCCAGGTACGTCAAGGGGGTGACTAACGCTCCAGCCTGCTGCCCTGGCCCGTGGCCCGGAAAGGCAGCGGGGGAATTGCACCAGGTACCAAGCAGCTCAAGAGGGGTGACGGCACCACTACACTCTTAAGACCTGTTCTCAGGACCCTTCACCAGCTTCATCGCCCTTCTCTGGACACTCTCCAGCACCTCAATGTCTTTCTTGCAGTGAGGGGCCCAAAACTGAACACAGCATTTGAGGTGCTGCCTCACCAGTGCCGAGTACAGGGGGACTAACAATTTAAGGAATGAGAAAAGCCACAATATCTTGCTAGAAACTGAACGTCAGCAGCTTGGAATAAATACAAGACTTGACTTAAATCATGGTTAAAAGATTAATATTTACAATTGTGGGGAATATAATAGAAATACTTTCTCCTTTATTTTTTTTTTTTAATAGCAGCAGTAATTCCTTTAGATACAAAATAAAAGAAGCAACAAAAACAAGAGGGTGTTTTTACGTCTTGCATCAGTATTCTCTACGACTAAGCAATAAAAGTATCAGTCAGTACACAGTACTGATTTGTATTGCTGTGCTTTGTTAAAATCATTATTGTACTTCTGATAAAGCAGCTGTAAGGATTAAAAAAAAACAACCAACCAAACCAACCAAACAAAAAAACCCAAAACAAAAAAAAAAAAAACCAAAGACCCAAACCAGAAAAGTGATGAACACTTAAGAACGAAAAGATGATTAAACGCTCCTTATTAATTCCTGTAGTTTATCTCTATTTTATTCAGACTTTTATTGTACATTTAAGAAGCATCCCCATTGGGATAAACATTCAATGTAAGTAATTAAAACAGTTATTGAGCTAGAGGAGGTTTCTTGGGAAAATTTAGGAGGCACAGCATTTCTTATAGCATGCTTAGGAGTATGTTTGTTTTACAAGACTTGAGGAAGGTACACGTTCAGCTTGTGTTTTTTCCTTGTCTGTGATATAATACCCAGACATATGATCTTGTACCATTTTTATATTAAACACATCTTAGGATATATTAAAGAAATAATCACAGAAATAATCATAAGAATCATAGGAATAGGCATAGGCTGTCTATCAATATCAACTTTGTACTTTACATTTTCTTACTGAAGGTACATAAAAGCAAGATAATTAAATAAAAAACATGGAATTCACAGTCACTTGATTATCTGCCTAGTTTATCCAGCTTAAATGGGATTGAGATGAATAGATAATATCGGGGAGTTGGTCTGTAAATATATGAATACATTTGGAGAAAATTGTAAAGCTCTACATGCTTGACAGGAAACAAAACTTTAACAAATCTCATAAAACAGTGCAGTCAAGAGAGAGAGTGCTGAAGTTATCCTACAGGTTGATGTTAAGAAAATGAGAGAGTCAAAATAGTCAGAGAAGATAAAAGAAACACAGTGATGAATTAAAAATAAAACCTAAACCCATAAGTGATTGTAGTTAAAACATAATTGCTATTTTTTTTTTTAGTTGATCAGAATGAAGTTCCTTGAAAATCTGTACATTGTGCAGACAAGGTAGATTTCATCTATTTTGTGTAAGACTGCCAATACTAATTTGGTTTTGATTTTCTTTTCATTAAAATCTATGCAATATTTATTCCATCAGGATTCAAAATTATTTTCCATTGACATTTCATAATTTCTAATGTTATAATTTTCAGTGGAAACTTTTGAATTTGTAATTCAATTAGAAATTGAAGAAATTAATTTTTTTTCAAAAATAAATTTGTTTTCTAAAAATCTTTAAGCAGCTATTTCCCATTGCATTATTGAGAAAAAAAAAAGGATTATTTCCTATTTTGAAAAAAGTGCATTATAAACAAAACTGAAACATAAGAATGCAAGACAATACTGACATAAAAGTGATTAATAAAAGCTCAATATTTAAAAAAGTAGCTTAATAGAAGAAAAATGGGGATTTCTTATCTGCATGATAATAAATTTTTATCTGTAATAATATAGGCCTTCTGAAATCAGGAGAACCAAGGTCAGATGAACAGTGTTCCAAAAATGTAGTAACTGCCTGTACTGGACTTATTTGGATGAAATTGCTTCCAAGCATCCCAATAAAAATCGCTCCACATACAATACTCCTTGTCTTGCACAATGGGGACTGCTCATTTAACATAACTCCAGAAAAACATAAGAGCATAATCTATCAATTTCCACAGAACAGCCTTCTTACAGGGTCTCATTACAGGACTTGGTTTAACAGCACTTTAAATGATGGGATTGAAGGTGCCAGGTATTAGTGTCATTAGGGATGATCATTCTGTGGGTCAAGAAAAGGATATTAAAAACAAGCCAAATGGGTAGTAAAAAAGCATTAGGCAAAGTGAAATAGTGAAATAATGAACAGTGAAGTAGAGGCTTAGCTTCCTCTGGTCAGGAGCAGCATAGCAAGTGTGTGTTCAGGCTGGATTTTGAAGGTCATGTGCATGTTATAGGTAGGTTATAACTGCAGCTGGGGTAAGCTTTTGGCTGTTGACCCACTCCTCCTCAGAGGAAAAAACCTTCTCCAGTGCACAGGGCATGCAAACATCATGAAGCAGCAGCTGCAATTCAACAGTCCCAGGACTGTGCTTCAGTGAGTTTCAATCCTTGGTGGGATTTTCTCCCTAAATATTTCTGCCGAACTATTACTAGAACTGAATCTCACAATCTGGCCCTATCTCTTTTTAAATAAGCTCTTGCTACCAACAAAGTATGTCATCCTGTCTCAAGATGGGTACTAGGTGACAATTAGACATGGCTCCTTAAGGCAAATCTAAATTTTGAGGACTACTTGTCGTGAGGGCATGTTTTAGCATTCCATCTTAAACTGAATGCACTAAAAGAATAGAATCACAGAATCATAGAAAAGCCCAGGTAGGAAGGAACCTCAGAAGATCATCTGATCCAAACTTTTACGTGAAAGAGAGCCTAGATGAGATTATCTACCACCTTGTTCAATCACAAGCTCTGAATAAACTTTCTTTGGTACTATTTTAGTAAATTTAAGGCAGAAGAGATCACAGTTATGACCTAGCCCGGCCTGAGTCCAGAATCAAGGCCAAAGCACTCTTTGTAACAATTCATTCTCTAAATTTAATAGGTATTCTTGACCTAGATTATTATTATTTTAATCTTCCTGACAACATAAGTTTTCAATGAAGAGGCCATTATGAGTTTACAATGGTCTTGTCTTCATCAACACACTCAGATTAAAGCAAAATTCTCATTTTTCAGGCTTTTCACAAGCTACTCCTGGAAAAGATTAGAAAAAAATCTTCAGTTTTCATTTTACTGGATGAATTTATTAACTTTGACAAATAAATTTCTTTGCATATATAGGTACAAAATATTTTCCTATAAATATAATTCTACTGAGTATATCCTATTTTTAACTACCCATAACTTGAAAAATTTCTAGCATTACTGGATTTTTTGGCTATGTTAATACAGTTCAGCTTCTCAAAACTAGCTGAACTGTTTTCATTACGAGGATCAGAAATGTAACTGAAATGAAATATACTGAGATGCAGAAGGGTTGACAGGGTTAACACAAACTGTTTAGTAGAGGATTTCACAGTAGCCCCTCAAACTTTGAAATGTAAATGACCAGCTTTTGCATCCAAAGCTTGGCTTGATCTGACAGATGTTCTGAGACTTTTTTGGATAGATCAGACTTTGTTCAAAATGAAGTCAGGAGATGGTTATCTATCTCATTTATATAGCTAAAGATCTAGAAAAGGAATTAGATATAAATTCCCATATTCTTTGTCCTTAGAAATGTTCCTTTCTTCCACTATATAAAAGAAAACATAGAGTAACAAACAGTGTGTGTAAATAACTTAGAGGTTTGGGAGCAAAAAACTGCACTCCAGTTCCCATTACACTGAGATGTTACTGATTTAGTTTGGTGATAGGCACCTAAGCGAGTAGAAAAAGAGAAGGGAAGAGCCACTGTCACAACGTAAGGATCAAATCCCATGGATGCCATCAGCCTAAGGTTTGAAGGTGATACTAATAGTTATATGGGAGCTAAACACATCAGGTATTTGAAAAAAGGATCTCACGATTTTCAAATTTTCCTGTATTGAGACAAAGGTTCTTCAGCAGAAAACTTGCAATCTGAAAGCCTTTGTGTCATATTTAGTAGGATTGGGGGGGGAAAAAAAAAAAAAAAAGCATAATATTAGCTACTTGATGTTAGTGTTATTATTGATGTTACTGAAACTGACCTGCTACTGAAATCCATGCATAGGTCTATTTGGTGCGAGATAAATGCTATTATTACACCAGCATTCATTTAGTTCTATATTTATTTTTTAAGTCCATAGCTAAACAGAGAAGACCTCGCTAATAATTTTCTTTTTCCTTTTCTTTTTCTTTTTTCCTTTTCTTTTTCTTTTCTGTTTTTTCTTTTCTTCTCCTCCCCTGTTTTAATGAGAAGTACTTCTAATTAAATTAGAACATTCTAAGCATAGCATATTTTGCTACAGAAAGGTTAATGTTAGGAGAACATTCTGTCTTGCACAGTTAAGAAAATCTCACTTGGCATGAGCGATTAGAAAATTTTCATCAACACAGTCTGAATAAAAGGGCTACCACATGTAGGTGATGGATTACTCTTCCAATGCCAGGCAGAGTTCATTAGTTCTTGTGCCTTCAGGGCCTCATTCCAGGTTTGAGCTCTCACGTGACAATACAAATTAGGGATACACAGGGTTGTAATGACATATTCAGTCCTTGCTGTGCACAATAGCCATGCATCTGCAGCAAGTGGCAGAACGTTTGTCAGTTTGAGGAGGCTTTATGACGCACAGAAGGCATCCTGCAGCTAAGTCATTTGGCTGAACTGACAGCTACCGGTGACTGTATTACTCTAATGCATGTTTGATCCTTCCAAACACAGTCTCCCATTAAGATACAAGGCAGTTTTAATTTTTCATCCAAGTGTTTATTAAACATACTTGGCCAAGTTCAGTGATTATTTACCTGTGTCTTGGTGTCTGCTGTTGCAGTTTGTTTCTTTGTTGCAGTTTTTCTTCTGTGTAGTTTTCCCTTTTTATTTTTCTCTTTCTTGGATTAATTTGTGCTGTAAGAGAGTCCAGCTGTTTCTGTAGTTGCACTTAGAGAAAAAAAAGACACTTGGAAGTTTAATGGTGTGTAATATACCTGCCTTTGCCAAGCTTTTCAAGGTTTATGTACATATTTAATTTTAAGGATTGATAACCCAAACCATTCCATGATTCTATGATTTTTACATAGAATTTTCATAGGCTATAGGAGGAATATTTTATACAAGCAACGCTATTGATACCAGTTGTTCTTAAAATACAAGTTGAAGACATCATTGTGTGCACTGTACCTTTGTGATCTAACTCTTAAAATTTGTTCTCAAATTGGCTAGTTTAAACAACTGTGGAGTTTTATGCCATTTGTAGAGAAATGCAATTTCTTGTTCTTCAAGGATGATTCTTTTCAGTTATGTTCATTCTTACCGATTGACTTGTAGAAAAAAATCTTCAAAAAGAACAAAGTCATAATCCAAGACCACTTGCTTTTCAGCAGAAATAGAATTTTAAAGACTTGGAAAATGTGGCTGGTAAGGTTAACTAATAGATAAACTATTTTCTAAACCTTCAATGCAAACACATTGATTTTGAGGTGAATATGATCCCTGTTGGCACGTATATGAACACATGCAAGTAAATTTATTTGGCTCAAAATATTTAATCAACTAAATTTGCTGTTGCAAAAACCCACCAAAACCCAATACCAAACATAGTCATGAGACTGAGAAATAAGAACTGATGTTTCTCTCCTACTGCTTTCACTTATCTTGAAATAACCAAAACATCTTTAAAAGATTCTTTGTAATTTATATTCTGTGCTTTCAGTCTGGAAGAAAAGTTATATTCCCATGACCTTCACAACTGTGAAAGCTAGAAATATTTCTAAATCAAAATTGAGATTTGAAGTCCCATGCACTGGAAATAAATATTTTAACTGAAAATTTTGAGATAAATAACATGAAGGGTAAACTTCCTAACATAGACAAACTGGGCTGTACTAAAATTATTGTATAGAAAGGAACACGTGAAATAATAAGAAGCTAGTAGACAGTATACAGCAACTATAAAAAGGTGTTATTTTAGAAGAAAATTATATATTATGCACACATGTTATTATGTCATGTCTGTCAGAGTATAAGGCATTCAATTGCTTATAATGTCACATTCATACTGCTAATAATTGGTGCCTCATATTCAGTAGGAAAACATTGTCAGTTTATTTGTGGTTTAAACAGTTCATTCTTTTTCCAGAATCCCACTCACTATTCTGTATAAACATAATATAATTTCCTGAATTCTAAATAATTTCTATGTTGAAATGACTTTCCATACATTTCTAGGAAAGTTCCTTCCAACATCGACAAAATACCAAAACTTTTGTTGTGAGAGTAAAATAATAATCTAAATAGAATATTCAGACCTCTATATAAAAAAAAAAAATTCTCAGGAATAGTCCTTACCTATGCTCTGCCTAGATCCATCTTGGTATGACCCTAGCCTTTCTCCTTAAAACACTACTATTTATTTTTTCTTTCAGTCCTCAACCAAAAACCATCTACAACTTGAAAATATTACATTCCTATATTTAGCTCTCCAACACAACTTCCCTTTCTTGCAGTAATCCTTGCAATTTCTTTCTAAACCAACCTTTCCTAGTCTCTGAACCAACACCTGAAAATGGATGTGTGAAACTACGGTTAGTGCGGCAGCTGCAACCCGTACAATCGCTCCCAAACATTAGCCAGACTAAAACCTTCCCAGCAAAGAATACTATGCAGGATAATGACCTTTATTTGGTTTCTTAGCTATGTTTTCAATCTCATGACAGGTTCGATACTGGTACAGTTGTAGTAAAAAACCCACAGCCTGACCTAAGAGTGCGCAGTGTCAGGACTTGTCTGGGCTTGTTTTGGCCTGAACGGGTTTCAGGGTTGTTCAGCTGTGACAGGAGTTACCCAGTAGTCAGGTAGTAGTGCACGAATTTACTTTGGTCTGGTTTTGGGTTATAGTAATAACAGGTAGTTATTTTGCATAAAATTGAATTCTCTACTCCTGAGTGAAATGTGGCAGGAAAAAGTGTAGGCACAGGATAATACCAGGAGGTTCCAGTCTGTACATGCAAATTGTAGTGGTTAAGCAATGATCACTACTGGTGGGCAACCTTGTAAACCAGATAAAACTGATTTTAGAGATTAAAAAAAAAAAAAAAAAGAGGGAGAAATGGAATAACTGGGAATCAATGAAAAGACAGATCACAAAAGCAGACTGTTCTAATATAACATAAAAATTATTTTGAATGCCACAGACACATTTTGAGCCAGAGATATCACCAACAAAGTGATTAGAGGGTTGGGAAAGACAGGCAAAGAAAAGAAAAGTGCAAATTGGACCAGAGAAGTGTAGCAACAATTCTCTCAGACCAAACTCCATGATGTCTTACAAGGCAGCCATGGCAAAATGTCCTAACTGCCCAAATTGCTAGTTTAATAATGCTTACTCACAGCTAATCTGGCAGGGTTTGTACACAAGGGAACATTGGATTTTTCTCTGTAGTGCTAGATCTCTGTCATCTCTTACTGATAGGTTTTTATTGAGTGGTAGAAAATTGTTTGTAGGATTGCAATTGTTCAGTTTCTTTCTTCCGTAGCCTTTGCCTTCCTCCTTGTTTCTTGCATTGCTCTGACTGGACTTGCCATGAGTTTATATTTGCTTGGCAACAGCATCTGGGACATTCTTATTTCTTGCATGAAATACACTTTCTTTCCTCTCTGATAATTTTTGTGTCTTTTTAAGATTTACTTTCATATATATAAATTCCTGTGGTGGACACAGTTCAGACCTCAATTCAAGTTTTCTTAAAGGCCAGTATTAACTTTGGTTTCAACCCAGTTTTAATTAACCAAAATGTTGATATTTTTTTTAAATGAAAAATTCAAGAGTTGATTAAAATTCTCAGGATCAGGATATTCATCCAGATGAAAATGGTACTTATATGTATTTATCTCTTAGTTATGCACAACCAGTTCAGTGAAAAATTGGACATGATTTAAAATTAGGAATATGTCATGATTTCTGTTTTGGTTGATGAAAGAAGCAAAATTTCTTAGATAACTGTCCTATATACACAAAGCTATATCCCCACTCACACACACTTTATAATAAATTAATTTTAGGTGTTTTATTCACATGTAAATCTATCAATGTTTTGTGCATCACTTCTTGGCCCAGCATCTCTCAGTCTTTTATCAATTTTCACCATGATAACTTCTCCACCAGCAATCTGAAGCTGTAAATAGGCTTGCCCTGTGGTCTCCGCTAGCTACATTTCTGGGAAGCAAAACAATTTGAAGTTTCTGTTGCTTCATCCAACAATACCAAATCCCGTACTACCCAGGTTATCTCTTGTGGAATAGTTTAGTTTCTGAAATAATGGAATTTAGTTCATTCTTCAGCTCCTGATTTAGCAGGTCTCTGATCTCTCCAGCTGCTGGAGTTGCCTTGCCAGTGGGAACAGGCAGGAAACTTTACAGGCAGCTTGGAGTTAGAGCGGGAACATCAATAAAGAGCTGTCTGGGACCCTTGATTACACAGGACTGGAGGTTTCCTCCAGATATTTGCTCCTCAAATTCTTGCCAGGTAGAAACTAACAGAAAGCAAAAGATGAGCTTCGGCAGTTATGAATGCTGAGCAAGCTTTAAGATGCTGATTTTTGTAGGAGGATACCTAATGCAGCTTTTATCCTTTATACCTTTTTGTACCCTTTGACATTCAGTGCAAAGTATAAATATCACTAGAATAACCATTTTGCTAAGTAATTTCCTTTCCTTCCTTAAAAGGGAGGAGAGAGAAGCTGATGACAGAAGGTTTTTTCTCCTTTGTCTTTTAATCATTGTTTCCGTGTCATTGTCAGTAGCACAAAGAAGAATCTGGTTTTCTATGTTTTTGGTAACTTCAAGAAAAGTCAGGCACTAATTCGTTCATATACTTAAAGCCCATTGTATTATTCTTAAAAGCGACCAATATATATTTAAGAAAGCATGTCCCCATAATAGTAGTAGTATTTTCATTTTTTCATCTTGCAAACTAGAACTATGTGTGTTTTCTTCTGTGTTAACTGCTGTAATCATAGTGATGCCACTATGAGTCATCTACAGTAGTATTTCCATAGTCTGTGACTTTCAGAAAATTTTTCTCCTTGCTAAGTTTTATGAGATATGGGAGATATAGAGGTATTGTTGTGCACTGAAGAACTCCCCACTGAAGTACATGCACATATATATGTATAAAGGAAAACCAATATAACATCAGAGTATGTATTTTGACAAAGGGACTAAAGTATGTATTGTTCTGGGGGGGTGGGGGCGGGAAGGAAAATAACATCTTTATCAAAACATGCATTTAGAATATGCATGCATATATTGAGGAGAAAAAATAATGGACTTAGAGAAAATAAAAATAAATTACTTTTTTGCCCTAAAGATATATTTCAACCTTCAAAATTTTTCCTTTCTGATTTGGGAGAAAATGAAGGATTTTCCTTTTTATTTCACTGAAAAATCTGGGAAAGAAATATTTCTGCCACGGCAAAGCCATACTTATCAGATAAGATACTCTATTATAAATTCAGAGAGCTCTTTTCAAAAAGCCCTTATACACTAGAAATTGAACTTTTCTCTATGACAGCCCAAGTGAGTAACCAGCAATAATGTATTATGAGCACCCAGCCTTGCAACGCTGGAACTTTTACAATTTGTACCAAATGATTAAACTATACATTGGACTAGATAGTCATTACGAGAGATAATTTAGTCTTGTAGTTCTGATATTCAAAAGAATAGAAGAGAATTGACTGTTGACTTGCTTCTCAGACTGCAAGATTAAGACATAAATACTCTAGGAAAAATATTGACATGGTCAGAGCATCTGGAGACTCTACTTCAAATTCCTATTCCAAACTGAGTTTCAAAGACAGTTTTTTAAGTTAGGTATTCCCCTCTTCAGGTGAGGTTGTGGATATCTAGTGAATATTCAAACAGAATATTTTCATGGAAGTTCATCTTGACCTTGAATCCAATGTGCTAAGCAAAATGTTTTACAATAAGTTAAAAGAGTTCTTGATAGTTTCTACTTATTTTAGATGCCTCTGTGTGTGTGTGTGTGTGTGTATATACAGACAATCAGTCCATGAGTGAGATATTGTCCTTAACATTACAGAAAAAGGACTGTTAGAATAATGCGGCATGAAAATGTATAAAGTTCCATACATGTTCTGTTTAGACTTTTATCTCTAATGCTGCAAACACAAGGATAGTAACCTCATTCCTTAAAATAAACTAGGGTATGCCTCCACCATCCTTTGCTGAGAAAAATAGCAGGAGTTATTCTGGTTGCTTTTTGCCATTTTAGGATTCCCCTTTGTTTGGGGAAAAATCCCACAGGCAAGGGAAAGTACTTTTATACCAGATTTGTGTCAACAGATAAGCACAGCACTCCACAAATGTGATGTCTGAGACATTGTACTATCTAGTGGTATTCTTTTCAGATGGTTAAAAGGAATATTTTTTTACAATTCTGGCATTGCGTCAAAGATAAATTTCCAAATAAGTTTTGTGGGTTTCTTTGTTTAAACCCATTTAAAAAATCAAGAGATTTACTATAATAGTGTAGAAAGAGAACAACTTTTAACTACTACTTCCTTGCCCTTTCATTTGATTTTGATTGTAGACATTAATAGAGGAAAATAATGTTCTGACCATAGACATACAATTTCTTTTTATAACATTTTATAACAAATTATTATTATTATATTATTATTATTATGGTTGTATTTTCCTACCTGCTTATCCCTTTATAAATCAAACTCCTGCCTTTTTAACAAAACTATTATCCTCTTGGCATTTGTATTCATAGCAGACATGCTTCAAAGTCACTATAAAGCTATTGTTAGCCCTATGATTTAAAATGTAATAACAGGAAAACACTGGAACTCAGAGTGTCTTGTGCATGTGTTACAGAGAAGCAAATGACATTGGGTATAGCCCTCACACTATCACCCTCACAGTAATGGAATTGACTGATTGCTTATTGTCATGCTCACAACTGCGCATAGAATGCAATTATCTATACAAAGCTTTTGGGATTTGAAGGTGCAAGTAGAATAAATAATACTTCTTATAGAAACAATTCATAGAACTCACTGACTAAAAGTTTTAGCATCTAGACTTAAAATTCACTTTCTAAGGGAAATGAGACCAAATAATTGTGCCTTGCTCTCTCATTTAAATAAAGGGAAAAGAGGCAAGTAAAAGTTTCTTCAACAAAACCCACAAACACATTTGTATTGCTCACTGATTTTGGTATAGAGAGAGGAAAAAAAAAAGGTTGAGAAAAAAGAAAGAGAGAAACAAACATACAAACAAAACCCCACAAGCTTTCTAGGGTTTCAGTTTATTCATTAAGTACGTGATATAAAGGACACTGAAGTTATTGGGTGTATTTCCATTGGATTGAGGAAAGCAATGGAAACTAAATCACAGCAGAGACTTGTAAAGTGCTAACAACACCCCATCAGAATACAGATAAGCAATAATTAAATCTTTAAATCCCATATTTCTTACAAGGAATTTAACCTGATCTGTAAGTAAAATTGATAAGAGGTCTCTTCACTCTGAGAAATTTCAAACCAACAAATGTGATTTCTCATTCCATTGCAGTTTAATGTAAATTGTATAAATAAATTGTATAAAGATACATAATTTTGAGTAGTACATGGTAGGAACACTGAAGCTAGTGACTACAGGTACTGTTGCTGTTAAAAACAAACAAAAACCCAAACCCCACTCCATCCTAAAAATAAATTATTCAATATTTTGAGTATATAGATAACATGAAAAGTGAATAGATTTAGAATAGACTAGAAGATATGTATTTTTCCAATGAAAAGTTTTTAATCATCAAGTTTTAGTTTTGTTCCATCTTCTTTTCCTCAGAGATGGCCTCTCCTTGTCTAATAGAGGTGGTATTTGGGGGTGCGGGTTGGTGGGGTTTTTTGTTTGGGTTTTGATTTTTTTTTAAATAGGTGTATAAAGGAGAAAGAAGAAACAAGAAAAAAGAGAAGGGCCAAATCATATGCATAGTTCCAAGGCTAAATTTCCAAAGACACAGCTGTTTATTGTCCTCTGAAGTCTGGCATGGAGAAACAGGCCTTACTAGACCATATGTTTATATGCACTTTATGCATGTAATTTCCTATTTTTTTTCTTACCTTTTTAATAAATTAGCCAGGTTAAAATTTATTAATTTGCATTTTATTTTCCCAATCCACAACTTTGCATCAACTGAAACAATTAGTCTATTCATGAAATTATTATGAATAGGGAAAAACAGTCATACAAGGAAACAAGCAAACAAAAAATCCAAACAAAAATCCAAGAGAAATCTGAATTTATGCATTTGGTAAACAGATGCATTTGGTGAACAGATGTTACTGGGAGAAGAACTAGGAAAACTGCTGTTTCGAATAGCTTTGGAATACCTGTTTTCTCTTTGTTCAATTCAGAAATAGCTCGCAGTGGTGAAGTGTCGTGTATAATCACGATGTCTCTTTAGATGTCCAACAATCTGACAAGAATAATTCACTTTAGGATTTTATTCTGACATTGAATCTAAATCCTTGTTAAAACTGAACCAAATGTGAACAAGGCTTCTTTCTGTTCCTAGGTATAAGGTAAACTACTAATGCCCCCAGAGGCTACTTTACTTTGCAGGAGGAAGGAGGCAAGAATGTTTTTGATTCCTGTCCTTGGCTCTGAGCTACATTTCATCACATAGAGTCTGGCCTTTTCACAGCCAGGATATGCAGAGGGCATGGTATAACATGATGTGAAAATGTGCGACAGAGGCAAAGTGATACAGCATAATTACCATGAAAACCATCAAAAGAACATTACATATTCTGCAAACACCAGTTTGCTTATATATAGCACCTAATCAGCTAAAAGCGGTTATTTCTAATTCTCCAGATCTCTTGACCATAGATAGCTGGAAGCCTGCGAAATATTGCTCTGAAAGTGCCAACAGCTGAGAACATCCAAATGGCTTGGACTTTTTCACACTTGCTAGTAGAATTTTAAGTAACAGAGACACTCAGAATGCTTTTCTTTTGTATTGTCTGATTTATTTATTTATTTAGTTATTTTTGATAAATGCAGAATATGGACACCTCACCCAGAGTATTAAGGATTCTATAGTGCATTTGATTTAATTTTTCCTTTTACTTCCCCTGTAACAAAAACCGTACTGTTTTGAAGAGAGAAAAATATGATTATTTTTTTTTAACAGTGAGCTTCAAACTTGACTTTCATATGAAGAAGATACCTATGATTTTATGAACACAATTTATAAATATTATTCTCTCATGAACATGGTGCATAAATAATTTTAATTGCATACATTTGTGTGTAATTATTTAATAATGTGAATGTTTTGAAATGATCTTTTACACTGGCAATGATAAAACACAAAACTCCCATGTTTGTTAGTTTGTTTCAATAACAAGGAGGGGTTTTTTCCTCAGAAATATAGATATTTTAATGGTGGGGGGGAAGGTATTAAAAATATGAAGTCAATGAGCTTCTTTTTGTGTGAAATATCATTTAACATTGCTGATTCAAGAAGTTCAGAAAAGATTCAGAGGAATACAATTTTTTTCCAATATATTCTGGGGGGCCTTTTCAATCTTCTCACACAAGGATTCTACTCTAAGCTTTGCCAAATCTGGGTATGCCGTGATGTGGAAAAGTACAGACAAACTGTAATGAGAAACATACTTTTCAGGTTTTTACATTCTTTTGAGGGTATTTGATATTAATTGGAGAAAAAACTTTTTAGAATACTGTTTCAGAAGGAAGAAGGAGACAGAAAAGTTATCATTTATCTACAGAGAAGTTTTACTGCTTATATGTTGCATAAATATTGTCCAGTTTAGCTATTCCAATGTAAGAACTACTAGAAAGCTTCAACAGTAGGAATTCTTTAACTGGATTCAGTTAAATACTTTGATGATGCCCTTCTGTTTACTTTGCATCTAGAATTGGCACTGGAGGTTTGCAACTGAGAATAGGTATAAAGAAATCCATCCAGCAACATCAGCCAATATGTAGTGCTTAGCCATCTGTTTATGTTTACTACTTGACAAATGAAATCACCATTGCCTATTTCAGGGAGAATAATCATATTTTTCTATACCTCACGAATGCATGATAAGCAAATCTGCATGGGTTTGGTTTGTATTAATCTGTCTAGATCTGGGTTCCCCAGTACTAGAAGGGCATTGACTAACTGGAGCAAGTTCAGCAGAGGACAGCAAATCCAGCGGAGGGCCACCAAGATAATTTGGGGCAGAAACATAAAGTGTAGAAGGAGAGGGTGACAGCTGGGTTTGTTCAGTTTGGAGAACTGGGTTAAGGTTAAGAAGGGATTTCAGTGCTCTCACCAAAAATCTAATGGGAGGACATAGAGAAGGCCAAGCTAAATTCCTCTTGGAGGTGCACAATGAAAGGTTGAAAAGCAAGGACACAAGTACCTCAAGAAAAAATCTAGTTGGATATTTAAACCCCCCCTGAATGTAATGACTAATGATCTAATATTGAAGTTAGCTAAGATTTGATCAGGAGTTTGGACCAGAAGACCTCCAAGGAACCTTATAACCAAAATTATTCTGTGAAATCTGTTTTAAAAAAATGAAATATAACAGTACATATAGTACAAAGGCATCTTAGTGCTTAGGAAGTGTTCATATCTGTTTAATAAATCACACTTTCTTTCCCCTTTTAGTGTTGAGACCGCCAAGTAATCTAAAATGGGCATTTCTGAGGGGGTTTTTTTCTACATAGGTAGAACATCATACTTTTGAACATCACAATTTCATAGAATCATAGAATCACAGAATGGTTTGGGTTGGAAGGGACCTCAAAGATCATCTAGTTCCAACCCCCCAGCTGTGGGCAGGGACACCCTCCACTAGAATTTGACACTGAAGAAACTATAGCGGTGATATAGCTATTTTTCTGTTCCTGATTCTCCAAGAGGTTGCAAATTTCACTTCTGTAAGTACTATTCATTGTGAGCATTTCTTCTAGAGCTAGATGATTTGTTTTGTATATTGCAATATTTGATTGTGCTTAAACTGCTAATTCAAAAACTTATTCTACTGGCAATGAGTTCTGGGCCTATAAGTGTACAGATTGCAGAAACGTTCTATTTTAGGCTGTTGTACAGATTATCTTGAAATTAACTCTACCATGGTACAATATAATTCAAATACACACTCTGAATTTCATAAATTTGTTAAAAAAGTTTTTGATGTAATCTTCAAAAACAAATTTGAGGATGAGTCTTCATAAATAGAGCAGCCTCACATTCCAGACATGTCTTAAGTATTCTGAGATTATGAATACTCATTGAGAAAGCCAGCAATGACCTTCTTTTAGTATTCTACAATAACTTTTGTTTTGATAGATGACTGCTCCATTTCATTTTTTATCTGAGCAACTTAAAGCCCAAGACATATGTTAAACCACCCACTATTAATAGTTTTAACTAAGATATTCCAAGTAATGAGTACCACAATTTAATAGGTATATATTTATTGTCATGTATACAGTGTGGCTGAGACAACTTAGTTGTGTGAAGTTTTGAAACCATTTTTAAAGGAAACTTTAATTAAAAAATAAATACATGACATAACAAAAATATCTATAACAGCCAATAATTATCATGCAAAGAAAACAAAGCCTCCCACTTTTTTCAGTATTCATGAAAAATAAATGGGTTTTGCAAAATGTCCTCAAGATGCACAAATTGAGGAAGCTAATGACTAAGGAAAAGTATCTCTGAAAAGGAAATCCTCTCATGAACTCCATTAAATGAAACAAGTAACATACCAAAAATGGTGATAATTTTAATGCTGTATCTTGTGAAAGAGTAATGTCTTTTTAAAAAATCATATTAAATTATTGAGGAAGATATTTCAAAAGGGTCAAAAGTAGACACTGAGTTTCTGTTGAAAGGTGACAGGTTCTTTAACTCATTTTTGTGGATTCAAAAATCAACATTTCTGGGAGAATGGAGTCAAAACCAATCAACTTTTAAAAGCCAATCAGTGTGGATGAAAGATTACAAGTACAATTCCCTTAAAAAATTACAGCATCTAATAGCCAACCTTTCTGAATTTGTACAATTATATTTCCTAAAAAGGTGTGAGATCGATCCTGTGTAGATCATTAACCTAGAAACAAAGCAGGCAAACATGACTGTAGCAAGGAATTCTTATAATTCGCAGGCAGGAAAATAAAAGGAAAAGGAGAAGGAATAGGAAAACAAGAAGTAAAAAAGAACACTTGGCCAGTACTTCTACACAATTTCCCAAACACTAGGTGGAAATTTAACCAGACATCTGCATTTCAAAGTAAATTTGCACACCCTCATTCACCAATGAGGCAAATTGATTCATTCCCTTTCAGTCTTTTCCCTTCTACCACCTGATAGATAACTCTCAAAGAGCTCTAGCTGCCAGATATGCATCAACTCCTACTAGACAATGAATGAGAAGGTCAACATCACAAAACAAACCTGATGAGAGGCATTCAGCGTGAAGGTCCCTGTCTTTGGAAGTATAGTGAAGGTATTGGTCACAGATGTGACCAAGAGCCAAAACAAAGAGGCAGGAACACAAGAAGGATTTTTGCGGGTGGCCATGCAGGAGGTCCCTGAGTGAAGAAAACTGGTCACCAACTTACGTGTCATGAAAATTTCTGTCTTTTAAAATGAATGAGTGCACAACCAAACTTCTGAGTATCTCTTTATGCAGAAATGAAATTAATAAAGACTATTTCTGCTGTAATAGGTACTGCTGAATCTTCCTGATTGTCAGTTGTTATGTACATGAAAAGTAAAAAGGTTTTTCTCCATTGGTCCAAGATTCTGACATCTGAGGAGTCATCTGCCATGAATTGTAGCTATTACTGATGCCAAAGAACTAAAATTCAAATGATCATTTCATGTTGTCTGACATGAGAGAAAACATAATTGAATTCTAAACAAGTAACATCACATTCTATGAAATGATTGCTGTCTGGATAGCAGCAATAACCCCCCCCCCCCCCCAAAAAAGAGATGCTGCATTTCACACAGAAAAAAGAGCTGGCAAATAAATCAGATGCATTTTTTGTTTAAATATTACATTTAAAAACCCAAACAAAACCACAACCTAACCAAACTGTCTCTCTTTTTTTCCCTTTTTTTCTTCCTTTTTCCTTAGCAAAAAAACTTTTAAAAGTATGGACCAGGGAATAGGCAGGAATATATCTGTAGCTTTCCTGAAGTATTTAAAATATTTAAAAATGAAGAACAAATCAAGAGACCAAGAGGACTCTTCATTTACATGGGAGGCCTCCCTAAGATAATAGTAAGATCTTGGCTCACATTGCAGTATTATTAAAATGTATGACAGTGTTCAGGCCAAATAAATATGGAAAATGATGCCATGTTGGATAAGGACTTTGGTCTAAACTGAGCATTGGCACCCTTTGCTGTGTGTTAGAGTACTCTTGTTGCTAATGATCTGATTGTTTATATGTAAGCCAGGCAACCAACAGTACACTAATTTTGAAACTGCTAATTTGTAGGTATGTGGTATAGAACAGGTTGGGCCATGTATTGAAATCCCTCAATAACCACTTCAAGAAAACCTGGAGGATGAAGTAGGAAACCTTGATGGAAAAAGCCCAAATATTCGAACATGCAGAATTTCTTAGGAATAGATTAATTTACATTAAATACAATATAAATAAGATATTTGCTACATTGGCTGAAAATGGTAATGTACAATATTTTACTTAGTACTCATTTCCTTTTTTAATTAAACATGCTCACTCCTTTGATAACACTCCTTGATATTATTTTTGTTATCAATCATAGACAAAAAGTGATAATTCAGGGTTAATGTAATGGAATAATTCAGAAGGTTATACTTATGGTTTTAGATGGATTGAGTTATAACTGGATGCATGACAGGATATCTTAAAACCAGAAATTTTTGTGTCACCATCATGACTTTTTGATCGTTGTGGCTCTGCATCATCATTTCAGCTCAATACATCTTAGTGATGACTTCAATTAAAGCTAATATGTCCTCATTATGCTCAGAACAAAGCTGTCACAAACAGTTTCTGGAATATCAAGACTAAATTCATTTAAGCATTTTGCTTGATCTAGAAACTAGTACCTCTCTATGGAAGGAAAAGGATATTATGTTTTCAACCAAAGTTCATACAGTTAAAGGGAATTTTCCTCAGGATATAAAAATATGATGGGCCTGAGTCAGGAAAGAATCTGGAGAGCATATAAATCCATATGCACTCAAATATTTCTTAGATATTTTTCTGAAGGATCATCAGTTTAAGATAAAGGAATAAAGAAATCAAATGCTAAATATAAATTTTACAGCCTGTATCTTCTGAAATGCCCAGTCCAATAGACATTCTCAGAGCATTACTGATATGTACTGGATCAATGCTGCATTGCATAAGAACGATTGAGATATATATGCAGAAAAAGAAGGAAATGTACCTTTTATATAGCAATCTGTTGGTTGGAATATGGTGCTGTCGTTTCCACAGAAAAACTGGAGAGTAGCCTCAAGTGGAATATATGATGATCTACTCTCTCCTCTGCTGGTTGCTGTCAGGTAAGCAAAGGTCCAAGTACCAGCTCTGGAAGACTTATCTACTAACCAAATTTTAAGTAAAAAACCCACAAACATCACAATCATTTTACTTAGGAAAAGAAGCAAACAAAACCCGCCCCACCTTCACCATATCTTTAAAACAAAGGCTGCAGGTGGTTGGGACACATTCAAGAAATTGTTCAGGGGAATGGAGCATTATAGGTAAGTCTTCCCCAGCCTAGAGCACTCATGTATTGGTCCACACAGAGCACGCAGCGCTTTGCGCACAGCCTGCTCTGGTTTCGGCTCTGGGGCTGGGTTCAGGCTTGCGAGCAGTGATGTGCCCAGAGGTCTGACAAAGTCCTGGACTGCCCTCCAGAATGAAGTTTTGTGTACCTAAATTTGAGACATCGTTATATTCATTGGCTAATATTAGGATGATGTTTTTGACCTGTATTGAATCCAGATGCTTCCTAAACAAGGAAAATATTAATATATTATGGAAGAACATGAATATTGACTTATTAATGTCATAAGAAGCCTCCACAGATAAGCAAGGAAAATAATATGAACTTCAATACGATAATCGCTGTCTTTGACTTATGCATGACTATTCACTTGCATAAAATTAATCGCTGTCGTGGTTTTACCCCAGCTGGCAGCTGAGCACCACGCAGCAGCTTGTTCACTTCCCGCCCCCCCCCCCCCCCCTCAGTGGGATGGGGAGGAGAATGGGAAGGAAAAAGACAAGACCTGGTGGGTTGGTATAAGGACAGTTTACTAGGATTGCAAAGGGAGAGGGGAAGACAAGACAAAACAAAACAAAACAGTACTTAACAGAGTATACGAAACTGGTGATACAGAATGCAGTTTCTCACCCGAGGACCGTACAACTCAGACCGCACGCTCAGATCTGCCCCGAAACTGGACTGTCCCCGAGCCACGCGTCCTGAAGCTGCTGCTGCCCCTCCCCGGCTAGCCCCCTTTTATGCTGAGCATGATGTCACATGGTATGGAATACCCCCTTTGGCTCGTTTGGGTCACCTGTACTGTCTATGTCCCCTCCCAACTCCTTGTGCACCCCCAGCCGTCCCGCTGGCAGGGCAGTGCGAGGAGCAGAAAAGGCCTTGGCCCCGCGTAAACACTGCTCAACAACAGGTCCATAGAACAAAAACATCTCTATATTATCAGTGCTGTCTCCAGCACAAATCCAAAACATATCCCCACACTAGCTACTACGAAGAAAAATCAATCCTCTCAGCTGAAACCAGGACAATCGCATTCATAAATGCCTTCAGGGTTGCATCTGTCATTAATTGTGACAACAGTTGCAAGTAAAAAACAGTAGTTTGAGAGCATGGCTCAACATAAAAATAGTCCTTGAAATATCTATTGTCTTCAGAGTTTATTAATTTCTCTCTGGGTACTTGCTTAGGATTCATTTCTTTGGAAGTTAATTTTGCATATATGTGTCCCAATGTATTTTAATCAAAATCCCAGTCTGATACATAAAGACTGTTTCCTATGTCAAACTCTCTGTAAATCAAAAACCAACTATACATTTTTATAGAAATGATTTATGCAAAATAGCTATTTGATCCATAATAATAGTCACATGAGAAAGAAACAACAGAGAAAGAAGCCTGAGAACACATGGCAGGAAAACAAATGTAATTACAATCAGCTTTTATTTGTCAGACTTAGAAATACAAAATGTGCATTCACCAAAATAATCATAAAACAAAATGTCCCAGGGTTCCACTCAATTTTATCCCATTCCTTTCTGAGGAACAGATAGGAAGAAAAAAGTAATTCAAAAACAGAAAAAGTGTGAAAAATTGTGTAAAATGTAAATCATTTATTTGAAACATTCAATTGCTGACCCAGTCAGACATATTTACAGCAAAACACCACCTCCTGCATATCCAATTAATGGTTGCCATGGCAAATAAGAGTTCCCACCGCACTGCCTTATTGCAATATGCATGGCAATTGCAAGTTTATCACTCAGAATATTTCCATAATGATATTAGCTGGTCTATCCAGCATCAGACAATTAATTTTGTGAAGCATCAGGTGTTCAATATTTATCCTCATAAAAATTAAATACAAACATTCACATATCACATGGAAATGGATTCCTTTATACATCACCATCCTACTTTCTCTCATTAAACATTTTCTTAGCAATTAGATTATGATGGGGGACAGATTTTTGTTAAGTTTCGTGTATGAAATGGCCCTGATCTCTACCATATTTTAATTTTTGAATAACAGCTAGTTTTAAAATGTGTTCGGATAAATACATTTTGTAAAAAAAATGTTTCATTAACGAGCCTATACGGGCTTGTAAACATGATCCTCAGTGAAATACAACTTCACTCTATTTGTTTTTTAAGGATTTTCCTGCAGGACGACGCTGGATCAGTCAGACCTTAGCATTGCCAGATTTCGTATGAAATGTGTAGGAAGACTTTGCTGCCTCCAAAAATTACATGTTAATAAGGGACCCATCCAGAGGAAAAGTAAAGACTAGTCTGAACTTCTTCCTCTGCTTTGAACACAGGATCACTGTTGTGATCCTTGGCTCAAACCTTTCCCTTCAGAAATGTTTTAACAGTTTTCTTTTAAGCAACATGTGGTGGTCATTGCTATAATCACTATCTATCTATCTGACTCATTGTGCAGTCCAGCCTGGAGAGACAGCTGCCTCCAGGACATTGCTCTCTTCTCTAGGCTATTGTCAGTAGCTGGCTGAATATGAGCCAGCAATGTGCCCAGGTCGCCAAAGAAGCCAACAGCATCCTGGCTTGTATCAGAAACAGTGTGGCCAGCAGGACTAGGGAAGAGATTGTCCCCCTGTACTCAGCACTGGTGAGGTCTCACCTCGAGTATTGTGTTCAGTTTTGTGCTCCTCACTACAAGAACAACATTGAGGTGCTGCAGCGTGTCCAGAGAAGGGCAACAAAGCTGGTGATGGGTCTAGAGAACAGGTCTTATGAGGAGCAGCTGAGGGAACTGGGGTTGTTCAGCTTGGAGAAGGAGGCTGAGGGGAGACCTTATCGCTCTCTACAACTACCTGAAAGCAGGTTGTAGCCAGGTGGGTGTCGGTCTCTTCTTCCAAGTAGCAAGTGATAGGACAAGAGGAAATGGCCTCAAGTTGCGCCAGGGGAAGTTTAGTTTGGATATTAGGAAAAAAATCTTCACCAAAAGGGTTGTCAATCACTGGAACAGGCTGCCCGTGGAAGTGCTTCAATCACCCACCACCCCTCGAGGTATTTAGAAGATGTGTAGATGTGGTGCTTAGAGATATGGTTTAGTGGTGAACTTAGCAGTGCTAGGTTGATGTTGATGATCTTAGTTGGAGTTGACGATCTTAAAGGCCTTTTCCAACCAAAATGATTCCATGATCTCATCTTTTAGTGGGACTCATTTTCTATCTCTGTGAAGCTGTGTCATATGCCAAAATGAATGCTGAAAGTAATCCACTCCGAGAAGACTCAAAGAATAAGAGCAACTAAGAAATCCTCTGGTTCAGAGAAGCTGGGATAAGAAAGTTCAAGGTTATACCCATAGAATGGCTTTTGAGTTTCTGGATAGTCATAGTTTAAATCCTTCAGTAATTCTGAGAGAAGGTACTGGATCTTTAGGCAATTTCTTGTCTTTGAAGTGAGGAGCTTAGTTATAACATTATGGAACCATGCTCCTTCTTCAGCTTAACCTTTCAGTGAAAATGTCTTTTCATAAGAACTGGTAAAGTTAGAGTTGGTAAAATTATTATTATTAATAGCACTAATAGTAGCAATAATAATCCTGGTATTTTGGCCCTTTGACTTTTGGTAAATTTTAAGAAACAGCTGTCATGCATGTGTGTAGCAAACAGAAATCATGTAGTCTCCAAAGCCAAACTTCAGAGCTGGTAATTTTACTCCTTTGAAAATGTGTTCCTATGTCTAGATTCTGTTTTGGTTTGGTTTTTTCCCTTGTTTGTTGTTGTTCTTTGGGTTTTCTTGTGTTTTTCTTTTTTTCCCTCCTTATCCACAGGATCACTTTGGTACACAACTTGGAGTGTAGTTTTATATGAGAAAATATGATCATAATCTTTTTTACCATCTAAGGGAAATCCTATGGAAAAGTTGAAAATTAGGACAGAAATCTTGAAACAATTCTCTTTGGTATGAAATACTTATTAATAATAGCACAACAAACTCATTAAATAATCATAATTTATTTACAGGATAGAAACAAAGAGCTAATTAAAGACAAAGTAATATGATTTGATTTTTAGATAGATTTTTTACTACAGTTGGCATCTGTAAAAAAAGAACAAGCCAGCACGCAAAATCAAGGTTCACTGCATGCATTCTGATTTGTAGCACTCACCTTCAATGTAACAAAATCTGACGCTGGCTGTAGGCAACAGAAGTAGCTGAAAAATCTGGAGTCATTCTCAGCATTTTCAACACAAAATTTTGCAATGGTTTTGTTTTAGTCTTTTGGCACATACTGTAACCAATAGCTTCACTTAGCAATATCCAGCAGTTTCATGGATCAGATTATTTTTTAAATGAATGAAACTACTTTTGCTTGCAGTAACTTCTACCACACCAGCTGTTATTGTTATCACTACTGTCATCATCATCATCATTATCGCATAACTATAATTACATTTAGAAAGATAAATCAAGGGAATGCAGCAGTGGGAAGACAGAGTGCCAGGACATGGGGCTGTCCTTTGTTTCTGAGACTTAACAGTATTGCTTTTTTGCAGTCTGCATTGTGGTAGTTCACTGCAGCAGGTTATTTAGTGTCCTTTGATTATATTTGCTAGAATTAATGGTGATTTCGTGTGTTCCTTTCATGAAAGGTGTAAATAAACAACATTAAATTATCTATTGATATTTTCTACATAAAGTCGAGAATCAGTTTTGATTATATGATAAGTAGTCTCATTGAGTTTGCTTCTTTCATTAAAAATGGAACACCCGCAACTCAGCAGATCTTCCTATTATTTCCATGTAATTTATCTAGGTAAATACAAATTAAAAGCCAAATATAGAAGTAGAAAAAGACACTCTATTCCACTGATTACGAATTGGGTACTTCTGAAATACTAGATTCAGTAATGTGGTCACATGTCCGTTTGAGTCTAGGTATCCCTATAACATGATCAAACTACACTGGCTTGGGGTGGAACTGTTGAAAGGGAAAGGAAAGGAAAAATGTAGATGTAGTTAGTACCATATTCTGCTGTTTATCTCACATTCAGTCACTTTGCATATCACCTGTCCATTTATAGGTCGGTAATGTGAGAGTAGCTACAAAACTAAAACATCATAGAAATTCACATATCTGAAATCTTAGCTTTAAATTTCACCACAAATGTGAATTTAACACCACTTACAATCTGAGTCCCTGATTCTCATTATCTCTACAGGAAACATGAGCATGAACATGAGTGTTTGCCACTGAAAAAACCCACACAAAACATAAAATTCAGTCTCTTGGCTAGACTTCCCTATCTCTTTTTTTTATTCTGAATATTAAATGATTGGGCGAGTCAAAATTCTTGTAATTCTGGAGGAATATTATCAGTTCTCATACTAGTTTTGCAAACTTAAAAAATTCAGGAAAATTGCTATCTTTCTGATCATATAAAGTTCTACATTAAAGAAAACTTTTTTCTAAACATTGTATCTCAAATAATCTCCCTTCCACTTTATTAATAAAAAATCAAATCTAATATTCAACTAATATTTCTTAAATACAAGGGCCATAGTAATGTCCAGTCAAAGCACCGTATCAGTATAGAAGTACATGCTTGTTTCTAGAGACAGCACTAAATTTCCATTTTATGACACATTAAGATTTAGCGTGCAGTCTTTCACGTGTCTGAAGATCTAATCACCTAGTCACTCCTTGTTTAGACCTCAGAGATAAGAAGGTTATGAAGAGGCACTAACACTGTCATCATCCATTCACAGATTCAGATAGGTGAGATAACATGAAAATTTAAAGAATAAGTTGTTTTTGGCCTGGAATAATTGTTAGTTTTCTTCATGATCTCCAAAAGCAAGGTAGAACTTGAAGATTTTTTTTTTTTTTCATAATGAGCGATAGTACTATTGAGTCAAAACATCTCTCATTACTTCTCTTAGGCTTCTCTTCGTGTCACAAACAAATATATTCCTTACCTAGCACTCTACAGTTCAATAATGTAAACTTTAGAAGTACAGTTTTAAAATTATTTATTTTTACATTTTAATGACTGTTTAATACTTACTCACATTGCCCCTAAAAAAGCTGAACGTAAAAAGACTCAATATTCTGATAAACTACAAACATTTCACTTATTTCATTTTAAATGTAAAAGCAATGGTTGTGGTAATGAAACTTCAAGTTAACCACTGACAGCTATAAATATGCAGAAAGGTTGCCAAAAGTATAACAAGAACATTATTTAGAAAACTGAATAGCTTTTAAACTGGCAAAGTCTTTGCTTCTACAGATTGACAAATTCATTGTTTGAATGTTAAACAGTACAAATGCTGACAAAGATCATGCACATCTGATCTTCATCTGAGAAACAGAAAATGTTTATTTACCTAAGCTTTTATTCAGTAATACATTTAATATAAATTTAACATATAAAGTGCTCAAGTGCTGAGGAGATTGAATTATATGTTTATACATTTTGTTCAAAAGGGATTAATTTATCTAAGTAACCATTGTTAAATGCTGCATTGTTGGCCCCAGTTCTCCAGAAAATATAGGTAACGAATCACCTGGCACACTACTGCTCTTCTCTTACTCACCCATGAAGAAATAGCATTAAAAGCCATCTTAAGTTTGTTCACAGAAGGATATTGAATACAGTGATATAGTATACTTGGATCGTGAGCAATAGCAGTATGAAACCTAGAGCTATCTATTAGCATCTGTAGACTAATAAAGGAAAAATGTTCAAGGTTTCTCTCATTGACTAGAAGAAAGTCCTCCTCCTGTTCTTTTAAATTTCTTCCTTGCCCTTTTTTGATTATGTCCTTACAGCCTTCAGGGCTTTTCTGCTGTCAAAAATTAAAATATACGATTATTTATAGCACTGGGGCGGGGGGGGGGGGGGGGGGGGGGGGGAGGGGGGAAGTGTCAGGAACTCCTGGGCATACTAATTTATTTTTCTCTTTTTCATTTAAGACTTTTCAGACCATTTCCTAAAATCAAATTTAGCTACATGAGTTAACGCCTCACGAATATGAAGAATGTCTTCTACATTGCTACAACCCCTTTGCTGTGTGAATTGTCTGGTCTTCAGAGAACTCTTGCGGATCTCTTCTTATTCTGTACTTAGTTAATGAACTTATTGTTAATAGGCAGTTAAAATTATTTAAATATGAATTACAAATAATGCTAGTAAATCTACTGAAAAGAACTAAAAGGTGTTTTTTTTTAAATGAAAAAAATAAAATCGATAGGAAGGTGTCTGGCCTGAGTGGATCATCCATCTATTAACATCTGGATAATACCCCAAATGGGTCCACAAATTGATTTGCTAGAAATGACTTCCCAAAGTAATCTGATTGAATTCAAAGAGGGAAAAATTAAAATGAATGAAGGAAGAAGTGAACTATCTGTGTTTAATCTTCAGTTTCATCAGAAATCGATTAACTAGCTGACTTTGGGTCCAAAAGAATTAATTATACTCAGTCTCCAGTATAATTAACAACACTATGGCCATCTCCCAAAATATTCATTAAACAGTCAGGAACAATATGAAATTCAAATTAAAATTGGAAAAGAGATTAAATAGAAGTAGTCATCTCTAAAAAGAATCATACTACATCTGAGATGAAATCATTTAAGCAATACAAAATATGGAAATACATTTTGTGTTACATTTAATTATCATTAATTCCAGCACTGCAAGCTGGCAGCTATTTTAGGCTCATTACAAAGACAAAAATGGGCTGGAATTTTAATAGAAATCAATCCTCATTGGAATAATGGGAATATGATTCAAACTTACAGGAAGTTTAGTTCTAAAATCCAAGTTTTCTTTTTATTCTAAGTTTAACTGAGAAAATTTGCATTCTGCAGCACATCTACCATTAATGTTGCAAAAACCTAAGAAATTAATTTTTTAGGCACCTAGCTGGGAATGGGAGGAGGGAGAAGAGGGCAGAGAGCAGACGTAGCTTAAATACATGTTTTGGAATCCCTATTTTCCAAATTTCTCAAAACTAGTGTCTGTATCCTGTGGAGCTGAATAATGCTGCCATTTGCCATACTGAATTTATCTGCAGATTTCTGCATGTACAGCTTTTTTCACCCCCTGTAATTTTACCTTACTATATTTGGTATATTATTTGTCTGAATTTCAATACTATTCAGCCAGCAAATTTCTTGCTTTGGATTTTTTTTTTTTTTTAATTCCTGTATCATAAACACTCTCATTTTATCCCTTTCTATAGAAAATAATTGCAGCAGAGCAGAAGTAACATTACATTCAAAGTAAACCATTGTGGTTATTTTTATGTGTTACATCAATGGTTATACAGAAGAAAATACTCAAGAGCAAATCAGTTAGGAAACAAATACCCATCTATGCGTGTCATTAATTATCAAAATTAATCCTTCTATTATTTTACAATTTTATTTTTAAATTAGTTTTTCCTGAATGTACAGAAAGCACCTGCTCTCAATTCTTGATTCATTAAGCAGATCTCATTTTCGCTTACTATTGACACCTTCAATAAGGCTGTATCAAAAATAAATTTGCATGTACACCAAAAAACTGATGGGTTTTTTATAGTTTGGTAGAAAGTCATCATCCTGCATGTCAGCTTTTCTATTCTTCAGCTCTTTAGCTGACTTGACTAAGGACTAATCCGCTGGCAGAATTTTGACACTGCATGCAACAGCAATCATTAGTTGACCCTGGCTGGACGCTGGGTGCCCACAAAAGATGCTCTATCACTCCCCTCCTCAGCTGGACAGGGGAGAGAAAATATAACAAAAGGCTCGTGGGTCGAGATAAGGACAGGGAGAGATCACTCACCAATTAGTGTCACGGGCAAAACAGATTCAACATAGGGAAAATTAATTTAATTTATTACCAATCAAATCAGAGTAGGTTAATGAGAAATACAGTCCTTCAGGAGCAGACTGCTCCAGTGTTGGTCCCCCACAGGGTCACAAGTCCTGCCAGCAAACCTGCTCTGGCGTGGGCTCCTCTCTCCACGGGTCCACAGGTCCTGCCAGGAGCTTGCTCCAGCGTGGGCTTCCCATGGGCCACAGCCTCCTTCAGGTGCCTCCACCTGCTCCGGCGTGGGGTCCTCCACGGGCTGCAGGTGGAATCTCTACACCCCCTCATCCTCCCTCCATGGGCTGCAGGGGGACAGCCTTTTTCACCATGGTCTTCACCAGGGGCTGCAGGGGGATCTCTGCTCCGGCACCTGGAGCACCTCCTCCCCCTCCTTCTGCACTGACCTTGGTGTCTGCAGAGTTTCTTACATCTTCTCACTCCTCTCTCTGGCTGCAATTGCTTTTGGTGTTTTTTTCCCCCTTCTTAACTGTGTTATCCCAGAGGTGCTACTACCATTGTTGATTGTCTTGGCCTTGGCCAGTGGTGGGTCCGCCTGTAGCTGGCTGGCATTGGCTCTGTTGGACACAGGGGAGGCTTCTAGGAACTTCTCACTGAAGCCACCCCTGTAGGCCCCCTGCTACCAAAACCTTGCCATGCAAAGTCAATACAAGTTCAGAGGTAATTTTGGAGATATTCCACTATTTAAATTTGGTCTTGCACAACTCACTGAGCTTTCAGGGATTTTTAAAAGACAGATTATCTGCATATAAATTTAGAAAACAAATTTTAAAACACTTCTTTTGAAAATGTTGCTCTTTTATAACTCTTTTCCTGTATCCTAACTCTATGCATTTCAATCATGGAGTATGTTAAAGGTGACGGTCTACAAGAGAGAAAGAACAGGACATTTCTACAAGCTACTCTGGGTACAACATTCAGGTTTTTTTCAAATAGGAGACGGTAACAGTTTGAAGGAAGTAGGCACAGAGGATACTGCGTAGGGCAAGCAAAGAAATTTGTCTAACTGTAGGGCATGAGGGCAAAGCAGTTAATTAGTCTACACTTCTTCGGTTCTTTTCACTGAAAGTAGTTTATCTACTTAGGCAGAACTTTTGTTTTAGGCGGGGTCTTTTACTTCATCACAGGTCAGAGGCTCCAGAAAGGGAAGCAAAAAAAAAAAAAAGGACTCCACCAGGCATTTTCAAGCAATCTCAGTTTGAGATTGAAAAAAAAAGAGCATGATCAACAACATTTGAAGACAGGCAAAAGCCAAAGGGCTGTCAGGGAAGGAGGCACTCCATTAGACAGAAAAAATGATGCAACCAGGGCCAGCCAAGCATGAACCAGTTCTGACTGATGTGTACTGGGCATGACTGAGGGTCCCTCAGGTTATTCGGTTAGTGCAGCAACCCCAAGCTATGCAGAGTAAGCCATTACATAAAATCAATACAGGTTATGAGGATGCCACTGAGGCTTAGCAGCAGTGGCTGACAAATCAGGGGGTCTCACAGAGACATCCAGAGTTCTATATCAGAAGAACTCCATGTTGGCTGCATCTACAGGCCCTTACAATCACTGTGAATTAATGATGAGGCTTATAAGCAGGTGCACAGACCACATAATAGGGCTTGAGGGTGGGTAGGGCTCCTTACTCATGCTAGCGGAAGTGCATTTTGGTGACTCATCTCCTTTTGCTTACTGCTAACAATGAACAATTATTTTCTGGTTGTAAATATGGTCCTCTAACTTTTTGGAGGAAATCTAGCATCAGGACATCAGGTTGTGCTTATAAACTGTAAAAATTACAGGTCAAGGTGTTGGGCAATTGCACTGTTTCCTTTTCAAATTTAATATACTATGAAATATTGAGAAGCTTGTTTTTTTAGGGAAATGTCAATTTTATGGGCTGCAGTAAAATGACTGAGTTTTGTCAATAGCACTATAATTGCAGCTTGTAGCAACCTGCTGAGGACAGATTTAAATTAGGAACAATGGGGAAGGGAGCTAACAGTCCACAGAAAGTAAGAAAACGATGGCTAGGGTGGAAATGAAAGCATTTAGTACAACAAAAGAACAAAAAAGACCTCAGAAATGACAGGGTAGGGGTGAAAGTGGCCTACCTTGAGTGTATGTACATTAATTAGTGCATGCAGCCTGGAAAACAAGTTGGAGAAACTAGCGCTGTATGTCCAGTCACAAAACTGCGACATTGCTGGGATAGCTTTGACACAGTGGGACAGTTCACACGACTGTAGTAATTTGTTATAAACCACCTAATCAGGACAATAAAGTGAGTAAAGTCTTCTTTAAGCAACCCATGGAAGTCTTTGTACTACAAATCCCAGTTCTCACAGAGGCCTGTAACCTTCCTGTCAGCTCCTGAAAGGGATGGACACAATTACATTGGATTGCAGGTGTCAAGGTATTGGCAGCAGGAGGCTGCAGGGTGGCCTCTGAGATAAGAGACCAGGGTCTGCCCCATGCTGGACACAGCTGTCTGCAGCTGGCTCCAATGGCCCCACTGCAGGACACAGCTGAGCCCCGCAGCCAAGCTGGTGGAGCCTCTGGAAAGCATATTTAAGATCGGGCAAAAAATGCCACATGGGGTAACAAGAAGAGCTTCCACCACTACATCTGCAACAAAACACCAAATAAGAAAAATGTTAAGAGCATTGCTGGATGGGGCAGGTCATTTAGTGACTGCAGACACAGATAAGGATGGAGTTCTCAGTTTCTTCTTTGTCCCAGTCTTATTTTGCAGGGTCTCCCAGGTCTCTTTGAAAAGCTTCAAGGATGAGAACCAGCAGTGGAAAAAGATTGAATCATGATTTAATGTAGCTAACTTGACTCATATAAGTCCATGGGACATAATGGGTTGCAGCAAAGGGTAATGAGCGAGCTGGATGTTCTCTATCATCTTTGAATGGTCTTAGAGAGCAGAGAAGATCTCTGACAACTTAAAAGGGAAAGATGTTGCTCCTGTCTTCAAAGAAGTCCAGATGGATGATCAGGGGAACTACAAGCCATTCAGCCTCATTTCAGTCCCTAGAAAAAAAACAAGTAGTGAGTCTTTCTGGAACAGATTTCTGGGCACCTGAGGGAGAAGGTGACTGGAAACTGTCAGCATGGATAGATCATGTGTAAATCATGCCTGACAAACTTGATTGTATGACAAAATGAGGAGATAGAAGTAAATGTCATTTATTTCAACTTTAGCAAGGCATTTAACACTGTCTTCCACAAAATTCTGATAAGTTAGCTGGAATGATACAGTCTACATGGGTGGACAATGAAGTGACTAAAAACTGATTGGATGCCTGGGCTCTAAAGGTTACAGTCAACAGTTTGTGCTCTACCTGGAGGCTGGTAACAAGTGCTGTAGGGTTGTATCCTTGGACCTGTCCTGTTTAACATGCTTATAAGTCACCTATAAGAGGCAATGAGGTGCTTGCTCATAAAGTTTGCAGATGACACCAAACTAGGGGATAAGTCAATACGTTTGAGGGCAGAGCTTCTGCTCAGGGACCTAGGCAGGCTGGAGGAATGGGCCAGCAAGTACCTCATGAAAATCAAAAACAAATGCCAAGTCCTAGACCTGGGATTGGGGAAACTCTGGGAACAGCAGAGGCTGGGGACAAACAGATGGGGATCAGGTCTGTGGGAGAGGCCCCGGGAGGCCCTGGTACACAGCAAGATTACCATGAGCCAGTTGTGTGCCCTGACATCAAAGAAGGCAAATGGCACCTTGGGTTCTATTGCCAGAAACACAGCCAGCAGATCCAGGGAAGGAGAGAAGGGATTTCCCCACACACCAGAGAACACTTATTAGGCCTTATCTGCAATACTGTGTCCAGTTTTCAGCCTCCCAATACAGAAAATACTTTGACAAACTGAAGCAAGTTCAGCAGAGGGACCAAAGACAGTGAGGGCAGGAGCATTTGCCCTGTGAGGAGACCCTGAGGGACAGAGTTTGATTCAGCCTGGTGAAGAGAGGACTTCAGGGGCATCTAACAGCAGCTCCCCACTGACTGCAGGGAAGTTATCGGGAAGATGGACGTAGTAGTCCATACTGGTTTTACAGGAATGCATGATATGGGAACAAGAGACATAAATTAAAAAAAAAAAAAAAAAAAAAGTCCAGACTGGACATAAGTCCTCAGGAGGAGAGTTGGGCAGTGGAGCAGGTTGCCCAGAGGGGCTCTGCAGCTTCTGTCATTGAAGATTTTCAAGAATTGGGTGGATAAAGTCCTGATCAACCTGGTCTGACCTCAGATCTGACTCTGCTGTGAGCAGGAGGCTGGACTAGAAACCTCCTGACCTCACTTCCAGCCTGAATTATCCAATGATCCAATTACCCAAAATGCAGGAGAATATACTCAGCCAAGCTACAGGAGATGAAGTATGACTAATAAAACAAAGCCACTGTCTTTCTCTACATCCGAATTAATCTTTCTGAGAGAGCCAGAGCAATAGGTTTACCACTTGCTTTTTCTGGGAATACAAATGCGCTGTCTCAACAATTATCCGGGAACGTGAATAAGTTGTGAGATGATACAGGGACATAGATAATAATTTTGTGAGATTCATCTGTGGTTCAGCATTGAGAACAAAAGAACCTGAGATTCTCACATTGTGTGTACAACACAGAGACATTAGGTATATGTTTGGTCATATTCCATCTTTAAGGTATGCTTAGAAGAGATTTTTAGAGATGACCGCATTCCTTTAACAAACTACAAAAACTGTGATCAACTGCTCGTTACATTCATTGATGGTATTGTAACACATAGAGAGTAGATCTCAGGTGAAACAGTGTTTTTGGATCCAGATGAAAGCTTTATGCTTCTCAGAAACTGTCAAGGCTATAAATTCCAGCAAAATGAGTGGTTACCAACCTCATATTGAATTGCAAGTGCAGACATTTATACTATAAAGACATTAGTGTAAATAGCAATTTCCTCCACTTTGCTTTCTGTTAGCATTAGGACTTCCTCTACCTGTGAAAATAATCTGCTGACACTTACAAGAATCCTGTAATTTAAGCACTTTGGACATTCAGGGGCCAGGAAATTAGAGCATCAACTCTGCCCTCAAAAGGCAAGTATGCTCTACTATGCTATTGCAGTGGTTTTGTGCAAGAACTTTTCCGTTCAAATCTAATGCATAATTCATTGCAACATTTGAGAAACCTTCCCAGATTAAAGAGAAAGTCTGTAACACTAAACAATAACCCAAACTTACTGAACCTCCGGAAGTCTTTTAAAACTGCTTATTTCACAGAAATTTAATTAGATTGATTAGGATTACTGAGCTGTGCATGTGAGATTCCCCTAATGGCCATTCCTTCTCATGAGAGATTTCTACAATAATTAACAGCTGGGACACTCAGCTGTAACTTTTAATGGTCACCTTTACCAACTAACTAGTGGGAGGGGAAAGCAGAAGATACACCTTCTGAAAGCCAGGCAAGCAGAAAAACATTCTTTGAAACAAAGGGGTGACACAGGAAAAGATAAAAGGGACACTGATTTTTGAAATATTGAAAATGTTGTTGAAATATTCTGTAACAGGCAAGCAAGCTGTACACATATTAATTAGCCAGATTCTCTTTCCTGAAAGACTTATTTTAATAAGCAAAAAAGAATTAACCCTTTCCCCATTATGTTTATGACTTTAACTAACTTAAAAAAAAAGAAATTAAAAATCTAATAAAATCATGCTCAGATCCAGAGGTCTACAAATTTACCAAGAAGTATTTCTGAGATATCTCAAGCCAACCACAGACCACAGATTTTTGAAATTATTTCTGGTTTAGGATTTACAACGATAGCTGTCTTATTCATTCAACATTCAAAGCAACACAGCATTTTAAAAAAAGGGGGGGGAGGGGCAGGGAAGCAATCTCCTGCCTTCCACTGGATCCTGTGGCAATGAGTTTCACATTTAATTAAACAAAAATCCCTTCTGTTTGCTCTGAACCTGTAATCTAACTTCACTAGATGTCTCTGAGTCTTTTATTATGAGAAAAAGAGTGAAATAGTTGTTTCCTATCATTTTCATTAAGCTACTCAAGATTTTTTTTCAAGATACTCAAGATCTCTTTCATATCCTTCCTAAGTCATATAATCTCTATCCTAAGCAGAAACTATTCTGTGTCTTTATTATCCATGTTGTCCTTGTCTGTACTTTGACATTAAGGAGGAGGATGTAAAAAGGAAGGAGATCAGAACCACATTCATATTCAAGGTGTGAAGGCACCGATTAAACACAGATGAAAGAGAAATAATTACAATGGTCGATGATTAGGCAGACAGTATGAGAAGAAAATTTACTTAGGGGACAAGTGTTAAGAAAAACCCAAGCATTAAATGGTCTATCTTTAATGCTATGAAAAATCAAACACAGAAAAAGTTTATAAAATGATAATCCAATTACTTAAGAAATCTTTCCTGGTTTTAAGACATCATTTGTAATTTCATTTGGATAGTTTAATTTCTTAGCTGTTTGGCTTAATTGTTTTTTTTCTTTCTGTCTTCTTTCTTTTTCTAAACTGAAAAAACCCCAACAAACTGCACTAAATATGAAAATATAACAAAAATCCTACACTTTAACCAGAAACATCCCAGAATTTGCATTTAGCATTGTAATAGGTTACATCAACATCTAGGTATTATCAAAAAGTTGGTGTCAGGGATTTTTTCCCCTCAGGGTATATCTAAGATGAATGATATGATTAAATGTTTGCTTATATCCATGAACAATATTCAGTTTTTTGAAGCAGAGCACAGCCAGGTGCTATAAACTATAACCATGAGCTTGGTGATGTGGAATTTGTTATTCTACAGGGCTCAGGGCCAAAATTTTTCATTCAATTGTTCTGCACCAACAAGGTTTTCAATAGAGCTCAGCATATTATCACTCCCACTGCAATTCTTATGGCCAAACTTAGAAAAAAGCCCAACAGCTATTGCAGTGAGGCCTTTCAAAAATCTGGCAAATAGTAACATCCTGAAGAGCTGAAAATTACAGCTGATGACTTTGCAGTTGTTTTATTTTAGTTTATTGTTTGCAATGAAATGAAAAATGTAATTTTCTCCTATATTCTCCTTTTGTTTAGCAAAATAGGCACTTCTCTTATTGCCCCTCTGTTTCTAAAAGGAAGTGATAAGTAGGAGCATACATGTGTATACATATTAAGAAGATCATCAAATCGAGAACTGCTCAGTCTATAAATTCAATTATAATAAATTTTAAATGTTCTTTCTGAATTGTTACTATGATATAAATTACAATTAATTAAAGAGAGTAAACTGTTACTTCTTCACAGGAACAGTAGAAACACTAATGTAACGGAAGCTGTCACCATCAAGATCATGTCAGTGAAGATTTCATAGTTAAAGGACAGGTGTCAAGCAAATTATCTGCTGTGAAACATATTTCAGAAATATTACCGTTGGCAACTATTCTGAAATATAATTGTATTTGGTTTACATGGCAAGGTTTGGGTAGTAGAGGGGCTGCAGGAGTGGCTTCTATAAGAAGATGCTAGAAGCTGCTCCCATGTTGGACACAGTTCCAGCTGGCTCCATGAAGGACCTGACACTGGCCAAAGCTGAGCCCATCAGTGACATCAGTAGCACCTCTGTGATAACATATCTAAGCAGGGGTAAAAACTGTTGTGCAACAGTAGCCAGGAGAGAGGAGTGAGTACATGTGAGAAACAGCCCTGCGGACATCAAGGTCAGTGATGAAAGATGAGGAGGAGCTGCTCCAGGCACCAAAGCAGAGATTCCCCTGCAGTCCACGGTGAAGACAATGGTGAGGCAGGTTGTACTGCGCAGCCCGTGGAGGACCCCACGCTGGAGCAGGTGGATGTGCCTTGAAGGAAGCTGTTACCCCACGGAGAGCTTGTGCTGGAGCAAGTGCCTGTAGGAACTACAGTCCAATGAAGAGAAGCCCACACTAAAGCAGGTTTACTGGCAGGGCCTGTGACCCCATGGGGGACCCACGCTGGAGCAGTCTGTTCTTGTAGGGCTGAACCCCATGGAAACAACCCATGCTGAAGCAGTTCATGAGGAACTGCAGCCCATGGGAAGGACTCATGTTGGAGAAGTTCATGGAGGACTATCTCCTGCAGGTGGGACCCCATGCTGGAGTAGGGGAAGAGCATGACGAGGAAGGAGTGGCAGTGATGAAGTGTCATGGACTGACCACAAATCCCATTCCCTATGTCCCTGTGCAACTTGGGGGGAGGAAGTAAAGAAGTTGGCAGTGAAGCTGAGCCCAGGAAGAAGGGAAGGTTGGGGAGGAGATTTTTTAAGATTTATTCTCATTTCTCATTATTCTACTCTCTTACTGATTGGCAATAAATTACATTAATCTTCTGCAAGTCAAGTCTGTTTTGACCATGACAGTAAATGGTAAATGATCTCCCTGTCTTTACCTCCACCCATGAGCTTTTTTTTATATCGTCTCCTGTCCTGTTGGAGAGGGGAGTTACAGAGTTGTTTAGTGGGCACCTGGCATCCAGCCAAGGTCAATCCACCACAATTATTAATAAAGGACTATTTTTTAAGACTAGGTAACATTTTCAGTTAAGAAGCTAAAGTTCATTCTATGTGAGGTTTTTATTTTAAGATTCTTAGCCTTTTTTTTAAAGGAAACAAAGTACATCATAGAATTTTGCTGGCTCTCCAACTGTTTCTGCCATTCCTTCCTAGACACCTTTAAAATTGGTTGTATAAATTCAGCTGAGCTTGGCAGACAGGTGGCGATCTCAAAGACAAGATTAGATGTATTCTATGATCAGCTTTTTAAATTATTACTTTCCTTGAAGGAGAAGGGACTATCCAGTATGAGAAGCAGCACCTGCTTGGGGCTGATCAGTGGAGCGGGTCAGCCTGCACAGTCAGTGCTCTCTGTCACCGAGATGACTTTCTTCCAGTTTCCCAGTCAAGGTGGGAAGTAACATGGGAGAGTTTTGGAAGAGGAGCACTGGGAATAAAGAAAGAGACATAAGACACACATCTATACAAAAGCAGGCTTCACAAATTTGCTGCAGAAATGTCATATTCCTCTAATAATATTTGATACCATGATGTCAAATGTCAATGATGTCAAAAGACAATTAAGAAATCTGTTATCCTTTATGAAGCACCTATTTTTCCTCATCCAATTAAAATGTTTATGTTGTATTGAAATGAACAAGAAACGCTTGTGCCAAATAAAGATGTTTTACTCAAAGCCAAATATTGTTTTCCATTAATGAGTAAAAGTAAACAATACAAGACTTGTATTCTGATAATATAACTATCCCACCTCTGTTGCCTCTGCTTGTGCTCTCCCTATAATTTGTATAAGCAGTGCTCATCTTACAGTAGGACACAGAAAAAACAACAGGTCAGACACTTTGTGTATTCAAATAAATGCTTAATAGACACTGTCTCTCTGATGGTAATTTTTTAATTAAGTTAATAGAGAAGAGTACTGTGGAAGCACATATCATGGTGTGAAGAAAATCTTACCCACCAAGCAACTCATCTCCCACAGAGGTAACAAACCCCACAAAATTGTAATTAAAGATATTGTAACTGTTTGCATCACAGGCTTAGTCTTCCACGTTACCTGACAGCATGATCAAAAGAGCTGTCTTAGATATATATATATACACAAAGTTAGTAAGTTCTTTAATGAGTACATTTTTCAGTCTAATAAAAGATAAGCTTTCTTGCCAAAAAATCTCAATTCTTTTTGTGCATGGCAAGTTTATTCAGTGATGAATCAGAAAGTGTTTAGGAAAGAAATGTACTAAATTGGTTTAAAATCCATATCTAATTTGAAACAACAGCCACAAAAAAAATCTCACGTAGAAATGATAAATCAATGCACATATACAGTGCTAACCCCTCCCAAATTCAAGTTAAAAAATATAAGTAGTATAGTGGAAAAAGCATTTCCTTATGCAGTGTTTAATTCACAGAAGTGTATCCCGACCAGTATTCTACAGGCTTTTTTGTATTTAACTCCCATACCTGCAAGACAATGTATTGTGGTTTAGGACCACATAGAGCTGTTCATTTCCATCACAAATGCTTCCATGAGCTCCTTTCTGAAGAGTGTTTAGCATATGGAATGATTTGTTCAGATTTCATATTTCTTTGATAGCAAAATCCTGAGAGAAATAGATAGTGATAGACACCCATACTTTTCTATCCATACTGCAGAGAAAAAGATGTGTCAGTGCTTGGGTTTATAGTGTTAAACCGATGTAGGTAATCCAGACTCAATTCTATGCTGACTATTCCTCCTGAGACCTTCCGGACATACTTTCACAATCATAATTTCTCTATATACTATTTGTAGACATGGGCTAATAATACATCCATACCTAATAGCATGATGCTTGGGAAGAATATATTACAGATTTCATGATGGAGGTTAAATCACTGTCAGAGTTCTTCCATTTCAGGTGGTCACGTATTAGACTATTTTATGTATGTAGGTATGCATGTGTTTATTTATACCTATATAAAACCAAATTAAGTGTATCCAAGTTCAGTACTAAGTATTAACGCTAACTGACACAGAATGGCCCACATCTCTGACGGTAAATTGTCTTAGGTTTCAATTTCAGGCAGCTGAAGGAAAACAGACTGTTGGGAACGGTCCATGGACTGTTCTAACAGCTAAACTGAACTCAAGAGTTCTTTAGTAAAAACACCAGATAAAGCAAGTTAAATGCTACAAAAAGGTAATATGCTACAAATGCGCTATAGATTTGTTAGTATAGATGGTCTCATTCTCATACTGATGTATCAGTACTTAAACAACTCTAAAGTCCTGAGTAGTAACCTGAAGTCCACACATTGGAGTAGACTTTACTGCACTTTTGGAAAACAATTAATTTGTGCATTCAGGAGACTTTTCAAGAATTTGTCTGTATTCTACATAGCTCCATGTAGTAAATGACCACATTTTCAATGTTCCAGAAAAGAGGAGCATAAATTCATCCTTACAGGTCAGGTATGCCCCACAGATTGATGATGATACAAATTCTTCTCTCAGACTGAGAATATTCTCCATGTCAAAGAGGAGAAGAACCTGAGACCTGAATTCGGAATTTTAATCTTTTATCAATTATCAGCCAAAGACTTGAGAAATCAAGTCAATATGATTTCTTCACATCTGATTTCTAAGACGCAGGAGTATCTTGAAGCACTTATTGGCAACTTTGGGAAACTGATATTGTTTTGAACAGACTTCATATCAGATGGAATGTGGTAGTTCCAACATTATTCTACAATGTTGTGTTCCGTGCTTCGCACAGAATAATTTTTAAAGATTATTTTAATTTCAATTTCCTGTTAAAGAAAAATCATAAAACTTGTGCAAGTGCATAATTACTCAAATATCTCAACAGACAAAACTTATACATTGTTATTCAAAGCTTGAAACACAGAGATTCAAAATACAGTAAGTACCTCTTAGTACTAAGTAAAAGCTATTAACTCTAAATAACTTTTTAAAAGTCCAGAGAAATATCAGAAAATTGTACTGTCCTTATAAGTTAAAGTTATCTAATGACAATAGAAATATTTGCAATGTTACGGGCTTCACTTATAACTAAACTGCTCTTGGATCGTGTGTGCTCTTAGTTTGATGGAAAAGAACAAGTGAGATGGCCTGATCAAAGGATTCTTTGTCTGAAGAAAGGAGATTTACAGAAAGCATAAAGCTATAATATAAAAAAGGATGAGATCTTATTTGTGTCTTGAATTCTTAGCTGCCACTTAGAGCATAAACAAATTAAAATAGTTTTAAAAGCCTATTTATATATTACTCAGACATCGCTTTCATCTTCTTTCAGATACAAAAATCAATTTATTATCTTGAACTTCAGCCTCAGGTCTCCAGAGATTTATACAGGTTTTGTAATATATATTCCCTGTTTCCAATGAGAGTATTTGGAATGCATAGTGTCAATGAAGGACAATTGAAAAATGTTAATAGAACAGATATACATGAGGAAATGAAAGCTTACTTAAAAACTGAAATGTGAATTTACATACATAGTATTTTTGTTATACATACATATCTTTCTTTCTTTCTTTCTTTCTTTCTTTCTTTCTTTCTTTCTTTCTTTTTCTTTCTTTCTTTTCAGTTAAAAATAGATATTCAATTAAAAAAACCAAAACAAACCCAAAACCCAAACAAACCAACAAAACAAACCAACAAACTTTTAATTTTCATTCTTTGGAAATATAATGAAAAAATCATAAATTCACCAAAAGTTGAAATAGAATATTCCAATCACCACTCATGGCTTGAACTTTATTTCTCAGGACCGTGCTGTGATGTTTCTGAAATTGCATCTGGTATCTGTTTGTAGAGATTTTAAATATCTGATTCTTCCATACTTGACCTTTATAGCACTAATATGAATAACAATTAAAAAAATATATATTTTTCTGAACTTTCCACAGCAAACATTATGATAAAAGTATCTTTTTGAAGATTAAAGATTTGTTCCTCTTTCACATACAAATTTTCCTAAATATGGAATGGTAAATAATTTAGTCTGATCAGCATATGACCAGCTAATAATTACTTCTAACTGTGTTTCAGACACTTGTTTGTTGACACTATTTTTAAAAATAGTTTTTTTAGACCTTTTCCATTAAAAAAAAGGGTAAAATATGATTTCCCTATTTCTCCCTTTTCACCACAGAACAACTACAGCTGCAAGCTTTGCAGCCCCTTCTAATCTCTATAGTTAGCTGCTTAAGCAGATGCACAGAAAATTGTCTGCAAGGTGATTCCCTCCCCCATTTCCCATACCTTCATGTCTTACCATTCTCTAAAGCTTTTTAGCTGGATACAGCCCACTGAACTTCAAATGATCAGGAAATGGCTTAACGCTTCAGATGTTTTCAACATCAAATATTCTCTTTTCTTCATGAGGAAAAAAAAACATTTTGAACTTACCAGAAAAACTTAGAGAGGGCCATCGTCTCATGAGTGTCTGTGCTCCCCTGCAAAGTGGGGGATTGGCTCCCAGATCCCCTCTTCATATTTTTATACAAAATGGAAGTGAAGCTTTTCAGCAGCAAACTTGAGAGAAAAAAATTATTTCAGGACAGTCTGTTTGACAAAGCAAAAGTGAGACTCTACCTCTGTGGTTTACCTTTCCTTCTAGTCCCTGTCCCTGTCCATGCCCTTTATTACTGGCAGGTTGGTGACATCTTTTTCCCATTCACAAGTAGTTCTCAGCAGTCTAATTTAGTCAATGTAGCTGTTATCTTCTCTGTGATTTTTTTTTTTTTAACCTTTCCAGTGCAAATGTGGTACTCTGATACATGCCGGTCACTGGGGTCACTCATTCGCTCTCTTTTAGAGTTAGATTCTATCTAACTAAATACTACAACTGATTTTATGTGAAGCAGGACTCTGTCGGTAAGTGTCAAAGAAAGTACTTTTGAAGAGTTATATCTTATGTGAATGGTTACTTTTCTAAAAAATAACTGCTGCTAGGACTTAAAAGATGTTTTCATATCTTTGTCAACTCCTAAAATTATTATTAGATGGTTGGGGTTTTTTTTCATGTGGGTAAAAGAACTCAGAAAGCACCAACTATTGAGCTATACTTTTGGTCATCACTGTTGCTTCTAAATTGAAAAACAAACCTGAATACATTTTGATTTTGATGAACAAAATATTTATCTGTGCTGGCAGCCATTGCTATATTTCATGCATAAGCCAATGGAATTTACCTTACATAAGCTGAGATGTTAAATATAAATATGAAAAAAATCAGAGTGTTCATAGCAGAAAGCTTGACTGATTGTTAAATACAGAGATTATCAGGCATCACCATGAAGGAACAGTTCCTATTCTGATGTCTCAGGATGTTTCTTCTTCTTATATTAATAGTTTCATTTACTGTCATTTTGGGGCATTTTGGAAGTGATGCCATCAACATGATTTTCATGCCATTTTGATCAAAAAACCCTGTATCAAACCATGAAATTGCTGCTGACAAAAAAAAAACAAACCACAACCTTCCATCATCTCATAATGTGTTATAATATAAGCTCAATATCTGACAAATAAAAGAAGAAGATTGAAAGAACAGACGTGTTTTGATGATACAGGTTTCTTTTCCCCCTTCTGCTTGTACAGTAAGAAACTACAGAATTAAAATTTTGAAATAAGCTGTTTCTGTCTCTGGATTAACTCTAGTAATCCAACACAAATGAATAGGGTACCAGTGTGCACAGGCAAGTTCAAATCAAAGTTTAAGATGCTTGGCAAGGTATCTTTCCAGGAAAAAAAAGCTGCTCTGATATGCTAATAAAGTAATGAATTATTCACAAGATCTTTGTCACTCAGGACACTAACATTAACACTTGCTGAGTAAATGATTTTGAGCGATTTCAATTTCCTTTTATTTATTTTGCTTACTAAATTGGGAGTGTGAAAGCAAAATTCATTATTGTGTTTATCTTTGGCAAGCAAAGATAAAATCTGCACTATCCCAGGTGGGCTCCCTATTGCTTTAAATTGTTTACCGAGGCAAGAATGGAACTTGTGTTGCAGAAAGACTAAGTAGAAGAAATGTATAGTTCATTTCTGAATGTTGTTTACTGCTCCACAGCTATATTGAAAGAAAGTGTATTAACAGATATTGGAAGTAGCATTATGAAAATTGTCAGTGTACTCTCCTATAACAGTACTGATTATACGTAGTTGCATTTTACTTCTATTGGTTATGATAAGTTTATAGAGAAACTGTTTTTCCCTGGTTTTATTCTCAATTTGGTATGACAATTCCTTATGCAAAAGTCTGCTGAGGTTGTGTATACTGACTGACCCATGAGGGTGTCAAATTGAAAGAAGGGGCTATTTACAAGTCACATCATCATAACAGGGAATTCCAGACAACAAACTGCCAGCCCATCTACTAAGAACGATGACTTTCCACATCCAAAATATAGTTGCCCCATGATGTGGTCAGAGGAGGCGGAAGAAATGTCAGAAGAGTCAGAGGTGACTAGAGTAGGTGGCTATTCCAGCAGCCTCCAGAACTGATGGGTATGGCACTTGTTTATGTCGGGCGCTTTCCTTCACCAGAGCCAAACTTTAGCCCAACCCAAATCTATCTATCTTAGGAACTTCTACACATCTGAGATATAGTGTAGCCAGATGGTCCTTGTGAACTGACTCAAAACATAGCCTGGCATCTCTTTTTTATACCAGCCCTTATCTGTATGTATCAACTCTCATTGGACTGAATCCCAATTCCAGCCCTGCTCAGAACCAGAGCATAGGAACTGCTGCTTAAACCAAACCTGAACATTACATCCCCATGGTATAACAGTAAAGCAGGATTTTATCTGGCTGTCATATTAGCATAAACAATCTCATTGCTGACTCATTGGATAGAAAACCAAAAACTTTTCAAATTAAATATTCATTTTTTACAGGGTTATCCACAGAACATGGAGAATAAAAAAATATTTTATCTGATAACTATCTTCCAAGAAAAATAATTTTAATTTTGTTCAAGCACAATCTGGTTGAGAATATGACCTAATTAAGAAGATTGAGAAGCAGCAGCTTCCTGCAGGTGAAACCATCTAAGCAAAAAAAAGATGACCGAATCTAGAACACATCTGAAATGCACATAAAGTCTATTAAAAAGTTTTCTTCAGGTATTAAAAAAAGTATTTACTGAATAAAACTAATAGGGAATCATTTGTGGCACAAAAGGCAGACAAAGAAATAAACATTAATCTCAGTACCCAACCTTAGTTTTACCTAGAGTCATGCAGTCCAGCTAACCAGCTGAAATTTTTCCAAGAGTTCATGTTTGGTTTGAAGTAAAGATTGGAGATGCAGCAGACGCTCACGTGGGTTTTTCAAAGATTTCTTAAAGTTGCAAAATTAAAGCAATGCAAAAAACTGGAACTGCTAAAGATGAATAAACAGCAGTAAAGACCAATAGGGAATATACATTAATAAACCACAATTCTTATCCTGGAATCACACCAGAAGCTCCATCATCTAATTCAGGAAAGCACCTGTGCAGAAAAACAGCTCACCTGGGTAAGAATGTGTCAACAAAATGTCAAGGAAAACCAAATGTTGTTTTTCTTACTGCAGTTTGGAAGACCTCTCTGTGTTCTATATATTCAATCACAATATTGTTTCAGATTGCAGAAAGTAGCTCCTCTATGAAAGTCTCAAATCCTCCAAGAGGTCTGGACCTTTAGATTCTTCAAAAACAGGACACAAGTTTTGAAAATTTGCCCTATATCACAAAACTGCATGAAATAAGAAAAAAACCCCAAAAAGTGAAATATAAGAAATACATGGAAAGAATATAGAAAAACTTGATTTAGGAAAGCCAAAAAAAATTCCTCAGAGAAACACTTATTTTGGCTAAACTACTTAAAAATCTGATAGTCCAAACCTGCAAGAGCAGATGGTAGTGAGCAAGTAAAATTTTCTGTGGGGGGCTGGGGAAAAAGAGGGGGGAAATAATTTTGGTGTTTCTTACATCCATTCCTTATTCCTTAGCCCCCAACAAGTCTAACTCTCAGAACAAGCCAGAATTTATCCCAAAACACAGAAAAAGTAAGCTTGCTAGGTGCTGAAAACCTAAATGACATACTCTAGAAGATGGTTTTATATCACCAACTTTAACGATAGGTTGGGGAGTCAAAAACACATAGTACAATCTAACCAGAGAAATGACACAGTATGGAAGCCAAAGGGAACAAAAGATTGAGGAAGTAATTTTGTTTAGTCAGAAAAGAAATTGAAAGAAAAGAATATACATAGGGATGTGGAAATCCTACAGTGCATAATTAGGAGGTATTAAAGGGGGAAGGTACAAGAAGCCAAATGAAAGTAGAAATAGTGAAATAGTTAAATAGCTACAAGAAGACTTTTTAATCAAAAATGCTGACAAACTGCCAAAGTGAGTATAAGCCACACACAGAATATCAGCCACAGACCTTATGTGGCTACTGGCATCCCATCTAGAAGGGACACACCAAGGTGGGTATCAAGGAAACAGGACGGGGAGAGAGCAAAGCTGCAGTCCCACTGAGGGAGGCTGCTTGAGGGGATGCTTATATGGCCCCGCCTTGGCGAGTAGCCTGGATAGGAATGTGAGTAGAAATAATGTGGGGCAGATAAAACAGTCTGGGAGAGTGTCAAAAATTTGTCTTTTTTAAGAGGAAAATGACCAGATTTTTAAGAGGAAAATGACCAGATTAAGGAAAACAGCCAGATTAAAGAGTAATCGGAGAATTGCAGGTAATTACAGAGATTTTTGAAACAAAGAAGAGGTCACCTTGAAAAGAAGTGTAAAAGAAACATGATAATTTGCAACAGGAAGGTAGAGACCTTGGGGAGGGAAGGAAGAGCTGCAGGACACCAGCCCAGGCACTGCCAGCAGCTGCCCCACCAGCACCACCACCTCTGCCAGCAACAGGCAGAGCCCCTGTGGGACAGGCGCTGGGGGCAGCCTGCACCCCACTCACGGGGGTGTGGCACGGGGAGACCTGCATCAGAGGGTATGGATGTGATCTTTAGGGGGCTTTCTCACCAGGACACATGTTGTGGGGTCACAAGGAGCAGGATGGGTACAGGTAGAGCCGCAGCACCACATATCCTGCAGGAGGGTCTGCAGGCAGCAGGACGCAGCGCTCCCCACTGAGAGGCTGCAGGTCTGTAACCCACATGGCCTCTGTCTGTGGCAGGGGAGTGCATATAACTTGTGTACACCATTAGACCTTCAGGGGATTAGTTATAAGAGAGTCCTTAGAAATTTGTAGGCATTTATTAACATTTCATAATGTCTGGTCTTGTGGTTTATCTGTTGTGCTACTGATATTGATCCTGGATGTATAGTTCACTGTTTGCAAGTTAATTGTATGTCATTAGCAAACCAATAAACCGTTTCAGATCTGATTTGGTTTAACTATATGAACTGAGCAGTTTTTCTCTGTGACAGCAGCTGTCCTCATTACCATAAGGCATTCTGAGATTGTCTCAGAAAAGATTGTCTCACTAAAACACTGGACTGTTTCTGCTGGAGTGGAGGAAATCCTCAAGGACAGAAATGGAGTTTGTAGCAAAATGGCCTGTGGATATCTTGGACAGATCCACAGACACAGCAAACAGCACAATACTCATAAACTATCTTGAAAAACTTGTATCAATCAGCACTTTACTGCTGAAGAGGGTGTTTAAGAAAAGCTTTGTTAAAAAAATAACCCTCACAAATATTCTGTGGCATCCTTCTTTTTGTTTCTACAAAAGTGCTACTACTTAAGTTACTTTAGTGACAGTTGTAAATGTGATATTCTTTAAATTAATTCCTTCTTGATTGCAAGAGTATCTATAATTTACAGTGTGATCTCCGCAGTTACTCACTGCAAACTGCACCATCTAATGACCTATCATCTGGCTCAGTATAAAATGTTTTTAGCCTATGGGTTGTTTTGTGGTTTCGGGTTTGTTTGGGTTTGGGTTTTTTTTTTGGGGGGGGAGGCATTGCTTGTTTTTTTTAAATAGTAGTGGGAGCAAAAAAACCCCCTTGTATTCATTACGAACAAGGACCTTGGAGCTGGATCCTTTTCCTCTAGGAGTTAGTTTGCAGTATATAGCAACAAATGTATAAAGATACCTTCTATAATATGCATGTATTATACATGGATTTCTATTTCATACTTTCTAAATCCAACTAGGCTTCAAAATTGCTTTACAGAAGTAATTTTCTTCTGGTTGCACCCAAAACATCTCCTGGTAACTTCCTTTGAGTACTGAGGGCAGGGCAGGACACGGCTATGTCAAGTTAGTTATATTCAGAGCTACTGTTCCATGTAAATAGAAATGTTCCACGCAAGAAAAAACACAGCATCCGTAAAATAAAGGATTAGTCTACTGTTAACTTTGAACCAGTCAGTTTGTTTTTCTTCATAATTCACAGTGTCAGGTATTTTACTTCTTTTTATACATTTTGTGCCATGGCAAGAAATCTAAAAATAACATTTTTCTTCTTCTAATAGCCACAGAGAAAAAAAAAGAATTTCCTTGCTAGCCTTATAATGAGCAATGTCTCTCTCAGTATGCTATAACTTTAATCTTCTAGTAAGACAAGCATGATTTTAAATAATTTAAACTGAAAACAGGCAATCTGGAAATCAGTACAGGTGGAAAATTAGTCCTTGCAGCAAGTGTTAGAGAAGTAAAATGGCAGTTAATAGCTAAGTCAGTTTCTAATTGCTTAAAGATAGTTAAGACCTAAGGTAATAAAAACAACATGTTCACACAACCTGACACACGATTAGTATCTGTGGCCAACCTGTGAAAATAATGGATTTTTCAGGGTGGCAGCCGAAAGTAAAAATGATTAACCACTGTTCCAAATCAGATTGATGTTTTGACCTAAAAAAAAAAAAAAAAAAACCAAAAAACAAAACAGAAATCCAAAATTGAAGCCAAAAGTTAATAAAAAAAGACATTTTAAAGTGTCTTTTCCTTTGTCCCTTCTCAGTCTTTCAACATATTCAAATTTGATATTGTCCTGGTTTTGGATGAGATATAGAGTTAATTTTCTTTCTAGTAGCCAGTATAGTGCTGCGTTTTGGATTTAGTATGAGAATAATGTTGATAACACACTGATGTTTTTAGCTGTTGCTGGGTAGTTGTAGTGTCTACACTAAGCCAAGGACTTTTCAGCTTCTCACGCCCTGCCAGGTGCAGAAGAAGCCGGGAGAGCACAGCCAGGGCAGCTGGCCCAGGCTGGCCAAAGGGACATTCCCTGCCATGTAACGTCATGCCCTGATATATCCGGGGAAGCTAGCTGGGAGGCAAATTCACTGCTCAGAAACAGACTGGGCATCAGGTTATTATTTTTTTCGTTCTGCATGTGGTGAGCAATTGCATTTGTGCATCACTTGTTTATTTATCATCATCATCATCATTATCATCACCTTCCTTTGTTATGCTATTAAACTGGTTTTATCTCAACCCATGAGGGTTTTTTTTTTTCCATTCTCCCCCCATCCCCTTGTGGGGCGAGGGGTGAGCAAGCAGCTGCGTGGTGCTCAGTTACTGGCTGGGGTTAAACCATGACAGATATGTACAAACCTTTGCTCATTTGAACTGCATTGTTTTCAATATACTCTGTGCACTGAAAATACTCCATTCAGCCCTGATTTTTTATGTTTGCATATTCTGTTATGGAAAAAGTTAGCACAATTATTCCCAAGAGTGAAATCAATCAATTAGAATGAGATTTTACCAATCAGAGAATTCAGAAGTGTTGTAGAAATCAGATAAATATGGATAGATGGTGTTATATCAAGTTTCCCTAGCAGATATTTGTGATATATATAAATATAATAATTAGAAAGTACTAAAAGTTCATGCTGAAACAAAATGGGAGAAAAAAGTCCCAAACTTTTAGTCATCTCTTATCTAACTTGACTCAGAAGGTACTTTGTTAGGAAAAAGCTTCATTTAACTAGAGATCATAAAAGCAGTTGTACATTGATGGAACTAAAAATCCACCTAAGCCAGCACCCTGTAGAAATACATAAAGAAATATAGAAATACATAAAGAAAATATAAGGTATACAAGAAATGGAGGACATGGATGACATTCTTCCTGAGAATTTGCCTAACTTCCAAGACTTGTAGCTCTGAAAATTCTTAACCTGTCATAATTTCTATGCAACCTTCAATGGACTCTATTTCATGAATTTATTTAATCTTCCTCTGACATTTTAGCAGGCATGCTGCATGTGGGCAAAGGATTGAAAAAAATGACTAAACAATCTCTTGCTTTAACAGATTGTAGTTACTGGCACTGCTGATGAAGTTACTAGCATTAAATACAAATCAGAAGACTATGATTTTTGAAAGCCAAAAGGGTTCACAGGATAATTCATATTCACTTAGACTCACTGATTTAAGCTACATAAGTTATTATGGGCAATCCCATTGACTACATTAATGCTACTTTGCTTTGCACAGGGTTGGTTTCTTGTTCAATTTAAACCTACATAGTATTTGGATGGTCAGATTTTAGGAAATTAGGAAAATGTAAATGCTGAACTAAAGCACAGAAAATTCTGAGGTTTCTCTGAATCCTCATAGAAAGTGCTGATTACAATAAATGATGGGTTTACTGAGGCTTATCTAATGTTCTTGTTATTAGAATACTTTCCCTGTAAAAGGATAACAAATGCTTTGATGCTTTTTATTACCTCCAGCCTTTTGTTAGACTCTTGCTATCATGTAAAGACAATTTATCTGTTTTTCCTTCAGCTCATAAGAGCTGTTAGGTTTTTGTTGCCCTCATAGGTTTGCCGGCTAAGATCAGGGTAGGTGATGCCTTGAGAATGTCATCTCTCTGCACAGATACTTTCACTTTAAAGTCCTCATTATTTCAGTCTTCATGAAAGAATCTTCTCCCAGATATCTTGTTCCTTTCCTTTTCCTATTTCCTGTTATTTTGCCCTTCCAAAGCATTCTAAAGAGAATATTAGTTCAACCTTTTACCAAAGTCCTCCCAATCTTTCTTTGTATTTTTCAAGGCCATCTTCTTTCTCCCTTGCAGACAGACTTAGCATAAGCAATTTGTCTCCTTTGACATTTAGATTCTTTTTTTAAATAAAAAAAAGTTGCTTCAGTATGGAAAACAAACAAAAAAAAAAGATACAGTTACTTGCATGACTGAATAGACTCCAAGTAACAATTTCACAACTAAATAAGAAGTCACTTAACATGGATTTCAATGCTTGTGGCTTTTCTTTTATTTAACACAGCTCTTTTTTTTTGAAATCTTGCACTATCTATCTTGATTATCACAGCTAATTAAAAGGCACTGGTAGAACTGATCTCACTCTCTTCATTAAATAAAAGGTTTGATGACTGAGCTCCACCATAGCAGGTATTTCTTGAGAATGGAGTCCACATCCTACTTTTGGCTCACTGTCTCTGCTTCATTGCACTGAGACAGCTCTTTTGATATATAGGCTTCCTTCACTCTGCTCTTCCTGTACACAGCACATGCAAATAAATGATTCACCACGACCTCCTGACTAGCTGTACTTGATATAGAAAACTACAGGACATGACAGATGTCAGACAGAGGCCTCTTAACACTTTAGTGTACACATCCTTCATTGTAGTTTAGCATCATGGATCAACTTCCTAGGTGTAGCTGCCAGCCTGGGACAATGACTTGTGGCACTAGTTTGAAAGAGATGGACTCTACCATCATAAGAGATAACTTGGAGAGTGTAACACCACTGGGGAAAAAAAAAAAAGTTTCATGGAAGTGACAGACTCCTTGATCTTAAAGAGTAAGAAAGGTAAAAAGTGAGTTGTTGCTTTCTCCTGTTGCAAAAGAAGATCTCAAGAATAGATCTCAAAACCTGCAATAAAGATCACAGATGTTCTATTTTATTTTCTAAGCAATTTCAAAAAGAGCACAATTCTTTAGCAAATAATTTTAAAATTATCAGGCATGAGGGTAAACTCACTGCTGACTTTCAAGGTGAATTATACAACTAGTTGTATATAGGAATGAAGACTTCTGTCTTAGTGTATTTCTGAGTTTATGTACAATATACTGAGGTGTTTAAGACTCATTATGGAGGCCAAAATTTTGATAAGGTTTCAGTATTCTAAAGGTATTAGGCCTACTGAATTTGAGTATAGCATAACTATTCATGTAAGACAATGATATATTGAATATCAACCTTAATAAAAGTCAGTCTCTTAGTGTATGTGGTTGGAAAGATAATTTTTTGCCCTTCCACTCTCTCTGGGATCCAATCAGATTCTGTACTGAGGTTATGATTTTGTTGTTTCCCTTTTTTTAAAACATGATAGGTGAGACAACTGAAAAGATTCCATTCACCCACAGTCTTTGAAAGACATGTAGGAGTTAACTTGTGAGTCTTCCTCGCAGAAGGAATACCTTACTGTAGATTTATATGAGGATGGCTTGACTCACTTTCAGAATAATTAAATGCAGTTGATGATAGCTTTAAAATAGATTTTATCATAATGGTTTGCTATTTTCTGAAAACATACTATTTATCACTATTTATATTGGATACTTTTGAGGTCAATATTAAGAAGCTGGAGGTAATCTAATTACAAATCATCTTGCATAGCCTTCTCTGCAAATCGGCAGCATTTTCCCTACTGGAAGGCCTGTTATTCTTGTATTGATTTAATAAAGTAGCATGCTTTATTTATACAACACATCATTACCCGAATGTATGCTCATCTGTAATGGTAATTTGAGGTTAACAGAACCTGTATGCTAGTGCTGGTTCAAGTCAGCCAGTTGCTATTACTGTTTAGAGGCAATAATTTATTCAGACAAGTAAAATCTCTCTCACTTGAGGACCAGAAGCGCCTCTTCAGACACTGATCCAGGGGAGTCACAATGGTTTTCAATTCAGTCGTCATAATTCAGAGGGCAGAGAACAAATTAGGAAAGACTGGCATTGCAATTTTTAGCAGTAGTATAATTTAGGATGAAAAACTAACCCAGGGCTAAATTCATACAAATTAAGGGTTGGAGTTTAAATGGAACCAGCCATGAGGGAGTGAAAGGAGGTCTTACTACATAGGACACAATCAGATGTGTGGCATATGCTCATCAGGACCAGAAAAAGGATGAGATACCAGTAGTAAAAAATGAAGGATAACAAGAATTTGCTCTGCAAGTTCTTTCAGTGTAACGAGACTGAGGAAAGGATTACTCTGTTGCTCAACACACAAAAAGAATACAGTCTTTACTGCCTTTTCTGTTTCAGTCCTCAGGAAGAGATCAGCTGAGAGCAAACGACTGCTAGAAAGCTTGTAGCTTCAAACAGTGAAGAAACAAAAGAATACTTCCTTGTGATCTTGGGTTTGGTTTTTTTTTAGGATAGAACCACAGTCTTATGAATAGGAGATTCAACAAATGACTTTTCTTGACTTTCCTAAAGCTTTCAAAGGAAATGCATGATATTCTGATAATCAAACATTAAATAGATGAAACTACAACAGTGTGGATGGAAAACTGGTTAGGAAAACTGATTACAGAGAGTAATTATCAATAACCTGTTATTATATGACATGGAGAATAGAAGAGAATTCATATTATTGAATTTGCTGATAAAAAGAGAATCTGGGAGGGACTGCAGGGATACTAGAAGACAGGATCCAAATTTTAAGTAGGCCCAAAAAAAGAGAATCTGGGAGGGACTGCAGGGATACTAGAAGACAGGATCCAAATTTTAAATAGGCCCAAATTTGTGAAATACTTTCATCAAAAAAAATCAATAGGGGCAATAAAAAGTGCTGTGCCTATGCAGGAACAACCAACTCCAGAAATACAGGAAGAGGAATAATGGGATGTGTAGCACAGTGGAAGAGGGAGTTTGGGGCTTTATAATGGATCACAAATTGAATAAGAGACAAAATCTTCACATTCTTACTAAAGAAGGCATGTGCCATGTTGAGATTATTAATACCAATATATCCAACTCTTCCCAAAATTGGGCAAGCATCAGCTTGATTACTCTGCTCAGTTTTGGCCATGGTACTTCAGAAATTGTGCAAGTCAGTGTGAGAAAGTATAGAGGAGAGCATTGAAGTTAATCACAAGGTTTCAAATCATGATTGACCTAAGAGAAAAAGCTGAAAGAATTAGGTCTGGTTTGCCTTTCCTTTAAACTGAGAGTTGGCTGGCAATTTTTTGAAGAATGTCATTGTTGATCAAATGATGACAAATGGACTTAAATTGCAAGGTAGATGCAGGCTAGATTTTAAATATTCTTGTGGCAAGGAACCTGAAGGCCTTTATTATCTGTCTTGTCAATTACTTGTTCACCAAGTTTTTGTTATAGTTGAATTGAATTTCTTTTATTCTGGGAAAGAAATTATCTGATTTTTAAAATATTTTCCACACTATATTTCTGCTTTAGTGAAGTCCTAAAATGTAATTTGTTACTGAGAAGATGGAATCAGCAACAAAGAAGAGGGGCTGAGAAGACATAACTGTTTATATAAGAAGCAGAGGGGAAAGATATCTAGTAGGATGCCACATGGGATGGTGAGTTAAAATAAAAGCAGTGAAAATTTTGTAAGAGTTACAGTATTAGTGAAACTGGTATAATACTCAGCAACAATGAAACAGCATGGAAGGGTATAAAGAAAACAGGCATCTAGCAAGAGGTAATGGAAATCCAAGATTTTTTTTAATATATTTTATTAAGTTGGAGACGCAATGCTTTCCTTTTTCTGATTGGTTAGGGGTTTTTTTGTTCGTTCGTTTGGGGTTTTGTTTTGTTTTGGGTTGAGTTTTTTTATTCTTAATATCCTCTTGTTCTTTTACCAAGACCAAGTCTGTTTGGTTATCCTGCTATTAGAAATAGCTGATCCACAACATTAAAGTACAAGTGATCCAAGAAAGACAGAGAGATGATCACAAACTGAGAGCAGCCAGGCCCCACGTTATGCTGATGAAATTCTCCCAGGATGGCAGATTTTAAATGCAAACCAGTCTTTCCTTTCCTAATTTCAGTTTTAATATTCTCTTTTCCTCACAATCTCATTTCAGACAGCATACTGAAAAACAGTATGTAGTGGGTTTGCTACTCACAATTCATTGAGTTTTGTACTACTGACATGTAAATTATGCCATAGAAATAACCACAGTTAGTGGATATGACGCTAAAATATCAACTTTACCACTCACACAAATGACCAGCAAATGAAATGAAAGTCATTGCATACAAGGACACCTTCTTCATACTGTCATGCATAACCATAAAGTAGGCAGAAGAACAGAGCGATAATAAATATGCTGTATTTCTTCTTGTTTGTCCAAATGTCCGATTATCCTGAAAATTTTTAGTAGATCACAGCATAAACTGAGATCAAGTGGGATGTTCAAAACTAGTATTGTAGGTTTGTATCAGACAAAATAGCATAAAGAATCTCTAACAATATTTTCAGACTCTGATTATTAGATCCCACAAAAAAAGGGGATATTAACCAATTAACTTTCCTTTCCACGGCATGTTTTTTCAGTGTCAGTTCAAAAACTATGGAGATAACAGTTTAACTCCACTTACAATCTTGAACAAACCCCAGATTTAACCAAACTCTTAATACAGGTTTGTAGGTAAAATGGCATGATCCATTTTCATCAGCAGAAAGAAATCTGATAGTACAAGTGTACAAGAATTTAATTCCGTATTTCAAGATAAGCTCAAAGAAGGAAGATAAAAATATTTTTTCATAATTTTTCAGGTATAAGCTTCTAGACAATTTGGATAGGCCTGCATTTGGTATAAAACACAATGATACTTCTGATAGGTTTCAACAAGAACAGGGCCCATAACTTCAATACTTGTTTCAGCCTTACCTACACATAGTTGAATTTCATTCATTACAGCTAGAGTACCTCTTGGAAGAAAATGCCATTTTGTTAAAAAAAAAAAAAAAGTAAAAAAGAAACAAAAAAGTAAAAAGGAAAAAAAAAAGAAAAAAAGGGTCAGAAAAATTAGTGTACAACTGTATATGCAAACCCAGGAAATTACATTTCAGACATCATTCAATAGATGGTTTCACTTCCCTCTCCCCTTCTTAATGCTGAGGGCTGGACAATTACAATTGATGCAAGTGCCTGGAGGATAATTCCAAGTGTGAACCTCAAATCGCAGCACAAATCTAATCCTGGAGCATATTACATTGCTGCTCTCAGGAAGGTCTACATTTTCAGATATGTACATTTAAGAGGAAAAATAGTCTCATTCTCTTCAATCTTGCTCTATTGATCTCAATGGACTTTATTCTTAATAAATATTTCTCAGTTTAAGAGTAGCACTGCACACAAAAAAGGCAATGAGAGTGAAAGAAATTGGCTCCACTTACAGCCATTTGATTTCCTGAGAAATTATTTCTCCTTGGGAAATTTCATCTTCAAAACTTAAATTAGTGCCTGAAGTACAGAACACAGAACAGGAAGCTTAATTTTTTAAGTTTTCCATAGCCTCATATCTAGAAAGTATTTGTAAACCATTCTAGAGATATTAAAAAAATAAAATAAAGTTTAATGTTGAAAGAAAAAATATAGAAGAGGTAGTAGGGAGAACAGTGCTCTTTATAAACAAACAAACAAACAAACAAACAAACAGATGATGCATCAGTAAAGAAAATACTGAACTGGACCTCCTCCTCCTCTGCCTTGAAAAATAGCAATAGGAGGTCTATTGTTCACTCTCTAATTTCCATTTCAGAACCTTTTTCTTTCATGCAAGTCTAATAAATTTAGGAAGTACAAAGAGAAGGAAAGAGACACAAATGTATTGTATGGTAATTTCCTTATATTTGGGGTTTAGCCTCTGCTCCTGGACCTGATTAAAAGTGGCTGTGACATTTTTGTCTTTGACTTGGATGATACTTCACACCCTGCCAGATTCCCTTTTTGGAAATGGAAAGTTCCTGTTGTAAGTGCATTTTCTTTTACAAACATTCATCAGTAAAGATAATTGCAGCTTCTGTTACTAAATCAGTCACCAATGAGATCAAGCTGTTCTTATTCAGCTTCTCATAGTTGAGAAAATATTACTCGTTATTAACTCTATCTTGAACCCTTATATCTTATCCTCAACTATGGACAAACTGAAACAGCTTATATCATGCAACTTTTTTATGAATCATACAAGCCATTACATGAAAATATGGCCTTTTGGCTCTAGGAGTGTGTTAGAGCAAGCATGATATTATGATTCACAGACAGTATTTTCTGATTTTATGTGTGAAAGTTATGCACTATCCCAATTTATCTGCCTGTGTGAATAGTTTCTTTCTTCCTTGAATTTCTCAGTTAGGATTGCCTCATCAAACAATTAAAATATAATTAGATTAAAGTTAGGAGGTATTATTCACTATATAAATAAACTCATGTAAAATCTTAGATTAAGTGTCTTACAGGTAAAATGTTTAGTATTTTGTTGCAACAGTTCGAATACATTTATTTCTCAAGATATTTTAATTTTATTCTGCTCTTACTTAACATCTCCCCTTGAATATTTCTCTCAAATTGAACTTTAAAAACAGAGGGAAATTTTAAAGTATAGGTTTTGCTAGTATAAGTTTGAGGAAAACCTTGTGAGAGCTACTCTTACAGAGAACATCATGCAAAATTAAATATTCAGGAAAATATCAGAGTGTAATTATGGAATAAGCTAGCAGCAAACTGCAAAAAATACCACTAAATATACAGTATTGTGTTTTGCTTATTTTGGAATCAGAGAAATTGAATTCTCATCTGTTTCTTTATTTGTTTGCATAGCTTCATATGAAGGTGGGTGGTTTGGGTTTTGTAAGGACAAGGATTTGACAACTGGTTTATATATACATAACAAGCAAGGAGATTGCCCGTCTCAAGTTTGTGAGACAAGAATGTTAAAGAAAGACTGTTGGGAATGCAAGAGAATTCCCTGCTCTGTGTCGACATGCATGAACATACTTTGCTAACCTCCCTTCAAGTTAGTCCAAATTTTTCAATGAAAACATTCATATATTGAGCCAGAAATGTTTTGTTCCAGACATCTTTGTTTCAGTTAGTATTCACTGAAGCTTAAAAGAACTCTAAGAAAGACCATATGGCTAGGCCTATTATTTCCTCATTTCCAAAAGGAAAAAATAAAGCCCCATGCTGACTTGCAACATGTCCTGCCTCAGGCTTTTGACTCCAGAGTCTCTGTCCCCTGCTCCTCATCTTCTCAGCGGTGTGCAGTTCTTCATATAAGCTAGGTCCTTCTGCTTGTTTCTCAGTTCCTCACAGTCTGATCTTTGAGTGTAGCTGGATCACAGCCTTCTCTTTTCTCCATCTGTATTTTCATGCGAACACAAAACGAAAAAGAACTATTTTATTTCCTCATTTTCCAGTGAAAACTTTAGCGTCATATCACTGCGGAGGAAAATGAAATTTCATTTCTGGAACACAAATGACCAGGATACCTGAAAGCAAAGGAGGCAAAAGAGGAGGGGGAAGGCTCTCTGTCCCTTTTCCTCACTAATAAAGTTACTGCAGAAATGAAGATATTAATAACATTTAGATGTTTATTTTAAGTCTCATGCTGCAAAGTTTGATCACAGAGGGGACTCCCTAGACAGTAGATATTATACGTGCACATGTATAATTGCTAGGTATAAAATGAGAGTTTAGAGGAGGTGAATGTTTCCAAGGGGAAAGCACAAGATAATTCCATCTGCAGTACAACTGCTACTAGAAAGTTCTTTTGACTTCCCAGGCAAAAGAGAGGACTGCTTTCTACAGGTATATATAATAGCAGATCTCTTCCTTGCAGGATCCAGGGATCATCTGCTTCACTATCATTGCATCGAAACTACTGTTCAAACTACTGTGAGAAAGAACATATAAAGTCATTGCCCTTTAGAGAAAACAGAAGGGATGTTTGTTCACTGGAACAATCTAATTGCTTGAAAAAGCTGTGGTACTTTGGGGAAGCATTAAAACTCTGTTAGTAAGGACACCATGTAGTGCACATTCATTCTAATTAACACTAACTAGCTCAAAGCACACTAGAAGTCAGTACAGGACGGTAAGTAATACATGGACAGCAGTAAGGAAGAAAGGAATAGAAAAAAACCAAAAGACAGTATGGGATTAAAGATGCAAGCCAAAAAAAAAAATCAAAACCAAACCACAATGCAAATAAAAAATTCAAAACATTTGTTTCATCCCGCCATCAAAAGACTTTTTTTTTTTTTTTTTTTTTTTCTTTTAATGAGAATGAGGGAAACTCCAGGACTACTTGGTGCCTTAATACAAAAAAAAAAAAAAAGATAAAAGTGAAAAGCGAACTTCTGAATGCTGATATAATCTGGAGGCTTGCAATGTGACATCATGCTTTAGGAAAGAATTCTCTATTATCAGCACCAAATATTAATCTTAAATTTCGTTTAAAAATCCTTGTTGAAGGTCAATTCTACTGTTTCTGTGGCCTTTTCATCAAATTTCTGAGTATCCTGCCAAGCTTGTGTACTTTCTTGAACGATGATACTGAGCAGGTCAAATCATTACCAAATGCTTCAGTTTCTCATTTCAGACATGGCAGACTCTTCCCTCTCTTGTGAAATGGGTTAGCTGCTGCTGGGTGACATATTATGATAAAACAATAGTACTTAACTGGCATCTCACTTCAAAACAGCATCATCCTTGCATCAGAAAGGGCTTCCTCCAGAAAGGCTGGGATTAGGAAAGCTCAGTCAGCAAACAAAAGACCAACTATCAAGGGTTATTTTAAAAATGTGTGAAAAAACATCTCCTTCCCTATCCCTGTCTCTTCTTATGTAGCGTTATCTTCATATGTGCTTTGATTTTCTCTTCTGCAATTGCTGAAGTACAGTAGTGTAGAGCTGTAGTGTTTTCCTGAATAAGGATTTCCCATGGTAGCCAACCCAAGCAATTGATTATTAGTCTAATGATGAAATGTATAATATGCCAGAATGGTAATATTTCAGAAAAAAATTAATCTTCTTATTTACTAACTTCATTATGACACTCATATCCCAAGCAAACATTGGGATGAATGTTTGACAAATGAAAACAAGTGTAAAAGAAGCATGGCAATTTGCAATGGGTAGGGACAGACCTTGGGGAGGGAAGGAAGAGATGCGGCACACCAGGTTGGGCACTGCCTGCATCACCACCTCCACCCGCGATGGGCAGAGACCCCTCCATGGGATGGGTGCTGGGGACAGCCAGTGCCCTGCTATTTGTAGATGTTTATTAATAATCTCTGGTCTCATGGCTTACCTGTTGTACTACTGGTATTGATTCTGCATGCATAGTTCACTGACTCTCAATTAATAAAGTGCCATTACTAAATCAATAAACTGTTTCTGTTCTGATTTTGTTTAAAGTACATAAATGGAGTAGTTTATCCCGCACAACAATTAGTTGTTTAGTTTTGATTTGTGTTTTTTCTATTGTGTCCAGGGATTACAATCAGAGATACAAATAGGCTAGACATTTAAAAAAAAAAAAAGTGGAACAAGCATGATTGCTGTTTTTCAAGAGTTTAAGAGTTGCAGGATTTTTTAAATTACTTTGCAATTTCAAAAATACTTCTTTATGAACAATAATGTGATAATAGATGTGAAAACCAGAAAACTTTCTTCTCTTTGCTCACTGGATGTTACTCAGATCATTAAGTAGGCTTTATCTTATTTTCCGTTGTTCAGTTTAGTTTATCAGTATTTTAAGCATATTAGAATTACAGGAATATTTTTTCTGTATGGTTTCTACACAAAATTGAAACTCTTTAGTAACTGTGTTGAAACTCAATGAACACCTCAGAACCTGGCTTAACTTTCATTTAGAACTTACATTATCACATGCATTTCCTTAAAGTTGCATTATCAATGATTATTCTAAGCTTTTAAACTGAGAGAATAACTTTAATCAAGAGACTAGTCTAGCCAAGACTTACACATACATGTGTAAGCTGCATGACTGCAAGTTCATTCTACAGCATGGTTTTGTTTAACAGAGCAGTTACAGGGACAAACATACTTTTGCACATTTCCTACGAGAACAAAGTGTAGCTGTGACAAGGTATATTGGAACTTAACATAATGTAATTTACTATTTCTTTCTCTATCTGTGTTTAAAATACTAGGTTTGCACTAAGAAGCCCTGACCAAGATTACTCCATTTTGCCTGACACATTAAAAACACACAGCTAACATAATGTCTGCCTCCAGGAGTCTGTAATTTTCTCAGGTCTAAGCAGCCAATGTCTTTAAGAAACAAATATTTAATATTTAAAGCTATTACTCTGCAATCATAATTCAGAAATATTTTATCCTACCACACTATTATTATTTTTGTTATCACTGGATATTCCTTGAACTCCTTCCCTCCCAAATAAAGACTATTAAAACTAAACAAATCTAATTACATGCAATAATAGCCAAACACTATATTATTTATAATTCAGTTATTACTTCAAAGGCTTGAATTACAAGCATGCATCCACTATTCTGGACATCTCTCCTATAAATTACACATCCCAGCATGCAACAGTTGCTCTTAAACACGTGTCTTATCTTGCACCTTCCTGCCCTAGCTTTCATGCCTATGAAATTATAATGCTGGTACTGCTTCACCACTTTCTAGAAAATGAGAACAACTGTCCTCCAGGTTACAAACGTTGTAGAGCAATGATGTAAAAAGCATCCCTAAACTCTGTTTCTTAGCACTCGCTTCATTCTCAGTCCTTCTGTTCATATATGTTTTCATGGACTGCAATCAAAGAAAAAAAAACATTTTTGATCAGCTTCCTCTCTACATTTGATTTTGTAGGGATTTGTTATACCTTCCTCAAGACAAGAGCAAGAGTAATCAGCGAAGCCAGAACCTCCTCTGTGATTGTGGAAGAAGTTTTCTAAGATATTTACCACAGTAACAACTTTGCTTCCCACCACACCCCCTGCCCCGGCACCTAATTTTCACATCTGCTTCTCAAAAATGCATGTAGCTTTAAGCATTTGAAGTTTCACTATCTTCTTGGTACTATTTCCATAATAAAAAATATATGGATCCAATACTCTTGTCCTGTAGTTTCTCTCCCTACATGATTTTCACAGTAGGACTCTCATTCTGCAATTGGCAGCATGTAGTTGCCCACACAGTTTTTCCCAAATATTCAAATTCAGGAAAAAGGGGAAGCTGATGATAATTACCTTATCTTTTCTGTAGTGAATGTAGAGATTTGTTTCCACTCTAATCATGCTGTCCTGGAAATCAAGACTTATACTTGAAAGACAGATGTTTTATGATCTTTTTCTTCACAGCTGAAGCAATAAAGTATCACAAAAAATCAATTAAGTCTCAATACTAACCACAGCCCCATCAAACAAACAAGGAGAAAAAAAACCCTCCAAAAACTCAAAGGAAAATATAATTCAAAGCAGCGTCTGAAATTCAGTTTCCCATAGTCATAGCATCTATTAAAAACTGCCTGGAAAAAAAAAATCACACATGTATAAACTCACTGTCTTTGAGAAATAAAATATATCTCCAAACCAATGTTTGTCAGAATATGAAATGTACCTCTTTGATGGAAAGGAAAGACTTAGCTAAAGGACTACTGGAGAGAGAGTTTATATGGGTGGGCACTGAGTGGCCATACCCGTGTTTCAAGGCCAAAATTTTTCCTGCCTCTGCTGAACATAAGTGCTAAATTATTCACATACATATTTGAAAAACCTACCTAATATTCTGTATTGGGTGCAGGTGCCCAGGCACTGGCAGTGGGGGCTGCAGGGGCCCCTGGCAAGAGAGGCCGGGGCTGCCCTGTGCCAGACACAGCCGGTTCCAGCCGGCTCCAACCCACCCACCGCAGGGCACAGCTGAGCCCCTCAGCCGTAGTGGGGCACTTCTGTAAAGCATATTTGAGAAAGGGCAAAATGCCTCACAGGCCAGTGAGGAGTAAGGAAAAAATGTGTGAGAAACAGCCCCGCAGATACCAAGACCAGTGAAGGAGGGGTAGAAGCTCCCCAGGCACCCAAGCAGAGACCCCTGAGGCCTGTGGAGAAGACCATGGTGACGCAGGTTGTGCCCCTGCAGCGATAGAGGACCATGGTGGAACAGATACCCACCTGCAGCCCCTGGAGGACCCCATGCCAGAGCAGGTGGACGTGCCCTCAAGGAAGCTGCAGCCCATGGAGTGCACACACAGGAGGAGGTTCATGGCAGGAGCTGTGGCCTGTGGGGCACCTGCGCTGGAACAACCCCTTCCTGGAGGACTTCACACTGTGGAGAAGACCCATGCTCGAGCAGTTTGTGAAGGACTATATCCCATGGAAGGGACCCATGCTGGAATGGGGGAAGAGAGTGAGGAGGAAGGAGTGGCAGAGAGCAGCTGCTACAGACTAACCAGGACCCCCCACTACCCGTCCCGCTGCTCTGCTCAGAGGCAGGAGGAGGTACAGTAGTCAGAAATGAAGGAATGCAGCTGAGCCTGGGAAGAAGGGCGTTGAGGGAAGGTGTTTTAGTTTCCATCTCTGTTTCTTGCAATCCTACTCTTTTTTAAATTGACAATAAATTAAATTATTAATCTTCTCCAAATTGACTCTATTTTTCCTGTGATGGTGATTGGTAAGCGATCTCTCTGTCTCTATCTACACCTAAAAGGTTTCTGCCTTATTTTGTCCCTCTGTCCTGTTGAGGAGGGGGAGTGAGGGAGCAGCTGGGTGGGCCTCTTGACAGCCAGCCAACCTTAACCCACCACGTATTCTTATGTGCTTTGTTTAGATAAGGAAACAAATATGCTCCAATACCTAATTTTGTGTAGATTTGGAAGCTGTCCTCTCACACAGATCCTCAAAGAATATGAAGAGAAAGCTCTCTGTAAATTTTGTCTTGCATTCAGCAGAAAAAAAAAGGTATGTATATTTTGTGTTTTAAATATTTTAGTTGATAAACACTGGATTTTATCTCAGCTAATCTATTAAAATAGTATATCTTTTGTCTAATGTGGATAGATCATATATCTATTTAATGTGATACAGAGTATCTTATGTATGAAGCTTATGTGCATATGAACTTTACAAGCCAAAAGAAAAGAATAGGATCATAAGAAGATTGAGGAGAGGACATGGGTCTAGTTTAAGAGATGGAAACAAGCGCTGTGACAGTGCTTCATGAACAAGTAACTGATTCAGAAGCTGAAAAAGAGCTGAAGGCTTTTCTACTGCACAGTGGCTATCTCAGAAAAAAACAAAAACTTTTCCACCTCAACAGAAAACATGAAGCAAATGCCTGTATAACTTTATTTACTTCACAATATTTAGCATAATATTCTGGACAATGTGTGTGATGAATAACATAATGATATCAAGTTAACGTTGCAAAACATTGTGAATCAGTTTCCAGAGCACTGAGGCAGAAGGTGAAATTATGTTAACAGCAGAAATGACTATTAACTGAAGATGAATAAAGGGAATGATTCATTCTAAACCTAAATGATAAACCAAAATCAATAGTAAAATGTATCCACATATTTTCCTCATTGTGCATTGATTATAAAATGGTACGAATGTAAGCTGTCGCCACTCAACATAAATTAAGTTCAGTTTAGAAACTTAAAATAAATACAGCAAGTAAGGGTATTGAAAAGAAAATTTTCATTGATAAGTGTGGCTCTTACATGGTCATTTCAAAAGAGTTTGTTAGACTAGCTGCACATGGGATAACGAAATCTTAAACAACAGCCGAACAAATCATACTCAGATACACATAAATATGGCAACTGAAAAGACTGTGAGAGAGTAACTACACATTGAAGGATACAGTTTTCAACCCTGAATAACACTGCAGATGAATATAGTACCAATGGAATGGGTTTATTTCCTATTTCTATATTATCATAATTGATTTTTTTTTCAATTCACTTTCTAGAAATGGTGATACCAGAACATTTTTCTAGATTTTTTCAGTCTTTCAGTTAACTGGTATTAATAAGTGTGTCTTAAATTTAAGATATAGTTTTGTGATATTGGAGTTAGTGGTACTATAGAGTTCTCGCAGAACTATCAACAGCTTTATAGATCAGTTGCTTAGTGAAATATGTTAGGTTTTTAATTCTTGTAATTATATAGATTGCTGAAGCAAATATGAGCTAAATTAAGGTGACTAGAATGGAAACAAAGACTGTGATTTATATAATCTATTTTTTTTATGGAAAGGGGATAAATATCTAACATAGTTTTATTCTGGGATACCTTCTGTTCTGGTTCTGGCAAGGATAGAGTTAATTTCCCAAGGAGCCAGGACAGGTGAGGCAAGCTGGCCGGGGGCTATTCCATACCATGTGACATCATGCTCACCATCAAAGGGGGCTAGTCGGGTAGGGGAGGGGCAGCGCAGTTTCGCAGGGTTCCAGGATGGGCTGAGTGTCTGGTTGGTCGGTCGTTGGTTCGGTAAATTGTTCTCTATTATCACCCATTGTTAATATTTGTTATCAGCACTGTTGTTGATTGTTTTTCCCTCTCCCTTCTTGTCCCAGTAAACTGCCCTTATCCCAGCCCTCGAGGCTTTGCCGTTGCTTTTTTTCCCGTTCTTGTCCCCATCCCTCTGGGGAAGGAGTGAGTGAGCGGCCACGTGGCGCTCAGCTGCCGGCTGGGCCTAAACCACATCAGTCCTTTTTGGCGCCCAACGTGGGGCTCAAGAGGTTGTGATAACGACAAGTCTGACCCAAGTGTGTTAAAGAAAAATTATCATAAGAATTTATAATGTTATTGAAACAGTCGCTGGTCATAATGATGTTCTGTTTGGCTACATGGCTCTGGTTTGTAAACCTGTGTTTACTCTATGCAATCCCTGCGGCGCTGTTTATCACCTCTGGGAGAGGGGTTCCTGTTCTCATATTGTTGTATTGTGTGATAATGACTTATGATATCATTGACAGTCATGAGTTTGAGCAGGTACGTGTATGTAGCATTTCGGTCAGACCCGTACCTCAGTCAATATCTTTCAGAATTGATTAATAATTGCACCCAATCTAGGGGGAAGACGGGGGGGATACCTTCTCCCACTCTTTCACCTCCCCTTTTCCTTTTTGGTTGGTCACGACAATTTTTGAGAATTTTGAATACCCTTGGAATGTTCAGGCCAGTATATTCCTATTGCTAGGTCTCCTGCATGCTTTCCCAGTCCTGTTCAGGGTTAGCAAAAATTGTTTCAAGAATATTACCCAGGGATCTTCCCCAAGACTGAATGGTCAGGGCTGGCATGGCATGTGGGAGAGTATGGCTGGGTATCTAGAGACATTTTGACCCCCAATGGTTTGGAGCTTCACTCCCGAACAACTACAAGACCCTGATAAAATGGTGGAATATTTGAAAGGAAAATGCTGTGGGGATTCTAAGGAGACACAATTTACTGCGCTGTGCTGGGCCCTGGCCACAATCTGTCAAACACTGCTTGACAGTAGACAGCACCATCCAGAGGGAGAGAACGGACCCACAGGCACTGCAGCTGCCCAAGCCCCTGCAATAGGCACTGTAGTCGAGCCAAAAGATCAACCTATACCAGTATCAGTTGCCCCTATACAAAAAAAACTACACAAGGAAATCGGTTTGCTTAGTGAAAGATGATGATGAACCGGGGCCATCATGAAAACAAGAAGAGGAGCCAGAACCAGACGTGATCACTCGATCTCTGTCCCTGAGTGAGCTGCGAGATATGCGGAAAGACTTCAGCCGCCTTCCAGGGGAGCACATTATTACCTGGCTGCTCCGCTGCTGGGAGAATGGGGCTAGTAGCCTGGAACTGGAGGGCAGGGAGGCCAAGCAGCTGGGATCCTTGTCTAGGGAAAGGGGCATTGACAAGGCAATTGGGAAGAAGGCGCAGGCCCTCAGCCTCTGGAGGCGACTCCTGTCAAGTGTGAGGGAAGGGTATCCTTTCAGTGAAGATGTTGTATGTCGGCCAGGCAAGTGGACCACCATGGAGAGAGGTATCCAATATCTGAGAGGATTAGCTGTGCGGGAAATGGCTTATTGTGATCCAGACAACGCACAGTTGCCCACAGACCCCAATGAAGTCCACTGTACCCGACCCATGTGGCGAAAATTTGTGCGAAGTGCACCATCATCGTACGCCAACTCACTGGCAGTAATTGACTGGAAGAGTGAAGAGGCACCCACAGTGGATGAAGTGGCTGGCCAACTCCGGCAATATGAAGAGAGCCTTTCTTCCTCCTTCATCTCAGCTGTGGAGAAACTGTCCCGGGACGTCTGGCAACTCAAAGAGGATATATCGTACTCCCCACCCCCACAGACCCTCATTTCAGCTGTTAGGAGGAAGCGTTTTTCTGCTCCAGAGAGGGGATATAGAGCATACACACCACAAGGTATCCTGTGGTTTTACCTGCGTGACCATGGAGAAGACATGAGGAAATGGGATGGGAAGCCCACCTCAACCCTGCGGGCACGCGTACATGAGCTACAAGGCAAGACAGCTGTAAAAAGGGACTCTTCCAGAAAGGATGCTGCTCCAGTTTCCACCGGGCAGCCCCCCAGACCAAGTGGAAGGCCTGATCGTACTTATGACCCTCTCGAAGGGACTTCTGAGTCCTTTCTGCAAGAGGTGAGTAGTGACTATGATGAGCAGGATTAGAGGGGCCCTGCCTCCAGCCAGGTGGAGGAAAGGGACAATAGGGTTTATTGGACTGTGTGGATCCGATGGCCTGGCACATCGAACCCACAGGAGTACAAGGCCCTAGTGGACACGGGTGCACAGTGTACCCTAATGCCATCAAACTATGAAGGGGTGGAACCGATATCTATTTCTGGTGTGACGGGGAGATCCCAACAATTGACTCTGTTGGAGGCTGAAGTAAGTCTAACGGGGAATGAGTGGCAAAAGCACCCCATTGTGACTGGGCCAGAGGCTCCATGCATCCTGGGCATAGACTACCTCCGGAAAGGGTATTTCAAAGACCCAAAAGGCTACCGGTGGGCTTTTGGAATAGCTGCCTTGGAAGCGGAGGAAATTGAACCATTGTCTAGTTTGCCCGGTCTCTCGGAGGACCCTTCTGTTGTAGGGTTGCTGAAGGTTGAAGAGCAACAGGTGCCACTTGCTACTACAACTGTGCACCGGCGGCAATACCGCACCAACCGAGACTCCCTGGTTCCCATCCACAAGCTAATTTGTCAACTGGAAGGTCAGGGAGTGATTCAGCAGAACCCACTCACCCTTTAACAGTCCCATATGGCCAGTGTGGAAGTCCAATGGAGAGTGGAGGCTGACGGTAGACTATCGTGGCCTGAATGAAGTCACACCGCCAATGAGTGCTGCCGTGCCAGATATGCTGGAACTTCAATATGAACTGGAGTCAAAGGCAGCCAAATGGTATGCCACAATTGATATCGCTAATGCATTTTTCTCGATCCCTTTGGCAGCAGAGTGCAGGCCACAGTTTGCCTTCACTTGGAGGGGCGTCCAGTACACCTGGAATTGACGGCCCCAGGGTTGGAAACGCAGCCCCACCATTTGCCATGGACTGATCCAGACTGCACTGGAAAAGGGTGAAGCCCCAGAGCGCCTGCAATACATTGACAACATCATTGTATGGGGCAACTCAGCAGAGGAAGTTTCTGAGAAAGGGAAGAAAAAAATCCAAATCCTGCTGCAGGCTGGCTTTGCCATAAAACGAAGTAAGGTGAAGGGGCCTGCGCAGGAAATCCAATTTTTAGGCATAAGGTGGCATGATGGGTGGCGTCAAATCCCTATGGATATTATCAACAAAATAGCAGCCATGTCCCCACCTACCAACAAAAAGGACACACAGGCCTTCTTAGGTGTTGTGGGTTTCTGGAGAATGCACGTTCCGAATTACAGTCTGATACTAAGCCCTCTCTACCATGTAACCCGGCAGAAGAATGATTTCAAATGGGGCCCTGAGCAACGACAAGCTTTTGAACAAATTAAACAAGAAATAGTTCATGCCGTAGCTCTTGGGCCAGTCCGGGCAGGACCAGATGTAAAAAATGTGCTGTACACCGCAGCTGGGAAGAATGGCCCTACCTGGAGTCTCTGGCAGAAAGCACCAGGGGAGACTTGAGGTCGACCCCTGGGGTTTTGGAGTCGGGGATATAGAGGATCCGAGGCCCGCTACACTCCAATGGAAAAGGAGATATTGGCAGCCTATGAAGGAGTTCGACCTGCTTCAGAGGTGATTGGCACTGAAGCACAGCTCCTCTTAGCACCCCGACTGCCAGTGCTGGGTTGGATGTTCAAAGAGAGGGCTCCTTCTACACATCATGCAACCGATGCTACGTGGAGTAAGTGGGTTGCGCTGATCACACAACGGGCTAGAATAGGAAGCCCCAATCGTCCAGGGATTCTGGAAGCGATCACAGACTGGCCAGAAGGGAAAGATTTCAGAATGTCGCCAGAGGAGGAGGTGACACGTGCTGAAGAAGCCCCACCGTATAATAAACTAGCAGAAGATGAGAAGCCATATGCCCTCTTCACTGATGGGACCTGTCGCATCATGGCAAAGCATCGAAGGTGGAAGGCTGCTGTATGGAGTCCTACACGGCAAGTTGCAGAAGCTGCTGTAGGAGAAGGTGAATCGAACCAGTTTGCAGAGGTGAAAGCCATCCAGCTGGCCTTAGATATTGCTGAAAGAGAAAAATAGCCAACACTGTACCTCTACACCGACTCATGGATGGTGGCCAATGCCCTGTGGGGGTGGTTACAGCAGCAGAAGCGGAGCAACTGGCAGCGTAGAGGCAAACCCATCTGGGCTGCCCCATTGTGGCAAGGTATTCCTGCCCGGCTAGAGAAGCTGGTTGTAAAGGTACGTCATGTAGATGCCCACGTACCCAAGAGTCGGGCCACTGAGGAACATCAGAACAACCAGCAGGTGGATCAGGCTGCCAAGATTGAAGTGGCTCAGGTGGATTTGGACTGGCAGCGTAAGGGTGAATTATTTATAGCTCGTTGGGCCCATGACACCTCAGGTCATCAAGGAAGAGATGCGACATATAGATCTCACAGGTCATCCATTAATGTGAAACGTGTGCCGCAATCAAGCAAGCCAAGCGGGTAAAGCCTCTGTGGTAAGGAGGGCGGTGGTTGAAATATAAATATGGGGAAGCATGGCAAATCGACTACATCACGCTCCCGCGAAGCCGCCAAGGCAAGTGTTATGTTCTTACAATGGTGGAAGCAACCACTGGGTGGCTGGAAACATATCCTGTGCCCCATGCCACTTCCCAGAACACTATTCTGGGTCTTGAAAAGCAAGTCCTGTGGCGACATGGTACCCCAGAGAGAACTGAGTCAGACAATTGGACTCATTTTCGGAACAACCTCATAGACACCTGGGCCAAAGAGCATGGTATTGAGTGGGTGTATCACATCCCCTGTCATGCACCAGCCTCTGGGAAAGATGAAAGGTACAATGGACTGCTAAAAACTACCCTGAGAGCAATGGGTGGTGGGACCCTCAAGCACTGGGACACACATTTGGCAAAGGCCACCTGGTTAGTTAACACTAGGGGATCTGCCCATCGAGCTGGCCCTGCCCAATCAAAATTTCCACGCCCAGTAGAAGGAGATAAAGTTCCTGTAGTGCACATGAAGAATATGTTGGGTAAAACAGTTTGGGTTATCCCTACTTCAGGCAAAGGCAAGCCCATCTGCGGGATTGCTTTTGTTCAGGGACCAGGGTGCACTTGGTGGGTGATGAGAAAAGATGGGGAAGTCCGGTGTGTACTCCAAGGGGATTTGATTCTGGGTGAAAATAGCCAATAAATTAAATTGCATGATGTTAATAGTGATATACTGTATCAATGGTATGACCATAAGAATCACCCCAAACTAATGAAGGATGGACTTTGAAACTGAACAAAGTGCCACGATGATGGAACTAGAACTGACTTCAACTGGTGCCCAGAAACTTTATCGAAAAATCACATCTTTGACATCCAGACTGTGAGCATGGACCATACCAGATACACCGGCTGTGAAAAATAATCCCGATGCAGCGTGCAACAATCCAGCAGCACGCACCATTGTTCCTGCTCTGAGACACCGTAATGGCAGATGGAACCTAAAGCCATGGACTAAATGAACTCAATGGACACTTTATAGAGCGATGGCCCATGGAGTAAGAGAATGGTGTCAGTGAAATAATCTGGGCATGACGTAGATGGTATGGAATAAGGGGTGGATAATGTCCTAGTTCTGGCAAGGGTAGAGTTAATTTCCCAAGGAGCCAGGACAGGTGAGCCAAGCTGGTCGGGGGCTATTCCATACCATGTGATGTCATGCTCACCATCAAAGGGGGCTAGTCGGGTAGGGGAGGGGCGGCGCAGTTTCGGCGCGGTTCCGGGACGGGCTGAGTGGTCGGTTGGTCGGTCGTTGGTTCGGTAAATTGTTCTCTATTATCACCCATTGTTAATATTTGTAATCAGCACTGTTGTTGATTGTTTTTCCCTCTCCCTTCTTGTCCCAGTAAACTGCCCTTATCCCAGCCCTCGAGGCTTTGCCGTTGCTTTTTTCCCGTTCTCGTCCCTGTCCTGCTGGGGAAGGAGTGAGCAAGCGGCCGCGTGGCGCTGCCATCTGGGTCTAAACCACGTCACTTCACAGTAAATGAAAAGGAACACAAGCATATATAAAGGCAGCCTTAAATTTCTTGTTCACACTTAACTGTTTACGCAACTTTTAGATGCCTGAGTTAGACAGGATAAAGCCTATCCAAAATGAGTCCAAAAAATATACTCTAAAAATAAGGAATTCAGAATAATACAGAGCTTAAAATAATGCAAAATGATGTGGGAAAGAATATTAAATATTAAACAAATGGTGCTGAACAGTAGAAACCAGTCACTAGGAAGAAGTAATACAAATAGACTGAATCAGCGATGGGATAACTATACAGAAATTCTTTCATCAAAAGGCAATAACAGCGTTCACAGTAGGATAATGATGGTAGAAGCTAGAAATTAAACACTAATGGCCTGCATACCTAATCTTTGACCTCTCCTGCTACCCAAGCCAAAGTTCATATTTATGTATTCTATTACCATGTGTATTCTGAGGTCAGAGAAACATTACTTTGATATTGTACAGTACAGTATAAGCTTTCATCTGTTCTGCATAATCACAGTTATCCCTAATGATGTATTTACATAAAACATATTTCTAGCCTAATTTCAATAGTGAAGTCAAGCAAAACTCTCAGAGAACCCGTGCAAAACCTTAGAAGTTATTTTTGCTGATGATGGTAATGAATGTTTTATAACACAAAATTTGGATTTTTTTGATTGTCTGGCTTTCCAAAATTGAAATGAGTATGTATATGCATTCCTATTTCATGCTGTGCTGTTCTTAGTCTAATCGCATTTCTACTTTGACTTGAATGCTATTTCTGCAGTACTTCATAAAGTATATGTATATACATACATACATATATATGTGCATATGTTTTTCATACTAAAAGTTTTAGAACTGAAATTTAAAAGAAAAAGACACTTTTGTCCTTTACTACTCACAATTTTTTAAAATAACCAAACACACAAACCATCAAAAACTAATGACCTGCATCAAATAAAATAACATTCAAACATGTAAATAAAAATAAATATATAGCTGATTTTTGCTCCGATTTCTAATTTTTCTAGTTGTTTTAAAAGGATTAAATTATTTCATCTCCACAGAAAGTTCATGAACAAAACTTGAAATATAGAGCTTGATAAGAAATCAGGAAGCAGCAGATCTGTTAATGATAGAAATTAAAAAGATAGATAGATAATGCATCCAATAGTTCAGTAGTTCTAAAGAACTCTTTTTATTCCTTCAGAAAAGTACATGTTTAGAATATGTATTAAAATTCAAAGTTGTTAATATCATATCAAGTTTTTATGCTAAAAAACCTCTTTTTGGAACATAAAGGGAAAACCTAAAACTTAACTTGTGCATCTCAATCTCAGAATGGCTAAAAAGCACATTAGAAATCACATAGGTGAGACAAAAGAATGAGGAATATTGTTAGACCTTAAAAAAGTAAAAGAATAGGTTGCCAGAAAGACGAGTTGTTTGCTGTATCTTCAGTACATACCTTGAATTAATATAGTACAATTAATTTTTTTTTTTTGCTACGGACACAAATCATAGGCTATTCGTAAATACATACACACACACTTATGTGTACACATGCACACACTTCGTATATATATATAAAATAAGGTGGTTTTGATACAGCAGAGCCTGCATTCAGCTATATATATATTAATTTTATGGTACAAAAATAACCCTCATTACATTAGCACACTAATCAGTCATCAGATGTCAAGGTTCTACTGTTTCCTTAGACAAATTACCAGGAAACAGGTATTTCTGAAATGACCGTGAATTAAATTGATACATTAAAAAAGAGAAGGTCAAAAGATACTAACAAAGAAAAAGTGTTGTGTGGGTGGTTTGTTTGTTTGTTTGTTTGTTTTTTTTCCCAAAGAACTACAGAATTAAAACTGCAAAATAATTTTGTACTTAATTTAATAAAGCAGTTTTCATTTGGGGGACACAGTTCAGCCAGTGGTGTTTATAAGAACAGATTAAATCACTTTTCAGATTTAGAGGGTAGTTAGCCTAGAGAAATAGTCAATACCATTGAAATGAAAATATCTTTCTTATTACAAACACAACTCATTGCTAATTATTAGATACTTTATTTTACCTGCTGCAAAACTCCCAGTGACCTCAGTAAGATGAGGCTTTTGTGTTTATTTTCACAAATGTTTATAAGACTTCCATTGCTTTACTCTACAAAGTCACTTGGTATATGATTTGAAATGGGCATTTCCTACTGGGTAGGAATAACTATTACATCGTACTTATTTTAGAGAACAAACTCAAAGAAATTATACTTTTATCTCTTAGCAACTATGCAAAAAAACTTTCTTGCACACATGAATATTCAGTGATTCAAAACCACAGATTGTTAAGTAGTGGGTACAATTATATGACTAAACTAACTTTAGTCACTTCATTCAGTAAAGATTCATAATTAAGAAATATTTTAATAATTACCATCACTATTGAAGGATCTATAAAGCTAAATCATGAGCAGAACTCTTGTATTAGTTATGATAATGGATTCCTCTTGCCCATCCTTAGCCATCTGAAAGTTAAGTATGCTAAAACCAACTTTTCAAGCAGCTCTTCCTTTCCTACCCCACCATGTTAGATACATTTAATTTGTTAGGATACACCATCTTGCTCCTCCGCTTACTACATCAGAAGCCTAGATGACTACAGCAGACTAGATATTTAGGTGGCTAAACATTGATGAATGAATCCTACATCAAAATATACTCTTCTTGAGAGAGTTTATCTGTAAGTAAATCATATCAATAAATTCCTATTGCGGAGTAGCCGCAGTAGGCATTATGCCATGCTTTTGACGGCAATATTATGGAAATAGCCACATATAACTAGGTAGGGGAACTGATGACTTGAGAGGGTTCTCAGAGCTTCCTCTCCAAAGTCCTTTCCATATCAGATGGGGATGGCCAGTGTATGCAGGGTTCCAGGTAGGACAGGAGTCCTGTGCTACCGGCATCCTTTCAATCCAGCTGCACATGCAGTGTTGGACCCCGGAAGAACAGGGGCCTAACATATCTTGACCTGGCAATAGCTGGGCAGCCAGAAATTTAGATAACAGAAATCATTACTTTTTCACCTTGGTGTTTTTTTTTTGTCTCTATCTCTAAATTTAGCCACAAAAGTCTTTGATCCTACAAACACTTAAGAGACACGCATAGTTTTACTCTCATCTCATTTAAACCTCTGGGATTCTTCTCAAATGAGAACATCTGAATGCTTTGATTGTGTTGAATAAAGTGTCTGCTGGTTTAAGAGCTAAATTTGAAAAGTAGGCTTTAATATGCAGTTGCATAACAGATATATCAATAAAGGAATTCCACATCTACTGATATGCATAAACAGATGAAGATAAATTACACGGTTGATCTTTGAGTTGCTAAAGCTTGTGGAAAACAGTTAGATTCAATTCACAAATCATTGCTGTAGCATTATACAGTAAATAAACAAAAATTCATTTCATGGTATTTCAATTTTTATGGTATTGTTTGAGACACAGTCTGTAGATTGCTATTCTACTATAAAAATTGTAATATTACAGTGGTGGTTGGTAGTGTGGATCTAGTTAAAGGTCTGCCAGTTTTTCTATTATAAACCTCTATTTTAAAGGGCCTAGAACTCCACTGTAAAATCTTCAGACGTGCATGTTGTAAACAACTTACATACACAGAAACACAGACACACTTAACGCACACATCTATAATTTTCAAAGGTAAACCTAAAAAAAGAAAAGTGAGACAAAAGAACAATGAATGACCTGTATTCACTGGGAAACACATGTTGTTGAAGTAACATTAAAAGCCTGGAAACTTGTAGCTAAACTCATGCTACAAAGAAATGCTAGAAAATCAAAATATTTTTCTTTTTGTCTCTGTAGCACAATGTAGGAATCAGAACAAGTCAGTAGTAACAACACTGGTTGTCCGACAAACCTTCAGAGAGTGGATAAAGATGATCCCAAAACACTTCTCACTCATCTTTTAACTCTTTCACCTAGTCCATTAAAAAAGGGATGTTTTGTCGATTTTTTGACAGTATTTTTATGAATTATCATAACTTTCTATGATAACTTGATTCTATTTTGAGCAACCTGGTCTAGTGGAGGGTGTCCCTGCCCAAGCAGGGGGGTTGGGACTAGATGATCTTTAAGGTCCCTTCCAACCCAAACCATTCTATGATTATATGATTCTTCATCTAGTCTTCCCACATTCTTTGCTCTTGCTACATTGAAATAGACAGAAAAATAAATAAATGTTAAAGCAATAGATGTACTAGTAATGAGATCAGAAACCCTTAAGGAAATCTGAAACTATTAAGAAAAAGAAAAAAAAAAAAGAATTCTGGATATTATACTGTTTAAAGTATTTTGTAGCAGAAAACCTGAGCTTTTTTACTGAGACAAAGAAAAGACAAAGGACTGGTGTAAAAATCTTCCTGATACAAACTGCTTTAAAAATAAAGGAAGTATTAAAAATAATATTTCTAGCTATAGTGTTAATATATTGTAGGATTTTGTAATACACAAGGACATAGAAGCTTTTATCCTCTAAATTTCTCTGCTTTATTACAGATTGCCACAAATACTGCAAAAAATCCCCACTAGCAAGTATACTACCACAAATTTCACTACTATTACCAAGTATAGCTATGATAAATAAAGCCTATATATATATATATATATGCTATTACAAATTGCTATCAGCAACCAATAGTATACTATCAATCAGTAGTATGGCAGTGACCAGTCATATAGCAACAACCAATAACAGCAACAACCAAGTAGGTAGGTGCTATTACAGGTTACTACAAACTTATTAGAAGCAATTTATCAACAATGTAACAACAGATACACTTACAATAGATTACTTACATGGATGTATAATGCCAGTATCAAGCGTATTAGACATATTTCAGAAGGCACCAAACCATTCCAAAGGAGAGGACAAACCAATTCCAAAGGGGGACCCAACCATCCCAAAGGTAGAAGCACAAACCAAAGCAACCATGATCCATGCTGCAGAGTATGGAGTCAGCCAGGCATTCCTGGTGAGAGTTCATGATCTCATAGAAACTTTGTGTGAAATTCAGCCTGTTCAGGTAAGGAAAGGTATGTGCAGCATGGGAAGTTCTCAGAGAGAGAGAGAGGCTCCATTTTGGATAAAAATTAAGTCCTTTTCATATCATAGAGATGTAAGAGAGCATAGGACACTATCACTTTGAGCAGCTAATAGATACTGTTAATATTTTTCACCTGTAACAGCCAATGAGTGATTATGATTTCTGTTCTTCCAGATCAATTGTTTTCCCCAGACAGTTTCCACCTTCTCATACGATAAGTTGCTGTTACAGTCCCTTGGGTTTTGTGCTTATCTGTGATATCTCAGGATGTCTCCCATTTCTAGGCACCCCAGCTATACTTCAAGGATGCCAGTTGCACTTTTCAAGGATATTTTTGGTACCTAGGCCTAGTTCTCAGGCTAACAGATCCCAGGCTGGCAGGCAGTTTATCTGTCAGTATTCTTCAGCAGACATTTTCTTTTGTTCAGTAATTTCCCTCTTCTAACCAGGCCACCTTTTTGTCTGCTCACATCACTGATTAACTGATCCAAATCATTAGTATGGTGTAGCTCCAGAAGGTGAAAAAAAATCCTAGGCTGTATCTGATACACTGTCAGAATGCCTATAGGTCTGAAGGACGCTTTAAAAAAAAGTACAAGGACATATTTAGCTGTTGATGAGGAACAATCAGTAAATATTACATCCACTATGTTTCTGTATATGATACTGTCTAAAAAAACCAGGAAAAAAACCCCAACAAAACAACCAAAAACTACTCTAAAGGCAACAGGAGACAATAAGAAACTCTTCTTGTTCTTCTTGATCATTTTCAAATACACACGTAAACTAATGCTTTCTTTTCTTTCATTTCTAATGCTAATGAAAAATCTGGGTTTTCTTTCTTGTTATGAGCCAAAGCCACAGATACCAAAATGTAAAAGAGAAATTTTTTCCACATTTACATTCTATAAATGTAACTAATAAAGTAATTTTACTTCACTTTTAGAGGAGAAAAACAAACTCTTCAATGTAAAGGCTTCATAACGTGTGAACATTGGTTAGCACAGTAACAATACTGTGGTTTAGAAGAAACAACTAACAACTGCAGTCTAAAAGCTGGAGACTGTGGCGGGCTTGTGAGCGGTGAGGTACAAGACAACATAGGAGAAAGAAGAGTACTTTATGACTGAGATGTTCCTTAATTTTCAAGAGAGTTTTTATTTTATTGTGAGAAAGAGCTAGTGATCATTGAGACAGTACATGAAATCAGGCCTGCCCTGTCTGATTATTAAAAGGGCTCCTTGACTCCTTCTGGCAATCTACAAGGTGCAAAGAACAACAAACTGTCTCATCTGATTGCTTCCAGTAAACTCAAAATAAGGTTGCCTGTTGTTTTATGCAAATATGTTACTATTTTTGTATAGAAAAAATATTGTAATAAAGTAATGGGCTGTCGACATTCACAGACACCTCTATCTTGGATAGATTACTTCCATAGTAATTCATATTGCCTAGATCAGTGGAGCCTTATGGGCAGGCATTAAAGTTAAGGCTGCACACCTGGGAAGAAGCATTTGCTAGGCATTATAGAGAGAAAAGGAAAGAGAAAAACAGAGGAGACATTGGGGAGTGGAACTTAAGTACTCTATCCTTCACCTGGATAAGCAATTGAAAAACTGAAGGTGAATTTCCTTTGTAGACACATCTGCTCTAATAACAAACTATAAATATAATCTTGGGAAAGGACAACTCAAAGCAAAGTATCAAAATGCATCAAGGACAGTATATATTTTGATCTTAAGAAAATATTTATTTTTTAAAAAATAAAGAACAAAGCCAAATGGTGTTTTTGTCATTTTGTCTTTTATGCTCATTACAAGACATGAGAGTATTTGATTTCAGCACTGGAAAGTTCTTTTGAAAATGAAGCAAACTCACAAATGGGCTAAAATCAGTGTATAGTCATGACATATAGGTTCCAAGAAATCAGACTTTTTTTTGATGAAAAACCAAATTTATGGGAAAATTTTAGACAATTTATTGCCACTGAATATACCATCATGTAGGTAAATACAATGTACCTCCCAGTCCCCTGAGAACACAGCTCACTCCTTCCTCATCAAGACTAGCTGTTAAAACAAAATGGACAATACCATACTGAGATCTTAGTTTGTAAAATTTGCAGTCAACTTTAGGTCATAATTAAAAAATTCTCTTTATTTGATTATTATAAATAATTACTTTCTTGTCAGTTGGACTATAAACAGAGATTAATAATAGTAAGACAAATCACAGACCTTTTGAATTTGAAGGAGGTAATTGCACCTGCAATCAATCATGCTTTACGTTTGTGAAGCAATTTCAATGCAAAGATCTTAAAGACATGTGAAAACATTCATTAATTCAGCCTCACAGTCCTCCTGAGAAACAGATCTTGGAAGTAAATTCCAGGTGTCACTGTCAGAAGTTCTACACTAATAAGAGTTTTGTCATGGCAGACTCAAGCTACATACTCCTGTATGGCTGCAGAGAAAAATGAAGAGTAAATGAACAGACACTGACTTTGCTACTGGAAGCATTCGGGAGAGTAGGAAGCTGCTAAAGACTGCACAACTGAACACCCAGAGAGATCACATCATGAGTTAGTGCCGGAATAAAAAACAGAAAAGTGGAAAGCCTGAGACATGACTAGGCTAGAAATTCTTAAAGTGGAGTTTATGGTAAATTTGATATTTGTGCTAGTATTTAGGAATGCATTAGATTATCTGTGTCAAATAAGAACATTACTGGGTTTTGGTTTGGTTTTATTATTATAATTATTACTTTGTTTTTGTTTTTTTTTTTTTAAAATCTGTGTTTTAGTATCCGGTCTCAACTATGTCTTAGTTTTTTCAAAGATACACAGGAAGGCCATTTAAAAATTGAGAACATCTCTTTATATTTGTACATTTCCATTTTTTTCCTACCAATCTATACTAATTTATTTCTAAGATTTTTATAAAGTAAGGCTATGATTTGTTATTGATTTTACCTTCTTCTTAATCACTGTCCTATCTTTTGTTGCAGTAGAGTTATATCACTATTGGATGCAATCATCAGTAGTGCAAAAATATAAAATATAAAGTTGAAAAAATCACTCTGTACTACAAAATAAAACAAAAAGCAGACTGATTCATGAAGAAAAATATTTGACTTATTAAATCCAGTGACTGTGCTTATTAAACTAAATATACTTGAAATCATATTCGTGTTTATCTAGCAAAGATTTTAAGAAAACACCACTGACAAAGGAAATATTTTAAACACAAATCACAGCAAATATCCTAATAAAACTAAGACATAACATTTTAGCACAAGAAAATGTTCTCATGGGCATATTACAAAGAGTTTGAGTCCTTCTTTGGGGACCTATCCTCACAAAGATTTTTTTGATGGAAAAGAGAAACAAAACATTGCTTGGGGTACACAGGAATTATCTTCATAATCATAGTTTTACTAGTAAAGGTGACATTTTTCAACATGTGACTTTTTTTCCCTTTTCTGAAGCCAAAGGAGCTGCCTACTCAAACATGAGGAACATATAACTTAATCTTAACAAATGCTATGACAGTCTGCCCTGTATGTACAAGCTTTAGATGAGATTTCAGTTCTGCAAATTGTGATTCTTCCCAGGGATTTCTCCTGTTATGGTGTGACTGTGGCTTTTCACTTAAATTGGGCAGCATTAATGGGAATGGCTGAAGATTTCATTAGATGCAGGTGTGTGTTTGCACAGCATATGTGCATAAAAACATCCACCTGTTCATTAACAGAAGATTTAAATATGTTTTGATACTGGTTTTCAGCTTAACAAGTTAATTGAGAACACAATACTGATGCTGGGCCAGGGTGGTCTGAATGAAATACTGAACACATGATATCACTCTTGTGTCAACAGAGTTTATTAATGATCCACTGATAGCGTTGACACCTGGACAACTACTGAACAAAACTGGAAATGCAATTATGCCTGGGAGATGTGCTTACAAAACCAGATTTCTGACAAGATGGTATTTTCTCACACAGCTGTGATTGGTGCCCTGCTTGAACTAGTCTTCTGGGACTACACAGGAGTTTCTTTTCGTGTCCCTGCCCGCAGCAGGGGGGTTGGAACTAGATGATCTTTGAGGTCCCTTCCAACCCAAACCATTCTATGATTCTTTTCTTCGTACTGTTTTATTGTTTGTTTGTTTTTTTTTTCAATCAGCTTTGTAGCTATATAAATACATTTAAAACATTAATTTGCAAATGATGTTTATTTTCTTTCTAATTAAGTCCATTTCCACATATCACATATTGTGACTGATAGCAATTGGCTATAGATTTATTTTATGCCTATTTCACTGTTTCTCTATGGTTTCAAGAAATGAAGGAAAAAAGATACGCTTTAGTTTTAGTTGTTAGCACAAACTGAAAATGAGTGTGCAGAGTACTAAAATCTTCACTACTTCTGTTAGTTAAGTACTGCTGCCATAGTGGGTGGATGACAGACCTGTATTGGTCTGTTTTAGCCAGAATGATTCACTGTGAGAAGGTTCAATCATATTTGCATTTCAAGCTGTTCTCTGAACTGGAGAACTGCAGAAAGACTGTATTATTTTGGCTGTGGTCTAAAGAGGGAGTGTCCTCAAATTGTACTTTGAGGTTTTGCTATCAGAAGTTTTGTACAAATTAACTGCTGGAAGGTGTGTCAGAGGAATGACAGGTTCAAAGGTGATGACTCAAAAAGTATAGGAGAACACTAAAACATATCTCTGCAATTTCTCTTAGCACAGGTACAAAGAGTGAAAGAAAATTAAATACAGATTAACTTACCATCACATACATAAAGTAATTTTAATAGTAGCTTTTTGTTCAGCAGAAATTTCTTCAAAGCCATGAGACAATAATATTCTAATGTAATGTCTCTATTTATTTCTAATTACAACTGTCAGTTACGTGTGTCTTACTGTGCCATTTCTGCTAACATTTTCCTCCTAAAGTCACTCTTCAACAATGACCTTAGAATGAATAAAAGATTCTCTAGTCAAATACAGGGTTTGTACTTTACAGACAGGCTTCTGACCTGCTACTTTTACATCAAACAGTTACAGCATCAATAGCTATTCAGAAAAGCATGTCAAACCACTATCAGTTGTTGTGGTATCCTGTGGCTAGTGGCCAAAACTCGATACCTTGGAGCAGGAAACTGTATGGTACCTTTTGCTTGTTGTCAGTAATGAGTTTGGGTATGGAGTGAAAGGAAAAATGAGACAGTGTTCCCTGACAGCTTTACAGTAAAAGTTTGGAAAGGTACACCTTCCAAAAACATTTTTAGTATGAAAATTGTTACGTGATTCTTCTGGAGTGAGAGGAGCTTCAGCACTTCAAACATATTCTGGTAGTTAACATTATGGGTAAAATATATCCAGATCAAATGAGGTGATACATAACCCCAACTTAGCAGTCTTAGTGATTCCACTTCATGATGACAGATGTCTGTGTCTCCTTTACAGGGACAGTTTTTGTGCCCTTTACATCTTCTCCTGTCACTGGGCATTATGCAGAAGAGTCTGTTTCTGTCTTGTTTATTCCCTCCAGTCAGGTATTTATACACATTGATGAGATTCTCCCTTAACCTTCTCTTCTCCAGATTAAAAGTTCGGCTCGCTCAGCATCTCCTCATATGACAAATACTTCAAGCTCTTGGTTGTCTTTGTGGCCCTTTGTACTCACTTCAGTAGGAAGGATCATCTCCCTCAGCCTCCTGGTAACACTTATCCTAATGCAGCCCAGAGTACCGATGGCCACCTTTGCCAGAAGGACACCTTGCTGGTTCACAGTTAGCTTGCCCACCAGGACGCTAAGGGCCTTTTCCACAAGATGGAAAATCCCTTGAGAGCAGTCTGAGTATTGTTCAGATGGACCTTATTCTAAAGAGCTCTTCTTGTCAGTTTGACTTCTTGGCAACAGGGACTTTAATCTGTATTTTCCAGGTCATGGATCTCTTAACCACATGCTATTGGTTATTTTAGGATGAGTTTACTTATGCACATAATTATGGTTTTCTTCATCCTAGAAGACTGCCTTAATCACTGAATTACCAATTCTTTTCTGTCTTTTGGCATTGATCACCAATGGCATTAGATAGGTTATGTCATATGAATTTTCAAGCTTCTGCTTCCTGTTTCTGCACTAGAAAGGAACCTGTATTACGCACTAACATGAAATCCCTTCTGGGCCAACAGCGTAGCTACAACATCATCTTTCAGATCCATTAATTACCTGGGAATTAACTCAGTTCCTTTGGGAATCCAGCCTTTAATTAGTAGCTTGCTCTGTTTGCAACACAAGGTGGGAATATCCAGCAATTTTATGAGCTGTTCCACTGACTAATAGTGACCCTAATGAGTTTGTTGAGTTCCCAAGCTTATACGGGTTTGAATGCATGTTATTTCCTCTTCCAGCTCCAATGGAGAAATGAAATGATAAATACTATAGCTGAATTGTGTATATGCTATGTGTGATTTCTTTCTTGTATTCTCATTGGGAGAAAACTGTACACTTGCATGATGTGGTTTAGCCCCAGCCAGTAGCTAAGTGCCACACGCCGCTCGCTCACCCCTCCCCCGGCGGGATGGGGAGGAGAACGGAAAAACAACGGCAAAGCCTCGAGGGTTGGGATAAGGGCAGTTTACTGGGACAGCAAGGGAGAGGGAAAACAATCAACGACAGTGCTGATCACAGATAGTAACAATGGGTGATAACAGAGAACAATTTACCGATCTGACCTGATGCTCAGCCCATCCTGGAGCCACGCTGAGCCCACCCCTGCCCGACTAGCCCCCTTTGATGGTGAGCATGACATCACATGGTATGGAATAGCCCCCGGCCAGCTTGGCTCACCTGTCCTGGCTCCTTGGGAAATTAACTCTATCCTTGCCAGAACCAGGACATTATCCACCTCTTATTCCATACTATCTACGTCATGCCCAGATTATTTTACAGATCTTATTGCCTTACTGTATGGGCTATCGCTCTAAAATGTCTGTCGAGTTCATTTAGTCCATGGCTTTAGGTTCCATCTGCCATTACAGTGTCTCAGAGCAGGACCAATGGTGCGTGCTGCTGGATTGTTGCACGCTGCATCGGGATTATTTTTCACAGCCGGTGTATCTGGTATGGTCCATGCTCACAGTCTGGATGTCAAAGATGTGATTTGTCGATAAAGTTTCTGGGCACCAGTTGAAGTCAGTTCTAGTTCCATCATCGTGGCACTTTGTTCAGTTTCAAAGTCCATCCTTCATTAGTTTGGGGTGATTCTTATGGTCATACCATTGATACAGTATATCGCTATTAACATCATGCAATTTAATTTATTGGCTATTTTCACCCAGAATCAAATCCCCTTGGAGTACACACCGGACTTCCCCATCTTTTCTCATCACCCACCAAGTGCACCCTGGTCCCTGAACAAAAGCAATCCCGCAGATGGGCTTGCCTTTGCCTGAAGCAGGGATAACCCAAACTGTTTTACCCAACATATTCTTCATGTGCACTACAGGAACTTTATCACCTTCTACTGGGCGTGGGAATTTTGATTGGGCACGGCCAGCTCGATGGGCAGATCCCCTAGTGTTAACTAACCAGGTGGCCTTTGCCAAATGTGTGTCCCAGTGCTTGAGGGTCCCACCACCCATTGCTCTCAGGGTAGTTTTTAGCAGCCCATTACACCTTTCACCTTTCCCAGAGGCTGGTGCATGACAGGGGATGTGATAGACCCACTCAATACCATGCTCTTTGGCCCAGGTGTCTATGAGGTTGTTCCGAAAATGAGTCTCGTTGTCTGACTCAGTTCTCTCTGGGGTGCCATGTCGCCACAGGATTTGCTTTTCAAGACCCAGAATAGTGTTCTGGGAAGTGGCATGGGGCACAGGATATGTTTCCAGCCACCCAGTGGTTGCTTCCACCATTGTAAGAACATAACGTTTGCCTTGGTGGGTTTGGGGGAGCGTGATGTAGTCGATTTGCCATGCTTCCCCATATTTATATTTCAGCCACCGCCCTCAATACCACAGAGGCTTTACCCGCTTGGCTTGCTTGATTGCGGCACACGTTTCACATTGATGGATGACCTGTGAGATGGCGTCCATGCTCAAGTCCACCCCCCCGATCATGGGCCCATCTATATGTCGCATCTCTTCCTTGATGACCTAAGGTGTCATGGGCCCACCGAGCTATAAATAATTCACCCTTACGCTGCCAGTCCAGATCCACCTGAGCCACTTCAATCTTGGCAGCCTGATCCACCTGCTGGTTGTTCTGATGTTCCTCAGTGGCCCGACTCTTGGGTACATGGGCATCTACATGACGTACCTTTACAACCAGCTTCTCTAGCCGGGCAGCAATATCTTGCCACAATGGGGCAGCCCAGATGGGTTTGCCTCTACGCTGCCAGTTGCTCCGCTTCTGCTGCTGTAACCACCCCCACAGGGCATTGGCCACCATCCATGAGTCAGTGTAGAGGTACAGCGTTGGCCACTTTTCTCTTTCAGCAATATCTAAGGCCAGCTGGATGGCTTTCACCTCTGCAAACTGGCTCGATTCACCTTCTCCTTCAGCAGCTTCTGCAACTCGCCGTGTAGGACTCCATACAGCAGCCTTCCACCTTCGATGCTTTGCCATGATGCGACAGGTCCCATCAGTGAAGAGGGCATATGGCTTCTCATCTTCTGTTAGTTTATTATACGGTGGGGCTTCTTCAGCACGTGTCACCTCCTCCTCTGGCGACATTCCGAAATCTTTCCCTTCTGGCCAGTCTGTGATCACTTCCAGAATTCCTGGACGATTGGGGCTTCCTATTCTAGCCCGTTGTGTGATCAGTGCAACCCACTTACTCCACGTAGCATCGGTTGCATGATGTGTAGAAGGAGCCCTCTCTTTGAACATCCAACCCAGCACTGGCAGTCGGGGTGCCAAGAGGAGCTGTGCTTCAGTGCCAGTCACCTCTGAAGCAGCTCGAACCCCTTCGTAGGCTGTCAATATCTCCTTTTCCATTGGAGTGTAGCGGGCCTCGGATCCTCTATATCCCCGACTCCAAAAGCCCAGGGGTCGACCTCAAGTATCCCCTGGTGCTTTCTGCCAGAGACTCCAGGTAGGGCCATTCTTCCCAGCTGCGGTGTACAGCACATTTTTTACATCTGGTCCTGCCCGGACTGGCCCAAGAGCTACGGCATGAACTATTTCTTGTTTAATTTGTTCGAAAGCTTGTCGTTGCTCAGGGCCCCATTTGAAATCATTCTTCTTCCGGGTTACATGGTAGAGAGGGCTTAGTATCAGACTGTAATTCGGAACGTGCATTCGCCAGAAACCCACAACACCTAAGAAGGCCTGTGTCTCCTTTTTGTTGGTAGGTGGGGACATGGCTGCTATTTTGTTGATAATATCCATAGGGATTTGACGCCACCCATCATGCCACCTTATGCCTATAAATTGGATTTCCTGCGCAGGCCCCTTCACCTTACTTCGTTTTATGGCAAAGCCAGCCTGCAGCAGGATTTGGATTATTTTCTTCCCTTTCTCAGAAACTTCCTCTGCTGAGTTGCCCCATACAATGATGTCATCAATGTATTGCAGGTGCTCTGGGGCTTCACCCTTTTCCAGTGCAGTCTGGATCAGTCCATGGCAAATGGTGGGGCTGCGTTTCCAAACCTGGGGCCGTCAATTCCAGGTGTACTGGACGCCCCTCCAAGTGAAGGCAAACTGTGGCCTGCACTCTGCTGCCAAAGGGATCGAGAAAAATGCATTAGCGATATCAATTGTGGCATACCATTTGGCTGCCTTTGACTCCAGTTCATATTGAAGTTCCAGCATATCTGGCACGGCAGCACTCATTGGCGGTGTGACTTCATTCAGGCCACGATAGTCTACCGTCAGCCTCCACTCTCCATTGGACTTCCGCACTGGCCATATGGGACTGTTAAAGGGTGAGTGGGTTCTGCTGAATCACTCCCTGACCTTCCAGTTGACAAATTAGCTTGTGGATGGGAACCAGGGAGTCTCGGTTGGTGCGGTATTGCCGCCGGTGCACAGTTGTAGTAGCAATCAGCACCTGTTGCTCTTCAACCTTCAGCAACCCTACAACAGAAGGGTCCTCCGAGAGACCGGGCAAACTAGGCAATGGTTCAATTTCCTCCGCTTCCAAGGCAGCTATTCCAAAAGCCCACCGGTAGCCTTTTGGGTCTTTGAAATACCCTTTCCGGAGGTAGTCTATGCCCAGGATGCACGGAGCCTCTGGCCCAGTCACAATGGGGTGCTTTTGCCACTCATTCCCCGTTAGACTTACTTCAGCCTCCAACAGAGTCAATTGTTGGGATCTCCCCGTCACACCAGAAATAGATATTGGTTCCACCCCTTCATAGTTTGATGGCATTAGGGTACACTGTGCACCCGTGTCCACTAGGGCCTTGTACTCCTGTGGGTTCGATGTGCCAGGCCATCGGATCCACACAGTCCAATAAATCCTATTGTCCCTTTCCTCCACCTGGCTGGAGGCAGGGCCCCTCTAATCCTGCTCATCATATTCGCGGCTCATCTCTTGCAGAAAGGACTCAGAAGTCCCTTCGAGAGGGTCATAAGTACGATCAGGCCTTCCACTTGGTCTGGGGGGGCTGCCCGGTGGAAACTGGAGCAGCATCCTTTCTGGAAGAGTCCCTTTTTACAGCTGTCTTGCCTTGTAGCTCATGTACGCATGCTCGCAGGGTTGAGGTGGGCTTCCCATCCCATTTCCTCATGTCTTCTCCATGGTCATGCAGGAAAAACCACAGGATACCTTGTGGTGTGTATGCTCTATATCCCCTCTCTGGAGCAGAAAAACGCTTGCTCCTAACAGCTGAAATGAGGGTCTGTGGGGGTGGGGAGTACGATATATCCTCTTTGAGTTGCCAGACGTCCCGGGACAGTTTCTCCACAGCCGAGACGAGGGAGGAAGAAAGGCTCTCTTCATATTGCCGGAGTTGGTCAGCCACTTCATCCACTGTGGGTGCCTCTTCACTCTTCCAGTCAATTACTGCCAGTGAGTTGGCGTACGATGATGGTGCACTTCGCACAAATTTTCGCCACATGGGTCGGGTACAGTGGACTTCATTGGGGTCTGTGGGCAACTGTGCTTTGTCCGGATCACAATAAACCATCTCCATTATCTGAGCTAATTCTCTCAGATATTGGATACCTCTCTCCATGGTGGTCCACTTGCCTGGCCGACATACAACATCTTCGCTGAAAGGGTACCCTTCCCTCACACTTGACAGGAGTCGCCTCCAGAGGCTGAGGGCCTGCGCCTTCTTCCCAATCGCCTTGTCAATGCCCCTTTCCCTAGACAAGGATCCCAGCTGCTTGGCCTCCCTGCCCTCCAGTTCCAGGCTACTAGCCCCATTCTCCCAGCAGCGGAGCAGCCAGGTAATAATGTGCTCCCCTGGAAGGCGGCTGAAGTCTTTCCGCATATCTCGCAGCTCACTCAGGGACAGAGATCGAGTGATCACTTCTGGTTCTGGCTCTTCTTGTTCTTGTGATGGCCCTGGTTCATCATCATCTTTCACTAAGCGAACCGATTTCCTTGTGTATTTCTTTTTGTGTATAGGGGCAACTGATACTGGTATGGGTTGATCTTTTGGCTCGACTACAGTGCCTATTGCAGGGGCTTGGGCAGCTGCAGTGCCTGTTGCAGGGGCTTGGGCAGCTGCAGTGCCTGTGGGTCCGCTCTCTCCCTCTGGATGGTGCTGTCTACTGTCAAGCAGTGTTTGACAGATTGTGGCCAGGGCCCAGCACAGCGCAGTAAATTGTGTCTCCTTAGAATCCCCACAGCATTTTCCTTTCAAATATTCCACCATTTTATCAGGGTCTTGTAGTTGTTCGGGAGTGAAGCTCCAAACCATTGGGGGTGAAAATGTCTCTAGATACCCAGCCATACTCTCCCACATGCCATGCCAGCCCTGACCATTCAGTCTTGGGGAAGATCCCTGGGTAATATTCTTGAAACAATTTTTGCTAACCCTGAACAGGACTGGGAAAGCATGCAGGAGACCTAGCAATAGGAATATACTGGCCTGAACATTCCAAGGGTATTCAAAATTCTCAAAAATTGTCGTGACCAACCAAAAAGGAAAAGGGGAGGTGAAAGAGTGGGAGAAGGTATCACCCCCTGTCTTCCCCATAGATTGGGTCCAATTATTAATCAATTCTGTAAGATACTGACTGAGGTACAGGCCTGACCGAAATGCTACATACACGTACCAGCTCAGACCCATGACTGTCAATGATATCTTATCATAAGTCATTATCACACAATACAACAATATGAGAACAGGAACCCCTCTCCCAGAGGTGATAAACAGTGCTGCAGGGATTACATAGAGTAAACACGGGTTTACAAACCAGAGCCATGTGACCAAACAGAACATCATTATGACCAGCGACTGTTTCAATAACATTATAAATTCTTATGATAATTTTTCTTTAACACACTTGGGTCAGACTCGTCGTTATCACAACCTCTTGAGCCCCACGTGTGGCGCCAAGAAGGACTGATGTGGTTTAGGCCCAGCTGGCAGCTGAGTGCCACGCGCCGCTCGCTCACCCTTCCCCCGGCAGGATGTGGAGGAGAACAGAAAAACAACGGCAAAGCCTCGAGGGCTGGGATAAGGGCAGTTTACTGGGACAGCAAGGGAGAGGGAAAACAATCAACAACAGTGCTGATAACACATAGTAACAATGGGTGATAACAGAGAACAATTTACCGATCCCAAGACGTGATGCTCAGCCCGACTAGCCCCCTTTGATGGTGAGCATGACATCACATGGTATGGAATAGCCCCCGGCCAGCTTGGCTCACCTGTCCTGGCTCCTTTTAAAATTAACTCTATCCTTGCCAGAACCAGGACATTGCGTAACAGACATCAGAGATCTTTATCTTTGTTTCCAACATACACATCACATATGTATTACTGTTTGTGAAAAAGAAGATGTATCTTTTGCAACTATGAAAATGATGCCGTGTTTTAAATGGCCTGTATTTCCTATAGAAGTTATTTGCACAGCCTTTGACCTTCTCTTCCTAGACAGTTCTTCCACTCCAAATTTTTGTCATATTTTTCAATTAAAAATTCAAGTAGGGAAACTGTCATCTTCTCCTGGAATCTCCATCATCTCTCCAGAGACATGTAGAGTTAATTAAACTTAGTCTTTAAAGTTACATCTAAGGAGAATTTCCTAGGTGCATAGTCTATCCTGCCTCAAAGCTAAGAATCAAAATTAACCAAATATGCATGCATTCTTTCCTGTTCAGCAGAGGGAATTAATATTCTTGAGGAGGGGAAAAAAAAAAGTCTTTTTGTAATAAAACAAGAAATTTATATTTATCATGTTATTTTATTAATGCTGAAAGTTAAAGAAAACACATTATATATTATACTGCATAGATGTATATGTATCTGTCAGTCTTCAGCAGTTCTTATGTTACAGACAATAGCTAACATAAAGGATAAATAATGGCCAGAGAAATAGTAGTGAAGGAAAAATGGCACATTTATCAACACTTTTGTAAGGAACTTTTGAAAGCAAAGTTATGGAAAGGACAAAAATTGTGTGATAAACAAACCCAGAAATGTCCCAACTCCTCTGTCATTCTGTTTTGATGACAAATAAAATGTTTATTTTATCTTCTAATACACCTAACCTCACCATTACTTTATATTTGGATTTCAGAAACATTCCATGAAAGGTATCCAATTCTCACCTAATTATATACGTAAAATTCACAAAGGGGGTGGATTAGACTGCATTATTACATTCTAGAAAGTACTGTTCCTATCACCTTTTAAATAAATCCCCTGTAAAATGTATCCTACTGTCAGAAAAACTAAAAAGATACACATTTCTTACACACACAAAGAAAAAAACCCAAACAAAAGCCATCAGATAGACAACAGAATGAAAAACACAATTCACTATGCACTATCTGCAAAAACTAAAGAAGCACAAAATACCTGAAATATTCAGGGATGTAAAATTACTGCCCATGAACCTTTAAATTCTAGGAATGCTTTCTGACTACTGATGCACAAAATGTTATTTTCAGCTCTTCCTTCTTGCTACTTTCAGTTAGCTATTTTATAAGAATGAAAAGATGGTTACTTTGCTTTAGCAGAACTAACTCTAGGCATGTTTTCTGGGTAGGCAAACTAATTTCTTAAGTGGGAATATTGACTTATATTTTGCCTCCTTTAATTTTTAACCATATTGAAGTCCATTAGTTGAATTAATCTGGTGTGTATGAAAATGAATGCTGTGAACAAGAGTAGCTTTATATGAGAACAAATTATATATAATAATTTTAAAATTGATTTGATTAAAGAAGTCAGTGACAGGAAGTTTTTTCTAGGATATGGGGAAAAAAGTGAAGTGAGCTTATTTTCATAAAATCTTTTTCATAAAATTTGAAATGAATGAGCTGATGATTGTGGCATGACTAGCTGCAGCTAAGCAAGTCATTAAAAAATTCTGTGGTGGATGGTGCCATCATCATCCTTGCACTTCTTCTGCGTTTGAAGAGATTTTGCAGATTTGAATTATTTGCAAATTGTTCAAGAAGTATTAGTCTGGGTATCATTATTTAAGGTGTTGATCATGTCAGTTAACGAGATAAGTGACGAATAATCAAAAGTATAAGATATTGCTGTGATCTAAGTGTATTGTATGATGGACATCTCACTATTGGAATACATTGAGCAACCAGATTTGAAAGACATTTTCAATTGTGATTTCCCACTACACAATTTGCTACAATGCAAATGATTTAGTAGTAAATGTATTCAAAAATTCTGAATCAATATATTCAGTTTATTACTATTTCTGGAACTAGAACTCCTTAATCAACTTGTTTCCCTTCTTAATCTGGCAAAAAGAAAGAAAAAGAGGTGAGGGAAGGGAAGGGAAGGGAAGGGAAGGGAAGGGAAGGGAAGGGAAGGGAAGGGAAGGGAAGGGAAGGGAAGGGAAGGGAAGGGAAGGGAAGGGAAGGGAAGGGAAGGGAAGGGAAGGGAAGGGAAGGGAAGGGTATACAGGTCCCATCTGCTAGTGATTAGGATTAGTAATTTCAGTGTGTTCATCGTGATGTTTGGCATCTCTGTCATCCTGAGCAGGACCTATGCAATGCTACTGGGGTACAAAGTTGTCTTATCTTGGTAATTATAAAGACATAATCTAGAAGAGTGGAAAATTTACAAACCTACAGATTGCAGGAGCTCAAATAAAATAAAATAAACCATAAAGCACTTCTGTTTTAAAAAGTAAGCTAAACAGAAAATATTTAAGAAGCGTGTATAAGGAGTAAACAGAATATGATGTTTCTTAATGTGCCTTTTGAGTGAAGACTGATCTAGGAAGCTACAGGAGAGTCAATGCACTGCTTCGGTGGTGAAGATAATGAAAGAAGGACTGGTGGTCTAACAGCAACTCCCTTTAAACTTGTATAACAGTCAGTCATAGGGGAAAAAACAAGAGGGGAAAAAAAAAAGAGTAGAAAGTATTGGATAAGTTTCTAGTGAATACTCCAAGGGCTATGAGCTCTGAGAGTGCTAGTCAGCTGCAAGCTCATATTAACTGCTCAGAGCTGCCCACATAATTCCAGTTCAGGAATCCTGAACAACACACTGAGAGTTCTGTGCTGTGTTAACTTGCAAAATGCTTTTTTATTTATGAGCCAGAATTTCCTCTGCATGCCAATCTTTTTGCATCGCTCTGACAATAAAAAGAGGTAGGGAAATCTCTGTGCACTTTATGGCCAGTTTAGAATCCATCATACAGATTTGGTATACATATCACCGCTACCATTCTGTGTACAGTGAAATGATCCAGGTGAAGATCTTTGTCTTTCCTGCAAAATTATTTGGCAATAAAAAACCCAATTTGATTTCATATGAGAAATAGTATTTCCAAATATTTTTGTATGGATCTGCTTTCTTAGGAGCAAATTAAGTAGCATCAGCTAAGCTCAAATTAATTTGAATTGTGTCACATTCACCATTCTATTTGTATATGTATGAAAATTCAAAACCAGGTATTGAATCATAAACACCATATATATTATTATATAACTACAAGCCCTTATACGACCTTTAAATCTTTTTGACCTAAAAAAATCCCCAAACAAAGCAGGTAATTCGTGCAACATAAATTGAACCGTGTAAATCTTTTGCAATTAGTGATTTTTGCTATAGCTTGAAATAGACTTTGTTGTTGTCTTTCTTCTCAGAATGTAATGAAGGTTGCAAAGATATAAAGAAGAATATATATCTCCTTATTATAAGATGACTTTTTAGGTTCATATCTGTCAGAAATTTGCATATATACTACTAGGCATCAAGATGTTGCACTTATTAAGTCAGTATGAAGCATGTGTTACACAGTTTTAGTTCTTCAGTGAATGGCAAGAAAAGAAAGGAGAAAATAAATGACCATTGTTAAATATAAAAAAGCAAATATTTTGCATTCTTTAAGTAACTTTTGAATTTGTCTAAAATAAGAAGCAGATATACATAATCATGTCTTTGTAAAGAACTCTGTGTGTGATGTTCCTGACAAATGATGGGATTATTTCTTCCCATCACAGAATCACTGTGATCAAGAAGATTAAAAGAAATAGAAGATTAAAAGAAATGCATACATATATATAGTTCAATTTTGATCTTGAAAAATTGTGACCTGCCGGCAAGCCACAGTGTATCATATTCATAATAACACAGTTAAAGAGAAATATGCCTTTCAGATAGCTTTGGGAAACAACTGACTTAATCTGTGGTACACAGAGGAGGTAAACACCAGAAATTAAATATTTGCTCTTCAATTGATGGCTAACAGCCACTCCTTGTGTATCTCTAGTGATTACTAACTTGAACTTCCCAGTTTTGCTCACTGCAAACATATCTTCCCAATCTAATAATGTCATAAGTATAAATTAAAATCATGACCTTGGAGTCAATGTGAAAACTTACAGCATATACTGTGGACAATTAGCATGACTTTGCATTTTGAGATTACAATGATATCTGTTAGAAAAAAACCAACTCAACAAAAACCCAAGCCCCAAAAACCTTTCAGTAAATAAGAACCATGAAGCACTTCTGTTTTGAAAAGTAAGATAAATGGAACAAATCTAGAAAGAGTGTATAAGGAGTAAACAAAACATGTCATTTCTTAATGTGCCTTTTGAGTGAAAACTGATCTAGGAAGCTGCAGTACAGTCAATGCACTGCTTAAATGATGAACAACAATGAAAGGAGGGATGGTGGGCTAACAGCATGTATACATCTTTAAAAATAGGGGATGATATCTACTTGTTATGGTTTCATTATGATCTCAATGAAGTGTTCAGAGAAATATTAAATCAGTCACAAATTTTAGACGTGACCAGTGGGTCATGTCTAGTCGTCAGACTGCTTAATGGGAACATCCTTCCCAACTGGAGTGTTTGTAATCTGTGAGAATATCCTAGACTTGTGGATCAGATAAAAACATATGCTAAATTGTTTTGTCAACAAGATAATGCTATCAAAACTGATATTGCGGGGTAAGAACTAATATATTTCTATAATAGCCCTGTTTATTTACAAAGTCCTAGGACGAACCATAAGAGAAAACGGGGCAAGTGCAATGTAAGGTTCAAACACACTTATAAAGGCAATAAATGGAAACATACACAATAGCTGACTGTGATGTATTTGTTCTTACAATTCTGCTTCCTGTAACTCTTTATTTGGACATTTTTGTAAAGAATAGGGTTTAATGATAATGCCTTATGATTTTGAATTAACTTTCAGATATGAGGATCAGTCTTGTATTCCTTCTAACTTTCACTGATGTAAGTGCATAAGGAGGCAACATGACCTGTTAGAACATGCAACATTAAAGGTAAAAATTGCTTCATTATGCCAATGTGCTATATTTATTTACATATCAGAATTTCAACATTTTAAATCTCCAACTGCAAGACCTGGCTTCAGATGACCTAGAAGGTTAGGTTTGAAAGCACCTGAAAACTTGAAAACAACTTGACTTTATGAGTCTGAGATATGTTTCATCTGAGGTACATGGTATTCAGCATGGAAGCTAATTTCTGAATCTGTCACCATAATTATAATTTCTTCTCTTTGATTCCACAAACATTGTCTGAAATCCATGGAAACCTCTAAGCAATGGCAACTTTTGGCAATGAGTTACCTGGATTACACTGGATAATTCTGGCTGAAATTGATCACTGTTCTGAAGGAGTGAAGACTTTCAGCAATACAATCTCATAATTACTTGATTTTCATTTGCCATGGACAGGAGTGGTTCTCTTCTCAGCTACAAATCACCTGCATGACATTTTTGTCCTGAAAAAGAGTTCCTCTCCTGAAAAAGAATTAGGAGGGAAACTTTTCTGAACCATTCATCATAATGAGACTTCCTGTATTGTAAGAATACAACACCCCTTCAAGAGTCACTGACTGCTTTCAGAATTGTCATTTTGAAATTAGATATGGGTATTTTTATTGAAGAGGTAAGCTTTTCCATCCTGCTGGACCCACAAGACAAACCATTCTATATTTGTGTGTCATTTTTTTTGTATATGTACACATATATATTTTAAATATTTGAACTCCAGAAAGTTAGGAATCATGATTCAGAGCCATCTGGATCAGGGACTACTGCATCATTATTAGTCAGGATTTCTAGAATATGGTCAAATGCTAAAAAATAAGGATTTCATATTGGTGTGTGTTCTTTCAAGCTTAGTTAGATTTTTATTTTTATTTTTTTCTTTTTCCCCTGCTTGGAAATGTCACATATGTATTGTATTCAACACATTATTTGTGCCTTGCCGGTAAAGTGACAAACTGCCCTGGCTAATTGTGACATAGAAAACTTTATTTTGTCTTTTTCTGCAGTTCTTCCTTATGCTAGTGTGCAGATTCTCACATTCACATATCCACAACATTTCACATTTCATTAATTATAACATTTAATAAGGTGGGACTGGTAGTGGTATTTGGTTACCAATAATGTCAGAATAAAAATACACACTTGCACACCCATTAATTTATCTTGACTTTACGACTACCTCTTATGCTTACATGTTATTTTTCCTTTATTTGTTCTTTGTCTTGTCTTGGATTTCTGTTTAAATTTTATGAGCATCCAAAGGCCTGGCAACATGAGATGACACTTTCAGACAAAATGTTATTTATAAATATATTCATCTTCTTTGTCATCACTTTGCTATCAACATTTTTTCTACATTAATTGGCCCAGGGAGCTATATAGACATGTTACTAGCTGACTGCTTTCTAAGGTGGAAGAGAGGGGGTTGTTTGTTTGCTTGGTTTTTATATTTACTGTATAAATTAGCCTGAGGTGGGTTCTCCGCTGAAGTATATAGAGTTCAGCATGGAAGCTAAATTCTTAATCTATCACCAGGACCTCCAAAGATTTTTTTTTTTTTTTTTATTTTGAGTAATAAATGTTATATTTATCCATTCTCTGTATATGTTCTGTGTTCTGCCCTAAACATTTCCAATTCTTTACATAGTTCTGAGTTATCAATATATACCTGATTCTGCATATCTTCTGAACTATCAGGAATATATTGAACATCCATGAATCATTACATGCTTACCTTATAAAAATAGAATTTTCAAATTCAGGATAAGATGCTCATCATAATACGTCTCTTATAATTTTCAAAGTATACATACATAACCTGGAATTTATCGTAAAGAGAATTAAATTACATTTAACAATAAACAAATGGGGGAGGGGAGGTTTAGTGGTTTTGAAGTAAATTACTAAAAATCCAAGATATTTTTATTCTTAGAAAAACAAAAAGTAGAAAAAAACCAAAAAGTAGAAAAACAACAATGCAAGTAAACACAAAGAATTTTCTGATAACTTTCCCTTTAGCAATAGTTTGTGACAGTAAAGTCGTTGAAAGTGTCTCAAAAGGTGGCTGCAAATATTTGTTTTAAATATATAAAATCAAGAGCTTAAACTAAGTTAATTTCTAGGGTCTTTCCACTAAACAGAAACAGAGAACATGTAGAGGGAGACGTTCTCATCTTAAGGTAAGGGGTATGTGGGAGATAAGATGAGTCGTCAGCTAAAAATTTGATTTCTTCACTATTGTCTGCAACAGAAACATAGATACTTGGTATTACTAAATGTTCAACTTTCAGACTGCTAAATTTAAGGGAATTGAATGTCACAGAAGGTGTCTTGCAAATCCCTAAACCAGCACATCTCCGTTCTTCTAAGCGTTGTGCAAATATGCCGTATGAATGACTGCCTAGGTTTACAGCATCCATCTGTGTTTTATACAGTACAGATCTCTCATCTCTACTGATACTTGTTTCACAGGCAAAGAAAAAGTGCTGCACTGAAAAAGACTTTGAAGAAAAATCCCTGTAGAAGTTGCAGGTAGAGTTAACTATTTCAAGTTATATCTCATCCTTCTTACTCCTACTCAGCTATGACTTCAGTCTCAAAAGACACTTTTAAAATTACTTGGCAGTATGTACAGTAGTAGTAATTTTACATTTGAAATCAAATACATAATACACCATGCAGTTATAATGAACACCAGTTTTATCCATAATAATCTATTAATAATCTGATAGTAGCTTGTAAAAAACCAACCAACCAAAGAAGCAAACAAAACCAGAACATGGGACAATTGATTTTAGGGAATACAACCTTTGTGTGTGGAAATCCTTTGAAATATGAATGGTTTCTATAACAGGTAAATTTCATGGACAAAGTAGAGTAAAAGGCATTCCATAGAGGATCTGGATACTGGGGGTTCTTTGACAACTACCAAGATTAGAGTTTTTACCCAACTTGATTATTTTGCACACTCACTCCCTCCCTCCCTCCCTCCTTCCCTCCCTCCCTCCTCACCAGTGTGAAACATGAACTTAACTGTTTCTGAGATTTCTTGTCTCTTGAGTAGCACTGTCATCCATTTTTTCTACATTTCGGAATTCATACACCTTGATTTTTTTTCTTCGGCTATGACTATACTCACAATATCAGCTTGATTTTGAGATGAGACCACACTGACAGAAAGGCAAGCCTTTCCAGTCCCTTTGCAAGGTTAAGTTCTTAATCTCTTTGTATGTAATATGCTGAGCTATTTTTCTTCTGAAATGTCTAAAAGTTAAAAGATTTATTTTTTCCTCCTGAGTATGAACTAGTGTTCTACTGAGAACAGTGCTTTCTAACAAGTTTTCCTGTTCTTCATAGAACCAGCCACTTAAAGAACAGTAAGAAAAGAATTACATCTTATTACAGTTTTCATAGTTAAAATCTATCCATGAACTGAAGTCTGGGAAAATCACAAATAAGGAAAAAAATGTTTACATGAAAAATTTTGAATATAAAAATATTACATTTGGAGCAATGCTTGGATTAAGTCCTACTTTATCCGACACATTCACTGAACTTTGAGACATATCTGTCTTACGCAAATATAACTATGAATAATCATATATGATATTTCCTAGATATACACTAAAAAATTTGTTGTGTTTTTGGTTGGTTTGGTTTTTTTTTTCGTAAGCTCTCATTTGAATGCAGATGCTTGTGTTTATTTTAGTGCAGAAAAGAAAATCAGGCCATACATGATCCTTTATGTTTGGGGTTTTTTTTTTCCTTTAGGAAAAGGTAATAGAAATACCTTAATCCATTCTTCCCTTATGAGTAGCAGTGATTTCAAAGAGGAATCCACATGGATGTAAGGATCAACCCTGGCAGCTCCCTTGGCATAGGAAGAACTCCCAGGGGTTTGGCTGCCTGAGCTCGGAGCGTTTGCAAGAGGTAAGCCCAACACTGAAAAAAGGAGAAAAAGTTTTTCTGTTAAATAAAAAATTTTCAAAATAACTGAGTTCTGATAAGCTTGAAAATATTTCTGAATTTGTAAAATATAGAAAAGCAGTAGAAAAAATCAGAAGGGACAATACCAAAACACTTCTTCATTTCTAAATCTAATAGTTTTGTTGTGGTTGTTGCCTTCTTTCTTCCTTAACCGTACTCCTTATTTAACAGTTGAGACAAATTTAAAGAAAAATGTTAAAACGAAAGGATTAAACAACCCTAAATCTAAAATAAAATGCCTAGTGCTTCAAGTTGAATAAAAAGTTTCATATTGCAGGAACTTTGAAGTCTCTCTACGGAGTTATTTTTTCTGAAGAAAACAAACTGAGTTTCTTATCCTTGTATTTGGCCATAATCAGAGGAGCCCTGTTCTGGCATTCTGTTGCCTGAACCTGTTCTCCAGACATCTCATTTACCCATATGAGAAAACATCCTGATTTTATCAAGGCTTATTCCAAAACAAAAGGGGGTTCCCATTCACATTGAGATTGTCCCATGCACTGAGGATCCACTTAAAAAACAGTCAGGACTCAGTCAGAAGACATTTGTAGTTCACTATGATATTTCTCATGGTTGACAATCTAGCTATATTAAATCCCTCTGCTTACCCCTTATCACAGTAATCTGTGTCTTTCAACATGGTATGATATTTTGTGAGTGTTAGAAGAAAATTATTTGTGCTAAAAATGTAGCTGACCTGCAAAACAACCCTAATGCTTGGAAGTCTACTTAAAACCTGAGATACTCATTATGTTCTGATGCTGTTCTCTTGCTCTGGCTGAAAACCTACTTTATAAAGGGAAAAAAAAGAAAAGAAAAGAAAAGAAAAGAAAAGAAAAGAAAAGAAAAGAAAAGAAAAGAAAAGAAAAGAAAAGAAAAGAAAAGAAAAGAAAAGAAAAAAGAAAAGAAAAGAAAAGAAAAGAAAAGAAAAGAAAAGAAAAGAAAAGAGAAAGGGAAAGGGAAGGGGAAGGGGAAGGGGAAGGGAAGGGAAGGGAAGGGAAGGGAAGGGAAGGGAAGGGAAGGGAAGGGAAGGGAAGGGAAGGGAAGGGAAGGAAAGGAAAGGAAAGGAAAGGAAAGGAAAGGAAAGGAAAGGAAAGGAAAGGAAAGGAAAGGAAAGGAAAGGAAAGGAAAGGAAAGGAAAGGAAAGGAAAGGAAAGGAAAGGAAAGGAAAGGAAAGGAAAGGAAAGGAAAGGAAAGGAAAGGAAAGGAAAGGAAAGGAAAGGAAAGGAAAGGAAAGGAAAGGAAAGGGAAAAGAAAAGGAAAAGAAAAGAAAAAAGAAAATAAAAGAAAAGAAAGAAGAAAAGAGAGAAAAAAAGAAAAGAAAAGAAAAAAGAAAAGAAAAAGAAAAGAAAAGAAAGAAGAGAAGAGAAGAGAAGAGAAGAGAAGAGAAGAGAAGAGAAGAGAAGAGAAGAGAAGAGAAGAGAAGAGAAGAGAAGAGAAGAGAAGAGAAGAGAAGAGAAGAGAAAAGAAAAAAGAAAAGAGAAAAGCTAAGCTGTAGGATAGAGCTGTTTTGTAGAGGAAAAGAAAGATGTAAATCATATTAAGTATATTTTAAACATTTTAAGTATGTTTTTAAAAGTTTAATTTATGTTGAAAATTCAATGAATTTGGGCTAATCTGAACACATGTATGAATTTATCTTTCAATTACACTCTTTGTCTTTCTTATGTCATTAATTAGATACTTTTGTAACTTTTACAGTAACAAGTGATACATAGCAGTCTTACATTTAGGATTTCCTCTGAAAGTTCAAGGAAGACATCTTCAGATTTTATGAATAAATCAATTTCTGCCAACTAATCTTAATCTATTTCACCATAAATCAACAGAACTTAAGTGCTTAAAAATAAGATCTTGCATGTAGAAATCTATGAGATAGATTAGTGTCCAATTTTCTCTGTGTGACACTTGCCATCTCTGAGGTGAAAAATGAGTAATCTCTGGTGTATAGTTATTTTGAACTAACTGTTCAAACAGGCCTTTTAGCTAAATACCCAGTTGTACCCAATTTTTAATTAATTTATGAATTAATTTATGCAGGGTTTATGATCTGGGTCACAACAGTGTCATTGAACACTCAGACTCCATTTACAGTTAATCTAGATTAAGTTGTTCATTGCAGTAATTGACCTTTTATTTCTATACAGTCCAAAGAGTCTCTAAGGATCTCCACATTCTTATCATCTTACAACTGGGAAATATTTTAAAAGCAACCAACCAATATTTTTTTTCATTCTGGTATCCCATTTTTGTGGTCTGGAAATTCAATGGTGATATTTGGTGAAAATAGTGGATAAAATAACTTATTGTCTACATATCAGTTGATAGAATATTGGAATTGCAGAGTTGATCATATACCACTTACTTCCTGTAATCTTTCCCAAATACGACCTAATTTTTATCAGTCACTCCAGACCCCATACAAGGTACACATTTACTTTCTACATTAATGATTTCTATAATTAACTTCTAAAAGTATTTCATTTTTTCTGTTCCTTAAACAACAAAATATTTCATATCTTGCAATTATTTTCTTTAATATAACAATATTAAAGAATATTGTTTCATTTCTTCATTTATTTCAATGAGGGAACTATGTTAGCTTTTCTACCATTGCTCTTTGGTGCCAATTGCAAGTCAAGCTAGTGGAAAATTCATGGATCTGGCACATCTATTTGCAGTTGAAATTTAGCCTAAACTGAGTCAATGTGAAGAATACAGACAAACATACAATAATACAGAGCAGGAGCATAAAGACGGTATTTGTTGGTATGTAATGTTGCAGGCATGATTAACTTCACAAATAAGACCTTTCTTTTGTGAAGAAAACAAAATGGAAATGGAAACCAGTGCACTTGTGAAATTTGCCTATATTTGTATTTAATTGCAACTTGAAATTGCCGTAAGCTTGCATGCAATAAAACGTAGAACTAAAAATAAGTATGCAAACAGACAAAGCACAAGTCCGAAAACTTAATGTGAGAAGCAGCTGGTTGAAGTTCACACTCCAAATCTGGTAGGACAGTTCATGACTTTTTATTCCAGACCAGCACCCTTAATACTGGGACAGTCCCATCACTCTCCAGCTTAAGTTAGAACACTATAACCCTCTCTTCTTCTTCTAGAGGAACCCCTGTAAAAGCGCCTATTTGATCTAGTACTGGTTAACCCCTGGAAACTTCAGAGTTTTTTGGGAAAAACATAATAGCCAGTATACAAAGTGGTGAAATTTTAGTGATCCATCAGAGGGTAAATGAGGGAAGTGGCACAATGGGATAACTGGAGATTAACCTAATTAGAACATGTAAAGGCAATGAATATCAAACTGAAAAGTGAAAATGTTCCTGTATACACTGTATAAATGAGCCATGAAACTCACCATCAAAGTCTGTAGGTTAGATCGAAGCTTGGTGGGATGCAAAGGGAGAGCAAACATTTAAAATAAAACAGCCTCATTTACTTCAGCTAGAACAAAACACTGATGAAGAATATGTTCTGTAATATGCCAGATGAGAAGGAAAAAGTATGATTATATAGAAATACCACTGCTTAAGAATTGCTTTACCACAGAGTTTTGGACCACAATAGGAGACAACTACCATATTTCTGGATATTTGCTTTTTATTCATAAAGTTTTTCACGCTTGTAATAGGAGGAGGCCAATTAACAAATAACATTTGGAACCACACTGTGCAAGCAAAGAGATTTCATTCTCCCTCCTTCTCCTCCCCCTGCCTCCACTAATAATTTCCTTGGAGAAGTTAACAATTTCAGGGGGACAACTTTGAACCCTTGACATTTTAGTTGTTATCTGAATTAGGGAATAAGGCATGTTTCTTCATATATGACCTTTTTAAATTGAAACAAATATATGATAAGCATCACTGTATTCCTTGCATATGAATCAAGGCTTTGGGTTTACAGCTGTATTGTCTGTGACCCAACACTGATTCACAATCTGGTTCGCTACTCTGACAGTAATATGATTCTACTTGTTCTTTACCTTCATATATACCTAAGAGTTTGAATTACATAGTGTAAATTAATCACTGGGGTAGTAATTAAATGTTGCCAAATGTTTTTGTCCAACAAACCATTCTAATCTTATTATTCTAAAATATAACATCAATAGCATCCTAAGGCTTCTGTGTTTTTTCCAGCTGCCTCTAGCTTTACAAATATCTCACAGAAAACTAGGACTGTAAACTAGACTAGTGCTCTCCTTGCTTTCTAGTGCATAAGGTATAGAAACTTTTATTCTGTTGCAGAGGATGGAACCAGACTGGACAGCTGAACAGAAACATTGCAGCTCTTTTAATATGCTCTACATAGAGTGACTGAAAAGATAAAGAAACATGTTTTTTACTTTCCTGACCTCTCTGCTCTTTCCTAAAAATACATAAGTGACAATTTTAGGTAGAAACAACTTCCCCGTCACTTAAAGGTTCTTCACACCACAATACATCTTCATACCATTCTCAGTCAGAATGCTGACTTTAGAGACTGACCTATGACCTTATGTCTCTATATTTTTATGCTTTTGTGGAAGTCAGCTTATTCTAACCTGAAACATATCTTAACGTTTATGAAGCTGTTTCCAGATTTATACAGAATGTGGGTTTCCAATGTGATGTTTCAAATTGATTTTCTCCTAAATTCTTACAGTATATAGAAATTTTTTTTTTTTTAAATTTTCTGAGCAAGAATCCGTACTAGATGAATATGGGAAAATTGTGGGCACTACCAAGAAAATAAATATCTTAAAGATACCTGCTAAGGAAAAGGGAAATAACTCTTTGATTACAAGAAAATCAATAGTAAAATGATCCACTATCAGCAGGAAAGTTACTTCTAAATAAGCTAAGTATTTGCTCAATAATACAGTTAGTACGTATACATGAAGATTTCAGTTACTGCTTTAAAAAGACAGTTGTTATTTTTCCACAGGAACAGTCCACCACTGTTTCCATAACAATGAGAATTTTTGTAATTGTTGCTATTTCCTGCTAGTCTTCAAAACATTGTCATCTCCATTGTTACTCAGCTTCTTTTGTTAAGAAAACAATGTGTAACACTATATAGAAATTATTAGTTATATATACTGTATAACATACTTAGAAATAACATCTATTTTTCATAAATTTTCTACTTTTCTTCAAAGAATGAGTGATATTTCATATAGCTGATTCTGATTAGTTCAATTTTGTGTAATTACTATAGATTTGATACAAGAAGCAAACAGACATCAGGTAGTATGGTTTTTTGTCTTTTTCTTTTTTTTTTTTTGCTTGCACTCCTCAATGTATCTTGATAGGTGAAAACAAATTCCTTGCAAATCTCCACATGTGCAGTAGGTCTAAATTGTGCAAACAACCTGGGGAGACATATCAAAATATTTTCTACTTACTTCAAAGACAAAATTTGCGGTAAGGACCTGAATTTCATAGTTTTCATATGCTAAATATGGCAGCAACTTTTTAATAGTGACTGCATTTACCATCCCAAAGTGCTCTGCATTAGATAACAATATGTAATGCAGTATTCTTGGATATGTCATCCCTCAGTACTCCTGTGCATCTGTGAATTAACTTATTACACAGTCTCACCGAGCCTAATCATCATGCCTGATACCATGTAATCTGCCACTCCAGACACAAAATACTGGCTGTTGCAAAAGTTTCGTTGCAGCTTCAAGAAGGAAATCAAATGTGATGAACTTTCCCTTGGTCCATTTGTTGGTCCATACCATCCCCACACTACTGACTAGTCATTAGTGTCATGATTAAAAATGTGTGTAAGTGAAAACATCCGTACCTTCAATTGGTGTCACTCCTAGTTCCAACCATGTTTCATCCATAGGCTCCAACACAGAGCAAACAAGAAGTGCTCTGGGCAAGGAACCCTTCGTCTTCCCATGCCCACTCACAACACCCTCACCCAAGGGTATGAAATGATCGGCACCAAACTGCCTGGAGAAAAGGAGGTGCTCCCTAGTGGCATCACTGGCATTCTACAGTGCTGAAGTTAGGCAGGACTAAACTGCTCGACCAACTGAAAATGACATTCTGGTCACTAGATTAGGGCAGAGACACTGCTTTTATCTATCTATTAGCTTCTCACTAAGATAGAAAGAAAAATTGCAGATTGTCAGCAATTCTGTCTGTCTGTCTGCCTGTCTGTCTATCTATATTTACCTTTGAGCAGCCTAGTGATGCAGATAATCTCAGTCAGGCAAAGAAGTTTTATCTAGCCTTGCAGCTTCATCTGGCCTTGTAGCCAGCCTCATAAGTGAGTTCTTAATGAATTCATTAATACATTTCATAAATAAAATAATATCTATTTCATACCATGATCAAAATCTATTCAATATTTCATGCAGCTCCTCTTTAATTTGCTGTAGTCCAGCTTCTGCCAGCCTAATTCAAATTGACACTATTCAAAGGCTGACCCTGTTTTTACTATATTTTGAATATAAATGTAACTAAAATTCAATCTGAAACAGAATCATAGCCTATATGAATTCTATAGCTCATACTTTCCTAATATACATTTTATTTTCTTGCTTTTCTTAAAGGAATAGATATATAGACTATGATCCTTCTATTTATCTTTTTTTTTTTTTCTTCTCCCAGCAAATTATATGATGAAAATAGAAAGGATGCATAACTGTGCAGACTTAGGAACTTAATTCCTGTGTCTTTGAAAACTTTCCAAGTGATCAGTGGAATTTGTGATGCAGCAGGGAAATTCACCGCTGATATATGAACACCTTAACACCCTTACTGACAGAAAATGTAATATACGTGTCTACAGCTGCAAGTGTCTGTGCTATGTTACTGTCCTGCACAGGTGACCATTAAAGTCTTCTGAAAGATTTCTTAAATTTTGTGTCTTTCATATGTATAAACAAGATATTTATCACTAGAATCACTATGAGATAGTTATTGTTTTATTAGTAGGAAGTCAAAATGGTCTTAATAAAGTAAATATATCCACAGGAAAATGCACTGAACTGGTTTAAGCAGGAATACACAGAAAATAATCAGGAATTAAGAAACATCACAGTCCAAACATGAGCGTGCAGTCCTATGCAATTATGCAATGGCATACTTACAAAAGCGAAGAGCATAGAATACACAATGCCGATTTATTTATGTAAGTACAAATGGATTATGTAATGAAAACTAAAACTCCACAGTTTAAAAATTGTGAAAATTCAATCCAGTTGATACCGATTTGTTAAAACTGTGTTAAACAGCAATTGAAAGAACCAGACTTTCTTGATAAAATGCTTTTGCCAAAACCACTGCAAACGAATATGCTCACGAAAGAAAACACAAGCCATTATTAGTATGAATGAGCATAACTTGGAGGTATGTGACCACTGACATTCATATTGATCTTAATTGAAAGTATTTTAATTTTTTTCTGAAATTTCACTTATTGACATAGAGGCTTTCAAAACTGAAGTACAAGTGCTGTGTCTAACTGCCACATGCAGTCAAAAGGAGAGAGAAACATAATCTCCAAAGGTACTTTTGACAATTTTACCCAGTTCTAACTTAAAGGTGCAATGTACCTAAGAATTAAGCTACTTAGATGAAATTTGCATGCTTCTTAATTAAAGAAATCCCTTTTACGTATGTATCATAGGTAATGGAAACGAAGAGAGTACCTATGGTATGTTCAGAAAAGGAAAATCTTGTTCTATTCCAATCAGTTATCAACTGTTTTGTGCCCTAAAGCTTGATGGTTTATTCCTATTATCTTAATTTTTCTTCAGGAAAAAAGTACCTGTCCATGTATATTTATGTTAACCATTTTGGCTAAAAATTTCCAAACAGCTTAAGGGAGTTGAATTAAATCAGAGATGGGTGTCTAACGCCTTTAAATCCTTTTTGAACCCCTATTTTTAAATGTCTAATCCTTTTGCTTAATATAACTTTTGACCTACTGGTATCCCGTGGCAAGAATTTTTCATGTGTTCCTTTATTATCTTTCTCAAAATAGCGTATAGTTTATATATAATATGCACATGTATTAAATTCTAGTAGAAGAGAAAGATGAAAAAGGAAAGATTTCCATGGCAAACAAAGGGGAAAAAAAAAAAAGTTTGATACCAAATATTTTCTGTTTATATTTGTGTCAGCATTTCCCTTATCAAGTGAAGAAAAGAAGAAAAAAAAAAAAGGACTGTAAAGGCAAAGCAATGTATGTTTTGCTCCTTCTTATTAAGTTTAGGGATACAAAGTTACCATGGCAACCTCTTTGCTTTTGCATAAAGTGTGATAGATTTGAATGTAACAGAAAATAGATGACAACAGCCAAAGCAGTTGTCGGGTATTCAGGTGACGGCGTCTCATTTGGAAACAGTTACTGTGTATAGTGCAGGTACATCATTTTTCCTGGCAAGGACTGCTGACAGGAGCAAGCCGTCCTTCGACTGACAAACTGGAACAGGGCGCTGCTTCCCAGCCTTAGAGCTGAAATGACAGCGCACCTTTTAATAAGAGCGTTAAAGAACATACGTTATTTAAGGGGTTTCACATGGGTACGTCCATCCGTATACAGTCAAAAAGAATGTGTCTTACTTTAAAGCCTGGGAGCACACTGGCACTTTTCAAATTGGCATGCCAAATTAGCTTTTGTTGTGACCTTGTTCATTCCTATTAGCTGGATATTAGACAAGAATCCCATGCCACCTTGACAAGGGCTTTTGTTTCTATTATGCTGTTATTGAATCCAATATGAGTGATGGATGAAAACTGTGCATGTCTGAATAAGCAGGGGGAATCACCCTAATGAATTGTCTTCTGCACTGCAATACACCGTGGATGAAACAACTTACCCATTCCGTGTTAACTATGTGACCGCTTCATTTCAACTACTCTTCGTAGTTGCTATCACTCAGAAAGGCTGGTAGTTCCACATCTTACAGGAGAATATGTATCTGACAAACTGTGTTTGAGGGATGAAACTTAATGGCAACAAAGCAGAGCTGTAAGAATGTGCGTATCAGTAAAATGCAGCCCTAGGATCCCATTAAGATTTCAACTTTTCTTTACATTTGAATTTATTTGTTTCTGTTGTATTTTTCCTTAGGTCAAACCAGCTCACTACAGCATCTTATTAACAATCTCAGCCTATTAGATTTAGTCAGATAGTCTAATTGGACTCATTCACCCAAAGATTTTCTGCTCACCTTAATGCCATTTTAATACTGATGTTTATTTTTTTCATATATTGTGTGTCTAGATCTACAAACAAGCTTAGGTTTTTGTTTTTGTGGGGTTGTTTTTTTTTTCAGTTAGTGGGGTTTTTTCCTTTAAAATCGTGTTTGTTTACAAGCAATTTATTCTGCAAACACATTTTATTTCCTGTGATCTAAGTCTATCTTTCCCTGTGTGTTTGCAGTCTGTTTTTCAATATGCTGTCCCTGTTTGCACATTTCCCTCTTTGTTGACAATTAACTCTGTTGTCAACAAAGTGAAATAGTTCTTTTGATGGAAATTATTTACAAATCACAGTTAAACCCAAAATAATCACTCATGGCTTGTCAACATTGTGTGATTTACAAGAAGACAACTATTTGAAAAACATTCTACAATAAAATCATTTTCAGAAATGGAACACAAGTGTGTTTCAAATAGAAGAGGTCAGCCAAGATTTGAGGAATTATTTGTGTATTCAAGGAACAGTTGGAAATAATAAGAAAAAATGCCAATATGCCCTAATTTCTGTATGCTTATAGCCATTTAAAGATAATTTAGGTCTCACCGGTGTCTTGTGACACATTGCTGAGCTAGGCTGTCTCAAGGCAATGCTGGGCATCCCAGCCAAAAGAAGACAAGGAAGTCATTAGTTAAGTCCACAGCTGATATAAGATGGCACAGCTCCACTGACTTTAATGGGACTTCACCCTTCACATTGACTGAACATTTAGTGTACTTGTGAAGAGAGTAATTTTCTGGATAAGAAGGAATGCAATAGTCAGTTCTCCTGTATTGTCACCACGTCCTTATTGGGAAAAGCTTGACAGACAATACAAAGCAGGAACTGAGTCAAGGGATCCTTACAGATAATGTTTTAAAAATCATCCCAAAGATTGTAAGTTTTGGTGTAGGTTTTGTAGAAGATTCTAGAAATATTCTATACTGAGAACTTGGTTCTCTATGTGATGATAAAAAAACTCAACCCAACCCAACCCAAACCAAAAAACTATTAAAACTTTTTGTTCTGAATTCTGTAGAATCCCTGTTCATGAGGGTCATATCATAAGGACATTGTAGACATTCACATTGCCCAGGAACTGTTCATGGAGCTAGTGGTTTTTATAGTAAGAAACACTGCACTTTTCATCTCATGTCAATGGGGAAAAGAATCCTTGGCATTGGGGGGGTGAGTTTTATTTGCCCTCCTTTGTTCTTTGTGCATTATTTTATTATTATTATCATTTATTTAGTGCAACAAGAGAAATAAATGGATTCCATTGCATTGTTATTTTTCTTAATATATTTATGGGAGAAAAGGTGTGCTGCTTCTAGGTCAGCATTTAATTTTTATGTTCTGAACTTAAATTGATCCCTGTCTACTTTGTACCTACATGAGTATCAGTGCTGTGAAAAACTGCTCAGGAGCTTGTGGGGCTCATTGACAGAGCTTTAAACTAGGCTTGAAGGGGAAGGGGGATAACATCAGGCTTGCCTGTGACAAGCTGTGGCATGATATGCCAAGGTCAGAGGGGCAGGTGCCAGCCAGGGCCTTCAGCCAGTTGCTCGGAGATGTGCTGGACACACCGCAGCACACTTGAAGTCTTACGGAGATGAGCCAGGGGCTTCTGATGTAATAGGAGCCAACAGGGAAACACCAGTGAATTACCTCAAAGGAATCCCAACCACTCCAGCCTGTCAGCTTAATCGGGAGCCGAACCGAAATGCCTCTATGCAAATGAACGTAGCATGGGGAATAAACGAGGAGTTAGAGACGTGCGCACGCCTGCTGGGCTGTGATCTTATTGGCATCACGGAAACGTGGTGGGATGGCTCCTATGACTGGAGTGTTGGGATGGAAGGATACAGGCTCTTTAGGAAGGACAGGCAGAGGGGATGAGGAGGGGGTGTGACTCTCTGTGTCAATGACCAGCTGGAGTGCATGGAGCTCTACCTGGGGATGGACGAGGAGCTGACCGAGAGCTTATGGGTCAGGATTAAAGGGAAGGCAGAGACAGGGGACATCATAGTGGGGGACTGCTACAGACCAAGAAGACTGAGCAGATGAGGTCCTCTAGAGACAGATAGAGGCAGCCTCACATTCACAAACCCTGGTCTTCATGGGGGACTTCAACCACCCCAACATCTTTTGGAGTGACAACACAGCAGGGCATAAGCAATCCAGAAGTTTCCTGGAATGCATTGATGATAACTTCCTTCTCCAGGTGATAGAGGAGCCAACGAGGAGAGGTGCCATGCTGGACCTTGTTCTCACCAATGAGGAGGCGCTCGTAGGGGATGTGAAACTCAAGGGCAAACTTAGTTGAAATGACCATGAAACAGTGGAGTTCAACATCCTCAGGGCAGCAAGGAGGGAGCACAGCAAGCTCACTACCCTGGGCTTCAGAAGAGCAGACTTTGGCCTCTTCAGGGATCTCCCTTGTAGAGTGCCATGGGACAAAGCCCTGGAGGAAAGAGGGGCCCAGGACAGCTGGCTAGTATTCAAGGGTCACCTCCTCCAAGCTCAGCAGCAATACATCCCAACAAAGAGGAAGTCAGGCAAAACCACCAGGAGGCCTGCATGGATGAACAAGGAGCTCTTGGACAAACTCAATCACAAAAAGGAAGCCTACAGAGAGTGGAAGCAAGGGCAGGTAGCCTGGAAAAAATGCAGAGAAATTGTCCGAGCAGCCAGGGATCAAGTTAGGAAAGCGAAAGCCCTGATAGAATTAAATCTGGCCATCAGGGACATCAACGGCCACAAGACAAGCTTCTATAGGAATGTCAGTGATAAAAGGAAGACCAGGGAAAATGTGGGCCCTCTCCAGAATGAAATGGGAGACCTGGTTACCTGGGTTATGGAGAAGGCTCAACAAATCTTTTGCCTCAGTCTTTACCAGCAAGTGCCTCAGTCTTTACCAGCAAGCTCTAGCCACACTGCCCAAGTTGCAGAAGGCAAAGGCAGGAACTGGGAGAATGAAGAAGTGCTCACTGCAAGAGAAGATCAAGTTTGAGACCATCTAAGGAACTTGAAGGTACACAGGTACATAAGACTTGATGAGATGCATCCATGGGTCCTGAGGGAACTGGCAGATGAAGTGGCCAAGCCATGCTCCATCATCTTTGAGAGGTCGTGGCAGTCCAGTGAAGTTCTCACTGACTGGAAAACATAACCCCAATTTTTAAAAAGGGAAAAAGGAAGATCCAGGGAACTCCCGGCTGGTCAGTCTCATTTCTGTGCCCAGCAAGATCATGGAGCAGATCCATCTGGAAACTATGCTCAGGCACATGGAAAATAAGGAGGTGACTGGTGACAGCCAACATGGCTTCACTAAGGACAAATCATGCCCAACAAATTTGATGACTTTCTACAATGGGATTACAGCATTGGTGGATAAGGGAAGGGCAACTGACATCATCTACCTGGACTTGTGCAAAGCATTTGACACTGTCCTACATGACATCCTTGTCTCTAAATTGGAGAGACATGGATTTGATGGATGGACCACTCAGTGGATAAGGAATTGGCTGGACGGTTGCACTCAAGGCGAGTCCAGAGGAGGGCCACGAAGTTGATCAGAGGGCTGGAGCACCTCTCCTATGAAGACAGGCTGAGAGAGTCAGGCTTGTTCAGCCTGGAGAAGAGAAGGCTCTAGGGAGACCTTACTGCAGCCTTCCAGTACCTAAAGAGGACCTACAGGAAAGCTGGAGAGAGACTGTTTACAAGGGCATGTAGTGATAGGATGAGGGGTAGATTTAGATTAGATATTAGGAAGAAATACTTTACTGTGGGGGTGGTGAGGCACTGGAACAGGTTGCCCAGAGAAGCTGCGGATGCCCCCTCCCTGGAAGTGTTCAAGGCCAGGCTTTGAGCAACCTGGTGGAGGGTGTCCCTGCCCATGGCAGGGGGGTTGGAACTAGATGATCTTTGAGGTCCCTTCCAACCCAAACCATTCTATAATTCTATAAATGTGGTGCATGTTTGAACAATAAGAGAGTTTCTTTAGTATATTATTTTGGAAATTATTTGTACATAAGCATCTCATCATTTTACTGGATACAGACTACCTTGAAATCCCTCTTCTTTAAGAAATTACCTATTGAAAATACACAAAGTGAAAACTTTTAGTGTCTGACTCTGTCTGCTGTTAATTTATACCTGGTAGCCTGCTGAGTTGGAAACGCTTCCACAGAATAGTCAAGACTGTAGAATTATTCATCTAACCATGCCATGATGTATAAATAAGGTGGCCCAATAGGAGGAATTCTAGTGCTGATTCATTGGAACCCTTGAGATTACTATTTAGACCTAAATTTTAAAGCCTATATCCATTCAGTTGGACTGTAGTGATACCACAATAAGTATAAAATTGTAATGGAAATATGAATGCCCTTAGATAAACTTTCTTTTTAAGTGAGAAAGAAGAAACCAATAACTCTGTCAGTACTAGATAAACTATTTCCGAAGGTGAAGATACAGTTCTGATTTGAAGAGAAAATGCAATTATGAGATTCAGTAAAGATTTTGATACCTGTTATGGTGGTGCCTTACAAGAATTTACTGCTGGCTGCCAAGTACAGAAATCACTGAAGATTTAGATTCTGTCCTGTCCTGCAAGCTATTGTGGCAACATGGGAAGGAAATGGAAATGCTCTAATTGCTGAAATAAAAAGAGACTTCTTAGAACTTGAAAACAAAATATCAATATGGTTTGTGTGCCAAGGCAGCAAGAACGACAATTCCAAACACATTGTGGAAAGTCATTAGGTAATTTTCATAAGGGTTTGGACACCTTGTAGTACAAGGATTTTGGAAACATGTCCATTTCTAACCTTCTTCAACTTTGTACCCTCAACTTCTTGAAGATTATTCTGTTTACCAAGCCATGTATTCTGTGAAAGTTATGTCATGCTGTACATGAGCCTCACTGTGAAATTACATTGCAACTGTGAAAATGCCAAAAAATCAAATACTCAATTTATTACAGATGAGCACCACTAAAATACTACAATTCACATGCATATGGTCTTAATGTATAGAACATTCATTGTGAATCCCTTCAATATTCACAAAAAGCCCTTCCTAGTTAGTAAGGCTTGGAGAGCTATTATAACCCAATAATAAATTATTTTCAGGATAGTTTGCTATTCTACCTCTGACTCCTCCCTTCTGCACCTGCTGGAAACAGACAGACAGAATGGCAACTTCAAAACCAGCACACAGCACAAAATGGAAAATTGTCAAACTTTAAATTTTCAGGATAAAAAGTAAAAAACAACTGAGACACACCTATATTTTCATTTTACCTGAGAAGAAATTTTGCTTTCATAATGCTGAGAACAAAAAATTCAGTAATTATTCTTTAATTAGAATGTAAAATTGTGTTTCTAGAGTTTTTAATGTATATATTGAATTCTATTAGAATTCAAACGGGGTTTTAAGAGATGAAATTTGAATTCCTAGTTGAAGATCGTATTTGCTCATATTTTAGCTTTAACTATAAATGGATATTGGCATTTGCTTAAAGGCAGATTTGTCCATTTTAAGTTTATTGATTTCAGCTTGGTAAGCATAGTTTCCATTATGACCTAAAAGAACCAGCAGAGGACAGTACCAAAGTATAGCAAGATGAGACACATTGGTATATCCAGATATTTCAGTACAGAATGCTTTTAATTTTAAACAAAAAGAGTACTAAGATAATTGATTAAATGTTACAAGAAAAACAACAATAAAAACCCAAACAAACAAAACCCCCCAATATAACCCAAGAATATTCTCTAAGTTTTCTCTTTTCCTTTTGATCAAACATCAGGGAAATTCACTCAGTTTTCAAAGTTCATATTCTCTTTTATTTATTGCTGTTTACATGATTTATTTTTTCTTTTTATTTGAATGAAATTAAATCCAATGACTTTTGCAATGAAGTTTTATAAACAATAATACATGAGTTATTTCACAATAATTATGAGGTAAATAATACAAATATATGATGGCAGCTTTATCTATAGTTTTTTTATGATACTATAACAAAACATTAAGAGTATAGACTAGAAAACAATTTCCCCATCTTCTTTATGTTAGTCTTTGGTAATATCAGCTGTGTTCAAAGAACTCTCATGCAAACCAACCCTTAGCTGTTCAGCATTTAAACTTTTCACAGAGTATGTGAGAATTTTGAGTTACAGTAATGGACATAGCTGTGATAACTTCTTACTAAATCAATATGTAGAGCTAAAAAAGTAGAAATAAAAATGTGTTTATTTCTGTCATAGTTGGAAGTTAGTGTTTCCCAAGCTTAAGAACTAATAATGTGTCAACAAAACAGTATTAGTGAATTATTTCACTGAAAACTGTGTTAAACTGATGTCATTCATCAAGTCTAGGTTAAAAACCAATACACAGATAGAGAGGAACTGTTTGTTATGACCCAGAACATAATTCTGCAAGAAGTAGCAGAAGAGGTCTGTTAAGATGCCTTCATCTTTCTTCGTAGCAGCTAATATGTATGCTAATTCATAGGAAGCCAGATCATGCCTGATCAATTCTCACCATAAGGAACCTCACAGTGAGATTAGGATTACTTTTAGTTGACTAAAGGGTGAAGTGGGACATTGCATGAGCACATACATTTGTTTTTAATATGCCTGTGCAGTGAAATTGTAGAATCAATATTTACTGAAGCTGACAGTCTAGTGCATGTGTTGACAATTTGACTTAAACTGTTTGTGTCATGAAAACTGAAATCCTTGAGCAGTAGATGTGTTTTGAATACCCAAAATAAAATCAATGCAGGGCCACCTTCTCTCTTGTTATACTGGTCACAGGAGGAGGAAGGCAGCGAGTCAAGGAATGTCACATTCTGCAACCATTGATCTTTTTGAGGAAATGAGTGGGGATAAAGGTGTAGAAATAGAGGAGGGTGCAGCCTTTAACTTAAGAGGCTAATTGGAAAATAAACTTTTTTCTCTGAAAGTCTGTTCTTCTCCATACCTGATCTCCCTTAACTCCACGATCTTCTTTTTTTCCTATTGCAACACAGAAGAAACACACCAAAGCAGTTAAGATGTACAAATGGACATTTACACTTATTTTCCCTATTCCACTCTCCTGATGTCAGGGCCAGGCTTATGTTGCAAAACATGCACACATTTCACTCAGCCATGTCCACTCCCCGAGCTCTGAGCAAATGATTTTGTGATGGAATTTCCAGCAAAGGGACAGCCCTTCTCAAGTCAGCACTTCCCTGTTTACTTTTCTCAGGGCTTTTGTATCCCATTGTTCTTTCCCTTGAATCCCATGGGACAAGAGCAAAGGTTTCAGTTACACACAGAGAAACAAGCAGCAATTACCAGAATTTGTCTAAAAAGATAAAGTGTTCCTGTTGTGTCAAGGAGTAGCTCCTCTCAGTGAAAAATTGGGAGAAAATTCAAAGTTGTTGTTGGGGATGAGGGAAAGCTGTATGTTAAATTTAGACATTAAACTTGTCTAAATGTATTACTGGTCTGTTAAAGAAATATAAGTATAGGGAAAAAGTCATCCATGTGACTGAATTGCAAACATTATCTTCTAAATTTTTTTGCATGTTTTATATTCATATGAATTAATTATTTTCAACATGATCTGCAAGCTAATTCCAGAACAAAATTGTTAGGGTAATGTGATGTTAATGCATACATGTTAATAGATACATTTAATCAATTACTTGGTGAGTGTTTTATTACACATATAAGCTTGAAAACAAAATGTTCTACAGGACCAAGCTGTTCTGAACTAACGCTATAAAAAGTGATGCAAATGTAAATCTGTCTGCTTTTGGCTAGCAATACTTTTCTCTACTTTTTCTTCTATTTTGTTCTACTTTTTTATAAACTAAGAAATCAAATTTCAGTTGAGAAGTGCTTCATCAAACATGAGTTATTCGGAATTTCTTTTCAACAATATAAGGTAATATAAAGCCAATATATTGTAGAGCAAGAAGAAGACATAACTTTTCAGCAAAACTACTGTGCAGCAGAAAACAGAAAATTTGTCTTAGTACTTTTTCGTTTCCAGCTACTTTTTCTATTTCTTGGCTACTTTTTGAAAATGGTCAATAAAGTAGATACCATGTAGGAATAGGGCATACAAAGTAAGTCCATGTTCTTTCATTTTGTCGCCTTATCTATACGTGCCAGGAGTAGTAGTCTCAGTATAGTCAGGAGCATTTTACGCAATATTTCCCAAAATTAACCATTACAAGTATGCAGACTTTTTATAGATAGCTAGGTGGATAGCCCCCACAGTTTCCATAAGCTGTCTGTGTGCAATTTCAGAGCAAATTTTATAGCCAAAGCAGAACTGATACACTGCTACTGTTAATACCATACCTGCTGCCATCAAAATTGCCTACACTGTGACTACTATAAACTTGACACATCAGTGAGATTAAATTATGATTCTATCAGCAGTACTGATAGAAACTTTGGAGGATGTTGCATTTTTATAGCACAATATGCTATGACATTAGTATGACCCCTATAGAGCTTTCAAAAGTCCACTTACCATAGTGGCCAACTCCCAGAATTGTATTTGAAAAAAAATAAGGAAAGGAAAGGAAAAAGAAAAGAAAAGAAAAGGGAAAAGAGAAGAAGAAAAGAGAAAAGGAAGCTAAATAACAAAGGTGAACCACATGTTAGAGACTACTATATATATTCTGTAGACGTTAAAAAGAGATTTCTTAACCTGATTATCAAATTTCTGCCAATGTTGCTGATATTTCAGACTCATAATGAGAAAAATTTATATACAACTTCAATTTTTACACTGTAGGATTTTGCTTCAATCACATTAGGGTCTAGACCTTACAGCAAAGACAGCTGCTTGTACAATTTTAATTTTTGAATTGCCATTTCTTCTCATTCTTCTGCCCTTTCTCTTCTGAGTTAATATGTGGTGTTTCATTCTAGAATTCACTTGCATTTTTTAACTAACAGCCGCACCTCATTCACATAAAGGTTTGTTGGTTTGGGGTTTTTTTTGTTAATTATTTGCTTGGTTTTTCTGTTCTATGTTCTCATCCTCTGGTGGGATGGAGGAGAGAATCAGAAAGGTAAAAGTGAGAAAATTTGTGAGTTGAGATAAAGACAGTTTAATAGATAAAGTAAAAACTGTGCGTCAAAGAAATTCATTCACCATTTCCCATGGGCAGGCAGGTGTTCAGCCACCTCCAAGAAAGCAGGGCTCCGTCACAAGTAAGGGAAGACAGACACCATTACTCCCTCCCTTCCTCCTTCTTCTCCACAGTTTTTATTGCTGAGCATGACGTCATATGGTATGGAATATCCCTTTGGTCAGTTGGGGTCAACTGTCCCGGCTGTGTCCCCTCCCAACTCCTTGTGCACCCCCAGCCTACTCACTGGTGGGGTGGTGTGAGAAGCAGCAAAGGCCTTGGCTCTGTGTAAGCACTGCTCGGCAGTAACCAAAACATTCCTAATTTATCAACAGTAATTTCATTACAAATTCAAAATATAACACCGTAAGAGCTTCTATGAAAAACAATTAATTCTATCCCAGCCAAAACCAATACGCAAGTGCAGTTGTATTTACAATGAAGTGTAAAAAATACAGTGCATTCTTGTCAGTTTAATAGTATATATCAAAGTAATCGTGATACTCGTGTATGGGCAAACATAATAGATAATGCTAGGTTAAGTATGTATCAATTTAGTACATGTTGGCCCATCTTCTTAGCATCTAATAAAATCTCAAAGATCTTTAGAATTTCCTGTATTAATTATACTATATTGCATTATTTTTTTTCACCCAGAAACTACAATAGTCTCACTTATAGCCAATGTTAACCAGCTTCCAAGCCAAAAGACAACAGATTTTTTTTTTTTTTTTTTTCTAATTCTGGCACTAGATGGCAGAAAAGCGCAACTCTGAACATTTCCATCCAAAGTCAATAAACTCAAGGAGAACTCCGAGGCAGGAGAAAGGCTATCACTGTAAGACAGCTTGCCTCCAAAGGTTAGCCAGAAGCAGGATATGGAATATCGTGCAGAATCGCTACATAATGTAAAAAAATAAATCCAATAGCTAAACAAAAATAGTATTAAAGAGGGCAGAGTAATGGGAAGCTTTAAGTAATTTGAAATACCAGGAGAAACTGACTTCATATGCTTTGCTTAAATCTGCCAAAACAGCAGATCAGTGATCTGCAAAAGTAAGATATAAAGGCGAGTGTCCTACCAGTGTGCCAAAAATATGATTCATCTCCAAGAAAAGCTCTAAGAAAGGAGCAGGAGAAAAGCAATATGTGGCAGGTTTTTTTATTCATTACCAAATGGAATTGTATTAAACCTTTAAAATTAATGGTGTGATGAGTTGTATTCCATTACTTTTAAAGTGATTGAGTCCATACACTCAGTAAGAATGCACTGTTAAAAAGAGGAGCAAGTTTTCTGCCTTGCCTTTTTTTTTTTTCAGACTGGAAAATTATATCCCTTTCACAGAATGTATGAAGCTCTCTTCTAGGCGTTCAGCCTGACAGCACCCACTTTGCAGAGTCCAGTTTCTTAGTGCAGTGCTGTAACAGTTCAATCTTTGTAATATTCAGACTGCTTTGTAAGCACCTAAATCTGTAATGAATGGGGTGGGGGGGAAGTAGATTTATATAGAGAAATTTATATTTAAGACCTTCCTATGGGGACACTTCCAAACTACTGGAAAAATGCCAAAGAAATCATTGGCAGTGGCATCCAATTCAAGTAAGCTTAAACTAAAGCTTTAATGGCTCTCATCTTGTTGCACATTGAATCAACAGAGTGAATTGGATTTAGAACTACATACTAAAACTGATTCAGACTTTTATAGCAGTTTTACAATCATTATTTTTAGTGACCTAAGTGACTGGTGCATTGCTGGGATACTTATTTAAAAAAAAAAGAAAGAAAGAAAAAAAAAAACCAAACCACATTTTCCACCTTCAGTCCTATTCAAGATACACAAAGTCTTTTAGAAGAAGTCATGACATTCCAAAGCCTTTAAAGCTCCAGGATGCAGATAACACTCATCTTTCTCAGAGACTGAAGGTATGAAGAACTTCTTGATATCCTGCTGACTGTAAAAATAAATCTATAGATAAAAATCAGAAAGCTCAAAATTAAATCCCAGTAGGAGATTTTGGGTTTATTTTTGTTCTGTATGATAACTTATTGTCTTAGAAACTTCCATCAAAGAAAGCGCCACTTTTTATTACTTCAGTTAAAGCATAATGTCAAACTTTTTTAGGATATATTCACATACTAACACAATCTATGGGTCTGAGTTTGACAGAAGCAAACATGGAGAAGATAATGTTTTGAAGCTTGTAAGTATTGAATTATTTATGGTCTAAACACAAGTAAATGCATTGAATGTTTATGTTAACTCTTCTGGGAAAAAAAGCTTCTTGTTCTACCAAACATTAGAAAATAGAAGCTGTGCTATCAGCATGCTTTTAAACACCTTTTCCATCTTCATCATACATCATTCCTTTGTGACACCAAAAATATTGCCACAAGAAAGTACTTGTATTTTATACCCAACAGTCCACACATATGGTTTCCTTAAGGGAATACTTTAAGTAGCCAAAGAGATCACCAACTTTCTTTGTTGCCTGTCACCAAATTGATGTATGACCTTTGGATCCTACCGGATACACCCTCACCCCAGTCACAAAAACAACAATATTGGTGAAAATACCTTCTTCCATCATCTTCCAGGCAGGAGAATGGAACCATTCATTTCTGAGAGCAGAACTTAAGTGACTCATCCATCACTACCAGATCACTTCTATGTATTCTGTGTGGTGAAAGTTAAGCAGATGTGCGTGCGATAAACATTTCGGACAAGAAAGGCTTTAGAAAAAAAGTTTATTCTGGGTCTAGAAATTCTTCCCTCTATTTTATTTTAGTATTTGTGGTTTTGGGAGGGCTGTATCCCACACATAACACTGTAAAATCAAATTATTCTCACAAAGCAAGGGGTTCTCATTTATGATCTTCTGTTGCTACATAAAAGTCTTCCAGATAGTCTAATCCAAGAGATTTATGAATAAATGTGCACCTCAAACTGAACTGATCATGAAACGAGAAATAATCCCTAGGGTTTGGAGCATATGGTTCTGCAAGGTTAGTTAGGATACTTACTTTACTGATGGTCATTCTGTCGTAGTAGTATTTCATGTTGGACATGTGCCAATGGATTAATCAGGCAGGAAAGGTAAAAATGAGGCTCTAGATTTGATTAATCTTAGTCTCCTTTCTGCAGGACTCCTTTTTTCCAAAGAAATCAGAGTTCTCTTAATTATCTTCCAAAACTTTTTGCAAGCCTTGTCTTCTCCCAAGCTGAGTCATTTCTATAGTTTCCATGAGCTGTCACCCTTACCGTGTGCTACATGTCTCTCTAGGCAAACCCGTATCACTTTTGGAAAAAACTATTCAATGAAAATTCAAGGGCTTAAGTTGCAACCATGTATCCTAAGCATCAGTGTTTCTTAAGGCAGAGAGTGCATGAGCATTTTGTGCCATTAAGAGCTCATTATAGGTGATAATGACATTAGTATTTACTTATTACTACTCCTCTGTGTATAAAATCAAATTATTATTGGCACATATTGGAAATATGCACTATTTTCCAAAGAAAACCAGCATTTAAAACTACTGTTTGGTTTGTTAGTTTCCCTTGTACACCTAGAATAATTATTAAAAAAAAAAAAAAAAAAAAGAAAAAAAGATTTCAGCTTATGATTTGTGAAACTGTGAATTCTGTCCTCGAATTATAGTTTCTTTGCAGAATACTATCCATACTTTTCTTGGTTGCTTTTCCAGTACTGAGTGAAATAATAAGTATAAATGCTGAGCTTCGACTGCTAGAGCACCACTGGTAAATTTTTTACTAAATTCAAGCTTCAAATTCCTCTCAATCTAGCCTTCTCCTCCTTCTCCTCTGTCTTCTGGTCATTGGTGATATTTCTTCTAAACCAGGATATCCTCCCTCCTTACACTATGGGTATGCTGCAATCTTTGACTGGATTTGCTGGAGCATAAGCATAAAGAAATCTGTAATTAGACAGGGGCACCCTTGCCCTGTCTGTGCAGTAGAAACTGGAGGATTGTCATGGGACATTCCCTATGGTGAGATACAATTGCTGTCACAGGAGATCACTCTCCATTAAATGTAGTTTACAAAAGAAAAGTAAACACAGACGACCCAAATGACTGCCATCCTTGTGTGCTCAATAAATTACTGGCTTTACAGACTGGATTAACATAAGCCTTCAGGTACAGGGGAAAAAAAAATTAAAAAAATCATTGAATCTCTGAAAATCTCACATTGCAAGGATTTTACATTTGAGCCCAGGATGCTCTCCAAAACTCCTATTAGGAAGATCATTAGCATCTCTGGAGAGAGAAACTTTTACTTCTTTTAGTGGAAAAGTAGTCCTATTCTTGCTCTAATAAAAATTTGTAAACACAGGATTTCACAATGGAAAGGCATTCTTGATCTCCAGAGAATTCCGAGTATCACCTGCAGCTTTTGCTTTTATTCTTCATTGACCTATCTTCGCCTAAGTCTCCACAAAGCCTGTGTTAACAGTTAACCCCTACCCATAGATAATTGTGAATATGAACATTATTACTTAGGATAAAGAAAGTGATTTTCTTGATTTTTGAGCGGTTTTCTTTAGTGTTTTGTTGTTGTTATTGTTTAGTTTTTTCCCAAGCTATACTGTGGCAGAGAATTTTTTGGTTGATATGTCTTTGGAAGTAGGGTTTTGTCATTTCAAAATAGCACTTATACAAAGCAGAGCAGAGTGAACAGCTGTTATACTATTTATTTGAACCTCTATATTCTTCCAGAAAACTGTTAACTATTATGTTTGAAACAAATAAAATATGATTTAGCTGATAAAATTTGAGCACTATGAAAATGAAAACATTTTGAATAAAGCATCTTCCACAACATGGATTTTCACATGTATTGCAGATCTACTTTGACAGATCTATGATCTGCCATTATATGCTAAAGCTTCATTCTAAGATTTTCTAGGGTAGGATATTTTGCAAGCTACAGTAGACCAAATGATGGATATCAAATACCTCTGCATGTGTTATGTCTAGAGCACTCAGACAGCAATCCATCAAGAATATAGTAAAAATATAAAGAGGGAATACAGTCAGTGTGCTAAGATATTTCAAACTTTAGTCTACTTTTAATGTGAGTATAAGCTCTATTTCTTTCTTTTTTTTTTTTTTAACATTTTGAAAAGTTGAAGTGTACTCATCAGTACCAATTTTGAAATGCCTCTAGTCTGACTGGTCTTTAAGAACATGTAAATATATAGAAATTGCTAAAATGAGTCAAGCCTCTGTCTATTTCATCTTCAATAGTCAGGATTGAATACATCAGAAAAAGACACTAAAATCTCCATCGAAAAATCTGCCTACAGGGAAAATTTCTTCTGAATTCTTATTAGATAGTGCCTAGCTTATATCAGAATGCATGAAGATTTATAGCACTCACTTTTTAATCCAAACTAAGGTAACTTGACTCCTACTTAACTCTTGGCCTTGCTTATGCTTTGGGGCAATGAGTTCAATGGGTTTTTTATGCACTAGGTAAAACTTTTTCCCCTTTTATTATTTTTAGATTTGTTAAATGGAAAATGAAAGTGTTGCTATGAATCCCCATTTTCCCTACTCTGAGACTTCCTTAGATTTATATGAATCTGGTCACTAGCTAGTTGTACAGTAACAATATTTTGTGGTCCAAAACTATAAATTTCAGAGATTTCCAGACTCTCTGTAATGAATAATGAAATATTTTCCTATAATCTTCATTAAATTTACAGGGCTTCAATACTGAAAAAATGACATGTGGCAGCCACTGTAAAAAGAGGTGTGATACCATCTTTTCTTCTGTAGGGTTCTAAACTCAAAGATAAAACTGGGAATACTCCCTGCTACCCTGGTTCTCAACTTCAGAATCATAGAATCATTGAATCGTTTTGGTTGGAAAAGACTTTTAAGATCATCAAGTCCAACTCTTAACCTAGCACTACCAAGTCCAACCACTAAACCATGTCCCTAAGCACCACATCTATGAGTCTTTTTAATACTTCCAGGGATGATGACTTAACCACGTCCCTGAGCAGCCTGTTCCAGTGATTGACAACCCTTTCCATGAAGAAATTTTTCCTAATATCCAATCTAAACCTCCTCTGGCACAACTTGAGGCCATTTCCTCTTGTCCTATCACTTGTTACTTGGGAGAAGAGACTGACACCCACCTGGCTACAACCTCCTTTCAGGTACTTGTAGAGAGCAATAAGGTCTCCCCTCAGCCTCCTCTTCTCCAGGCTAAAGAACCCCAGTTCCCTCAGCTGCTCCTCATAAGACCTGTTCTCTAGACCCTTCACCAGCTTCGTTGCCCTTCTCTGGACATGCTCCAGCACCTCAATGTCCTTCTTGTAGTGAGGGGCCCAAAACCGAACACAGTACTCAAGGCGTGGCCTCACCAGTGCTGAGTACGGGGAGACAATCCCTTCCCTTGTCCTGCTGGCCACACTATTTATGATACAAGCCAGGACAGTGTTTGCCTTCTTCTCTACCTGGGCACATTGTTGGCTCATATTCAGCCAGCTATCGACCAACACTCCCAGGTCCTTTTCCACTGGGCAGCTTTCCAGCCACTCATCCCCAAGCCTGTAGCGTTTCATGGGGTTGTTGTCACCCAAGTGCAGTACCAGCACTGAGCCTTGTTGAACCTCATACAATTGGCCTCATCCCATCGATTCAGCCTGTCCAGATCCCTCTATAGAGCCTTCCTACCCTCAAGCAGATCAACACTCCTGCCCAATTTGGTGTCATCTGCAAACCCACTGAGGGTGCACTCAATTCCCTCATCCAGATCATTGATAATATTAAAGAGAACTGGCCCTAATACTGAGCCCTGGGGAACACCACTTGTGACTGGCCACCAACTGGATTTAACTCCATTCACCACAAGTCTTTGGGCCCGGCCATCCAACCAGTTTTTTGCCCAGCGAAGAGTACACCCATCCAAGCCATGAGCAGCCAGATTCTCCAGGAGCATGCTGTGGGAAACAGTGTCAAAGGCTTTACTAAAGTCTAGGTAAACAACATCCACAGTCTTTCCCTCATCTGCTAAGCAGGCCACCTTGTCATAGAAGGAAATCAGGTTAGTCAAGCAGCACTTGCCTTTCATAAACCTATGCTGAGTGGGCTTGATCACCTGGTTATCCTGTATGTGTTGTGTGATGGCACTCAGGATGATCTGCTCCATAACCTTCCCCTACACCAAGGTCAGACTGACAGGCACGTAGTTCTCCAGATCCTCCTTCTGGCTCTTCTTGTGGATGGGTGTCACATTGGCTAACCTCCAGTCAACTGGGACCTCCCAGGTTAGCCAGGACTGCTGATAAATGGTGGCAAGTGGCTTGGTGAGCACTTCCACCACCTCCCTCAGTACCCTTGGGTGGATCCCATCCGGCCCCATAGACTTGTGTGTGTCTAAGTGGTGTAAGAGGTCGCTAACCATTTCCCCTTGCATTATGGGGGCTTCGTTCTGCTCCCTCTCCCTGTCTTCCAGCTCAGGGGTCTGGGTAGCCAGAGAGAGGTACAAAGAGAGACTAAAAGGGACAAGTGAGTGTATCTATAATTAAGACCATGCCCAATCTCAACTGTAGGCTTACTAGTTAGCCTGTCTTTAAGGCTAACATAAAGACCACAAGTGTGACATGGAAAGCTTTGTGCTTCCTAAACCAGCTAAGAAAAACTGGGCACATTGTTCTTAATTTAATATCTGCTGATAATTTGAAATGCTGTTGTATAGAAGTCTAGATATATAATTTATCTCTAATAATTCCAAATATTTTACAGCTCCTTTAACTTTCTGTATAAGAAATCTAGAAAACTTAAACACTATCTAAAGAAGAGTTCATTGTACTTCAATAGCTGAACACTCCACTGCTTATCCTTGCATGAATAATTTGTGTGTTTATATCACTCTCTGGTTCAAGTTGTTAGACAAGGTTCACAAGTTTTTTAAAGAAAGATGGGAGCAGATCTTTTAGCAACTGTTTTAATAAAAAAGACAAGCAACATACTCCTTCCATGTATACAAAGAATAAAAATGGTAGATAACTTTCCCAGTTAAGTTCAGTGCTAAGTTTTACTTCTCATCACCTTTCCTAGACAAAATCATCACTGTCTTTGATTCTATGACAAGTACATCACTTTTGAACTCTGAGTTCTCTGCTCTATGAATTTTCAAAGATGACAAATGCCAGTCAAACACTGCTGCTGAATACTTACTCTGCTTACTGCATGTCTAGGACAAAAGCCAGTATTGTTTCAGTAGCTACTAAGGCAATATGTAAATAATTGTATTTCCTTATAAATGCTGAGAATTTAGGATATGCTTATGTCACAACCAAATGTAAGAACCATATGTTGTTTCTGAGTATATTCCTCTGCTGTCTTTTCTCTAATTGTTGTCTTCTCCCTAAAAACTCCCTGAGTTCTTTGTACAACATATAACAAAAAGGGGTCTTAGTGACAGCAGTAAGAAAAACTAAGAACATAAATGATACACAAATCAGCGCAAGATAAAAAATTAGGTTCTAGCTTCGAGAGCTCCACTGCTCAGTATATGATGAGACATAGGGTAAAGCAACAATTTAAATAAAGATTTAATGTTTTAACTATGAACATTTGTGACCCCAATGGAACATGAAAAATGGAAGAGTAGTGTCTTTCAGTAATAGCAATCCAAATACATGTTTGATATCCTTCTAAACCAGACTTTTAATTCTTTTTCTTTTTCTTTTTTTTTTTTTCAACTTTTTACTTTTACATGTCTTTGGTAGCTTCGCGTAGACACACATGCATGTGCATATACTTAACAAAGGGAGAGCCCAAGTTAGAATGATTATTCAATATGCTTTTTTTCTGCCTTTTACCAGAAGCTGTGGCAGGTGATGCTAAAACTTGCAATACTTCCTCCCCTGTCTCTGAGGGATATTGAGCAGATTAATTAGTTCATGTCTGTACAGCACTTTGAAAGCACTCAGTGCTATATAATTAGTCCTATATATTACTAGGATAGCCTTGAATATCTTCAGTGACTCTGCTTCGCCAATTTCCCTTGGCAAATTATGTCAGTCTCTAATTGACCTTGGTCTTTGAAGTATTTTCTTAATGTCTAATTTAATTTTCACATTTCCTGCATTTTGTTTGCAACACAATGGTTGGCTGAAATATTTCACCTGTTTGAAAGATATTTTGCAAATGAGAAATACACACAGAACAACTGATTAACCTTAGCCAGTAGGAATTTACATAGCTATTTTAAAAAGTTCCTATTATAACCAATATCAAAATAATCTTAAAAATAGATTTTAAAAAGTAGGCACAGGAGATACCCTGAATAATTTATTAAAAATCTAACAATTTTATGAAATTCAAGGTCTACCACACTTTTACCAAACTACTTGCAAGTTATAGAAGGTTAGCTTCACTTCCATACCTTGACATGCTTCCTCAGCATTTTTTTTTGCCTTCCTCAATATTCTTATTAATCCTCTTACTATGTAAGTACTTTATCACCCTCACCTCACTTGTTTGATAATTTGAGGCATTCTTTTTTTGTGGAAATGTCTTTATGATCCTCACATATACTACATGTGCATATGCAAATAGGAATGTCAATATTTATACAGTCAAATAAGTTTAAAGTCATTTAGTATTGGATTAAAGAAATATCACCATTTATTGGCTGAAAATTTGACTGGCAGTGAAATGGGCAATCTTAAAAAGGGAGAAGAGTTGAAGAAGCAGCCCCAGACTGGCATGCATGAGAGAGAGGAGGGAAAGATGCGTCTTCCACCTTTATTTCCCATCTTGTCCTTGGTGCAAAGGCATGTAAAAGTGTCCTCCTCTCACATTTGTGAACAAAAGAAGCAACAGAAAGAATTATCAGGAAAAGGCATCCAACTTAGGAAGCTATCTTCCTCCTTTTCAAGGGTGAAGGGCTTCTGGGGCCAGCAGAGGCAGGCTGGAAAGCAGCACCATGAGGTTTTCTGAGGGACCTGCAGTCTGGCAATGCAGCTGTCACTTGAGAATTTCCTCCTACTTGCTGACTGCCAGTCTGAATAAAAATCCTCTGCACCAGCTTTCTCTGCCTGTGAAGCCTGATGCTTTCTACAATCCTCTGCTCTCTCTTCCAACCTTTTCCCTAACATTATTTCCTGTCAATCTTTCCTGTGTTCCTTCAGCTAACCACTTCCCATCAAAATCTCACTAAGAAATAAAGACAAAATGAGTAAACAGAGGCATTAACATTTTTTCCTATGTGATTACTGTACTTTCTTTTTTTCTTACTTCTCTTTGCTTTTAGAAGGACTTTATAGTTCTCATCCTCATAGATTTCTTATTTCTCCGTGTTTGTAATCATGCATACTACAAGAAGGGAGGAATTTCATCACTAGCCTCAGGCAAATTATAAATAGTACTGCTAAAGAACTGCAGTATGGGACAATCCTCAAATGTATAGAAACATGCAGACAGAGAAATTTGATCTAACTACAATTATGAGTCAATACTTTTATCCAGGGAAGGCATCACAATCTTCCTGGAATTTCTACATGCACTTCTTCATTTTCATAAAGTTCTAGAAAAGATAACAGAAAATAGTACATTCATCCTAACCCTTTGTCCAGTCCTTGAAATGACCTACACCAAAAAGGAATATATTTTCAAGTTCAGTTCAGTTAAAGATTTCCACTGCAACTGCAAATAATATATTGTGTCTCTCATAATACAGGCAATCTGTGTTTCCCAGTAACTGGGCTTCACACAGGTTACTGAGGTTGTGGACAGAGAAAAGATCTAGACCCTTCAAATAGAGCAGCTGTTGAAATATACTGCCTTATTTCTCAACTTGAGTGCTGCTGAGATGATAGAAAGAGTCAGTGAAGCTATAACAGATAAGTTCATGTGTAATCAAATTTGATGGGGCTTTTCAAAAGATAATGAAACTAAAACTGTTAGCACAAATTCACACTCTAAATGGGAAAAATGTAAGTACAATAATAGAAATTCTTTTGATGTTTTCATTAATTGCTTGATGTGTGATATAGCATTCATAAACATGAGGAGCTGATTTTGCTAAATTACAGACCCCTGATCTAAGAGGTTTTACTGTTTTTCTTTCACTGTTCATTTTAGGCTTTTCCTTTTCCTATTTTTCCCTGGTGCTTTTATTAAAGTGAAGTTTTGAATTTTGGCCACCATAGGATCACACTGATTGCAGGAGGGTTGGTTCTCTGCCTGACATCTTCCAGTTAATCCTTCCTTTCTCTGCCTCTCAGTGTTCATCTTGCACTGTAGCACTCACACTGTTTCTTTACTGTCTTCTTGCTTCAGATATTTGAGGTCACTTAGCAAGTCATGATGAGCATTGTATTGTCTTCATTTCAGACAGGTATGCAAGTGTCAGTTTTTAAACATAGCTATAAACCCACTGACATTGCATCCTTAACAGTTTCTTTAGCAGAAATTTTGTTTGCTTTGTTGCTTTCATCTGTGTCAACAGAGGGTTTCCTTGTAGACATGACTGTTTGCGAGCTTCTTCTCCCATGCTCAGTCCATGCTCCCTCCCTTCCAAATATGTGTTCAGTATGATCTCAAATACTTCAAGTCCCAAATTACTTTAGTAGAAAAATATTATTAGAGAAATATATAGTTTTTCAGAAACAAATAACACAAAAATCATAATATAAGAACCAAAACCAAACATATCTTGGATAACAGCTTACTTTAAAAATCTGTTCCTCTGAAAATATCCTCTAAACAAATTTGAAAAAAAAAAAAAAAAAAAAAAAAAGGATTTGGAGTTATGTATGTATTTAATAGCTGTGGTGAACCATTACCAGAATGATTTCAGAAAGCTATGGAAATAAGAGTCCCTGCTGGATTTCCCCAGCAGTGCAAGAATGCTCCCTAGTGTACGGTGTCTACTTTCCTCAGGTAAGTTTTATAATTTTTCAAAGGATGTCAGACTGTGGCACTAAGCTTCACCTAATTGTGTCTATAAAGTGGCAGAGCGCAGCCTCTAGCTCAAAAGATGGAAGGGACCTAGGCAGGCATGTTGCTTCCAAGCAATATAATGTTTGGAGGTAGAATCCCCCGTGATTGATGAACGTGCCCAGTTTGTCTCTGCTCCTACTTCCAGGGCAGTTTGGTTGTGTCCAGGGTAATGACATACGACTTCAGGCCTACCGAAAGTTATCCACTCTCAGCAGCTATGACAGGGACAAGGTGCCGTTTTCCACGCTTGCCTGAATGCCTCATCTCAGTGTCCATTTGTGTCAGGATTGATGGCTTCGTGAGTGAGTGCAAAGATCAAACTGTTTCATAGTGCTGTGTCAGTCAATTCTCAAACTTTAGCACCGTTCTCAGCTGGGGATGTGCCCTTGGCGAGTGTCCCCACTAAAATAAAAGTCAAACAGAAGAATACAGAGCCCTACACTTCCCTCCATTATTCACTTTAACATTCTCTGGGGAGGAAAAGAAACAGAGACAGATTGTCTTAAAAAATCTCTCTGAATTCAGCAGTTATCAATAGAATAACTAAAGATGTTTAAGGATGATGTAATTCCTAAAATGGTAGATTGTCAGGAAAGATTTGTTTCATTAGTCCTTAGACATTTAACATTTCATATAGGAAATGGTAATTAGCACAAAGATAGTCCTTAGTCCCATGAGAAGGTGTTGGCCTTCACATAACCAATAGCTATGCCAAGCAAAGGTTACGGTTATTTATTGCACTGCTTTCTGTCTTCAGTAAGGTTTTACTCAATAAAAATTAACAAGATCGCTTTTCCTGGTATGTATTTTGCATCTTAAAATCAATTAATTGAAAATACATGGTCCGTTGTCTGCTCAAGACTAAAAAGGCTGTCTTACCATAAGGTATATGTTCTGCATTGTAGTGTGCTGAGCTTCTTTAAAGCAATATGTTGCTTATCCTGCAATACTGCTTAGTCAAAGAATCGCTTGGGAGCTAAGAGTAGGAGAAAGGGGTAATTACTTAGACCTCTATAACTCAGACTAGTTCAGCAAACATTGGAAAGTTTATTTACTAAATAGCCCTAAACAGATCAACTTTTAGCAGGTTTTAGGGCATGGTTAGAGAGACACCTATTTTTAGGTGAAATATACTCCAGGCAAAAGCAAATTCAATCCTTTGTAACCCATATCTAACCAGAGTATTGTCTTGTAGTGTATAATACAAAGCGTCTCTACTAGGTCCATGAATTTTGATAGACAGCACTGTTTGCGTGCTAGTTCTTGAGCTTCTCCTTTGAGCATACTGTGCAGTTTTCTGCAGAGGATGGAAATGAAAGGAGGGGAGATGAAAGGTTGTTTGCTAAAAAAAGTCCTATAACAAGGCAAACAGGTGCTTTTATCATTTGTTTTTGTCTGTGTGAGACCATTCTAGTATATCACATCTATTGGGGTTTTCACTTATTTTCCATATGGATATGTGATATATCATAGAATCATAGAATCATAGAATCATAGAATCATAGAATGGTTTGGGTTGGAAGGGACCTCAAAGACCATCTAGTTCCAATCCCCCTGCTAGGGGCAGGGACACCCTCCACTAGACCACGTTGCGCAAAGCCTCATCCAACCTGATCTTAAACACTTCCAGGGAGGGGGCATCCACAACCGCTCTGGGCAACCTGTTCCAGTGGCTCACCACTTTCACAGTAAAGAATTTCTTTCTAACATCTAATCTAAATTGACCCTCCTTCAGCTTAAACCCATTACCCCTTGTCCTATCACTACAGTCCCTGATAAACAGTCCCTCTCCATCCTTCCTGTAGGCCCCTTCAGGTACTGGAAAGCCACAATTAGATCTCCCCAGAGCCGCCTTTTCTCCAGGCTGAACAACCCCAACTCTCTCAGCCTGTCCTCATAGGAGAGGTGCTCCAGCCCTCTGATCAGCTTCGCGGCCCTCCTCTGGACTCGCTCCAACAGCTCCATTTCTCTCCTGTACTGGGGCCCCCAGAGCTGGACGCAGTACTCCAGGTGGGGTCTCACAAGAGTGGAGTAGAGGGGCAGGATCACCTCCCTCGACCTGCTGGTCACATCTCTTTTGATGCAGCCCAGGACACGGTTGGCTTTCTGGGCTGCAAGCACACACTGCCGGCTCATGTTAAGCTTCTCATCAATCAATACCCCCAAGTCCTTCTCCTTGGGGCTGCTTTCAATCCATTCCTCGCCCAGCCTATAGTCATGCTTGGGATTGCGCTGACCCACGTGCAGGACCTTGCACTTGGCCTTGTTGAACTTCATGCGGTTCGCATGGGGCCACCTCTCCAGCCTGTCAAGGTCCCTCTGGATGGCATCCCTTCCCTCCAGTGTGTCGACCCCACCACACAGCTTGGTGTCATCGGCAAACTTGCTGAGGGTGCACTTGATCCCATTGTCCATGTTGCTGACAAAGATGTTAAACAGTGCCGGTCCCAGTAACCGACCCCTGAGGAACGCCACTTGTCACCGTTCTCCACTTGGACATTGAGCCGTTGACCACAAGTCTTTGAGTGCGACCATCCAGCCAATTCCTTATCCACCGAGTGGTCCATCCATCGAATCCATGTCTCCAATTTAGAGACAGTGCAGGACAGTGTCAAAAGCCTTGCACAATCCTAGGATACCTACATATAAAATCCATAGGTTTTGATGATTCTCTTGTGGAGGTACCTTACTGGAGTAGTCATGAAAATAAGCATAAGAAGTTTATATTTGTTGCTTTAGGAGTTTCAACTCCATGTGCTGTGTGCTGACCCATGGCAAAACCCCTAACAACATCCAAAACCTGACATGATGAAAGACTGGAGGTTAGTTGGGAAATTTATTTCCAGGTATGACTGTCTTTCAACATCAGCTGTGTTGCTAAATTTTATTTGTGCTGGGAGACAATAACATGAACAACAAAGATTTTGGACCCAAGGCCTCATTTTTGCACTGCAGTATTTGACGAGCATGTTTAAAATAAGATCTCCTTTCTTATTCCTCATAAAAACATCGCCATTGCTATTGTATTTGGAGTATTTCCACAAAATAAATTATGATAATGCCTGAGACCTTGACAGCATTTATCAGCCAGTTTGGTGTGTTTTAGTTGGTTGTTAGTCTTGAGAAGATAAATGTCATGGAAACTTCTGGCAATTTAAGTCAGTATCTTTAATACAGCTCTATATGGCATCAAATTAAACAAATTGAAATATGTGAAACAACATAAGCAATCCGAATATTTTTAAGTGCTTGTCAGTCACAGTGTGCTTGGAAACGATTCAATTATTTTTACTTTCATTTCACTGAGGTTTTGACAAATCATATAAACTTTGCTACACTTCTAATCATTTATTTCTTCTTTCAAAATATATTTTAAAAATGTGAGTCTATGTGAGGGGGGGAGGGTCCATCTGTACATATATTCATTTTTATCTGTTGATAAGTAGTAAGATAGAAAGAAAAGCCTTTTGTTTCTAGACATTTATTTATAGACTATCTATTAAAATAAGTAAATTTATCATATAGATTTAAACTGAGGACTGAGAACTATTTAGGAAAAGATTATAACTATGATCAAGTATTTCAGAAATCTTGTATGAGGTTCCCTGTACAGAATATGTGAGACAAAAATATATGATGAGTTTGAAGCAGAAAGCTAGCTTTAATAGAGTTGTCCACATGTTAAATAAAGTTAGATCATAAATGAATTGTTGCCTGGATTGGAAAGTGAATTTCAGGGGAGTGCTCAGATCCTTCTCAGTGATTTCTCATGTCTCTTGGGGCCAGTGTGTTATAATCTGACTTGCATTTTGTACTCCAGATTTCACAGCAAATTTCACTATTCATAAGATGAAAAGATTCCAAAGTTCAATTCAGGTCCAACATACAGAATGCAGAAGTTCTACTGCTGCTACAAGTTGTCAAGCCACAGGTATAATAAATTTGTAATTTCTGTTGCTTTCAATTTCAGAAAAGAAATGAGAATTTAAAGGTTTGATAACTGCCTTTTATAAAACCCAAGAGGTTCAAGAAAAAAAGAAAGAGGCAAAAATCAGGAATTGCTGAGCATTGTCAATTCCTTCAGAAAGTTAATGCACTTATCCCAAAAACTTGTTTGTTCTGTGCACTAAATTGAGACAGTTCTTGGTGCAGAGTGGAGTAATTTAGTCATGCACTGCAGTTCTACTATTCTTTAATAGTATTGCAGTTGCTAAGAATGAAACCATACAATAGTCATCTAATAAGAGTTATCAATCAGCTATTACTGTAAAAAGCTAGGATAAATATTATTCATTCTTAGAAAGAAAACTAAGAGTAAATTAAATCAAGATCTAGTCCAAAGTATTAAAGTCTAGCTACAAGTATTCACCTCTTTATTTTTTAATACACTATACCTGAATTCCATGCCTCTGAAAGAACTTTGGTTTTCCATCATCTACAAGGAAACTAACATCTTTATTTTAGTTTATATCTATAATTTGTACTCAAACAAAACTCTCTGGAAACATTACAGGCTTTATATAGGTAGACAGTAACTAGTCATTAACTGTCCCTTCCCAAAGTTTATAATGTAGAAATATCCACACAGAAATTACAGATTTCTTTATTTATATGCAAGTATGCTAAAAGATAGAATTCTGTTCCAGAGCACTGCTCTGAATCTAAAGGATTTAGTCTTTCACACCATCTTTCTAACAAACTTGTCTGTAGTAGCTGTCAAACCACTGGACTACATTACAGAATGTTCACACAAACAATCTAAGATTATTCCACTAAAAGATAAAAAAATGACAATAAAAATCTCTAGAATAAGTTACAAATAGGTCAGTCAATTCCGACTTCATCCAATGATATGTGGATGGTAAAATAAATATTCATTTCAAATTAGCTGCTAATTATAAATATTACCTGCACATCACAGATACCCAGATCATTAATCTGTAAACTAATTAAGTAGCAGCATCTACATACAAATTAGGATGCGTGCTGTAGGAAACAAAGAAATAAAGTGTTAGCCAATTTCTGTAGCACTCAGTGTATAACTACAGAATTATTAAAAAAAAAGTTTATTTTACATTTACTTTCAGCTCAGCATACACTATACATGTATGGACATATATGTCGATAAACCTAATGTCCTGGTTCTGGCAAGGATAGAGTTAATTTCCCAAGGAGCCAGGACAGGTGAGCCAAGCTGGCCGGGGGCTATTCCATACCATGTGACATCATGCTCACCATAAAAGGGGGCTAGTCAGGCAGGGGCGGGTTCGGCGTGTCGGCGTGGCTCCGGGACGGGTCGAGCGTCCGGTCGGTTGGTCGTCGGATCGGTAAAATCGTTCTCTGTTATCACCCATTGTTACTATCTGTTATCAGCACTGTTGTTGATTGTTTTCCCAGTAAAAAAACAATCCCACCTGTACAGACCCGCATTTCAGCTGTTAGGAGGAAGCGTTTTTCTGCTCCAGAGAGGGGATATAGAGCATACACACCACGAGGTATCCTGTGGTTTTTCCTGCGTGACCATGGAGAAGACATGAGGAAATGGGATGGGAAGCCCACCTCAACCCTGTGGGCACGCGTACGTGAGCTACAAGGCAAGACAGCTGTAAAAAGGGACTCTTCCAGAAAGGATGCTGCTCCAGTTTCCACCGGGCTGCCCCCCAGACCAAGTGAAAGGCCAGATCGCACTTCTGATCCTCTTGAAGGGACTTCTAAGTCCTTTTTGCAAGAGGTGAGTAGTGACTATGACGAGCAGGATTAGAGGGGCCCTGCCTCCAGCCGGGTGGAGGAAAGGGACAATAGGGTTTATTGGACTGTGTGGATCCGATGGCCTGGCACATCGAACCCACAGGAGTACAAGGCCCTAGTGGACACAGGTGCACAGTGTACCCTAATGCCATCAAACTATGAAGGGGTGGAACCGATATCTATTTCTGGTGTGATGGGGAGATCCCAACAATTGACTCTGTTGGAGGCTGAAGTAAGTCTAATGGGGAATGAGTGGCAAAAGCACCCCATTGTGACTGGGCCAGAGGCTCCATGCATCCTGGGCATAGACTACCTCCGGAAAGGGTATTTCAAAGACCCAAAAGGCTACCGGTGGGCTTTTGGAATAGCTGCCTTGGAAGCGGAGGAAATTGAACCATTGCCTAGTTTGCCCGGTCTCTCGGAGGACCCTTCTGTTGTAGGGTTGCTGAAGGTTGAAGAGCAACAGGTGCCACTTGCTACTACAGCTGTGCACCGGCGGCAATACCGCACCAACCGAGACTCCCTGGTTCCCATCCACAAACTAATTCGTCAACTGGAAGGTCAGGGAGTGATCAGCAGAACCCACTCACCCTTTAACAGTCCCATATGGCCAGTGCAGAAGTCCAATGGAGAGTGGAGGCTGACGGTAGACTATTGTGGCCTGAATGAAGTCACACTGCCCATGAGTGCTGCCGTGCCAGATATGCTGGAACTTCAATATGAACTGGAGTCAAAGGCAGCCAAATGGTATGCCACAATTGATATCGCTAATGCATTTTTCTCGATCCCTTTGGCAGCAGAGTGCAGGCCACAGTTTGCCTTGACTTGGAGGGGCGTCCAGTACACCTGGAATCGACTGCCCCAGGGGTGGAAACACAGCCCCACCATCTGCCATGGACTGATCCAGACTGCACTGGAAAAGGGTGAAGCCCCAGAGCGCCTGCAATACATTGATGACATCATGTATGGGGCAACTCAGCAGAGGAAGTTTCTGAGAAAGGGAAGAAAATAATCCAAATCCTGCTGCAGGCTGGCTTTGCCATAAAACGAAGTAAGGTGAAGGGGCCTGCGCAGGAAATCCAATTTATAGGCATAAGGTGGCATGATGGGTGGCATCAAATCCCTGTGGATATTATCAACAAAATAGCAGCCATGTCCCCACCTACCAACAAAAAGGACACACAGGCCTTCTTAGGCGTTGTGGGTTTCTGGAGAATGCACGTTCCGAATTACAGTCTGATACTAAGCCCTCTCTACCATGTAACCCAGAAGAAGAATGATTTCAAATGGGGCCCTGAGCAACAACAAGCTTTTGAACAAATTAAACAAGAAATAGTTCATGCCGTAGCTCTTGGGCCAGTCCGGGCAGGACCAGATGTAAAAAATGTGCTGTACACCGCAGCCGGGGAGAATGGCCCTACCTGGAGTCTCTGGCAGAAAGCACCAGGGGAGACTTGAGGTTGACCCCTGGGGTTTTGGAGTCGGGGATATAGAGGATCTGAGGCCCGCTACACTCCAACGGAAAAGGAGATATTGGCAGCCTACGAAGGGGTTCGAGCTGCTTCAGAGGTGATTGGCACTGAAGCACAGCTCCTCTTGGCACCCCGACTGCCAGTGCTGGGCTGGATGTTCAAAGAGAGGGCTCCTTCTACACATCATGCAACCGATGCTACGTGGAGTAAGTGGGTTGCACTGATCACACAACGGGCTAGAATAGGAAGCCCCAATCGTCCAGGAATTCTGGAAGCGATCACAGACTGGCCAGAAGGGAAAGATTTCGGAATGTCGCCAGAAGAGGAGGTGACACGTGCTGAAGAAGCCCCACCGTATAATAAACTAACAGAAGATGAGAAGCCATATGCCCTCTTCACTGATGGGACCTGTCGCATCATGGCAAAGCATCGAAGGTGGAAGGCTGCTGTATGGAGTCCTACACGGCGAGTTGCAGAAGCTGCTGAAGGAGAAGGTGAATCGAGCCAGTTTGCAGAGGTGAAAGCCATCCAGCTGGCCTTAGATATTGCTGAAAGAGAAAAGTGGCCAACGCTGTACCTCTACACTGACTCATGGATGGTGGCCAATGCCCTGTGGGGGTGGTTACAGCAGCGGAAGCGGAGCAACTGGCAGCGTAGAGGCAAACCCATCTGGGCTGCCCCACTGTGGCAAGAGATTGCTGCCTGGCTAGTGAAGCTGGTTGTAAAGGTACGTCATGTAGATGCCCACGTACCCAAGAGTCGGGCCACTGAGGAACATCAGAACAACCAGCAGGTAGATCAGGCTGCCAAGATTGAAGTGGCTCAGGTGGATTTGGACTGGCAGCGTAAGGGTGAATTAGCTAGCTCGTTGGGCCCATGACACTTCAGGTCATCAAGGAAGAGATGCGACATATAGATGGGCCCATGATCGAGGGGTGGACTTGAGCATGGATGCCATCTCACAGGTCATCCATCAATGTGAAATGTGCGCTGCAATCAAGCAAGCCAAGCAGGTAAAGCCTCTGTGGTATGGAGGCCGATGGTTGAAATATAAATATGGGGAAGCATGGCAAATCGACTACATCACGCTCCCCCAAACCCACCAAGGCAAACGTTATGTTCTTACAATAGTGGAAGCAACCACTGGGTGGCTGGAAACATATCCTGTGCCCCATGCCACTGCCCGAAACACTATTCTGGGTCTTGAAAAGCAAGTCCTGTGGTGACATGGCACCCCAGAGAGAATTGAGTCAGACAATGGGACTCATTTTCGGAACAACCTCATAGACACCTGGGCCAAAGAGCATGGTATTGAGTGGGTCTATCACATCCCCTGTCATGCGCCAGCCTCTGGGAAAGTTGAAAGGTGTAATGGGCTGCTAAAAACTACCCTGAGAGCAATGGGTGGTGGGACCCTCAAACACTGGGACACACATTTGGCAAAGGCCACCTGGTTAGTTAACACTAGGGGATCTGCCCATCGAGCTGGCCGTGCCCAGTCAAAATTCCCACACCCAGTAGAAGGAGATAAAGTTCCTGTAGTGCACATGAAGAATATGTTGGGTAAAACAGTTTGGGTTATCCCTGCTTCAGGCAAAGGCAAGCCCATCTGCGGGATTGCTTTTGCTCAGGGACCAGGGTGCACTTGGTGGGTGATGAGAAAAGATGGGGAAGTCCGGTGTGTACCCCAAGGGGATTTGATTTTGGGTGAAAATAGCCAATAAATTAAATTGCATGATGTTAATAGCGATATACTGTATCAATGGTATGACCATAAGAATCACCCAAAACTAATGAAGGACGGACTTTGAAACTGAACAAAGTGCCACGATGATGGAACTAGAACTGACTTCAACTGGTGCCCAGAAACTTTATCGACAAATCACATCTTTGACATCCAGACTGTGAGCATGGACCGTACCAGATACACCAGCTGTGAAGACTCCGGATGCAGCGTGCAACAATCCAGCAGCATGGACCATTGCTCCTGCTCTGAGAGACTGTAATGGCAGATGGAACCCAAAACCATGGAGTAAATGAACTCGACAGACATTTTAGAGCGATAGCCCATACAGTAAGGCAATGAGATCTGTAAAATAATCTGGGCATGACGTAGATGGTATGGAATAAGGGGTGGATAATGTCCTGGTTCTGGCAAGGATAGAGTTAATTTCCCAAGGAGCCAGGACAGGTGAGCCAAGCTGGCCGGGGGCTATTCCATACCATGTGACATCATGCTCACCATCAAAGGGGGCTAGTCGGGCAGGGGCGGGTTCAGCGTGTCGGCGTGGCTCTGGGACAGGTCGAGCGTCCGGTTGGTTGGTCGTCGGATCGGTAAAATCGTTCTCTGTTATCACCCATTGTTAATATTTGTAATCAGCACTGTTGTTGGTTGTTTCCCTCTCCCTTGCTGTCCCAGTAAACTGCCCTTATCCCAACCCTTGAGGCTTTGCCGTTGTTTTTCCGTTCTCCTCCACATCCCGCCGGGGGAGGGGTGAGCGAGCGGTGCGTGGCACTTAGCTGCCGGCTGGGGCTAAACCACGTCAGCAAGATAAATCAATAGTAAATAAATCCAACACTATAGCTACCCAGTGACACATCTCCCTCTACTTTAACTGTTTCTCTGGTGGAAGCTCCCAAGTGAAGGGAATAATCAGTCATGCCTTCAACTCAATCAAACTTTAATAATTGACACATCTATTATAAGATTTGATGCAAGTGCAGCACCTCTCATGGAGCATAGGTCATCCTTCAGAAGCGATGCATTTTCTTCAGTGATTATCATGAGAATCACCCAAAACTTGGCTGATTTAACGTATTCATGACTGTGATATATTCCTCTGCGTTTTCATGAACTTCAAAATCAACATGCAATTTTCTAATGGCTTCAAAATTCTATAGAATTTGAACTTTGGCATAGTTTTCTTTGGATGTGAACCAGTCATCTTCCCTGCAGCTGAAGTCAATGCTTTCAGGTGTCAAGCTAAATAAACATGCTGTATGTCCTTTTAAATCTTTATGAAGGTCATAGTTCCCAGTTCCAGGAAATTATGTTTATGATCCAAACACACTTCTGTCTCTGAGTTAGCTTGGGACCCACCCTGTCTATTGTCTATTAAAAGCTATCATTGAGCCTCACCGTTTTATTCTTATTTGGGAATATACATGTAATGAAGCTGTATGACAAAATAGAATTATAAGTTTGTGTCTGTGCCCATGTATAAGATTGTATTACTCTTGCTCATCCATTTGTCACAAAACAATGTATTTGCAATGAGTAAATAGGTAGTCTTAGAACAAGCTAAGTATGTCATCGTGTCCCTTTGCCCCTTTCCATTATCTATAGGAGCAGCATTGCACATATGCACAGCTCTATTCAACAGCATCTGAAACTATTTCACATGAGAAATTGTTTACATAGGATACAGGAGTCAATGATCTAACTCATTAAACATTATAGATACAGGAAACCCTACAGGTAAACTAATACTCCACAGAGTGGTGATGATGAAAGCCAGTACTCATTTGGTATGGCAGAACTTTGTACTTTATCTGAAGGATTAATGATAGCTTTAAATAACGGTTTAAATTGGTTTTGAGAGTTGTCTTGAACCTACACCTCAGCCTCAAGCTTTTAACTTGCAGTTATACTAGAGAAAGACTAACTGTTAAGGTGCTCTTTGCATTATTTCTCTATATTGATCTTTATACTGTACTTTATTTCTTAAACTGTATCTCCTAATACAAAAAAATGCACTTTTTCTTTGAAAAGGTGCATGCATGGCTCCTGAAGGTCCCAGCGCCCTATGTACCAAACCTAAGTGTGAGTCTCCCAGAAGTCATGCAAATTCTTCTTTGCTCCACTAGAAGGCATGGTTTGGAAGTTGAGAATGCATATTGTTAGTTAGACAAAGAAGTTAGCCAGGCAGCGGTGAAAGCAGATGTCAGCCGTAGCTTCTTAGCATGCATCAAAGATGTTAGGGAGAAACCTGAGACGCTGCGGTCTGCTGGGAACAGATTCCTCAAGGGAGAGTCACTGGAGCATTTCTTCAGTGCATTGACAGCTTACAGAACTTCTATGTTGATCACAAAAACCGTCTCATGGAGCTTTTATGCCATTCAATAGCCACAAAGCTTTATTTTCCACAGGGCTACGATGCTCTCCCTAAACTTGTTTACAACTATCTCAGACCTTTTATCAGCTCCTTTCAACAAATTTGCCTTTTACAATATATCAGTTCCACACACAGAACAAGACAATATCCTCTCATTCTCTCTTACTGTCATGGCTGTCTTGATCTGTAAAGTTCATCTTGTAATGGAAATTTGGAAGCTATCACACTTGAGATTTTAATGAAGTTGTATTGGTCAAAAATAGCTTTAGAGACTGATTCAGTATCAAGACTAGAGTTTCCAATTATTTAAAAAAGAGTAAATAGTTTGGATATGTCAGAAGATTTTATTCACATTTAAACTAGTTTTTAATTTTTATATTAAAACAGCCATGTTATGAAATGGTTTTTCTGCTGTTCTCTGAGCATGAATATTGATGAAAAAGTTTTTAAACATTTTGTTTAGTTTGGTGTCATCCACAGTCTTTGAATGGACTGAAAATTATGTATTTTTGCATTTTTAAAAATTGCACTAAAAATAGCCATTCCTGAGCTTGTCTACCCTTTACAGGTATTCTTTGAATTAACCAAACAGTATCTAGTTTACCTAAATATAATCAAAATATTTGCCATACTTAATGCATACTCTGTGAATGTGAGACTGAAAAATAACAAAACCGAAGAGTGGCCAACATCTGCATTAATAATTCCACTCTCCCATTGCAATCTACTGTACAACCTCAGTAAAACTATAGAAGCATATGTTGAAAAACATTACAATCAAAGAAAGGGTGATGAAAAACTATTATCAGTGTAGCTTTTTTCTGGGGGTGAAGAAATTTGTTTCTGCACTTTCAAAATGGTTTGATATACCTGCTAGAAAGATTTATACATATTTATTTAAAAAAAAAAAAATGTTTAAAAAGGAATCCTGCAATCTCTTCCCTCTCAATGTAATATATAGGTTTGATTTTATTCATGTAACAGTAATTGTTCAGGAAAGGCAAATCTAAAGAAATAGGTCTTTTAAAGCCTACTATAAGAATGAAAGGAGCCTAAGACTCTAAAGTCAATTCTTTATTTAGGATGCTAGACAGACTCTTTAGCTGCCCTGAACTATCAGTTATGAATTGATGAAGCTCAATGGTTTTGAGCAGTGTTTTGCATTAATTGGACTGACTACAAGTTATTTCATTGTTTGGATAGGTTGCAAGCTTTGTTGTTCATGGAATGAGTACCCAAACAGGACTTGCAAAGATGATTCTGCTATAGTTCAGTGTAGAACTGGAGGGCTTTCTTCCCTTCCTGGCTTGAACAGGTTGTAGTATATTCCAGTAAAGCTTTTGACTACAAAAAAATGCACAACAGCAGAAGTCACTTTCAACACATTCATTGTGATTTTCTGATTTGGGTCCATATTTCACATCGGTTGATCCTTACATTTTGGAAGAATTCCCATAATAGCCAGTTATGGTGTCTATAGACAGTGACATTTTAATGGACACAGGAAAATAAAGGTATATTTGTACGTACAGAATACAGACCTTTTGATACTCAAGCATCAAAAGAACAGGGAATTCACCACCACAAGAAAGAGTGGCCACTAAAGATTCTGTGGCAAGCAGAATAAGATACAAAACCTTTCTCTAAGGCTTACTACCTCTCAATAACTTATGCACAGAAGCTCACTAACATCCATGCTATTGATATTTTTCTTAACAAAGAACCCAACTTGGGGTGGTGGGAGGGGGAGATATCTGTTTGTCTGTTCTTAAATTTTTACACTCGTTTGAACTGGCAAATACTTCTGTTATTGTGATGACAAGAGCCAGAAATAAATATAAAGACACATAGATGAGGTTTTTTTAAAGAATTAAGTATTTTGACTTTGCAGTTAACAGTTAATAGCTGTTAGATCACTCAGTGTATGAGACCTGTAAAATACCAGCATTTTCTACAGTACTTGTGCCTGTACTCCTAATTCCACTGCCTTTCCCATTAAGCTTCTCAAGACAAAAATTCTCATGTCCATCCTCTGTAGGGCAGACAGAGGAAAACTATCAGTCCTGAGTAGTTCTTCAAATCCCTCAGTTTGGAAAGAGCAACCTTGACTTTCAGAAATAAAGATGGTTATAAATAAGCCTGTTTCTCAGTGGCTTTGGGGAAATAACTCTTTCTGTCCCACCCAAAAATAATAAAAAAGAGCACTAAAGAGAGGGATTACTTATCTGCAAATTACCATCCATGCCAGGATGTGTGTGGGGCTAGATTATGAGACAAGGACCTGAGAAAGGGCCAATGAAACAGACACTTATCATTCTAACAGTACTTCTGTGTGGGTATTGCACATTAACATTAAATTGCTACTAAACCTGGAAAAACATACAGTTCTAATTGGAAAAGGACACAAAGCACAACTTTTTTCTGACTTCAAGATCATAGAGTATTAAAACTGCAAATAATTGTTTGTAGTCAATTTGAAAAGCGATGATAAACGATGTCTGGTATTATTGAATAATCATAATTACCCTGAAATTATACAGTAATAATGTCATTAATATAATATACTGTATCGTATACAATTCTGATGTTTTTATCCAGCAACAGATGTGCATTCTCTTAGCAGTTACAGAGGTTAAAATATGGATCTGTTCTTTCCAAAGGAAACTTACTTCTTGATAAATTATCTGTGTAACTACATTATTTAGAAGGTAATTTGAAGGTAATCAGTTAGTGTGCTGACAATCGACATTCCTCAGCAGGTTTTTTTATAATAGTATATTTTAGGATATGTAACCATTTCAAATTATTTTCCTTATATTTTCTGAGTTCCTATCAAGTTGCAGAACTACAGGCACCTTCAGCTTGACTTTTTTGCGAATACACTTTCTGTTTTTTTGTTGTTGGTTTTTTGGTTTTCTTGGGGGGGGGGGTGGTTTTTGGGTTTTGGTGGTTTTTTTTTTTTTTTAATGTTATGTAAGATACATCTCATGTACAGCACTTTAAATGCTCTTTCTGTTTCACAAGAAAAAAATATTCTAAAAAACCTTTTGCTACATTTTAATTCTATATTTGTTCATGTCAGAATTTTTCTGGTTTATGATAACAAGGCTATGCTCTAGAAAATGGAAAAGCAATTTGGAAAACCAATTCTCAGAAATGCCAACTGGGAAAATCCCATGGATATCATCAGTGAAGATAAGAACAAAGCATGGGGTTCAGGTTATCTATGGGAATATTGGCATTTATGCAGCTGATGACTGGCTGCTTAAGTAGGTGGTTTACTTCTGCAAAGCAGGTGTTGCACAATTCCTGTTCTGTTTGTTTACTTTTTAATGAGGAAGAATATTTCTTATTCAGGAACAGAGGTAGATTGTCATAACACCACTATGGAAAAAAAAATACTATCACAGCAAGAGATCCCAGAAACTCTGCGTCTAACAAAGAACTGTTCTCAATGATGTCATGGATGAGAAGTATGAGGAATGATGACGGATATGAAGACAAGGAATGAGGCTGAGGAAGACCAGTGCCCTTTTAATATGTCACTTCCACTATTTGAGCTAGGCTGATGGAACAACCTCTAAAGTCTCTGAGAAACTACTGTAGCACTGCTCAATTCAGTAGACTACATGACATGTAAGCTCATAAAGAGACATGTGAACTATTTACATTCTTTGTAGAGAACTGTGATTTTCTACAAGAGGAGTAGTTTTGTTATTCCTCCACTTGCCTTACTTCTACATGTTTGAATTCAATCTGAAACAAAGTTTTAGCAATTATCAACCCCCTTTTTTTCCTTACATAAGAAAGTATGCATAAACTCATACTGTGTAAAATTACACTGTCAGTCTTTTGACTCAAAGTTGAACATCTATTTGCCAACATCTGTCCAACCAAAACACTGATTCTGAGAACCATTATCTGAGATGTAATTACAGTTTAATCCGCCTCAGTTAAATACAAAGTTAGTTTGTGCTTGAGTTGTCACAGTCCTTTTGCATATGTAATGACCTTGCAAAATTACAAGTTACTTGCCTAACCATACTTATCATGATAATAGAGAAAATAATATATAAGAATAATAATTAAAAAAACTCGACAGCTGATTTATTTTTCATATGCCTGGCTCTGATAGTGTCTTTTGCTGCTCTACAGCTTAGTTTTCGTGCTCTAAAATGAGTACTAAACTCCTTTGTAAAGTGCTCTGCAATCTCTTTAAATTGTTCTGGAAGTGTTTGATATTATATGGCTTTATTATTGTTTACCTAAACTGTTAAAAAATCATACAATGGCAGAATCAAGTCTTCTGTAAGGACTCATGAAGGTAGTTAAGGAAAAATTCAATGTTTGGTTCAGAGTGCATAGAAGACCAAAAGAAACTATAGTAAAGCCCTATAAAAGCAATATGATGCAATCATATTTAGCTGTTTGATACAAGACTGGGGTGTTGTTGGGCTTTTTTCTTGGTTTTTTTGTTTGTTTGTTTGTTTGTTTTTGAATACAGGCTATTCGACAGAAAAAAAAACACCCAACAGTAATTAGAATAATTGCAAAGGGGCTGCAAGGAGCAAACTGTATAAAAGATGTTATGACTGAATACAGATGCAACATTCCTTAAAAATGTTACTAAAAGTTTTGCCAGCTCTCACCTTGTGTCCCTGGAGATGCATGGGGGGGTATGTTTCCTCTTACTCTGTTTAATCTCTGCTTTTTCTGTTTAAATTGGATAGTTCAGAAACCCAGTCTGTCAACAATCCTCCATTATTTGGATGATTTTCCTTTTTTTGCTACAGAGTGCCAGAAACCACATCCATAAATCAAGACTCCCTTTGAGCACAAGAAATCAAATAATTTAGAAGTTACTGTAGAAAGCAAAGATATTGCTTATGTTAAGGCACAAAAATGGGGAGTCAGGATGTGGATACGGGTGCTATTTATGGTTCAGTTCACAATTCATGACTAATGTGGAACGTAGACCCTCGGGGTCTCAGTTTCCAGCTGAGCGTCACAAGGATAAAAATAACAGCAAATTTTATTGAGGCTTCGGGAGATCAAATCCATGATTGTTGATAGCAGCTATGGGGTAGAGTGATAAAGCAACTAGAGAAATAGGAAGAGGTGAATAAAAAGGGAGGAACAATTTATTTGCTGCAGAGAACACCTCTGCAAAGGCTCCACTTCTGCATTCTTAACCTGTCCTTCATGCCTTGGTAAAGCCTCCAGAATGGAGTTCTGCAACTAAGCTTTTAAAAAGACAACTTCTTAAAAAAGAAGAAATCTAATTTTCACTGAATTCTGGTATATTATCAGTGCCTAACTTTATACTTTTTGAATAATCCCATCTCAAATGCTTCACTCTTTAAAGAGTGGATGGATTGTCCTCATGGGTCTCCTTTGGCTGCTTGAAGAAATGGCCTAGTGAATTTCCTAACATATGTAAATTCAGTACAGCTAGTACATGTTTGTATTGTGCTTACTTTTAAGATACGGAGCTTGAAGGACTATAGATTTTAGTTCTAAATCGTTCTCCACCTTGAGTGTTCAGCTTGGTTTGACATGGCTTTTTCGTTATTTTTCCCTTGAGGCTCCTGACTGATACACAGATAAAGAGGGCAGCTCTGGTTTCTTCAAATATACATCTACAGGATAAAGAATTTGGTGTCATCATAACTGTATATTTTTGGAGTTCTGTCCTCAGTAGTCCCTAACTGAAGGAGTGGTATAAAGAACCATGATACCATTGTTTTAGCAGTCTGCAGCAGATTACTACCTGGAGTATTCTGTTAGTTCCACCTGTCTTAGTCCAAAAAATAAAGGAGAACACTTCCTAGAGATGAAGTCAAAAGACTGTGGATTTCAGGAATTATTTTTTCATTGCCAAACTCCTTGAGCAATGACCTTGAGCAAGTCATTTAATCTCTTTGTTCCAGATCCTCGAAGGTGCTTAGGTATATAATTTCCATTTATTTCTGTCAGACTAGTGAGGATCTATGTGCCCCAGTCCTCTCTGTGAAAAATAGAGATTCTGCTTCTGTATGCCACAGAGGTCTTCTGTGTATCTTGTCAAAATGTGTTCATTAATGTACTTAGTTACTCTGGTGATGATGGTTCTGCCTAAGACAAAGTGATTTAATTCACTAATTGCCACATAATACCACTGAGACTAAGAGCTGAAAATTACCCAAAAGGTAGGTATATACATACATAAGAAAAAAGAAAAAAGAAAACCAATAATTTTATCTGAAAAAAATTGCTTTGCTTTCAAATTTTGAAAACAGTTTTTCATGTCAGAAAGTGCAAAACAAGTGCTAGCTGGTGGAGAAAAGGCATGGGGGTTTCCTCTGGGTGAGTTGTTCCAGAACTGCTCTCTCCAGAGGCTATTGCATCTTTCTGTTATATATTATTCACTGTTACAGCCAGAGTATCAGTCCTAACAGTATCCACTTAAAATAAATGCCCTCTTTTTCCCCCAGACATCAAGTAGGAGTTGAAAGGATAATTGATACGCTGTTTTTTAAAAAGGAAGGTATTTAAGATGGGATTTTTCAAGGAATACAGCGGAGTTAAGTGCTCAGAGCTTACTGGAATTCAACAGAAATCAAATTTTTTACTCCCTTAAAGCACCTTGGAGACGTTCAGTTGTAGAAACTTTATTTCAAAGCCCTTGCTGACGCAAAATATACAGAGAAAACTTCCATGGTTAAGGGTCTTAAGTATTGTATCTATATGGGCTGATAACTTTAACCAGCATGTGTTGACCTGAGAACTGTGCCATGCATGAAAACAGCAGCAGTGCAATGAAGAAGTAGATTTTATTGGAGGCACTGCTCAACTTCAAAGTGGGGGTTAATACTGAACATTGGCTCCCAAATTCAGAAAAGACAAGCTTAAGAGTATGTGTGCTGTTCACCCTTAGCATGGATCAATAGTCAGTTTTGAACACTGCTTGGAAAGTATTCAGAAGGCAATTATATGATTGCAGAAAGGTGGGAGATTACTTAGTATGACCGCTATTTAGCGGAGGAATTTGGAGAATTTCAGGCAATGTCAGGTAGTCAGCAAATTTAAGGGCAATAGCTAAATTATAAAAGAATTCTACTGTTCTTGAGAGTTTATTTTTTTAGTGGAAGAAAAGACTAATTGTACCATACCACTTTGAATTAAATACTACATATTTACTGGAGATCTGGCACAGTTTTGGAGGTCTAAGAATATGGAGTTGAAAGAGCTAGAATAAGCTAGAAAGAAGCCAGTTTAATAGCTTAGTATTTTCCTTAAAACATTTACTGAAAGCATGAGAATGGATGCATAGACCAATATTTGGACAGTAATTCCTCAGCCAGATCCGAGTACTAATTATGGGAAGTAACAGGGCTTTACAAACATAAGAATCCTCCTTCCTAAATCATTACAATCTCCCATTCATTTCAACAGAAAACTGTGTATCATTTATATGAATTCATAGCCTGGATGAAGAAGGAGTGTTAACAATGCCTTCTAAACTTTCAAGGATGGGTGACCTAACTAAGAGCAAAAGATCTTCCTGCAAGAATTTCCTAAGACAACAGTTTCTGAACCATACTGAAAAAGCAATTGGTAGTATCTATTCAAATTGTATCTGGAATTTTTTTGTTTCATATGTACTATTAAAGTCCTATGAGTTTCTTTCTTCAAACTAACATTGATCAGTGTTGATAGTACAGTTAGAAAGTGATAACAGGCTTTATAAATCCAGTGCTTTATATTTAACTTTAAAAATGCATGGAGAAGGTTTATCTCCAAATTTCACTTAAGCATTTAAACAGAATTCATAAAGTTTTAAGGTATTGGAAGCATACTACGATCAACTTTTTCATGAGCACTAATTTTGCAAATAAATTATAGGGATGATGATTCTTCAGCTGGCTGTCAGTGAAAAAGGAGTATGGGAATGGAAGGTTATTAAAAACCAGAAAATTCAACCGTGTGGTATTATTAACTTCTTTTCATTATTATTTATTATTATTATTTTGACTTGTGGAGATTAAGGAGTAGCCTTCACTTACAATAAATAAGATATAAGCTAAGAGCTTCAAAGCACTCATTTAAAGGATGAAGAATTTTAAACGAAGTGCTTACATACTTCATTGTCTTTGAAGTTCTTAACTTAATTAATGTAACTTCAATATTTTACAAAAATAGCTACATATACAGATTATTTTTCTCTAGGACAACTTCTTTGACAGTCAAGAAGCTTTGCAATAGCCATATTTTTTTCTTGTTTGCTTTCTTCTGTTTTCTTTACAATGATATAAAATTACAAAAGTACAACTTGTTGCTATGAGTAAGGCATGCTTGAGATTTTTCATTTATCTAACAACTTAATTTCAAATATACCTGTTTAGAGTGTGTAAGTGAATAGCCAAAGGACACCTAAAGGTACCATTTAGCAAAAACCTCATGAATAAATACAAAATCAGATCTGTAAAGATAAATTATATGTGAATTATATACAAAAAAGAAAGAAATATCAGATCCCTATTTAAAAATTATGAAAATACAATCATATTACTGTTTGTGGATCTGTATTCATACAACTGATATTAGACTTAAATTCTGCCATATCTGTCATAACTAGTTCTGCTTTCTTGTGAATTTCTATAAAAATGTATATTCAAAGAATATTAATTCTCTTTGAACTTGTGTTGAGTATTATCTCCCAGTAAAGTCTGCAGGAACTATGTGCATGCAATCTGTAATCCGAACATTTTGATAAGATATAAAAAAGGAGCAGAAGTTTATATTATCTAAAAATATTAAGTCATTGCACAACTAATTGTCTTTAAATTGCAGTAAAACAGTATTTAATTCGGCTTTTCAGAGTCTGGGAATGCTGTTATTTATCTCTTTGACTTTTAAATCATACCAATTATTTAAAATACATTGCCCTTTTGAAAGTAAAAGCAAAACTAAAATGGAACTCAGTTCATACTCTTAATTATTTTTTATAATAAATTGATATTTTTTAACTTAAAAATCTGTTTACTAATAACAATTTTTTGTAAAATTACCTCCTAGGAGCTGAAAGTGAGCTTATACTACAACACAGTTTCTGCTATTCTGTTGCAAAGGTTTCAGCAGTAAACCAAGGACTGTAGGAACTTTGACTGGAAGAATGAATTGTCTCAACTATTTTAAAAAAGGGCATCTTTTCACACAGTTGAAGGACACTATCCCTCTTCTATTAGTTTGAGGAGTATCAAAACCAACTGAAGGTCTTATATTACCTACATAGAACATTTGCCTTATCCCAATAAAATGACAGATAATCTATGCCATAAACACAGAAGAAGGAACAGTTAATAGCTTCTCTGTCCAAAAAAAATTGATGTGGTAGAGTCCAATGTTGTGTGCAACATCCTGCACCAGTTTTCACACCAGCAAGGTTATGCATAGCAGTGACAATATATGTGTATCAAAATTCAAAGTCTCACAGCTATTCTGGAGGAAAAGCAATGATCCTATAAAGAAACTGATACTGAGTCAGACTCGATATCCTATATATTTAACAGAAGAAATGGATCATATCCCACCTGCACGTGGGATAAAGCTAGAATAGCTTTTCAAGTAAATTTTCAGAATGGCATCATCTGAACTATTCCTTTGGAGTGCATCCCTTGACAAATAATTAAATGTTATGATCAATCCCAGAAAGGCAATGGGCTGAAATATTTCTATTGCTTTTCCTGATAAAACCTCCTGTCAATGGAGTTTGATGACATTTGACACAAAAGAGTAAGAAACTCCAAGCTGGCATCTCTGAATCACTGGCACCCATGAGGTTTCACTAGTGGATCTCATGTTCTTGTCACACAGAACCTCGTGTTTGAACTCAGCTTCCTCGTTCTCCCAGTTGCATCTCTGTACTTGTGGTGGGTTGACCCTGGCTGGGGGCCAGGTGCCCACCAGAGCCGCTCTATCACTCCCCTCCTTCTCTAGACAGGGGAGAAAAAGTACAATGAAACGCTTGTGGGTTGAGATAAGGACAGGGAGAGATGACTCACTAATTGTCATCACGAGCAAAACAGACTGAACTTAGAGAGGGAATTCATCTAATTTATTACTAAGCAAAACAGAGTAGAGCAATGAGAAATAAAATCAAAACTTAAAACACCTCCCCCCGGGCTTAACTTCACTCCCGGCTTCAACCTCCGCCCCCACCAGCGGCACAGGGGGACGGGGAATGGGGGTTACAGTCAGTTCATCACACGGTGTTTCTGCCGCTTCTTCATCCTCAGGGGGAGGACTCCTCTCATCATTCCCCTGCTCCAGCATGGAGTCCCTCTCACGGGAGACAGTCCTTCATGAACTTCTCCAATGTGAGTCTCTCCCACGGGCTACAGTCCTTCATGAACTGCTCCAGCGTGGGCCTCTCCCATGGGGTGCAGACATGCAGGAGCAGACTGCTCCAGCGTGGGTCCCCCACGGGGTCACAAGTCCTCCCAGCAAACCTGCCCTGGCATGGGTTCCTCTCTCCATGGATCCACAGGTCCTGCCAGGAGCTTGCTCCAGCATGGGCTTCCCACGGGATCACGGCCTCCTTCAGGTGCCTCCACCTGCTCCGGTGTGGGGTCCTCCACGGGCTGCAGGTGGAATCTCTACACCCCCTCATCCTTCCTCCATGGGCTGCAGGGGGACAGCCTGCTTCACCATGGTCTTCACCACGGGCTGCAGGGGAATCTTGCTCTGGTGCCTGGAGCACCTCCTGCCCCTCCTTCTGCACTGACCTTGGTGTCTGCGGAGTTTCTTACATCTTCTCACTCCTCTCTCTGGCTGCAAAAGCGCTCTCTAACTGTTTTTTTTCCCCTTCTTAACTATGTTATCACAGAGGCGCTGATTGGCTTGGCCTTGGCCAGCAGCAGGTCCATCTTGGAGCCGGCTGGCATTGGCTCTGTCAGACACAGGGGAAGCTTCTAGCAGCTTCTCACAGAAGCCACCCCTGTAGCCCCGCCACTACCAAAACCTTGCCACGCAAACCCAACACAGTACTCAAGCCTCATTTTATCTTTTGACATGCTGTAGCATTGCTCAGCTCCCCAGTCATCCAAATTGTCTTTCGTTTAAAGTGCAACGCAGCCTCTGCCTGTGTCACTCTCCAAGTCTTGCTTTCTGCTGGAGGAAAGGAGAAGGGGACACAGGGAGACTGTGCAGACTTAAATCTCACTCTGGATTTGAGACATAATTCGGTCATCAAAATATACATCTAGATCTCTGCTACCCAAATGCCATAGTATATACCTATTTCTTGTGGATTTTTAAATACTTCTCTTTCATTTCTCTATTATTTTAATTATATATTATATTTTTAATTTTTTAATTATATATATTTTAATGCTATAATTAATTATAGCAGCTTAGAACATGTTTTGTTTTCACTTTAGATAATAATAATAAGATCAAACCAAAGTCTGCTAACTCTTGACCCTGTTAGTAAATTTACAGTTGTACTCATTTTGGTTCTGCATCAGATTAATACAGTCTACATGTATTCTTAGATTTCACAAAAAGGAAACATCACAAATAACATGTTTCATTTTCTTCTCAAGCTGAAGCTTTACACAAGGTTAAAGTCAAGCATCTGGGAGGTGGAGGTCTTTCATGCTTATATTTCTTTTTATATTACAACTATCACTGGCACATATCCTTGAGTCTTGGTTCTATTAGATAGCGTTTTGCCTGAAATCTAGTTTTGAGTACTATTAATTGTATATGCCTTTTCTATCAAGATTACAGGGCTGGAAAAAATGAAAAACAACAACAGACACCTCACAATTTTGATCATAGGAAATGAGAAGTACCTTAGCATTTATTTTGAGTTTTTAAATTTGTTCTATTCATTGAAATTTCCTTTCCTTCAAATGAAGGAAGTAGAGTGGGAATCCTGCCCTAGCTAAAGGAAAAGATAAATAATATCTTTATCTATATCTTAGACTCTCATTCGGCTAGACTATCACAAACCAATAGTCTTCTTCATCTCCCTCGCATCCAGCAGCCAAGGATTTTAAAGCCTTCCAATGCAAGCAAAGAAAATAAAAAGCTACATTTTTCCAAATTCCCAAAAGCTTTTGCTCCAAAACACTCCTGCTTCCAATTTTCTGCCAAAAGATTAATGTCCCCTATATGAAATTCCTTTTACAATTTCTTGACCATACTAACTTCAGTTGTTGTAGACTGCTTCAGCTTACTGACTCAGCCCATCTGGCATTAGAACAATCTAATCCCCTCTCTTTCAGTCTCGTCTATCATCTCTATCTCTCTTCCCCAAGTCCTATAAGAATCTGATCAAAATAAAACTACTGATTTATTTGACAATATGATGTATTCTGATTCTGAGCTTAAATTTTCACGTGCCCATGAGAAAGCAAAGTAATAGCTCAAGAATTTTGGAGGTAACTAAACAGTGAAAATGTATTTACTGGAAATTAAATCCTGAGTAACATTCTTTATTTGTTTTATGTGATGAAGTGCTGCATATGTGATAAATTACTAGAGAGGGGGGACAAAACAGATTGATACGCAGCAATGGACACAAAATGCACCACAGAAACTGGAAAATGCAGTAAGAAAAAGCTCTCTATAAGCACATCACTCTTGCTATGCATTTCTGATGCAGTGCTGCATCTTTCAGATGTTTTCTTTCAGAAGATTATGGAGCACAAATAACAAGTGTTGCCCTATACCTTTAGCCTAGACCCTGTTAAGCAACATAACATTAGAGGTGCGATCCTGTCACCAAAGGGGGAGGAGACCATCATCTCAAGATAGGAAAATGCCATTTCATTCATGATGGGACTATATTATTCTTACTTATAAGCATAAATTTATTGCCTTTATTTACAAATCTTTTTGCATGGGCTGGATTCTCTGATTAATAAAGAAAAGAAGCTGTTTTTCTGAAACCATATTGAAGACCAAGGGAAGAGAGGCAGGAAAACAGGAAGGAGACGGATAACCTGAATGATATTTTTTGGCTGTGGCTGTAGTTCTCTATCAAAAGTTATGTTACAGTACTTTTTCCACTGACATCCGCCCCTAGGAGTGAACATACTGAAGGTTAATTTAATATTTTTATTCTGCTTTTTCTTTATGATTTACCTTCACAAGGACATACCCTTTCATGTTTGTATTTAGTCATATAATATAACACTATATTCTAGACTCTGGCCTCCCTAGGAGCTGTAGTTCCCCCTTAGAAGTTGTTGCCTAAGGTGCTTACTGTAGCTGGAGTCCAGGATTGTTTATTTAATTACTTTTCCTTGGTGTACTGCCAGTACACAATGAACAATAATGTAGTCTGTCTTTCACTTTGCTCCATGCACCTACTGTCTTGTAACTAACAAGCTGAACTAAACTTAAAAAAAAAAAAAAAAAAAGGAGCACCAGAAAGCAATTTGGATTAAAAATGTATGAAATCTATGCCTCTTGAGGGAATAGCCCAAAATATATGTTCTGTGGAAAATAAAAAAAAAAAAAGTTAAGTAAGTAAAGCCTTATTTGAGCTGGACCTAGGATTATCTGGAACTAGGATTTAGTCAACTGAAAATAGAATTTAAATTACATAGGTGTAGTATTGCAATCCGAAACCTCCTTGTTTAACATTATCTCCCTTACTCTGAAGGCACCTTGAGGCATAGTTGCTTGATAAGTTTTGCCCTTGCATAGTATTCCCTTTCTGCATGGGTTCAAACCTTCCACAGTCTTAGAAGTGCAGCACCTACACACAACCTAAGCTTAGGCAGGAGCTTAACTCTTCTCCACAGAGTCCCCAAAGGATCTCAGTCTAATGGATATTCTCTGTTCACAGTAAATACATAGCATTTATAAAAGACTCTTTGCAAAGATACAGATGAGGTTACTCTTTTATTATAGGTTTGTTAAAGAAAGAGATGGTGGCTAGAAGATACATCCGAACTGATGTGTGATGCTCTGACTTTTATGCATCAGCTTGAATATTAACATGGTATTCAGACCATCAGAATTCAAACCACCACATATCTGGGAAGGATTTGAATATGTATCTCCTATCTATTGAGACATAGAGAATTGCTGTAATGGAGCTCTTCTAATCTATCCAACAAAAATTTCTGACTAAAAAATGTTTATGTCAAAGAGAGAGCTTAAGAGTAATCCTTTATCTCTATGGTTAGATCACTCTGTGTGTGAGAGAGACTTAGTAATCCATGTTTCTATTAATGCTGACATTTTTATGTGAAATGCACAGCCAGGCCTTGAAGTCCTTTTTATGATTTAGGACCTATTGAAACACATGCAACAGAAATTGCAGTGCTGATATAAAACTAGTAGGAGGAAGCATTTCCTACTGTTCAAATTCATGAGCTAAGTCTATGGGACTCTTTTTGTTAATGCTTCCTACTGTTACACATAATGCACTGAAAAACAGTAGGCATTAGCTTAGTAAAGCTATTGTGAAGTATTGCCAATGACTAAATGGAAACAGGTATAGATCTTCCCTCATAATGGCATTACACCAAGTTCTGTATTGCTTTGTTCCTTTGCATGACCTCCTTCAATTCAGTGGAGCTATCCAGATATAAATATAGGGAAAGGCTTGTGTATAGTAACACTGCCCTAAAGAAGTGCAGCTACTCTATTTGCAAGCATTTGCAAGGAATAAGAGTCACAGAATTTGCAAAGCAAATTCCTTGCAAAGCATTTGCAAGCATTTGCAAGGAATAAGAGTCACAGAATTAAAGGATACTTAGTTATTTAAAGGAAAGGAAAATAGAGGAAAATTGTTTTATTGTTTTTGACTTTTTTTCTTCCACCCAATTCTGAATCCATGTTTACATTTTATGGATTCCCTTAGAGTACCCCCATGTCCTGCTATACTATGAGAGATTAAAAATGTATGAGACTAATTGTTAGAAAGCTCTTAATTAAAATAAGTTTCTGCCAGACTGATACAAGCAAAGGTCAAAATGCCCTTCCAATTTCAAAGTTTTAATCAACAATGACAGCAAATGCACCATACATAGGAATGCAAGAGCACAGAACAGATGTGTGGACAACTAAGGCATTGTCCTGAGCATGACTTATAGGACTGGGTGGGAGGGGCTGACAGCTAAGACAATGCAGAAAATGCAAATATCATGCTTAAGAAAAAATGTCATTAAAATGTCAGGAAGACTAGTTCAGACATGTCAGTGTTGATGTCTGCTACTTCCAATGATGGCTGGACACTTCTCATGTACAAAGTCTTTTACAAAAAAGTTGCAGAGACTTCAAATTACATATCTTTCAGAATTAAACTTTTTTCATGTTCTTTTTTTCTTTCTCTGCTCCCTGTGATTTACACAGATTTAGTATTTTAACAGCCTAGGAAATGCATTGCCTTTGATACAGACTGATCCTGTGAAGAGCTGAAAGCCCTCGACTCCTCTTGACAGCAAACACTTCATCAGAGAGGGACTAGAGGTGTTACAGTTGAAGAATAAGCTACAAAAGCAACATTTTATTTATAGCAAGGGATATAAAGTATAAGTGAAATGAGAAAGATAACAAAGACTGCATGGAAAGAATAAGTAAAAAAATAAATCAGCTTCCTATGAATACATATGTCAAGACCATGAATATGACTGGAGCTGAAGGAGAAAATATTCCCTATCGATATAGATTGCATATGCGGGATGAAATTTATGTCCAAAGATTTAGACACAAAATTTCACATGATTCTAATGGATTTACTGAACTTTCATGGAAGGTGAATGAAGGCTGATCACCACATTTCTGAAGCCACCTCTTACCAACACTTGATGGGATTTTAATAACTTATTCCCCAAGACTCCTGTTAAGATCTTTGTCCAACTCTGAGACTAGCCTTCAGGTTATTCAATAGATTTTTGTTTCAGGCAAATTAAAAAAATGTTACAACACATGATTCTGTGATAAATGTGAAAAAACTATCAAGGAAGGTGCTAATCTTCACAGAAGATGAATAACATTTTACTTTGTGGAGAGATTCACAAAAAATCAATATTGAAAAGGACAGAGTTTTGGGGGTAACATTTTACATTGGGCACCAGGCTTAGATTTAGGATTGTATAAAAAATAAGAGTAAAATTTTCACTCCAGTCTGATTTTTTGATGGAAAATGTGTTTCTGAGTGAAGCAAATTTTTAAGGTGTTGCTTTATGTTCATATTCCTTTTTTCTTCCCTGTAGTCATTGCTTCCTATCCTTTGTGGCAAACAAAAGTGATGTAAATATCTACCCTCACCTCAGCTCTCACTAGGAAGGGAGTTTGCTAGAAATTGCAATCCAAGTAGGAAGCTGGCCTCTGTAGGAGAACACAGGATATATGAACTACAACTCTCGAAACACTGCAGTAGTTTTATGTGAAAAAGGAGCTTACTAGTACTTTGCACTTCTGAAAAAGTGCATACTACTTCAGCCATAGTCTTAGTATTTGGGTATGGCTGAGCAAAGCCTAGGAATGATTTACTTTGTTAGTAAAGTGAGGAAGCCAGATGATGTCTAGACTTTGACTACGCAGGTGATAACAATATTGTCTGTAAGCAGACCTGTCATAAAGACTTCATTGTGAATTTATTTCCACATTAATATGTTATTCAATATACTTAGCAACTCTAAAATATCATATCAATTTAATTCCCCTAAAATGGGAACCTTTTTTCTCTTGCTTGTCTGTACAACTGCAATTACAGGATATTGCTCTGGTGGAGAGATTTTTGGCAACCATGCTAAGACAGATCAATAGTATATCAAGCTCATTGTGGTGTAAACACTAATTGAAAGTGTGAACATGTTTCTTGCAAATGCTTCTTACCAGCAATCTTGGAAGTCAGACATCAAGTTGACATCTGAGATATCAGATGACTAGTAACTATGCTAGATTATGAAATACTTGCTATTTCATGTAATTTTCATTGGAAAATAATAACAATAAAAAAAATATTAGGAAGGATGTTATCACCAAGGCAAAAATCTGCTGCTCTATAAAGACATGATGACATCAATACTTGCAGAATAATCTCTGCTGTCATGGAAGCCACTAGGAAATAAAAATCTTTGCTCCTGACAGGAGACACTGCAAGCCCTGTAACATCAAACTTGATAGATATGTCTCTAATATCAAGTAAAAGAGGACCTGAGTTATGTCCCCATCACAGAGGTCAAATCCACACCATTCAAGCCTTCTCATTTCTGCTCTACAAAATTCTGGAGGATTATGGACAGTGGAGGAGGCCAAACCTGGTCTAAGTTTTGCATATGAAATTTGGAATAAACTTTCTCCAGAATGATGGCTTCAAAGTATGGAAACAGGATACCAGAAGTGAGTGAGATACAAGGTGATGCAATAGCCCCAAGTGAGAGTAAGCTTAAATGTGACAGCTAGCTGAAATGGTTCAAAACAGAGCCAGAGGATAAGCTGTTTAGCACAGTGGATGACGAGGGGTTCATTGCAAGCTCAGTTCCTGGTCCTTTTTTTGAGATGTATCCTATTCATTTGCAGAGTACAAGCACAAATGCTATGTATCCCATAGAAGACAAACCTTAAAGACACATCTAATGTATAAGAATCTGTCACTGACCACAGAAGCAAAAAGGCCTGAAGGACTTTATCAGTCACGATGTTGGAAAAATTGAGTACAAAGAAGGATTTTTGCAGGCTCTCACACAATAAGGAAAAAAGAAATAATTTCGTAGGCTACAAATAAGCTTTCATTTTTCATCTGTAAATTGCTGATCTAAGTAACTAGAAGTACAAATTGATTCCTAAGTTATTTTTATTCTGGGAGACATAAAAAGTCAGGGATAGAAGGGAGAAGGAGGAATGAGGAAGCAAGGTGTTACTAGTCTGTATTTCTAGCATATACTATATTCTACAGAGTAGCTTAATAAAAATGCTATTCTATTTCAGATGAGGAGTAACTCCCCCTCCTATCTCCCAACATTCTCTATATTCCATATTCTTAACTTTTTACATAGGAGAGTACTAGATGATACAAGAGCGAGCCTCTTTCACCTGTAAATTCTTTTTTACAGAGGAAAATTCTCAGCTATTTTTTAGCTTAGCTGTCGATTACTTTGCAGACACAGATTTATATTTTATTTATACATTTTCTGTCTTAAGAGAGTTTAGTAGCAAATGATTCAAATACAGTTATGACTAAGCAAAATTATATAAAATGCTATGAACATTATTCAGCATTCAAAAGAATTGCTGATGATAAGGATGTCAGCTAAAATTTTTTTTCAAGATTTTTCATAGTGGTACTGCAGGATCCTGGGGAACTATGTTTCTCTGATTGAATTGCATAAAGGTGATTGATAATCTGTCTTGATGCACTTTCCCCATACTGCTACACATGTATTGTGACTTCATGTGACTCTGTTGAGAATTTAAGAGCCCTCACTTTTTCCCTTAATTCTCTTGCAATGGTCATTTATCATTTAGGAACTAAAATATTTTATATTTTAGAATGTTCTTAGTTTATGAAACTACTGTGTTTTAGCATTGTGAGAGGGGCATACAATTCCATGGGGAATAGTGAAAGGAAAGAGAGTTTTTTAGATGAGTATGGAATACAGAAATGGAAAATATTAGTCTGAATATTTGAGAAGGACAAGAACTGGGGAAGATAAAAATATGTTTTGAAGTACATTGCAGCAGATATTGATCAGAAATCTCAAGCTTTGGTAATCTAAACACTGAATTAATGTGAACCGATACTTGACCAAGATCTCCAAAGTACATTGTAGAAAACAGGCCTTCACCAGATGTGACTATAGCTTTCAGTGGAGAACAGTAACAGGGTTGTTTGTGGTGGGGTTTTTTTTGTTGCTGTTTTGGGGTTTTCTTGTTGTTTTGTTTTGCTTTTGTTGTTTTGGGGGTTTTTTTCCGCTTTTTTTCATTGAATATTTGAGTTGGTTCTTTGAATTGAATATTGCTTTGAATAATCAAATCACTATAAGCAACTGCGTTTTCTTCTCAGAGGCAGCCCTTTTTCCCCAGTGGAAGCATTGGATCCAGCACAGACATAGTAACGGAGGTCCAGAAGCCGTATACCTTGAGTTGCACAGGATTTGTTATTTCACGCTTAAATATTCCTGTTTATACTTTTACACTGACTGTCACTCTCTAGCACTCTCTAGCTCTGTTGCTCTCAGTTCTGGAAGAGAAATCAGCAGACAGAGGTTACAGGGGTCATGCATTTCATTTCATGGTGCTAATGTTTCTAATTTCAGGGGACTAAATAATGGGATCCTGAAGTAACTGCTTTTTCAGTCATTGTGCAGACAGCACATTTGCTACTGTAGAAAGGTTTAGCAACCTCCGTTGCCTTGTGTTACAACCCGGGTCTGTTTTTATGGAGGGTGGGCTGTTGAGACAAAATTCAACAGCCATGATATCACATCTGTAATTTCAGGCACTTATGTGAGTTAATGCTTAAGTTAAAGTTGAAGTACGCTCAAGGCAAATGGGAAAAATTAAGAAATATATTCTAATATTCAGCCAGACATTGTTTAAAACTGTGCCTACTAAGTCTGGAAATATATATTGTCAAGAATAAATCTTTATCATACAGTAAGTGAAATCTTGTTTCTGTTACATTTCTGACACTGAAGTCACTGCAATGAAGTTATATGAGTGTAATTGATTGAAAAATATGGGCAGTTGCTTGTCTGAGCACACATTTACATGTGCAATGATTAGGTGCCACACACAAATTAAGTATCCTTTCTGAATCAATAAAGAATATAATCTGTACTGGATTCAAACAAAAATGCAAGAAGAAAAAGCTTACATAAATCCCAGCTTCTCAAAAGTACAGGAATACAGATTGATATACAACTAAATAAATTGTATTAAATCACATAGTTTTCACTGTTAAAAATGTAAAGGGAAAATGAAATTATTAAAAAATAAGTTTTCTTTGATTGTGAATTCCATAAACTAAGCACACTTAGCAAAATATTTCTGGTTTTCTGTCATGATAAGTAGTAAGTTCAGCAACAGTTCATCACATTTTGCTATGTTTAATGTGATCTGTTCATAGTCATCTCCCAGGAATATGTCTTTGTGACTGTGGATATCATGTTCAGACCAGAGATATGAAAGACTTCCTACATTTGTATTCTCAAACATAAAGACATGTAACTGCAATTGCTAAGGTGCCATGCTGATTACACTTCAGCAAGAAAAAGCAATGACACTAAAGTGATCTTCTGCCTTCTGAAATATGTTTGACAAATTCAGAATCACATTATTTCCTTCCAGAGGATTATCTTTCCTCATTTAACATTGTGATCTTCAAGTATCATTTTGTACTTCTTGAGCAAGATTTATTTTCTGAATGTTGGTTATTTAAATATGAAATAATTTGCTCTTTTATATATATATAAATATATATAAAAATACATATATATATATATTCTGCCCCCCCCCCCCGCGACATATTTGCATTTATGAAATTGCAACTTTTCTCAGAACCGGGAATTTGACATAAGCAGGATAGTCTATTAATTTCCATGTCTGCGATACAGACTTGTTTCAGCCCTCTTCCTCTGTAATTTGTATCCATAGCGTTAACTACAGTGCCAGTAATGCAGTAGAAAGCGGTAAGTACACTTGAAGCTTGTGCAGAATTCATGCTATAAAGATGATAAGAGCCTCCAAGGGAATAATTGCCTCACTACAGGGAGTGCAAATTGTTTGGCATCTGGTCTTCGTGTTGTCCTTTGCTTTCTTACAACTGGTTGACATCAGTACACATTAACAGCAAAACTGATCAGCTGCAGAGCCAACGGTTTCATAGTCATTCATTTTCTTCCTAAAGATATTAATAGCAAAATAACTGAATAGCTTGCAGAGTAGTAATGGGATATACAGCGTTTGCACTTAAGTAGTCAATGTACATTCTACTCTAGGTTTTAGGAACATGTTTAAGATATTTCTTGACACAATTTCTGTTATTTATTTCAGTGAATGTTTACTTCAGAAGTAAATATATTGAAATAGTTTGTGCTTCAGAACAAAGCACTATAATCCTTTAAATATATTTGGGAAACTCAAATCAACTGCTTATCAGGAAATAGTAGATTTATGAAATGAAATAAAATCACAGAAAGAAAAATTAAAGAAAAAAAGGAAGGGGAAGGGGAAGGGGAAGGGGAAGGGGAAGGGGAAGGGGAAGGGGAAGGGGAAGGGGAAGGGAAGGGAAGGGAAGGGAAGGGAAGGGAAGGGAAGGGAAGGGAAGGGAAGGGAAGGGAAGGGAAGGGAAGGGAAGGGAAGGGAAGGGAAGGGAAGGGAAGGGAAGGGAAGGGAAGGGAAGGGAAGGGAAGGGAAGGGAAGGGAAGGGAAGGGAAGGGAAGGGAAGGGAAGGGAAAGCAAGGCAAGGAATTTGCATGATCTGTTGGCTGTCACTGACTGTTATTGAATGGTATTACTATAATGGCAATGACTCCTGCAATGAGATTATGTTCTGTAATCTTCAGAAGTCTTCTTGTCCTATTCATAATTTGATTTGATAAAGCAACTTATTTTTTAATTGAAAATATTTATAAATATTGTAACTATCTACATATGCATAGTGTGCAGGATTGTGTGTGTTTAGTGTTCTCTTAATATGAAGAAAATTGTACCCATCCAAAACATATCAAAGCTTTTTAAAATCACTTCACTGAGATTTGCCTCATTTCTATGAAAAAAACCTCCTACCTCAGCTATGGGTTCCTGCAATTGTTTCACACTGATAGACTTTTACCAAGACATAAATCTCACTGAAAATAACTACTTTTAAGCACTGAAGTCATGCAACAAGACAGAAACTGAAATTTAAGTGAAAAATAGCATGAGAGATATAATCCTTGTCAATTTTTCCATTGTGTGCCATATGAGGATGTTTAGGATGTGCATCCTCAAATGTGTACATCAATTCTGTAAACATGAAGTGTTATGGTACTACGTGAGATGAATGTATAATATCCCACTGTAGTAGCAGCAGTTAAATCCCAATGGAGTGCTGTTACGTTACCCAACTCATAGGTAGAGCTGAGGAACAGAAATCTGGAATCTTCTCCTTCCTGTAAGCACCTATCAATGTCATCTCTATGCAGAAGAAAAGGAGATTGTATTGAGGTTGCTTCAACAGGTGTATTTCTGACAAGATATATTATTTTATTGGAGCTGTAATCATAATTTAAAGTAGCAATTCAGGAAGTATTTTCAGCTAATGATATAATAATACCCCGGCAACTTCAGGGTAGCCTATGTATTAAAGAAGAAAAGTTTTGTCAATTTAATTTAATTAGGCATTTGAATACTTAAGGTTGTAATTTCCCAATGCATGGAGTCTGAATAAACATCAAGTTCCTTCCAGCTCCCTTGCTTCATTGCTCACTTATGCCCCTCACCATGAGACACCAGCACCCTCAACTTCTGTCTACAGAAGAATTGCTTTTGTAGCTTATCTGTCTGCATTCAAACCCATAATAACCAAAAAGAAGCCCAAGGATGGACAGACTGGATGTTGCTATAAATTCATAAGTATAACTGGTAAGTGTTCTGATCATTACAATGCTTATCACTATGTCCTGATAAGTTGTAACTAATATCCGTTGCCATTCCTCTTTAAGTAATTGTTATGTAACACACTACACAGAATTGGTAGCAAGGAAAGGAAGGTTAAAAAAATTGGGTAAAGGAAGTGAAACCAACTGTACTAGGAACATTTTGAGATGATCTGTTCATCAGCTTTAACAGCCAGTCCTCAGTGGTAGGTAACTAGAGCAAACTCAGTCAACAAAAGCTTTAAACCAAATACTAAGTTACAATTTCCTTCAGTGACAAGACAGTACTTGTGCATGTAACAGCAGAGTACAGGATATGAGTGATCAGTTCTGCACACCAAAGTCTGGAGAAGTGACACCAACACAACTAGCTGTTTTCATTGCAGACCTTTCTGTACTTTTAAATTAAAGCCATTTCCACTAGACCGGCAGATGTGAGCAGCTTTGTTAGCTCGTTATGCAGTTCTGCACCAGTAGCTGGTCATTTGCATAAACAAATGGTATCTAGTATGACCTTGTTCCTGTAGACTTTCAAGATCTTTGTTTTATATTCTTCGATGGAGGGGTGCAGGTGAAATTGCTATGGTCTTATAATCATTCACTTTCACATAATTCTTTTTCTAAAGTCCTTGATGTGTTATTGGTATGGGGTAGTATTTGGTTCTTTTCAAGTTATAACAGATCCTTATATTCAATAATATATTAATTATTACTGCCTTTGGAAAAACAAAGTAGCAACATTATTGTTAGTCTTTTCCTACCATTCCAGCATTTAATTTAAACTTTTATTAAATTAAAACTCTACTAAGTTTTTGTTATCTAAGTGCTTGAGTAGTTATACGACAGCTTTTGAATTAGCCAGTAAAGCTGACAGCTGAGAGTTCTTTGCAGGAAACACAGGAAAGGAGAACTATGTCATGGTGAAGAACTGTGGGAAAATTGTCAACTTAAATATTTAATAATGATAGAGAATAATTGAACAGCCTTAGAGCACAGGTCCCAGAGTGCAGCTAACAGAGACAGCCAACTGATGCAGCAGTTTGTGCAGCAGTCTCTGAGTTCTGCTTTGAGAGTCTCTGGACCTTCTGGGGACAAGGTCCAGGATCATTGGGGAATGCCTGGAAAACTTCTGAGAAACTGGAGAGGGTGCCCGATGCTGCTTGGTAATGCTGAGGTAGGGCGAGCTGCAAGGGTGTGAGCCTGAGGAAGCTCCAGCAGCTTCTCACAAGCTCAGTCAGCTGCCCTTAATCCAGGGTGACCGGAGCCTTCATTGCAGCTGCCCTCTAATTAGGGAGGGTCAAGTACCCTTTTAGGCAGCGCTGGAGAGAGACTGGTATAAGAGGCAGGTCCAGAGCATAGTGAAGAGACATAGCAGTTTGTGTAGAGGGGCACAAGGAAGAGGGGGCTCAGCTGAATTTGTACCATAGTAAGTCTCACATGAGGTGGTGACACACCACAGCAGAATTTACCTGTCAGGTGTTAGAGTTAGGGCAGAGGCTTCTATACAGACAGAGTTTCAGATAATGGCAGCAGCTGTCCAGGTCCCAGGCTGCCTGGGGCCTCTCTCTGGTGTCAGGAGACATGGCCCTCTGTCCTGCAGGAAGTGTGCTGTCTTGGAGGACCTGTGCCTCTAAGGGCAGGAGTTACGGGATGAAGTTAGCAGAATGACCAGCATCAGAGAGCATGAAAGGGAGACAGGCAGGATCTCCTCTGTTACGCATCAGCATGAAGATCCCCAGACCTCAACTGCAGTAAAGATACAGGCAGCGTCCACCACTCCTTGATAAACTTCTATGATTAAATTATTGGCTTGATAGATGAGAGTGGAACAGTCGATATTGTCTACCTAGCCTTCAGGATGGCTTTTGACACTATCTTCCATAAGATCCTCATAGAGAAGCTGACGAAGTATGGACTGGATGAGCAGACAGTGAGGTGGACTGAAAACTGGCTGAACAGCTGAGCCCAAGGGAGGTGATCAGTGGCACAAAGTGTAGCTGGAGGATAGTAACTGGCAGTGTACCCCCGGAGTCAATACTGTGAGTAATCCTGTTCAAGATCTTCATTAATGATCTGGATGACGGAGCAGAGTGTACCCTCAGCAAATTTTCTGATGACGCAGAACTGGGAGGAGTGGATGATACACCAGAGAGTTGTGCTGCCATCCACAGGGGCCTTGACAGGCTGCAGAAATGGATCTATAGAAACCTCATACACCTCATCAAGAGGGAAGTGCAAAGTCCTGCACCTAAGGAAGAACAACCCCATGCACCAATATATGCTGGGGGTCACCAAACTGGAAAGCAGCTTTGCAGAAAAGGACCTGGGGGTCCTGGTGGACACCAGGCTGAACACGAACCAGTAATGTGCCTTTGCAGCAAAGAAGGCTAATGGTATCCTAAGCTGCATTAGGAGGAGTGTTGCCAGCAGGTCGAGGGGGCTGATCCTTCCTCTCATCTCAGTACTGGTGAGGCCACACCTGGACTGCTGTGTCCACTTGTGCCCCCTGCCCCCCACTATAAGAGAGGCATGGAAATACTAGAGGGAGTCCAACAAAGCATGATGAAGGGACTGGAGCATCTCTCTTATGAGGAAGGGCTGAGAGAGCTGGGGCTGGTCATTCTGGAGAAGAGAAGGCTCAGAGAGGGCAGTCTTATCAATTTGTACAAGTACCTGAAGGGAAAGTATAAAGAAGATGGAGCCAGGCTCTTTGCAGTGGTGTTCAGTGACAGAACTGGAGGCAATGGACACACACTGAAACATAGGAGGTTCCCTCTGAACATCAGGAAACACTTTTTTAGTGTGAGGGTGACTGAGCACTGGCACAGGTTGCCCAGAGAGGTTGTGAATTCTCCCTTCTTGGAGATATTCAAAAGCTGCCTGGACATGGTCCTGAGCAACTGGGTCCAGGTGTCCCTGCGTGAGCAGGGGGGTTGGAACAGATGACCTCCACAGCTCCCTTCCAACCTCAACTATTCTATGAGTCTGTGAACTTAATATAGACAAATCTCAGTCTACTCAATTTTAACCTTATAAGAACTGAAAGCAAGCTTTGTGCTGAGGGGGAATCCCTGCTCAGAAGAACCTGGGCCCAAACTGGAGAACTCATAGTTTCAGTGCCAACTTGATTACATGTTAAACCCAGGTTTTCATCCCAAGTTGCTATTCCACTCGTCTCTTACAAATGGTTCTGAGTATTCCTACACATGAATTCCAAGCTCACAGATACAAGCAAGCTCCCGTAAAAAATTATATGCCGGAATGCTCATAGTGCTTAACTCATGGTAAATGGTCCTGCCTCTTATCTAATATACCCAGTGTTGACAGGGTACTTTGATTTTGCATCGTTCACAGTATGCTTTGTCAGCAAATATGCAAGAAGTGTTTAAAAGTTATGATTTGTTTCAAAAAGTCTTGTTTGAAGACATCTATTTTGAAGTAAGAGTCATAGAGATGCATGCTATTTTGTATGCAAGGCATTACATATTTGGTACTTGTTTCCATTACAGCAATGACACCACAACACTTACTCAAAGGCATTTATTTTCAGTATCATAGAATATATATAGTGGTTTAATTTTTTTTTTTTAAATTCTTAAATAATGAACATAAATGCATTCATAATTTATTTTCAAGGAAATGTGAAACTTTTGAAAATGAAGAAAGACTTTTCCTGCATATTTTGGAGGTCTTTGCAGAAAAGCCTTGCAAAATTTAATGCTTTATAATTACACTTTAAATAAATGTGTGATAGCAATTTCTAACTGATATATAACTCATTAACTGTGAATAAATATGCATCTAACTGTAGAATTTTAAAGTTAAAAATATACAATTAGTAATTTCTTTCCTATGTCTTATTTTCTCATAGGATTTAGGAAAAAGGCATTTGTGTTTAGAAAGAGATTCACTGGGAGTATAAGTGGTGAAAAAGAAAAAAAGAAAGAAAAAATGTGAAGACATCTTAAAATCCTGAGTTTATGTAGCTCAGCACTGCAGAATCATGATCACAGTCCGTGGGTACAACGTTGAATAAAGAATATGAAAAAGCTTTTCAGTAAATAGATACAATCCTTAAGCACTTCTTGTCAATGAACTATTTTTCAAGGATTCAGTTCACTGAATTCAGTAACAAAACATTACAGTTCATTATAAATGCAAGTCCAATGTTTAAACTTCTAAAGGTCCTTGGGTTGAAAAAAATAGAAAACGATGTTAAAAATAAGCTCTATCTTGACTATATAGTCAGTCTAGTCATATCTGTTCAAGGCGATTTGCATCTGAATATTATTTTATCAGTGTTGCTATTCTGCCCAGTAACACAAAGCATTTGACTGAAAAATTAGACAGTTTTCGGAATTACAAAGAACCTCTAGCTGTCTTTACCCATTTCTTTTGCACTCTGTCTGAAACTGTTCCAGGTTATTCAACTGGGAAACATTTTGAAAGTCACCCCCTGAAGATAATGTTGTTCTTATCATACTGGCACCAAACATTCCATTCCTAGCTGTTATAAAACTCACTTGCTACTTTTGGCAAATTCAAGGGATTAAGGATAAAATATTATAGATAAGAACATTGATATTTTCTCTCTTAAAATGTAGTTTAACTGAGTTTTTCTATTTCTGTGTACCAAAATGACACAAAATTATCTAGCTTTTTCCAAGCCTCCCAAGTTCCAGCTGATTGCTTCTAATAATATTTATTCATCTAAAGATATGCTTATATTCTGTTTCACTACAAAGGCCTCTTCTTGTTGATCTTTTGAAAACTGCATTTAAGAAGGATCAGGTAGAAGACATAATTTTACTGATGTGAAAACCCATATTAAAATCCTGTTTTTAATTCTGAAGGGTTTTTTTTTTTAATAATCCAAAAGAACAAAGACTCCAAATTTTTCATTTCAGGCAGCATATGTACACACATGTGCAATATATATATGTATGTTTTTACATACATGTATGCATTTCTATAAATATACATATAATTTAAAATATTTATTTGTGATTAACTTTATGGCTGTAAAACATAAGAATTACATAATAACATAACTTTTATACTTAGATATTGGTTTTCATTGGTTCTCACCTTGTGCAGTCAGTTATAAACTTATGGACTCACAACCATACAGTTAATACAAGGAACTCACCAAATGTGATCACAGTGGAGTGACCATTTCATGGCATACAAAAATCAGGGCCATAAATAAATTATCATTAGAGGAAAAAAACCAAACAACTCACTAAAGTTATTTTATGGATTGATTACAAAGTCTATATATGCAGAAGAGTCATAGAAATCTCTGGAAAAGGATATATTTTATTTATTGATGCTTACTATAAATTGAAATATTTTAATTTATGATTGCCTGTGTAATAAAAAATAATTTTTTGCATAGTTGTAAGATCATCTCAAATGATCTGATCTGTTCTGGTTTTGTTTTTAAAAAAAAAAAAAAAAAAAGACATTTAGGACAAATAAAACATATTACAGTACCCTGAAAAATTAATGGGTTCACATTTATCATAATGAGTGTTTAAGACCTTGAGAATTCTGAGTACAAGACTGCAGCAAAACAAATTTACAAAATACAAAATAGTACTGAGCATTTTCATCTCTTGTTTTTAATTTTATCTCAATTTTATTATAGCTTCATTATCTGTAAACATGTAAGTAAATCTAAGTGCTCCTCTGAAGCTCAAACAATGTGTTCATATTTCATGTAAAGCAATATTTCCCCACTGAACTACTCCTGTATTAATAATGCACAGGTTCACTAACTTGTCAAGGTTTGTAGTATTATAAGCTCAATATCATTCATCTGTGTTGGTTGATAAAACTTTATATATAAAGCATTTTGTCTTGCAGATATCAACTGATTACTCCTATTGCATTTCATACAGTAATAGGCTAAAAGGAACACTTCCAAAAAAACCCTAACAACAAACAGAATAGAAGCATTGACTTGATATCTTTTAGTAAAGGAATAAATAAAACAATTTCTGCATAAAAATGATGAATTTGCCTTACTCTTCATACTTTAAAATAAGAAAGCCACCATTTGGCGATTATTCCAATACTGCCACAATACTCCTGAATATTTTACATCATTCTTAGACAGTGATATCTAGCTTTAAATATACTTTCATGATTATAATTGTCCTTATGATGTTTGATAGCTGCTAGGTTCTAACCCTGGTTTTGCAAGACTTTTTTTTGTTGTTAAATATATTTTAAGTGGAAAAAAAAAAGTATTTAACAGCAATAAGCTGTGCCTATTTAGGCAGTTTTAGACACAGACATGATAGAACAGAATTGTTTTATTTGTATTGTAGCAGATGAAATGTGTGTTAAAATTATATTAAGTCTGAAAACAATGTATGTTCTTAGGCATCTGGACAGGTAATTATTCTTCTCTTACCAAAAGTAATTTACTGTACTGGTGAAACCCAATGAATTGTATAGGAAAAAACCAAAAACAAAGCCAAAACTGTAATTTTTGTTCCTTGATCAATATAATGACAAGAATGAAACAGTAAAAATTTCAGCAAAATTTATAGATTTTCAGTTAAATTTCTAATCTCAGTCTTCTAAACTTCATGGTGAAATAGACCAAAAATCTAAAATCTGACCTATATTCTGTACAAAATCAGACATTCGAAAGTTAAAACACTTGTAAAAATTAATTGTATTCAAAAAAAGGTAAATATTCTAATACAGCTCGTTGCGTAATAGTTAAGATAATATATTTAGATTACTTAAAAGAGTTCCTATTTAAATATTTCCTGCATGTTGCATTATTATGTTATGTAATATAATATAGATTTTTATTAACTTCCTTTCTTTCGTTTGGGGACTTTTTTTTTTTTTAATTCTTCTACAATTAAAAAAACCCCCACATTTTTCTTTCTAAATAGCTAGTCTTCTATTAATATTCAAAGTTTTCCTCCTCTCACAGTCTGGCAATTTTATTCTGAAAATATTCGTGGCAAGATACATGTATTTTCATGAGAAAAAAACTTATTATTTATTTTATTATTTATTACGAGTAGCATTCCTCAGGGGTTGGTACTGGGACCGGCACTGTTTAACATCTTTGTCAGCGACATGGACAGTGGGATCGAGTGCACCCGCAGCAAGTTTGCCGACGACACCAAGCTGTGTGGTGCAGTCAACACGCTGGAGGGAAGGGATGCCATCCAGAGGGACCTTGACAGGCTTGAGGGGTGGGCCTGTGAGAACTGCATGAAGTTCAACAAGGCCAAGTGCAATGTCCTGCACATGGGCCGGTGCAATCCCAAGCACAACTACAGGCTGGGCAGAGAATGGATTGAAAGCACCCCTGAGGAGAAGGACTTGGGGGTGTTGGACGAGAAGCTCAACATGACCCAGCAATGAGTGCTCACAGCCCAGAAAGCCAACTGTATCCTGGGCTGCATCAAGAGGTGTGACCAACAGGTCGAAGGAGATGATTCTGCCCCTCTACTCTGCTTTTGTGAGACCCCACCTGGAGCTCTGGGGGTCCCCAGTACAAGAAAGACAAGGAGCTGTTGGAGCAAGTCTAGAGGAGGGCCACAAAAATGATCAAAGGGCTGGAGCACCTCTCCTATAAGGACAGGCTGAGAGAGTTGGGGTTGTTCAGCCTAGAGAAAAGAAGGCTCCAGTGAGACCTTATTGCAGCCTTCCAGTACCTAAAGGGGGCCTGCAAGAAAGCTGGACTGGGACTGTTTACAAGGGCCTGGAGTGATAGGACAAGGGGTAATGGCTTTAAACTGAAAGAGGATAGATTTAGATTAGATATCAGGGAAAAAAAAAAGAGCAGTTGTGGATGTCCCCTCCCTGGACATGTTCAAGGCCAGGTTGGATGGGGCTTTGGGCAACCTGGTCTAGTGGAGGGTGTCCCTGCCCAAACCATTTTATGATTCTGTGATTCTGTGAGGAAGTTTATCAAATGTGGAAAAAGGGACTGGCCACTTGGGAGGAATATAGGGATGTAGTTAGAGAATGCAGGGATGCAAGGAAGGCTAAGGTGCATTTGGAATTAAAACTGGCAAGGGATGTCAAGGACAAGAAGAGCTTTTTCAAATACATCATCAGTAAAAGGAAGACTAGGGAAAATGTAGGTCCGTTGCTGAATGAGGTGAATGCCCAGGTGATGGAAGATACAGAGAAGGTGGAATTACTGAATGCCACCTTTTCTTCAGTCTTTACGGCTAAGGCCAGCCCCCAGGAAACCCAGACCCTGGACGTAGGAGAGAAGGTCTGTAGAAAGGAAGACTTTCCCTTGGTTGAGGAGGATCGGGTTAGAGAACATCTAGGCAAATTCAACATCCACAAATCCATGGGCCCTGATGGGATGCACCCACAAGTGCTCAGGGAGCTGGCAGAAGTTATTGCTAGGCCACTCTCAATCATCTTCGAAAGGTCATGGAGAACAGGAGAGGTGCCTGAGGACTGGCAGAAAGCCAACGTCACTCCAGTCTTCAAAAAAGGCAAGAAGAAGGACCCAGGAAACTACAGACCAGTCAGCCTCACCTCCATCCCTAGAAAGGTGATGGAACAGCTCATTCTGGGTGTCATCGATAAGTATGTGAAACAGGAGAAGGTTATCAGAAGTGGTCAACATGGATTCACCAAAGGAAAATGATGTGGTTTAGGCCCAGCCGACAGCTGAGCGCCATGCGGCCGCTCACTCACTCCTTCCCCAGCGGGACAGGGATGAGAACGGAACGGAAAAACAATGGCAAAGCCTCGAGGGTTGGGATAAGGGCAGTTTACTGGGACAACAAGGGAGAGGGAAAACAATCAACAACAGTGCTGACAACAGATATTAACAATGGGTGATAACAGAGAACGATTTACCAATCCAACGACCGATCAGATGCTCAGCCCCTCCCTGAAACGCGCGCCGCCCCTCCCCTACCCGACTAGCCCCCTTTGATGGTGAGCATGATGTCACATGGTATGGAATATCCCCCAGCCAGCTTGTGTCACCTGTCCTGGCTCCTTGTAAAATTAACTCTATCCTTGCCAGAACCAGGACAGAAAATCATGCCTGACCAATCTGATAACCTTCTAAGATGGCATGCCTGGCTGGGTGGATGAGGGGAAAACAGCGGGTGTTGTCTACCTTGACTTCAGCAAGGTTTTTGACACCATCTCGTATAACATCCTCATTAGCAAGCTTAGGAAGTGTGGGTTGGATGAGTGGACAGTGAGGTGGATTGAGAACTCGCTCAATGGCAGACCCCAGAGGGTTGTGATAAGTGGCACAGAGTCTAGCTGGAGGCCTGTAGCTAGCGGTGTGCCTCCGGGGTCAGTACTGGGCCTGGTCTTATTCAACATGTTCATCAATGACCTGGATAAAGGAATAGAGTGTACCCTCAGCAAATTTGCTGACGATACTAAACTGGGAGGAGTGGCCGACACACCAGAAGGTTGCGCTGCCATTCAGCCAGATCTTGAAGACTAGAGAACTGGGCGAATAGGAACCAAATGAAATTCAGTAAGGGCAAGTGTAGGGTCCTGCACCTTGGGAGGAGCAACCCCAGGCACCAGTACAGGTTGGGGGTTGACCTGCTGGGAAGCAGTGCTGCAGAGAAGGACCTGGGAGTCCTGGTGGACAACAAGTTGAGCATGAGCCAGTAATGTGCCCTCCTGGCCAAGAAGGCCAATGGTATCCTGGGGTGCATTAAGAAGAGCATGGCCAGCAGGTCAAGGGAGGTTATCCTGCCCAGCCACTCTGTGTCCAGTTCTGGGCTCCCCAGTTCAAGGAAGACAGGGAACTACTGGAAAGAGTTCAGTGGAGGGCTACAAAGATGATTACGGGAGTGGACCATCTCTCATATGAGGAAAGGCTGAGAGAGCTGGGTCTGTTTAGCCTGGAGAACACTGAATTGGGATCTTATCAATGCTTATAAAGGGTGGGTGTCTAGAGGAAGGGGCTAGACTCTTCTCAGTGGTGCCCGGTGGCAGGACAAGGGGCAATGGGCACAAACCGGAACACAGGAAGTTCCATCTGAACATGAGAAAAAACTTTTTTACTCTGAGGATGACAGAGCACTGACACAGGCTTCCCAGAGAGGTTGTGGAGTCTCCTTCTCTGGAGATATTCAAAACCCGCCTGGACACGATCCTGTGCAATCTGCTCTAGGTGATCCTACTCTAGCAGGGGGGTTGGACTAGATGATATCTAGAGGTCCCTTCCAACCCCTACACATTCTGTCATTCTGGGATTATTCCTCATAGTTATATTTTACCTATTTCTACAACATGTTACGCAATTTATGTATACACTGTATGCAATATTAAAAAACCCCTACAAACTGAATATATTTGCAAAAAGCCTTTCTTTGTATATGAAACATGACCCACCATTTACCTTAAAATATCATGTTAGAAACATACAAGCACATCTGTAATGCTAGTACTTGATTTCTGGGGAAATGAACAATATACTCAAAGCTTCACCAGAAAACTTCTCTGCACATGCACAGTCTCTCACCTTGCAGTCACAAGTTATCAGGTGTCAGCTGCAGTAAAAAGAAATTGCTGTGAATTGTTGTCCTATACATAAGCACTTCCCATTTAGTATGGACAACACTGTGAAATAGACTGTGACCCCATATCTTTATGGCAGTCAGTTTCACACGATTTACGGTATTATGGGAAAAGTTTGCTTTTATTCGTGTGGAGGGAAAGTAAGTGCTATAACTAACAATTACTTCGTAATTAACAATTAACAATTACTTCGTAAGTGCTATAACTAACAATTTTTCATTCCAGAAATTTCCTTGTGTTAAAACACACAAGATGGCCCTCAATCACAATTGAAATAACAATTAAAACAGTGGCATCAACATCAGGGTAAAGCTTGAAGTTCTAAACTTAGGACCAAGTTTTGCCTACTTTAGATATGATTATCCATGAGTATCAGTAAACTGAATTAAATCTCTTCAAAAGTAAAATGAAACAAGCAATTTTCATTTTTAAAATACTGCAATCACTATGAACTATATGGAAAATAGAATATGCATATGCAGAGTATTTTTCATTTTAAATTTGAAATATACTATTGATCTTCTGAACATTAAAAATCAAGATTAAAAAAAAAATTCCTAATTTTAAAAAGGACTTTTTTTTTACTTTGAGCTGTAAAACTGCTGGGAGTATGATCTCATATTAGTACTTTTAAATACATAAAGCCAATAGTGGCAATTAACGTAAAAAGAAGTGAGTTCAGACGATACCAGTCAGACTGACAGTCAGTACTTGTAACACATCAGCAGCCTAAAATATAGTCAATTTAACTGTATAGAAGTATAAACTGTCCTCTCCATTTGCAGGCAGCTTTATATGGCTAAATTCAGAAGTGATGTTTTGAAAATGCTCTTTTAGCTGGTTCTCTCTGGAAAATGGCGAATGAATTTTTGGTGGGAAGGCTTTGCACTATTTCTATAATAAAGAAGATTAAAATTTGCGATGCCACATTTGAGGACTCTTAACGATGTAGGAGAGACAGCAAGAGGAACAAGGAGGCAGGAGTAAGAAAGGAAAGTTTTTAGAATGGGATTTTGCAGAAATATGAGGATTAGTAGCTGTAAGGGATGGGTGCATTCCAAACAATTGTCTTAACATGAAGACCTTGCATTAAGGTACCTACTGAATTCCCTGTCATAAATATATTTAGTTTCATCACAGAATATCTGAAGATAATAAATCTGGAGGTTTATTATACATAAATCATCCAGGGACCACACTTTTCCCTGATGTCCCTGTGATCAAGTAGTTCTGCAATTGTTCAAATATAGGGTGGTCATTTGGATTTCTCCTGAAGTCTGTTGGATGTCAATGGCACAGGATCTATTTACGACGAGGGGGAAATCATGTCCATAGAACACAGGTCGCCTCAACTGCTTTTAAAGCTTGTCTTTCCTCTGTACAAATACTCCAATGTATTTTAATGCCACAGGAATTTAATTGTGTTGATCATTGTGTCAATGTAAAAAATAATCTTAGTGTTACTGAGAGAATACTTAACTTTGTTATCCGAAGAAGTCTTAAACAGTTTCCTTTTATTTCATGAAAAAATATGCATCAGGAGCATTTTTCTTCCTTTTCTCAATTCTTATACAATTCTTACCACATCTTTCAGTGGTTATTGGAAACTATTGTAAAAATACAAACACTAAGTCCCTATAATCAAGACAGTCTTTGCATTTGTGTATTAACTCTGTGGAACTTCAACATGAGCTTAATGCTAAGTATGCACTGAAGTTCTCCACATCCAGGAATGTTTTCCTGAATGAAAGGTAAAATGAAACAAATGAAAGCTTCATCACATCTGAATAAAACTAAATTAATAAATCTTGCTAAAATCAATGGAAATAAATTTCGTAGACATAGAAAGCAATAATTGATTGAATAAAAACAGTATCTTGAACTGAAAACAATACTCAGCTAAACTCTAAAGAGGAATGACAAGTACCTTTAAGTAATCAGCATGAGTAACTTGTATATTAATACCACTTAGAAGCTAAGAGAAGATAGTACTTCTTCTTGGGAAAGCATGCACATGCCTCAGTGTTAATGCCTTGGGAAATTCCTTCAAGAAAAAATAAACATGCTGACAACGTGAACTAGAAATTGTAATTTATAATTACCATTTTGTGCATGACAGAAAAATTAATATACAGACAGGAACAGGATGTTATTGTAAAAAAATGAAGTTTTTCAAAGACACTAAGTATACATTAAGAATAAGATTAATTTGCTTCCTTGGAATTTCTGACTGTTTAAAATTCTGGAATAAAACCAACATTTAAAGGATAAAGTATATTTTTGCTGGTGTTTGAATACTGTTAGTGTTCATCTACTTCTGAGCTCGCATGCTTCACATAGCTTGGCAGTCTTCTGTTTGCAGATTAGGTAGGATCTCAAAAATTTAGTTCATAATAAATAAGAGAGCTCATATTAATTTTCAACTAGAAGTTACTGAAAACTTGATGGTACTTGCTCATCTCATGGGACCTCAGATAGTTTCTCATTCCTTGCTCCGTATTTCTTTGGATTTTTCAATTAATTCATATCCCACCCAAACCTTTCATGGCAAGGATCGTTTTCTTTTGTGGTGGGTTGACCCTGGCTGAGGGCCAGGTGCCCACCAGAGCCGCTCTATCACTCCCCTCCTTCATTAGACAGGGGAGAAAAAGTACAATGAAAAAAACTTATGGGACGAGATAAGGACAGGGAGAGATCACTCACTAATTATCGTCACGAGCAAAGCAGACTGAACTTAGAGAGGGAATTCATCTAATTTATTACTAAGCAAAACAGAGTAGAGGAATGAGAAATAAAATCAAATCATAAAACCCCTCCCCCCACCCCTCCCATCTTCCCGGGCTCAACTTCACGCCTGGCTTCCACCTCCGCCCCCCTCAGCGGCACAGGGGTACAGGGAATGGTGGTTATGGTCAGTTCATCACACGTTGTTTCTGCCACTTCTTCATCCTCAGGGGGAGGACTCCTCTCATCGTTCCCCTGCTCCAGCATGGAGTCCCTCTCATGGGAGACAGTCCTTCATGACCTTCTCCAATGTGAGTCCTTCCCACAGTCCTTCATGAACTGCTCCAGCGCAGGTCTCTTCCATGGCGCCACAGGTCCTGCCAGGAGCTTGCTCCAGCGTGGGCTTCCCACGGGGTCACAGCCTCCTTCAGGTGCCTCCACCTGCTCCGGCGTGGGGTCCTCCATGGGCTGCAGGTGGAATCTCTACACCCCCTCATCCTCCCTCCATGGGCTGCAGGGGGACAGCCTGCCTCACCATGGTCTTCACCACGGGCTGCAGGGAAATCTTGCTCCGGCGCCTGGAGCACCTCCTGCCCCTCCTTCTTCACTGACCTTGGTGTCTGCAGATGTTCTTACATCTTCTCACTCCTCTCTCCAGCTGCAAAAGCTCTCTCTAACTGTTTTTCTTAACTATGTTATCACAGAGGTGCTGACCAAGCGGCGGGTCCGTCTTGGAGCCTGCTGGCATTGGCTCTGTCAGACACAGGGGAAGCTTCTAGCAGCTTCTCATAGAAGCCACCCCTGTAGCCCCGCCGCTACCAAAACCTTGCCACGCAAAACCAACACATCTTTCCAGCCACTGTGGTAAGATGTGAAATGAGCAAAAACAGCTTTTCAAAAGAGAATTCTTCTCTGGTATTCTGTATCCTCTTTCCTGGTTTTAAATTAATGTATCAAGCTATTTCCTGCTAAGGATAAATTATCATCTTAAACTACCTGATTTAAATATTTAAAATCCTTACCAACTTTGAATGTAATAGACTTTTAATCTTTCGATCTTTCTTTACTGATTCTAAATAAAGCTATCGCAAGATGTCCTTTCCCACACATATCAGTTATGTGCAACATTTCCCAATACTTAGTAGTATATTAAGTAAATGTACAGGATTTTATTTGTTATTTTTAAAATGTTACTCAAAATGTCTATTGGTTGCAGGTGCCCAGGCGCTGGCAGTGGGGGCTGCAGGGGCCCCTGTGAGGAGAAGCCGGGGCTGCCCTGTGCCAGACAGAGCTGGTTCCAACCCACCCAACTGCAGGGTACGGCTGAGTCCCACAGGCAACATGGTGGCCTCTGAGAAAGCATATGTCAAATAGAGTAAAAACCACCATGCAGCAGTGAGAGCAGTGGGGAAAAAAATGCAAAAGAAACAGCCCTGCAGACACCAAGGTGAGGGAAGAAGGAGGGGGAGGAGGTGCTCCAGGCACCAGAGCAGAGAGTCCCCTGTGGCCTGTGGAGGACTGCGCACTGAAGCAGGTGGATATTTCCTGAAGGAAACTGCAGCCTGTGCACCCTCTACTCCACTCTTGTGAGACCCCACCTGGAGTACTGCGTCCAGCTCTGGGGGCCCCAGTACAAAAGAGACATCGAGCTGTTGGAGAGTCCAGAGGAGGGCCATGAAGCTGATTGGAGGGCTGAAGCACCTCTCCTGTGAGGACAGGCTGAGAGAGTTGGGGTTGTTCAGCCTGGAGAAAAGGCGGCTCCGGGGAGATCTAATTGCGGCTTACCGGTACCTGAAGGGGCCTACAGGAAAGCTGGTGAGGGACTGTTTATCAGGGAGTGTAGTGACAGAACAATGGGTAATGGGTTCAAGCTGAAGGAGGGTCGATTTAGATTAGATGTTAGAAAGAAATTCTCTACTGTGTGAAAGAAATTCTCTGCAGTGGTGAGGCACTGGAACAGGTTGCCCAGAGAAGCTGTGGATACCCCATCCCTGGAAGTGTTTAAGACCAGGTTGGATGAGGCTTTTGGGCAAGGTGGTCTAGTGGAGGGTGTCCCTGCCCATGCAAAGGAGGTTGGAACTAGATGATCTTTAAGGTCCCTTCCAACCCAAACCGTTCTATGATTCTATGGTTCTATGAAAGCCCACACTGGAGCACGTTTATCCTGAAGGGCTGCAGCCCCTGGGAATGACCCGTGCTGGAGCAGGGGAGAAGTATGAGGAGTAAGGAGAGGCAGATATGAAGTGTTACGGACTGACAGCAACCCCCATTCCCCATCCCCCTGCGCAGCTCAGGGTAGGAGGATGCTGAGGAGTTAGTTGGGAGTGAGTAAGGAGTCAGGAGTGAAAGCTGAGCTTGGGAAAAGAGGGTCCGGTGGGGGGGAGGTGATGTTTCATTTTGTCTTTTTGTCTCATCATCCAAATTTATTTTAATTGACAATAAATTAAATTATTTTTCCCAAAATCAAGTCTATTTTTTCCCCTGATGGTAAATGGTAAGTGATTTCCCTGTCTTTATCTCAGCCCACAAGCTTTTTTCATCCCCCTGTCAGTTGAGAGGGAGGAGAGAGTGGCTGGGTGGGCATCTGACAGCCAATCAAGGTCAACCCAACACAATATCATAGTATAAATATGGATAATAAAGCTTCAGGTAAATCAAATATGTCTTCCCTGTAAAAAAGGTCATCTGTATAGAAGCCCTCAATAATAGGAGTACCAGCTATAGGATACCCCGTATGAGTGTTCTTCCCATGAACTAATTTAACACATCACTAGAAATTCTCATTTAGAATGTTTTCAGCATAATAACTGAATTCCCCCTTCTGCATGTCTGAGACTCACAGCATAGATAACAATATTCAAGAAAAAAAAAGAAACAGCCCACAATGCTTTTCATCCAAAATAAAAATTTTACATTTATGTATTTATTTATTTATTTATTTATTTGCTAGGAAAATCTGTATAGTAAAAGGCTCATTAATGTCTTTTACAAAATTATCCACAACGCAAATTCGGTTGGTGAAACAAAGGTGGATACACGATGTTATGAGATTCTCTCGCTTCAGGTATTTTCTTGATCGACATGATAATAGTAATGAATTAAGAGTCACTTATTAGCTACTCAACTTCAAAATCATTAGAGAACATTATTTTCATTATAATCACAGTTTATCATTCATCTTTTACATTGTGTGAAGGAAATGCTCTTCCAAACGCTACAAGAAATCCTCTCTATGAACTATGCAATAAAGTAATACCTAAGAATGTATTTCTTTTTTCACTACTGATATGTAGCGATTACAGAAAAAAATGGAAAAGTAAAATGAACCACTGTTCTACAATATCTTTTCCTTGAGACAGATTATTAGCAGCAGTTTTTTCTTTCTCCTATATGTCTGTGTTCTCTATTGTCATCTACTGTATTGAAGTTCAAGTAGTTCTGTAAATTGCCTCTATAGTCTGTCTGTTTATACCTTCAGGCTACAAAGTGATTGGCTGAGTGCCTGGACAGTGATGCCAAACTTGAAATATCTTCTAGGACTGTTAACTGCAACACACTTTTTTCTACTGCTGGAGGAATGCGTAAATGTTGCCAAAAGGCAGTGATTTTCACTTTTTCAGAGGAACACCACAGCTCTCACATTTTTGCAAACCTATGCTATAAACAAGAAGTAAAAACCAGTTAGGTATCTGGAGTCTAACCATTACTTACTTTGATGAACAACTGAAAAGGAAACAATATTTTGGCAAATTGCCACTGCTTCAGTCACCTGAGAAAGAATGAGCTTTGAGAGAAACTGCACCACACTCACTAATTGGCCCTGCATGTTGTAAATTTAAAGTACTTGACTGTGTAAAATATTACTTATAGTGTGCAAAAGACTTTTTAAAAACAAAGATTGCACCTGCATGAGTGTAATCATTGAAAGTCAAAAGCGTACACAGCCATTTTGTTGGAACAGCTTGCTTACACCAAGTAGATATGAAACTGTTCTTGTTCTATAATGTTGTCAGTAGGCCAAATGTCCCTTAAACCATTCCAAAAATAGCTCAAGATTTCAGTGTGAATTTAATTCTCTTTTTCCTACCCAAAAACTAGCTTCTGCTGCTTAAGTCCCCTCCTTTTCATCTCTTTTTTTATGGCAATTCTTTTGTCCTGTTTTTTCCCAGTTTCTTTTGAATTGAGAAGATGTGACCTTTGAGAAGAGGACTGCTCTGCCTTACAAAATAATATACTAATAATACATGATTGGAGAAAGTTTCCAGTAAGAATTCAGTGCTAAAAAGTTTATTGATGGTGTAATATAGCTCAAGGTTGACTTTAAAATTATTTACCTGATTCTTGATGCAATTTTCTTTAAAAAGTAAAAACCTTTAAAAAAATGAAGAAATTATACCAGGGAATGATATTTACTTGGAAATCGTACTCAGTATCAGTATGAGGGATCTTACTATTATGTGAACTAAGCTGATGAAGGAAGGGTGATAGTAGAAAGCTGCTGTTTTACAGGGCTAATGCTCAGAAAGGAATGAAAAAAGCAGTGAGAAATGTATTTTGTTAGAGGACCTTCTCTGACAGAAAATTAATGTAGGATCTCACAACCTTGCAATCAGTTGCAGCTGTAGGTGGGAATATGCCAAATGATAAAATGTACTTCTGCCCCTACTTTTCCTGTTTTATCTGCATATAATACTATTTTCCCTCACTCCCTTCTTCGGTCATTCTCTTGAACCCCTTGGATAATAATTTTTCTCTTGTCTTGTGTCTACACTGATGCATTTCTGACTTTCCTATCAGCAAATAGCTTTCCTCCCTACTGATTCAGCCTTTCTAATTCTCTCTCAGATAGCACAGTACTCTTTACACCTAATTCTTATTCACCACACTCTCATTTGTCCCACAGATTCTCTGTCTTCTATGTCCTCGTTCTTTCCTCACTGTCCTGAAGCTTTCAGGAAAGGAATTAAATCAAGAAGAAACATATGTCTCATTTTTCAGGCCTGTGCTCATCAGTCCATCACATGAAGCAGCAGAAGTTCAGGCCAGTTCTGACTACGGCTGATTACTTCTTTGGATGTTCAGAGTTGTTCAGAAAATAGAAACTGTATGTGCTCTCTGGACCATATGCAACTCAACTGCAAGTTTAGTAGCAAATCTTTAACAGGTCTCTCCTGAATGTATGTCAGTTATGTCATTGGATTTGAAGCATGTGATGGAAGTGTTGAGTGGATTTTTTTTTTAATAAACAGAAACTGGCAGTAATTTGAAAAGCTGTTTACTGACACCCTGATCCAAACACAGACCCAAAAAGAAGGACTGAATGTTTCAAAGACCTCATTCAAATTATACACATGCTACTGTATCTTAAGAAGAGGCATTCATATCTCTCTTTCTACACAAACAAACAAACATTTTTTTTTTCTTCTTCCCCCCACCCCCATTTTTTAATATTTTTCCCTCTAAACACATTTTTGGAGATTGTGGATGTGCATATGTCAAAATTTGTAATCAAGGTGATGCAGCATGCATATTCACTCCAAATGCCTGAAGTTTGGCAAAATTATCAATAGCTGAAAAGAGCTTCAGAACAGGAAACTTTAACCAGCCTGCACTCTGTATGTTAGTATCTGCCACCAACTGTAATTACCATTTGTAGAATATAAATTTTATACGAAGCATCATCAGGAGCTATATGACCTTCTAGACACCTTTTTTTCAAATCCAGTTATTTCCATACTCTGTCCTTCGCATACCCACAAATATGACTAAATGGTCTATTCTGAGCACTCCTATATTAACCAGGGCCAAGATGTATTAAGAAAAACCATTCATAATATCAAATGCCTGTCTACAAATTTCACTGAATATTTTGTACAGAAAGGAATCATTTGCCTGCAACTAATATTTTTGCATTTTTTTGAATTGTTAGCTAAATTCATAGGCCCCAGAAGTATTCTGACACATGCCAGAGGTAATGATCTAGGAAAATTGAAAAGTGTGATACTGATTAGGCAAATGAAAAAAGATATCTCTACTCTGCATGAGTCATTACCAAAAGGTTTGATAATGTACTCAAAGCATTATTCAGTGACAGACATTTTCCAATGGACATTTAGAAGGATAAAAATAGAGGAATAAACAGAGCTTATAATTTTGTAAAAGTAGTGCTAAGTTTTCTACTGAAGCAACAATTATGGAATAAATCTGCCATCTTGCAATCTCACTGAAGTGGATAACCCTTTCATTCAAGGAAGATGTGAATGGAAAATTATATTTATACTGAAGAAGCTGTAAGTTCCAAAGTTTAAAACGAAAAGTGACTTTCCACTCTGGCAGTAACCTCACTGGGGTCAACATTTTTCACCACCCCTGCTGTCTGTATTTCAGTTGTTATCTAGTTACCTGCAGCTAACTAGCTGCAAAATAAGATAAAAAATCTCATGCAGATAATTGAAGAATGGAAGGTTACAGATATTACTGTATACAGTGACCGATTTCTCCAATTGTAGACAGTACTCCAGAAAACTTTTTCTTGATAATTTCTAGGAGACTGAGTGAAGGAGCACAATAGAAAAAAGATAGGATATAATAAGATAGGATAGCAAGCATAACTTGTAAGGAATAGTATCTTCTTAAAACAGAGATGGAGAGGAACATTTACCATAAATTAGGAAAAATAATTCTTCAAACATAAGTGGAAGAAAATTTAAATGATCAATGAATCAAGTTTGGGATAATGTAATTATAGTCAATATAAGCATCTAAACGTATTAAAACATGACAAAGCAATGTCACTAGCGGTAAGTTATATCCTTATTAATTGCATGAACTTATCTTTGAAACTCATTAGAAATATTAATTTTACTTCAAGTATACCATTTTGTCATCTAGCTTCAAACATTACCTAACCAACTCTGTGGGGAAAATGTTTCTTCTGAAGTTGTGGCTCTGTGAGCACTGTTATTGGCAGTGTTGTTGCATTGCAAAATACTGAAAGAAAATTATGTTGCTGTTCCAGAAATAGTTATTTAGGGTGTATTTCCAAATAGGTGTTTTATTATGGCAGGATGACAGCTTAAAAGAAAGGTAGGGGTACAGAATCTAAGCATTCCCACAACTCATTATCCTGCAAATACATGGATTACCACACCGTGAAAGAAATAACTGTATTCAAAAGCAGTCAACAAATCTCTGTGTGAATAGTTACTGTGAGAGGCTTGAAATAAGAAAAGTTGAAAGCGACTTCTGTGCTGCTCAAAGACTCATTCAGGCATGTAGGGGGTGAAGTTTCATCTCGCCAGTTTAATAAACTGGTTCATTTTTAATTAAGCAATAAGGTATGGTGGGGGCATAAACTGAACTGTATTAATTCATAGTTAGTGTGCTGCTGCTAGCCATGAGGCTGAAGGATAAGTCACCATCAATGCAACTAGGCATGAATTACCACCACTGAGTGTTCATTTTGGAGTGTCTTATGGCCACTGTAACAGTGTTATTATTTTGAAAATATTTATAATGTTAAAGGTGTGCACAAATACAGTTTTGTTTTAAACTGTGCCCAGTTTATTCTATTTTTTAAAGTCTATACATTTATTTAGCAAGGGAGGAATTCACCACTCACTGCACAAAGCCCATTTACAAAGAAATAAGGGGCAACAGGAGAAGGGAATAATAACTGTTGTTTTCTGTTCTACTATTCCAGCAGCTTCAGTTCCTTTCTGAAGGGTTTGCATGTAGAATCACCACAAATGTGAAATAAAAAGTTAGTGTTTGAAAAAGAGTTTAGATAAATCTTGGAAACAGAGTATTTACTTGCCACTTGTCTCTTCACCCATTGGAAATTTGATGTGTGCCACATAGTGGAACCACAAACAAGTTCCCACAAGGTGTGCCACACACAAGCTCCCACCATCCCCACTCTAAGTTAGATCTCAGCCAGCTTTGGTCCAACAGTACTGCAGTCCCATCACCATGGGAGAAAAATGAAAATCAACATTTAATAGCATATTGTCCTTAGTATGCTTTCAATAAAACTCTTATTTTATTTTAAAATACAGATATGCTTTACTAAAACCAGAAATTTAATGTAGATTATTGATGCAGATGGACAGACAAAACCATACTAACAGGACAAACAAAAATGTTAAATAAAACTTTAAATAGCTTCATGCATTCTTACAAGATCTGTATTAATTACAGTTCCTTTCAGTACTGTTCTTCCTTTTCTTTTGTCATTTTTAACATGGTTAGTACCCAATGAAAGATTTTCTGGCTTATTCTTCATTTTGGAGAGGGCATGTTAACACTGAGACAGGTCCTAATAATGTAAGTTGGCAACAAGTTCTGTGTATATTATCATCAAAATTCAATTTCTGTGATAATATGAGACCAAACGTATGGAATATCCTGCATCTGGAGCACATTGCATGATTAGATTTCTTTATGCTGCTGAAAACCAATTAACAACACAATAGGCTATGATACAATGCAACCACCCCATCTTGTAACAAAGTAATTATTGCATCTCTTCCAAACATTATTTCAGGATTTTCTTTCCCAGATGGTATATGAAAGAAAGTCATTGGCGGTGTTGAGTTGCTACATCTGCCAAAACTGCTCTTTGGTAAGCGGTAATTCAAAGAGCAAATAAGTTTTTATGTATGATTAGCTGATTGAATGACCACGTGAAATAGGTAAATTTTATTATTCATTAATAATCCATGTATGTGATTATATTATTGCTATTAGTTTTATATAAAGTACTATTTTTGAGATGCTTAAGAAAGATAGGTACATTTTTTATTAATAGTGCCAAAGTGTAGAAAACAGTATAGAAGTACAGCAATGTCTACTGGCAGTACTAAGGTTTCTTATGGCCTGAAAAATGCACATCGTGTTGTGCACTCTCAGGGGTTAAGTAATCCATTTTATCTTCCCAGAAGACAGAAGCAACTAGAAGTAGGAACTTCATTAAGGTAAGAGCACTTAGCACTCTCTCATGATCACCTGGGCTGGTAGTGTCACTCATCACTAGAGCTCTCATACATAGTGTGACTTTGATCTGTTGACTCAGTTTTAAATAAACACTGGATTTTAACAAAGCCACAAATACACTGGACTTTTAAATGATTAAACGTCCTTTCAGGGAAGAGGAAGGACATTGATGATTTTATTGTGTCTTCTAAGAAACTTTCAAAAGAAGCAAGAAAATTCCTGCATAGCTCAGAAGAGATCTAAAGCGAAACTGAGCTCATATCATCCTTAACAATCTAGTCATCATTAATTTCACCTCATCTTAAGTGAAACTTTAAAAAGCAAAATGCAATTGTTTTTCTGTTTAAACAGCTTTAATAGTAGCAACAAGGAATGATACAGCATCAATAGGTCTATTTTCTATTTATTGAGAAACAGTTGCATTTTACTGGTAAACAAGGCCAATTAATCCTCTAATATTTTAGGAATATGCATACAGTACAGTGAAAGGTATCAGTACATCTCATCTGTCTGATTCTGACATGGTAGACACATTGATGTTGGTAATTGCTTCTAGTCATAAGCAGAATACGCCACAGTTACCTTTCTAGATCAACATTAAAATTACTATTTGAACTGATTTTCACATTTCTGAAAGTAGAATGGTGTAAGTAGGTAGACCCATATTCTACCTATACAAGAAGCAATAAGACTGGCTAATAGCAGAGTTTGGACATGGAGTAACTAGACATGGAGTACCTGGAAAATTATTTTCCCCAGTGGTAGCCAATGTTAGATAACTTAAATATGATATGTAGCAACATTGACTGACACTAAGGCTCACATCTGACATGTTCAGGTTTACAAAAAATGCATTTTATTACTGATTAGATTGATAGAAAATTTTGTGTCAGTTTAACAGTTTCAAGCAACGTGTTTATTTTAAAAGGTAAATATTTTGGTTTGAGCTAAAATCTAAACGTGATTTGTAAAGAAGGCATATAAGCAGACACACAAGTAATACTCAGCTAAATATGTTAAACACAACATCCTTTTCATCCTGGTTAGTGGAGATATTTTAAACTCTAGAAAAAATAAGAGTTAAAGAAAAAATCTAATGAAATAAGTTGCAATGTATATGTTTGAAGAACAGGTTAATAATCTCTAATTCAGCCTACTATTCTAGTTCATATCTCATTCTAAGATTTTTTTATCAAATTAATTTGCCAGTGTCACTAACATAAAGCCAGAACAGTTTTCATGAGAATGTCTTTGTGCCATTATCACACAAATCTAAGACAGTTCCATTACCTATATCTCTATACTTTTAACTTTATGAATTTTTAAGAAGATTGACTGATGTTCAGGCAATTTGTTTATAGTCGTAACAAGGTTTGACTTTTTTTCTTTGTTTGAGAAGCATAACATTGTGGAGAAAAACAAGCATTTATAACCAGCCTCATAATCACAGTGGCCCAAATGGATATTGGAAAATTCAGATATTTGAAAGTCTTTATTATCTGTGGTCATTTTATGCTTGACAGGATAAAATGTTTATGAAAGAATATTAGATTAATCATACTTTGTTATAAAAAGAAGAGAAAAGTAAGGGGGAAGGAGATAGATCTGGAAACAAAATAAAACCTTCAGATTTCTGAAGCAGTCATGTGAATTTTAATGAAGGTGCAGAGAGTCTAGTGTGGCAGAGATGCTTCACAGACTCTTCACAGACAAATTAGCCAATGCGTGCAGCATGGTACACTTCTGTAAGGCTGCAGAATAGCCACATTAATGTCCCAACATCTTTAAAATAAAAAATCTTCAAAATTATTCACTTGCCATGCATATTGAATATTAATGACATTTAATACTGCAGTTTATTAACCTTTTACATTAGTGGTCAGAAATGAAACACACTGGGAACAAATGCATGACAGAAGGGAAAAATGTTTCTGACGGCTGTTGGGCTCCATTTGACAGTTAATAAAAACCATCAAGTCCATATTATGTTAGATTAACCAAGATCTGGATTCCACTTGACAAGTCATTATTATTAAAGGCAAGTGGAGGGTATTTTCAAATACACCCTGGAGTGATGCATGTTAAAATATGTATGGCAAACTCTTGAATGTCAAGGACATTTTGTGCAGTGTATAATGGAAAACTGCATGTAATGTGCAGTTTGGGAACTATTTTATGTACCTCTGAAGACCTCAAAGCATCACAATGAATGTTTTATTGAAAGCTGTCATCATACTCAGTGCTGGGACCAACTGTATTGCAGATATTTATGAACAGCCATCAGTTTGGCAGCTCAGTGCTTCTGCTAAATAAGAAAAAGAGTAGAATATTACTAAATGGCTCATCTCTGCTTTTCTGCTTTCTGTTCATTTCATTGCCTGTGTTATTCTAACATGTTAATTTCAGACTGTTACTTTCACCTTAATAATCTTGGTTTAAAATACACCAAAAGCTTTCTAATTTTGGTCTCAGTGTTGTACAAAGACACTATTTCCCAAAAGTGGCTTCATCATCCGTTTTTTGGTCTATCTCTAAGTTTTGGTTTATTGAAGTGAGTTATTTTTATTTTATTATTCCATTCCACTACTGTTTAAAGTCAGGTTAGGATTTAGGGAGATACTTCTTGGTGAACCTAAAACTAAAGAGCAAAGATTATATTGCAGTAGTCTAGGAACTGTAATATTGTACAGAAAAAAAATGATTCAGTTTTGTTGTCAGTGTCTTTAACAGAGAATCTTTCATTTTCATTGGAACAGGTCTGTTTTATCAAAGGAAGAGTATTACCTCAAGTGTAATTGTTGATACTATCCTGAAAGGAAATTTGCGACATGTGATCCCCTATTGATGTGCCCACTGCCTCTGGCTCTCTGTCCTCTTATTATAAAAGTAATGTAATTCCTCAGTAAGTGGTAAAATAGTAATGGACAAAATAATCCACAAAGATTATTCTACAGCACAGCAATATTTGGTGCCAATTTTTATATTTTCCAGTTTCCCTTTTACTTCCTAATGTTTTAACCTTTATCAGGCTCCAAGTCATTCTGACCTACCAATGTTTGTCAGGAGAGGATGTTCATTTTTGAATGCACCTTTGTACTTCTGGCACCAAATATCATCAATGTACACTTGGACTACGACATACTGAAATTTAAAAAATGATGAGCAGAAAAAAGACCACAGGTAAAAATTATCATGAATTAATGTGCATCTGGTGTCTTCTAGGATATATGCCTGCTAGAAGGAATAAAGGTGGCAAGGCAGAGCACAGAAAAGTGCTTCCTCTGCATGAAAAATGTAAGATAGTAATGATGATTTTTCAATATGTCCACAGCTAATTCTTGCTTTTATCCCATCTTTTATCATGTCTACAGATGGACCATGAAAAGGACATTAATATTATTCTTTTCTGTATATGGTAGTGTCGTCATATCTAAATTTAGATTATTTCCTGTAATTTGCCACAAATTCTACAAAGCTGTATTAGAAGGCTTATTGATTTCTGTTATTTTCATGAAAAGATCACCTTATCTTTGAAAAAGGAGAGGAATTAAAAAAATATATAATTTTTTTGTACTCACTATTGTGATAACAAAGTAATTACCTTTCAGCACTTATTCTATTCAGTTCAGGATTTACAAAAATCCTAGCTATGATACCACTTATTATACTGATAGAAAATATACCACACTGAATGGCAGGTCTTCCTGTATCAATTTATTAATTTAAATTTAATTTGGTATATAAAAGACAATGGCATTCATTCATTAACCAATAGGAAATAATGTAACTTTGTTGAAATAAATGTGTTTGTGCCAATTCAACACCACCTGAAAATGCAAAGTGGTATCACACTTCATACAGAGTTCTCATAAAACTGGTGGAAATTCTGGAGAATAAAGAGTCTAGGTTCTCCTATTGATCCTTGTAGGTCTAAATTCCTCCTTGTATGAATAAGGCCAGCGGAGCTGCTTTGCTCTGACAGCTCTTAAACATAAGTGTTATCAGCCAGTCCTAATAACTTTTACTGAGACCTGATTTTGCTGTTGCCCAGGTCTAGGAAAGAACTGAAGGGTGTACTAGGAATGGTGGACACTCAGTCTTGTCTTTCTAATTTGATTTCCAATTTCTTACTAAGCATAATTGTCTGAAACAATGTGTAACATTGCAATTTATTAATATTCCTAGGTAAAAAATGTTAACATTCTAATTGAGATGGCAAAAATAGTTTAAAAAGTGTTTGAAGAAAATTTATCATTACCCCCAAGATAATCTTTATCAATCCAGAAAAGAAAATTTCAAGGTTAAAACTGTAGGAACAGGCACAGAGACAAACCATTTAGTCTAACACCTTATCTCCCATAATGGCTCATAATAGTAATCTTAGAGAAAAAACTACAAACTGAGAGAAACTCTAGGGAGATCACTCTTCTAACTTTCCTCTATTGATCGCTTAGGAACTTTGTCAGTAACAGGTTTTGTCTGGACAATTATATTTAATATCAAGCGATCTATTCACTATGAAGTTATTTAATCCTTTTTTTTCTTTTTTTTTTTTTTTTACTTCACAATGTCCTTCAGCAGACAGATCTATAATTTAATTATAAACTGCATGTAAAAAAAAATATCTTTTTGTTTGTTTTAAAACCACTGATAAAATTATCTCTTTTATCCTAGCTTCTCTGTTATGAGAAATTGAAAGTAATCATTCCTTATCCACCTTTTCCTGACAGGCATGGTTTTACGTACCTTTCAAAAACCCTCCTAGGTCATTGTTTTCCAGGCTAAAAAAAACTTGTCTTGTGGAAGCTGTACTATATTTCTAATCATCTGTCTTGCCCTTCTCTGTACCCTGCTCATTCTACTGCATCGTCTTTAATAGGAAGTGACCAGCATTATGTATGGCTTTCAAGTATAAGCACAGTTTAAATTTGTAAGTGATATAGTAGCAATTTGTTTTAAAGTTCCTTCATAATAATCCCTAACATTCTTTATGATTGCTGTTCAGCTCTCAGCAGTACTTTTTTCATGGACCTATAGAGAATAGCTCCAAAACATATATCCTGGGTGTAAACAGTTGATTTCATAGGATCATAGGAAATCCTGAGTTGGAAGGGACTGATAAGGATCATCGAGTCCACTTCCTGGCTCCACACAGGACCAGCCAAAATAGAGCATATGACTGAGAGCATTATCCAGACGCTTCTTGACCTCAGTCAAGCTCGGTGCTGTGACCACTTCCCTGGGGAGCCTATTCCAGTGCCTCACCACCCTCTCAGTGAAGAACCTTTTCCTGATACCCAACCTAAACCTCCCCCGTTGCAGCTTCATTCCATTCCCTTGGGTTCCATCTACTGGTCACCAGAGGGAGGAGATCAGCACCTGCCCCTTCGCTCCCCCTCGTGAGGAAGGTGTAGGCCATGATGAGGTCTCCCTTCAGTCTCCTCTTCTCTAGGCTGAACAAACCAAGGGACTTCAGCCTCTCTTCATATGTCTTCCTCTCTAGACCCTTCACCATCTTTGTTTCTTTGTTGCCCTCCTTTGGACACTCTCCAATAGTTTTATGTCCTTTTTTGTACTGTGGCGCCCAAAACTGCACGCAGTACTCGAGGTGAGGCCACACCAGCGCAGTGTGGAGTGGGACAATCACTTCCGTAGACTGGCTAGCAATGCCGTGCTTGATGCACCCCAGGATACGGTTGGCCTTCCTGGCAGCCTGGGCACACTGTTGTCTCATGTTCAACTTGCTCTCGACCAAGACCCCCAAGTCTCTTTCAGCATGGCTGGTCTCCAGCGTCTTATCACCCAGTCTGTATGTATAGCCAGGGTTGCCCCTTCCCAGGTGCAGAGTCCGGCACTTGCCCTTTTAAACCTCATGTGGTTGGTGATTGCCCAGTTCTCCAATCAGTCCAGATCTCTCTGCAAGGCCTCTCTGCCTTCGATGGAATCGACAGCTCCTCCCAATTTGGTGTCATCTGCAAACTTGCTCACAACACCTTCTAGTCCTACCTCCAAGTCTTTTATGAAAACATTAAAAAGAACTGGCTCTAAAATTGAGCCCTGGGGAACCCCACTAGTGACTGGCCGCCAGCATGTTGTAACCCCATTTACCATAACTCTTTGGGCCTGACCCATCAGCCAGTTGCTCACCCATCGCACTGTGTTTTTGTCAAGCTGTATGCTGGACATTTTGTTCAGAAGGATACTGTGAGAGACAGTATAGAAAGCTTTACTGAAATCTAAAAAAATTACATCAACTGGCTTCCCTTGATCAACTAGATGGGTGACTTTGTCATAAAAGGAAACTAAGTTTGTCAAACAGGCCCTTCCTCTCACAAACCCATGTTGGCTGTGACCAATGATTGATTGTCCTTCAAGTGTTTTTCGATAACTTCAAGCATAATTTTCTCCATAATTTTACCAGACACTGAAGTGAGATTGGCAGGTCTGTAACTACCAGGGTTGTCTTTCTTGCCCTTCTTGAAGACTGGAACAACGTTTGCCAGCTTCCAGTCAACTGAGACACCTCCAGATTCCCAAGACCGTTGAAAAATAATTGAGAGATCTCTCTCAATGATATCAGCCAGCTCTCTGAGCACCCTGGGATGAATCCCATCTGGCCCCATGGACTTGTATACATCTGGGTGGAGCAGCAAGTCCCACACAATTTCGGGGTCAGCTGGGAATTTATCGTTACCGCAGTAATGGTCTTCCAACTCGGGGCAACTGGGGTCCCAGAGCCCATCATCAATGTTGAAGACAGAGGCGAAGAAGCCATTAAACGTCTCTGCTTTATCTATATCCCTGTTTGTAAAGTGACCATTCTCGTCGAGTGATGAGCCAATATTGTCTCTGGTCCTCCTTTTGTTATTTATTTGTTATTTATTAACGTACTTAAAAAGCCCCTTTTTATTGTCGCCCACAGTACTGGCCAGTTTCAACTCTGACTGAGTTTGGCCGCACGAATTTTCTGCCTACAAAGATGAGAAGCATCCCTGTAGTCCTTCCTCGTTGCCTGACCCTGCTTCCAGCAGGCATACACTTTCTTTTTCCACCTAAGGTCTAGAAGATCCCAGTTCAGCTAAGCCAGCCTTCTGCCCCACCTGCTTGACCTGCGGCATTTTGGAATTGCCTGCTCCTGAGCCCTTAGGAGGTGGCCCTTAAAAAGTGGCCAGCACTGATGGACCTTGGTGCCTTCAAGAGCAGTTTCCCAGGGGACCTGACTGACTAGTTCCCTGAGCAGCCTGAAGTCTGCTCTCCCAATATCCAGGGTTGAAGTTTTGGTGGCAGTTTTCCTCCTATTGCCAAAGATTTTAAATTCTACCACTTCATAGTCACTGTGGCCAAGGCGGCCACCAATTGCCACTTCCCCCACGAGACCTTCTCTGTTCACGAGTAACAGATCTAGAAGGGCACCTTTCCTCATCGGCTCCTTTAATAGCCTATCCTTTAGGCCTATCCTATCAGTCTGTGCATATGCCTTTTTTTTGTTTGTTTGTTTTTTCATGTGTGTTTCTTTTCATTTGCTGGTGTTGATTTTTAGATGCCATTTTATTGACTACCATAAGATAGTTTTTAATAAAGTTTTAATTTTGCAGGTTTGTTTTTTTTTTTTAAATTACAGTAAAAATTGTATTATTCCAAAGAATTTTTTATCACTATAAAATATTTAGATGTCAGCATTCACAACTTATTCTGGAGTTTATTAAGTAGCTCACATTTCACTACAGATCTTTTTGATATTCCGATGGTAATATATTTTACACATAAACACTAATTTTATACCTTGACTGTTGTTTCTGGTCTTTGGTTCTTGTATGTGGACAGCTATTAATTCATAACTATCTTTCTTGTTAGTCGTCAGTGTTATAATTTCTTGAAGACTTTTCAGCAAAGGACCTTTAGAAGTTTTGAAAAGCTGTATTTTTAATGGCTATTTCTAAGTTGTTAGATTTGGAATAATTCCAGTCTTTCTCATCTGTATACTATCTGGATATTAAAGAGATATTTGTGTGAGATTGATACCAAGACATCAAGGTGCCCTCTATGTGTTCAAAATATTTTGATTTAACATGAACTAACAAGTTCCTGATGAGTCATATTTTCAAAGGACTTGCATCTTTTAATTTTTCAAACCATGATAATTTCTAGGTGCATAATTACAAAATGTTAGTAAAAGAGAGTATTGAAATATACTGCTTTTAGTTAGAGATTAGGTCTGTTCTGTCAGGTGCTCTACCTGATCCTCTGAGAGTGAATGCTTTTTGTCATGATGTTGTTCAAAGACCATGTAAGTCCCCAATGAATTAATCACTTATTTCTAAAAAATCAGAACAAGAATTCATTAAGTACACCAAGGGCTGAAAATTTCTGGTTTGACCACTGCCCAATGCTAAACCAACATACCAATTTTTGTGTTCCTTCTCTTCAAACTCTGAGTCCTTGACATCCTTCTTTTTCTCATCTAACATGTTACACTTTAAGGTTTATAAAGTCACACAGTTGTCATACTTATAAGGGGTTCAGTATGCGAGAGCTCTATACTTAAAAGAAGATTATAAGAACTGGAAAGGAGATTCAAGCTAAGTCTTCAAGTTTAATGAATAATATAAATCAAATATAGCAGTGTCTCATGACTGTCATCATCAATTACAAGTACAGTGTGAACAGCTAGTATCCTACTCACATAATACATAAGAATGAAGTCTTGATACTATACCAGGATTCTGGAAAATACAATGATCCGTCTGCGTACTGTATGAAGTGCCCTGTAATTTAAAGCATTCTGTTGTAAATATTGTGCAGAATACTTTGCCTCATCAAATACGCAAGCTACCTCTGGGATACACATATGCATACAAATTTTCTAGACACTTACTATATAAGCAGAATAAATTAGTAGATATTCTGGAGGGTTTTACTCCTTGAAAAGTTTAGAAGTATTTGTAATTTTCTTGTAAATTATGTGATTACTGAATTTCCTTGTTTAAGTGGTTCTGCTAATACTTCAGAATAACACTTCAGATATAAATCGTACCTGATTATTTTTCAGTTACAGTGCTTTTTTTTTTTTTTTGTTGGCCCCACTATCTTTTTACCAGCCACAACTTCACATATTTACAATCCTTTATTTTGACATAACATAGCATTTTCAATATATACTATTACTCAATCAGCTTTATTGCTTTTAGAATGTACTTCATATATGTACTACTCTATTTCCAATCTGTTTTTTAACTTTTTTTTTTTTTTTTTTTTGTATCTTGTATAAAGGACACTTTTTTTAACATCTAATAGATCATCCAAAAATAGAAAATTACTGTCTAGTTATATATTTGCATATATGTAGACATGTGGACACACAAATTATATACCTAGAATTAGATGTGATTTAATATTCTGTCAACATTATTATGGTTTAACTTAATAAGCATAAATAGTGTCTAACCTGTTTCCATTAATGTCTCTTTTCAGGAAGAGACTATTGTCATTTCACATAATCTTCCTTTTTTTTTTTTTTTTTTTTTAGAAATAGAAACTTCATTTCAGTGGGGAACATGTAATTTGCATGCTATTTTCCTTGGAAGTCACTAAAGCACCTTCGTTCTTCACTTGTTATTTGTTGTCATAAAAAAAAATATTTTCTCATGGCATTTCAAAATATTAATTCTATCTTTCATATCTCAGTCATAGTATGCAAACATATCAAAAGGTAATGTCCATGGGGAACTAGGTACAGACACAATATTTTACTTCACTACTCTGTGTCTGGACCACCCACAAAGCATCAAAATCAGCCATAGTCTCCTGAGGTTTTTAACTGGGAAAGAGAAATGTCAACTTTCTCTAAATCCAAAATTCAGAAAATACTTATCTTTGCTCTATGAAACCATATATCTACTGATTTGTGGTGTTTGCATATGGCAGCATCAATTTATTTGTCATATAAAATTTTCTGTACTATTCAGATTCATCATGATAAAAGACTTTGCATATTCACACAAGTTAGACTCTGACGTTAGATAAAAAGGAATATCAGACTAACAAATATAACATAAGATTGTATTAAAGCAACAACTCCCTTGTCTGTCCTTCAAACTATCCTTGCTGTCTCTTAGATTTTCCATAGGTTTAGATTTGACTGAGCTGCTGCAGTTGTGTGCACTTCTATTAAACACCTTATTTCTGCAAGTTATTCATTCAGTACTGACCTTTGTAATAAAACTCTTAAGATCAGAAATGCAGCACGTATACTGAAATTACAGAACTGTTATTCGTAACACTTCAGTTATCTTATTCATAGATTTTTAAGGAGCGTAATAGCCCTTAGATGGTCCAGCATGGTTAAACAACACAAAAAATACAGAAATATTAGAAAAAATGAAAGAAAAAATTTTCTTTGAGGATCATAAAATAATATTTTACTTCCATTAAATTTAAATGCAGATGTAAAAGTCTTGAACTTTATAGTCATTATAAATAGGATAAGAATCAATGTAAATATAAAGGAATAGAAATATAAAGAAGTGTCAATATAAAGATAACTGTGAAAAGTTTTAAGGTTGAGTTCTCATAGACTTTTTTTTCATTCCATGGTTAAAAGAATGGCAATTGCATGGTAGAAATAAACTGATTAATTTAGCATAGTCAGTATTCTCAAGATGTTGAATAATAGCCTACTCTAAGCTTCATTAAAATTCTTCTAATGAAGGGGAAAGAGTTGCAGTTCCTTCTACAATTTAAAGGACTTCATTAAAATACTTTACGTGTTATGTAATTTTCTTTTTTTTAAAATCCCTACAAGAAATAATTTTGATAAAAGCATTTATATGTCAATATTCCATCTTCTGAGATTGAGTCTTCTTAATCAGTAACCTGCCCTGAAAAATCAAGGAGAGTAGCATGAGACCAGAATAGAATGTAAAAATATGAAAATATTTCTGGATCAGTGTGAGACTAGACACCAGATGAAACATATGAAAATCCTTGGTTTTGAACTCAGTAATACTGATGACATTTAATCTGTGCCCTTTACATGGCTTGAGCATTCCTCGTATGCACTCTTTCAAGGGGTCTACACACCCAGAATAAATACAAATCATACCAATAGTTCTCTACACTGCACACTAAAAAAAAAAAAAACAAAACCACTGGAAAAGAATGATAATGCAATGTAAAACCAGACTCTTCTTTTTTTTTTTTTTTTTTTTTTTTTTTTTAAGATTCAAGCTATATATTAATGTTTATATGTAAATTTATTTTATAGACATAGCAAGGATTTTTTCATGAGTATTGTAAAAACATGGGGACAAACAGTGTGACAGAACTATGGTCTTTCAAATGTAGTTCTTCAGCTGAAATTGGCTGAGAATTTGAAGAATTATGATCCAGGCAGGTAGTTTATTTTCATCTTGAAACTGATTTACAAGTTCCTGTACATATAGAAAAATACTAATTTAAATTTATTTAAACTTTAAACATTACTCATTTATCACAAAATAGGCAAAACCAAAACACAAAGGTGAACAATGGCCAATTTTCATGGATTCTTTGCACACATTTCAGGTAAGAGAAGAGCTTTGTCTAGAGTTTGGCACATATCTACTCAGAGATTTCATGTTTTCAATTTTGTATTTTGTAGGTGATTTAAAATCACCTCCTTCAACATTGTCTATATAAAATAGGGGGAAATGTTTAAAATTGCTTCTTATAAAGGTGTAGAGATAAAATTGATGACTTTGAGCTCAGTGTGGGGTGAGGAGAAAAGAGCATGCTGAAGTCGAAGCTACCTACCATTTGCAGTTAACTTACAGAATTGTCTGTTTGATAAGAGAGTCACAGTGATTTTGTTTACTTTTTAGATTTTTGGTTTTTCCAGTTAAATAATTTCGAAATAAATTCTATCTACAAGTGACATTTAAGACTCAGAGCACGATCAGCAGTCTAGTTTGATCTGTAGCTCTAATAGTGTAAGAGAAAAAAACCTAGGACTTCCAGGAGAACATTCAAAGCTTCCAGCTTCTTGCCCATGCATTTAGGTGTTTTGACCTGGCACCAGGATTGCTGTAGATTGTCATTACTCACCTGTCAATGCAAGTCATTCTCCTGATTTTGACTTGACACAAGATTTTAAGAATGAAGATGTGTGACAGATAAGCCTTTCTCTGCTTTACATGCTTGGTTATACTGTTCCACCATAGACACTATTACTTTTTTTTTGCCGGAAATTTTCCCCATCTGAAAGTTTCTTGCTCTGTAACTACTGCCACTGTGTAGTCACTGAGGGTGGATGCTTGGTTGCTTTTGCCAGTGCAGTAAGCGCTTACTGGGAGAAGAGATGCTATGTGGTGGTGAAGTCAGGAATTACTCAGATCGAAGGAATCTGTCAGATCATGGCTTCATTCAGTTCCTGCTGCGCAGAAAAGACACTAGTGCTTGTTTTGATATCAGACATTATAGTAAGCTACATGCAAAGTAAGGTATAGTCACTTAGCTGTGTTAATACTATTAATGTAGCATTTTCTCAAGTATAAAAGAATGCTAATTTAACAACCAAACACTCAGAAAAGAAATCAGTTAAACAGGATATAACAGGGTATAAAATTCCAAAGTGTCCATGAGAGTGAAGGAAGACATTCCATTTCAGAAAATCTTCTAGACAAGGTGCTGAAAGGAAGCATGTTGAATGTTACAGGTCTTAGGACCGGCTGAGTGAACTGGGGTTGTTTAGCCTGGAGAAGAGGAGGCTGAGGGGAGACCGTATCACTCTCTACAACTACCTGAGAGGAGGCTGTAGCCAGGTGGGTGTTGGTCTCTTCTCCCAAGTAACAAGCGATACGACAAGAGGAAATGGCCTCAAGTTGCCCTAGGGGAGGTTTAGGTTGGATATTAGGAAAAATTTCTTCATGGAAAGGGTTGTCAATCACTGGAACAGGCTGCCCAGAGAGATGGTGGAGTCACCATCCCTGGAGTATTTAAAAGACATGTAGATGTGATGCTTAGTGGTGGACTTGGCAGTGCTAGGTTAATTGGACTCAATGATCTTAAAGGTCTTTTCCAACCAAAACGATTCTATGATTCTGTGAATGCTGTAAGAAAATAGATGTTTGTCACTGCTAAGAATATAATAAGGTATAAGAGGAGATTTCCTTTTTTATTTATATTCATTTTTCATAATATTTACGTGAAGAAGGAGGAAGAGAGCAGGGAAAGACTGATAAAATTGTGCCAGCAACCAAAATGTCTCAACCGTCTCTGAGAAAAAGACATGTTTACAGCTGAGATTTGTTGCAGCACATTCCCTTGTTCAGCAGACCATACAAGGCTGTAAATATGGAAACAGATAACACAGAAACTGAAGAAAAGCTGCTAGCAGTTTTTGACTTGATGAAAAAATGAAATACTTAGTTTGATTTTTGGTAAAAGAAAAAGAATGTTAATACCAGCTTTCTAGTTTCTGAAAACTGTGACCTGTGATAGCAGTTTCCAAGTGATGTCACAGACTAAAAGGAAAAATGGCATTCAGCTGAACTGCATCGCATCCAAATCTAATCCAGCAGACAACTGCATGATATCAGGGATGCATAGGCACCGTACAGTGGCCAGTTCCAACAGTTTCTGGCAAGAGCTCCTTAATGCTACACTTTTCTGTAGCTTCCTTTTTCAGAAGAAATAATCATAACAATAGCACTATTTAAATATTGCTTCATTTAATCCTGAAAGCTTCTTACTATCAATGTTTCAGCATGTCTGGTACTGTTACACAAACCTACCATGCTCCACAGAAATATCGCAGTACTGACACCTGATGGCAGCTGGACCATTTGCTCCGACTGTGCCATGCCCTGGACTTTTATCTGACTCTGCCGTGGTCGTTTCCTCCTGGTTTCCAGGTGATGCAGCCTGCCAGGAGTGCTGGAAGACATCTGTAGCTGGAGGACTGTGTTAGATTTCAGAGGGGCACAGATCTGTACTCATGCACCCTCAGGTCTGTGCTGTGGTCAGACCTCTGATGCTGGCAGGAAACCATGGGGCCTGTGGGGCAGGTAATTTAGCTGGAACCACCTGTCGTGAGAAGTGGCCTGAGGTCATCACCATTTCTGGTCTCCTGCATCTGCAAAGTGGAAAGACCTAAGTTCACAAATGCCAGTGTCTTGGCCTATAATGTTATAGGTTTTAACAGAGTGCATGCTGTCACTATTCATTAAACACTTCTAAATGTGTCTTTATTTTTAGATCCTTTCAATTCTTGAAATATCTTCATGTTTATTTTTAGCTTGGGTCGTCCAAATGATGAATGGGTGGCCAGGAACAGAAAGGTAGGAACCCCCTAAGCTTTTCTCATTTCAAGGACCAAAGAATTCTTTATTCATTGTCTGTACATGATCTGATCACAACCTGAAAAGTGAGTTAAGTGGAACAGCATTTAATGTCCGAAATTGAGTATAGAACTGTAATTATTTGCATTTGGACAAATTCAGGAGTGCAGCAAAGCCATTACAACTGATTAATATCTGTAAGTAACTGAAAATAGTCATTACTGAGTTGCCCACCATGGGAATACTGGGACAGTTAGAGGGCAACCAGTAAACTTTTTATATAGATTTTGTAATCAATCAATAAAATATTATTAATATTTTCCATAGCCACATGTAGATTAGTAATAATTTTAGCCACTCAAAAATACTTAAATAAACCAAATATGGAGATGCTGAATTTTTAAAGCAAGGCAAATTTTCAGGAGTAAACATTTAATTAGATAAAAAAATGTAGCTAAAGAAAAAGTATGAAAGGATTACAAAAATGTTACCCTCCTCCCTGACAAAAACTCTGTGTTTCCATTCTGAGGCAGCAGCAATTTAAGCTGTTTTAAAACAATTTTTTCTGATTGTGACTCAGATATACTATTTTTGTTTGTGTTTTTTTTCCCCTTTCTTTTTCATTTTCATCTTTATTTTTCATTTTTCTTTTATCTTAATTTCTCTTTTCCTTCTTCTTTCTTCTCTTGCCTGCCTTCTTTCTTTTTACTTTTTTTTTTCTTTTGATTTTTTTTATTTTCTTTTTACTCTGCGGGTGGGGAGTGGGTAGTGGTGGTATTAAAACCAAGGTGTCATTTTTGTGTACCTTATGCCACATTAAATATGACATTGGAAATGTAGTTTTATTTTGGTAGCAGGAAAGATGACCTTTCCCTGATTGCAGGAAATTTACAATGGAATATAAAAAAACCACAAAAAATTCTCAAACTGTATTTTGCAAGGTAGGCTATGACACAGAGTCTCATAAGTATATAGTAAAATTACAAATTTAATAGAAATATAGGAATAACAGCTAATATTTAAAGTGTTACTTGTAAGTTTAAATGATTGTAATATAGTGCAACATTTTTAATACATTCATATAGATATGTGTGTGCACATATACATATACATACACACATATATATAATGAGCATAATTTAAACTTGTATCACTTTCTTCAAGGGAGAGAACATTTCTGAACAGAAGAAGTCAACGGAGATGGAGCAGTACTTCTGGAAATAAACAGTCAGATTTTGAAAATTATGTTGTCACAGTTCTTTTAACAATTATATCCTCTCTTTATGACAACCAGGATCTCCAAACCTACAGTTGTATTTATTACTTACCTTTAAACATTCTATATTTTCTTCTGTTGACAGTTTTTTACTAGAAAAAACCCTCAAAGCTGTTTTTTGCAATCCAGATGGTTATTTTACTCAACTTTTTACTCCGTGCTTGTTTAATTCTTCAAAGTTCTGACTTTCCCTAATGTGTCACAAAGGAGAAAGAATCCCACGTCTTTTGAAAACTTCATCTCAGAAGGGTTTAAATCCTTACTTTATTTTGTCCCTGAGATTAGTACACTCTATAAAAACCGTATCGCTCCTTCTATTATTGTCCCTTTGGGCTTCTGCATGTGGACACTGAAATTTTGTAACGTACAAAGAATCATTTATCAGATTTAAGCACAGAGTAGCTTCCAAACGTTATTATAAAAGAAATAGGGTCACTGCCGTAAACTCTAAGGCCTTATTTGATTTTTCAATAGCTCTATATTTAATTTTATTGTTGAAAATTTCTTACCCATACTTTCTGGTTATTGTAAAGGATAAATGCCTGCCCTCTTGAGGTTGTATTTTTTATTATCTATTGTGCCAATTTTCCTTTTTCTAGCATGGTCATCTGAGAACTTAAATCAAGGAACAGAGTGCCACATTTTTAAGCCTTTTTTTCCCCATCGATCTGAATCCCTTTTTCCCTGCAGTTAAGGAGAGCTGCAGATTATCTATTGGCACTTAAAACCTCCAAAAAGCTCCCAATACATTTATCCTCATTAACGGTTATCTCTATATTCTCATTATTAGAGATAGCCCGCTAGGGATTCCTTCCCTCCAACTGGCAAGTTCAGTGAGAAAAAAAAAGTCAGTTTCATCATTTTTATTCTGAACTGTACTCATTTTATTTATGAATAGTTCCCACAGAAGTCATTTACAAATGGTATTGCCTATAGGACATGTATCCCACTGCTGTTTTTTAGGACTCAAAAGTGACTTAAAGGGATCCTATTTTTACTGCCTTTCCCAGCAATTTTCATATCAAACATTCTCAAAGTACAGGCAAAAAACTATTATTTAAACTGTTTGTCTCCTGCCAGCTCTACTTCAGCTCTAAGAGTTGAGCCACAGTTCCTCTTTATTTATTAGTACTCGCTAGTAATAAAATGTTAACTATTTTACACCACAGTCTATTTGCTAAATTTGTCATGTGCGTGTTTATGGATTTCAAAGTGGTACTAAGGTCCCTATTGTTCATACAGTGTACTTGTATTCTTGTATCCACATCTTTCAAAGATGGATTTTATTCTACTTCTTAAACTTGAAACTATGAGGTAATTTAACAAACAGAAGGAAAGCAAAATAAGGAAAGGTAAGGAAAAAGTCACTTCTGTACTAACCTCTAATTCCAAAGAAAGAAAATGGATGCACTGGCTTGGATGTTCAAGGGACCACAGCTGATGGTGCCTCTCAGCAGATAAGCAGGAGCACAGCCACAGACTGCTAGCCAACATACACTTAGCAGCAGAACACTGAGATCTCTGCCTCTCTCTAAGTTAGGCTTCAATTAATCAGTAAGTTCAAATGTTATCGAGGTGTGAGAATGGGAGGGGGCAGGCAGCCTGTGTTGACTATGTTACTAGATAGGTCTTATTTTCATCCAAAATCAGGTTCTTGAAACACTGAAAGAATTCGTTGTTCCAGTGAAAATAATGAATAAGACAATCTTCCCCAATAGGTGAATGTCCTTGAATTCAAGAAAATGCTTCTCCATTGCACAGAGATATAGCAAAGAGGAGGAAATCTATTCATGCCTACTGGAGGAATATGACTTATTCTCAGTCTCCTACAAGCATTTTGTCACCTGGATGTCTCTTAGAAGTCCAGTGAAAGAAAGTAAAATTACTTAGAAAGAAAGTAAAATTACTACCATTCTTGTTCAAAATCTGTAGTAATGGACTCTTTGGCAAGACAGTGGCACATTTTGAAAATAGAGGAAATAGTTGGAGATAGATAATCTTTTCTTAACCAAGGAGATAGAGGATGATATCATAAACTTTGTTTCCATAAGGATATAAGGCTAAGCTTCCTCCATGTTTCACTGATCAGACGTTTCACGTTCATTTGGGAGATGATTAAAACCAACCAACCAAATGAATAAACAACAACCAACCAACCAACCAACCAAAAAACCCCTCTGTGCTTGCTATATCCTCTACCTCTGCCTGTAACATTTTCTATAATCAACCATGAGAATAGGTAGCTAGCACTCTGTATTTAAGTCTGGGGGGAAAAAAAAAAAAGAAAAAAATCTTTAAGCTATGTAAACAATGCCTTTACCTTTTTTTTTTTTTTTCTTTCTGTCTTCTTAGGACTTTGTTTTGGTTTCTAGGATATTTTTCTTTTCTCTGAAATTAATCCCTCACCTTCCTTGTACAACTGCTAAATCTATCTAGTCTCAGTTGCAGTAGATTACCTCCTGACAGCAGAATTTCATTGAGCTGGCTCTGAAAGCTCCTACAGAGATAGAACAGAAAAGATCAGTTTGACTAAAAGAGATCTCTTGTCAGGTTACTAGCTGGAGAAAGGAATACCTCATGGCTTCAGAGAGCTCTACAGGGGCCACTGAATGCTCTATAAAACCCACACTTCTGCTCTGAAGAATTTGCAGTTACTAAATCAAGGTCAAATTCAACATCAAATTTAAACTCATAAATTTATGTGTCTACACATAAGTTCCCACATGTGCACTAGGCATCTAAGCTCCTATTATAGTTGTTGCAGATCTATTTTCCAATGTTTTGAGCTTGTTTTGGGCAATGGAAATAAGCAATCCATTGGCAAGACTATATTGTAGATACCCTTCAGAGCCATTACACATAGGATATAACTTCTTATAGCCCCCAGTAACAACATGTTGACCATTTTGTTAGAACTGTAATAGTTTATGCTTTTAGTTCTGGAGTTCAATTCCTATTATGTCAGCCAAGAAAGCAGCTGCCATATCTGTATTAAATAATATGCTTCCCGAATTTGGGATGCAAGCTAAAATTCAGCAAAATTACCGATACAATCCTGTGTAACCAAATTTAATCTAACAGAAACTCACAGTTTACAGAAAAGGCAATCAAATATTAGCAAACTTTCTGATTAACTGTTCATTTAAGTATCCTAAAATTTCTAATCTGGATATAGGAGGGGAGTATATTATATTTAATTCTAAAGTATAGTGTTTATCAAACAGACTAAAATGTATTAGGAAGGTTAAGGTCTCTAGTCACTAAATTCACTGTTGGAGTATTCTCTGTTAAATGGGGATAACCATTAACATTTTTGTGAGATTATTCAATCTCAGTCAACTTCAATCTTGACATTGTGAGATTCATCCAGCCTTAATCAAAGAAGTCTTTACGCTATGCAAGACCGTAGTCTAGTATAAAACCAGTATTTTTCAAGGAGGACACAGCATAGGATTACCTCAGGCATTTACAGACACAAGTTATCTTAATGGAGCTAAAATAGTCTATGATATAGTCAGAAAAAGAATACCAAACATTTAGCAAGATTTATGAAATTAAAGAAGCCTGTACATATGCTTAATCATTATACAATATATATTATTTGCACATATCTTTACAATGTTTTACCTATAAAAGTTTTACCAATGGATGTGTTTAATATTATTTTATAATCAGCAATTAAACAAAACAATCACTTCTTGATAACAGTCTACAGTATTTCACATTGAATTCTAATTACGCAGTTAGAATACCACTGACTGTTTTATGAGACTGTAATTTTGTAACAGAATGGATAAACTATAAGACTAAGGGACAAATAGGACCACATGATGAAGGGATAAAAATTATTTCCTCATAAAACAATGCAGAGGAATTGGTGTCTCTACTACACTGAGAGGCTGTATCTTTTAATAAAGTATATCCCTGACAATGCTGGGTCCTTTGTTTCTGCTTCCATAATAAGATGACCTACATATATCCTGTCTCTTCTTTGGTGCAAATGTGGGGCAGTTATCAGGACACCGTGTTCTGTATTCCTGCTATCTGAAAAAGGAGCCTAAGATCCTGCACACTTGTTTGACTTCTTCCCCACTAGTATCAATTTGTTCAATAACAGATATTTTTTCTTTCAAACCTAAACAAATAGCACTACAGTTCAGCCATCCACTAATCATGATTTTGGTTTCCTTTAGGCTAAATAATAAACAGAACTAATGCTGCTCATCACCTAGGCAATTATTTTAAAACATTAAGATCATTTATATAATATATGTTATGCTGCTGCAATTAAAAAAAAAAAAAAGAAAAAAGAAAAAAAGGTGGAGAACTAAAAAAAAAAGAAGAAGAGAGAAACCTAGTCTTTCAATGTGTCATTTGCACTCTGAAGAACTGTGGGATTCAGGACATACCTCTGTATTTCCTTCTTTGGCTGTTGCCGATGGTACCTTTTTATCTATAGCAGCATTCTTAAGAAATAAAGCATCTTATTTTCAAATATTTTTATCTTCTCATATCTTAGAATGTACTGAAAGCTCAGTTTCTGCTTACATTCTGGCTTCTGTTCAACAAAAAGTGTTACAAGATGCTGTATGGGTGCATTGAAGATCCAGGGATAAAAATGCTTTGACTGGCTGGGTGTTCAAGCAAACATAAATGTTTATTAGATTGTCCTGGTTTCAGCAGGGATAGAGTTAATTTTCTTCCTAGCAGCTGGTATAGTGCTGTGTTTTGGATTTAGGATGAAAATAATGTTGATAACACACTGATGTTTTAGCTGTTGCCAACCAGCCAAGGACTTTTCAGCTCCTCATACTGCCCTGACAACGAGAAGGTGGGGGGCGCCCGAGAAGCTGGGAGGGGGCACACCCGGGACAGCTGACCCAAACTGGCCAAATGGATATTCCATACGATATGACTTCATGCTCCATATATAATTGGGGGGTGGGCCAGGAGGTGGGGCATCTTGGGGTCTCACAGAACATTAACTTTGGGTGGTGAGAAATTTTGCTTTTCATCACTTGTTTTGTATATTATTATTATTGTTGTTGTTATTATTACTATCTTCTTTTTTCTGTCCTATTAAACTGTCTTTATCTCAACCCATGAATTTTTTTGTTTTGCTTTGTTTTTTTTATTTTATTTTCAATTCTCTCCCTCATCCCACTGGAGTGAGCAAATGGCTGTGTGGTTGTTTTTATTGCCTGCCGGGTTAAACCATGACAGAGATGCAATGCTGTTTTATAGCAGAAGTGAATGAATTTTTCAGGAAAATCTATGAACAAAAGTTCTGATTATTAAAAATGTTTTGATAACTCTACTCCCTCCCATTAGGTAGGTAGTAAAAGTCTGAGGAGTAAAATCCACATAAATAAGAAAGATTTGGAGCTTTATTTGCAATCATAAGTTCACATTTTCTGAAGATCATCTGCAGAAAATATTTTTACATGACATTTCCTAACCTTTTTGTTTTCTGTGTTTAAAGGAGAAAATTATAGGTGATATTATTGCTTTTAACTAGCTGCAAACCTCAAACTTCAGAAAACTATCAAAATACTTGAAGGCAGGGTTTGTAGAGTTCATATGGGATTCACCTTGCTCTGTGTTTGTGGGTATTTTTTCCCTCTAAAAATCTGCAGAGTGTTTTGACCAGGCATTTGAGAATATCTGTGCGTAGGTAACTCTCTTCAACAAGGTTCCTATTTCTGCTATAAAGCATACAAGAATCATATCACTTCTGAACCGCTCTGCAGACTCTCCTACTCCTAATGTACCTTTCAAGTTCCACAGGGACTGAATGAAAAATCAATGGGTGTTTATAACTAAATTAAAAACAATGAAAGGCCCCCAGAGAATGCAATCTGGTATAATTACAGCAGTGAAATGTAATTCTTAATCAACATGATTAAGCATAAAACAGATAAAACAAGGACTGTTCATTTCATGCCAACTTCTCAGTGCTTGGAAATAGACGGGCTATTACAAAGGTATTTCATTACTTTTATATGTTACTGTCATGAATGAGAGACTGATTATTCTGAAAAAAACCCAAAACCCAACTGTGTAACCTGTTTGTAACTAAGCAAGACAACACAACTTTCTTTTAGAACATTGCGCAAAAATGCAAGTTTGTTTCTGTATGCGTACAATACCGGAGGAGGTGACTGTAAACAGGGTCAATGGTCCTAGATTGTCAATAATTTAAAGTTCTCAGATGCTCAAAGTACCACTTGAGTATAACTCATATGCCAAACGCATACCTCCTAACACAGGGCAGGTAAGGAAGTAACTTACATGTAATTAGCAACTGAAGGTCTAGTCTTTCTACACAGTTTTACTTGCATGAATAAAAGACTTATATTTATTAGTCTGTAACATGTTACCCTCCCCATCTAATGTCAAAGAAATTATTTCATTAATTTAGAAATTTTATATTTATTTATAAATAATTGTACTTATTCTGTAAACGTTTCTTGGAGGTGTGGGATGGTTGGTTGGTTTGGTTTGTCTTGGTTTAGGTTTTTACTTCAGGCTTAGGTAAAGACCAGCTTGCTTGAAATCTAAGGAAAACCTGCCACATTTGAGACAATGCAGCAGAGAAAAGAGAAACAAGAATATTTTCACCTTCACTGATTCTTTTTTTTTTTTTTTTTCCTGGTGAAATCAGAAGAGATGACTCTGAAAATATGTCTTACAGATAGAAGCTCAAAATCCATTAATCACTCATATCCCATCAAGCTTAATACTGTTTCTACACGATTACAAGTCTGAGCTGACAAATCATTGTTTCACAAACTGTCAATAGCAGCTTGACTCACCAATCAACTGAGCACTGAGCAAAATTCCTTTTTAACTTGAAAATTGTGTAAAGGAGGGAGGAGAAGATGAATATAAAATGAAGGCATGACATATCTAGTATGAAGATTTGCCTTAATACTGTCGGATAGAAAACTATGATAATTGTCTCTAAATCTATTTAAGTACCTAGCTCATTGTCCACCTTCAGCTACCAAACATCTATTTCTGTGTTACCTCATACACATCTATCATATGTTCAAATGTTCTATTTCTTTCCATAGCTGTACATGGGACATCCTGTCTCAGGAATAAAAAGGGATGGTGATTTCCCAGTGTATGTGCCAGACAGTGAATTCAATATGCTTTTCAGAGCATCATCTAGTGACTTAACCACTCTGAAATGCATGATTAAAAAAGATCAGATTATGAAGCTATGTATGAGACAAATCACATTTCTGAAAACATTTAATTAGAGAGTTCCATCAGAAAGCAAGCAAACAAAAAAGCCCAAATTTAATAAGGGGAAAAAGTTGCTCACATATTTTGCAATCCAGGAACAGCTATGGAAATCTCTTCACTTAAGACATGTATTTAAAGTTATTGACAGCATTTTCCCAGATGATATAATTTACATTTACAAGGCACATAAATAAGTATTGTCTTAATCTTCCCTTCTCATGAATCTTAAGAATATTTGCAGAGTCAGGGTTGCTTACAACAGTTTCTAAACAAAAGGAAAGCTCAGAAGACAGCTGATAGGAAGTTGTTATTTCATTTGTAAGCAAGAATAGGTTGAGTATATATAATTTTTTTTTTTTTTTTTTTTAGAATTTTCTAGTTTCAATAAAAAAATAAAGCATTAGAGCAAACAAAATCCAGGTTTCCTATTTTTAATATTAAATGCTACGAAAATGTACAAAATGTTTCCTTTATACTTGTAACTGAAAATGCTCATTACATTCAATCTATTCTAGGTAGAAGAAATGCAGATGCATTGTAGACCAATACTGTAAATGGTATATCACTAGATGAGATACAATCTTCAAGAACCTGATACTAATGTCAAATTCAGACTAGAAAATAAATTGTGGTATTTCAAATTTTTTTCCAGAATTTAGTAAAAAGTAGTAATTTATTAAAGGGGCATGACATTAGTCATTTAATGGTTACTATAGAACTTAAAAACCCCTAGATTATAAAAAAAGCTATACTATTAAACCTAATGAGGTTATTGGAGATTAAAGTTCATCCTATTAAATTAAGAATTGCTCATTAAAATGAAAATTAATGATTGCTGGGTATATACGATTATGGTTTATATTTCCAATATGAAACTAAATACCTATCATGTCAGTAATAGATTGGCATTCTAAAAGGTCTCAGTTTCCAAATGCTGGAAGTCTAATGGTTCCATAAAGATCTAGGGGAAAATGGGAATCCAAGCAGAACTTATTATAATATTATCCAGGAAAACTTTATGAAATAATTCTAATGAAGTCACACATATCCCTGGCTAAGAAGGGAAGTTGATCCACAAATCTTATTAGATATACAGTCTGAATGATGACTCTTTTACTTTATTTCTAAGTCTGTACTTATGTTCTACATTCTCAGAGACAAGAAATTAAAAACTCTAAAAAATTAAACCAAACCAAAAATAAGTAAAACAAATAGGAAACTTCAAAACCACAGAATTTTCTATACAGTTAGGAAGAACAAGTTAAAAACTTAAACTTTTTAATTGTGTTTGAGTTGAAGCTACTCGCTTGGTGAGTTGCATATGAACTGTACTTATGGCTAAAGAATTAAATGGGTGCAAAAGCTCAGTCTGCTACAGTTTCATATACACATGAATGACCCTTGGTTTTCTCCTTGTATCATTCACCCTGTTTTATTTCCTTCCAGCTGTGGGCTGCAGATCATATTTATGATCTTTAATATATGCTACATGATATATAGTATTTATGCTAAATGATATAAATATGATATTTATAAAGCACATATATCTCAATGGAAATTTAATTTCAGAAATATTAATATTTCTGGGCTTATACAGCTTACTGCATAATTTTCTGTGTCATGGTTTTCTAGAGAAAATTTCTTTTTCCTTATACATGTATAAGGCAAGCAAAGCTAGATACAGATTTTTGTGTTCTGCGGTTTTATGGGTGTCAATAACATTTGACAAGCTGTATTGTATGAGATTTGGGAGTTTACCCTGTGTTTTATGAACAATTCATTTAAAGTGAATAATAATGAAATGACAGTTCTCATAGTTTCCCTAGTCTTTCAGTTTCCCACTGATTGTGCATGAAATATGAACTAAATGTACATTTCCTTGAACTTGGATTTCTAAATCCAGCGACCTTCTTTAAACATTTAATACTGCTAAATTCCTATTACATTTTCAAATGCATATAAACAAAAAAGGGAGTTTTAATAAAAAACCTGCATACATCCTGATAAACAGGAATAGATGTTTTTGTTTCACTTAATTTTCAGTGTTTATTTTCCAGCACTGTTTTATTCTAAAGTATCTTTGCAGCTGAGATGCATGAATTTCAGATGTTTTATAGTATGCTCTTAAGTATGATGTCTTAAATTCTTACATAAAACCAGAAATTAATTTAAAAAACAACTCACACACAATTACAGTCCAGTCATGTTTTTGTCAGTTGTCTCAAATGAACTAGATTTGGTCTAATTCAGGATCAATCCTCCTCAGCTTCTCTCCCCTGCCTTTCTGCAGAGCTACTGTCTTCCAATTCACAGTAAGTCCTTTTCTTTTCCAGCCAAATAAGCTCTTGATCTCTTTCTTTCAGTTTGTGATATACTGTTTTCTGTTTATCATTTAGAAGCCTTTGTGGGGCCACTTGCCTGTTTTCTAAACTGCTTTCTCTCCATTTCACGTTATCATACTTTAATTGTTCTTTCTAACTTGCAGAAGGACTCTTCCCTGACACGTTGAATTCTTGTTGAAGTTGGAAGACCACTAGAAGGCTACATGAAGTTAAAGATGGATTGATGTAGTAGAATTTATGCAAAAGGCTACTTCCCCTCTATATACAAAATAATTAAATTGATTTGGATTCTAACTACGTAATTAGAAAAATTGAGAACTTGAAACACTCTTGATCAAAAAAGAGGAAGGGAAGGAATTATTTTCTTTGGTTGTTATGACACAACCATGTAGAAATTTTTGTTTATTAAAATTATTTGGGTTTAGATGCACTGTCAAGGACTAATAGAGAGGGTTTAGGAACAGAGTTTTATGCATGTAAGTATCCCTTGCTTTTGATTAACTGTACATTAAGCAAGGACAAACTTGTACATTAAGTATTAATTTTAACATGTCTATAGGACTTCGCTATCAAAATTTCCATTAGGGAAGTGTATGTGCAATTATACATAGCTAGATAATATACATTCAAATATACATACACACACATACATTTTCTATACCTAGGAAGCACTGAGTCTTAAAGCTGATGTTGCTTTAATTTAAACAATTAAAGCCTGAAAAATTGCATTATTTGTTAATGCACAGAGGAAATAAGGAACAACTTCTCACTGAAAATTCTGAAAATATCATCGTACTTAACGAGGCACTGTCAAACTGAAATATAGCCAATTTTCAAAAAAAATCTATAAAAACTAATTTCAGGTATTGTATATGCTAGTTAATCTCTCCTTCACCTTTTGTGATTTTAGAGTGATGATTTCCAACTAAAATAATACTTCTTATATGAAAGAAACGGAGAAACAGAGGAGTCTGTCTAGCAGACATAGCACAAGAAAGTGAAAGTGACTGTAGATAAAGTGCTATGAAATGCATAGAGTAAACACACTGAAAGAAATTAGATTATCCTCTGGTCTCCTTTCTTTATAGAAATATGGTCTGCTTCTTGTAAGTTATAACAAGAGCAAGCACAACATTTTCAAACAGAAGTAATTTTTGAGATGATAGTATTCCTTAAGACACTGATCTATTTGATTATATTATCTAACCCAGAAAAGCAATCTGCCACTGCTTCAGAATTGCAGATGAAAAATATCAACGCTAGAAAATAAGAATGGACTCAGGAATAATAATAATAAAAACCAAAACCAAACCCAAAACATAACCTATTTTCCTAAGCGGAGAAACCCACAGGAGGCCAGAAAAACTGCTTTGCAGCACAGAAAATACATATATACCTCACTTCATCCTCCTAGCAAGAGAAACCAACTACAATCAAAGAAGTAATCAACCTTTTCTTCTTTCACAAAGAGAATTAGCAGGGACTATTTTATAAAAAATATTTTAACATTTTAAAGTATTTTTAATATCTGAAAATATTTTAGAATTTAAAAAAAAATAAACAACAAAGTGCAATTGAAAAAGTACAGTTAGGCAAATGAGTAATTAAAAGCAAAAAACAATGCTTTCTTTCAAGCCTTTAATTTCCAGAACCAGACTCTGTCTGTCTACGCAACCACAATTACTTGTACAGAAAATCAGAATTATCAGTTCTTTTAGTGGAAGTTATGTCAGCCTCATTTGCTGTCATGAAACAGAATCATCAGAAAATAAGGTCATCGAGAACTGAAAACAAGTTTGCTTTCTTCCTGACTTCACTGTTAACTCTTAGGTGCTGAAGCAATGTGTGAGCAACGCTAGAAAAATGAGGCAAACAAGAACCCAAAGTTTAAGAAGCTGAGGGAAAGGAAGGAACTTTGCAATATGTGGCACAGCAAGTTGAACAACAGCTATGGATAAACATGCATGCTTCTAAAGCAGACACACACACACAGAAAAAAAAAAAAAAGTGGAAATTTTCTGGAAATATGGAAAAATCTTAATAGTACAAGATAGTAAATTTACTATGAGAAAATTACATTTTTTAGTATCTTCTAACACATGGAACTTGGGGGGGGGGGGGGCATGGATACATGAAGTGATAGCACCTGTAAGCCATAAGAAAAAAAATAGAGCAAATAGAATACCATTTTTGCAAGATAGCTAGTTAACTTACATTCTGAGAGTTTGAGAATTAAAGTAAAAAACCTTGTTCTCTTACAAACAGTGTAGATATCTTATCCTTGGCTATGCATGCAGCTTCATTTCCTAAAAGGTGCGATAGAATCAGAAAAAAAAAAAAAAAAAAAAAAGAAAATTTATCTTCATTTAGGGATATTGCCTAACTTGCAAAATCTTTTTTTTTTTTTATCTCTCCCTCTCCCCCCCCCCAGTTAACTACATTTTAGCAGTGCTTATAACCTTATTATTTAAATTATAATATAAGGGACAAGTTCTATTTCTTGCTTTTTCTCAGCCTCTTGTAATTTAGGGAGTCATTCAATTCTTCTAAATCTCTGAAATGTGGGATTGATATTTACGTCACCTGTTAGCATATTCCAACAGGGAAATAGATTACAAGAGGACTAGACAGCATTACAGGTAGATAGATTAGAGGTAGCCTGTATTCCTTCAGGTAGACCTGAAGAATTTCACATTAACTCTATAAAATTACCACAGCATGCTATACTACACTTTTGTTTTATGACCATCTTTTTAAGCACATTTAGACAGTGGTTCTGTGGAACCCACATACCTGACTGGGGTGCCTAGGCAGTCTGACAGTATTATTTGTAAACAACAGCAACAGCTGAGGACCAAGCTATCTTGCTTTATATGTCTACATCTTCTACTGCTCTGAACTGTGAGTAATAACCAGGCTTACTGATGTTGTGAATGTATTACCATTAAGCAAGGGAAATGAGAAAGGGAAAGGCATACAAAAAACCAAACCAAACCAAACCAAAATGTGTTCTGTATATTGGAAAACCAGAGCATAGCACAATACGCTATGGCTATTTTCTCTGAACTCTCTGAGTACTGCATTTTCCATCCGAAATATTTATAACTTCAGAACCATGCTCCTTTCACCTTCATTAGGGGATTCTGCAAAGGTTTAGTATACATTGGGGACCATTTAATTTTTTTTTCAGAAAAATCCGTCTGGGATTTTCATCAAAGCAAGTTTGTGTCATTTCTCAACAGGATGTGTCTGTGGTCAAATTTGTGTTGCAAAATAAGGAAGCCTAAACATAAGAAGCAATGAAATTCCAAACCAGTATCAAAAATATTGCTTAGAGTTGTCAGTGGTTTGTCACTAGTTTCCTCCATTTGAATTTACAAGGAACAGGATAATCTAAAATAAAATAATCTTCCATCAGATAAACATCCCCTAAACTATAAATAAATAAATAAACCCCACTGTAAGAAAAACTTTAGGTAGTAAGGCGTATTTTACAGTGTCATATCTTTAGTGCTTGCAGAAACTTATCAAATGACTAAGATATTATTTTATGAAGAACACATTAATACATGTAGTCTAGTGGAACAGGAAAGGTCAGAGATTTTTTTCAATTATTTATTATTAGTCTCAAGGATTAACATGAGCAGACCTAGCAAAGTCATAGGAAAAACTCAGAATTGCAGGGTGACTGACAGGTGTTTGAATCACTATGAAGTTTGAATCTTAATATCTGTTTTTTCTAGCAGCTTTACCATGGTTCATATGCAGACAAGAAATCTGATGCCCTTTGAATGTGACATCAAGTATCACAGGAAGCAAGTTGTCGTTTCATCAGTTCTCTTCATATCTCTGTTGGATGTTTGGTAATGGACTGAGATCCCCACAACGACAGCAGTAGGGGAAGATGGCAATCTCCAGATCTCAATCCAGAGAATTTTTCAACTTATTTGAGCAGAGTTTGAAACACTTACTGTGCACAGTCTTCTGGAGACACTGGGGAAAGCAGATGTCTTCTGACAACTTCAGGCATTGAAGAACTTCACTAACAACAGTGATCCGCATGCTGAAGAAAAGCTTAAAAAAGTAGCAAGATAGAAAAATGAAGTAGAAGTTGATTGAAACCATGTTAAAAGCAAGTAAAGCACTTTTTAAGAAAAAAAAAAGTATAACTGTTAACTAGAAGCATGGCATTTTCTAGAATGGAGGCAGGAAGATTTTCTCAATTCTGTTAGAAATCTAACACTTATGCAGTGAAGTATCTTAGTCTAGATGTAGATTGCAAGGCAACTAGAAGTTATGTGCTCCATTCTCAAAGCTGAGATATTTAGTTGTTTTGGAAGACTAGTCTCGAAATACTTTTTGACTAAGATTCTTCCATCTATCTATATCAGAGTAATATATCCACCTTGACATATCCTGAGATGTTGGCTGAGAAGAGTAGTACTATTTCCTTTTTATAAATGATAAACAGGGTAGAGATTCATGTGATTTCTATCTATATATGTGTATATAGATATGTCTGTTGCTCAGTATATCTAGAAATTTAACTGAGTATTGAAGTGTCAGTTATTTAACACGGAAAAATCACATTTGAAAAATGGAATAATGGATTTTCAGAGACATCCATGAAATAAGTCACAGTCTTCACTGTCCTGACCATTAATTCTGTTACCATTACCACAAAATAAAATAAAATTCTCTGTCTTGAAAAATCAGTATTTTTCATCTTCTCTAATGTGTACAAAACAGATTTTTAAGCCCTCATATTGAAATTTCTATTATTTTTTTCTGAAGGAAAATTTTCAGTTTTAGTCTGAACATACTACTGTTTACAATAACTCTTCATAGTAAATGGATGCTCAAAAAGTCAAAGGTTAGGCATTTATTAAATCAGACTAAAATAAAAATGAACATTACTTGGTTTTGTTGGGGTTTTTTTGTTGTTTGTTTGTTTGTTTGCTTTTTCCCCCCCAATGTGTTGGCTGTGTTATATTTAAAGCTTAAAATGATTTTTTATACTTGGGATAAGCTAGGAAGAAGGAAAAATATGAAGAACCTGGTTAAAGTACTTACTGTGTAAGAAGCACTGCAGTAATACTAGCTTTGAATTTTAAGCATATGAGTAAACTTATCTACAGTGGCCAAATAGCATATCCCATTAATCACTACAAAAAGAGCAATAAACACCTTTAAAACGGTCTTTTCATATACATGTTTTGGATGGACAGATGCAGATGCTGCTGTGGTCTAGCTATTTTAACTTGTTTGCTACTTATTCATACACAATTACAGGTAATTTATAAAATTATTTGAGAGATTAAAAAGTAAATAATCAGAACTTTGTTAGGACTTGGCAATATTTCTGTAGATTTCCATGAATTTTAAGAGCCATCAGAGTGGCCACTTGGTGACAGAGTTGGAAAAGAGCTAGCCAGAATCAATGGGACATGAGGAGCTTAGGGTAGGAGTTTCCAAGAAGCCCTCACCTCGCGTTAGCATAGTGTGGCAGCAGCACCTGAGTACCCTGGGATCTCTGAAGGAGAGATCCAATAAAGGAGAACAATAATCTGTGAGCCATTAAATCCAGGCAAAATGCAGAAAGCTTAGAGCCAAACTACTCAGAATACAATCAGAATTACTCTCAAGACATCACGTGTATGTCCAAGGTAACATTAGCTACCATGACTATGAGATGTTGGCTGCTCCCTAGTTTGCCACCATATTTATACTGGCTGTAAGAGCATGTCTTACATACAATATGCTATATAAAATTGAAGACTGAGACAGTGTTTCATATAGGGACTAGTAAAGTAAATGGGATTGTGAAAAAATAAGGAGTGAGAAGTTTATAAACTGCACATGAAAATGAGTATTCAGTATTCACTCTGCCTTTAAATACAGCATACTCCCTGCTGAAACAGCTCCCATTTTGTGTTTCGGTTAGGAAGCAGCATGTTACAATTCTTCTTGTGCTCTTTTTTATGTTTGTTTTGTTTATTAGTTTCCCTCAATCTAGAATAAAAGTAGATCAGCGTAAAAAAAAAAAAAAAAAAATGAGGTTTGCTCTACAAGTATAGCAACAAAACCATGACAAAGAGATTGATGCTTCTATTAAAGAAATAAGTGAGGGAAATCATATCTTAGTTTTGCTAATGCTGTGCTTGCTGTTCTCATTCTAAATACTTCACAGTACAATTTTGGGTTTGAATCAAAAAAAGGAAAAAAACAATTAACCCCTTCATCTGGCAGTGGAAATTTAAAGCCACAAGCAGCCAAATAATCATGTAGATTTGAAGATCATAAAGAAAAGAGTAAAGTATTCATGTCAACACCCAGACTCCCAACAGACTATAGCTTCAAGGTTTAGACCCTTTCCATGCGATTACCTGACAGCCTCTTTGAGACACTGCAGAGGATAAAAATGGCTTGTGGGGTTTGTTTGGTTTTTTTTCAGTAAAGACAACCAACAAGCCATCTTCTTATACTGGTTGCCACACAGAGAACTGCAGCATCTGTCATAATGAACAAGTGGGAAGATTCTGGGTATCAAAAATTTTTAAAACTATTGATAAATACATAAGGAAAACATCAGTGGTACAGTTTAGATAGTTGGTTACAGATATTCCTCCTCTTCTTGCCACTGCTTCAGTTTTGCAACAGCCAGTCAAATGAAATCATTGAAACTAGCATTCACTTGCAGAAACACAGAGTAAAGCTCTCCAGTGAAAACCTTTTAACATTTACCTTTTGCTACTTAAACTCCTCTAAAACAATGTACTTTTAACAGATTCTGAATCTGAAATGAATGTGTCAAATGAGTCTGAAAAGTACAAGAAGAAAAAAACCAACCAAACAAAAAACCAAAACCCCACTCCTAACAAAAAGTAAACCTTGTTGCAATTTTACAAAATAAACCAGGGCTGAGGGTGAGTCATGAGAAGGGAAGCAAAACTAAATTAATGTGCAAGTAAGCATTCATTTGTTACTGTCAGTGTAGTCCCTCTACCCCTTAGAGTGTAGGAACCTGAGACTGAAGGTCAATGTAAGTGAACAAAGCTGCACCGTGCCCATGGTTTACAATTTGAGGATCAGTAAAACTGTTGGTCTGATCAGACTGCCTAACTGAGTAGTTTTCCAAGTTTATATATAGTCATGGTGCTCTTTTGAACTGATTCAGTGCTTAAGCACCAATACTGGTAAGGTCAGGCAAGCAGACAATGTTCAAACATATTTCTTGCTCTGCTGTGTCCCCTGTCAGTCTAAGAATGAGGAATTACAGGGCATGTGAATTAATTGCCTTATATCTGTAGAAAGCTTACATGAGTGCTGTGTGTTCATACAAGTGTCTCTCAATCATTTTGCTTTGCTCACGCGTCAAAGCCAGGTTTCCACTCTAGGCTCATGGACTCCAATCAAAATTACTTTCAGATAGGGTAGCACCTTATGGCTCAGGAATGTTATTTCCAAACCAAATTTAAAATACTGCAGCCTGGAGTTTTTTTACTTTTGGGATGTTCCTATGAATATTTATTCTAGGTTTTTGGAAAAATCTAAACTATATAAGATAAGGTGCAGGGCACTAGATGAGCATTTAAGGGACCTGTATCTGTTTCTGTCTTCATGGCTTGGCATCTGTAGAAAGTCTTCCCCCCCTCCTCCCACCCTCCGTCTTTTCTATTTTTTCTGCAAACTTCCAAAGGCTACAATGTGACTTCCTGTGTGTATGAGCATTCTTCATTATAATAGGAGTGCTGTTATGTTGTTTTAATTACTATTATATAAGCATGTTTTGGAGTACTGGTAAATAATACCAATAGAAAAAATGCTTAATAAATGATGACTGCTGAATAATATAAATATGAAGTATGTATACATCAGTCATACAAACATACAAGTTGATGTTTAGAAGAAACAAAACTCACGGGTTGGAACCAATAAAGGACGACAGTCATTTCTATCAGTCTTCAGAAAAAAAAGTATAGCCTCTAAAGCACTCTTCCAGGAAAAGTATCCAAGAGAATTTTCTCAGGGAGTGAATCCAGGTTCCTGATTCTTTATGAGCCATGGCCAAAGGCAGTAATTTTTAAAAGCAAACTGAACTGTGAATCTGCAATAAACCAGAGTAATCTGTAAACCATTTTATCATCAAAAAAGATAAATGGGGATAAACAAGTATTGCAATTATCATGTCTCAAAAGACTTGTCCCTTGTTGTTATTAACACTAATGTCTAAAGATTGGTATTAGATGGTAAATGACCAAGCTGAACCTGATCTGAACCATTTCACGTTTTTTTGTATTTTCCACATGCGGGTTATAGAAAGCACCTCCACCAGATGTTCTCAATTTCTGCTGCATTGTAATGATTTTAAAAGCCCATAAACCCATGAAAGAATTGCTGGAATTAAATTATTGTTCTTCACTGACAATAAAATCAGAATTTTCAACTTAATTAAACCTTTTTTTTTTCATTCTTTCTTCCCCCCCCCAGATTAGTCTTGTGGAATATCAAACACACGCATAAACTAAAACCCAGTAAACATTCAATACATATTTCATTTGGAAATAATGAATTGTAAAAATTTCTGGTCACAATATTTGCTAGATGTTGAAACATTGAATAGCATTTTTGTAAGAAAACACACCCACCCCCCAAAACTGTGTTTCTATCTGTCATGAATTATAGTAATGTCACTGGAAACACACTGGAAACTTGATGCTTGTCTATTCTCTCCATTACTATCAATATCCATCAAGTCAGAGAAGTTATTTTATTATGCAAAAATCAGTGTCTTATGAAGCAGCGTTAGGTCCACACAGGATTAAATGAGGTTGATGAACACCAATAAAACTTAGAAATAATACAGACAGGGGAAAGGGTATAGCCATTTTCACAACTGATTTAAGTTCTACGTCTTAATTGTACTTCTGGTCACCAAAATCCACTTCTGTGTAGTGGGTTTGGAACGTTCTAGATGGGAATCACTCCTTAATGCCTATGCTGACAGTGTGATTATAAGCATCTTATTTTAGGAATAGTTCCTCCTAGCCCTGCATAAATCCCTATCTGTTCGTCTGTCTTACTATCTATCTCATTTTATCACATAAGTGATAATCACAAGGCTTCCCACTGCACTTAGTATTAATAAACCCACTCGACAGTGTCTGAAATAAATGAGATGATAAATAGACCTGAAACCTTAACTAACCTGCCAGGACTTTAGAGTAAACATGTAGCTCAAAGGTGGGGGGCATGGAAACTGCACTGGATTGCAGAACTTGGTATCACTTCTCAGCTGTGCCCTGGCAACACCTCAGGGCAAGACTAAAGCATCTACTGCCATGGCCTTTCATCTGCATGCCTTGGAAAGAGAATAAAGGGGGGGCAATCCAGATCTAACAGCAAACTGGCACATGCCAGATGACTGATGGACCTATGTCTCAGCAAACATACAGAGATACAATGCAAGGATGAGAAATAGCCTGTACTTAAGCAGAAGATCAGTTCTCTTTGGCAACCTCTCTTTTGGTGATTGCAGAACAACTATTGAAATCCAAGGCAACAACAAAATCAACTATGGTGGGTTGACCCTGGCTGGATGTCAGGCGCCCACCAAAGCTGCTCTATCACTCCCCTCCTCAGCTGGACAAGGGAGAGAAAATGTTATGAAAAACTTGTGGGTCAGCATAAGGACAAGGAGAGATCACTCACTAATCACCTTCACAGGCAAAACAGACTCAACTTGAGAAAATTAATTTAATTTATTACCAATAAAATCAAAGCAGGATAATAAGAAATAAAACTAAATCTTAAAAACACCTTTCGGCCACCCCTCCCTTCTTCCTGGGCTCAACTTCACACCTGATTTCTCTGCCTCCTACCCCTGAGCGGTACAGGGAGACGGGCAATGACGGTTGTGGTCAGTTCATCACACCTTGTTGCTGCCACTCCTTCCTCCTCAGGGGGACGACTCCTCACATTCTTCCCCTGCTCCAGTGTGGGGTCCTCCATGGGTAACAGGTGGATGGATATCTGCTTCACCATCAACCTCCATGGGCTGCAGGGCGACAACCTGCTTCACCATGGTCTTCTCCACGGGCTGCAGGGGAAACTCTGCTCTGATCCTGGAGCACCTCCTGCCCCTCCTTCTGCACTGACCTTGGTGTCTGCAGAGTTGTTTCTCTCACATTTTTCTCACTCCTCTCTCTTGCTGCAATTGCTCCTGGTGTTTGTTTTTTTTTTCCTCTTCTTGACTATGTTATCTCAGAGGATCTACCACTGTTGCTGATTGGCTTGGCCTTGACCAGTGGCAGGTCCATCTTGGAGCCGGCTGGCATTGGCTCTGTCAGACACAGGGGAAGCTTCTAGCAGCTTCTCACAGAAGCCACCCCTGTTGCCCCCCCCCCCCCCCCCAAACTGTGCCATGCAAACCTGATATATCAGCTCTTAAGAACAAAATTGTAGCAAGTATTTTGTTGACATAATGAAAATGGAAACAAAGGAAAAAGGACTAACTTTCTTGGACCTGCAACAGTTAGCATTAAGTGTCTTCTCATCAATTTTTAAACTTTAAAACTAGCAGAAAGACTCAAGACCCATTTTTTGATAGATTCTTCTGCAGTGGAAGTGTCTTTGAGCAACTGTAAACCCAACCACTATGTCAGGTCCTAGTCATCTCATTTATGAAGATAATAATAAGCTCCACAAGTCAATGAGAAAAGGCAAGCTTCTTGAAAGAACAAGTCAGAGTGTAAAACTTTAAATTGGGTGCTTCAGCACCTATAATTTCTCTTATACCATCCTAGCTTGATTTAAATTCTAAGATTTTAGTCTTATTATCCAAATCATTCAAGTAAGCATGCATATTTGAGGAGTCATGGTATCCCACTAGCGAGTGCTGGTGTCTGTCCTTCACCACTGTCACTGAAAAGGTAAAGGTGAACACAACCCCTCTCTGACCTCGTCTACCGAAATATATGTTTGTAGTTTCCCATCTAGAAAGCCTCCAGAAACTCCCAATATCAAGGACAGAACAGAAATTGAGGCATTCCTCTGCCACCTTAGCTTTGGATGCATGTGACTCCCAAAGAGGGAACACAGAGATCCTTAGACAGTCTCCTTCTTACAGATCTGATCCATTTTTCTTGCTGTCACAGCAGCCACAGACAGCTTGCTTGGACAGCATGGTGAGAGATGAGTCAGACCCCTCTATGCATCGGGAAGTTTCCTCACGTCCAACACTTCTGAAGATTGAATGATGACGACAAAATAGCTTGTACCAGAGGACTTACCATTTTGTGACACAAAACTATGTAGGTAGCTTTTGAAGGAAAAAATTTTTTCTACCATAGTGCAGTGTGGATGGAATTGCTGTCAGCAATGTATCTACAATGTCAGACCCTCCTGCGTCTGAGATCTCAAGCCTGAATTCAAACTTGACCACTTAGTGAAGAAATATCTTGAATCAGAAATGCCTGAATCTTTTTCTTGACTGGAAAGTTCAGGACAATAATGGACTTTCCTTAGACACCTTCTGACAATTACTAAAGTAGTGTCCTAATTTAGACAATCATAAAGAATGTTAAAATTTTCCATATTATTCATAGTATAAAATACAAATTCATGTAAAGCTTATATATAGTATGTTTGCTGTCTGCCTAATATTTATTCAAACCCCTTTTTCACTGCAGCTGGGAATGCTGTTTCTAACTGCCAAAGACGAGTGCAGAACACTGGGGATTTAGAACAATTGGCATTGTTATAGGTAACAGGGAGAGCTTTCATCCAAAACATACTACGTATCCCACAGATGCTGGTGTAGCTCCCAGTGCTGGTAGTGATAAATGATGTACAAAAAGAGTGAAGGCTGAGACACAGCCACACATAGAAAAGGGAATCTATGAGGAATTCCTTGACAGCAAGAGACAACTGATTTTATGAAGAGAGCAGGTATGGCGTTTAATTTTCCCTTGCACATCTGTCTTCCTACTCTCTAAACTTTGGGACTTGTTTTTGATTCCCTTAGGGTGCTCTGTTCCAAGACGGAGTCTTGGTCACGACAGCAGCAAACCCCTAATTTCCTCATGTCTAGGGTGGGGTTATATAGGTATAGATGGTAATCAAGAGCATGTAACAGTACTCTTGTAAAGGTGTCCTGCACTTTCAAGACAGTGCTGTCCACATTCAGAAGGTAGGCATGATAATCAGAAGGGATCTGCGGTTCACTATGCCTTACTGTTACTCCATCATAATAGCTAGCATATTCCTTGTTTTCCTCCTTTCACTTTCATCTCTTCATGTATTTTCCCCAGTTTCAAATTGTCTAAGTTGTCCTAAAGAGCATCTCTGTTGTTTGAAAGGGTGTGCGGGTTTCCCAAACTAACCTGTTTCATATATTGAACTGTGTAAAGAACATTTGCAAGTAATTGAAAACATGCATACACTTCACAGACGAATGCCTCACTCATTATCTTTCAATTACAAATCTTGTCTCCCTCTGTTCTTCAATACCTGGTTTTGAAACCACCTTGAAACCCTGTCTGAGAAGCTCAATAGTTTGTGTAAGATCTGGAAGATGAAGAACACTTTGAATTTTGGCTCTGAATTATGTCAGATCTTAATTATGGGGAAAAATAAATATTATAGTCTACATTGACTAAAGTATGGCAAATATTTAATGAGAATAAACATAATCGCTTCAGAAGCACCAGGGTGTAAATGCAGGAATCAAAAAGTTTGTAATACCTTGTACCAGGCTCTGATCTAGCCGCAGCAAAAATAGGAAAGTTTCTAAGGGAAATCATAAACCTTTATCAACCCTATTCTTAGGTTCTGAACGACACAGTGCTGAGTATTAAAGTGACACTCACTGACATTGATCCAGGAGTCACTGAGGACATTTTAAACTCTTTTCAATACAGATTATAGTCGATCCACTATAAGTCAGAAGTGGTAGCCTTCAGCAAGCATGAGAATATACAGGTTACAAAACCTTCAAAAATTGCTTGTTTTAAAACTCTTACTATCAGTGTTAAAGTGTTTTTCTTTAAAAAAGTGCTTCTGTTTATATGATTGCTAAGAACTATCTGGGAATTTTCTAATGAAAACTTTTTTTTGGGTAAGGGGGAAGTTTTGTTGAAAGCAATACAAATCGTTGGAGAAATGTAAGTAAATTTGTTTGACTTAGAAAGAAAAAAAAAGACTTTTATATTATTAAAGTATTATGCTTTGACATTTTCAGATTTTAGTTACTTGTTCAAGTTTTAGTTATTTGATTAAATTGATCTTCCATTTGGGAATTTATTTAATTTTAGGGGAAAAAAAAGATACAAATTTTAGAATTAATTATGAATTGACTAGATAAAAAACATTTGAGATATTACCAACTCATGAATTCTTTTTATGTTTACTTTTTATTTTTGTAGAATTCAGGATTCTTCTGGACCAGGGAAACTCTCTCTCTCTCTCTCTCTATATATATATATATAAATGTTTTACAGCTAAGAATAGAAAAGTGAATAAATTAATCAGGACTTTTCCTATTTATTTTCATAGACTTTCTTTATTTCTCAGTTCAACTTTACAATAGAAACACATAAAATGTTACAAGTCATGTTATGCCTCCCATGATCATTATCATTATGTTTGGTTTAAAAGAAGATTAGGTAGGTACAAACTGGTCAAAAAGTAATTTGGCTGGTCACTGGAAGAACAATACCAATCCTCAGAAGATATAGGTTGTTCTTTTACCCCTATTCATTCTCCCAGAATTAGTACTAGAGCTTAGCATTATTCTATGGCCAAGACAGTCCTGCTTTGAGCAACAAAATCAATTAACCCAATTTATCATTGACCCATTTGATCAATGAAAGGTGTGATATAACAGCAGACTATGGTACTCAATGATTCATGTATTTTTTGCTCAGTCCTGGGAAACTGGAGATAGGAGTATGATACTTCTGTTCAATTTCTACCTATCATTATAGTCTTCTGTGCAAAATGTCACACTACTTTTATCATAATTGACACTTTTTGCTCTTCTAATGCTTGTTGAGAGGAAGAAGAGGCTTAGGTATTTACCCCTTCACTCCTTTCCCTTCAGAAGTAGTAAGGGTGACTACCCAAGTCCGCATGGTAGACATCCTAGTCCAATTATCTCTCCTATCCTGGCCTGCTGCAAGAAGGGAAATGTAAGGAGTAAAAAATCCTCTTAGTTCTTTTCCCCTGGAAAGGATCATGAAGACAACTGGGAAGACTAATCAGTATCTGTGTCTGCTCTTTCGCTTCCCTACTGTGGAATCACATTTATATCCTTGCATCATACAAAGCTTACAGGTTTGCAGAATTTTGTAAGTCTAGGTTGCATTTAACTCTTTCTTTCCACAATGGTGGTACAAAGTCCATCTCACCACAGTAATTGTTTATGATGTCCTAAAGAGAGTTAAGCAACAAAAATGGTTGAAATCTTTATGGCATCTGTGAATCATGAACTATTTCTATGCAGACAGCTGTGGGGTGGGGAGGGCTGTTTGCATGTTTTCCTAGGGACTATGTTATGAAATTGCAAATCACACAGAATAAGCAACAAAAAATTGTGATTCCCAGTCTAATCATTGGTTTTCCATAGCCTGAATCCAGTCTTATTCCTCTCATTGCAGCAAACTGAGTTGCATTTTCCTTTACAAAAGTGGTTTTCTTCACACTACCTGCCTAGCTGTCCTTAGTCTTCAGCTGGATTACTCCATTTATTTGCTTATGAGATATATACTAGCCACAACTATTCTTTCTTTGCTCCCTTTCAGGGATGTGAAGAAAGATCCACACTCCACTTTTTACCAATTTTTTAAAGTACAGGATGGCTCAGTTGCACTTCTGTAAAGTTTATCTATCTAGAAGCTTTAGTACATTACTGTACACAAAAATTGTACAATTGGTCCTACAAGGTGTTGTGGTTTAAACCCAGAAGAAAATTGACTCTATCCCAGCCAAAACCAGGACAAAGGACATTTATGAATAACGTATTCAACAACAGTGCACATAGTGGATATGATATAATTCCACTCTTCCTACAGAAGCAAAATATAGCCATCAGCAGAGTTCAATCTAATGCCTGTGTATACAAATCTGAACCCTTCGTCTATTTTCCTAGCAACAGATTGATGTGAGACACCAAAAGAAATGGAAGTCATTGCCTTTCCAGTCTGTCAGGCCAACGATCCACAAATAAAGAAGCATTCATGCCAAGAATTAGAATAGATTGGAGATCTGTTTCTTTTGTCACCAGCGTACTTGAAAAATGGAGCCCATTATGGAAATCTGTGTATGGATTGGGCTTCTCATTTTGTTTTGTTTTGGTTTGCTTTTTTCCTAGTAATAAATTCTTTTTTTTTTAAATGTTCATAAATGCAAACACAAAATTAATATACCAGTGCAGAATTAATATACCAGTGCAGGATAACCAAATGAGATTAAACAAGAGGAAAACTCTCAAGTAAGATAAAACCATCTGTCATAAAGTTCAACTGTGGTTGTCATTCTGCTATGCAGTAACAGATCCAGACCCCGAAGGTCAATTCCTAATAGGAGAAGTCAGTAAAATGAAGCCTGATATTTTCTTAGTGTAATTTGCTACATTTAAAAAACGTAGATGAGTACATCCGTGTCAGTGGTAGATAACAAGGAATACAGATAATTTCTTGTTGGGGATTTTGACTGAAGTATTAACGATAACTCCTTCAGAACTGAATTATATAAAAAATTACTCAAACAGAAAAAAACTTTTCAGACCTTTGTTACAAGTCCACCAAAACATTTTCAATGCAATATTGTCCTCCTTCTATTCTTGCACAACTATAATGCTGCTTGTGTGCTGCAAAAGAGAAATGACAAAAATGTTTATACAAACACAGTCTGTAGGCCTTTTGTGATGATATCTTTTCACATTTAAACAAATAACACCTGATCATTGACCTTTTATACAATAACAACAAATTTTAACTGATAATATTTACTATATTTAACTCTGTTAACTTCTAGGAGTCAATTTAAGCTTACCATAAAATCTCATTGCTGTATGTGACTTTCTTTGTGAGAAGAAAGTTTGCATGTTCCCCTCCCTCATCTGTATCTTATTCAGACCTTGCTGCTTCATTCTTAACTCACATAGACTGTGGAAGTAATGTCACAGATCCAACACAAAGCACAGAAGACCCAAATGAATTTGATGTAACAGAAATAAGTACCTTTTCCAAGGAAGCTAGCAGGCCTAGCAAAATACCAAATTTCTTAAAGGATCTCCTTTATTGACTTGGAATACATATTGCTTAGTCAATGAACAGTACTTTCATTGTGTTATATGAAGTAATATTTAGGGAATATTGGTTTTGTTTTATTTTTCTAAACAATGAATATAAATATATGTGAGTGTGTGTGCATACGTGTCTTACTTCTAGAAATATTTTACTCATACTCACACAGAGCAGTACTGTTTGGACTTGTGATGTTGCAGGGGAAAGAAAGGGCCTGTGGGGCCTCTCCCAGCTTGTTTGATTCTTTTAAGTTTTCATATTTGAGTCAACAATTTTGTCTAAGCATCTGTCTTATTAGGCTATAAGCAAAATAAATATAATCAACATGGGATTTGCTTTTTCATAAAATTAATGACGTTTCTGTCAGAAAATACAAAATCAAAATCACGATTAAAAAGTGAGATGTCAAGTCTTTGAATATCCAGTACAGGTATAGACAAAATGATAATGAATAAAGCAATTTGCAGTGAGAACTATTCCTTTTGAGCTTATCCAGATTCATCAGAGTGCTCACTGGAACCCTTCTAGATTCCAGGTTTCGAAGGTGCTCTTGGTTTGTGTTGTCTCTGCTACATTGGCTGGACAAATTGTCTCATCATGATGTAGTCACATGCCACTTACTTACCAAACCAGGGAATAGAATAGTCTTGAGGATACTTATATTTAACTATTTCAATAATGAAAAGAGGTTCTTTATACTCCCAATGTCCTCTCCTTTTAAGTCTCACATATAAAATGAATAACCAAAAGTGGTGACAGATGGAGTCCAAACATTCATGATGTTATTAAAGCTGTTAAAATCCAACTACAATTTCTTGTGAGTAGCCAAAAGCTAACCAACTTGTTCTTTCTGTGTTTAAGTCTTTGAAAAATTTAATATTCCTTTTAAAAACTTAACACCAATGAACCACAGAATATCTGATTGAATGCAAGGAGTATTACAGAAAGAGGAAAAAGTGGAGGAAAAAAGCTGGAGCGTGTAGGATAAATTGTCAATACTGTTTTATATTTGTGAAACACAGCGATCTTTATGGCAAAACCAGCATCAAGCTGCAGTAAAATAATGTTGATGACATGGCTTGGCTGTTGTAGGACATTTATTATCTGATTCCAAAGTCTGTTGTGGTAGACTCACTGGGATCTTAAAATTAATTACTCCTATTTCAGATAAAATTGAGAGAAAAAAAGGGTTAGGAAATAATAAAAATAATGCACAGAAGCAATAAGCAATTATGAGGCTGATGTTCAGTTTTAAATTGTAAAATGCATTTTAAGTGAATTGTATTCAATAGATTTTATCATGCTTTGAATGTTTCCGAATGTTTCTGGGTAGCTTTTTATACTAAAGATAACCAATATTATTTCATGTGTGTGTGTGTGTACCTAAACATATATATACATAAGAATAAAATATGCTTTATGAACTTGAGCTGCTTACCATAACTAGAAGTTAATAAACTGGACTGCCAACTGTAACTGGAAGATATGGTCAGATAAAAGGTATAAATGCAGTGCTTAAGTTAGTATACAACTTATAAAATTGTGGAATAATTCCACAGTATAAAAATTATATTTCATATACTTTTTGGGAAAAGATTTTATAGCAAAATAATGCATCAGTCTTTTAACCTTTTAATATTTAATATTTGATTTTTATAACTGTATGAAAAATAAAGTTTTGACATCACTGCTGTGATGTCAAAAGCCCAAATTTTATTTGGGTTCCCTATTGTCACTATTTATTCCACTTTAATTGCTGTTACCTTCATTCCTGAAGATCCCAAACTTTTGTGAATTTAGAAATCAGACTTTCACACCTGTCCCTAACCAGTTCATTGACTGAAGAAAGGATATGAAGTAAAATTTGAAACTTCTGTCTCCATGTTAGATTCACATGCTTGGGTATCGTAGATAACACATCTCCATTTTGGCAGGCTTTGCTTACAGAAAAATAACTTCAGATTTACTGACATGAAGTAAGAGAGCACTGAAACACCAAGCCCTAACAGTGAATGTTTTCAACAAGAATCTATAATGTTTCTTACAGACATTGATATCTGTAGGTTTAGCATCCAAAAGAGAAGAAAAATATCTATCACACCAATGCTATAAATGTAATGGACTAAGAACTCTTGATTTCCCTCAAGGAATCTCAAGTTTGACTTCTGTTGCAGATCATCAGACTTCAGTCTTGATCTTCAGCTTAAAAAAAGATATATAATATGTCAGGAACATAATCTTATTATGGAAAGAGCATTATGTCCTCTGGCACTTGTGAATCTGCCTAAAATCAAAAGTACAGACAAACTGGAAGGTGGAATCACTTGTGATGAACCACTACTAACATTGATAGCTACTTTCCCTTTTCACTCTTGCAGAAATACCTTAATTAGCAGTGCCTCAGCATAAGAACTCCCTCAAAAAATCTGATTTCATTTGCAGTTAACTAAGAACAATATTGAGAAAAAAGTAAAATAGTTGGAAAGTCTAACTGGCAGCATTTCACCACTGCTTATCAAGTCTTTTTGCCACGATGCCACAAAGTCAGTGCGCAGGCAAGGACTGGGTTGGAATTTCAAACACTTGCTTTTGGAAAAGCACCTCTGTGTCTCTGGGACAATCTAGAAGACTATGCCCATCTTTTTAGGTGATAATTTTGTGGAAGCCTGTATTGTAATGAAGATATGAAAGCAGGATGTGTAATTATTATTTGTCTACTTTTCACTATATAGCTTGAACATCAGATAAATTACCTAAACCAGCAAGCTCAGTGATAGCTATATAGGCCTCATAAGCAGAAACAGGTAGCTGTTTCCCAGGAATCTCAACGCTGTCAAAACTAAACTGCTACCAAGCCATACAGTTTAAAATTAATTTTGATATATCTGCGTGACCCATATCACAGTATATGATACAAATAATCATGAGCTACTGTGGTTATTTCTACGAATAGTATACTGATGCTAATTCATAGCTTGCTTGACTCAGGCTTTTTTATAAAGGTAGAAAAAGAAATAGAGGAAACAGAACAACTATGATTAGAACTTGAATAAGCAGAAGAGAAATATTTGCTTCATTGAAAACTTTGCCCAAATTTTGAATGAAGGCCTAGTTTATTATAGAAATCAAAACAAACTGTGTTGAGGTTTTAATTTAGTGTCATTTTACTTATTTGTTATGCATTTTTTCTTTTTTCTTTGTTTAGAATACAAAAACCTGAAGTGCTAGTATATAAAATGAGTATGGACGTATATATCTGTGTTTTGTAAGTGAAAGAAACAAAACATTTTCCATAGCTAATATTCCTAAGCTTCCCATTGCATAATTTCAGTTTCATAAAAGGGAGATTTTGTTTACTAAGTTTGCTTTGACATTTGAGTTCAGTTATTGCCATGGCAGAAGACAAGCCGATTAGGTCATTTGCATCATCTAAATGGAATTCTGAGTAATGTCATCATTCAGTGGGTCATTGAGAACAGAAAAGTGATTGTATCCCATCAAACCAGGCTTTATAATAGGGTAAATAATACTTAGAATGTATCATTAGTCTGTACAGATAAAAAGTCTGATTGGGTGATATTCAGATAAGGAATATGGACTTTAAATTTGAACAGGATACTTAAGAGGGAAAAAAAAAGGACGACATAAAGAAGGAGGAGGAGAAAACCACCTCTCAAGTGAATCCACGTTTACAGCCGAACTTATTCACACTAGACTGATTTGAGATCACCTTTAAATATTCTGTGATACAGCCAATAGGCATTATAGTTGGTTTAATCTGATGGAGACAGTGCATTTCGTACCTTTGACATATGTTTGAAAATTTAAAAAAAACCACACAAACACAAAAAAAACCCAATCCAACCCAAACCCAGATCCCTCAAGCACCCGGCTTTTGCACAAACTCTGAGCAGTTTTCTCCTTATCTAACTGAATTAATTTCATAACTCCTACAGCTATAGAATATTCCACATACTAAGTGTCTCACCAAGTAAATAACACACCTCAGCAAATGTTGACTATTATTTCTATATGTATTTTCTGATGTAGGAATGTTCAAGACATCCATATTTCAAGAGGAGCAACAGGCTTCACTATCCAAACCAGCTTTAAACAAAAGAGTACAGAAATATTTAACTTTGTCTGCCTGAAACACTTAACATTCAATCAGCCCCAAATGGCTCAAGTTAGTCCAAACTGTAAAACGCACTTTCATTTAAAATGTATAGCAGCACTGGAGATGTGTTGAATCACTTGCGTATTAAGTTAGCCTTTGTCAGCAGAACATTGCAGGGATTTAAACGTGTGTTAACAAATTACCTTCATTCAGAACACCAACTTGACCTGAATCTCCTGAGTTATAAAATTCAGCATGATCAAAAAAACAAAGGAGAGTGACAGTCTAGGTTAGACTCTTTTGGAATTGTAATGTCCTCGCTTTCAGTACAACTGGCAAGAGTTTTAAGAAACTGGAGAATTTCTTTTATTGAATAGAATATGAAGTAATCCTGAGAATAATACTGTATTTAACCTCTATACTCTTAAGAACATATATTCACACATCTCTGTATATCTTGCCTTAGGCCAGTGTCAAAGAAGAAAGGGAGTTCAATCCTGTAAGGTACTGAGTACTCTGGCTGTGATCCAGCAAAGCACTCAGCTACGAGTTTAAATTTAAGTACATGGATCATGCCAGTAGCTTCAATGGGATTATACTTAAAGATAAACTAACCTTAAACGCTTTGCTGGATCACAGCCACAGTGCTCAGCACTGGGTGAATGCAAATCCAACCTGAGAGGAACATTTTCCTCTCTATGTTTCCAGGGAGAGCTCACAAAATACATACAAAGTTCCTTTCAGGAAAGAGACTTCACGTGATAGCCAGATTGAATAGGCTTAGAAGGGTGGGATAATTTATAAATCTTGGGATGCTTGTGTTCAGCAAGCAAACAAATAAACAAACAAACAGGCAATGCTCTTTGACTTTCCCAGGTTCAGATATTCATTTATTCATTTAACATAATGACCGAGTCAGGACAGGCGTATAGATAAAGCAGAAGAAACCAAGTGAAAGAGTAGAGACACAGGCAAACAGTGTTCCCTATTTTTCTTTGCCAAATTTCTCTCTTGATTTTAGCTGTGGCCTTTGTTACTTCTGTAATTGAAAAGAACAAGAAGTCTCTAAGTTTAAGAGTGTATGAATACTCTCACAGAATACATGTCAATTGAAAACAGACAATACGGTCTATATAATTAGACATAAGTGACATTCTTACGGGCCTGCTGCTGTTCCAGCTGAAAACAACAGGAAAGTGAGCTTAGGAAACAAAATATATTTCAAAAAGCAAAAGCAAGGTTGCGCTTTTCAGCATTCTATATTAAGATTACTAACTTTGTTGCTTGGTATGCAAATTTTGAACTTTCCTTGGCTCCCACCAGTGTAGAGATGACCTGATTAGAGCACTGAGCTTGCTGAAGGAAGACAGAGGAACCATACTTGCCTTTAAAAAAGTGAAGGAAACAAGAAGAGAAAGAACAAATCATGTGTACACTTCCATCACTCTCCTATTCTTGATGGACAGCAAATAAGGTTTTGCACCAATTTTTCTTCTTAATTATTTTTAGGCCAGGTGGCCAACTCATTGGGCAAACCTGCAAGCTTTTCTTCAAACAGTAGCTGTCACAAAAACTACACACAGATGGTGAAAATGGGCTGTGCAACACTGTTTTACCAGGGTGACAATATGACTCGAACAAACAGGTAATAGTTGATACATCCTGGACATCTTGACTGCCAAAATGAAAAAGAAGTCACATTAAGCTTCCTGTAAAAAGAAAAAGAGAAAATGTCCCCTAAATAGCATACAAAAACCTAGGACTGCCTCAGCAAAACTTGGCCACATGGGGCTTTCTCGAAGGCTTGAATCTTATTTAAAAATAATACTCAATACACACAATAGGGCTCCATATTTCAAGGGAAATAATTAAAGAAAGTATCGCACTTTCTAGCTAACAGCTCTCATTGAAGCAATGGGCAGCTCTGGCAAAAGTCTGCCACAGTGCACCCTGCAGTACGATCAAATCAAACTGATAAAGAATTCTATCAGAGGTTAGTGAACATGAGACACTTTTGAAATACAAAGTGCCAAGCAGCTCAGCATGTGTACTTTTTTTTTTTTTCCCCCCTAGGTTTATCTTATTCCCACAATTCAACTTCTCACCTTTTCATCATATCCATCAATCTCTTCCTTGTTGAGAAACAATTGTATCCTAGGAATCTCTTGAACTCATTTATACTTCCCTTTATTCTTATTTCCTTGAACCTTGTTCTATTGCTTTATTACCTTTTGTATGAGCCATGCTCCAATTTTCTATTTACTCCTAGATCCTTAATGCTATAAAATGTTCTTCGGATTCAAAATCTGTCACCAACATGTATCAGTTCCTTTAATAAACTGGAAAGCTTGATTTTGATTCACCTCTTGAAATTTGAAGAACGTTCTGTAGTCATGCAGGTACATTTTATATTTTCATCAAATATTCATAACAATATTTTAAAGCAGGAATGTGTTTTCTCAACTATAACCCCATAGATCTACCTTTCGAACTGCATAATCAAGTCAGTTAAAACCATAAACAGGCAACTGCCTGATATCCAGTTCCCATTGTACACAGATTTTTATATTTCAACTTATGAAGCAAATAGAAAAGAGGCTACTAGTTGTATGTAACATAGGAACTCATTACCTAGTGTTTTGAAATGCATTTGCAGAATAAACCATGCTCTAAATATACTACCAATTTCAAACAAACAAACAAACAAACAAAAACCCCCAAAACTCAATATTGTTTGATTGAAAATTCCACTTGGCTCCAATACGTGCAGTATTTTATCTGCAGTTCTTTGATCCCTGTGTAACTCAGACCAAGAGATACTTACACTTTTCAAAGTGCTGTATCTCTTCCATAACTCGTGTAAGATTACTGCAGTAATTGTAACAGCTCATTTCCTGGGAGGCAGGTTTCCATCAGGAAATCCATTGCCAGAAAATTTTTTGGGAACTTCATCAAAGAGAGCGAGAACTAAATGCATTTGGAAAGACAGTTCTCTTCTGGGGTTAGACTTCGGTCTGGATTAAGGCATTTTGGTGAAGTTCTCCACTGATTTTTGACTATTGCGATGCCCTGCTGAGGCCCACTGCAGCTGGTACAGTTTAGGGTGATCTCAAGGTTAGTCCTTCATCCAAGCTCTTGATTTGTCTTCACAATGATATTAACTCAAGTTTTCAACACTGATGCAAACTCCTTTGCAAGTCACTGCAGAGTGTTCCCACTAGCAGCACACAACAACTGAGTTCTTGATTTCGAACTCAGAATATCACATGGGCCAGCTACCTCAAACTGAAGGCATTCACTAACTTTAGTGAGAAGTCTCCGGCTGTGAATAGGCATGAAGTTAAGATAAAAATGGATGTTAAAGCCTGAGTTCACACTTCAGTAGAAAAAGAGGCACTCAAATTTTTGTTTCAGTTTATCTTTTAGAGTCACGAGGGAAATGAACAAAACAAATCTCACACAGAGAATGGATGCATGTTTAGGCAGAGAAAAGTAGATTTTTTTCTATTTTATTGGTATATTAATACGTTTGCTACATATCTAGATAGATGCTTCTATCTGTGTCAGTCTTGGGTTAGATATCTGTTACTGTGAAAGCAAGGGGTCAGCAAACCTGTTCAACTTCCCATAACAACACAAAATTACTTGCTTCTCTCTTTTTTTTTTTTTTTTTTTCCCCTGCAGATATAGTTTCTTGAATTAATTTACTGCACAGACAATGACTGAGATGTCTCAAGGTTGGGCAGGTTTGTACAGAGAGAAATGTGGAAGCAGCATGGAAGCAACAGAGTTAGGAGAGTAGGATGTTGCTATATCCCTTTTGAAGGTAGCAAGCTATAAAGTCATCTCTGTTTCCTGTATCACTGCACCACTAGGATATGATAGTCTGGAAAGGATAACAGGGAAATTTGATGTGGCAGTGCCACATACTGACCTAACTTAAATTCTAACTTTATACATCTACCTTAAGTGCCTGAAAATGGAGCTTTGCCTCTAAATATGGTAATAGATTTCTGAGAGGTCGATTTAAGTTTCAGCAAAGAACCTTAGAGTTTGCTAACCTCTAAATCAGATACCCAAAGTCAAATGGGGTTAATACATGAATATTCATTCTAGCACAGCCCTGAAGGCCCAGTGCAGAAACAGGGATCTTGAAGTTTCTCACAGGGCCCATGTTTTGTAGTCTATGAGGAAGCTGAAGGGATTATTTTTGACCTTGCAGAACAGACAGCTGCAGAGGTAGGAGTCTCTTACAGAGAATACTACGCCAACAACTAAAATGGTTTTGCTGAGAGATGAACTCTTTTGCTGCAAACAAAATGTAATGCAGCCGGCTGGCTATCTGTACTCTGTGATAGTATAGGATTTTAATGGAGCTTTGCTGACACAAAACTGGAATAATGCAGTACAAATCAGTCCTGCACTGAAAATAAGGGTCAACTTATACTAACACACTTTCTTATATTATTCTCTACCCTCTTGTAATGGAATAAGAAAAAGATTAGCTTTTCTGACCACTTCTTTGCATTGAGAAACCAAATTCAACATGCTGTCTGTGTTGATAGGTCTTTTTCCTGCTAGGTTAAAACTATTTCTAAATCTATTAATTTATATGGATTTGTTTTCTTCCTTGTTAGGTGCATCACATTGTTCTAGACTACAATGACCTGGCGTGTATCTTCATTTTTGTTTTCACATAGTCCCCCTGCCTTTCATTAACATGCATATCTGCTAAGCTCATGACACTTTCTTTGACCTCAACTTACTCTTCTCAAATGTCCTAACTTTTTTTTCTTCTCTGCTTCATTTGTGAAGTACCTCAAAAACACTTCTGTCTTCTTTCCCCTATAGCAAAAAGAGAACCTCTCCATTCCCTTCAGCTTCGTCGGTGCAGTTGCTGGGTAGAGCTACTTGAGTTGCCTCTCAGCAAGGCCTTTTAAATTTTGTTTTGTGCACTCTTACATTTCCTTTTCTACAGGTTTCCCACTGTGCATTATGTGTCAGAGCTTAGTCTTTACACTCTTCTTTTTTTTTTTTTAACAGTCTTTACACTCTTACCACTTCTTACACTTGCTGTCTAAGGCCCAGTATAGATTTATAACTATCATAAATGTTGTATCTTGCAATTTCATCTACGAAGACAAGTCATTCTGGTATATATTTTGATACTGCATAATCTGAGGGTATGGCTGCATTAGTTCCAATTTGGAAATAGACTGGTGTTCACACCACCTTTTAAGAAGTAAATTGCTGTATTTCTTTGTAAGTAAAAGCTCAGATATTTATGGTTTGAGGGTACACAGCAGTTGATCTCTAGCTTGATCTAAAGCCTCCTGAATCAATGAAAAGACTTCCACTGGCAGCAGCTAGCTTTGTATCAGGTCCCTTGTGCAGTATCTGTCCTCCACTGATGACAGATGCCTTGTCCTGTGACTCTCTCAGCAAAGAAAAGGAAAGAGCATCTTACTTAACAGCTGATATACGATGCATCTCTGCACTTCAGCAGATGTAAATGTATTTATAAAAGCAAGAGTAAAATTACAGACCTTTACAATTAATTTATCACTGTTTGCAGTTTCCAGTCCATAGCAAAAGAAATAACAATAAATATTTAGCAAAAGAAAGTGAATCTGCATTTAGAGCATTTTAATAAATGTTTAAAAGAAAATCAGCATAGATCACTTGGCTCTGACTAACACTTTTTTTATCTTCCATCTGTCTGTCTTTGATGGATGTTGTTCATGCTCTTTAGTTTACAGTAACAAGCAGGTTTTTAATTTCTCTATCTTCCTTCTCTCTAGTGCCAGGCTGTGATGGATGATGTGACAAAAAGATTCATCAGTAAATTCTAAATCCTGAATACAAAATAAATTAGTAATATAAGAAGCAGATTTGCATTCTCCTTTGACAGCTTTGCAACTGCATCTGCTGCTCTCTCATTTTTCCCTTTTACTTGTTTAATCTTGATAATAATAATAACTCAGCATAGGGATATCTTGCATTTTTTAAAGTACATGAGTGTACAGTATTGTCCTAATACACTTTGTTTCATTATTTGAGCTGCAGTGTTTGGAGTCTGTATTAAAGCAGCAGGAGCTGAATGATAGGCAACAATCTCAGAATCAAGAATTGGATTTCAAACCAACAACGTTCTGCTCTCTGAACAGCATTTCTCAAACATTGTGATACCGATTTGCCAAGAACCATGTTGTTCCTAAAGACTAACCATTTGTAACATATGGATCATGTATATCCAATCATTTTTCTTTGACTCTCCTGAAGGGCAACATTCACCTTAACAATTACTTTTCTAAAGTTTAGGGATGTCTGAGGTCCTAAGTGTTCTGCTGCAGTTAAATGATTGGTTGGAATCCTTCTGGGGCCCTTCATGTGGAGAAAAGCCAAGGTTCCCTCGCTGCCAAAGTGAAGAGCAAAAGAGGTGATAGGGGAGCTGAGTAAAATTTTGATCTCTTCTTCCATTGTAGAGGTATTTTCTCTTACATACAATTTCACCTTTAGAAAGGAATTTCATAGTTACTCTTCCATGAGAACTCTGCTAGAACACACACACACGCATACACACACAGAGACTGTGATGCCTTCCTGAAGGAAGAAATAACTATTCAGGAACTTAAAAATTGATACTTATGGAAGTCAGGCAGGACTAAAATAAATTTATACAACCAAAAAAAGTAACTAGCTAAAAAATCAATAGTAAGAAGAAAGCTAGATGAATTTAAAATGTTCCTTCTTACATATACCATATTTTCAGTAATGATATCTCAGCATTGCAGTTATTCACTCTTGCTGAAAAGCTACTTTAAGGTCAATCTCGGTAGCAGCTCAGATTCTTTCCAAATAAAGGCTTATTTTTATGATGTGGAGGGCCTCTTCTGCAGTCTCTTTTACAGCTCTTTTCAAAGGTAAGACTGACCAGGTTAAAAAGAGATGACAAGGCATCCTTATTCTGTAATCAATTTCCAGCCGCTGGATTAGACTTTGGTCACTTAATCTAACCTTTTGAATTGCAAAGGTGACAGATTTTCTTCCATAATTCTTATATCTATCTTAAGGCTTTACGTTGTTACTTAGTATTGTAGTATGTAAGCATAGATAAGATCTGGTGGAGTTATAACATTTCCTTTAGAAAGGTTCTTAGTTTTAATTTAAAGACTTGCAGAGACAGAATTCAACAGCACACTGATTATAGGATTTCAGTGTTTAATTACTGTCAACATAAAAAATTAGACTCTAATTTCAAGCATACGTTTTCTTGTTCTGGCTAGTGGATTTTGTGATAAGCAGGAAAATATTGAAACTCCCTTAAACAAAACAAATCTAGCTGCATAATTTTTACTTTGAATGTCCAGAGATGAGAAGTGCCAGGAGGGCATATTTTGAAACATTGAATTCCGTGCAACCCAAACATCTAAGAGGATGAAGTACCCAGTGATCAAAACTTCAGCTCACCCCCTGTTCCCCCAGCAAACCAAACAAAACCAATACGCCAGCACGGTTTATGAGGTCAGATACAGGCTCTGAAGTCCCATACATTTTTTTTTTACATGTTGTATTACTGAATATTTCAGCAAATGTGGAAGCTCTTGTTGGCAAAGAGAAGCTGATACAAATCTCTCATGGGCCAGGAACAGAGAGATCACCATGCCTGTATTCTTATCAGGCAATGGTGATGCCCTTGGGAGTCAGTGTGCTCTCAAAGGGATTATTACAATATCTGTCTCAGCAGGAATATAACTTTTGTGGGGCTAGAACCTGAGCAGTGTAAAATTGTAAGAGACAGAATGGCAAAAACACATTACAGAGGAAATAAGACAAAATGGGTAAAATATGCAAACACACAAAGAAAGCTTTGTAAAGGAAAGGAAAATGATGGATTTCATGCATTTGGGAAATCATGGTCTTGCAGTAGAGAGGAAGTAGAATGCTACTCTGGCTTAATTATAGGACCAGGCATGACAAGAGAAAGGGTACAAGTACAGAAGATATTTGATTTTACAGAACCCTTGAAATGCGGAAGATACATAAGAGTATGCTCCCAGAACACTTCAGAGCAATGAGACCACTAAGGCAGCGAAGGGTGTTTTGTTGTTTATTGTTTTTGTCTGATACTTCTCATGTAGCCTGACAGCAATTTCCTTTCAAGTATGAGCAAAGTGCCCATATGTGTAATATTCACACCTACCACAAATTCTTGAAATCTTTTAATGTAAAGCTAAAAGAATTTCATCTTCAGCCAGAGCTGCTGGAGATGCCTGGGGAAGGCGAACCTAATTTCCAACACCTAGTCAGTCTGGGCATTTTGGTGCCAAAGGATTATCAGAGTTGCTGGGGGAAGGTCATATCTTATGTACCTCAGGTAACGACAGAGAATATCCATTTACAGCACCAGAAATACCACGACTTATGGGAGGCAAAGTCTATAAAAGCTCTTATAGCCGTCCTGCAGTGTTCAAGCAAGGATGCTCAATTAAATCTATGGCATATTTTGTTTTCCTTCCTGTGGCAAGTTTATCACATTCACAACTCAGAATTTAGCCTAATTTGAGGAAAACTTTCAGATAAAATGCATTCAAATCAAATTTATGTTCTGCTTGTAAATATAATTAAAACATATACATTCTTTATTTTTTCACTGTATGTATCATACAGGCGTAAAAAGGCACACCTACATGTATCTCTTCTTTTTCACTTTCCTTGGAATCTAATCTTTTTCCCTCTGAGATACACCACAGGCATGATTCCACAACTTTAAGGAGTGTTTCTCAGTCCATAAAGCGAATTAGCAAAGTTTTTGCCTTCCACTCTATATGTTCATCCCTGATGATAGTGTTTAATATGAATGAGGAAACTGGGACATCATATCTGAATATACTTAGATGTTCCATTTCAGTGGAAAATAGCCATTGTTCCAAGTAATATTTGAAAAACCCCCACAACCTTTTTGTTTCATAGTAATTCCAGAGGCTTAGCATGAACTATCACTATAAATAGCAGAAGTCATTGAAAATGCTGTGGATTATATTATAAATGTGTTTGAATTACTGTACCAGTGCTATGTAAAAGGCAATATGAATATGCAAAAACCATGCTGGATAATTCAAAGCAGAGGGAAACTTGTGGGATGCAAAACAAGTTATAATCACCAGTTCACCCATCCATTTCTGCCCCTTGAAGTTCAGATCTTCTCATTGGGGTGAAGCTAAACAAATACTAGAAATGGAGAACACAGAAAAAACAAGCAGCATGCTAAAAGGAAAACTTACAAAGGAAAACATAATGTGCTATGGAATTTTACTTTTTCCTTTCTCTAACTGAAAGATAAGGAAAAAGGGAAGGGAGAGTACACAAAACTCTCGAACTAAGCCTTACAGGTTACTTCTAAAAATCTGGGAAGGTAAAACATACCTGCTTATTAAGACTAATCTCAAATCTGTGTTAGGAATACATTTAAGATATCTAGTCATGGTTTCAGTTTTTCTTTGTCACCAAACCAGGCAGGAAACAATTTAGCTGTCACATGCTGGGACACAGTCCATTGCTAACTGTTCCTTTTTTTTTACAGATTTAGCCAATGAAATTGCATTGGGAAGAAAATAATTTCTATGAAATATTATTATAAGTATGATACCCTTATCTGCTAAAAACAGAACTATTTTGGGAGGCTGAAGTTGTCCCTTAAAGAGAAAGCTGTCACACTTCAGGATTTTCTAGGTTCATTGGAATAGGCAGATTAAAAAAACACAAATAAACTAAAGCAACCCAAAGCAAGCAAACAACCTCACAAGACCACAAAGTTTTGAAGAAAAGCTTTATTAGGTTCCTCTTGGATCTGATACCCAATCTTGAAAAAGTTTGCATTGCCCTCTTTTTCATCATTTGAAATTTTCACTTTACCATTAGCTGTGTAAAACATACATTGTGCACTACTTCTCCACTCCTGACACAGGAAATTCACACAGGTAAATGGATTTGCAAAGGATCATGATGGAAAAGGATTCTCCTTTTCCTTGAGAAGTCTTAACACACTACACATAGCGAGTAGCCGGCTGCATCCCAGCGATATCCATCAGAAGTTTGCCCTGGAGCCGTGACTCCAGCCAGGCAGTGCACAGCTCCTGGAGTTAGGGAGCGGTGAAAGAAGGGCTGTGTGACACAGGAAAGAGGCAGTTTCTATCAGGTAACACATTTTAATACCAAGTACCTTAACAGCTGGGAAATCTCACTTTTCATGTTACTTTTCTTGGAGTGAGGAAAGTAAGTTTCTTTCAGTTACACCCCCTGCTCAGGTCTGAGAAATGTGAGCTGTGTGACTCAGCACAGCATCGATGTTTGTGTGTTGTCAGGTGAGGACTAAAATTTTAGGGGGGTTCTTCATGGCTCCCAAGACCTTCACTACATTCACCTGAAATCCAGAGGCTAAACCTTGTTTAAAAGTAGTATGCCCTTGAACACAGAAAATTAATTTGTCCATCTTGAAGAAGCTACCATATTTTTATCCCATTTGGCAATGCACGGTATGTTGATTATGTCAGGTCTCAGAATTCCAATCTTTCATACTGAGGTTTAGCTATGTACTTAAAGACACTGGTAATCTGTTGGTTGCAAGCAAGAGAGAGCTTCATATAAATATCAAACTTAGTCAAGAAGGTTTGTGTTCTGGATGTCAATGAAGGGCACAAGGGGGAAAGGACGGAGTGGAACAGTGAGCTCGCGTGAATGACTTCAAGCCTCTGGGTGAGCTCAGGGCAGACCCTGTGCCTATGAAATCATTTTCTATTGTTAGCCTGCACAAAATGTTTGGCTGTAAGCCCATAGCGAAACTAGGCTGTTTTTGTGCCAGACTACTGTTGTGAGGACAGTGTATGACTGCTACTCTGCACACACAGAACAAAGAATTACAGATTTTTTTTTCTTTCTCTGTGAAATTCAGTTTAATAACCATTATTGTAATTTCCTACAACAAATCAGTAGAAAAACCTCATGTTCAGGCAGATGTGTTTCTCATGCACTACAGAAGGGAAACCTTGACTGTCTGTGTCCTGAGGGTGAGAGGAGAGTTATTCCTACCCTTGCATAGGTGACCTGCCCCTGAACATCTGAGCTGAGGTTTTCTGCCTTGGCTTTCTAGAAGCCTTTACCTTTACCTTTACCTGCACAATAATCCTGGCTATCCACCCTAGTGAATAAGAAAAATGTTTCTGCATGTGAAGGCAGCTTTGATTTTCCCTAAGAGAACCAATGTACTCTGAGTTTATAATGGAAAGGGAAAAAAAGGAGAAACACTGTATGAACATATCTAGTAATAAGCAATGAGAGTAATTATATACCTGTAAATGTCCTATGATCCCATGTCTCAGTAAACTTTGCAGTACAGTGTTCTAGCCGTAATGAGGGAATGAGTAAGAGATTAAAGTAAAAGTTCATTTAAAATAATTTTATTTTAATAAATTAAATTATTTCCATCAAACCCTGCATTTTATCATTAACATCTGAATGATTCATCTGTTGAACTGTATTCCTGCTTTACTGGTTGTAATAACCACACAGGTTGGTAATCTTAGTTTTGGATATTTTATTTATTTGGATATTTTGGCCATTTTGGTTTAGGTCCAGGTTACACTTTCTGCTCACTGTCTTTGGATCTGAAGGTGCAAGGCTATAAAAATAAAGAGTAGAAAGTACTTTTCACAGGTCACTTGATTCAGCTTTTAAAAAAAAAATTATTGTGATATCAATCATGTCAGGATCTCTTCCTCTGCTCTAACCAGACCAGTTTAACATTAATTACAGAACCTTTAAAAGGCAGCCCTTTAAAGAGGAACAGCTGGGAGGAAGGTTAGATGAAAAAACTTAATAAAGTACTATCTTGGTTGACACAAATTTTGAACAGTAAAGTGTGTTATTAGCCTTGAGTATGATTCACATTCTGTCAGCAGATTCAGGAAGTGGTAGGTTTCTTTGTAGCAAAAGTAAAATGAATGTCATTTTGAATATGAAGTAAATACGCAAAACAAATATCCTAAACCATCATTTCTCTAAGAAGGAAGTTGTCACTGTCAAAAGTCATGAAATGATTTATTGCAAAGGAGACCCTAGATAGTTTTGCTCTTCTCCTCAGGGCTCTCTGTCATTAATTATTTGCAGGAATCTGTATATTCCAATGAAACAATAAAGATGAGGAATATTGACTCTGAAATAAATAGTTCCATTGAGTAAATGCCTCTAGGTAAAAATACGTTCTGTGACATGTAGATCTCTTAAAGTCCTCTATACACTTGTGCTGCCACTGATCCTAAACTGAGGTTACATGAGTGCTGCCAAAGACGTAAGATATATGTTAATAAATTAGCATAGTATATCCACTATGTTAAGATGTTTTTTCGTAGAACGAGCTGACCATTAGAGGACGTAGCACTGACTTATAGATGTCATTTGAAATTAAGACTTTTGGTTATTATAAACAAGTTATGATACAACTTGTACTAAATAACATGTGAACTCAACTTGGTAACTGTTTTACCTAGCTGAAGCAATAGTGCCCTTTTAAAATCCATTAATCTATTGGTGCTTGACAAATTCTGAGTAAACAATATTCACAGACTTTTGTTGATAATTCAGATGGTTCACCATACTAATCCCACACGTGGCAAGGGCCAAATGCAGACATATATCAGCTTGTAAGTTATTCTTGGTAGCATGACCCTTTGCATCGGATGAATAGATAGATCATATTTGGGTAAACTCAGGTTTTTTCTCTGTATTTGCAAGTGTACGCTCAGCCTGACTTTTTCTGGCAAGTAAATATTAGATTATACTTAATGGTGGAAGTCTTAGTTTATCTTTACTGCTATTATTCTTGTGAGAAAAGAAGTGATGCAATCTCTGTTAACTAGGTTTCACATATCTGCTCTTGCAGTTTTATGGATTAAAACCAAAAATAGTGGTATAAAATGGCTGGATTTTCAGTCAAATTCCACCAGAATAGACTTGTATTCATCTTTCTAGAGATTATGCTCAGCTCCACAAAAAATAAACAAACAGATCAAACAAGTAGTTGTAGTGATTCAACTTGTAGGTTATACAAGCAATCTCTTCATAATGAGGTCTTAATCTTAAAGGGGTGTTTGAAGTTTTTTGGATAACCAATAATGAAAGATTGGGGTTTTTTTCCTAACAATCTAGATGATGGGGAAGCATTTACCAGTCTCCCAACAGCTTTTAAAAAATGCTGTTGATCTGTTTGATGACTGATGTCCTTCAGTATCAAGGGTTGTATTGAGAAAACAGCATCATGTCTGCTTGCAGATGATGTAATGAGAAAACACTGGCAGATAAGAGCTAATACATAGCAGGGTGAAAACTTTGCACCATGCCCCTATGAACTAAGTCAGTAATACATGTTATTTTCATGAGATCACTATTCTGGAAAATTAAAAATCACACTTGAGGATAATAAATAAAGAAAAAAAAGCCATCAAAAACAAAAACAAAAGGAGCTGCCATTATTGATAGAGTTAGGACAGTTACTCCATGATTAGTGATGGATTAATTTTACAGTGTCACTGAAACTCAAGTTTTAGGTCCTTCAATCCTACTCAATCTGCAGTAAGTGCAGTTCCTCCATAGCAAATCATGAACAAATGGCTCATCTCTGTTTAAAGGGTACCTGTGGTATTCTTAAAGATCTGTTTTCAAGCGCTTATTTTTTGTATTATAAATCTATCCAGGAGCCCTCTATAAGTGTATAGTAGTCAGTCAAACAATATATAGTTTTGGAGAAACAGTGAAATGGATTTGAAGACCATGTAACTCATCACTACAAGTGAAAGTCATCACGTGCCGGCCATCAGCCCCATAGCAAGGTGTCAGAGACGCGTCAGAATAGGCGCTCAGGATGAAGGTGAGTTTTATTCTTGAAGGGGATATTTTTACAAATGCTGAGTTAACAGAGAGCAGCATAATGTCTGTGATATTAAGATGATATTTCCTATTAATGGAGCAAGGACCTTGGTATTACGCATGCAATTCTGCTCAACCTCATCAAAACCCATTTTTCCTGCTTGAATGAAAGATCACAGCAAGGTATATTTTGTAAAGAAAGCTTATACAATGAAAATGAAAATTGAATTCTTATAGAGGAATGATTTTAACAATAAGAGCTATAAAAGTCCCCTGAAAGTGAGATTCAGCCCAATTTGACACAATAAATTGTTTTAGCGTTGAACAGAGTCCCACTAACAAGTATAAATTACATGTGTAAGACTGGGTTTGCCTGCAGCTAATGTACCTAGAAGATGTATTAACTGTGCAGCTCTCCTGTTTGCAGGCAGTAGAAAGAATTTGGTTCTATTTAAGTATAGGAGGAAATGGAGAAGAATCTGAAAACTAAAGCTTAAAAATGACCAAATATTCAAAAATGTTTAATATCGGTAACTAACTTAGTGTTCCAGATAGTCTAAGGAGGCTACACCCTTATCTATAAGTAAAATATGTGTTATTATTTACTGAAATACAGAATAAAAGGCAATTACATTAGCCACAGATATTAAAATGCCAGACGGGGGAAGGGGAGGCGTGCTATGTATTCTGCAGCGTGCCTCCTTGGAACCATTAGTGCTTCATGCTGTAACAGGCTGAAAATGAAGTGCAAACTCATCAGTGTAATTATTTCTTCTCTTCCTTTTGTGGAGGCTGTGCTGAAGGATGGACATCTTTAACTTAATCACTGATTACATTTGTTGCTGTATGAATCTGTAAAACAAGTGTAGCAAATCTATTGCTACGCTGAGTCGTCAGGAGCCCCAGTTCCTGTTCTCAAATTTGTAGCTCTGTTGTATGAAAAACAGAAAACCCACTTTCCCCTGCTGGTGGTTTGAATTGCTCTAATTTGTTCTGGTAATGGCGCCAGATGTCACAGTATAAAAGGAAGCCCGACCCGGCAAAAAAGATTGCCATTCTGACCTTCTATTGAATTCTAGAGCTCTTGCCCTTTTTTGTCTTCTGAACAAACCCAGCACTCACAAACATGCTGAATGGAGTGGAAAAAGCAGCTTGATCACTCTTGTGAAAGAAGTTACAAGCAGAGCTGAGATGGCCGCTTGCCACTTTCCCTGTCAGGGTGACATCTGCCATCGTTTGCTGAGCTGCTTTTTTTTTGGGGTGGGGGGGGATGAATCTTCACCCCAGCAGGGCTAGCCCTCTCCCCCCTGTCCGTGCACCTTTGTTGCTGCTTCTTTTTTTTCCAGAAACGTTTTTATTTTTCCTTCGGTCTTTGGAGTCTATCTTTAGGAGAAATGAAAGCTATATCTTATGGGGCTTCTACTTCTACAGCAAGATCCTGAAATAATTTCTTTTCTCATACAATGAGCATTTAGTTTATTATATTTACCACTCCATTTGTCTTGGTAAAATGGTTTTACATCTGTAAAAATGCCCAGCAGAGTAAATCAAAGTGAATGCAGCCAGATGCCTGCTTGCATTGATAACAGTCTACTTTCGTGATAAAGGCTGTCAACTTCCACAGGATTCATGCATCTTAGCCTGTAAACCATACTTTTGGTTAACTGAGCATTGCCATGTTCAAGATAATCTGTGTGAAATTCTGTTTTCCTGTTTGCAGGAAGGTGTAACAAAGCTCGACAGTGTTGATTTTGGATGCAAATAGGAGTGCATATGCATATGTACATGGGTGTGTATTTGTGTATGTCTATACATTTACAAGGTCTTGGTACTTATTTTATTTCCATAACTCTCATTTATGTAAGCCTAAACATGTCCCTGCCACAAACCTGAATGCAGAGCAGAATATAGTTGTAGCTCCCACAAGCAGAGAAAAGGTCATTAAAGAAAAATAAAAGATTCAAAACCTTCATCTGCTTGGTGAGTGTGTAAGTACTCTTGGCAACACAGCGAAAGCATAGATTTTGATCTGTTCTCCTAACTGGCTCAGATGCACTATTCAGCATCCTCCAGGGCAGAGACATGCTGCTTGGCAGAGGGCGTAATCCCCAGTGCTATATGAGGCTGCCTGTATCCAGTAAGTGCAGGAAAAGAAGGAATAACCACTAGAGAGAAGAGCAAGTGACAGTCAAAGATATAATGTGCATTCACCCATAAGAATATTTTAGAACCAGATTATAGCCCTTGCTCACACTAATTCGTATTTTCTCAATTAGAGAAACCCAACAAGCATGTACAGTGCTTTATGATTATATTCAGCAAGCAGAATTACATGGATAGGTATTTTGTTCAATATAAAGTGTTCAAGCGGGAAGCTTTTCTTTATGCTGAAATAAAATATTCTTTTTGTGCATCATGTTCAAAAGAGTAAAAAGCAAGACACACATTGGAGACTAAAGTTAAAGTGGACTGAAAATATAAAAGATTTTAGAATCTTAACATCAGAACCTGTCTTGGACATTAAAATATGGTTTAGCAGTGACTTGAGTTCTTCTGATCTGCCCCATGGGATTTCCTGTAGGTAAACATGGGAGGTAAAATTCTCTACTATAGAAGAAACGTGGAGTTTATTTTATATATTTGTATAATCATTATATCATTTTTATATCTTTATCTTTATATTTTATATCTATATTTATATCTTTATATCTATCTTCATATCTTTAATCTTTATGTCTATATCACTGCATCATTTTAACACATTTTATCATCATTTTATCATCTTCATTAAGCTAGATCGCTCATTTTGGGGTTGCTTTCAATTTACACAGAAGCAGCAATTAAATATTCACATCTTGAGTTGTTCTTTGGTTGCTGTTCTGGTTTTAAAATGGAATGCAGATAAAAATTATGTCAATTACATGGTTTCTAGTTTGGATCAAAATCACAACTGATAGATTAGACAATGAAGAAATCTGGGACAAAACTAGTTATTCACTCATCTCCCTGACAATATCGGAGTTCAAAAAAACCCGCAGTCTACTGAAAACCAGAATAAAACAGTTTGGCTATTTCATCTTGTATCTGATATGATCTTTAGTCAATTAGCAAAGCAAGTTTCCTTTTCTTTGCGGAGGATTGCTGTGCATTGCTAAGCTATTTCTCTGTTTGACTTCTGCATTAGAGACATTTAAGTGCTGAATTCATTATTCGTTCATCAGAATCATTCTTATTTTTACAATTCAGAAAGCATGGTAGGCTGTACTTAAATGTGAAATAGAGTTTTTAGCATGAGAACAAAGCTTCATGAAATTGCACATACTCACACACAACACCCCCACCCCTCCCACCCCACCACCCCACCCCCCCCCCAAAACTCAGCAAATATGACACTTGCTGGACCAACAGTTCTTCTCCAAGGATTCATACTGTATGGAGATTTCTATCCAATTGTCTTCCCTTTTTTCTCCCCTCCATTCTCTTCTGTTTATCATCAATCCACCTCCGCTTTTTATTCTTTACAGCAGTAACTGACACCCACCAGCAACAGCAAGTTGAGGTCACTAAGGCAAGTGCCTGTGTCCTGCTAGAATTGATCATTGATCTGCGAGTATGACACATATGACAGAGCAAGGTCACTCAACTTCTTTCCCTCCATTTTTCATTTCTGTGCAGGTAGTTACCACTTCAAGGTCCTTCCTCCCAGCCTGTCATGTTGTTTCTTATTATACTACTGCATGAAAAATAGAGCATACTCCAACCTTTCTAAGATATTATCTCCTAAGCATTGCTCTGCTAACAGTTCAGAAACACACTCTCTAGTACAAAATGTCACTGAGGTACACTATTTTAAAAATATGATTTTAACTAGTAACAAGTGCTACTATGGGAAAAAACTGCAAAGAAAGAAAGAAGCCAACTCATTAGGAATAAACTATTAAATCTTAATGAAAATATGTGGTAGAGGAGTCATATATCTGCAGGGATGACATAAATAATAATCCAATGTGAAGTAAAAATTCACTCAAATTCCTATGATAGTAACTTTTGTTGATGTAAAGCACTTTAGGATATTCCATAAGTGCCACTAGGCTATTTATCTTTGAGCAAAAAAACAGCATTTGGGAGTTGTGCAAGGTCTTTTATTTAAAATGGATAAACCTGCATATTAAAAATAAGCCTCATGCTCTGGCATCAGTACTCCAGTCTCAAAGATTTAATGTAAAAATACAGGTATTTATGTGAATATGTGAAACAAACTTCCTGGCTTATACTTTTGTTTGGTTGACTTGACATAGTTATTTAAAATTGTAGACTCATAGAATGGTTTGGGATGGAAGGAAACTCAAAGATCATCTAGTTCCAACCCCCCTGCTGTGCGCAGGGACACCGTCCACTAGACCAGGTTGCTCAAAGTCTCATCCAGCCTGGCCTTGAACACTTCCAGGGATGGGGCCTCTGCAATTGCTCTGGGCAACCTGTTCCAGTGCCTCGCTACCCTCACAGTAAAGAATTGCTTTCTAACATCTAATCTAAATCGACCCTCCTTCAGCTTAAAATCATTACCCCTTGTCCCATCACTACACTCCCTGATAAACAGTCCCTCACCAGCTTTCCTGTAGGCCCCTTCAGGTACTGGAAGGCTGCTAGAAGGTGTCCCCCAGAGCCTTCTTTTCTCCAGGCTGAACAACCCCAACTCTCTCAGCCTGTCCTCATAGGAGAGGTGCTCCAGCCCTCTAACCAGCTTTGTGACCCTCCTCTGGACTCGTTCCAACAGCTCCATATCCTACTTATACTGGGGCCTCCAGAGCTGGACGCAGTACTCCAGGTGGGGTCTCACAAGAGAGGAGTAGTGGGGCGGGATCACCTCCCTCGACCTGCTGGTCACACCTCTTTTGATGCAGCCCAGGACACGGTTGGCTTTCTGGGCTGCAAGCGCACACTGCTGGCTCATGTTGAGCTTCTCATCAACCAAAACTCCGGAGTCCTTCCCCTCAGGGCTGCTCTCAATCCATTCTCTGCCCAGCCTATAGTTGTGCTTGGGATTGCACCGACCCACGTGCAGGACCTTGCACTTGGCCTTGTTGAACTTCATGTGGTTCGCAGGGGCACACCTGTCCAACCTGTCAAGGTCCCTCTGGATGGCATCCCTTCCCTCCAGCATGTCGACCACACCACAGAGCTTGGTGTTGTCGACAAACTTGCTGAGGGTGCGCTCGATCCCACTGTCCATGTCACCGACAAAGATGCTGAACAGTGCGGGTCCCAGTACCGACCCCTGAAGAATGCCACTCGTCACCGTTCTCCACTTGGACATTGAGCCATTGACCACAGCTCTTTGAGTGCAACCATCCAGCCAATTCCTTATCCACCGAGTGGTCCATCTGTCAAATCCATGCCTCTCCAATTTAGAGACAAGGATGTCGTGAGGGACAGTGTCAAATGCCTTGCACAAGTCCAGGTAGATGGCGTCAGTTGCTCTTCCCTTATCCACCGATGCTGTAACCCCATCATAGAAGACCACCAAGTTTGTCAGGTGGCCTTAGTGAAGCCATGTTGTCACCAATCACCTCCTTATTTTCCATGTGCCTGAGCATAGTGTGTTGGGTTTGCGTGGCAAGGTTTTGGTAGTGGGGGGGCTAGAGGGGTGGCTTCTGTGAGAAGCTGCTAGAAGCTTCCCCTGTGTCTGACAGAGCCAATGCCAGCCGGCTCCAAGATGGACCCACCGCTGGCCAAGGCCAAGCCAATCAGCGCCTCTGTGATAACATATTTAAGAATGGGAAAAAAAACGAGTTAGAGGGAGCTTTGGCAGCCAGAGAGAGGAGTGAGAAGATGTAAGAAACTCTGCAGACACCAAGGTCAGTGCAGAAGGAGGGGGAGGAGGTGGTCCAGGCACCGGAGCAGAGATCCACCTGCAGCGCCTGGTGAAGACCATGGTGAGGCAGGCTGTCCCCCTGCAGCCCATGGAGGAAGGATGAGGGGGTGTAGAGATTCCACCTGCAGCCCGTGGAGGACCCCACGCCGGAGCAGGTGGAGGCACCTGAAGGAGGCCGTGGCCCCATGGGAAGCCCACGCTGGAGCAAGCTCCTGGCAGGACCTGTGGCCCTGTGGAGAGAGGAGCCCACGCCAGAGCAGGTTTGCTGGCAGGACTTGTGACCCTGTGGGGGACCCACGCTGGAGCAGTTTGCTCCTGAAGGTCTGCACCCCGTGGGAGATACCCACGTTGGAGAAGTTCGTGAAGGACTGTCTCCCGTGAGAAAGACTCCCTGTTGGAGCAGGGGAACGATGAGAGGAGTCCTCCCCCTGAGGATGAAGGAGCAGCAGAAACACCGTGTGATGAACTGACTGTAACCCCCACTCCCCGTCCCCCTGTGCCACTGAGGGGGGGCGGAGGTTGAAGCCGGGAGTGAAGTTGAGCCCGGAAAGATGGGAGGGGTGGGGGGAGGTGTTTTAAGATTTGATTTTATTTCTCATTCCTCTACTCTGTTTTGCTTGGTAATAAATTAGATGAATTCCCTCTCTAAGTTCAGTCTGTTTTGCTCATAATGACAAGTAGTGAGTGATCTCTCCCTGTCCTTATCTCGACCCATAAGCTTTTCATTGTACTTTTTCTCCCCTGTCTAATGAAGGAGGGGAGTGATAGAGCAGCTCTGGTGGGCACCTGGCCCCCAGCCAGGGTCAACCCACCTCACATAGTCTCCAGGAGGATCTGCTCCATGATCTTGCCAGGCAAGGAGGTGAGACTGATCGGTCTATAGTTCTCTAGGTCTTTCTTTTTTCCCTTTTTAAAAAATGGGTGTTATATTTCCCCTTTTCCAGTTGGTGGGAACTTCACCGGACTGTCAGGACTTCTAAAATATGATAGAGAGTGGCCTGGCCACTTCATCCACCAGTTCCCTCACGACCCGCGGATGCATCTCATCAGGTCCCATGGACTTGTGCACCTTCAGGTTCCTTAGATATTCTCGAACCTGATCTTCTCCTACAGTGGGCGGTTCTGCATTCTCCCAGTCCCTGCCTTCTGTGAGCTGGGCAGTGTGGCTCAAGCAATTGCCAGTGAAGTCTGAGGCAAAAAATTTGTTGAGTACCTCAGACTTCTCCATATCCTGGGTAACCAGGTTGCCTGTTTCATTCCGGAGGGGACCCACATTTTCCCTGGTCTTCCTTTTATCACTGACATTCCTATAGAAGCTTTTCTTGTTGTCCTTGACATCCCTGGCCAGATTTAATTCTATCTGGGCTTTGGCTTTCCTAGCCTGATCCCTGGCTGCTCGGATAGTTTCTCTTTATTCCTCACAGGCTACTTCTCCTTGCTTCCACTCTCTGTAGGCTTCCTTTTTGTGATTGAGTTTGTCCGAGAGCTCCTTGTTCATCCATGCAGGCCTCCTGGTGGTTTTGCCTGACTTCCTCTTTGTCAGGATGTATTGCTGCTGAGCTTGGGGGAGGTGACCCTTGAATACTAGCCAGCTGTCCTGGGCCCCTCTTTCCTCCAGGGTTTTGTCCCATGGCACTCTACAAGGGAGATCCCTGAAGAGGCCAAAGTCTGCTCTTCTGAAGCCCAGGGCAGTGAGCTTGCTGTGCTCCCTCCTTGCTGCCCTGAGGATGTTGAACTCCACTGTTTCATGGTCATTTCAACTAAGTTTGCCCTTGAGCTTCATATCCCCTACCAGGCCCTCCTTGTTGGTGAGAACAAGGTCCAGCATGGCACCTCTCCTCGTTGGCTCCTCTGTCACTTGGAGAAGGAAGTTATCATAAATACATTCCAGGAACTTTCTGGATTGCTTATGCCCTGCTTGTTGCCCCTCCAACAGATATCAAGGTGATTGAAATCCCCCATAAGGACCAGGGCTTGTGAACGTGAACAGATTTAATTCTGTGTAGGAGTGAATGGCACATTCATTGACAGGTTCCTAAAACTGTAATTTCTATCTGACCAGAGTCTGAAGCCTCAGAAACTTTTTTAAATTAATCCTATTCCAGAAGTGAAATAACTTCTCTGAAGGAAGAAAAAATATTGATTGTTCTATTTCACTGATTTTCAAAATAAAGTTTGGATGTAAACATAAAAGTTGAGGTCAGCCCTTGCTAGACTGTATTCATGATCTAGAAAGGACAGAAAGCATTATGTTTTTACAGATCTTTAATCAACTCAGAATGGGGCCAGAGTTTCAAATTAGGTCCAGCTGCTGTAGTCACTAATGCAAATCAAAATCACTGTCCTTACTAGTTTTGATACCAGGCTATCTGATGTTGATGAAAGCTTACGAAGGCATGAGAACCGGAATGGAAAAAAAAACATATTCTGAGGAGAATGAAATAGGAAGATTTAAAAGATTTCAGAGAAGTCTAGAGAGATAAAGTTTAACAAAAAAAGGGTGCTTCCTTCCACATTTCATTCAATGGGTTTAAAAACTACTGAAGACTGAAAATGTCTTCATCCATGCAGTATAAATCAATCTCTAAATGATGGATAATAGGTAGAAGGAGTGGCTAAGGACAATTATTACATTGTTGAAAACTCACTTTTGGAAGAAATTGTTCTGGCAACCTTCTGATATTAAAAGACATGATCTTAAGATGACCTCATTTCCCAGAACCCTAGAATGATAGGAAATAAAACTGGGATGGACCTTAAGACATCATTAGATTTTTTCCTTTACCCAAAGGCAGAATCAGCTGAACTTAAGACATCGCTGACAGATGTTTGAATAGTCTGATCTAAAAGCCAAATGTTATTACACACCTTCCCTCCTGCATCTGGACCTCCATCACCCTCAAACTTTTTCTTACTACATCACGTTGTAAACTCCTGTATGAATCACCCCATCTCAATGTCTATTATTTTTTATAATGAAGAAATAACACTTACCTATTCTCAATGTTAGCTTTTTCCCCCAATATCTATCCTCATGCTCTCTTGCTTAGAATAGTGTTCATTATTTTTTTGTCCTACCTATGATGATCACAGTGAATACATTACCCTATTACTTCATGTTTTTCTTTTCCTTTCTCCTATGTTCTTGACAGATTTCAGCATATAAAATGAAGTCATACACAGTAATATACTGCCCTATCATGACTAAGCTGTTTTTTATTAAACACCACAATAACTGGGTAGGTCTTTCAAAATATTCTGCCTGATGAGCTTTTCCTCAGTTCTGTGGAAAAGTTTTCCTATCTGTGACATGATCTTATTGCCTCAGTGGTTCATCAACTTTCAGATGTAATGTTCTTTATCTATTTCTGTCCATTTGCTTGAAACGTTACTCTCATCATGATATTTTACTTTCCTTTAAAACAGCTTGCTTTTCCTCTACATTCAAGAGTCTGACTCCAATATTTGCTCTCAATCACATTTCGCCACACTGCCAACTTATATCTAAATCATTGCACTGTTTATCCCCCGGATTGTGTGAATGACCAACTTAATATTGATATTATTTAGTTGCGTGAAGCTCCCAGAACAGAGAGAGAAATGCATCTTTGGTTTTTATTTAAAATTATTAAACTTTAACCAAAGTAAAATAACACAGTTAAACTGGTTATGATAAACTACAGATAGAAAGGTTCAGGCCTGTGAACATGTGCAATTATAAGAAAGTAGATATATTTAAGTGACCAGGTTTCTCAGTCTTTCCTCTGGAGAAAAAAAGGGGGGGGGGGGGGGTAGAAAACATGGATATCTATAGCGCATAGAAACAGTATGTACATATAAAGACCACCATATGTCCATGTTTCTCTAGGCTTATCATTAATTTCCAATCTGTCTCCAGATGATGATATATCCAAGAATGTTAGAACAGACTTATAATTTGCCATGTTTGTCTCTAAAAAACCAAGAGCATTCTAGCAACCTCAGAGACAGTGTTATAGTAAATGATATATAAAATGATAATCAGAAAGTAACAGGCACATGATAAGCATCAAGAAGGAAAAAAAAACCCCACCCTAGAAATGTAGCTATGGCAGAAATTGGATAAAATAAATAATAATACAAAAAGGTTCACTGAAGTCTAGGGCTCTGCTAAGAGTGGTAGAGCATTAGATGTATACTTGGCTAGATTGCCTTATAAGTAAATAAAAATACTGCAACAAGAAAAAATCTTCATACAAGTAGATTAAAGAACAGAGAGAAATAATATTAATATTTTGCATTATACATACCTGCATTAAAAAAAAAAAAAAAACACAGGAAAAAAAAGAAATCTGCTGTTCTTTGAGGAGCTAAATGGTAGTTCACTAATAAAAGATGAGATGGTAACTATCACATGTAGCTTTTGCACCATGTAAAGCAGAACTATACTTGGTTTGGGATGTTTAGCACTAAGTCACCATTCATAGCAGTAATATAAATAATCACACACCTCATCAGTTTTTCCTCTGTAAGCATGAAATAAAATTGATGAAGCCCGAAGTGAATTATTTATCTCACAAGATGGTAATAGCGGGAGCATCAACAGTTATAGGAAAGGAAATAAAACTTTCTGTTGTCTTAATCATCTTGCGGCTAAACACACAGCGACGTGTCCTGCTGCCTCGTGCCCCCCCTCCCTATCCATGGGGAAGACAAACTGTCACACCCGTGCAATTGTGGCAAAGACCTGCCCCTTCCCGCCTGTCCCTGCGCTTTTCCCCTTCCCGCGGGGCTGCCTGCTCTGGAATTGCTCTGCCATCCCTCTGCAGATCAGAGGAGCAACCTGGGAGGCAGGCAGGGCCTCCCTCGAGCAGGAGGAGGGACCAGAAGCCATCCCCTCACCTTGAGGGATCAAGAGCTTGCTGATAGATGCCTCTCTGTTACTTCAGAAGCAGGGAGCCATGCATGAACACATGGGACTGGAAGGATTAAGGGGTTTTTTTTTTATTCAAAGTCTCGCTTTACTTCTGTGTTGGCAATTTAAGAGACTTTCAATTATCCTCATCAGAGTGTTCACCCATGCAGCTTCAATAAGTAAAATAACTGGGTGTAAGCGTGTTTTTTTCTGATGGATGTTGTGGTTAAGAGGACATGACAGTGAGCTGCAAGAGTCATTATCTATTAATTTTGCTGGTTTATTTTAGTAAGCAATTGATAGCTTTTCCAGAATGTCTTTTACATTTTCCGCTCATTAATTGAGTCTCATTTATACTCTTTCTTTTGCATTAAAAGATGTATTGCACTATTTAAAGTCTTAATTTAGCCCATATGTCAAAACTAGATCTAAATGAGCCACTTACAGCACTTTTGTATGAATTACATTATGTAAGTCTTTCCCTTCCTGTCTTTTTTATCCTTGCAGATTAAATTTCTTTATTAGAAGGTAGGAAAGGAACAAATAAAATATAGGTATAATAAGCAGCACTATTAAAACACAAACTTGGGACTACCAAGTCAAGATCAAGCTGTAGAAGATATTTTTAGTGCCTGAAAAAAATGGTCCAAAACCTTGCACAAATGTGCAAGTAAGTGAGGTTCTCTCATGTAAACTGGGAAAACTCCAATGCCTTTATTCCAATTTACATGGATATGTTTGGGTTTTTTTCCAAACAGTAGCCTATAGTTTTAAAACTGGTAATCCCAGGCCTTTTATTTATCTGTCTTCCTAATCTGTGTACTTAATTTATTGCTGCTATCATCAAAAAGAAGGTTCATACCTTCTCAAAATATTGTCTTTGTAAACCGGGGAGGGGAGCAGAAGAGGGAGGATCAAGGTAGACCATTATCAGAACTTCTTTCTCAAAGCTCATCTAGTCTTTCATCTTCTGACAGTCCTTAACTCTAGGAAAAAAAGTAAAAAAAAACCCCAAAGCAAAACACCACCCCCCACCACCCCCCCCACCCCCCTTGGATCTACCCCAGACTTACTGAGGCTAGGAGACATTCCATCTTTAAATAGCTGGGGTTTTTTTCAGAAACTCTTCTGCAGGTTTTGTTTGTGTGTTTGTTTTCTGGCAAGTAATTTCTTGCTGTTTCATATATTAGCTGCCTACAATGTGAGCTAGATAGATACTTTATTGGTTTAAATTTTCATATCTTTCCTTTAATGTCTCCATTGAATGGCCCATTGATTCCAAAATAGTACATTCACAACAGGGCACAGGAACCATCCTTCTTTTCCTTGGTCGGCTAGCAGCAGGCAGTGACATCTCCCATTGGGAGTAGTACCTTTGCACTGTTCAAATGTGCGTATAACTTAGATGCTGATATTGATGTTCACAATAATGATGTTTGTCATCTGCTCCACTGCAGATGCGAGAAGCTCTTTCCCACTTAGCACTACATAATAAGGTGTCACTCTCATGGTTCTTTACGCTTCTTTCTTTATTCAGAGAGTTTAGTGAACTTTATATCTACTTTCTCTTTTTATGACCAAAGCATGACTTTGTTATATTATTTAAGGTATGTACTATATTTTTAAGATCTCAATTAACATTAATCAAGACAGTTTTTTGCCCAAAAACCTATGAATATTTTCAACATAGTTTTCCTTTTGCTTCTGCACTATTTTGTGCTAATATATTGCTTATTATAAGACACAATATTGCCAGCGGTTGTAATAATGATCTTTAACATCTGTTCTTTGCAAATACCAACTGTTCTTTAATTTGGTGCCATATTTAAAAATAATTACCCACTTTCAGTCTTCCAATTTAATATCAAGTTATATTTCATATCATTGTATTTTACTAGGCAGCTGATTTTGTTTCTTTTATTATATAGCTGATTCTTAGCTTATAACATTACTATTTATCTCACTCTGGATAAATTTGGTGGAATGAATAGTACTTATTATCTGCTTCCATCAACAACTTTCTTTCAAACCTGGCAAAAAAAAGAAACAAACAATCATGACATATTACCACGTTATCCTGAGCAAGAATTTGGATGTACTGGAATTTGGAGATATCTGTACTCCATATCTAGTGGTGTTGCTGTTTCCCAGTAACTACTTTTCCATGCAGACTATTTTTTTCTTTTTTTTTTTCTTTTTTCTTTTTTCTTTTTTTTTTGTTTTTTCTTTTTTGTTTTTTTTTCTTTTTTTTTTGTTTTTTTTTTTTTTTTTTTTTTTTTTGTAACTCCATTCACTACAGCTCTCTGGGCTCAGCCATCCACCCAGTTTTTTACCCAGCAAAGAGTGCACCTGTCTAAGCCATGAGCCGCCAGTTTCTCTAGGAGAATGCTGTGGGAGACAGTATCGAAGGCTTTACTGAAGTCCAGGTAGATAACATCCACAGCCTTTGCCTCATCCACTAGGCAGGTGACCAGGTCATAAAAGGAGACCAGGTTGGTCAAGCAGGACCTGTCTTTCATGAGCCTGTGCTAGCTGGGCCTGATCCCCTGGTTGTCCTGTACCTGCCTGGTGAGCGCACTCAAGATGAACCACTCCATAATCTTCCCTGGTACCGAGGTCAGGCTGACAGGCCTGTAGTTCCCCGGATCCTCCTTCCAGCCCTTCTTGTAGATGAGCGTCATGATGAAGAGTGGCTTGGAAAGCTCCTCCGCCAGCTCCCTCAGCACTCTTGGGTGGATCCCATCTGGCCCCATAGACTTGTGAGTGTCCAGGTGGTGTAGCAAGTGATTAACTGCTTCCTCCTGGATTATGGGGGGTTTATTCTGCTCTCTGTCCCTGTGTTCCAGCTCAGGGGGCTGAATGCCCTGGCGACAACTGGTCCAGCACCTCAATGTCCTTCTCGTAGTGAGGGGCCCAAAACTGAACACAGTGCTTGAGGTGCAACCTCACCCGTGCCGAGTACAGGGGAACAATCACTTCACTAGTCCTGCTGAATAATTCTGAACCTAAATCTTGAATGTTAATGGTCAGATAGTAAATTTTGAGTTATCATTTCTTTACATATTAGAACTTTGCTAGGATTTATTTGCTCAGATCCTAACTTACTCTCCATTTCTTCAAGAAATGCACCCTAACCAGTCCTTGTGCCCAAACAGAGTCTCTCACCCCCCCCCCCCCCACCCCACAGTAACTTTCATGACACATACTTTCAACTTACTCATTTTGTGGAAAGGCTTCAGCTATTGGAAAGGCACAGGCCAATGTGCAGCATTACCAAAATTTCAAAAATCTGAGCTCTCTTCCAGATCTACCCTACTCTGTAGGAATAATTTTTTACCTTTCTTTGTCTTCAAGATAAGGTCGGAGAAACCTGAAACCACCTAAGGATTTGATCAGGCTCTTGATATGTTTAGTTTACAAAAGTGAGAATCATGTTATCCCACAATCACTTACTACAGCATTTTTATAACTTCCTGGACCAGGTTAACATTGAATGGTTCTAGCTAGACCTTGGCCTCAGCCAGTATGGCTATTCCAATGTTTCTGCAATGACTTCTGTAATGATACTGGATCTATTCCAATTTTCTGCTGAACATAATTTAAGTAACCTTCAAAGTCATGAACACAAACATTCTTAGAGGAAGCCATGGTCATGCACAAATATCTTTAAAAATGGTTGTAAGTGGTTATCTCTGTCAAGTTTATTACAGTTTAGATAAAGAAGGCTGGAAATTACATTAAGTTATGAATAACATAGCTTGTAAGCCTGTATAAGTGACCAATATAGTAGAAATGCAGTCAAATACAGTCAAAATGCATGCTATGTGTATAAAAGACTTAGATAACTTTTAGTTTTTCTTACAAACAAGGAAAGTAATTTGAATTAGTCAAGAGCTGAATACAAAGTAAATAGATACACAATTTTTGACTTTTAAAAATATCTGTGAAAATCTAAATGTCTAGTTTTCATTTGTACTTATAGCTATACTTCGTTAATGGTAACACACAGAAGCTGAGATTTCAGAACTTTTTTTTTGCCTTTTTCTGATCTGCTGGAGTCACTGAGCAGAATATTCAAAATCTTATACAAATGTATGCTCTTGGAAAATCTCCAGCTTTTCAGACTCACAGATACTGGACAATTCAAAGAAGACAAGTTCATTGCACTGGAAGTGCTCTGATCTGAACATACAAACTTTTGCAAGCTTTATTTTTACTGTTGATAGAAAAATCCATTTTCTGATATTTACCTGATTATGCTTAAAATGAACAGATCATATACAGATGATGAATTATTCCTTTAATTTATGAATATCAGATTTAACCTTTAAAAAGAGCAGCAGAAACTCTCATTTTTCATTGAAATATTTAGATTACATGTGTTTTTGGATGAAGGAACTTACTCTTTTCTCTGTATGTACAGTACCTAACACAATGAAAATGCTATTTGTTAGATTCTCCTAGATGTTATTGTACATAATATGAAAAACTAATAATACTATTAACCTAGTGGGTTAGCACTTCGGAATAAATTTATTTCTTGAGCTGTGCTGTTAATTTTTACAGAATTACATTTCTAGTAGTTTGAAGGATTTATGAAACAAAATGAAGTGGTAAAGATGTAATATGAAAGGGTGAGTTGGTTTGTGACAATGTATTGGCCTTAGAAGCAAAAAGGGCAGAAAGTCAAATACAACGAAAAATGAAATGTCTTATTGTTGACCTCTAGAGAACGAATATTATTCCTTGTAATAGGAAATGTTAATTTTGTTACTTACAAATTATGTTTTGAAAAACTCTACATTCCCTTTCTATATTCCTTAAAAATGATTATAAAAATTTAGGTTGAAAAAAGTACTAAGCTATAATATGTAAATTCTGTGTTATGTATCATTAAAAACAGAAGATGAGAAAGCCTTACTATTTTGTTTGATGAATCTTAGGATATTATTCTGAATACTTTGTTTCTGCTTTTGTTGAAGATGATAGTCTTTTTGAACTAGTCCTACTGGCATATAATACTTTACATACCCACTGTAGCTTGTCAGTCAAATAAATTAATTGAGAAAAATTAATCTGTGAAGTTTGTATCAGATATTCTTTGGGCATTTAGGGATAAATATCATCTAACTTTCACTGGAAATATCATTACTAGACTACAAGCTGTGTTAAAGAAGAAATATTTGAATGTTAATGTTCCTACCGTATAGGTTCCAGAAAGTTTTAAGAACCAGGAGAAAATAACAAATTTTACTTCAATCAATTGACAGGATACATTATTTGCATACCATTTTTTGGAGAACTTAGTTTATTACTTATAATAATCAGATTAAAAGTTACTAAATTAATGAAGCTTACTTTTTATCTTCTAATAATTGAACATGCAGAGTATATGCTCTGACCTGCAAAACTAAGACTATTAATATCTTCTTAAATTTTCCACTTTAATCTCTTAACTGAAATGAGCAGGCAACATTCTGTTTTTCATTTAATATCTTGATTGTGTAAGCCTGTGTGTATACTAAATAATTTTTTGCTTTGTTCAGAATGCTGAGTAAAGTCATATAACTACTCCTAAGCATTTACTTTTTTGCTTGAAAATCTCAAAAACTTCATGCTATAGGCAAACACTAACTCATCTGATGAACAAAGAATCTCAAATTCCGAAACATTGTGGTACATGCATACTTGTGCTACCAGTTTGGTGCATCCAAGTTGTAGAGTAGGTTGCTTGGATTCCTCTGAATTAATTACTCCCAAATCTTGTTATGAACAAGGGGCAACAAATAGACGTTATCTTCAAAATCAAGAATTTATTACTTAAAGTCTTAAGAGTCTGATGAAATAGTTATTATTAGCCTAATTACCATCTTAATAAGTTGCAGTTCAAAATATATACAATTAAACTTAATACGCTCAAATTTCCTAGTATGGTCCTTTTTTCTTTAGTGAAGTACTGGTGAAGCACTTTGGTGCAGTATTGCTGGGCTCTGAGGTCAATAGCTTCAGTGTGGATTAAGGGTAATTGTACACTGAAACTTCAGCATCCCTAGCCCTTCACTGGAAGGTGCTAAATGTTGATATGGTTAGCATAAAATCATAGAATCATGGAATCTTTAAGACTGGAAAAGACCTGTAAGATCATCAAGTCCAACCGCCAACCCAACACCACCATGTCTACTAAACCATGTCCCGGAGTGCCATGTCTACACCTTTTTTTTGAACACCTCCAGGGATGGTGGCTCCACCACCTCTCTGGGGAGCCTGTTCCAATGTCTGACCACCCTTTCAGTGAAGAAATTTTTCCTAATATCTAACCTAAACCTCCCCTGGAGCAATTTGAGAGGGTTTCCTCTTGTCCTATCACTTGTTGCTCAGGAGAAGAGACCAACACCCACCTCACCACAACCTCCTTTCAGGCAGTTGTAGAGAGCGATAAGGTCTCCCCCCAGCCTCCTCTTCTCCAGGCTAAACAACCCCAGTTCCCTCAGCTGCTTCTCATAAGATTCATGCTCCAGACCCTTCACCAGCTTTGTTGCCCTTCTCTGTACATGCTCCAGCACCTCAATGTCCTTCTTGTAGTGAGGGCCCCAAAACTGAACACAGTATTCAAGGTGCGGCCTCACCAGTGCTGAGTACAGGGGGACACAATCACTTTCCTAGTCCTGCTGGCCACACTATTCCTGATACAAGCCAGGATGCTGTCGGCCTTCTTGGCCACCTGGACACACTGCTGGCTCATGTTCAGCCGGCTGTCAACCAATACCCCCAGGTCCTTTTCCACCGGGCAGCTTTCCAGCCACTCATCCCCAAGCCTGTAGCGTTGCATGGGGTTGTTGTAACCCAAGTGCAGGACCCGGCACTTAGCCTTGTTAAACTTCATACAGTTGGCCTAGGCCAACTTCCCCCTCACTGCCTGAGGAGATATTTTTACATTTGTAATACCTTGCTCTTTCTTCACTGGTCTGCAGAACCACGTCACATCCAAATGTATTATATATGGTGTGTTTTACATGTTTATATAGGTTATCAGGTTGCATTATTTTAATAAACAGTTGTGTTGGGTTTGTGTGGCAAGGTTTTGGTAGCGGAGGGGTCTACAGAGGTGGCTTCTGTGAGAAGCTGCTAGAAGCTTCCCCTGTGTCTGACAGAGCCAGTGCCAGCCGGCTCCAAGACGGACCCGCCACTGGCCAAGGCGAAGCCAATCAGCGCCTCTGTGATAACGTATTTAAGAAGGAAAAAAAACAGCTAGAGAGCGCTTTTGCAGCCGGAGAGCGGAGTGAGAAGATGCAAGAAACTCTGCAGACACCAAGGTCAGTGCAGAAGGAGGGGGAGGAGGTGCTCCAGGCACCGGAGCAGAGATCCACCTGCAGCCCCTGGTGAAGACCATGGTGAAGCAGGCTGTCCCCCTGCAGCCCATGGAGGGAGGATGAGGGGGTGTAGAGATTCCACCTGCAGCCCGTGGAGGACCCCACACCGGAGCAGGTGGAGGCGCCTGAAGGAGGCCGTGATCCCATGGGAAGCCCACGCTGGAGCAAGCTCCTGGCAGGACCTGTGGCCCCGTGGAGAGAGGAGCCCACGCCAGAGCAGGTTTGCTGGCAGGACTTGTGACCTTGTGGGGGACCCACGCTGGAGCAGTTTGCTCCTGAAGGTCTGCACCCCGTGGGAGATACCCATGTTGGAGAAGTTCGTGAAGGACTGTCTCCCGTGAGAAAGACTCCCTGTTGGAGCAGGGGAACGATGAGAGGAGTCCTCCCCCTGAGGATGAAGGAGCAGCAGAAACACCGTGTGATGAACTGACTGTAACCCCCACTCCCTGTCCCCCTGTGCCACTGAGGGGGGGTGGAGGTTGAAGCCGGGAGTGAAGTTGAGCCCGGGAAGATGGCAGGGGTTGGGGGAGGTGTTTTAAGATTTGATTTTATTTCTCATTCCTCTACTCTGTTTTGCTTGGTAATAAATTAGATGAATTCCCTCTCTAAGTTCAGTCTGTTTTGCTCATAATGACAATTAGTGAGTGATCTCTCCCTGTCCTTATCTCGACCCATAAGCTTTTTGTTGTACTTTTTCTCCCCTGTCTAATGAAGGAGGGGAGTGCTCTGGTGGGCACCTGGCCCCTAGCCAGGGTCAACCCACCACAACAGTCATGTCTCATCTCTGGTACCATCCCATGCCCACAACTTAAAGGCCTCTGCTTTTATCCTATGCCTTCTCTCCTCTGTGCTGCATTTCACTCCAGGGTCATAGGTAGTTCAATCTACATCAGAAAGATTCTGACTATGAATACCAAGCAGCTACCAAAATGTATATAGCTATACACACAAATACATATGCATGTGTATACATAATTACACAATTTTACAAAGCTAAAAAAAGATAAAATAAAATCAGATAATTATTAATCTGATCATTGGATAGTTATTTTTATGGTTAAACAACCTACAAAAGATCTTCAGAGATGAGTCCAGACAAAGTCTGATAAGTTTAAGAGTATGTGTTGTTTTCTCAACAAAAAGCCTGTAGCTCATTACAAGCAATGATGTCATTCTACTGAACTAGAAGGCTGTGCTTGCTTTCTTGAAGGAGATGGTCCTAAAAACATGCTTGAGGTCGATTTTTAGGATCACAGACTGACTGATTAATTTTTCCAAAGTCAGCCAATAGGTCATTGACAATAGAACTCTGATTAACTGATTGTATTTGTAGACTCCTGCATAACAGATATTTTTCAATTAATACAGAACTATGTGGGGGACTATGCAGAAATTATTGTCTCCAAGTAAAGCCTGGAGCATACTTGTAAGACAGATTTTACAATGTCATATGCCAGTTGATTTTGTTTTCTGTAACATAGTTTAAACTGACAAATTGTAAATCTTGAAATTGCTTCTTTCTTCATAACAAGTATAGTGCAGACTAATGGTAGAAAAGATCTGAAGCAATATTTGGATTTAGGGATTTACTTCACTGGGAAACTATGATTCTACAGAAATGGTAAACCAGACACAAATGCTGGAAGAAACCAAGCTGGCAAGTCCATATAATGTAGCGCGGAACTATATAGATATGAGTACACTGTTTATTAAGTTAATCTCTGATGTTCCTTTTCATACTAGTTTCAGTGATCTTCCATACTCCAACCAGGTAACCTCCATCACTATAGCATCCTCCATAGCATACCGGGGCCCAGCATACCAGAACGTGTTTAGCTTGGTGGCACATACAGCGCTCACCACTGAGATTAAGATGAGGGATAAGATAAAGAGCTATACTTATCACTACTCCAAAGTCTGCCATTTTATTGCAAAATTTTATGACATACAATCACATAAGCTCAGAATTGTAACCAGGCAGATAAACACCTTTTGGTACCTTTGGTACCTTGATACCTGTGAAAGAAACTACATATATATCTACTCTGGATCTTAGTTTCTAGACTTGCTAACTCAGATTTCCACTATATCATGCATCTTTGGACAGTTTTATGATGTAAACATTCAGATTTCAAATCTGCATTTGAATATAGACATGGCATTTCTGTTGAAGAGAAAGGAGGATTTGACCTTTACACCTATCCTGGTTTTGGCTGTGGTAGTTAATTTTCTTCCTAGCAGCAGGTGTAGAGGTGTGTTTTGGATTTAGTACGAGAATAGTGTTGATAACACACTGACGTTTCAGTTGTTGCTAAGTAGTGCTTACACTAAGTCAAGGACTTTTCAGCTTCTCATGCCCTGCCAGTGAGGAGACTGGGAGCACGCAAGAAGCTGGGAGGGGGCACAGCCGGGACAGGTGACCCAAACTGTCCAAAGGGATATTCCCTACCATATGATGTCATGCTCAGTATATAACTGGAGGCGGGGAATTGGCCAAACAGGGGATTGTTGCTCAGGAACAGGCTGGGCAGCAGTCAGTGGGTGGTGAGGAATTGCATTGTGCATCACCTGTTTGTATATTTTTATATTATTATTATTATTTCTCCTTTACTGTCCTATTAAATTGTCTTTATCTCGGTTCACAAGTTTTGCTTTTTTTCCTCAATTCTCTCCCCCATCCCACTAGGGGGTGGGAGTGAGTGAATGGCTGTGTGGTGTTTAGCTGCCTGCTGGGTTAAACCACAACAGCTTATAAAATATTCACATATAAAAAAAACCCCAAAACAAACAAGACATGGAGAAAAGTTTTGCTTAATGGTCATATGTACTATTTTGAGGCTGCAATTTAAGCATTATTTCAATTTGTCATATTGGAATTAAAACAACAGTAACACCAATAAATTAGAGTACCATACTAATGAAAGTTATGCCAGACTTTTTATTTTAAATGAACACTGAAAAATGTTGCATTTTTTTCCCTGTGAAATAAAGATCAAACATTTTAATTAATTTAATAGCAATAATAATATGAATGCTACTTTTATGTTCTCTAAGGAGCAGTCAAGTTTGAGACTGGGTCTATAATAAATGTTACCAGTGATCTTGAAAACATTGGGCAATTTGAGTAAATAACATTATATTTCTTTTGCACTTCAGGAGGCAACATATTTGGCCAAGGTCAAAAACAGACAGCAGAGCTTCAGTGTTTTGTACCAAACATCAGAATTCAGTGCCTCTGTCGCATCCTTTCTATATTTAGCTTCCTGAATCCCTAAACCCTTTCCACAGAGTACAGTCATCCAGTGGCAATGATAGTTCCTTCTCCTATGAGCCTCCATCCCTGTGTGAAGCCCCGCAGCCTGGATGTTTGCACAGGAGGTGGGATGGCTCCTGAAAGCAGTAGCCTGACCACTGCACGAGCCGTTCTCCATCTGGCTGTGGGTGAGCTGGCCAGCACTCAAGGCAAAGCTGACCTTGCTCCTGGGCTACCCACATCTTCATCTGTCTGGGATCTTGCTGTGCTTCTCGTAGGTTGCTCTCCCCTTTCTCTTGACTGCCAGAAAAAACTGGTCCTCCGTCTGGCTCTTGTCCAAGCTGATCCAGTCACAGTTTCTCCATCTGGTTTATTCTTGGAAAGATGAACTGGATGTTCTTAATTTAGAATAGTCAGTCTCTCCCTACCCTTTCTCCCCAGCCTACTTACTGCATCTACATATTTAATTTTGCCTAGATTTCTTCATAATCATGAGGAGGAGATCTGACTATTTCCTCTCTTTCTCTCTCTGAATCTCTCTCTCTTCTTTTTTTTTTTTTTTTTTTAGCTGGCAGAAAGTTTCCTAAATTCCTGTGAAATTGTCACTCACAAGATCGTTTCTCCATCTTTACACAGCTTTTCTGTTTATTCTCTGCTGTTTTGTAAAAACAATTTCCCCCCCCCCAAAAAAAAAGAACAGCTTAAAATCTTTATTTTATATTTTTACTGTACTTTCATTGTCCTTTTGATACACCACTATCAACTACACACATATATCCCTTTCTCTCTCTCTGGTGTGTAAATTCTTTAACGATACACATTCACAAAAATTAATTCCACATGAACATCTTACATCCTTGGTACCACATGGTAAAATGCATCAACAGATGATGGTTTTAAAAGAAAGAGTCTCTGTGAATATTTTTAGTTTACTATAAAATATCTCAGTGTAACTAGGCTGATTTTTCTCCTCAGATTTTATCACACAAGGTCTTGTTTGTTGGTTGACTGTGCCTCTGACTCTTAGAGGTCAATGCATTTCCATGCTGTTACTCATGTAGCATTCATGTCGGGGTCTTCAGCTGGTCTAACTGGCGTAGACTACACAGCAGTCAATGAAGCTAGATAAGTTTACATCTGCTCATCCTGCTCACAGATCAAACAGGAGCATTTTACAAGCAGCAGTTACTCAGTACTATCTCTCTGACCTGTCTTTGACATTTAAAGATAGGACAGACATAAGTTATACCAGCTATAAATCTGTATTAGGCAATGATATGTTAACCCTTTAATAACAACTATGGTAATATTTTAAGGGGAAAAAAACCCAAACCAACACAACCCACAAAAACCCCAAAACATAAAATTTGATATTGTTTATGAACAATTCAGGATTCTGATGTTTAGCTCACATAAACTAACCTGCTGGTTGCTTTAGAGTTTCCATTGGTTTTAGTGCAACTTCAAACAGTTTTTTAAACTGAACATGCTGTTACTATTTACAATTGTACACAGATATCAAATAGGAGAATCTGACTGGATATTATAGTGAGAAATGCAGAAAAATAAATCACACTTTAAACTTGATTTCAGATATTTTACAGAAGGTAGAGTGAATTATTTCATCTGAAGTTATTAATTTGGCCCTCTTTTGAGGAGGGTAAAATCCTTTAAACTCAGATTTTTTAATTTTCTTTTCAAAAATAATTATGTTATTTAATTAAACCAGCAATCCTTTCAGTCTGTGGTAGGTATTAATACGATGCAAGCAATTACATACTATCTAGGTAAAAACTAAAGGAAACAAGTTAGGATTAGTCTCATTATAATGACAACTTAGGTTGAATTGTGCCCTGAATGCAACTGTAAACTCTATATTAAATTATCTTGTGTCAAGTCTACCTCTGAACCTCAATACAAAATACATTTTGAAAAAACAAAACAAAAGGAAACAAAATCTTTTTTTCTCAACTTTTTTCCTTCTGAATTAGAACAACAAATGAAAAGAGAGGAATTCCTTAAAAAAAAAAAAAAAAAAAAAAAGAGAATGGGAGGGGAATTGGTGTCAAACAATGCAAGGTTCTTCTAATTTCATTTTTGCTGGCTGAAAGACTTAGGTTGTAACTGAAAAGCCTAAATTTTTCATTCTAGAAAAACAGAGAGCTAAAAAAAAAATTGCCTTACTGCTTTCCCCTATCCTGTATCTAGAAATCAAAAAAAATGTAGAGATGAAGGGTTGTCCATGGAGCATAGAGTGAGGGCACCTTGTCCTATGTCATCTCCCTCTTGGCAGGAGACATGAGATTTGGATCTTTTTCTTACCCAGCAGGTCATCTCAAAGGCTTTTCACTTTTCACAGTGGTCTTCCAAGCTATCATTTAGACTTTGCTGGTGGGACATGGGCTGAAATATTGACATTAAGAATTTCTTCAGACAGTAATCCTTCACTTTATTTTATTTTGCTCTATTTAATTTCATTTTTGGAAAGGAAATATCATGGGGATTAATTAAAAGAAAAGAAAAAGTTGACATTTCTGATATTGGAATATTTCATTTAGTTTTGTTGAACTAATCCAACAGGGTTATTTTTCTGCCACTGAAATTTGTGTGTAAATGTCTTTTCCCAGTTAGGCTGATCTGGCCATGTAATCTCTATACCAGTTCTCGTACTAAGCTCTACACTAGTTTTTATACTGGGAGGTTATAATGCAGCATTAAACTGGGCTGATCAGTCACAGCTATAGATTCAATCTTCATGAACTTGCATTTAATATTTCTAATATTTCTTCTACCTCCATGCTTCTTTTTTTTTTCTACATGTAAATGAGTATACTAATACTTACTTCGTTACCTACCAGAGAGGTAGAATAAACTTCTAACATTTGTAGCAGACTGATCATGTATGTGAAAAAGTATACACGGATTACATAGCTAACCAAATAGAAATAAATATTTGTCTTGTTATTCTTCAACATATTTTGTAATAATTCACAACTGAATTCTAACTTATGCTATATATGACCTGTATCTAATAGCAGCTGCTATCCCCTCTGAGGGAGACAGGTGGGAGAATATACGCTAGCTACTTACAGAAAACAGCTGAATTCAGGCTCTTAGGATGTGATCATTAGTGTGACACCTTGGGCTAAAGACAGAGATGAGATGACATCCCCAATTTTGTTCAATCTATATCTAAACAGTGTGTAACAGCAAAAGAATATGGGAGCTCCATTCCTTCAGGGGATCAGCTTGAAGATTTTCCTGCTCTAAATTTGCTCTTATTGGTTGTATATTGTGATGGGAACATAAACAAGAAAAGATAATAAGGTGTCTGTGTATTATTTTCCAAACACAATGTATTCTATCGTAATACTATTCACTGAGAAAAGGAAAGTGGAAAGTAAAGAAGGAAGGAATTATCTTTGGAAAGGTCTGATTACGGTGTGATACTCAGATTATTTCAATTAAGAAGGTTATGCATGATTTCCACAGACTTTTCAGAACATACTATTAAGTCCACACTTATTTTAAGGAATTATACTTTGTTGCAATTCATTAAACTTCTTTCCCCTAAAATAAAAAAAGAGAGAGAAAAAAAAAGAAAACCAAAGAAGGATTTCATAACACAGAAAGCACAGAATCATGTGGGGAAAAAGAGCAAAAACACAGAAGTTTATCATTAAATATTGAAACAAATAAGACACAAAGAGATTTTGAAACTGATTCCAAATAATTCCAGGAAAAGAGTCTCACTAGTATTGTAGATTAATCCATGCATTTTTGTATTTACATTGCCTTATGTGTAGCTTCTAACTTCTGTTCCAGCAGCTGTGATTTATAATATATTTTAATGGGAAATTAATTTTAGTTGCAGTGGAATTATTAAAGAAGAGGGGGAAAAAAAGAAATACATTTATTCAACAAAATGCTTTCATTGAGCGTAGTATATTTATTCTGTATAGTGACAAGATATTGCTCAGTAATGCAAAAAAAATATTCCAAGTAACTAGCAAAAGGACGAGAGGAAATGGTCTCAAGTTGCACCACGGGAGATTTAGATTATATATTAAGAAAAATTTCTTCACTGAAAGAGTGGTCAACCATTGGATCAGGCTGCCCAGAGTGGTGGTGGAGTCACCATCCCTGCAAGTGTTCAAAAAACGGGCAGACGTGACACTTCAGGACATGGTTTAGTAGCCATGGTGGTATTGGGTCAATGGTTGGACTTGATCATCTTAGAGGTCTTTTCCAACCTTGATTCTATGATTCTATGATTTCAGTCTCTGCAGCCCTCCAAGCCCCAATTCTCCTTCCTGTCTTGCTTCCAATTGGCTCCAATCAGAGTTGTGCCTCCTTAAGTGGTAGAAGGTAAGACTCATTTTGGGAAAAGCTGCATATCTGAATCTGCATAAAAAGTCCACCTAGAAATGCCAAAGATCCCAATAATAAATAATGATAAAAAAAACCCAACACAAATCCCCGAAATTCAGTATTGAGTCCCCAGAAGATATTATGAATGCTCTCACTGATCTTAACAGGCACTGCTGTTATTTTCACAGTGCCTTCTCCACCTTTTAGCAGTGTTGTGCTGGCTTCTTACCTAGCCTGGAATAATTCTGCTTAGCTTGATGCAAATTCCAAATGCCTATTCCAAGCACAAGAGCCATGATTTGGGTATAGGTGATTTGGGAGAATCATCCCCCTCGAAACTTTGAGTTCTGTCCCTCTCCCTCATTGTTCCTCATTGTGTAAATTCAACTTTGATATCAGATCAATGTTTGAATAACCTACCTTATTTTCTCCATGATATTTTTGCAAAGGTTATGAGCTATTACTTGGAAGTTGGAAATACCATATATTAAATAAAAATAATCAAAGAATAAAACTTCACTCTTCTCATATTTCATGCCAATGATATTCAGAGACCAAATACAGAGATGAATACTTCCTCTTCCCCTCAGTTTTAGTTCACAGGAGCAATGCATTCCCATGCAAAACAGGACAGGATTTATCTAGTAAGTTTTTATATATGTTGCTTTTATGTAGCAGCTTGCCATAAGAGTCGACAGACGTTTGACTAACTTCATTTAACTTTTTCCAAAATATGAAGCTTTTTAAACTGTTTTCTTTTTAAAATAATCACCTTTATTTGCAGATAAAACCATGGCTTCTTATTCTCTGCAAACTAATATATATACAATTTATTAATTCATTTTTCACCCTCTAGAGACAAATATCTTCAAAGGAAAAAAATCTAGTTCTGTTTTGGGCATAAAGTCTTTTTTGTCTTCCTTGTGTTTTATGACAGAAATCCCCTCTCAGGTGGGTAGAACTGAAATCCTATTACTGAATTTCCTCTAAACCCCTGCCTTGGGTAAATGAAGCCCACAAACACAGTAGAATAATTAAACAACAAATAAATGAAATAAGAAGAAACAAAATATGTCCTCTTTTTTGATCTTTTTTTACCTTGCTCGGTTTTTTTTTAATTTGTTTTGTTTGCTTCCCCTTTTGGTTTTCCAAGGTTTTTCAAGAAAAAATTTTGCCCTTGCCAAAGGAACTGTCTGTATTTTGAATTCTCATCATACTGGAAAATGACCTAAGAGAGTGAAATCTTCTGAGATCAGTCCAATTAGGCAAGTGTCAAAGATAAGGATACAATCTCATTCATCTCCTTGAATGAGAACTGACCCCTTTTTAATCTTTTTTTTTTTTTTTTCTTTTTTTTAAACAGTGTTCTTTATTCTTCTAAAAAATAAACAGTGCTCCTAGGGTTTCCCATCTTTATTTTTTCTTTAGTTTCTGGAAAATTGAATAGATTTTCCTTCAAAAAAAAGCTAATTAACTCTACTGACTTCTTAGGACTCTCTTTCTTCAAGTCATTATATCATATACATATATATCCACAAAATATGATTGGTCATTATATTTGAACAGAAATTTAACTTCAGAAAAAATTAACAGATATCATATTACAATCGACTAATCAATAACCAAGTTTTAAATTGTACAGACATTTTAATTCCAATTTTATTATCATGTTCTTGCCCCCAAGCAAACAATTTAAGCTATAGCTTTTGGATGGATAAAATTCCTATTTTTAATCATAGAAGATATAATGAAAAAGGAAAAGTTTTACCTGGAATTCTGAAGTTTCTTCCTCACTCTCCAGTGTCTGTATGACAACTCATTTATTTATTTAGATTAAATAAAGTTCACTCAAGTCTTCCAAACATCCAGTAAGCTTTTGCTTATGCAAAGAGTAGAGCTCATCACGTGTTCCCTCAGAACTGGGTTTCCCATTCATGTTGATTGTGCTACTAATTCTGCTGCCAGCAAGAAACGGGTCTCCCTGTGGAGCGAGATGATATTAAGCTTTTAGCACAACTTTCAGGGAAGCTGTGACAACAGTCAAGGTGACGGTTGCTGCTGAAAGCTACCATATCACTGAGATCCCTCTCTGCAGGAAATAGCATGGACTGTGAGATCAAGAAAGAGCTAACAGAGTAACTGCTTTCCTTCATATGTGACAGTCCAAATTATTTCCTTTCGATGTTACTATATAAAAGCCTACCTGTCATTAACAGGTGCCTAGGCAAAGGGAAGTGGAGACTGTTTATCACACGCGGAGAACACAGTACTGGGGATAAGTATGCGCTTTCTTTTCAGTTGAGAAATGTTTTCTCATAATTTTGTGAATTAACCTTCTTATTTGGCTTCTTTTTTTAAGGTGCAGACTACACAACTAATTTCTTTTTTTTTTTCCTTATTGCTGCATACTATCTGTACCTTGTGAAAAGTGTCTCCTATTCTGCCGAGTTCACCTCTTCAGTTCATCAACAAACATTTCCAAGAAACTTCCATTATTTGCTTCCAGCTGCTCATTTCTCTTCCCTTCACATGGCACAACTTACTAGATTAAATCCTGTGACAAGAATCAGCATTCTCAGTAAATGATCATATCTTGTTTGCCAACTGTCAACAATGTTTTTGCCCTTTTCTTACATCTATGTCTAGTTATTTCTGACTTGGCAAATGAAACATCACCTCTTCTGTATTGCTACAAGGCCAGTGAGAAACAGTGTTGGTAAAAAAGTTGTTTTTCCGGGTGGTAAATGGTATCATATCACTGAATTCCAGTTACACTTCTTCAGTCTCCATATATCTTAGGACAACATCATTCTCCTCTTGCCAATTTTCTATTTTGCATCCGCTGTACTTCACCCTGTGCAGAGCTGATGTCAGACCATGAACCAAAAGCAGGATGCAGCCATTCTTACTAAACAGCAATTCTCCCCAAACATTCCTATTATTTAATACAAACAAACAAACAAGTATGATAAAAAGTGCAGAAGATAAGAAAATATAACCTCAGTTTATGTCGATACCCTCACTCAAATCTAACATCAAGTTTTAGACAAAGAAATGAGGTTTTGCCTAGCACAGGTAAAAATGCTTGGGGTAAGAGCACCAGAAAGAAATCTTTGTCAGCATGTGTTTGATATCTAATTTCATAAATAATTCAATAACCATTAGCAAGAACACAGTGTTATCAAAGAATCTTAAGATGTAGAATGTTATCATGTTTGCTCTGATTTGAGAAAAAAAATATTAGGCATCTACTTCTTAAAGCTGAAAGTGTATATAATTTGATAAATTGTGTGTTCACTTCCAGTCTGATACAGAAACTACATTATACCTTCATTAAAATAGTTAGGAGGAGATAATCCTCAAGAAGGTATTCTCAAAAGACTGAGAAGTAATTCTGAATAATCTCACAAAAATCCAGCTGCTCAGATAGTATACACAATACTTTTCTATAGAGTATAAGGCTTTCTGACTGTGTCAAGATGGACATAATGAACGGACAGTTTTCCTGTGTTACTTCAAGCCCATTCATTTCAAGTTTTAAGGTGTGTGGTATTAGGGAGTTCTGTGTTTATTTGGAACCAGCCGATTTGCCCCTGACGTCTAGACATAAATACAGTAAACAGTGATTCAGTGTTAGCCAAGGTACCAGAGACCCCATATGCATCAGTCAGAACTGTTCCTTTTGCAGACCATGTTCTGCTCTGCTGTTGTTCTCTGACCTGGCAACACCATCTAGTTGTGTTTTCTTATAGTATTACGTATATTGATGAATCACATTTCCTCATTTGTCATCTTTTGTGTTCTGGCCAAGAGATTCCTGAGTGTCTGAGTAAGATCTGCAGGGCTGCTGAGAATTTATTTTCCTTCTTTTCCAGAAAAAAATATACATGACAAAAGTACAGACGAGAGTTTTTCAATTTCCACATAGGAACAGTTGCTAAATTTTCTTAGACTGGATGAGGAAAAAGAAAAGGAACGAGGTAACTTTTCTTGAAATGTCAAAATTTTCTGTTTAAAGGAGGCAATTTCAGGAAAAAAAAAAAAATCTGTCCACTGAAGGCATATTTATTCCTTAAGCTAGTAATTTCATAGTGGTAAATCTAAAATTGCTTTAGAAGTTTTGGGAGGTTTTTTTCTTGTTGTTGGTGGTGGGTTTTTTAGTTTTATCACTAACAGGATACATTAAGTCTGACAAAATGTCATATTTGTTGTTTTACCATTTAGGACTTCTCAGAAATCTTCTTGGCCTGCAGCTAATACTGATGCAGCACTGAGATCTAAATTATCTCAACATAAATATGTCTTCCATAATAATTACAGAAGTGTTACTGTAATACACAGTTCTTGTTTATTCACAGAATATCCTTATTTCTTTTGGAGAGCACAAGGAATGCACAATGAATATTAGAATTATTGTTTAAAATTTCGTAAATTGACAAGGTAAAAATTTCTACAAATATATATATATATATATATATATAAAAATATAATCTGTTGCATAATTATTCCACAAGATTTTGAGGGTCTTTTTCTTTTTTTTTTTCATATTGAGGATTATAATATTTTTATTATATTTTTCAGCTGACTATAAAAACCCAACACTAGCTAGTTGACAAAAATTAATATTTTGTAGACAGTTGCAAAAAAAAAGTAAAAGTTTTCATGTCTCAAAATATGTAAGGACATAAACCAATACCTTGGATATGTGTGAAGGTTTTATGATTCTTGAAACTAAATTATTTGGGAGAAAAAAAAAAGGCTGAGGGCAAAAACCAGACTGTAGAAACTCTTCTTTGACTAACTTTTGTGACTACTCTAAATTGATCTCTTGTTTCCCTGACTAATCTCTAAACAGAGGACATATCCTTTTCACTTGCAAAATACTCTCACACAAAATGAATTACCTTCCCACTACCTTGGTTACTTGCCAGGGAGTACTTTATTTTTCCACTTGGAAAAAGAAAATCAGCTTGTATTTTGCTTGCTAGAGCCTTCTGCATTTTAATTCTGAACTCTGAATGAACATCAGAGAGGCCTTATGATGTTTTGCACAAAAGTGCCTGTGTTCATAGTTTTACTCAGGGCACCCAAAATAGCATGCAGTAAGCAGTGTCATACTGTGAGTTTTCAAAACTAAAAGCAGAAGTGACTTATACTGGCAGGAAGCTGTAACTCCTAAAGCTTTCCGAGGATCTGTGAAGTAAAAGAGAACTGCTTACTTCTCTGCATCAGATGTCTAATTCAACTTTTGCAATATCCATTTCTTTAAACCTAGAAGGCCCCGAGGTTACACAGGTAAGATCTCTATCTTTTTTTCTTTATTATCTTCAAAATTCAAATTTAAAACATGGAGCTGGGTGTCTCCAGTGCAAAAATTGCAACAGGCAAAGACAAACCCAGAAGTCACTCAAAACCTCTAGAAGGAGAATTCTCCTTTTGTTGTTTCCTCAAAGTCCGCCAACTAGCTTCTATAGCTGTGGAAATCTAACTTTCTAAGTTGGATTTCCCAGAGAAAATACTTACTATGTCTGTTTTGTGTTCAGCTTGCACACTAAAATTTTCATGCTCTCAATCTGGTTTTGCAAGAACCCTTCCTCTGACAGACTGCTTGCAATTGCTTCATCTACACTCATGCAAATGATTGTCACTAAAATGTGCTTACAATTTCTGATGGTGACATCAAGAAGAGCGAAAAGTCTCTCGTTTTACAGGAACTCTCAGAAATACTCCCTGGCTTGCTACTCTCCATTCTACTGTAGAATAATTTTTTTCTTTTTTTTTTTCTTTTTTTTTTTCCCAAATTTTGTCTTAACTTCACATTCCCATTTCTCTTTATAAACCCACACCTAAAAACTGGAAAGTCTTTCAGACAACAAAAAAGCCTCTACCTTTGTTGGATCTCAAGTGTAAAATGGCAAACTCTTAATAAATAAGATGTTCAACGAGCAGTGCAGTATGTATACTGACAAAATATTTGCATTGCATGTTTCTTTTGTAAGCCTTCTATTAGGAAGTATAGCTACAATCTATTTTTTATGTTCATACTCTCTGATTTGACTGTAGTCAAGAAGCAGCCAGTAGAATATAGCCCAGAGATACTTAATAACTGTTGATTAGTTATTAAAATACTGAATGTCTGTCAGCTCGTTCTTTTCTACAAATTATTTTCACGTGAAACAGGTAGGAATTACATGGGGGTTTGATTATATAATTATTTTTTAGTAGATTGTAATTTATAATCAGTTGTGGTTGCAAAAGCACTCCAGATATAAACTATTTTTAATTTATACCAGGATAAATTTGCACTAAGGTGCAAAAATTGATCTGTGGACTCAGATTAACTATTAGGAGTTATAATGATACATTTCAATATGTTCGGCATTTTTCTGTTAGAAGTGTTAAACCAAGCCTTTACATAAAATGAATGTAGGGCTGTGTCTGGAGTTCAGACTTCCTGCATTTTTACAAACTAAAAAATGCATTTGTGTAAGAGCTAGCAGACAATGAAAGTCCATTCTTGGAAATATTTTTAGGTAAAGGAGGGAGGAAGAAAGAGGGACTTGCCCACAAAATACTCTAAGAAAAGTAGCTTAAAATTGAAGAACAAAATTACAAATCTACTATGGAAAGCCGTGCATTTTTAGAACCAAAATGTAACTATTTTAACCTAATGTTAGGTAATTTATGAAATTATAATGCAAATTTTACATTCAGAACTGCTATAAATGTAGAATATTTTTAAAATTAGCTCAATACATTACCTCACTCTTTCAGAATGCTTTATAATTATCAACCTGAAGTAAATATCAGACAGTATTAGCACCTTTTGATAATGAAATAAGAAAGCAATATGTGATATGCTATACAGGCAAATTTTAATGATGCCATGGTTTAAGCTACCTTTTGCTTTTCATCATTACCTTTTGTGTTATTTGTTTTGATACTTTATAACTCTTTGGGGTGAAGTTTCCATTGTGTAGTCTTTGCATCCCATTCACTATAAATATACTTGGAAACTCCTTGTTTGTCTTAATCAGAAAGATTTGGCTGTTTCTTAAATCAGTTTAATTTTAAACAGGTAATTTTGCCAGCAGATCTAAAAATATAATAGATAATACTGAATTAAAGTATTAGTTCTTTTGTAGATGAAAACCATTATTCTCATTTTACTTTGCAAGTCACAGAAAATCTTGAGTTCTACCACAGGCAGTAGAAATTATTCCACCGCAGTCCCTTATTTTTTTCTCTACTTCACGATGTTCCCATGCCCTTCTCAGTCTACATGATGCTAAAGAAAGAAAGGTTTAACAGAATGTCTTCTTTATCCATCCTTTCAATCTTTGCAACCCAGCAAAATACTTATTTCTGAAGATGAGTGAATCAAGAGGCCAGAGGGTGTAGCCCTCCCGGCTATTCTGAGTATTGTGGATGGTTTCATTCTGGACCCTGCTAAGTAGACAAGGTACATATCCATGACGGAGGAAGCTGATGAGGATGGAGCAATGTCAACCAGAGCACATGGGACAGACCCGGGAACATAATTGTGTTTTGGATACACAGATCCAAGTCTCCTCTCCTCAGTTGTATTGCCTGTAGCATAAAAGGAATTGCAATTGCTGCCGCTAACAAGCCGCAACTGTTAACAATGTTTGCAAAAGGACATTACTCCCAGGCTTTCTATCAGGGGCACAAACATAGCAAAGACCTTGTAAATGGAAGGTGATATTAAATTAGAATCCCTCATTCTCATGCCACTGACCTAACTGTTAAATCAAACTCCCTTTGAGACAACAACATTAGAAATATTCAAATAAACAACATAAAGGATATTCAGTTGGGAAAAAAGAAAAAAAAAGAGAAGTAAAACCTCAGTAAAATACTTGGTGTCTGCAAATATAGTACTGGAACTAAAAATACGATAACACCTGAAATAAGATTACTAAGACTATCTTAAGGGAGAACTTTAAAGTTTATATATTTTCATGCAATGTTAAATTTGTGGAGGACAAACTCTTTTTGTGTTGGCATTATTTTTTTTTTTTCCAACTTACGAGTGACAGTTGTTGCAACCTTAAAATTGCTATCTAAACATTAGAGGAAGTGTAACCTGTCAACATTTTTCTGTTTTACTTTTTGTATGGAATTATGACACATTGGAAGCCAAAACACATCCTAGTAGAGTAAATTATAAAATATAAATAACAAAACAATAACTGAATTCAGTGTGACTGAGCACTGTATGTACTTATTCTGATTCAAATCTAGCCAAGATAAAATCTCTCTGCAGAATAAACTCTTTTTCAGTATTTTCCAGATCTTTAAGATGGTCAGTGGTAAATAACATGGGTAAAATAAAATAGCAATTTAAAGTTCTTGAAGTTCTATTTTGCTTGACAATTTTCTGTTTAAAACTGTTTTTACAACTATATTAAGCAATATTATATATTTTTATTACATTAACAAATATTTTAAATGCCCTATGCTCATTCTCATGCAGCATAAAGAAGGTTTGTGGATTTTCATTTTCAGCAGTCTGATGATGTAGCCAAAGTGATGAGTTCTCCTTAAATACAAAGATTACAAAAATTAAAAGGGATTTAAAGTGACAATGCTTAGCAAAAGGTAAAGAGACTATGGTTACACACTCCTTTCCCTGTAGAGAACCTTTTCAGAATGGTGAACAGGATAGGTAGAATATGTGGGCAACAATTTACATGGCAACATGGTAAATTTTTCCCTCCTGAGGTTCATAAGTTGAAGTAGGGTAACGCCATCTGTCAAAACTGGTTGGAAAAAAACAGGATCAAAAGACTTTGCAAAGAAAACTGTTTTTATTTAGTGTCTCTTTAACAATTTGAAATTGTTAAATGCGATCTAGATATCCAAAATAGAATTTGTCACGAGATAGAACAAGGAGCTATGTCTTGTATTGCTTTTAAAGAGATTGTGGTTTGTTGGATGTGGTCACAAGTGAACAGACCTCATTTCCTAGGAGTTTTACCCACAGTGACAAAACACGGGAGCCAAAAACCAAAAAGATATGAATCTTTCTAAAATCATTAATCTATGATTTCTGGATGATTGGAAGCACTCTGAAAATTTCAAGAAAACTGCCAACAAACTTCATAAATAAAGCTGAGAGAATCATAACACAGCAGCATGCCAAAATTCTCTACATGTTCTCTACATATTTTTTGAAAATTACTGAAAACACTCATACAAGCATACATGGCCATACACAAACCCATGCTCTGTGTTGGCATGAGGAGCATGAATGTGCAAACTGCTACAGAAGCTCCCTAGTGCCCCGACGCATCTGCACATATTTTTGGGAAGATGGACAGAGACTAGGGATAGTCCTAACTTTGGTTGCCTTTTGACTTATGCATGACATTTGAGGTGATAATGAAACTGGATTTTTTCTCTCTAAATGGTACAAATTCTTTCTCTCTTTCATCCCTCAGACAAAGAACACACAAAAAAAAGATCATTGTCCAAGGTTCCATGAGCTGTGACAAGGGGTCCTACTCATGACGTCCTTCCCAGGCTCCTCAGCTTCCCATGGAGCCCACAGAAAACTTGAGGGAAAGAATGGAGAGGAGGACATGTGCCAATGCAGCGCAAACTATAACACCCCCATCTTTGCTAACAAATTGGAAGATAGTGCTAGTTTCAATTACTGCCCTGTTCATTTTCAAACAGCTGATCTCTCACTCTGTCTTTCTCCATGAGATGCAGATAGCTGTCAGAGAAGATTAAGGTCATAGCTGGTGCTCTTTTTATGTATCACTGTGATATATATTGGCTGGACAAAAATTTACCCTTAACAGTAATTCCCAATGGTAGATGAGCTAGAATGATTTACGCTGCTTTATATCCCATGAGGTACCCCTGGAAAATAAAAAGACGTTTCCAGACAAATTAAGATGACAACTAGACTTACAGAACGAAAATGTGGTAAGTGTATTGGTTTTCCCCTAACATCAAATTTAACATATAAATTGAATTGGTTTCAAATGCCAGATCATTAGATAGCTGGCATACACGGCTATTTTCATAAAAGACTGACCCATGAAATGTATAAATAGCATTTGGAAATGTCACATAGAGATAAACTGTGCTGATTGCTCAGCTTTTCATATGCGCGCTTTCAGGAGTGTGCAAATGTTATAAAATTAGACCCATTTTCTGGTGCCTTACATGTAATATTATTCTACTCAATTCTTTATTTCAGCTATTTTTCTAAATGATCATCTTAAAAGATTTTTTTCCCACTGAAAGATTATGGGAAAACAGAGCCTAGACTCAAAGACTGTCACAGTTTAAGACCAATTTGACAGTGCAGAGACTAAATGGCCTCAGTTACCTGAACATTTTAATCACAGCTTTACGAAAATTTAACAAGTGAAGTGACTCCCCTGACCTGCAGGGGAGGAGGTGGGAGATGGTCCCCTCCAGGAGGAAGATAAGGCAGGTCAGCAGAGCAGTCCCCACCAGGTGGTGCACACTGGGATGGGGCTGTGGAGGTCCCTGGGGTCTCTCTGGTTCCCTCTTAGAGTTCTCCCACGTGTACCCAAATACTTTCTCCTCTCACATACCCCTGAGGTCCCTGTCCCATGTACCTCCAGGGTCTGTCCCTGAGAAACCCCTACCCCATCAACTACTGGTTCCACAGGCAATATCTGACTGGGATCCCCCTTTTGAATCCCCTCAGCACCCCACACCAGCCTGTGGCTGTGGCTGTGGCCGTGGCCGTGGCCGTGGCCAGACCCCTCTGGGCTTTTCTCCTCTGCTGGCGGCTCCTGCAGCCACGGGGAAGCTGATGGTGCCCAAGATGCTTCGTTGTTCTGGTGACAGGCACAGTGGGGCTCACATCCTAGCACCGCCAGCCCCCACCATGCACATACCGAAAGGTAGCAAATTTCTCAAGAGATACATCAGCAGGAGCAGCTAACAGAGAGCAGCACTGCAAGCTGTGTGTAAGAAGGGGAGCCTGAGCCCCCCTCAGGTGCTAACCCAAGGCCAGATCCTGAAGCGTCCTCTGTTCATGGGCAGAGCTAGTAAGTTCCAACAACAACATCCGAACAAGCCCTGCTCTTAGCAAACCAGCATTCACAAAGCAAAAATTTCCTATTACCCTGGGTCCTTATAACCAAACCTAAGAATCAAGTTACATTAAAAAAAAAAAAAAGAAAAAAGTTTTTCTCAGTAGGTAATATTGTTTGTTTCCCACAAATGAAACTATTTTCTCAGAAGAAAAGAAAATTTAAATCAAGAACTTACCTCCAAATATAGTGTCTACAGGCATGGGTTTGTTGCATATATGAAGCATTCAAAGAAACTCTGAAATATAAATTTATAATCACATTTTCCAGATATATTGTAGAAACTGGAAATGTAAATAATTCAAAGATGTGAATAACTGGTTAGTTGTCACAAATCATAGATTTCTGTTTTTCTGTCCATTGGGTTTTTTGTTGTATGGTTTGTCTTTTGTTTTCTTTCTTTCTTTTTTTTTTTTTTTGATAGATAGCCTCTCCAGAATAATAGCTGATTTCCAACTGGAGAAATACTGCTTAAGTCTAAGCTACTATAACCTGATTCAGTCCATTTTCTTTCAAATGAAAACAAGGCAGCACAGCAAAAAGTGTTGCATCATAAAAATGATAGACTGTATTCCTGAGTATTACTAATCATAAATGTCAGAGAGACTAAAAAGTATACTATCTCAGTAGGATATCTGAAGATAAACTCTGCAGGAACAATTTCATTGGTCTTCTACACACAACAACTTTAGATTTCTAGGAATTTGTAATTGTTGTGTGTAGGCTTTCTTATTTCAAGTCTGAGTGCGTTGGAGCAATGCTCACTATACCTAAACCAGGGAAGTGAGATAGGCCTACACGCTCACATAGCAGAACCTGTTGGAGAATGAATTGATGTCAGAAAAAGGCTGAAATTATATCCAGCTGTAATGCATGAAAAATGTGAGAGTTTTAATATATATGTGACAAAATCACAGAAAACTACAAAGTGAGGAAATAAAGAAAACTCAGTTTTGCTTTGATGTTTTTTCACATCCAAAAGAAGCATGTTTCTTTTCTTCCTACATCCTGACATAGTCTTTATGATTTACATTTGATAGTATGATACCATAGTAGTGCGACATTATGATCGTAATTGTATTGGTCATAAAGCATGGTAATCATATTGAGGAAAAGCATTCTGGTAATCAGATAGGTTAAGTAGGGATTCAAAATATGTGAGAAAAAGTTTCCTGAAGGTTTGGTTGTTGTTTTTTTTTTTTTTAAATGTACTGGAAAACATGAAGAAATATCAACTCCTTTGGATAATATTATTGCTCTTGTCCAATCTACAGACAAATGTTTTCTAAAAAGTGCTTATATTATGATCCCAAGTAACTTGTATCAAGAAGATAAATAGTGTGTTTTATAAGAATTTCAAACATTATTTTAAGCTGTTTAATCTATGAAACATCTTTTTTCTGGTCTAATTTCCTTTACTGGAATCAGCTATCTCTATCCAAAATGCAAAACATATCTAAAAGAGGAACTGTGAGATATATTCCTAAATGTAAATTATGACTAATGTATTTAACAAGATGTACCTTGATCTTCACTAATATTAATATGAACTCAGAAGTGAAAGAACATACTCAAAAATAGAATATTTCTGTGGGGATGGCAATAAGATTAAGAATGCTGTTCCTCTGACCTGTTTGTATATGTCTTTGAGGTAATTTATTAGCTTAGTTTAATTGTCAAGATCCTCTCTAGATAGAAAGAGGGTGATTTAGACTTCATCTTAGCTACCTTTCTTGCAATGCAGTAAAACACAGACACCTTTCTCTTTCCATTGACTATTGAGGGAGCCTGCATAGCCACATTACACTAGGTCTTTAACTTTCACGTGCTTAAATTAATAAATGCAGTCTTAAAAAAACATGGGAGCCTCAGGCTTTGTATTATTAAAACCAGAAATGCTATCTATGCCATAAAGAATAATCATTCACAAGCATGGAGAAAAATTAGATAAACTCTTAGGTTATTAGCAGGACTATAATATCTATGAGTCCACAATAAACTTTGTAATATTTCATCTTGTAGTCACAATTTTTTCAGTAAAGAGGAACTTTATTCCATATTATGTTCTGTTCTTCTTGTAATAAAATTATTTTTTCTACCTCATTTAGCAGTTGTATTTAGCAGGCAATGATTCTAGGAGTAGAATTAATTCACACAAATAGTACTAATAAAGGTAATGTAATAAAATAGTAAAAAAGTAGGAAATTAAGGGGTTTTTTTTTAAAAAAAAAAGGAAAATTAAACATTTTGGACATTGTAATTTTGGCCAAGTCTCTGATATATCTTGTCAAAGTGACAGTGGGTACCTGTGGAGAAGCACTGGATGTTTTTTACTCAGCAGAAACTGTGAATAAGTTTGATTTAACTGAGGCAGAGAGGCTGCAAATTGATTTCTTGATTCATTTAGGACACAGTCAGAGGTAGCATATAGAAAACCCCAGAGAGAAGAGGACAGCATTATTGTTTCCTTCCTCAATAGGTGTAAAAGGTTGGAACTCTGTCAAGCGGCGGCAAGTTCATCGGTGTAAAAGGCGATGTAAGGTATTTGCCCACCAGACGCATCGATTGCTTGATGCAAGGGAGAACCTTAGGTGACAGCCTCAGCAGCTGCTGATGGCTCGCAGCTGGGGGAAGGAGATAACGGGGGGGATGCTGAGCCAGCCCAGCCCTGCTGCCAGTCACACCATCACGCTCAGTCACGCAGGCTTGCAGCTGCACTGCTGACAAATCACGGGAGGTTTGTTAGTCACAGCTTGCTCGGTCTTGCCCCATATTGCTTCGTGAAGTTAACGGTTAGTTAAAAATTGGTTCAAATTAGTTCACAATTAGTTAAAAGTCAGTGAAAAAAAGTCAAATTTAAAGTTATATATTCTCACATCCCTCTCTCAAGAGACGAAATGAATTTAGAGAAAACAAACAAACCTATCCAAGTTTTGAAAAACTAAAATGCTAAACTGTATGGTTTTCACATGCAAAAAACACATTTTAATTTTTAAACACCAATATTATTATAAGCAATGGCCCTAAAATATCATGGAAACAAGTTTTGTTGTTGTTGTTTTTTAAAACAAGTTTCATTCAAGCATCTTGCACTGAAGTCATAATGACTTAAAGATTTTTAGAGAGCATACCTCAACAGTAATTGCTTTAGATCTTCAGGACTTCTCCATTAGGTAGCTAGCTATAACAATAGATGTTGGTAAGTTTGCATACAGATCTGTGTATTTACCAGTATTTACCATATATTTTAAAAATAAACTACATATATAAAAAAGAAATCAATTTGATAGCATGTTCATTAAATCACATATAAGATCCTCGATTTGCAAATATAAGTTGGGGTTGGATTTTGATCATTTACAAGGCCACAACCTGGCTGTACAGCAACAGTCCACCAGTGATCCTAATGGTGCGTTAAGAAACCATCCTTTTTAGTGTTGGAAATTATTTTACGTTTTGAACTTCTGAAATACTTCTAAAAATGAAGTAACTATATATATATATATTTTTAGCTTATGTTTAGTTTTCCAATATTCATAATGCCCTCTAACTCTCCCATTTCTAAATCTGTAATAAAGAAAACAAAACCAATCATAATGTCTTTCTCTTCTAGCCTTCTTGTAGATTGCAATTATAGCAGGGGAATCTTTTACCACATTTTGAGATTAATTTGCCGTATAGAAAAACCTATAGAGTTCAATTTACTCCATTAAACTCAACCCAGTCAAAGACCTCTTTCTGTAAAGAATGAGAAAGCCGGGAAGAATCTTGGTTATCAGATGAGTAAAGTGATCAAGCTCCAAGTACTTTCTATTTTGCACTGGTTCTTGTATAGAGCCAATCTTTGTGATAGTTATGTATCAATTAGGAAATTGTGCTAAAATCTTATCAAAAGGAATTATCTTCAAATATTAATTTTTTTTCAGTTCTTTTCATTGCTCCACTTCCTACACAGAAAAAAGCCCCATTGTTTGGGGGATACTGTCTAAAGAGGAATGAGCATTTGAATTTAGATGTAGTGAGGTTGGAAGTAGTTCTTTGATACTGTATTAAGAAGCTCAACAAACTGAACACTATAAAACAAAGCCCTCTGATATAAAGAGATTAACATTAGCCTTGAAAAGGAACAGTACCATCTTTGCTAAGGAGCTGTAGCCATAAACATGCTGTAAGCATCCCAGTCACTCTCCTACTTTATCAGGCATTTTCTCTCTTCAAACCTTTTCCTCTATTGTTCTAGTAGAAAATAACCTGACCAAAAAAAAATAAAATCTTTTTTTCATTTGTTGAATTCATAACACATGATTTCTCCATTCAAGCAACAAACAACAAGAGGGGCTGACCAGGAGCAGCAAAAGTGGCTGGTGTTAGAAGAGGGGGAAAAGGCAGCCTAAAGTCATGATGCTACTGAAAAAGCTTATGTTAAACTATAATCTATAAAGTATCCTTTAAGAAGATTGCTTAAGAGCAAGGTAGTCCTCTGAGGAGGTAAAAAGGGGACTTCTCACAATTCATTTACCATTTAGCACAAAAAGAACTGAAATTTTATTACAGAACAATGTTCTGCTGAGAGCTGCTGGAGGAAGTGCTCTTCAAGGTGAAGTGCTTTCACTGCAGAAGAATTGTGACCCGTATACTGAATCAGTTGTTTCCACAAAGATAATGTTGTAAATCCAAATAGATTTAATTGCAAGAATCCTGATAATAGATCATATTTTGCTTTAAGACTGCCTTTTCACAAAGCCTGCTTGTTCTCTATTTGATCCTAGCTGCAAATAATTCAGCATCCAGTTTGATATCAGTACTTGAAAAAAATTCAAGTGGTATGATCCATGGATAAATATGCCCTCTTTTCCTGTTTATATGAACCAACTGGCTTTGTATGAGATAATTTTTTTTTCCTTCTGATTCTCTTTAACAGAGAAAGATATTCCCTTGATGCATTTCAGAGAATTTGATCAGCTTGGAATTTTTCAACATTGAAACAGCTCAGAGTTCAACCATTTCCTCAAGGTAAAATATTTTTTCCAAGCAAATTGCAATTCTAAGCAGTAGTACTGTTCTTTTTTTATTATTATTTTAAATATTGCTCTGTGCATTCTGTGACTCTCACATGATATCAAGTAGAGAAAATGGCAAGACATCCCAAAGGGAAAATTCAGAACATCTAAAATCCCTTATCTACTCCCTGTTTTAGCTGGCATGTTACCTCTTTACTGTTGAGGTTGTGTGTGAATGTTTCATACATTTGTTTCCTCTAGCTTTACCTAATCCTTCCTGACACTTGCAGCAATGAGTAGAGTCAAGACATTAGATTTATTGGTTACTCTACAGAGTAAAGCTTATTTTCATGTTCTACTAAGAAAGCTTGAAACCCTTGTATTTATTTGTTAGGAAAATTATACTTTCTATCCAGTGGGGATTTTTTGTTTTGTTTTCACATTGCTGTGCTAGAGCTTTTAGCATGGATAATAGCTCTGGCCCCTTCCCAGAGAGGGGGATTTCTGTGCCATGCTTAAGATTTCATAGGACCATGCCAATACCCTGTCCCTGTTTCTACTCCTTTGTTACTACACAGCTGCGAGGGTGAAATAGTACAATAACATAATCAGCATTAGCGACGTACATTTCAAGTCATATTTCAGTTAAGGGCAAAGAGATCACAAAAGTAATTTGAAGGAAAATGAGTGGGAAAATGTACAGAATTTACTTTCCTGGCTGACAGTTGTTGGTAATAACAACAAGAACTCGAACTAAAATATTTTTAGTGTTCTTTTGTACATCCTTCTCTATAGCAAAACCATGAGACCAGGGAGTAATCCCAGTTTATCTCTATACAAATTTTCAGCCAGTTGTCTAAATACTTTAATCTTAGTTTTTTTAAACAAAGCAGTAGTGAAATTATGATGCACTACTGAATTAAGTTTCAACCCAAGGTAATTGAGAACATCTCTGTATTTCATAAATACCCTGCAAAGGAAAATACCCTTTCATTCATTACACTGGCATATGATATCCTTTGTGAAAGCAGTTAAATTATTTCTGGGATTTAGGCACTGATTTTCAGAGTGGCCTTTTAAGTCTGAGTGTCCAGAGGACTGGTATTTTCTTTAAAATTAATGCTTATTTTTGAAGTCTAAATGGGTTGTAGCACGCACAATACAAAGTTCATATGCTCTGCAACAGCCTTTGAGGGGAAAAAAACCTAACCAAAAACACCCCATAAAAACTAGTTTTATGTCAGAAGTCCTGATTCATAGGACATCTTCTAATAAAAAACATTTTCTGTAAGATACCTCTAAAAAGTCAAAATGTGCTGAACAGTAGTGAAGATTGGAGAAGGGAGATGAGAGGAAACCTACCATTAAGGCAGCTGCCTATGTTATCTCACAGCTCATGAGAGCTTCCTTGACAAAGTAAAACTTACCTAAAGTCACAAAAACCCTCCAAACCTTCTATTATTATATGGGACAACAAAAGAAATTTAAGATAGTGGCGTATCTAACTGTTCCATTTTCTTTCACTTTTGTTAACAATCTTTTTATTTCTCTGAATAGTTTTCCACATCCTGTTGCTTCTCATGCCATTTATACACTATTTACAATTCCTGGCCAAGAATCTATAAAAGGACCCAAATCACCTGGAATGATAGAAAATAGTGACATGACACCAAATGTAAATCTGGTGATAAAGTCTGATAGCATGATGAGCAGTGGAATTCTACCCAGGGAGAAATATAGGTGTCAGTTGGCTCTTTGAATTAAAATGCAGGGGAAACTCAGGTTCAAAATCCTGTTGAAAGCTGGCACTAGAATTAAAATGCAAGAAAAGAAGGAAATAAAGCAACGTAAAATACAATAAAGCTGTAGTGGCAATTCCCATCTGAGCTGTTCCTTTCACACTTGTAGGATTAAAATGAATAACTGATGTACTCAGGAATTTCATGAAAACGAGCTACAATATTCATTAATCTAGGGAATTAAATTATATAGAATTGGTTCTCTAAGATATTGAAGTTATAGGTAGATTTGATGATTAAAATGTCCCAAGTTACAGGTAGATTCAATGATTAAAATGTCCCCTATCCATTTACTAGTGCAAAGCTCCCAAAGAATGTTTATATTTATATTTACCAATGCTATTTAGGAAAGTTGCAGTGCGGCAGGCCTGGTTTATGATTTTAATCTGCCCAATTGCTAAATGTTCCATAAAGCGGATGGTGTGAGGAAGAGGGCAAAATTAAGCAGACAGAAAAAGAAATCTCTTATTGTTCTCAGAGTTAGAAGGTGATCTCAAATCAATTCAAAATAAAAGATTTTCAGTTCGTGAACAAGAAGCTGAGAAGCAGGGAATTGTCTGAACTAAGAAAATATGTAATTATTTTTTATTACTTAATTTTGCCACATCCATCTTGACACCACCCAGCATAACTGTTGACTATGTTGCACTCTTATTTTAATCCAACAAAATGCAGTGCCCTTAAATAAATCACGCTGCCCATGACCAAATGATGTGATTCATAACATATTCTTCTAGAGACTTTCTTGTTACCTGAGCAGTGTCACTGCAAATTATATCTGTGGACTTGGAACTGACTCCAGTCCCATTGTTTTCACTAGATTGCAAAATTCAAAGTGTGCTGTCCTCTGTTACGTTAAATCCACATGGCTTTTATGGAGTTTAACAGCTCAGTTTGGAGAAATAAACTCTTAATAAATTAATAACATCACTCATAGACTCTCTTAATATGGAAAGCACTACTGTTACCATACCCTGGTTTCTCGTTCCTTTTCATTCCCCTTGACTTTTTGATTGGCTTACTATCCAACATACAACTACTTCTGAGATGACATGGGGCAATCAAAGCCTATTTTTCACTAACTAAGGAACCAACACCTATTTATTAAATATATATAAAATCTATTAACAGTGGACTTTATAGACCTAAATTATTTAAGACCGTTACTGTCTGCAGGATATGAGTTCTGGCTTATATAAACTAGTGAATTAAGTCTTTGTCCATTCAGTTACTATGGCAACTTTATGGACTTCCCAGTTTCAGCTGGCTTGCAGTGAATTAAACAGTCAGAAGCTCTAACAGACTCCTGAAAGAAGGAGAATTATGTGGATGAAACTAGCTTTAACGAAGTGAGATATCTTCAGCAATTTCTTTTGTAATAACTTATTTTGGGGGCAAATTTAACCAATCTGATCTAGGGAATCATGGCATCTTTGAGAACTCGTGCATATTCATATGTTTATATGCATCTAGTTATCCACTCTGCTGCATAGGAAGCAGAGAATGCTCTCAAGCCTGATGAAGGAAAGGAAATGTCTACAAAGCAGGCTTGCTGATGGCCAGGTCCAAGACCAAAAAGTGTCTTGAAAAGGATCCACTCATTTCAATGGACTTTGAAGTGCTATTTCTTCACTACAAATTTTCATGAGCTACTGTGAAGGGATCAATTTTGAAAGAAGTACCCGAAGTCTTACACATCAATTTCAAAAATATGCCTATCTACACAAAGAGGTCTCCTATCTCCTATCCTGGGATTTTCTTAAAATATGACTTCCTAGAGGAAACTCCCCCACTCCTCTCATGAACATTTTGGCAGTGAGGGATGGGAAGTACAATCCATGCTTTTTTTTTTCCTGCTCTTCTCCATGAGTTGCTAGCTGAATTTACAGAGACATATAAAAGTTAGCAATATAAATAGTAATAAAATTTACTGAAATGGTTATGACAGAAATAGTTCTGGTCATATTTTGCCAAATAACTACCGTAAGTCTCTAAGTTTTATAGGTGAGTTTCCGGAGTCAAACATTGGTTTATAACTATAACTATTGGTTATAGTTGCTTCTACTTAAGAAAATTAAGACAGATAGTGGTACAAAATTAGCTGTAGAAAGTCAATTTTATCCTTAACATGCTTTTAAGTTTCATTTAGTTTGGTGTTGGTTGATTTTGGGCTTTTTTTTAAACTTTACCTAGTTACTTTGTTTCTTTATTCAGAAAATTTATTCAGGAAATTAATATTTCACCTTTACACATCCTTCTTTAAAAGAAACACTGAAATCCTGGAGCTGTTAGCTCTTTGAACGTGTGTCATCTGTGGATAAGTTTGCTGTTTGCAAAGGCCTTATATTTCCTCCTTAGTTCAACTCCTTAGCCTTCTGTCTCCTGCTTTTCAATACAGTTCTTCACAGATCTTTGAAATCTTCTCAGACTACTTCTGCCTTCCATAAACTCTGCTCCTTTTCTTGACTGCAGAACGTCTTTTGGTAGTACATGCTGTGCCACTTCATCATCAAGGTCTGATAACAATAACTTTTATAATTTTCTTAATCCATTCTCTTACCTCCTTTGTTCTGGAGAAACTACTTTGACCCTGCAACGCACCACACTAATGTCACAGCACCAACACCAGCCTTTGGTGGTTTTAATATTCTTTTGAAACAACTGGGAGAGTACTTAACAGAGCGCTCTGCTGCTTTCTTCCAGACATGGGGCTCTTGTATTGAATTTCTGCAACTCCTACAGATTTCCGTTGAAAGGACACAAAACCATTCCAGAAGTAATATTTCTGAAAACTTCAATTGAGCTAAACTGGATATATCTATAGATTTTAGCTAAGTCTGACTTTTAAAGCTGAGGAGAAAATTGAAACATGCGAAGGACCTGCCTGCTGTTTCCACAGCCCTGCTCTACGGGAGTGCGCGCAGACCAGGAGGCAATTAATCCGGTGAATGTCTCCCGTGGACTGAAAGGCCCCTGGCCCAACACTCTTGGTGCTGCTTTCCAATGCAGGTCTGAGTCCATGCCTAGCTTCTTTCTTTCCTAATCACTGTGTGAAAATCAAGCCTTGCATTTTAAACACCAGACTCTTCTAGTCCCTTGCTTCTTGTCACTTACCACTCACGATGATTCCTACTGCATTAAAGTCATCCTAGCCGGGATTTACTTTTAGTGTGAATTCCTACTATTTCTGCTTCTCTCCTCCACTTGCTTCTTCACTTAAGAAGCTTCTTCGAGTGAAAGAAAAAGTAGGTGATGAAGTTTAAAAATGTTGAGTTTGATTGTGCATTTTAACACTCTAGTAATACATAAAGTACTGAGGATACCTGCTCAGTTGGAGATAGAAAAGCTAAGGCTACAAAGTACTATGCGCTCTTGAAATAGGCAAAATTACCCTCTGAATGACTCACAGGGACTCTGGCTCAACAATATAATACAGCACAATTTATTTTTTACAATAGGTTTCTATGAAATAGAATATCAAAAGAAATCTGTACAGAGAGGTCTGACTGAGCGATAACATTGAACACAGAAGAAACAGAGGTTCACACAGGTAACAAGGGGATAATGACACACAAAGATTAGAGACAGGTAAAAAATTTGGATAAAGATGCAATAAATTGTTATTGCAGATGAGTTACAGTGGTGGGGACAGAACTGACAGGTGAGTAGGTAGTTCATCAATCTTAGGTGCAAACAGATAAATAGTTTTTAAATGAAGAATGAGAAAAAAATGGGGAGGGACCCTCAGTGCCTCAGCTTCTCAGTGAGAAAAGAGAATTCAATGCAGGCGGGGAAGAGGAAGAATCATGCTGTAGTAAGACAAAAACTGGTTGGAAAAGGAAAGACATGAATGAAAATATTTTAAAAATAACCCAAAACCAAACAGAAAATGTGGAGAAATAAAATATTTTACCATCTTCAAAGAGAACTGGGTATCTGGCTTTCTTCTATCAAGAGTATTAGTCCAGAAGATAAGTACTCTTATCAGCTAACAACAATTAGCTGAAACAATATCAGTTGAATTTTGGGGGTTACTTTGAAGCATTTAGCCATATTGAATTTTTAATCAAATTTCCACTGCTTTCACAACTTCCCCCCTCACCCCAAATAATGTAATAGGCTTGAAGAATGACCAGAATTTAAGGACCTGAGATAAAAGTGTGTTCAAGAGGCAGCATTTTACCAGAAGTATGTGTGGTGTGAAGGCACCAAATAATAGCTAGGAACTTTTCAAAGGCTATTTCATACATAGATATAATACATTACAAAAACCACTCAACAACACAGTATGACCTGAACAGTCACTTTTAGAAAAGCAAGTTTCAACACAAATTCTCATGGTGTTCCTGACTTTCTGATTAACGGATTTTTAGTCAAAAGTGAAATTATAATTAATAAGAATGTCCCAAGATATCTTACTTCAATTTGTGGTAAGGACTGTGTTGAATGATAATGGCAGTCTAAACAGTATTTTTCCCTCTCATTTTGTAGGAAGAGACATGTTGCATGCACCAAGTAGCAAGATAATAGGAGAAAGTAGAATTTTATTTTGTGGATAAACATGAAAGTAATGGACAAAATTTATACTCTGAAATATTATAGGAAGAAAAGCCAACTTGACTATGAAGAGTGTTAAGACCTAGGTCCCAGATACTGTGCAACTTAGAATTTTTTTATTTTTTTATTTTTTTACCTGAAACTGTTCTCTGATGTTATGCTAGAATATAGGAATATTAGAGGGGTCTAAAGTAACTCATGTACTGTAAAAATAGCTTTAAAGTCAAGAATTTTTGGAGGATGCAATATCAATAGCTAGAAATAGCCATTTCAATAGCTATTTCAATAGCTAGAAATGGGTTTAAGCTGAAGGAGAGTCGATTTAGATTAGACGTAAGAAATAAATTCTTTACTGTGAGAGTGGTGAGGCACTGGAACAGGTTGCCCAGAGAGGTTGTGGATGCCCCCTCCCTGGAAGTGTTCAAGGCCAGGTTGGATGGGGCTTTGGGCAACCTGGTCTAGTGGAGGGTGTCCCTGCCCCTAGCAGGGGGGTTGGAACTAGATGATCTTTGAGGTCCCTTCCAACCCAAACCATTCTATGATTCTATGATTCTATGAAAAGGCCTTCTATTTTTAGGATTTTTTTTAATGGCTCTCATAAAATGTGATCGATTTTAAAAAAATTTAAAAATATCCACAATTTGCAAATCTGATGGGATTTGTTGGACTATAACTGGAATATTTTATTCCATGTCTTGAAACGGAAAAGAAAATACATTCTTTTTTGAAAATCTTTGACATGAAATTGATTATATATATAATATATATATTTGACTTGGGCTATGTAATGCTCTGTTCCTAACCTGTTCTGAATACCTCAGTGCTTGGAAGGTGCTTACAAAGTTTAATGGAATCAAATAAGAGCCATGTTGGGTTAATATATCTTTGATATATGAAACAGATTAAAAAAGGATACTAGCCATTAATGTAATTGATATAATGAGCGAAGAAAGAGGATAAGATAAGTTCCTGGTAGTGGAGCAGAACAGTGAAATATTAAAAAAAAAAGGAATAAGGGAGAGACAAGCTTCTGCTCATTCAGACCTAAGTAGAACTGGAATGGAGGTTACCACATTGCAAGAGATAATGGAAGCTTCATCAGCTTCATCAGACTAAGAGAATAAAAAGGCACGAAAAAATATTATATTTTTAAGTAAGTTTGTCAATTAAGTCTTTTCAATCTCTACTTCTCACTATTCTGAAAACTACAAATACTCTTCAGTTTGTTGTGCCTATTAAAAAGTAGGCAAATCTACCCTTTCCTGTCTGATATTATTTTTAGCCTTTCTGAGGGAGGTGCGTTCTTTCAGCATTTTTCCAACTGACTTCCACTGTAGTGGCGCACAGAGTGCACGTATGTATGTATGCAAGAGACATTGTCTGTTCATGAATTCAAATTGTATCTTTAAACTATATTATGTATCAGAGCAAATTTTCTAGCTCATAATGAAAACTCTTAATAATGTTAAAAGTAATTGTTCCCTGCTTTATTTATCACAACGTGTTTTATCAATAAACAGAGCACAAAGTGAGTTAATGAAAATAAAAAAAAAAAAATTACCTTTTTTCTTTCCTGACTTTTTTATATGAAGGTATGGTTTCTTTAACTGCTTGTAAGGGACTTTTTTAATGATTATTTATTTCCTTTGCAAATGAGTCCTAGTAAGTTTCCTCAAATATAAGCATTTGAATCTTATTCCAGTCCAGTTTCTGATTGACATAGACTGGATGATTTCATTTAAGGATGTTTCTGATTTATCTCATTTTATGTGGAAAATTGACTCTGAACCCAAAACCACCAGTTTAACAATAAATCAAATTATAGTAAAAAGCGTCTTTTTAACTGAAATGTTGAAGTTTCTTTTTATCCTTGGACATTTCATGTTGGGAGGAATAAGTCTCCTCAAAAACCATGGGAAAGGTGATTTGATTGTGCTATTAATTTTAATGTATGCAAAGAATAATTATGAATGAAAGCAAAAAAAAAGAACCTAAATCCTAAAGAGAGTTTTGGAGCATTTCATGAAGTGCCTTCCTGAAAATCATTTGGCAAACAGATTCAAGTGTGAATCACAGAATGTGGTCCTTTACGTCGTTATGCTGACAAGTGGTTCTTCAGTACTGAGTGGTATCCTGCAGAGCCGAAAATGTTCCAGTAGGATTTGCCCAGTGAATCAAACATCTTGTAATTGGATTTTCTACTTCTCTACAATAAAAATCAAATGCCAGAAGGCAAGAATTTCTGGTTTTACTGTGTACATGTGTTAGTCTTTTTAATCAGCAAAATATTTATGTTAAAAGACATGGGTTTAGTCATAATTTTATATACTGCAAACTATCCTAAAAATAAATAATAGTCATAGTTAAGGAAAGCTACAATTAAAACTAAACGTTTACATATTTTTAGCGTAGAGTGCAGTGTACCACAACTACTGGCGTAACTGAATCTTTTAGCATCTCAGCATCTGTTTACTAAATTGATTTTTTCATCAGAATAAAACTGCTGAAGCTATTGAATGACTGCAGAAAATGAACATAATTTTTCATAAAGTTAAGTCCTAAGGTAAGCATTTCAATTTTTCTTTAGCTAGGAAGCATCTGGACTGAAGTAGGATGTAGCTGTATGGCAGAATATTCTGTGAAAAGGAACTAAATATAATCATTAATTTACCAATGTTTAGACAAGAGACACAGAAATTCCTACTTATTTTTTCCTTTCTTTTTCTTCCTTACAAGAAAGTGAAATAGGAGTATCTGTGTCTCTTGTCTGTGAAATTATTCACCAAATAACTTCTTCAGTTAACAACAACAAATAAAGCTATACTTCCAAAATAAGAGAAGATGCCATACAAACCTGGGAGAAATCCTAAAGGTTTAATTACCTCCAGGAAATCTGCTGGAGGTCTGTGTGTGCGTCAGTGTGACAATCTTGGTGATACCTCCTGGTTCTTTTGGGATTTCAGTAGACTCCAAAAGAAACCTTTATTTTTTTTCTTTGTTATTTTCTGATATTCCAGATTTAATTTTAATATTGTCTTGGTTGCAGCTGAAAAACAGTAACACAAGCACTCACAGGGAAAGTTTACAGTAATATTGGATGGCCTTTGGCTCCACCCATACGCAGTGTTTGCCTTAACCAGCATCCCAAAGGTCACCATTGCAGAATGAAAGCAGTTTGCCAAAGTCCTGCCCACCAGAAGTTTATCCTTCCCCATACACTCTCTTCTGTTGATGGCAATGGTGTGGGTGACTTTTTCTTTGTGGGCCGGGTCATCTTTACCAAACTGTTTCTAAAGGAGCTCAAAGGATTGCTTGAGAAGGCTTGGATGTCCTTCAGCCTCAGGCATGACTGAAGTGTTTGAGACTGCACTTCCACCTCTGTGTAATATGATTGATAACAGTGAGTGGAGTAATGATTTCATGTCTCAAAATCATGCGAATCTTTGTCTATAGAGTCACAGCAGTGGCAGCAGTCACCTAAGGGAAGTCAAGGATAGGAATGCTGAACCAGGTCCAGGAATATTGAGCTGATCCCAGCTACACAGATCTCCAGCAAACTGCAGATCAGCAGACAACTGCTCAGTTCTAAAAATACCAATGGAACAGGGTTGAAAAAGGCAAGAGACTGGCTATTTCATGTATGCTCACATCCATTAGGAAATAGGTATTATGCAGCCAGTTTTATATGACAAATTTCAAACAGAATAGAATAGCACCAATAATTACTGGCTTTACTTCAGAAAAAGGCTATTTCTCCTTGTTGGTTTACTCATGCCTTTTGGTGATTAATATAATTCCATTAAGGAAATGAAAATGACCAAAGATACTGTAGCATGAGGTTGTAAAACATAGAAAATGTAACCCCATCCTCTATACTATCATCTCCTTTGGCTGGGCTGAACTCTACCACTTGTGTTTTTTAGTCTCTGCAGGAAATCTCATCCTTCACCTTTGATCCCTTTCCCCTCATTTAAAACAAATGTCTTCTCTTTCCCTACAGATCCTAGAGGGTTTTAATGGAAGACAGGATTGGAATAAATAAATATCATAATTTGATACTGTAAAGATGTTTTTAATCTCTAGTATGGATAGTTCTGGCTAATGCTTGTCATACTTTGAAGACAGGGTTTTGTCATCTGAAATGGCATCTGGGCTTTTTCTACAGTGTCACAGATATTCTAGTAAAATACTGGTGTCAGATAATATATGTTAATATGCTACCTGGAAAGATAATCAGTAAACCATTATAAAACAATAGGAATGACTGGATTTCTAGTCAGTCAGCTTGATTAAAATCCACAGACTTAAAGGCACCAACCAACTAACAAATTCTGTCTAACTGACAGATAATTACTCTGGCAATTCTATATAATAGTTTGAAGGCCTTCCCTAGTGGTACAATAGCATATGTACAAAATGAAGAAAATAATAATGTACCAATTAGAATGAAGTGAAATTTATATCACATTCATAACATCTAAGTAATTGATGTCCATGTAAGTGAAGTGCTGGCTGACTAGGGGAGACACATGCAGCCGTACTGTGTTAATATGCACTACCAGTCAATAGAATTTGGTCAAATGTCACATCAAGATGTGTATTAGAGAAGACACTTCTCAAGGTTAAGTAGTAGCTTTTAAAATAGCTAGTCGTGCAACAAACTAGAAAGACTATTGTTGATATAGCTCTAATTAACTGTCTGAAGACATTTTTACATTTTAGATGTTAGCCCCGTTATAATTAAATTCAGCATACTTGTTAGATGTAGCAGTCCAAATTTATTAAAAGAAAAAAAAAAAAAGTGTGTGAAAGACCAGAAACTCAAAAAAGACTAAATTAAAATATTTAGATTCAATACAAACAATAGCTAAAACTAAAAACAATATTAAATGTTAAACTAATCATAAAGAAAAGAAATCAGGCAGATAAACATAATCTGAGAGGCATTTTAGAAAGGGTGACCTCAGCTCCAGCAGGATTGGTATCAATTTTAACAAGTCACAAAAATCAATCAATCACAGAATAGGTATGTGTGGCATACAAAAACTGTGATATTGAGTAAAAAATGAAGTTCAAATAGCAAAATAGATTATTGTTAATTTTAGTCCTTTCTTCCCACTCTTGTTTTTTTATCAACTCAGTTGAACATTACTGTTACAATAGTGACTTCTCCTGTGCCACTCTACAATGGTAGTTATCAATGGAACCAGAGGGCAGATCCAGCATAGTTGGATCTAAATATGCCATATTTATTCCTTAGGGGTTTAATATGCCTTTTTCTAGTGTCTCCAAATAAAATACTTAAAATACCTGAAGAATGGAAAACTTACATAAAAAAAAAATCTTGGCATTGATTGCAAAAGATCAAATCACAGCTAAAAATCAATGAAAATGGTAATGAAGAGTTTCTAAAACATGAAACCTGTAAAAAATATTATCTACCTCTATGTGAAATTCAGCAACGGTAAGAAGCAGCAAGGATAAGATTAAGCCCACTACTTTGCACATTCTGGAAGATTTTATCATTGTTCTATACAGATATATATATTAAAAACAAAACAAAACAAAACACAAAATATATGCATTAATTAAACTAGTGGATATATATATATATATATATGATTAATTCTTTGGGAATTATAGTGGTAACATGGCCTAGGTGTCTACCATATTCTGTGAAATCTAAACTGGTCAATGAAAATTAGTCCATATACTGCCTGTTCTGGAAGGAAAATAGAGCAACAGCACTATAACACACTAGGATTACCAGTAATCAGACATATAAAATGCAACTACAACAAATAGCCAGTAGACATAGTACAAATGAACAAATGTATAGTTGAAAATATGAAGGTTTTTTTCTAACACAGTAATCTGTAGGTGTTAGTTACAAATACCCTTTCTTCTTTATCCTATTAAGTGAAAATTAAAGATAGTAACATACAAGGGAGACAAATTTCACTATAATCATAATAACACTGATGCACAAAACAGAATTTGCAACTGAAAAAACATCATGTTAGGCCTCTGCTTGAGATAAGAAATGTGTTTCAGTAGCTGCATATTAATGAATTAGATTAGCTTACATGAATTTTTCCAATTTGTTGTTGTTGTTGCTTGCTTGATGTTGTTAAAACAAGCAAAGACAACACCAAATTCCACAAAAGGAATGTCTTTCACACTGGCGTTTTTTGGTTCTGCTCAGTACTTTCAAGGACAGAGATTTATTTTTCTCAGGAGTCACTGCTTCAAAATCCTGCTGTAAAGTAGGATCAAGTACATATACGAGATGGTCCTAATGGTCTGTATTTAAGGAGTATCTACCACGTCCCTTGTTACCATGTTCCAGTGTTTTGTTACCTCCTAATTAAAAGGCCTTACTTATATCAAATTATGGGGAGGTTGTTAAAAAATTAAGCTGTTTTTTCCTTATTCTTCAGCTAACAGAACTGGAAGAGAATTTATCTTCACCTTCACTGTAATCTTTTGTTTGGGTGTTTTTAATGCTTTAGAAGATTGGATTTTTGTCTGCCCTGAGTCTTTTAATTTTTCTGTCAACAAATATATAACTTCACTATATCCCACAGGCTGTATTTTTTAAAACTCTTATTCTTCCTATTATTCTTGCAAACCTAGGCAGTAACAGGTATTATTTTGTAACGTAATGACATGGTCATAATTTAAAATAAATTACTATTATTAAAAAAAAAAAAAAAAGAAAGAAATTCAGAACCAGCACACCTAAAACTAATATCCAATTTCAAATGGTGACAGGATGTCATTTGGTGATGGTTCTAGAACAAACCTAAAAAAGGACTCTGCAACTTTGTGCCAAGCAGTTAAATCTGTTCCTAGTCTACAGGAAATTCATGATTTTCATTGGATATAAAAAGAAGATACTGCTTTAAAAGCTGTAGCCTGCTTATTACAACTGCAATTGATATTCTCATTACTCTGTTCTAAGTATCAGTCTTTATTGTTGCAATCCAATGCAAGTGAGAGAGAGTGGAGATGTACTTCCTGAAGAATAGGACAGGAGCAGAACAATGGTCCTTATTTCTTTTGTTCCCTTGGGAAATTATTAGTGATAGCTCATTTGCTCATCTCTGAAAATATATTTGTCTTTCTTTTTCAATGAGAGATTATTCTATTAAAACGTTATCTATTTGTGCATATTACTATAGCACCTAAAAGGTCTCTGCTTTTACTAATCCTCCCTTCTGCCACATATTATAATTGTAACACAGAGTACAAGGTCATTTCATTTACAAAGACCTTACAAATTGAGTGTAAAACAAGTGACAGCTGATGGAAAGGCAAAGATAGAGGAGTACAAGGGAATAACAGGACAATACTAGTCACTGTGGTAGGCAGCAGTGTCAGCACAGAATCGCCTTAAACACTACAAACACTTTTTTTCCTTTAAGTAAGTAACCATGAAATTTAGAATGATTTTTTTTTTATTATTATTATTTATTTATTTATTTATAAGGAAAGACTAGAAATAGAGGAGGGAATAAGAAATTAGTTTCTGGAAATTTTACAAGAGCTACTTCTGAGAGTGAGTTACAGTCTGTGGAACAGAAAGAAGGTGATTGTTTCACAAGGGAACAATTGGATTTATAAAGAATGGCAACATGTTCTCGCCAGAGGCTGGAGGCAGTGTCTCAATGCCAAATGAGTAGGAAGAGGTTGGAAGCAAATATGCTTTGAAAGGTCCTAAAAGTAAAGGCAAATTGAGTACGTCTGATATAGCAGAGAAAACCAGAAATACATGTAACTTTCAATTCCATTACATAGCTTTATGGTTTTTTTACAATAATTTGCCTACCATCTCTATATTCAAGTTAACATCTTTTTATAAACATGACAGTATGAAACACATCAAAATCTAAAAATGTTTACTCCCCCTTAATTTGTCCGAGACTTGATGCTTGAATCCATGTATCATAGGCTATTAACATAAATTAGTAAAGAGGAGACACTGAAACGGACAAAAATATTAATTATGCTCTTTAAGCTGTTCATTGCTGATGTCTAACTGCCAAGTGCCTTGCTAAAGGTGGCCAACAGTGGACCAGCCCAGCTGCATTCTGTACCCTCACTATGTTGATGTGTATACACGTTGTCTGTCAGATGAGTTATTATAAAACTCTTCCCCACAAGCCTAAAATACTTCTTTGAATAAGATGGGCAGTGTCAGAACAAGCGGCCAAAACAGCAGCTAACGGGTAGTCAGAAGCCTTTGCTATGACCCATACTGAACACCTGTCTCCTCATTTGAATTGTGATTGAAATAATTTTCTTTACGATTCCTCAGAAAGGTCTCTTTGACTATTCAGCTTTCATTTTTTTAGTTGTCTGTCTTTTGCTATGTACTGCAATAAAATGAATGTTCATTTTCAAGATTAGTTTCTGTGCAAATTGCTGCTTAGCATTAAATACACCTGTTGTACAGAGAGAATCTCCAAGGCCTTTAGGCCTTTTAAGTCTCACTCAAGCTTTACTTGAGAGCCAAGTTGAGTTTTGTTGGCCTTGTCTTCCATGCCACAAATTATTCTTGCAGCTTTAGGAAAACAAGCAATTTTCCACAGAAAAGTAAAACCAGAGAGTACCCAAGTCACATTCCTTCCATTCATGTCTCATCTTGCACTGTTACAGCTTTACCGCTGAAAACCAGAAAATGTTAAGAAATTGGAACCTGCACTTTGACACCTACAATCCTATATACTGTACTATTAGAACTCCTTTATTGTTTTCTCAGTAAATATACATACGCAGATTACATTTTAACAGAATAATGTTTAACAGCATGTAAAGTTGCTGGAAGGAAATAAATAGTTGTCTACATGACCTGTCTCTTTTTAAGCAATTATGGCATTTCCCTTTGTCTAAGGATGGGTATTTATAACATTATTGTTTAAACCATGATCTTAAAATACATAAATTCATATTTTACCCTGGACAGGTAAAAGGCTTATGGATTTTTCAGGCCTAAAGTAAATGCAGCCACACATTTTTTCCATTGTGTTGTACAAACTGACTGGCATATGATAAATTCATAAACCAGACTGCTCCTGCATAGGAAATGTTATTCTTCAAGGCTAAAGTCTTGAAAAGGATTTTCAAAATTTTGCTTTTTGCCTCATAGAAGATGGCCATTCTTAACTGAGCATTGCACTTTATTTAAAATTCATTTATTGTACCAAAAATCACTGAAAAGTCAATAATGGCATATAGTTTGTGCAAAGCCTTCATTTTCTGAAAGAATACTTTGTGTCAATGAAACTAGATGCAGAAATCTACAGCTTTCAAGAAGCATTTGCCCTTTGTTTAATTGAAGGCAAGAATATCAGAGGTGGTAAAATCCGTTAAGACAATGTCTATTGATCAGGAAGCAGAAAGGTTCACATTTTAGCTGCTTCTTCATGACACCCTCCAAACTTTGGCATTTTTGCAGACATTTTGCTGAGTTGGGAAAGAGGGAAAGAAGCGGTTAAAAAAAATATCTGCACGGCTCTGCTTCAGCTATCAGTCATCAGGGGCACCAAGGCTAGATGTTCACCCTTCAGGCAGTTCAGTGACTGCAGCTCAAAATGAGCCCTGTCTAAGCAGAAACATACAATTATTCCAATCAAATTATTCCTAGGCTACACAATACAATTACCCAGCTTAATTTGGAAGATGAATTAATTGAAGGATGATTTTCCTATTTTGCATAGAAAGTCCCTGTGTAGGATATTCATAAAGGAAAGTTGAACACTTTAATAACAGAGTCTCTAAGAGAATCTCTATTTTAATCAGAAACAGACTTTGTTTCAGCTCTTTCCTTTTAGGGAGAGGAGGAGGCTTTAACGCTGTAAATCAGCTCTTATATTAGCACAGAATCAGTATATAAAAGTGGAAAGACAGAAGTGATGCTTTGTCAAAATTTTTTCTCTTTCCTCCTTCTCCACAGATGAAAATTGATTGAAAGAAGAGTTCAGCATGAATTGCTCTGCATTGCTGTCTCTCATGCTGATGCTGGTACAACTTTGGCCTTGCTCTCCAAGCACGCAGAACCACAGCGCTCACAACACAGATCAGTCTTCCACAGCTGTTCGAAGAGTGAAGCGTGGCTGGGTATGGGAGCCACTTTTTGCAATCGAGGAGCAGACTTCAATGGTTCCTGTGTATGTTGGACAGGTATGATAAGTAATGATTCAAGGACACCACAAGGTCAGATTGAACGTGCTGATTAGCAGCTTCCTACCTTGACTTGGAAGACCAAGCATCTCCAGTGAACTGGAAATACCAAGAAAGGTAGAAAGAGGAGCACAAGGAGCTGTAATTAGGCAGCACAACATCTCTCCTTTCCTGTGACCTGACTTAGGGTCAGAGAACTCCAAGAGCTGGAGATCAGCATCAAGGACCTTCTTTCACCTAGGTCTGCTGTCAAGGAAACTCCACATTCCCTCCGTTACTAAAACTAGTTCCATACACAGAAGACGAAGGAATCAAGCTGAAAAGTTCCTTTCTGTCTTCTGAATGAAAGTTAAGGACTCATTTATCAACATCTGGCAATTTGCTTGTGCTATTTTTGGCACTGCATCAAAGCAGCCATACTGAGTGCAGTGTAGTTTACAAACAGTATTTAGCATGATTTTCTATTACACTAAGTAGCAGCTGATTTACCCCTCATTAATTTTTAATGAAGAGATTAATACTAAATCCTTTTACCACTGAGAAACTACAGGAATCTGCGTGGTTCATTAGATTAACGTAGGTTTAGCACAACGAGCAATTATTTTTCACCCTCCTTTAAAAATGTGCTTTAACATAATTGTCTTAATGAGACTTTATCTGCCCCTTTCTTCTTTCTCTGATTATTATTATTATTTATTTATTTATTTATTTATTTTTCCATGCTAGAAGTAATTGTAATCTTGAGGTCTAGTTTTCTTTTCTTTAAGGCACTTTCTAGATGAATGAACCAAAATAAGTTTAACTGCTAATTAACTAGCACTAAAATTTAATTGGGCCCAAAGGGTGAAGTGCTCAAAATTCATTAATTACTTTTTCACAGCCCCTTCAGAGTAACTACTATGGAAGTGTGATATCTCACTTCTGAAAGAACAAGTGTAGACATACTCATTTTTTAATTATTATTACTTTTCCCATAGCTGGAAAACAGTTTCCTTTAAAAGAAACTTCATAAATATAATGTATTTTCATATAGCTTTAGAAAAATTTCATAATCTTGCCTTTCTATTTCTCACAGGTAAACTATGGGAAATTTTTATTGAAGAATATGGTTAATTTATTGCAGTTTAACTGTTTTCTGATCAGACATATTTACTGTGTCTTTTTACTGAGTAGAATACGCTCTGCTTTCAGTAAATGAAGTGACAGTCTATGATCAACACATGAATTTTTAGTAAATAGGGCCCTGAAGGAAACTGCATCAATGAAAATACAAAGGTAGACAGGCTTTGTTTTTAAATCACTATTCCATATCAACTTATTTTCTCAGGCAGATTCAGAGCTCAATCTTCAAATTTCATACAACATCATAGACTCACGAATCCTTTTCCATTATCATGTTTAAGAAAAAGAAATGTGTCCATTAGCACTACAATGGCAGATATATGTTGACAAGTACATAAATTCTTGGTCCCAGTTCTCATTTACCGCAGTAAGACTGTTTATTCTTTTGTGTATAGCTTAATAAAACATGTAAACTGAGAACCTTCAGTATGCTTTCTCAGCAAATGTTATCTGTAAGAGACTTCTCATTTAACATGGTCAAGGTCATGAAAATCTTTTGGGGATAAAGATTCTGAGTGAAGTGGTTCAACACAGGTTATGTGTTAGCAGCCAGTCCAAGGCATGCTTCCAGTCTCCAAGGGTTTGATGCACTCTGTGATCAATTCTGAACCCCATCTTAGGTTAAAGATCTAGATATTCATCACCTTTCCCGTGCCCTGGGGTTCATGACAAGGAAACCAAGATTTATGGATGAAAAAGAATCTGCGGTGCCCCTTAGCCAGATGCCAAATTTGGATGGTGTTAAAATGAGTTCGACCAGACCACTCATAAAGGGGTGAACCTGCCCCATGTTTTGCACCCAATTACTTATGTTGAAAACATTTGATTTTAAGTTGTTTGTATTTTAAATGGCTCTAAACTCCCTAGCCTTGAAAATTCTCTCTCTTGTACTGGCAAGAGGGATTAACTCTGTATAATTTAGGGTTTAAATACCTACTGACAGAACTCAGAACAGGAACTCAAAAATGTTTCTCATATCTCAGAGCAGTGTCCCAGTCACATTCTGAATAAACTATCCATTTGATGCATACAGACAATTATGCATTATGAAAATCTTCAAAAGGCATCGGCATTGTTCCAAAGAAAAGAGAAAGTGATTTTTGGAACTTCAGAAGCCATTAGAAAATATGTGCCCTTTGCACCCCACAGTTACTTCTTTCCCACTCTGTGGCCTCATATGGTCAATAAGAATGAAGCAAAACAATGAGCTTATTGAAGTCAACAGGTAGACATATTATTTGCATTTAAAACCTGCTGCTTTCTATTGAAACAGGTTCAATAAAACTTTTTTTTTTTTTTTTTACATTGGATTTTTCAATGATTATCCAGGCTCTTAGAGATTTTGACATCTTTTGTTCTAAACCCAAAATAAAGAAAGAAAAAATTAGAGAATTAATGATACAAGAGAAATTGCTGTTCCCATAAAATTCAACTGTGGATCCTTGACATGTTAAGAAATTAAGTTATTGCTGTTAAAAATGTACTGTTACATATCGTTAACATTAACGGAACTACTTTGTTGACATGAACAAATGCATCTGGACCGCAATGGTCTCCAGGGCTCAGCTTCATCAGAGGAATCATCATCATAAAGTTCATCTTAGCAATACAACAGAGGATGCAGATCATCTTGGAAGGAAATGGAAAATGTCTATCAATTTATTTCAGAATAAATAATACAAGCTTATACCACAGAATGGCTTTTCATCTTTTTAATATTTCAACAGAAGTAGAACACCACTGTCTCTCCTATTTACACTTAGTATTGCTGAGTACAGAAAAATATATAAAACTTACAAAGTACACTTGTCATTCATAATAATAAAAAATTTAGATAATGTCTAATGACCTTTGCATTTTTTTCAGCAGAAGTTTATGGGAGCTGATAAAGCAATGATCTAAAGTAGGTACTCACATACATTCCTTTTACTTCAAAGTGGCTGAAGCATCTTTTTTCAGGTTTACCATGCAGTTATATATCTGTTATATCAATACTTTAAAACTGAACCATGACTGACTGAAAATGTGACAGTACCCTCTTTTAAACATTAGTATCCAAGAAGGCTCACTAGTGACAGGGTTCACTGTAGAATGAAAACAAACAATGCCTAAAATGAATATTCCCAAACTTTATTCCTCCCAAAATGTGACTTATTTTTCTGTTTTGTACTTGCAGCTGAAATCAGATTTAGACAAGCAGGATGGCAACCTAAAATATATTTTGACTGGGGAGGGAGCTGGAAGCATTTTTATCATTGATGAAAATAATGGCAAAATTTATGTGACACAAAAGCTGGATCGAGAAAAGAAACCCTTCTACACTCTAAGAGCACAAGCAATTAACAGGAGCACTCAGCTTCCTGTTGAACCTGAATCAGAATTTATTATCAAGGTTCGAGATGTCAATGATCATGAACCGCAATTCTTGGATGGACCTTATGTGGCCACTGTTCCAGAGATGTCCCCTGAAGGTACAACATGTTGTGAACCAAACTCTTTATTTCCTGATTTTTTTCTGGATAGCTATGTGGATATAAAATCTTAACAGCATATTTTATAGACTGTCTTTCAGTGAGAAGGAAGCAAACTATTTTACAAGCTTGGAAATTTGCAAAGGTATATGCTTAAACTGAAGGTTGTGCATACTTCTACTTAATATCCTTGCCTTTAAATATTTAGGTACCTATATGTATCCAAGTCCTTTTATAGAATCTGGATGCATGCTTGGATTGACTATAAAGTGTTGTCTTTTCCATCAGTGATTCAGCCTGGAAATTGGTACTTGTTTAAAAATATAACATTACCATTTGAAATAGGTAAAGTACTATAGCCAGTTGACACTGTAAAGGAGATTTGGGGGTGACAGATTTCACTATTTTTTCAATCAGTATAGCACCCTAGTCTCTAGAAAATTGTTCAGTGTATAATTATTGTTACAACCTGTCAGCTCTCCAGGCTTCTACCAATCTGAAAGAAAAGCAGCATGCATGTAAACTTTAAAGTCCTCTGACCTCAGTTAACTCTTTTATGGACATAAATATAACCTTGGTTGAATGGAAAAGTACTCAACAGCATCCTTTGGTTTACTCTGATTCTGCTTAATAATTAAACAGTATGTCTTTACTATACCCTATGTAGTATAAATTATATTGTACTGTAACTGGAAAAGAATCGCCTTCACATCAAAGGCACTGACAATTTCCCCCTCCCTAAAGACAGGGATAGTTTCCTTCCTGTAAGTAATCGGTGAAGAGGAGGAACGGTATGAAGCTGATGTGGGGCTGATGTGATGACCATCCTCACACCGTGTAGGATGCCTTCCTATTTACACTGCCGAGCCTCTTTCCCATCAGTCAGCTTCTCTTTGTTTGGATTAGATGGTGTGTAGCGAAGGACTATCTTCTGATTTCCTAAGCACGTGAATTGTAATTTTCCTGTCAAGAGAACAACTTAACCCCTACACGTCTTCTATCCCACCTACACAAGATCTAACAGTCTTGCAATAGGATCTGTCACGTATCTGGAAGCTTAATACAACAAATATGAAGCACAGTTAACATCTGACAAATATAGGTATATGTATACCTACATGTGTACATACACAGATACATACATAATGTGTATACATATACATTTAAATTCTTAAAAACCCCGAAGTATGAATGCAGCTGACATAAACAAGAATATTATAAATACTGCTGTTTCCAAATAACTATCTTCAAAATGAAAGGAAGACTGCATTCTTTAAATCTTACAGAAAGAATCCAAGTAATCTTTTAAATCCCTAACCCTAGCTCTTTTGGCTATTTCTATTGCAAATAATACTGAAAAGAAATTCAAATATTGTGCTATTTAAAACTGTATGAATTAATGAGGTCATTAACTCAATAGCATTAGTGATCATAAAAGGTACTAAAAACTATGTTTCATTCAGCATTACCCATTCAACTTTTAGGGCAGATTCAGTGAATCTTTCACAGGGAGCTGTAAACTTTATCATCTTCTGCCAGCCTGGATAGCAGTTGCAAGAAAAGGATATTCATGCCTGAGGTTTAATCAAAAGTGGTGTTAGTATCCTAGTTTCTGACAGGAAGGAGTAGCTCACCACCACTACCAGCAATAGCTACAGAAGACATCCATTTGATCAACTTATTTCATAGTCACCCTGCTTATACCACCTTCTACGAGGGAAATAATTTTTGGGTTGTTTTTTTTGCTGCGACTTTCTTCCATACAGACTTATTTGTCTTAAGACTTCTGCACTTCAGCTCTTAGTCAAATCACTTTTTCTAACATAACTTATTGCTTGTTCAGAGGGTACTTCTAGCCTTTGCATCTTGCTCATCCACTCAAGTTTGGAGAAGACAGGTGCCTTGTCAAGGACCTTTGCATTTCTTTTTATGTGCTCACCGTAATAATGGTCATAGATCATTCTCTAGAATTATCTGGGTATTTTTATCTGATATTACACAGATTTAGGACTTTGACAATGGCCTTTTTTCTTTTTTTTTCTTTCTTTCCCCCCCCCCCCCTCTGGTAAAGTACTGTTTATGAGGCAGTTGGTCTCATATAAAAATGGCTTTAATATAGCTGATAATTTAATGTAGCACACATATCTGTAACCATTCACAGAAGCATATCAAGAATTGACTTCTATTTTATCCCCTTGTCTTACTGAAGAGCTCCTGTATTAATGATGGCTATACAAAAAAAAAAAAAAAAAAAAAAGGAAAAAAATTAGGTAGGGTGGTACTTACGGCAAAATCAACAATAGTCATTTTTTCCCGTATACCTCTGTTTCTCACCTGAAACTATCAACAAGCAGTTCACAGAAGTTTCAAACTATATTGACTTGTGTTGGCTATACACTGACATCCTAAAAGTGAAAAGCTCAGCAGTCTTTATCCAATCTCTTGTGCCATCTATTTAATATTTAAATTCCTAAAGTACCATATCACTTCAACATAAGAGTGCAAAAAACTTAATTTACTTTGTGATATACCTGTAAGATTATTTAAAAAAAAAAAAATCCAGTAAAATGTAGAAATATATAAAATGGAAAAAAAACCCCAAACAACAAAAAACAATAAAACAATCAGAACACAACCTCCCATTTGTCAGAATGGATGAAAAATAAAACAAGATCCCTGTGTGCCTCCTCTCTTAGACACAGACTACCTGAAATAATAAACTCACAGATTTGCAATCATCCAGTGTATGATATGTAAATCTAAGTCAGTCCTATGGATCTGGAAATATTTTCTACACTGCTTCTTCTTTGTTTGACCTCTCTAGCACTAATACCATAGCTATTTCAGAGATCATTCTTTCACCTACTTCTTCCATGTAGGCCCTACTACACTACTGGCTTACTAATGTGTATGTCTGGCATACAGAATGTAAAAGTGGAGTGGTGTATAAGAGTATATACCTTAGCAATGGTCAGATCCAACACATGAAACAGCTGAGCCACACACCATGAGGACTCCTCCAGGCTCACTTACCCTGCTTCTCAAAGAGTAGGGATTGCCCTTCTGAGATGAAACCTATTTCCGTGTTTGTACATCCTAAAGCGTTAATCCTTACAAGGAAATTTCTAACCTGCAAGTAGAGAGAAATAGTAACGAACTAAAATTTGCAGCATTTATACCATCATGGTTCATTATATCAGTGCTTTTCTCCCAGTAAAATAGAACATCCTATTGCATAATAAGGGATGTAGACCAGAATTAGTTTAAATGATACAGTGCAATAGAGAGACTTGGCCTTTGCTCTATTTCAGTGCTCTCTGGCAGCAGTTCAGCTCACTGATGTTAGACCTGGGATCTCCTAGTAATTTCCTCACAGAAAACACGCTCAGGAAGTGTGGTCAGTACTTGGGAAAGCAGTTCACTGTTAGTGAACATTTTGGAACTAAGAAAGCAAGGAGAGAATAGTTCACAGATAGCCACTTGCCTCAGAGAACCACAGGAAAAAAAAAAAAAGGAACACATAATTTTACCTAAAGTTAGGTACAAATATCTATATATATACACTAATGTGCCAACAAATTAGAATACATTTTACTTCTTTCTTAGCTCTCTTTTATCTTCAGTACTAAATTTTATTAGGATTTTATATGCAAGTGTCACAGTAAATGAAAAGCATGTCAGCAAATGGACTCTCTTCTGAGAACACAGGACTGTGGTTTTCCCTCAGGCATTTGGTACAATTTTACATTAAATGTCTTCCATATTGTCGTTAATCTTGTACAAATGCAGTATATCTGATAGAATGGTTCAGAGTCAGACGCAATAATATATCAGTACTTAATGTTTCTGTAGATTTCAAGCTCTAGTTAGAAAAATGAATAACTATTTGCCATACGAGGGCCCTATAGTTTACCTAATGGGCTGCAATATATAAATGGCACTACTATGTTTTGCCCAAGAAGGGTAAAACCAAGGCTGCAGAAATTCGAAGAAAAATTTTATACAGCAATCAGCAAAATGTAGTTTGCCTTAAATAAAGCTAATAAAAAGAAAAAAGAAAAAAGTGTAAGTATGTTTACTATCCAGCTTAAGACATTACTGTGTAAATAAATCATATATTTGGAGTTAAACTTTATCTCAACATCACACAGTTTCCCATATTCAAAATGCATGTTTTAAAGTCCACAGACATATTCATTTAATTTGTCTCTGCTATGATAACCATTTCACTCCATAAATGTTGTGAAACTATATCATAGTTCAATTGTCAATTATGTTATGGCTCCAACATCAAGAGGGTTTTTGTGGGTTTTTGTGGTTTTGGGGTTTTTTTTGTGGGTTTTTTGTTTGTTTGGTTGGTTTGGGTTTTTTTTGTTTGTGTGGGGGTGGTTTTGTGCCAACTGATTGTTTTAAAAGATATTATTTGTATCTGATCAATTTTTCTTCTCCCAACCATGGAGTAACAAAAAAATGGCTTTTTGGAGTTTTCAAGTATATAATGTTAACATTGTAATTTCTATCACTCAAATACAACTGTCTAGGTAAACATGATTCCATTCAGCAAATGGCTTGCTTTTTTTGCTGCTGGTTGAATGTATAAAGAAATACAGGCTTCGTAGCAGTGAACAATTAAAAACTGAAAAAGTATTCTAAACCCGGGATAACATTTTTTCTTCTGCTTACTACATAGTCTATATTTAATGTAGAGGTTCATATAATGATCATGAAATCTTAGTCCTAAAAAAATGTGAGAAACCAGTCTCCTCTTTACATGGTCACCTGCCACCCCAGTTTAGAAATAGTCTTCCTCCTGAGGCTGCAGGAGATCTGTTAGGTCAGGTCCCTCTTTACCAGATGACCCTTGCCTGATCGCCTTTCCACTACATCTACCACCGGCATCTCAATGAGCCCAACTGGGCAAATTCCATGCTTCTGCCTTCTGCTATACTCTGGAAAAGTCAACAGGCAAGCAAGCAGAAAAGTTGGCTAGGGCTTGGAGAAGCAGCAAATGCTGGCTTAGATTCAACATTTCTTTCTAATTGTTAGAAATTGTGCAGAAAATAAATCTATCTTTAAATGAGTGAGATGCACAAAAGCTGTAATGATAACTGTGTATTCCTATATATTTTGGATTTTATTCCTAATTCATTAAATATGGTGCTGTAAACAAGTCCATTTCTAAACGTAGTTGTGGGCACGTGGATTTATTTAGTAGAAAATGGCTTTTATAACAGACTGTACCTGTTGGATTATCCATAGTTCTTGATCCTTTCCAAACTAGCACTCCATGCTTTTTTCAGAGCAGCTGCATTCTAGTTATGTTAAATTGTCTTAGAGGATGAATGTCCTGCATTAGTTAGAACAGTTTCCATAGGCCACAGAACATATGAAATTAGCAGTTTTGTAGCTGAAGATTTCCTTTACCCTTCAGTCTTGAATACTGTTATTTCTGAAGCATATATCTGCCCTGTTTAAATAATAAGCTGTCATTTTATCTTTAATGTTTTTCCAGAGCAACAGAGAGCAATATATGTATGTATACAGCTATACATACACTTAATACACACCTAAATGTCATAAGTTTGGTATTGTAGGTATATTTTGAAGGACATATAACTCTAAAAGTTGGTGGCAATTAATATCATTTTAGTGTACCTCCACTCTTAGAGAAGATGATAACATGTATTATGGAATCACTTGGAGTGCTGCTGAATAAATTGAACGAAAATGCAAAAAATATTTTTTTAAATAATAAAAATATTTTATTCAGCATATCCTTATGAGAGAAAGCCTTCTTCATTTCTATTTAAAAATAAAACTATTGAATTGGTAGAAAACTCAGAAATTAATGTTTTTGTTTTATTGGGGATAAATATTGGCTTTGAGTTTGACATACAAAAGGTATTTCTGGTCTAACTTCTTGCACTCCATCGTTTCTTCTTCTTTTATCCTCCAGCATAACTATACAGCTATATTGGTAAGCAAGTGCAACCATGTGAACATATGCCAGAAAGTTCTAGAAAGTAGCTTGATTTCCTGCTGTTCCTCATGAGAAGTGATATTTGTATTCTTATGCAGAACTTAGATGAGGAAAAAAGACAAAAATAATGATTACCTTACATAATGATGCTACTGTGAATATTTTCCTTTAAAAGGACAGTCATCACTGATGGTGTCATGAGATTGCTCTAAATCTCGTATCTAGGATATAACCAGCTTCCAGTCAGAGATGAAGTCAAGCTCTGCAGATTGATTCTGCTGTGGTTTTGCACTGGGGATTCTGCTGTCACTCTTGCACTGGGACAGGCTCATTAAAGACTCAAGGATAAAAAATGTTATCAGAGCCTTGTTATACTTCTTGGCTGCTTTGCTTGCTAACAATTAATTTCTTTATCACCAGTGGGCCTACTGCTGATAAAGTGGCTGTGTTTTCTTATTCTCATGGGAAACTTCCATAAAATTCTTTGAAGAATATACAAGGAAAGAAGAAAAAAATTTTCTGTACTCCATTCCCACATCAGAAATTAGGGAAAAAGACATAAGTGTAGTATTTTAAGCACCATAAATATAGTCCTGAAAAGCTATACACTTTTTTTTTTAATTGAAAATTTGAATGCAACAAGCACAATTACTGAGGAAATATTTTCCCTTTTTAAATTTTAGAATGTGCCTTTGCTCCTGTAAATTTTCAGCGCTGTTTGCTAATATAACTGCTATGTTAAAAGGTTTTAAAATAGTTTATGTTTTGTAATTATGAGATAATTTATACAAGAAGAAAATAAACATAATCTATTTTATTTTTTCCTTGAGGTACGTCGGTTACACAGGTAACAGCTACAGATGGTGATGATCCTTCTTATGGGAATAGTGCCCGTCTGCTTTACAGCCTCATTCAGGGACAGCCTTATTTCTCTGTGGAGCCGAAGACAGGTACTACAAATGATCCTGTAAACTTGAAGACATTCATAAACTAACATAAAATGGATGCAAGCAAAAATGTCTGTCTCCATTTCAACACAAAGATCAACTGATAACCCCCCTACACTTGTACATCTTTGCGTAGTTCCTAGTTCTAAAAAAAAAAAATCAATTCTTTCTTTCCCATAGGAAGCTGAAATTCTTTCTCCCTAGAGAATCAACAATATATTTAGCACATTATCTCTCTTAAAGAAAAGATTTGGATTCTGAGTACGTCATCCAACAAACGGACCTAGGAACACTTCTGGGTTAACAGTTCTACAACTCATCATGTGACATTCCTGTCTCTATGTTGGAGAAACCACAAATGTGTGACATCCCTCCAAAATCCTGATTTCCGGGGAAGAAAGATAGTTACACATGGTCAGGGAGATGTATGGTGTGTTCTGCTCCTCAGAACTATAAGTATGCAGAATGGATCTGTCATACAACATAGATGTTGCCATGAGTACAGTATTAGAAAAGTTGTGCTGTGCACAGTCTAGAATGTAAATTCATAACTGTGTCCAATGATGCATTTTATAGCCATATTATATGGTCAGATGTTGGGAAAAAATGGGACTATTATATGTTATTACACTCTACTTTTCATTTTTAGGGGTCATCAGAATGGCTGCCCAAATGGATAGAGAAACAAAAGATCAGTATCTGGTCATCATCCAAGCCAAAGATATGGTTGGGCAACCAGGGGCATTTTCAGCAACAGCTACTGTTACCATCAACCTCTCCGACATCAATGACAATCCACCTAAATTTCAACAGCGTGAGTATAGGCTACTTAGTAAGTGTTGAAGTCTTGAGCAAATTTAGATCTACTGTAGCTCTGTTAAGTTCATTGGTAGGTCTTTTCAGAACAGGTCTGTGCTTTGACTTCAGCATACAAATTTAAATAAAAATAAAATTTTAAAAAATCCCCCACAAAAGCTCAAAAACAAAGAGGAAAAGAAAACCTACCATTACAAAATACTTCAGGCCTGCTGTTTTTATTGCTAGCCTTTGGAGACAAATGACTTACTAAACTGCTTTCCATATAGTTTGCTCCTCCTAAGCCTAAAATCTGGGCAACGGGATATTTTCAGTCACCTTCTTTCTTTTTCTCCTTTCTTCATTCTTTACAGACAGATACTGTAAACGTTTTGGCAAATGATGTGACCTTCTCTGTCCAGGGAGTTGCTAGCAGACATGGGAGCTGCTAGCTGAGCTGGCAGGAAGAACTAGTGAAATGCAATTGGGGAAGTGCTGCTCTGCACTTCCCCCCCCCCCCCCCCCCCCCCCCTCCCCCCTTTTGGTTCTTCTTATCTCTTTACTTACTGCTAAAGTAAGGGGCTGAGAGAGGAGGACTCATGAGTGGAAAGGTTGTCATCCCTGCCCCTGAGATCTATTCATTACTGGATGAGAACCATTGCTCTAATAAAAGCTGGGGGCTTTCCCAAACTTTCTGGGAGCCTCATGCCATCATAGCTACAGCAGCTGTTAACCATGGCAGATCACTAAATTGTGCCAGTATTTCTTTCTCTAGGACTCTACTATATGAGTGTGTCTGAAGAGGCTCCTGTGGGCACTACTGTAGGCAAAGTCTTTGCAGAAGACAGCGACATAGGGGAGAACGCAGCCATGAACTATTTCATTGAAGGAGATAGCTCAGATGTTTTTGACATCATTACTAACAATGAGACTCAAGAAGGAATTATCATCTTAAAAAAGGTGAGATCTCTGAAATCTTCTAAAAATCACTAAATACTGGAAAGAACCTCCTAAAACAAACTGGATGTTTAAAAAAGGCCTATTGCTTTGTTTTCTATATTTTTTTTCTTTATTTACACTTTGTGATTTGATTGGGATATTAGGAGGATAAAAAGAAACATGCCTTTCTTTCTGTTTACTTTTTTTGACTCATTCATATTACTGCTGAATACAGTAGTGGCAGTCAAAGTATCTTAATGCTATTCCTAGCTGTGCAACAGAGTGTATCCCATTGTGAGAAAATGTTCCATCTCTTCTGTGAATCATCTGTAAAATCTTTATCAATAAATTGTACACAACATTTCTTCACTTCCAACACCTCCTGTTAAACTTAACTGAACCCAGAATGTATTACAGTATTAGATAAGCAGTGGAGTTGTTATGACTTAGCTTTCAAAAGACACTAAATACACTCAAAAAATACCAGTTTATTAATTAAGATATTTAAGAGGCTTTGATAGTGTGTGATTTATTTTGGAATCACCAGAATTTATTTGGGTCATCATCAGAAATGATGACAGAGTTTGATGGTCTAGTGAAATCCAGCAGCCTGAAGAATTGAAACCTATTTATTATTGTTATTATTATTATTATTATTATTATTATTATTATTATTATTATTATTTCTATTTGGATTTATTGCAGTTCAGGAAGGTATTTAATTAGTTGGTTTTTTTTTTTAATTACAGAAGATAATGACTTTCTAAAATAGTAATGTAACTATGCATTTATTAAACACTCATTGTTACCTTCTGGAACTTAACATGCTCAGCTTAACCCCTGCAGATTAACTGATTTGCATTGTTTATGTAAGAGTAAAGAACAGAGTTCACTAAAGTTACAACTATATGTTGGACACACAAGTACTAACAGAAGAAGTTGTTTTTCTCAGAGCTGACGTTCTACAGGAAGACTTCTTTTACAGTGTTGTTTAACTGTAACATTAAAGCCAGCTTGCATGAGAAAGCAAACAATGGCATAGCACAGTTTAATTTTAAAGTGTTTTTACATAAAAAAAGAAATCTTAGAAGTAACTGCTTTTGAAGCATCCTCAAAAGAAAGGTAGCATTATTTTGTCTTTAATCTCACACCACCTATTGAACTGTATTTCATTCACATGTGAAGAAAGAAGTATTCCACATCTCATTTTCTTTCTTAACAGAGAGTGGATTATGAGAGCAAGAGGAGATACAGTATTCGAGCAAAAGTTGTAAACAGGTACATTGATGACCGTTTTTTGAAAGAAGAACCATTTGAAGACAAAACCATTGTCAAAATCAATGTGGAAGATGCTGATGAACCTCCAGTTTTCACCTTGGAGAATTATGAGATGGAGATTCCTGAAGGGGCTGAGAGTGGCTCACTGGTCGGTGTTGTAACTGCTAGAGATCCAGACGATGATGACTGTCCAGTCAGGTACCTAACTTAAAATGTGAATGGGCCTCAAATATAAATGTAGTTGGGGTTTCCAAAGGGTATTTCTATTCCTTACCTTGCCTCATAATTACAGTTAATCATGCTTTCATTGTGATAACCTAGGTTATTTTAGGTGTCATAATTTAACCCCAGTAGGCAGCTGAGGACCAGACAAGCTCACTCCCCCACCCATTGGGGTGTGAAAACTTATGAGTTGAAATAAATACAGTCAAATAATAAAAAAGAAGAAACAAAGAAAGCAACAAAGGGGAAAAAAACCACAAACAAACAAATAAATAAACAAAAAAAAACCAAACACAAAAATCCACAACAAAACCCCAGGAAAAACAAGTGATACAAAAAACCCCCAAACAAACCCCCAAACAATTGCTCAACACCAGCCAGCTGATACCCAGCCAGTTCCCAAGCAACAGCAGCCCGTCTAAATTTTATCGATGAGCATGACGTCATATGGTATGGGATATCCCTTTGGTCAGTTGGGGTCAGCTGTCCCAGCTGTGTCCCCTCCCAGCTCCTTGTGCACCCCCAGCCTCCACGCTGGTGGGGTGGGATGAAAAGCCACAATGGCGTTGATGGTGTGTAAGCACTGCTCAGCAATTAGTAAAGCATCCCTGTGTTATCAGCACTGTTTCCATCACAAATCGAAGACACAGCCTCATCCAGGCTGTGAAGAAAATTAATTCTATCCCAGCCCAAACCAGTACAGTAGGTTAAATCCTGACCCCTAGCCCAAAGTCTAAATAAATGAGGGGGTTTTGTGCATCTTTGCATCACTTTGAGATGGGGTAATATTTTAAACAGTGGCCTGGAAGGGGCTGTGCATAGCAGCAGAGCGAGGGTACCACAGCCAAACCTGTAAGCGCCTGGAGGGGTTCCAGTCTGTTCCAAATAACTTCTGAGGATATGGAGAGATGGACTCATTGCTGGGAGGGAGACACAGAATAGCTCCATTGGCATCTGCTCAGCTCAGCATGACCAAAAATGTACCAATTTCCTACTTCTCCCCCAAATGCCCCACAGAGATATTATCTAAAAAGAGTCCCCCAGGCTTTTAATTTTGCAAAATAATTTTGCTGTCTCTTAAGGGAGAAAACAGGTAATTAATCTTTAACACGGCATTTATAATTATAATAGCTTCTTGAGTTACTTGATGTCACTATGTACTGTGCAATTTAGTCAAGCTAAGACACAGGGACAAATGGATGAGACACAAAATAATTTATGGTGTGCAGATTCCTCATACGTATATATATTTCTATCTGTAGTAACAGCTTCAGAAGTTTAGTAAATGCAAGGCCATTTGTCATAATTTTACATTCATTTCTTCTTATTTAGTAAGATAGTCATAGGTTAAAATAAATAAGGATAAATAAAAATTTACATGTACTTTCCCTTCCCTCCCCTAAAAAAGACTTGTTTGGTGGCTATTTATTATGACTGTAACATCTCCTGCAAAACGTTTAAACATAGTGCATATCTATGACTTCTTAGTTTGAAATATTTTGATGGAACTTGCTACAAAGTGAATATGTCTGAATAGTCCCAAAACAGTGATGCATATATTCCACCACTGAGTTTCTTTAAAATAGAGTATGTCACTTCTAATGTAAAGTTATGTTTATTGGGCTGTGCCATGCATATGAATATAATTTTGAAACTATTGCTATCATAAATGACAGCAGTTGCTTATAATATAGAAAACCAGCTGTATTGCCTTGGGGACCCCAGTTTTCAGACAAAGTAAAAGAAAGACATGTAAAAAAAGCCACACTACAGGAATAATAAAAAATAACTAAAAATATCCAACATAGATTCTGTGAAAATTATTTATCTAGATTCAGATTACCAAAAAAAAAACCCCAAACCCAAAACCTAAAACCAAACAACACACCAATGTCAGAAAACCCTAAAAAAACTTTGGATACAGAGGATGAGGAATACTCACATTAAAAAAAAAAAAAAAAAGAAGAAATTGAATTGTAAATCCCTGAAACAGCAGTTTATAAATGTCAAATCTTTGGCTCAAATGATAAGAACTTTCACTGACTGCGTTGTGCTGGTTCCTTGATTTATCCTCTTACTGATTTCTGAAACAGACGAAACGTAACTAGAAATAACAAGTTTGAGAGTTATCCAACCACTGGCACATAATCTGTGCTGGAGTCCTAAGTGCCAACAGGAGATAGAAAGACTTTGTCAAGCACAGTTAAAGGTACAATAAAAGAGGGGATAGTTGCCTGTGGGAATTCCATACTGCAGTGGTAAGAACCTTTCACTTCTTCAAACAGGTTTTATTTCCATGATATAGAATCCACTAGGAACTGTGACATATGGTCTTTTTTTTTTACATGTCATGAAAAATATTAGTAAATATCCTTTCCATTTGAACCAATATCTTTGGTGTCTTTTTCAGTCCATCTCTGGCCTGTGACCAGTGGTTAGACTAACAATTTGAATGGTATGTATGTATGTATGTGCGCATGTGGACATAGCGTCCGGAGCCTTTTCAGTGAAGACACAGGAACATTGGACTCATTTGTAATCATCTCCTGCATTAGGATTTTGTATCCTGCTTAGGTGTCACCTCATTACAGATAGTTGCCTGTCTTTCTTTATAATGTCCGTTCCCTTAACATCAGAGCATGTCAGCAATGATAAAATAGATTTGCCAATATACCTCCACTTAGCTGTTAGTGTTATTCATTTCACAAGTGGCACTTTTGCTGTTTCTTTTCAACGAAGTCATTCACCTGCTGTGAGCCTGACTTAGAACTAAGAATGAATAATGCATTTCAGATTCAGTTCACATTAATATAGATCTGAGACATATTTAGTTTTATAAAAAGAAGAGCTTTGATCTTGGCAGCAGTGAATTTTAAATGTTTATAAGTGTACATTTTTCATGATTTCTGAGTTGTTGCAGCACGCATTTATATGTATATATGCATAGCTCTGTTTTCTCAACTTACAATAGCTTTCTATGTCCTTGCTTCTGATGGAACATTTCAGTATTAGGGAATCTCTTTACTTTTTTTGGTGCAGGTACTCTATTGTCCATGGCATGCATTTAAAGAGATTGTTCAGCATCAATGAACACAATGGAACAATCATTACAACTAAACCTCTGGACCGAGAGATAGCTTCTTGGCACAACATAACTGTTACAGCCACAGAAACAAGTGAGTAAGAAATTTAAGGAACGCTGTGTTTTATATACTGTGAACTGTAATTATCCTCTGAATATGCCTTCTTTTAAGTGGAGAATACGTGCTTCTTTCTCATTATATTACGGTTGCTTGCTACATTAAGGAGCATTATTAAAATGATTAGTTAAATAGAAGCAGAATGTATTTGAGCTCCAAGGTCTTGTGCTCTTTCATAAAAGATGACCTTATAAAAAAAGAAAGGAAATTGTAATAGGATCGAGACTGTAACGCTTTCAAGTTACACTGAAGCATATGAATTGCTCCTGCAGTGCAAGATCTTATGTTAAATTAGACCCTGGTTAATTTCACACCAGATTTTTGAATACTGTGAAATTAGCCGGGGTCTAATTTAACACCAGTCAGAAACCTGTGGCTCAAATTAATTGTGAATGTAAGGCCTAAATCAGCTAGACTTCTCTTCAGTGACAATTAAATCTGTGAAGCATCCCTTATATAGATTTCACCTGTCAGTTTTGTTTGAAAGTCAAATGCAAATTGCCTCTGTTCGTGCTTTTGGTGATCTGGTTGCCCTAACTCTGGAACAACACTCTAGAAAATTAACAGCTACTGATTTATAAGACAGTTTAACAAGACTATTAGGATATTATTTAAAAAATAATCACAACCATCCTCGGGAAGGAGAAAAAACATATGAAACTACAGTCTAATCGATAAATCAGACAGGCTTTGCCAAATACTTTTAGCATGATTTTTCAGTCCTGAATCTCAGTTAAAAGCTATTTATTGCTAAGACTACTTTAAACACGTATTCATAAATTGCATTGTTCCCAAAAGGGAACATTTCCTGTATATATGTAGAATATTACTGCTAGAAGTTTAACACAAGATAGTCAGTAGCCATTTTCATTGAAGTCTTTATTTTGTGTTTGGGAATTGATAGTATTACCTTCCTTTTCAGCTTCTCTGTGAGATTTTAAGCATGAATGTATTCTGCTTCTCATGTTGTTGGGCAGCTGGCAGGTGTTGGTAAAATTGATCTCTGGCATATTTTTGTCATGACTTGAATAGCACTATGGAAACACAGCAGGATGACTTTGGTCTGGACTTTTCTGTTTAGTTAAACAATAAAATAGCAACGAACCGAATGTTACAAATGAATAAGTGTCTCCTGCAGCAAAAGAAAGCGAGTCTTTCACAGTAATGAAAGTTACTGTAGAGAAACCGAGCCCTCATTATCTTCATATTCTTATTCTTTATTTCTTTAATGATGATAAGGTCACTGTCTATAAGATTACATTCAAAAGCATTGAAGTTAGGTCACCTTGGTCTAGGCATACCTGAAATGATTTATATTATGAACTAGTAGCATTTTATTCCCTGAAATATAGTCATAGCATACACTGTGTGTATGAGACATTTGGTGGATGACATTGTGGCTCCACTGAAGCCAAATCAAAATGCCGTTAGAGTTCATCCACACAAGATGTTCATTGCAGCTGAGACATATATTGAAACTGCACTACAACAGCAACCTCCCTAAGGGCTTATTGATGTCCTGGCATTCATACAGGACACAAGTCTTTTGCCTCCATTGAGATGACAGGGATCAGAGGTTAGTAAGAGGAACTTGCCTCTGTTATTACAGACCTGTGGTGTGGATCATCTTATCCTCATGCCATTGAGACAGCATATTTTAAAGGTACCCAGAAGTAGATCTAATTCATTGGACCTTAAACGCAAACAGTCGGAACCTGCAATCTATTGAGTCTTATTACACTTTATGCCTAAGATGGTTCTAACTCAAGAGAAATGAGGTTCCTTTGATCAGTTTTCACTTGGTTGCAATCACCTTTCACCTAGTACAAGGCTGAAGCATAAATAGCAGCATTCTAACCATGCAAGAAAGTAAGAAATCCTTAAGTTATCAGCTTTACTTAACACTGATTTACTGTCAGATGATAATTGACTGACAATTAATTAATTTAGAAGAGGAATATCTGCTTCAGATTTCTCTATTGAACTATAGATGACAGAAAAGATTCCTAAAGGTAGCAATTGGCTTGAGCTTACTTTGATCCTCACTTCTCTATATGCACATTGGAAAAGTGCACTACCAGCAAACTTACCCACAAGACCCAACAGTATTTTTTTCACTGGATCTTGCAGATGTCCTTTCATAATGGGTTCCAGACCTACTACATTACTACAGAACTTACAGCTCTTTAAGGGTTTCAGTCATGACCCATATCATTAATTCAGTATTTAATTGTCACCCCATGTCCCGTCCCACTCAGGGGGTGAGGGTGAGCTTAACTTTTTAATTCTCTGTGCAGTAATCAGAAGTAACGACAATTACTTCAGAGGTTCAAACCAACTATAAATTTACTTAAAATTCAGTGGAACTACAAAAGATAGAGGCTTGGCAAAGGTCATAACAATTCTCAAAACTTAGCAGAACTATGAAAGGTAAGCGTTTAGCAAAACATGTAATGATATTACCCTAATGTGCCGAATATTAAGTTAGAGACAAAGAGAGTGATAGAGAGGGAAAGAAAGAGAGAAAGAAGAGAGAGAGAGAAAAGATATCACCACCCTTGGATCCAGCGATGTTCTCTGCTTGTAGTTGTAGTCTTCAGGTGGTGGGCGCGTGCCGAAAACTTATGTTTCCCCTTTTTATAACCTCATGTGCCCACCCCATAGGCGGGGGTCTGTCATCACTGAGCAGGTGCAGTATGTGCTCAGGAATGTTCAGAAACGTTCTAGAAATGAGTCGGTGGGTTGTGGGGGTCCGGGGGACCCACTGCCCACACCTCCCCCCCTTTTCAGGGCTGACCAAGTGAGTGGTGATCTGTCACAGGCACATGGTGCACAGGGCACAGATGGTCATTGTTTACGTGTTTCAGGAATAGAGGAGTGGTCTCACAAGACGTTATCCTGCCTCCGCAGGCTCCGTCCTTGTTCAACACTGCCTGGTCATCATCAGCCCATCCCTGTCCATGTCAAGACGGGTGTTTGCAACATTCACTTGTTATCAGAGCCTCACACCCCACTTTGGTCATATATACACTTGTTGACAGACTTCTAAGTTTTTATTTTAGTCCTTTAAAAAAAAAATCCATATCTATTTCCTTTAGAAAGTAAAGAAATTTGCTTTAACTTAAATTATAATTATAAACACCCTCCATTATTACTGTTATTATTATTATTACTACAAGTTTCCTTTTACCAGCTGATGACAATGTCAAGCTTTCATTAATCCCCTGCAAGTATTGAGTTCTACTTTGTCTCTAGAGATGGCCACTGCTTTTCTTTTCACACAGCTCCAAAATAAGCAAGTTATTAATTTTGGTCCCTAGTAATTAAAGCATCAACTTAATTCTTCACACTGATCCAACATATTGCACTTGATATCCCATTCTCCCAGACCTTGTTTTTCAAGTTCTGATCTCTCTCATGGAGATTATGACAAAGAAATTTTCTGCTCATTGAAAGGTCTTTAGTCTAATGTGGGATATGAGACAATAGCTGTATTTAAATTCTGACAACTATTTTTCCATGTAAGGGATAAAAGACAAAATAAGTGTTGCCTACCATCTTCCTCAATTGCAACCAAAGGAGTCACCCTGCTTCACCCAAAATCTTCATTAAATATTTATCAGACACTGATTCCAAGAGTGGCTTTGTAATGTGTTGCTCCCTCCCAAAACAAAACACCTGTGATTTCAGAAAAGCTAAAAACTACCATACTGTTATCTTCCAACAGCAATGTGAGATATACTCTTCCTTGTCATTTAATCATATGCTGAGGGGAAAAAAACAAAACAAAAACAAAAACCAAACAATAAAAGAACCACAACAACCCAAACGTTATAATGAAGTAGAAACAAGATTATTACCAAAAATAAACACAAAAAGAACTGTTATATGATGAAAGAAAACAGATGTGAATGGCAGCTCTAAGCTGGAAGGTCCTATCTAAGTGTTTGTGGAAGCAAAGAGTAGGCTTTAAAGCCAAAATAGTATCCATGAATCTTATGAACAAGCAAGTTAGGAATAGGTCAAGGTAGCTGAGTCCTTCCCATGCCACTTTTTATATGACTGAAGCCGCCAAATGTATTCCTTGCCTCCTAATAAGTGTTACAAAATTTTCCTTTCAACGCCAATCCAGCCAAATCTCTGTCCTACACATCCAATTCTGACTTAAGTAAAAGTGATTAAGTCCTACATTCTCGGTATTATTTCTAAAAGGGATGTGTGCTACTTTATATGCTTATTTAAAAAATAAGCTGAGTACTGTCTCATTGCCTGTTGTATTATTATGGATGTTGGAATTCAACAAGAGAAATGTCATCCCACAAAGAAGTATTTTTGAGATAAGTCTGACAGATCATAAGCTTTGGTAAATTAGCACAGCTCTAATGATTTCACAGGAGGAATAGCAATGTGAAACTGCTGAGTATCTAGCCCTTTATCTCTGTGGTAGTTGCTTTTGCTGCCATTTCCTTTGGCAAAAAACTCAAAGCTATCAGCACAGATTCCATAAGAACCAAGAAAACAAATGTTTGCTTCAAGCAACTAGTGAATTATGCATTAAAACACCAAACCCGTACAGTTTGAAGTGAGGAAGAAAGGAATATGTTTTGTTTTCCTCTTAAAGGTCCATTTGACTAATTTAAGAAAATGGCTTAAGGAATTCTGAACAGGTCAAAAGCAGTGACACTAGCACCTGTCATGAGGCATATTTTAACTATAATGAATATTCTTCTGAGTGACATACTTCTGGTTTAGACAGAGCAGATTGAGATATTGATAGATATTTAGGTTGATAGATATTTAGTATTCCTAGAATGTCTTAGACTATTTTATTCACTGGAAAAATGTCTTCATTATGGTCCTTACCCAACAACGTGTCCAAGTCAATGTGAATGTTACTGTTGCAGTGATACTTCTTGTCTGCTAGAGTAATAAATTAAATTAGGGGAAGGCAAAGCTTTGACAGGTAAGTGAGGATTTGATGTGCTGATAGGTGAAGGACTTCTGGGAGGTATTGAGTATAGAATCATAGAATCATTTATGTTAGAAAACCTTTAAGATCATCAAGTCTGATCATTAACCTAACACTGTCAAGACCACCACTAAACCATGTCCCTAACCACCACATCCACATATCTTTTAAATACCGCCAGGGATGGTGACTCAACTACTTCCCTGGGCAGCCTGTTCCAATGATTGAGAACCCTTTCCATGAAGAAATTTGTCGTAATATCCAATCTAAACCTTCCCTGGCACAACTTGAGGCCATTTCCTCTTGTCGTATCGCTTGTTACTTGGGAGAAGAGACTGACACCCACCTGGCTACAACCTCCTCTCAGGTAGTTGTAGAGAGCGATAAGGTCTCCCCTCAGCCTCCTTTTCTCCAGGCTAAACCCCAGTTCCCTCAGCCGCTCCTCATAAGACTTGTGCTCTAGACCCATCACCAGCTTCGTTGCCCTTCTCTGGACATGCTCCAGCACCTCAGCGTCCTTCTTGTAGTGAAGGGCCCTAAAACTTAACACAGTACTCGAGGTGCAGCCTCAGCAGTGCCAAGTACAAGAGGACAATCACTTCCCTACTCCTGCTAGCCGCACTGTTTCTGATACAAGCCAGGATGCTGTTGTCTTTGTTGTCTACCTGGGCACATTGTTGGCTCATATTCACCCGGCTATTGTCCTTTTCCGACAAGCAGCTTTCCAGCCACTCTTCCCCCAGCCTGTAGAGTTGCTTGGGGATGTTGTCACCCAAGGACCTGGCACTGAGCCTTGTTGAACCTCATACAATTGGCCTCAGCCCATCGATCCAGCCTGTCCAGACCCCTCTGTAGAGCCTTCCTACCCTCAAGCAAACCATCACTCCTGCCCAACTTGGTGTCATCTGTAAACTTAAGAGGGTGCACTCGATCCCCTCACCCACATGATTGATAAAGATATTAAAGAGAACCTGCCCCAATACTGAGTCCTGGGGAACACCACTTGTGACCAGTCACCAGCTGGATTTAACTCCATTCACCACAACTCTTTGGGCCCGGTCATCCAACCAGTTTTTTACTGGCTAAAGAGTATGGCTCCCCAAAACCATGAGCAGCCAGTTTCTCGAGGAGAATCCTGTACCTGCAGATCTTCCTTTCCCTTGGTTTCAGGTGCCATATTTATAAACATTTATTACATAAACAAATAGTTTTTTTCAGCCTAGTCTAAACACAACTTTTGCACGATGAAACTAGTGTAGTTAGGTCTGGCTTTTCCTTGTCTGAGGTAGTTAAAGCAATATAATCTTGCGTAAATGCAGCAAAAAGTGCCTTATATTAGCAGAGTTTATTTTTCTTTTCACATGGGAATAAGCCATACTGACGCAGATTTTCTATCTAAAGCTACAGTAATAAAGTATACTTGTATAACAGAAGCAGTACAGCTGCTATGAGTACTAAATGTCTAAGAAATAAACCTGTTGTGCAAATAATACTTGGAACAAAACTATAAGCTCAGTCTAGGAAATCAGTCAGCAGTAATGCCTTAGGCGTGCCTGGGCAAAATCAGACTTTTTTTGCAAATGTGTTTGGAGACCAGTGGATAGAACAGCACTGTTGTTCTGAATTCAGAGTCTCAGCTTTCTGTCTTGGCTAGGCTTGGGTATCAGTGTCCACTGCAATTTCTTCATGTCTAGCAATGGCATAAATATTCTTAAAGTATGTGAATTTTGGTGACTTTTTCTCCCAAAGCTTCAAAATTTCAAAACACTAATGAAGAGGAAGAGTTACAGAATTTCCTAAATGATTGTGACCAATCGTTGTGGTATGCATGATGTTAAGTGATGTAAGAAAGCGCAGCTGCATCCTCCAGCCACTCCAGCCCAGGACCCTCCTGCACTGCTGCTGGAAGCCGAGGCCTCTGCCCAGGCTCAGGGATGCGGCTGATGCTTTCCTGTTTGCAGGCTCAACCAGTATCAAAACCGAGCGTGTGTCCCAGGGACACACACACAGACACAGAGGACACTAACACGGCCAGTCACACAGACTGGCACAGACGGTGGACTCACATGAACTGCAAGAACAGACAGCCAAGTCCTCCTCTCCTCTTCTGCTGAGAGGCAGAAGGTTACTGGTGCGGGCGCACACGCACACACCCCCCACACCACACACACACAGTCTCCAGGTTCACAAGCACACACGTACTCACGAATCCCTTTCGTACCTGCACAGACCCTCTGTCCACCCAGCACCCCTGCCTGGATCCCAGGTCTTCTTATTCACTTCATGAGTCCCCAAATCACCAGCTGGCCCAGCTCAGTGCTCGCTGGCAAACATGCAGCACTCACACACTTGTCCCTCGTGCACCCCGCTTTCGCAAGTCTTCCCTGAGCGTACCAGCATGGAACCCCCTGAGCACCTGGCCTGGACCCAAGGACCCACACACACACCCCCAATTTGGGTAAGATACAGACACTCATCTCCTGTGTCCCCCACTCGCTCCAGTAGCTGGCACCATGGGCCGGGGGCACCCACACCCCCATCTGACTCCAGTAGCCAGCACCAATTTTCCCTCACACATATGGGCACCGATTTTCCCTCACACATATGCAGTCTCACCAGTAGCTGGGGCTTAGTCCCGGCAGCACACGTACACATGCAGTGATTGAGAGTGAGATTATTCAGAGTGCTAGCTAAGAAAAGATTTAATAAGATATAAAATGATAGGATTGACTGGTGATCAGGCACAGGGCTCAGCCAAACAAGTGTTTTACATGTGACTGGCCTCTTTTATACCTCTTTCTGTCTGACCCCACTTTGCTCCTCCCTGCACCTCCACCATGGGTCTGTTCAGCTTCACTGATTCCCACACCCTTCTGGGTCTGGGCTCCCTCTCGTTTACAGTCTTATCACTCACAAAGTCCAGGTTGATCTACCTGGAATTGTTGCCCTGTGGTTTCTGCATAGCCCATCAATTATCATCAAGTTTCTTTTGTGCCATTGTCTCGATGGTTGCTTTATCAGGCCTGTGTCTTGGTTTATATTGTTTCTGCTTTCCCCTTTTTCTCCCTCAGTTCCCCAACTGACAAGGTCCCCGATCTGATAACCTCACAGGAATAAACATTCTCACACTCTCAAGTGCTCCCATCAATTAATGCGTCTTACCAGGTTTGGTTCTCATCACCCCCTCCCCTATCATTTGTCTCTCAGGTTTGTGTCCTGTATGTTCTTGTTTATGGCTTCCTCCTTTTCTTATTAACTCTTGTTGCATTGAATAAGGTTCTTGACCAGATACCCTTAGAGGAGCAGACACTCTCTTTTTTATATGTATAGAATATATTTGAACTCATTAAAAAGATTTAGTATAAAATGTGTCTGTAGGTTTCAGTGACTATTTTCTTGTCTGCAGACAATTTTTTAATGTCTACATTACTTTAAAATATGTAGTATATTATTTATAACTTCTGATTTTTTGGTTTTTTTTCAACCATTAGGAAATCCTGAAAAAATTACAGAAGCAAATGTGTATATCCAAGTTCTCGATGTTAATGATCATGCACCAGAATTCCCTAAATATTATGAAACATTTGTTTGTGAAAATGCAGTTTCTGACCAGGTAAGTGTGAAAGTTCTGTTGATATATTTATAGTTTGAAAGTTAGATTTCAGAAGACTGATATGAATTTTTCACCCTGTAAAATAAAACTGATGCATCTTCTTGTCTGTGAACCAGAACAGATAATAGAGAAGTACAGACAGAAACTTGTGAAAAAACCAAACTGCATAAACGACAGATTTGATTCATGTTATGTCAAAGAAGTTAAACTAGGCCTAGTATTTACAGCAACAGCATAACATAGTCCCGACGAACCAGACTTAGCCCAGGTTCAAACCAGATTCATTGTGTTCTTTGGTTAGAAATCATTTACTGTGAACTGAATTGAAACCCGGTCTTGTTCAGTGGAAATCTGAAGATCTTTAAGTCACAGCCCTTGCAACACCTTCCCTAGCTGGCAGCTTGCGGGACTGTGGTATCAAGCATCCTTCCCTGGAGGATTTTTCATTTCTTACTCACTTCCTGGGCAACTGGAATCACATCAGTCAGCTGCCCTAAGCCCCCCAGGTACACTGAGGACTCTCCATTTTCCTCTACAGCTTTACAGGGTTTTTTTTAAGTGATCCAGTTCTACAGCCTAAGCCCTAAACTGTAATAAACGTGCAGCAAGGCTACATGCAGGAGTCTAAAAGAAAACTGCAAAATGAAGACCAGGATATTCAAAGTTAAAAAAAAAAAAAAAAGGTACAAAATGAGCAAAAAAAAAAAGCAACAGCAAAAAGCTATAGACAGAAAAATCTATATGTTTTTTCACCACTTTAAAGCATTCTTTGGACATAGAAAAGAGACCTTTGTGATATCTGTGATGGTTCCATTCAAACATTTTGCTATGTTTTGATTTCTGAATCACAGAGCCTTTCTTTTTTACACCAGCTTGGTTTACTTTGACCTTGATTAGTCTGCAGTTAAATAAAGCTTTCTTTTCAGCAAATGCAATTTCTTTATAGTTTCTTGCATCCATTTACATATTTCTCTGTCAGCTATTGGTTTGTTTGTTCTGCATTTGGTAATTTTCCACTCTGCAAAGGCTATCTCTGGTTCAGAGGTAGTTGGAGCATGCCATTTCTTTTGGTCTTCAGGTAACTCATTGACACATCAAAGTACAGTCATTACAGCAAATGCCATGTCATATTCCTTGTCTTCAAGACACCATGAATTAAATATGGAAGCTTATAAAATAGGTATTTATAATCCATGTTTTGGACTTCTCTATAGTATAAAGATCCAAGTGATTTATTTCCCAAAGTTTTTCTTATTCCATAGTTCCTTACTGATAAATAACATCTGTATTCTAGCTCATTAATGGCTACTTTTCAATAACAAATTAAATATATATTTTAAGTATTTTGAGAATTACTGAAGAAAATGGCACTGTAAAGAATAGTAGTAGTAACAATAGTAATAAACTCTTTGAGCATAGGATACAGATTTATTCCTTTCTAATGTATTAATACCTGAATGAGGGATGAGCAGGATATTTTTCCCATTTTAGAGACAGGCAAAATGTTAATCTAGGTTTGGGTTTTTTTTTAATTTACTTTTTGTTTTCTTTCATTGTTATAGGTATTTGAGAGTCAAGGGCATCTTTAACTTAGCCTTTGGAGACCATGACTGTGATGTTAAATAATCTTCTCATTAACAAATGATCTTAGGAAGAACCACAGGAAATTGCTACTGAAGTGCATAATTATCACAGTCAGAGTTTATGATATTTTATTCAATGTTTGTGATTTAAAACAGAATTAATAGCTGATGTATCTCCTTCAGTGCTTTTTTTTTTTTTTTTTTTTTTAATTCACAGAAAAAAGGTTATTTTCATCAGTAGGAAGCCAACAGGTTCAAAAATGCTTCTGTAGATGGTCTGGTTGTCCACTGAATAACACAATTTGCATTTCAGAAGAATCAGTTAAAACAGCCGAAGGGCTTAATCAAGACATTACATAGCTTTTTATCATAGCCATATTTCTGCAATCAATTCCAAACAGCTCAGGAATCTGCTTATATGTTATGAGTTGAGATCAAAGCTTGTTAGGATATTCTATCACATTTCAATGTCTAAAGTAGCTATCTCTATCCATCTAGCTGGAAACAATATGCTGAGAAATATTCTCCAAGATGTTCTGCATCTCTGGAATTCACTTGCTTCCCTCATCTCAGCTGAGTTGTGTCTGCTTTCATGGGATACTCCAAAATATATTTGCATCCCTCAGCATATAGCGTTTGGGGGAAAGGAAGGAAAAGCACTGCAAAGGGAAAGATAGTGTCAAAAAATACATATTCTTATTCAGATTACTTTTTCTTGCTGTCTGCCTGGTTTACAATAAAAGCAATGTAGAGTCATGTGGCAAATAAGTTATTTTTACATAGCCTTAGCATATACTAAGCTATAATAAAGAATATGAAACACCTAATGAATAAAATTGATTGTTGTCCTAATTATCCAAACTCAGAGGCAGTTAATGGTAGCTTCAATCTAGAGAAGAATGCTTGTTTTGAAGTTTTGGATTTTCTGAAAGATTATAAAAAAATTCTTTGTCTGCTTTATCTAGTATCAGATCAAATAGAACAATATTAATAAGACATCCAAACCCAGGACTCCCTTTTAATTGGCATCTTTTGACTTTATAACTGTATGTAGCATGGTAAATGATGACCACAATGTGGTATTAATTCTTTATAGTTACCCTTTATGTATGTGTTTACAGTAACTACAACTGTTGAATTCTAGATGCAATATTCTATAAAAATAATCAGGACACAAAGTGGACGAAATCTGTCCCAAAGGTAACACTAGATCCATCCCAGCAAGAGTGGATTTGACCCAGAAAGCTTAATTCCCAAAGTCTTGATTAACTCAGACTGAAACTGAAGCTTGAAAGTTTGAAGCTATATCAAATGTCTTACATCATAGGTGAGCAAGTGACTATCCAGAATGTGCCTGTTTGTATGCATAGTAATTTCAGTACTTTTTGTGGATATTTGTCTTTCTTCATATCATGCAGGAAACAGATTTCAGCTGAAGACAAGCTGCACTGGATACACCTACGTTCTGAATTCATGCTGTCTTCTCAATGCATATTTATTCTGGAAATTCTGTGTTCCTGTAATTTGGGGATCACATATGAAGTGACTTTGATGTTGCAGCTTGCTTAGTAATTTTTACTAGATCCAAAGAAGTGACTATGTATGCAGAGCACTTTGAGTTAATGATAAGAAAAAAACCCAAATTTATTTACTCAGTACTTAGTATATAATAAAATAATCATCAGTTTTGGTGAAAGTGAAGAGTATTCATTTGATATTACTTCTCTACATAATGAAATGTTAATGGTAGAAAAGAGGAGAAATCTTTAACCACATTCTAGGGGTATATGATTAATGTTAAAAATGAGCAGTTTGCTAAAACAGATCCTTTCTAACAAATCAAAGCAGAGAAGTGAAAGTGGTGGGATAGTAAGGCAGTGTTTATTATTTCACCTTGCTGTGTTCATTTACAAAAAGCATCTGAGCAGTAGTGATAAGAAAATAAAAAGTTAAAAAGAAAAAAGCAATGAGGACATCTCTTAAAGTATAAAAACATCGTGAAACTGTGAAAGCACCATATATTCTAGCAGACTCTTACTCTAAGCTACACCTGCAGATGCACTGAGTGTAACTTGTGACATTTTGAAACAGTGGGCACAGTGGCCCGTGGAAAATTCCTTTTTCTGTTTTATACAGACCGTAATTCAACAACATTGTCTCATAGAAGAATGGAACAGGTAGGAAGAGTCTATCAGCATATACAAACAAACATGAAAAAGCACCTAAGTGTCATAGCATGAGCTTTATAATCGTTACTCTTTTTCTGACATGTACACCATTTTATTTATAACTGAGCTGAAACATCTTACAGTAGACCCAGACAAATCAGATCAATATTGTGCCAATTTGCTTTTTAAAAACCAAATAGAAGCAGTCAAAAGAAGAACCTTGGTCTTGAGGTAGAAGATCTACCTGGAAAATGCAGGTGGTGACTATAGTAATGAACTTTTTAATCTTTTACCTGCACTAAACTCAGATGGTCATCAAACAATATTAAGCAATGATAAAAATCCTACTACATATAAGACCTCTGTCAATTTGAGCAAAATCTGTACTCCCAAAACAGGTGGGTGATCAGATCTCTTACATCCTATAAAACACAGCAGGGGTCCAATTGAAGGATGTTGAATTGAAAACAAAACAAAAAATAAAGCAGAAAGAGGTGGCAAATCTGTTCCTACTTCCTTCCATTGGTCTAATTGGAATGCTATATTGGAAGACTATAACTGAGCATGGGAGAACACCCAAAGGATTCCAAATTATAAGTACTCTAGCATCGAAATTAATGGTACTGATGGTTGTTCAGATGGACACTCAATGCCTTAAGCTGAACTTGGTAGAGAGAAAGCTCTTAGACGCAGAAAGGACTGTAATAGAGCAGCTCTCTTCTTCCTTCTGAACATCTCCATAATTCCAATTCAGTGAGACTACTTGGGGTTGAAGAAATAACTTTGTAATGAATTTTCATCACGGCTACCAGGTAGTCAACTACTCCATACTCCATAACTTGCTATTTGCAAGATGAACAACAGTCAGCTAGACATTCAGTCCAGAATAGTTTACAGAAATTCCCTTCTATACAAGATAATTTGTCAATGAGAGATCAGAGCTGTTACCGATATCTTAGACTCCCCAACTGATTATATTTCTTAGTTGAAAGTGCCCACTAATCAGATGGATGGGGAAGTTGAGTATAGCAGGCTACATATTTTGGTGACCTTTTATCAAAGGAACCCCACAGATGCTGTTCCCATCTGTGATCTCAGACTGTTTGGAAAGAAAGAGTAAATGAGGTCCACCCACCGTGAACTTAAATCAGTTTTTCAAGAAAAACTAAGTGAATTAATCTCAGTTTTAAATAAATGCACATTTTCAAATGGACTGCTGGATTAGTAAAGCTTCTAGATTAATGAGACTTGAAATAAGAAATTTTACAGTAATTAAATTTCAGCCTTCTCAGTACAACTGTTATAACCTTGCAGAAGCAACGCATCATTTGCTCTGTTTTCTTTGTTTACACAGTAAAATGCTGGGTTTTTTTAAACCTTGACTTACAAGCAATAAGTGCAGTTTTTCAGTCTGTGATGCCTGTTTCCCTCGTGAAAGGCTAGAATCTCCTAGGTTAGATGTACAAAAGCCTAGGAAACCAGAAAAATAGAAACAGTTTCTGTCTCACTGAGTGATTATTCCTTTAGAGTCAGCAAAATCAGAGCTGCCTATTGCTCTCTGAATATTTTATAGACTCATCTGGGGTTTGCTGAATCTTAGTGGAAGCGATATGGTAAGAAATAAACAATAAGCGTTTACCCTGTTCTTATGTTCCATATATTTCCCAGCTTCTAGAGTGAATCCTTAAAGGCATGTGAATATGCTTAGCATAACCATAGGAGTCTTAGGTTTGTGTAGAAGAGCACAGTACAGATCAAACCAAGGGAAGGTGGGGATTTTTTCAGCTAGACACATAATCCTCAGAATTATGTTGATGGGATCAGATATAGATAAAATTTATATGGGCAAATACATCCTGTATGTAAACTAATGGCGGTTAATAGTGAAATAACAAAACAGTATCTAATTTGAAACTGCAGTAATTTTATGATTTTTGAACATGATAAACTCCTACAAATAGACTTTCCAAAGACATTGCTAATACCTAGTTAAATAACTATTAATCAATATGAAAACTGGAAGTATAAAAATTACATGTATAATTAATGGAGGGTTTTTTGTTAGGTAGATAATTCTTCTCTGCCAAGTAACTAAACTAAAAAAAAAAAAAAAAAAAAAAAAAATATTAGATATGGCTAAGATATCTTTATAGATTCCTATACTACTTTGCATATTCAGTCCAGCTTGATAAACCCTAACTTGTGTGGAGAGACGTACATCCATACAAAGCTTTTTCTCAGCTGCGATCATGGAGATTTTACTAGCAAACCATCAGCAAAGGCCAGCAGAATCTTTTTTTCATTTTTTTCAGGTGTGTGGTGGAATATTGTCATGAAAATATGCCATAGTTCATGTTTTAGACTGTATATATAGTTTTGTTCTCTATTGCTGTTCACATTGAACATATTCTGAGAACTTTATTCCCTTATAAAAATGAAGTCTGTGATTTATTATCAGGTAATATTAGGCATCAGTTATTGTTCTTCACTGATTTCTTGACCTGCATGCCTATATCTGTGTTTGCATCACCTTAACTATTTTGTTTGCTCTGAGGAAAGGGAAAAATATTCCTCAAGAAGCTTCATCCTTTGTATGCTGTCACCAGGTATATCACTGAAAAATCACTCCTCATTAGTGGCAATAAAAAACCCTCAAGGGTCCTCATTTTTCCATAGAGTGAAAATATATAGATTTGAAATAAATTTCACATATAAAAAGGGCAGAGTGATAAGAATACAAAGCTTCTGTTGTATAAGTCACATTTTGCACTCTGCTGTGATGATTTCATCAAACTTAGCTTGCTTGAAAAGAAAAAGAATGTGTGCTGAAGTCTTAGATCTTTGACTGAAAAATAGTTTAATCAGGAAAGAGTTTTCAAAGGCACAGATGGAAAGGCTGTAGTCACTTCCATTGACTTACTGCTTTCCTTTTAAAGCACCGCTTGCAGCATTCAGATGCTTTCTGGTTTGGGGGAAGATGGGGCTTCAAGTGTCTTGGGTACAAATATCTACAAGGCATGAGATGACTGATAAAATAGAGACCAAGTTGAAATCGGATATTTTTCTGAAAGTTGGTGGGCTTGCATCAATTTAAATATTAATCATTAAATATTTACTGATAAAAGTAAAAAATATAAGTTCTTTTTAAGCAGAAATACTGTTAATTATGTTAACTGCAGTGTGGTGGTTTATTTACAGACATGAAAGATATTCTTTTGAATGATAACTGTTATTTTTTATTTTATCTTGCAACGACTATCTGGTTTGACATATTTGTAAATGAAGGCTATTCTGCTTTCTTGAGAAAAAGCAGCCAAGAAGTTCCATAATCAATCTGTTGTAATATCCAGAATCAACAATTCAGCACATGAACTTGTCACCATATCTCACTTACTGGAGCTACAATATATCAGTTGAGTGATATCAATGTTTGTGGGCTGGAAGGAAATGGGTTTTGTATAGAGGGATTTGTTCAAATGTAGAATGATATACTTTTCACCTTGAAAAAAAAAGACAAAACACTATATATGTGATGACTTTTTTCATTTATGAAAATTTCATTTACCCTTTGTCTTTTGATCTAGTAAATCTTTTACATTTTCTCAAGATTTCAATGCGTGCCTCTCTTAAACTGATGAAAACCAAAGTAGAGTATAGCAGATTATGAGTCTTGATGAGACTGTTTTGTGCATGGGAGGTGTACATTTGTGACTGCATAACATGCACTCAATACTTATCCACAGATCACTTCTCTAGCATCAACAGTTTAACATGTTTTAAAGGTCAAGTAAATACTTTTATTCTTAAATAATCCTGTTTATCTGTGTTTCCAGCTAATTCAAAGCATCAGTGCAGTGGATCAAGATGACTCAGCAGAAGGTCACCATTTTTACTTCTCATTGGCTCAGGAGGCCACAAACGACTCAAGCTTTACTGTCAAAGATAATCAAGGTGGTGTCATTCATGAAGCTCTCTAAGACCTTTCTAAGATGTATGCTTCTAGTGATTCTCACCTGACCAATTTTAGAAAAATTTCCACTTAAATAGAAATTGTTGTTATAAGATATGAACATGTCATGAGGTGTATTTCAAAACATTAATTCAGTAATACTGAACAGTTTATTTGACTTTTTCAGCCAAGTAACATAAATAGGAAAAGACAGTTTTATTTCAGGGAAACAAAAAATGCTGAGATGAAAAATACACTGGTATTACTTAAATTTTACTTTTCTTAATGTGAGATATGATGGGAAATACCAACTTTCTTGTTAAAATTGCCTATGTGTCTAAGAAACAAGATCACCAGAAAGAGATGATTGCTGTTAATACAAGTCTGTTACTTCATCATTTCAGCAAGACCAAAATTATAAACACTGATAAATATGAATATAATCTTATTTCCTAATATATTTTAAACTGCATACGCTGATTAATGATGACATCGTAAAATGTCTTCTATATGTATTTTAATGTTATTCAGAACTGATATGGAGTGAGACTCTTACAAAGAGTAGCATAGAGGGATATCAAGCAAAACCAGTCTGAGGTGAAAACATAAGTGCAATATCTGATGGAATTACAGGGAGGATGGCTGCTTAGAGGCAGTCTGCTGAGACTACAAAGAACTTCTTCAGAATCAGCTAAAGTACACATTACTCGTTGACTTTGCTAATTATCTGAATGTTCTGGCTAGGTGAATAAATCAAAGGAAATAAGTTTTGGAGAGTTCAGATTGTGTTGAATGGCAAACTACTTCTCTCAATATCTCCAAAGTTAATGTATTAATATGTGTTTCAATTCCCAGCTTCATTAACCTCTCACTCAGTTCCAGGAAGAGATAACTTGTTACAATAAGGTCAAACTTTGTACAAGCCACGAACTGTTCCTACCTTTGCTCATTCTGCACAAAGTCCGAGCAGAGCCACGCACAAGGCAATACATCCAGGTCCTTGTGGCAGCTATTGATGGGGAGAAAACCAACCCACCTTTTACCACATGGTAGGGTCAGCCCTTAGTCTCTCCCTTTCTGCTGCATTTCATAGAAATGGCCAGATGAATTGGGATAGTCCTAGGCAAAAGCAAAAGTGAGTCTACAGACCTGGAGCATTTTATCTCAGAGTTATCTTCTGAATTACAAACGAAACCTAGAAGAACTTAAATGTGAGGGAGTTAACTTCAGTAGACTGTTTGGATAGATGTATGATACAGATAATGGTAGAAACACTCCTTTTTTTTGTTTGTTTGTTTTCTTCTGCGTACATGTATGCACACATGCAGTACTTCACCCTGCCATGGTAAAAAATTCTGATGTAAACATTTATCGACGTTTCGTCTTTCCATTATACACAGATTTAGACATGGCTAATTTGTTTTGCAGCGGGCTAAATTTCAGATTTCAGGTAGTTGATATGAAGCAGGAGCTCAACTTACGCTGCTTACTGGGTTTTGTACAGAACTGCTTTCTAAACACTAATAGTTAAATGAAAAGCAAGGGGAGAGCCTCTAGCAACTTTTCCCCAATTTAGACAGTAGGAGCTCAGCGAGCTCTTGTGTTTGAGTCAGGGAAAGAAATAGAAGAACTACTTTAGTGGATTTTTTCCTTTCTTTCTCTTCTTTCCCTTGCCACTTGCTTTCTCTGTGTGCTGCCAGACACATTTTTGAAGCCTTTTGATTGGTAAACTGTCTATATTTCATCTGTGAACTGCTGGATTGGCAGCAGCTGGTTACATGGAACCATTTTAAGAACCAATTAGTCAGTCTCAGCAGGTGTCAGGTACTGAACACGGTGGGATTTTTTTTAGCTCTGAACATTAAAAACAGAGCTCCTAGGTCAAATGTTATTATTGCCCCTGGAATACATATGTCAAAAATAAATGCAGTTATTCACGATTGACACAAAACCCCCACCACATGTCAATGTCTGGTTTTACTTCTTTAACTTTGTTAATATGTAGCTTTGCACAGTACCATTGTTTTTGAATAGGTCAGATTCCACTGGAGTGTTATCATTGCTGTTAAAAAGTGATAAATGCATATCATGCATAATGATTTATCTTCCAGATAACACAGCTGGAATTTTCACAGCAAAAAGTGGCTTCCTGAGGCAAGAGCAGTTTTATCACTACTTGCCAATCTTAATTCTGGATAATGGAACCCCACCACTGACAAGCACAAATACTCTCACTGTCACTGTCTGCGACTGTGACACCGAAGTTAACATCCTCTACTGTCGATACGGAGCTTTCATGTATGCCATGGGACTTAGCACTGAAGCCTTAATTGCTGTTTTGGCTTGCATACTAATACTCCTAGGTAAGTATGAGTAAGGAGAAATTACTTTGTTTCCTTTTAGAGTAGGCTTGATTAAGTGACAAAGATGTTCCCTTGACTGGAAGCCTGGAAGTACTGTGCTATTGAGAAAAAAATGCATAAGACAAATGTTTCAATGTTTCATTTCTTTTCTGTTTTCTCAACTAGAATTCCTCATACACCACCCCCACCCCCACCACCCCACCACCCACACACACACCAGTTTTCAGTAAAATTTGAATTCTAACACAATGTCCTAATAGTTGGCTTCAGTTGACTCATGGTCCTACTTGTCTGTATTGGTCCAAAGTCTGTATTGAGCCCAGGTAAACCTGAAGACAGCACAACATGAGGAAATTGGCTACTATAAGAATATATTAGAAGGAGTAGTACCCTACTTATTCTGCCTTAGGTATGCCAAATGTAGAGCTAAGATCAATATAAAATAATAAAAGAAAAAGAGAATTCGATACTCTCAGAAAGCAACTCCAGAAACAAACAGGAAATTTCTCTGTCAATTAATAAGGTTACATCTTCGGACAGCCTTTTCTCCAAATGTTGGGCATCTCCTTTTCCCCCTCACGGGACACCAAATTAACCTCCATTATATTTGGGAGCTTGCGGATGAGAAAAGTCATTTTGAGAGTGGTTTAAATGCATAGGAGTTGTGCTTGTACCTCTGCACGGGGTCACGCACAGCTGGCACATGATGCCCAAAACCGGACCAGTCACCCATGGCTGGCTGTTCCTGCACTGCATGGGTCTGTGGCTGCTGCAAGACATATTGGGGTGACAGCACTCAGGGAAACAACTTTTCACTTGGTGAAGCATGCAGCTATCGCTGCTACAATGCGTTTCCTTTTTTTTTTTTTTTTTTCCAGCAAAAGGATACTCCTATAGTGTTTGATGAATGATTTGATGACACTGACATGTTAAAACAGCAGGCACACTGCACTAATCATTCCCCAAAGGCTAAATATCCATCGTGAAACTCCGTACCTGTCTGAGTTAGTGAGGTTAAGGTATGGTAGCTTCTGAGGCCAGGAAGGAAAGAGAAGTGATAGGTAGGTTTGTTTCCCAAGGCAAAGTGACTGACATTAGAGCTTGGTCACTGATGATGGTCATGGGCCTCAAGACCAAATTCAAGCTGTTGCCAACAAAGCAACAGGGAAAGAATTCAAAAACCCTGTTGTCAGTGTAATTATATGCCATATCCATTTTATGCCATATAGAGTATATTTCATAAAGCTCCATATCTAAAAATGCTACCAAAAATGATGGATTATGTTAGTAAAAATATTTTTCACTAATGAAACTACAAACACTTCCAAGGTAAGAAAATTAAGATAGAATCAGGATTTGACTAAACAGTGTGCAAACCTAGCATAAATTGGTTTTCAACAAAATTATAAAAGAAAAATAAGGACAAATATAACCAGAATCAAAACAAGAAAACTGCAGCATAATATCTAGCTACACAAATGCAATGTCCAGAAAGAAAGAGCTAATAATAACAGAAATTACATTGCCCTAAGAAACAAAAGCTTTTACTGAAAATTATTCTCTCAATGTATTTGTTAATGAGAGCAAACACAGTAGTAATATTTTTAAATGCCTATATCTCTGAGAGAAATACAGAACAATTTTAAATAAACCATTCCTTTTTTTTTTTTTTTTTTTTTTTGCCAGATGAAGGATTTCTAGGTAAAGAACATTCTTTTTTGTACCCTTATTATACAGTATGACCTCTACCAGTCTATAAATAACAGCCTACAAGACTGAGCATATCATCATTAACTACAAGAAAACTGAGGCTTGAAAATGAAGGCTTGCAGCTCTATTCCAATGCTGTATTTTAATCTGCCCTAGTAGCAACAGAAGAGAAGAAAGACAAGTCCAGTAAAGCTAAGGGAACTATTTTGACTTTACATCAGTGAAAAAAGAAATTTAACAAGTTAAAAATCACCCATATTCTGCATTCTGTCCACAAGGTTATGGCTTATTTTCCTTAGCATAAGGAATAGAAACTGGCTCTAATTATTTCCTGTTGTACCTCTGAGCTCCTGACTGAATCTCTTGGTGAGAACTTGTTGAAATTTCTCCTCAGATGGAACCCTATAGTTTAGTCCCACAGTTAAATGAGTTGTCCAGAAGCAGCATGTGTACCTGTTAATTATGAGTCAGCATCTTCATATGTCTTTGAGCTCTCAAAATTAGGTGACACGCAGGAAACTGCAGAAATGGAATGGCCTGTAAAAAAATGCACGTTTTTATTTATCCCTACAAAGACATTGAATAGATAGGGTAAGGATGAAAGCAATGGAAGGGTATCTCATAATTTTTATGTCCAGATGTTCGTACTCTTGGCCAGACACTAGCCATTTCTTGACTCCATAGCAAAGTCTAAGGATGCGCTAGTTCCCCTACTTTGATCTCCTGGTTTCCAGCAGAGAAAACAGGAATGTACAATTGTATTTGTGGTTTCTAGACATGCCTGCCCTCCCAGAGTCACCTTATGTAAATCTGAGCTTTCCTTGTCCCAGGCAATCTTCAGTAGTGGCGCTGGAAAGCAGCCCACCTGACTGAAGTCCCTGTCTTAGACCTGGCAGTCAGTGTGAGCTTACAGGAAGACCAGTCTGCATTTCAAATTTTCTTTGTCACAGGATATCTGAACCTGGTCACTTTGTGTTACCCACTTAAGGGACTGAGGATCAGGCAAACTATATCACTGCATTATCCAGGCCATCAGTGGAATTATTCATCAAGGTCCTCATCAAGGTTTATTCCATCCAAGGCAATAAACCTTTGGTGTCTACGTATATCACAAAAGTCAAAGCAGGGATATCGATAAATACATTAATCAGAAGGAAAAAGAAACTAATCTACCACACTCTTTACAGACACACATATTTTAAATGCATTAAATCCTTTTGTGATTATTTAAAATTAAATAATAAAAGGTTTGATACAGAATATGTTTGACACATATCTGAAACATAAAGTTTCATTTTTTTTTTCCATTTTCCTGTATCATCATGTGGACAAATAGAAGAGTTCACCATGCGAAGTGTTTGGAGAGTTGAAACTATCTGGGGTTTGTAAATATATAATAACATTGTAGAAATTCTTGTTTCCCATGCTTTCAAGTTTAGTGTTGGTATCTCCCAATCAAATGAGATAGCATACAGTAAATATGTAGAAATAAAGAACTACTTCATGTCTCTCATATCCCTAAGTGAGGTAAAATCCTGTCTTTGTTGGTAGTTGTATCATGTTATGTCCTGAGTAAAAAAACTACAGTCCACAAACTACTTATTAAATAGAACTGCAGTAAGATTTAGTTAAAAACTGAAATCATTAATCTCTGTGAAAGTCATAAAGTATTTCAAAGGGATCATTCAGCTAAAAAAAGAAATTAGGCAGGATTAAAAAATAATGCTTTAAAATAAAATTTAAAAAAGCTTTCACATATGAGAGAAACAAGCTGCTCTGATTTGTAGGCCTTGGTAGTAAGTACTGCTACAACATCACACAAAATTTAGTGATAGTCTTCAAATTTCCAAACCAGCATAACAGAAATAATTGAACCACACCCCGCATATAGTCTGTAGAACTCAATGATTTAACCAGCTGAGGAGGATATCTTGCTCATTGCCTCATTTTTCATTTGATCTTCCTGGGACTTTGATCTGAGAGAGAGTGAGAGATTATGAATTTAAATTCTGAATATGAAATTGATATATTATGTGATAAACCAAAGCAGTTTCAAAAAGCATAACCTGTGTTTCCATCAGTTTCAAACTCCCATCTACCAAAAGAAGTGCTCCTTTTCATTCACGTATTTTATAAGTCCCTTTGTAGCCATTTTCTCACTACATACTATGCTCATCTCAAAACCATAAAATCCATTAAAATTACAGCTCTATAAATTTGTTAAGATAGCTTCACTTTGCAATGGCATTGATATTAAGAAATGCTACCATTTTTTTCTTTCCAAGTACATTCAAAGTGTCTTGTTCTGTTTATTTTTTCCCTTGTGTTTGGTTTTGGGATTTTTTGGTTTTTTTGTGGTTTTTTTTTTTTTTTTTTTTTTTTTTTTTTTTTTTGTTGGTCAGTGTTCTTTCTGGCAATTGTAGCCATAAGGCAGCAGAGGAAGAAGTCTCCCTTTTCTGAGAAAATGGAAGAATTCAGAGAGAACATTGTCAGGTATGATGATGAAGGAGGTGGTGAGGAGGACACAGAAGCCTTTGATATTTCAGCACTGAGGACCCGCACTGTCATGCGAACGCACAAACCTCGGAAGAAGGTCACCACAGAAATCCACAGCCTCTACAGGCAGTCTCTGCAGGTTGGTCCTGACAGCGCAATCTTCAGGCAATTCATTTCAGAAAAGCTTGAAGAAGCAAATACAGATCCTAGTGCTCCTCCATATGACTCACTTCAGACCTATGCATTTGAGGGCACTGGCTCTTTGGCAGGATCTCTCAGCTCTTTAGGTTCAAACATGTCAGACATGGATCAGAGTTATGACTACCTTACAGACTGGGGACCTCACTTTAAACAGCTTGCAGGCATGTATGCTTCCCATAGAAGTGTGGGGGATTAGTTACTCTTTGGTTGTTTTGTTTTCCTAAATGTCGGCAACCAAAACCAACTGTGGATTTTTGAAAAGGAGATCATCCCACATTTAAGCATGAAAAATAAAAGCCCAAGGGTTTGTTTTTTGGGTTTTTGTTGTTGTGGTGGTGGTTTTGTGGTTTGTTTGTTTGGGTTTTTTTTCTGGAAAGTGGATGTAGAGATCTTTTGAAAACTCACATCAGGCATGTCATGAGGTGAGGGGATGGAGACTCCCGTTTGAAACTGCTGCTTTGAATGTCTAGGCCCTCTTCTGGATATTGAAAACCTGGGTCCTGCAAGTACAGAGTAGAAGCCATAAACGGATATTGTAAATATTCTGTCATCCATAAGCTTTAAACTGTTTCCAAAGTTAAGACAGACTTTTGTTGTTGCAGTTGAATATATTCATTAACCAAAGTTAAACATGCATATTTGTGTAATTCTTCATTATATAAATATACTTGTGTGAAAAAGTAGATCCTAGATATTCTAATACAAATTGTCAAAAGTGCTCACAGAATCATCTATTTATTGTTCTTAGGATGATAAAACTAAAACAAATGTCTTTTCCTATCAGTGTAAAAATAAAGACCTATTACATCATCAGCAAGTATTTGCTGCTATTTTAGATTTTAATGGAGTTATTGGAAAATGTATAAACCAATACTTAATTTAGCAAATAAGATGATAGAAGAAAAGAAATCAGTTCAAGTTAGAATCAATATTTAACGTAAATACTGCAATCGACCACGTTATATATTACTGTACTTAGAACAAAATGCTATCCAAATACAGGCATTTTTCCTTTTATTAAGAGTTTAAAGGATGACTGATTTACAAGCACAGATTTATTTTTTTATTATGGAATATAAAATTATCTGCAGTAGTCACTTTTATTATAACAATATTAAGAATCTTTAAAATGCTAAGCTGATGGTTATAAAACTTTATGTATAACATTAGATAATAAGATAATAAAATGCTTTAATGTTAATCCACTTCTGAAAATGATGCTGAATCATTCTGTGAGACTCTAGTCAGACTTCAAAATTAATTTCCCACTGTATTATTTCCAAACATTCCATAATGAATATAAAGCTGTCTCAGAATATTTTTTTACCCTTACTTATACTACTACCTAGCAGCAATTTTGGATCTGAGAGTCATCAAATGTGTTCAAAATGGTCCGTCTGGAAAGAGCAACCTGCCTGGTTTTTATTCACCTGTCTTCCATTAGGTACTTATTTTACAGAAATTACATCATATAATCAACTCATACATTTCCACAGCTAAAAGCTAGCATCAGGATAAAGAAAATTATATAACATGTTTCTTTCCCCCCACCCGCCACCCTTTTTTTTTTTAATAAGATTTGAGGTAAGCACTACTGAATTACAGAGAGCAAGGCAGAGCTCATGCAAGGAAAAAATAATAATAAAAAAACCCCCAACAAACAAAAAAGGTATGTAACATACAAGCTCTGCAATGTTTGCTACAATTGCTGTTCACTGAAGAAAATCAAGGCATGTAGGCTTAGTGGAAAGGTGCCAGTGCAGAGTTTAAATTCCTGTCAGCTAAAAATAAAACATGTGGAGGAGTTTGAAAACCAAGAGAGATTTCCAGTGTGAGGTCTGGTAAGGGCAGAAACATTATTCATGATATTCATAGCTGGAAAAATACAGGGGGGTCATCCGACCAGGTGCAGATGAAGCAGCATCTGCTTCATAAGGAAAAACTGGTTCTTGCCAGTCTCGTGCCAGGATGCCAGTATGAACGAGCAGCTACAAAACAGCTTTAAAAGATGCACAAGTAAAAACATTGTATTAATGACTCTAACATTTGTGTTCAATAGCTCTCAAACAGATGTGACAAAACAACTTTTATTTAAGATAATATTGTACATATTAGTAATTTACTGCATGGAGAGGAATAAAGAGAGAACAACTGTACGTGCCCTGGTTGTTGGCGATGGTGAAAAGTGCATTTTTAGGATTAGGTCAATAGATTTATGCGGGTTATATCCTAAACAAATCCTTGTTCCACAGATGGTCCCGGTAACATTAATAGAATTCCTCGTGCTTTCAGGTTGTATTTAGTACAAAAAGGATGACAGTGTCTGATCCTTTCTCAATCCAGAGATTTTGTCCATTTATGTCGGGAAATAGCCTTGAACACTCAACAGTATTTGCACTTATATTATAATTTCCTCTTTTTACTGTAAGGATCTTCTTTAACAATAAATAATTTTTGTACCAAGTGCATACCACTGTCATGTAATTTTTGCAACGAATGTATGCCATTGTCAGTAACTTCTACATGAAAGAAAACAACAGCCCACAATGGATCTTAAATGATCTTTACTCAAAAAGGCATAAGACCATGTTTGCACAGCGGAGAAAGGGAGTGGTTTGCTCTGAAGTAAGAAGTAAGTTATTCCTAGTTGTTACTGGGCCACATCTTATTATCCTGGTACTCAGTTTAAGTCAAACCTGTCAATTTATTTCCACGTGTGAGAAAAGAATGATGGAACTGACCTGGTAACTTCATACTTCTTTTAATATACTGTAATTCTGTAATTAATTTAGCTGAACAATGCCTGCAAAAAGTAGAAGTGTCTGCTTATTTGAAGGAAGTAAACATTCTGAGGAAGCCAAAATTAAACACATAAGAGATATCACAATAATTAATAGTATGAAATTAATAAAGGATAAGTTATAAGCCAAAGTTCCTGATCTGTTAAACTATGGAATGGTTTTCCCAAGAGAATCCTCCATTACCTTTATCTCTTAAAATTCATTAGTAGCTAGAATTAGCTATGCTATTGGCTGAAGAGTGCAAGTATAGTACCAGAAGGTAAATATATATTCAGCTGTTCAAGACATGCCTGAAAGAATATAAGGAAGATTTATTGACTGGACAAAGGAAGTATGATCATACACATTGCATTTCTGTATGAATGCTTTGAAGAGATGTTCCTGTATATTTCTCTTTCTGTAACATGGTAATGAGACAGGTTAAGAACTGGTGAAATAGCTGACGATAGGTTGGCTTCCTGTTTCAGTCCTCACTCATAGGGATTCACAGTGTGGTGGTTTTGATTTTATTATTTGAAAGCCAAGGAAATGAAGAACGCATATATTAATAAATGCTTAATATTTAGATGTTTGAAGTTAAAAACCAAAAGAACAAAAACATTTGATAGCACAATCAAGCTTCAGAATCATTGTTGTGACTGCAGAAGGGTATTTTGTTAATTGATTTACTGAAAATAAAATGTTTTCATTTGATTTTCATTTTGTATATCACGATGTATGGGTTTTATTATCATAACACTGTGAAGCAATCCTGCTTGCCACTGAGGATAATCTTAGCTTTTAATTCACATAATTTTCCTACTGCAATTTCTCACAGATACTGTCATTACACTTCTAGCTTTGCTTTCAAAATTTGCATTGGAAATGTGGTTGTTTTAACACTCATTCTTAACTGTATGGGGTAACCCTGTCAGATGAGAGTAAAATATTTTTTAAAAGACAGTGTGCATTTTATGCTTCAAAGTCAGATCTAATATATGCTCTCTGAGGAGTAGAAGTTGAAGGAGATTATGTGATTTTACATTCTGGCAAAGAATACATTTTACCCTTGATCCAGAATATGAACAAATAGAATAGAAGTTTTATTAAAAAAGCCCTCAGTAGCTATTAGTAAAGTCTGTAAGATTTCTCTACCAGAAAATTTGTAAACCTATATTTCATGAAGAAAAATAGAGTGGTTTACTGTTTATTAAAAAGTTGACACATTTTACAACAGTAATTTGGATGGTCTCAGAAAAAAAATTTGGATTTTTCAGAAAAAAAATTTTCTTCATATATGGGTCTATATAAGCCTTATGTTTCATACACAGAGTCCAAGGAACATTTAGTCCATTTAACTATAGTACAGAGAAGGATAAAACATACATACAGAGAGACTGCTTAGTTCAGTATGAAACACTTTAACTACAGCAGATAGATAATAGCAATAGTCAGAAATATGCATAAGACTCAAGAGGATATCTGCCAGCAAAGGCAGTTAGATATATGGCACTAAGAGCAAATATTAATAAATAGAATTAGAAACCAGCACTACTTCACAAAACTCTCCAACAGCAGAAATCAGAACAGGATATCAATGGCTTTTAGTTCCCCTAACATCTTAATTCTGATTTAGGTAATGTTTTAATAATACTAAAGTTTATAACTTAAACAATATTCCATATATGAAGGTACAAATATGAATAGTTTGTAGAGAAACAATAACATTTGCATGCATATATTTGACCAAAGGAAACAACAAAAGTTATTGGATTAGAGCTTAAAAGGATGCAAACCTACCCACAAATATATGATGCATCCCTTCTGACATTGTTATAAGTAAATTAATCTCTGTCATCATAAATTCCCCTGAAAAGAGACTTTATAAAGGGCATCTTGGACACCTGGAAGCTGGAGCTGGAAACAAGAATTTTTTTATATACTGATTCTGTATGTTGGACTTAAAATGTCAAAAATATCCCCCATGATTAATAGTGAGGATGCCTGAGATATAAGCAAGAACAGGATAGCCGTGAAGACTAGAGAATATAAAATGGATAAAATGTAACAGCAACAATAAAGATCATCTATTGTGGAAACAGTTCTTTAAAAAAAACCCTGCTATTATGCTGGGCACTTATTCAGTAGAGTAATTAAACAGGACAAGGATATTCTAGCTGCTAAAATAACTATGAACTGCCAACAAGATTCAGCCCAGAAAAGCCAAAAAAAACCCAAAACAAATATGAACTAAAGCTGCACTAGACAATACAGTAGACAAAAGAAAATGTTGACCATGAAATTAGATTGAGATTTGATTACCTAGCTATTTAATGACTTGTCAGCTCACTCTTTTTTGTCAGACTCTGACCAGCCATACTAATATTGTTTCTGAAAGTCACACACTCATTTAAATAATAATTTAAACAGTAATCCAGAGGTAGTTCCAATATTAATTATTATTAAAGCATTTTCATAAGACAAAATCTTGTTACTAATTTATTATTTATTCTATACATACAAACTCTTTTCAACTGTCTAATTCAATATGCACACATTTCATTGTATATGCAGTGAACCTCACTTCTTTGGTTGTAAATGCCAATTTAGTTACTTATAAATTCAAAATATCATTACAGTGACTTTACAAATATTTTATGAGAATTCTTAAAGATTACAAGTCTTTATCCAGGTTCTTGTTGTCAAAGCAGCTTATTCTCACAAAAATATTACCCTGCTTTTGCCATCATTGAATATAAAAACATCCCAGTTAGCTTCTAAAAGCATTTGCATCCACTGCAGTTCATCTCACCCAACCTTAACCACCGAAAAATTAGTATATGTTATTCAACTTCCTTCCCATTCCGTGTTGCCACTCCCTCGGACATCCCAGAAGTTTAGGGCAGGCTGGACACTCTTAGTACTGCAAAATGAGAGAGGCATCCTTCCTCATGGGACTGACTTAGATATGGTAGACCTTCCACAGCAAAGAACTCCTGCTAATACGTCTCCTTTGTGTCACTGAGAACTTTAACCCACACATGAATCACCCTCAAAGCTTCATGTGCTTTCCCCAACCTGATAGGGGTATAAGGATTTCACTTTTTCTTCTTTTCTTCACGTACAGTTGGGTTTTAAAAACCTAATAAATACTTTTCTTTGACAATAGTTCCTGTCAGTCTTGAATTATTATTGTTGCTTTATATTAATCTGCTAGCAGCTAAAGGTTTCCAAGTCACTTCCTTGTGGAGATAGCTATTCACAATCACAAATTTCAGTGAAAGTCATGAAATCAAGGTCAAGGGAGGTCCAACGATTCATGTTGCTGGTCAGCTCCTGAGCTGGAAACAGGTTGCAGATCCTGAAGTATTCAGTCCACTGCCCAGCTACTTGGATTACAATTAATTTTTTGCAGCTCTGCTTGTGCTTTCTTAGTGAATAATAAAGTCATTTAAAATAAAAATGCTATGTTCACCTGAGTTGGTCCATTCTAGTTTTGTAGGTCACTTTTTGAACAACTTTTTGCATGTGACCATTATCAAACCAGATGAAAGTAATGCAACTGCTAGTCTCTTGTTTATGACACTTTTTCCCAATACAAACTAGACCATAAGTGCATGAGTGGCTTTAAAAAAAAAAAAAAAAAAAAAAAAAAAAAAAAAAAAAGCAAATTAAGGATACAGCTCAAGGAAACAAAGGATTATCTTGCCTACTCCCTGATATATGACTTATCTAGATCTACCTTTGCCACCTTGTGCCTTAAAAGAAACAAACATAGGTCTCTCACAGTATTCCTTTTTCTATAGGAACTTCATAAATAACAGTCTATGTCCTGGTTTCAGCTGGGATAGAGTTAATTTTCTTTCTAGTAGCTGGTATAGTGCTGTGTTTTGGATTTAGGATGAGAATAACATTGATAACACACTGATATTTTTAGTTGTTGCCAAGCAGTCAAGGAAATTTCTTCTCGTACTGCCCTGCCAACAAGAAGGTGGGGGGCGCCGAAGAAGCTGGGAGGGGACACAGCCAAGACTGTTGGCTCAAATTGGCCAAAGTGATATTCCATACCATATGACATCATGCTCCATACATAGCTGCTGGGGCGAGCTGGGAGGCTGTTTGGCTCGAGAACTAGCTGAGTATCAGCTTCAGTGGGTGAGCAGTTGTGCTATGCATTACCTATTTTGTATATTCTATTATTATTATTATTGATATTTTTATTGTTATTATTACTGTCTTCCTTTTCTGTCCTCTTAAGCTGCCTTTATCTCAACCCACAAGTTTAACTTTTTTTTTTTTTTTTCTTTTTGATTCTCTCCCACATCTCACTGGGGAAGGAGGGGTCAGCAAACGGTGATTGTTTTGGCTGCCTGCTGGGTTAAACTATGACAGTCTATGACCAAGATTCACAGTTAATTGTGGAGAAGCAAAATGAAACAAGATAAAAGAGTTGAAATGTCTAAGGAAACCACCATTGACATGTTACAAATTAGTTGCAGCCAAGTTGCAGAGTAGGTTGCTTGAACACCCACCAACTTGTTAGACACAATGTCTTGTTATAGAGAAAGTTATATTCAACGGCAAGAAATTACTGTTGGTCTCATTAAAGTTATTATTAGTCCAGCTGTTAAAACTCATAGTTCAAATTATATACAGTTAAAGCGATATATGATCAAACTTTTTCCTCTCTACTCTTTTTTTTCCAGTTTTATGCTCATACTCCTAAGGCTTCAATCTGGAGGAGGAGGAATGCTACAACAAGTCATCAGTATCACTAGTCATTTGCCAGAAAGAATGCAACACTGATGTTGATCACGTCTTACTACTTACTGCAACATTTGCTTGGGGGCATTTTTATATGTTTACTAACATTCTTTACACCTTAATATTTCTTCACTGGTCTACAAGTCTGAATATACTTTATATGTTTTGTTTTACATAGGCTGAATACTTCTTTGTTCTAAAGCTCATTTTACCCAGCTACCAATATCGTATCCCTTTGGTGATCACAAGTTAAGCATTGTTCGTACACCATGGCATCCTATGTCAACAGTAGCACCCTGGGACAACAGTTTCAAGGTTTCTTATCGTTCTGTGCTTTTATTCTATGCTACATTTTATTGTAAGCTCATAGGTTCATTCTAGAGCAAATAACTCTTTCAAATAATTAAATACAAAAATACATAAATATATATATATATAGTTATACCACACAATTATACAAAGTTAAGCAAAGCTAAAACAAATTAGATAACAGTCACTTGATCATTAGGTAATTTATTTTATGGTTAAACAAACTAAAACATATCTCCAGTCACACCAAGAAAAGTTCAGAGAATAGCTGGCAGGTCCTGAGGCTTGTGTTATTCTGACCCTAAGCCTCTTACAAACAGTGGCATCTCCATACTTACTAAGTACAAGTCTACAATCCCTGGAAGGTTTTCAAAGGGAAATCACAACCAGAAACTAACAATTAACTGACTCCTACAGTTTCAAGTATTTCTGGAAGAGAAAGGATAGGATAACCCTGACCTTTCTGTCAGTCTGAGTTACCAAAGAAAAAACAACCGACAATAGAACTAATATAATTTGTAAGCATTTGCCAGAAATGTGTTTTCATCCTTGCTATTTCTTCAGGGTATATTTGCAGTATGACATTCCTGACTGTTCACCACATGTTTTGGTTTGCAGATCCTTGCCATCAGCTGAAAAGCTCCTCAGCCTTCTGTTGCATAACTGCTCCTATGTGCTAGATGGTTCAGACTGACTAAAAAAATCCAACCAACGAACAAACTACAAACAGTCTGCAATACTTATAATAGAACTTGTAATACTCATTTTCCATTGCTAATGCAGAGTGATAGAGACAATGAGGACCTGATGATTAAAGAGCAAATCTAAAAAAGATCCACAAAGTGAGTGCCTCAGCTATAAACATGCAATATTTTGGAATAGCAGAAATCCAAAGAAGAATCTACTTGGCTGACACTTTCTTGTTTGCTTTTTTTTTTCGCTGTCCAGAAAAAGAACTTCATAATGCAAGTCATTTTGGGAGTAATCAAAATGCACCAAACAGCTGTTGTAGTAGCCCACTCTGGAGGCCCACTTCATTCCTTGGGGATGAAGCAGATCTTTGCAGGCTGTTAGTAATGTTGATATCATGGATTAGGCCTGAGTAGCAGTGTAAATGGAAAGGAATAATACTTCCAGACATTCCGAAAATTGCATCCAGTTTGTACCACCTTTCTAATCTTCCTTTGCAATGTCCAGGACATAAATTAACTGTTCCTAACATTCCTTGTAAAATTCACACTTTTTTGGTTTACTCCAAAGATTATACAGAACAATTTTAACTTTCCAAGTTTCTCCTTATTGATTTACTGGTTTGTAGGATTCTGACAGGTGTGCACATTTTGCTCTGAGCATTTTCTGGATGTTCCTTTTTGTGTGCTTTAAAAAAAAAAAAAAAAAAAAAAAAAAGAGAGAGAGATTAAAAAAAAGAAACAGAACAGGAGGGAACCAAAAACTCTGCAAGCAGATAGAAACACCACTGTGGAATGCAGTTTGAAGTACAGTCAGAAATGGATCTTACCAGGAGTTTTACAACTTAATCTGCAATAAAAGAAGAACTTGGACCTTTATTTTTCCTTTGCAGGCCACAAAATACCCTTATAGATACCTAAGAACTTTCCTGCTATTTCAGAGACCTGAGACATCAGAGATACTTTCCATCATCTTGTTCTTTTAGTGTGGCATGTTATAGATATTTTACTGTAGCTCTTAAGCTCACGATAGTGTGCTGGGTAGCATTTTGTAACATGTACTAGGGAGCTGATAATGGGAAAGATGTTTCTAAGGTAGATATAATCAGGATGGTTACCTACAGATGATCTGATCTCATATTCCTGTTGTTTTTTTATCATTATTAGTTTTTTGTTTTAAATAATTTGACAGTTGAAGTCTGACAGTTTAAAAATGTTTAAGAATGGATATTCCTTATCTACAGGAATTGTTTAAGGAAAAGATAATAAAATCTTTATGCCAGTTTGTACAGAAAAAAAAATAACAAAGAAGACAGAAGTCCTATTGGTTCTCATAGTGGATTTCAAGCACCCCAACATCTGCTTGGAGAGCAACACAGTAGGGTGCTAGCAACCCAGAAGTTTCTGGCATGCCAGGTGACAGCTATTTGATGTACAAATCGGATGTGCTGATTACCGGAGGTACTCTAACTAAAGCAGAAAAACATCAATATGGTTGGATGGGTAGACTACAATATGGGTGAGAAACTGGCTAGAGCACTGGGCTCAATGAGTTGTGGCCTACACTTCACCAGTGTCCAGCCTAGTGGTGTTCCTTAGGGGTTGTTACTGAACTTAGTACTGCTTATTGTCTTCAACAGTTCCCTGGGCAGTGTTACAAGAGGTGTTCAAATACCACTAGTAAATTGGAAGATGTAGCAGCTGTTTGAGCATGGAGTTTCACATGCTAATGTGATGGTCACTATCATGTCTTTTGCTTGGCTAACTCAGAAAGGAAAGCAACGTGTCAGCCAATTTAACTTTAGGGATACTTTTCCTCAAACGTAGTAGTTACATCCAGAAATATTCTGGCTAGGAGAAAGGAAAGATACACAATAAGTAGTACAACCATCTGGTTATCTAGAAAGCTGTTAGTACACAGATAAGCTCAAAGTACAGGCTTTCCATTTGGTTTTTTTATGATTTAAGAGGTGCAAAGAACTTTTTGTCAACACTGTAATATGCATATATAGGTAGAAAAAGCATATAAACTCTGTTTTCTTAGATAAATAACATCATCCTAAAAACAATTCTTGCTTATTTCTTTGTTTGATCACAGTTAGAAGCAACAAAACATATGAGAGTTACCCCGCTTCCTGGGAATTTAGTATTCCCAGCCATTTTTCAGAAGCTGGCATACCCTAAAAAAATGTGAGATTGAACCCAGGTATATCTGAAGGGCTTTTTGTATTCCTACCTTCTTACTACTGTCACTCATAGATAGCTGCTGAAGGGGAACCCCTACAGCCTGTACCTTAGAGAAGAACGTGAGAGGACAAGAAAGCAAACAAAAAGCATGCAACTCAAACCCCAAATTAGAAATTAAGTCTCAAGTAATCTTTGATAACAAAAGTAAAAAAAACCCCAAACAAACAAAAACACCCCAACAAAGAAAAATATTTTACAGGTCTTGAAAAGCCATTAAAAGGTAAGCTTTACAGATGAATCTAAGATACAAACATCCATTTTCTTTCCTCTGTGATTGTTTTAAAATTACACTCTACCTCTGATCCATCCTCTGAGCTTTCAAAAGTACATATGTGACAACAGTGTAAATACAGGGAAACACCATTTTCAGATAGAACAACTATTTTCTTCAATACCATCTACACTTCAAGTTTTTAAGTTAATCTTTGAGCAGGGACACATTCCAGGCAACAGTCCAGATCAATCTGACATTATAGCTTTCAAAAACTTCCTTCTTCTGGTCTCAGATGCCTTTTTTTACTGTGCATGTTTCCTCATCAAAAAAAGCTAATTATCCAATTTGCAACACACATTCTAAATCCCTACCACCTGAAACTGATAGGCTGAAGCCCTAGTGCATGCTTAACCCTATCCTATGCAAAACAAGTAGCAATAAAAAAGTGCCTGCTGATTTTCTTGGAAGGTATTTTCCTTTTTACTGAGGTAGCATTCTCAGGTTGGGGCAATCAATCATCCATACAGTGAGAAACCATATTAGAAAAGTCCTTAAAATTATATCATTGTGGGAATGTTTACGGTGAGTTTTCTAATGTATGAAGCTATTTTCTGGTGGTAATGTTTCATGCAGGTTTGCTTAGACTAATGGCAGAGGGAAAAAAATCACTAAACGGTTGCACTGCCAGGAATTCTGAGTGTCTGTAGAAGCACGTGGGCTCATTAAGACTGTACTAATATGCTTTAACATGGAGCAGTTTTATAACCTCTTATACTATTGAAACAATTCTGAAAATGTTTGCCCAATACTTTTATATTAGTGTTATTCTGTATTGCTGGAGTAACCTAAAAACAACTTATCAGTTGTCTATTAAGTTCCTGTGCCTCATTGCAAAATATCAGAGTAAAGCCGTAGGACTACTGCAGTACGCTATTTGCAGTATTGATAGCTCTCATCTACTGAACTAGTTTTGCAAAGTTATTGAAACAATCCTAATGAACTATAGCTAGGTCTTCTGGCTTTATTTATTTATTTATTTTTCTGCTGATTGCAGAAAATAGTTTTTCATCTATTTAAGTAGCGATTTTTTTATTGCTTTACAAGAGACCTGAAGAGCCAGTGCTTACCAAGAATTACTGCACAAGCAGCTTCCACTAAGTAGGTGATTATATACATCCTTTCATGCTCCTATATTAACCTAAATGCTGATTATTGTGGTTCTCTTTCATTTTCTTTTTCCTTTTTTTTTTTTTTTAACTTAAGATGGTTCATATGGGTTCAAGTCTCAGCATGTAAAGCATAGATGTGCTACTGTAGGGTCTACTTCATATACGACAGAGCTTATTGGTGGGAAAATCCCGATATCCAGGATTAGTGATTAACTTTTCAGTGGCAGCAGGATGGGAATTTTAATTCTAGGTTTTAATAAGTTTATGTCAGTTATCAGTTGAACACTTTGGGTAGAAATACACTATTCTTATATGAAATGGCTTTATTCTATATCTTCTTTTTTTTTTTTTTCCCCAGCTTCTCATAAACCAATTCTGCAAATAATTCTTATTCTTTCTTAAAGGATTAATTTCAAAATAGACTTGCACAAGGATTTCAATCTTTAATATTTCACAGTTATTTTCCTTTCCAAGTGATTTTTCTGTTGAATCACACATAAATGTTAATGCAGCATCCACTGTTAAACAAATCAGCATTGTTCGTAGCTTACCTATACGGGTGCAGCTGGGGAGAGAGAGGAGAAAAATGGTAAATAACAGGGACCTAAATGTTACAAAGGTCTTGTCACAGTTTTGGGTAATGATTGGCTTAAAGCCTGTTATTGACTTGGAAATAAGAACAATCATGCTCAGAAAATATCCACCTATACAGTTCTAAAGGTCGGCTTTTGAATCCCAAGCTGACCAGCCATCACCCAACAGCAGCTTGGGGCATTGAGTCTCTAAAAGGTGACTGCTTTCTGGTTATGAGATAGTGATTTTATTCTTTATTTTTATTACCATTCTGTATGTGATAGGCTCAAGTATTTGATCCTTTACAGTGATATTTTTCTTGAAACAGATATGGATCCATTGCAGAGCTCTTAAAGCCTATATAAACCAAGGTACCTCCACATAGTTGTGTTATTTTGTCTTGGAAATGCCCATCAATTCAGTTTGATTACAGGATCTCACATCCTCTTTTTTTTTCCTCATCTATCCCATCGTAAGGACAACATCTATCTGCCTCATGAGCTGCTTTTACCTCCAATTACTAAAAGTATAGTAGTAGCAAAACCAGCTGTAAAACAAATTGTTTGGATATTGATCCACAACCTTCAACAGCTGAAAATTATTGTCTTTATTGCATACATAGACAATAAGGGCTTCTGTGTAAGGGACCAGGAAAGCTTGATGAGTTCACCAAAAATGACAAATGTAAAAATGATAATGCAAAACAATACCCAGTGCAGCACAAAGAGTTATGTAGTATGTTCTCCTGCAGGAGATGCTACTGGGAAGGTGGCAACAGAAGTGAGGTACAGGTATGAGCCTGCACAGGAGATGTTCCGCTCCTGTCACCCTGGTTCATGTATGTACAGATAAACAGATAGCTGCAGAGTTTCATGTGCTAGAAAGTATGCTAACCTTGTCTAAACCCAGCTCTGGTACGCAGCTCCAGAATCTTAACTGGCTTACATGCGGCTGCCTCAACATATTCACTACACCTGCCTGCCTGCACCTCTCTGTAGAGAGTTGCTCTAATATTAGCTTAGTCCTGACTTATTCTGTGAGGATTATTATACTATCAGAGGTTAAATTCAAAAGAGCAGCTTCTTAGGGGAACAGGTATTAGTATTTCGTGAGTTAGCTATTCTAACAGCATCCAATAACACTGCAAATTGCAGAAGTGGACCTTCCATTATAAATCACTTGTTTTTTCAAGTGGTGCTCTGTTTTCTAATTAATTGGTCATATAAGACTTAGGGTCGGAAATTGCTGAAAATTATGGGAGAGTAGTTGAGCACTTCAAACCAGCCATGAAAGAATAAAGGTTAAATTCTACCTTTGAGCAGTACTCATGTCAGGCAGACTATAGACTGAAAACATTCACTTTATGAAATAAACTTCAGCTATTTTTACCTCTACTCAGACCATGGAAAGCCAGATAATTTACTGCAGTTGAGCAGAAGCTTTTTTTTTTTTTTTTGTCATTATTATTGTTATAAATAAAAAGAATGAAGAATAAGCGATCCTAGCCAATGGAGAAATGTTATTGCTATAAATGAAGAGCTTTGAAATACTGCAAAAATTGAGAAATCAAACAAAGAGAAAACATTACTTAAAAAGATCTTTAAGAAACAAAATAAAGGAAGGATTCTTATAATTAAAAAAAAAAAAAAAGGGAAGAATAAAGGGGTTATGGACTGAGCTTTCTTTGTTTCTCCACCACAGTGGGTCTCCTGCTTTTCGGGGGCTGCAGTGGTTTCTGTGGAAGAGCCAGAGGCCAGAGAAAGGGAACTGTAAATGAAATAACCAGCCTCCCCTTAAAGGAGGCAGAGCTTAGGAGCAGCACAAAGCACCCATCTCATCCTCCTCGTTGGTAACGAGGTCAGAGCTTACACAAACGCCTTGCTCTGAGGAGCGCCGTCCATAGGGAAGTCAGATGCACGGTCCTACAGCACTAGGGGGCACACGGCGGCAACTTGTTACCAGACTCATCCTATAAAGCAATGGATCTTATAAATTAGGGATATTGGTTTGTGGGGAGGGCAAGGAAGGAAAAATCCACTTTCTGCATCATGGATCTGTGTTCTATATGAAAAACTTTGGTTGTGTTTTCTAGCACTAAAGGAACATGTTTTGGACTATTTTTCAAATACAAAGAGTTAGATTTGTTCTTTTTTGCATATAGTGTTTTGTGCACTGAGAAAGGCTAGAGAACAAAAGCAGAGATTCTTTAGCCTAGTGACATCAGGATGTCTGAGCACTACATGATTTTGTGAATAAACGTCACTGCCCACACGGTGGTTTGCCTGGTTGATAGTAAGTTAGGTTTCATGATTGATCTAAAAAAGCCAAAACCTATTGCTCAAAAAGTTAAACTGATAGACAGAAAGAACATGGTTCCAGACCGAACTGCCCTAAAGCACGAAGAGCTTTGCCTGTACTGTCTAAGGTGAATAAAAAAATTCCCAAGTATTCCAAAATGCAATGTAAGGCAATTCTGATAGAGGCTCCTATGCAGTTGGCATCTTTTCCCCTTAACCTGTTTTACAAAATTGTACATGAAGGGTCCATTGAGTCCATCAGGTTGTTTGGCTGATATCCCAGGGCAGATAGTTGGCACCAAGTAGGAATGACAAATTCTCGTTGTTCAGTATATGACAGGATTTTTATCACCAGCTATCACAGCTGATGGCAGTCGCTCATTCAGTTTCATTGAAATGACTCTTCTTTTTATTCACGTTCTTCTTGGTAGAGGTTTCTGGGGTGAGATGTTTTACAGCTATAATATCAGCTCTCTATATATATATTATATGTGTATATCTTCCTAATGAAAGTTTGAGACAATTGCATGACATTGATTTGAATATGTCAGGTATGATGGGAATACAGAATGAGCCCAGAGAAGAGCAAGCCAGTCTTAGTCTATGATGTTAATGGTTGTTTTGATGTGTTTCTCTTCCACTTGTTCTAAGCTTTCAAGCACTGGCTTCAATATTAACTTCCTCCTTTATTGCTGCCTTATAATTTCAATTGGCATTGCTTGTAAAAGACATTAATATTTTTGTTCTGTTATATATTAATTTCCATCTGTAGCAAACAGCTGTCAAAGTAGCATTTTCATTTTCTTTTTAAAAAGAGATTAAATACTTAGATTTTAATTTTTTTTTTTTAAGGACAAACTGTTGAAAGCACAAACATTTCAAAATTTTAAACTACATAACTGAATCTTTTTGCATTTCTGCTGGATTTTTAAAATGTTTTTTGTGTGGATGATTGATGACAGCCAACATGGCTTCACTAAGGACAAATCGTGCCTGACAAATTTGGCAGCCTTCTGTGATGGGGTTACAGCATCGGTGGATAAGGGAAGGGCAACTAGCGCCATCTACCTGGACTTGTGCAAGGCGTTTGACACTGGCATTGACAAAGGCATGACATCTTTGTCTCTAAATTAGAGAGACATGGGTTCGATGGATGGACCACTCGGTGGATAAGGAATTGGCTGGATGGTCACACTCAAAGAGTTGTGGTCAACAGCTCAATGTCCAATTGGAGAACGGTGACAAGTGGCGTTCCTCAGGGGTCGGTACTGGGACCGGCACTGTTTAACATCTTTGTTGGCGATGTGGACAGTGGGATCGAGTGCACGTTCAGCAAGTTTGCTGACAACACCAAGCTGTGTGGTATGGTCGACATGCTGGAGGGAAGGGATGCCATCCAGAGGGACCTTGACAGGCTGGAGAGGTGGGCCTGTGCGAACTGCATGAAGTTCAACAAGGCCAAGCGCAAGGTCCTGCACGTAGGTTGGGGCAATGCCAAGCACAACTATGGGCTGAGCAGAGAATGTATTGAAAGCAGCCCTGAGGAGGAAGACTTGGGGGTGTTGGTTGATGAGAAGCTCAACATGAGCCGGCAGTGTGTGCTTGCAGCCCAGAAAGCCAACCCTATCCTGGGCTGCATCAAAAGAGATGTGACCAGCAGGTCGAGGGAAGTGATCCTGCCCCTCTACTCCGCTCTTGTTAGACCCCACCTGGAGTACTGCGTCCAGCTCTGGGGACCACAACATAAGAAGGGCATGGAGCTGTTGGAGAGAGTCCAGAGGAGGGCCATGAAGATGATCGGAGGGCTGGAGCACCTCCCCTATAAAGACAGACTGAGAGAGTTGGGTTTGTTTGGCCTGGAGAAGAGAAGGCTCTAGGGACACCTTATAGCAGCTTTCCAGTACCTGGAGGACGCCTACAAGAAAGCTGGAGAGGGATTGTTTACAAGGACATCTAGTGACAGAACAATGGGTAATGGCTTTAAACTGAAAGAGGATAGATTTAGATTAGATACAAGGGAGAAATTCTTTACTGTGATGGTGGTGAGACACTGGAAGAGGTTTCCCAGAGAAGTTGTGGATGTCTCCTCCCTGGAAGTGTTCAAGGCCAGGCTGGATGGAGCTTTGGGCAACCTTTTCTAGTGGAGGATGTCTCTCCTGATGGCATGGGGGTTGGAACTAGACTATCTTTGATGTCCCTTCCAACCCAAACCATTCTATGCCCCTATGATTTCTTTTCAGAAGAATGATTACTATGTACAGCACTCCTTATAAGGTTCATATTATTTAGCCATTGACCTAGACTGCCACATCTAGTGTTGGTAGGGGGGAAAGCTTCTAGGTTCCCCCTCCAGCTCTCCACAAGCTACCTTTAAAGATCTGCATGAAATGCTGAAAACACTCTCATTCTGTTTCACAAAACAGATATTTGAAACTGATTGTCATAAAATGCTATACTTCCACAGAATCACAGAATGGTTGCAGTCAGAAGGGATCTCAGGAGGTCATCTGATCCAATTCCCCTGCTCAAGCAGGGACACCTGGAGCTGGTTCCCCAGGAACATGTCCAGATGGCTTTTGAATATTTCCACAATCTTCCTCAGTAACCTGTGCCAGTGCTCGGTCACCCTCACAGGAAAAAGTGTTTCCTGATGTTCAGAGGGAACCTCCTGTGTTTCAGTTTATGCCTGTTGCCTCTGGTCCTGTCACTCTTCCATCACTGAAGAGAGCCTGGCTCTGTCTCCTTTACACTCTCCCTTCAGGTATTTGCACACATTAATAAGATCCCCTCTCCAAGCCTTTTCTTCTCCATGCTAAACCGTCCTAATTCTCTCAGCCTTTCCATGTAGGAGAGATGTTACAGTCCTTCATTGTCTTAGTGGTGCTTTGTTGGATTCTTTCTGGTATGTCCATGTCTCTTTCATACTGGGGAGTCAAGATCCGGACACAGCAGTTCAGGTGTGGCCTCACCAGAGCTGAGTGGAGGGGAAGGATCACCTCCCTCCACCTGCTAGCAATACTTTGCCCCATGCAGTCTAGGATACTGTTAAGCTGCTTTTGCTTCTAGGACACATTGCTTCCTCATGTTCAACTTGGTGTCCACCAGAAGACCTGGGTCCTTTTCTGCAAAGTTGCATTCCAGCTGATCAGCCCCCAGAATATACACTGGTGCTGCCAGCACAACTCCCCAGCATATACTGGGGAGGTTGTTCCTACCCAGGTACAGCACTTTGCACTTCCCTGTGCTGAACTCCATGAGATTCCTGTCAGCTGTTTTCTCCAGCCTGTTGAGACTCCTCTGGATGGCAGTACAACCCTGTGGCATATCAGCCACTCCTCCCACCTTTGTGTCATTCTCAAATTTGCTGAGGAAACACTCTGCCCCATCATCCAGATCATTAATGAAGATGTTGAACAGGACTGGACCTCGTATTGACCCCTGGGATACACCGCTAGTTATCGGCCTCCAATGAGACTTTATGCCACTGATCATCGCCCCCTGTGCTCAGATGTTTATTCACTTTTCAATCCACCTCGCTGTCTGCTCATCTAGCCCATACTTCATCAGCTTCTCTATGAGGATCTTACAGGAGACAGTCAAAAGCCTTCTTGAAGTCTTGGTATGCAATATCCACTGCTGTCCCTTCATCTTCCAAGCCAGTCATTTCATTGTAGAAGATTATCAGTCAGGTCAAGCATGATTTCCCCTTTGTGAATCCTTGATGACTACTCCCAAGCACCTTCTTGTCCTTCATGTGCCTAGAAATGGTTTCCAGGATTAGTTCTTACAGGATGTTACTTTTTGTATATGCTCTGTGTTCTATTGTATTTAAATGCTATTCTGACAGTAAAATCTCATACAAGTCAACTTTCAAACCTCTAGAGGAGTACTAGTGATTTTGAGACAATCTTGATTGATTTTCCTATTTATAAAACGGGCTAAAAAATATTTTACTGCTTCATATGGAAGAGAATAAGTTTATTTGAAATTGGGTCCTGAATTAGAAGTATTCTGTAAAATCTTTTTTTCTGACACATCTAGGTAAGTAGAACAACTTTATTAGTCTTACATCAATTAATTTACTGTATGATTTGACCCAAGAATATGTTAAAATAGTGCATAATATAAAAAATTAGATACATTTAGAATACACTTTTCTGTAGCTGCTAGATTGTATACATGTCATATTCCAAGCTTAACAAAATTCTGGAAAATTATCTGGGATTTCAAAGGAAGAAGATAATTAGCTCTAACTTGGCATTCATTGAAATGTCTTTCCACTCATTTCTAAAGGCACTGATTTCATAGACTAGCTTCCAAATTCATGTTGGCAATAAATTGTTAGCACCAAATTCTAAACATGAGAACCAAGTAGCGACATCACTAATGTACAGAGAAGCTGGGCAATTTCCAGTAATTTATTTACAAATTTCAGATAATTAATTTGATGGATGGCTTGTCAGTGTTCACTATTCATATAAAATACTGGCTTCTATTAAAATTGTCTATTTTGGAGTGCTTCATTTTTTTGTCTATGCACCATCATAAATAACAAGGGCAGAGAGAGGTTTTTCTGGGAGGAGGTGGGTGGGTTTTGTTGGGTTTTTTTTTTCTCTTCTGGCTTCCAATAAATAACATCTGACACTTGCAAGCAGTGGTAGCTATTACTCTAAAGATATCTTCATTGGCACCTCTAAAATTACTATGTAATGACTAATACTATAACTATTTGAGGAATAAACTGTTATATATTATTTCCTCTCCTTCCCTCCATTTTTTTGTCAGTTTAAGCAGTTTTTAGATACGTATGTTATTTCTAAAGCAAAGGCAGCTTTTTTTTTTTTTTAAGCATCAATTTTAAAAGTAACATAGTTATTACAAAAACTATTATCATCTTCTGCTTGAATAGTAGCTGGCAAAACTGTCAGCTATGCATTTACTGCATGTTCTTTGGAATTTTTTAAAAGTTAGAAAATACATAGCTTGAATGTCATATGCCTGGTCGCATATATGTATCTGGTGGTTAGAGGGGGTAAAACCAACTAAAAAACCCCTTCTGACTCAGAGACTGATGAAATCTAATACAGAAATCACAGATAAAAAAATGAATGTGGAACTCAATGCCAACTTTGTCTTCAGTGTTTAGTGTCTGTATTACTCAGATCTTCATGAGTGTCTGAAATGGCTTCTAATATCAATGAAAGAGGCTGTGCAACCTAAAACATGCTCTCTATACCATCACTATAGCTATACAAGAACTAATTACACAAAATGTGAAAAGCCTACTTGTTTTCTCTCATTAATACATGTTCAGTAGTATATTTACCTCTTTGGAGGATTTCTGCCCGCTACTTTTGCTTCTTTTATTCATTATAAGGAATTCAGTTTAGGAAGGGAACACAGCTCTCCAATAAAACTTTAATAACCACTACTGCTAACAATCTAGTAAAGTCAAAGAGATTATTCGATATACTTCTTTCACCTGTTTATCTTTTCTGAGTTACTACTGATTTTCTCCACTAGGTCAGACTTTTAAAACTTGAGGTTAGCTTGTGATGAAACTAAACTTAAATTTACAGTTTTCTTTTCAACACATTCAGCATTTTTGTGTTAAAATTCTTGTGCTTTTTTTTTTTAATTTTATTGCCATGTTTTTGTAATACAGTTTAATTGAAAGAATATTTTCTCCCTTTTTTCTCCAACTTTGCCTTTTTTTCAGTCCTCATGTTTTGATTCTCTGGTTGTTCGTATTCACCTCAATTATTTGCAAGAATGAGAAAGATTTCCATAACTCACAGCTCAAATTGCTTCTCTTTTTTGATATTGCTGTCATAGGTAGTCTATTTCTACCTTTTTATTTTCTGTTTTTAAAATTGTATTTATTCTGATGATGTGATATTTGCAGTTTAAAAAATGTTAGGAAAACTATTTATCTTCTTATTTACAGAATAGACCAATTGGCATCTACTATATTAAACTTGAACATATACAAATAAACAAAAAACCCCACACACCAAAAAACAAAACCCCACCAAACCCAGAAAATTTCACTTTTAGCATGACTAGTACACATGAGAACTCGGGGTTTCCAAACTGATAGAGAAATAAATGGTATACAATTAATACCATTATTTTTAATAGAGGAGATAAATACAGCTCAATATGTCATAGTTATGCAATATTTTCTGGTTTTCGATTACAATTAATTTTCATTGACTAGAGTTAGGCACAAGACAATTATTTTAAAATTGTTTTCATAGAAGCTGCTATCTAGTGTCCACTGTAGCAGTTCATCTATGATTGTATCCCAACAAAGCACCCTGATAACAGTTTCACTGGTAGCAAAAGCAAGCAAACAAAAAGGACTCAAAAAAACCAACCAACCAAGCAAACAAACACTGAATTTATTTTAAAGTTTTCATATGCTTATGTTCTTGTTCTAGGAGGTAAATGAATAAAAACTGAGAAAATCAGATGGATGTGATTTATTGGTAGGAACACTTAAATGTAAACCAAAATTTTTTAAGAGTAGAAGGCTAGAGGCATAGTATTATTATAAGAATTGTAATTCTTTGTTAAACTCAAGAGACCAAGTCCCCAACTCCTTTGAATTTAGAATTTTAAAAAGTCTGGGTGAAAAAAAAAAGAAAGAAATTAAAAGATTAGAAGGAACATTAATCTAATGTTGTTCAATATTTTGTTACAGCTCAAGAAAGGCCCTGTGGTTGAAGCATTACTTCTAATGTTACATACCCTTTCTAGATTGTATTTTATTAATGTTTTCTTTTGTATCACAGTCTGAAGGGACATAAAGCTTTTATCTTTTATTTAAAATTAATGAGGAGCATATTATTTTACTAGGAAAGGACATCAGAAGAAAAACTTTTCCCTTAGAAAAGGAAACACAGGTTTGTAAGCAGATTTGATTTTCACTTCTGGATGTTCCTGTTAGGTGACCTTCAACAAATAATTTAAAGTGCTCGTGCTGAAGTTCTTGCATTTTTATGCTGTACTGATATTTGCAAAGTAACCTCTTAGGTGCATTAAAATCTACATTCTGATAGAGAAAATTCAAAATAATAAAATGTAATTTTTTAACTAATCAAAGGCTCTTGGCTACATATCTTCCATTCAGTTCAGATGTGTTGAAGCAATATCTTGTAGCTAAAAGGCATTGTCATCTAGCTCAGAGCATCATAGCTCTGACAAAATAAAACCCTATCATATGAGACATCCACAAGACTGGCTGAAGTATCCATCTTATGAAAATTTACAAGCTAACCAGACTTTCTCTAAACCTATAAAGTGACTTTTGATACAGTAGCTGCAGATGTCTTTCTCCTATGGTACAAGGTGTTTGAGAACCCTCTGCACTCTCCTGCAGACATCGAGAGCCTGGGACTGTATGCATGAAATGTAGGAGTCAGCTCACCAGTGTTTTCCCCTCAGCACCTCTTCCCAAAGATAGTGTTCTTGCCAAAGTCTCAACAAACACTGAATTTCTCAGAACCCTTAGGTGTTCACAAAAAGTATGCTAATTGAGCAAATAAACTGTTTATTTCTATCAAATGGAGCACTAAAAAAAAATAAAATAGAAGAGCTCTAAACTATTTTGACTGTTGTTTTTTTTTTTTTTTTAAAGTACCCTATGCATTCAACTTGTCTATCTTCTAACTTTTTTGTAGAAGTCTCTCTCATCCTGAAAGATGCAAATATAGGACAGTGCATTTATTCAACTCAGCAACTCACTATGGTCTTCATCACCATAAAGTTTGAAGCAACTAAATTTAAGGAAGATGAATTCTAAACTGTATGATTAAGGTAGCCAATGCATAATAATCATAGGATAACAAAGCAAATACAAAGAGCAAAACAACCTGAATGGCGGTCATAAGAAAACTGCAACATGAATCATTGGTCACGTTAGCATCTTCCTGAAACTCCAGATAGGAAACAAACCAGTTAAAATGAAATTATGTTTGCAACAGTTCATTACCCCCTAAAAGATCAGGAAGAATGTTCTTTCCATATGATTTGCCTGTTAAAGTAGTATAGTTACAGCTATAGGTATTCGGTTTGGCACATACCACAAGAAAGCCCAAATTCTTCATTCACTCATTACAAGTTGTCCAAATTATGTTTTACTTGTGTAGAAAAGGAATTAATAGCAAAGAAATGTAGGGATGATACACATTCATCCTCTCAGATGATATGGAGTCATGACGTGTGAAATCAGATTTGATAACTTCAAAACAGACATACATTACAGTCCAGATGAAGCCTAGCACAAGAGATTCAGCATTCTCTTATGGTTTAACAGAACTCATATTCATTTACTTAATTTCATCATGGGTTTCCACTTCAAAGTTAATTACATGCTCCCAGTTTTCCTGAAGTGAAGGCCATAGCCCCTAATTACCACAAAGATTAGAGGAAAGATGCTCATTAACAAAGTCCATTGGTATCTGGGATGTCTGATGGCATTGTATTGAAGAAGAAAAAAAAAATCCAGCATAGGTCAACATTTAACAGAGATTTATTCAAGGAATTTTGTATAATTTAATACCTGTTCATCAGTTCTGTTGGAAAATAATAATAACAGTGATAACAAGAAAACTTTAACTGTATTCTCTCTCTGCATAGTATTTTTTTTTACCCAATTACATATGGTACATGCATATGTTCACTGAATGACCCCAAAATTATAAAAAACAGTCATGTAACTTCTCATCCTCATTCAAAATGGTTTTGTTGTTCTTCTTTTTATCAAGCAGTCTAGTGTCAAATGTCTGAAAATTGTTGTTTTCTAGTCTATTGGCGAAAAATTATAGGTTTTTATTCTAACATATAAAGGGAAGAAAGTGCCGGAAACCAATTTTCAAATACTGTAATCATCTTGGCTTATCACTGTTCTTACTAATCTAGATGCTCTTGTTATTTATTATTCTTTCTTTTCTGAGTTTATACTTCAAAAAAAACCATTGCAATTTATTGCTCACAGAAAATTGATCTTCCAATTTTCTTTTCATGTTTATTTGTTTTATTTTTGTCTTCATTAAATACTAAGCCATGTTGACTCATCTGACTCCTCTAGGTTATTTTACCCATCTCTTTCTACCCAGCATGAAACTCAGCAGGGTTTACAAAATAAAGTGATTTCCAGGAGAGGCTTAATCTTTTTTTCTTGTTTGTGTTGTTTTGCATAGTTCCTGATTATGTAATCACTGTAGATATTTTTTTCCCTTAGGACTTTCTTTCCATTTGCAAAGGGAAATATTGCTTAGAATCACTCTGAGAATATACCTGAGACAAGTCTGGGTCTTCAACATATCAACATATGTTTAATTCAGCCATTTAGTTAAAGGCATATCTTACAAAGAGATATAGCCACTGCTCAAAAGCATGTACCTGAAAAGAATTACAAAACCAGGTGAACCACTCCTCCTCTACAGCCCTTGGACACAGGTAGACTGACATACTCTTTCAAGACTGTGTTTATACTAAACGTGTTACAGTATAAGAAAATGAATAGCACATTTTAGGTATTAGGAATTCAGAGGAGATCAGTGACCTTTCTAGTCCAGGGTATTTTATCCATTTATGATACACCTTTATGAAGAAAGTAAGTTTATTCCATTGTTCAAGACACAAGGACACATGCTTCATTGTGCTACTGGTAGTGTCTAGTGAAGACAACTGTGAACAAGCAAAGGCTTTCTTGAGTGACTCGAAAGACTGATGTTAGTAAGAATTTCACAAGAACAGAAATTCAACAATGAATTTAGGGATGAAGCAAGAATTCTGAAGACATTATAGAGGTATTTTTCAAATGTGGAAAACCAGTGAAATGCTCAAGGATTTAAGACTTCCAGATGAAGATCACATTTTATGCTTTCAAAGTGATTTTTTTTTTTTTTAATTGAAGACTTAATCTTCAGAATCCTTCTGAAATAATTTACTCTTCTGCACTCCTCATAAACCTGAGGAGTTCACCCATGAACAGTATTAACCACTCAAGTGCATTTATATGCATTGTAAGTGTTTTTGCTTTATCATTCCAAATGAAATACTAGTTATTAAAAGAACCATGGAAAGGCAAGTATCATTCTAGATTTATAATAGTATATGGTATTAAGGTACTCCCTCATACATACTTGGTTGCAGATTTCTACTAAAGAAATAGAGGAAGTTTAGGTCTCCATTTGAAGGGATGGGAACCATTAGGAACCTCCCAGAAGAGTAATAAAAGCATTATTATTGGGTTATATTAATATTTAAATTATATTTAGGGATTTTTTTCATTAAGATACTTACATGAGGGAAAGCACCCAATCCTCCATTATAAAAACTCTAGGAAAAGTTATTAAAGAGGGGAAAAAGTGTGGTAGACAATTGTATAAAATGTACTGAAAAATTACATCAGTTCTATGGCACTTTTTGAGCTTTTCAGATCTTTAGCAGAAAATATTGTCCATATAATTTTACAGAATTTTCAACAGAAGATCAGAGCTCATCTGCACTGTCAAGAAATATCTAAGGGAAAAAAGCTGTATAGAGAGGTCAGAAAATCTTTAAACTAATGGAGCTTAGATCATATTCTATTAGTGAATCTTTACCTTTCATGTAAACATTCAGGTTTTCTGTGTGCAGGTTACACTACCTACAGCACACTTAGTCTCGCTCTGAGCATATAGGTGATTATCCTTGTACTGCTAGTATTGAATGAAAAAATCAAACATTAGACTTGCTGTCTAGCTTTCCACTGAATGCATTCCATGAGAAAACAGTCGTGTTTAACTTGACCAACAGCAGCGAACTGAAAGCAGCCAAGACCGTGGCCAGGAATAATGTGGTGCAATTTGTGGGATTATTTTTGTGTAAATCTTTACCTGTGGCTAACTTAATCTCCAGCTATTTTCCTTGCTCAACAGAAACAAACACTAAACATTTCAGGTACCTCCTATAAGTGAATACAAATGGAAAACACTATTTGCATTTTCATTAGCATAGACATTTTGTTTTCAGCAAATATACACCAAATGACCAATCTACACTAAGTGGTTGATGGCAATTACTTCTGAAATTAGAAAAAGATGTTATTAAACTAGTGAACCTCATTAGCCTTATTTGCATGAAGTATAAAGTAACTATAATCTTAGAGAAACTCAGAAAGGAATATATTTACTCAGGGATGAATTAAAATAATTTCAGCATTATTGAGCAACAAATTATATCCTTTTAAGTCAGTCAGTAAAATATGGGAACACGGCTGGTGCTATTTTGCATGTGGTATATATCTCCACAAGTAATCAAAGAGTGCATCTTTTTTACTAAGTGAGGATGCATAAGCAGATGCTTCTGAATTGTTGTGTTATAAGATGCTTTAATAATGCATTGATTCATCTCCATTTATTGTGTAGATACATGGCAGAACGTTATGTGTACAAAGGAAAAGCTTCATACGCCTTACCAAACAGATCTGAAAAGGCCCTGCTGATATGTGCAATCTTAGTAACAGTTCAGGCTATGCTCTGCACTGAAGTCATGCCTGTGCTCCAAATGCTCAGTATTCATCCTTCTTTTAGCAGAGCAGAAAATACTCTAAAAAGGCATACTTCCCCCCCCCATTTTATTTTAATAATGTGAATTTATAAGTAATTTATTATTTATTGATTTTAATGAAGAAACCCTCCTGTCCTGGTTTCAGCTGAGAGGGTTAATTTTCTTCATAGTAGCTAGTGTGGAGATATAGTTTGGCTTTGTGCTGGAAACAGTGTTGATACTATAGAGATGTTTTTGTTCTATGGACCAAATGCTGAGCAGTGCTTACACACAGCCAAGGCCTTTTCTGCTTCTCACACTGCCCTGCCAGCGGGATGGCTGGGGGTGGACAAGAAGTTGGGAGGAGACACAGACAGGACAGGTGACCCAAACTGACCAAAGGGATATTCCATACCATATGGCATCATGCTCAGTTTATAAGGAGCTTGGAGGGGAGAGAGGGGGCAGTAGTGTTCAGAGTGATGGTGTTTGTCTTCCCAAGTAACTGTTACATGTGATGGAGCCCTGCTTTCCTGGAGATGGCTGAACTCCTGCCTGCCCATGGGAAGTGGTGAATGAATTCCTTGCTTTGCTTGTGCACATGGCTTTTGCTTTACCTATTAAACTGTTTTTATCTCAGCCCACAAGCTCTCACTTTTACCCTTCTGATTCTCTTTCCCATCCCAATGGTGGGAAGTGAGTAAGTGGCTGCATGGTGCTCAGCTGCCAGCTGGGCTAAAACCACAACACCTCCTATATGGCAGCTAATAAGAAAATATACTTTGTTATTTTTCTTAAATGGTAATTAGCACCATGCTGGTTTGCCCCCTTAATTTGTAGGTTAGGAAAGGAAAAGCACAGCTTCTGATCTGTATTCTGAGGATCACTTCAGCATATTGAGCTGCTTAAAGACTTTGTGCAGATTTAACACCTAGGGGATCCTCCTCTAGGCTCAAATGCTGGTTGGACTTCCCTGACTCCATGTGAAGATGGTCCTTGCCAGCCCTGTCTCATGGCCAGGTTGTCAAGCCATGCCCATCACCTGAACTGCACTGGCATGCCAGCAGGGTCTCTCACCCAGGGCATGGGGAATGGGGCATGGCAGAGCATGGTCTGTGCAAGCACAGCCCTGTAGTTCTTCAGGCAGAGGAGTCTTCACAGTGCCCTAGCTAAGGGCCCTCATCTCGAGCTGGGGATCACCCTTGCCTCATCCTCATTCTGCTCCAAGGAATCTCTAACATTGCTTCAGGGAAACACCTAATTTCAATCTGAGGACTTTTTTTCCAGCTGTTTAGATCTCTTTGCCTTGATGTTTATCACAATTTTCTAGAGGCTATTTGAACTGCCTGAGCAGCAAATTCAACACAGCTCTCACCAGTTGGGCTGAGTAGACTTTGAAGACTGGTCTCTTCCATTAAACCATGGCTCTTTGAACAGGTGTCTGCAAAACAAAGCATTACCTCCTGCTGCAATTTGGGGAGAGCCAGATTCAGCAGAGGTGAGTGGACCCACTTGTAAGAACAAGCCCCTTCCTGAGCCTGAGACACAAATGCCGAGCTTGCCTGGAAGCAGAGCAGCAGGTACCTCAGGAAATGTCATGTAGGAGACTCAAATGTTTTTCAAGGGTTGCAACAGATGTGCAACATTTGAATGGGGACCAGGTATGTACAGGCCAACAATATCACAGCAGGTGCCTAATTATCTTTACTGATACGGGCCCATAATCCTTAGTTAAAATGTGCACCAAGGAGAATATATATAGAATTCTCCTGAACTTTTCAGTGAGCTGTAGATGCTACTTTAAAAAATATTTTTAAAAATCTTAATCCAATTGCATTTAGCATATTTGTGCTGACCATTGTATTATATACAGTAAATGAAAATCTCAAAAAATCCCCAAACTATAAATCAAGCAACAAGTAACAGTATTTTCCTCAAGATGACATCCTATGCAACCTGAGTTTGCCTCTCTGCATGTAAAGCACCAGGATGAGCAAGACTGACAAGCATTATGCATAATTCTGTTTGACAGATAATAGTGCTCCCTTGTGTGTGTACAGGTATATGTGTCTGTATATGTTACAACATTTAGAAAAAGCAAGAGAGCAGTAACTTTATAAAAAACTCAGAATTAGTCCTCTTTCTTCCTTGTGTTTCCAATTTGGCTGTTTTAAATAAATAGGTAATATACAAGGACAACTTCTTCCAGACATGTCTTCCACTTTGCTACAGAAAACTTTTCACACAGTTCTCTCTTGTATTTATTCTATTTAGTACTATGGCACTGAACAATGAAATGAGTTAATAATTATCCAGACTTTTTCTAATATCATTTGTTAGCACTTACAGGCTTTTGGGTGACAGTTAAGCAATTATTTTCCATCTATCAACATGCAACCATCTTGGTACAATAGAAAAGCCACAGAGGTGTCTGGTTGGTTTGTTGCTAAAAAAACCCACAACTAAAAAACCTTATCAGCCTCACACTATGCAGCATGACTTGAATAGCTTTAGTATTTCCATGCTAGTTTGAAGGACTTTGTAGTGAAATACCTGTTGCAAATAAGATTTTGTTACACAGCTTTGGTTTAGTAGAAATTTAGGAATTATTAATATTTTTGAGATCACAAGATTAGGCTGTATAATTATTAACAGCACTTAATTATCAGCCAATTTAACAGAGCAATTCAATGGAATTCATTACAATCAAAGTAGTCATAGATAGGCAGACAAACAATTCTGAATCAAATTACACAGAGAGACAGACAAGTAAGTAGCTCTGAACCAAATAGTGCATACATATATACACACACAGGTTAACCTGTGATTAAAATTTCCCTTTTCATGAATTACTCACTTTTCTGTGCCAACATTCATCAATGGGCAGTGAGTAAACCTCACAAAATCAGGCTTTCAAGTCCTCATGAAATTATTGACAGACAATACCACAAAACATACCCAGAGAGGCACCCCAGCTCAGGAGGATACCAGGTCATACCACTACAGTCCTCAAGAACCCTGAAGCTCTTACTTTTGGATTGCTACTTATAGGATCTCGAGATGATTGGCTTTGGTCAGTATTCTCCATTCTGGCTGCACCTGAAGTGGTGAGTCATTCTGGCAGACAATTCAGGCAGTAGGTGGCCCAGGTGTGGCCAGAGAGTGCCTGATGCCCAAGTCACTGCACTTGTATCCAAGATAGCATCACAATGGGACTTATCCTGAGATCTCAGAGTGGTCTGGGGGAGGGGGCTGCACCACCACAGTACCTAAAACATTGAGAATGACAGGGGGTTTTGTCCTCCCTAGAATAAAGAAAGATACCAATAGCAGAAGACACTCCAACAAGTGTTTATCTGCTCCTTTCACTTCTTGGCTTTCCCAGTGTCAGGAACAGGGAGACGGTCCCATCCTGTAGACGTCTGATCCAGGGAACTTCTGCCACCTCTTGGCCTCCTCCCCGTTACACCGTGCGGTGCAGCACAAGGAATCAGAGCAATCCACCGAGGTCATTCTCATAATGCTTTGGACTTTATGGGATGTGTTACTTGCTTGTTGTTTTAAACTTTCTGTTTTCAGGCAGTTCAAAGCAGCAGGGGATAGTAAGCGCAGAATGCCTTTTCCAAGACTCTGCTGGCTCTTTTCTGTTTACACAGTTTCTACCACACTTATCACAATGGCATCTAAGCACTTTTCAGTGTTAAAGATGACAATTACACTGATGGCTTTTCTAAACCTATTGAAGCCTGCCACCGGTTGGCACAGCTTTCTCTCAGCTGCTAGATATGGGCTATGAGATTGCCAATAATTTCAGAGGCTGACAGACCAGCAGTGTTTCAGCCCAGGGATTACACAAACGTATACCCCTTTGGCTAGTGTCTCTGTCTGTCAATTAAAAGATTTAATCTCAGAATGCTTTTACATGCCAATTTTAATTGTTGTCAGAAAACTAGTGTGTGTAGATGCAGATGCATAGCCCTGTTACAGTTTACAAGACAGCAGAGCGCAGTAGGAGAAAGCAGGTGAAATGCTAGATACCTGTGGAAAATTTATGATGGTATGCAGCTGCATTGAGTTTCTATAACATTATTTGAATACAAACAAAATAGATGTGGTAGGACTTTATTCTTCTCTTCATTACACTTGTCTTTCAAAAATTACTAAAAAAATTAACAGTAGCCTGTTAGCCTTCTTATCAACTTGTCGCTCCATGTATGTTAAACAAATTTGTCTTTGGGGAATCTGAAACTTTTCATGAAAAAAACAAAGAGAACTTTTCCTTCTCTATTTACTTCATGTATCTATCATCCCTGTACCTCAGTAATAGTATCCCAGTGCCATTTAGAAAGTACATTCTGAAAAAATATCTGCTAATCAAAATGCTGCTTTCCGAATGCTATCCTTGGGAGATTCTGAAATGTCTAGTTACGGAATTAAGAAGTTCATCTTGCCATGTAAATTTATGTATGAGAGCATTCAAAAATCTCTCTCCAAAAAGTTAATGATCCAGACAATGACAAGTTAACCTTCTTCACTCAGCAGGGTATGGAAACATGAGGAAAGAGGGGTTTTACTGCCATTGGGCTATTGTCTTAGCTGGTATAAATTTGCATGGCTTTATGAAATCCATACTTACTTTCAGGATCTGAGGATCTACAGTAATAAGTTAAAATTAGATACCCCATTCCAGCTTACATAAAAAAACCCACCCAGAACGATAACATAAACAAGATCTAATATATTGTTAGGAATATTAATAAAGCACACTGGATAAGCCACTACAAGCATTTTTTTAGGCATCTCAAAACTCAAATAATATCCCTCAGCCTTGATTTATTAGGAACTTCTCCAATTCACCACTATCATTCAAACTTTTTTGAAAGTGGCCGTGAAATGACATCAGCCATCTCCCTCAGCCCTTGTGGGCGCATCCTGCCAGGCCCATGGTCTTACAGCAGTTTGCTACTCTATGTTAACCTGATCTAACCCGGTTTTTAATTTCATTTAGAGTTTTCCTCTGTTTACAGATATTTGTCCACAGCAGATTACTCTTTGAGTAAAAAGATTGGCCTTTGTTTCTTCTGTTTCAAGGCCTTCCCCAGAAATTGCATTAGGAACCAAGGCTGTTTATTGAGGACTATGGATGCAGCAGGCTGCGAGATGTCTGAAAGACATCTGCTGCTACAGTGAGGAAAACAACTACATTTTAAGATTTCAGAATGCATCTAAAACCTAAACTAAGACCAAGAAACAAAAAGTGTATTGTGGCTATATTTTTATGTACTTGATGCAGCTGCAGTATAATCTTTGTAATAAATTATATTATACATTAAATTAATTTATTATGTTTGTCACAGAAGCCAGACCAAATAAACGCAAGAGAAGTTTTGTTACCAGATGTGTTGGGTTTGCATGGCAAGGTTTTGGTAGTGGGGGGGCTACAGGGGTGGCTTCTGTGAGAAGCTGCTAGAAGCTTCCCCTGTGTCTGACAGAGCCAATGCCAGCCAGCTCCAAGACAGACCCACCGCTGGCCAAGGCCGAGCCAATCAGCGCCTCTGTGATAATGTATTTAAGAAGGAGAAAAAAAACAGTTAGAGGGAGCTTTTGCAGCCAGAGAGAGGAGTGAGAAGATGTAAAAAACTCTGCAGACACCAAGGTCAGTGCAGAAGGAGGGGCAGGAGGTGCTCCAGGCACCAGAGCAGAGATCCCCCTGCAGCCCGTGGTGAAGACCATGGTGAAGCAGGCTGTCCCCCTGCAGCCCATGGAGGAAGGATGAGGGGGTGTAGAGATTCCACCTGCAGCCCGTGGAGGACCCCACGCCGGAGCAGGTGGAGGCACCTGAAGGAGGCTGTGGCCCCATGGGAAGCCCACGCTGGAGCAAGCTCCTGGCAGGACCTGTGGACCCCTTGGAGAGAGGAGCCCACGCCAGAGCAGGTTTGCTGGCAGGACTTGTGACCCCATGGGGGACCCACGCTGGAGCATTCTGCTCCTGAAGGTCTGCACCCCGTGGAGGAGACTCATGTTGGAGAAGTTCATGAAGGACTGTCTCTCTTGAGAGGGACTCCATGCTGGAGCAGGGGAATGATGAGAGGAGTCCTCCCCCTGAGGAGGAAGAAGCGGCAGAAACACCGTGTGATGAACTGACCGTAACCCCCACTCCCCGTCCCCCTGTGCCACTGAGGGGGGCGGAGGTTGAAGCCGGGAGTGAAGTTGGGCCCGGGAAGATGGGAGGGGTGGGGGGAGGTGTTTTAAGATTTGATTTTATTTCTCATTCCTCTACTCTGTTTTGCTTGGTAATAAATTAGATGAATTCCCTCTCTAAGTTCAGTCTGTTTTGCTCATAATGATAATTAGTGAATGATCTCTCCCTGTCCTTATCTTGACCCATAAGCTTTTCGTTGTACTTTTTGTCCCCTGTCTAGAGAAGGAGGGGAGTGATAGAGCGGCTCTGGTGGGCACCTGGCCCCCAGCCAGGGTCAACCCACCACACCAGATTATATGAAACTAGAGTTCCATCTTTTCTTTGTCATCAAATATTTCCATATTCTGTGAGGGAATAAAAACAACAAAAATGAGTGTACATATCCAGAGAAAAATCTTACTTTTCGTTAGGCAGATTTATTACCTATGCTGTCCCTGAAATGGGGAAGTTCAACCTTCTTAGCACTTAACATATGCCTACACTCTTGGTAATGCTATGGTTTTCAAAAATGTCCTAGATATGTCACCCTCAAACATAATGCCATGAACTCCCATTTTATTAATCTGAATTAATGAGCAGATGATGTCCGGCTAAGGCTGCAAAAATAATAATCATACATTGTTAGGGATGATTCACGTACATATACATATAGTATTTTCTTAGGAATAAATCTTTAACACAAAATTTTTCTATGTCCTTCCTACTTATGTAAGCATCCCTAATGCTTTTTAAGGAGTGTAAGGACAAACTTTTGACTAAATAAAGTGCAGCTACATTATCTTTCTGGGTTTTTTTTTCTTGATTTTTTTTTTTAGTATAATAATTGTTGACACCAGAAACAACATGTTTTGTGATATTTTTGTAGTTTTATTCTTACAGGAGCAGAAAGAATTTGAATATTTGTTATTGAATATTTTCAAAGAATAATTTAATATACTACTAATCCATTTTAACACTTCTACAAAGCACATGAGATTTACTGAGAATAAATTAAAATGTATACCATGTTTTCTTCCACTCATCCATACTGTTCAGCACCTGAAATTCAATGCTTCCTTGTTTTTGTGGTAGTGGGGTATTCTTAGCTATTTTTGTACTTTAATTATAAGCAGTTGTAGCAAATGAGTATTTCCTGGGACTTTAAAGATTTGTCCCAAGAGAAGGGACACAGAACCAGTGTCTGGAGACATTTTTGTTTAAATTATAGTTCAATTAATTTCCTTCTATTTTGTAAAATAGAAATTGATTGAAATATTTAAAGAAATAACCATTGTAAAACAGTAAAAAAGCCCATATAATTATCTCTCTGAAGATATATAGTGCTATTTTTGAAACATTTTCTGAGGATTATCATTATAGTACTTTTCTGCAGTCTAAAATAGTTGTATGTAAGATTATTAAAATTATATTGCAAAGTTATGTATCTTTTGCTGCAGAATACATAATTATATTGGGAACAATCCCTCAGAAGTATACATTTTATATTCAGTTGGTGGGATGGTTCAGTAAGACTACTCTAGTTCAGATTAACAGATACAGAACTAAATGTACAACTCTTATAGCAGGAGAAATTCTGTAGCATTAAACAACCCACACACAAACATTCCTACATCTGGATTGATTCAGAGATTGGAGCTGCTCGTGGAACATGGTGTGCAGTAAAATTAGAGTCTTCTCGATGTCTTCTGATGTCTTCTGGACTGACGCATCCCAACTCCTCGTGTCCCTTTCTAGACTTCATCACACACTAAGGGACTGTTCTTGAGCCTTTATTAAACACCTCTGTCATAATCAAGAAACCCTGAAAAAGTATAGCAATGGAAAAGGGAAGCTGGCGATTCCTCTTGCCTTTTATCTCTGCGGGTCCCAGGCTGGGAAAGATTGTGTCTCAGGGCAATCATAATAAGAAGGTAGCATATTTGTTAATACCTGGATGTTTTAAAGGTTATTCACTTCCAGCTCCTTTGAAGCAATTTCCAAAATTTACTTTATGAACCCATGCCAGTATTTTAACCCTTCTGAGTCTAGGGAAACCTGCTTATGAAAATAGACTTGCTTGTAATTGCAGTGCTGGCTGCATAATATTTTTGGGATGATCTTTATGTTAGCATATGTTATGTTATTATTCTAACTTGAAACCTATAGCTTGTTCTGTTTTTTTAGGAAATGATGGACAGACATGCTTTGACATGTCAAAACCGAGAGCTGTGAGAAAATGGGAAAAATGAGATTGTGCATTATCTAGAGCTGGATTGATCTGGTCAAAAAAGAAAAAAAACAAAGCAACATAGATAAAGCAAAATGTGCTTTTTTAACTGAAATGTATTGCAAAAATTTATATTTCTTGGCTTTTTGTGTTCCTTTCAAAAGCACTTTCCGTTGTAGCTTTAAGAAAATTAACTCAATAGTCAAGGAATTTTTTGATAAAAATTTTAAAAATCAGTAAGAAAAAAAAAATCATCTTTCAACACTCAAGAATAGTCAGAACAGCTAAAACAAGATTTAGCTCCTCTCCTCCATCCTCTTGTCCTCTCACTGGCCTGTGGTACCAAGAAGTTCAACAAAGCAGGACGTGTTGGACCAGCCCTCTGAGTGCTTTGTTGAGCGGACAACAGGGCTGAGGAGCTGGCTGCCATTTAGTGGGGGCACTGGTGGTTGTTCCACCTTTGCCTGTGCTGCAGTGATGTTTTCCTCATCCAGGGCGCTCTAGATTTTGTTGATTGTATTTCCTCTTCATAATAGTTTGGGGATAAGACACGTGGAGCGTAGGACTCTCTGCCCATGTCACAAATTCTCCTATAACTTTCCATGCTGCAATTCTGAAATCAAGCCAATGGGTTAATCTCCCCCATAATGAGCAACTCTCCAGCTAAGCACTGTCTGCTGTTAATTTACTGTGTTTACCAATTAGCTAGTGTTTCTCCAGGGAGTCCATTTGTGTGCTTTCCACTGCATATTATTCACTATGTGTGTGAATACGTGTTATAAGGGTTTGGTTTTTTTTTTAATTTAAAATCTCAAAAAACAAAACAAACACTAAAATTACACGTTTTAGAAATCAGAGTTTTTGCAGCTTGTTTCTTCAGGCATTCTATAGAAGTATATGTTACGCTGACTGAGGCCCAGCTTCAACACATTCACCAAATGCTCGTTAAAAATATATATATATGTATGTATGTTACAGTATTACTGAAAACAGATATGATGGCAGATTTGATTAAATAGAATATCTTAATTTTTCACTAAAATTTGGCGTTTGAAGAAAATTTCCTCATTTTAAAAGGTACAATTATGTTTGACATCCATGAGAGAACAGCTTTGGAGATATATTTTGAGAAGAAAAGTAAATCTTGTTGTTAAGGTATTTTTAGGTCTTGTTGATGAAGGTCCTATTGTAGATGAAGAAAGGAGGAGAAATAATAAATCAATGATGTCCAAGGGGCAAAAATGCAAGAATGCAATATATTTTTTCACATGAGCTTCAGTGCTGTTGAGAGAATAGATGTTGAAGTGATATATCTCCTCTCATTCATAAATCTATCTTTTTAGAGCTTTTCTAAGTTATTTAATTTATTCAATTTATCATGCAGTAAATACTTTTTAAATACTTAACATGAGGTTTTCAACTTTGAGTGCTCTATTTTGTTGATATAACTAAAGAATGTAGGTGACCATACTAAACTCTCTTCCCCAAAACATACTTTATCAGAATAAATTATAGATATTCAAATCTGACAAGTTTTCATTAATTTTAAGAAATACCTACTAACTTGTTAAGAACTTTTATGAGACCGTAGTTCAGTAGGTATAAATCAGGACAGTTCTACTGGAACGATGCTGATTTATGTTATATGAAGTTATAGCCTATGGACTTATCTTTCTAGTCTCACTCTTGCAAAATTTTACGCACCTTCAATTTCCACAGAAATCAGAGCTAGTTAAGAGGAAAAAGGATCTTATCAGATACCTCAGGAAGTTGCAGAAATGAACTATTGACACTACAGGCTATAATCCATGCTAATGAAAATATTATTTTGTACTATCTTGTATGGATGTCACACCATAGTTTAGAAGGTAAGGACAGTGAGTTTATAAATTTGGATTCTATTGCTGGCTGAGTCATTGATCTACTGCTTTTCTAGCACATAGAAGGTTGATCTTAACAACCTTATCAAAGTCCTGGTCATCTCATCTGGGTGGCAACAGCTCCCTTTATGTTTCTACAGAAACCAGGATACGTTACTTCTTATCACCTAAAATCTCTTCTCAGTGTGGCATGAAACTGCATGCTGGAGCTTGGAATGTTGCTATAGGTATTACTTGAAGACATATCTTCTATGAACTTAGGCAAGTTCTTTTGTTACTTCATGCATTTATCTGTCTGTTTATGAAGAGTGTGAATAATTTCCTCTGTCTATATGTTTGCACATTCTCTATCAAAAGAAGAGACTAATCTCAGCTGAGAGCTCTTTATGCTTTTATAAAATAAAAATGTTACAGCATAATTATTTTAAGTGGAACTAATTGCATAGGTACAGCAATAACAGCTCCAGAACACTTTGTTGTTGTTTTCTAGTGTGATACAAAAGATGAGTGCATTTACTCATTCTGACTTGCTTTCTGCAACTCCTGTTCCTAACCAACAGGAATGTTAATGGAATAATATTTTTTTTTTTTTAATAAAAATAATAATTATCAACAATGGAATTAATGAATACTCACCACAAAGACCTTCTTTAAAAAGATATAGAAGCCCTTTCCAACGTAACAATTATTACATGATTTGTCCATATCAAAAAATGAACATGGAGTACTGAACTCTGTTCATAATGGTTACTAAGTTCTTTGTAGCACTACAAGTGAACATGACTATTTTTACCCTTCCTTCGCTATATGCTTGACCTGTGTGCCCACCAGGTCAGTGTGCACACCATTATGTAATAAATTGCCTGACTTATGTTTAACGTGCCTATGTGATCACATCATATATGCGTCGGATTGAACTGACTAAAATTGTCTTGAACAAATAAATAGGTTCTAATTACGACAGCAGTGCTACATCTGACATTTTCAGGGTGAAATATGTGTATAGTCATGGGGAATTCTGCATTTATCAAGTAAAACTGGTAGTATCACACAGATATAATATCTTACTACAAGCCAAATCCTTGTCTTTTTGAAGGCAAAGACAAAATATTTGTCATAATCAAAGAACACAATTTTAAAATCACAATTTTAAAATATATTCCATGTAAACAAATTCAGTTAAGAGAAGAAAACAAAGCTTTAAACTTTTGACATTTTTTTACTTAAGTTGTCAAAAATGCTTATTTCTATTTTTATGTACCTGAAATACTTTTCTGACATTTTAATTGATTTTTATGTTCTTTAACAAATAGAAAATACACCTTTTTAAACTTAACTCAAAGAAGCTTGTTAAGAAAACATAGAGACTAATTTCATTGAAATTGCAGTCACCCTGTCTCATTATAAAGTTCAAAGCACTTAAAATAATTTTAATGAAGGAGATTGGTAGTCATATTGAAAATGTCAGCATGAACATTTGTATTTGTTAATAAAAATAAAGAATATAATTTAAATGTAATTTTACATTGCCAGCAAGATCTTTATTTTGAAAGGTTGAAAAATATTTTTGTTATAATTATTGAGTTCCTTCATCTGAGACCAACAACTTATTGTGTTAACTATTATAAAAAAACATAATCAGAGCTTACTATTTATTTTTATGAAACAAAACTCAATAAGAGGAAAGCAGGCAAATTGTATACCTCAAAACCTTTTGTATAGTTTGGGAGAGTCAGAAACACAGTACATGTCAGAACATAGCCTGGTAAAAATATTAGATTAGATTAGATTAGATTAGATTAGATTAGATTAGATTGAATTTTATAATTCCTTGAATTTTTTTTTTTTCCTCAGCATGTGAAAACCTTTTTTATTATTTTATGCAGTTCTCATTATTTAACACTTACTTATCTACAAACAGGTCGTTTTTACTTACAATGCTCTTTGCTTTCATGAATTTTGCTTTGCATATTACAAAATAACAGGGTATATTTTTTATAGAAATAGATGTCTAAGCTGTCTTAGAAAACATGGTTCTAATGGTTTACAACTGGTGAAAGTTATTTTCAAAAATTAAATGAAGTGCTAGTGTAGTAATGGATAAACATTTTAAAAATCCTTGAATTTTGAAAAATTGTATTTTATTGCACACACACAAACACACAAGATGAATTATAATAATGACAGAATAAATACATCTCATTTTGTACATTCTGGGGGTCACCTGAATTACAGTACCATGAAAATAGAAGTATATTAGAGATGGATCCTAATATAGGAAAAAATTTCAAACGCATATCCAAACCAAACATAACTTTACTTCTAGTTTTCTTTTTCACATCTCTCAAACTTATTTCATACTCCTTTATGCATCATCAGTTCTTCATGTCTAAGATTGCTCTCCTAATTTCACAAATATCTGTTGAAAAGTAAGGATAGTTAGTGTCTCATTTCCTAAACCTATCAATTTATGGGTATAAATTTTGAAAAAAAAAAAAATTAAAAATCAGTGACCAGTAATAGCTAAAAATTAGAATGAAAAATGATACTAGCTATGGAATTTCATTGCTACTGTTGAAAGAATTTGGGGTCCTCTCATACCTAAAACTGAGAGCAGATGGCCGATTCAATAAAAGGCTTGGCAGATCCCCTGCTTATGTTCTTTCCCCACTGAAAGGAAGAAATACACTTGCAAAATGCCTTTAGCTTTTGGAAATTCTTTCAGAAACTCAGAAATTTAGTTTTTATCATTATACGGCCAATAGCTTCTAGCACAACAGAGTCAAGGCAAATGAGTGTTCAGCTGCTATTACAATATTAAAATTAAATAATGAAGATGATATTTTATTTTATTTAGATTTTTTTTTAAGCAGGAAATTATTTTTATTTGCTCACTCCCTAACTCAAATATGCTTAAGATTTAAATTTATTGACTTTGACATTAAGCCTGTGAATCAAAGGGTACCAAAAGGAGATTATTTAGAGCAGGGTCATCTTTTGCTCTGGGCTCAGCACCTGCAAATACGTAGTTTTGAACATATGTAAAGAACTCTGTATGGCATGTGCACTGGTCATAGCTTTCCTACTGATATCATATAAAGTCCTCCATACATTTGTAGGGCAACTTTAAGCATAGAAGTTCCAGCACGTACAGCAGCCCTTTTCAGCAATGAAGAATCCTTCAAAACATATTCCTTCCCTTAACAGTGTGTTCCAAGGGCAGTTTTTGTATCCTGGTCTAGATCATTACACAGATGTAGAGACAAAGAAATACCGCTCATCATTTACAGGTATCTGAAATGCTAAATAAATATGAATGGATCAAGTCACATTGCAGAACCTGGTCAGAGAATCAATTACATATTTGAGCTGCAAAACATCTAAATATGCCTTCCTGAGTTTTTACCCTGCTGTACATTCCAGAATTGCCAATTTACTTGCTTTTTATGATCTCAAAGAGAGACTGGGCTCACGCAGAGAAAGCAATTCTGATAAATACACATTTCTCAAACTGCACTGCCTTATAAGCCATCAAAGCAATTTGAAAATCAATTTGATGTTTGACAGGGAGCCAGTGTATTCCCTTCAGGATACAACTGACACGCTGAGGCCACTTAGTGAGAGTCAAAAATTCTGACGATACCATTTCTCCAAAGTTGGAGTATATCTGCAGTGTTTTCTCAGAAAGATCATAGAATCAAATATGATAAGAGTCTAACTTAGAGGTCAAAGTTCAAAACATTGGTAGCTTTAATATGTACCTTCAGTTGGCACAGCTGGTTTCTGACTAGATGATAGCACTGCTTTCTCTTTTTTTTGTCCTTACAGATGTGATAGGACTATCAAGGGATGTAGTGAAGCTCTCACAAGTTCCCAGTCATTCTTTATTAAATAGTAAGCATTAGCAAACTAGAGAAAAAACTCCTTATTCTGTTGGGATCATTCACTGTATAGATACTTATAAATTATTTCTGCAGAGATGACTCAAAAGACTAATTCTTGAGAGCAAGGATGTTTTTCTCTTTTTTTTCCATAAAAAATGATCAGATTATGGTATTCATCAAATATTTCCTGTTGAAAATATTGTTTTGTTTTTCTGGACTATTTTACATAGTTATTTTGAATTACATCTCTGTTTTTTTGCTAGATCTCCCGCAACTCAATATTTCCATAGTTATATTAAAGTCAGTGATATTACTTTGAGTTACTTAAAATGAGGTATAGACCCATTGTCTGTGCTTTTAGTTGAAAAGTTGCAGCAAGCATTTTAGTTTCAAAAGGTAAAGGGTGGCAATATTCTCATGGGTGACAAATATATCCATTTGGAGTCATAGATTTTTACCACAGGCAAGAAAGATGAAATTTGTAGTATTCTTTTCAAAGTTATAGACAAGATAATGGTTGTAAATGGTCTAAAATCAGAACAACTATATATTACTTCCCAAAAGACTTATCAATCAAAGATTGCTCAGGTCACCGCCAGATAAAATTTCCCAAAATTTACAAATTAAAATTGTAGTTCAATAGACATTCTCTAAGGTTGATCAAAATATCTTTTTGAGAAAACTTTTTAATCACAAATGAACAAATTACAAACTTATAATTAGAAATTAACAAATTAACAAAAAAAAAAATAATGGAAAAGCTTAGAAAAGCTGTAAACTTGTCCTTATTGAAAGTGAACTTAACTGTGGATGACATTGGCTGTCTTAACAATATAAATTTATCATAGTCATCCATAGATCATGGATAAAAAATTTAATGGATGCACTGAGACATGGAAGAGGTACGGCATTTGTCCAATGTCATGTGGGAGGTCTGCTGCTAGGAGTAAAACTGCTTCATGGTCCTATCCTTAATACTATTTACTTTTTCACTAAGTCATTCTCCTGCCACAAAAGGGACTGCTGTCCTGTTAAAAAACATAAAAACAAGTAAGGATCATTTTGGCACCAGCTGACAATGAGGGCGAGCAAAGGATAGTGTGTCAGTTACTACTCTGAATTTCCTTTAAGCTAGACATGCAGCATAATGCCATTTGAACTTCTGTTGATTTACTGATATATATTTCCTCCTATTCATTTCCCATAGTCTGCCATGTCATTTGGGTAATTTATTTCTTGAGAGATGTAGCTGTTATTACACTTGGGGCCATCTAGCTGTATTTTTCTTTATCTTTAATGCTTCTGCACTTAGTTATGCTTACAGAACTCCTAGGAAAAAACGGTGTCCTTTGTCATAAGGCATAAATCTTCTTCACAAAGCCTTCTTAAAACTCTGAGTACATTCTTAGGGAAAGGAACTACATCACTAGTTTAGTTGTACACCAGCTAACATAATTAACATTATAAGGCTGTGGCAAATGTGATTACTAATACCATTGCAATAGTGCCTGAAATTTTGCTGTGTGATACAGACGTAGAAAAAGATTTGTAAGGAGCAAACTGAGTGTGAGCAAATGTGTGGGTGAGTTACCTCACCTGTGGTGCCATTCTTCATTCTGTCAAAAAGAAAGGAGAATGAAAAAAGACAAAGCTTTGCTATAAAAATACAGTATAAAGCAAAGTGATCTACATAATGATAAGATTTCCTATTAAGTACAGAGATGAGTTTGCTTTTAACAAGTGAGAGTTAATTTTTATTTCCCCCGTTTCTCAGACTGCATGCAGCTGCTTCCTCTTGCCTCTTCAAAATCTAGTGTCATTCAGTCAGGTGAAGTTTAGGCTTGCAAATCAAATTATTGCTTTAGTAAGTTCTACTGAACTAGCTGCTTTCACCTTTTGGTGAATTTCACCATTTGTCCTAATGCATTTTCAATGCTCGTGTTAATTTAGGTGAGAAGTAACTCATTCTGCTAGTGCAAATCAATGCAATTTCTTTTGTGTAACTTTACATACAGGCAGCCCAGTAATCAGTGGCAAATGAACAGACTTTAATATTAAAAAAAAATTGGCTAATATTATGACAGCTTATAAATTCACACAAGGTAGGGGTGAACAAGAAGGCAAAGTATTGGCAAATCATTTAAGTGGAGAGTCATCTAAAAAGGAACAAATTTGTGTTCACAGATGAAGTATAGAACTAAAATATGTAAGGCAGTTTGTATGGCTCAGAAATTAGTTTTTATAATCAGTGTTCTAATGCAAATCAATAACCTGGTTCTTACCCATTTACTTCTGTGAAAAAAAAAATGTATTGAATATATGTATTCCATCAGAGAAAGTATATGTGATTTGAAGCATCCTCAATATAAAAAAAAAAAAAAAAAAAAAAGTAAAATCCTGAGATATCTGTATGTAGAGAATTAAAGCACAAGTAGGTCCCACAAAGACAAATCTATGCAGTGGGATTTTTCATTTGCTGTTTTAAGTGTTAAAGAACAAGACTTCCTAACAGATCTTTACATAAGTAACAGCACATGCTGTGCATAAATAAGGTTGAGGTCAGTAGGTCAAATTCCAATAAGAATTACAAGCTTAATCCTGTCATGGGAGAGCAGAAAAGAATATCAGTTGCACTAAATACTCCTTTCCCCATAAGGCAATCAGTAGTTCTCCAGGTAATAAACCTGCATTATTAACCAGAAAATTCAAAGAAAAATCCCTGAGCAACTACAGAAATGACAGCTACTAATAGCAATAATTTTAATGCTGAAATGCTGGGATGCTTACCTTTACTCCCAAATTCACGGTACTTGTCAATTTCTTTGTTCACTTTTGAGCTATTGGTATTCAGTATGAAATTAAAGCTGAAATATATGTAGTTAATGAGGAGATATTATTCAACAAGCACCAGAGCAATCTTGTTTAGTACATTTTTAACATATTGCAAAAAAATTCAAGATTTAAAGGAAGAGCCATGAGCATGATTTCTTATTATCAGTTACTGTCAATAAGACCCTATATGACTACTAGTCATCTCTGCAATTATCAATATAGTAGACCCAAACTGAGGGTCAAAACCTGACATGTTGCAAGTGAAGAATTACAATGGGAATTAATTGCAAGTTTAAACACACAAGGGTATGTTGCATTTAATGATGAAATCTTGACATAAGGCATCACATTCTTCTATCACCAAACAAATGTCACAATCTATTGAGAGAAAACTAAATGGCTGTTACGGCATGTAAGGAGGAAAGATATGATGGGAAGAGATACAATTTCTTCCTGTTCTCTCCACATTATGTACTTTTTACACTTCAATTAAGATTAGGATAACAAAATGTTGTAGCACTCTTTAAGAAAGGAGCCTTTTTATTCTGTGCCACACTGGCTAGCTAGTTGCACAGCAGAAAGGATGGGATAAATCAAAGACCTCTTCGAGTGTCTACCTATTTTTAGGGATGTATGTATATGAGCAAACTTTATTATTATCTTTGTGATGGTATTAACAATGCCAAGAAAAAACATAGACTGAGATTTAAAATCATTACTTCTAAGACGTCCAAGAAAGGAATACAAGGTCTACCAAGCTGAATCTTTTAGGGATAACCTATATTGAAAAGAAAAAAACAAAAACCCGCAAACCAAAAAAGTCCTCAGAATGGACAAGATATAGCAATGAGGAAACTTCTTTGTATCTACCAGTGGTGTTTGCTGATAATATTTGCTTGAGACTGCCCTCCCAACATGGGCAAAACCTACCAGCTGTTTCCAAAGAGAATAAGTTGTTGGATAAGTACCGTAGTAGAGGGTTCAGGATGAGAACTGAATTTCTTCCTTTTAATAACATATCTTCCATTTAAAATAATAATAATAAAAAAACACAAAGTGTGAAAACACATATAAAAAATATTCATCCAGCTTGATCTTAGGTAGGTTCAGTTATTTGGTTTCATTGATTCATCCTGGCCTAATTATTTTTAATATAGTGACAGTGAACAACATTTTCTGTGAAACAGCTGCTGCTGGAGTCCTTGCTAGCTAGCAAATTCAGCAGAAAGAGTGTGTGCCAGAACTGCACTGAGAATCTGTGTATGCCACAGCATGTCCATCTGCTATATACAACACATGCCAGTCTCTTCAGTATGCACTGGGAAGACAAGCATGGAATGTAGGGAAGCAATGGAATTAAATGTGGAATATAAATAAGATGTATCTTATATGATTACTACATTCTTTTTTTTTTTTTTTTTTTTTCTTTTTTTATACATCCTTTCATATTATTTCTTGTTAAGGTCAACAGCCACATGACATTTTTGGAGCACAAGATATAAACAACTTTGCACTAAGGTGAGTTATTATGCATACTAGTATTAACCTTTCTAATTTCCTAAAATAAGCAATATTAGAGCTGCCAACTTCTGCTATGTACTCCTGCTTCTTGGTCATGATTTCTGGCATACATTTCAACAACAGAAATCTGGTCTTTGAAATTCTGATATTTCATGGAAAATAGGACAAACTAAATCAGCCATTAAAAATGTGTCTCTGTAAAATTCATATATTGATGAATCTCTTTGCATCTGCATGGGCCCACTGGGGATAGCTATCAGTATATATAGCACCCAAATCTGTGTGTAGGTCAATGAAGAGATGGTGGACCTGTCTAGAAAAGAACAGTCTTACCATCCAACCAAGCACCCAACAATAGGCTATTTGATGTCCAGATAAAGCCTGCACTGGTAACGCTTGAGCAACTACACAGCTGTGCAGTTGAGCTTTAGATGAGAATATTTGCTTTGTCCATCTGGGAAGTTCTTTAATTAGGACACACATCCTAGACATACTCAGGTTGGAAATTACACCTCTCAGAAGGTGTTTAGAAAATTCATAATGATAAATCCCAGGAAAGAGAAGGAATCACTTTGGAACTCTGACAGAAAAGCAATATATAGCTTAGTCATACCACTTAGGTACAACCTTGTGTTGTGAAACTACAGTAATGTCAGAAGCAGCACGGGAGGGTATTCAAGAGGTAACCAGCTCACTCTCACATGACAAGTGAGCTCCCATCTTCACTGGAGGTGAATAAAGATACCAAGAGAAGGCAAAGAGCTCTTGCCTTCCCTGTCCCTTTTTGTTCATTTCAGTGTTTCACCTTGGGAGGTTAGAGAAAGTGGTACCTGTATTCTAGATATATTTCAGTATGTTTCTCTGAGGGGCTACATTAATTTGTCATTTGTCTTACAGTAGGAAACAACCTTGATACAGTCTGGTAGCACAGCTGGTTTCAGGGATTTCCATCACTTCATTATGCAAATTCTTGTGCAAGAAATGAAATGCAAATCAGTTTGGTCAGTGGTTTTCACTCCAGTGTCTGTGTTTTATGCTGACAACAGCCAGTTGTGAGCAGAGCTGTATCTTTTCCAAAGGCATAATGCACCTAAAATTGAGGCCCATATTCTGTCTTTATTTAGTTCTCATATGAGAACAGTTCCGACTGATTGAATTCAGTGAGAGATTTCAGTCTGGAGGGCCTGAGTTAAAACTGATAGTTTTCTGGGCTAGCTTTTCCCTTTGTGTTCTCTTAGGCAGGCCAAGCATCTTTTTGTGTAATTGTAGACCACTTGTTTTAGAATGTAAGTTTCATTTTCTCATAACGTGCTCATAATAACATCATCTGCACAGTTTAATAATAATTGTTTGCATATTTACACATACAAATATATGTGTAAATTAAAAAATATTTTAAACTAAATTTTCTGTGTTTCTAAGTAAAAATTCAATAACAGCAATATAAGCTAAAATGCTTGTTTAGATTAATTTATTAAGCAGAAGTCATAGAAAGATTCCTTAAAGAAATGCTGATTGGCAATGTTTTCAGTTCATACCTGATTAAATTGCTATCCTTTGCACAGAAAAATTCATTGCAGTGTAAATATTATTTTGCTATCTTTGAGGCAGACATTTGTTCATAGTGTTTTCACACTTTCTGCAAATAACAAACTCCCACTATAGTGGAATGTTCATTCTATTATCTCAGCATATATACTAAAAGAAGAGAGTCCCATGTTTTGATAGCTACTGTTGCAATCATCCTCCCTCTTTCATAATTCTCTTTCTTACCTGAGCACAAGATGTAGAGATATCAGTATTGTTATAAAGTGTCATAGACAAATTTTTGTCTCTCATTGACTTGATCATGGGAAGAAAGGTATATTCCTGTTTGGATCCTGTCATATACAGGTTACAAGTAACTTTCCCAGCAGACTCAAACTTCATTTATGGAATAAACAGTATAGTTCGATCAGCTTGATTTCTGCAGTCTAATAGAAAGACAGGAAGGAGGACCCAGGGAACTACAGGTTGGTCAGCTTCACCTCAATTCTTGTGAAGGTGAGGGAACAATTAATCCTGGAAACCATTTCCAGGCACATGAAGGACAAGAAGGTGCTTGGGAGTAGTCATCAAGGATTCTCAAAGGGGAAATCATGCTTGACCTGACTGATAATCTTCTACAGTGAAATGACTGGCTTGGAAGATGAAGGGACAGCAGTGGATATTGCATACCAAGACTTCAAGAAGGCTTTTGACTGTCTCCTGTAAGATCCTCATAGAGAAGCTGATGAAGTATGGGCTAGATGAGCAGACAGCGAGGTGGATTGAAAAGTGAATAAACATCTGAGCACAGGGGGCGATGATCAGTGGCATAAAGTCTCATTGGAGGCCGATAACTAGCGGTGTATCCCAGGGGTCAATACGAGGTCCAGTCCTGTTCAACATCTTCATTGATGATCTGGATGATGGGGCAGAGTGTTTCCTCAGCAAATTTGAGAATGACACAAAGCTGGGAGGAGTGGCTGATATGCCAAAGGGTTTACTGCCATCCAGAGGATGGAGAAAACAGCTGACAGAAACCTCATGAATTTCAACAAGAAGTTGAAAAGTGCAAAGTTCTGCACCTGGGGAGGAACAACCCATGCACCAAATATGCTGGGGGCTGACCAGCTGGAAAGAAGATTTGCAGAAAAGGACCTGGGAGTCCTGGTGGACATCAAGTTGAACATGAGGCAGCAATGTGCCCTGGAGGCAAAAAAAGCCTAACAGTAAGCTGGACTATATGAGGCAAAGTATTGCTAACAGGTGGAGGGAGGTGATCCTTCCCCTCCACTCAGCTCTGGTGAGGCCACACCTGGACTGCTGTGTCCAGATCTGGACTCCTCACTACAAGAGTCCAGCGAAGGGCCACAAAGAAGATGAAGGGACTTTCCTCATGGAAATGCTGAGAGAGCTTAGACTGTTTAGTTTGGGGAGAAGGCGGCTCAAGGAGATCTTATGAATGTATACAAATGCCTGAAGGGAGGGTGTAAGGAAGACAGAGCCAGGCTCTTTTCAGTGGTGCCCAGTGACAGGACCAGAGGTAATGGGCACAACCTGACACACAGGAGATTCCCTCTGAATATCAGGAAATACTTTTTCTCTGTGAGGGTGAATGAGCACTGGCACAGGTTGCCCACGGAGGTTGTGGTGTCCCACATTGGAGATATTCAAAAGCTCTCTGGACATGGTCCAGGGCAACCTACTCTAGGTGTTCCTGCTTGAACAGAAAGGTTGGACCAGGTAACCTCCAGATTTCCCTTCAAACCTCAACCCTTCTCTAATTCTGTAATACTGAGTTTGCATTGAAAACTGCTTAACATTGCCTTCTGGAACAAAACTTCTGGAATTTTTTTAGAAATCTCTTTTCTTTCCTTGAGATTAGTTAACTGCTTTATGACATATCTCTGAGCTGGAAAAGAATTCAAGACAATGGCTTCTGAGCAAATACATCGACCATTTCACTTTGCTGCAGAATTACTGAGCCCAGAAATTTCAGAACATCTTTCAAATTGGTTTGGTGGTTAGTCAGACCTCATATGCAATACCATGTCCATGTCAAAGCAGGAGAGTTAACATACTCCACACATTCAAGGCTATTCCAGCTCACAGCTATGTCATGTCACTCAATGCATACAGTTGGGAAAGGGGAAGAGGCAGTTAGACTACGTGTGATTATTTCTAACAGTCCTTTAAATCTTTGAAAAGTTTGTTTAAGTCTGCCTTATACACATCAGCAATTCTATTTTGAGCTGAAAGGACCCCTGAAATCAGTCAATGATCAGTTTTTCTTTACTACTTCACCGTATCTTTTTTTCTCTTCATTTTCTCCAGCCATACTAACATGTAGCTTTGTCCTCATGGCATCGACCCTCAGACTCTCTTCTGCTCTTCCTCCCAGCCCAGAGCTCTCGTGTGTTCACTTCCCAGCCTCCGGAACTACCCCCATTCCTGCTCTTCTTGAAACTCCAGAAAAGATCCTCTGCCGCTGCTGTTAACATGACACTTCCTTCTGGCATATAATACTCATCCTAATTTTGTGCAATCTTTTTCTTTCACTGGAAACAGAAAGCCTGAATATATAATATAGGAGGCTTTACTTAAATAAACAGTTTCATTAAACTTTCTTTTGCTATTTACAGTATCTGTTGCATACTTTTTTTGCAACTCACAGTTCAACCACTGATGAAGAGGCAGGCTGAATAGGCATAAAGAACTATGATTCTGAAAGAATTCAATCTGAAAAGTCTTGCTTAATTGAGAAAAATGATTTTTAATTTTCAAAATATGATTTTTCTGAATGTTTTCTAACTTGCAAATCAAATGTAGTGAACAGTTATAATGGCCACAGTGGAGTATAATTAGTATCTGCTTTTTTAATTTGATATTTTTAATACTGTATGTCACTAGTTCTTGGCACGTCTAATTAAAATATGGGGTCCTGTTATGCTAACTGTCATACTTGTAAGGCAAATTATGCAGCTATATATGTCAGATAGGAATCGTAAACAAATATTTTTAGAGTTACACGTACATTTTTGAGTCCATAACATTCTCACACACCCACTCTTTATTTTAATATTTTCTTTTTTTTCTTTAGATTTCCCATTTGGTCTTTTGCATGTCTCAAATGTACTGAGTTATGTTTTCTTGCTAGAAAAGGTCAGCATCTGAAAATAAGGACCTAGAGTGATTTGAACATTAAGTACATGATTTCTAAGAACCTTGGCATACATTTATCTTCAACTGTTTGACATACATTATGAAACTACTTGACTGTGACCTTTTTCGTGTAACTTAAAGGCTAAAATGTACTTGTTTCCCAGTTCTCTTTCCCAATTGGCAAACTCTAGTGAGAGCAGAAGATAGCACAAAATGAATCCATTCTCACAAGGCATTAACAAGGAATGAGGACTAGAACAAAGGTAATAATTTCTTGCAACAGTCTTTCTCTTGTGATCACAGATGCTTTTAGGAGACACTAAAGAAAGCATTTTCCAAAGCTCAGTGATTGCACTGATGTGCAAGTTCACGTAGGCACAAGAGAAAAGCCTTGCAATGAAGGACAGAAATTCTGAAATTGTAAGCGCTTTCTGACAGGATGACCCTCACAATCTGACAACTATTTCAGTAGACAAAGACAACAGCTACGAGCAGTGGAAATCATCGGAAGCCAAGAGGAATTGTACCCTGCCTGGGCAATGTGACAATCTGACCTTCTGACTCATTGATCCCAACAAACCTGGATGCTCAGAGCAGGGATGAAAACCATCAATAGCCAGCATAAGCTGTAGCAGGCCAAAACAGCATGACAATCTGACCTTCTGGTTTGGGAATCCCCTCAAGGCCTGCCCAGGAGGCCCGGCCATTATGAGCAAAAGGAATGCTCACATTTAGTCAGCATTTAGGAAAGGCAGACAGGAAACAAGGACACAGAATTGCTACCTTTGAGCACTGACACTTACACTTAGAGAGACAAGCCCTGCTTTCTGTAATCACAGATCTTTAAATTGCTTTTTTTCTACTGCAGAATTTAGTTCTGTCATTGGTGAACTGTTTAGCGTCTTGCCTGCTGCAATTCTAGAAACCGTTTGAAACAAGTCACAGAGGAATTAACTTCAGATCAATTCATTCAGTTCTGAATATAAATAATGTATACATAATGTTATATATAAACTGTAACGCTCCACTTTATAATATAATACATATCATATATAAAGTTTCACTTCAAATTCTTGTTGAAAAAGCAACGCTGTTATAAACATACTTTTATTTTGCATTAATTAAGAAAAGGAATAAAATTCTGCCATTCTGCTTATGAACAGTTTTGAATCCTGTGTGGTTCCCTGTTTATGAAAATCTTAGAAGAAATGGGCACACTAAACATGCCACTTCTACTGTTAAGATTATAGCCAAAAGGCAGAATCACAGACACTGGATTTTGATATTCTTTTTCTCAGTCACAGGTTATGGTAACTTGTTTTAGTTCTGGCCACACACCTTGTCTCAGCGTGCTGCAGCAACTAAGAAATGAGAAGACGGAGCCTGGGATATACCTTTTTGAGGGTCTGCACATATACAGAATTGTCTATTATGATTGATTGAGGTCTGCTTCAAAGCTGCAAAATTTTTGTAAACAGCCAAGTATTTTGCTAGACAGTTCACAAAAAGTTTAAGAATCGCTTTTAAAACAGCATGTGGGAAGATTACAAAGGTGGCTGGTTTTACCTACAAAAGTGTGAAGGGCCTATAAAGTCCTAGAAGACCATGCCCTAAAAATGAATTTCCTTAATGTGAATGAGATTTCCTACCTTCTGAAAACCCAAGCTGTTAGGACCTGTTGGGAAAATATTATATTCTTGTAAAGCTGTTAGAAATACTCAAACAAAGTTTGAACCCAGCCCTTGGTAATCAATACAAGAAAGTTGGAAGAGCATTAAAAAATTGTCAGAAAAATGTTAAGTAAAATATAAGGTTTTAAACTGAAAGATTTAATTTAAGGATTTTTTGACTTTTCAATCATAATCTGAAGAAGGCAAAAAGCCCTGTGGCTGAAAATGAAAAGTTAGTTATTCATTAGAGCCACTATTTATCAGCCTGTTATTAATATACTATGTATTTGTGAAACAGTTTTGTATCACTATTTGTAAATGTTTGATACCAACGTATATAACAATTGCATTATGGTTTTGTTGATATTTGATAATGATTTATGAACTGAACTGCACAATCATCATAGATTCAGCTCTTCTCAGGATACATTACAATTTCAGAAAATCTTTAATTTTGGAGTAAAATGGACACAGAAGTATTACTAGACAGTCAGGAGAACCAAATTACTGTTTAAAGATGTTACAGATAAAGTGAGATATCCTATGGGGAAATAGGAGAATTAATATTACTTTTACAGAATTTTTCTCCATTCTGGCAAAAGTGACATATGATAGAGGGTGTTTCTTGCAAAGAGAGTAGGTTTCAACCTATTTGTGTTCTGCAAGATCTTAGTGCACATGGTCAGCTTGGATCCTAAAAATCCAAAACTGTGCTTTTGTGAAGTTTTGTGGTTATCTATCTTCTGTATTATCCTTTTCTGGATAATGTATGTGGTAGATTTGGATAACAAGACAGTAGAACCTTCATCTAATTTGCAGTACAACAAATTCAGCGTGCTCTCTCTAGAAGTCAGCAAAGCCAGTCCTCACTCAAGGCTGCACTCTGGATGACACAATTACTGATAACAGTCCTGGGAGCGATCAGGTAGAACAACAAAGAACTGTAAGGGTGCCAGGAAAGGTTGGATGTGATATTATTCAGGCATGGTACATTACCATGCATGGTGCATTAAAAACAGATTGCATAATAGTAGCTCCAGTAGATAGTTTTCTTTTGCTAGATGTCAAAATATACTGCCTGATTACAGAAGTTTATTTTGAAAAGGTATAAGAATCAGCTGAATAACTTGAAAGACCATGTTCACTGATACCCAAGCCCAATGACATAATGTAAATAGAAGATCTGTCTATACCATGCATCCTGTATCAAGTAGTGAGTCCACTGTAACTGGATACTTGAGGTTTTATGTCCCAAAAGACCTTTATTGTGGAGGGTAGATATGAAATCATGCTCAAAAACCATCTTGCAGAAATAAATACTAAGCAGCAGAATATAATTCCAGAGAAAAGAAACTGATGAGATCTGCACAGCCATTTTCAGATTTCCTCTTTTACTTGGAATGGTCTCATGATCAAGAACTAACTTTATCCTTTGAAAGAGTATAAGACATTTAGCCATCGTATGGATTAGACAATGCAGCTAGATAGAGATAAAGATAAATAGAGAGATGTGTAGCTGTAGTTAAAGTCTTTGTTTTTCTCAGTCTCACTTCAGGATGTGTATTGTCATTTCACCCCAGTGCTAGGCTGAGTCAAAAAAAAAAAAAAAAGCACAAAACATAAAAAACAATAACAACACTAAACAGGAAAGAAGCAATCCATGTGCAGTGTGGAAGCAGAAATAGATTAATGCAGTGAGAAGTTTCAAGGAGACACAGGATACTCAGTCTTTATTAAAAAGGTTACAATGTAGGTTAAAATGTCCTGGGCAGATGCAGAATCTCTATAAAGAGAGGTAGGGAGCTATTTTAATTTTGTAGGCACACAGTCATTTCATGTTATCATCTGGCATGTGGTACACAAAATATGAAAGACTATTTATTGCCTAAGAAATACAAACGTGTTTTGTTGGTTCTAATTCCTTGTTAAAATGAGTATTTTGTCACAAATGTGCTGTAGCTTTAAATATTCTCTACTTAGTCATATTTTAAGTCAAAAGTTAATGCTTATCTGAGAAAAAAAAAACACCAAAACCCCCACAAAAACCCCTCAAACCCCAGAATTTCTTAAAAAGGAAATAGCACATCATTAATTTCGCTCATATGATCCAAATAGAAAATGAAAATGTAATTTTTAAAGGACTGAATAGTTTTAAAACTATGACAATGCTGTATGATTTTATTTTGAGGGTCAGATTTATTGCCATAAGAACAAAAGGTGTTTGAGACAGTCTAGTTCCAAAGGAATAAATCTGCAATCCAGAGAGTGCTGCAAAGAATAAAAGCTTCTGCATTGATTTACTAAACTATTTATATCCCTTTTTTCTTCAGGTCTTTTTTTTTTTTTTTTTTTTTTTAACCACAATGAATTAAAAATATAAATGAGAAATTTAGCTGCAATGTGGGAATCAATGGGATGTTCAAGAGGCATCTGCAGAATTTGTTTCCTTGACCTCAGTGTTGCCTTTGGTAATCCATTTGAATAGGGTTCCTGTGTAATGGCAGGAGACAACTGGAAAGTGCTAAAAGAAATGCCACAATTTATTATATATATGAATTAAATAGACAATGCTTAATTTTATAGATCTTCTTTCAGAATGGTTTTCTGTTTGATTGAAAAACTACAACTCTGCTTTTCACTAAGTGAAATTACTGTAGAAGACTATGACAAGACAAGCCTAATTTATTTTCTTTTCTCTTCTCTTCCCCGCACCCTCCCGTCTGTTTTCCCTGTTTAATTTTAAATGCATTGACTATTCCCTTTTAGGCTCAGTGAAGGCAGACTAACAACTGCTAACAGAATTCCATAAACAATAAATTAGCTTTAGATTAAGCTTGCTTCCATTATTTTTTTAAGGCTGTGATAAGAACTGCATGGAGCTCAGAGTGCTAAAATTAAATAAAAGCTATCTTTCATGCTTAGTGCACAAAGAGAACTGAAATGCACTTTTCAAATGGTTTCAGGAGAATACTGCTTGAAAATCAGACACTTTCTTTAAAGGCCAGAACCTTATAATGTGGTAAAATGTTCCAGAAGTGGGGTGTCCGGAACTTTATCTGTGGCAAATGCTATATTACCTAATAGACCAATCTGCAATGAGTCTGTCCCTGCTTTTTATCATAGTCATACAAGCAGAGTGTAATTCAGGTTCAAGGGACAGCTAGCCCAGCTGCTTGCTCAGAGCACAGCCACCTACGAGGTCAGACCAGGTTGATCAGAGCTTTATCCAGTCAGGTTTTGAAAACCTCAAAGGACAGAGAGGACACAGCCTCTCTGGGCAGCTGGCTTCACTACCAGACTGTCTTCATGGGAAACCACATTTCTTGTTTCAATTTATGTACATCGCCTCTTGTTACCTTGCCATGAATGTGAAGAGCCTGGCTTTGTCTTCCCAACAATCTACTGCACTGGGCAGGTGCAGTTTGGTGCCCCCAAAGCTGTCTTTTCTCCAGGCTGAGCCAGTTCTCTTTAGCCTCTCCTATATAGGGCAAGTGCTCCAGCTCTGAGTGTCCTGGGCGCCCTCTGCTGAAGTTTCTCCAGTTTGTTAATATCTTATACTGGGGGAGGCTCAAGACCAGACGAAACACTCAAGATGTGGTCTAATGAGTTCTTTCTAGAGGGTAATAACTGCTTCCATGTGATCTGCTGGCTGTGTTCCTTCATGCAGCAATGGATGCTGTTGGCCACCTTTGCTGTGAAGGTACACGTCTGGCTCAGGTTAAGCTTACTGCTCAGCAGGGCACCCAGAACCTTTCCTGCAAGTCTGTTCTTCTCTGCCTGCATTGTTGTAGTAGCTTTTCCATCTCAGGGGCAGGACTTAGCACTTGTTCAGTTTCACAAGATCCCTGTCAGCCCATTCCTCCAGCTTTACTAAGTCATTCTGGATGGTAGCCCTGCCCTTAAGCATATTGACTAGTTCCTCAGCTTGGTGTGATCTGCAGTGTTAATAAGAGTGAGCTCCATTACCTCCTTCAAGTCACTGAGAAAGTCTTTAAACATAACAGTTCCCAGGATAGACCCCTGTGGTATCTAGCTTGTTCATCTCTAGCCTCTGAACCTTACCATCTAAGCTGGTCTTTTACCCATTTAGACCATAACTTAATAAGACATAAGAATATTGTTAGAGACAGTGTCAAAAACTTCCTTAAAGTCAAGGTAAATGACATCCACTGCTCTCCACTCATTCCCTATCCCCAAATCTCAGCATTTCAACATAAAAGGCAAACAGATGGATAACATCCGATTTACCTTTGGCCAGTTGGTACCCTGCCAACTGTTTCCAGTCACTTCTCTTTCAGTTGCCCAGAAATGTGCTATAGGAGTCACTACGATTTTCCCAGGGATGGAGTGAAGCTAACTGGCCTGTAGCTCCTCAGATATCTTTCAGCAGTTTTTGAAGATAGATGCAAAACTTGCCTTTCTCCAGTTCTCAGAGGCCTCCCTTGTTCTCTATGATGTTTCAAAGTTGATCAAGAGTGGCTTTGGAGGGCATTGCCCAGCTCGCTCAGGAGTCCCATGGATTTGGAGGGTCCCATGGACTCATACAGATCAATGTCTCACCAATAACTCCTGACTTGATCCACATCCACAACTGGTTGTTCCTCTCCTCCTTGAACCCTGTCTGAGATCACAGAGGCCTGGGACATATTATTTGTGAAAACTGATGGAAAGAGACATTGTGTATCTCAGCCTTATCTCTGTGTGCAGTCACTAAATCACATGCAGTTCAGTGACAGTCCCACATTTTCCTCGTTCAATCTTTTAATACCATATCATCAGCAGAAACACTTCTTGCTGCCCTTGATGTTGCTGGCAAGTCTCTACTCCAGTTGAGCTTAGGCTTTCCTGACACCAAGATCATATGCCTGAGCAATGTTTGTAAATTCCTTCATTGAAGTGTGTTCCTGCTCCCACCTCCGGTATGCTGTCTTTTTGCCCTGGAGAGCAGTTATGAGTTCCCTGCTTAGCCAAACTGGAGCCCTGATACAGCTGCTCATGGTCTAGTTTTGCACTTAGGGAATGCTGTCCTTGAAGTCCTGCCAGCTTTCCTAGGCTTCTTTGTCCTTCAAAACTACCTGCCATGGCACCCCACCCACCAGTTCCCTGAATAAGACAAAGCCTGCTTTATTGAAGTCCAAGATGGATACGTTATTGCTCTCTTTCTTCATTCTCTTCAGGACCTTGAACTCTTCATGGTCAATAAAGCCAAGGCAACCATTGATTAACACTCCCCCAGCTACTTCTTCCTTATTTGTGAATTGCAGATCCTGCAGTGCCCATCCAGTGCATGCCTCAAAAAGTTACCCCCAACACCCACCAGAAAACCTTTGACTGTGTGGGTGCCTCCTTGTTGTCCTTTGAGGAGCTGGCAGGGAGGTTACAGACCCCCACAAGAACCAAGATGTGTGGTGCAGACTCACAAAAGGATTTTGAAGATATCACAGATTGGGTGGTTTGTAACAAGCTCCCACCACAATGTCAGCTTTACTGGCCTCTCTGCTGACCCTGACCTGCAAGCTTTCACCCAGACTGATGTCCATCACATACAACAGCCCCATACATCCAAGGTGCTCCTGCTCATAGAAGATAACGTCCTCCCTCACGCCCCTTCACAGCCTGTTGTTCCTGAACAGAATATGTACTTTTTCAGCACTCTAGTTGTGCAAGCTGGGTCAACACATCTTAGTTGTTCCAACTTTGGTTTTCTTTTTTACACCACACTGTAGTTCCTCCTGTTTGTTTCCCAGGATGCATGCATTTGTGTACCAACACTTAAGGCAGGTGTTCTCTCACTTTATCATTCCCAAAGTCTCTCTTGTTCCCATCATCCTGCATCCTTTGTGTTCCACTTTGTTCCAATGCTTGCCTCAGTTAACTGTGTTTATTATTGCAACTCCACTTTTCAATAAATAAATTTTTAATAATTATTTTGGTTACTAAAATCGCATTAAGTGAGCTTGGACTGGTTATTTAGGAGCAGCTTGGTTAGCCCAATGAAACAATGTGTCATGACATAAAGAAACACTTCTTAAAGCAACCTATATTCAGTAATATTCCACCTCTTAGCATTAAAATCTCTGACAAATTAGCATTTGCACTATTACAGAATAAAGTACCTGTGAAGCTGCTTCTGGAAAATTTGAATAGCCTCAGAGAGGCAAAAAAAATTTTTTCTGAGATTTCTTGGAACCAGATTCTAAACTGTCTTTACAAAGAGAAGGATTACAATCTCCTGAAAAAATAAAAAAGTGAAAACAATTTTGATAATGGACATTAAACATTAATGAAAATTTTTCATGATTATAAAATAACAGGACTGCAAGCTTAGTGTTATTTTTCCTGAATTTTTGGTTGTAACCTTATGAATTTATTCCTTTATGTCAATCTCTGCCTATTAAACTGAATACATTCAGTATTTCAGAGCACTGAAATAGGTACTCTTCTTCTTTCTCACTCACATTGCTTTAACAGAGTCAACCACAGGTTCTCTGAGGCAGACCTCAATTGAAGCAAGTCTTCAGAGGGGGAAAAAAAAAAGAAAGAAAAAAAAGAATCAGTTTTACTGATAACTGAAAGAAACACTTCTGGCTCTGGTAGAAGCTATCATGCCTATGGAATTTTCAGAAGTTACTCTGACTTTCTTATAGACCTGCTTTCTCCACATCTTTCCTAAACAACAGAATGCCTTGATGAGCTTTCCTGGTGTCTTGTAATTTACTGCTCTTTTTATTTCTCTAACATGATTGCAAAATGGCAACCAGAATGTGACACAATGTGTTTAAAGTGATATCACTCACTTTGTCATTATTTGTGCCTGGGAAAATGTCCTTCAGATTTTATTCAGTAGTTCACTTCTCATCAATACATCTTTTAGCTTCATTAGACCCTATGACAAGGTATTCACATTTTACCCACCATATCCCTAAATTCTTCATTTGCTCAATGTGCTCAACAGAAACTGAGTATTTCCTTTCTTTCCCTTATTTACTTCTGCTTATTTCAGCTTAACTTTCCTGAGACATATGTCTACCATTTCTTACTGTCATGATGAATTTTATGGCTTATTGTTTTATATCAGATAATTGCTCTTTCCTACCTCCTACCTGGCAAATAAAAATGAGCATACATACACACACACCTGCACATACATATGAACACAAACAATGGTTTATTATTCTTCATCTGGAGCATTATAAAAAAACCACCACCAACAACAACAAAACCAGTTAATTGAATAGTCATCAAAAGTCCACCTTTTTCAAAGTCTTACTGTAGTTTTGACATAAAAATAGGTGAAGAAATTATTTCCCTAAGCACAAGTCTTTGAACTTAATGTGGAGTTCTGTAGTGGGTTGACCTTTCCTGGCTGCCAGGTGCCCACCAAGTCACTCTCTCACTCTCCTTCCTCCACAGGACAGTGCGAGAAAATAAGATTAAAAAGCTTGTGGATTGAAGAAAAGACAGGGACATCACTTACCAGTTACCATGATGTGCAAAACAGGCTCAACTTGGGTAGAATTAATTTAATTATTTATCAATTAAAGTAGAAGAGGATGGTGAGAAACAAGACAAAAACTGAAAGGCCTTTTCTCCACCTCCCTCTTTCTCCAAGGTTCACATTCATTCCTTCATCCCCAACTCCCCTATCTGCACACCTGAGTGATGCAGGAAGGTGAGAAATGGGGGAGGTTGGTCAGTCCAAAACAGTTTGTCTCTGCCATTCCTTTCTCCTCACACTTTCTCCCTTCTTCACCATGTGCCCTTTCTATGGACTGCAATCCTTCAGGGTAACTCTGCTTCAGCATGGGTCCTCCACCATCCACAGTTTCTGTCAAGAGAACCTGCTCCAGAGTGGGATCTCCATGAGCTGCAGCTTCCTTAAACACCTGCGCTGGTTTAGTCCTCTCCATGGACTGCAGGGAAATACCTGTCCCCTCCACTACTAAAACTTTACCACCTACACCATATACAAGCTCATTCTGCTAAAGACCTCAATTTGGGAAATGCAAGAATTTGCATAGATAGTGTCTATTAAGTACAATATAAGTATTTTTATTTTTTGTCAAAGTCTGTGTGAAAAAAAAAGACATTTTATATATTTTCCCATTACAACTATCACATGTTACTACTGATAACATGACTTCATCTTATCTCTTAGCTTATTACAAATTCTATTGCCTTTCTCCTCTCTGCCCCTCCCAGTTCATTTCATTTTAAGTGTTTATAGAATCATAGGATGGTTTGGGTTGGAAGGGACCTTTAAAGATCATCTAGTCCAAACCCTTCTGTCATGGGCAGAGACATCTTCCACTAGATCAGGTGGTTCAAAGCCCCATCCAACCTGGCCTTGAACACTTCCAATCATGGGGCATCCACAACCTCTCTGGGCAACCTGTTCCAGTGTCTCACCATATTCATCATAAAAAATTCTGCCTTATGTCCAATCTAAACCTACCCCCTTTCAGTTTAAAATTGTTGTCCTTTTTCCTGTCACTACAGGCACTGGTAAAAAATCTTTCTCCATCTTTCTTATAACCTCCCTTTATAAATTGAAAAGCTGCAATAAGATCTCCCCGGAGCCTTCTCTTCTCTGGACTAACCAACCCCAACTCTCTCAGCCTGTCCTCACAGGAGAGGTGCTCCAGCCCTCTGATCATCTTCATGGCCCTCCTCTGGACTCGCTCCAACAGCTCCATGTCTCTCCTGTACTGGGGCCCCCAGAGCTGGACGCAGTACTCCAGGTGGGGTCTCACAAGAGTGGAGTAGAGGGGCAGGATCACCTCCCTTGACCTGCTGGTCACCCCTCTTTTGATGCAGCCCAGAACACAGTTGACTTTCTGAGCTGCAAGTGGACGTTGCCAGCTCATGTCCAAAGCCAAACTGAAGAACAGTTTATACTCAAAACCAAACAAAACAAGCTTAAAAACAAATGTATATGTAGTTATTAACATTATTTTTATATCACATTAAAATAATTAGCATTATTAAAGCAATTTTAAGTAAAATTATGACAGCTTTTTAGAATTTTTTTCTCATAGTTTTTAGTAAAGTTTTCAATAACTGAAGAAAATATATAAAAAACCCTGTGCATCAGAGTAAAATAAATATTTCAAATCTTTATGATCACGTTTTAATGTGGACAAAAGTACATGAAGACTAGAAGGAAAATGGTTTCTCAAAAGTAGTAACAAATTTTAACTCCCTGCTTCCTCTCCAGTGAAGTGAATATCCCTCCAGGATGCCTGGGAATTTATTTAGCACATTCAAGAAATGGCCCCTTAGAATGGCGGTTGCATGACAAGTGACATGCTGAGAGACATGATTGTTTTGTTCACTGTTGCCATATAAAGCAAAGAATTGGAAAATGGTGAATACTCACTGAAATAGATGAATAAATTAGCACTGAAAGAAATGAATAAATGTGAACTGAACATTTCATTCCATCACATACTAGCATCACAACAGCATTGATCCCTCTGGATTTTTAAATTACATGTGTCACTACAGATCATACCATTTCTGGAAAAGGGCAAATTTATAAAAGGTGAACACATCCATGATAACTGTGAGTTAATCCAACAAAAACACAAATAAAACCTCCAGAAGAGGAATAGAAAATACTTTTTCAATATTCAGAGAGACACTAGGAATAGAGGCAAATCTTATTCGGTCTCATAATACCATGGTATAAACTGATGTTACATCACTGACAACAGTATTTGCCTAGGTGAAGCTTTCTTTTTTTAACAACCCAAGAGTACAGAGGTTGTGCCTTGCTGGAGATCTTTGTGAATACCATTCACATAGTTAAATTACAGTGCCTAATTGTAATTTTTTTTTTCTCCTCCAGGCATTTACAGCAATACTATCTCTTTCACTCAGCTTTCAGGAGGTATGCATAAGAACAGTATTATTAGTTGCATGCCAGATGAAGATATGAGATCTTCATATCTTCATGTCTTATTTCTAACTTTCTCACATGTATATCTTCTTCATAATAAGTTAAGAAAATCCTAATGCAAACTAAAAAGGACATAAATTGCTAAAAATCTCCCTCTGATCTTTCATGGCTTTCTCATGTTTATCTATCTGTCTGTCTATCTATCCATCCATCCATCCATTCAGAACCTGATTCTACAGATATTTTTTTTTTCCACTACAGCAGACTACTCTGAAGAATCTCAATGGAATTAATGATATTATTTCTCTACAATATTTTATTTCAGATTTAAAAGGAAGTTACTAAAAATTTATGTTCTGTGTAAATAAAGGTCATGACTTACAGCCTTAAAAAGCATGGAAAATTTTATGGTTTGAGAGGAAAATATTTTGCACAATTTAAGCATATTTTAGAAACATCAGGGGCAGCAGATTTAGTTGTCTTGTTTTCTTATCATCTTTAAGCTATGAACATGTTAAAAAATACCACAATCAAAAAACAGTGACAATAAAAACATTCAGTAAAGATTTCAGGTTTCTGTTTGTTTGTTTGTTTGTTTGTTTGTTTTGTTTGGGTTTTTTGTTTGTTGTTTGGTTTTAAATAAGTACATGATGCAAGTTACTTGTGTTATTCTCAGTTTAAACCTTTCAAATAATTATCTGCAAGAAATCCCTGCACCATGATAGATATATAGACAGACAGATAGATGGATAGACAGAATTTGTAGCAAAAAAATCCCCTCTGAATTCTTTCTAATGCACAGATATTGTCCATTTGTTTTTCCAGTTATAGTATAGCTACCTTTTCAATTAAATTTCTTTCAAAAGGCTAACTGCAAAAATAACTTATTTTCATGAATAGGATACTCTGACTCTGGATGCCATTTCAGTCTTTAAAAATTATGTTAGTGGAATGTAATGGGTATTTGAGGCTAAAAGATATTTTTTGACACTATTTTTGTTCTGTGGTCTAGTTTTATATTTAAACCAAAAAGAAAATTAATTCCTCTCAAAAATATTTCCTTACTAGTTCTGTTCCTGGAAAAGCTTGCTGTTTTTATAATATCCAAAATTACCATTTCTAATTAAGGGCGGGGGAGGGGGGGGTTGGGGGTGGCAGAAAGCAGCAAGCATAATGTCAAAGAGAATATAATGCTTGGTCTTGTCTCCAATTATTGAACTCTTACATCTGTCATCAATAAAAAAGAACTTAAAGAGAAAACATCCAAACCTCAGTGCTGATTTTATACTGTAAATCCTCTTATGACAACCCCATTATTGCCAAGTCAATTAATCATGGTTAATTTTATTACAAAGATTAACAAATTAATTATAAATGATTAAACAATGACTTTACAATGTTAACTAGTAAGCTTCAAATACCATCGGACATAATTTTAGGAAGTAAATCTGTAATAGATTTCTGGAATTAAAATCCTAACCCTTCTACAAACATTTTAGCTTTCATAATAGAGATGCATTCTTACAGGAGGTGAATAAATTACAGCTGCTAAGAATTAAGTACATGCACCTGAGGAGTTCTTAAGTGCATTTAATTCTGTGGCAACTCTGGACATACATAAAAAAAAGTAAATCCTCCTTTTCTTTGCCACCCGCGCACCACCTCTGCTGCATTTATGTAATGGAGACTAAGATGGATTGATGGCTTTCGCATGGGAGTAGTTCACACATAGAACTCACATTCCCCCTCCTCCCATCCTATCCCATAATTTCAGCTGTGATGACATAATTCTCTTTTAGCCTTCCCTAGCTGTATTTTCACTGGGGGTTTTTGACCGTATTAATTATACTTTATGTCTTTCTTAGAGTTGATGTATTTTTAATCTTTTTCAAGAAGGAAATTCAAAGCTATAAAGAAACTACTATCTCTAATCACTAAAATGTTAATAACTTTTTACCTAAGATTCTCTAAAAAATGTAAGCAAGGTGTTGGGAACTTTTTTCAATGTAAATGTCATTGGAGACATAATATTTTGAACAAATTTATTTCTTCATAAGGTAAGTCATATAGATCATCACAAATCATGCATTGCTTCTCTTTGCCTTGAGTCTGTATTTCAAGATATGATTTTCTGGTAAGTCTCACTAGCAGAGAAAGAGCTAGTAAGTAGACCTGACGTTTTTAAGGGAATCTTAACTATCTGCATTCATACATCAAACTAGCCAGAACAACTCTCTTTTGATGGTTTCATCCAATTTGTCTAGTAATCTGTGGGGTTTGTGATATGTGTGACTGAAGTACTGCTGTTTCACTTGCCTTGTAAATCAAGATGTGGTGGAGAGATCCTGTTTTTCTGGAAAACAAAATGGCTTCACATGAGGCATCGCTCCCTGTTTTACTTACTGATGCTTGAGAAAAGAATGTATCTTCTTGAAAACTAATTCACATTGCTCATAGTACTGCAGATCTTGTAATAAACAAGTTGCCCTTCAGATGCTGAAGGCTTCCTCATTGAAATCTAAAATCACTTCTCTCTCTCCTTCTCAACCAAGACCCAACGTGAATCATAATGCTTCAATTGCTGTGGTTAATATTCCTCTGATTAGATAAGTGGTGTGACACACTTGTACAATCCCCCAACATAAGAATAACATTTTTCTGTGTTTGTGTGACACAGTATTGTGTGTGTGTGTGTTAATATAGGTATAAACCAATTATTTTCTACAAGTGGGAAATAATTAGCTGTTTCCTTGTGACCCTTCTTATTTGGAAACTCTTCCATATTATTAAGACAAAAAGACAAAACACAAAGACAGATCAAAACCCAAACGAGTCCACCCCTTCCCCCAAATTTATTTTAAAGCCCTTTCATAATTGTTATCTGGCAGCTTCTGCTGAAAAATGAGTGAATAGTCTTTGTCTTTACCCTATTTTTCTATAAAAACTAGATACCTGTGCAATTATCTGAAGACTTAACCACCTGGAGGCACCTTTAAATTTGTGACTGTATTTATTCCCATGCAAAACTTCACTTGAAACTTAAAGTTCTGCTTCTGCCTTTGGCGCCTGGCAGCTCGGAATCTCTCATCTCTGAACCTCACTGAGAACTGTAAAGTAGGAATTCCTCAAACTACCTCACTTGAAGGAATCAATCCAGCAGGTGTCACAAGGTGACACATATCTCATGTATTGTGGTCACACCCCAGAGACTGCCAACTCACCTCTGAAAGATCAGTAAGAAATGTGTTTATATGGGATCCTGAAATACACAGATGTAAACCTTGAGTTTAAATCTTGCTTCTAGGTGATTTTCCCCACTTAAGAAAGAGTTCTGTGAGGAAAATTAGCACCACAAAACAGCTTTTGTTAAAATGTTATTTCATGTTATTCCATACAAAATTTCCGATGCTTTATGAGAGTATGTATTAAATGTTCACTGTGCCAAGAACATATATTATTTCTGCTAAGGGGGTGGGAACTGTGAACAGCTGCTTCTTAGGTGGATGTGTGCAATAACCCCAGGTAGAACTCTAACTTTCTGAAACACTCTGAAAATATAGAATTCTTGTCTTTGCTAGAGAAAAGCAATAATGAAATGCAGGAAAAGGCTGTTTACTTTCATTCAACATCCTTTAGCTCCATTACACAGAAGCCCTTGATGTGCTTTAACCTGACAAATGCTTCATAATAGAGTAAAAATGTTGTCAGGTGTAATTATCGTTCTTGATTAGGAACAAATGAGGCAATAACTATTTCTAGGTACAATAGAAATGGACTCATTCAGTGAAGACAATCTTCTGAATATGAAAAAAAAAAAGATAAAAAAATCAATGTGTAGCTTTAGAAATTCTAACCAGTACTTAAGAAATCACAAAAAAATAAGGGCCCTTATTGATTGCTTACTCAAATTGTTCAATTCCACTGACTTTAAATGGTATGAAAATGGGTACCTTTTTTTTTAGATTTGGGAAAAAATAATCCCTGCATGCTCTGAACTACAGCTGAAAAGATTCCTCTCTGCAGCAGAGTTAGAAGCACAGGCTGTATATGATGAGTTCAGCTCAATTACGCTATAACTGAGTGAAGTCTGCAATGCGGACAAGACCTGTGTGGGGTATTCAGCAGTTCAAGGACTGAACCATCCAATTCACTGAAGATAATGAAATGTGTCATAATCATTCCCACTGCAAATGCTCATGTGGAGAGGATTTTTCATTGATGACAAACATATGGACTGACAAAGGGAGCAGGTGTGAAATTGACTTAGTTAAAGCAGAGCCTCAATCTAGGCTAACTTCCCTTTGATATGTCAAACTAGTCTCAGTTCTGCCCTAAAAAAAAATCACACAGTACTTAGGGTCACTAATAGTCATCATAATCATACTTAGTGCTTGCATAGGACTTTATGTTTTCAAAGACTTGTACAAATTTGCATTTCCATCTCATTTATGTGTGGTCTTGCAATTGTTGCAAAATTTGAGCATTGAAACTGTACACACTTTAAAGAGTGACAGGGTTTCATTTATTTATCATTTTTGGATGAGAAGGAAGGATGAGAAGAGGGTAAGAAGGAAAGCTTGGTTTCAGATGGGAGCTGCTGGTCCCTCCTGTCTATCAGCTCAGCTTCTGCAAGAGCAAGAGTGTTGAGTAAATACTCTTTTCAGAGGTGAATTAGGAAGATACATTGGTTACTAACTCATCCTCCTCATAATCATACCATACATCCCCATGGAGAGGAGCAAGATAGAGTGGTAAAGAGAGGTGGTACAATGTTAGTTATAGAGTTGAACAGGGAACACAGGAAGTTGATATACACAAAAAAACCCCACCCTTAAAGAGGTTAAAACAGCAAACCAGAACAGAGGGGCCAACTCAAACATTCAAGAACTGTGAGCAAAATTAGTTTTGTGATTGCACAAAGAAACTAGAATGTGGGTTGTCAGCTCCTTGCAATGAGACACAGATGTCATACTGAGAAAAAGGGGAAAAGTAAGGGGAATAGGGCTTGTTGTTCTTACTGAGCTAAAGAAACAGGCAGTAGGAAGAAATGCTTGTTAGGAGAAACCACCCAATGGTAGCAGACGTTAATCCACTCTACCAGCTGATGCTCTACCTCGTGTTTCTGTAAAATAAAACCTGGCATAGCAGTACAGCACACAGGGCCTTTTTGATGCTTCCAGCTCTTTGGTGTTCAAATTAAATTACCTATTTTGAATTGATGGACAAAAGGAAGCATAAGAGGACGTGTGTTCATCCAGGAGAGGAAAAAAAAAAAAAAAAGAGAGGGGGTGAGGGTATAAGTTATATAAAGTAAAAAAATGAGTTACAAATAGAATGAGGAGAGCATAGCTAAAAGAATAGAAATAGGAAAGAGAAAGGGAAACAGAAATTTAAAAAGTAAGCTCAAGAGAGAATTATAGAATGAAGAATGAAATACAAATCTGTAATAGGAAAGAAATGGGAAGGTTAGAGAGAAGCTAAAATTAAAAAGCAGTCATCTATATGTCTAATGTACAAACTTTCAGAAAAAAGGGCAAGAAAGTGAAAAAATAGAACACTTGGCATGTGATCGATAATATTAGAGCATTATTTTTTCTATCTATTTCATCAGTATTATAGCATATTTATTTTCAGTACAGATCTTGGGAAAGGTTTTTATTCTGTAGTTGGGTGTTTTTACAGGCAAAAATCCTGAGCTATATTTTGAACAGTTTTACTCTCACAGAATCATATTTGACTGGGTCTGAATAAAGGAGAATGTTATGAAACATTCTTGCTTACAAACAGTGCTCTTTTCCACCAAAGAAGCTCCCAAACACTTCTACGACAAGTAATAAACCATATTGTACACAAGAATGTAATGAAATATGTGACAAAAATGTCTAGACCTAATCAGTTGTGATTGTTATTTGTTACTGATTTTTCACTGTGAAAACTCATACCTGAATTATGTTCATTGAGGTATATTGGTGCAGAACAAATAAGTAGAATGAAAGTGAAGTGATACAGGATATAAATGCACCTATCTGTGACATTGTCTCTGCCTTAGGTTGCTCTGAGGAAGCTATTTCTAAGTTTCTAAAGTGGTTTATGCACGATGAGCTATGAGAGATATCTAGAGGAAATTTATCAACATTCTTTTCTTATGTTGGTGCTGTAGAAAAATATTTCTAGTTTAACCTACAATATCCTATATATATTATTTTTTTTCTACTGGATTCTGTTATACTTGTGTCCTGAGGATGGGTGAAGGATTCACCTCAAAGTGTGATTGAGGCAACCAGTTTGACCGTGATCAGCTCTGTTTGATATGACCAATGAATACAGCTGCTTGAATTGCAGGGTTCTCTTTTTCCAACTTGTGCTGGTTTTGGCTGGGATGATAGAGTTAAATTTCTTCACAGTAGCTTGTATGGGGCTATGTTTTGTGATGAAAATAGTGTTGGTAAACCACTAACACTTTAGTTGTTGCTAAGTAGTGCTTACACTAAGTCAAGGACTTTTCAGCTTCTCATGCCCCGCCAGTGACTAGGTTGAAGGTGCACAAGAAGTCAGGAGGGGGCACAGCTGGGACAGCTGATCTCAACTGATCAAAGGGATATCCCGTACCATATGATGTCATGCTCAGCAATAAAACTAGGGGGGAGGTTGGCAGGAGGACCATTGCTCAAGGACTGGCTGGGCATCGGTTCATTGGTAGTGAGCAATTGTCATTTACATCACTTGTCTGTCTTAGGTTTTATTTCTCTCTTTGTTATTTTTCCTTTTTTACTTACATTATTATTGTTATTATTAGTATTAGTATTAATTTTTTGTTATTAAACTGGTTTTATCTCAACCCATGAGTTTTCTCACTTTTACCCTTCTGATTGTCTCCCCCAGCCCACTGTGGGGAAGTAAGCAAGCAGTTGTGTGGTGCTTAGTTGCCAGCTGGACTTAAAGCACAACAGTCCAGTGGTTTTGTATGATAAATATTGGGTCAAACTTACTTACAAAAAGGTTATCCAGACATGATTCACACGTCCAGTTTTCCAGTAGGAGCCTTTTCCAGCCTTACAAGAAAGTTGTGTTCCGTGTATTTACCCATTTCAGTGTCATACACTTATTTATTTACTTATTGGCCAGTGAAGTATGAATGTGGAATAGTGCTTTTTGAAATTAGTTCTGAATAGGCTTGCCAAGGCAAGGGGATAAAAAAAGTCATCTGCAAGCATCAGAGCGAGTAAACACCACCTTCAGTGCAGCAGAGATGCCTCTCAGTAATTAGAGCCACTGGGCTTACTGCACTGAGAGATGGCCAGCTGGCAAAAGGCCTTATTTTAAATACAAACAGCATCAGGCAGCAGCAACACCAAGAGCTGGCGGGTGTTACACCTTTGTTCAGCAGAGGGGACCCCATCTGCAAGGGCAGTGGGGATAGCTGGTAGCCTGGGGCTGCCCATGCTGCAGCTGACTATACCTCCAGCCACAGTGGCTGAGACACTGAACTCACCTGAGTTTTCTGCGCAGGACTAGTTGCGTAGCTGCCTTTGAACTGACCCCAGGAATATCCCCCTAGGAAGGTCATTTGGAATGGAAAAGCTGTTTTAGTTCCCACCTTGCCCGAGGAGGCTGTCCTGCTCAACTGCAGAGCGTTATCGTGTCTCCCTTTGAACCCCTTTGAGCACCACTTCCCCTACATGATGTGCTCCTCTGCCGCTCTCATCATTGTGGCTCTTGGAGAGAATTATGTATCGGAGTGACCTTTCATGTGTTTTTTGTAAACTCCTATGGGCAGAAAAGTCCTCTTCTGCCTGTACTGTATGAGTGGCACCTCTGCAGTAACTGCATAACATATCACAACTGAACTCAGTGCAAAATGCCTCACATCTTTGATATAGAATACAACTGCTAAATATTAATGGAACAAACTAAGAGACAAAAATCTCTTTATATCTGAGACACAGCCCAAAAATAATAAGAACAAATAGTGCAATCCTCAAGTCGCTTTGATAGTTTTCAGCCTTTTAAAAAATGTATTAAGAAATGTCATATAGTAAATTTTATCATCAGTCTTGATCTGATAAATCAAGCAATCTCTGTCAGAAACTCTGTATAGAGTGTCCACATCTAGTACAGGGGATTTTAAAAAAACATGAGAGGCAGTTTAAGCAAATGACTTTCACAAAATAAGGAAGTGTCATATATGACAGCTAAATGAATGGCACTAAAATATGCTAATTATTTTTCTTCTTTTTCAGAAAAGTCATAAAGGATGTTGTCTGGTTATCTGTTGGTGACAGTTTGCCAAAGTTAAAAACAAACCAGTCTTCCAGTACCTAAAGAGGGCCTACAAGAAAACTGGAGAGGGACTGTTTGCAAGGGTATATAGTGATAGGACAAGGGTAATGGTTGTAAACTGAAGGAGGTCAGATTTAGATTAGATATTAGGAAAAAATTCTTCATTATGAGGGTGGTGAAGCACTGGAACAGGTTGCCAGAGAAGCTGTGGATGCCCCCTCCCTGGAAGTGTTCAAGGCCAGGTTGGATGGGGCTTTGGGCAACCTGGTCTAGTGGAGGGTGTCCCTGCCCATGGCAGGGGGGTTGGAACCGGATGATCTTTAAAGGTCGCTTCCAACCCAAACCATTCTATGATTCTATGATAAAGAAAACCTGGAAAATCCAGTTTTGGCCACACCCCGTAATGTTTTCTCAGGTGGTGGAAGCAAAGTCACATTCTATATGTGACATTCCATATTCATATTTGTTTAAAGACAGACCTCAGTTGCTGGAAAAGTACCTTTATAGGCAATGTAGTTAACATGAATCTACAGTGTATCTTGAGTCTAGGGCGGAGACTGTCAGTTAAGAATCACAGACCTGCAAAGACAAACCACATGATTTTTCAATGCGTTGTTCTCCTTCCCCTTCTCTATGTTACTCAGTGTGGTACTCATGAGAATCTGATCACAGATTTCATTCCTATTAACTGACTTAAAATCCCACACTGTTCACAAGAATCCTGATTATCTTCACTTATTTTACCATAGCAGCTAATGTTTCTACTTGTGTTTCTCCTAAAGTGTTAAATGTGTGCGTGAGAAAAAGGGGTGAGGGAAGGGGATGTGGGAGGGAAAGGAGTGATCAAAGATCGGTTTAGCCTAGGGAATAACGAGGTCATATGAAAATACAAGTGCCATTACGTATTCCTGTGTATTCATATGATGCTCAGAATAGTGTTTCTCATCATAATATTTCAAAATAAAAACATAATAAAGAAGCAAAGAGCAACATAATAAAGAAGCAAGGACCTTGAAATATTGAGTTAAACCAACCACAGAAAAATCAAATCAATTGAAAGCCTTGAGGTAACTTGCATCTCTAATATACTGTATGTGCAAGAAAATACTATGTCTCTAGAGTTTCTTTCCCCTTTGGAGTGATTCTGCTATTGTGATTTATTTGTTTTTCCTAATATTTCTCTAGGCAATGATATCACTGGTATATTTTTTTCTCAGTAAGTGAATTCATTTCAGATTTTACCCCCAGAGGTCTTTGAGGAATCCCATGAATATATCAAAAGGAGGCTTCGCAGAAAAATCAAACCCTGCATTCTAAAAAATGATAAAAAATTCCTGGACAGATTTCAGTTATGTAAATCAGAAAAGTCCAGTTGAAATCAATTGCATCAGCCAAGTGCTGCTCTCTTTCTGCTTTTTTTTTTTTCTTCTGTAAAGTCTATGTTTTATTCTGTTCAGCTACGAATTAAGCCCAGTACAATTTTCTAAAGTTTTGTTTTTCAGCCTTCTGTAATGTCTTAAGGAGCTTCTATAAAAAAGACATAGTAATAACATTGGAGGAAGTAATAGAAATAGGAATACAACCCCTCTCCACAAACCAACAACTTTATATTTGTTTAAAAACTGTATTTCAATTTCTACACTTAACAAATAAGGAGATGAGCTGAAATTGATTGATGCCATCTCAGAACAAAAGGTCACCTCAGAATTTTTATACTAACAAAAATTGCCAATAGGCATTGTACTGGAGTTATTCTTTACTGCCTTGAAGAGAACTCAGACATGCATCTGTATGTCAGACAAGGATTTCCTTCGTGATGAGTAGCCAGAATCCTCTGCAGCAGCTAAAGGGACTTATGAAGGAACAAATAAATCTGTTTGGATAAAAAGATGACAGATTTCATCTTTAAATTCCCTTGCCTTGTCTTGCCTTGCCTTGCCTTGCTTTTTTTTTTCCCCTGACTTGCTGTGTTTAAGTATCTCATTCAATTATATTTTTTCCCATATAAAAGATTGGGTACTCATAGCCAGTTAAGAGTTGGCCTTTTTCTGAGAAAAAGTCTAGAATTGTCTTTCTGATGGTTCATTTGTGTCCATTTTCAAGGACTACATAAGGCCAGCTAAAATGTCTGGGAAAGAGCTTTTTGGAATCAATGGGAAAATTCCAATTGTTTTCAGTTTTGTACTGTGTCCAAAGATAGGATGGACCACCAGTCCAGTCTGGTAATTTCTATCCTTTTGTATAAGTGAAAACCTTTTGAACCATTGGTTCCCTAATGTCCCTATTCTGGAGACAGATATCTTATGTGTTGCAATAACTCTCCTTAATCTTAAGGAGGGGCTTAATCTAGATAAGGGCAATTATATTAAAAAAGTGAAGATGTTGCTGATTTAAATTTTGATTTAAGTTTTGATTTAAATTTTACCTTTACCTGCAATACAATGAGATAAGAATGAGCAGGCTTTTCATTCATATTTCATGGTATAATAGCAATTTGCTAATATATTTGCTAATTGAATCCATAACCCAACCCTTTCTGCTTGGAATTGTTTTGCAGATCACTTTACTTTTGAGTTCTGATGAGTCTTTTATGTATGAGAAGTACAGCAACAGTGCTACAAAAACTTTGAAGTCTCTTTCTGAACTCCAGCATTTTTCATGCCAGCTGACTCTCTGGAGTTCAACCAGTGATCTGTAAAGTAAGCAGTTTTCCCTGTCAACTTCCCTTCCAGATCGGATAACAATGAAAACATAGAATCATAGAATCATAGACATCAGACACTAACTAACTAATTCTAATTTTTCATTTTTCAGTCCAGGCTTATTCTGCATTCCAGACATTTCTCTTTGTCATACAGCTCAGAAATAAACTAAGAAATAAACTTTGCTGTCAGTGTACAGTGTTATAAGTGCAAATAATGAGAACAAGAATGCCGAGAATTAGATCACATCAGGTGAAGACTGAGAGGCTAAGAAATGAAGAAACATATAGAAAAGCCTCTTAGATCGTACTGTTTTCTCTCCTACTCACAAACACATAATTCTGAAGCACACTCAGATTTTTACAAGGGCCATTGTCATCTTGAGAAAACAGGTTAGCTTAAGTCATGGCATCGCTGAAGTATTTGCTCAGCACCGAAAGGATTTGGTGAAGTTATGTCTATTTTACAGACTGTCCTGTGTTGGAGTGCATATACCCGTGTACGCTGGTCTGACATCAAACCATTACAAGGGCCACAGAGGAGCAGAAGTGCAATAGACTCTCCTCTGGACCATGAAGTAGGCTTAGAGGTGTATAAGATGGCATCAGAGTGGTGAACTTTCTTGGCATCCTCCCTGCTGCTACGGCTCATATCAAAGCCTCCCACACCAGTACGGGTGAGAACAGTGAAATCAGAGACACGGGTATTCATTCTGACTCTCAACTTACTTTCGTCTCATTATAACACACTATGGCTCTAAAAATCTATCCACAAAGCTAACAGTTGTTTCAATGTGTACAAAGAACCATTCCCCTCTCTTCCTTATCTCAGGCAGAGAAGTCTGTCTCAGGGTCAGGGGCTTTGTATGCTGAACATATTCTTGGGCTGAGCAGCACTAAAGATCTCCCTTCCACAGGGAGAATAATTCACAATCAGCCAGCTGCAGCCAGGTTACATTGCAGGTTATTGATACAAGGTCCTACAACTGAGACCAGAAAATATATGGTGCAAAAAATCATAGATTTATCTTTAGTGCTTGGGGGAAGAATCACACTACAAAATTAAAACAAAACAACAAAAAAAAACCCCAACACAATTACAGAGAAATTATTTTTTTTAATTCAGTTTAGTTTAAAACATTTTTATGGCTCTTGATGTATATATTGTATGGTTAAGTTTTCCTGTGTATGACCATGATTTAATTATGTTTTAGTTAACATGTGATATGTGATATTCTGTGTGATATTCCTAGACCTCATGCTGTCATGTAAAGTATAGATGGTACTTATGAGGGTTTTTTCTAATACTAGCATTTCTTAGGCTAACTGGTTAGAATGTTTATCAGGGTCAGTCTTTAACTAGTGATCTGATATGAAGTATGAAAGAATATTCCTCAAGTTTGGGATTTTTTTAGTTTATTGTGGGCTTCTTAATTTGTCTTGGTATCAGGAACTGTGATCTAATTCTTAATGTTCTCTGGATATTTCACTAAGAAATTGCTGGAAAATGGAAAAATGCCATGCATAATCATGGAAAGTAGTGTTAACCTAGAAATTCTCTATAGTTTTCCATCTTCTTGTCGTAAAGATTATTAAGCATTGGAAATCCACAAGAACTATGGGGCCAACACAATTCCATATTTTCACTGGAAACCTTGGCACAAAACAGGTAAACAATAATGAAGTGTATTGATAAGAGAAAGATGGAAAATATCAACATAGGGAGCATGGAAAAATCATTTAGAAAGCCTCAAAAGACATTGATAAATGAACCATGTTAAAAAAACAATGGGATAAGATTGAATAGTCCAAAGTGCAAGATCATGAAGCTTGGATAACAGTAAGGTTTCCTTCTACTGAAACTGAAAGCAAATAACAGGAAAAAACTGAGTGAATTAGATCACTGTTGAATAATAAACCATGAATAAAACAGGACTATGGAAAGGTAAAAATGGTCATACAAACATTAAAATTAATAACAGATCTTTAAGGACGTTGGAAAAACCTCTGTAGAAAATGATATATGATGACACACCATGGAGGAAGGTAGAATTAGTAAACTCTTGGAATCTTTTCCAAATCAACTTTTTATGAGTCAAGTAGGCTTGGTAAGATTTATTTTCAAATACTAAATCCAATTTGTATAATCAAAATTTAGAAAAACTGAAGTTCAACCTCAGGAGAAAAAAAGAAGCGGTCCTAATATGACTTCTCATATGGAACACTTGTTGTAGAAAGGAAACTAAAGTTTGGCAAAACATAAACTGAGAAAGGATTTTGTTGCTCTTTGCATTTATTGATGAAGGGGGGCAAGGGGTGGATAAACACCATAGGTATGTTTAACTGAATTTGGAAGTTTATTTTTAAACAAAAACTTGTTAGCAATAGGCTGAGAATTATCAGTTGTATTGGGTTTGCCAAGTTTTGGTAGTGGGGGTGTGGTACAGGACTGGCTTCTGTGAGAAGCTAATAGAAGCCTCCCCCATGTCTGATAGAGCCAATGCCACCTGGCTCCAAGACAGACCCATGATGGTGGTAGCACCTCTGGGATGACATATTTAAGAAGGAGGAATAAACCCTGTGCAATTGCAGCTGCGGAGAGGAGTGAGAATACATGAGAGAAACAGCCCCGCAGACACAAAAGTCATTGCAGAAGGAGGGGGAGGAGGTTCTCCAGATGCCAGAGCAGTTTCCCCTGCAGCCTGTACAGAAGACCATGGTGAGGCAGGCTGTCCCCCTGCAGCCCATGGAGGATGATGGTGGAGCAGATATCCACCTGCACCTTGGGTGGATGCCCGAAGGATGCTGTGACCCCATGGGAAGCCCGTGCTGGAGCAAGCTCCTGGCAGAACCTATGGACCTGTGGAGAGAGGAACCCATGCTGGAGTAGGTTTGCTGGCAGGACTTGTGACCCTCTGGGGCACCCATGCTGGAGCAGTTTGTTCCTGAAGGTCTGCACCCTGTGGAAGGGACCCACGCTGGAGCAGTTCATGAAGAACTGCGGCCTGTGGGAAGGACTCACATTGGAGGAGTTCATGGAGGACTGTCTCCTGTGAGAGAGAGCCCACGCTGGAGCAGAGGAAGAATGTGAGGAGGAAGGAGTGGCAGAGACGTGTGATGAACTGGCCACAACCCCCATTCCCTGTCTCCCTGTGCCCCTGGAAGGGAGGAGGTAGAGAAATTGGGAGTGAAGTTGAGCCCAGGAAGAAGTGAGGTGTGGGGGGAAGGTGTTTTAGGATTTGGTTTTATTTCTTATTATCCTATTCTGATTTGATTGGTAATAAATTAAATTAATTTCCCCAAGTTGAGTCTGTTTTGCCTGTGACGGTAATAACATGGTGAGTGATCTCTCCCTGTCCTTATCTGGACCCACAAGCCCTTCATTACATTTTCTCTCCCCTGTCCAGTCAAGGAGGGGAGCGATAGGGTGGCTTTGGTGGGCACCTGGCCTCCAGCCAGGGTCAACCCACCGCAGCAGACATCAAAGGAATGAGGTTGGGGAAGACTGATTAAGATTAGTGGTATACAAAAATTGAGAAATTTCATAATGGAGGTTGGTATCAAAAGGAAAGGATGATACAGATTGATAGTCCACCAAATTAAATTAATGGAAGTTGTAAATGAAGAGATCCCTATATTTTCACATACTGAAAGAGTCCCTTGAACTTTGTTACAAACTGTATTTGTTAAGTAATCAGATGACAAATTAAGCATATTCAGATTCTTATAATATCTATACTATTAAGAAGGATCTGAGCTATTTTTCTACAGTGAGAAAACTGAGCTCAGAACTTTTTCTTGAATAAACACAAATGGTTTTTCAGCAGTGACAAGGTTTAAATTTTCTCTCAATCTAACTGTAAAAAAGTAATTTCTACTTTGGAGCTGCAATAATGTCTTGGCTGGTAGGATGACAGGGAACATGAGCTTTCATGTCCTCCCTTTGTTTTTTGCAGCACTGATAATGCTCTCTGAAATTCATCCAAGCTGTGCTGAGCAGCTGAGAAGCTGCTATTGTTAATTAATTAAAAACATTTCTTATTTTTAATAGAGAATTTGGAACTTATTAGTGTGATACAGCTTCAATTTTCCCTGTAAATACTTCCTTGCACCATTTCCAGTCGACTAGGTCTTTACCGTTTTGTTGAGATTCTTTTAGTCATATATATCTGTTACTGTTTTCCAATAGAATGACAGTACTTGGCAATCCTATTTGTTGGGGTTTTATCAATTAATTTTATCAGTTAAAAATGAATTAAAAAACCTTGCACATTTTGGAACAGCATTTTGGAACATATTTTGGAACAATTCTGATTTCAGATATTAAGCTGCAAAAAGTATGAAATCTAAAAAATATGCTAATTCACAGCTCCATGTAATACCAAACAAAACTTAGGGATGTGCAAAATATTTTACTGTGCATTTCTTAAAAATAAGAAAGCTTCTGCATATAGTCATACGTAGCAGCGCATACATAGCCCAAGCTACCATTACTTCTCAAAAGAAAAGCATATTCAATAATAACGGACATGTTCACTTTGCCTGATTCAAAAGACATTTGTTGGAAATTAATTTGAAAGCCATACGTCATAACTGCTGGGTTCAGAAAGGCATGTAAAATAGCAGTAGACAGTGATGAGGTGGGGTGGGGGTGGGGAGCAGAGAAAAAAAAAAACCAAGTAGATAAAAAAGCAGAACATCTGGAACAGAAAATAACAGAGCAAAGAAATATGGAAGAATTATGGAAAAAGGGCATTAGGCAAGGAGAGAGATGTGACAAAAACTCTAGCAACCATTATGGAAGTTAGATTTTAATTATGCATTGGAGACCTAAGCTCTAAATATTCATACACTGCACTACATAGCCTACATCCTTCACCATCCTTCCCTCTTGCTCTTATCTTAGCCTTTGTTGAATACTTTGGAATTTTAACACTACCTTTAGGGTTTCAAAAATGTGTTTCTATTTCTGAAATGTGAAACCCTTTGGGGAAAAAAAAGCACAGCACAACAAAAAACCACAACAGCCAATAAACATTAGTCTCTTTCACTATCCTAAAACACAGGTTTTCTAAACTACTTCAGACTGCAAGATCATTTCAAGGTACAATACATCTTTATCTGTCACAAATTGGCATAGCCATTATGGAAGCAGAAGAGATACAATGATTTGCACTGATGAAAATCTGCCCCTATGAATTTGATAGTTTCTACTTCCCTCTGAATAATATTTGAAAAAAGAAAAATCTATATTGTTTTGGACAACCAATGACCTTGTTATCCACCCTAATTGCCTCTGTACACTTCTTTACTCCTGTCTGGCTCTTCGTTTTACTTCTACAGATGAGCCTTGTCATCTGACTCCCGTCAAGGAAACAAAGAATTTGGAGACTGACAACTAAATATATAGGTGTGGTGGGCTGACCTTCACTGGCTGCCAGATGTCCATCCAGCCTTTCTCTCACTCCCCCGCTCCTCAATGGGACAGATGAAAGATGAAAAAACCTCATGGGTCAAGATAAATATGGGGAGATCATTTGCTAATTACTATCACAGAGAAAACAGACTCCACTTAGGGAACACTAATTTAATTTTTTGCTAGTTAAAATGTATTCAAATGGTGAGAAACAAACCCAAAAACTGAACCACAACCCTACCCTTCCTCCTAGGCTTGATTTCAATCCTTCTTTCCTGACTCCTCTGCCTCCTGCCCGAGTGGTGCAGGGTGATGGGGAATGGGGGTTGTAGCAGTGCATAACAGCTCCCTGCTGCTCCTTCACCCTCATGCTTTGTCCTGGTTCTGGCAAGGATAGAGTTAATTTCACAAGGAGCCAGGACAGGTGAGCCAAGCTGGCCGGGGGCTATTCCATACCATGTGACGTCATGCTCACCATCAAAGGGGGCTAGTCAGGCAGGGGCCGGCTCGGCGTGGCTCCGGGATGGGCTGAGTGTCCGGTTGGTGGTTGGATCGGTAAAATCGTTCTCTGTTATCAGCCATTGTTAATATCTGTTACCAGTACTGTCGTCAATTGTTTTCCCTCTCCCTTGCTGTCCCAGTAAACCGCCCTTATCCCAACCCTCGAGGCTTCGCCGTTGTTTTTCTGTTCTCCTCCCCATCCCGCCGGGGGAGGGGTGAGCGAGCGGCGCGTGGCGCTCAGCTACCGGCTGGGGCTAAACCAGGTCAGTCCTTCTTGGCGCCCAACGTGGGGCTCGAGGGGTTGTGATAACGACAAGTCTGACCCAAGTGTGTTAAAACAAAGTTGTTATAAGCATTTATAATGTTATTGAAACAGTCGCTGGTCAAAATGATGTTCTGTTTGGTCACATGGGTCTGGTTTGTAAACCCGTGTTTATGTAATCCCTGCGGCACTGTTTATCACCTCTGGGAGAGGGGTTCCTGTTCTCATGTAGTTGTATTGTATGATAATGACTTATGATAAGAGATCATTGACAGTCATGAGTTTGAGCTGGTATGTGTATGTAGCATTTCAGTCAGGCCCGTACCTCGGCCAATATCTTTCAGAATTGATTAATAATTGGACCCAATCTATGGGGAAGACAGGGGGGGATACCTTCTCCCACTCTTTCATATCCCCTTTTCCCTTTTGGTTGGTTACAACAATTTTTGAGAATTTTGAATACCCTTGGAATGTTCAGGCCAGTATATTCCTATTGCTAGGTCTCCTGCATGCTTTCCCAGTCCTGTTCAGGGTTAGTAAAAATCTTTTCAAGAGTACCACCCAGGGATCTTCCCCAAGGCTGAATGGTCAGGGCTGGCATGGCATTTGGGAGAGTATGGGCGGGTATCTAGAGATCTTTTCACCCCCAATGGTTTGGAGCTTCACTCCTGAACAATTGCAAGACCCTGATAAAATGGTGGAATATTTGAAAGGAAAATGCTGTGGGGATTCTAAGGAGACACAACTTACTGCGCTGTGCTGGGCCCTGGCCACAATCTATCAAACACTGCTTGATAGTAGACAGCACCATCCAGAGGGAGAGAGCGGACCCACAGGCACTGCAGCTGCCCAGGCCCCCGCAACAGGCACTGCAGCTGCCCAAACCCCTGCAATAGGCACTGTAGTCAAGCCAAAAGATCAACCCATACCAGTATCAGTTGCCCCTATACACAAAAAGAAATACACAAGGAAATCGGTTCGCTTAGTGAAAGATGATGATGAACCGGGGCCATCACGAGGACAAGAAGAAGAGCCAGAACCAGAAGTGATTACTCGATCCCTGTCCCTGAGTGAGCTGCGAGATATGCAGAAAGATTTCAGCCGCCTTCCAGGGGAGCACATTATTACCTGGCTGCTCCGCTGCTGGGAGAATGGGACCAGTAGCCTGGAATTGGAGGGCAGGGAGGCCAAGCAGCTGGGATCCTTGTCTAGGGAAGGGGGCATTGACAAGGCAATTGGGAAGAAGGCACAGGCCCTCAGCCTCTGGAGGCGACTCCTGTCAAGTGTGAGGGAAAGGTATCCTTTCAGCGAAGATGTCGTATGTCGCCAGGCAAGTGGACCACTATGGAGAGAGGTATCCAATATCTGAGGGAATTAGCTGTGTGGGAGATGGTTTATTATGATCCAGACAACACACAGTTGCCCACAGACCCCAATGAAGTCCACTGTACCCGACCCATGTGGCGAAAATTTGTGCAAAGTGCACCATCATTGTACGCCAACTCACTGGCAGTAATTGACAAGAGTGAAGAGGCACCCACAGTGGATGAAGTGGCTGGCCGACTGCGGCAATATGAAGAGAGCCTTTCTTCCTCCCTAGTCTCGGCTGCGGAGAAACTGTCTCAGGACGTCTGGCAACTCAAAGAGGATATATCGTACTCCCCACCTGTACAGACCCGCATTTCAGCTGTTAGGAGCAAGCGTTTTTCTGCTCCAGAGAGGGGATATAGAGCATACACACCACGAGGTATCCTGTGGTTTTTCCTGCGTGACCATGGAGAAGACATGAGGAAATGGGATGGGAAGCCCACCTCAACCCTGCGAGCACGCGTACATGAGCTACAAGGCAAGACAGCTCTACAAAGGAACTCTTCCAGAAAGGATGCTGCTCCAGTTTCCACCGGGCAGCCCCCCAGACCAAGTGAAAGGCCAGATCGCACTTCTGATCCTCTTGAAGGGACTTCTAAGTCCTATTTGCAAGAGGTGAGTAGTGACTATGACGAGCAGGATTAGAGGGGCCCTGCCTCCAGCCAGGTGGAGGAAAGGGACAATAGGGTTTATTGGACTGTGTGGATCCGATGGCCTGGCACATCGAACCCACAGAAGTACAAGGCCCTAGTGAACACAGGTGCACAGTGTACCCTAATGCCTTCAAACTATGAAGGGGTGGAACCAATATCTATTTCTGGTGTGACGGGGAGATCCCAACAGTTGACTCTGTTGGAGGCTGAAGTAAGTCTAACTGGGAATGAGTGGCAAAAGCACCCCATTGTGACTGGGCCAGAGGCTCCGTGCATCCTGGGCATAGACTACCTCCGGAAAGGGTATTTCAAAGACCCAAAAGGCTACCGGTGGGCTTTTGGAATAGCTGCCTTGGAAGTGGAGGAAATTGAACCATTGCCTAGTTTGCCCGGTCTCTTGGAGGACCCTTCTGTTGTAGGGTTGCTGAAGGTTGAAGAGCAACAGGTGCCGATTGCTACTACAACTGGGCACCGGCGGCAATACCACACCAACCGAGACTCCCTGGTTCCCATCCACAAGCTAATTCGTCAACTGGAGGGTCAGGGAGTGATCAGCAGAACCCACTCACCCTTTAACAGCCCCATATGGCCAGTGCGGAAGTCCAATGGAGAGTGGAGGCTGACGGTAGATTATCGTGTCTTGAATGAAGTCACACTGCCCATGAGTGCTGCTGTGCCAGTTATGTTGGAACTTCAACATGAACTGGAGTCAAAGGCAGCCAAATGGTATGCCACAATTGATATCGCTAATGCATTTTTCTCGATCCCTTTGGCAGCAGAGTGCAGGCCACAGTTTGCCTTGACTTGGAGGGGCGTCCAGTACACCTGGAATCAGCTGCCCCAGGGGTGGAAACACAGCCCCACCATCTGCCATGGACTGATCCAGACTGCACTGGAAAAGGGTGAAGCCCCAGAGCGCCTGCAATACATTGATGACATCATTGTATGGGGCAACTCAGCAGAGGAAGTTTCTGAGAAAGGGAAGAAAATAATCCAAATCCTGCTGCAGGCTGGCTTTGCCATAAAACGAAGTAAGGTGAAGGGGCCTGCGCAGGAAACCCAATTTTTAGGCATAAGGTGGCATGATGGGCGGCGTCAGATCCCTATGGATATTATCAACAAAATAGCAGCCATGTCCCCACCAACCAACAAAAAGGACACACAGGCCTTCTTAGGTGTTGTGGGTTTCTGGAGAATGCACATTCCGAATTACAGTCTGATACTAAGCCTTCTCTACCATGTAACCCGGAAGAAGAATGATTTCAAATGGGGCCCTGAGCAACGACAAGCTTTTGAACAAATTAAACAAGAAATAGTTCATGCCGTAGCTCTTGGGCCAGTCTGGGCAGGACCAGATGTAAAAAATGTGCTGTACACCGCAGCCGGGGAGAATGGCCCTACCTGGAGTCTCTGGCAGAAAGCACCAGGGGAGACTCGAGGTCGACCCCTGGGGTTTTGGAGTCGGGGATACAGAGGATCCGAGGCCCGCTACACTCCAACGGAAAAGGAGATATTGACAGCCTACGAAGGGGTTCGAGCTGCTTCAGAGGTGATTGGCACTGAAGCACAGCTCCTCTTGGCACCCCGACTGCCAGTGCTGGGCTGGATGTTCAAAGAGAGGGTTCCTTCTACACATCACGCAACCGATGCTACGTGGAGTAAGTGGGTTGCACTGATCACACAACGGGCTAGAATAGGAAGCCCCAATCGTCCAGGAATTCTGGAAGTGATCACAGACTGGCCAGAAGGGAAAGATTTCGGAATGTCGCCAGAAGAGGAGGTGACACGTGCTGAAGAAGCCCCACCGTATAATAAACTAACAGAAGATGAGAAGCCATATGCCCTCTTCACTGATGGGACCTGTCGCATCATGGCAAAGCATCGAAGGTGGAAGGCTGCTGTATGGAGTCCTACACGGCGAGTTGCAGAAGCTGCTGAAGGAGAAGGTGAATCAAGCCAGTTTGCAGAGGTGAAAGCCATCCAGCTGGCCTTAGATATTGCTGAAAGAGAAAAGTGGCCAACGCTGTACCTCTACACTGACTCATGGATGGTGGCCAATGCCCTGTGGGGGTGGTTACAGCAGCAGAAGCGGAGCAACTGGCAGCGTAGAGGCAAACCCATCTGGGCTGCCCCATTGTGGCAAGATATTGCTGCCCAGCTAGAGAAGCTGGTTGTAAAGGTACGTCATGTAGATGCCCACGTACCCAAGAGTCGGGCCGCTGAGGAACATCAGAACAACCAGCAGGTGGATCAGGCTGCCAAGATTGAAGTGGCTCAGGTGGATTTGGACTGGCAGCGTAAGGGTGAATTATTTATAGCTCGGTGGGCCCATGACACCTTAGGTCATCAAGGAAGAGATGCGACATATAGATGGGCCCGTGATCGAGGGGTGGACTTGAGCATGGACGCCATCTCACAGGTCATCCATCAATGTGAAACGTGTGCCGCAATCAAGCAAGCCAAGCGGGTAAAGCCTCTGTGGTAAGGAGGCCGATGGTTGAAATATAAATATGGGGAAGCATGGCAAATCAACTACATCACGCTCCCCCAAACCCGCCAAGGCAAACGTTATGTTCTTACAATGGTGGAAGCAACCACTGGAAGGTTGGAAACATATCCTGTGCCCCATGCCACTTCCCAGAACACTATTCTGGGTCTTGAAAAGCAAGTCCTGTGGTGACATGGCACCCCAGAGAGAACTGAGTCAGACAACGAGACTCATTTTCGGAACAACCTTATAGACACCTGGGCCAAAGAGCATGGTATTGAGTGGGTCTATCACATCCCCTATCATGCGCCAGCCTCTGGGAAAGCTGAAAGGTGTAATGGGCTGCTAAAAACTACCCTGAGAGCAATGGGTGGTGGGACCCTCAAGCACTGGGACACACATTTGGCAAAGGCCACCTGGTTAGTTAACTCTAGGGGATCTGCCCATCGAGCTGGCCCTGCCCAATCAAAATTTCCACGCCCAGTAGAAGGAGATAAAGTTCCTGTAGTGCGCATGAAGAATATGTTGGGTAAAACAGTTTGGGTTATCCCTGCTTCAGGCAAAGGCAAGCCCATCTGCGGGATTGCTTTTGTTCAGGGACCAGGGTGCACTTGGTGGGTGATGAGAAAAGATGGGGAAGTCCGGTGTGTACTCCAAGGGGATTTGATTCTGGGTGAAAATAGCCAATAAATTAAATTGCATGATGTTAATAGTGATATGCTGTATCAATGGTATGACCATAAGAATCACCCCAAACTAATGAAGGATGGACTTTGAAACTGAACAAAGTGCCACGATGATGGAACTAGAACTGACTTCAACTGGTGCTCAGAAACTTTATCGAAAAATCACATCTTTGACATCCAGACTGTGAGCATGGACCATACCAGATACACCGGCTGTGAAAACTCTGGATGTAGCGTGCAACAATCCAGCAGCACACACCATTGTTCCTGCTCTGAGAGACTGTAATGGCAGATGGAACCTAAAGCCATGGACTAAATGAACTCGACAGACATTTTAAGAGCGATAGCCCATAGAGTAAGGCAATGAGTTCTGTAAAATAATCTGGGCATGATGTAGATGGTATGGAATAAGGGGTGGATAATGTCCTGGTTCTGGCAAGGATAGAGTTAATTTCCCAAGGAGCCAGGACAGGTGAGCCAAGCTGGCCGGGGGCTATTCCTTACCATGTGACATCATGCTCACCATAAAAGGGGGCTAGTCGGGCAGGGGCGGATTCGGCGTGTCAGCGGGGCTCCGGGACGGGTCGAGCGTCCGGTCCGTCGGTCATGGGATCAGTAAATCGTTCTCTGTTATCACCCATTGAGAATATCTGTTATCAGCACTGTTGTTGATTGTTTCCCTCTCCCTTGCTGTCCCAGTAAACTGCCCTTATCCCAACCCTCGAGGCTTTGCTGTTGGTTTTCAGTTCTCCTGCCCGTCCCACCGGGGGAGGAGTGAGCGAGCGGCGTGTGGCACTTGACTACCGGCTGGGGCTAAACCTCGTCACGCTTTTACCCTGCTCTGGCATGGGTCCTTCGCATGGGCTGCATTCTTCAGGATAAACATGCTCTAGCATGGACTCTCCACAGTCTGCAGTTTCCTTCAGGAAATACCTACCTGCTCCAGCATGGGGTCCTCCACGGGTTGCAATGTGGATATCTGCTCCAGCATGGTCTCAACAGGCTACAGGGAAACCTCTGCTCTGGCACCTGGAGCACCTCCTCCCCCTCTTTCTCTCACCTACGTGTCTGCAGGGCTGTTTCTCATCCTTTTTGTTCTCACTACTCTCTCTCACAGCTCCTGTGCAGTGTTTTGCACTTTCTTAAATATGCTTAGCTGAGGGGCTCAGCTGTGCCCTGTGGTGGGTGCGCTGGAGCCAGCTGGAACCAACCGTGTCCAGCACGGGGCAGCCACCCCTGCAACTCCTTCATTGCCAAGACATCGCCACCTACACCTAATACGCTAGGTAAAAGGTGTGAAGAGATAGAGCAAACGTAATGGTGCCAGGATGCCTCCTCAGCCTACGTTTTTGACAAAGATATTTTCTGGCTCTCATGAGCACAGTCCCTTTCTCTCCTTCATGTAGAGACATGTTTAAGAATCTATTTAATTTTTAACCAGATTGTAATTTCTTTAGCTGATCACAAGAAACTGAAGATCAGTTAGAAGCCTTCTGTTTTAAACACCACATTTTTGGCAGAGCAACGAGGATACTGTAAAACTGAAGATATTCCAAGATTTAGGAAGCAGTGCTGCTGAAATTATAGTCAGAGAAGTGTCAGTAAATTAGTCTAATTAGTTCTAAGAAACTTCTCTGACCTATTTCGGATCCTGTTAAGATCCTAGAATTTGAAGAGCTTGTTTTCATGGACTCTGTTCATCTCCATTCAAACTTTTTTGGAAGAGTTACCATGAATTTTTCTTCTTACTGTAAGCGAGCAAGAGAACTGTATCTTGTGTTAATTAAAATAAAATCAAAGGAGGACTTGGCAGATAGGAAAACTCTAGGAACAACTTTTACATTTCTCTAACTTGCAAGCATATATCACTTCTGGAAACTGCTTTATTTTCCCCAAGACACTACCACTGCTAAAATGAAGTGCCTTTTTTTTTTTTTTTTTTTACCTTTTCCTAAGGAGAAGCGTATGTTTCAAATGTACAATCCATTTAATTATCATGTCTTCAGACTTTCTCAGACAATGGTGAACTGCCTAGAATATACTAAATAACAAACAACACATCTTTCATCTTCAGCCATACTTTTCCTGTCAGGTAGAAGAAGGGTAAAGAAAAGTATTTTTTTAACAAAATAAGTAGTATCTGGTAGGAAAAGAGGTGAATTACTTTAACTGTTTGTTTCAGGTGTTAAGTATGTCTATACTACTGGTTAACCATGACTCGTAGCTTGCAGTCAAGGCCAGACTTGGGCACCTAGCTTATAAGACAAAAAATGTCATCAAAATAGTGAGCTTCAGTGTGGGCTTAGGTGGCACTGATGACAACTGAACCTTCAGGTTCAGCCATTGTGCTTCCCAGCCCAGCAGCAGCAGTCTCAAATTCAGCTTTTTCTCACAACATACTCAAATATTTCGATAGTGAGTCAATAATAAAGATAGCAATCATACAAGTTATGAGACATTGTATGCTGAGGACAGATCTTCAACATTCTATTTATTTGGCAGAGTAGGTGTTTTTGATACCTAAAACCTGAAAATATTAAGGCCTCATTAATCTAATAAGGCAGTCAGTGTCCAAAAGTGACAGGGAAGAAGAAAGAGATTATGCACAGACAAGATGGTAGTGATACAACAGTGCAATGTCTATTTTGGACAAAGAACAGTGAAAAAGGATTCTTTCATGGAAATTGCATACACAGGATCAACAATTTACCTTAAAAAATTTGCCATGATCAAAGAAGCAGAAGCCTTCTTTGAAGCTTTCGTATCAAAGTTCAGTTTTTCATGAAAATTTTCACCTACCAATCATCTACTTACACAATTTTGAAACAGGAGAAAAAAAAAATCATGCAGAAACACACTTTTCAATGTTAGCTATAAGTGAACAAGTTGTGATCTGCTCACACAAAGAAACTTGAAAATTCCCCATTATTACAGAAAAGTACGCAGCATATTGAGAGAATCTGTGTTTCAGGAGCACGTTATCCTGCTGGGAATCAGCTGTACCACACTTTACAGCGTCTGTTACTGAATATGAATAGGGAGGGAGAACTATGGGGTGTCTATCATTAGTGCCTCAGCACCTTGTAGAATTTCATGTTACGTGGACATCAATATGAAGAGAGAAACTTATGGTAACTTTTGTAGCATCTATCAAATGTTTTATTTCTTCAACAAGGGTATGTAATATCCTACAATGGGCATAATACACTATTCACATCATTTCATAATGCATTATGCAATATAATCTTCTTCTTATGTCAGCTGGTGATTTGTCCATCTTATATTAGAGATAGCAGCAGCTGGTGAGCAGTACAGGACTAACAAGCTTTTTCTAAAATGTTTTGGAACTTCAAAAACATAGTTAAACAAAAATAAGGAAAATTTTTATTCATATATGAACTGGAAAGAATTGTCTGTCATCACATTTGATGGCTGACAAGCTGCTACTTGAAGCTGATCTGTGGTTTCTTTTATCTTTGTATTGTGTGTCTTAAAATATTTTCTTTAGGTGTTTTTTTCTTGGTGGCCTGTACCAATTTGAATTTCCATAAAACAAATGGAAATTGTTTTATAGTAGAAGAAACACTAGAATATGAAGAACAGTCAAAATTAGCTATGATTTCTATTAAACTCACTGGTACAATTCCATTTAAGGGGGGTCAATAAGCTTTGGCCCATATAACAAACAATATGCATTCTCCTATAGCATTCAAATTTTAGTGGATTGCAACACAGTACTGCATGCTAATCAATTAGGATATCTCATTAATTTACAGTAAAGATAGACTATTGGTACAGTTTCGTTACTGTCACAGGAAGAGTGGTTTAGGACAATGCTACATTAAATTACTTACAAGGTAGTATCTATTTATATTACAGTGTATATTAAATTATTCCCTGCAGACCTACTTGATACTGCTGATGATGGGATAGGATTAGGAATGGCCCAGATGACCTCTTGAGGGTATATCTACTCTTATTTCTATAGTAACATAAAAAAAGTAAATTAATTATTTGCTGTTTTCACAGACTTTTTTTTCTTTATGTTTTTAAAACAAATATCACAAAATATGCTTTACTTGTAAAGAAAATGTCAGCCTAGTCTTGGTGCTGGCTATAAGTTAGTATGATTTCTGTTAGTTCTTCCTAGGTATCAACTCCATGAATTTCTGTGTTTAGTAATGTAACTGTGGGATAGGGACTGTGAAACAGAAACTATAGAATCGGTTTGAGGTAATTAGTTTGTAACCAAGGTAATAGGTAACGAAGCTAACTGACCACGGCAATGTACAATGCTGCTATGTCCCATGTACAGTCCCTACCCAACCAGACAATAGGTTCGAGAATATTAATCTTATGAAGTAAGTTGTTATGGACACGTGCACCCACAGCAAGAATAATGCACGTGCCCGCGAGAAGAGGGTTATCCAGCGGACACGGGTGTGTGACCACTGACGACCACCAGAGACCCCTGAGGACCACCGACTCAAATCACTGAACATGCGTGACGGGGAGGAGAATATGGAAATGGATTCTAAGAAATGATTATCATAGGACTGCCTTTTCTTGGAAAAATAATGAATATGTATATTTTGATCCTACATAACCTGTGTGTTGGTGATGACCTGGCATGCACGTTGGGTGGAGCTATCCCCTGTGCATCCAGCGCTGCAATAAAGAATGCCTGCCTTTTAGCACTACCTTGGTGTTACGAGGTTTATTCTTGGATTTCGGTGACAGTAACATATAATTAAATACAATTCTTCCTAGTGACGCTAGTTTCTCTCTCATATAAGTGTCAACTTGTTTTCCAACTTGAGCTATACATTAGGCAATGGGTAACCACGACACCAACTGAATAAAAAAAAATTAAAAAAAAAAAAAAAAAAGCCAGACTGATTTCCTAAGTTTACAGTCTCTAAGCTCTGGTAGATTCTTGTAGGTTATAGGATAGCTACATTTTCTCTACTTTTTCTATGGAAGTAATTTTAGTGTTGCTTTGAAAGCTGCATGTAAGTCCCTATCTATACTAGAAAAAATTCATATTAGCACCTTTCTAAAAATACTTAGAATTTAAATGTTTGTATTTTACAGTATACCAAACTGTTCTTTACTTACTTTAAATGTAAACTGTTTTGAAATAAAAATTATATTTCTCATAATCTTATTTTTGTATTTTATAGAATAAAAGCTGAAGTGCCTGTCCTGGTTTCAGCTGAGAGGATTGATTTTCTTCATAGTAGCTAGTGTGGGGATATGTTTTGGATTTGTGCTGGAGACACCACTGATAATATAGAGATGTTTTTGTTCCATGGACTTATTGTTGAGCAGTGTTTACACAAGGCCAAGGCCTTTTCTGCTTCTTGCACTGCCCTGCCAGCGGGATGGCTGGGGGTGGACAAGGAGTTGGGAGGGGACACAGACAGGACAGGTGACCCAAACTGACCAAAGGGATATTCCATACTATATGACGTCATGCTCAGTTTATAAGGAGCTTGGGGGAAGAGGGGGGGGGGGGGCGGCGGCGTTTGGAGTGATGGCGTTTGTCTTCCCAAGTAACCGTTACGCGTGACAGAGCCCTGCTTTCCTGGAGATGGCTGAACTCCTGCCTGCCCATGGGAAGTGGTGAATGAATTCCTTGCTTTGCTTTGCTTGTTCGCGCGCGGCTTTTGCTTTACCTATTAAACTGTCTTTATCTCAACCCACGAGTTTTCTCACTTTAACTTTTCCAATTCTCTCCCCCATCCCGATGGGGGGAGTGAATGAGCGGCTGTGTGGTGCTCAGCTGCCAGCTGGGGTAAAACCACGACAGTGCCTTTCTTATTTCATTGCATATTTAAAGCTTTCTGCTTCATGTCACTGTGCACTTTTCCATTCAAAGTTAACTGAGATCTTAAATAATTTTGGAAAAAAAGATATGGCATTTAATTGAAATCTGATTCTTCTTTATAATGAGTTATGTATTTTACCTAAGATATTACATAGAACATTGTTTATTTTTCTTTTGCATATACACAGAGAATATATCGATCATAGGGAGGAAAGCTGCAAACTCTTATTGTTGAAAAAAAAAAAGTATATACTAGCCAGTTTTTCAGCTGGTGTAATTCATTGCCTTCATGAGACCTCTACAGTTTCTGTCAGCATTATACACCCACACTACTTTTCCTAACCTTTTCTTGTTTTATCCCTGCATGGTGTATGTGTTATTATGAATGAAGTACGGACCCTGACAGAGAACCTGGTACAGCCCATGAGAAAAAAAAAAAAAAAAAAAAAAAATTGATTTTGGTATGTTTTGGACCAGGCACTAGAACATCTTTTGCTTCAAACCTCATTAGGCATTTTCCATTCTTCAGTCTGTTCTGCCTGCTTCTGTTCCTGCCAGTACAAAATGTCACACTTCCAAAGATGTGCAGCCATTTTAAACCTTTCTGTCACATGCCTTCAGCCCAGCACATCGTTTTCTTCAGATAACTATACTTTTCTTCACTAATGATGGACTGTATTCATAACTGGTGTAACTCTATTTTGGGTCACAAGGCTTTCTTTAAATCTAACATGCCTAAGCTATAGGCAGAGCCAGTAAATGTATTATATACAAGCATACGCTGACCTTGAATACCAAATCCTTCACAAAATCTTCTCTTTGGTGCTCAGCATTGCCTTTATCAGTGTCTGTGTTTAATATCATTATATTAATATATATATTTATGATATTACATAAAAATTATATTCTTAAAGAGTGCCCATAACATTTAAGGAATTATTCAGCATAAACTGAATTGCTCTTACTTCTGTGAATTGTCTTATCTTTATCTAGGTTTGGAGTTTAAAAAAAAAAAAAAAAAAATCACTGGGAAAAAAAAAAAGCCCAGAAAAAACCTTCTTATGTATATTAAAAAAAGAAAATAAAATAATGTTTCTAATACAAGATTTTTTTTGTTTTGAAGATTAAGTAAGTATTACCATGGAAAACTGAATAAACAGCAAAATTCAAAGAATGAGGAAGTTATTTTTCTGTCATTCTCAGTTACAGTCCTTTTCATCCAATTTCTTTGGAGTTATTTTTCATTCATACTAGTATAAATATATATGTATAAAAAGAGTAATTTCCTAGAGCTGCCCAAGTTTCATAATTATGGAGCTAAATACAGCCCATGATTTCAGAAACTGACTTGGTCTAACGACTTCTGCAACTTCTTGCCAAAAGATAGTGCAAGAACAAAAAAAGTATCCAAGAGAGTATTATTGGCTTTTGCCTACTTATGCTGTACTCTTTTGTTAGGAGTTTAGGTGAAGGGTAACTGTGGACTTGCCCAGATAAATAGTGTGCAATAAAGGTAGATAGTGTATAGCACAGAAGCTACTTTGAACTAATTGTCTATGTATGTGGGTTATTTTAGTGTGAACAAAGAATATATTTGTAAAACTAACTGAGTTTAAAGTGATTTATTCAATGTGTGCTTGATATTTCCACACTGGAAATGAGCCTCCATTAGCAATAATACATCAATTTAGCTGTACTGGCAGATTCTCTGAGGATATGTGAAATTAGGAGTTTAAATTATATAAGAGGTTCTTATAAATTGAGGTCATGTGCCCTATAAACAATAAGGAGTGAGCTTAAATTTCTTCCTTCAACTAATTATCTTAGTTTTCTTCAGCTTTCCTCAGTTTTCCTTGCCAACCACTTATTCCATAACACTGTCTATCTCTATTCTTCCAGACCTTTATATGTATGCAATCTCTCCTCATATATATATATATTAAAATATATATTTTTTCATCTGTATCTCTGTGTGCATGTGTTTGTGTATTCCTACTGAGTTTTGAGATTTTAGCAACAACCATATGTGCTTAAATGAAGGTGTACTTAAGCTGATGTATCCACTGCGGTGTCAGCCAGAGAACTCTGAGGACACCTTTTTCTGGGGGAGGTCACCTTCTATCTCACTTTGATGACAGCTATTACTGCAACTTCTTCAGTATGCCAGATTTCCAGATTTTTCATTTTAAAGGTTCAGTGACATTTTTATAAGCCAGTCATTCCTTTCTCCCCCACTATCTCTTAGGCCATTCCTTTATTTTTTATTTTCTTTTATTTTAGTAAAATGAGACTGTGACAACTCAAATTTTATTCCAGGTACCAAACAGATTCCTGTAACATGACATCCTTTTGCAGTGCTAGCCAGCAGCAATGACATTTTTCTGTCCAACAGGAGGTGTTCTAATGATACACAGCGGTAGCACCAGTCAGAGCCTAAGTGGCAGCCAATGTAGCATCAGTCCAGTCATTTTAAATTAAGTTTGGATGATGGATCAGTAGAACTGCAGAGCTTATGAGGCTGACACACAAAAGAGTTTATGTGACCACTTCTCTCTTTGATGGTTTTTTTCCCCTTTTCTATTACACTTGACTTTTTTTTTTAAATCCAACCGTGATACACATGGTTAACTTAAGGCTTCTGGATTGCAAGATGGAACTTGGGATATAGAAAAGATACAAAATGTGTGGGAAAAATGAACTTACAAGTCTGAATGGGTAGTTGGTGACAGAAGCTCAGTTGCAAAAGATTCAGATACAGGAGCTACTCAGTTTCACTGTTACCCAGAAAAGCACTTGGCTTGCCTAATGCTCAGTATCCTGGGAAAGAAACATGAGATTAATATCTTCTTCTTAAAGGAACAGCACTGTCTGACACGTCACCTTTATTTCTATTAAACTTGTTAAAAATATGTCAGGCGGGTCTTGCCGTAATTTTGGTAGTATTGAAAATATAGTTGCATCACTTTATTTGAAGAAGTAAACAAAAAAACAAACCAAAACCAGAACCGCAAATTTTAATTGACCATGATCATTTACTGTGTTAGAAAAACAGGTACAAAATACTACTGGAGCACAACCTACATTATAGTATATAAAATAATACTGTGCACTTCTGCAATACATTCCGCTCAAAGATCACCAAAAATTCACAAAAGGTATATATATGAAACACAGTGTTCTAAAGCATAGAAATAAGGTTTTTGTCCCAATTTGCAGATGATAAATTATAAGTTTCATGTCACAAAAGAATTTTGCTGCAACAGGAATAAAACTTGGATCTCCAGATAATAGGCTTTAGCAGCATAAACAGGTTTACTCTTCTTGGACACCTTTTCTTTTACTAGTGAGAAGCTTTCAGTAGTATATAATGAGCTATATTTCCACTGTATATCAGTCTTTTCTGGTTTTTAGATGAACACAGTCCATTTAGAGGTGTGGGTTTTAATTATATAACATTTTTCTGTGATATGTCTTTTTGCCTATAAAGGAAAAATAAACAAAATAAATCCTCTCATTTATAACCAGATTTGCCACTGCTCTTGCACACAGAGGACAAATGTATCATCCTGTAAGTAGGACAAGGGGAGAACTGAAGCATCTCTCCCTAGGACCAAAGGATACAAAACCAGTGGCATTTTGCTAGCCTGTTTCCATCACACTTGTAAGCACTTCCCTTCTACTAGCTAGCTACACAGATCCAATATTCTCTATCAGTGAGTGCACTTATGTGGATCCTTCAAAGATGCCAGCTTGGTTTTTCAAATGAAAAACACTCATGTATTTGAGCTTTAAAAGCCTTGCATAAGACCATTAATTGCCTCAGGATGAGGGATTAATGCATTTTGGAAGTGTATCTTTTCCATCAGATCAGTTCTTAATGACTGAGTCAAAATAATAATAAAAAACTCTACTGTTATTTACATAAAACACATATTTCTATTAAAACTCTAAGAAGCACTCATGAGGAAGAAAATTATGGTACTCTCTGTGTTATGGAGCTATACCCTGAAATTATTGTTATTCAGTCATTGCAACAAGAAAAATAACCAAGAATCATTCCTATGCAGTACAAGGAATACAGTTCTATATTAGTTTATTAGGAGTTCACAAGGTAAGCTTAGCATACAGAAGTATTACAAGCAATGACATTAACTATAAGAAAACAATCAAAAAAGATGACTGTTGAAAAGTTTCTAAATTGCAGAGATTTTTCTATTTGGAAACAATTATGCTTACTTATACTCTCTTTTGTTCCATAGGAATTCCTACTAATTTTGTATTATTTCATATTCCACAGTGTGCAAAGGAACAAGAAAGGACATGTAGCTTTGTGACTGTTACAGAAGAATAAGGTGGAAGACTACATTTTAGAAACAGAAAAAACATATAGAATGGGAAAGTTCACCAATCCCCTTAAGTTAAAAATCTTTAGGAGATACTTCTATAGGCATGCATTAAAGTCTGATATTCTCAGTCTCTTGAAGATAATGCAGTCTAAAGAACTTCTGTAATATAAACCTAAAGATTACTTCAGGACTTGATCAATTTCAAACAAAATTTGAGTTCTCACCTTTTATTGTTTGATTTTATAATGCCTTTGTAGGGATCTAGGTATATTTACATGCAGACACACATCTACATTTACATGTGTACTTATAGTTTTAACACACTTGAGGAAGGAAGGTTGATTAAAACACCCTTTATGCTACAAAAAGAATGTTAATATGCAACTAGCAATGTAATGTGCATACAATAAATATTTAACTACTATGTTATATTTTTAGATGACTACGTTTCATTCAGGTTTAATACCACAGATTTAGGACTCTCACTCTCACGTTTATTTTATCTGGTAAACACCAAGATTTAGTGAGGTATTTGTACTCATTTTCTCTGTACATTAGCTTTCTTTGAAAGCATATGTATAATACTCCACATATCCACTCATTATCTTTTTAGACTTTAATCCAAATTGGCAAGAATATTATGAGTAAATAGTGCCATATATTTTAAGAGACTAAAAATTCCAGTTAAAACTTGTTTAAATAGGTTAATAATAATTTAAGACAAAGAAAAAACCAATTTTCCCCAATGTAGTAAAAAAAAAAAAAAAAGTGAGGTAAAATATTAGTGAAATGAATAGTCCATAAATATTGGAAATATAACCTCATTTTAATATCTGCTCACTTTTCCAACTATTTGCAAATAATAATATTAGATAATTACCACTCAAATTTGCCATCTAAGTAAAAGTATTTTGGTGTATACAAAGGAAAAACATCTCAGACAGGATTACCTGCAATTATTGAGCATTAAAAACCTGCTAAATAAAACCAGAAAAATCTGAGCTTGGAAAGAAGGAATATGGTCTTTTTTTTTTTTTTCATAAAACCTCCAAGAATATTTTTAAATGCTAAGTCATTCTGAGGACAAGAGCAGAAAGTCTGAAAATCATCTTAATGTTAGGATCTTCAATAAGAAACCTTATTTTTTATTGATGTAATCTTCTCACTTATCCATGAGTTTTGAAGACAGTGGAAAACAAAATTTCATCTTTGTTAATAACAGCCATTAATTCAAATTTAGATACATATATCATCAGGACTCTTTCCTTATCAATTTATTAGTTGAACTTCTATGAAAAGTAAAAGGTAGCTTGCTCAAGACAAAACTCTCTGTTGCCCCATTTCCTCAGTGACTCTCTCACTTTAAGCCCTTGAACACGACAATCCTGTTTTTTCTTCTCTTTTGCTTTTCCACATTTCACTGCATGAAGGTTTCGTGCATGTATCTTGACTATCCAGAAACATTTTTCATGAATTTGACACATAGATTGCACTGTTACTGCCTTGTTTAGTATTTGAACAAAGAATCTCAGAACAATCTTGTCTCTATTGTATCTGCAATAGAGTGATTTTAGAATTACGTGACTTCTCCTTCTTTTAACCAGGAAAACAAACTGCAAAATGAAATTATATTTCAGACTTGATCTGTATGTAACAGTGGGTACACTCTTATAAAGTAACAGGCGATGTAGCCTTCAGAAAAAGCACCAGGTCTTCTTTCAGTGCCAAAGCATATTATCGATATAGCACAGTCAGAATTAAGAATGTTAATTCAGAATCAGGGACTTTAATGACCAGTTATCAGCAGTATAATATAGTCGTTTGCTACTTCCAGGAAATGGCTTATAAAATTTTAAATTCTTTTCTGCTTATGGCTTGAATTGGATGGGTAGACTGTAGCAAAGTATACTCAGGTCAACATTTTTGTAATAAGTAGAATATATTTAAAATGGTAAAATATGCTGTTATACTTTCTGGAAAATTTTACAGCTGTCACTGCAGCTGTAATAACAAAACAAAAAAATTACCTCAAGCTTCGAGCACATTCTTTGTTTCTATTTTACACAGGCTCAAAACTTAGCCATGTAACTTAAAAAATATAGCTTTTCATCTTTATGAGACAGGAAACAGTTTAACTAGGGACCCACTGAAATAATACGACTTACAATTGAAATCTTCACAAACTAGATTTGAAGGAAGCAAAAAGTTTGTATTCTTACTCCCCCCCCCCCCCCTTATTACCAGTGTTGTCTTATTCAAATGCATATTTTGTCTATTTCTAGGGTGTTGGATTTTTTCCCTTCTACACATGAAAAATGTCAGAAGAAAGAATCCTCACTTGCATGTTTTTTCAACAAAATGTAAATGTCTTTCAGATATTTGATTTTCATCTTCAGTAGAAAGAAAAAAATACTCGCCATTTATTACATAGTTCACATGGATATACATTTTCATGTTGAAGAATCATCTTATTTCAATAATATTTTTGGCTTCCTAGTCAAAACCAGGACTCGGGACCATATATTTCATGGGAGTATTTACAAAGTAAACAGAGATGTGAGGTGCTAAAGATATACTGTGATCAAGGATATGAGACGGTTGAAGAACCTTAGGTAACTAAGGATATAGGTGACTAACGTAGCCTTAGGTGACTCCAGGATATAAGGAGACTGAAGCTAAAAAAATCCAGCCTTAAAGGCACCAAATTTCTTGACAAAAAATAGAAAAGAAGCAGGACTCAGTAATGCTTGTAATGTGCAAGATTAGTTTTCTAGTCAAAATCATAACAATGAGGAAATGAAAACAGCAAACTGCTGAAGTTCAAGCCCTTACAGAACTTTCTTATTCCAAACAAGGGTCCTGACTGTGTGACTTGTTAGTTACTTGGCTGTAGTTTAGCAGATTGCGTCTGAGAGTATTGTGTTTCATTTTTGGTGTAAGGAGAGAGAAAGTAATTTTGCTTTTGATTTTGTTTTTATGGAATCAAAACTAAAAAACCCCAGACAAACCAAACCAAAACAAACAAAAAACCCACCAAGAAACCATTTAGGGTTTGCTTTGGTGTTTGGTTGGTGTCTTTTTTGTTTGCTTGGCTTTTAGGGAATAAACTTTACAATTATTCACAAGGACTATTTCCTTTGATAATTTCTTTTATCAACTTCTAACACAGGTAGCTTTATAAGAGTGTTTCATCTCTGCATCTCAGTTACTTTCATTTTTCTCTAATTATGCCTGCCACATCCAATTTTATCATAAGTACTTTTGGATAGGGGCAGCCTTACACTTTATTCTCAGCACCAGTGTCCCCCGTTCTGGAGTAACATGTTTTTGTGACACAGAAGCACTGAGTGAGGTAACCAGTCTTAGCAACGTGCAGTAGGGGATTCAATGACTTTGTGGTCTAGATTGCAAATGTGCTTACCCTTGCTGTTCCAGTATAACTCCTCTATATACTTAACAAAGTAGTCAAGGCACTGTGTTTACTCTGGTAAAATCCTTTGGTTTTCTAAGTCAACACGCCGTATATATCATATGTAGCATGACCGCTACGGCTAGAAGTGATGAATGCTGATCAGGTTGGTGCTATTCTGTTGCTTGAGCCACACAGTGCATTAAATGAATATTTTTATAATCTTTTTAAAATGTGTAAATTATTTCTAACTTATTGTTACAGCTTTTTTTTCCATGAGTATCCAAACAAAATTACAGGCAGTTATATTGAAGACATGGATATCAAGGAAATTGGTTTCCATGGGAACCTTATCCACATGACAGTTTTCAAATGCTTTTCTGCTTTCCAGGTGACATTTCAGTAATTCTAATGGGTTTAATATAGCAAGTGGACATGAAATATATAACATAAAATTATTTGTTTGTGTGTGTATGTCGACAGATCCTAAGCAAACAGCATATTGAGTGAACAGCTTTTTCAATTCTATGGCTATGACAGTTTGCCTGTTTATTGTAAACTATTCCCAAATATCTCATTTTGGGACAAATCTCAATATCAGTTGTTCTGCATCTAAGTTTTAAGCACACATACACTTCTAGAAGGAAGAAAATTAGTTTCAGCATAATGCATAATAAATTCATTATACATTAAGGGATGCTTCATTATGAAGCATTCACATCTGAAACCAATTTTCTTCCGGCAGGAGGAGGCAACATTAAGAGTGCTGCAGACTAATTAAGATAGCAACATGGCAACAAAGCTGGAAATCTGTACAGAAACATGGTAACTGGTGAACCCTGCTGCCTTGATTAGCACATTAATTACAAAGCAGGTGTTAGTGGACTGTGTTAATGGGCTGCATAAAAGGTCAAGAGGGCTTTGCTATCATTTTTTCCTCATCAAATTATTGAATATGTATTTCACAGCTCTTCTGATTTGAATACGTCTGAGAAGGACTGGTTATCTCTGTAAAGCAAAGCCACTTTTTCCTTTTACTTGTGTAAGACAAGAGATGGTTCTGAATGAAAGTATGTAGTAACTTGTCAAAACGAAACAAAAACCAGGAACTAATACCCAAGGGGTGCACTGCTTTTATATTAAAATCCTGCCAACGTCTGTTTATCTGGTCTGATTGTACATCTCAGTGTGTCTCTCTGTAGCAAAGGAGACAATATAATAGCAAGCATAATCCTGAGATTATGATTTTTAATTTTTTTCACTAGGGTAGGTACTTAATAGATCTATTGTTTCTCTTTCATTTTAGGTAAAGTTATGATTTTTACATCCAAATATCGAAGTTCATGTCATCACTAAGGAGAAAGAGTTGCCTCCCCTTTCCTCCAGTTTAAGATGTGGAAGGCATGACTGCTTCTGGCTTGAAGACAATGGCCTTTCCAAAAGAGAAAACTGTTTGAACAATTATTTAAAGAAAAGAGACAAGTGAAATATTTGCTAGAATATTAAGTTAGTCATTACCTTTATTTCTTATGTAGAACGGGCCAAATAGTTCCACAGTACAGTAAAATACAGGGTAATAAACAAAGGAGATACAGAAGATGATGGTAATAAATGGAAGCAAACGTCGGGGAAGTTCAAAAGAGTCAGAGAAAAGCAAACAAGTCACAAAAAAAAAAAAAGGTAAGGCTTTATTGGAATATATAATTACTTAGAACACAAGACTGATATTCATAGAATCCTGGAATCATAGAATAGTTCGGGTTGCCCAAAGCCCCATCCTACCTGGCCTTGAACACTTCCAGGGATGGGGCATCCACAGCTTCTCTGGGCAACTTGTTCCAGTGCCTCAGTGCCCTCATCATGAAGAATTTCTTCCTAACATCTAATCTAAATCTACCCTCCTTCAGTTTACAGCCATTATCCCTTGTCTTATCACTACATGCCCTTGTAAAATGTCTTTCTCCAGCTTTCTTGTAGGCCCTCTTTTTATTATTTTATTATATTATCAGAGAACATCAATATTCTAAATCTAATAACTTCAGAGCAATAATTTCAGAGTTAATTTCTAAACATTTCAGAAAAAAGCCCTTTTTTTGCCTATGTACACTGTACATATCTTTCTGTTAATCCTGAAAATGAGGTAATCCATTAAAGATCATATTCTGATTAGATCTTTCTAATTTATCTTCATAGATGTCAGTGACTAAAAATATGTCTTACGTTCAGGTCTCTTCACAGTGCTTACAAAAGCAGAGCTGTAGAATTTGTAAAATTTGAACAGATCCTTTCTAGAATTTTTTGAGTTCTATCATTTCACGAAATCTTTATCGACATTTTCTTACAGATCTTTAAACACAAACTTCACCTCCTGAGTCACAAATAATTCTGGTCTCTCATCTTCAAAGACATCATTTGAAGATTGTTATTTCTGTTCTCTAGACATAAAAGAATGGACCACCAAGCAAAATTTTGTCTTTCCTCAGTATATTGCATGCTTGGTGTTGTGCCCTTCAACAGAAATACACACAGGTGCCCAGACGTTGGATATAACTTCCACTGCTCTAGAAGCTACTCTTTAGTTTATGCTGAGGGCTGTTCCACGTGAAGGCACCATTTTTGCCACTTTCCCACATCAGTATATCATATGTGAATGCAGAGTCCTGTGCAAGTTCCTGCAGATCAGTCAGGAAAAAAAAAAAAAAGTATTTAAGAACTGTAACTAGCTGTGACTACCTTTCCTATACAGTAGCTACTGCGGGGGATAAACAGAAGCAATTATTTTCTGCAGGATATCCCTACGTACAAGGCACTGAAATTGCAGTCATGGTGACTAATGCAGCTGACTGAAGATGGGTTACATGAATGTCATAGGAGGGGGAGCTGAACACAGCTGTTGAAGAGAAGATACTGAAATAAAATAACTCTTAGACACCTTTTAGCAGCAAAATCTAGATGATGCACAGAGGGCAACAGGCGACTGGAGGAGGCTCTCACAGGATATGTTCACAGAGAGACCAAAGTATATCTTTGGTGCAACCTCTCTCGTTCCACAGAACAAACAAGCTGAACAAACATAGTGCTTGTTCTTGCTCTTGTCCACATCAAATGGGATCCGTGATCTTACTGGTTTGTTTATGTTTGATCACTGGATTTAGCATGTACATCCCATATAGGAAACAGTCTTCTTATGAGGCTATAAATTTATATAAAAAGTGTCCTGCATTCATAAGTGCTAGACAACAGCTTGGTGGTTTATTATACATGTACAAGTAGAAAAGATTTCTGAATCATTAATATGAATATCTCTTTACATAGCACTAAACTATGTATTTTTTTTCTCATTCTACAAAGCTTCTATTAATGTTTTGTTATGTTTTTTCCAGATCATTTTTGGTAGCTTCACAAAGACCTTAATCCATTCAAGGTTTATCTTTTCAAACCATTAAAGAATTTTTTGGTTTGAGACATCACACTCTTATTGTACTTATAACTGTATTTTTTTAAAAAAAATGTGTATTCAGATATATTGTCTGAACTACTGTCTTCCTGAGAATTCTTTGCAGGACAAAATAACAAAAACGTTAATAACTATCCCAACTCAATGATCTTCTTCTATATGTGAAACACACTTCAAATTTAAGTAAAGATGGTGGGACAATAAATAATTAAACTGCCTGAGGATAGTTTTCTAGACTTCATGCCCTTTTCAGATAAACCTTGAAAGTAGGGTTTTTTTTCCTTAGAAAGGGGAGTAAACTGAAATCAGATTAATTTAATCTGGGTCCAGATTCCAGACTTTTAAAAGAACACATAACTAGTCATGTAATATCTTCTTTTTTCTTTTTTTTTTTTTTTTACAATGTATCCAAGCATCCATGCCTTACATTCTCAGTGGTTTTAAGGGATCTAATTTTCATAAATTTCAGTAAGAGTTATCTTCCTAAATATTTATTGAGGCAGTGAACAACAGCTAATCAGATCTCTGTCTCCAACTGTTTTTCAATGGGTCTTTAACTGATAAATCACATAAAATGTCTGTTCTGTAAAAGTCAAGATGTTATACACAATCAACCTTTAATTTGATTTAAAAAAAGGTGACACTAGAAAGCCAGCCATATAGTCTTCTGTAATTTGGCTTTGTTATGATATATAAATTATTCCTAGTCTATAATTGTTGATTTATTTCAGAATTCCTATTTCTGTCATTTCTTACTATATTTTAGGGGAAAAAAATCTGATTTTTTTTCTTCCAAAAGAAAATTCTGAAACTCTATACACCTTGTTTATAATTTCCTAAGAGAAAGGCCTCCCTAGGCTACATTTTCTTTAATTTCAGAAGAATCATTAAAGACACTTACCATTTGGGGGTTAGAGAAAGGGGAGCCAGGGAGAGAGGAATATTTTTACTGAGTGACTGATGCCTACTGAGGCAAACACATTGCCCTTGGCTTCCTCAGGATTCCAAGGAGCGAAGAACGTTTTTTGAGCTCATAGAATCACAGAAGCATAGGATAGCTGAGGTTGGAAGGGACCACTGGAGATCATCAGGTCCAATCCCCTTGTTCAGGTAGGGACACTTAGAGCTGGTTGCACAGACAGTTTTTGAATATCTCCAAGAATGGAGACTCCACAACCCCTCTGGGCAATCTGTTCCAGTGCTCAATCAACCTCACAATGAAAAAATGTTTCCTTATGTCACCCATAAAAGGAAATTTTTATATGACCCACAAAATGAAATTTTCCCTTGCACTAATTATACAGGAAGCCTCAGGCGAACTAAAGGTGAACACCTAAAGCTGGGCTGTGTGTGAACAACATTTATACCTGTGAAAGAACTCACTTTTGATCTACCACAAACAGCCAAATAAGTGAGATCGCCACAACCAATTCCAGACCAAGACTGAAGGCTTGTAAAGCTACATAAGCATAGGCAAACTGATATGTAATCTTACTGGTCCAATATGGTAGTTCTTAGAGATTAATATCTTCTGAGAAAACAATCACAGATTATTTCCTCATACTGGACTGTACAAAGTAGTCTTTAATGTATCATTATTCACTATATGGAACACTGTTATTTTAAAAATGATATTACCTAAGTATATGTTTTAAATACTTGAGAGATTTCTTTATCAGTTTATCAGCTTCCTGCAATGGGAAGTATCTTTGTGACCTTAGTTGTAAAGATCGCGGTTGTAAGTCATCAGGGTGACCGTTTAAGAGTGCTATAAACTATGCCTTCCTCATTAGAAAAAACCCTATAATTTTAAATTATTGTAAATGTCTCAATTGGAAATTCTGTCTATAGCCATTGGGGCCTGAAGTGTTTCATTCTCAAGTTTTGAATTATTTAAAATTAAATTCAAATTAAAGTGCCATTGCACCATACCTTTGTGGATCTCGGTACTATCAGGTTTGTCAAATGTGTCATTCAGAGTTTCCCAAACAAATCTGTATTTTGAGTTTATTCTAAAACTAGCTAACATTCTTACAGTTACAGCTGTGAGCATGAATACCATATTTGTATGCTTGCACTTGTATCTTTCTGCACAGATTTGTTAAAAAAAAAAAAAAAAAATCACTTTCAAAGCAACTGTTTCGTCCTGTGCATTCTCTCTTGTTCTATCGTGCTTGCCTTACTACCACTGCCTGGTACTAAGTGAGTCTATCAAGGTCTCTTTGGTATCCATCAGTTCCAGTTTGATTGCACAGAAGCACTTGTTCCTTTTCAGTGCCGAATCAGGTCAACTGGAGAACAGCAGCAGAGTGATTGTGTGATTGACAAGCCTGCCTTTGGGATACCAGCAGACATGAGAGTACATTGGTAGAGGAGGCTTCAGTTAATTTGATAGAGAAGCAGCACAAGCTTTGTCATCAAAAAGAGCTGAGGAGCCATGCAATTTTATGACATGAATCTTAAGAAATAACCAGATAAATATGTACGATCTCAGAACCAATCTTTGCAAATCATTCTGACATAAATTATCTGTAAGAAATGCTGATCAGGGAAGGATTTTGCTTCAAGCTCACTCCTGCAGCATTTATCCCTAGGGGTTCGTTTATGACGGTCTTAAAGAAACTGCTCAGACAAGGTTAAAACACCAACTGGAGTTACAGAAAAGTTGAAGCCTTTTTGGCACTTAGAGAGCAAGTTTGTTATTTACTTTGTGAGGTGAAAAAGGGCCAAGCTGCAGTAAACCAATCCCTACTGCTTTACATAAACAATGTTTACGCTTATAATCTGAGTCATTTACTGGTTCAGTAATTCTAATATCAACGATGTGACAAGTTTAAGTGTAGCTGTACAGTACTGAGTTGTAGCAAAGACAGCCACATGCTAGCTTTACTTTGTGCAGCGGATTGTAGCCTAGTCAGAGCAAATGGAACTATATGTTCAAGTAACTTTTAATTTTCTGAGGGATTTCCAAAATCCAGCCCTTCTTTTCCTTTGCCATTAGCCTGCAACTATTTAAACTAATTTCAGCCTGTGTTGTAGTACGTTCCTATAACCCTGCAACATATGCAGACCTGCAGCTATCCTGACACACTGTTTTCAGAACTCATTAGGTCTGATTTCACAGACTACAGTGATGGTGGCTGAATGTTAAGGTGGAAATAAGCAATATTTTATACAGCATTCTGATATATTCTGAGGTGTATAGGTTTAAAAGACAGGCTTGGTTTAAAATCATATGTATCTCATATCTTCTTATACAGCAGTGTTTATCTCTGTGAAAACTACACAGTGTTTCCATGAAGGGTATTGATACTGAAACTTAGAAAATAATTAATAAAGTAACCTGAGGCTGTACAACTTTGCCCTCATTAGTAGGTGCAATGACAATGTATTCGAGTGCTGTCAGTGACAGACTTCAACCATTCAGGCGCATGAAAACCAAAATATTACGAAAACAAATGCCTCTTAGTTCCACTGCCTTTCAAACAGGGTTCATGCATCTCAAAGCGTAACTAGTAAATAGAATAGAGCAAACCTAGATAATTACAATAATAGATTCTCAGTTTTCAAGTACCTTGAAAGTCTTTCAAAAACTAATGATAATTTGAGATTAAGGAACTGTTCAATACCTTAGGCTACTAATTCATTTTCCTTATGTATTAAAGTTTTGTCTAGCTCATATACTTCCAAACTATATCCATTCTGGTTATATATATATATACATATATATATAAAAAAGATTGACTCTTCTAACAGTTTTAATTTTTTTTATTTAAACTTTCTGGGTGTGACAAGATTATTACCTGGAATAACACATTCTGATAAAAGATAACTCTCTCATTTTTAAAATTGTTGAATGAGAAAGTTTTGGAAATGTCCTGTACAGGCTAGTGGATTAACAATGGACACTAGATTTAAATGCTTCAGAATCTATTTTTTTGCTATTGTCACTATTGCAAAGAAATGTAGGCCCTTATTATATCATCCAATTCAAACTGATACATCGCCATGCTCCTGCTCAGTTTCATGTGCCAAAAAAACTACTGTTCTGAGCAGAGAAGTACAACCACTGGGAAAGCATATTACATTTCACAGTCTAAAATGAATGACTGAGATCACTGGCATCAAAAAACACTTGACAAAGTCTATTCTTCCTCCTTCTCCTCTACTAAAAAAGTATTTAAGGTTGGAATGGACCTTTTCTTGAATTTCATGTTTAAGATTAGCACTGACTTCCTGTGGATGAACTGGAAAAGTCAGAACAGAGGTAGAAGTAAATCCTACAAAATCTTCAGCCCAAACACCTCTTCCGAAGCTTATCAGAGGTCTTGCACAGTTACTACTATGTGATTGCACCTCCTGGTCCAATTCATCAGGCAGAATACCTCACAAAAGATCAAAAGTGTACATTTTTATTTTGACTTGAATCATAACTTAAATTCTTTAGTTATTCATAAGAAGTCCAAAGTGAATACAGAAAAAGTGACACATAAGTTAGTGATAACTGATTTGGTTAAGTGCTGAGCTTGAACTCTAGTTACTGTGGAACTACGCTTGAAGGTGGTAGCACAGGATCTGTCAGGAGGAGTAAAACTGTGTATCTTTGATAGAAGATAAATATGCCTTCTATAATCTACATTTCTGAATTTACCTGCCCCCCCCAAAAAAAAAAAACCAAAACAAACAACAAACCATAAAACTTCTTATCAGCTATAATGCTCCAAGTTTTTAAAATTTCAGGAGTGGTTTCCAGATGAATAAACTAGGTAGGAAGACACAAAATGCTTAAGGCATGGATTCCAGATTTCTTTGATAAACAAATATGAATCTCAGTTGAAGATTAATTCATATTTACGTATAATGTACAAGTGTGTAGAACCTGAACAGTATCGTAAATTATGGTGTGGACATACAGATGTTGGAGAAAGAAAAATCTGAGTATATGTTTCTGTGTACATTTGGTAGATGTCCTTTGAATCCTGAAACTCCTCAAAGTCTGTGTCAAGTTTCTGTTAGTATAAAATATAGCATGGTAAATTATCTTGAATATTTATGAAGTTAGAATAAGATTTCAGAAGTGCTCAAAACTGGTCCAGTGTTCTTCAAACTCAAGTCAGATACTGAGTTCAGTGGGACATGCATAAGTCCAACATTGACAATGTTGGGAAATTTCTTCAGTAATTATTTCAGGCAAAGTCTTATCAAGAAATGTATACTTTTTCATTTTATTATTTCATACCCTTAAAATTAAAATGAGTAAATCTATACAGTTAAGTATATATTCAGGATTTTAATTCTTTGCTGCCACAAAAATCTGGGAAAACACAGCAACCATTCATTTCCATGTGGAGCCTAGAGGATAAGTACTAAGGACAGCTTTACTAGATTTTGCTTTCAATGAGTTAGATATACCTTGAATACAGCTACTTTTTTTCTTCTGTAAATCTACTGGCTTTATATTCTTCTCAGGAATGTCCTGTACTTCAACTCTTGATAATTTAATTGCATGTACGCATTTAGATGGTTTTCTAAAATATTTTTTTCTAATATACTTTGACTTTCATTAAATAATTGGTTTTTTATATATAGTAAATTACATTCTCTTGTACCAAAATATTTCAGAAATTAATATAAATTAAACCAGCAATGTCTCTGAACATTTAAAGATCCTATATGAACTCTGAAGCCCTTTAAGAAATTACAATGCATAAGAGAGAGAATTAAAAGTCTGGTGCAAATTCCACTGAAGTTTTGTTTTTATAGATATATGCATACACGCTATATGATATAGATAGATATAAATATATGAAATACATATTTCAATAAAACAAATAAGTATTGCTGCACATGATAAGAAATGGTCTGTAACTTTAGGGTTTCGTGCTTTCTAAGCTTGTATGTGTGTTTACATTTAAAAGACACAATTTTATTTGACATTGTTATGACCTTATATGGATTAAATACAACATTGTTTGACTAGTTAGATCCATCCAATATACCACAAAATTTCTGATTTTTGAAAAAAAAATACAAATTCCCCAATAAACTTTCTTTTCTATGTCACAATGGCAGATTTTAGTATATGAGTTTTGCACTCAGTGTTAAACTAAACTGTCTCATACCATTTACAAACTAACATAGAATTTGTACATAAAGACTTTGCTGGATCCCCAAAGGATGGAGGTGGTTTACTTCCTGTCAAAACCAGCAACTCTCATACAGGCAGACTTACAATCAATACAGGAAACATGAAGAATAAATCATAGAATCATAGAATCATAGAATCATTGAATGGTTGTGGTTGAAAGGGACCTGTAAAGATCATCCATTCCAATCACTCTGCCATGGGCAGGGTCATCTTGGTCAAAATGGCCATTCTGGGAAATGAATTAAAATGCCATTTTGTCTGAGTAGCTGTGGGTACTGAAAACTCCCCAAACTTGATAAATTTTGAAAAATGAAAATTTTTACATAATCTAAAAATGTTGCTTGGTGACTACCTTTCTTTAGCCATTTTTAGTCAAGCTTACTGCTGTGTTGGACTCCCTATCCAAGCACTCATAAAATCTCCCCACAATATATGACATACTTGGTATAGAATATGTGCCTTTAGTGGCGAATGTCACTATTCTTTCAAATTCAAATGCAAATTATGCTTTTATTGTTTACCTGAATTCCATTTCAAGATCTGGTTGGAGTCCTTTTTATTTGTGCCATTTGCCTCCAGGCATGTTTCGAAGTGGGCTGAGAATCATTTTACCTATGATCCATTTGTTATTACATAAAAAAATGTGTTTTTTAAGTGAACCTCATGCTTAACTGTTTTCAGCATGTTAACTGAAAAAATAATAAACTTAACTTTAAAAAAAAAATTCTACCTTTTTAGTTAGTTCTTTACAGCACAAATATTTTGTCCTTTGCCATTGGGAGTGAAGTTAGCTGAAGGTAGGCTGAATGAAAATTATTTTGACACCTTTGCTGAAAGAATTTTAAGATGCTTTTTGTCAGCTGCAATTATACTGTTGGTTAAGGAATCCAAAAACAATGGTCTCATTAGTAAGTGTTTCAGTAAAATCTGACATCCATTGTGACAAGTTATATTGGATGTTATAAATTCTCTTGCAGTCAATGATAGCTTTTGTATATTTAAAAATATTTTTCCCCATGCATGCCAAAAATCCCTCACATTTTAGTTTAGATCATCACAAATTAAATTAGCAATTATCAGTTTAATTCTCAGAGATAATTTTTTTCATATGATTATAGTGACAATGTGATTTCTGTAGGATGGAATAAACCTATTGACATGAATACCAAATACAGCTGTTCATGTATTTCATATCTATGTAGAAAAAGTATACCAAGTGCAAAAACAATTTCTATTATCTTTATCTTACTCCAATTACTTTTACGTACCCACTCTTGGCAGTACGAGTTAGCTTGTGCGGACCCTCCACATTTTTTGTTATCTTATCTACCTAGATTGTTTAAAGTGTAGATGTACCCTCATGATGTCCCAAAAGTGATTTGTGTAAAATAATTACATCTTATGCAGGCAATGTATCTTTGGTGTAAATTAATTGTAAAAGACGATGAGGAGTTTGTTGGACAGGATACGTAAGAAAGGTAGAGAGATTTCTACCCTTCTTTAAAGTTACTTCCAGAAACAATGAACGTATGTCAGCGAAGCAGTGCAGGAGTCTGCATTTTTAGGTCCCCACCATAGAAAACATGGAAAGTCTTGAACCCAGTCAGTGAACCAGGAAAAACACTTTTGGGGTTATTTTAAGCTATGAGTATTCAGCATGTTACAAAAAATCACTTAACACCTGCTGAGGCTGGCTCTTAAGAGTTATTAAATGAATAGCATTCTCCAACTTTCCTCATCTTAAATCTGTTTGTGGCTCAAAGCAAGTGCTATATTGCTGTACTTAGTCCTATTACAGTATGATTATTTGGAAATCTGCATTTGGAAACATTTACCAATAATAGATACAAGATTGCAAATAGCAACAAAGATACTTATTTGCCTTGAATATACTGCAAACATCTTTACAGAGATTGCACTAAGTGCAGCAATCAGTGATTATCTGCACATTGTTTGGAATGGTATCATACATCTTATCCCTCAGATTGCACATTTTGTCAGGTCAATGAATGTACCTTCCACAGAGAAGCTGTGTGGCCCATGACTGTCCCAAAGGGAATGCACAGTAAAAATTATTAAAGAAGTATCTTGTTACCTGTAGAGTTCTGCTCATGCACCATGTGCTCTGATAACCGTGGATAAAAAGAATTTGTCATCCTATCCCCTTTCATATAAAGATGAATCCTAAAGGTTCTAGCATGTTATATGTGGCTGGCTAATGGTTTAATGTATTGCTGATTCTTGGTAGCATGGTAAATGAATGCCAGCAATTGCAGGTGATATACCCATAAAAGCCTTGTTGGACACGTCTTATTTGGCCTTGCCTGCTGCCCTCTTCCAGTTGGCTAGCCTATGTTTGGCCAGAGCTGCCATGACCTCAGATGATAGGCTGTCACAGTAAATCACCCACAGACAACTTGGATAATGACTGATGGATAACTGATGCAATCATTCCCAAAGTGTCTTGCCAATCCTGAACTATCTCTCAGAGGCTGAGGGCAGCATAACTCCAAAGAAGCAATAGTTATTGTCTCAATTGATATTGAAATATTGGCAAGGGATGTGCTGTTTCTTCACAGCAGCTTCCTGAAGAAAACTGCAAAGGTAACCACTCCGTACTTGTATCATTAGTATTGAGTTTAATCCTAATTTCTTAGAAGTGCTGACCTACCCATCTGGTTTGATCTTTCTAACCAGTGGCAGCTGGAGTGATATGATGACAGAGACTGAGGAAGATCTATAAACACTCCAAGATAGCAAAGACTGTACACCAAAAGCATAGGCAGAATATACAATTTCGATGACAGACATCAGGAGCAGTGGCAGTAAGCAGAATGTTACCGCAACATGTAACAGATGTCACCTCGATGCTGAGCTCATGTCAATTTTTTTAATGAAAAAGTTAAATCAAAATTAGTTCTTGTAAATTTTTTCAATGAAAGCCACTAGTGCAGTTGAACATGGTGTTTGTGGTCTTGAAGGGTCTGTATGAAAATCCACAGAGGCATATGGGGTATGTATCTAACCATAGATTGCTCTAAGAATTATGAGTTTGAAATGTAACCACTGTTCCATGATGGAGGAACAGGCTACATCAATGCATATATGAAATGCCCAATATAACTTGGCATAAGGAGCAGGGAGCAGTCTGTGGGCTGGATGTTTAAAGCAGTAAAAACATAGTTCCTGTGCTAGACTGAGCCTCCAGTCTGTTTGGAATCCACCTACACTTGATGCTGCCTGTTAATAACTTCACAAAGTGTGCTTTGGTGGACAATTTTTTTCCTGCTTATGACAGCATCTGAGTGCATCAGTTGCTCTGTGTTGGTAAATTTATTTAAAGAAAACATGTCTGAAATTAGGACATTTATTGAACCTTGATGAAAAGAGAGTTGAGATGGTCGTGCTTCTTTTGTGAGGTGCACTTTGTTGCATATATAATTTGAAAGGCTTTCCTGCTCAGAACTGCTTAGATATATGTTACTTTGCTTTCAATTTCCTCTTCAGCTCTAGAAGATACATGACAAGCTTATATGCCAATACATGCTCTGGATACATAATAAGTTTCCCTTTGCCACATGAATGATATGTATTTTTCTCCTACAGTCAGCCTACAAATTACAAATGATATTGCTTTTGGTAAAGTCTTTCAACCATTGAATTCCATCTACCTTCTTGTTCTCATTTGGAGTTTGTTGATCATAAATGCCATAAGAATATGTCTGCTGAATGTGAATAAGGCTATTATTCTGATTCTGGATCAGAAGTGTCACAGTCTTACAGTATATGTTTTACACTTCACTTGTGATGTGTAAAAAATAGCTACTTTAGGCAACATTGTCAACCACCATCCCTCTGCTGACAACACCGAGGACTCCATCTTCACTGCAGTGTTTTAAATGATGCATCTACACCTCATTTATTCTACCTATGCAATACATCATTATTTCTTTGTTGCTTCAAGTACTTGGTTTTTAATTTGACCCTGTTCTGAAGACTTAGAATATTGCACTGAATGAGTCAATGCAATTCTCTCTCTCTCTCTTTTTTTTTTTTTTTTTTTTTTTTTTTTTTTTTTACATAGTATGCAGTAACAGAACTAATGTTAGTGAATCTTAAATATTTCACACTTGTTCTGATTTTATACAATATGTAGAACTGGAATATGGCTAGACCAGGGAAGGTCCCAGAAGAACATTACAGAAAACCCACATCCCTTGAAAATCCTGTTCTCAGAAAAGAAATATTCTGCAGAGGAAAGAACCCTTCTTCTTGCCAGGAAAGGAGAGAGCTTTGTTCTGTGCCAGGAGAATGGGCTGTCCTTGATAAACTTCCTCTTACATTACTTACACATAAATAATAACCTGCTTTGATTTTGAATTTATTTCTTTTGACAGACAACCTGTGGGATTTGTGTGTGAAAATCTAGTAATAATTAACATCTTCACTACTGATGTGTCATTTTGATTAATTTCCTTCTTCCTGTACTCAAGGGCTAACTTCATGCTTTCAGTGTAGAAAATGTCTTTTCCTTCCCACATCCTGTCCTCCTGCAGCTTGTAGGATCTGAATGGGTTTAAAGTTATTACATCATGTTTGCTATTTCCACAATCAAGATGTGTTTTAATTTCCTGGCAGGCCATTTTATGGGAATTGTCATAACTCAAAAGGTAATGGATCTTTTTCTTCCTCTACTCCCACACACCAAAACAAAATGATCTACCTCTTAGCGAGTCTATTTCCTCATTTCCTATGGAAATTCTAGAATGATCATGCATTTGCCTCTTTTGATACTTAAACTTTTTTTTTTTTTCTTAAAATCCCAATAGGTTTTTATACGATCAAAGCTATGAAATTCATCCCTGTGATTCAGCTTAGAACTGTTGTCAGCCTTAGATCCATTTCTCCTGTCTTGTCTATTCAAATGATGGAAAATAACTGGGTTTTGTATTTAATTTATAATATATCAAACATTTCATGAGAAGAAGTCTTAGTAGGTTTGAGACTAGGTATTGAGAAATTAATAGTGTTAGGCAAATCTCTCAAATACACCTCTGCTATCTTAATTTATATCTTTCCTTTACAATGTGTACAAACCTCTGAAATGTAATCTTCATACAGCAGAAAAGACTGCACATTGGGTCTATATATTACAGTTCACATTCCTCTGGAAGGTCACAGACTAACACTGTGAAATTCCTTTTTTGTACTGTTACACAGTCTGAATTAGATCTTATGTTAAGCAGAACGGTAAATAAATTTCTTCAGTTTAGAGAAATGATAGTTAAATATAAGGCTACAAGATAAAAAAAATACAAATACTGCCACTATACTGTCTGTTTCTTTAGTAGATTTGTTAAGAAATTTTACTTTCATCCTCTTTCATAAGACAAAACAACAGGTTGATGGAAATTAAGCATGTCCTTAGCTTTATGTAAATACTGGTTTGATTAAGGTATCTTTCCCCAAGCAGCACATTCTGGCAGTAAGGTTTGCCCCCATCCTCATCTTTCGGTTGTTAGCAGCTCTTATTGATCATCTATGTCTAACTCTTTTTTGGTTTATAGCTGATTAAGATTACACACCTGAAAAAGCCTAAATCATATATTAAAACCAGATCACGTAGTTGTTTTCACCTTTTCTCTGTGACTTTACGTATTTTATCCTTAAAAAAAGAAAAAAAAAAAAAAAAAAAGGTTACAAAGTATGTTTTCCTCCTTTTACATTAAGGCCATGGTTGTTAGGGGATAATATATTTAAGCTGAAAAATCCTAATAGCACAGACTTGTGATGAAAAGCTCGTCAAGTGTTTAATAGTGATACTAAGTGATTATTATAATGACACTGCAAAAATGTGATCAAAGCCAATCACAGATACTTTTCCTAGGTCATATACCTCCAAAGTACTAAACTGTTAAATTGCTAGCCATTAAGCTCAATCCCATTCCTGTTTCTTTGTGCAGAGGTAAAAATGAAGCATTTTGATGAGCAACTCAATGCCAGAAACTCCATCACAGTTCATCTGCAACAGCAATTCTGCTTTTCCAGGGGCAACTTTTGGTTTTAAGCAGTTGTTTTGATGACAGTAATGATTCTGGTGCATCTATGATTTGGAGATTACAAAAAGACTTGTGTTACCTGTAATAAACCTGTACTTACTATTTGCTTCACACTCCCTGTTAAATATTACGAGTACGCATATTCAGAGTCAGATGCACAGCAAGAAAAAAATATGTTATATCAGCCCAGGCTGGGGTAAGTATGCCTAGACAATTCTGGGTACTGTTTTTCCTATGCACCTAGATCCTTGGCAGCTACTGTCAAGTCAGAAGGAGGCCAGCATTAACTAAGGGAATTCAAATTACTATTCCTAGGGCTGGAATGAACCTAGAAAGGGGAATGTGTAATGTCTAGCATACACTCAGATTGCTGAAGATCTCACTTGAGCCTTTGTGATCTACAAATAGGAGTTGTCTGTGCTTAAAACTTATTATTTGCAAAGAGGAAAACATGATTTTTGGAAGCAATTATGAGAGGTCTGGTGTAGTGGAGATTTAGCACCTGCTCTGAAAGAAGTAAATTTTTGGCCAGGGTAATCACAGAAATAGATGCTTAAAAATCTACCTGTGTTCACAGATCAGTTTGTATCAGGGGAGGAAATGTGTTTAATCCACTAGCACTTGATTCTATTTGGAGGGGAAGCACCTTCTAAGTTGCCCCTAAAGGAACTTTGCTCCACCTGTTCCATAAAGAAGTTCAGGGTGGAACCATCCCATTTACTGATCTGAATTATTACTGTTGGGTTCCAGCCACCAGAAGATCATTAAAATGTACAATGAAGCATCAGAGTGCCAAAGCCTGAGAACTCCATAAATCGGTGTCACATCAGAGAACATAGGACTGAAGTAAATTCCAAATTTGTGCTTCTTATGAGGTTTTAGGCTGCATTGCATAAGTATAACCTGACTTGATTATGAGTCCTCATCAAAATTCTAACATTCTAGTATGGAAATGCAGAAGCCTTAGAGACTACAGGGGGTTTAGGACCAGTACATATGTAGATAGAGCTATATATCTATGTATTATCTTTATCACATATCTTTCTTTATATATATGATATATATATACACACACACATATACACATGTACACATACATCAATATAAACAAACATATGTGGTATAGATAAGTATAATGTAAATATATATACATATACATTTTATACTATGAGAAATGGTTGTGTTGGCTAAAATGTCTCATTGAACATACGATTTATGGAATGAGTATGTTGCCACATAAATGACTAGGATAATTATAATGCATTTTAATATCAAGGCAAGGCATAAATCAATATGCTTTACAGTTTTGTTTTTAAAGAATCTTCTGAAAACCCTCATGTGTTCAGCTGGCTTTTAAGATATATAAATGTGTTAAACAAGCTGTGTGTCATTATTGAAAATGTGTTGGTAATTCATGGCCTTCAGCAGAGAACATATTCATCCCAGCAAAACTAAGCTGTTCTCATTATTGTTCATCACCTATGGAAGAATATAAATTAAACAAAATGTACAGGTTACAAAACATGAGCATGAGGAACTCTGGAGATGCTTTTTATGTTTCATGAATGTTTCAGTGTTTATCCAACTTCCACATAAGTTAAGTGTCAAAACTAAATTACTCCACTGAGTTATACTGTGAAAAAAGATGAGAAAAAAGGTATGACACACCTGATCCATTTCAGGGTCAAATCCTCAGGTAGGATCAAAAAGAATAGTTTTATTGACCAAAACACTGTCTCTATAAGTTTTTTTCATTAACATGAATATTTCATTAATCTTAACCAGCTCGATAATCTTGATTATAGGGAAATGTACAAATATATATATATATATAAAAGCAAGATTTAGCTATGTCTCACAAATGTTTCTGAAAGCATTAGATTATTTTTGTGAGTTAAGTTTTCAGAGCAATTGCTGTCTGACCTGTTGGAGAAAACCTCTCATTTTTCTTAAAAGCTAGGCTTTTAATCCCCCAAATATTACCTAAGAGGATGCTGGCAAAACACCTTTCTTCATCTCTCAAGCAGCTTGTCTATTCCAGCAACAGACCAAAAGAACATGTCATATGTGACGGATTCACAGAATCACAGAATGGTTGAGGTTGGAAGACCATGTTGTCCAACCCCCCTGATCAAGCAGGGACACCTAGACTGGTTGCCTGGACCATATTCTGACAGCTTTTTAATATCTCCAAGGATGGAGACTCCACAACATTTCTAGGTAATCTGTGCACAGAGAAAAAGTGTTTCCTGCCATTTCGGTTTATGCGTGCTGCCTCTGGCCCTGTCACTGGGCACCACTGGAAAGAGCCTGGCCCTGTCCTCTTTGCACCCTCCCTTCAGGTATTTGTACACATTGATGAGATCCCCCTGAGCCTTCTCTTCCCCAATCCCAGCTCTCTCAGCCTTTCCTCACGGGACAGATGATCCAGTCCCTTCATCGTCTTCGTGGCCCTTCGTTGGACTCTCTCCAGTAAGTCCATGTCTCTCTTGTACTGGGGAGCCCAGAACGGGACACAGTGCTCCAGGTGTGGCCTCACCGCTTTTTGCCTAATGCAGCCCAGGATACCATTCACCACCTTTGACTCAAGGGCTCATTGCTAGCTCATGTAAAGAGGCATTTGGACTTGTCTGGGAGCATGCTAAGATATAGACATATACAGATAAGATAGTCAAACTTGGAATATCATTTAAAAAATCTACATATTTACCAAAATAGATATTTGAGAAATAGTGACCGAGAGGGAGTTTTAGTTCTAAATATTGGTTATTAAATGACTGTTTCAAAACTGAGTTTTGAAGTATCTTTCCACTGATACTGCTTCCCATTTCTTTGATGTGTGAAGGTATACAAGAATTTTATAAAAGGACACAGAATACCTATTATGTGATGGTATCAGAGAAAAGGTAACAGATAAGATAGCCTGTAGAGATATATTTATCTAAAAGTAGTTTGTAAAAATCTGATTTAGTTTTTTTAAAAATTATGCAACATTTAATTAATATAAACTAAAATTAGTAATTTAATATAAAATTAGCTGGATATGGTGGACTGTTTCTGTCACAATTTACGCTTGTTCTTCCTATTTAACTTAGCTTTTGAAAAAAAAAAGTTGAAACTAATCTAGGAGGCCATATGTGGATGAACTGGTAACTGCTTCTAGAATCCATGTTTACAGCAGCCAGAAGAAAGCAAGAGCTTGATTTAACCCGTGTTGTACGAAGATTCGGACAAAGCTTGCCTCAGAGAGCTTGCAATCTAAATAAAAATGACAGACATCAAGTAGTAAGCATATAATAAGCATCGAAATGGCTTGGAGTCAGGGTTAGTCAAAGTCCAATCCAGTTATCTTTTATTTTTCATAGATGCTTTACAAGCAGGCTGTACATAAAAATAATTTATGCTGCATTCCTTCCTACTGTTTATGGATCTATCTCTCATTAAACACAAAGCTGTTTTCAGGTTATCTTTTTTTTTTTTTTTTTTTAATCTTCTTGTGAATGGGGTTATTTGTATGTATGTAACACACATTAAGATGTGAGATGGCATTCACAATCAGAATTAGGTTGGACAGATTGCACCTAGAATTGGATGAAGAGGTTAACATGACAGAGTACAGCAGGATGAGTATGAACCTGACATTCTCACTTTGATAGAAATATTAGAATAACAGTGGTTAAAAAGGGCTTTAGTATGATGCAGCAATATTTAAGTATAGAAAAACACCAAAAAAGGAGATGGAAAATGAAAATACATTGTAAGAAATAATGTTGTGATAAAGAGGTGTGATGACATTTAAGCTAAAGAAAATGTGAGCAGAGTTATAATCTATAAAAGAAATAAGAACTGATGTACGCAGATATGAATGCACAGTTGTAGATGATCATACACATTTTTTTTCAAGTACTGTCTTTCCCTAACTGATTATTAGAGACCTCTGCATTGTTAAGTCAGATAGTAAAATCTGTATATATTTTTCCATCATTACCAAATTCTCAAAGCATTTAGCTACAAAACCTGCATGTCCAAATATGCTATGAGGCATTGTGAACATGATATAAAAGTAATAAGGGAAAAAAAATTAAAATCTTTGCTCGTAAAGACATAAAATTCTTAATTGCCATTCAAAGGGTGGTTTGGCTATGTAATAGAAATCATATTGCATTGTATTAAATGTGAATTTATAAAACTAGAGCAAGCTTACACTGACTTTATACTACTTCTTTTCAGGTCAAATATACACAAAGGTGTTTTAATTTTATCTTTATTGAAATGAATAGGTATTTTGAAAGTAGGTCTTTTGAAAGGGAAATCTGAATCAGAAGGATTCAGTTTCCGACAAAGATTTTGGGATCTGCAAATAGGAGTTGTCATGTAATTATCTCCTCCATCTTCTAATTTTGTCTCCTTTAAAATGTAAAACTTAGTTCTTAACCTTATGTCTATGTAAATTCTTCCCTTAAAAACTATCTTGATCCCGTTTCATGGCTTTGAGCCAATGAGAGTTGAGTGGATATAATCAACATGCAAAAAATGTTTTAAACTTCATATTAGACCTACTTATTGCATTAACCTGCAGAATACTTGAAAGAGAATTATGATAATAGAAATAATCTTGATATGAGTTTGAACGGTTTTCCTTTACAATCTGTAGGCATAATCTATTTAAACCTCTTGTGTCTACAGAACTAGGACAGAATCCTCACAAAAGGTTATGTAATTGGAGATCCCTGATCACTTTAATGGATGACTTACAGTAATAATTTGCAGAATATTATAAATAAATAAGGTGAAAATAAAAGAACAGCTAGCATTAACTGAAATTTTCTTCGCTTCACCTCATTGAGTGTTTTTACAAACAGGTTCTCCAAAGGGAACCGTGTTAGGACGGTTCAGGAATGCCAAGCATTCCTGAAAATTCCTAGTTTCAAAAATCCTTGTGATTTAAAGTAAATTTTAATGAAGAAAGCAATAAAATTTCTACTACTTATTAAAAAGAGTGTTTGTAATTGTGATCATTTTTGTTGTATGAAACAGTTCCAGAAGTCATCTCCATGTGGAGGTGTTATCCTTCAGGCTATAATAACTGCAAAGAGATGTGCAGAAAATTAGCAGCAAGAGTAAAACTTTTCTTTTGCTAAAACTGATGATTATGATTTAAATATACATGTTTTTAGATAAAATTATGTTAGTCACTACACTACATAATTTATAAGAATTGAAATAATGAATTTTGAAGATAATTAACAAAAGTGGTTGGCTTTTCTTTACTAGTAATTTTAATATTCAGGGAAAATAAAGGGGTTTGGGTTACAGATATCACATGTAATTGATTTGTGATTGACAAAACTATGAGGAAGAGTGTAGAGAAGAATACTATTTTACTGTTAATAGGAAGGGTCAAAAAAAAAAAAAAAAAGATCTGTACAATGCATAAGCTATCCCCATTCAATTAGAACAGCCTGTGAAGGCAGAGTAAACATTCATACAGTCCATGAGGGGAGCATACTAAATCCTGGGTGTGACCACTTCTCAATTTACCTCTTGCTGTTCCCTAAAGCTTCTATTTCTCCTAAGGACAATGAAACTTTCTTAAGCAAGGTTCCTGATATACTTTCTTACAGCATCTAATATCTATGGTCGAAATTTCAGGGTGGAATAAATATTTGGTTTATCTCTCTGTGGTCTATTCTATTTTGATTTTAACCAATCAAAGAATATGTTTAAAAGAGCAGAAGAATCTGACAGTCATAAATGTATGACATTTTATCATTAGACTTGTTTCCAAACTGTCTTAAAAAATCACCTTCAGCCTATTTTAAGAAATCTTAGAAGTGCAAAGAGATAACAAATCTGCACAAATCAGATCAAATCAAGGCTGACTAGAAAAAGTTCTGAATATTAAACACATGTATTGAAAACATTAAGGTTTCTCAACTCAAAACTTAAGCTTAAAGTAAAATACTTTTTATTTTTTAGCAGTATTTGGAGCCAATAAGACTTATAATTTGGGAGAAATTTATGTGGTTTTGCCATTAGCAGACTAATGAGCTGAAGCTTTCAGCCTCCAGATGTACTTTTCAAAGGTGTGAAAAATATTATGATGTCAATGCAACAGTTTAGCAGTTTGGAAGTATATGACCTGGTAAAAATATCTGTGACTGGCTTTGATCATATTTTTGCAGTGCCATTACAATAATTACTGATAAATATGTAGTGGCAGGTGTCGGTGGTTGCTGGAAATGGTATGGAGAGACACAGTTCCTTATAGACCAATAGTATGGCCTTGCTTTTAACCTTCTTGGCCTTCAATACAGAACCACAAGAGAAATTTTCTTATATTCTTGTCCTGGTTTTGGCTAGGATAGAGTTAATTTGCACAAGGAGCCCAGACAAGTGACCCAAACTGTCCAAGGGCGTATTTCATACCATGTGACATCATTCTCACCATAAAAGGAGGCTAGACAGGGAGGCGCATTTGGGTAAATTGCCTTGTGTTATCACCCGTTGTGTATATTGTTAAGTACTGTTGTTACTTTCCTTGCCCTTTGCTGTCTCAGTAAACTGTCCTTATCCCAACCCACCAGGTTTATTTTTGTCTTCCCATTCTCCCCCCTATCCTGCCGAGGGAGGGGTGAGCGAGTGGCTGCATGGTGCTCAGCTGCCTGCTAGGGCCAAACCATGGCAATTCTTTAATAAAATTATGATTTTGAAATCATTCTGATGAAAAACTATTTCAACAATAATTATTTTTTGAGGCAGAACACCAAAATAATTCTGAAGTCTCACTACCTACATTAAGGGAGCAGTTTTGACATCACTAAAACAAAAAAATAATTTAAGACCTGCTGATAGAGATCTATTTTTATGATAAAAGACAAAACAAAAGAAAAAAGAAAAAGAAAAAGAAAAAGAAAAAGAAAAAGAAAAAGAAAAAGAAAAAGAAAAAGAAAAAGAAAAAGAAAAAAAGAAAAAGAAAAAGAAAAAATAAAAATAAAAATAAAAATAAAAATAAAAATAAAAATAAAAATAAAAAGAAAAAGAAAAAGAAAAAGAAAAAGAAAAAGAAAAAGAAAAAGAAAAAGAAAAAGAAAAAGAAAAAAAGAAAAGAAAAAAGAAAAAAGAAAAGCAAAAGAAAAGCGAAGAAAAGCGAAGAAAAGCGAAGAAAAGAAAAGAAAAGAAAAGAAGAAAAGAAAAGAAAAGAAAAGAAAAGAAAAGAAAAGAAAAGAGAAAAAAGAAAAGAACACATACATGGTCTATAATAAGATTCTTTATTTTCTAATTTGAAAAGCAAGACTTCAAATATGATCTACTTTTCACTTAGCATTTATATTTGTGGATTTCATTTTTCATACAGTGCATTTAGAAATACTTAGCAACTGATGATAAAGCCTAAATACAAAGGATAATGAATAATTGGCAATGTTTAAAGTAAACAGATACATTTCTTTCCTCTGAGGAATTCGCTGCTGCTGTGAATACTGATACATCTTTTGACACTGAAAGTGATGAGTGAGGTGTAATTTCAGATCAAGACAACAGACTACAAGGTCAAAAGCTATCCACTCAAGATAAATCCCATGTCACCATATAGAACTTAAGGACCTTGATATAGAAATTCAGTAACAGAATAAGCAGAGTACTATTGCTCTATCATTTGTGTATTCATTTTCTTTCTAAATTTGCATCTGAGAGAGGTGATAGTCATGATTTAACTTGGGACTTAAAAGGTAATGGAATACAATAGGAAACCCAGGCTGGAATTTTTGAAATGCCTTTGGATCCTAAGCCGTTCAAGTGAAACTTTCTGAGTAGACATATATACTAAAAGCAAACGTTCCACAAAGTGTCCCCAGTGGACCTGATTATGGTCCCAGCCTCACCCACAGGGAACAGACTGATTACTGTCAGACTGGGCATCTCTGCTGTGCCCTGCTATGGAGAGAGAAAGATTTGGTAGCTTGTCTTGAGGGCAGGAAACAAAGAAATCGCTAAGAGGATACTCTGAACACCTTTAATAGGAATGATCAGTCCCACTCCTGCTGCTATGACAATTGTCTGTGAAGCTCCCCCAGGAATTACCAGCTGTTGCCTCTGTTACCTATCTTGTGGTATATCTACTCCTGCAGGATCCTGAACTCTACCTGCCCTGGTCAAAAATTTTTAAAAGAAAAAGGCAAATTATATTGAAATTTTTTATATATTTAAGAAAGCTGTTAGACTGCAAAATTTACCATTCACCCAATAGTGCAACATCTGCTATAGTTTTCTTTCTGAAAATATAAAAATCAGATCCTCACCATCTTCTTTGTAACCAAGGGGCTCAGATGAGTTGCGATCCCCATTAAGGAGAAATGAGCTTTCACACAACGAGTGTAGACAGAAGAAACCAAAAGGCAAAAAATCATATCAGTAGCTATGTAACTATTGCAGAATTACTCACTGAAGTCAGTAAAATGTATCTCACAGATAAAAAAGATATTTTTTCTCTACAAGTAAATCTCAAAAAACAGGCAAAACCACCACAGTTACAAAACTAATCATTAACAGATCATAAAACCTTAGCACATAATAACTGCATATCAGTGCATTGTTGCATTCAATAACACCAAAAGAATTGCTAGCGAAATCTGCACAAGAGCTTCAGTAATCCGATCACGTGGCCAGAAAGGGAGGAAAGAAAATGCAGCACACATATTTCACTAGAGCCTCAAAATTCAGATTCTGAAGCTAGAATCACCAGTTGTGAACTACTTTGGTGTGTCATTTACCATCTACACATCATACTCAGTCTTGACAGCAACGGAAGCCGATTCAATTATGTTTAAAATAGACGTCCTTAAGTTACTGGGAAACAACAAGCAAGGGACACAGAAAAGATTTCCTGGCCTAAAGTATGTGAAAATCCATCTCTACAACAGTCTCACAAAACAGGCAACATCAAAGATTTTTTATTAAAGATTATCTTGTCATTACAAAAATAAAAATTAGGATTAAAACAATGGTGAAATATAAAACATTAAAACACTGTTTGATTACTGGTATCAGCCAAGTCTGGCAACAAATGCTTCTTCATGCAGGAAAGTGACTCGGCCCCAAGCTGAAGGCCCCCAAGACTCAGCTTGTTTGCTGAGTCTACCAGCCAGAGTGCTAGCTGACATAAACCACAGTTTTAACCATTAAATTATTCTTATTAGATTTATTATCCTTGCTAGCTATATTCCCCTTACTGCTCATGTCTGTGTTAAGAAACATCAAGGCTTTAGGCTTTATGTCTTTGACCTGTTTGGATTTACTGTTGTTTGCAGCTGCCCTAATAATTTATTTTTCCTTTTGTGGCCTCCAGTGGACACAATCCAGCGGAGTACGCCTTAGGCCGGTTAGAGTTAGTTTCATTTTTTCTTAGAATGCAAGCATGCTCACCAGGTGGTTTCTAAAGGTAAAACAGAGTTACAATCAAGAGACTGAGACAAAATTTTTGGTGATTGCTAGGGAAATCAGAATGTAACCTAGGACTAGTCTCTTTCTGTTGGATTTTTTTTCTGTATGTTGTTTGCTTTTAAACAATAAAATAACAGAGGCTTGAACAATTTGTTAGTAAGCAGAACATGAATAGCCTCTTTCAAGACCAAGTGAAGTTCAAAAAGCCCTTTTTCTACCAATTTCAGGGTATGCTGGAGTATCAGAACTAGGTCTGGGCAAAAATTAAGTAAAAATTCATTTCAGTTGAACAAGAAGTTGGAAAAGTAACCCACCTACATCATGAAATCCTATAAAAGTTTCTGGAAAATATTAGAAAGGCAGAAAGAGTTATATTTGGGAATATTTTTGTCTTGCCCCACTTTTATCTTGAAACAAATTTTAACCCAGTTGGAAATTTCCTTACACTACAAACATTGTAGGGACTTCCAGATGCATTCACCCCAGCTGTTTTTATTGACATTGCAGTAATTCATGTAGACAACAGACACTTAGCTTTTTCTATCCCAAACTTTTACCTGGAACCAGACCCACTAGTCACGTACCAATGACAATCAGAAGAATCTCACTTCCCACCCGTGTCCAATCCCAAACCAAAACCAGACTACATTGCTTGTGGTAATACTGGTGTAGCCAACATCAGATATCTACAGCAAACTAAACATCAGAAGTAGCAAATATAGACATTTATATGTTATGGGTAGAAGGGATAGATTAGATGATATTTTGATTTTTTTTCTAATTCTCAGTTGTAACCTTAGACCTTTAACTCACTTTAGAATATCAACTTGCTAGTTTCTACTGGTTCTTTAATGACAAGTTTCATCTGCTCCTCAGAAATTTATGAACTATGTTCAATAGTACCATCTGTTGACAGAAACAGGCCAGAAATTTACCAAACAAATAAAAATCTAAAATAATTTATTGACTTGGAAAATACATTACAATTCAGAAACTTTTATGCTTTTTTTTAGCTTCTGTTTTCTGTGATATTATTCCTGCTTCCATGGTTTGTGTAAACAGAGCTCATCTAAACCTCCCCTACTGTTGATTCTAAACCCAGTACACTGGCAAGTAGCTGCTTGATCTATCTATCACTCTCTCTGGGCACATCTCTTAATTTTCTCTCTCAGGTTAAGTAACATCACATGCTTAAATACCATTAGAACTTAAGTTTTGCTGTACGCTTTAACATTAAACTAATTCTCATATTTTATATAAAAGAAGCAATTTTAATTAAAAAGTACTAAAATTCTGACTCCAGAAATTTCTAAGCTATTTTCCTTAGTTTTCTGATTTTTTTGCATGCATTCTATTTTTAATTTCATTTTTCTCAGTAATTATTAACATTTGCCTGCTAGCATATTTCTAAATGATGGAAGTACTTTCTTTGCCTTTACAATCACTGCTTCTTATTGTCACAGAATTCAAGTGTCATTGCATAGCCTCATTAACTAAGGAGCTACTTCTTTCAGGTTGTAAGTCCTATTTCCCTAGCCATGACTAGCCACTTTTCTTCTGCAACCCTAATCCCTTATCCCCAGGCAGACTAAAAGGCAGAAAGACTGAAAAGACAGAAAAGACAGACAGAAAAGATGGAAAGGTAGAGGAAAGAAAGTCAGAGAGTCAGGAAAGAAGGAAGGAAGGAAGGAAGGAAGGAAGGAAGGAAGGAAGGAAGGAAGGAAGGAAGGAAGGAAGGAAGGAAGGAAGGAAGGAAGGAAGGAAGGAAGGAAGGAAGGAAGGAAGGGAGGAAGGAAGGAAGTTGACCTCTTCTCTGACCTTCATCGATGATTTTATGTTTCAGGCAGATAAAAAGAATTCTTCTATCACTGAGTTCCTCTACAACCCATCTACCTGAGATATATTGAACAGAAGTATGACAGAGATGACTTGAGTTTTTCTGAAGGTAGGAAAGAGTGGTATTTTCCTTAATTTTGTATTTAAATTATCTTATCTTTCCACTTGAGTAAGGACAGTCAGGAGAAATCTGTTAGTGGTAATATTTTCAAATCGAACTCAGATTTCACTTTTGGAAATAAAGTGTTTGCTTCAGTTTGCACAGATGAGACATTCTTATAATTGTTCATCTGAGGTCAACTTTGGCATCTATTTATTTGCATTTTGGCTAGCAAACAATTTATTTTATCCATGTGCTACTTCATTATGACACCACAGTACTACATTATACTCTGCACACAGAAAATAAACTAAGAACAGTAACAACAAAAAAATCCCTGTTCACTTGCAGAGACTTCTTCTACTGTGCAATTACACTTTTCTGTTTTAAAGATAATTTATGATAATGACCTTCTAGTCTTTCTTGAATGAGGTTCACTAAGGGCTAGCAGACTTCAATGGAATTTTTGTAATTTCCATGATGTTATATATTTTGGATACAAAAATCAGCTAATGTGACAGAAATATTAACAAGTTGCAGCTCATATCTTCAGTCTTATTATTACTGTACCATATTACGCTCTAATACTTTTTCCCACAAATTCATCATTTTTCTTCTCTCCACTGGTATGTTATGAAATTCATGAGATTTAAAAAAAAAATCCATATTGATTCAGAAATATATATCTTAGCCTTCTATTAAATCAAAGGTTATTTTAGCAGCTTTAATTTCTGTCTCTCCCCTCCCAGTTAGTGGTCTATTATTTAACGTATTACCTGTTTTATAACACTATTAAGTGTGTAGGTATAGTTCATGAACATATTTTTTGTACAAATATATTCCTTTGTGAGTTTTCTTCATATGCAGATGCCAGTCCTGCAGATAGAACACACACCCATGCACATGCACTCTTGATTTATTTGATTAGTTTTGCTAGCCTCCAGCTATTCATATTCCAAGTACCTATTGGCTTTCTTAAACTGAGGATATTAAGAAACAAATACATTTGTACATGATTAGACTTTTTAAAAATAGGTTCCATCATAAAGAAAGGCAAATTTCTTTTCTGTGAAAGAAGAAAGTCTGATTCTGTTCAAAGTTTTTGGAATGGAAACTCTTTCCAATAAAAATAGAAGCCAGACTGAATAAATCAACTGGTCTTCATCTTTTTGCTTAGCACTTAATGTATTCCTCCTGTATTTGTATGATAAAGACCATTTATTGAGCATCAGTAACCAAATTATACCAGTTTTGATGTTGGATCCGAAAACTGTCATCTAGCAAGGAATAAACAAAGAGTATCTGTGAGCAGCTGACCAGTAAATTGGACTTCATCACAAATTCAATACCATCCAGCAAAGCATTGGGATATTGCTGGCTTCAATTTATAAAAAAGGATTTTTGCAGACAGTGTGCCAATCATTCAAAAGGATGGTTGAAAATAACTGTTGGATTGGCATATTAATGATCACAGGAGACCAATGTAAATGTCATGAACTATTGGGAAAGAATAAACTGAGCGCTAATACTAGTCCTCATCTGTTCCCAGTGTGCATAGATAAAAATTTTATCACAACAAACAGCATGGTAGTTTGCATGAATTATTAAATCATATGCATACAAGAGGGTTCGTAATTACACAGAAAGACTTACTCAGGATTATTGTAACTGACAATGTCTAGAGCCTGCAAAGTCCAGCTATAAGTCAAGAGACTAACGTGTATGATTGCTTTTAATTTGTACGACAATTCGTGAGTTATTAATTTATGACACTTTTAGATGTTGCCGCAGGGGATTAGAATGTACAATTAGTCTTTCAGTATGCATATGTCAAACATGAATAATAAATATTTAACATATAGCATTATTTATATGTGACCAATTTTATCTGTCATAATAGGAATAACTTCATTACAATAAGCTATTTAATGCAGAAATTTAGTTTAAATTGACTATGTTGTCCTTTATGCATTATTATGTATGAGCCCTTCTAATATGCCTTCTGTTTTACATTTTTAGCAACAGAATCACATTCTTGCAACTCCCAAGGGCTTATTTTGTATTTCAGTGATGAACAATTCAGCCTTAAGGTGCTTAATTCAGATTATAAGGCCTGTGACATTTAGAATAATACTGGAGGTTCCTATTCAGCCAATTACGTGCACAAAGTCTTGCAATGTGTTAATGTGTGCAGAAGGTCAGTAACTCTCCTTTCTTACTGCCCTCCAACCATAAGGAAAATAAAGAATATAATTTATAGAAACAAGTAAAAGTTTTCAAATGCTTACTACTTACTTTCATAATCTGAGATATAGGCAGGTGTCATATGGCTTTATGTTAACTCTGTTCTTCACATCTTATTTTACTTACTATAGCTTACTAAGTTCTTCTTCTGCGTATTGTTTTGGGGCAATGCTGAAGCTATTTAAGTAGCTGACTGTCATTACTGTCACCAAAAAGAAGGAGTAAGCATATGGTCTCTGGGATATGATCACTAAAGAACCTAGCTCTGAGATCCCCAGTATGAAACTCCCAAAGGGGAAAGTTTTGTGTCTCTTTCTGAAATGCCTAAACCCCAGTACTTATATTGTGAAATACAGTTTCAGGATCCTAATTGGACACTGACCTAAGGTAGGCTCAGGCCTGTCAGAATTGGAGAATTTCTGCAGTATATGTGGCGTAACCATGCATATGGAGAATTTTATCTTTTTAGTTTGAAGTAGCTATGTAGGTAAGCATATAGGAAGCTTCTAGCATTCAGTTCTGCATTTATATCTATCTCTATGCAAAAATTTTATTGTACACTTTTTTTTTCTCTTGGAAAACTACTGATTACTGTATTTTATGGATTTTCTGCATTACTTTGGTTTGAGAAGTTCCTCAACGATTATTCATTTAATATATCATACAAAATTAGTCAAATTTATATGTTCTTTAGAGTGTTAGTACATAAACCTAAATTCCATTTTTAAAGCAATTTTTTTAACTTTGCAAAGTGCTTTCCCATCTCAGATGTACAAATCTTTAGGCCAGTATAGTATTAGAAGTCTTAATGTTACTTACAAGGTCCTAAAGAATTCAGAATCAAGCTTAAAAAGACAACAAAAGCTTTCTGATAGATGACTAAGTTCCTATCTGATACTGAATAGCATTTAAATAGGAAATCATACTGAAATTAATCCAACTGCACTTGAACTGAGATTACCCCTATAAATATACAGAAATGAATCAAAAATAAAATTCTTCTGATTTTATTGCAGCTTTTTTGGTACTAATTACAGACAAGTGGTGACCATGATAAACTAAAGACATTTTACCTCTAGCTCTGCTGCTTACAGATGCTATGGAGAAATTTCATTTCAGCTGTCTGTGCACTGATTTCTCCTTTTTTCCTGAACTGTTTAGCTCAGATTTAACTCTGGACTGTCTTTTGTTATTAGATTATGAGGAGCTCGGCATAAGAAAGCCTAATCTTTTTGGACATCTTACATGCAATTGAATTAAATAACACTACACTTCTGCCTCAAGTTCACAACCCCAAAACTTGGAAGTGAAGCTTTAGTAAAAAGATAATATGAATTATTTCAAATATTTTGTCTATTTCACAACAAGCCTTACTTATGCAGTGAGAAAAGCTGATTACCTTTAATTTTTCAGTATTGCATTAAAATATAAGCTGTGGTGCTGTTTAATTTTTATTTTCTCATGTGTATTTGCATCATTAAATATATAATTATAGGCTATACCTGAGGTCAAGAACTGTCCTTTATTTTAGTAATAATCTACTTCAGTACAGTCATTATTAAACTGTAATACTATTTCCTTCTGAGGAATAAAACGACTATGAACAACTCAACATATTCATATATATTCGTTTGAAAATAGAGGTCTTCAGTCCCATGTATTTTTCAATGTTAAGGGGTTAATTGTGCTAGTGCAATCAAATCAAGTATAATGGAACAACTGAAGGAGAAATCTTTATCTGCCTGGGTTTATAGGATTTTATAAAGCAAACAGTTTATGCTCTTGAATAAAATATTTGTCTTACACAGGCAAGAAAAAAATCTATATGAAAGTCAAAAGATAAATATTAGTCATGTAAGGAAAAAAAGATGCTTAGTCATACAGGCAGACAATTTAAAACAATATTGTGGGCTTTCTAATGTATTTTGATACAAACATTTCCCCATTGTATAATAAAATCAGTTTTGTTTTCATTGTATATACACTTATTTGGAGCCTGACTAATGTGACTCATCAAAAAGCTTTTTGATTAGTATCCTTGAACTTGTCTAAGTGGCACCCACTAGCATCCAAAATGGTATCATACCTATTAAAATGGAAATGAACACCCTGTAAGTGCAAAAAAATATTACTTCATACAGGTGTTTAAATATAGCAAGATCTTTAAACAAAACAACTCTTCAGAGAAATCTTGCACAATAGGTACTGACTTGTTCGTTGGGCATTCGTTCTTCATTACTTTACAATACAAGTATTTCTGTGGTAGTTTCCATGCTTTACAATGTCAATTGCCCTAAAACAAACAAACAAAAAAAAGCAGTTCTATTCCCTATCATTGGATGTTTATAGTACTCATAGTCTTTCATGAAATTATGACATGGGTACAAACTATGTCTCACATATACTCATTTTTTAATCTTTTTTGTTTTGATAATACAAGGTGAATGGCATGAGCCTAAACAGGTAGTGGACTTGAACTTCAGTACCACAGCCTGTGTTAACATTGGAGGGTATGTATCTGGAACTCAGGTGCTAAGTATCTTTTCTTTCAATGTGTGAAACAGAGTACTTCAATGTGAAACACTCAAACGATCTAACTGATGATGACTGCAGGTTGGATTATGTCAATTTAGACTCATTTCACCTAAATTAAGTAGCTAGAGAACAGATATTTGGAATTTTTAGTGGCAGTATCTCTTGCGGGCTGTATGGCTTCACGTTACACTTCAGACATCTAGGTCTTCATGTCGAATGATGGATATCCCTTTTAGACTTATCTAAATACTTAGTCACAGCAGATTTGCAGGGCATTTTCATGGCATTCTTCTCACAGTATCCTCTGCAGTTTCCCTCCTACTCAGTACTACACTCAACAATTTTTGGTACACTTTTGCTGGGCGCACACAGGTACTCTCCCTACTTCCAACAACTCTGATAAAAGGCAAGTCTGAGTAAGTAGTGAAATTTCTAAGAAGAGGCAGTACCAATCTCATAGTTAAAACAACTCACCATCCACTGCGTGCCAGAACAAGACCATAACATATAGTATATAGCGCCTATCTGTTCTGAGTCTAGAATGGCAATGTCGGTCAGAGGGAAATTTTTGTTGATGTTGTCCAACACTACCAGCATGGCAGTGTCTCACAAATTACATTCATTGAGCTTTGGTGATATCAGAAACAGGCATGAAGCTACATTCAGAGTGTGACAAGCCAAATATAATACAGGGGAAGTGGCTGAAGGACGAGAAGCCACAGGCAGCTCCCCACTCTTACTGCTTCCCTCTTTAAAAGCACTCTCTGAGAAAAGGATGAACCACAAGTGTCCCACCTACAAGCCTTGCTCAACAAATTCTGCATCAAGAGCATTCTTTACAAGATAGCAATGAGTGCATGCCCTGGTTTTATTCTAATACTTCATTAATTAATCACAAAGGACAAGTATTTTAAGGACAGTAAGAAAAGGTGACCTTTCCTCCTTCCTACAGAGGAAAGTTACCTTGTCTTATCTTGTAGAGGAAAGCCAGTCATAGGTCTGGCCACTAACTAGGCATTTATCAGCATGAACTTTACCACTCATATCTGTGCTATGTCCTGAAACAGAATTGTTCATCAATACTAACAGATTTCTACGCTGGGGCAGAACTTTTTCAGGTAGCAGTTCCTAGTTTGGAGATGAGACCTTCTTTTTCTTGTTTTTCTCAGATTTTGCCTATCCTATGAGCAGCTGGCATGTCACAGGTCTCAATCTGCTTAACAGGAAATCATGGACAGGGATACCCAATTAGCAAGTGTGTTTGTTGTACCTCATTGTGCAAAATGCAGTTCAGAAATACACATCTTATTTGCTCATCCTGACCAAGAGATAATCCACATTTATTAGTGAGAAAGGGAGGGAGGGAGATGGTCTTTCCAGTTTAGGACCCTTATTCACACTCTTATGGTGGACGCTGAATTCTGAGGAAGATTCTATGCCACTGAAAAACTCTACCCATAGCTTCCAATACCCTTGTGCTCCAAGCAGGTCAGTTGCTTTTTCTGATGAACCCCAAAGTGTGGGATATATTGCAGGCCAATTCATTCCCTCCTGACCTTTACTTCCCAAGCAGAGCACTGAGAATTGGATAGAAGGCTGATTGTGCGCATCTCCGTGATGGGAAGGTGAAGAAGAGGGACAGTACAGGAGTAAGAAAACAAACAAACAAAAACCAAGAAGAATGACAACAGCAAAGGCAACTCATTGTGAGAGGTGGAGGCCAGATGGCTAATAATAGGCTTCTAACAGATTTTCAGCTCATGCGAAGAGCTATGAAACGAGCTAACCGAGCAGCTTAGGTAAACTGGGTTGAAGTAGCATGTTTCTGACACAATCATTATGTGTATAATGAATAATATGTCTATGAAAAGGCAAAGAGAAAGAGAATATCACAAGGAGAGGTAGGGAAGTTTCCTAGGGCATCTGCAAGAACAAGAAGACCAAGCACTTTGTCTGAACTGCTACTACCTCCCTGTCAGGCCTTAATGCAAGGTTATATAAAGACATCTTTTGGGCCCAGCTGTCTTGGGAAGTAAATTAAATGGTAGAAAACTACTGACTGTTAACAACACTTCAAGAAGTGATGGAGAACTATGCTGGCAACAGCTGTCAGATGATCTGTGCATGGAGCAGTTGAAATGAAAAGGAAATCAGATCCATAGATTCTGAGCTTGCTAATGTTCTGATGAATCACAGTGTGGTGACTAGGTTTATAGGATGAAACCCTTCCTGATGCAGAAAACAACCACCATGCCAGAGAGAGATATCATAAAATTGTTGATGTGGGCATGCCCATGAGGCTTTTCAAAATGTTGTTGATGATGAGAGAACAGACTCACACTACAAAATGAGTTCCTTATTGACATCCCAGTTCTTCCTCACTTCCTTGCCCTCTCTTGCACTCAAAATGAGAAGAGCAGGTTTTGAAGAGTCACTACAGGGGCTGGGGAGAAGCTGTCTTTCCCACCAATCCATTACAAGATACCCTGAGGCAGCTTTCTTAGGTAAATGAAATCAGGATTCTTTTTTTTTTTTCAGGCATCTGCAGTTCGGTTCTGCATCCTATACACTTTTAAAATGTAATATATTGTCTTTTTGTCTGTTGAAAGAAACATGACTAGCACTCTGTTTGCTGTCTCTTGATTTCCTTTAATTCAAAAGGCAATATTTCAATGTCATAAAAGGGATTCATCCTTTTACACAGGTTGAAAAAACCTCATGTGTGCACTGCCTGTAGGCTAAGCTCAACTCAAGTTAATGGGCTTCTCTGTGGTGTGGATGATTGGCATGAAGTGAAAAAGGTGGAAGATGGAAGAAGGTGAGAATTAGACGCTTAGCTTGTAGTGGTTAAATCCTACTTATTTGTGTGGGAAATAAATTATATAGCTCAGAATAACTTTTCGGCTAAAAAACTACATAACTGCCAGGATGTAGATCTCCTGTGAATTTTGGAGCTGAGCTAACTACAGCACGAGATGCAGTTTTCCCATCTTTCACAGGCAGCTGCTTTAGGAAACCATTGCAATTAACTGTAGGTAAAATAACCAAAAGGTGATATGACTTAATGGGAAATACAGCAGAATTAGTCTCAGATAGGATTGTAACCTGAATATTGAATATCACGCTGTTCATTTATGGGTTGACTATTTACCATTATGGGAGACAAAAATTTTCAAATTTCAACATCTTCAGAATAAAGTAAATGTTTTCCTTTTTTTCTTAGTTTACTTCTTTCTTCCATCTACTACAACTTCTCACATATTTCTTATTAAATTTCTTTCTTCAAGTGAATTTTTCTTTGGCCATCCACTTGATAACTATGAGAATATGTCTGGAGCCAGCTATTACATCTGAATTTCTTGAAGAAAATCTCAGACCACTCTCAATTTCCTTCTTTCAGCCAGTCAGCAACATTATTCAACATTCCTGAAAATAAATGACTTATTAGGTACCTATACATGAGTATTAAAAGTCTAATTTCAGCCACCACCCTGCAAGAAATTGAAGCTTTTCCTCAATATTCTGGTGCCCTTCACTCAGTGTTGCAAAGATTAGTTTGGGATTTTTTTTTTCCTGGGTCTTTTTAATCATGAAAAAAAAAAAAAAAAGTGCTTTAAGTATGTAATTGAACTTTTACTCTTTGAAAACTCTCTTGCCTATTAAAAGATCTTAATTGTTGCCTTACCATATACAGCAGCTCTAGAAAAAGTACCACATACTCGGTAGTCATAAGAATTTTAACAGTCCAGATCCTCTGACATCTCCCAGCTGAATAGAGCTAGAAGCCTCTAAAATGCCATTGTTTAGAAGACTAACCATTGGATTAAGATAAAAGTATTTTCTTTTGTGTATGTGAACATGTACTGAGAATGCTTTAAAACTTTGGAAACTGTCATGTTTTCCTTTTCTTCTTCAGTTTTCCTTGCTTCAGGCATCCCCCACCAGCAATCAAAAGATTAGTTGAAAAAACACTGTTTCACCCTCCCAACCTAGATGGGGTTACTCTGGTGGCAAGCTGTGGTGTAAGCAGACAGTACTTTCTGCTCTCTACCTGTTCAGGATCATGTGACAGCTTAATCTCTAGCAAAGCAAGTCCAATTTCAATTACATTCAAGCTTCAATTAAAAAAATACCCTACTTTGACTTACTACACCAAGTGTACGTGTATATATACATACAATTTTGCACTTATAAAAGCAACTACAGCCATTCCAATAAAGCTGGGGGGGCAGGGGGAAAGAAGGAAAAAAAAAAATAAATCTTAGAACCATTCTGGAGCTATCCAAAAACCTTAACCAGTTTTCAGTAATGTGATTCCATGCAGCCAAATGGTGGGTAATACAGTTAGGAAAGAGAGGAAAATAGATCCTCCTTGTAAACTGGAAACTGCCTCCAGGAAAATACATGGGAAGAAATCCAAAATGAGCTGTCAGTGGAATGCTGTGCCTAGACAAGAGCTTGTACTGAGTAGGCTTAGGAAACTTGTGTTTCATTTTCAATATTGTGTTAGTGAGATCATTTTAAAAAATCTGGACATTCATTTTGCTTTCTGTACATTTTAGGTCACCTGCTGCGGGGAGGAATGAGTGAGTGGCTGTGTGCTGCCTTGCTGCTGGCCAAGGTTCACTTGCCAACTCTACTTCAAATGGTATGTTAAAACAAATTAGAAATGGTTCAAAAAAGACTTGCATGAATTATACTGTCTCTGTCTACTATCACTTCCCTTTATTTTTCACATATTGTTCTAGACTAGGTTTTTATGTCTCTTCCTTTCTCCATTGCTACTAACTCCAGGACCAGGCTTGAAATTACATGGTAATAGTGTTTGCATATCAATGCATGAATGTTGTTGTTAGAGGGTTACTGTTTACTCCAACACTACTGAAGAGTAGTCCAACAGATTTCAGAATTACAGGCTGCAGCTCCAGCTGGAGGGTCTGCACCATCTACCCCAGTGGTGGCCGATGCCTCCACCCAGACGGAGCCGCTGAAGGAGAGGCTGCAGCGCAGACCTCAGGCTGCAGGAAGTGCCCAGACCTTGCTCCTGAGGCAGGGAGAGGTGGCAGGCCTGCCTGCAAAAGGTGTGCCCCAGGGGGAGGACCTCCTGCAACAGGTGGCTGAGCTGCAGGAGGTGGTGAGAAGGCTGAGTAACATCAGAGAGGCTGAGAAGGAGTTCAGTAGCTGGCTCCACGCACAGTCTGCAGTGGACCCACAGCCCACGGCCAAACAGCCAAAAGCTCCCACTGGTACACGGAAGGGGGGCCAATAGTGCCGAAGAATGGAAGCCTGCGACAGCAAGGCCCATCAGGAGGAAGAGACTTCCCTCAAAGCCTGAGGTGCCATTGCAGAACCTCTTCACTGCTCTGCAGACTGAAGGGGAAAGACCCACCACATCGGGAGAGACGCTGGAGCTGAGTAAGGCAGCCCGGTCTGCTCCCTGTGTAACAACCAGCACAACTAAGAAAAGGTGACAGGTGACAGTAGTAGGTGACTCTTCTGAGAGGTACAGAGGCGCCCGTGTGCTGACCTGATGCACTCTCTAGAGAGGTGTGCTGCTTAATGGGGCCTCGGATCAGGGATGTCATCAAGAGACTACCGAGCTTCGTACGGCCCACTGACTGTTATCCACCACTCTGCTGTTGTTTCATGTGGGCACCAGTGACACAGCCAGGGGCAGCCTGAGGAGTATCTAGAAGGATTACAGAGCAGTGGGAGCGGCAGTAAGGGATGCTGGAGTGCAGGTAGTCCTTAATCAGTCCTCCTGGTCAAAGGGAAGGGGTTTGAAGGGGCCAGTTGAATCTGGTAAATCAACAAATGGTTACAGGACTGGTGCCACAGCCAGGGATTAAGCTACTTAGACCATGGGACTTGTTTTGAGAATCCTGCTCTACTGGGGGCTGATGGGGTCCATCTATCAGAGAAGAAGATCATCTTCAGTCACAGGCTTGCCAAGCTGGTGAAGAGGGCTTTAAAATAAAGTTGCCAGGGGAGGGGAACCTCATTCCATCCCACTCCTACCAGTTTGATGCCAGTGTCAGCAACTGATGCCCAGAGCTGGGAGAAGGATCACAGGTCATCAAGAGAGCACCCAAAGTGCAATACAAAAGAATTCCAACCAGTAAGTCAGCTTCACTGGGGGCCCAACTTAAATGCCTCTATGCAAACACACGTAGCATGGGGAATAAGCAAGAGGAGTTAGAGACGTGCACACACCTGCTGGGCTGTGATCCTATTGGGATCACAGAGACGTGGTGGGATGGCTCCTATGACTGGAGTGCTGGAATGGAAGGATACAGGATCTTTAGGAAGGACAGGCAGGGGAGACGAGGTGGGGGTGTCACGCTCTATGTCACTGACCAGCTGGAGTGCATGGAGCTCCACCTGGGGATGGATGAGGAGTTCACCGAGAGCTTATGGGTCAGGATTAAAGGGAGAGCACGGACACTATAGTGGGGGTCTGCTACAGGACACCTGACTAGGAAGACCAAGTGGATGAGGACCTCTATAGGCAGACAGGAGCAGCCTCACATTCACAAGCCCTGGTCCTCATGGGGAACTTCAACCACCCCCATATCTATTGGAGGGAGAACACAGCAGGGCATAAGCAATCCAGAAGGTTTCTGCAGTGCGTTGATGAGAACTTCCTTCTCCAAGTTACAGAGAACCAATGAGGAGAGGTGCCATGCTGGACTATGTTCTCTTCAACAAGGAGGGGCTGGTGGGGAATGTGAAGCTCAAGGGCAGCCTTGGCTGCAATGACCATGAAATGGTGGAGTTCAAGATCCTCAGGGCAGCGTGAAGGGCACACAGCAAGCTCACTGCCCTGGACTTCAGGACAGCAAACTTTGGCCTCTTCAGGGACCTGCTTGGTAGAGTACCATGGAACAAAGCCCTGGAGGGAAGAGGGGCCCAAGAAATCTGGTTGGTATTCAAGGATCACCTCATCCAAGCTCAGAAGTGATGCATCTCAACAAAGAAGAAGTCAGATAATAACACCAGGAAGCATGGATGAACAAGGAGGTCCTGGACAAAGTCAAACACAGAAAGGAAGTCTATAGAGGCTGGAAGTAAGGGCAGGTAGCCTGGAAAGAATACAGAAAATGTGTCCGAGCTGCCAGGGATCAGATTAGGAAATCTAAACTCCTGATAGAATTAAATCTGGCCATCAGGGACATCAAGGGACACAAGAAGAGCTTCTATAGGTTCATCAGTGATAAAAGGAAGACTAGGGAAAATGTGGGCCCACTGTGGAAGGAAATGGGAGACCCGGTTACTGGGGATACAGAGAAGGCTGAGGTACTCAATGATTTTTTTGCCTCAGTCTTCACGCCAAGTTCTCTAGCCACACCACCCAAGTCACAGCAGGCAAAGGCAGGGACTGGCGGAATGAAGAACTGCCCACCGTAGGAGAAGATCAGGTCTGAGAACATCTAAGTAACCTGAAAGTGCACAAGTCCGTGAAATCTGATGAGATGTGTCCACAGGTCCTGAGGGAACTGGTGTGTGAAGTTGCTAAGCCACACTATATCATCTTTGAGAAGTCATGGCAGTCCAGTGAAGTTCTCACTGACCGGAAAAGGGGAAACATAGCCCTCAGTTTTAAAAAGGGAACAAAGGAAGACCTAGGGAACTACAGGCCAGTCAGTCTCACCTCTGTGCCCAGCAAGATCAAAGAACGGGTCCTCCTGGAAGCTATGCTCCAACACATGGAAAATAGGAGGTGACTGGTGACAGCCAACATAATTTCACTAAGGGCAAATCATGCCTGACAAATTTGGTGGCCTTCTATGATGGGGTTACAGCATTGGTGGATAAGGGAAGAGCAACTAACATCATCTCCCTGGACTTGTGCAAAGCATTTGACACTCTCCTGCACAACATCCTTGTCTCTAAACTGGAGACACATGGATTCGATGGATGGACCACTCATTGGCTGGATGATCACACTCAAAGAGTTGTGGTCAACGGCTCAATGTCCAATTGGAGAAGAGTGATGAGTGGCGTTCCTCAGGGGCTGGTATTGGGATCGGTGATGATTAACATCTTTGTTGGCAACATGGACCCTCAGCAAGTTTACTGACGACACCAAAGCAGTGTGATATGGTTGGCATGCTGGAGGGAAGGGATTCCATCCAGAGAGACCTTGACAGGCTGAAGAGGTGGGCCCCTACGAACTGCATGAAGTTCAACAAGGCCAAGTGCAAGGTCCTGAGCATGTGGGTTTGCTCAATCCCAAGCACAACTACAGGCTGGGTGGAGAATGGATTGAGAGCTGCCCTGAGGAGAAAGACTTGGGGTTATTGATTGATGAGAAGCTCAGCATGAGTTGGCAGTGTGCGCTTGCAGCCCAGAAAGCCAACCGTGTCCTGGGCTGCATCAAAAGAAGTGTGACCACCAGCAGGTCGAGGGAGGTGATCCTGCCCCTTTACTCTGCTCTGGTGAGACCCCACCTGGAGAACTGCTTCCAGCTCTGGGGTCCCCAACATAAGAAGGGCATGGAGCTGTGGGACATACTCCAGAGAAGGGCCACAAAGATGATCAGAGGGCTGGACACTTCTCCTATAAAGACAGGCTGACAGAGTTGGGGTTGCTCATCCTGGAGAAAAGAAGGCTCCAATGAGACCTTCTAGCAGCCTTCCAGTACCTGAAGGGGACCTACAGGAAAGATGGTGAGGGACTGTTTATCAGGGAGTGTAGTGACAGGACAAGGGGTAATGGGTTTAAGCTGAAGGAGGGTCGATTTAGATTAGATGTTAGAAAGAAATTCTTTACTGTTAGAGTGGTGAGGCACTGGAACAGGTTGCCCAGATAAGCTGTGGATGCCCCCTCCCTGGAAGTGTTCAAGGCCAGGTTGGATGGGGCTTTGGGCAACCTGGTCTAATGGAGGGTGTCCCTGCCCATGGCAGGGGGGTTGGAACTAGCTGATCTTTGAGGTCCCTTCCAACCCAAACTATTCCGTGATTCTATGAAACAAGCAATTCAGTCTTATATTCTGAAGAGCTATTTAGACAAAAAAGAACTAAATGTAGGAAAAACATTACAATTCATTCTTAACTTATAAATTTTACTGTTCATTTTCTATCATAAACCCGCTTTCTTTTTAAAAGTAAACTATCAGTATTTATTACTATGGTATGTCTTTTGTCTGTGTTATCATTCTTACAATATTATCCTCAGATAAGAAAGAAATGCAGGCCTCTAGGTGAAAAAAAAACCCAAACCTAAAATTAATTAAATAAATAAAAATTTAAAAAAAAACCAACCAACAAAACGAACCTTTAAAAGGAACAAAGAAAGCTCAATATCATATGTTGACAATCATGTTAACAGATTGTAAAGGAACTACACAAGCTTTTGTGGCCAGCAGACTTGGATATTAGAGTTCAGATTGTTAGGGAAGTGTCATTAGTATCACCCCAATTCAGTGACTCACAGTTATTAATCATATAGATTCATTAGTGTCAATAGAGGTACTGCAGGAAAGAATCTTGTACAGTGAATCAGAGATGAAATTTGAATCCATATGAGTCTGTCTTTGTTTTGTTCACTAAATATTCAAGATACTTATTTTTTTTACTGAATGCTTATCCTGTATCATGTCAGTGCCTCAATAAGAAGACTACGTTAATAGCATGGTTTGTACTAGAGAAATATTTCTACATGTGTTATTATTTGTAATTTCTGACATACCATTTCCTCTCAGTTTTTGAAACATGAAGCCCTGAAGTTGCCATACGTAGTGAAATCTTATACTCATTTGGTGGAAGATGGCTAAGCTCTCCATGTGGTAGAGCTGCCCTTACAAACATAGAAGTGCATATGAAAAAGTAGCTCTTCTCCATTCACCCAGAGACCTAGTGGCAGATTTTGGAACAGAACCATGGCACAGTGAAGGTATACTGACATTAAACAGGCTAAAGTGGTTCTTAAAAAGGAGATTTTCATTGAGTTCTGCAGTATACTTGAGTATCTCTATGATATGAGCAATCCTTACAGGAATTAAGGCATTTTTACAGGTGTAAGGATCTGGCTCAATAGCTATAGTTCATGATGTCTACAGCTCCAATTTTGCAAATTTTTTTTCCCTTTAAAGATTTTTTCCAAAGATTTATGAAGTTAGTAAAATTAATCAGAAGAAACATAAGCAGAATTACTATAAAATATACTGCATTTACAAAAAGTGGTCTAAGTACCCACTAATTTGTCCTGGTTTCAGCTGACATCATAGAGTTATTTTTCTTTCTAGTAGCCGGCATAGTGCTGTGGTTTGGATTTAGTATGAGAATAATATTGATAACACACTGATGTTTTTAGTTGTTGCTGGGTAGGTGCAGTGCCTACACTAAGCCAAGGACTTTTCAGCTTCTCACGCCCTGCCAGGTGCAGAAGAAGCTGGGAGAGCACAGCCAGGACAGCTGGCCCAGGCTGGCCAAAGGGACATTCCCTGCCATGTAACATCATGCTCCCAATACACCTGGGGAAGCTAGCCGGGAGGCAGGATTGCTGCTCGGAAACAGACTGGGCATCAGGTTGGCTTTTTTCTGCATGCAGTGAGCAACTGCAATTGTGCATCGCTTGTTTTAGCATTATTGTTATTACTGTTGTTATTATTATCCTCTTCCATTGTTATCCTGGTAAACTGTCTTTATCTCAACCCACAAAGGTTTTTTTTCTATTCTCCTCCCCATCCTCTTGGGGAGATGAGAGGTGAGCGAGTGGCTGGGTGGTGCTTAGTTACTGGCTGGGGTTAAACCACAACATAACTCTACCAGCTACATACATAATTTTGCGGCGTGTACTATTAAAATAGATGGATTTAGAAACTGTTAGATCAAGGATATTGCCAATCTTAATTATAAATACAATTTAAAATTGTATTATAAACATACACTATTTAATTGTGTATCCATTTTTACAGTTTTTGTTTTTTCTTTATGTAACTTTTTTTAAAATAAAGTCACAATTAATTAATCAATGTCTGCCTTCTTTATAGCTTTATCTTCTGAACTGGAATAACAAGATGTTAAAATTAAGCTACAGAAATAAAACACATAAATGAAATCAGCCAAAAATTTCAGCAAATTTCAATTTTCTCTTACAAAAATGGCAGCAACCTACAATTAGAGGGTTTTTAATAACAGTGTTTTAATTTGTGTGTAATAGTAATTCTAACAATTCTAATACCTTAAATTCTTCAAAAACAACTCCTTTTTTTGTGTCCTGAGGAGTCTTTAATAAATATTAAGCTTATGCTGTTGAAGTTGGTATTCTACATATGTTGCTGATGTGAAAATCAAAGAGAAATCCAATACTTTTCTCCTCTATGACTTACATGTTAGATTGCAGTGTTAGCTGCAAGCTTGAAAACCTTTTTGAAAACTTTAACCTGAACATTTAATGAGAATTGGAGTAAGTGAACCTGATTACACTGTAGTAATCACAATAATGCTCTTTGCATTTATGCTCTAATGCATTTTGTCAATGTACTACAGGAATCACAATTTAAATTTGGGGTATTATTTCCTCTTTAAAGCTAGTTAAAGTGAAAAGTAGGAAGGAAAAAAATCTCAGTATAAGTGATCTATAATTACAGCTGTTTTCTAAGAATATTGCATAATACACAGACTTTTAAGGCTTATATAGGGTTGGTATTTAACATACTGGTTATTCAGCTTTGACTGTATTTTTAGAGACCAATCTTTAATTTTGGGATACAATGCAATCAAAGAAAATATGTCCATTAGACTCATTATTATAAGATAATATTCTTCAATATAGCCAGAACTGAATTAAAATTCTAGATGATGAAGTTAACCTGCAAGTGAAGCACGGTTTACATTCAGATTTTAAAATTCTGATTTTACATAACACCAGATAGAAACAAAAAGGAGTACTGAGTCTGAAAAATGTAATCCATATATGTCTTGTCTGCACTGAGGTATGTAAGTAAGTTAAATGTTTAATTCTTCTTCATAAAGTACACAGTTAAAAGCATCTCCTGTCAGTGCTCACTTACACTGAGGGTTTAATTTGGTTTTAAAAGACCAGTTGTGACGTGTAAAACCACATGCAGTGAGAAGCATTAGACAACTCCAAAAAGCCAGAAAATTCTCCTCCCAAGAGATAAATAGGAAACTCCTATAGCCACATGGGCAGAACTTTTCAGTGATTTCTATTTATCTAGAAGAAAACACTTGAGCATAAAGAAAGCATCTATCATTCCTATCATTCATGTCATTCCCATCCTGTGGATAATCAGAAACAAGAGCAACATTTAGGTTCTTCAAAATATTCTTCATCAATTATTTTAAAAAGAGAAGCTGCAGAACTGTTTCCCTAGAAAAGTTCCATCATTTTAGCTCTGTGATTATCCTAAGAACATGAATTTCATGAGAGTAACATTACTTCAGTAACAGTGAATTAAATTTTTGTGAAAAATTCTTCAAAGAAAAGTCCACCAAAATGACATTTTTTTTCTTAATAATATTGAAATGAGTATTTTCTCTTTCTGACAGGAAAAATAAATCTCTGTTGTTAAGTCAGTAAGTTATTTCTTGACACATTTGTTAAATATTTGGGGAAGGAGGTAAGTAACATGCTAAAAAATATTTTATTTTTAAAAGGCTATGATTAGGGGTCAAGGGTCAAATTATCCTAATTGTCTCATCTTATATAGTTGGAGGGTTTTATTATGTATTTTCAGCTAAACAAAAACCACTTTCTTTTCCATCCAGTTGCCTTTATGCAAAATTTCTTTCTAATTTCACACAGAGTAAGAAGGCATAATACAGACCTACTTTCTCACTATTCCACTGTCATGGTTTTACCCCAGCCAGCAGCTGAGCACCACGCAGCTGCTCGTTCACTCCCCCCCATCGGGATGGGGGAGAGAATTGGAAAAGTTAAAATGAGAAAACTTGTGGGTTGAGATAAAGACAGTTTAATAGGTAAAGCAAAAGCCGCGCGCACAAGCAAAGCAAAGCAAGGAATTCATTCACCACTTCCCATGGACAGGCAGGTGTGCAGCCATCTCCAGGAAAGCAGGGCTCCGTCACACGTAACGGTTACTTGGGAAGACAAATGCCATCGCTCCAAACGCCACCGCCCCCCCCCTCCCCCCCCCCCTTCCTCCAAGCTCCTTATAAACTGAGCATGACGTCATATAGTATGGAATATCCCTTTGGTCAGTTTGGGTCACCTGTCCTGTCTGTGTCCCCTCCCAACTCCTTGTCCACCCCCAGCCATGCCGCTGGCAGGGCAGTGTCAGAAGCAGAAAAGGCCTTGGCCCCGTGTAAACACTGCTCAACAATAGGTCCATAGAACAAAAACATCTGTATATTATCAATGCTGTCTCCAGCACAAATCCAAAACATATCCCCACACTAACTACTATGAAGAAAAATCAATCCCCTCAGCTGAAACCAGGACACACTGCAAAGTATCTTTTAGTAATTTCTGTTGCTTTTAGTTGTATGTTTTGTGCTGTGTTTCATATAAAGGACATGAAAATAGATATTGTGATGACCTTCTAAAATAATGACCATCCAACACCTCCATCCTCTTCTTCATTCAAATTAAAATTGAAGAATGTCTTCAGTTTAAAAAAAAACCACCAAACCAAACCAAAACAAAACCAAAACAAACAAACAAACAAACAAACAAACAAAAAACAGTAGGAGAATGCTACTAAGCATATTTTCTTTTTAAAAATCTAGACCATATTTACATATTTTGAAAAGGTATAATACATTTCATGGGCAGTGGATGCTTCCATGACTGCACAACTATGAAAAGCAGAACTCAGAATGGGTCCAGTATAGAAGTGCAATATGAGATGTGTCCTCATTGTTTGAAGAATCATAGGATGGTTTGGGTTGGAGGGAACCTCAAAGATCAGCTAGTTCCAACCCCCCTGCCATGGGCAGGGACACCCTCCACTAGACCAGGTTGCCCAAAGCCCCATCCAACCTGACCTTGAACACTTCCAGAGAGGGGGCATCATCCACAACTTCTCTGGGCAACCTGTTCCAGTATCTCACCAACCTCATCATAAAAAAAATGTCTTCCTTGTATCTAACCTAAATCTATCCTCTTTCAGTTTAAAGCCATTACCCCTTGTCCTGTCACTACACTCCCTGATAAACAGTCCCTCTCCAGCTTTCCTGTAGGTCCCCTTCAGGTACTGGAAGGCTGCTATAAAGTCTCATCGGAGCCTTCTCTTCTCCAGGGTGAACAACCCCAACTCTCTCAGCCTGTCTTCACAGGAGAAGTACTGCAGCCTTCTGATTATCTTGGTGGTCTAGAAACTTCTAATTTCCCTAAGGATTAATCCTCAAAATACAAATCACCTTCCTTGCCGGACTGCTGTCATTGAGACAGTAGGTGGTGGATTTTATCTTCTTGAGTTTTTTAAACACATGCTAAACAAAGTTGTTCCTGGCATGAATCCTGGTTGCTGTTTTAATAGTCAGTGTAACCTTTGCTATCAGAAAGACAAAGTACTGTTTCTTCCCTGTAAAATTCATAACGTACCTAGAACTTAAGAATCAGCTGAGGATTCTGGAGAGATCACTTTCTACTTATTTACCTGCACAATTCTGTATTGTAATTAACTATTCTAAGCTGTAGTCTTTTCATTTAAATAATTTGAATTTAAGCTGTCTTCTGGCCTTAAAAAGGGGAGGAAAAGAAGATGATTTAATTAAATTTTATTGGGAATGAAGTTAAACATAAGAAGGAATAACTTCATCTGTGATAAATCTAAACTTCTTGGCTGAATATAGTATTCATGTCATTGTAAATTCTAATAACTAATATTCTGACATTTAAAAGAACACTAATTTCTATCGGTTTAATCCTGCTTATTACAGTGTATTATGTGATCAATACTATAAATGCATCATTAGCCACCCTAGAGTTAATGTAACTGCAAGCATTACTTTAATCCAATAAATATAAATCTAACAACTGGATCATTTTTATTTCTTTTTTTTTTTTATAAATCTAATTAGATCATTTTATTTCCTTTTATTTAGTTTTTAAAAGTAATTTTATAGGTATATTTTCAATGTTATTTGTGATTTTCAATGTTATTTATGATTTTTGACTGGGAGAATGCAGAACCACCCACTGTAGGAGAAGATCAGGTTCGAGAATATCTAAGGAACCTGAAGGTGCACAAGTCCATGGGACCTGATGAGATGCATCTGTGGGTCTTGAGGTAACTGGTGGATGAAGTGGCCAGGCCACTCTCCATCATATTTGAGAAGTCCTGGCAGTCTGATGAAGTTCCCACTGACCGGAAAAGAGGAAACATAACCCCCATTTTTAAGAAGGGAAAAAAGGAAGACCCAGGGAACTACAGGCCAGTCAGTCTCACCTCTGTGCCTTGCAAGATCATGGAGCAGACCCTCCTGGAGACTATGCTCAGACACATGACAAATAAGGAGGTGACTGGTGACAGCCAACACGGCTTCACTAAGGGCAAATCGTGCCTGACAAATTTGGTGGCCTTCTGTGATGGGGTTACAGTGTTGGTGAACAAGGGAAGGGCAACTGACATCATCTACCTGGACTTGTGCAAAGCGTTTGACACTGTCCCGCACGACATCCTTGTCTCTAAATTGGAGAGACATGGATTCAATGGATGGACCACTCGGTGGATAAGGAATCAGCTGGATGGTCGCACTCAGAGAGTTGTGGTCAACGGTTCAATGTCCAATTGGAGATCAGTGATGAGTGGTATTCCTCAGGGGTCGGTACTGGGACTGGCACTGTTTAACATCTTTGTCGGCGACATGGACAGGGGGATCGAGTGCACGCTCAGCAAGTTTGCTGATGACACCAAGCTGTGTGGTGTGGTCAACACGCTGGAGGGAAGGGATGCCATCCAGAGGGACCCTGACAGGCTGGAGAGGTGGGCCCATGCAAACCGCATGAAGTTCAACAAGGCCAAGTGCAAGGTCCTGAGCATGTGGGTTGGGACAATCCCAAGCATGACCATAGGCTGGGTGGAGAATGGATTGAAAGCAGCCCTGAGGAGAAGGACTTGGGGGTATTGATTGATGAGAAGCTCAGCATGAGCCGGCAGTGTGCACTTGCAGCCCAGAAAGCCAACTGTGTCCTGGGCTGCATCAAAAGAGGCGTGACCACCAGCAGGTCGAGGGAGGTGATCCTGCCCCTCTACTCCGCTCTTGTGAGACCCCACCTGGAGTACTGCGTCCAGCTCTGGGGGCCCCAGTACAGGAGAGACATGGAGCTGTTGGAGTGAGTCCAGAGGAGGGCCACGAAGCTGATCAGAGGGCTGGAGCACCTCTCTTATGAGGACAGGCTGAGAGAGTTGGGATTGTTCAGCCTGGAGAAGTGTCCTGGTTCTGGCAAGGATAGAGTTAATTTCCCAAGGAGCCAGGACAGGCGAGCCAAGCTGGCCAGGGGGTATTCCATACCATGTGACATCATGCTCACCATAAAAGGGGGCTAGGCAGGCAGGTGCGGGTTCGGCGTGTCGGCGGGGCTCCGGGACGGGTCGAGCGTCCGGTCAGTCGGTCATGGGATCGGTAAAATCGTTCTCTGTTATCACCCATTGAGAATATCTGTTATCAGCACTGTTGTTGATTGTTTCCTTCTCCCTTGCTGTCCCAGTAAACTGCCCTTATCCCAACCCTCGAGGCTTTGCCGCTGTTTTTCCGTTCTCCTCCACATCCCGCCGGGGGAGGGGTGAGCGAGCGGCGCGTGGCACTTTTAGCTACTGGCTGGGGCTAAACCACGTCAAGAAGAGAAGGTTCTGGGGAGATCTAATTGCAGCCTACCAGTACCTGAAAGGGGCCTACAGGAAAGATGGAGAGGGACTGTTTATCAGGGAGTGTAGTGACAGGACAAGGGGTAATGGGTTTAAGCTGAAGGAGGGTCGATTTAGATTAGATGTTAGAAGGAAATTCTTTACTGTGAAAGTGGTGAGGCACTGGAACAGGTTGCCCAGAGAGGTTGTGGATGCCCCCTCCCTGGAAGTGTTCAAGGCCAGGTTGGATGGGGCTTTGGGCAACGTGGTCTAGTGGAGGGTGTCCCTGCCCATAGCAGGGGGGTGGGAACTAGATGATCTTTGAGGTCCCTTCCAACCCCAACCATTCTATGATTCTATGATATAAAGAATACTAGCTGGACTTCATGTTCTGTCTTTTCCATGCAAAATGTATTGGCTTATATTTTTTACAGAGGTGAAAATACAAATAGAATTATTTTTAATTTTGAAAGTAATTTCTCTCAGAACAAATTTTGCTTTTAGCAGCCCAATGGAAAAGGGAAAGGAAGGGAAGGGAAGGGAAGGGAAGGGAAGGGAAGGGAAGGGAAGGGAAGGGAAGGGAAGGGAAGGGAAGGGAAGGGAAGGGAAGGGAAGGGAAGGGAAGGGAAGGGAAGGGAAGGGAAGGGAAGGGAAGGGAAGGGAAGGGAAGGGAAGGGAAGGGAAGGGAAGGGAAGGGAAGGGAAGGGAAGGGAAGGGAAGGGAAGGGAAGGGAAGGGAAGGGAAGGGAGAAAGAGAGAGGAAGGAAGGAAGGAAGGAAGGAAGGAAGGAAGGAAGGAAGGAAGGAAGGAAGGAAGGAAGGAAGGAAGGAAGGAAAGGAAGAATTAGAGTTACATACTGTTAGGGGGTAGTGATAGCTCTGGCAGTTAATCCTTCAGAACCGTTTGAATCTTCTCATGTCTAAGAGTATTGGTTTTCACATTATTAATATTGGTAGCAAGTGAAATGCTCCTTAGTCATTTGATGTCTGATTGTAAAAGCTTTTTGCCATTATGGTCATTGTTCTCATCATGTGCTGCTTCAGCATGAACAAGTCATATCTCTGTCGTTACTAATGGTCCATTATTAATAAATGTCCTCAATCATTGATAGATTTAGCTGAATAATTGTCATGCTCTGCCTCAGATTTCTCTGCAGTCTCTGGAACTATGATACTATGCCAATGCTTACATAGGCTTGCATATGAAGAATTTTTATAAAACTTGCAGCAAACTGCCTGTTAATCATAGTGCCTACACTTGCAATGCCTTGATATTTGTCCTGAAGGGTCATTCAAATTCTCTAGGATAGGTAGCTCAGTGTGGCTCTTGTCGTATTACTCAATAAAAAAGCCTTATATAGAACTGCACTGCATTACACTACATAGCATTTTGAATCTTTCCTACTTTTCCATGTCCAGACCTAATGTCTAACATTTAACAGCTATATGCACACCACATGATCACACTGGCAGTTTTGAAAGCAAGCCACACATAAAACTGAAGCTGCTTCTGCTTTTAATACTGGTCCTACTTAAAAGACATTAACATGATCTAGGGTCATTGCCAGGCTTGACTGATCATCTAATCTGAGCCAGATAGATCATTTCTGGGTAGACAAATCTCAGAATCTCACAATCTTGCAGAATCTACTCATCTGCAAGAGAATGACAAGAGATGTCCCTGCTGCTTGGTTGTTTCTTTTTTTATGCTAAGTAGTATCAAATATTTAGATGAAAGACTGCCACTGATCCTCTTCAGTTTCATGGCCTGGGCTTGATGTTCTAAGTCTCCAGCTATGTGTTCTCCAACTCTTGTTTTTCTCTAAATTCCTTTGACTTCTGGCTCTTCTGGACTCAACACATTAGAACTTATGATGAGATATTATAGCAGAACATATGATGAGACTCAACACATTACAGACATACAATGAGATGTCCATAGAAGGACCACCTCAGAAATATATTTTCCCACAATATTTTTATATGTCCCTTCAGCCCAGTGGAAGAAATTAGGACCAAGGAAAGCTTTAGTGATTTCAGTCATAGCAAGCTGCAATTGGCACCGTCATTACACATGCCCTACTACCTCTCCTATTTGGCTATTAAGGTTGCATTTTTAGTGACACACAACTAATCATTCGTGATTTACCCTCATTCCTTTAGGACACTTGTATCATCTTGCATCTGCACTTTTGAAGTTCCCTGCAACAGCCTCTTTTTTTTTTTTTTCTTTCTTTTTTCCCCCCAACAACCTTCAAGATGTGTGTTAGTGATAACTAATGCTTTATTAGCAAAATTTACTCATGCCTAAATCCTTGTACTAGCGTCATTGAATTGGTCAGTTTGCAAAACAAAACCAACAGGCTAGTAAGAAGATAGGTATAGATTCAGATTACATAGATATAGTATTTTGTTAACTTTCTGTTATTATCATTTATTAGTTACAGAAATATCATTGGTTTATTACCAAAACTTCATTACAATGTTGCTCCCCATACAGATCATACCTGAAACACACAAAGGTGTGTTCATCAAGGCCAACCTGGCCTTGAACACTTCCAGGGAGGGGGCATCCACAGCTTCTCTGGGCAACCTGTTCCAGTGCCTTACCACTCTAACAGTAAAGAATTTCTTTCTAACATCTAATCTAAATCGACTCTCCTTCAGCTTAAACCCATTACCCCTTGTCCTGTCACTACACTCCCTGATAAACAGTCCCTCTCCATCTTTCCTGTAGGACCCTTTCAGGTACTGGTAGGCTGCAATTTGATGTTCCCAGAGCCTTCTTTTCTCCAGGCCAAGGTCTGTTTGCTCATCTGGCAATCCACACAACAATGATTTTGCAGTTATTGTCCTGTGTTTCTTTTATTTTCTTTTCCTTTTCCCTCCTCTGGACTTTCATAGGATTTTACTAACCCAGAAGTTAACTGCCCCCCTAAATGGAGCAAATTAAATTTGCCAGAAGATTCAATCGTGCAAAAGTCCAGTAAGAATGTAGATGAAGCTACAGGCCAAGAGTTCTTTATTCCTTGACTGAGTTTTGCTCGAGAGATTTCATTTTGTATATTAATAAGCAAGAGGATGATCTATTATGAAATTCTTATACATTATTTTTAAAGTTTATTTTATAAATAGGTGTGGGGATGGTTGATTTTTCATTGGTTATATTTTGCCTAGGCAAGTAAAATTTATTTTATTGCATTATGAGAAATAACTTTGTGGGAGTTCATGTGGCTGCTTGATGCTGAGCTTCACAATAAAATTTGCAATATGCTTTTGCAAGAGTCTACTCTCATTTTTGTCTAATGCATTTTTTTATTGTTTGTGCAAAGCATTCTGCTAATCCATTTTAAGTTAGGTAATAACTATCTGATCTAGTGCATTTTCTCACTTTTTTTCTTCAGGAAAATTGGAAATTCTGCAGGAAAATACGAAAACTCTTTATCCAAAACAATCTCTCCAGTCAAGCCATATGGGACAAAGCAAAATCACAATATGCTTCAGTAGTTTTAACAGAAATGTTTATCATATGTCCCACTTCTTGCCTCCTACAATAAACACAATCTATAATTAAGTACTTTTTTTTTTTTTTCCCCTAAATCAAGATGCATCATTTCTGTCAAGGCTTACTGCCATTTTTCATCAAAAGGATAGAACAGTTTGAGTGACAGTGTTTGTATTGATTTCCTCTTTCAATACTAGTCTAAAGGCTCTTACCGTCAAGAATAACTTCTCTTCTTATTTATTTATTTATTGTATTATGTGTTCGCTGCAGGATGCTGGAATAAAAATTACATTTTGTGGCTTCGGAAATGGACATTAACTGAGCTGCAAAGCACATATATACAGAGAAATTCTTATGCATTGATATACTGAGAACATACAAAACCAGCATTTTATCTTTCAGCTAGTACAATTTTCCAATTTTGTAATTATTCTATTTAACATTTTCACAAGTCATTAAAAACTGGAGAAATTATTAAGGAAGCCACACAACCAAAATTTTACTTTTACACACAGGATTAAGGGGAACCTTTCATAATTTTAGTTATAAATTGACTCTGATTTTCTGTTTACGCTTATCACTAGATCAGCAATGTGGTACACAGTAGTCTACTGCTTCATATTGTCCTCATATCATTTCAGTTAATTAGTGAAGGACCATTTGCTTCTGTACAAGTAATGACAGTGAGAAACATTATATTCAGAATAACTTTGGTAACTAACTTCATTTTATCTTTATAAATTTTTTTTATTATTTTTATTAATATAGCACTAACAATGTTGGTGTTTTTTTTCTTTTTTTCACAACCTGCCTTTGGAAGTGATAGGAAGTTCATTGCTCTATTGGATTTTTGTGTTAATGTAGTGGTAGCAGGGGGCTGCAGGGCTGGCCTCTGTGACAGACACCAAGGCCAGAGAAGAAAGGAGTGGAAGTGCTCTAGGCCCATGAGCAGACGTTCCTCTGCAGCACCTGGAGAAGACCATGCTGATGCAGAGGCACAACCCTGGAGGACCATGCCGGAGCACATATCCACACTGCAGCCTGTGGAGAACCCCATGCTATAGCAGGTGGACATGTCCTGAAGGAAGCTGCAGCCTGTGGAGAGCCCATGCAGAAGCAGGCTCCTGGAAGGTCCATGGAGAAGTGCCCACGCGGGAAGCGTTTCTCTGGCAGGAACAGTGCAATATGGGAGATCCACACTGGAGCAGTCTGTTCCTGAAGGACTGTACCCTGTGGAGAGGAGCCACCCTGGAGCAGTTTGTGAAGGACTGTATACCATAGGTGATACACCATGCTGGAGCAGGGGAACAGTGTGAGGAGGAAGGAGCAACAGAAAGGAGCTGTTGTGGGCTGATTGCAACCCCCATTCCCCATCCCTCTGTGCTACTCTGGGAGTGAAGGAAATAGAGAAGTTGAGAATGAAGGAGTGAAGTTGAGCCTTGGAAGAAAGGGGGTGGGAGGGAGGTGGTTTCAGTTTGTGTGGTTTTGTTTCTTACCATGCTACTCTATTTTTTAATTGGAAATAAATTAAGTTAATCTTCCCCAAGCAGAGTCTGTTTTGTCCATGATGGTAATTGGTAAGTGATATTCCTGTCTTTTTCTTGACCTATGAGATTTTTCCATCTTGTTTTCTCCTGTCTTGTTGAGGAGGGGGAGTGAGAGAGCATCTGGGTGGGCATCTGGCAGCCAGCCAAGGTCAACCCACCACAATTGTTTGTCCCAATTGTCATTTTCACATTTAAGAAATGATTCAATTACTTTAGCCTCATATGACTATCTGAAGTTAGCTTATTCTGTAGTGGAAATAGTATGGACAAATAATGTTTGATATTATCTTGATATGAACAGGTTCAGAATCTGTCAAAATATTTTCATTTTCAGACTAATTCCATATCCATTTCCTCTGGTTGCCATCTGATCTACTGAGTTTACAACCTTCCCCGGCTTTTTCCTATCTACAATTTACAGTACTCTCTGTGGCATTAAAATCACTCTTTGTAGGGTTACATGGTAAACTACATCATTGATAAGAAAATTTGGAAAAAAACAACAACAACAAACCTCTTAAAGCAGACTTACTATTCAAGGAAAATTAATCAACAGTTAGAGGCCTGACCTGGCCTAACCAGTTCTCACCACAGTAGAAATTCTTTCTGAACTTGTCTTTTCGATCCAACTGTCCATGTCGCTGACAAAGATGTTAAACAGCCTCGGACTGAATACTGATCCCTGAGGGTCCATCTATATAGCTATGTCCTCAGCCACAGCTTCCAAGACAATTTTGTATTTTCTTCCCAAAGTAATTTTTTCTTTTTTTTTTTACATGAAGACAAACTGTCCAAGATACTGAAATAGGTAGCTGGCCCTCGGTCCTCCCCTGTTAAGAGCAGTGCTTGAAGACATCACAGACAGATATACTCACCTAAAAAAAACTAGAGGGGAATTCCTTTCAAAAGTCCTTTGAACTGTGAAAATAGTACAGAGACTGGCTGACAACTGCTCATCCTGGGGGACATACCTGATTATATCTGAAGGGTGTAGTGAGATGGAACTAAACTATAATCTTGAAAGTATTAAGGTACACAAGAGGCGGGTATTCTAATATGTTCTTTGCCTCTGTTTATGAAGAGTTTAGCCCTGCAGGCTAGCAGGTGTTCATCTGTTTAGTAAGCTGGTCTAATCTTTCCTACTCCACATATAACTTATCATCAAAGCCATGTTGACCCACATCGAGTGGGAATATCATCATATATATGTCTGGAAGCAGACCCCAGAGATGTATCCCTCTACTTCTTGAATTTGATTGTTGAATTCAATCATCTTCTGGAATAAAAAGCGCTGTCATCACATATGCTCTTATGCCGGACACACATGCCCTCTCTTCACTTTGATGCTGTAATCCAGGTATGCTGCTGACATGTCTCTATTTAAGAAGTTTGAACTATCTGCTGAAGTGTATGCCTAGTGCTGTTTGAGTAAATGCCACAAGCTGTGACTGAGGCAGTGGGAGGAGATGTGTCCAGGTAAGTGCCTTAATACTGTTGATCTTAATTTGAGGTGAATCGTGTTTAACTTCTTCCTATTCGGATCTCTTCTAGAGTGCAGAAAGCAGGCACAAAAAGGCCTTCCTTCAGCTCTACACATCATTTGTTTCAGGGACAGGAGGAATACATCTCAGCATGCAGTACACACATTTGGGCCTTGGAGTCCAGTGCCAGGGAACATGAGTAATATTGTTTTATTTATCCCATGCCACTGGTGAAGCAGAGACTTTTATTGTTGAACATAGCAGGCAGGGCAGCTTTGACAGGCTCTTCTGTGAGACAGAAAGCCATTCACCTGTGCCTTATATAAGCAACTTATTTCTACTTATACAGACTGGCCCTGTTATAGGAGTCTAACATACCCTGGAGGCTGAAAGAAGGGTTTGCCTCTCAGGGACAGTACAGACTTAATGTAAGGAGGAATTTGAGGGTGCGTTGAAAGGGGTCGGAAGTGTAGTTTTCTTTGAATGTGACTTGTGACATCATCTTGTTGAAAACATAATTGATTTGAAATATTATTTTCATAAAGGTGTATATCTACAGAGCCTCCAGTGAATACAGGAGTAGATAAGTTATCCAACACTTGACAGGAAGCATCTTATGAACTACGATAGCAGATTCAGGAAATGCAGGCGGACTAAATATCAACACATATTGAATCATGAATCTCACTCTTACTGTCTGTAAAGTTTTTCTACCTGGAAATAATAAGAAAAATCAAACTATGGAAGTTTGTGACAGGAATATGCTAATGTAATTTGCAGTACAATATTTCTTTAATTCTGCATTATCCTATCAATAATCTAAGGAACAACAGTGTTCAGTACCTTCTTCTGTGATAATATGACTCTTCTTACTGTAAGAAACTGGAATTTAGAGTCAGCAATAAACAAGGACCTCACTCTCCATGTCCAAACACCTAGCTCCCACACACTAATACCCAAATACAAGTTACAGAGCATTTTTAATGTGTTTAGTGATATTGCTGAGGGACACTTCTGACAGGTTGAGAATGGTTTCCTTACAAACTCATTTCAGTCATGAGTGCACATGGGAAGGATAAAAGCCTGCTTGTCTAATATGTTTTGCATTGTATAAATATGACCGATCATCTGCACTGAGGAACTAAAATATAATTATACACATTTATACACACCCAGGTACACATTTAATCAAAATGCCTTCCAGAACTTTGTATATGTACTTTTAATCTTACAGTCATACCTTAAAAACCATGAAATTTAATGTTATATAAAAAGCTACATTGATGTGATTTTAAAAGTAACATAAAAAATAAAAATAGAATATTAACACAAATAATTGTTGAATAAATGCGATTAAGTTCTGAAGGTAACATGGCTGAATGCATTATAAAGGAAGTTGAGCTGGAATAGATTCCTGACCTCACATTATTTTGACTTTTATCAATGACCTAGAAAAAATAATGTTACAGTCAATATTTTAAAGATGACAAAGATTGTGCAACTGGTTAAATAATGAAGAGTATAGATCATTGCCACAAGAAGATATGGATCATTTGGTAAGCTAGGCCATAAAAAATATTCTTTTCAGGACTAAATAATGTAAGCTGTGCTTAGAGAAAGATTATATTAGGAAGACTATATTAGGATGCAAAGACTTCAAAATACTAAGTAGATAATCTACTATATAGGAGTTTTCAATAGTTTCCAATGCAATAACTAGAATAGGTAATTAGTGGGAATATGAAACAGGAGTAAAGAAGTGCTAGCTACAGAGATCCAGTTATTACTATCCATATCTTGAGAAGAATGTTAAAACACTAGAGACAGTTTAAAACAAAAATAAAGTCCCTGAAATAATTATTCCTGTAGCTGAAAAAATGTATAGATTCTCAAAAAAACCAATAACTTAGTGCTTTTAAAATAACCAAGGGAATTTGAAAGAGTGGTTTGCTTATACCCTTTAAGTATTTGCATGGCTGTACTTACAGCTTAGGTGTACTTGAAAAGACTTTGTAGGGATTTTCATTCTAGCAAATGAGAAAGTTGTGCCAGTATTCACTGGACAGTTGGCTGGATGTGTTGACTTAAATTAGTTATTGGGTTATATTAGGAAAACATGGTTCAGGGTAGAAGCAGCTTTCTTCGTGGTGTGCTTCCTGAAAGGGATGCTCTAACATTTGATTAACAGCATGTTTTTGAAGAGGGCCTTGAGAATGGCCCTCCATGTATAGATGTCTGATTTCACTGCTGGTCATCCCACATACGTAACACTACACTGTTTCTACCAGTAGTTTTGCAGGTATGGAATCTCTTTTCCACACTGGAGGAGGAGAGGAGAGAAATTGCAGCCTGGGTGAGGATCATGGTTCTATTCTTTTGTGATCAAGATGATGGTCTGTTCAGAGAAACCAACCACCCCAATATGATGTCCAGAGTTCTACAGGTAGTGCAGAGATTGCAGTGAGCAGCAGTACTGCAGGGCCCAACCCTGAAGAAAAGGACAGTTGCCATTTGATCCAAAAGAGGACGTGGACACAAACATGAGTAACTGGAGAATGACAAAAAACTTAACATTTTATTAGTGACAAGAAAGCATTAGCAACTTTTGAGAACATGAAGAAAACCTAGTTCCTCTTAAGCCTAACAAAACTGAAATAAATTATTTTTCAATGTATTATAATTTAAAATTAACTTTTTAATAGAAAAAAAGGTCAATGTGTGTATTTAAACAGTTCACTGTAGCTTTCAGGAAATAAATGTGTCATTTTAAAATGTTTGGAATCATTTCCACTCTGTTCCCTATTGACTGAAGTACTTCTTAAGCAAATGTTTGCATATGTAATTAGAAAACCCTATGCATGAACATGTGCAGCAATCATATTTACAGCACTGTACATTTTGGACATTTATACCATAGAAATTAGTTGCCTCAAACATTTACACCGATTATTTTATTTTAAAATATTATCAGAGACACTTTAGTTATATCAGAATTATATGCTGTCTATATTATTAGTTCATACCCATATAGTATGATCTTTCTCTTTTTTTCCTGGTGCTATTTCATTTTACTATAAGGTCAGGACAATTAAAAATGTGTAAAGATTTTCTTTTATAACAGATTTGTGTGTGTGTGTGTGAGAGAGATGGTGAAGAAATACTTCATTGATTTGAGCGATATGTATTCTATTTTTTGTTTGGAAAAATACCCTGCTCTTATGTTCAAATACTGAGCTGCATTCTCCGTATTTTTTAACTTCAACATATGCATGACTCTGGTTTCCACGTCATGACTAGCTATTATATTAATAGAGAAGTACATTGATATATAATTTGGGTAATATTCATGAGTTCCTCAAGCTATTCAAAGTATGTCTTTTATCTCCTAAAATTCTTTGGAATTCTTATGTGTTTCTTAATGAACTAACACAATTTTGAAATATATCATTTTGGAAGAATAGGTGCAGGCTGGGCATAATGTCAAGTAAGACATTTTTGTCCTCTTTCAAATTTGTGCATGTAAAGAGCTGGAAGGTTGCTTTGATGAAGTAATGATTTCAGCACTAATCCCAGACTCATTAAAAATGAAATATGGTACTTCTTCATGCTGAAGTGTTTTTTGTTTCGCTGGCTGAAGTCCCTTTGGCTATTAAACAGAGGCTCATGGGGCATATTTTCTGTTTGCACTTTGACCAAACTTCAAATCCAGTTGCTAAAATTCATAACAGATTCCAAATCAATGATAAACGTTATGTTTTCCACTAACCATGATTGCTCATAAATACGTTTTAAGTTTTACTTTTAATATGCCATTTATTGACTTAACCACTCATTAGCTTTTCTCTTGCAATAGAAAAGTGACTCTAAAATGCTGTATTTAGATAGCATGGTCTTTTGCCATATATGGTTATAACTGAGAATTAAGACAAAACTCAGCATTACTTAGGTGGTGACTCAATATGAGTGAAATGCTAAAGGAACAGAAGGTCAATGCCTCTTCACTTTGATAAGTGCTTTGATGAAAAATTCAGAGAAAAAATATCTGTGGATGTATTTGTGCTATTCAAAGCAAATGAATTGAACATAGTGAAAAAGAAACTTTTCTTCACAAGGAACAAAGGCTATCTGTGCATCTGCAGTTTGAGATTAAAGGTAATACAAGGACAATAGTGCTTTCACTGGTAGTGCTCTTTCCCCATTATAACTTGGCCCTGCAATGCTTCATTTATCAGGAATGTATTATGGGAGACAGTTTAAAAATATCCAAGTGACAGATACTCTTTTTCCTGTTGTGTTTAGAATAAATGGCTTACTGTAATTCTGGAATTACAGAAGAATTTGATTCAGAACTTCTGGGAAAATGAACTTCATAAGCCCTTAAAACATTTATCTATTTTGATGTCATCTTCTTTTCCATCTTTTTGTTAAAAGACTAAGCAGCTTTCAAATAGTATTGATCATAATTTTCTAATGTGTTTGAGGTATAAGAGTGACAAATGCTCATTTTCCTTACTGCTGGTCCATTTTTCAGACCTCCAGGAGTCTGCATGTATCACAGCTCTTCTCATTTCTGGAATAGGAAGTCTGTAGCTTTATCTGCTGAACACAAGTATTTGCAGACTGAGACTCATGGATTTTACACCCTGATAAGAATTTTGTTTACAAATAACTTGTGGTTAATTGTTGGGTAAATGATCCTTTCCTTCCTTTTGGAAAATGGAAGATAGGGAATTCTGCTAAGAAAAAGTAAGACAGAAGAGTTCGAGTTTTCCACAAGCATTTTATTGCTTTAATCATGCTGAATTTCTGTCACTGCAACCTAAGAAATATACTAGATACAACAACAAAGGCCAGGTGAACTAAAGATTTGTAAGAGCAAAATTGTCAGTTTCCTGCCCATTTCCAGGGCACATTGGCAGTAAGATATGGCAAATGCATAGTTGCTGTGCACTTTATTAGTATGGTTCTCCCCTACCAGTTAAGTTCATTTAAGAGGCAGGTTTTGTAAACTTTGTCACAGTCTCATAGCAATTACTTTTTAATCATTATTCATTCTATAAATTGTTGGGCAAACACAAGAATCACCATACTTTCTACACAGACTTCATGTTACCAGCTTCACAGAAAAATTAAAGCGTAGGACATGCATCCACCCACAATGGAAAGTATGCAATATGGTGTGCAGATGTGAGCCCCCACATCGAGTTATTTCTGCAAATATTTCTCAGTGTGTATCCATGTAAATGGGTTTCCTTTATTTCTTTTACAGGCTTAAGGTCTCAGAGAAAAAAGGTTTTGACAGGGCTACAGTACAACTCACAAAACTTTGAATTTACCAATCAATACTACACTTAGAAACTGTCACAGTTCTCATAGGTCTTTTCATTACTAACTTTAAGCAAAATTATTTAGTTTACTAAGACATAATATCCATTAGGGAAAGAGATTGACTGACATATGAAGGGAAAGGGCTTTTGAATGTTACAAGACAACTATATTCATATTTCCCAAAGAAGCAGAACAGACTACTTTATTCCACAAAAACTTCTGCATCTGTTCCTAATAACTTTCAGTGGTGCCTTCTGAACATGGAACTATGAGAAAATACTTTTTTTTAAGTGGTATCATACGAATGAGGCACCTAATCCCATTTGTTTATATGGTCAGGGAATTATCACCCCCTTCCTCAACTTCTAACAGGATGCTTCTGTCCAAATTAATCAACAGAGCTCCTCTGTTTCTGTTTCTGAACATTTTTGGACTATCAGATGATACTGAGCTTGAACAAGTCACAAAATCCTATGGCTACCAGCCTAGGATTCAAGGTCTAATTGTGTGGCCTTGCAGAGATAGCATGAAATAGCTAGTAATGGTAGTGTTAGAAGAGGTCCTGAGGATTATGATATAGCAGTAATTTTTCAAGAGCAAGTTTGACTAAAATTCCCCATATCTCTTCATACAAACATAGACAGAAGAATATACAGAGGAAAAAGAATATAGATTTGTGTTACCTTAAACTTTCCTATTTCCATACCACAACCTAAAGGACCATGTCAACTGGGTTGACATTCATCAACCTTTCCATATGAAGCTGTACTGGTGTTGCCTATTTCAAAAGAAAAACCATTCTGTATTAGGGTTCTCATGTAACACAAACATAATCTCAACTATTCAATCCCATACAAGTAAGAAAGGGCAAAAAAACATTGAATGTAGCTATGGGCTCACCCATTCAGTCTGTCTAGATAGAAACATTGAAGTAATCTTTTGGGTGAATACAAGATGAAGTATTCAGCACCATAAAAGTGTCTGAATTACCTGCATTATATGAGCTTTCTGCACAGAAATTAATTGTATCCATTTCATATATTTTAATATAGAATAACTGAAACATCTACCAGAGTAGCAGTAGTAAGCAATGAATTAATTTCTTTTCTACAATTTATCACATCATTGTTTGCTAAGTTTCTGTTTGAAGACTTTCAGAGAAGAAGTTTCTTAAGTTTCTTATAAATAAATGCTGTAGAAAGTTGAAATCACCAGTTTGTTTGGCTTGTTTGTTGGGGTTTTTTTTCAAAATATAAGAAGTTAACCAAAGTTAAGAGTTGTCCAAAACAATCTCTTTTCATATTATTTCAGAAAGAACTAGTTTGGAGCACAATGAAACCAGTAATAATTCACGTACACATACATTTAAATTGCATGCATAAAGAGATATTTTTAAGCTTGTTCCATAACTTATTTTGTTGATATACATGTGTATTTACTCCTTAAACTATAAAAATTTGCATCATGAAAACTATTAAATGTCACGTAAGCACAGTTTTTGTTTGTCTGTACCGTAGCATGTCAATCAAAAGCCATAACTCCCTAGCTACATTTCTGCCGAAGAGCAGAATACATACTTATCTGATAATGTCTTTTACAGTATTGTGAAGGACTGAGTTCTAAATAAGGACTTACTGTAAAATTCAAGAGAGAAAGGTGCTGCCCCTGTTTTGTCCATGTCCATCCACTCCCCCCCACACCCCATCTCCCCGCCCCTTCTGTCCCCGTTCATCCAGAGGCTTGGGGAAGAGTTTTTCCTGCCTATTCTTTGCCAGCTGGTGAAGAGGCTGTGTGGTGGGTTGACCCTGGCTGAGGGCCAGGTGCCCACCAGAGCCGCTCTATCACTCCCCTCTTTCATTAGACAGGGGAGAAAAAGTACAATGAAAAAAACTTACGAGTCGAGATAAGGACAGGGAGAGATCATTCTCTAATTATCATCACGAGCAAAACAGACCGAACTTAGAGAGGGAATTCATCTTATTTATTACTAAGCAAAACAGAGTAGAGGAATGAGAAATAAAACCAAATCTTAAAAACACCTCCCCCCACCCCTCCCATCTTCCCGGGCCCAACTTCACTCCCGGCTTCAACCTCCGCCCCCCTCAGTGGCACAGGGGGACGGGGAGTGGGGGTTACGGTCAGTTCCTCACGCGGTGTTTCTGCCGCTTCTTCATCCTCAGGGGGAGGACTCATTGTTCCCCTGCTCCAGCGTGGGGTCCCTCTCACGGGAGACAGTCCTTCACGGCCTTCTCCAACGTCAGTCTCCTCCACGGGGTGCAGACCTTCAGGAGCAAACTGCTCCAGCGTGGGTCCCCCACGGGGTCACAAGTCCTGTCAGCAAACCTGCTCTGGCGTGGGCTCCTCTCTCCACGGATCCACAGGTCCTGCCAGGAGCTTGCTCCAGCGCGGGCTTCCCACGGGGCCACAGCCTCCTTCAGGTGTCTCCACCTGCTCCGGCGTGGGGTCCTCCACGGGCTGCAGGTGGAATTGCTACACCCCCTCATCCTCCCTCCATGGGCTGCAGGGGGACAGCCTGCTTCACCATGGTCTTCACCACGGGCTGCAGGGGAATCTTGCTCCGGCGCCTGGAGCACCTCCTCCCCCTCCTTCTGCACTGACCTTGGTGTCTGCAGATGTTCTTACATTTTCTCCCTCCTCTCTCTGGCTGCAAAAGCTCTCTCTAACTGTTTTTGTCTTTCTTAAATATGTTATCACAGAGGCGCTGATTGGCTTGGCCTTGGCCAGCGGCGGGTCCGTCTTGGAGCCGGCTGGCATTGGCTCTGTCAGACACAGGGGAAGCTTCTAGCAGCTTCTCACAGAAGCCACCCCTGTAGCCCCCCCCCGCTACCAAAACCTTGCCACGCAAAACCAACACAGGCTGATAAGTAGCCCTTCTCAAAAGGGCTAAAGCCTTATCAAAGAGTGGATACTATTTGGCTGTTACTCTTACCATGTTCTTCAAAGAGAAAAGAGAACATTCAACTTTATTTCTAAGAAGATCTTTGGGCCTTGGGGATATGGTTTCCTTTTCCTTCCTACTGGGCAGCACTGAATGTAGACGAGATGGAATTTAACTTTCTTCATGCTCTCTGAAGTTATCATTTTCATAAGAAAGAACAGAAGAAAAATTTGAAATTATTCTCTCACTTTTCTATGGCACTGCAATTTTTGGAGAAAAGTATAAAGTGATTGGTTTCCAGAGATAACAATATGCCAAAGGACATGTATGGAACATTTGCCTAAAAGAAGGAAAGAGACAAAGTCTGCAGCTTTAAGTATTCCTCTGTAGCATGCATCTACAGGTTTTGTGAACTCTTGTGCTCTTCCTTATTTCTAAAATATTAAATTCTCTCTTTGAATGAACTATACCAAGAAAGCAGAAGGAAACAGCCAGCTTCCTGAATCCCTCTTGACCTGTGGAATTTATCCTTTAGGATGAAGATAAAATTCTCAAAAGATATTAGGAAAAAAAAAATCAAACTGAAACAAAACAGGAAAAAAAAAAGGGAAAGAACAAGACATAGAAATGTCTTTTTCTCCAAAGAATATCATGAAAGAGTGATGTGCTGGCTGCTGTAAATGTCTGAATCTCTTTTACTCTCCCATTCTGAAGTGAATTTCTAATGCATTTGAGAATCCTTGTCTTCCCTGGAAAAAAAGTCCCAATACTATTAGAAAAGCCAGTCTGCTTGAAGTACAGCTTCTGATCCAGAGAGAAAATGCCATCATTTTCAAGTGAAAGAGTAGGTGTATGTAGCTAACTTACTGCATCTCCCACAGCATAGCATTTAGAGAGTCCATAGTTATGTATAAAGATAATGAAAACTGTTGTTCTTGCATACAGTATTCCTAGCATCTCTGTATCAGCTTGTGATATTTTTCTGACCAAAAAAAAAAAAAAAGTTTCGAGTCCTGAAAATTTTCCTCCTTACTTCTTCACACACTACAAATGCAAATCCATAAAATTAAGGTATCATTGCTTGGAGCAGGGAGAAAACCTGAATGTTTTACAGCCTTACATGCTAAAAAAAAAATTATATTTTAAGAGGACAAACCTCCTACATTAGTGTGGAGTCACAGTAGATGAAAGTATATCATCCTACCAGAAGTCACAGAAGTTTCAAAAGAGTTTTAATCGTGTAAAAATTAGCTGTTAAAGAAACGTGCATAGCTCTATGATAGTGAGGCTCCTAATAATACTGTTATTAATGACTTCTTTATATTTTTATAGTACTATGATCATGATTAGAGTAGCTTTCATTACACCATATGACTGGTATAATATATGACTAGCATAAATTGACATGAGAAAATAAGGCTTGGGGGACTTTTTACCACATTTCTTATAGTTAATATTTTCTAGAATTTCTTTCAGCCCCTCCTATCGCTTTCATTGAAGATTTTCCTTTGCCAGTAGCCAATCAGGAAATAAACTTCAAAACCAACCAAGCAAACAAAGTCACAGAATCTTTTGTTTTTTGAATTCAGTTAAGAAAATAAGGATTAAAAACTTCTAAATAGATCTTTACTAGCAGAAACATCTAAGGGAAGCTTAAGAAAAAGTTTTAAATAGCAGTCCTCCTTTAGCATTACTCCTAAAACACATTTCATTTTGATGCAAGTCTTTTTATAACCCCAGTTCGCAAGTTAACTGAGACTTTTAGTTACTCTGCCTTCAATTACACCAACCAGGTGTTTATAGAGCCCAGTTGCTTCACCAGTCCTGATAGCTGGTGTACTGGTTTTGACTGGAATAGAGTTAATTTTCTTCATAGTAGCCAGTACAGGGCCGTGTTTTGGATTTGTGCTGAAAACAGTGCTGATAACACAGGGATGTTTTCGTCACTGCTGAGCAGTGCTGACACAGAGCCAAGGGCTTTGCCGCTTCTCACACCACCCCAGCAGCGAGGAGGCTGGGGGTGCACAAGGAGCTGGGAGGGGACACAGCCAGGACAGCTGACCCCAACTGACCAAAGGGATATCCCATACCATATGATGTCATGCTCAGCATATAAAGCTGGGGGAGGAAGAAAGAAGGGGAAGATGTTCGGAGTGATGGCGTTTGTCTTCCCAAGTAACCACTACGTGTGATGGAGCCCTGCTTTCCTGGAGATGGCTGCACACCTGCCTGCCCATGGGAAGTGGTGAATGAATTTCTTGTCTTGCTTTGCTTGCGTATGCAGCTTTTTTTTTACCTATTAAATTGTCTTTATCTCAACCGAGGAGTTTTCTCATTTTCACTCTTCTGATTCTCTCCCCCATCCTGACACGGGGAGAGTGAGCAAGCAGCTGTGTGGTGCTTAGTTGCCGGCTGGGGTTAAACCACAGCAGTCCTTTTTGGCACCCAATGTGGGACTCGAAGGGTTTGAGATAATTACAGGTTTGATTGGAATGTGCTGGATTAAATTTATAGCTATTATTGCTGTTTAGCTATTAATTGTCAGGCTCCTGGGCTTGCCATGGGGCTGGTTGCCTGACTGTATATTAGAATCTAGTGCTCGTTAGTGGCTGCTTTTTGTTTTCATTTGAATCTATAAACCTTCATCCTGACCTCCAGTTAACAAGGTTCAAGTATCATCACTCAAAAAAGGAGAAAAGTCAGATTTTTATGACTAACGTACCAGGAGAAAAAAAGAAAAACATAAAAATAGTTATTTTGGTTTTCTTTATAACTTAGTATTAAGATGGAAGAATAAAGCTGGTTTGCAAGCTTTTTTAAGGTTATATGAATATGAGAGCAGGAGAATATATTCCATTGCTTCACAGAGCTGCAGAAGTAAAGGTCAACAGACATTATGTGTGTTCCACACTTCATTCTTTCAAACTCTCAAACCCAGTCAGTGCATCTTACTAAGTGAAACAAGGATGCATGGAACCATACAAATTGGTACTAATAGGCTTATGACAGAACTTAAAATTGTAGCTCACTGTGTAGTATTTGGGCATTTACCTGAATAAAATTCTGTAGTTATTTAGTGTTAACTGTCTTAACCTCTATAAACAAGTAAACATAGGGAAAATGCTCCAACAAGCAAATATCAGAAAACTTCTAATTTTGCCTGCCTTAGCATTTGAACATTTGTCATAGAGTTTACATGTTACAAATTATTAATACTTTCATCATATACAGCAGTTAAAAATCCTACAAATAAGGCAATAGTTCAGTTATTTAACATGGGACCTTGATATTTTTATTTTTACTTTTTTTGAATGCATATTTTTGTGCCACATGTAATGTCTCATTGTAATACTTTTCCCCTTTAATATAAGGATAAATTAATCTGTATACTTATTTAACTATGTTCTTATAACATATATTTTGGCTTAAAGAAAAGCCTTGCAATAAAATGAATGTTATTACTGTTCTATTCCTAAAGAGTAGCCTGTTAATTTTCACTCAGTACATGCCACTCTGTTTTCTTGTTTCTTTTTTTTTTTTTCCATTTTTGTTTTTTTGGTGTTTTTTTTTTTTTTTATAAACTGGAGTAGAAATATTATTACTGGGTTAATAACTTAAATGCGTTATTAGTCCTGGATTAGGAACAATAATGGAAATTCTGCCACAGTAATATCAATATTCTGTTATTATGAAGTAATTCATATTAAATGAAAGGTATTCATTTAAATTCAGTATAAGCCCTTTACCAGAAAGATTGAGCAAGCAAAGTTTAGCATCTTTGCTAATGGAAAAAAAAACCCAGAAAGTATTTTCTTTAACAGTTTTATGATGCAAGTGAAAAGTCATTTTGGTAATGAACTGATAATTCTTCAGCAATATTAATCTCAGTGGATGCCAAATGAAAGGTTACATGCCCTGAGAAATCCAAAAGGAAAGCAGAAACTATTACATCTACAGAATAATTGATAATTGTATATCTTTGATTTCTGCTTGAGTGCTGTGAAGAAAGAAAATCCACTGTTTATTAGTACCATTTTTTTCCAACAAGAACCTGTATTTTTTTGCTCTTCGATGCCAAGGTTACACAACACAGGTTTTTAATTATTTTTTTTAAATGAAGGCCTGTTGGGTATACAACAAGAGTCTTGAGGACAGTTTGAAGCAGTCAACAGAGCATTGTCTACTTTTGTATCTTCTTACATTGCTTTCGAGGTGTCCTGTAGTGTTCCAGTTCCCAGCTGATGTGAGCAGCCACAAAGGCAATCTGATAAACATATGGACAAAGATGGATATCTACTTAGCGAGGAGGTCCTGAGGCTTCCCTGATGAGCTCAGCACTCTGGTGAACTCAATGGGAGTCTGAGATGTCCCTGATGACTCAGCGAAAGACCAGAACATCCCTGATAAGCTAATCATGAGCCAAGATGTCCTTAGTAAGGTGCAGCTGGCAGAACAAAGAAACTGTAATGACAAACAAAGCCAGGAACTAATGCCCTGTGCCCACTTACATATCTACACCAAAAATTTGTAAAATCTGACTTGCTATGTATTCAAGATGAGTTTCTCTGTGAGAGCTTCTCTGCACAAACTTCTCTGCAAAAGCATCTCTGCACAAGATCTCCTGAAGAGATCAGACCCTCGCAGGAGATCCCTGGCTGACTCCAAACTTGGTAATGTGATGTGGAGCATCTATAAAAATAGACTTTGCCATCCCACTCCTGGGAGAGGATTGGCGAGTTTTGTACTGGTAATACCTCACATAATATGTTTAGCCATGCATATAGGTAAAATTATAAGCATACACTTCCTTTACTAGTATCAATCCTGTTGTAACTTGTTTTGTACATATTTATTAAATATATATATAAAGTATAAGTGTGTATGTGTATATATATACACACACATAGAGCAAATGTTTTACTAGTGGTCGTTTTGTAGTTACCTATAATATGTATTTGGTTTACTAGTAGAAATTGCAATAAAACCTCTATGTCTTCTTGTGTTAAGGAATCCTGAGAATCCCACAGTCATGATCTTACACACCTGTAGGCTGCGTAATCCTTGTAGGTTGAGAGCATGATCATTACACCAGTATCCACTCCAGTTTTCTAAACCCATGAATCATTGTGTTTGTTTGGGTTTTATTGTGGTTTTTCTTTCCTGCGATTCTGAAATAAGATATAATATTTGGTAGTTCTGCTTCTATTTTGACTATAAGGTGGAGAAAAGTAGGCAACAAAGCATGTACTTAAAGAAATTGTCTAGATGAGATGTGAACATTACCTGTATTGAATTGAGAAAATCTTGGCAGAAACACACTGATATGAAACCACTCTAGAGAAAAATTCAACTAAAAACATTTTATCAGCTGATGTTATACAACACCTTTGCAACTGTTACAGTCTATCTATCTGTAGGGCTTGTAACTTGGATTTATTTTATTTTTTAGTCTAAGGTAGATGAATAAATATTGAATAAATAAATAGATAAAATGCAAATAGAAAAAGATTAAAGCAATGTTTGGGATGGATAGGACTGATTTTTTGAAATATTTATCTCCCCCTGTGGTATCCTATTCCATCCTACTTCAACACATGCCACAGCTCAAAATTCTTCAAAGCTGACTGATTTCACAAATAACTATTGTGACATTTGAAAAAAGCTTCACAAAATAATAAGTTGGTCTGCTATAGCAACTCATTTACTAAGAAATAGAATTAATTGAAGTGACTATGTAAGAATCAAAATTTTAACCCATTGGTTGTATTTTACTTTAAAAAAGTGAAAATGACAACTTTTCAAGTATGTCCAAAAATTTCCTTCTTGTATTATTTAGTAAAAATTGTGGTTTATAATGATTCACTTGTGATGCAAATTATTTCATTTCTTTTCAATTCTCTTGGTATAAATGAGAAGAGCATCCCTTGTAATTAATATATTTGTACAATTGGAAAAGGAATATTAATGCTCAACAAGGCTTTTTATACCATTGGGGGGCAGATGAGCCTTAAAACTTGCTTGTTCTTATTTCGACTTTTATGTGAAGTGAATTGCAGGCTGTAATGCACATTTCAGCAATTTGAGGGGTCTGTCTTTTAGGTTAGTGGCACTATAGCATCTGTACCTTACTGCACTTTTATGAAGGAAAGCAAAAGTAGACAGAAGGAATACTGCTAATCATCAGAAGTATGTTTTAGTGTCTAAATCAAAACTGAAAAAGCCTTCAAACAGTGATCTATAAGTTGAAGCTATTAAAATCTTAAAAGAATGTCCACTGAGGTGTGTATTAGCACAGAGGTAAAGAAAATCAATAATAGTCAATTTAGTTTCTTTTTTTTACCCATAACTTTTCCATGAGCGAAAGACAATTTCCAGTCTGTCATCCTTCCACTTGCTGAAGTAAAGACTTTCACAGTGCATGTAAAGCTGCCATGGATGGAAAATGAAAACAGCAAATCGCTTCCACCATTGGTGATGTAAAACAGAAGGGTAAATGATTGCAAAGAAATGATATAACAGAAGATATTTTAAATATATGTGAAGTACAGAATATCTTCAAGGAAGATGTTTTATATTGAGACATGTAAATAAAAATCAATTGTGTTGCTTATTTGCAACTCTTATTCATCCAAATCAATAGAGCCAAAGAAAAGAGAAAGTTTTCATTCTCATTTTTTTTAAAAAGCTATATTCACCTATATATCATTTTCAGAGAGGATTCTTCACCCTTTATTTTGTTACTTTTTTATCAAATAGTTCTCTAAATATTCACAAGGGGTGTATTGATATTATTTTTTTGTTTTGCTTTCTTTTATTTTTCTGTAAGACTTGAAACAATGAATTTTTTAGGACTTGTATTAATGTAGTCTGTTGTAGTTGACAAACTGTTTGCTAAAAACATTATTTTAAATGTTTCTCTATATAGTCACCAATCAATTCTGAATGACAAGTAAAAATGTAAGATTCATCTATGGGATATTTTTGTTATATTAAAATCCAATTGAGTAAATCTATGTTACAAATATTTCATAAAGTCTACATCCCAGTATTCTAAAGACTACATAATAGGTAGCCTGTGCTGAGACATTGTAATAGAAAGCTATATCTCTTTCTTTGCATGTATGTTTTTGTTCAAGTTACAGTAACAATTGACAGGAGATGAAAAAAATCACATTACCATAAGATCAATAATAATTTTATTTTAAAATGATGAAGTCTTTAATAATGTCAATAGGTGACATTTTAAAACAGGAAATTAATAATTTATTTTGTAAAAAAAAAAAAAGTACTTTATACTAGTACATATTTGTGAATTATTGCACAAATCATAAATAGCATCAATAGATAGGTAAACGCACCAGAATATATTAATTTATGTTTAATCAAGAAAGATCTGCAATCTTATTTTTGTTTTGACCTTCCATGTTTCTCTCAATAACGTAATGTTAACCTAGTCACATGATGAATAACAGAAATAAATAGAACAGGATCAGAGCAGGATAACTTCATACATTCTAGTGGTGAATGTTTTGTGAGAAACACCTCCTGTTGTGTAAGCTAAATGGTATTGACATGAGAATAATAGCTTAAATGTTGCAAAAGCTATTACGTTTCTTTGTAAACCATAGATATGAGCAAGCACGGGGGGGTTACATTTAGTGTCTTGGCATGCTTTTTGATATAGATCAACAATCCCCATCTTCACGTTAGTAGTCATTTCTCCACAGACCAATAGAAAATTTTCTGCCCACCTCTGCTGGTGCACAGATCACAGCTGGAGAATTTCTACTCATGTTTATTACAAGAAGAAAAGAAAATAGGAAGAAAGACATTTTGGAAGCACAAAAAGAATGAGGGAGTTTTACTTCAAGTACTTAAAATAATTCCTGATTTCCTTCTGACACAGTAATTTCCTGGAGCAGGTTCAAAAAGGTCTTTCTGCTTTAATGTGACATCTCTTTGAAGACCTTGTTTTATCAAAATGCAATTTGAAGTGGACTTGAAAGCAAGGGGAGACATAGGTTAAATGAATGCTCTTGCTCTAAATAGAAACAGTGGTGATAATGAATTCCATTCATGATTGTTTTCCGATATAGATCCATTAATAAAATAAAAAATGACAAAAAAATAGCATCTGAAAATCTCACTAACATGTCGAATTTCTTCCATGAAAGCTTTATTGCTCTATCTTTCTGTTTATCAATAAGACAAGGAGATTCTGTTTTTCCTAACGGTAAGATAAGCACTTCTGTCATTCATTGATTCTCTTCTTCCATTTGAAATGATAAGCTGTTCATTATATGCCTAGAAGATATGTAAATCATAGGAAGAGGTCATATCAAAGGAAAATAAAATTCAAAATAAAGCAAATTCCAACCTGATAGTCTTCATGAAAGAGAAGAAAATGTACCACTCAAACGTATACCTGGTTTAGAACGGCCATAAAAATCATGCTGCTGGTGAATAACAGTTTTAGTTACTTTTAGCATAGTAACAGATCTCTTCAGATACACACAGTGCCTCCAATTTTTTATTACATTTCCAAAAAGCCTCAACCTGACCTCCCTTTGTAACTTTATATATGGAAGTGGTTTTATACATGCAAATCTAGTACAGTGTTACCTAAATTATAGCATAGTTAGAGTATTGTTCTTAGTTCTATCTTCTGTGTAATTTTAGAGAATGATCAACTGTGCTGAAATGCAGATTTATTAGACATCTGTGTCCTCTGCTCTTAATTGAGCTGCTCTTTGGGGGGAAAAGAAAAAAAAAAGAAAAAAAAGACTCCATTTAGGTTTGGAGAAGGAAAAAAGCTGGCACCAAAGCATACTGTTCCCAGCAGACAGTCAGGTGAGCTCTCTGCATTTGCTGTTGTCATTTTTTGTTCTGCTGTAACGATAGAAGAAATTACATTCACAGACAAGACACGATTAGCACTTTCTCACTCTAATCAACTAATTGTGTGGGCTCTTCTGTGCTTTATCCATTATCTTTAATCAGTGACATCTTGAGGTAAAGAAAATGGTAAACAGCAGAGACTGTTGCTGGAAGTCAATCAGTCACAAACTGGACATAAAGAGGTCATTGTTCATCAGTGATCTGGAGTAACAATAAGGTGCATATCCATTGGAGTAGAACTATGAGGCATGAATGCTATTATTCTCACTCTGGAGATATGAAAGGAAAATGTTTCTTAAAGAAAACAAATTGTCTGCAGCATTTACTTCTGACAAAATATACAATTTTATAAAAGCAAGAGCAAATATCTGTAGAGGATCTTAAACATGTCAATAAAGTTGCCAAACACAACACTACTGACAGAAGACTTGAAAAGGGAACGGAACTTCTTTGTAACGTGCTTGACCTCTGCTCACAGCTCTTCGTAGCACCCTCTCTGCTGGTGAGTCTGTTCCAGCTCTGTTTCACACCGGGTTCAAGTTAGAAAACAGATCTCGATGCTCCTCATTGGGCACTATTGAAGTGAACATTGTTGTCATGTCACTATGTAAAGTTGCAAATAACCAGCCAATGTTAGGAATATCCTAGTCAAATGGCAATGGAAACAGCACCATGACAGCTATCTGTAATCTATCTATTGACTACAACTTTCACAGGTGTGGTCAAGAGCAACCTCCTGATTTCTGCAGAAAAGTATTGTTAAATTAATTGTATGACATGAAAAATTTTAATGTACAAACAGATCAGTTGTCATGCTAGCAGCATCAAAAAATCAAATAACATCTTATTTTTCACTTGATGTTCTTCAGATCTTCAACGTGTCCTCACTGGTACAGTATTGATATTCTGTTACTTGTTGACTGGAACAGGATGGTTACATAGTGATATTGTCACTTTTCATAAGAATTTATACATGGTGAAGATTTCTGGTCTGAACTTTGATTAAGGAGGAGTCATATGTCAATAACTGTCTAATGGTTTCAAAGCAAGTAAAATCAAACTCCTAGAAGGATTAAACACTGAAATATTTAAAACAGCAGATGTCTAGCTTGATCCCTAGACACAGCTATAATTCAATGACTGAACAAAACTGAGGATAGTGAGTTGGAATGAAAAGTCCTGAGCAGCAATATGTAGCACCTCATCAGAGGTTTCAGCTATAGTGCACATTATTTATTAAACTGTCAATCTGCCGTAACTAGAAAAGCATTAGATCAAGTTCCACAGCAACCAGCTCGGGATCATCTGGGAGTGCTGTATCAGTAAGTCTTGAAATCATTATCCAGATGCTTCAGGGTAAGGCAGCGGCTGCCAGTAAAGTCAGTGATAATTCCGTCTAATTCTGTCTAAATAGGGACATCTTTTTTCTTTTCACACCAGAGCAACTGGTAATCACCGCATGGAATAAAGCAACAATAGATTGGGAATTTAAAATGGAAATGTCATCCATCCCTACAAGCATGATAGTGACAGTGAAAACCACTGTGGTTTGTTGTTTCTCTCAGGTTCTGGAAAATATCCTTGACAGAAGAACAATCAGCAGAATCTGCTGGAAAGAGTCCTCCCTAAACGTAATCTGCTTGGTGAAGACCAGACTGACACGATTTTCTGCTCACAGGCAAAATCAAGGAAATTTCAGAGAATAAAGTCAAGGTCTATGTATGCTCCTTGCCTCTAACAAAATTCATTAGTACTGGGATTCTGTGAAAACATCTATAGAGATTTTTGTCCAGGCAAGTCAATGGCTGCTCATTTTAAGATGGTAAGTTTTGGTAGAAAAGGTGAAATGTTAGAACCATTTTCTACCTAAATTGGGACCAGACAAGGCAGTATTCTTGGACAGGTTTAGTTTATCATTATGTGGGTTTATGCATGGGTTTCATATGCATATATGTGAAAGTATGTTATTAATTACAAATGGTTTCACCTGAAAAGAGTCTTATTCTTGGTAGAAAGCATGTTAAACCAATAATAATTATTGCAATTTGAGGACAATTCAAATACCACAGCAGTGTGTGCTGAGGAAAGCATGCCTGAAAATGGAGTCACACAGAGGATGGCAAAAGCCAGTACGGTTACTGGGAAAAGCAGCATGGCTGGAATGGAAAAAAATCTGGCTTCAAACAAAATTGAGTACCGTGCAATTGTTCTTACCACTTCTCTGTTTGGCTATATCTTTTTTTAGAGCTGTCACATCAAATGTTGTAGCCAGTCAACCATCAGCTGCTTTCATGCTCTTGGTACAAAATGGTTAAATGTCTCGAATAGTAAGTCTCAGAGCATTGCCTATAGCTGGTATCAAAGCTGTACTCCTGTGAGCTGAGCTGCACCAAACATCTGGTGCATATATCAAATAACCAACCAACCATAAGCATTTTGTATGGACAGTTTAAATACAATGAATGGTTAAGACTGACCCATTAAACATTACTGAGACATTCTCAAGGTAAATCTTCAGTCATAGAACATCAGCCTCACAACATGAGATACAATTAAAGGTCATCTGCTGTGGCGGAGAACATATGCTGATGTTATCAAACATATGGAGAAAAAAAAAAGGAAAATTACACCGAACAAAATGGAACAACACAAAATAAAGATAGTGTGTACAGGAAGCTGCATCTGCTACATTCCCAGCTGTGAGTGTGCTGCAAAAATTTAACAAAAATCCCACAAGTAAAATTCCTCATTTTTTAAGTTGACAAGGGACTTCTTTTGACAGTGTAGAATATGCCATCAGTATATATACCTTATCAAAACCTAAAACCCGCTAGTGTCATTATGAACATAGTACAGGCAACACCACACTACTAAAACAAAAAAAAATGAAAAACTAATTAATAGCAAATTATATCTACTGAAATACAGGAACCTCTGACAAAGCTTCCCACAAATCTCAAACACTTTTGCATAGGAGATTTCTTTAAGGAAAATTGCCCCTTGAATGTAGCTCAGCACTGAAATGAAGAGATTGTTTCTAACAGCCAGAAAGTAGATCATTTCTTTATGTGGCAGCTTTGTCATCACTTTCACAGATGTTTGTAAATCTTACTTGTCACAGCTGTTTGATGGGTATTCACATCTTCTGGGGCACAAAAGACTGAACTGCACTTCAGATTCTCGCTCTCTGTCACATGGGTGTGATACTGTGGGGTGTCAGGAAGCCACGAGGGTGGGCAGGTCCATGAGGAAGGTGGCTTGGGAGAGTGCATGACAACACAGTGTGCAGGGTAGGGATCTCACCAAAAAGAGGTCCAATCTCACAGTGCTTGAACAAGGAGAGCAGAGGAGAACCAGTGACAGTAACCAGAGTCAGAAAAGGTTGTGGAATGGCTGTAAAGTGCCGTGGGGAAAGGGACAGGAACAGGGACAGGCCTAGCCAAGGCAGCAGGTGGGGGTCCAGCGCAGCCCCTGCAGGAGGAGACACCCACAGAGGCTGGTCCCAGACCTTGTGCCAGGTCACCCTGCAACAGAGCTGGTCCTCACAACCCGCATCCCAGCTCTGGGGGGAGAAAAAAGGTTGCAAAGCCGATTGGTGCATGCTGGACCCTGACACATGGCTGCTTTTCTGACTTAGATTGGACTTGAACCTTTACCTCACTGTAGTCCCAAATGAAATGTTCTTGCTTTTGAGAGGTTTACAGATAGGCCAATATTCTTCATTACTGGAAGCAGAAAGTAGGAGGTATGGCTGTATGACTCACTCACGTGAATGTGAATCAGTTAGTCCTGATTATTATTAGTTCATGTAAAAACTGTCCCCCTGTGTCATAAACCTGCAGAGACTTTAAAGTACTGAAAGCTAGCACTGCTTCCCTCCACTAGAAATAAATCCGTATCCCTGAGAAGATACATTAAGGGCAAAGCAATATGAGAAAATTGGATGCCTTGGATATAGACAGTATTAAATATGAAATAATGAGATAATGACCAATCTACTCCATCTAACGTATCAGATTGTTTGCTCAGGTTCTTTTTAACGTCATCCAGGTGCAGCTGAAGTGCATTTTTTGGCTATCAGTTGTAGCTGATTGGTGTGTGAAAAACATCTCCTGTGTTCAGAATAGATTGCACAGAAATTCTCTGTGATAGAAGCAAGATGGACCTGCCAGAAGCCTGTTTCCTCAAGCCTTGAAGGTCTTCTGAATAGTATGGATTAGCATAGAAATCCAGGACTAAATTCAGTCTTATTGACTATGTGTAGAATGCACCTCAGATGTTCCCAGTAATCCTATGTGTAGACAAATGGTGACCCAGACCTTGAGTTTTCAGTTCAGTTTTATTTTAGGGGTACCAAAGGAATAAAAGAACATTGAAAAACAGAGCCAACACCATCCATTTTAAATTCCTTCTGTACATCTGAATTTGACGTCTGTTTGCCTTAATCCTATAAAATCTTTATAGGCTGCATACAGGGTTAGGTTATGAACACAGTAGAACATCTTGATGTGACTGATCACAGAATCATAGAATCATAGAATCATTAGGTTGGAAAAGACCCTTAAGATCATTGACTCCAACTGTTAATCTAACACTACCAACTGATAGCTCAGATGACAATGGATTTCATTGTTGATTAAAATCCAGTCAGAAAGAGTCAAACAAAAGTCAGTATATTTCAATGAATAACAGTCTTAATATAAGTTTTTGATGACTCGGTAAAATCATATTATAAAATATGTAATTGCCTACAAAAACATTGTTTAGAAATTGAGAGGTTACAGGAATCATCAAATATATATATATAAGAATAGCTGAAACTTTTATACCTTCTCATTAGATATCTGAAGGTTTTGATTTTTTTTCCTTGATCAGATATTGTGTACCAAGAATTTCACAAAATTTTCTAAAAAGCTTATCAGCTACTGCACAGAATCAGATTATTATTGATTAGTTTAAAAGTGATCTTAAAAAAACCGAACAGTTTGTTGTTCAAAAACATGATATACTCCACATAGCATGGGGTGGGGAACAAAGCTGATTTTTCATAATGAAGCATGGCTTCTTAGATATTCAGACTGTAATTGAGAGATGCCTGAGGAACAAAGTTTCAAAACAAAATCCAATGTACAGCATCCTTGATAAAATATCTTGTAGTGCAGTTCCAATGAATGGCAGGATGTTTATGAGAATCGAATCATTTTCACCACAGAGAGAGCAGTCATCAATCGCTCTCCTTGTTGAAGTTTCATAGTTTAAGCACTGAATAATCAAACAGACGATTAAAAGTGGTGTTTAATAATAACTATTTGAAAAGCTCATCTGAAAGCAGATAGTGCTTCCATGTGACTGTCTGCTTTGTATATGCCATGGTATCAATATACTGTGAGAACAACATATGGGTTTTTTTGATGGAAAGTAATGGAAAATGACAGACTGTTTAAAGATGCTGTGGTGCCAATTTCATGAATAATGCATTAGAGTAACAGGTATAATCAGTGCAGTTTAATAGTCTGCAGCCTCCAGAGATACAACAGCAGCATACAGAGGAATTATCCTTGTACCAGGACCACCTGACACTTATCTTTTTTTCTTGACTTTATTTGATGGAGACCACACTAAAATAAAGTCTTTAAAAAGGCTAATAGTCAGAACCAAAAATGTTATGTCCTGAGTCAGAATGAATTTACTGTACATGTGCTGTGCCATTTACTTTTTAACAATAAGCACAATTTTTAAAATCCATTTTCTTAGTCCAAGAAAGATGCCTATGTTTCTGAGTTAAAAGTTCCATTTTCCACCTGACAAATGAGCTACCGTGATGTATGCTCAGGTCTCATCTTTACAAATCTGTTCTGCTTGCTATATATCTGCACCTGAAAAGCCATCTTGGCAGATCTCACTTTTTAAAAAGTTCATTGTGGCTTCTGAAACACCATTCTGCAAGTCAACTGGGCAGGGAGTGGTAGCTTTATATGTGTGTAGATATATACATGTATACATTCATGTGTATTCATACACATCCTACAAATGAGAAAAAAACCAAATGGAATCTAGGCTGAGTTAATGTAGGAATATTTTGGAAAAGTAAAATAAGGTGATCAAATGGTTATAAAGTCAGTTGGCACAAATAAATTTCTATAGAACACTACTACTCATGAAATGAACTGTTCTATGTATATTCTATGATATAGGAGTGATTGCTGGCCTGGAGGAGTAGGTTTTGTAATAAGATCTCCTCAACATTTAGTAGCTTCAAAATAAGTACAATGTTCTTTATAAACTACTCTTTCTGCTAGATTAAGAAAATAAAGCAAAGCAACATGTGACAGATTGAATCATTTCACCATCTATCGGATAGGTTCAATGTCTGAACTTTTAAAAATACTTCAAAACTTTATCACTTGCCTGAACTTACTCAAACTTAACAAAATAAATGCCTAGCCCACAGAATATCAATTGTCACTTCCAATGATGTCACAGTGGTGTAAAACTGGTGCAATGAATAGTTAGCACCAGAATAGCTGATATAATTTTTATTATGATCATCCATTTAGTATTCATACTTCTTTAGCACCTTATGTCCTCCATATGCTGTGCATGAATATCAGAAGAAAGAAATGGGAATGCAAAGAATTATCTAAGAACTTTCATGGGAGCGCAGAGTTAAACACAAGGAATTCTGGAAAATCAGGCTTAAGCATGGGGTCGAACTGCATCAATTTACCCGTGCGATAGATCAAAAGCTAAAATAGCCACTACGTTTTGGACTCTGAGGATGTGATAAGAGAAAACACAGTTTTCCTAGGGCAACTCTAAATCAGTCAGTTACATTTTGAAAATACTGTTGTGTGCAGAAATGACTATTGAAAATATATTGTTTTATTAGTTTAGAATGACCAGTGACAAGACAAATAATTCCATGCATACAGGGCCGCATTTGAACCTGCCTGCAAAAAAGATGTATGCCCACCCACAACACTGTTACATAAAGTTCCAGGCATAAATAACAGCACAGAAGAAAGTAGATGTCTTCTGATTGCTTAAGATTTACCAACCCACTTGCAGTAGACTTCCTTCCTGTCAGATGACTACTGAGGTGTGCAATACCATGCAGACCACTTGTTCTTATTACATGGACATTGCTGATTCACACTGCCAGCTTGGGCCTACCTCAAAGATTGCCATTCTGTGATTGTGGGATCATAAGCCATCAAGGAAAATTCTTCAACTGCACTGTTTTGGACAGCAACCTTCAGCTGTAAGCAGAGGCCAGAAAACAGTTCATGACATATCTACCAGAACTGATATTGGGATTAGTACTCCTTTCACAACAAGTACATCTTATGTCAATGCAGTGCAAGCATTAACAATTCATAGCCAACTAAATTGTGGTCAGCACAGCTGCAGGGACCTCATATCCCATACTTCTGTGGGAGGGCCAAGACAGCCTTCTGCAAAGTCTTTGGCAATCCTGAAGACAGATGTGGCAGGAGTGTATGGAGAGGCAATAATTTTCCACAACAGGCCAGCACGGAGTTCTCCAGCAAAGCTGAGTAACCAGCTGGCTCCAGTGGCTCTTTCTCTCTCAATATCTCTCTCTCTCTCTCTCTCTCTCACACACACACACACACACGCACACACACAAACAATGGCTTCACGAATAAATCAAATCTTGATGTAAATCAGAGAGTCTTTTCAGGAAAATATAAATCATACAATCTGAAATTTCTCTGGCGTTTTTCCATATGGGCAACTCAATAGTCCTCCAGAAATGGAAAATATTGTTATCTGCTCTGCTCAGCATCCTTAATTAGTTGTCATCTTAGCTTAGTGTCCTTTTTTTAGGCTTTACCTTCTCACTTCTTTGTTCCAGGGCAGACACAGGACAGATGGCCCAACTATCTTGTCTTTCCAATTTCTCCTACAGCAGGGAGGAGATTGGATGGGAAGAGCAGTGAAGCAGTTCCTTTATCACCAGAAAAATATGTGGAGAGATGAAAAGCCTTAAAGATCTGTGAAGACACAATGAACTGCTCTGTTGGTTGTACAACAGCCTCTCCACAGCCCCCTGACTCTCAAGGGCAAAGATTTCTGTAAGGAGTGCAGACATAGACTCATTCCTTTGTTGACCATCTCCAGGGATGACTGTTTGAATAAGAACTGTGAATAGGATGATTCATCATCTGATGAATATCCCTTATGTTTTCCTTCTCACTGTGGCAGAGACCACAGCTGCAGGGGCAGGCAGCACAAGAAGGCTGAGCTGCCAAAGAAATTCAAGCAAAGAGAGGATTTAATGAGACTGGATTACACAATGTGAAGGAGAGGGTGGCAAAGAAAGAGGACTGAGGTGCCCTGTGGAAATATCAATGTCCCATTAGCCTTCACTGAGTGAAGAGGTAGCCAAGAATTACCCCCAGACTAGTGGGGAAGGCCTTTGAGAACCATAATCTGTCATGTTGGAGAAGGGGAGAACCTACATATACAACATCTATGTAACATAGCCTGGTACAGGTGCCCTTGGGAAATTTAATTTCTCCTACATGCTCAGCATCCAACACCAATGTTGAGCAAACTGGTTCTAACTGACCAAGACCTATGAACTGGGTTTCTGGCACAATTTGAGACAAGTTATGACCCTGTCCTCCTGATCCATCCCCAAGATACATACAAGTATTGGAAAGCCGAACACTAAGCAGGATGGGCCTTTTTTACCACCGTAGAATGAGCCATTGGTAGGGCCCAGGGTTCTGGTCAGGTTAGGAAGAAAGCTGATCTTTACTTGCAGTATCTACTCCCTCACCAGGATGCAAATGTCCTGGATGGGTGTTATGATCTATATGATTCCTTCTTCCCCTTTAAATGGACTCAACTGCACAGCAGCGTCCAGGAGCTGATAGTTGAGTGTTGACCTCATGACAGGTGGCCCAGTGGAGCATCTGTGGGTTTCCTTCACCGTTTGGAACATCTTCTTTTTCTTGAACTAGAAATAGCTTTGCCCTCCTTTCCTCTCACACCTCGCAGCTGACCATCAGAAAATCCCATGGATCACAAATATCTCAGACCTTTCTTGACACGGCATGACAAGAATGATCATTTCTTTGAACTGTGTTCACTTCTGTGAAAATGAAGACTGAAGTACTTCCATTTTTTGTTTTGTTTTGGGGTTTTTTTGAGGGGTAAGGGGAAAGAGAAAAGAGATAGGTGGGAACAAAGGAGGAACAAATTAAAACAGAAACCAGGAAACAGAATGGAAGATGGACTATATATATATAAAATAAATATATGGGCTGGAATCATGTATTGTTAAAATTTTTATTTCACCAAAAAGTAATTTACTAGAAACTTCCTTTCTATGTACAGATGTAGATGCTGATAAACTAGATCAAGCACCTGTAGTTCCAAATTTTGAGAAAAGGAAAGCAAAGCAAAGCAAAAAAAAAGCAAAGCAAAGAAAAAGGAAAACATAACTTTTATGATCCTACCCTCCTTTTCTCCTCTCCTGATACCGAAATTTAGTCTCGCTAAAGGATCTGTCAACTTTTACTTACACATCATCCCATTACTGAGTTCGTTGTTGGCTGTTGCACTTTGACTTGGTAATTCCACAGAATTACTATATTTGGTAAGATAGAGATTGTCATAAATAGGGAAAAGTACCTAAATGCCCTCTGGAGAATAACTATAAGAGAAGCAGGTAAATAACAGGTTATATGGATGGTAACGAAAGTAGCAAAGAGGTTAGTAGGCAGCATAAAATAAGATACAGAAATAGGTGTAAGAGGATAACATGAAGAGGCAAGTTAGTTTTCAACTCAAGAAGAGTGAAAGAGGAAGATTATAGGAAAAGAGAAGAGAGAGCAGAAATTGTGATTAAATACCTATGTTAAAAATCCCTTGGTATAAAAGAGTTAACCAATGGCTCTTCTAGTATAACTCTCAGCAGACTGCTCCAGGAAAAAGCTGGCACAGTATGATCACAATTTCCAAGGAAAGCCTGAAGTCTTACTTCAGCCAGACCTATGCATTAATCATTATAAATAAGTTCCTGTAAATAATATAATTCTTCCCTTTCTTTTTTGGAAAGCAGAACAGCCCAGAGTGCAAAACTGCACTACAGCATACTTTGCAATTATCACAGTAAAGATTTTGCATCAAGATTTGGAGAAAATTAACACAAAAAGAGTAGAAGTTAATGTTTGGGGCTTTGTTGTTGTTTTGCTTTGGATTTTTGGTCACAGGAGTTGTAGCTATAATCTTGTCTTCAGCTGCCAGTAAAATTTTATCTAGAAAAAACACTAGGTGGAAATAATTTTACTACATAAAGGTTTCAATTTTTAACACTGTTAATTTAGATTATAAACAGGATGTTACCACAGTCTAAACTTTTAAAATGCATCATTTGTTGGAGAAATAGTGGGAGATGTATCTATGGCATCTCCTCTTCTCTTCTCTTCTCTTCTCTTCTCTTCTCTTCTCTTCTCTTCTCTTCTCTTCTCTTCTCTTCTCTTCTCTTCTCTTCTCTTCTCTTCTCTTCTCTTCTCTTCTCTTCTCTTCTCTTCTCTTCTCTTCTCTTCTCTTCTCTTCTCTTCTCTTTTTTCTTTTCTAAACTACTTGACAAAACAAGGTGAAATACTCTAATTCACTTTTACTTCTAAATCACCAGCTGCATCACTGTTTTTGTAAACATCTGTAGTGATAAATTCTCCCCACTCCACTCTACATGTTGTCTTCTGTTAGAAAGAACACTTGCAAGAAAAACAGGGTACTAAATAACAGGAACAATCAACAGATACTCAACATCTTCTCATCTTTTACTTCCTATTCTTTGAAAGTGTTTTGCATGCAATAGCTTTGTCACAGTAGCGGTCAATACCACTGTGTTGCACTTCTGAAGCCATTGACATTATATTGGGACACATATGATCTATCAAATCTCTTTTTGGCTGAAGTAGAGGATCTGGCATGCAGACCAGAAGATTTTCAGGCTTCCTTCACTCGCTCCCCCTCCCCCCCCTTCTTTTTTTTTCTGTGTAAGAAATAAAAGGAAAAACCTTTTCATGTTGATGTTATGTATGTAAGATACTAAAATCAAGCTGATGGAAACTCATATCCTCTGTTAGCAGTTTTCTATATTAACATCCACCCTTGTGGGTGTTACAAATTCAATACAATTCTCTACGGATCTCAGATCTTTTCAGATCCTCAGACCTTTTATGGAAATTCTGTATTTTCAATTTATTTATTTATTTGTTTGTTTATTTGTTTATTTAATAATGACAGATGAATTGCTCATTCCCTCATTGTCCAACAACATACATACATTGACAAATCCAGGCTAGGTCTGCCTCCCTCAGTAAAGTTAACTAATCCATATAGAACTAATGGTACTGTAGTATTATGTGACACCAAAGAATGCTCATTCAGCATGCTGAATTATATAATGTAGATATGCACCATGACTTAAAGGGGAAGGAATTATCAAAACTCATGACAGAACAATGTATTCTTAGGTGAACACTTGGGGCGGGGAAGAGCAACTGAACCATTTAGAAACAGCTCCCTTCTTGAATGAAAAAAGAGGGAATTACACTTAGGAGTCTATTTCATTCTGACATAGATAATTCCTCATTTCAGTGTTTCCGTTGGATTATCATCAGTAATTACAAGTCCCTGTACTTTGGAAGGTCTGTTAAGAAACACCATTCCAAAAACATTTCAACAAGTTAACTTTCTAAGCTTGGCTTAGGATTTTTAACACTTCTTTATAATATGAAGTATGCTACGGATATAAAATAGTAAAGAAATATTTTTGAAGAAACAATATAAATGTTGATAAAATATTAACATAACCTTGTATTTATATTTATAAGCAGGATTATTACTGCTGCGTTTTTGTTGGCTCAGTACAAATAGCCAATACTTACAGCATTTTATCTAATGAATTTATATTCACAATTCTATTTACAATACAAGAATCACAATTTATGTATTCAAGCACTTAAGTCCATGGGCAGCAGTGTCTGTAAATATGAGCCATTAAGTTGGAAAGTAATTCTACAGACTTTTTTTCCCATTCCAATCCTAATACCAATGAGTAAGTGTTCACAAATGCTATGCTATTTGTCAAAATTGTAAGCAGATATATTTTGATTGCATTGCATGAGAACTTGCCTATGTTGAACCATCATAATAAACACAGTCAACAAATATAGTATAATTTATATGTAAACTACAAAGCTGCTATTTGTAACTAAGCAGTTTTACATACATGGAGTGAATCCAATACGTGTATGATCTCTCCATTAAAACAATACTGCTTTGGTAGGTAACAACTCTAAAAACAAGAGAAGTAGAATGGAAGTAATTTCATTTTTCTCTTTTCTGTATTATCCATTATTTATTCTTGATCTTGACAGCTCATACTGTGTTATCATATTAAAATATTTATCTGGGAATATCCATAAATTAGTATGCATAACCATGAATACAATCATTCAATCACAAAATGTTAAGAGTCAGTTTCACTGAATTGTTTATAGCTCATAATACAGTTGGAATTAACCTGAAATTGCATAAAGTGTTAGATACTTGATGCCACAGATTTCCTACTGCCATTATTTCAATATTGTTTTGTAACTAGTTCTATACTTGTGAGTGTTCATTGCGGATTTTGGTTGTAAATAGGTGGATTAAATGAAGACGAGGTCATGACTCAAGTTTTCTATGAATACAAAGTTGTTAAGCTTTATATAAAATGTTGAATACTCTGAAGCAAAATTTAGTACAGCTGTAACTATTTTTTCAGTTGGTTTTTTTCTGTAATTCTTTCATCTTCAAATACACGTAACAAATTTAACAATTTATATGTACTTACAAAATAGTATATATTTATATGTTGTTGGTTTGGCCTTTTTTTTTTTTTATTTAAAGCATGAAGTTGAGTGACTGTTTTTAAAGCCGCTTTCTTTCAGTTTTTACTGCAAGATATTATTTACGTTTCTTTCAAGTGCAAAATGGCATTCCTACTGGACAATGTGTTATTGCACTAATGATTGAATGTAAATTGCAGTTCATATTTTTAGTTAAAAATTTGACTAAATTTAAATAGATGTTTCATGGTATGCAGATGCACCCAGAAAAATAAAACAGTTCTCAGTATATGTCCTGAAAAGAATGAATACTGTCACAGCTGGCATTAAATCAGAACACTGCTTAATAAAACATCAGTGAGGCTGTTACAGCTGCCCCTAAATGACACTATCCAGTGAAGCTCACTTCCAAAAATTATTTATTCACTGCTTTTTACTTCAATCATCTCTCAGCTTTCCACCTCCTACAAAAGCCACATATAAAAGACCAAAAAATAAGAATTAAGGACTACCATGAGCATCATCTTTCTGTTTAATTGCAATTCCACATTCTTTAATAACTATATAGATCAGTGGGTTTGTTTGTCTGTTCATGCAACAGAAAAGGAGTTACCAGCAATAGTGAACATCAAATGTATTATCTACTCAGAATAAGTTTAGGTAGTGTAGAATGGGTGGCAAGTACCAATCTTTTTTTTCCCCACAGCCAAAGATTAATTTACTGCTCAGGAAACATTTCATACTGTGAGACTCTCAGCCTAAGTTCTTTCATTTTTCACAATATAAGACAAGTATCACTAGCATGTTCCCTGGGTTTTTTTAAAGTTTAGTTCATTTGCAACACATGCAACATTCTCTTAGCAGATGGAGGAAAAGAAGGTTATCAGGAGTGGTCAGCATGGACTCACCAAGGGGAAATCATGCCTCACTGATCTGATAGCCTTCTATGATGGCATGACTGGCTGGATAGATGAGGGGAGAGCAGTGGATGTTGTCTACCTTGACTTCAGCCAGGCTTTTGACACCGTCTCCCATAACATCCTGATAGGTAAGATTAGTAAGTATGGGTTGGATGAGTGGACAGTGAAGTGGATTAAGAACTGGCTGAATGGCAGAGCTCAGAGGGTTGTGATGAGCAGAGTCTAGTTGGAGGCCTGTAGCTGGTGGTGTTCTCCAGGGGCCAGTACTGGGTCTGGTCTTGTTCAAAATATTCATCAATGACCTGGATAAAGAAACAGAGTGTACCCTCAGCAAGTTTGCTGATGATGCAAAACTGGGAGGAGTGGCCAACACACCAGAAGGCTGTGCTGCCATTCAGCCATATCTGGACAGACTAGAGAATTGGGTGGAGAGGAACTATATGAAATTCAACAAGGGCAAGTGTAGGGTCCTGCACCTAGGGAGGAGCAACCCCAGGCACCAGAAGAGATTAGGGGTTGACCTGCTGGAAAGCAGCTCTGCAGAGAAGGACCTGGGAGTCCCGGTGGACAACAAGTTGAGCAGGAGCCAGCAAGGTGCCCTTGTGACCAAGGTAGTCAATGGCATGCTGGGGCGCATTAAGAAGAGTGTGTCCGGTTCTGGGCTCCCCGGTTCAAGACAGACAGGGAACTACTGGAGAGAGTCCAGGGGAGGGCTGCGAGGATGATTAGAGGACTGGAGCACCTCTCATATGAGGAAAGGCTAAGAGAGCTGGATCTGTTTATCCTGGAGAAGAGAAGGGGATCTTATCAGTGCTTATAAATACCTAAAGGGTGGATGTCAAGAGGATGAGGCCAGACTCTTCTCTATGGTGCCCAGTGACAGGACAAGGGACAACAGGCGCAAACCGGAACACAGGAAGTTCTATCTCAATATAAGGAAAAACTTCTTCACTGTGAGGGTGACCGAGCACTGGCACAGGCTGCCCAGAGAGGTTGTGGAGTCTTCTTCTCTGGAGATACTCAAAACACACCTGTGCACGATCCTGTGCAACCTGGTCTAGGTGATCCTGCTTTATCAGGGGGGTTGGACTAGATGATCTCCAGGTCCCTTCCAACCCCTGCCTTTCTGTACTTCTGTAACACTCTTGAAAAGGTAGTTTGAGTTCATTTCTCAATCATTACCAACTACATCTGCCACGCTAAGTTAGCATCTCTCCATTACCTACAATGCATTTCATATGGATTATGGAATGCTATCTGCAAATCTGTTATCTCTGGCAACCTGAACTGAATGGGATTTTTTAGACCTAGGAAGTGCTTCACTCCCAAAATATGAAGGTTGTTTGGGGTTTTTTTTGGGGGGAAGAAAGCTTTTGGGTTGTTGTTATTTTTATTTTCTTTAAACAAAACTCCAGTAAAGATAACAATTGCGTATTCAATGCTTTATAAGGACCACCTGATAATTCATGTCTTCAAACTATTTTCAGAATTAAACACATTAAGAGAGAAACATTTCAGGAAAGATATTTGAAAGCTGACAAAGTCACTGCAGGAGATTGAAAATAGTATTATTTTTCATTCAATCTAAAGCAGTCAGGGCAACTTTACATTTCAGTTTGTGACATTACATTCATAAGAACTCTTGCTTCCTTCCTCACTGAACAAATGTATCTTTTGGGTTCAGCTTTTAAATGCTTAAAAATAAAAAAAAAAAAAAGTAAATGCAGAATTCCTTATTTGTGGTTTCTTAAAAACTCATAGGCATTGTGATAAATTTTAAAATATATGAGAAATTACAGCAAAACTCTTACAGGTCACAGGTTGTCATGGTTTAGCCCCAGCCAGCAGCTGAGCACCACACGGCTGCTTATTCACTCCTCCCCACTCCCCAGTGGGATAGGGAGGAGAATTGGAAGAAAAAGTTAAAACTCATGGGTAGGGATAACGGCAGTTTACTAGGACAGCAAAAGAACAGTCAAATAGCAACAGCACTTAGAACAGAATGTACAAAGCAAGTCATATACAACACAGTTTGCTCACCCAACCAGACCCCCAGCCCTTCCCAAAGCAGCAGCCCCTCCTCCCTGGCCAGCCCCCTTTATATGCTGAGCATGATGTCACATGGTATGGAATACCCCTTTGGCTACTTTGAGTCACCTGTCCTGGCTGTGTTCCCTCCCAGCTCTTTGTAAAAATTAACTCTATCCTAGCTGAAAACCAGGACACAGATGCATTTACAGACTATTGCCCAATGGACAAGTAAATGCCAATTATGGAGGCATACGTAACCTGATTTTTCAATATCTGAGTGTACTACACTGCAGGAGTTCCATCCTGATTGCTTTTGGGTCATATTAATAGAAATGCATTAGCTTAATATAATTTAAAAGCTCACTGAAATGAAGACTAAACTGTATTAACTGCAAGTTAAACTATATTATTCTCATTTTAACAGGTAATACATTTTAAAGCGTAGTAGCATACGCTGAGCATTTACTAAGCTACTATTAGTGCAGATTTCACCCTTTTTGCAAGTAAAGTCAAGTCCTTGATCTACTAGCAAGAACTCTTGGGGATTCACAATTAGCAGGCACATTTGATGGCATCATCGTGTTTACTATAGGTTTAGTATACTCCTAGTGCCCACAATTAAGTGGCAATTATCAGCTTAGTATAGCATAGTCTAAGAAAGATTTTAGGAAGAAAAATGACTAATAAACGTTACTTTAACTGTCACCTTGAGACATCCTTGCATTCAGCAGCAGAGCAAATGAGCAAGTGGGTGTAAGTATGTCTGAAATAAGTATATGTAAAGAGCAGCAATTTTCAGAAATATTGTAAATAACTTATTTTTATAAACAAGTCCATTAAAGCTGTATGTCATTTTTCCCCACCTGTCATCCATCCTCTGCCCCCAAAAGTTAGGTTAAACTTCACTGACAACTGAAAAAGACACATATGTGTAAGATATATATGTCTGTGTGTCTATGCATGCATGTGCATGCGCACGTATTTATGTACAATATACACATACACACACAGAGCTCCAAATCTGCCTTTTTAGCATTTTTATGCATAACATTGCACACCTATGTACCTAAACCTGTTATACTTCAGACTGTGTGCCATCAAGCTTAATATAAACTTCTATGAATATATTAGGATAAGACATGACAGATAGAGATTTTAAACAATAACTTCAGCTTCATTGCTTCTGCACTCCAGTGTTTCATTTGCAGCCTCAACACTACTGTTAGCATAATCGTTGAGAAATTCTATAATAGTATTTCTGAATCCTTTCATTTCAGCTCATTCCTCCTCAATAGTTCATTTTCCTTCTCCAAAGGCTATGTCTCCTTCTGAGAAAGAGTTGCTTATTTCTTTTACCCAAAATAGATTTCTTAATATTGCCGATATTCCCACTTGAGGTGGTCAGGGAGTATGAAAATTGAACTATTTCATTGAGTCTCCAACTGTCTAATAATTAATTGGAAACATCATAAAAAATGTTATGGCTAATGAGGCTTCACAGGAGAGGTGAACTGAAGATGCAAAAAGATAAAGGAATTGCAAATTACAGGATCTATCACTGCAAAAGCTGGTTTTACTCTGAAAACATAAGGCAGAGTGAGTTCAAACTGGAGTAAGAAAATTAAGATGACTGAAGATGAAAGAGTGGCTAACATTGGAAAATTCAACTGGACCTTTAAACATGGGGAAAGAACTGAAACATTAAACATGAGAAAAATGTCTCTTCTGAGATAGAGAATGACCTGATTCAAATTGAACCATCTAATCCTGCTCTTGATTTTTCTCTTTGTTTCCAGTTATCATCTTTTGCTTGGTTTGATCACAACCGAAGAAAGTGACAGAAAATGTGGCCTATCCACCAGATAAATTAGTATATTTCAATCCCTGACAGATTTCTATGCCACAGAACACAGAGGTTTACAGTCAGGTGGTCTTCAGAAATGTAATGAAAGGATGGAAGAGTGTTTTTCTTTGTAACAAGGAAGGCATTGAATTAGAGAAATAAAATCTATTACATTAATGCAATGCAAACACAATAATAAGCTTATTTTTTTACATTGTGTTTAATTTGTCCTTCTAAAATTACCATACTCAGCTAAATATCAGAAAAGTAAACTTGAATAATAAAAAACAATTAGTAAGATCATCTAGGATTTCTGTCAATTGTCTCATGATATTAGAGCTAAAATTCAACCAGAGGGAGAAATGAAAAGATATAATGGCTAATCAGTGAAGAAAATAAACCCTTTGACTGTATACAAAACTTAACATTAAAATAGCTTTTTCTGAAATATTTTGTATAGCATAGTAATCAACAATGAAATAAACTGATCTGATAAGACAAGATGATCCTAAAATATTTTCCAGCTTTATGTGGAAAAAACACAAATCCCACAAACCCCACAAATTTTTACACTTTAAAAAATGTAGGATGTATTTTAGGAAATGTTCTGTTAAGCTTTGAAGAATTATCTATTTCTACATCCTGGAGAGGACAAAAATATGAATTTCACAATATTCTGTTTAATATTATCTTCTCAGTTTCAGACATTCATTAGGCTCAAAGAAATCAAATGCAGAAACATTTCTGAATTATCTTGTTTTCCCTCAGATAATCAAAATCCTCTTGATTTCATATTTATGAAGCTATCACAGAGAGATTTCTCTTTCTCCCTCTCTGTCTGTCCCTCTGATTTCATCTGGACTATTTAAGCACTTATTTTCAAATAACATTATTTTAAATTGTAACAAGTTATTGGAAGTTTAGGTTATGGGCTTGAAAAAATTGAAAGTAGCTAAAACTTTCAGTCCAACTGATTTTTGAGCTTGCTTCATACTTCCATTTTTAAGTCCACATTAATATTTTTTTATTAAAACTTTAACATTAACTATGAGATAATGCATAATATAAAATAAAAGTTATACAAGAGAGGAACTGATCAAACAAATCTCCATTTTTCTGAAGGTGACATTTTCCAGCTCAGGGAGATTCCCAGGGAATCAACGGAAGGCTCCTCTGGAAGTCCTTTGAATGCTAATCTTCCCAGGACTGGCAGAGCACGTGCAAAGCCTGCAAAGCCTGCTTCAAGAACAACTATCCTGGTATCTCATTTTACTAATTTGCAATGGAGAGCATGGCTCCCCTTTATAAGAAATAAATATCTTCACCAAAATTGGGATTAAACTGAAGACATTTTGCACTAACAGGTCTAGTTAAATCCTGGAAAAATTGTTCTTATGAGTGAGTTACTGTTCCTCAACAAGAAAATGGATATTGGTAAGAAACACAGAATCGGGAAGAATCATTTGCATCATAGACTGTACATATGAAACTGCAGACAATCAGGGAGATGTGTCTACATCTACCCACTGATGCACTTCAGAGCTCACTGTATGACAGAAAGGTGATTAAGGGTGTAGTTTTCAAAAGCTGCTACAGTTCCTGCTTGTGTTGTGTACTCAAATTGGTCATGAACACTAAAGAGATGAACGTGGAGGGGAAACTAGTTTACAGCTATACTAAAATTGAATGTGCAGGTTGATGCTGCTGTAGGATGCTGTATGCTTCTCAGATGTAGATTGATGTAACCATTTCAGTCTAGAATGGGAAACGAGAAATTTTTCTCTATGCTCTTTGTTTTACAAGCTACAGAATGCTCCCAGTGTCTAACAAATTAATATAAAATATAGAATCATAGAATTATGGAATGGTTTGTGTTGGAAGGGACCTTAATGGTCATCTAGTTCCAACCCCTCTGCCATGGGAAGGGACACCCTCCACAAAAAACAGGTTGCCCAAAGCCCCATCCAACCTGGCCTTAAACACTTCCAGGGAGGGGGCATCCACAGCTTCTCTGGGCAACCTGTTCCAGTGCCTCACCACCTTCAGTCTAAAAACTTTCTTCCCTATATCCAATCTAAATCTGCTCTCTCTGAGTTTGAAACCATTGCCTCTTGTCTTGTCACTGGCTTATAAGCCCCCTTTATACATTGAAAGGCTACGATAAAGTCTCACCAGAGCCTTCTCTTCTCCAAGCTCAACAACCCCAACTCTCTCAGCCTGTCCTCATAGGAGAGGTGCTCCAGCCCTCTGATCATCTTCATGACCCTCCTCTGGATCCACTCTAACAGATCCATGTCTTTCTTGTACTGGGGACCCCAGAGCTGGACACAGTACTCAAGGTATTACAGGAGAGCAGAGCAGAGGGGGAGACTCACCTCCCTTGACCTGCAGAGTATTTCTGTGCTGCAAGTGCACATTGCCAGCTCATATCTAATTTTCCATCTACCAGTATTCCTAAGTATTTCCCTTCAGGGCTGCTCTCAATCAGTTCATCCCCCAGTCTGTAGTGATATTGTGGATTGTCCCAACCCAGGTGCAGGACTTTGCACTTGGTCTTACTGAACTTTCTGAGGGTCACATGGGCCCACTCCTCCAAGTATGTCATAGAATGAATCATAGAATGGTTTGGGTTGGAAGGGACCTTAAAGATCATCTTGTTCCAACCCCCCCTGCTGCGGGCAGGGACACCCTCCACTAGACCACATTGCCCAAAGCCCCATCCAACCTGGTGTAGCAGACTGCTACTGTATGTAGTTTGTCTCGACATTGCCGTTGCACCACCATTTCCCTGCATTGACGTCCTGCCTCGGAGGGCACTGCCTCCCCCCCGTCGCAGTCTGCGGACGAGCACCACCATGCGCGTCCGCGATAGCCAGGGTGCGAATAGGCTTCCTGAGGAGGCAGCATGTACCGCACGATGGGTGCTGCCACACGCATGCGCAAGAGCCAGGGCGCAAAAAGGCTTCCCGAGTAGGCAACACGTATCGCACGTGCTGCATGAACGGCACATATGCAGCCGCGATCTGCACATGAGCGTGGGACCCTATATAAAGGAGCGCATGTGCTCCGGTAAGCAGCGGGGCTTTTCTCCTTCTTCCTCTTCTCCTTGTGCATCTTCTGGGACCTGCTTCGACAAAACCTGCAACACTTGGACACCATAGAGGGAGCTAACGGAACATCACTGGACTTGGAGTGGTGGTAATTAGACTCGTCCGGACTTGGTCCCTTCCCCTCTCTATCTCTCTACCTCTCTATCTCACTACCTCTCTATTTCTCTACCTCCCTATCTCTCTCTCTCTCTCTCTCTTCCCCCTCTTTGCCCTTCCCTGCTCTCCCGGTTGTCTCTGTCTATACAGTTCTTTTCTCCCTGTTCATAAAAAAATAAAGCTAAAAGGTTGTACAACATCTGACCTCGTTTGTGTCTTAATCTCGCTCTTGGGATCGTATCGAACCTTCCCTGATATCGGATCGGGACACCTGGTCTTAAACACTTCCAGGGAGGGGGCATCCACAACCTCTCTGGGCAACCTGTTCCAGTGCCTCACCACTCTAATAGTAAAGAATTTCTTTCTAACATCTAATCTAAATCGACCCTCCTTCAGTTTAAACCCATTACCCCTTGTCCTGTCACTATACTCCCTGATAAACAGTCCCTCACCAGCTTTCCTGTAGGCCCCCTTCAGGTACTGGTAAGCCGCAATTAGATCTCCCCGGAGCCTTCTCTTCTCCAGGCTGAACATCCCCAACTCTCTCAGCCTGCCCTCATAGGAGAGGTGCTCCAGCCCTCAGATCAGCTTTGTGGCCCTCCTCTGGACTCCATGGTCTCTCCTGTACTGGGGCCCTCAGAGCTGGACACAGTACTCCAGGTGGGGTCTCACAAGAGTGGAGTAGAAGGGCAGGATCACCTCCCTCGACCTGCTAGTGGTCACACTTCTTTTGATGCAGCCCAGGACACGGTTGGCTTTCTGGGCTGCAAGCGCACACTGCCGACTCATGCTGAGCTTCTCATCAATCAGTACCCCCAAGTCCTTCTCCTCGGGGCTGCTCTCAATCCATTCCTCACCCAGCCTATAGTCGTGCTTGGGATTGTCCCAACCCACATGCTCAGGACCTTGCACTTGGCCTTGTTGAACTTCATGCGGTTCGCACAGGCCCACCTCTCCAGCCTGTCAAGGTCCCTCTGGATGGCATCCCTTCCCTCCATCGTGTTGGCCACACCACAGAGCTTGGTGTCATCGGCAAACTTGTTGAGAGTGCACTTGATCCCATTGTCCATGTTGCTGACAAAGATGTTAAACAGTGCCGGTCCCAACACCAACCCCTGAGGAACGCCACTCATCACTGTTCTCCAATTGGACTTTGAGCCATTGACCACAACTCTTTGAGTGTGACCATCCAGCCAATTCCTTATCCACCAGGTGGTCCATCCATTGAATCCATGTCTCTCCAATTTAGAGACAAGAATGTCGTGCGGGACAGTGTCAAATGCTTTGCACAAGTCCAGGTAGATGATGTTAGTTGCCCTTCCCTTATCCACCAATGCTGTAACCCCATCACAGAAGGCCACCAAATTTGTCAGGCACAATTTGCCCTTAGTGAAGCCATGTTGGCTGTCACCAATCACCTCCTTATTTTCCATGTGCCTGAGCATAGTCTCCAGGAGGGTCTACTCCATAATCTTACCAGGCACGGAGGTGAGGTCAAGGTCCCTCTGGCATATCAGCTGCACGGCTCAGCTTGGTGCTGAGGGCATACTCAATCCCACTCACTCACTATGTCATTGGTGAAGATATTAAATAGTATTGGTCCCAGTATTGGACGCTTGAGTGATGCTACTTGTTGCTGGTTTCCACTTGGACATTGAGCTGTTGACTCTAACTGTTTGGATGCAGCCATCCAGTCAATTGCTTATCCACCTAACAGTCCATCCATCAAAACCATATCTCTCCAATTTAGCGACAAGAATTTTGTGAGGAACTGTAGCAAAGGCTTTACAGAAGTCCAAGTAGATGGCAACTGTAGCTCTTCCCTTGTCCACTGTTGCAGTCACTTCATCCTAGAAGGCTACTAGGTTAGTCTGGCATGATTTGCCCTTGGTGAAGCCATATTGGCTGTCTCTTATCAACTCTGTGTCTTCCATATGTTTCAACATATCTTCCAGGAGGATCTACTGCATTATACTACCAGGCACTGAGGTGAGGCTGACTGGTTGGTAGTTCCCAGGGCCCTACACATCTAGGCAACATCCCTGTACACTTCCCAGGATACATGTCCCTGATTCTAGTGCCTTTGCACTTTAGTTACACCAGTTTGACCAGGAGGTCCTCAGTCATGCTTATCTCATGCCTTCCTTACCTACTCTTGTGCTCTAAAAAAAATATCTCCTTAAAGGACTGCCAGGTCTGTTCAGCTCCTTTTTCCCTGAGGCCAGTTTCCCAGGGGGTCTCATCCACTAATTCGTTAAACAACTGAAAGTTCACTCTCCTAAACCTCAGGGTCCTGACTCTACTGTTCACATGGTCCGTATCCCTCAGGATTGTGAATTCCACCGTGGCATCATCACTGCAGCCCAAACTGCCACCAGTCTTGACATACTTAATTAGTTATTCTGTGTTGGTTAGCAACAGGTCTAGTAACACTTCTTCTCTGGTCAGGTTGTCTATCACCTGGTTTAAAAAATTATCCTTTATTCTCTCCAAGAGTTTCCTGGACTGCTTACAGCTTGCTGTGCTGCTTTTCCAGCAGATAACAGCATGATTGAAGTCTCCCAGCAGGATCAGAGCCTGTGAACATGCTGCTTCCTGTAGTTGAAGTAAGAAGAACGCTTTGTCAACATCCTCCCCTTGGTCAGGTAGCCTGTAGTAAACAACAACCACGAGGTTCCCTTTGTTGGCTTGGGCCCTAATTTTTACCTGTTCATCGCTATTTTTCAGACAGCTCTGTGCAGTCAATCCACTTTTTTTTTAACATAGAGGACAACCCCTTTCACCTTTCCATCCTTCCCTGTCCCTTCCGAACAGTTTATAGCCATCAGTTGCAATGCTCCAGTTGTGTGATTCGCCCCATCAAATGTCAGTGATAGTGATTAGATCATAACTGTCTAGCTGCACAGTGGTTTCCAACTACTCCTGCTTGCTACCCATGCTGCGTGCATTGGTATAGAGACACTTCAGCTGGGTTATCGACTGTGTCATCTTTTTAGAGGAACATGTCCTAATTTCTTTGAGGAATTTCACAAGTGTTTCCCTGTTGGTTACTAATACATCCCATTAACTGAACATCAAAAGCCTTAAAAATTATGATTTGTGACAAAACAAGAACAGCAGACATCAAAATGATTACCAGTGTTCTTGGTGCCTGTAGCAGCAGGGAGTCTTAGACAATGACATTACGCAGATTTATTTAGCATTTTTTCTTTCAGAGTTATAAGCTTCCAGGTGAGGCTATCTGGTATTAAGTAGCCATGTTTCATTAACTGTAATCCTTCCTTACAAGAAAGCAAAGAGTATCATGGGTGTAATTTGCATGTGAGACAGGGAGGCTTGGCAATCTGAAGAAGAACTTCAGTGCTCAGATCAAATCCATCATCAGTTCCGGGCAAACAGGAATTTACATGCATTCTACTCTTAGCATGCATAGAGAAATTGTTAATTAGTCTCACTGTAAAATTGCAGTTTTCCCGGTTTAAAGCTGATATTTTATTAAGCAATCTGACCCAGCTGACATTTAAAATATATATTTTTATCCTTTTGTATATGCTTTTTTCTGGAATTCAGAACAGATTAAATTTTTGTTGCTTTTCTTTTGTTACTGCAGTCCATTATCCTCACAGAACTTCTTAATGGGAACATCTAAGTTTTACTGTGAGATCTTCAGTGATTAAAGCATGTTTTTCAATGATGCTCAGGCTACTTTTGTCATGCTTTCCATCATGGAGGCAATGATTTATCCAAAGTAGAAAACCACCTGTCAGATACAATGCAATATGCCTAAAAAAAAACTCCTAAACTTTCCTTAAAAGGTATTTTTTCTTTTCTTGAAAACTAATTTAAATGATCATATTGAATAAAAATTAATACTTTGTAACATAAGCCCATGTTATGAAAATATGCCTCAGGCTCATTCATGAAAACATTTGAGAATATATTTTTCCTTAGTCATGTTCATTTGAATTTTACACTATGTTTGCAAGCATATAACTTACAGTCAAATTCTGACATTCTTGCTTATAAAGCTTCTTCTTTCACTCTTAGATTACTAACTCACACAGTAAGTAATTTCATATCCCCCACCAAAACCAGTTCTTATTAGTGCAGCTACACAGAATACAGCTTTCTTTTTGCCACGTACATTCAATATTGAAATTGCTAAAAATAGTGCTGTTTAAAACAAGTTTTTCACATAAAGTGTGCTGGAATGTCTAATTTTATTTTTCTTTCTACACAAAGTAAGGAGTGCAGAGTTAGGGAATTTTAATTTAAAAGAGATTAATAAAAGTTATAGCTTCTGTTTCTCTACTGGCAGATGTCCCAAACTTCGCGGGTCTTATTTAAAAATGTGCATTTCATCAGCTTCTTTAGAAACACGTGTTTTACTGTTTATGTATTCCTCATATGTGAAATGCCAGCATGCAATATAAACTTTTGTCTTTTGAATATAATTCTATAATTCCTTGTCAGTGTTGGTTTGGGTTTTTTTCGTTGTTTGGTTTTGTTCCCCCCCCCCCCCCCCCCAAGTATAAGAATATTGGTGTTTATTGCATAAATATATCATGTTTATTTTTATGTATATACAGGGGCAAATTATCATAAGCTGTTAGAATCATCAGATGAACTACGTAGACATTTAGTTTATAAAAGAAGCTATTCTAGCTCATAGTGACTTGGGTAAGCATAGGATAATTATCTTGAGAATTTATTGTGTTTTTCTTTGTGTGTAATAAAAATAATCGATAGTTTCTTAAACCATTTTTCTATGCAGAAGATTTATCAAAGAGACCCATGGAAGTCCAACAGTTTCTACATAATTAGAAGTGTCTATGTACTGTATTATTGTATAGCTAAACATTACACATGGCAGAGCTATAGGAATTGACCTACACCCATGCTTCAAAAATTACTGGTAAGTTCTACAGAAGTTCTGTAATAGATATTTTAAAAAGGCCATCTTTCTGAGAAGTGATGTCTTGGATTTGCAGTGATTGTGAAGCTGAATGTTGCTTGAACTGCTTATACATTTTCATTGTTACATTTTGTATACTGCTCCTAGGTGGTAATAGAACCAACATACTTGTTTCTCAGTTGTCAGGGAAGATGAAAACTGTGTGCCTGTTAATGAAAACATTTTTGGGGAGTCCATATGGTCTGGTTCAGTTCACACATTTCAAACTTAATTTCCTTCTACTCTCATGAGCCAATAGATTCATAATTGCAGGCACACAGTAAGGTGCTTATAAGGAGTAACACTGGCTATGCAAAAGCTCTCAGAAGTTTTTCACCTATGCATTGTTAAGCCTATCATGTATATATTCAGTCCCCTACAGTTACATCTGTGCCATCATAATAGTAAGTTATGAACCTCTTGAGGGAATTTGGAAAGATTAATGGAGCCCTCCTACTGTGGAAGGATACTGGAAAAAAGGGGCCTTTTAGGCACTAGTCCTTATGTTTAGTGTTTGATATATGATTTCATGTTTTGTTGTCAGGTTTGCTACTAGACGGTTTGGGGTTTTAAGAGGCCTCGTCAGCTGGAGTGACCTGCATTCCCATATGTAATATCACTTGTGACCTATATTGCAACTTTCTTTGCATTATTCACCTTACTCTAAGATGCATAAGTGATTCTGCCTATCTACCTGAGTAATCTTTAGCAGAATAATAATTTATTTTTTGTCTTGCAAATGCTGCTTGATTGTAGATGAATTGCTATCTCAGTTCCTTTTACACAGGCTTATGTTATGAAACAAAGGCCACTGAATAATGGGCACTTTAACTGTGGAAAAAAACCTGGAATGAAAGGTTGTATCTCCATATTAATTTCATACTCTACTTCTGACAATAAAAGTGTTCTAAATAATTCAGTTGGGTATACTTCAAATCTTTTGATTTCTTATGTTGGCTTTATCATGACTAATAAGTGCTCTTCATTTCATATCCTACTTTAGTCATATTTTTGGTCATTGAATTCTTCTACAGGATATGGTACATGAAAGTATATTGAAACATTTCTTTTTCTTCATAATTATAGTTATATCTGTTTTGGAGTGATTTAACTTGTCTATAATCATAGAATCATAGAATCTTAAGGTTGGAAAAGACCTCTAAGATCATCAAGTCCCACTGTCGACCCAACACCACCGTGTCTACTAAACCATGTCCCAAAGTGCCGCGTCTACATGTTTTTTGAACACCTCCAGGGATGGTGACTCCACCACCTCTCTGGGCAGTCTGTTCCAATGCCTGACCACACTTTTGGTGAAGAAATTCTTCCTAACATCCAATCTAAACCCCCCCCCCGATGCAGCTTGAGACCATTTCCTCTTGTCCTTTCGCTAGTTAGTTAGGAGAAGAGACCAGCACCCACAACCTCTGGATGATTGGCTGCAGGATCAAGCAAGGGGCTGATTGTTTATTATTTTAAACCAATTTTTACTCTCCCTTTAAAAATGAGTTCTTATGCAAAGGACTGTGCTGAGAGAACACAGATAGTATCAAGAATAGCTGCTGTAGGAGTTCTTTTTGGTATAGTAATTGCCCTATCTCTGTCACCAATCACTTCATTTCCAATAGGCTGAATGTGAACATAGCTAAATCTTTAAAGTCACATCTGTACATAAAAAAAATGAGTCCTTTAAAACTATACTGTATTCTATGCAGAAACATCTAGAAACATGAGATATAAAGAATGAATGAAAGCTAAGCTGCTTTGGAGAAAGATACATGTTTTGACAGTGTAAGTAGCTAAAAAAATACGAATTTTTCCTCTAGTGTACTTTCAAATAAATATATTTTAATTCATGCTCTACAGTTATACTGATTCTTTTTATTTTTTTTTTAAAGGCAAAATAAAATCCATTGTTGCAATACTGTGCAATACAGAAGATTCTTGTGAAGGTATATGTAATGTTACTCTGAAATATTTTGAAATGGTGGAGTATTTAACTTAAATAATCAGCTTAAAGGGTTACATGGATACAAATTTCATGTTAATCTTGGATACCAGTGACACTGTCTGATATGGAGGTTTTGCTGTTTCCTCACACCATCATACTTCCAACAGTCATTAATCAGTACTACGTGCATCTGTTTACTACTGGCATGTTTCAAAACTATTTCTTTTCTTCTGACACGTTACCCAAATCTCTAATGTTATCACCTGTGTTTGCTTAATTTCAGCACTTTCTAGTGTTGTTAGGCAAAGGTCATTCTACCATATGAAAGCTGTAGTAGTATCCCACAAAAATGTCTTTTGCTGCTTTACATAGTTATTCTTGAAGTTCAAAATGGTAATACATTAAGGACCTCCTTTGAAACAGTGCCTTAACCATGATTGCATCCCATTGGCCAGTGGAGACTTAGGAAGTTTAATTTAAAAGCCTAGCTGCAAACCTAAATGTCTATGTGTATCTAAGCAACTGGTAGGCAATTGACATCTTTATGTTCCATAGCCCTTTAATGTGAAAGATTGGAAATACTTTTTTTTCCTCATTTTGTTGCCATTAAAATGGTGGGAAATGGGTCATGTTGTTTGTAACATTAACTCCATTATAGAGAATGCCATTGTCAAAAATGATCTGTGATTACAGTCAGTGGTACAAAATGATATAAAATTTTTCACGCATAAAGTGATATTGTCCAAATGCTGGGGCTTTTAATAACATTATAATAAGTAATTTTTAATCTCCTCTCTATCAAGAATTCTTTAATTTCATAGGATATTAGCATGTCATTCTTTTGTGTATTTATTAAGACTTCGTTTTTTGAATATCGACTTCATATCCATGGAAAAATCATACAGAAGCATAGTGCCAAAGAGCACACACAGGAAAAAAAGATAGAAGCAAGTCTACCACTGCCTAACTGTGCTCAAAAGTAAAAGTGTATGTCTCATCTCTTTGATGAGTATTAAAATCACTGGACTATTAGGTTTTCTGATGCAATGTTCCTTCATTTCTTCATCTCAGAGCTTCTCTACTTGACAAAAATATTTAGTCAGCGATCACAAGAGAAAAATGGTCTTATTTGAACACTTGGAGTTCATCCAATTTAAATACCTAAAAGGCAGAATGTCTTGTAGCCAGGTGTCTAACATGCAGCCTCATGAAATGAAATTACCTCCTACATAGGAGACAATACCTCAGATAAGTGAGCTAATCACTGAATTATCAGCAACTGAGGAGCACTCTTACGCTGTTTTAAGAGTGAAAAATGTAATGGCAATTTGGTGCTGTTCACTTTGCCAGTTTTGTAAATCCTCCTGCCAACCATACAACTTACAATCAGTCCTCTGTGCACTCCTTGTAAGAAGTCAGGAATCATAACTTTTTCAATTTCTTCAACAGTGAGTATAGATGCAAAATATTCATTTAGCTTTTCTGCTATGACCTTATATTCTCAGGGAGCTCCTTTTTTCACATGTCTGTGCAGATTTCCTGCCTCTATTGCCTTTGGGAAAGAATTTATTAATGGCTTTTATGCCTTTTGAAAGTTGTTCTTCACCTCTTTTTTTTCCCTGCCTTTTATATTTAACCTACTAGAGTTTGTTGCTCCTTTCATTTTCTTCATTTGCACAAAAATTCACTTTTTTGAATGATGTCTTCTTGAATTAAGTGTTTTCTATGACTCAGCAATTTAATCTTGCCAACTTTCTTTTGAAGTCCTTAGGCTATTTTTATGTAGTTCCTTTCTTTCAAATTATGCATACTATTTTGGATTTTTTTGGCTTTTGTTGCTTCTGCAAGGACATTGAATGCAAGTACATCATAATTTCTACGCTAGAGCAGCTTTTTGACAGCAACATTTCAAATAGTTTCCAATTCTGTTCAGGACTGAGTTCTTCTCTTTTTTATGTTTTCTATGTATTTTTTTCATTTTTATTTAGAATCATCTATGTACACAATAATGGCTTTCTCCAGGGAAAAGATTCAACAGGGGTGCCAAAGAACTGCATGGAAAAGTTAATTTCCATTGATTCCAAGTCAATGAAAACAAATATTACTATGTTGAATGTAAAGTTCTACTGTCTTCAATGAATAGAATAAATATGTCTCATATTTAAACTTCCTCCTGAAAGCAATTATAAACTTGATGAACCATTTGAAAGTCCTCCCTTCAAAAAGCTGCAATTATAAAATGTATAAAAGCTCCAAATTTCTTGTCTTACCTGCCTATGAGTTTTCAGCTGCCTTCCACAAAAATTCATCATGTACTTTTTGTTTTCGAAATTGCTCTTAAAAACATTCTCTGGAATATTATTTTACGCTTCTTTCCTTGAAAAAGGAAATTGTTACACATGTTTGTCATTTTATTTGGAAATCAGACTCTATCATTGTTCCTGTTCACAGCCTGTGTAAGCGTAACTGCAGAATCCTGAGGACATCTTGTTTCTTTTTGAGACGGACAGCTCCAGTGTCAAGTATCCTCTGATACTCGACAGAGTATTGTACCTGCCATGGTGTGGAAGGATAAGTTCAGGGAGACAGAGGAATGACTTGGTACCCTTGGAGCAGCAGCACAACTGCCTAAACCTGTTGTGGATAGTTTTCCTTTGCTGATACCAGAGAAATCTTTCATAATTTTAAACAAGCTTTAAACCATCATACAATGAGTTAAAGTTCTGACAATCAATATAATTAAGACAGTCAATATAATTAAGCCTGAGTGGAATGCATGCAATCTAAGCACGAGCAAAAGGGAAAAGGGGAAATTGCACTTGCTGTGTAGGCAAGGTACATCACTGTTAATGATTAATCTTATCCATTAATAGGATGTGGGGGGAAGCTGGAGGAGGAAGTGGAGGACTTGAGAAGGACTGTCAAGGTTTGGCCCCAGCTGGCAACTAAGTACCTCTCAGCTGCTCGCTCACTCACTCTTGCCTCCCTTCCCTCCCCCAATGGGGAGGAGAATTAGACAAAACTTGTGGGTTAGGGTAAGGACAGTTTAATAGGACAGCAAAAGAAGATTAAAATAACAACAACAATACTAATAAAAGAATATACAATGCAGGTGATACACAATGCAATTTCCTCACCTCCTGGAACCCGATGCCCAGCCCATGCCCAAGCAGCGATTCTTCCTCCCCCCTTTTATGCTGAGCATGATGTCATATGGTATTGAATATCCCTTTGGCTTGTTTGGGTCAGCTGTCCTGGCGGTGTTCCCTCCCAGCCTCTTGTGAAAATTAGCTCTATCCCACTTGAAAACCAGGACATGGAAGAAGTCAAGCCTGGAAAGAAGCCGGGATAGGCAGAAGGTGGGTTTTTACTTTTGACTTTGCTTCTTACTGTTTTACTCTATTTTTAATTGGAAATAAATTAAATTAATCTTCCCCGAGTTGTTTTGCTTGTGATGGTAATTAGTAAGTCATCTCCCTGTCTGTATCTCAACCCATGAGTTTTTCCATCTTATTTTCAGCCCCCATCCTTATAAGGAGAGGGAGTGAGAAAGTGGCTGGGTAGGTGTCTGGGAGCCAGCCAATGTCACGCCCATCATGAAGACAAAAAAATTACAAACAGGTAATGGTGTGACTTATGAGGTCACAAAGTGTTTTAAATTAAGTATTATCAAGATCCGATTATGTGGATGTGCAAATGTCTATTAAATATGTTCACATGGCATCTTAGCTTCACAAATATTCTTATTTTTCATAGGAAGGTTGTTTCAACTCAAAGATAGTTAAACTAGATCCCCAACGGTATCAGCATGTCAAATTACATTCCTGGCCATGAACTAGAAACTATATTTATAAGCTTACTATCCTTATCACACTTTCGTCTCTAAGTACATCCTTACTTATGCAGTACATTATCACATCAGAGGGAAAGGCCATGGTTTTAGACCCACAAACATGTTACATGATGTACAGTTAATTTCCAAACAAGGATTTTTTACAAAAATTTAAAAAAAAAAAAAACAACCTTGTGCTGCACAGACCTCACTGTGAGTTAAAAAAATAAATAAATAAAGTGCTTAAGACTATGAGACATTAAATAATATAGAAGAGGGAACCTCATCATTTAAAAACTAAGTAGGAAAAAATGTTGTGTAATGTAAGTTAATTACAGCTTTTGTAATTGTACAGATTCCACTTGTAGTAGGAGTTACATCTAAGAGAGAAAAGACAAATCAACACTTATCTATTGAATTATCTTTTTTTCCCTTGTTTTCTGTATTTTCTCATTCTCTACAGGTTTGTTGTTATAAAAGAATAATACATTGAAGACCTGATCTAAAACTACTGAAAATTTTTGGTATCATCAGCTATGCTCTCATTCAGCAAAGCACTTAAGAACATAGTTAAATCTCACCATCTTTGAATCAAACCAGAAAAGATCACCCTGCAAAAGAGTAAAGGCCTGTCTATGTGCATAGATAGCCATACTTTTTATCAGAAAAGAAGAGAATGCATACTTAATATTTGTTTAATCACACTTAGGGTGTTTCTTTCAAGTAACAAGCAATAGGATAAGAGGAAATGGCCTCAAGTTGCATCAGGTGAGGTTTATATTGGATATTGGGAAATATTTCTTCACTGAAATGGTTGTCAAGCATTGGAACGGGCTGCCCAGGGAAAGTGGTTGTGTCACCATCCCTGTAGGTATTTAAAGGACATGTGGACATGGTTTAGTGGTGGACTTGGCAGTGTTAGGTTGCAGTTGGACTCAATGATCTTAAAAGTCTTTTCGAACCTAAATGATTCTATGAGTCTATTATTCTAGGTATGCACTGGGCTACTTTGAATACCATGTCCTATACTTTTTCCCCATCTCTATCAATCTACTCTGCTCAGTGCACAAAGTGAAAGAATTTCACTATATGCTTCCATAATGTTTGTGAGATTCACTTTTCAATGTGGAGCTCTGGGTGTCATATATTTCAGAAAGTTCAACCCTGCTCTGAAGGCAGAAATAATTATTTCCTTATCGATATTTTTTAATGTGATGTTCACTAAGGAAACTTGCCTATGAGCTACTCAGAGGACATCCTCAAAGTCCCTCATCAGAAACCAATGCCATTTTACAGATGGAGAGCTGATGCACAGAATAATGTCAGATTATCTGCCTTCATTTTGTTTTATTTCTTGATTTGCGGTGCTTGGCTTTTGTTGACCATATTTCTGACTACTTATCATGCATTTTTCAAAAGGTTACCAATAAATCCCATTGGCTTCGGCTGGTTTTCTGAATACTCAGGTTTCTTACAATAAAACCTTGTTGCATCCAAGAAAATCTGGGTACCAAGAAAATAATGAACATTCAGCTAGTTTCATTTTTGCAAGTTTTTTTTTTTTTTTTTTTAATATTTCACTTAATAGCACATTACTGCAGCTTTGAAACAAAGAAACAAAAAAACTTATCCTTTTCAAACCCATAATTCCTCAAACATATTCCCTTTTCTGGCACAGATCAGAAGCATTGTAAACCCACATCTCCTTTTATAACTTAACTTGGACTAATTCCTAGAAAATGTCCATTCTACACATTGAATAAAAATGGGAGTATGAGGAAAAATAAGCAATTAAACACAGAATCAGCTCATTAGCCTTGCACACTAAGCAACTAACTTTGTAATCTTAGCACTGGTCTATCAACATAATTACTGTGATGTGTATCAACAGAATATTGCTAATGTTGTATATACACATATACATATACCTACATACACATGTACATGCACATATGCATACATATATGCATACACATATAAAACCATTTCTTCTTGAATTTTGCCTTGCTTACATCTGCCCCATGATGGCAATATAACTACTATAAAATTCATTTTCTAAAATTTAATTTATACCTTTGAATTGTAAGAGATAGCTGATTATAGGTATCCCATGAGGGAAAAAATATCAGTAAGAGCCTGGTATTTTAAAAAATACACTAAAATAAAGGAAATTATACAATATTGTTTAAAAGGAGAAAATTTATCTTCTAAACATTACTAGATGTAGCATGAATTTATGTTCTCATAGTTATACATTAGAATAGAAATTAAATTTAATCTATAGAAATGCTAATGTCTTGATTAGTTGTTTTGATTTGTTTTCTTTTTTTCCAAGAAGCAACACAGACTTGATAAGGCATTACATCTGTTCAGCCATCAATGGAAGTACATGTTAATTTCTTTTGTCAGAGAAACTGAGAAAAGTGAAATCTATAATTAAGAGTCAATATATACTGCTGTAACAGTCAAGTCTATCAAAATTATGTGATTCGCAGAACTGCTAAGAATTTATTGATATTCTTACTCCACTGGGAGTAAGGTGTGCTCAGTGTTTCTGAAAAGAAAGTCATTGAAAATTATCTAGATGTCTAATAATGTCTAATAGAACTCTCTAAACTGAGTACAGTAAAAACTTGGAGTGTGAAGGAAAACATTTGACACCTGGGACTGTGGTTCAGAAAAGCATTGAAAACTGATTGAGCTGAAGGAGGCATTCTTATTCATGGTTTCTTTTCTTTGTGTATCTATGCTGTCTTTATTAATTTTGTATCAACAGGTATATTCCAGGGTGTTTCATGTTACAGAATAGCACGACCTGGAGAAAACCGTCTAAAAATAGAAATTAATGTTCTTTAGTTGTAAATTAGCATACAGAATTTATGTTTTTGCTTTGCAATGACTGAGACTTGTATTATTGCATATTTTAAACTCTTGAGTAGCATCAAGCTCAGGTAACAAATCCCATATCATTACTAGCAAAAAGTCAGTATTTCCAGGTCAGATTTCTACATAATAAAATTCTTAGAAACTCTCACAGAAAATAACTAGTTTGATACTAGCTACTCTGAAGTAGTAGGAACAACTGATCCTAATCTAAAGGTTCAATTGTTAGTATTTATGTACTGTTATAGTTCTGTGGATCTGAGACTTTGTTTTGTAGTTATTTATTTCACTGGAAGGTGTCATGTTTTAAACAAGCAATGCAGTGCTTCTTTATTCACTAAGTTTGGTCATGGCACTTTCTTTGTAATTATACCTTTTTGAGTTTGGGACTGTGTAAAGACAAGATTCCTAACAGGGTTCAATGCTACTACCCAAAATAATGCACTTTGCTAAGTGATGCCCCACTTCATTTTCATTATATAGGACTTAGAGCAATTTCCTTGCTCCTGTTTCTGTCTTGTTTCTGGTGTTTTGTGATCTTTTATGCGATCCTTGTGATCCACTCATATTAGATGATTACATATTTTCCAGCTTTGATCTGTGCAAGCTGAAATTGGGCTGAGTTGCTTGATGTTAATATTCACTTCTCTCTGAGGCAGAGTTTTTAAAATGCTTGTCCAATTTATTATTTTTTTTTAAAATTAATTTTTAAGCAAAGCATATTGATATATATGTTGTAACTGAAAAACAGATATACTAATGACTTCAAAATGGTATCTGTGCGGCTTGTGAAATGGCAAATGACTTACCTTTTCAAGCCTTCTTTTTTCCACTGAGCATATTTTCTCACACTTCCCCTTGCAAAGCCTTCTTTTGCTTCAGAAAACCCTAAAATGCATTATTGCACTGCCTTTTAGGGTATAAGAAGTTAACAGTGTTGCTAATAGTAAACTGCTATTTACTGTTTCTTTCTGACAATGTTTTACAATAACATCAATGAGTCTGAGATCATCATGTTTAGTCTATCTGTAGACCTAAAATACATAATTCTTTGGTCTTTTCTCTGTTCCATCAGGGTATACACAGTCATTTTGTTTGAAAAGTGATAATCCTTTCAATAACCTCAATAACCGTAGTGCCTTATATTAAACCAACATGCCATGTGTTCAGTATTGTCTAAACGCAATTGAGGTCCGGGGCAAATTTCAAATTAATAGAATTCTGGTGTAGTTCCTTGTGTTTTGTACTAGAAGAAATATTGAGGACAGAAGCAATAGTAACTATATCTCACAGCATTTCTTTAAATTGTTTCTTGGCCTCTACCTAAGCCATCTGTAGAACGAGAGACTAGTTTATTTCTTGTACTTAGTTACTTCCCTCTCCAGTTGTGAATATTTATATAGCTACTAACTATAGCATGATGTATTTTAATATGGCAATCATCTGTCAAGAACAGGACAAAATCCGTTTTCTGTGGGTTGCATTTTAATCTTCGAGCCCTACCTCTTGGCAAGAATGTGATTACTTAGCATAAAAGGAAGTGTGCGATATTCTAGTGCTCTTTAGGTGAGACATCCTGCACTTCTTCAGGAGGTCATCTGGTCCAATCATCTGGTTAATGCAGGGCCAGTTACAAAGTCAGACTCAACATCAGAGTTAGACCAGGTTGCTCAGACTCATACCCAATTGAGTTTTGGCTATGACCATGGCTGGAGCTTCCATAATGTCCCTGTTCTAGCGTTTGATCAGTCCTGTAGTAATTTTTTCCTCTCCTAATATCTGGTTAGAATTTATCTTTTTAAACCTTTTGCCCATTGCTTCATATTCTTACATTGTGCACCTCTGGCAGAAGTCTGGCTCCACCTTCTCTATGACCTTCATTTGGTATCTGAGGACCACGCTAGAAAAAGACCTAAGACCCAGCCAAAAAGATTAAAAAAACCCAAACAAACAAAACAAAGACAAACAAAGTTTTGCATGTCCAAACTGACTCTGCTTAAAGCATATTCAGTTTTTATGTTTGCATGCTTTATATTTTGATTATTCCAGAAAACATCAATTTATTAAATAGTAGCTAGAACGTCAGAGAAGATGCTTTAAATAAGGAAAAGATCAACATTTTGTATAATTCAGAAGTATCTATAAGAAGCATGTATTTTGTAATGCAACGATGAAGTATCTGAAGGATTTGAAGAAAATGTAAGGTAACATTTTTGTGTTAAGATGACTATAATGCCATTGACTTCAGTTCTCACATGGACACGTAAGTCCTCATCCATCTCTCGAGAAATATTTTACACAAGGAAAAATGAGAAAAGAGACTGTGAACCAACATGTCTTTTCTAGTTAAGGTCTGAGAATTGATGATTTTTCACCTTTTCATAAAAGTGATTTAGGATCTAAAGTGCATTGTGTTTCTTCCTTGCCATATCTGCAGATAAAATATTTGCTGCCTTTCCTTCAGCGATCTAAGAAACCTGCCTTTCAAAACTGCATCCTATAAATGTAAGTTCATGTTTTTTATGAGTTGTACAACATTCTCAGATGCAATATCAAGCTTCTGTCATATAGAAATGCAAATTTGCATTGGTTAGTTATGCAAGTCATTGTTGTATTAAGAGTTAAGGTCATTAAATTTATCAAAAGGAAGTCAAAGGATAAACAGAACACTTCATAAAATGTAGTGTTTACTAAGAGTTTTTTGCTCCACCTAATCAATTGTAGTAGTATATAATTATCACATTGACTGTCCTTGTACAACTCCAGAAGAAGATGAAAAGTATACATTCACCAACCAAAACCTTACACCATAAATACGTTTGCTGCAATGCACCAGCAAAGCAATTCTGACAAGTGCATCAGTTCATTAACATATCCCTTCTGGGCATTTTGACCTTGTTCCTGCTATTACAAAATCTAAAGGCCCACAGGCTATCTTTAGAAAGTCCTTAGGTTATCCATTTTGCAGAGAAAGTTGTTCTGCAGTTAAATAGTGCAGAGAGGGGCACGAATTCAATATGGAAGCAAAAGCATAATTTCTAGGCAGAGTAACAATCAGAAGCTAAGACAGGACAGATTTCCCAAATCAGTTTCCTTTTCCTCGCTTGCCTGATCCCATGTTATCAGTATTTTCCTGCACTACAGACTAGATCTCAAGATTCCCCAGCAATGATTTCAAGAGAAATTGATCTTTTATTCTGATGTCAGGCACCAAACTGAAAAAGAACTCTCTAGTCCCCCAGTTTTTAGACTAAAGTAAATAAATGAAAATGGATACATCAGTCTAAATATATTAATATGGAGGAAAACACTCCTTAAAAGCTCTCTTAATTTTTCTGTCTGTAAAAGTCTCTTTCTGTAATGCTTTCTGTGCTGCGTTGCAGATCTGCAAATCTGATAGACTTCAAAGAGTTCCTGCCAAAATTATAGAGGCAAAGGAAAACAGAGGCCAAAAACTTTCACTTTCACAAAATAAAGTGCATACATCTTATTTGCAGAGAATCTCTGTAGTGTTATCTTCTAGTTGGTGGAGAGTATATTGGTAAAAAATCTATGCCTTATCTTACGCATGGCCTGCCATGGATGAACGTTGACCTTAGATTTATCTCATACGATAAATGAGTATTTCCTTAGTGAAGGTTTCCAAGCAGCAAGCGCTATCAATTTAAAATTATCTTTACAAGTACAAAACACTTCAGGAAGAGCAAGATCCTGCCAGTTTATCTATATCGTCTGACACTTCATCCCTTGGGAAAACCTATAACCATGGTATTCTTCATGGGGAACTAGTAAATGCATAAATAAATAAATGAATAAGGTTTAATAGCTACACCTTTTTTTTTTTTTTTTTTAAATCAACAGTATGCTTAGGCATTTTTCATAAGCACGTTTAAAAGTTTTTAATTCCCAAAACCTAGAAATATTACTGGATAAGTGAAGTAAATTTGGCAATATTTTCTTGTCGTGTGTTACAGAACTATTCCAGAAGAGCAGGTCAATGGAGTTTTTAGATCCTGCAGACTACTACTCTAACAATATGATACTTATTGAGCAAGCCTTCACAGAGCCTTAAGCATGGTCCTTGTATTTGCTTGTACAATGACATCCAAAAAGTCATTGTACAAGCTTAGTGGTATTTATCTGATTGAAAGTAGAACTAGAGCTGGTTTATGTCATACCACAGCTTATCTGGAATTATTCTCTACAGCCATTCTCATGCCCTATCTCCCCAAATGCATGCATGTGCCTGACTTTTCTGTCCAGTGGGCAACTACATGCAGACATTTCCACTTTGAAAGGAAAACTGAGTATGGCATATGTAACTGAAATATGTAATATGAAAACTTTGAAGGGAAATGAAGGCCAAATTACGACCTGTTTTGTTTTGGGTTTTTTTGTTTGTTTGTTTGGTTTTGTTTGTTTGTTTTTTGTTTGTTTTTTTTTTTTTTTCTGGGAAGACTTTGTGTCTCCCCTGTAAGAGGCAGAAGATGAGTCCCTGCATGAAATGGCTGTATGGCATCCCGCACTTTTCCGGTCGCCACACGTTGCAAACCAGCAACAGGAAAGGGAAGAAAGAGAGAGAGAAAGCTACTGGTGCGTGGAGAGGAAACAGACAGGAAAAATGTTTGGAACCAGCCTGAAGCCCACTTAGTTTGGCATTTCTCTGCCTACGCATTCACATGAGTTGGCTGCAGACAATGCTGGTGTTATTTAAAGATGGGCCTTCTGTTGTTTTGGGAGGAATGGTTGGAAATGACACTCAGAGTGGAGCCAGGAACAACGTACTCAGACATGCTCAGCAAAGCCTGGAAATATTTTTATGTACGTCTACATACTTTGTTTGGAACTCTTAAACCTTTGTTTTGGTGCATTAAGACACTAAAAAATGCAATGTATTTTTCAGAATATTCTTTTTTCTGCAAAATTCCTTATCATGTAGATAAGTATTTATAGCAAAACGTAAGTTTCTCTTTTTTTGTGTGTAGAATGTGTTATAGTGATAGTTCTGGGAAGGGTGTGGCATTAATTCATTCTATTTTCATAAAAGAAAAAGCACAAGTCATTGTACCAAAAAAGAAAATACTTTTATCATGGATTTTTAAATACTTATTTTTCAGTTTTCAGATAATGGAAAACAATCTGAAAAGGAAGTCTTTTACTTTTTATTTAATTAGCCAAAGAATAAGAAGTCATTCTTGCAGGGAATGCACTCAATTAACAGAGACACTAACATTCATAAAGTATTCTGACATAACTATATAATCATGTGAGAATCGAGTATGGTATAACTATTAATATAGCTATTAATATCACTATTAAGATCATTACGAGTTTCATCCCAAATAACAGTACTTTTAGTTGTAAAATATTAATACTTTGTAATAATCTTTGTCTTATCAACTGAATGTATCTAAAAAGTGTGCAAGGGCTTGCAAACATGTGGGAGACTGGTCAAAGGCTGTTCTGAATGGAAGCAGGTAGCAACTCAATTTACCATTCCTGTACATAAAATGCTTCTTAATATGCAGTAAACTATTAATAATCATAATACTAGAACTAGACTAGCAAGAAAAAAATTAATTATAAAACATGCTTTGCCTTATTCTACTTTACCTGGAATACATTAACTGAAGAATTATCTTTTAATAATTGCTGATCTTCTAATGCAATTTATTGACTTGACACATAGCTCATCTTGTCTATTACCAGGAGAAAAAGAAAAAAAAAAACAACCCGAGAATGCTTCATTTGCTTATCTGATTGTTGTCTTATTTTCAATCCTTATTAAATATTTTCCCACTTTTGAAAATGTAATTGTTTATCCAGTCTGAATATAGTATGTAATCACATATGAAATATGGTAGATAAACAAATTTAAGAGTCTGATTTAATCAAGCAATTTTTAAAAATCAATTAGGAGTCAGATGTGAATTAATTAACCTTTAATCTATCTAAAGCATGGGAAATGGAGAAACTTGAAAGTCATCTAGCTGCTGTTCACATTTCACAACATACCATAACATTATGAAACATTATAATATTATAACTTCATTATAATGTTTAGATAATTATATTTTTCATGATACAGATCTTCATAAATTCTTACAAGTTTAACGTGAAGGAGACCAGATAATATGCAAAAGGTTGTGGCAAAACCTTAAATGACTACCCACTTTCTGAACATTCTACCAGAGATGTTTGAAAAAAGGCATCCCATGCCCATGCCTATTTAAAAAGTCTATTCCTCTCCTTTCACGGTAATAAAAATACCATGACACTACTTTATCAATAAATGGATCTAAGTTCAAAAAAAAAAGAAAAAGCAGATAGCCAGGAACCTTTCAACTCCTTCGCCCAGCTACATTTATACAGATCCCAAATTACTGATGGAAGCAATGGCCGGGAATTGTCCCTCAAGCCTGAAAGACCTTTAAGCAGACCTGCCTGACAAACCACTGTACTATGAAATTACTGTCTTATGGTCTTTTGAAAAACAAGATTATCCTTTACAGTTCCCCTCTAAATGGTTACTCTCGCATTTAATCTTCAATGACACTTGCTTAAGCAGTAAGGGAATTAATTAGTTAGAAATTTTATGCTGCAGTTAATTGCTCACCTTTGATATCAACATTACCAAAGCTGAGTTGGGCAAACAATAATGTGATGGCAGAAATATTAAAATTCATTTCTGACTCCATTAAACTATGAATCTCCATGAAAAGGAGAAAAGAGAGAAATCTGAATCCAAGTAATTTCCTACAGAATAGGGTTAAGGTAAGCAAGAGGAAGGAACTTTTTTATGGGAATGCCTTCTGAGGTCATAGAGATGCACATACAAATTTAGCTTTCATGAAATAGCTCTTCTATCATTTTGCTAGCTAAATTCACCCAAACTTATTTTGAAAATAGGAAACAAAGTCACAAAAGATAGAAAAAGTCAGACAAAGGACCATATTTGAATTGAAGACCAAAAGTTGGCCAGTTACAATCAGAGTCCATAGTAGACTCCACAAGAAAGCCTTAGAGGGGTCAAAGTGAATGACAGGCAGATCAGACTACCCAAAGCTCGGCAGTAGAGTTGTGCGTAGGAAGTTACCTAGATGGGAAGCCATGGCAGTAAGTTGGAGTTAGCATCCCCTTACAAGAAGCCAGAACTCAGTAGCCTGTGAGAAAAAATTGAAGAGTAATTTACTAAGACAAGCAACAAGTAAACAGTGTGAGCTGTAATTTGCGCAGAGTATTACTGAAAGAGTATTGTCATTACTGAAGGAAGTCCTAACAGAAAGAGACTTCTGGGCACTACAGTGGTGAGACATTTAATAACTGGTTGATCTTTCTCATTATTTTAGGTGTGGAGATGACTGAGTACAAATATCAATGCCATGAATGGATAAGAATTTTGTGACACGGTATGGGTTATGCAGTAATGAGCCCTTCTGGGCACATTAAAGAACCCAGAACTGATGCGTTCAAAGTAGCATTGCATGCTCATTGAGAAGGAGTTGTTATTAATAACGAGAACATTACAAGCCTGGTATTCCTAATACCATGATTAACAGGGTTTTGTCAGCATTTTTCACTGTGTCGAAAAAAGGCATAACAGAGTTGCAGAATCAACAAGTATTTGTGTAAGCTGGCCAGTGTTTGTCCATCTCTGGTTCATATGTCTCTGTGACTGAATACATATCTGCAAACTATAGCAAGTATATGTTTCTCCATAGGTCTTTACCTTTTCAAAAGACTATTTTAGCACCTATATATAATTGAAATTAAACTGGATCATTCCATCGGCTTCAACAAGCTTTCAGTCAGAAATTCAGTACCAAATATTCTCAGTGATATCTGTAAAGAGTTGCCATTTCTATTGATGAATTTTTCAATACGAATTGAGGCTAATATGCAATCTTCATTTCCTCCAGTGGTATTTTGTTAGTTTTCTTAATTAGCTTCATAATCATCTCTTTAAATGAACTTATTTTTCTTTACTTTTATATTCTTTTTGTTTTATTTTCTTTTAAAAGAGCTTGAAAATGATGATACTGTATAAATGCATTTAAGAAATTATAAATCAATTCATTGCTTATCAGACTCTCATCTGTCTGTTTTCTTGCTTGTAAACCAGTGACATAATCCAGAATTTTAATCTTAACTTTTAAGAATATATAAAAATAAATTGAGCTTCAAATAACTGTCTCCCTTTTCTATATGAAAGTAATTTTCATAGTTATGTGCTATTAGTACAATGAAAAAAAAAAAAAACCAACAAACAACCCAAACCCCAAACAAAATAACGAAATAAAAAAAGAAAGCCCCACCCTTTGTTTACCAGTTCAAGCCTGTTGGTCTTAAATTGCTACCAAACTCTGTTTTAAGCAATAAACTTTGCTTCTGTAAGCAGCATCTTTTATTACTGTGAAAATAAATAAATAAATAAATCTGCTCTAGCTATAATCCTACTGGGAAAACCCTCAGCTCTGAAAAAATATAAAATATATAGAAAATATAAATATAATTACCTTCATATTGGGGGGAAAAGTAGGTGTTTTTTCTACTTGAGGTGGGTTTGGGTTGGGGGGGGAGAGTGTTTAGTGGTTCATCTGGATTTTTTTTCACTTTTTTTCTAATGATGCATTTGCTGTGAAGTGATGAAATTGCTGACTTGGGTGATGACAGCCTGAACAATGATTGCTGTCAAAGAAAGAATACCTTTTATCTCCAAACTTCTGAAATATTAAAGCAGAGACAGCCAATAGATATTTTATGGTTTCTTTTTAAATGGCCTTCCAATTACCTTTCCTTTGAATTCTATTTTCATTGCACAAAAGAAAGCCAAAAATGTGTGTTTGTCACAATCCCTTTTTCTTTCTTTCTTTTCTTTCTCTCTCTTTTTTTTTTTTTTTTTTTTATGAAAGATTTCTTCTATGTTGTATATAAAATAATCTTTGAATTGGAACTTCGCAATGATAGACAATATACTTCTGGAACTTTTACATAATGGGCATCCAAAGCGTTACTGAAAATCTGGATGGGGAAGAGGATAAAAATGTCTATCTTTCATATAAATTTACTGCATTCTTTTATAGTAAAACAAGCAAAACAAGTGAAAAGATTTAGGACTAACAGAAGTAAAAAATAACAATTCTATACACAGACATACAGGCAGATATAAACACATATGTAAATATATGTTTTTGAAAGGTGAAACCAGACAAATTTCATCACGGTTAATAACCAGATAAAGGTACAACAGAAAGGTTAATATGAGATTACTTAAACAGTTTTAAATAAAAATTGATAATATTTCTGAAGATTAACTTCTTTTTTTCACTAAAATAAATCACAATCTCATTTTGAAAAACATCAACATGCAAATTTAAGAAACTACTGAAAGATTTAGACAGAGTTAAGATTTCATGTTATTCTGTGGAAAAGGAAGTGTGATCTCCAAATAGCTTCAATTTATTTTTGCCTATCATACTTCATTAACTCAGGAATATTTTTTTGTCATTTGCCTCAGAGGGATAGCTGGTATAAATAAGAAAGGACTATTAAATTAGGTTATTATATTTTTTAATGTGTGTTATAATTAGTGAATTTATTTATGTACCTTTTTGCCTGTTGCCGGATCTAATCTGTAATTTATTCACACCTTCTAATTCTATCAGCTTTATTGTTACCTATTATTATTCTTATTATTATTTAGATAATTAGATGAAGTGTTATGGAACTCTTTGATAAAGCTGTGTGGCATTCTTTAGGAGCTATCAAGATTTTTAAAGATTCTTTAGTTCTGACCCCTATGATTTGATAAATAATACAGTGGATTTCTGCAAAGCACATGGGGAAGATTTGTTATGAAAATCATAACATTGTTCTGTAATCTTTTGAATCATCTTATATTCGTTAAAAATTTGCAGAGATTTAAAAAAAATAATAAAATAAATAGCCTAGCCAAAGACTGTGTTTTTTTTCTTTATTCTGTTAGTGAGAACTAATATGCAGAAAATATATATCATTGCCTTTCACCAAAATTTTCATCCATTAAGCAAGAAAGATCTCTTATTCAGGTTATTTTTCTTTCTGGTACTTTGAAATCTGATCAATATTTCTTTCTTATACCATACAATATATTTGCTTCTACCTGATATGGAATTGAATACAATTTGGATTAGCTATTCATTCACCTTGAATCACCTGGAAAGTAGTTGACATGTTTGGTCAGTCTAATCAAGGGTGGCATGATGTCTCAGTTGAAGAGGTTTATTCTAACCTGATCTCTGTCCTGGGATATTAAGTCATTTTTTTAAGTAGAAAGTTTGGAATTATAAAATATGGAATTGAAAACAAACATCTGTGAGTGACAGTGGAACGAGAAAAATATAGTGGGGAAGGAATCATCTTTCTTTAAGAGTCGCAATATTGATAATTTTTATATTTACCAATATGAACATATTTGACCTCCATTTCTCTTTTTAAAAAGAAAGATGACTTATGAGAGCTAGGATAAAAATCAGGTCTCTTGACACAGCTAGAAATATTGCTATTAATTTTAAGAAGGCTAACACTTCAGTTATGGTGATTGCTTTATTGAGAGCTTTGTGACTATATAGTATATTCATTGAATGACACATGATGACATCTAGCAGAGCTAGTAATCTGTTTTCAATACATCTGCATTACCAGTTATCATAGAATCATAGAATCATAGAATGGTTTGGGATGGAAGGGACCTTAAAGATCAACTAGTTCCAACCCCCCTGCTGCGGGCAGGGACACCCTCCACTAGACCACGTTGCCCAAAGCCCCATCCAACCTGGCCTTGAACACTTCCAGGGATGGGGCATCCACAGCTTCTCTGGGAAACCTCTTCCAGTGCCTCACCACCCTCACAGTGAAGAATTTCTTCTTGACATCTAACCTAAATCTACCCTCTTTCAGCCTAAAGCCATTACCCCTTGCCCTGTCACTACAGTCCCTGATAAACAGTCCTTCTCCAGCTTTCTTGTAGGCGTCCTCCAGGTACTGGAAGGTTGCTCTAAGGTCTCCCCGGAGCCTTCTTTTCTCCAGGCTGAGCAACCCCAACTCTCTCAGCCTGTCCTCATAGGAGAGGTGCTCCAGCCCTCTGATCAGCTTCGTGGCCCTCCTCTGGCCATCATGGCCTCTTCTTTAGATTCTGTGAATTTAGTATTCTCTGCCCTAATAATATTGACAGAGCAATTTAGAGCTATTTAAAATTCAAAAATGTAAAAAAAAAAGTTGTAAGGTCCACAGAGAAGTATACTTAAATGTGATTCTATGCTAAACCAACTGTTGGTGATTAATATTGCTAGTCTAAGCGATTTTCCCTCATTTTGACCCAATTAATATCCATGTGTCTGATCTACAACATATGTTCCAAAGAAGGCTTGGAGATATTTTTCTATTGATTTGATGGATTTGAATCATCTGCCTCAATTTAACATGACAGTGACATATAAATTCAGATTTTATATGTTATGAATATCATAAAGTTAAAGAAAGTGCTTTAGTCACCTTATATTAATAATTCAAGTACCACTAATATTATCTACATTAGCAGATTGCCTCAGCAGCAGTGGATTTTCACATTTCTTTCTGTTTCCAAAAGCTACTCTCTCATGTGAGACTATGAAATTCTGAACACACAGAACTTATTCTGAAACCAAGGCATAAAGAAAAATACAGAACAATAAATGTTAGGATTTATTTTCTGAATGTTTGATGTAATATATAAATATTTTCTAATCACTGTAGTCAAAATAGTTCATTTCTGTTCCACCTGAAACACTGCACTCTACATGTCTAGAGGCTGAACTGGGGGAACAATCCAAATACCCTACTGAAACAGTACTGAGACTATTTTATTGGATTCACAGATAAAAGCAAAGGGTTTGCTTCCTTTTAAATAAAAAAAAAACCTTATAGATTTTTACCAACCTGAAAGCAATTCCAGGGAAAGAAAATGCATCCAAGGATTTTTTTTTTTTTTTTTTTTTTATTACAATACACAGCAACACAGATAATATCTGATAGTCTCTCAAGGCTCTCCATATATTTTTGCACAACAGAAAAGATCTAGAAATATGTACCTACTCCTGTTAGTCATTGCTGTCTTTGGACACTTGACCACAATAGTCAATCTTGATTCCACAATATCATATGAGAAGAGAACTAGAGGTTAGCATAAATCATTCAAAGCCACTGGCAAGGGTAAGGTAAAATCAGAAACAGATTTAATACAATTAATGCAACAAAGGAAAATAGGGGTTCTAATGTTTGCTTCTCCAAAAAGTCCATGTAGTTCATCAGAAATCCTTCATAACACTGTTGTGATCTGAGGGTAATGGGGGGACTTCTGCTAGGCTTAACATGTTTCCTGAGATAGCCATTCCAGGGCAGATACCTACAGATGCTAATGATGACTGATACTGATTAACTACTTGTGGATGGAATATAAGTACATGCTCAGCATGCAAACAACCAGTGCCAACTGACTGTAAATAATCAATAGCTTCAAATGTTTCTACACTGCTATTAAGGAAAACAATACTGTTTCTGTAGACTCAGTTATTCAGGATGATGCAGACAGCTAACATCTACAAGATAAAAAAGACAGGTAGTAACGAAACTTATGTACATAAAACTATGTGAATATACTCTGAATTTCTTAAACCCCCCCCCCCAACTATTAGCAGATGGTTTTTTTTATTATTTTTTTTTTAGAAGTGGCAGATTTTAATAGAAGATGTGGCCTAAGTAATTCAGGATACCACATAATGAAGGATTGCCTTGGATTTTATGAAAGGGTTTGAGCTCTGACAGTCTAACTCAGGGCAGTACTTTCACATTAAGTCAGGCAGACAATTTAGCCTGTGACCCATTCTGCAAAACACATATCCACAATTAACTGTTTCACTGAGATACCTTTTTCTTTCTTCAAATACACACAACTAAGGCTAGTCTGGAAATGTTCCATGGACAGAAAGCCAAGCTACAATTTATGATGCTGAATGTTACCTGACTTAAGTTTCTGTTGAAGTGAATACTATTACTATAGTTAAAGGATTATTCAGTGGAGCCAAAGGTTTTGGAATCTAGCTTCCACATTCTATAACTCCCTCTGGAAGAAGAGTTGATCTTAAAACCGTAAAGAACAATGCTATGCTCAAAACATATGCAACTTCTAAGCTATATTCAGTCTCCTGAATCTGTTAACACAACAAGAACAGTATTAGTTGAACTTTGTGTCAAAAGCACAAATGTCAGCTTCGTATAAGTACAGAGGAGTTGGTAAGTGACTTCTTCTGACGTATGGAAGTCAGAGTTTTCATCCATACCTGTATTTCAAATCCCATACATAGATTTAAATAGTATAGTATTTCTTAATTTGTCTCGATGAATGAAGAGGAAAATTGGTAAAAAAACCATGGTACTTCAAAATTGGTTATTATTTTTCTCTGAATTCCTATCTAGGCTCACCTTTTCCAATAGTCCCATCTTATGCCAATTTTACATCTGAAAAGTTTAAAAGAGCTGTATTGATTAAAGCTTAATCTTCAAGGAATGTGTATATCCATAGTTTTTTAATAAAATGGTATTTTTTGTCTTAATACTGCTTAGGAGTGTACAGATAATTTTATGAACGGAAAAGCTCTCTAAATTTTGTCTAAAATGTATAAACTAAGGTAATTTTCTGTAAATGTATATACATTTCTGTGCATGAACAGTCTAAACTAGCAAGTACATGAAAGAATGGAAATGTTTTGAAACTATTAGAAATAATTGGACATTATAATCCATATTTTCAATCAAGTATGTCTATTTTTATTTTTATGATAATACTCATGGAAATCCTCATTCAAAAAGGAGTATGAAATCTATATGTAGAGAAATTATTTGAATTTTCTTCTATTTGATTAATTCAAGAGAAAAATACAGATTTATTTACAAGGTTGTGTAGGCATTAAAAAGCACAAGATTACATATCATATTTATTTGGGGTGCAATTTTGTCATATTAGCTGTACAACAATGAATTCACTGAAGCGAGACTGTTGTAAAGAACAAAGTCATAATGATGTAAAGTATTGAATAAAAACATGAGGATGGCTTGCTAGTGGTTGGGATTCATCTCACACTACAGTTACATCACTAATATAATTCTGTCTTCTTTCTTCACTGGGACTAGCACCTACTCTGCAGGAATGATAAACAGTACAAAAAACAGAGCTGATACTCATTGATACAGTTTTTTAAAAGTGCTGATTCTTTGGGATTTTATTCCAAAGGATCACTTAAAAAAAAAAAAAAAGTCTTGGAAAAGGGGCAGGAAAACATCCATTAGAAACTGAAGAATGTAAATAAGAAGAAGGTGGCGGCTGAGGAAAAGGAAGTGATGCTAAGATGGCTGTATAAGTAGACAGAAGATGGTTTATGGAGATGTCCAACTTTAGCAGGATGCGACCAAACGTACTAGAGCATAGAATATCAGCAGTGAGGTTCGCCATTGGAGCCAGAGGTGCCTCTCAGTCTTTCCCAGAAGAGAGGTGTTTATGAGCCCTAAGTAACCAATTAATGCTTGCAAGGGGACAGAAATGGCCAGAGCAGACTCTCACTCACTTCCTGCTACTTATCACTGCCAAAACCCTGTCATTATGCAGCATTTGTGCACCTGGCCTTGTGTGCTAAGTGTCACTGATTCCAGATGCCACTAAGACAGAAGACTGACTCTAGCTCCAAGGTCAGAACCATCTTTGCCACCACTCAAACACTGCCATAATACTCTGGACTGGAGTCCTGGAACCTCCTCACAGGCAACAAACTTCTAAGCAGACCACTCTGCAGTCTGGGGACAGGGGTGTGCACTCCCCGCTGCAGATGACAGGCTGCATTGGTGGACACTGGCAGATAACCTGATCTCCTTCTATGACAAGGTGACCCACTTAGTGGGTGAGGGAAAGGCTGTGGATGTTGTCTACCTAGACTTTAGTAAAGCCTTTGACACCATTTTCCACAGCATTCTCCTGGAGAAACTGGCTGCTCATGCATTAGACAGGTGTACCCTTCGCTGGGTAAAAAGCTAGCTGGATAGCAGGGCCTAAAAAGTTGTGGTGAGTTAAATCCAGTTGGTGGCTGGTCACAGGTGGTGTTCCCCAGAGCTCAGTACTGGGTTCAGTTCTATTTAATAGCATTATCAATGGTCTGAATGAGGGAATCGAGTGCACCCTCAGTAAATTTGCAGACAACACCAATCTGGGCAGGAGTGTTGATCTACTCAAGGGTAGGAAGGCTCTACAGAGGGATCTGGACAGGCTGAATCTATGTGTTGAGGCCAAGTCTATGGGGTTTAACAAGGCTCAGTGCTGGGTCCTGCACTTAGGTCACGACAACCCCATGCAACTCTACAGGCTTGGGGAAGAGTGGCTGGAAAGCTGCCCGGTGGAAAAGGACCTGGGGGTATTGGTTGATAACTGGTTGAATATGAGCCAGCAGTGTGCCCAGGTGGCCAAGTAGGTCAGCAGCATCCTGGCTTGTATCAGGAACAGTGTGGCCAGCAGGACCAGGGAAGAGATTGTCCACCTGTACTTGGCACTGGTGAGGCCGCAGCATGAGTGCTGTGTTCAGTTTTGGGCCCCTCACTACAAGAAGGAAATTGAGGTGCTGGCACGTGTCCAGAGAAGGGCAACGAAGCTGGTGAAGGGTCTAGAGAACAGGTCTTATGAGGAGCGGCTGAGGGAACTGGGGCTGTTTAGCCTGGAGAAGAGGAGGCTGAAGGGAGACCTTATCGCTCTCTACAACTACCTGAAAGGAGGTTGTAGCCAGGTGGGTGTTGGTCTCTTCTCCCAAGTAACAAGCGATAGAACAAGAGGAAACAGCCTCAAGTTGTGCCAGGGGAGGTTTAGATTGGATATTAGGAAAAATTTCTTCATGGAAAGGGTGGACAATCACTGGAACAGGTTTCCCAGGGAATGGTTGAGTCACCATCCCTGGAGGTATTTAAAAGATGTGTAGATGTGGTGCTTAGGGACATGGTTTATTCATTAGACTTGGCAGTGTTAGGTTAACAGTTGGACTTGATCTCAAATGTCTTTTCCAACCTAAACAATTATATGATTATATGATTCTATGTCCTATTTTCTTTGTGTTAGGTTGAGAATACTGAAGTTAACATTGATGCTATGACCTCTTCATGGCATCAGGGGGACATACTGCCATGAAATGGCACTGCCAGATGTCCCCCCTTAGAGTAGAGGGTAAGAATCACATCTGGCTAAGGGAACTTTCAGGTCAGATACAAACAAGTCCCAGCCAAGATCATTAGCATGGCATAGCCAACATCACCAATACAACCTAGTTGTTTCTTAGCTTTGGACATAAATGAGACCTAAACATTTTGCAGTAGCTAAGTTACAGAACCAAAAAGACTTCTTGCCAAGAAAAATTTAGGAATTGTTAAAGCAGCTGAGATATTCTGATGACCCTTTCCTTCTAAGTTTTTGTAGATACTAAAGATAAAGCTTCATAAAGAAAAAACTTATCATTAGCTAAGAGAAGAAAAAGTAAATCTAAAATACCAAAAACAACCAAAAGAAAACCAAACCAACCAAGAAAATAAAAAAAAAACCAGGAAAAGATCTAATTCCTTGCCTTTCAAAGGTAAATTTCCATTCACAGTTCATGGCACGTGCCTCAAGCTTCATCCTCTGACCGATCTGTTACGTTTTGAATAGAGATTACCAAGTGAGTAGTGCTTAGACTACAGTGGCACCTAAATACTCAGAGACATAGTGAGGGAATGATTTTAATATAACACTGTTTTACCTGAGTATGAATCCTGTTTCTCACTACTCTCATCACAGTTGTGAAGTCTTGTTCCAGTACAGTGGCACTTCTACCACCCACAAATGAAATAGATTAAAAAATGGCTGGGAAGGCGACCTGCCCTGAAATTTACAGATTGTCATTTGTTGGCAGAAAAGTCATGACTATGAATATGACAATTAGGTGCAAAACCCAGAAAATCCCATAGAGACCTAACTACATGTTAGAGTGATTTGACTTGGCTGAGTTCAATAATACAAAACTACTCACCCTTGCCTCAGTCAAATGCCTAAAGAAGAAATCATTTGCACTTCTGTGTTAAAGATGGTAAACTGAGAACAATATTTAATCCCCAAGTAGTCATTCCCTATGGGAGATTCTGTCTGTACAATTTCTTCACTTCTGACCCATTTGTAATCACCGTGCAGAGTTTCATTCTGCAATCAGTACTCATGGGATTTATGAGACTGTCTTATTAATGCCAATGGAATTTATGTAGGGTTAGTCCCTAGGCACTGTAAGCTGACCAGAGCCAATAAGTGCTCGCCAAACTAGGCTGTTATATGTAATTTGAGGGTTATAATGATATATTCAGCATTTTTTGTCTTCAATTACTTTTTCTGCTTTATTCATCAGGAGCTATAGATGCAATTACTAAAATAGCATCTCGATTTAAAGAGGCTATTCCTGACATGGATAACATTCTCTTTCTGAGTAATTAGTACAGTCAAAGGAAGACTTTTTTCCTTTGATGGCTTGGGACAATTTGGGGTCAGCAACATTATTGTCTATGACAGTAAACAGGTTTATTAAACAGATCAAACAGAAATTTCACAATCTGCTTGATCCTTAATTACCTGCAAATTTAAATCCCTATTTTATTGGAAGTCTCAGGTGTTCTTCTCAAAATCTCTATTAAAATGCAAATAGGTCATTATATAATTGAAGCTATTTAAATAAAGTATATTTTCTTCACCAGTTTATCCTGTCATGAATTTGTGAAGATGTGGATTATTTGAAAGGACAAGGGCTAGAGGGAATTTGAGTGAGGTTTGTGAAAATTGTAAAGAACACATGTAGACTGTCCAATCTTTCAATTTTCTTTTTCACCATATAACAGGAAAACTCCATGAAACTCAAGACTCACATCTCTACCTTACGAGGAAATAGAGCTGTACATGAGGTGTAGATCATCACTGGATTTAATTACCCCAGGAGGTCATTAAGACAAACAATTTTACTATTTCATTCTTTTCAGTGACACAAAATATGGAGACAAAATGTCAGAGTATGGAAGGAAAATTCACATCACCTGTTTATGTCAGTGGACAGGTGATGAGGATGCTTTAACCAGTACATTATTAAAGTTGATAGACTCTTAAGTGGGTTACTTTGTCCAGGAGAGTCAGGAAAATGGGATGAAGGTCTAGTTCTGACCACTGGTTCTTAGTAATTTATCAGAGCATCTGAGATACCATAAGAGACAGGCAATGCAGGTAAAGGTTTGATTCTAAAAGGTACGTACAGTTGCTCAAAGTGAATTGTAATATCTTGATTCCTTCTGACAATAGTAACTTAAGGTTATATTTCTAAATTGGTAGCTCTGAAGAAACCTAAAGAATTCCTAAGAACACTTTCAAATATAATTGAAATATCATATCTCAGATATTCCAAAAGACTCTATATAGATATATTTCTTCTTCAGGATAACTAAACATTTGTGAGCACTATATTGCACTGGTTACTAAATTTTCCATAAATATCTCTGTCTGAAGTCCTAAGGGGTGTATTTCTTTAAGGTGGCTTTGTAATATAGCTGTGTGACAAAGAATGGGAAGGTATTTTACTGCAAATTCTACATCTGTGGTGTTATGGAGTATATAAAGCTAGGTCTTTAAGGTTAGATAAGAACAAAAATACATGGATGAGTTTACTACAGTTGAAAGCACGTATTCTTCAAGGAAGGAACCTTAAAAAAAGAGAGGTTACAAACAAAATTATAAAAGATAGAGATAATGAAAGCGAGTGAAGATAAGTAAACCTCAAGACTCACAATTTACCTTACTCAGAAATTAGGACATCTAATACTCTGACATATATCTTTTTATAAATTAAAAAAAAAAAAAAATCAAAATTATGATATATCCTGTAAAATATATCTCATTTAAATTTCAGTTTGGAACAACTGAGTTATTCTGTTTCAGTAGCAACTAAGTGTAACAGTATATTTACCCACATAGGTATAAACTTAATGGCATATAGGTATATAAAAGGTTTAATATTGCCTATGATGCACTTATGGATATTATCCTGATATAGTAGAATTAAAATAAATGAGAGAATAAAAGGAGAAGTACTTTCTTAGAAAAAAAAAATACAAAAAATTAAATAAAAACCCAAGGTAAATTTGTGGGGAATTTTTGGTTTGGAAAATTTCATTATTAATGTCATAGTTCTACAAATCTGCTCATTTTCCATCTGTCCATTTTCTTCCTTATTCTCTTTCTCCCTCTTTGCACAGAAATAAGGGGGGGGGGGGGGGGGGGGGGTGGGGAAGAAGAACAATATTTTCTATTGATACTAATACTTGCACCATAAAACATCAGAACTTGTTCCTTACTAGATTTACTTCATGTAAGAGAATATTATCCCAATTTTTCAGGTGCAGAAACAAAAGAAAAGACAGTAAATGACTTGTTTGATACCAACAAATGTGACACCATGATGAAAGCAGAGGAAGATACAAGGCTTCCAGATTCCTGTTTTCAGAGTCTTAGTATCTTTTCATTATATCAGTTTTTTCTCAGCTAACTATGTGGAGTCTTTTTTTCACAGAAAACATTGACACTTTGTTCTAACTTGTTTGGCCCACTCTTCCTGCACAGCTGCATAAATAGCTTTTTTGAAAATTTATTATTATTCTAGGGAAGTTTTGCCTGCTAATGGATATATATCGAACTTAGAAATGAATACATATTTATACCAAATGAAGGATAAATCTATTATATTGAACTTAGGAGTATTCACATCCCAAAAACTTGCCTCAGGCTAGACCTAGGTATATGCCAGCTGTGTTTCTCTCTCCCCTGTACTCCAACATACATGTATACATATCCTGTGCAAGCTCATGCAGAAGTTCTTGTTTTCTCTGTCAAGTGCAATCTGAACAGTTGACTAACCCAAACCCAACAATGTCCACAGGTAAAGGGGAACACAGACCTGAGGTATTCTCAAAAAATATTTAGGGAATATATTTGACCTCCTAGAAGTTTGACATTTGCTATTATGAACATACAAGTGATCTATCACCTGTTTAATAGAGAATGAATGGAAGGAAGGAAGGAAGGAAGGAAGGAAGGAAGGAAGGAGAGGGAAAAAGGGGCAAGAGAAAAGGGAAGGAATATTGTCCCTGCCTTGAAGAACATTTCTGCAAGGCTTTTTTGTTTCAAGTATCCCATTCTTTTGATATCAGAGAGATTACTGACATGCACCTATGAAAAGAAATTTAACAAAGAGCAAATATTTTCAAATAAGAATCTGATTTTTCCTTTAATTTCTATTTGGGGGCATACGTTAAGGAAATTTCCTTCTGTGGAAAGGGATGGATTTAGGTGATTTAGGAAGGATTAAATGGGGAAAAACAGAGAGGATAAAATGGGATAAAAACAGAGGGATAAAAAAGACTGGTCACATATAAATAGTTGATTGGTCGTTATGCTTGTCTGGCCGTGCCATGTACACCTGCTCAGCACAGTCTGTCCTGTCTTCTCATAATGCTCCATTTCTCATGACTTTTGCAGGTGAGGGGCTCTCTGTTTGATGTGCATGTGTGTACATGGGCAGTCTGAGCACCCGCAGCTGGAGTCAGACCACAGGTTACAGGGGCCTGGGTCTGGGTGCCAGTAGCTGGGCTGGGACTGTGGACTGGAGCTTGTGCCCATGTGCTAGCCACCGGAGAGACCGGACTGAGTGACAACAGATGTCATTTACATATGCGTGTGTATATATATTTGCACTAGTAGACCTCCATCCTGCTCAGCCAGAGCATGGAGCCAGATGAGGCCATTGGTGCTGTGTGTGTTCATCTGAATGCTTTGTGTGTCTGTCTGTGTTACCCATGCGGCTGGCCATGTATATGCATGTGGTGTATACATGTGCTCTGTGTGCATGTGCCTACTGGGAATATATTTTCAGCTTTGCTACTGGTTGGACCTGGGGCATGAAGCTGCAGCAGCTTCAGCTCTCTCAGGCAGTCAGATTAACCATACTAACAGTTTCCATCAGGAAGAGTTGAGTAGCATCAGATAAAATATTCCTTGAGTCTTAAGATGTTGACACGACTAAGCCTTGGACCCATAGGCTTATATGTTATGATCAGATATTTCTCCTACTCATACAGATGAAGAAGAGAACCAATGATAAATCCTTAAAATTGCTGTGTGGCTCCTTGTGCTGATGGTATGGACTATATGGGGCTAAGAAGAAAACCATATGCCGTAAAGCAAAAGATAGAATACATTACATTCATTCTAGTTTGAATATAATTGATTATTAGTCCAAATTAGCTGTTAATGAATTTGTTTTAACTTCCCACTAAATATTATTTTATGCCTCCACATTTATTATATGCATAATATAAAAAGGGAAGATTAAATAATTGTCTGATTTATACTTTCAAGTTTTGGCTGAGTTTGCATATCAGGATAATACAAAGACCATAATTAGATTTTATTTATCTACTGAGTGCTTTTAATCATTCGTCACAAGACTATTTCAAGTACACTGGGCAAAAGTGACATATTTAAACACCTGTACAGTTACTTTCATCCAGAAACTATGTATGAGAATATGTTTACTTCAATTTTTTACTTTTCTGTGTTCTTCAACTCAACACCAGCATTTAAGTTGTTAATTAGCCCATATAAAAAAAAAATAAAAAAAATTAATTTTCAGTTTACACATAGAGAATTGTGTGAAAGAAAAAAAGAAAGAAAAAAACCCCAAACAAACAAACAGCAACAAAAAGAAAGCTCCCTGAAACCTAATTGTACATATTTAAATAGATCCCTATCCCTACACAGGTCTAATGAGGTAAATAAGACTTCAGTAAATTGTTGCATGCCAGATTCACAAACAAAATGAAATTATTTCATTTGGGAAATAAATCCAGTCGTTGAGTTCTAACAAAGCAGGACGGAGTTGACACTTAACCAGTTTTGAGAAGAATTTTGTCTCTTAAACTTCTTTTTAAACTCAAACAAAATGGACTCACTCATCACCTGCTTTTACAAAGTTCTTCCTCTTGACCCCTGAGCTCCTCTGCCACCATCTCTTCTCCAGTCACCCTTGTCCCTGACATTATTCCCTTCCACATCAGAATGCACATGCGTGTGGACCTGCGCGATGGTTGGAGCTGAAACAATCTCACCATACAAACATTTCTTCTTCTGTCAACTTGATTGGACTTTCAATGTTAGAAGGAATTACCCTTTGATGTTTGAGTTTCTATAGGAATCAAAAAAGGGATTCTTTCTTTCTTCAGGTATGACACACCTTGGTATTTCCCCATGCCTTGAAATGATGTTAAGTGAAAGCAAGAACCTGTTCTATTAGATTGATCTGGTTTTGACTCAGGATCAGTTGCTTCCCAGAAAATTTGTGAACCACCTCAGTGTCATCATTACAAACATCCTTCTTTCTTCCAACATTCCTCCTATGAACCTGTCTTCCTAATAATTCCTGCCCTGTGATCTGTCCCTCTAAGAAAATATCATAATTTGTCAGTGTTCTGAATATTTTTAATTCCTGGGGAAATATATTGTGATGCGTACTGTATCTATCTCTTTTACAGGGCATGTAACATTCTGAGCTTGAATCATAAAAATTGTTTGAAAGAAATTTTTAATCAAGTATATCTAGTTGAGTCTAATATGGTGATAACTGGGTAAAACAACATGGGCCTGAACTCTATAGGAGGTCATACAGGGGAACCTTCTGTCCCATTTTGGCCTCTTAACTGCCAATTTGTGTAAAAATATAAAGAATATGAAAGCTAGCTTTACAAAATAGTTTATTATTAAAAAGTACAAGTAGAAAAAAATGTTGGAGGAAATCTGCCTAAAATTGTTGTACTTCTTTTAATAAATAATCATTTAAAAAAAAATAAAACCAGTCTTCATAACCAATTTTCATAACTCCTGGCATCGTTAACTGAAAAATATAAAGAAACTTGATATAATTTTATATGGCATTTATTTCTTTTGTTGAAGAAAAGACAGAATGTTATAATAATCTAGAAATCTTATTTCTCATTTTTTATCTCATTTTCTTTGTTCTCTTTAAAAAATAGGTTGTGTTTCACAGTGTAATGAATGATTTTATCTGATCAGGACTCTGTCTTCCCTGGCAACATAAGATGAGTTCAGACTATTGAAGAGAAACAAGTCTTTCAAATTCCTAGTAGCAACCTTTCACCTTTGCTCCTTGTTCTCATGAAAGAGTGGAGGGTAGAAGCTGAGTAACGCTTTTCAGTGCCAAATAACCCCAACTACAGATCTCGTTTTAGAGTCCCCAGGAGTGTCACTCAGAAGGCAGACACCTTGACATCAAGGAAAAAAACAGTACTTGTATTTTGAGCATCACAAGAGCCCTGTTGTTGCTGATTGTTAGAAAGGGAAAGAGAGAGGGAAGAAGAGAGGGAAGAAAAAGAAGAAAAAAACACCCCAAAATCCCACAAAAATCCTTCAGAGGCTTTTTAAGGAGCTTTGGGCTTTGAAAAATGAATAAAACATTGCATTTGAAATCCCTTTGTGCATTACAACAAAGAGATAAAAGTTTATCATAAAATAAAGGTCTGGCAACTTCAGCAAATATATCCATGGAATTGGAACTCACAAAGTGTTGTAAATAAAAAAAAAAAAAAATTGAAAAACTGTACAAGTGAAGTTTGCCATCTGCGTTTGAAGGTTATTAGAATGTTCTTTGTTGAAAGATGAGCTTTTTCAATTAATGACTATGTAGATTTAAATCAGTAATTCCTTTAGTAATTATACTCTGTGTAAAGAAGGAATTATATGCCTTGTAAGCATGTACCATTCTATCAAAGTAGATTTGTGCAAAAACTGAATTAAAAAGATAGTTTATCAGTAGTGGTTCACATAATAGATATGTCAGTCATTGTATCCTGGGAGTCACAAGCAAAACACAGACTTGATTTTTACCTAATAATTATATGAATTCCCTACTTTAAACATATATTTTTACCTGTCAGGTTGTGAATCATTTTATTTATTAGATTGAGGAAGAAGAGAATGAATGGAACTATGGACTGGTGGTAATGTTTTATTCCTGAATTGGCCATAATTTCTATTATGCTTTGTGTTTTTATTGAAACATTTTCAGCTTTCAGTGTGTTCCCATCATCAGCTCCTTTGCCCATTTAGTACTTGAATCTGAAGTAGTGTTTTGGAGCAGAATCAGCTGGATATTAGATTTTTTTATTTTTTTTTTCCCTGAGCAAAAGAACATGTTCCAAACAAATGTTTTCAGAGAAACTGAAGGAACTCATATATATTCATCTTACAAAGGCTGACATCTGCTTCACTCACATGACTTTAATGGGGTTCAACTGAAACACCAGACCATTAATTCAGCAGAGAAATAAATTAGTCTAAAATATTTACAAAAGAAGATAACAGGGGCTATTAAATGAAATTCAGTTGTACCTCATCTTTTGGGACTTATTTCTTAGCCTATTCCACAAGATGGGTTTGTGTGAAAGCTTATTATAAATCTGTTCCCATTGACTTCAGCCATCATTAGTGATGCCAGAAAATAAGAAAATATGAAGTGTTTTCAGAAATAGATGAATATAAAGGGTGTACAGCCAAACTGGAAATTAAACTGCACTTGTTACCAAAATAATAAAAATAAGTTATCTTTAGTTTTACTATTAGCTTTTATTTCTCTGTCACCAAAATACTTGTTTCCTTTCCTCTTATTATCTTTTTTTTTCATCTAGTAAATTTGGCACGTCGTAACTAGAATCGATGTCGATTGTTTTTCCCCATTGTTTTAGTACATCTGCATGATCTTGAGAGTGGGATAGTGAGGTGTCAGCAGAGAATCCTGCTTCTCTCTGGCCTGTTGCAAGGATTCAGTCACTTTGCTTCTGGCTGTATTTCTGTTTCAGTTTTTTTCCCCCCTGCATGATTAGGGGTATCCTACAAGTCCAGACCTCTTTACCTGTCATAGAAAAGGAAAACAAGATCCTTAATGTGAATATTCGTTTTACCATAGTCAAACGTAACAATATAATGGATCCCAGTTCTTCCCTGAGGACACTATGTACTACGGTCATTTAATCTACATAATACCAACATCAGTCCTTTCTGCTACTTTCCTGTAGAGTAATATCTGTTATGGCCTTCTGTTTTCCATTATTTTCATCTCTTTTTCATCATTATTTACTTAATGTGATCATTTTTCCCCAGCAATACCATTTCTTCTTTGATATGCAGTTTGCATGCGACCACATAAGAAATGGAAGTATCATTATTGAACTGTATTGAATATAAAAATGGAAAAAAAATTCAAAAAAAGCAGCGAGTATCTTCACTTTAGAATGTCTCATGGCTCTTATATTACTGGACTCACTATATGAAAACAGGACCCTGTTGAGGGTATTACTACAAAAAGGGAAAAAGTGGTTTTGAAAGTCTTTTTTTCCAGATGTTTTAGTGTGCTTTTAATTTTTATATTAATTTGCCATAGGTGGAGGTCGGGCACTATATTCAATACATTTTGAAAAAAAATAACATTTGGCTACTATTTCCTTACTAATTCCCAAATCCTACATTTAAAATGTTGCTAATTGCACAGTGAAGAGAAAGGATTGCCATGAACATACAGAAAGAGTCTCACTGAATTTGCTTTCTAATACTAATACGTAACTCTGACACTTGGATATGAAAGTAAGTCTAGAAGCAACTAATGTTATGCAGATATTCTGTAAAGGATTGGCAGGCTGGAGAGTCTTTCAGCAATTAAGTTTTGTCTCAGCCTCACACTCTTGTATTCTGAACCTTTTGATTCTCAAAAAAACCCTCTTAAACATCAACACCATTTCAAGCTTTTTTTATCCTATTATTTAATGGTCAACTATTATAATATATTCTACATGTCAAGTGTCTCAGCAATTAAATATTCTATTCTCCACTTTGTTTTTTTGTTTGTTTTCTTGCTAATTTTAGAGCTGTCCTTTTTTTTCCTGGTGAAAACTGAAAGGTAAAGAGGAAAAGCCAAGTTTTGGAATAACAAGTGTATTAATAGTTATTAATAATCTATACTCTCTAAGCTTATATTGACTAGTTAATGAAATTTTACATTTTTTTGTTTACAGATTTTTAGATTTCTGCATGAGCTCCTAGCCAATATTGAATATTTTTTCTTTCATAACATCCTGAAAAAAAATAGTTGAAAAAATGTTTTAGGCACTCTCTGTTGACCTAAATTCCCATATTAAAGGATAGACAATGTTATGGCTTTACATCAGCTTCATATATATATAAAAAAAAAAAAAAAAAAATTTGTAAAATGATTTTGTGTCCTCGTGTTGACATGGCCCACTGGAAGTACACTGTGATACCTTGTTCAGACTAAAATCTGTTCGTGTGTGATGGGAGAGGTGGTCAATGGAAAAAGGAGAACCTAATGCATGCTCAGGTTTTGCTGTGATTTGCAATCCAGACAAAGCCCAGGTGTCACTGTGAGCTCAGTAACAGGGAAGCATTCCTGGTTATGAGCAGAGAAAAGCTGGAGTCCTCTGGAGCCGGTCAGTGGAAGAGCTTAATTACTGGAAGAAACAGATGATGACAAAACAAACAAACAAACAAACAAACAACCCCAAAACAACAAAAAACCTCCTCTTTAAAAAAAATTAGTTTTCAGACCCTTTTGTTCTTTTTCAATATAAATATTTTATTTTGACTGGCAACAAGTAAATATGTTCTATATCTAAAAAAAAAAGAAAGATTGTAGTAATACCCAGGGGCCATCTTATATTCTTTCACATCCTACATCAAGACAAGCTCAATACAAAGGGAACAGATATGGAAGAAATTTTCATTAATTCATTTAATGCTGTATCTGTGTCACAGCACACTGCTTATCACGATAGCAGTCACAAGCCCTAATGTGAGTTCTGAAAAGAATGAAGAAGAAACATGGGTTTCTTGGTTTGTTGGTTTAAGACATAACTTCTATTAAGTCTTACTGGCATTTTATGAAAAAAAAAAAACCAACAACCCCTTGATTTTTCAGTTCATTTATCATATCTGTTTAAAAAAAATAAATAAAATCGTTTTGTTTTCAAGAAGTTCTGCCGATGTCTTTCCTCTTCCTTGAAAAGGTTTTAATTATAACAGCAAAGTACTTAGAAATTTCCAACTGCTACATTTTGACAGGTATTATGGGGAACTGAAGATAGTCTCTTCTCAGACTTCCAAGAAGCTCAGGATAGCAGATTCCATGACAGATAGCTAGAACTGCACAAGAAAATAAATGTGTATATCAGTTTAAGGTCCTTTAGGCACCGTCTAACGTTTTTCAATCTCACACTTCATCTTTCCTTTCATAATACTTATCCTAGGACTGAGATTAAACACATAGATAATGCAAACTAGATGACATATTAAACATGTTTTTCTAGCTCTTTTCCCTTACCTACATTATGGTTACAGATGCAAAAATAAAAACAGGTATAGAAAATAAAAAAACACTAATAACTAAAAGTAGGACTGGAATCTCTTGAAACAGAAGCAATACGGTATTCCAGATAATACAAAAGCATTAAGGTACATCTTTCTCTGTGTGCACTCAAATGCCAAAATACTCTTTGAATTTTGTTTTATAATTCAATAAGAAGGGATTATTTGAGTAAAGTGGTACCAGGATTTAACTGATAACAATGTCAACAATATCACTTGCTTTTGTGATTGCATTAATTTATTTTTCGTTAGAATCTTTCAATTTGACTTGGGTTCAGTTCCTTAATGGATAACATGAGTCTGATGAAGGGATAAACAATTTTTCATCAGTTCTGTACTTCCTCCTCAGGGCCCTCTAATTAGCATTAGATGACTGATCACAACTCCTTTAGTGAGTAGTGTTTTTGTTTTTACCTAATGCTTGTCTGGCAAAGAAAATTTTGATCTGGCTGGCAATATCTGCTTAAAGCATTAATTTACTAAGGGCTTCCTGATCAGCAGTAGTATAATTTCCTAAACTTAAGCTAAGAACATACACAATAGTTGCTTGACTCTTATTTTCCTTTTTCACCACTGCAATAAATTATTTTTTCATGAGATCTAGGGAACAAATTTAGCAATTTTATGAGACAGTTAAAGAATAGGAGAAATATCTTTAATAAGTGAAAAGGACAAAGGAGTAACAAGGTTTCTCCTCCCTATCATTGCAATTAATACTCATTCTCTATTCTGAGTCTGTATAAAGCCAGTCAAGAATTATTAATTTCCTGAACAAGAATTGCACATTCAGTGTAAAGTGCTGCCATGAGGTTTGAATTTCTTTTGCACTTTTCTGGTGTTTTGTTTCTTCGATATGGTGCACTGCATTGAACTTCAGCAGTGAACAATCAGGGATAAGACCTTCAATTTTATACTGTGTACTTGTAAACTTAAGAATGAATAAAAGTCTTATTTGTACCTGAATCTACTGATACCTGTTATGAAATTAATATTTCTCTATGGATCATTTTAAAAATAAGCCACGTGAATAGTTCAAATCAAATGAAAATCAGTGTAACTGAATTTTTCAGTGTAAATACCTTTGGCCCTAATCCTGCAAAATAATATGATGAGATGAACAAATCATTTGGTCCTGTATGAGTCTCTATAGCGTCACAATAAAATTTGGTAAAACATTACATTTTGCCAAATACCAAAGAAATCCCAGCCTGCAAAGAGTTTGACTTCCCTTTCATTGCAGTGTGAATCAAATCTGAATTCTCCAGTATCTGTGGAGCTGCAGTGTCATAAGAGTAGTGCAAGGGAGATCAAACCTGAGCTTCCTGCTCCTATGACAATGTACATCTCAGCATTTTTGCCTTCATGCTCTCAGATTTATTTATAACTGTTCATATTAAGAATAATGACCTCTAGGTCAGCCATTTCCTGGCAGCTAATCACCGACTGCATGGAGGGCCTAAGGCAAAGCCTGTGGGCCACAGCTCCTCTGGCCAATGACTGCCTGCCTGTTAGGAACCATTTTCTTTATCTGGTATCACTCCTTAGTTTACATTCTTTGTGAACTTTAAAAAGCTAATTGTTTTTGTTTGTTTGCTTGTTTTCAAGTACTAATTCCAACAATAAAACATTAATCTGTATGTGTTCCCTCCAATTAATATTTAAAGTCTCCTTGAAATACACAAAGAAAAAATTGACGTCTGATACATTTTAGTGTTTCTTCTCTTGTCTACAGATTTATGTCCATTGCCACATCAGAAGAGACACAACATTTTCAGAGAACAGTTATTTCAATTTACGTACTTCTACTGAGAAACATCATTGTTTCACCATTGAAACAGACTAATCCAGGATCTCTTGATTAACAATATGTATAAGGGGAAAGTGCGATAAACCCAGTGGGGGCATCTATTATCTGACAATAAAGTGTGTGTGTGGAGGGGGGGGCTGTTCACTAATTCATAGAATTATAGAATGGTTTGGGTTGGAAGGGACCTCAAAGATCATCTAGTTCCAACCCCCCTGCTGCGGGCAGGGACACCCTCCACTAGACCACATTGCCCAAAGCCTCATCCAGCCAGGGAGAGGGCATCCACAACTTCTCTGGGCAACCTGTTCCAGTGCCTCACCCCTCACAGTAAAGAATTTCTTCCTTATATCTGATCTAAATCTACCCTCCCTCAGTTTAAAACCATTACCCCATGTCCTATCCCTTCATGCCCTTGTAAACAGTCCCTCACCATCTTTCCTGTGGGCACCTTCAGGTACTGAAAGGCTGCAATTAGGTCTCCCCAGAGCCTCCTCTTCTCCAGGCTGAACAAACCCAACTCTCTCAGCCTGTCCTCATAGGAGAGGTGCTCCAGCCCTCTGATCATCTTCATGGCCTTGTTCTGGACTTGCTTCAACAGCTCGATGGCTTTCTTGTACTGGGGACCCCAGAGCTGGATACAATACTCCAGGTGGGGGTCTCTTGAGAGTGGAGTAGAGGGGAGAAACACCTCCCTTGACTTGCTCATCATGCTTCTTTTGATGCAGCCCAGCATATGGTTGGCTTTTTGGGCTTATGCCAAAAATTTTGTTTGCATATTCATCCTTAGAAATTGTGTTGGTTTTGCGTGGCAAGGTTTTGGTAGCGGGGGGGGGCTACAGGGGTGGCTTCTGTGAGAAGCTGCTAGAAGCTTCCCCTGTGTCTGACAGAGCCAATGCCAGCCGGCTCCAAGATGGACCCGCCGCTGGCCAAGGCCAAGCCAATGAGCGCCTCTGTGATAACATATTTAAGAAAGAGAAAAACATTTAGAGAGCGCTTTTGCAGCCAGAGAGAGGAGTGAGAAGATGTAAGAACATCTGCAGACACCAAGGTCAGTGCAGAAGGAGGGGGAGGAGGTGCTCCAGGCGCCGGAGCAAGATTCCCCTGCAGCCCGTGGTGAAGACTATGGTGAAGCAGGCTGTCCCCCTGAAGCCCATGGAGGGAGGATGAGGGGGTGTAGCGATTCCACCTGCAGCCTGTGGAGGACCCCACGCTGGAGCAGGTGGAGACACCTGAAGGAGGCTGTGACCTCATGGGAAGCCCGCGCTGGAGCAAGCTCCTGGCAGGACCTGTGGACCCCTTGGAGAGAGGAGCCCACACCAGAGCAGGTTTGCTGGCTGGACTTGTGACCCCATGGGGGACCCACGCTGGAGCAGTTTGCTCCTGAAGGTCTGCACCCCGTGGAGGAGACTGACGTTGGAGAAGGTCATGAAGGACTGTCTCCCGTGAGAGGGACCCCACACTGGAGCGGGGGGAACGATGAGTCCTCCCCCTGAGGATGAAGAAGCGGCAGAAACACCGCGTGATGAACTGACTGTAACCCCCACTCCCTGTCCCCCTGTGCCGCTGGGGGGGGCGGAGGTTGAAGCCAGGAGTGAAGTTGAGCCTGGGAAGATGGGAGGGGTGGGGGGAGGTGTTTTTAAGATTTGGTTTTATTTCTCATTCCTCTACTCTGTTTTGCTTAGTAATAAATAAGATGAATTCCCTCTCTAAGTTCGCTCTGTTTTGCTCGTGATGATAATTAGAGAATGATCTCTCCCTGTCCTTATCTCGACCCGTAAGTTTTCTTTCATTGTACCTTTTCTCCCCTGTCTAATGAAAGAGGGGAGTGATAGAGCGGCTCTGGTGGGCACCTGGCCCTCAGCCAGGGTCAACCCACCACAGTCCTTTTTGGCGCCCAACGTGGGGCTCGAGGGGTTGTGATAACGACAAGTCTGACCCAAGTGTGTTAAAACAAAGTTGTTATAAGCATTTATAATGTTATTGAAACAGTCACTGGTCATAATGATGTTCTGTTTGATTACATGGCTCTGGTTTGTAAACCCGTGTTTACTCTATGCAATCCCTGCGGTGCTGTTTATCACCTCTGGGAGAGGGGTTCCTGTTCTCATATTGTTGTATTGTGTGATAATGACTTATGATAAGATATCATTGACAGTCATGGGTCTGAGCTGGTATGTGTATGTAGCATTTCGGTCAGGCCCGTACCTCGGCCAATATCTTTCAGAATTGATTAATAATTGCACCCAATGTATGGGGAAGACAGGGGGGGATACCTTCTCCCACTCTTTCACCTCCTCTTTTCCCTTTTGGTTGGTTACAACAAATTTTGAGTATTTTGAATACCCTTGGAATGTTCAGGCCAGTATATTCCTATTGCTAGGTCTCCTGCATGCTTTCCCAGTCCTGTTCAGGGTTAGCAAAAATCTTTTCAAGAGTACCACCCAGGGATCTTCCCCAAGACTGAGTGGTCAGGGCTGGCATGGCATATGGGAGAGTATGGGTGGGTATCTAGAGACCTTTTCACCCCCAATGGTTTGGAGCTTCACTCCTGAACAATTGCAAGACCCTGATAAAATGGTGGAATATTTGAAAGGAAAATGCTGTGGGGATTCTAAGGAGACACAACTTACTGCGCTGTGCTGGGCCCTGGCCACAATCTATCAAACACTGCTTGATAGTAGACAGCACCATCCAGAGGGAGAGAGCGGACCCACAGGCACTGCAGCTGCCCAGGCCCCCGCAACAGGCACTGCAGCTGCCCAAGCCCCTGCAATAGGCACTGTAGTCAAGCCAAAAGATCAACCCACACCAGTATCAGTTGCCCCTATACACAAAAAGAAATACACAAGGAAATCGGTTCGCTTAGTGAAAGATGATGATGAACCGGGGCCATCACGAGGACAAGAAGAAGAGCCAGAACCAGAAGTGATTACTCGATCCCTGTCCCTGAGTGAGCTGCGAGATATGCAGAAAGATTTCAGCCGCCTTCCAGGGGAGCACATTATTACCTGGCTGCTCCGCTGCTGGGATAACGGGGCCAGTAGCCTGGAATTGGAGGGCAGGGAGGCCAAGCAGCTAGGATCCTTGTCTAGGGAAGGGGGCATTGACAAGGCAATTGGGAAGAAGGCACAGGCCCTTAGCCTCTGGAGGCACCTCCTGTCAAGTGTGAGGGAAAGGTATCCTTTCAGCGAAGATGTCGTATGTCGGCCAGGCAAGTGGACCACTATGGAGAGAGGTATCCAATATCTGAGGGAATTAGCTGTGCGGGAGATGGTTTATTATGATCCGGACAATGCACAGTTGCCCACAGACCCCGATGAAGTCCACTGTACCCGACCCATGTGGCGAAAATTTGTGCAAAGTGCACCATCATTGTACGCCAACTCACTGGCAGTAATCGACTGGAAAAGTGAAGAGGCACCCACGGTGGACGAAGTGGCTGGCCGACTCCGGCAATATGAAGAGAGCCTTTCTTCCTCCCTAGTCTCGGCTGTGGAGAAACTGTCTCAGGACGTCCGGCAACTCAAAGAGGATATATCTTACTCCCCACCTGTACAGACCCACACTTCAGCTGTTAGGAGCAAGCGTTTTTCTGCTCCAGAGAGGGGATATAGAGCATACACACCACGAGGTATCCTGTGGTTTTTCCTGCGTGACCACGGAGAAGACATGAGGAAATGGGATGGGAAGCCCACCTCAACCCTGCGGGCACGCGTACATGAGCTACAAGGCAAGACAGCTGTAAAAAGGGACTCTTCCAGAAAGAATGCTGCTCCAGTTTCCACCGGGCAGCCCCCCAGAACAAGTGAAAGGCCAGATCGCACTTCTGATCCTCTTGAAGGGACCTCTAAGTCCTTTTTGCAAGAGGTGAGTAGTGACTATGATGAGCAGGATTAGAGGGGCCCTGCCTCCAGCCGGGTGGAGGAAAGGGACAATAGGGTTTATTGGACTGTGTGGATCCGATGGCCTGGCACATCAAACCCACAAGAGTACAAGGCCCTAGTGGACACGGGTGCACAGTGTACCCTAATGCCATCGAACTATGAAGGGGTGGAACCGATATCTATTTCTGGTGTGACGGGGAGATCCCAACAGTTGACTCTGTTGGAGGCTGAAGTAAGTCTAACGGGGAATGAGTGGCAAAAGCACCCCATTGTGACTGGGCCAGAGGCTCCGTGCATCCTGGGCATAGACTACCTCCGGAAAGGGTATTTCAAAGACCCAAAAGGTTACAGGTGGGCTTTTGGAATAGCTGCCTTGGAAGCGGAGGAAATTGAACCATTGTCTAGTTTGCCTGGTCTCTCAGAGGACCCTTCTGTTGTAGGGTTGCTGAAGGTTGAAGAGCAACAGGTGCCACTTGCTACTACAACTGTGCACCAGTGGCAATACCGCACCAACCGAGACTCCCTGGTTCCCATCCACAAGCTAATTCATCAACTGGAGGGTCAGGGAGTGATCAGCAGAACCCGCTCACCCTTTAACAGTCCCATATGGCCAGTGCGGAAGTCCAATGGAGAGTGGAGGCTGACGGTAGACTATCGTGGCCTGAATGAAGTCACACCGCCCATGAGTGCTGCCGTGCCAGATATGCTAGAACTTCAACATGAACTGGAGTCAAAGGCAGCCAAATGGTATGCCACAATTGATATAGCTAATGCATTTTTCTCGATCCCTTTGGCAACAGAGTGCAGGCCACAGTTTGCCTTCACTTGGAGGGGTGTCCAGTACACCTGGAATCGACTGCCCCAGGGGTGGAAACACAGCCCCACCATCTGCGGGATTGCTTTTGCTCAGGGACCAGGGTGCACTTGGTGGGTGATGAGAAAAGATGGGGAAGTCCGGTGTGTACCCCAAGGGGATTTGATTTTGGGTGAAAATAGCCAATAAATTAAATTGCATGATGTTAATAGCGATATACTGTATCAATGGTATGACCATAAGAATCACCCCAAACTAATGAAGGATGGACTTTGAAACTGAGCAAAGTGCCACGATGATGGAACTAGAACTGACTTCAACTGGTGCCCAGAAACTTTATCGAAAAATCACATCTTTGGCATCCAGACTGTGAGCATGGACCATACCAGATACACCGGCTGTGAAGACTCCGGATGCAGCGTGCAACAATCCAGCAGCACACACCACTGCTCCTGCTCTGAGAGACTGTAATGGCAGATGGAACCCAAAACCATGGACTAAATGAACTCGACAGACATTTTAGAGCGATAGCCCATAGAGTAAGGCAATGAGTTCTGTAAAATAATCTGGGCATGATGTAGATGGTATGGAATAAGGGGTGGATAATGTCCTGGTTCTGGCAAGGATAGAGTTAATTTCCCAAGGAGCCAGGACAGGTGAGCCAAGCTGGACAGGGGCTATTCCATACCATGTGACATCATGCTCACCATAAAAGGGGGCTAGGCAGGCAGGGGCGGGTTCGGCGTGTCAGCGGGGCTCCGGGACGGGTCGAGCGTCCGGTCGGTCAGTCGTCGGGTCGGTAAATCGTTCTCTGTTATCACCCATTGTTACTATCTGTTATCAGCACTGTTGTTGGTTGTTTCCCTCTCCCTTGCTGTCCCAGTAAACTGCCCTTATCCCAACCCTCGAGGCTTTGCCGCTGTTTTTCAGTTCTCCTCCACATCCCGCCGGGGGAGGAGTGAGCGAGCGGTGCATGGCACTTAGCTACCAGCTGGGGCTAAACCACGTCAGAAATTAACATTAAAAAATAATTGAGATTGGATGTGCTTGGTAAAAAGTTCTGTATGGTTTAATATCATTGCTCAGCATTTTAGAATCTGAGCACGAGGCATCAAAATCAGTACAGTAGTAGCAGTCAAGTTCCTACTGACCATCCTTAGCTTTGTGGTACAAGATCTATTTCTGAGTTCGTAACTCTGTTTTGGGTAGGAAATTTATAGAAAGGGGTTTAATCAGATCTTTTATGGCTTGAAAGGCCTGTCCATTTTGTAAGTATTATTCTTAGAAAGGAAAGGATTTTTACATAAAGTAGGAAAATTAGTAGCATTTTTTTCCAGGAGCATCTGAATTCTCAGTTTACTGCATCTCAGCTTGAAGTTTGGCAATTAATATGTAATTCTTGAAAAAAAAGTTCGCTAGTGTCAAGTTTAACTAATTCTAAGTGCAATATTTTTTTCAGGTGACTGCCATTTCCTAATTTTAAAAATTGAATATTGTAATCATAGTTGTTGGTTTTAGCTATTTAGTTTAATATAACCTTTTGTTTACAATTTCCTAGATTCTCAGAAGGAAATGCAGTAGAGCAAAATGACTGAGCAAAGTTTGCTGAAAATTCCTTGGAAGTGCAGCCTACTCTAGAAGAAACACTGAGTTCTCTCTGAGTGGAACAAATGTTAGCCATAATGCACTGTCCATTGTGCAGGCCACTTTTTGATGGAAGAGAAGGTGTCATTGTTGATAGTGAACTCCATAAAAAGGACTTATGAGATTTATGGATCCTGATTTTGGTAATCCCTTGTGCTTCTGCATGCCTCTTGATATTAACTTTATCTTTTTTCTGCCCTGGCATCTCTTGTGCTTCACACCTTTTATTTTTATTCATTCCTCCATGAATTTTCTGTTGCGTATTCCCACACTTCACAGATTTGTTTCATTTTCCAAATCAGATTCTTATCCAGCCAGTACTCTGAAATTTCCAGCCTTCAACATAACTTCTCTATATTCTAACAAAACTGAGGATTTTCTCCTTATTTTTTTAGTGAAGGATCAAGGGCATTGAAAGGACAAGACTCTTTCTGTACACATTACAAATCCAAACAGCCCTCACATTTTTAGTAGCCTTACATATTTGCGTGGATTTAGATTTATGGAAGCTAGCAAAGCATCTGCATTTAGTCAGAACTTCACAGAAATTATAAAATGCGTATTTTCTACATTGGAGAAGATTGTATCCCTCACACCAATGCTGCATTCTGACTCTTGGCACCTAGACAAACAGTTCAAAGAAATTGTTCATGTGAACAAATTTGTGTTTTCTTCCTTCATCATATTTTATTGGGCTTTCCCAGAAAGACTAATCCCAGGGCAAACGGCTTAAAAGCAACTGAAAATATGTAGTAGGAATTCTCATTTTTTTATGTTGTACTAAAACAAATATACACATTTGTCCTGAAAAGGTCAGTGTTGGAGATAACAAAGCTTTTCTTTATGATCTGGCATAGTTCTTTTTATATACCTACAATGTCTTCACATATAAATGTGCAAAGCCTACAAGATGAAAAGAACTAAGTAACTTTTTTCAAGAACAAGTTTATTTCCTGACATTTGTGACAGGCTGTAAGCTGGTAACAAACCAGATCTGTAATAGTCTTACCATTCCTGTAATCAGCGCAAGGATCAGAATCTTACATGTTCGGTGACTGATATCTCCCCGTCTCTTCTTACTGAATCTCTTCTAGTCAACTGTTACCTTTTAAAGAATTATAAACCTGTATTTTTTTGGTGAAGATTTGTGTTTGTAAGCTATGCAAAGTCTTCTGTAACTGCCAATGTCCTCAGAAATTGACTTACTTCAATTCTTCCCCATCAGTTTTTAGTTGAGTTACATTCATTTTTCTAATAGATAGCAAACAGAATAGTTTTGTTAACTCCAATCTTTATTTAATATGTCTGTACTGTGGACTGCATCGTGCTGAAAAGCTGGATAAATTCGCCCTCACTGAGCTCCATGCTGTGATGGCTAGATTGCCACAAGCACCTGCTCAAGCTATTTTAGAACAAACTCAGACACCTCTATTCTATGCTGAACCCTGGAGTGCAGACATATGCTGAAATGTTTAGGCACGAGTAATATGGAGTTGTCCAGGCCCTTAACAGCTCAGAAAACGCCACCTCCTAGTTTCTCAACTGATATTAATTATACACCTGGTATTGTCAAATACATCTTGTACACTTAGAGACATGATTTCTCTAAGTTGAACGTGCTAAGGAAAGTATCACAAGACACATTTAAAAGCTACACTCTCAGCAGCCAGTGAAGCTGAAAAGACGGTGTCCTTGATGCATACTTGGAATTTTCATCAGCCCCTACAGAACTAATTTAAGATTACTTGGTAGTTCCAAGAGAATTCAGCATGGGACCTGGTCCGGAAGTCTTGATAAACTATTAAAATGATCTTTTAGACTTTGCGTGGGTCCATATAATCTTAAAACATTAGTAATTATTCATAAGACATATGTTTAAAATTTGTTCTTGTAGATTATTTCCAAGATCCTCATACATGCTGGGAAACATTAGGGTAGGAGAGGAAGAGCTTGAATACATTTAAAATGAAACTACAAAAACAGTCTGTTGCAAAATTAAAAGTACATAACTACATTTTTGCCTTCATAAATAGTTTATCTGGGAGAGGACATATGGAGCAAAATGTTAAATAAAAGTACTTGGTATCCTTTGACAAAATATGTCCCATAATCATCTAATGTTTATGTTGATCCAGCGCAAGCCATATCATTATCTGCTGTCAACACAGTGGAGACATTTGCAAACCAACAGAAAAAAATTGTAGCTCATTTAGATAATGCATGGAAAGCATATTGGTTTGCTACGCAAGTGCAATCTGAGCATAGAAGACCCAGGGAAAACAATTTGTTTTAGTATGAATTTTTAAATTATGTTTTTGGCTCACTATTTGGCAGTAGTGCTTGGAACAATGGACAACACTATAGAACTCGTTTAGCTTTTTGTATTTTAAATTATCCTCATCTGTGCAAAACTTCTTTTTTTTGCATTACAGTACATAGAATACTCAGTTTCCTCTTAAAAAGAATCAAGTGCACTGGACTGTGGGTAATTAAGTTATTTATTTTCATGGATAATTTTAGACTCCTTAAGAATTTATCCAAATAATAGAGTACCAGTTATAAATTTACTATTGCATTGCTGTAAGAATTACTACTTCCTTAGAAGAACGTTTATTTGATTGATTGTAGTTATACACACACACAGAGAGTTAAATGTTGGGATAAAATTGGGGCTGCTCTGTAATAATTGATGAATATTTGATATTAACATGGTTATCGGGATCTTTAATTCATAACTTTAGTGGGTTAAATCAACACTGCTGAAGGCAAGAAAGCAGAGAAAGCAAGCTGTGATTCACTGTAGCAAACACTTGGGATATCGTTATAAACCATGACACTGACTCTGTTTTCAGATGAACCTACCAATTAGTTTCAGGCAGACAGCCTGGCTACAAAACTATAAAATAAAAGATCAAAGATTGAATAAAAAACCATGTCCCAGTGTAGTGACGTCAGGCAGACAGTAGAAAGCTGGGTGTGAGTCAAAGACCCTAGAGAGAAGAGATAACTGGGAGACCGACGGCAAGGGAAGCTGAGCTGCTGCCACGGTGAGCTGATGCCAGAAGGACCACTCCTGCCCCTGCCCCTGCCCCGCGGCACCAATTGTTTCCCTTGTCCCAGCTTCGATGCTCATCTGTTGCCATAGTACACTCATTCAGAGAACTAAACTAACAGAGACCAGATCTCTGCTGTTATGTAGTTTGTTCTCAGCTGAACTAGCTCGCTTGAGACTCCAGTGAGTGCCTGAGCTCGTAAGTGAATTATCAGCAGTTGGCAAAGGAGGGAGACTGCTCCTTTCAACCACAGTCACCTATTAACCTTAGAGACTTTACAGAAAAGGATGCACCTTTGGATGTACTAGACATTTGCAAAGTTAAAAAATTATGTTTGCAACACTAACTTCTGCTAAGATAACAGAAGTAAAGAAGGCAATTTTCAGTTCTGTCAGAGACTCCTGATGACAAGAGCTGTGATTACTCACCTATCAGGGTCAGATGAATCAGAGCTGACACAGAGTACTGTATCTCAAGGCCTACTTTAAGGCTGAGGAAAAAATAACATAATTTAATCTCATGCAAAGTAAAGTCACAGGACTTGAGACTCAAGGGAGATAGCTTAAGGGAGAGAGAAAAAAATGTGGGTAAGTGAGCAACCCTGATGAGAAAGTTTATGTTTAAAAGACTCCTCTACTGAAGTGCACACACTGAATTTATGCACTGATAATTTTAACTAAGATTCTTCATAAAGCTAATTACTATTGAATATCTTATATCTCATTATTGAACATCTGCTTCTATGAGAGAAAATATCTTATAGTCATGCCTGCCTCCTAAGAGAAACATCAGCGGAGCAAAAATGTCTACCAGAGCTTAAAGTTTTTGAAAGTACTAGACTCTTCAAGCAAGTTTGCAGGTCTCCCTGTGAACAAAACGTTCTGGCTGGAGATGTGGCGGATGTCATTCCAAAGCATATATAAAACTGAGATGTATCAATGAAGTTTTGGAAAAGACAAGGAAAAAAGAAGCCTTTATGGGAAAGTCTGTGCCTGATGGAAGCTGAGGAACCAAGAAAACAGCTTTGAGGTGATATCTGAATTTGCTGGTGTGCGGCAAAGCCCCTTCCTGGTCCCTAACCCTGCAATAAGACCCATGCTCAGTGTCACAAAGTGTAGCTGGCCTGCATAGGAGACAGGACTCAAAAGTCAATGCCTGCCAAGGCTCTGTACATGTATGAAGTCAACATATGACCACAGTGCACCACTGAACTCTCATTTCACTGAAGAAGGTCCAGTAAAAAAAATGTGATTCATTCTCCAGGAAGGAGCACATCAGGAGTGGAGTCCAGGACAAAAATAAGCCTAAGACAGACAATTCTGATAGATACAGAATTAGTGACTAGACTTTGTCAAGCAAGGAACATCTCTCAGGTCCTCCCAGGGCCTGTGGGCCGCAGACATCTCTCTCTCAGTTTAACACTGAGATTCCAAGTATCATATCATTTGGAGGTGGAGGCAGCTGGTCAAGCTAAGTCTGAACTCATGGTCAGAAAACAGTACATATATCTATCTACTGTAAGTAAGTATCTACTTACACTATGACAATCAATTCAAGCAAAAAACCCACCCTCCATAGAAATGCACTGGGGTAATTTTCTCTCCCAAAGTTTGAGGGCAGCAGCAGTATGCACAGTGTAAACACAGACGGTGATAAGAGAATTCCCCACAGAGATTAATTTCCCCCTTTTGGGAGAATTGGCTGAGAGCTACAGCAGAAGAGGAAGAGAATATCAAGATGAAAACAAGCTGGGCAGTGTTTAATTTAAATTGGATGCTGTCCTGAGGTCAGTGCCAGAAACAATATTAGTATCCCTAAAATAAAAGCTATGAATAGAGAAATTAATAGATAATTTCAGAACATGTAGTGTTGTACGTTCTCTTGCACTGAAGGTAACTGAATGTACATATGAGTAAATAATCAAATGGAAACAAGTATATAATCATTCTAGAAAAATAGCCTATTTTTTATAAAAGCTCATAATGTCTTCAAGAAGATGTCTTCAGTTAAAAATAACTGTGTGTTGGGTTTGTGTGGCAAGGTTTTGGTAGTGGGTGGGGGCATGGGCTATAGGGGTGGCTCCTGTGAGGAGCTTCTAGAAGCTTCCACAGTGTCTGGTAGAGCCAATGCCAGCCAGCCCCAAGATGGGCCCGCCCCTGGCCAAGGCCAAGCCAATCAGCGCCTCTGTGATAACACATTTAAGAAGGTGGGAAGTTTTTTTACATCCGGAGGGGGAAGTGCGGAGAGGTAACATCAAGGTCAGTGCAGGAGGAGGGGGGAGGAGGAGGTGCTCCAGACACCGGAGCAGAGATCCCCCTGCAGCCCGTGGTGAAGACCATGGTGAAGCAGGCTGTTCCCCTGCAGCCCATGGAGGACCGATGAGGGGGTGTAGAGATTCCACCTGCAGCCCGTGGAGGACCCTACGCTGGAGCAGGTGGAGGTACCCGAGGGAGGCTGTGGCCTGTGGGAAGCCCGGGCTGAAGCAAGTCCCTGGCCGGACCGGTAGACCCGTGGAGAGGGGAGCCCATGCCAGGGCAGGTTTTGGTGGCAGGACTTGTGACCCCGTGGGAGACCCATGCTGGAACAGTTTTCTACTAAAGGTCTGCACCCCATGGAAGAGACCACGCCGGAGCAGTTCGGGAAGGACTGTAGCCCGTGGGAGAGACTCCATTTTGGAGCAGGGGAAGGATGAGAGGAGTCCTCCCCCCGAGGACAACGAAGCGGCAGAAACAACGTGCGCTGCACTGACCGCAACCCCCATCCCCCTCCCCCCATTCCCCCCCCCCCCCGCCACTGAGGGGGGGAGGAGGTTTGAAGCCGGGAGTGAAGTTGAGCCCGGGAAGGGGGGAGGGGTGGGGGAGGTGTTTTAAGGCTTGATGTTACTTGTTTTTTTTTTTCATTGCTCTATTCTGTTTAGTAATAAATTAGATGAATCCCTCTTTCTAAGTTCAGTTTGTTTTGCTCGTGATGATAATTAGCTCTCCCTGTCCTTATCTCGACCCGAGCCTTTTGTTAACTTCTCCTCCCCATCATGCTGGGGAAGGAGTGAGTGAGCGGCCGCGTGGCGCTCAGCTGCCGGCTGGGCCTAAACCACGACAAACTGAAATAAATTTGGGGGAAAAAAAAAATCTTTCAGGTAGAGTGGAGATGGGGGCTAATTTTCCAACCTTCCTCTGATTTCTGAAAGAACATATTTCTTGAGTGGCAAACTATTAGGGAAAGATCACACTGAACACAGCTGCCAGATCAGCTGTCTGAGGGTACTACTATTCAAATATATCTGCTATCTTTAGAACACACTTCTTAACATATTTGAGTAATGGGAGAAATTCTTTTAAAAAGCACTAGTGCTAAGATACTATGATAGCAAATATATATGTAGCAGATCTATCAAGAGAAGAATTAACGAAACCTAATTCCCTACATTTTTTTGTGTAATTTACAGATTTTTCCATTGGCAATGATATTTGTTTAATATCTTTGTTGGAAAATCTGCGATGTCTTTCACCTACAGGGATTCTCTGACATATTGTAGAGGATAAACAAATGTCCAGTCTTTCCCTTGCTGGATTGCAATAGCAGAACATTTGTCACATAACAGCTTATCTGTTTTCATGAAGCACGATATTTGTGAAACCTCTGCTCCTTTCTTGTGCTTCGTTGAAAACGTTTGTGGTGGGCAAAAGATAAACATACATCTGCTGACAGATGCAGCAGCTTCATAACCTCAAGAAAGAAGACTAAAAAGAATGAGCTTTAAAGGTGCTTTTCAGAGAACTAACAAGAGTTACTTCAAAACAATGCAAGGCCAGAGAATATCCTTTCTGAACTTAAAAAGAAAAAAAAAAGTAAATACAGGAATATTGAAACACTGAACAGAGGCATTTGTCTAATTTAAGAGTAATACAGATTGACCCATATTTTTATTGATGGTCACTCAGTATGCGTATCCCAAACTCATTATTGCCATTGCCAGAAATGTATCTATATTCTTTCCACTTGTGAATCTATACTTTTTTTATAAATGTATTTTATCTGACATCTGAATTAATACCTAGGACAATCTTTGTTGGAGAAGACATAGTTGATAACATAGCGAAGCCTGGCAAAATGTAGAGCTAAACGCCGTACATTCCAAACGAGTTTAATAATGCTACGTGACCTCAGATGAAACATGAAAACTCACAGAATAATACTTCCCCATGAGGAGCAGACATGACAGGCAGCCTAGAGAATATAAGCCACATAATGGGGACAGTTTTAGTTCTATCCAGTAAATCCAAGCCTGGCAATGATTATCGAAGTTATGATCCAAGATAAGACCCCTAGGAAAGTGATTAAAGCTGTTAGCACAGTGTGGCCAGTGCAGCAATTGTTACCAATTCAGAATGGAGATTTTGCTGCCGGAGGGATTTTCTTTTCAAGAACCAGATTAGTTATCCCAAATGTGTTAGAAAAAGCATTTTAAAGAGATTGCATGAAGGCCACTAGAAACGGCAAAATCAAAATAAAAGATGACATCTCCTTCACACTAATCTCAAATGAACAGTGATACTGAGGAACCTATAAAGCATCTCTTCAAGCAAGACACATCAAGACAAAGAACCACATGTTAACACCAGAGGAAAACTATTTCTGTGAAGTAAACATTGAGTTGTTTATTTTGACTAGGCATGTGCGGTCTGTTCTATACAGTTTTTCTCATTCTTGAAAGAGCTTCCCTAGATATTAAAATTGAAAATGTGATTACACATTTGGAATCTGGTGTGGTTTTTTGGGGGGTTGTGGTTTTTTTGTGTTGTAGGGTTTGGGGTTTTTTGTGTGGTGTGGGGTTTTTTTGGGGGGAGGGTTGGTTTTGGTTTTTTTTATTAGGAGATTTCATACCACATTCACTTCCTTGAAGGCACAAGATGAGGAACACTAGGTCTGATGGGTCTTTTACTCAACAGGTTAATAAATGTGAATCCCATAACTTAGTAAATCCAGACAAATGGCTGTCCTTTAGAATTATAGAATCATATTGGTTGGGTTTCATCTGGGTTGGAAGGGAACTCAGGAGGTCCCTAGCTCAAAGCAGGGTCAGCTATAAAGTTAGGTCAGGTTGCTCTTGCCCTGACAAGGATAATATTCACGTCTCAAAGAAATCTGGAAATCCGCGTGGCTGCTGGAGAGATTGATCACACTTATCTAGTTAGTGTCATCACTAGTTGACTGTTTATATCATCTGTCAAAAGAGAATATTGAAAACTACTGTTTTAAGTACACTACCTAACTAAAAGTCTGAATGAAACATTGATTGCAATTTTCTTTCAGTGACTGTTAAAATCTATAAGCATGAGTCTTAGAAACTGCAGTCTTTAAATGACAGTAGTTTTACCCAAGAGCTGAGATTTCTATAAGGCATACTTTACATTGACAAAAATTAGTAAATTTTATTTAAAAAACAAAAATCTATAGCAACTCTTAATAATAAAACTGAATAGTGCTATAGTGCTATATGTTTACAAAAAAACCCCAAACATTAATCCAGAAAAAAATACAATTATTTTTATTTTCCCTGGTCATTTGCATCAATTTCATGTCCTCATAGTGTAATGATTTGGGAATCAGTGGTAATAAGTTAGTATAGAATAATGAATGAGGCAGTGGTGTCTAACAGATAACAGTGCAGTAGTCTTTGCTTATAATAACACTTCAGTGCTAAGGTCAGTAAGTGTTAATAGTGGATTTGCAGAAGGATAGCAATGGGAAAAATTGATATTGCACTCTCTGAATTAAGAAAAATAAATTGGTCAGGCCTGTATTGCGGAAAGTAACAAACTTCCAGGTTTCCCAGGTTAGCACTAAATGAGTTGTCATCTTATTAACACTGCTCAGATATTCACCTGGCTAACCTGTTTCCAACATCTAAGTTAGCATCTCTTCATGATAATACACTGTGCTACATTGGTTTGCCAGCTCCCTCAGACCTAACTCTGTGATGTGTGCATAACATTTCAGTATTTGAATGTGATCTCAATAAATCTGACAGAAAAGTGACAAGTTGAAGAGAAAAAATTGTCCTTCTGGAGCAATATAATACTGACATGGAAAGTAATGAAAGGTTTTTATCAAGTGTTTACTTTCAAGATACTTAAACCAATGTTTTTATCTTGTTATCAAAATTCAAATACGTGGGCTTCAGAGCCATACATGACCATTCTGAATCATCATAACCTATTTGTTTGTCCTTATATGACTTTTAGAATTATGGCAGAGAAATACCTCCAGAATAGTAAGTTAGTTAGTTAGTTAGTTAGTTAGTTAGTTTCTTTAAAAGGTATGTAGCTGAATGGCTAACTTGTGGTCATTATGCTTACATGGACAAAGCTCAAATAGTCATATACATATCTGAAGATGATTTGTCTTTGTGAAAAGTCTGAATTTTAATAAACAAATGTTCAGTTTTCTGGAGGTATTGGAAATTTTGCTGACCCTCTACCTTGTTTCCAGTCCCACAGGAATACAACATCTCTGGCTGGCACAGTGTAGCACAATTTTCAATTAATTTGCATTCCTGGATTAATCTGTTTTTATTTCTTTTAGCAAAACCATAAAACTGGGTTTCTAGCCGTATATGTTAATTCAGATTTCTTGACATTTTTCATCAGCTGAGGACACTAATCGTAGTGTGTTACACAAATTGCAACTCAGTTGCATGATGTCTACTTGAATTCCAGCAGCTTTAATTAAATGTGTTATAAAACTGGAATACAGGGGAGAGGAGAGGGAGGTCTGCAGCCTGTTGAACTTTGCTGCAGCACTGCCACAAATGCTTAAAGACCGATGAGAGAGATTAACTTCAGTGGAGAATGGGGGATTGAACAAATTCCTGTATGTCCCTAATGTATATAATTTGCTGTTGTAAGGTGTGTTTCATTCAAGTTGAAAAACACTGTGAGATCTTCAGATAAAAGATGCTACAAAATGCAAAGTGATTGTGGTGTTTATGTATTCCAAGACCCTCTAGGACAGCTGCAAAACCCACAAGCTGGAGTTTGCATTAGAATCTCTGATCATGGATAAATTCTGTATCTTTGAATTAGTGGATTAAAGAAGCAAAAGAGAAACAGAGCCTTTTCTGTGCATTTGAGTCTTGTGTATTCCCTCATGCATTATGTATTATATATCATATATATGTGTCTGATGCTCCAAGTTATTCATAATTAATGAATAATATAATAAAACCTATCACATCTTTAGTGTTAGGATAGTGAAGTGGTTTATGTAGTTGAATAAGTTAAGAAACCATGTAATTTTCTCATTTTAGGTGCTTGGAAACTTAGAGAAGCATAAACACAAAAGTTTACATTGTTTGAAGAAAAGCACAGACCGGAATTACATAGGTGAATTGGACTTTATGTAATGCTTGCTCTTACTGAAGCATTAAGACTTACCACATCTGCTCAGATGATGTCCCAGGTGTTTAATTTCTACTGCAGAAATACACTAGGACTGCTATTTCCATTATTTTATTGTTATAGTGCCCCTTAGACCCATATTTTATTTCCTTTCTCTATAACATAAATGGGAGAGGTTAAGCATTTTAATACTCCATTTGCTCTCTGTAGTACCCTCTGAAGAGTACATTTATACTTGCTGTCTTGTAAATATTACATATAGCAGAAATTTGTATTAAAAAGGAAGACGCAAGGTTTTTAGAGATACACTCAGAATCTAAGAGAAGTAAACTAATCACAGAACACAGACAAGACCCCAGGTATGAAAAATGGCTTTCAAATAACCTTTGTATAGAGGATATTGTTACCATTTCCATTTTTTAGGCTCTTTTTCTGTTTGTTTTGGTTCTCCTTCCACCACCCCCCCCTTCTTTTCCCTAACTATTCTCTAAATAAGAGCATTAGCTGCTCTTACAATCAGATTTAAATTGTACTTGCTATCTCACTTTAATATTTTTCTTTTAGTAATTTAAATGTCATTTCTCAGAAACAAATAGCCAGAACAAAAGGAAAGTATTGCATAGTTGGATGGTGTTTAAAAGCATGCAGATAAACAAAGTCCATTGTAATTATGCCAGAGGCATAATTTTGACTGTTCTGCTCTGCCTTCTATAATTAGTCTTGGAAGCAAATACTGTTATATTCAGCCATGAAATGAAGTGGAAGAACTGAGTTTATTAGGGATTAATAAAGTCCCCATGAACATTCCTAAAAAGCTACTGATCCCTTATGTGTAGATTATAGGTCAGAACACATTGCCAGTACTACCTCAGAGGGCAAGAAATTGAGTACACTATATCTATTAACTACAAAGAGAGTGAATAGAGGGCTGTCAAATGTTAATGTCAGATTTTAACAAATTACACCACGGAAAAAGATGTGTAGTATTTTTATTACAACATTTAAATGTATTTTTAACAGTCTTATTACTGAGGGTTTTTAAGAAAAAATCCACAGCTCTCATTACTGAAATTCATTACAGCAATATGTGTATATTTAAGTAGTATTGCTCAATTATAATGACATTTTCATATGATTTTCTGAAAAATTCTAAACTATATTATCAAACTATATAACACTCCTATGTTTGAAATGATGACTCTCTCCATCCAGCTGCCTTCTTAAAGGAAGTGTCAGCTGGTGAGAAAATGTTTTCACTTTTTCTTTCATAAATGGTCAACTGAATACAAAAAGTAATAACGCTATTGTGCAAGCTTTTCAGAATATACATTACTGCAAGTCTTGATCACTGTATTGTAAAGAGCAATATCAAAGAAAATGGATACCTAGTAGGGAGATGAGAATTTAACAACATGCTTGCTTCTTCATGAGCTGGAAATCACTCTTATAGGTTCACCTTAAAACTTCCTTTTCCACTTCAGCCTTTTAATTACTCTGTTTCCCATAGCCAATTTCTCCTTGTTGACACAGCTTATTTCCAGGAAAATGTTTAAAGTTTTCAAAAGATCTCAAGGAAATTCCTTTGTACTTTTTCAACGGCTTATCCAAAAAGTGTCTTTCAACCAATTGTTAATGTTCTCATCCTTTCCTACCTCGTATTACACACAGTAAACATGGAAACATTAAGCAATATACGTGTTGCAAATCTGACATCAGACAGACCTCATGGACAAAATCTGAGATTTGACCTCCCCTTCCCTTACATTGTTATCTATATTAACTTTGTGATTGTCTGCTGATCACCCAGCTCAAATGACAATCAACCTGATTTGTCAACACTGAAACTGTTTATGTCGCAAAACTGTTAAGTCACTATCCTGAACAAAAACCAAAACAATAAAAAAACCACAAAAAAACAAACAAACAAATCATATTAATTCGAATAAATACTGAGAAATGACCATGAGAAGGCTAGCCAAAATAACTATGCTTCTTTACCCTAACAAAGCGGATGTTAATGTTCTTTGAGATGTTTTCTATTTGTTTGAGACTTCAATCTTGTCAAGAAACAAGAAGAATAGTTTCAAGGATAGAAATTCTAGAATACCAAATGGAACTAAACTGTCCATGAAAAAAATGTGGAAGACATTTCTAAGTTCTCAAAGAGGAAAGTTCTGAAAAGAAAAAATGGGGATGGAGGCAGGGTAAAAGAGATTGAATTCTGTTCTGAGGGAGACATGCATTGATGAGAATGTTCTCATGACAAGATTGAAGAGATCCTATATAAGTTTATGATTTCAGAGTATTAAGTGTCATTGTTATCCCCAAGGAGTTAATTTAAATGAATATTTGGTTATGGTTTTGTTCAATTCATTATACACACACACATAATTTCACTGACTGCAGATACAGAGACCAATAAATAATGGTTTTCTTTTATTTGTGTTTTACCACTCTTTTAATTGCTGTAAACAGGACATGACTACAGACAGATACTGGATGGGAATTCCCTCATGTTTCCTGTTGATTTAGGTTAAGTCTGCAAAGCTAAACCTATTCAGTCTTGGGCTTTCTCCTTGATTTGTAGATTAAGCACAGCAAGACGGTTTCATTCTACATTGCTCAAGACTATTTTCCTTCTGAAGGAGACAGTCACATCCATGCAGCATGGCATTTGACTCATGTACCTCATAGGATGAAGAGTCTTACTCACACTTGCATCTCCTTAACATGATCTTTTCAAAGTCAAGATGAACAGAAAGATTAAATTTCTGGATGTGGAGAGCTACCATCTTCAAATTTCTTGGATTTTGTGTAACCGGAATGATTAATATTTTTCCTAGCTGTCAAAGAAATCATGAACTGACACTACTAAATTAGGGAAAACATCGCTTTACATGCTACCAAGTCATCTACTACAGAATAACAGTCTCATAATATGCATTATTAAATGCAATACTTTTTTATACAGTAATATTTACCCATTTTTTACTACCAGTCTGTGCAGTTTGTGCTGATACAGTGAAGTCAGTATGGATGAATGACTGCATATACCAGAGTAAACAGATCTCATCAGAAGCTTCAGACTTCTACTATTTGTAAATTGTTTTGGTTCTGCTTAGATACAAGTGAACTTTAAAATGTGAAATTAATTCTAGAATGAAAAAACCTTGCTGAAATGAAAAAGAAACTCTATTCCCAACCTCCCCACCCCCTACTCCTATTTGACAGCTTTAAAGAGAAGTTGATAACGAGATTAAAATAGGCAGTGTAGATTAATCTGTAGTATGGAGGAATGTTTTTTCTTGCTGTTTAAACAACTACAACTTTAATTTACTACACTGTTATCAACATTTGGCTTTTATCATCCTAACATCACTAGATGTGAATCTACTTTATTTCTAAGGGCTTTTACTAAAAATGAGATTAAGGCCAGACTCTCAGAGAGGCATAAATAGTGTAGGAGCTCTATTGACTCCAGTGGAAGTCACTACCTTATGTTACCTCAACTACATACACATTCTGCAAGATACCAGTTCTTTAAGACTGAAATTGTGAAACAACATCCATCAGATGTATTGTTCTGTGAACTTCCTACTTCACTTGCAGTGTTAAGTCTTCAGTACTCTTTTCCAATAGTGATTTTGTGTATAATGTGAACGTGTCATGACTATAGATAACCTGAGGACTGTGGAGGAAAACTGCAATGTGGATCTTGATTGTATCTCTTCATAAACTGAAAGCACCTTACACTCCCTTCTATATGCATAATTCTGCATTTAACACATGCTTTATAAATATGGTATGCCTTTATATCGTCTAACATAATTTGTCAGATTTTACATTGTATAGGGAAACAGTAAGTTATAGATCTTTTCCCAAAGGACCAATTTTTTTTTTATTTTTTTTTGGGGGGGAGGGGTGTACATATATATGTGGTTGTTACTCCATTAATTTCTCATTTTGGACTAAGTGCGGGAATTTAGCACACCTACTCCACAGATTTCTACATCTCTGGAGAAATACAAAAGTCAATGCCCTAGCTGGCTTTTTTTTTTTTTTTCCCTTAAGATGTTTTTTCCTATTTGAAAGGACCTTTAAGACTGGCAGGATTATTTTTGTGTGTTTTGGGGGGTTTGGGGGTTTTCTTAATTTTCTCCTGTGTCAACTGATATGTTTTATCATGGTAGCACTATATGTGCAGACAGATATGAAGTTTCAGCAACATAATTGCCATTTATAAAAAAAAAATGAAACTTAATATGGGGATGCTGGATATTTGTCTGAGTCATTCTGGGATAAATACAAACTTACTTCAATGTACCAGAGCAATACTACATTATGGTACAGACAATAAGCAAATTCCACAAGTGTAGGTTCTGTATTGACCTTGAAGGTCAGAAAATTGGCATAGTTGGATCATAGTGTCTTAGTAGGATCATTTAAACTGAGATAGGTGATCGGGTGATTCACAATATAATATACAGCAAACCATTTGAGTACCACTTATTCAGTGATAAAGCAAAATAGTTATTGAATATAATCGAAGAGTGCATTTGGTTGTCAAGAGGAATTCACATGCATTATTATATATCTGTGAGCATTATTATATATCTGTGAACTTTAGAGCTTGGCACAAGTGTAATTTTATATGTTTCCTGATACTCTTCTTTCTCCCTTTGGTGAGATTAGAAACAATTGGCATCTAGATAACAAAAATATGCAGAAGACATTATTTTCAAAATACGGTCTATTATTAGCCATGTAGCTTCAAATCCAAATTCCATCATAACTGCAAACAGTAGTGTCTAGAGTTCATTGCAGCTGCCAAACTATGTTTAGATTTCTACGCACAGTCAAAAAATATGCCCTTAAATATATTGACCTGTATGAATATACATTCAGAAATTCAGATCCTGAAAATGCATACATAATTGATTTTTTATTAATTCCTAAATCAAAAGTATACATAAATATTGCATGTTTTCCACAGAAGAAACTAACAGTACAATAGATGTTGGCTCAATTGTAATTTACATTTAGCACTTTACCGATTGTTAGACTTCTCAGCATCTTCTTACATGACGGATATCTACAACAATGAAAAAGCTGAAGTAAAAGATGTAATGCAGAAACGTATACATCTCTTTATGACAGTATAAGATAAATTCCTGAAATAAAGTAGTGTAAGGTGTCACAGCAGAGTCTAGCCTGTATATTTTATTCAATTTTAATGTACATATATGTGTAAAGGTGTATGTATATGTGTGTGTATATATATCTCAAGCATATATACATATAAATAAGAAAACATCAGAAGAACATTAAAATTCTGAGTCCAAAAATTACACCAAGTAGTATTTTCTTCAATGAATAGTCCATTTAAGTCAATAGTGTAACTGCAGTTCGCATCGTACCTTTCTTTGAATAAGAACCACTATACAGGTGCATTGGTACAGGAGCTAAACAAAGGATTAATCAAAATTTTGAGAGGCCTCAGGTGTTAGACCACTTTCCTTCTGTTTCCAAAGGTAAATCTGTTTTTATGTCACTATGTTTTCTGAAAAGTCTATTTGTATTTTTATGTTCAAAACTGAAAGTTGCTGGCAAGAAACCACTGTCAATATTTTCAGTCAGAGACCGTATAGGTGACAACCCAATTTACTTCCTCACATCAAACAAGTATATCAGTGAATAAATTGCATCAGCTTGTGGAGTCACCTGATAAGATAAACAAATGAGAGTCTTCCAATTTATACTACATGAGAGAATGAATTGTTTGAGGCAAGATATGTAAAAAAAAAGTAGAAAAGAATAACTAAGTGTTGAAAGAAGGAAACTGCAACAATTTTTGAAACTTGGATGGAACTATTCAAAAATATAAGAATGAAAAAATACATTATGTTCAAACAAGCATGATATAAACAGAGTTCTGAGGTGTAGAAAAAAAGAAAAGTCAGACAGAAAGATACAGGCAATATGCAGAAAGTGAAATCTCTCATTGCCTTAATAACAGTAAACAAATATTTGTCAAAAATAGTGTTAATTTAAATTTGAAATTAGCAAAGGTTTTCCTAAACACTTTCCTATTTATGCATTACAGAATGGAAAAATTGTTCATAAGCAGCTCATCTTTGTCAAAAGATCAGACCCAAAATGCCGCCGAGGTCTATTTCTCATGACCCTTCTGCTTCATAAACACTGACTGACTAAGTTAAATAGCCTAATGGCAACATTAACTTTTGCACCTGACTTTTCAGAGAATGTTCTTTTATTTTCTGTTCTTTTTTGCCTGTTTGTTTGTTTGTCTGGAAGTGCCAGTCCTTAATCATCTGTGGTTATATTTCTGAAATATTGTAAAGTAAAATGAAATATAGACAATACATATTTATTAAAAATATATAAATATGTGTGTTTGTATATATGTAACATCTATTTTCATGCTCATAGCATAGATACATAACCCCCATTTTTAAAAAGAGAGAAAAGGAAGACCCAGGGAACCACAGGCCGGTCAGTCTCACCTCTGTGTGCAGCAAGATCATGGAACTGATCCTCCTGGAAACTATGCTCAGGCACATGGAAAATAAGGAGGTGACTGGTGACAGCCAACGGGGCTTCACTGAGGGCAAATCGTGCCTGACAAATTTGGCGGCCTTCTGTGATGGGGTTACAGCATCGGTGGATAAGGGAAGGGCAACTGACGCCATCTACCTGGACTTGTGCAAGGCATTTGACACTGTCCCACACAACATCCTTGTGTCTAAATTGGAAAGACATGGATTCGATGGATGGACCACTTGGTGGATAAGGAATTGGCTGGATGGTTGCACTCGAAGAGTTGTGGTCAACAGCTTGATATGCAGGTGGAGAATGGTGACAAGTGGCGCTCCTCTGGGGTCAGTACTGGGACCAGCACTGTTCAGCATCTTTGTCAGCGACATGGACAGTGGGATCGAGTGCACCTTCAGCAAGTTTGCTGATGACACCAAGCTGTGTGATATGGTTGACACACTGGAGGGAAGGGATGCTATCCAGAGGGACCTTGACAGGCTGGAGAGGTGGGCCTGTGCAAACCCCATGAAGTTCAGCAAGGCCAAGTGCAAGGTCCTGCACATGGGTCGGGGCAAACTGAAGCACAACTACAGTCTGGGTGGAGAATGGATTGAGAGCAGCCCTGAGGAGAAGGACTTGGAGGTGTTGGTTGATAAAAAACTCAACATGACCCAGCAATGTGTGCTTGCAGCCAAGAAAGCCAACCGTGTCCTGGGCTGCATCAAAACAGGTGTGACCAGCAGGTCCACGGAGGTGTTTCTGCCTCTCTACTCCACTCTTGTGAGACCCCACCTGGAGTACTGCGTCCAGCTCTGGGGCCCTCAACATAAGAAGGACATGGAGCTGTTGGAGAGAGTCCAGAAGAGGGCCATGAAGATGATCAGAGGGCTGAAGCACCTCTCCTATGAGGACAGGCTGAGCGAGTTGGGTTTGTTCAGCCTGGAGAAGAGGAGGCTCTGGGGACACCTTATAGCAGCCTTCCAGTACCTGAAGGGGACCTTCAAGAAATCTGGAGCATGACTGTTTACAAGGGCATGTAGTGATAGGACAAGGGGTAAGGACTTTAAACCAAAAAAGGGTAGATTTAGATCAGATATTAGGAAGAAATTCTTTACTGTAAGGGTGGTGAGGCACTGGAACAGGTTGCCCAGAGCAATTGCAGAGGCCCTGTCCCTGGAAGTGTTCAAGGCCAGGTTGGAAGGGGCTTTGGGAAACCTGGTCTAGTGGAAGGTTTCCCTGCCCATGGCCGCGGTGTTTTTTTAAGGTCCCTTCCAACCCAAACCATTCTATGATTCTATGATTATATACATATATACATGCTGTGACACTATTTACATTTAGATTTTCCTGCCTCACAACTGAGTACTTATTATTATAACATATTTAAGTTCCATCTGTGGAAAGCATAGGTTTTCTTTTTCTGTTGATCGGTGTTTGTTCTAAGATGTTGCCTGCAACTTTACTTACTTTACACCCAATTGATTACAGAATTATCTTTTCTGTAATTATGTAAGTGAATAGCCTGTTAGATAAGTGTATAATTGTATGTAGCCTGTTTCATTCCTGCAGCCAACATTTCTTCTTTAAGAAAATTTATTTCTTCCTGGCAAGGTTGAAAGACATTCTAAAATACAAAAAAAAAAAAAAGTATTGTTTATTTGAAAATACCTATCATGTTGAAATCAAAAGTCTGGAAAGAAATATACAAATACAGGCACATAATTATTTCATTTGAAAGAAAATTAACAATGTTTATTCATAGTTAAAAAAAGTATTTTGACACAGCTATTGCCTGTATTTTGAAGGTAAATGTTTTATTATGTTTTCAGTTCTGAAATATAGAAATTCAAAACACAGAATGGGTTCTTTTCATCTAAAGCTTGACTCTTTTATCTAAAAGCAATTTTTTGGTGAAAATGAGAATTTCATTCTGTGGCATTTTTTTCTTGAAGTAGGAGGTATTTAATTTTTACTGTTTCTGCATGGGGAAAAATACTACTTTGGAATTTCCTACAAAACTGAAAAAACAAACAAACAAACAAAACCCCCAAAACCAGTGAAAATCAGTATCTCCTAAATTCCAGTCCAGATGCATGCAGAAATCACGGGGGGGGGGGGGGGGTGGGGAATAAAAAAATTTGAAGTGGTCCCTGGAGGTTACCTAGTCCAACTTCTTGTTTAAAGAAGAGCCAATTCCAGAATTCCCTGAACATTTTCCAGTGTTTAATAATGTGTTGGTTTTGCGTGGCAAGGTTTTGGTAGCAGGGGGGGGCTACAGGGGTGGCTTCTGTGAGAAGCTGCTAGAAGCTTCCCCTGTGTCTGACAGAGCCAATGCCAGCCAGCTCCAAGATGGACCCGCCGCTGGCCAAGGCCAAGCCAATCAGCACCTCTGTGATAACATATTTAAGAAGGGGAAAAAAACAGATAGAGAGAGCTTTGGCAGCCAGAGAGAAGAGTGAGAAGATGTAAGAAACTCCGCAGACACCAAGGTCAGTGCAGAAGGAGGGGCAGGAGGTGCTCCAGGCGATGGAGCAGAGATCCCCCTGCAGCCCGTGGTGAAGACCATGGTGAAGCAGGCTGTCCCCCTGCAGCCCATGGAGGGAGGATGAGGGGGTGTAGCGATTCCACCTGCAACCCGTGGAGGACCCCACGCCGGAGAAGGTGGAGACACCTGAAGGAGGCTGTGACCCCATGGGAAGCCCGTGCTGGAGCAAGCTCCTGGCAGGACCTGTGGACCCCTTGGAGAGAGGAGCCCACGCCAGAGCAGGTTTGCTGGCAGGACTTGTGACCCCATGGGGGACCCACGCTGGAGCAGTTTGCTCCTGAAGGTCTGCACCCCATGGGAGAGACTCACGCTGGAGCAGTTCGTGAAGGACTGTCTCCTGTGGGAAGGACTCACATTGGAGAAGTTTATTGAGGACTATCTCCTGTGAGAGGGACCCCACGCTGGAGCAGGGGCAGAGTGTTAGGAGTCCTCCCCCTGAGGATGAAGAAGTGGCAGAAACAACGTGTGATGAACTGACCACAACCCCCATTCCCTGTCCCCCTGTGCTGCTGAGGGGGGAGGAGGTTGAAAACCAGGAGTGAAGTTAAGCCAGGGAAGAAGGGAGGGGTGGGGGAAGATGTTTTAAGATTTTATTTTATTTCTCCTTGCTCTACTCTGTTTTGCTCGTGATGATAATTGGTGAGTGATCTCTCCCTGTCCTTATCTTGACCCACAAGCTTTTTGTTATACCTTTTCTCCCCTGTCTAGAGAAGGAGGAGAGTGATAGAGCGGCTCTGGTCAGCACCTAGCCCCCCGCCAGGGTCAACCCACCACAAATGAGTACTGTTTATCTCTGACCATGTACCCACTCACTTTTTAAAAACAGGTTGGCAGCAAGAAATGTGCAATAAGCAAAGCTCAAAACTGACTGGTAAATGAAAGGTCATAAAAAACTAATATAAGTAAGCAGTGTAAAAGTTCAGCTTTTCATCCATGTACAATAATCTTTTTGCTGGAAGGTCTCATAAAGCATCTGTAGTAAAGCTAGGAACTGTCCCTTTGTATTCTGAGTTTATCTTCAATGCCTACAGCATAAGAATGAACTCTTTATCAGTCACTGAGGCGCATATTAATTTGAAAGGCTAAGTATTTACCAAGCTTTAGAATTTATTCTGAAGTCTTCAAATCAAATCTTGATTAACTTTCTAAAAATCATTTATGAATTGATCAGAGCCTACTAAAAGTGAATAGTAATGAAATCATGTACATATATATATAGCAACTTTAATTATCATACCAGCTCTTTAAAACGAGTCCACATATTACCCATAAACATATCCTTGAGGTTATGACCTACCATCTGGTTTTAGGAAACACTAACTTTTATTTTGTTTTCTCATCAAAATATGGAAAGTATGAGTTGAGTTCTGTGGAAAAGATGTCTGGTGAGGTTTAATGGCAACAAGGAATCAATTTTAGATGAAACCTTATAAAGGATCTTTCACATACAGACAATCAAACCAGCTATTTGATATACCTTTTATTGAATTTGGTGATGGCAAAACCAATCTCAAAAAAGAAAGCATTGACTTGATTTAAACCAGTTCAACACAGATAATAATACCACTCTGTGAAGCAGGTCATCTTGATTTACAACACTGTAAGAAGTGCAATTTTGCCCAACCAAAAATTGTCATAGAAAACATAAGCGTGTGTGTTCCTACAAACAGTGAAACGCATGGTAAACAGCACTGCTAAAGTAATCTAGCAATAGGGTAGTATCAACATGTTAATAACCATTTTGTTGGTAAGCTTGAACATAAATATTTGGCATTCAGGTAGCATAATCAATTATGCAGTTAATTATAATAAATTAACATTTCACACATTTTTCTACTTCTTTTTTCAAATAAGTTTTTCAAAGATCTTCATGAGCAATAAGTAAATACTGATACCAAATGAAATCTATCCTATTCTACTTTTTAATCATGTTATCCTACTTTTAAAGTGGTATTGTTCAAATATGTTACTGTGGTTCCTTCAGAAAAACAAAAACAAAACAAAAAAAACCCCAAAACAAAGAACAAAAACACATGTGAGTTTCATCCAATGATCATTAAAATCAATAGAAAAGTTATAATGGTAAGGGACACTGGACAAAACATCTTTACGGGCTCTTTTGGCTGACCAAAATATACTACTTGCCTACTAAGTATACAAACTGGCACTGTTCTGCCCCAGAGGGCTCACATTCTAGTATTGGAGAGTGTAATTCATTAGATTACTATCCAAAACCAAAACACCTTATCTTAAACCTTTGAGATTACTTCCAGAAAAGAAGAGAGAATTTAATGTTTTTTTGTTGCATTCTTCTTATTGTAACTCCAGAATGGTCTCTTCTCTCCTTGCCTTTGCAGTCTAACTCCCAGGTATGCCTTCTTTTTCCAAATTATCCCTCTTCATATGGTGTATTCAAATTGCATGTAGTGCCTTTCATACTTATTTTTTCAGTTTCGACAATATTGATATGACAAATATATGGAAATATTTCAAATGGCAGATATATGTATGTATATTTATATTTTAAGATATACCAATAAAATGATCATGAACACAACTGTACTACTCTATTGCGTGGTTATCTTAGAAATACTACTCGCCACTAGTTTCTTTGTGTCACTCCGTTTCTGGCAGTGAGTCATTCATTGTGTTGATTCAGACCATAGCATGTAATTTGACTCCAAGTAAGGCTGATTGAAGAAATGGCCAGGTAATCTCCTATCCCATACACACAATGCCACCTTGTCTGGAAGGGTAAAGAGTTTAGACATAAGCCAGGCCTTTTCTCTTGACCTCAGTTTCAGAGTATTAATTCTAGATTATTTTACTTATTATTATTGGTACTGGAAGAAAGTTTCAGGGTCATGACTCAGGAAATTGACGGGCCTAGACTGTATGAAGTATCTTGGAAGTACATAACTACTTAAAAAACAAGTGTTTCTTATGATTCTCTTCTCTTTAAACTTATAATAATAAATGGTAATAATTTATAATCCCAGATGTACCAGTACTCAGGTCTACATCACAAAACCAATAAAAAATGTCCAAAACAGAGATGGAGATCTGATGAGGGTTTTTTGGGTATTTTTTTGTATTAGTATTTTAAAAATTTTGTTAGTATTATATGTGAATATTACCAATAACATGATTTCCTGTGAAAATGTAGAAGATAATAAGAAATAATTCTTCTGGTAGACTTGGAAGTGTTAGGTTTATGTTTGGACTGGATGATCTAAAGGGTCTTTTCCAACCTAAATGATTCTATGATACCATGATTTACTGATGAACTGAAATTTGTAGCTGGAATGACTCAACAGCTCAGTGTTGTCAGAAGAAGTAGAACAGTATTTTTTTTCTGTTGGATTAGCATATTACATCAACCTTCATGGAGGAATTTAGGAATGATAAAATCTCAAGGACAGAACTACATCTTGCAGTGACAAAAATTTTAGATCTTGTTTCTAAGCAGGATAGGTATAGCAGTGTAAATAAGAGTTTATGTTTTAAAATCCACTCCCACAGTGTCTACAGAATACACGTTCACACTGAAGAAGGTCTCTGCTGCCCCAGTCCAGTGTGACCAGTACTGGGGATGAAGGGCAACAGGATGCTCATTCTAACTACCCAGTATGCCTGAGACCCGGTTGGCAAACTGACTTCCATTGAAAATGAACCCACCTCAGACTCAGCTTCTGCATGTTGTTGGACTTCTGAGGACTTGCTTCCCTACTGAAGGACTCTTCCCTCTTTATTGCTTTCTCACTTAGGTGGTCATGGTTGGCAGAAGATGTCAATGGCCTTATTGGTCACACCACCCCAAGCCAATCTCTTAGACTTTGTGCATATCTAAAGTCAAATAGCTGTTATTTCCTGGTTGTTAGTGACTTCTGGCTGTACTTCCACTTCCATCACCCCCAAATATGCTACAAAGATGTGAAACTGTAACATTTGCTTCTCTGTTTCCTTCCTGTGCATATCCAGATGCAACTCGGATCTCCTAGGTATGTCTCCTCATTGCAATTTTCCATGCTTTTTCTCTTCTTTCCCAGTCTGTACTAGAACCATCTAATGAGTTAGAGGTAGGCAGACATAGTCAAAGTCTCACTTATCTGAGTAGTGTCTTCATATAGGTGTCAAACCTGTGACATCAATTCAGTATAGGATGTCAAAAACACTTGGAACTAACCTGACAGACACAAGAGAATTCAACAAGGTGTGGAGAAAAGAGGAAACGGGCTGTAAGTTTTTGGTGGTGATTAATATGTTGCTTCTAACCTAAACGTATAACGTCACCCTAGAAAAATCTGATTTGAAGAATCTGCTAGTTATCTCCTCTTCCCAGCTAGAGCTTGCAGCATGACCACTAATGCCTTTAAGTCAGCCAGTGCTCTGCTGACCTGAGAGTTATTTGATGTGCAGAAGCTTGCAAGAATTAGAATAGGAAGGAATTATTAAATTCAAGAAATTATAACGGTTCACAGTGGTTTAAACCCAAGCATCTATTTACCTTTTGAATGCAGACAGGCTAAGTTGCAGATGCAGTTCTGGTATTAAGAAAACAGTAATTTAACTCAGAGGATTACTTATACAATATACTTAATCCATAGTAGGTATACCCTCCCCCTGACAACTTTCATGATCTTAAGTTCCTCCCTGCACCTATTTTGTCACTACTCTTAATACCAGAGCCTCACAGATCTATCAGTACTTTCCATTCATCTAGCAATTATCAAATAAAAATGATTTGCGTTTAAACAACCCCTTCCAATTTTCACAGGGGAAGGAAAATTTAAAAAAAAAAAACAAACCCTCAGACATTTTTAATTAAAAGACCTTTTTCTTTAAGAGTATACTAGTTTGATATAACATAACAATAATATAGGTATGTGGTTGAGCTATCATCATATTTATTTATTTATTTATTCATTCATTCATTCATTCATTCATTCATCAGTGGTAAATATCCTCCGTTTGCTCTATGCTTGACTGGAGATTGGACAGATACCACCCCAATACTTCTGAACTGGTGAACGAAGCTACTAGAAATTCTGTCTTATGCCTTTCTTGCAATAATTCTGCCTCTGGACATATCTGGAGATGCACCATACTCATTAAATAAGAAAATCTAATAAATATGCACCTGCACCACTACATGCAAGCCTTCAGCCAAATTAGATGCTATTCCCAGCCATTAATTAAATAGCAGAATTTCTATATTTGGGACAAAAAAAATCTGTGCCAGAGCATCTGTTCACTTGTCTTGAAATGCATGATTTGTATTTTCTAATACAGATTCCAGTACAATAATGTGAGAAATTGATTGTACTCAGAAAGCACAATTGTACATCAAGGAAACATGCCATATTGGACTAGTTCTTTGGCCATGTTGGAATAGCTAGTAAAAGATTTGATAATATTCCACAGTGTAAGAATTTGAGTGATGCCTGGTTTAAAGCCAGGAAAATATATGGGACAGGAGTTGATTCTTAAGTGAGAGAAAAGAAAGGAATTATAAAAACTAAATGTTATTTTAATGACTGCTTTTCAACTAGCAATCTTCCGGTTTTGAAATTCTGACAAAGGAAATGGTGCATGTCTCAGAATGAAATTGCAATAAGCTTTCTGAGTTCTTCATGTTCTCTTCAGGGCATGCAGTAGAGGAGCATGAAAGGTCAGCAGAAGTTTTTATTACACTGGTTCTCCTTTCTGGAGAACAAAAAACATTAGTATCAATGAGAACCCTGGTAACTTAATACTTCATTTCTTCTGTTTCTTCAGCACTACATCTGGTAAACTCCCAGTTAGACTCTGAATTTCCACTACCTTTTCAAGCTACCTTTCCTGTGTACTCTTCCATCAGAGCATGAAAAATTAAATAAGCTTATTATTTCAATTTAATTCTCAGGACATGTATTTTTTCTTCAATGAGAATTCTTTTTTCTGCTCTGTGAAATGTCCTCCCACTGTTCAGTTCAAACTTAGGGTTGGTCTGCTACTCAGAAATAGTTATAACATTCCATATAAAAATTGTTCTCAAGCATAGATTGATTTTAGCTTTTATTAGCAGAATTCCATGATCTAGAAATATTTTATTTGCGTTCAATTATGAGAGGCACTACAGAGTCTCCACAAGACAATTTAGCTGTTCAAGATGAAGGAATTCTTCTGCACATTCACTATTATTTAAATTAACTGTTTGGTTTTCTAAGTGAATGAGTCTTTGTAATTACTAAGGACTCAAAGATGATAAGCCTTCTTGGCTTCCAATGAAGTCAGTACTTTGATCGCAAAATCCTGTCTCCACCAGCAAATCACGTGTGAATTAATGAAATTTCTGCATGGCTTCAATGGATTCTGTATCAGTGTACAGGGAAGTAAACACAATTCTATCATGCCTACTGTCCTATGAGAAATTATTAAAAATATTCTCTTGATATATTGAATATTCTTAAATATTTTCTTGAATACATTCTGGACAAAAACTACCAAAATATAAATCACCAGCTTCATTTTATATGGAAAGGAGAGTGACAAAGTGGAATCACAGGTATCACAACAGAGAAAGAAATAAAAACATAGAAAATTAAACAGGAAATTAAAATTAATGAGGTAATACTTTTCACCCTTTCTAATGCATTTTTAATTCTTATTTCAAAAGGGAGTATAAGATAAAAAGCCCTCCAGGTTTATGCAACAGTAGGACATGGAAGCTTGCTCCTGGTTTCAGTAAATCCAGCCTAAAGATGTGTGCACACACTCACATACACACACACACACAAAATGTACCACTTGTTTAAATGAAATTTCCCTAGAGGCTTTTCTGTGTAAGAGAAATCTTTTGCCTTAGTGCAGTACCAGTCCATCATTTCCAGTCATAATGAGCTATTTTACTTTGTATCCTGTTGTTGAAGCTTTTTTATGAGAATCTTTGTTCTTCCATATGGATAAGTATTTTATGATTTTCATTCTTCATTGGCTTAAAGGTCATTATCAATTCTAGTTATTTTGCCCATAGCTCTTTTTTGTTTTCGTGCAACTTTCCAGCCCTTCACTGACCTTTGAAAAACTTATGAAAGTTACGGTAATTTTTATCTGAATTCATAGGCTTTGAAGCATAACAGTCTTCCATCATACACTCGTAACTTAGCCTTTAGGAACAGTGAATCAGACATATTCCTGTTTAAAACAAGTTTAATGCAGAAATGCAATTATTAAAGAAATGTGAACTAATTTAAACCTAGTTTGAGGCGTTAACCTTCCCATTCATTCAGCCACTTTGACTGGATGAGTGCTGATTTAAGTTTTTGTTGCCTGTCAGTAGAAAAGTACCCCATCAATATGCAATAACTTGAAGAGAAGAATTGATGTACTGTGCTGGTGGGCAGAAACAATAGAGATTGCTCTCTCTGAATTCAAATTATTGAGCAGTTTCTATGTTATGCTGCCCATTAACTTAAATGAGAACATTTTGTAATGCCAAGTACATAACAATATCAGCTTCAGCATTCTCAGTGTGTGATTTTGATTTTTATATATATATTTTTTAATATTGCTATATCTGGGGATTTCTAATCACAGATACTACACGTGTTAAGATGGTGTCATTTTAATATTTCATTATGTTGGCAGGTCAGCATTTAGCTGCTGTGATGTGGGAGCAAGGGTGTAATCCGGAGTGATTTACAACTGTCTTTTGTTTATGCATTCGAAGGAAAGTCAAAGCCAACAGCTAATAAATTAATAGTTTTGAATACCTCAGACAATTAAAAAAAAAAACCAAAAACAAAACACAAAACTCAAAACAAATCAAACACAACTTCGTTTTTTCTTCTTTCAGCTCCTAAATCAGGGTTCACAAGACTTTGATGCATCACAGAGAAGATTCTACTCTTGTTTACTTACTAAAACTGTAAAGTAGATACATTGGCTTGAATGGGGGATTTTTAATCATGGAATGTATAGTGATTTGGGGTTCTCTTTCATCTCCTCTCTCTCTCTAATGTTGAGTGCAAAGCTCTTTTGGGAAATCCAGCTGATCTACAGAAGATTATTTCAAGTAACAACAAAAATACCATATGTCACTTTCTGCTCTGCTGACAAAAGCAAATTCTAGTCAGAAAGGCAAGGATCTTAAACAAAGGAAAAGCCAGCTACACGATCAAAGGGTTAGTGCAGTTAAATTAATTTTAATCACTTCTAATACAGTGCACAAATCCACTTTTCACATCCAGCAAATGAGCACACAGCCCCTGCCACCACAATCCCGGGCAAAAAAGGTTTTTTGCTATAGCAATTGCATCTATTTCTGGGACTACAGAGAAAAAGCAGTTGGGGGAAAAAAACCAACCATTTTGTGTAGAATATTTTCTTTGGTCCAGAAGGATTTCTGAAATTTCCAGCTTGGCAAATATTACATGACGCCCATTAATATAATCCCCTTTTACTCTTACCTCTTCAAGTAGAGCTTTTGAGCAGCTATCACAAGGGGACTGGGAAATTGGCAAATATAAGATGAATCAGGTTACAGTCATGCTTTTGTAATAGTGCTGACAATGTTTTTGACCTTCATATATTGGAAGTTAGTTTATTTTCACCACCACTCAGAGCTTTTGTTGTCAACAATTGTCAATGAAATGTCTGTTCATAGTGCATTTTGGGGAAGTAGGCAAGTTTATTCCAATGGATTCCCAATGGGAGAAAAAGAATATTCGTAATTCATTTTTTAAATAATAGCATGGCAAAAATATTGGTCCTTGAATATCCTTATCAGTTATAAAATCACAGCTAAATAGTTATCCATGAGATGAGGCAGAAATCAAAATGTTCATAAAGACATCACATGCAAACAGATCAATTAGCATTTGTTTTTACTATTAATATTGTAATAATCTTAAATCTGCCAATTAAGAGATTCAAGACTGAGAAAAAATATGGGATGTAGGCATTAGAAGAACAAAATACATTTTATCCCCTCATTTTCCAGTCGTAACAGTGCCTTTTCCTGTGAATGCTTCCATTTTTTTTTTCTATTTTTTTGGAGACTTACCTAGAAAAGCTAACATCTAGAAAGAACTTGTTTTCCAGTATTGCTGGTACTGGCCACATGAAACAAACAAACAAACAAAAAATCGATTAAACCCACAAACTTTAATTTCCATTTCAAGTTTTCACAGCAAAGAGAAATGAGATTTTTCCCACCTACTTTACTAACTGTATTTCTGATTTGAATTTTGCCAAGAAAAATAAGTGCAATTTATATTTTTTTTTTCAACTGGGCACATAAAAGGATTATTACTTTTACCCAATTTGTATGGAATCATCAAGTAATGAGGAGTAAAATCTCTCCTTTTGTGTTTCGTCATGGACAAGAAAGAGAATAAATGTGCAAAAAGCTTCTAACTTTGATAGTTTAACTGGGGCAAGAAGAAAACTGGGTGTAAAAGAGCTATCTGACTTTAAATTGTGATTCATTCTCTATGCTACTTGCCTCTGGTAGGCATCTGTATGTGCACTGCTTTTGATGGAATGGAGTTAATTTGCCTCATAGCAAATTGCCTCCAGCAATTGCCTCCAGCAGTATGGTGCTGTATTTCAGATTTGTGACCAAAATGGTGTTTTAACAATTGCTGAGCAGTGCTTGCACAACGCCAAGGCCTGTTTCTCACTCTGCTTCCCCAGGGGGTGGTCAGGAAGTTGGGAGGGGACACAGCTAGGATAGCTGACCCCAAATGACCAAAGGGACATTCCATGCCCTGTGATGTCATGCTGAGCAATAGAACTGGGGGAGAGTTTTTCTAAAGAAGCCATTGCTTACAGGTTGTCTGGACATTGGTCTGCTGGTGGGAGGTGGTGAGTGATTAATTTTTGTTTTGTCGGGTTGGTTTGTTTGTTTGTTTTGGTTGGGTTGGGTTTTGGTTTTTTACTTATTAAATTGCCTTTGTCTTGGACCATAAGTTTTTCTCACTTATGCCCTTCCAACTCTCTCCAGCATCCTGCTGCATGGGAGTGCACGAGTGGCTGTGTGGGTGCTTTCCCACTGACCGGGGCTGACCCACCACAGCATGAAAAACAATTAATTCTCTTCTGGGAAGGTCTTAAAGCTAAATTCTATGCTTTCTTCATCATATCTCTTTAAACTTTGACAGACAAGGCAATGTTAAGACTTTTTCTTTATTTTCAGATGTGAAACTAACCTTTATTTTCAGTCTGAAAGAATATGGTCACCCAAGCCATCATTTTACTCACAGCTGCCTACAGAAAAGACAGACTCACAAACGAGGTGTAATGGAAAGTCAATCAGATTGTGCTGGATCAGCCACATAGGAAATATAACCTCAACGCTACTATGAGCAGAGCCATTCTTACCCTGAGAAAAAAAGAGAAAAAAAAAAAAAAAAAAAAAAGAGGATGTAATATAATAAATATTAGATGGGAGCTCAAGGTAAATGGTAATTTAAAGGGGAGGTTAGGTGCCTAAAAACAGATTTAGCACCCTTTCAGAGATACTTGCAGGGGCTGGTATAAATGACACAGAGCCTACAGGAAATGTTACATTGGAGTGTCCAGACCCTTTTAAAATGCTTCTAAACTGGCCTGACACATTTGCTTTTTGGTACCCAAATTGCTTCCTAAGTGTTCCTCATTGCACTTAAAGTCCAGGGTTTCCATTTCATCAGAAAAATCAAGGTAAATAATGCTTTCTGCCTGGATTTTCATTCTACATGTCTTTTCCATGTAAGAATGAGAAAGAAAAGTGCGAGCTAGGAGCATGTTATGCTCATTACATGCAACGTATAATGTATTTTCCTTAGAGGAAAAAGGGAACCCAAAAACCACAATGTCATTCTTGGGGTTATACTCCACATGTGTCTCCTCCAGTGAAACAATGCCCTGCCTCTTCCATCAGACCTTCCAGAAGAACTGAAAGTCAATGCACAGCTTGAAAGCTTATATATGGTCACAACTAACATTCTCGCAGTCTCAGAAAGCTTCTGCTGCATTACTAATTGCATAAGCATTTAATTATGTATTAATGAGCAATAAAGTACTTGACATGCTTTTGGCAGGTTCTATTTTAAAGAAAAAATAGGAAGATAAATACTTAATTTAAGTATTATTTACAATATCAAGTAGAGAGATTCATAGTCATATACATTGCTATAGGAAAAGGAAAAATACGTTTTCATTGTAATTTACATAAGTACAAACCCATTGCCTCAAGAAAACCTTAAAAAGAACACATAAAGTATTCATATTTTTACTTAAAATAACATTAAAAATGAATGGATCTTCATTACATTGGCTCATTAATATTTTCAATTTATTAATACTGTATTCTATTTCTTATTTTTAGCTTACATTTTATTATTTCATAATTTCATACCAAGCCTGAAATTTTCTTTTCACCAATATAAAACTCAATGCAGTTGATGAGTAGATGTGGTTTAAAATATTTTTAATCAAACATGCCTCTCTCATGTTCTCCAGGCAAAGGGATACATTTAAATCTATAAATTCTTAACATACTGAAATTGGATGTGTAACTTGGATTAATTCTAAATATACTTCAAGAACGCATAACAAATTTTAGCATTTCTCAGACATAAGTCAGCACAGTATAGATATACAGTTTGTTTAAATCAGCTGGTGAATGATGTGGCTCATTCCCCGGAGCTGTGACATTTTATGCCAGTTAGGTAAAACAATCTAAAAGCAATGAGTGTCTGTAAGCAGCTGTGGCATTTAGCTGACCTGGAAAATACAAAGTAAGCAAACAGGAAAACTGTGAGATTTCGGCCTGATCCTAAGGTTTCTTTTAAAAGTGAAAACATCCCATATTCCACAGCACAACAGCAAAATGAGAGCTTTCTTTGGGGAAACCCAGTGAAGATTTCCTTCATTTTCTTCCTTAGGTTTTAATGCTAGAAGCTTTTACTTGGGGCTTTGGCTTGCAAACTAAAAGCTAAATACAAAGGTAGAGTTACACTCATTTCACTTATAGAATGATACTGTATATGTCTGACTTTAGTCAAGATTAATTTAATTTCTGTTGACCGTACTCAATTTAAAATACCTAAAGGGAAAAAAGAAGGAAAATATGAAGAAAAATATTTGCAAAGTATTTGGCCAAAATTACACCAAACAATATTTCTATGTTCCCTTTTAATTGCATGGCAATTCAGGCTTCCGATGTACATTACAATGGACGATTACTTCATTCAAGGCTGATATAAATAATTCTGTTTCAGGTAATTGATTGAATGTGTCCTAACTTGTGCTTAAACCTTTCATCCACCATCAAACTTCCATCCAAGAATCTCTAAAAAGGAAAATGAATCTATATAGGTGTTCTCGGACTTGTTCTCTGATTTTAAGAAGCATTTGGATGCCGTGCAAGGAGAATTTGGCACTTTGCAAGTTCAGGATCACACAGATTCAAACATATTAAATTTTATGTTATAAAACTTCAGTCGTCTCAGGTAGTTTAGACTAAGATATGCTCTCCAAACAGAGTTTCAAGAAAGTAAAACTTTTTAATGTATGTTGTATATAGAAAGTTATACAAGGAAATTCTGACATATGCTGTGTGATTTAACTTAGAGTATTTAATGCATGTTTAGTGACCCCTTAGAACCCATCCCAGTCTCAGAAACACTGGAATGTTTTAACCATCATATAATTAGCATCACAAATACCCACAGAGAAATTGGATTGGACCTGAAAGCTGAATTTTCTGGGCTTGGAATGCTCACCTGGGGGTAGTTAGAACACCTTACTGTCTGGGACTGACGGAGTCTCACACCTGCTCCTTTTGTTAAGGATTATACTTTATATATCATTCACAAGATGTACTAGGACATGTTCTTGTAACCATATATATTAATATCCTTTGTGTGGTAATATATATTTTAAATATACTTTCAAGGAACGCTGATATTAAAGTACATCCATTATTTGATACCTTGTAAAATGAACTGCTATTACTGTTTTGGTCTCCAGGATTAATTAAATTTTCACTACACAGTAGTTCTCCTTCATCAGTAAAAGCATACCTCCCTCTGCTAGCTATATGCTAGCTCTTATTAGTTGTTATGTCATGCCAGCATTTCTTCCTTCTTTAGTTTCCCTTTTTGCCTGCAGCACTGATTTTCATAGGTATGGTCTCATGGATTTTCTGGTTTTGTTTGATTTATTCTCACTGATTAATTTCCAGCTGTTTCCATATTTCATATATCATTGGTGTTTTTGATAGCTGCCTTCAGAGCTTACATTTTTTATTCTTTTTCATACTAGTTCCTCTCTCCTAGATATTGGTATGCTTTTTTATGCTTTCCCCCCTTCCTTTTGCAACAGTTTTAAACTATTTAATCCCAGATTTAGAGAACATTTGAAATATAGGTGTTTTTAAAATTACCCTTCAAAGTTAGTTAAAACTTAGCAAAAGGTATAAGAATTTTGTTTCCTTATTCCAAAATCTCAGTAATAGTTTTACTATTTTGACAATAGCCAGCTCAGTCTAATTTTGTAATAATTTTTGTCTTGTAAATATGATAAAGAGGGTTTTTCATATAGATTTTATGTAAATATAGTTCTGTTTTTTAACTGTCTCTCAAATTCACACCATATCCGTGCAGAGAACTGTTAAAATTGATGCTACAGTGAAATGGACTGTGGTGTTTTTCTAAGGAAAATAATTTAAAAATGGAATTAAAAATTTAATATTTTATACAAGTATCTGATTCTCTATGAAAATCAAAATAAATTCACTGCTATCAAAGAAATTTTCCTGATTTTCTGCAAGAATTTAGCTATGAATTTGTATCAGTGTCTAGCTCCTATATTTTAGGAACTGGGCTGCAATCTTCAACCATTGTTAAGTCCAAAGTTGCTGTATTGTCATAGAAACAAACCAACAACACCAACAATAACAAAAACTGGCAGTAGTTTTAAAATATTACTGTTTATACCTGCTCTGAAACAGTCAGATGACTCAGTGTTTGAAATCCTCCTAGTTGCTTGGAGTTATAACATCTCACATGTGTGTTACTTGTCCATGTGTTTATCTTTTACAGTGAACAAAAAGAACACTTGCTTTTCTTAATCTGCCATACATTCCGGGCTAATGATGAACTTTCCCATGGAGGGAAACAGGGTAGAAAGTGGCCTGAAAATTTGAAGGCAGAGAGAAAAATAAGTTATGAAAGTGTGAATAAAACAGAGGTAAAAAAGGAGACATAATAGTGTTTTCATAGTCCGCAAAATACCCAAGCATTAAAAACCAGCTATAATTATATACATAGAGAGGGAATAAAAAGAAAAAAAAAAAAAAAAGAAAAAAAAAAGATAAGCAGGATTGCTGTCAGAAGACCTCTACAAACAGGGTGGTCCTTCCAATATTTGAGTCCTCCTTCTGCCTTCATATTTCAGTGCTGAGACACAAATAAGGTTGCAATAGCCTAACAAGCCCCCACACCCAAACCGAGCCAAATATTTAGGTCAACTTTTCACAAAATCTCTGAACAGGAATCACTTCTTGCTGTCACAGGAGGGAACAGCTCCGCGTCCTCCACTTTCATAGATTGCACTAGCTCTGGTGTTCAGCTGATCCTTTTTTTCAGTTGTTTCAGTCCCATAAACTACCAGAAAGCTAGTTTAATAGTAATTGGTTTATTTTGGAACTGTTTATCTGGGTCAATTTTTACTGCAGGGTCAGATAAGCACAATCATCTGATTGGGGAAGCCAATGGGAGAAGAGAAGGAAGGTAGTTTTGAGCCACTATATCAGCTTAGCCATCTCAGAGATGCTTATATTTCCACTGTTCCCCTGTTCCATGGAAGTAACAACAGCTTTAAATCAAATGGAGATGCAAAGGCTTATTGTGTATGTATGTCAAACACCAAGTTACGAGGAGCAATTGTTTTCAATCTGCAACCTCCCCAGTTATCATGTCACCGTGTCAAACATAGCGTGGCACTGCCTTTTACCCTGCTGTCACCTCCACCGGTTCCTCGCTGGGTGAGGGCTAGCAGTACCTCCTTCTTGAATAATGATCATCACGCTAGTTAGAGCACTTAAATGAATTCTTATGTCTGATAATCATTAAAGAGGACGGTATAAGAAGAATTTAGTAAAAGTATATTGGTCGATATACGTGTAATAGGCCTATAGAAGGAGAAGATAAAAGATCAATTTTATGCAGGTCAGGTCTAAGGCTTTGGTTGTGTCTCTACACTGTGAAATTGTAAAAGGGGAGAAAAGTCTCTCCCCAGCACTGCAGTGGGAGAATGTTAAGGCAATTTAAGCAATATCCTTCAACTACTCAGTATTTGAATGTAGGGTGAATCAAGCAATCAGTCTGAGTTTGGAATGAATACACCTCTTTGCACAAAATCTGAATGAACAGGACACTTCAAATGCTTGAAATAAGATCAGATGAGCAAAACTTGCCAAACTGTGATTCCACAAGCTTCTTTTCCAACCAAAACAACTATATGATTCTACAGTTCTATATATCGCCTTTGCTTCTGCATCATCATGGCTATTCAAGAAACTGTTCAGTAAGTAGGATCAGAAAATTAATAATGCTGAAAAAGATGGTGTAATTTCTACTTTTTGGTCACACTTCAACTAAATCTGATGTGCTGGCACAACAAAAAGTTGTTGTATAATGCAGTGAAAAGAACACTGGTTTTAAAATGTAATACCCTCATCTCATGGAGAAACTTCAAGACTTCACTGGACTGCAATCTTGGTTTGGTTCTTCCAGCATTACCCCAAGTCCTGTCAAATACAACAATACTAATAAATTCATTTTTTCTGTAAAATTCACTTGCATTTATGGTTTTTTTTTCTCATCCGTAGTGAAATACTTCACTTATCTTTAGCTTTCTAAAGATTATGTATGTGTTCTAACAGAAGCAACTATTCTTCATCTAAAGAAAAAACTATGGTGCTTGTGAAACCTTAATGTCTTTATCTTAAAATTCTCCTATTCTCAAACATACTGTCTCTGTTCGCACAACAGTGTTATCTGCCAGTTGTCCAGCAACTAAAAGACCATTCATTATGTTTTATTATTTTTCTGTATCTAACTGGTATCAGAACTGATGTCACCCAAAAGTAAACTAATCTGAGGGACTCATATCTTTTTAAGTTCCTAATTCACTCAGATTGTGTTTTTTACTAGTTTATGTAATAAAAGGACATTATAGCTAACAAAGATCTATTAAATAGAGTACTTGTTTCAGTCTTAGAGTAGTCCTTAAATCTATCCCAACTTTTAATGGCATGCACACAAGATAATAATTATTTAAAAAAAATAAAAAAATAAAAAAGTGAGATACCCTTTGGTTTAAATATTTGATAAGTCAATACCTTTCACTTACATTTTGGCTAATTAAAATTGATATGGCAACATAGCTTCTAGAACCTAAAATTAATAGCTGACAAGGCTCAAAGCATGTGAAGTGCAACTCGAGTTACAGAGGCCTAGCCTGACAAACATTTTTAAAATTGATGATTATTGTCAGGAGCTTTGTTACTATATTCACAAGCTTGTAAGTGAATATCTGCCTAGATAACACCTGATAGACAAAGAAATGCTGATTCAATCCCATTTAAGTAACAAGAAACATGATCAGGAACGAAGCGATTTGAAAAAGTTCATATTAGAAACTTCTTAGAGAGAAAGGGATGGGTATATATCTGTTCATTCTTACACTTCTGCCCTGGACAGTGAGACATTTCTAACAATTTTTGTCTCTTTCAATTACGTTCAAAGGATAGCTCAGGTCAGAAGGGAGTTCATGAGGTCTCCAGTCCAATCTCCGGCTCACAGCATGGCCACTTCTGAGGTCACACCTCCGATTGCTCTGGGATTTGTCCAGCTGGGTCTTGAAAACCTCCAAGGATGGGGATTGCACAGCATCTCTGAGCAGACTGTCCCACTGATTGGCTGTTCTCAGGGAGAAAAAAGCTTTGCCTTATATCCAGCCTGAACATCTCTTTTCTCAATTTATGCTCATTGTCTCTCCAGCCTGCCTAGATCCTTCTCAATAGCAGCCCTGCCACTGAGTACATTGACACCCCCTGCCCCCAGTAATTATCTGTATTATAGGTACATATCATCTCCATCAGTCTGAAGCTGGGTTTGTGTTTCCTGTGTGCATAATTTTCAGATGCTTCACACAATATTAGTAAAGAACCTGGGAAATTGTCAAATATCTCTGTTAGTATCACTGTCTCCTTTCCCTTGAATGAGACTTTCCCTCTCAATTGTGTTAATTTATTTTTTCTTCATCCTTAAATTGCTTCTACAGGGTGACAGTTTGAAAGCTGGAGGACTTATGCAGGAGCCCAGTATTAAAAGAAGTTTTTGACTTTCTGAAATAATCAGCTTTCTTCCACTTTTTGTGGGCCAACCTGTAAGGTTTGCAAAGCTCTAATTAGGACGTGACTTCAAATTTCACCTCAATTACTGTTTGGCAACATTTCTTTCTCTCTTGTATATTTACACAAATTGTATAGCCTTAGTTCAACAAAAATCTTTTGTTCCCCCCTGCCAACTAAGGGTGGGTCATGCTTGCAATATTTTCCTCCATGCTTTAAACTCAAAGGTTAAAATATGATGTTTAAATGGTGACAGAGAAGTCTCAATGAAGAAATTGGGGTCTTTGACCTCAATCTCTGCTGCTTGGAGTGGGAGGGGGGGAGAATCATTCTGTGTTTTCTAACTGAACCACAGTAACCTGCACCTGACAGTTTAACCTATTAGGTTTTGAGCATTTTCAGATCAGATCAAAAAAATCAAAGTCTGAGTAAATAACACATTGCAGTAAATTGTACCTCATTTAAATCTAAAACCAGAAAAATAACTACTGAATTATAAAATTAAGTATGTAGACTGGACAAATTATATCTAATATGTACTTTTAATAATTTAATCTCCCACCTCCTAGATGAATCCCACTGTATTTCCATATTAGATTTGGTTCTGGCTTGTATGTGGTTGTAGGAGATCAGGCAGGGAGGTGATTGATATCAGAGGAGTATGCAAGTTTAGAACAAGGTGAGAGGATTAAATGATTACATGAAAGTCAAGAATGAAGTAAAAGTAAAAATCTTTGACTCGAAAACCATTTAACATCCCATTAAAAGTGTGGAAAGGGTTTGGCTTTTTAAATACTATTGTTCAGCAAAATTACTCTTTGCTGTTTGAAGTGTAGATAGCGGAAACACTGAATTACATTCATAACCCTAAGACAAGTTCTCTTACCAATATGCTACATTATGTATTTCTAGAAAGAAAATTCCATAATCCATGCCTAATTTTGTAGCCTGACTTGATAATTTGTGATTTAGAAAAAGGGGAGGAAGGACTTTGCTTCCAAATACACTGAAATATATTTAAATACGTACTATTGTATCTAATGATGCATTTATTTTATTTTTTTCAGAAAAAATGTTAATTTAAAGATTATTATTTCAGCAAATAGCTTCAAAGTTTTCTGAATCTTGGGTTTAGATAGATTTCCTTTACAAGCTTTCATGATGCCTCTAAAATCAAGTTTGCCAAATGAAAGAAATGGTAACTCCCATAGCAAATAAATTACTTGTTGGAATTCTGATGTGCCTCAGTAAGAAATAAAGGCAAATCTGTAAGAAGGACAATTGCCTAATTTACTTTCTCTTGTGCAGCTTTTCTCAGTAAAGTCAAAATTAAACATATATTGTGATGCAATAAAAAGTCATATTTGATTACTAATAAATTGTGCTTCAAGGCTTTCTGTAGCTTTCTGTAGCTCCAGTTGAGAGTTTGCATATATATGGAAGGGCTTGGGTTTTTTATTCTAGCATCTCTTCAAAGTTACAACTGAGGTTTTCTGTCACAAGTCTCCTTGCAGGGAAACCAAGCTGCTCCCTTTTTGTTTCCAACAGTTCATTCATGCCTCCTGCATAATTCAGAGGTCATCACGTGGGAACACAATCCTTTATGAAACAAGAAATAATAGTTGGGACTTGTTGGAGGAGGGCACCTTAAGGAAGTTCTTTTACTGAACTAACAGGAAACTCAATACCACAACCAAAAAATCATTGTTTTTTCTGTTGTACACTTATGGATTGTATGAGTTAATATTTTTCATTCTGTTTCCAAATTAAAACTTGTTTGAAGTATTAATATATTAGGAATAATATTCCTCACTCTTATGCCTTAAAAAAAATGCCTTCACTATTCTGCTTGTCTCCTTTGCTTATATAAATGAGGTATTTTGCACTTTCAGTGCCTTTATGCTCTCCTGAAAATAGAAATTTTGGAGTTGTCCTCTTAAAAAAAAAATCTAAAACCAGTGCATGATAATTTTTAAATTATTTTCTAGCTTCAAGTATAATTAGCAAGTAATCTGCATGAACACATACTTCCTTTGCTCTAAAATTATTTAATAATGCAGTCACATATTCTGCAAGGTTATACATGGGACTTGCAAAATGTGGTATCACGGGTTTTATTTAACAAATGAAAACAGATGGGGGTCACAGTCCAAATAAAGTTAGAAAAAATATTAATATGATCAGCATTTGTTTCAATATACTCTTTTTCAAGCAAGGCAGAAGCAGAAATGACAAGGTAAAGAGGAGCAGAATAGAGTTGAAGAACAAAATAGGCAATTTTTTTTTTTTAAAGTATAGGTTTTGAGATGAAGGGAAGTGAAGAAAATTAGGTGGAAGAACATGAAAACAAAGAATGAAGAAAACTTTTGCAACATATTGGAAAAATAACTAAGAAGGAGGAAAGGAAATGGGAAAGGCAAAAAGAAAGAGAAGAAAGGGGAAATTATCTAAAATAAGACTAGAATGGTAGAAGAGGTGAAGGAAAAATTGGTATGTAAAAAGACTATCAAAATATCAAGTAAAAGAGATTTTTTATGTCTAAACTTTACACTATATATTTTTTTCAGGCAAAATTCCCTGTAATTAAAATTTCCTGCTTTTTTTTTTTTTTTTTTTTTAAACTCACTCTCTTTTTCCATTTCCTAGTAGACACTTAAGAATTCTGACATGGTTCATCAAATTAAGCATGTTTGTCGCTTAGGATAGTAATGTGTTAGAACTCTGTCGTTGAAGAGATAGAATTTCTTCAAAATTCAAAAAAAAACCCCAAAATCGAATACAGAATTTGAATACAAGGAGGAAATCTGAGATGTAAAGAGTAGAGTATCCAGTACTATTGTATCATTACTAAGCAGTCTGTGGTTGGGCATCTAATTTTTTAAGTATTGCAGACCTTTGTCTAGAACAATAGTGGCCAACATTGTCTCATTACTTAAATGCCTATTTATATTTTAGTACCTTGTACGAAGTCTTGTCACTAATGCAAGATTATTTGGTGGCTTTTCCTGTGCTTTTGTAGGATGAAGGATAATTTACGCATATTGGTGAAGGTAGGAGGAATAAAATAGCTAGACAAAAACACTGAGACTGTGAATCACACATATTAACAAAAGAATTGGTTAACCCAGTCAAGAGTTCTCTGTAGACATTTTTTCTTTCACGAGATGCAATATACTGTCTGAACAACTGGTGGACACTGACAGCTCTATACAGAGTAACCAGGGCACTGCCTGCATTACATAGCAAATTCCCTCAAAGACTGGCAAAGAGAATTACTTGATCCACCCAGATGAGTTCATCAGAATGCTTTGCATGCATTCCAGATGCCATAAGCCATCATACTGGTATGTAACTTGTTCTTCACATGTTCCTCTTTCACAACAGAAGCTCAAGAAAAGGACATTGTTTGGCACCACAAGATTTCCCCAGTGAGTAAAGATCTATAGATTGTACTCATGTACTAATTGAAGATGCTTAATTAACAATGAGAATATGGAAATAGGTATCACTGCCACTACAAAAGGATTCAAGCAATTTTTGTAGTCAACATGATAAGTATTTTGTTAATCACTGAGAGCTTTGCAGTGTGTTTACTAATGTTACTAATTATTGACAGATTTAGTTGTGAACATCAGCTAAGGATATACAATGAGCAGTTTTGGAATTCTTTTTTGGGGACATATCATCAATCCTATCATATCATATCATCCATTTGGGGATATAAATATAGGATATATTGTGTTGTTTTTACATTGAAGAGTTAATTCCTCTTTGTGTAGTGGTTTACTAGTGGGCAGCTTCAACTAAAAAATTAAAAATCAGAAATGAAGTAGTTTGAGAAAAACTCTTAAAATCTTCCTGTCTGTACATAACACAAGAATGCCTTTCTCTGATGAAAGTGTTATAGCAAACTTCTTCCTGAGCTGAAGCACTGTTATTTCCAGTAAAGTAAAATACTATTGAATTCTGGTTTAGCTGGCTTGTAATAAATAAATAAATAGTCTTCACTGAATAAAGAATAGTTCAGCATAGACCAGAGATCATATACCTATACAACTATAACACAGATGGACAAATGGCCAATGAAAAGCATAACAGAAAAAAAGATTAAAAAAAAAACACAACCCACAAACAAAAAAACCCTGCTTAACAGTCTGTCATAATATTTAATAATAAGACTGCTAAATTTAGCTAAGGCAGTAAGTGTGATCGCTAAGAAGCGACCAAAATGCACTTAAATAAACGCCAACAGCTTAGTAAAGAAATAAAGGTTCTTAAACTATGTGTACAGGAAATGAAATTTGGGGATTAAAGTAAGGACTTCACTGACCTGAAAGGATGTTTTATGCAGGAGGTGAAGAAATAAGAGTGAAGTTGGCAAAACGTTTTGAAGACTAGGTGAGAAGTAAAAATTTGCTTATCTCAAATACTTCTTAGTGAACTACTACTAGATCATGAAGGATTCAATTATAGAGGAGACTGAGAAATGCTATGACTCAAAGTTTTATGTATCTCTACTCAAAATGAGATAAAAACATTACATGAAGAAGGTCTGAATGAATAATTGTTACAGAAAAGAGTGATTCAATCATTGTCACAGGAAAAAAAAATTAAAGATGAAAAAAACTTAAAAAGAACTGATTAGCATAGAAGACATGTTCAGAAGCCTCCCTCACCAAGAAAAGAATAAATGTAAGACTGAGTGAACAAAAGCTACAGAAGCAAGTAAAAAACAAACAAACAAACAAAAAACAACCCAAACATTTGAGACATAAATATATATAAAAATGAGAAAAGAACAAATAGGACCAGAATGAAAATGGAGTCAAATAAAGGATTAGAAATACTTAGATTAGAGATAATCTGGATATAATTCTAAGAATCAGAAACAAATAATATTTTATATTCAGTATTCAGAAAGAAACATATACAAAATGTAAAACTCTTTGTAAGTATTTTACCTAAATCTGTCCAACTGAGTCAAGGGGGGTGGGCTGTGATTGTACTAAGTTTATAAAGTGAGAAAAATAATCCATGGAACCAAAGGCATGTGAGTTTAACATTAATCATATGTAAAGCTTCAGAAACAATTTTGAAGCATAGAGCGATTAAAGGCACAGTTGTAAATGGAAAGTAGAATAAAAGGCAATATGGGTTTATCAAAGAAAGATACTGCTAAATTAATCTAAGATGTTTTTTTTTTTTTTCATAAAACAATTAAGTTTTAATCTAAGAACTCCAACAGTACTGATTTAGCGGGACCTAAAGACACTGCCATATTGGCACAAAACATGTAATAGATCTTGAGAGTTCAAAAAATTCATAAAGTCAAGAGGTAACATTAAGAAGGAAAATTACAGGTTGCTATAAAATCCTTGAGAATCTTTCTTGGTTCATATATTTTATTTATGATTATGATACTAATAAGCAGAATGGTAGGTGAAATTTGCTCAGGAAATAACCATGAGGGAGGGGAGAAGGTGTGTCCAATACAGAAGCAGCCTGCGATACCACCAGGGAAAAGCAATGTAAGAGAAAATCTTGAAATGCAATAGAATCAAGAATAATTTCAACAGTACAAAACATTCCTGGGGAATATACAAATTTTAGCTATAAACTAGGAACTAGTCATCTTGAAAGGACCAGAGAAGAAAAAGGCACAGGCTTGCTAGCTGAGTATAACATGTCTATAAAACATTAACTTGATGCTGGCAAGGATAGTCAAATATGTTTGTAGGTTACTGAGTCAATTTTCATAAGGATAGAAAATAGTTTACTGTCATTGTGCATTAGTGATATAAGACAATTCATCTGGACTATTGTGTGTAGTACTGATTATCTGAGAGGTGTTTAAGAAAGTTGATTTTGTACAGAACTGTTAAGCAAAGGGCTGTATTGTCATGAGAACAAAGTACCTGCACACCCATAAAAAGGCCCTGATGAAAATTAGACTGGGAATTAGAAGGTTTATAGCTAATTGAACATTGAGACTGTGGAAAAAAGTCTTGTATTTTCAATAAGGATGGTAGAACTCTATATAGATTATTCTACAAAAACTTATGAAAAACAAACATTTATGAGATGATACTTGATCTAAAGAAGAAATGGAACTGACAAATCAAAAGCCCCCCTCCAGTCCTATGCTCTTGTTTTCTCAACAGCTTCATACCAGGATCTCTTCCAATTTTTTGTATTACTAAGAAAACTTATACTGGCATTAACTCTGAAGCATCATCTTGTTCCTCTATTTCTCGTATCTATTTTATAAACAAAGCTAATGTGTTATTTAAGAGTATAGCCCTGCACCGTAATTGCATCTGTTTTCCAAGGTATGTTCTAAATTAAAGTTCCCTTTCCTTAAACACTGCATCACTTAATCTGAACCTTCTCTATCAATTCCATCTTTCAATTTCTGTTATATGTCATTCTCATTTTACAAAGAGGTTCAGGCTTCCCAAGAGTATGGTAAATATGAATAATTTTCCATGTTAAACCCAATCTAATTTAAACTAACTGAATTTTCTGTCTTCCCTTGCATGATGTATGGAGTATATTTCAAATCTCACTAAGGAAATCAGCATTTGTCTAGTTCATGACATTTTAAAATTATAATTGTTCTTCATGCTAATTCATTTTCTGAAAACCTTGCTATGTTTATACACTCTTAAATGTCATGATGAAAATATTAACATCATAGGAATTTTTATTCGTTATTTCATGTAAGCATCCACATGGGGATTATTGAATGCAGTGAAACACATCCATTTGTGTCTATTCAAAGTGCTAGCAGTGTGTCTGAAATGAATTAAAGAACTTCAATATTGCAGTCTAAACCTGAGTAGTATTATGCTTACTTGATGAAATATTCAGAAAATGTATGCTTCAAATTGTATTTAAAATTGCAAATTAAATACAGAGGTTAAAAATTTTTGAACAGATAATATCTGAATGCAAGTTAACTATCGTTCCTTAGCAGTGCCACTTTAAAATATGAGTCCACTAGATATTGCCTATCCTCAATCAAAAGTCAGTCTTATGCTATTTTTACTCACTAATTCCTCACCTACGCCTATGTTTCCACTCTTCTGATACATTAAATGTCCCTCATCTAATAAATTAATACTACTTTTACAAAATTACCTAAATGTACTTGAAGATAGTGATACTGGTCCAATAACCTTCAGTTACCAACCATCTAAGATGTTCTTTTTCCCCTATCATAGAAGAGCAGTCTATAAGAAGATAAAATAAATTCATTTGTCTTTCAGGAGTTGCAGCGCTCAGCCATTGCCTCCTCCAAACCAAATCTCACAGGGACTGAATGAATATGCATAGTTAACAAATCATGTTATAGAAATCATTGATTCAAACCTTCTCTTGCATTGGTACAGTGCATCATGAAGTCACATTTGTTCAGGTAGCTAAAGCAGACTTACAGGACAGAAAGCAAGAAAGAGAAAACAAAGAAATCAAACAAACAAACTGCATTACTAAAGGTATAAAGTTTCTGAAGAAAGGAGATGCTCCAGGGGCCAGCCCTGGTAGAATTCCAGGCTCACAACCCACAACACTGGTTAAGTTAATGATATTGACAATATCTGAATGTCAAATCAGATGACAAGCAGACAGAAGGCATCTTCCAGATTTAAGAGAAAAACATTTTAATGAAATTATGATTAATTTGTAGTTCTCATCTACAGGGGCGAAAATCATATTCTTTAATGTGTTTGACTGTTGATCATACATGACACAGTTTATGTGGCTTTACTGCTATTTTTTTCCATAGACACGACTGCAATCAGATTTGAGTCACACAACAGTCTCATAAAAAACTGCTACACTATCCCAATGCCTATTATTGACTACTAGCATATTTAAGTTACAAGGAAAGTTTCTGTGACTTCTCATTAACTACCACTGATTTAAAATATTTAACAAAAAATAAAAAATGAAGGCCTATGCTAGCTATATTATGAAACTAGAAATCTGTTTCTTATTATGAGTTGGGGGTCCTCAATCTGGAAGCCCTTATATTCTCTTGGAGAGGATGAAGCAAGTCAGTTGCATTAAGAAAGGAATATTTCTCTTCCTTGCTCAATCAATTTTGTTTAAGCATCAGCAAAAAATAGAACTGTTCATTGTGCAATGAATATTTGATAGGCAGTTCTACTTTTACTGAGCCCTAAGTGGAAATGAACTAGTGAGGAAGAAAATTATCAGATTTTACATATCTAAATTATATCATCCAAGTGCCCCTTCCTGCACAACCCATTTGATTCTAAGTTTGAAAAAAAAAAAAAAAAAGTTAATGAGCTTGGGTACTGTCTGAAACGTGAACATTATGGAAAAATCTTAAGTTTATATCCAGAATTTCACAGTCATTTGCTACTTTCTTTCCAAAACTATCACATTGGCATTAATAACTTTTTTTTTTTAATAGACCAAAAATTATATAAAAAAACTTAGTTACTATGCAGAGGCTGCCATATTATTGTCTAATGTTGTGTTAGGATTTGAGCAAACCAATATACTTCCTACTGCAATAGATGAAGAACAGGAAACTTTTTTCTTGTGTATTCAAATGCATCATTTCCTCTTAGTGCCATAAAATTACTTATGGTTCTTTACAGAATTAAAACTCCTAGTTTTGTTAGCACAATGTTTATTTACTTTTTTCTATATTAAAATACCTTTGCAGAATGACACAAAGATATAGTAAGAATCTTTATATTAGCAAACAAGAACAAAACACATGACAGTATCCTATGAAAGCAAGTGAATTATCATCCAGAAATACAGAAAATCTGATGTGTTCTTTAATTACAATGAGGGTATTGTTTTCAACTTCCTTTCATATGAACTCAAAATGAATAAATTTTTATAATGTATAGTGCAACCAACTGAAGCAATACTACATATAGATTTTTATCAAGAAAAGGATTATCAATAATCACTCCCCAGTATATAATTTTATTTTTAAAAATGAAGTCAAATATTTTTACTTTCTACTTTGGGTTATATTGTATTTTCCAATATACATGCTTCCAGTATGAAAATCACTTCCAGTGTGACTCAGAATCACAGTAACCATGTCTCTACTCTGTTTTTGAATGGATGATGGGGTGAGAACTTAAATGAAGTCTGAGAAATTAGTTAATTCTTCTTTCAATATGTACAAGATATTCAAGGATACAGTTTTATTATTAACAGGAGACTTGTCTCCATATACTCAATGTCATAAGGTAAGAACGGTTTTCCTGATATAACTAAATAATTCTCATAGTAGATATGTGAATCAATCTCTGGATCACGCAAGAGAAAGTAAAAGATCACGGAGAGATCATTGCAACATAAACAGCAACATGTGGGGACTAGTAATATAATCTATCTACAACAAGTGATGGCTCAAGATAATATTACCTTCCAGATGGAGGTAACCTCTGCTCAGCTAAAATGGGATAATAAAAATGTTCCTGTTTATTAATGAATAAGGCCTTCTTGACAGTGTTTTCAAATATATTTTGTATCAAAGGTGCTAATACAGTTGAAGATTATTTGAGAATTTTAATGAGTATTTGTTCTACTGTCAACCATTAATCCAATATTGGGTTATGTAAAAATATTTTTTTACATTGCAGTACAGTAGAAATGTATATACTACCAGTTACAGGGTTCAGCATGAAAGATTAAAATGGAGGAGACAATAGACACCATCCTGAAAATTTCTTAAACTTTTCTAATATATTTTCTAAAATATGTTTAATGTTTTGTGGAGCTTTTTCTCTCAAATCCAAATGACCAGGAAAAATAATAATGGAACTGGTTAAAACTTTCCAGGCTCACTATTTTTCCACTGAAATTAATCATGTTGTCAAACCTATATTTTTCACACAGCGTTTGTCTTAATAATATTATATATTTATAATTTTTACAATAATATTTAGTTTACAATTTTATTTTTAGTTTCAAACATTCAATCTCAAAATTTGTTATAAATAAGCTACTGCCATTAATGCTAATTGGAATATAATAAAAATATTTTCAACAATGTTGATATCACCAAAAGATTTTAAAATTAGAGTTATTGAATTTGAATTATTTTAATATGAATTATTATTTTCTATTATGGACCCACACAGCAATACAAAATAATTATTAAAACTACAAACGAATTGAAGGGGTAGGAAAAAAAGACTTTCCAAGAGCAACTGTGTACACTCTGACAAATTTGTTATACTATTAAAATTCTTCCTATACTTTCTTTCATAAAACAATAGACACATTTCAGCGTATTTTTGTCAGCTATCAACATATTTTGTCATGAAACATATGACCAGAAGTGACAGGGTCTCCATGGCCAAACATAATAACAAACAGCTCCATAGCGGTTATTAATCTACATTGATCTATAAGAAACAGTACAGTCCCTCTCACATCACAAGCCACACATCATTTTCACACCTTGCTGAACACTCAAACACCTTAGCATAGGAGACAGAACCCACAAAAACATAAATCATGCTATAGAAAGAGCAAAATATGTCAGGAATACATTAAAGCCACTTTTTCTATTTGTTTGGAGCTATTATTTAAAATTATTTAGATTCTTTTAGGAAGAAATTAATAATACTTCCAACAGTACTTATTTATTCCATCCAGGAAAAATTCTTATGGATCCCAAACCAAGTTTTGTTCTGGCTGAGTAAGCAAAATGCAGAAATGAAAGGCCCCAAAGATTTTTAATGTCATGTAACTTGAATCCCTGGTGTCCACTTTAGGTATGAAGAAGTTACCATGTTTCAGGGTAAATGAAAACAAGAAGTAGAAAGAAAGCATAGTTTTGAGGGAATTTCCTAAATGTTTTCTTAAATGCAAACAGTTGAAGCCCTGAACCACTCTAAAGAAATTCCATGCATACAACATAACTTTTCCTGTTCTGTAAGTCCAAAAATTTATTCATTTTTAAAATGTGGTATTATAGTTTGCAATTTCCCCCCTCAAAGAACAAGTTTTATATTCCTCGTTGATGGTGTTTTAACATTGTTTAACTAGAAAATCACTTGTATAAAATCCATTATTTCTTATTTCTTATAGGAAAGGAGTGCTGGTTGTCTTTTCATATGTATCATCTCAAGTGTTGAAAGCCATGGATATATGTACAGCTGGTAACACACAGGTAACATTCTTAATGTAATTAAATATATATAAAAGCAATGGCTTTATACATCTAGCTTCACATTTCATGACTGGAGATGGCTTCATTACTTATGAATGCCACGGAGCATATGACTTGGAGCCAGAAATTTGGCTAAATATTTTAATATGTTTTTGAACACTGAGCATTTTAATGATACCTTTTTTTTGTAATGAAACATCAACAATCATTTAGAAGACATTCAGGATGTTGGTGTGTCTGGGCAGAATTATTAAATCAAAGTAAGATGAAACAGACTTTCTGTAATGCAAATTTAGCCTGCCATGGGAAGCAATGTCGCAGCCCCCTCTCCCTTACACAACTAATGCTCTGTGCACACATACCTAAAGCAGCATACCATTTTCACTGGTATCATTGCAGTTATGAAATGCAGTCCTCTGACACAGGGACACCTGCATCAACGTAGGGAAGCAGGACATCAGTGGGTAGAGGTTCACAGTAAAATAACAGACTTGAATATCAGTGCCATTAAAAAACCTGAGATGTTATTTTGATTTCAAAGTATTTAGTTTAACTTAGTCTACTTTGACTTTACACAGGTTTAAAAAAATTCACATTCATCCTCTATTTAATAATGTAACTTATAAAATGCAATTATTGCTTGTCTTCAAGATCTCACTTTAGAAGACCCTTGTAGCAATTAGTAAATTTACATAATTGTCTGTTTTGATTTTGTAAACCCATTATAGGAGACATTCCTTCTTTATATTCCCTTATCTTTCATATTTCTTCATGCATAGCACAGTGCCACACTGTGCATTGAAAGATAATAGGTAAGCTATAATTATATTTCAGAATTTAATTTTTGGCAACAAATGTTTCTTAGAGCTACATTTTGTCATGCTGTTAAATATATCTGGAAAAAAATCTCTGGAAAACACTTATGAGCAAAGCTGATTAAGAACTTAATTTTCCAAACATTGGAATTAAAAGTGAAAATGGTAGACAGTACTTTTCTTTTTATGGCATTCCTAACTATAAAACCAGCATGTCACATGTACCTGCTGTCATAATCTTGCCATATCTCTGAACAGGATGTACTGTAAACAGCAAACATAACAAGCAGATATTAGAAACAGTATCTTCATTTTATTGAAGGATATGAAGACAGTCTGCTGCTGCAGGCTACATAACTGCTACTTTTCATGCCTATTACATTAAAAATAATGTGGTCACTAGAAAAAGTGTATCAGCTGCCAAATTTTATCCCATTTATTCAGGCAAGTAACCTATTGCCATCGCTAAGATAATTTGCTTGCAACTGTTGACTTAATAGTACATATTGAAAACAAAACCAAACCAAACAAAATCCTTATCCTGTCCTTCACTTTGTATAATAATGTTATCAGTACAAAGTGAGTATAAAGCAAATGTAAAATGCTACTGAAGCAGAAAGATAGTGTTTTATGTTCACCTCTCAATTATGTGCCATAGTGCAACACAAATGTCACAAGATAAAATATAAAGATGAACCGAAACCAGACAGATTCTAATTGTCTATAAACTTACTGTGACCAACCCTCCCAATCTGTATGAACTGCATGCTAAATCCTCTACCAAAAGCCATAGTACCTTAAAAGAAGGGAGTTTTAGAAGTAGCTAGGAAATGAGTGACACGTCTTTCCGTTCTCCTTCAACATTGAAAAGGAGCCTGGGTTGGGCACATATCTGGAACCTAAGTGACCCCAGCCATATCAGTTTCAGCAGCTCTTGCTATCTGACTTCAGCCCATAACCAAGGATTTGGGTTGCCCACCTCACTGCTTTTGATCCAGATATTATTCCAGAAGCACAGGTTGACGATGTCATTCCTTCCTTATTTTTCACAATCCTTGCTACCCAGGAAGTTACTCCCATCAAGCTGTAGATTTCATTTTTTTCTCTCTGTGCCACTAATTCAAGTAATTTTTGATGCTGCACTCCACTTATTCCCCTGGAAGTAAGCCAAATGAAAAAAAAATATCTTCTGATCTCATACTGTTGTGTACAGTTAGTTGATTCACACAGTGAGCACAGACAAATACAAATTCCCAGTACAGTATGAAACATACTACTACAAATTGATACAAATATTCCAAATGTTAGATGTCTGAGAATGAGAAATGTATATAATAGAATCATAGAACAATTCAGGTCAGAAGGGGCATCCAGAAGCCATCTATTCTGATCCTCTGCTTAAAGCAAGTATAATCAAACCAGGTTACTCAGCTAGGTCCTGAACAAACCCAAGGTTGGAGACACAACTTCTCTAGGCCCCTGTCCCAATATTTGACCACCCTCAAAGTAAAATAAATGAACAAATAAATAAATACCTCCTAATATGTAATTAGAATTTACCATGTTTCAATTTGTGCCCATTGCCTTTTCTCTTATTGCTTTACACTTTGAGAAGAGTCTGCTCTGACCCTGTCTGCGCCCATGGCTGACGTAGTCACTGCCAGTAATAAGGTCCCTCCAAAGCTATCCCTTTTCCTGGCTGAACAGGCACCTCTCTCTCAGCCTTTCCTCACATGACACGTGCTCCAGCTCCCCGAGCAGCTTGGTGGCCCTCCAATGGACTCATTCCAGTACGTCAGTGTCTTTCTTCTGGTGGGGAGTCCAAAACTGGAGACACTTCTCCAGATAACATTCCCAAATTAAATATTTTATTAATGTAATAATTTGAATTCATGGAACTAAAAATAATCTTGAAAAGTCTTCAGTTTTGATTTGAAAAGTGTAATGTTTCCAGTATTGTAGGTGTCAAAGCAATTGCACTGGCTGATTCAGCTTCAATTTTGGCACAATCAGCAGACTGGCATCTTGAGCACTTAGAACTCGACCAGAATATGAAGAAAGAACAACTTGTTAAGCAAAGAGAATTCAAGGTCAAACCAGGTCTGGTGAGGCAAAAAACATTTTAAAATTGATACTGAACCCGCATGGGGGGTTGAAAAAGTTAGAAAATATGCTGAGTTATCTCAATGTTACTATTTCGGTATGTGGAAAATAATTTGTCCTTAATGACACTAGAAGACCAGTAAGACTTATAATTAAAGATGCTCCTGATCTAGTAAAATTATGTCTTTGGTTTAGATACATGAAAAAATATGTAGAACTACTTACATGGCTAAATGTAAGGGCCACGAAAGCAATCAGAGGACTGGAGCACCTCTCCTAAGAAGACAGGCTGAGAGAGTTGGGCTTGTTCAGACTCGAGAAGAGAAGGCTCTGGGGACACCTTACTGCAGCCTTTCAATATAAAGGGGGGGTTATAAGAAAGATGGAGAAAGATTTTTTTTTTTTTTTTACCAGGGTCTGTATGGAGGGGACAAGGGGCAATGGTTTTAAACTAAAAGAGAGTAACTTTAGATTGGAAATAAGAAAGAAATGTTTACAATAAGGGTGATGAGATACTGAAACAGGTTGCCCAGACAAGCTGTGGATGCCCCGTGATTGGAAATATCAAAGTCAGACTGGACAGGGCTTTGAGCAACCTGGTCTAGCTGAAGATGTCCCTGCCTACGGCAGGGGGGTTGGACTAGATGACCTTTAAAGGTCCCTTCCAATACAAACCAGTCTGTGATTCTATGAAATATTAGCATGTTTGATTATGATCCATCAAAGTAATTTAAGTCATGGCAAATATAACAGGAAACAAACTAGGCAAATATAGCAACTAGTGCTAAAACTTTATTATATATTACTGTTCATTATCATATAAATATAAGGGTTTCTCAGTTCTTTGTCCTTGTCATCAGCAGGTTCCCAATCCTGGGTACAGTTAAATCACCACTAATTAAAAACTCTTTGATATAAGTGCCAGCATCACTGGAATAATTTCATTTCTTTCAGTGTTGTTTTTAATTTAGCTAATCCATCTAGCACCACTGGACATATAAAAGACAGTAGGATAATAATGGTTTTATTATATATTGAAAAAGGCGAGTAAATCAGCATTTTTTTTCTGGACAGCAATGAAAGCCTGGATCACCCTGTCAAACCAGGGCAGCTAAAGGCAGCAGACAGATAACAAATAATGGGAGACTTATAGCAGAATCCCTGGGACACCTCAATACATGTTGGACATAGCACAGAAAGACAAAAATTCAAACTCTTGGTATATGCCAAGATTTAAACCATTCTGAATCCCTGCCTGAGAAAAATCAACTCCACTGACAACCTCTAGAATTGGTCCAGGAATCCTGCTGTTGAATACCTAGAAAAGATGGGACTTGAAAATATGCACTGCTTTACTGGGGATTGAATTATGTCATTTCAGTTCTTCCAAATAATTATTTTCTTCAGGAGGATTGCCCAAAAATAAGGTAGTATATACAAGTCGGATGATTAAAAAACTTTACAGTCCAGATAAAATCAGGAAAGTACATAAAGTGCACCTTCAAAAGTCATACTGAATTTAAAAAAAAAACCAAACCAAAACCCACGTGTTTATATTTGTTCCATAATATTTTTAGTGTGTAATACTTTAACTAAACATTTGGTTATCTATCAAACATTTTTCCAGTGAAATTATATGTTGAAATACTAATAACATGACAGGGCAAGTTTTTGATACATAATTTTTCTTTTCAGATATAAGAAAAGTGATTGTTAAACAACTTAAATATTTTTGAACTGTGGGAACAAAGGGAAGAATAAACTGTGGATGCTAAACAAAACGTAAGATGATATTATAGTCTTTGTAAAGAATAGGTCTGTGGAGCTAGAGATTATGGGAAGTCTTGGACTCTGGGTGCCATTGGTTTTGGAATGATATACTAATTGAAATTTTTCAGTAAAAAGGGGAGAATTCAGAAGGAGTCACAGCAAAAATTAAGTCTATCCACAAAACAAACAAACAAACAAACAAAAAAACAAAAAAACCAAACCAAAAACAACCAAAAAAACAGCCACCAAATTCTGTTGTGCATCTACAGATGTACAGATGCAGGGACCCTTTGAGAAGAAAGACCTTACCCTTCTACTGCTGACTTTGTTCTGTCTCCAGGGTAAAATGGTCAAGATTTCTTAGAATTAAAAGAAGTGCTTTTGGTGGTACACAGAAAAACCCAAATCAGGAGAGCAGGTGAAACTGTATGGATTGTCTCTTTTTGGTCGTAAATTCTAAAGGTAGTACTATGGTTAACATGCAGGTAGCTCCAGATAGTTTTACTTTGTTCAGTGATTACAAAGTGGTAAAAAAAAAAAAAAAAAAAAAAAAAAAAAGACCCATAAAAGAAGGCTCTGTAGGAAAAAATCTGTGAAAACATAAAAAGATTCTGCCTGACTCATAAAGGCCATTTGGATTCAAGTGCTTTAAATAAATGGATTAGCATAAGTGGATTAGTTAGCCAAGTTTTGCACACTACTTTGAAGATATATAGGCATCATACTTGTTCCTAAATGGCCTGCATAAGTCATGCAGAAAATATTTTCCTCTGGGTCAGTTAACTAATGAGATATGATTCCATTCTTGGGTACCAAATAATTTTGACTTAGCTGTTATATGAATTGTGTATCCATATGTGCATGCGTGCACATCTGTTTGTATGTGATTATTATATAACTATATAAGTTTCATTAATTTATTCATAACATCTTTAGTTATTATCTTGGTCTGCTAATGCTTTCTAGCAGATAACATTACATAAATATTAAATTAATAAGCACATCTTTAGTAATGGTAAGATTCATTTTTATAATGCTTTCAATTAGCATGAATCAACTGGTTAGTTGGAAACATCCAACTCCTTGCACATAGTTGGATAGAATCATTTTATATTAGTCAAAGATAATGTAATAATGCGATAACGTAACAATGTAATAAAAAAGGATGAGACACTTCAACAAAATTATAGATATGCCCAGAGAATGAATTTATGAGTACCTCAATGTCTTCTGCAAAAAATGAGCAGAGTTCCTAAGTTAGTAAGACTGAGACCAAAGGAGGAGCATTTACTGCCTCATGTCTTCTGATTTCCATTTGGTAAGCATTCGAAAACTAAATTCAGTTCTTAATTTTCTTAGAAGACATTCTTACAAACTTTTTTCAGCTTATTTGAATCTTTCCCTGTAGCAAAGCTTTCCAATAGCAAGAACATATTTAGTAGACAATCTTTAGGCAATGTGTATCAAATTCTCCTTTCATGCTTTGTATGCCATTGACTTTGACCTTGTAAGTAGTGATAATAAATGCCACAGTCCTCTTTGCATCATATTTCAGGACATACTCTCTGAGAGCATCTCTCAGAAGCACATTACCAGTGCATTACGTGCCATATTCTTATGCCTCTATTAGCCATGACAGAGAAGGGAGTGAAATAGGACCCTGGAGAATAGTTAAACCATTGTTTTATGCCAAGACAAGCCAGAGAGATTCTACTAGTGAGCTGACACTTTGCACGTCCATAGAGCTTCGGGGCTCATGCTGAAGGGACAAGGCACCTAGGAGACAAGAATTTGACACTCTGCAAGAATGCAAATGCTGTTACATCAGTGACAATGGTTTGAAGGTTTACAAGTTATACCTTCATTCTGGTGCCTGAATTGAATCCACTCCTGCATAATACTCCTGTAGGGTTTTTTTAATCATATATTATTAGTGTGTCTCATTCTGATGATATGTTACGGCAATAAATCATCAGTGTGCTGCTGATTTGATGAGCTGTTTCTTCAGCATGCCATTGCATCTGTCATGCAAATGATATATTAATAAGGCATACCAATGGTGTGTTCTGCAAAAGATGGCACTGCCCAGAAAACAAAGGGTTTAGGAGTGTATTCAGAGTGATTGCAAGATAAAAAGTCAGTCAGCACAGAGCATTCTAGAAGCTAGTTTCCCAGCTACACTATATAATCTTATTTTTCCACATTATTTCTGGCATTTTGCTTTTGCAAGCCTAATTTGCAGGAAAGAGGTAGGGGAAAACAGTTTTGAAAAGTACTATCATCTCAGTTGAGATAAGACAACCAGTATAAATACAGCTGCTTGCTCTTTATCAAGCAAGAGGTTTTAACTTCACTGTACAAAGAACAGGGTGGAAGAGAAAGTACACAAACACATGAATTTAGTTCTATGATACAGTTAAATGAAGGAGTAGAAACCTGCTTTGATAGATATTAATCTTATATACATATTTAACTTTGTCCATAAGTAATAATCACAAGAGCAAATCTATTACTGTGACCTTAAAAATTATGTCCATAAGTAATACCATAAGAAATCTTATAAAAATGTTCACATCTCCAACACAGTCCTTAATTTTAATCTAGATGGAATACAAAAAAACCCATTGTAAATAACTGTAAAAGAAATCTGTGATCTTTGTAAACACTTTGCTAAGTATTAAATTATGATGACAGATTGAAGGCCATAGAATTTTCGCATTTTTAACTTCTCTTGGTTTTTTACTTGAAAAAGGTAAATATTTGAATATCAGATACCTTTGAATTCTAAATATTTTGGAATATTTTTCAACAGACCATACTAGTAGAATCATGCCTCCATAGCCATAAAACCTAGTTTAAAGAAATAATAAATATTCTTCCAAAATTCTTGAAACTTAAATTAAATTTGGAGCATTTTCATCTGATTTGGGAAAGCACGATGTAGAAATTTTAACTAAGCAAAGTTTATGTGAAAGAATATTTCAGTAACCTTTAGATTTTGCAATTCACAGAGTTTTCCAGCAGAAAATGAAAAAATGTTAACTTACGTTGGACAAAATTATGGGTTTTTTTCAAAGTAGTATTGAGTATTATATAGGCATATTATGGGTAAGAAGCACCTATCTTGGACTATACACAATACAAGATCTGAAAAATGGTGATAAGAATTGTTCATACCATAATTATATAGCTAATGGTGACAGAATGGTGCTATATTATGTTGTTTCAAATACAGTAAAATGTTTTCACACTACCAGCATTTTGAATTTATTTAGTAACACATATGTAAAAATAATTTTCAGTATTTTCTCAAGTGAATTTTACGTTAGTGACAACTATATGTTTTTTTCTGGTACTTAACTTCCCTCTTTCTTGGATGATTTATTGTGTTTGTTTATTTATTTATTTCTGTTTCTGCCAAGTTTGAGCATTTATAGAAAAGAGAGAAGAATAAAGGTCTAACATGAAAAATCTGTGTGTCCACCTGTTCTTAAAGCTTCAAAATTATGTCTTTTCCTTGCAGTATCAGAACTAAATATACACAAAATTTTAAAGATAAACAAGTAAAATAAAATTAATCCTTGACCCTAAACACATTTTTAAAAGCAATATTTTCAAAATGTTTTCATTATTGAATTAATCATTTTCTTTTGCCAAAAGTTGCAGTGAGCTTTTCTATCAATTTTAAAAATTGTCTGAATGCTGAACACATATTTTTTGTAAGTAAGTAAGTTTGACCATTTTTAAGCTTTCGGTGAAAGAAATCAATATTAAATTAGAACAAAGTAAAGCCTGAAGGAAAAATTGGCTCTGCTTGGCCACGAGCTTGAGAGCTCACATTTAAGAACATAAACTACCTTTGCAATGTATGATGTCTCGAAAAGCTATCAATTCATAACACTGATTTTCTGAAATCATCCAGATCCTGGCATTTAGATGAAACAGTGGTTTCTTCTAAAGATCTCTCTGCTCTTTTACCTTTTTTTTCATATTTAATAAAAAATAAAATATTTTGCCAACAGTATAGCACAACAGCAGTACAAAGAAACTAGAACATGCATGACAGCTTCTTCCCAAAGTAAATATTTACTCTTTCCTTCAATTCTAATACAGTAAATCAAAGGGAATAAGAATTATAAGAGACACCAGAATACCAGCACTGAGAATAGTTTAAAACTTAAAATATAGACAGAATCTGAAACAAGTTTTATAGGGAAATGGTCTTTTACAAATTAAAATGTAAATTTCCTTTTTAAAGAATATAAAAGTAGAATGCTTTGACAATTTTAAATTTGCCCTTGATTTTTTTACTGATTTAATCAAGACAATAATTTTCTGGGAATAATTTCAGTTTTGACAATTCATTTACTGCCAGAAACATTTAAGTGAAAAATTTCCAGTCAATCACTTCATAAGCTTCTAAATGCTAGCATCTAATTTTACCATAAAATGGTGTCCATCAAAAATGTGTCTGGTTTCTCTCTTTAGCTAAAAAGCAATTTTATTTTTTTTTAATAAAAGTTTCAAGATTTGATTAAGAATCTCTGAAAGAAGATGGTTTTCTCATTTTTCACAGCTTACAGACTCTATCCAAGATTTGGCTTGTTGTTGTCCTTATGATCCTCATCCATGAAATTTCTAGATAAAAAAGCCGCTGTCCATGCTAGTGCCATTTTACATCATTTCTGTCTGGATGCCTGCTTGATCTTCTTTCTACTTTCTGAAGGTTTATGTGGTAATTCGGACACTTCCACTATGTACATAGAATGAAGCTTCCCACCCATTACCTTACACGGGGTGTCTAAATGTCAGATGAGCCCCCAGCCAAGGGTGACAGCATGGCTGGCAGCCAGGGACTTCATGGAGGTGGGATACGGTCCCACAGCTCCCAAGCAAGGGAGACAGAGAAGGACTGGTGCCAGAAACCAGGGGCAGATGCAGCCCCAGGATGGCTGTGCAGGCCTGTGGGGACCACAGCAGTGGATGGGGGTCTGGGTCAGGCACCCCTACAGTGCAGTCTGTAGGGCTAGGGCTGGGGGCCTGAGCTTTAGCACGGTCCCCACTGGAGGAGGACAGGTCCCATGGAGGTCATTCCTAGACTTTCCTCACTGCAGCCTTGTCCCAGATCACTGCTGCACTGCAGTGGAGATAACCCTCATCTTTTTCATAGACAGATATTTTTTTATTCACACAATTCCATTCATAATTTTCTGTTATTATTGTTTTCCCAAAGTCTATCTTTTGAAAACTCTTTCTAGAGAAACCATAACAGCAGTCCAGCTGAGGAAGACTGGCAGTCAGGTGGGAGTTTGTTAGTGATAGCATGCTGTCTTCCTAGCCCCTGAGACAGACTTCCCAAAACTCCCTCTTCACAAAAACCTCATGTCATTCTCCCAGCATTCCTTGCTGTACTAGGAAGGAGGAAAAATGTGCAAAAAATGTGAGTTTTAAGCATTTTATTTGTGCTGTAATAATCTGACTGACAGCTAATCTTTTTTTACAACTGAATTCAGTGTGAATATTCCTATTTTCCTGTAAGATGATAAAATAGGTACTTGAAGGATCATAGCTAGTGTATAGCCTTGCTCCAACTGTACCAGGAAATAAAAAGAGATTTGGGAAAAGGTAGGTAGTTTCTCATCAACAAAAGCATTCCACACACTCATGGAGGCTTTAAATGCTTCTCCTGCTTTCCTACTCACTCTTGAAGGCATTATGAGTAACTGTTAAGATTTTTTTTCAGGAGCTTTGAACTAGAGAAAAAAGCACAACTGTCCAGGAGAGAAAAATGAAAATAGTTGTCAATAATATTTTAGAAACTAATTAAGCAATTAGGAATTGATCAGACCAGTACATAAAGAAAGTAGATCCAGAACCATAAAATCATGAATCTGTATTCCTTTTCATATGACGTTCAAAAATTTGGGGAGAAAAATATCTATTTTCTAAGAGCCAATTTAAAAAAAACTTCTAAAAAGGACATCAGAAACTAATGTCTAATAAAAAAAGTTTCATTTTAAAAAGTGTTAGTGCAAAAATCTTTATATAGCCAAATCTCTGAGTCTCTTGACTCTCTACCTTTTTTTTTCCTTTTTTTCCCCTCATTGATGCATTGGGAGACACAAAGTGCCTGGCCAATATTCTATAGCAAAGGGCTTAGAAAATCAAGTCTGTCCAGGTTTTAAGACACCCTGCTGCTGAGTCAGAAACCTAAATTCTAAAATCCTCACTGCGAGCTTGTATCCATTAAGATTTCAGTTGTGTTACAAGTGCCCTACCTTTACACAGCTAAGATACCAGGACTGTTTCCCTGTAACTGACAATGAAAGCCACAGCTACCCAAATCAAAGGCACTGCTGAAATAAGAAGTTAGCAGAAGCTGGTGGACGTTACTGAAGCCTGTTTGTGACTAATTAAAAAAAGTCGACAAACTAGGCGAACCCATGGAAACTTTCAGTTTTGATTACCTTATATTTTCTAGCAAAAAATTAGTCATTTGGAAAATTACAGAGATACTCATATTTTGCTATTGATTTTATCCTTAAGATTCATATTCTACCATACAGTAGAAATTATTTGGGTAAAACAAACAAACAAAAAGCTCAAAAATAATGCCTAAAGAGTTTGATGCAGAGAATCATTAGCAATCATAAATCATACATGAAGGTCCTGCACAAAACTCCCAAAATTAGTGACAGGATACTTCCCATCTTCTCTGCAAAACTCAGGCCAGCGCTCACAGTCAGAAAATATTTCATCTCTTCATTATAAGTGTTAGTACAGTAACAGTTAATATCACACTGAATGGAACAACTTGCTCCTCATGTTATCCCAGAAATTTCACAAGTCTCTGTTCAAACACAATGAATATAATACATTTCCTATGTACTGAGGAAACATACAATGATCTTTAAGAAACTACATCTCTGCGGTTCCTTATTTGAAGGACTTGACCTAGTCATCCATTCCTGCGGATCCACCCTATGTGATATGATCTGTACTGCATATTTAAGAGTTTCTCAGAAAGTAACTGTTCCATTTGATAGAAGTTAAAATATATACTGCAGATGATGTACTTTCAGATGCAATGGAACCTGATGTCCATATGTGAGGTATAATGACAATTGGCTTATATAAAAGACGCAAACAGTGTGGACACAAGCTGAAAGATAAATTAAAAGAAAATATTTCGTTTCCAACAGGTGTGTTGAAAGAATCCTTGTGTGTAGATTGGCTAGTCTTTTATATTAGGCTTAAGTAGCTGCCATAGAATAGGCACTCCCAGCAGACAGTGACCATCAATGATCATGTGGGAAATAATAGATTTTTAAACAGGCATTTCTTTTAGTATAGATGAGAGTGAAACATATCCAATAGGAGAAACATTTCTTCTTTGAGGAAAGAAATGCCCATTATTGTGTTGGTGAAATTTCTTACATAAACTAAAATTTTCATGTGTTGATAAATGTAATAGCGCCAATAATGAAGAAAGTTCTTAGAATGTTTATTAGTCAGAAAAGTCTCCAAAAACCCAATCCTTGGTCCAGCAGACTAACCCAGGTACTCAGCAAGATTTATACTTTACTTGAGATTTTCTAAAAGTGGAAAAAAAAAAAAAGTTATATTTATGAAGCTAAACAATATTATATGAGTATTCACTATGATACTTCTTTCTCAATAAATCCTCTATTACTTTTTTCATGTTCTGAAAAAAAAAAAAAAATTTGTGGAGGTATACTGTTTCTCTGTAATTGACAAAGCAGGGTAAAAAGATATTTCTTAAAAGCAACAATAACTGTTAAAATGACATTTTTGAAGAACAATAAAAATCAACTTCCAATAGCAAGTTTCATATTTGTTGAATAAGAGCCACTTACAGTATTAAGTGAAACTAATCCTTTTTATATCTTAGAAGATGTGACATGCATTCATAAGAATATTTTAGAAGTTGCTTAAATATGAAGTGGTTTCCATTATAAGTGCATAAAGGAAGAGAAAAGGTTGCTGGAGTCTGCTATGGCAGTCAATTTGTCTGTTTATTATTTCTTTTTCTTTTTTTTTTCCACAGAGAGAATATGAGAGTCAAGGATTGCATCTCTGCAGAGATGGCATGTATAAATGCATTTTATAAATGTAAAGGAATAACTAGGAATTTATTATAAAGTCATATTCCTCTTTCCTATATGATTGTTCCTTTCCTAACTTGAGCCTAATACCAGAATTAGAACATGAAGATTCACACACAGTCTCTCTCTCTCTCTCTTCCTCCCTCCCTCTGTCCCTCTCCCCCTCCCTACTCTATTTCTCATCATTTGAATGACAATGGTTGGCAATATAATGCTAACTAGCAGGCAATAAGCTGCTATGAGATGTCTCCATGATATGATCTGTTCACATTTTATAACTAAACTTCATACAAATATTCCCTGCAGTACAAACATATGATTCTATTCAGCATACAATAAAATATTAATTATTAAAAAAAAAAAAAAAAACAACAAAAAACCAACTCTCTTTAACCTGCAGGTACCCCTGAGTGGAAAATACATCTCCCTTGATTGATCGCTACTGCAAGGCTGGAATTCAGATTTTATTCTCGCTGCCTGTGCTGATCTTCCTCCTTTTATATTCAAGTGAAGTTAAAATTATTAGCATGACGCTGACAGAGATGCTGACATGAGGTGTTTGAAACAAAAGTTTTTGAATTATTAACGAAACTACAAGGACAAAATCAGATGATTCAATGGAAGTTGGGATCTTAAAAAGAGCAATAATGGGTACTAAATTTTAATGAAGTTCCAAAATAACACTGAAATGCACCATTTCATTTGCCGTTAACCTTTTTGATATGCTGCTCTTTGGACTTTAACTTGTTTAATACAGGGTGCCTCTTAATGACAAGGATAGGTGACTGTTCTATTTAAATGAACATGCTGAACATGTTCAATGGGGGCTAAATATGAAGGGATACAGCACTTTTAGAGAATATCACCAAAGACAGAAAGGGGAAGGAGGACCTGCGCAGAAATAGATAACACTGGGTCTCCTGGAGAAAAAAAAAAAAAAAAAAAAAAAAATTACTCCAAAACAGTAACTTGAGAGATAATAAAAAAGTCTTCTCTGAGGAAGTGCTGAGGAGGCTCAGTTCTTAAAACTCTTCATGCGCAAATACGCCTAGCACTGATGAGGAAGAGACAACACATTCTAGTAGTTGAAGGCTTAAAACCGGGTACTAGTCTCATCCTGTGTCACAGGACCTGGTATCTAAATTCAAATCCTTGCCTTTCTGAGTAACTTTAAGCAATCTATAAGAACCACTTGTATTTTACAGAGTGCCATATACCTAGTAAGCAATACAGTTAAGACTTAAACTTTAAACAAAAAAACAAACAAACAAAAACAAAAAAAAAGGGAGGTTACAATACTGGTGGAATGCTTTCCTACCAAATGAGTTCAACCTGGTTAATTTTTTAAGGAAATATAGGAATTTTTATGAAAGTTTATATGTGAAATTACAAAGGATATTTCAACAATTGGCATAAAAATGAAGAGTCCTCACTGCCTGAAATTTTCTGAACAAAACACCTAAGATTTCAACTGCTCCCACAGAGCTGTGTCATAGTCCTCTGATTTCTGTTGGGAAATCTGTTGAACTTGTGATTTGGGGAATTTTTGGTGATGACACTTTTCTTTATGGAAAAGACATGAAAAATTGATGACAGACTAGCGAGACGAAAAGTCTTACCTGAGACTAACCTCTGTCCTTCAAAAGTGTTACTCATTATTGGATAGTTGCTGTTGTTCCCTCAAACTGTAGGCATATATACATAGCTGCAATCAGCAGCTCCAGAGGCAGTTTATTTTCATTTCTTAATCACTGCCTTCAAAAACTACCCTATCCTCATGTTGGGCTATCTCCAGTCCTTCACAGATGAACATTTTGCATTCATATATTTTTTATTTGGATCACCAGCTCCCAAATCTTTTTATCTGGGGCCTTCAAATGCTTTCACCATTTTTTTTTAGCTTCCCTCTAACAATATGCTGACAAATGTTATCATCATTGCTTCTTTATTCTCAATTTTTCCTCTTGGTTCTTTTGTGCATATTCCTTATTTCCCTTTTGTTCTTTTTTTTTTTACAAAATACTTTAATGATACAGAAGAAAACTCCATTGGAAAGCTCTCTGACTAAACTGCTATGGAATTACATTCAATGTTTATTTTTACTTTCTCTATTTCATTCAAAATTCCAGCTTTTCTGCTATTGGAGAATCATAAACTCTTGACCTGTACTGTTTATACACTTCATAGTCTTACTGACGGGTTTGAAAAACATAGTTACTCAAAAGAAACAAATAAAATTAAATTTTCTACAGCAGATGTGATTATGAAGAATCTCAGGTTTTACATGGATATAACATTATTCAGTATGATCAGAAATAGGAATAATTAGGAAGAGAGTCTCTACTGCAGCTGTGTATCATGACTGAAAGACAAATGACTATGAGATGCATTTGGAAATAGAAAGGAGTGATTGAAGTATCTATTCCCTAAGGTCAGTCTCCTCTCCTCTGTGATTCCTTTTTTAATAGTTATAGATCCCATTGTGCACCTGGAGATGAGAAGTTGCCCGCTTTTTGTTAGTGTATGTATGAATTAGTTTAAAATGTCAATATAAAGTTCATTAAATATTTAACAATGAGAGGATTTTAAAAGTTCTTTATCTTTCTAAGAACACTAAACTCAAGTATTTACAATTTCTGACTGGAAACCAGTGTAAGTGATATAGGAGGGGAATATGATAAATGAAAAGAGGTTATGAGTCCAGAGGTCGAATAGAGGAGGGATTCAATCACAAATATGGATTTGTCTTGACTTATAATTATTACCCAATCTCTTCAATATATCTCTTCAAAATTATTTAAAAAAATTAATCTGAACAGTTGCTAAGTAGGGGGATTTTATAGAAAATCTGTAAAATTCTATGCTCCAAAACTATTTAATACTTACAGTTAATACTTACTGTAGGTGTTTTTAATCAATAGATACTTACATAAATATCCCTTGCCAGAATTTACTGCAGCACCTAGACACAGGAAACTTTATTACTGTATTAAAAGCTGATGCTGCTTAATAAGAACATCTATCTACCTCACCTCACTTTTACAGGACATCAATATTTAACTGTTTGCATAGTGTTCCTTTTCTTGCATAAGCATACGAGCCTTATCCAGAAACCCCCCAATTTTGATTCAGTGACTATGAGCATGAGAACTGCAGGGTGCTGTTAAGGAAACATGCAACATTCATAGCCTCTACACATTTGGAAATGTTTTGTAAGATTAGAAATCTATGCAAATATAATAGGACTCTCTCTAACATATGTCTATAGTCAAATACAAGCACTTTTATTTTATAAAAATGTGTTCAATACCTTGTAGATATATCAAATGAATAGAGATTTTCCAAAGTTGCTAATTGACAGGAGGTCAGAAGTAACAGTAAATAAGGTGGGATTATACCAGTTAAAAAGTACAAGCGATGGTACTCTCTGCTCTCCACGTGTACATAATGCATCTTGCAACCAGAAAGTGAAAATTATTAGAAAACCTAGAATAATAGAATCATAGAACCATTTATGTTGGAAAAGACCTTCAAGATCACCAAGTCCAACTGTAAGCCTAACACTGCGAAGTCCACCACTAAACCATGTCCCTAAGCACCACATCTACACATCTTTTAAATATCTCCAGGGATGGTGACTAAACCACTTGCCTGGGCAGCCTGTTCCAATGCCTGACAACCCTTTCAGTGACGAAATTTTTCCTAATGTAAAATCTAAACCTCCCCTGATGAAACTTGAGGCTGTTTAGTCTTCTCCTATCACTTGTTACTTGTTACAACACCCACCTGGCTACAATGTCCTTTGAGGAAGTTGTAGAGAACGATAAGATCTCCCCTCAGACTCCTTTCCTCCAGGCTAAACAACCCCAGTTCCCTCAGCCGCTCCTCATAAGACCTGTTCTCTAGACCCATCACCAGCTTTGTTGCCCTTCTCTGGACACACTCCAGCACCTCAGTGTCCTTCTTGGAGTGAGGGGCCCAAAACTGAACACAGTATTCGAGGTGCACCCTCACCAGTGCCAAGTACTAGTCCTGCTGGCCACACTATTCCTAATACAAGCCAGGGTGCTGTTGGCCTTCTTGGCCACCTGGACACACTGCTGGCTCGTGTTCAGCTGGCTGTCAACCAGCACCCACAGGTCCTTTTCTGCCAGGCAGCTTGCCAGCCACTCTTCCCCAAGCCTGTAGCGTTGCATGGGGTTGTTGTGACCCAAGTGCAGGACCCGGTACTGAGCCTTACTGAACCTCATACAGCTGGCCTCAGCGCATCGATCCAGCCTGTCCAGACCCGTCTGTACAGCCTTTCTACCCTCGAGCAGATCAACACTCCTGCACAACTTGGTGTTTTCTGTAAACTTACTGAGTGTACACTCAATCCCCTCGTCCAGATCATTGATAGAGAACATTGATAAAGAGAACTGGCCCCCATACTGAGCCCTGGGGAACACCACTTGTGACTGGCCGCAAACTGGACTTAACTCCATTCACCACAACTCTTTAGGCCCAGTTATCCAGCTAGCTTTTTACCCAGCAAAGAGTACACCCATCCTAGCCATAAGGAGCCAGTTTCTCCGGGAGAATACTGTGCAAAATGGTGTCAAAAGCTTTACTAAAGTCCAGGTAGACAACATCCACAGCCTTTCTCTCATCCACTAAGCGGGTCATCTTGTCATAGAAGGAGATCTGGTTGGTCAAGATGAACCTGCCTTTCGTGAACCCATGCTAAGTGGGCCTGATCCCCTGGTTGTCCTGCACCTGCCTGGTGAGCGCACTCATGATGAACCGCTCCATAACCTTCCCCGGTACCGAGGTCAGACTGACAGACCTGTAGTTCCCCGGATCATCCTTCCAGCCCTTCTTGTAGGGTTTGACTTGTTACACTTACATGCAGCTTTCTCACATTATTATCTTTTTTATTGCTTGCACCTAGAACAAACAATAGCCTTTGTTACCAACCTTAAGTTATTTTAAATATTTGCTTATTTTTTACACCTAAAAAGTGTCATTACCAACATAACTACTGCAAGTGTTCATGTAGGAGGATCATGACTTTTAAAAAGTGTGTACATCTGCAAAACTGATGAAGGAATAAGTGCACAGATAAGAGGATTTTCAGCCTTGGGGACCTGCCTGTATTCACTGTTCCAATCAAGTAGCATTCCCACCAAAATCTTTGGATCCTCATGTTTTTACCGGGAAGTACAAAAAACCTAATCATCTTGATATTCACTGAAGATTAACATGCATCCTATACCTTTTACTGAAAACTAAACATAACACTGATTTCTACTAATTCTATATTCAATTAGAGTTTCTTCATACCCACATCATCTGTAAGAACCTCTTCAATATTTATCTCTAACAACAGAAATATCTTTTTTCTTACATATCTTTAGATGAAACATTCGCTGGTTATCTGTTTTGTATGATAGTATATGAAAACTTAAAAAATTAGGTTACTTAAGATTCTTGTTTTGGGAAATAAATTAATGAGTTCTTTATGGCTTTATTTCCTACTAACTTAATTCTGCAGCATATTTGCTTTAATTTTCAAAAGGTTTATATAGTAACCCTAAACCGTGATTTATAGATGTGTCACAAAAGGGGAACTCAGTAATGTTCTTTCAGTATCTCTAGGGCTTTTAAAGGCTTATGCGTTCACAGGAGACTTGATTACTTGGCAAAGATAGTGTTAAAAAGGAGCTGAAATACTCACAGAAGCATAAAAATGAAGTGGAAATCTGGTGCCAAAAAAACCCTGCCGCATTGCCTTCCTACTTACAGTATCTTTAAAAGTATGAAGCTTCTATGTCTGATGTGGAGAGAAATGCACAAGAAAATCAATAGCTTGTTAAGAAAATTGTTGGGATGGCACTTAGTTTCCCAAAGGATAATTCTTTATGAAAGATTTTGTGAATGAAAGTGCTCCTGCCACCAGTAACTGATGAAATGGAGGTGACTGCTCACAGAATAGTAACAGCAGTATTAGGGTCAAAAGAAGAAACATGGCAAAATGTGTAAGTAATATAATTATGGGAAATCAGAAGAAGAAAAAAGTGGTAAATATACTAATTATTACTGTCTCAACTCTTTTCTATTCTTCAGTTACTTTTTAATCAAAAGAAAACAATGCATCAGATGAAATACCAGATATAAAATGCAGTAGAATTTCAGTGAGTCATTTACAACTTGAGAGAAAAATAAATTAAAAATAACAATGGTCATAGTGTTTTGAGAATGAGCATTAAATTCTTCACTGTGAGAGTGGTGAGGTACTGGAACAGGTTGCCCAGAGAGCTTGTGGATGCCCCATCCCTAGATGTGTTTAAGACCAGGTTGGATGGGGCTTTGGGCAACCTGGTCTAGTGGAGGGTGTCCCTGCCTGTAGCAGGGGGGTTGGAACTAAATGATCTTTAAGGTCCCTTCCAACCCAAACCATTCTGTGATTCTATGATTCTATGATTCACTACTGAACAGGGGCTTGTTCTTATCAAGTTCATTATGATTCACAGAAGCATAGATAAGTTTATGTTCAAAGGAAACAGAAGCTCACCTAGCCCAGCCTGCTGCTGAAAACAGGGTTAAAACCAAACTGAGATCAAATTGCTCAGAATCTTGTCCAGATGAGTTCTGAAGAACTGTCAATAATGATAGCAATAACGACATCAGACAGACTGGGAAATTCCAAAACTATAAACATCAATTTTGACAGCTTGAGCTAAAAAGCCAATCTTTTAACAAGTCTTATGTACTTACATATATTCATATTTTTTGTGAATTGAGGAAGGTTGGGTGCTTAGCCCACATTCACCAGTCTGCTATACATGTAATTCATCTTTAAAAGGGATTAGGTTAGCTCCAGCCTGTACTGTGTAATAAAAAGTCTTGTGCCATACAACTAGGTCTTGTAATGCTGAGAGTTATGCTGACGAGGGCAACTTTGAATGTGTCTGTACCTGACACTTTGTACAAAAGAAATAGAAGCCCAGCAGCATACCAACTGATTGAAGGAAATACTGTGATTCAGAATGAAATTTGGGAAATAAATTAAAGGAATCAAAGGACAGGAGAAAGTAGTTTACATTTTAAAAGTGAGAAAGATCTGATGAGACAGCAGGTATCCAGTAGAGAAAATTCGTTGCTCAGACATCTCAAAAAGCAAAACATAGAGGATAAGCTATTGCTAAGGAACACTGCACGCTCTGTTGTCAGCACATGCGTAACATTAACAATAGCAACTGGGGAAATAGATTGGCTATAGAAGAAAACTGAGAAACCTAAAAAAATTTAATTAATATATTGTGAAGTGCTAATCCAGAGTCAGGTTTGGTATACTTTTTTCACTTTTTTTTTCACTTTCAGAAAACTTTTTTGCCCATCAAAACCCTTTTTTTTCCCCTAAAAAATTAATATTACAAATGAAAGGCTCAGTAGCGTATTCTTTTTATGCTGTATGCATTTTCCCCCATTCTTTCTCTGGTGCAGTTGTTAATGTTTCTCAGGTGATAATTACCCCTCCTTGTTCTGCAGACTAAAACACCCTTCGTACTTCTCCCACATTTAACATTTTTTTCTCCTCGACACAAATCAAGTCTGCAATCATATTAAAACCAGTAAACATAAGTAAGTTAAACTCAGGGTGTCATCTGATGTAGTTCTATGCACATTTTTTAGTTCCCAAGGCTTGTAATTATTCTGGATCATTTGACTCATCAGGTTTATACTGGTGGGCTACAAGCATTTTCTGTCACAGCTGAGGCACCCACAAGTTGTACCCTCGAGGTACCCCGAGAAGGACAAGCCAGTGGCTTGAGAACCCAGGGGAAGGCATATGAACCTTAACAGTGACTAGCAGCCTGCACTTATCTGAGGTTTGCTTCTTCTCTTTTAGATACAAAGAAGTAGTGATAGATCAAAAGTTTAGTTTTCACAACTACATTATTTTTTCTAATTAAGAATATTAGTTGTCACTAGAGCCTTGTCTCACTTTCGTCTACTGAGTGTTTTTGTTTAGAAAGTGTTATCTTCTCCTCCCCCATTTTAATGTCAGAATAAATATTTTTATTTTCAGTTGCTAAAATCCTAGCTGGAAAACAGAAGAATTGAATGGCAAGGAGGACAGGTTTCCCTTATGGTTTTAACTGTGTCTTGGTTTTGCTTGAATTCTTGTAATTAATAAAAGTATGTTTGCTACCAAAACTCCCTGAAATGTAATTTCCCAGAAAGCTTCCCCTTTTCCATATGCAGGTTTTTACGGAGGTGGAGGTCCCTGGGTTGAGACAATGACTACAAATTGCAATGTAATTGTTCTGCTGAGCCCAGGGACCTTCATGCGGAGCAGCTACCACATGCCAGGAGAGATCAGCCTCGCTTTGGAAGTGCAGACCCTTGATAGGTGGAGGAGAGGAAATGATGCCATTTCAGGAAAAATGCCATTTCAAAAAAGCCACTGAGGTGAAGGGCTCCAGAGCAGAGAATCGCGACAAGGGACCCTTCCTAAAGCAGCAAAACCACAAAGGCAAAAGCACAGGGAGACAGAGGGTTCCCCAGCTCCTCCCCAGGGTGGAAAAGAGGGAGGTCCTGACAAGAGACAGCTCTTACTCAGCATGGGTGGGGACAAGAGTGAGGAGTGATGGCGGCCAAACTCCCTGTCGTGGTTTTACCCCAGCCAGCAGCTGAGCACCACGCAGCTGCTCGTTCACTCCCCCCGCATCGGGATGGGGAGAGAATTGGAAAAGTTAAAGTGAGAAAACTTGTGGGTTGAGATAAAGACAGTTTAACAGGTAAAGCAAAAGCCGCGCGCACAAGCAAAGCAAAGCAAGGAATTCATTCACCACTTCCCATGGACAGGCAGGTGTGCAGCCATCTCCAGGAAAGCAGGGCTCCGTCACACGTAACGGTTACTTGGGAAGACAAACGCCATCGCTCCAAACGCCACCGCCCCCCCCCTCCCCCCCCCCCGTCCTCCAAGCTCCTTATAAACTGAGCATGACGTCATATAGTATGGAATATCCCTTTGGTCAGTTTGGGTCACCTGTCCTGTCTGTGTCTCCTCCCAACTTCTTGTGCACCCCCAGCCATCCCACTGGCAGGGCAGTCTGAGAAGCAGAAAAGGCCTAAACACTGCTCAACAATAGGTCCATAGAACAAAAACATCTGTATATTATCAATGCTGTCTCCAGCACAAATCCAAAACATATCCCCACACTAGCTACTAGAAGAAAATCAATCCTCTCAGCTGAAACCAGGACACTCCCTCACATACAAGAGCAGCCCCCAGGGAGCGCAAGTGACCCGGAGCGCGGCACACCAGAAGGACGTGGCAGTTGGTGTGGGCAGGGCACAGTCCCCACCCTGGTTCTAAAGGGCAACTCAAGTCACGGTCATTGCCCTCCCAGAAGAGGACCACCTATAGTTTCCACTCACGTGAAAGGCATTGCCAGAAGGAATGTCCTGCTACACCACCTGGACACTCACAAGTCTATGGGGCCAGATGGGATCTACCCAAGAGTGTGGATGGAGTTGGCGGAGGAGCTTGCCAAGCTACTCTCCATCATTTATCAACAGTCCCAGTTAACAGGGGAGGTCCCAGACAACTAGAGGCTTGCAAAGGTGACGCCTGTCTACAAGAAGGGCTGGAAGGATGATCCGGGGAACTACAGGCCTATCAGCCTGACCTCGGTACCAGGGAAGATTATGGAGTGGTTCATCTTGAGTGTGCTCACCAGGCAGGTGCAGGACAACCAGGGGATCAGGCCCACTTAGCATGGGTTCACGAAAGGCAGGTTCATCTTGACCAACCAGATCTCCTTCTATGACAAGATGACCCGCTTAGTGGATGAGAGAAAGGCTGTGGATGTTGTCTACCTGGACTTTAGTAAAGCTTTTGACACCATTTTGCACAGTATTCTCCCGGAGAAACTGGCTCCTTATGGCTAGGATGGGTGTACTCTTTGCTGGGTAAAAAGCTAGCTGGATAACTGGGCCTAAAGAGTTGTGGTGAATGGAGTTAAGTCCAGTTTGCGGCCAGTCACAAGTGGTGTTCCCCAGGGCTCAGTATGGGGGCCAGTTCTCTTTATCAATGTTCTCTATCAATGATCTGGACGAGGGGATTGAGTGTACACTCAGTAAGTTTACAGAAAACACCAAGTTGTGCAGGAGTGTTGATCTGCTCGAGGGTAGAAAGGCTGTACAGACGGGTCTGGACAGGCTGGATCGATGCGCTGAGGCCAGCTGTATGAGGTTCAGTAAGGCTCAGTACCGGGTCCTGCACTTGGGTCACAACAACCCCATGCAACGCTACAGGCTTGGGGAAGAGTGGCTGGCAAGCTGCCTGGCAGAAAAGGACCTGTGGGTGCTGGTTGACAGCCAGCTGAACACGAGCCAGCAGTGTGTCCAGGTGGCCAAGAAGGCCAACAGCACCCTGGCTTGTATTAGGAATAGTGTGGCCAGCAGGACTAGTACTTGGCACTGGTGAGGGTGCACCTCGAATACTGTGTTCAGTTTTGGGCCCCTCACTCCAAGAAGGACACTGAGGTGCTGGAGTGTGTCCAGAGAAGGGCAACAAAGCTGGTGATGGGTCTAGAGAACAGGTCTTATGAGGAGCGGCTGAGGGAACTGGGGTTGTTTAGCCTGGAGGAAAGGAGTCTGAGGGGAGATCTTATCGTTCTCTACAACTTCCTCAAAGGACATTGTAGCCAGGTGGGTGTTGGTCTCTTCTCCCAAGTAACTAGTGAAAGGACAAAAGGAAATGGTCTCAAGTTTCATCAGGGGAGGTTTAGATTTTACATTAGGAAAAATTTCTTCATTGAAAGAGTGGTCAGGCATTGAATCAGGCTGCCCAGAGAGGTGGTGAAGTCACCATCCCTGGAGGTGTTCAAAAAACGTGTAGACGTGGCACTTCAGGACATGGTTTAGTAGGCATGGTGGTGGTGTTGGGTCAACAGTTGGACTTGATGATCTTAGAGGTCTTTTCCAACCTTAAAGATTCTATGATTCTATGAGAAAAGGGGGCCCTACATCACACCTGCCTGAAGCAGGGATGGAGGGCAGCCTGACTGCATCATGAGTGAAAGACCTTCATACAGGTGTACGTCTCCTTGAAATGGTCACAGCAGCACCATTCAGCAGGGCCCTGGGTACGGGGCCCCACCAGGGACCGAGGCCAGCTCAGAGCTGGCATGGCCAAAGGGTTCCTGTCCCTCTGGGACCCTGGGGAGTGGCCCCGATGCCCTGTGGGGACACCCTGGGCTGGCCTCAGCCCTGCCTTGGGCTGCACCAAGCCGGACCCATCTGCGGGCCCGTGACCTAGCCCAGGCTTGGCCCCATCCCTGTCCCCAGGGAGGTGCCCGATGCCCTGGGGCTGGGGCTGCCCCAGTGCCCCCCGGCTGCCTGCTCCTGGCTGGGGTGGTGGGACGGGCCACGGCTGCCAGGCCCTGCCCTGACACGGTCCCTAGCCTCCACAGCGCCCTGACACACTCCTGCAATGTCAGGAGTGAAACTGCAGGTGACTTTCAACTTGTTTTCAGCCTGTGCGTGAACTTACTGTAGTAGTAATATCAAAATTAAATAAACACTGGAGAGGAACAAGAACATGGGAGGTACTTAATTATTTTCAATTAATTTTAATTGCTGACATTTTGAGCAGCAATTTAGTTTCCTGAGCTCTCCCCTTCCCACTCTCTGGATGACATTGGGACTTCTGCCAGTTTTTTATTGCTTTGGGTTCCCTCAGTGCTGTTTGAAAAAGAAGAGCTTTAACAGGTGAAAAGTTTAAAATCCATTTTAGTCAAGTGACTACATGGAGGTAGGATAGCGTTTGAAAGCTTAGCAGTATATTTCAGGGAGGGAAGAGGGATAAAAGGAGCCAGCTCATCAGCAGTAGACTGAAATCCACCTTGCCAGGTTTGTGTACTTGTGTTATATATAGCCACTGCAGCCACACACACATCGTGCACTATACAAAAACAGCCTTTGGAATCATTTGGACCAATAAAAAGAAAGAGGTTTGCCTGGCATAAAAAGGGGGCTGGTTGTTTTTCTTCTCTTTGGCTGCTCCTGCTGTTGTTAAAATAGGACAAACATTTTAAGGTAAATCTTATTAGACAAGATGGAAGAAGACCAGCAGCCAGAACTGACAATAAAAGGCATGTGGAGTTTTAGATACCATAATCCATTTATAGGTATAGTCACTTTCAGATGAATATTTCTTAAGAAGCCACTTGCAAACATTTGCAAAACTTCCTGCAGTTGTCAGCTAGATTGGTCCCATGTACTCTCCTACCCTTCACTGCATAAATGCTGAGACCCTGTTTTTTGCTTAAATCCACAAGCCATTAATTACTGACAACTTGCCTTCTGCCTCTGAGGTACCTCGGTGACTATAAGATCTATTTCAAGTTCAAAGTTAACCATCTTATGTTATGTCAGGGTTTTGCTGCTGCTATGGTTGTTTGCAGATAAATAATTGAAATGTTCCACCTATCTCATCTGAATCAATGTCCCTGTTTTATTCTACCTGTACAGCTCCACACCGCTGATAGATTTCCTGGTGCTAGTGTTTCCAGCATTATAACCGCCATAGTCGTTGACTATGTGCATTAGCCATCATCGTTAAAAATTGTTAATCTCTTTCCTGTCAAGACATACTGCTAAAAAAATGCACATGTATACTCCTCATGGTCAAAAATCACTAAGTGATCAGTGATGGGTTCACTGAAAATGGCAATAAGTCACACTGATTTTCCTGAACGGCAGCATTTTTCTGTATTATAAATAAATAAATAAATAAATTACTGAAGATTCCTATAACTTAATCCTGCATTTTAACAGTTACACAATGCTTCTACCAAATGTCCATATTTATAGAAAATGGTCACATATTCTACTTAGATAAAAGTACAGCTGGATATTTATGAGGCACCCGTTTTCTATAAATATAGAAATTCAGTAATTATCATTGTCGTGCAGTAGTAATAAGCACAGCTGAGGAATGCTGCTGCTGTTGTTTCATTGGCTACAAAGCTAAATTTCAAACTTGCAGGTCCTCTCTTGTTCTCATATGCTTTTTTATTCTACATGGAAAAAAAAACAACTTCAGGACATCAGAGTTAAATGTGCCTGATGCATACATCTGGTTGTCAATGGCTTGTTCCAAGGCAAGTGGAGTCAGTATGATAGTTTCTGTGCCTTTGGATCAAGCCATGGACATTATTCAGAATTGAATCACTGAAATGTCTAAGCAAAAAGCTGAAACTGAAAACAACAGTGCTTCTCCCCCATGGCCCCTCAGTATGTAAGTTTCCTAGCTGTTATAATATAAATCTGGAATTACATCATAGGTCTTAAGTCTTGCATGCTTGCTTCCTATCTTCCAGTCTCCTTTCTTCTTTCCCCTTCTCCTTCCCTATTTTTTTTTATTGAGCAATCAAATACCAGTGGTGTTGAAACTAATGGGCAGCATAGTAAGGAAGAACACTAGCTATAAACAGCTAACCTGAGCTAATTACTTCGAAATTACCTGGACATGTAGGCAGCTGGTGGCTAACATTGCAAATTCTCATCTACTAATTAAATGAGAAACATTCATGTACATTTTCATTTATAGCTTGTAGAGCTTGGAACTACCTGACTTGATAACAATTGCAGTATAGTTTAAAAATAAATAAAAATACAGTGGCATTTAATTCAAGTTATTTCTTTTTATTTCCTCTCACTTTGGACTTCCAGAACTAACATGGGGCTGGTGTCTTTTGTCTACTCCCTCCATCATGCTGTGATACTTAAGAGGGTCAGATAGCCCTTTTTTGGAGTACATCCTTTATGATCTGATGCAGCTATCCTTAATAACAGAATTTACTTTATATATGCACCCCCTTTTAAGACAAGATATCCCAAAAAACTGATTGGAAGAGTGGCCTTTGTTGCTCCTTTGCACTGTCCTTCCAAGTCAACTGGCTGTGCAGAGGACAGCTGCACTTCACACTGTGAAAGCAATTGTAGATGTATTTAATTCCACTTCATTTCCACTTCTATAACCAGGAAATACATTTTGCTTTTTGAATCTGTGCCTTTGCTACATTTTCAATTTTCTGCAAACTACATAGATGGAGAACCACCAAGTCAGACTAACCACTGAACTTCTATTGGATTCCACACAATGATTTTCAAAAGAGCCCTGCAAAGTCTATGAAGTGCCAAAAGACAGATTGAATTGGATCCACTTGATGGAAGGCATCTTGTTTAATGGCTGTTAAGGGAGACATTTCTGGAATTTGTTCATAGTCTGGCTGTACTTCAGTTTTCATCACTCTTTCTTGTAAACCTCTATGGCTGGAAAGTGCTATCTGCGAAACAAATGCTTAGGGACCCCATCTTGGTTGGTTGGTTGGGGTGTTTGGGGGTATTTTTTTTGCTTTGTTTTGGTTTTTCCAGCTTATGCAGAAGGAGGATATATGATAAAATAGAAAATAAGAAGGACAAAAGAGAAATGAAGAAAGTAGGAAGTAATGTCATAACATAGTAGCAAAAATGTAGCAAAACTTAATGCAGGCCTTCTAGGAAAGAAAGGTGATTTTATTAAAAAGCGAACCAAAAAACCCCAACTAATTTAACTCATTAACACTCACACTCATACTCACATACTGACAGGCAGCAAGATCTTTGTGTCTTAGCAGCCTTTCCAGTGTTTGTACAATAGCATTTGGGCCCAGGATGATACAGATTCCAAGGAACACCAGCTACTCATCATCTCCTCAGTTTTTCTTAGGTTGGTGACTACATGCTAGTTTTGCATGTGTCTGTTGGACTATTCAGAGTCTAATCTCTCCATCCTGTCCAACCTTTCTGAGTCTTCAGAACTGACTCAGTTATTTGTCTATTGATACATTGATATATTGGTATATAGTATATTGTCTATTGACTATCTGATAGTATACATGCTATCAGTACATGCTATTTTATAAGCCTCACTTTCTTCTGCTTTTCTTTCCATTGCTTCTGTAGTCGAAAAATCCTGTTCATTCTCCATTCACACCAATCTTAATGATTTTGCTGCAGTTCCCTACAAATGAAAGGTGCAAAATCAATTTTCTTTGTTTCTGTTTGTTTGTTTCTTTTGTGTCGACTAATAGATTAAAGCCATTTCTCAAAATGCAATGGTATGGTTTTTACATAATTTGTAAGCAAACCATGCAAATCACTAAGCATTACTATCTGGTCAGATGTGACAGCTGAGGAATATGAGTGAACTCTTAATGGTCCATGGTTCTCTGACTAGTAAACTGATCTTTACCAAAGAATAAGAACTGTCTGAAGTGCAGTAAGTTTATGTAATGATGGGCAGATTGAGGAAAACAAAGTCTGACTGGGATAAAAGGCAAGAACATATCTGCCTAGCACTTTCCATTGCCAACTTTCATCTGGGTAGTACAGACAAGGACATATCAGCTGCCTTGAGTCCTGGAGCTGTAATTCCCATCTCAAGTCTGGGAAAAACTTTTGAGAACCTTTCACCACACCCTTTCCTTGCTAGGTTTTTTCTATATTAATTTTTCATTTTTGATTACAGGACCTTTAGTCTGAACTATGGCTATTCTTATGTTCTTGGGGATATTAATTTCTTAATCTTGTCTGTGTCCTGACTTACATCTCCAAATTTTCAAGGCTTCTTTGAATGACTTCATCTTCTCCTTACCTAAAACGTTGAGGTAATATTAAAAATTATTCACACACATATATTGTCATTTCTCAAAAATACAGCAGAACATAGATATTTTATATTCTTTGCAGTTTCATCTAGACTATAATTATTGCCACATAAGAGCAAGAGTGTGTGAGGGGGGAGGAGAATATAAATGATGGATGATTACTCTCCATTATAGTGCTGAAATGCAGCCAGTCACATCTCCCTTGACTGTAGGCCTCTACTTTCAATCTGTGAATGAAAAATATAAGTATGAATGAGAAACAGATAGTTAATCACATCTCGTAGAAGCTTTTGTGGGACCTCGTGCAATAACAACCCCACAAAGACCGTTAAAATTGCCAATCTGCAGTCCTTCACTGTAAACCACCCTTAGAATATGCGACAAATTGACTAAGGTACAGCAAGATATACTCAGAGACTATAAAAGATTAACAAGTACGTGTTTCATACTCTTTGCTTGCATTGTTAGATGTTTTAGTCCACTAACACTCTGAGCAAAGTACTAATAGGTACATTATATCACCCAAAAGTAACACAGCAGGAATCTAGTTTTCTAAATCTGTGCACAGGTTTTAAATAGAACTTCACAAAGATGATTAAGTAACAGTTTTTATAGTTTTGGTGCTTTGTGGGGTTTTTTGGTTTTTGTTTTTTATAACTATGCTTTAAAAATGTAATTTTAGGTGGGTTTGAACTCATCGGTAATCCATTGGAAAATTTTATACAGTTTGAATATTTTAACACCTGCCTGAATTCATAATTAAAAATTGATTAATGCTAATGTAAACACTGAAAAAAAAGGTGAAAGCTCATGAAAATGCATGTATTTGTTATTATTCTATATTTTCTGACTTAAATATCGGTCATAAGGAAAGAGTCCTCTTCCCTGTCTTTCTTGGTCTGATTCCACACTGCCTTAGGTAATCACTATCTTGTGTGCAAAGAAGTGTGAGTATGATCAGAATAGTCGTATTTTACATGCATTCTGAAAAGCTGTAAGAAATTACACAGGCTTCAGGCAGCAGAGAATTGGATTCCCTGTCTACAGAGCATTGCACACTACTGGCTAGTGCCCAGTTTTGCAAAGGTAAAAGACGCACAAAAGATTTATAGACAGCTGTTCTGTCAGACAGTGAAGCCTTAATCAAATAATCTTTCTTTCTCCTCCTGATTTTCTTATCAACTTATTTTTGTTCTTGTTTTTACCGTCATACAGAAGCACAGATCACTCTACAGGAAGCAGAGACAGAGATTGCCAGAAGACTGCACTTATTTTCCTGGCAAACTTTTGCTAGTGATTATATAAAAGCCTGTGACAAGGAAAAATTCACCTAAAATAACTAACTGCTGGTGTTAGAAATGTTATGGGTCTGAATGTCTTTCTGCACTGACTCATCCCTTGAAAGTTACACCTGCTTTTGGGAATTACTGCTCAGAAAGGCACATTGTGTTACCTCGGAAACAGCTGCGACTGCATGTGTATATTTAGATAGAAGGTATTTCACTTCCTTCACATTTCTGTCTTGATATGCCATTTACTTTTTATTTAAGCTGTTAATGCAGTCAGTCCTTTGCTATCACATCTGCTCTCTTTTACTCTTAAGTCTACCCAGCTGCTGGTGACACTGCCACATTTCTGTTATATCCAAAATTTCTAGAGGAGAAAAAGTAAAAGAGTATTATTAACATATTTAGGACCAGAAACATAAATTCTATGCACCATCTGTAGAGGATTCAAGGCAGGTCAGCTAATAAAATCACACAAGGTGACTTAATTTCCTTTCATTTCACTTCACCATTGAGGAAAAGGATATTTGTCTGTAAGACAGGTGCTTGGCAGGATTGAGGTCTAGCTAGGAAAAAAGGAGACAAATTATGGAATCTTATTTTTGTTACTGGAATTGAATTGTTGTGTGGCCTTGGGTAAGTCACTTAAATTGTCTATGCCCTGATTCTTAGCTTCTTCTGTGTAAATAGACCTCTAATACTTGGCTAAAAACTATTAAGCTTGAAAAATACTTTGAATTTTTCACACACAACACATAATATAAATGCAAAGTTTTATCACTCTGATTACTATTCTCATTCTACACTAACCTTTCCCTAATTAGGGGAAACAAATATATTACTGGTTTAAAGGAAGCATGATTCAACAGTTAGTGAATCTAATATTATAAGGAATTCTGCTCTCTGTAGATGAATGATATTATTTCAAAAATATGTACTTTGTAAAGCTATTATGTATAAATTACCAAACACTGCTTTAAAACAGACACCAAAAGAATTGAGAAAATATAACCTACAATTTCCTGCTACTTTCTTGTCATGATAGAGCAGAGAAAGCAGTGGAGAAGACCAATAAATAATAAAAAAAAATAGTCATGCAAACCTGTTTCCATACTAGTTTACATTTGTTTATTTTCACATATAAAAATAGTAAAACTGTTGATTGAAATTATGAAAATCTTATGTTTCCTCCTCAGTATTAAAAATATGAATTTTCTTTTGCTTAATCTTAATTTATCAATTTTTTTTTTCTCTCTCTAACAAAATCTCTTTACTTTTTGCACCATTTCTCTTCTGGAGCACTGTACAGAAAAATACTGGAGATGCCTTCTGAATTTCTTTCTCTTTTCTATATAATGATATATAAAGCAGCATCAGTCATGATAACTGAGTGATAAACACTCCTGTGTGCAAATATCATGAGGCTAGACCTGCCAGGTGAGCTGTCTTTTCCAAATTAACTACTGGGAAAGTGGTCTTGAGTGACATACAGTAGGGGAATGATAACAGGTAATTTCAGATATTCAGCCAGAAATGACAGAAACTGGGAAAAGTGAGATAAGTATCAGTAAAAGGGAAAAAAGATAACTCAAAGTTGCTTAACTAAAACCAGTGATTTTGTAGGTGTATAGATATGCAGTTTGAGACACTCTAACAGGTAGAATTTTGTTCTTTACAATATTGACCCATTGATTCTAAATTTTAAAATATTGCATGAATTTCATCTAATCCCAAATCAGATTTATACCCATTCATTGCTTTAAGGCCCTAAGGAACAATAATTACATGAAATGTGGTATTACTTCTGTTATCAGGTTGGAAAAACAGTCAATAATACAGCTTAAACTGATAAATAAATACAAATAAATAAGGAAATAGAGCTTGCAGGGGAAAAGAAAAAAGAAAAGAGCTATAGCAATAGAGTGCAGTGCTCACCAGTTATAAATTTAAGAACATCTATTTGGATGGGTACCAAAAAACCTTAGCTGAATGTCTCAGAAGTCACAACACTATCTTCTCTCAACAAACCAAAGTATTTCAAAATCAGATCAAAAGCTACAAAAATGTACATAAATATAGCTGAGAACATCAAGGGCATTGACACTGTCCTAGATTCCTAGAAAAATTTGAGCATTTTTTAGATGAAACCATCTAGGTAAGGACACTGCACAGCAAATTAAAACAACTTTCCAATGTTTTCTGCCAGTCAGTCTTTGGGATGACTTCCTGACTACTAATTTAATGATATGCAATGATCACTCGAGCATCTAAGCAAGAAATACCATGTAGGCACTTGAAAAATTTTCAGTATTGCTAGAGGCACTTGTGAACCTGTGCAGCAGCCTATGACCAGTCTCCAAGTGTTTTCTGGGATGGAGAGTGAAAAACAGAACAAAAAAAAGAGCCAATTTATTTATTTAGGAGACAATTTCAGTGACATGTAACTTAAGTAGTACCAAATAAATAGGGTCCATATTTTTGATCAATGAAATATTTAAGTTTATTTCAACAACCTTTGAAAATTTAAGAGTTGAATACACATGGTCTTTCATCATGATAATTAGGGTTGATATATTTTTGTCTTGTGTGATCTCTTCTTCTATAATGTTTTCAACTTTTGTGTCAAAGCCAAAAACATTAGCAAGGCTATCCCAGGACCTTACTTAGAAATATCTTTCTAATTGGGATGGCAGTATTATTCATGCCCATTTTATATTCATATGGCCATGCATATCATTGTCTTCTAAAGCAGATCATTCTTGTCCTTCTTATATTTGCACACTTACAAAGACATCTTCTCTCAGCATTTGTTTTACTATCTCTTCTAACATGATTTCATAGGGATTTTTCCATTCTCATAGTCATCCTTATAGTCTTTTTCTGTGCCTAATCAAGGTTAATTTCATTATTAACAGATGAGTAATTTTCTATGAATATTTTGAGTAAGATCCAGCCAATATGTTACAAAATGGAAGCAATGTTTTCCTATTTGTACTGAGAATACCTTGCTTGATGCATCCCAGGATATCATTAGCATTTTCACAGCCAAGTCACACTGTCATCCTATTACTCATAAATGCATTCAAATTTTTCCTTTCCTTTGTCACATACAATTGATGTAGTTTATGTTTATAGGCTCAAATTCTCATTAATCCTGAAGTATATATCTTAGTACTTTGTATTATAAAATTTAATTTAATTTCCATTGCTTTAGTCCACAAGTTCATCTCATTTTTCCACTTATTGATCTGGTCTTCCAGAGTATGGATAAAACTTTCCACTTTGTATCACCTGCACATCTCAGAGTACAGATTAAGGAACAGATTCATCAGGGTTAGAGACTAATGGACTATTATCATTTTATTAGAATATGCAGTCTAAGGTTTGTTTGCATTTCAGATATTTTTATTTCTGTTACTTTTTTTTTCCCCATTATATGCTACCATTATTTTTTCTGTATAGTAGTCACATTTAACAAAAACAAACAAACAAACAAACAAACAAAAAAAACCCAAACCAAAACAAAAAAAACCCCTAAAAAACCCAAAAAAACAAACTGAGGCAAAATTATTCCTTTGGCAACTGGAATAGGTTAACCTTGATCTTTACTCCCTCCTAAGCATGTATTAATATCAGTTTTCTTCTGTTTCCTATGCCTGCTCACCCTTTTCTATTTTTATCTTTGTCACTGACAGTTGTAATATTCTTTTTAAAAGTTTGGCTAAACTATATTTTTACTATTTTCACTTTGTTTCTGTACTTCCATGCAATGGTGTCATAGGCATCCTTCTTGCAGATTCTTTTTCCATATTCTGTGCTTGCCTCCATAGTATTCTTTTGGACCTGTTTGATGTTGGTTTGGCTTTGGGGTTTGGTTTTTTATTTCATTCAGTAAGTATTGTACTTCTTCCATATCAGGTATTTTTCCCTCCTGCTTTGAATAAAAGATGCTGTTCAAATTTTCCATTTTTACAGAAAATCATTCTTTGCTTGTTCCACATTCAAATCCTTGTGTTCCTCATTCAAGTCAATCAACGTCACCAATTAAAAGAAACTAAAAAGTCAGAGGCTTATTTTTCTCTTGCATTTCAACACATCAGTCACAGATGACTTTCTGTGGCTAATTCTGAGATAAAAATGCTTTCTGATCTAAAAGAATTGATTTCACTGTTTCATTTCAGTATTTGATAGAGATATCTGCCAGCTCCATATATAAGAATATCTTGTCCCTACAGTTATTGTGATATCTATTTCACAATAATTGCCTAGAATATGTAGTTTTTCAAAATTATGTTACTTATAAACTTCCAGAATTTTACTGAGATTATTACATACTGAACATCTGCAATTTCATATGGGTTAATGGAAAAAAAGATGTAAGAAAGAAGGAAGACATTTGAACTTTGTCAAAAATTGAAACTAATTATATCTAAATACATACCTGATTAAATGATTACTTTTGACCTGATTTGAACATAACTGCTAGAAGTTTTGAAAATTGAGCATGGCAGCTGATTAAATATCAGAAAGGTTTTATGACTGACCTTAACTTGAATTATCTTTGCTTAGTCAACTATTTTCTTTTGTTTCTAATGCTATTGTAAAAATGCTGAATTAACAGTCCATTAACATCTGAAGCTTTCTTGATCTTGTTCTGTGATGGCTAGTACAGGTTTTCATCACCGATATCACCAAAAAAAATTACCTAAAGGGAACATTTTAAAATCAGATGGAAAGAGAGAGGGTATTTTATTGTGTATGTTAATTCAGTACTTTTGTCTTTATTGAGATTGCCGACAAAGATGTTAAATTAATGGTCAGCAGTTATGTGAAGAATTATGCTCTATGACCTAGTTTCAAAACACAATTCATTTGACATAGGCTCCCTGGTAGCCAGCTGAGAGTAATGTAATGTCTTTCAAATATTATTGACTAGCATCTCCTTTCTACTCACAACTCTTTATTAACTTCTTGAGATATGAAGTCCCTTTTCTTACCGTGTCCTTTCCTCTACACAGTACCACTGTTTCTTGAAAAGTTTTTCTTTTAGAATTCATAGAATACACAGGTAGAAGGAGAAGACATTAGACAGTGTATTGTTTTTATGGTTTTTCCTGTCTTTTATAAGAACTGACAAAATCCTGAACACATGTAAACAGTAGCAGAGAATTTTGTTCTAGGTGGATCTAGAAGGCAGCACTACCAGAAGTACTGATTAAGGAATGCATTGCCGCAATCTGATTTTGCAATCCAAATATTGAGAGCACCTGGTACATCTTGACCTTTTAGAGACTGAGAGGTTGTATAATAAAATAAATTTTTTAAAGGAGGAAAGAAATGAAGGGGAATGAGGAGAAGAAAAATAACAGAGAAAGGTGAAGGAGTATGGGTATAACAAAAGTCTATAAAATCATGCGACCAGTCATTCATTTTTCAAGCTGCGAAAATGGCTAACCTACAAAGTAATGGTGGACTACCACTGCTAATTGACCTTTAAATTGTATGCTAATATTATACTTGATATCTATTTTAGAGCTAGGAGAATGTTAAATCTATTTGCTTGCAGACTGCAATTTATATTTTTAGTCTCCTGTGTTCAATTACATTTTCTGAAGTGCGCTAAGTTTAATAATTCATACTTAACAGCTCTCTCATGAGTACACTCCATTGTAAACAAGATGTCCTTTTTCTAAGCTGGTTAAAGTTGCATCCTTTTATTCCAACATCATGTCATCTTGCACATACTCACTCTTCTGCCTGTTGGCTGTAAGTAACATGTGTATCTAGCTCCTTGGACAATATGTATAAAAACTATTAAATTTGCTCTCCGTCTTGTAATGTAAAGGTCAGTAGGATCTTATTTATAGAAAAATCGTAAAAAAATAAAAATAGGATGTTTCAGGAGCTATTACAGTTTTGTCCTAAGCCCAGCTAGCTTGCTATTCTTCTAAACGCAAGATATTCTGATTCTACGTTTCAGTTCACTGACTGTCAAAAGATTAGATTCTATTTAAAAACAAACAAACAAACAAACAAACAAACCAACCTACCTATTGTATGGTTCTTCATGCAGCAGGGGGAGAAAGAAGGCATAGTAACTGAAAGATAATTAGAAATTATAAAAGACTTCATCATGAACTACCAAAAAACTACCCAAGAAAAAAAGAGGAGGCTTTCTAGAGAATTTACTTTATGCGGTTTTAATGGGAATTGTGCAGATAAAGTTTCATGCAATGCTTTGGTCATTCTGTAGATAAAAAACTGGTATGCTCTCTTTCACTATAATAACAAAGTACAAAAAGGTGAAAGTTATATATGAACTTTTTTTTCTTTTATAATTAAATATCCTAAGTTAGAGAGTCTTTTCACATTTAACTGTTTAAAGAGCATTGTGCTCAGATGTCTATTCTCCAGGGAATTTAGAAGATGAGGGAATGGTTGTGACCCTGGCCCTTAGACGTGTTTAGCTGCCACACTGTCATTGATCATGTACCTAAATACCTTTGTAGAACTGAACCTGGCTTCATTCAGTGAAAGACATCTTGTTCTCTGGGTCAATTCATTGCTGCTCTAGTGCAAAATTATTGCCACCACATTGCACAAATTCTGAACTACTGGATGACAAGTAAAACAGCTGCTGTAGTTACAAAAAGTCCTCTTTGAGCTCTTCGAACTCTTATGTCTTCTGTTTCCCTGCCCTTTTTTTCATTTAAACATGTTGAAAGAAAACAGTGGAACACGTGTTCTGTGAGGTCCCATTTAGTTTTGAAAATAATTTTGGTATAAGAGTAGTGGCATCCCTTTTAATTCACTCAGCAAAAGTTTGAGCAGTCCAGTTTATTGGCCTGAATCTTAATAAATTATTTCACACAGAATATTTTTGGACAGTATTATTAAAATTAATAATGTATCAATTTTGTCTGTATCAATTGGTTTATATCATCTCCATCCACTATCAAATTACAGAGATAAAGTGACAGAGCAAAAAATGTTTTGTTACTGAAGTTGATGGTAGCTTACCTGAGCTGTCTCCGATTTGGTTGTCTAACAGAGCAGTGATTCCTGATGCACATGGCAGATAAACTTTAAAGATATTATTCAGTGAGGCAGTCTGTTCAAGACCATTAGCTTTTCCCACACATTACTTTACCGATACAACTTGCTAATGAGGGAGCCTTTAATTTCATATTTCCAAAGGGAGAATAGATTTTTAAATTTACAAAATCATTGGGGTTTTTTATGACTGAGTGGCAAGAAGGATGAATTAACTTTCTCTGTTCAGATAAGTTTCCATGTCAATAAAGTTTATATTTATTAATCTCAGATAAGTTAAACCAAAAGGTTTACAGAAATACATGTTTTATTTTAGGAATGGATTTTAAAAAGTTCAGCTGTCCACGTAAATTAGTTGAGGAGAATATATATTCTCAAAACCTTTCCTAGTTACCTGCAAATATGGCTTCTTCCATATTAAAACATCAATTAAGTATTTATCTACTTGTATATTCAACAGAAGTATATAAAGTTAGGGGTTTTTTTTACCTCATAACAAAGTATACTAGCCCTCCAATATATTTATATGCCACTGTTTCATTGTGGATTTGAGGGAATGTTTACTTCAAAGACAGAAGCAAATTCATTCAATCTTTCTTTGTCTGAAACTCTATGGAACACAAGATGTATGAAATTAAAGTACTGGCAGCCTTTATTTGTGGTTTTTTTTTTTTTTTTTCTACAACATTCCATCCCACTGGTATAACTATCATACTGCATTTGTATGCCTTCCTAATGCCAAATTATTTTCAGGAATGCTCATTGTTTCTTGATGCTCCCTTGCCATCTCATATACAACACTGAAATTACATTGGTGCTGACATTGGCTTAGGAATGGTTTACTCCAGACTTATGCCAGGATTGAATTCTATTCACGAGTATACTTCATATTTTAAATTTAAAAGATAAAACAAACAAATGTTTATTAAGTTGATATTACCATACTATTTTCATTCTCCAAGATATTGCAAACACTCTGTTCTTCTTCAGGCCTTTATATCAACAGATGACAAAGAAAGATGAATCAATGTCACAGAACAGATTAGTAACAAATCTGGGTGGATAACTTGATATTCTGATTCCAAGACCAACAATGTCTCTTTTCAGCAGCAACATTAATATTAGTAATTAGAGTAACAGTATTATTGCTGTTCTGTTTAGAAGGCCTAATCATCGTCTGTGACCGATTGTATGAAGCACCATACAGAGAGAATTCAAAAAGATAAAACTTTCCTCTAGGAAATAACAAGATAAAGAGATGAGCAGTGGATATATACAGGAAAAGATGAAGAATGAGACAGCAAAGCAGCGTCATTCAGCATGGTCTCTGCATACCTGCTATGGTAGGTTGACCCTGGCTGAGGGCCAGGTGCCCACCAAAGCCACTCTATCACTCCCCTCTTTCATTACACAGGGGAGAAAAGGTACAATGAAAAAAAAAAAAAACAAACTTACAGGTCGAGATAAGGACAGGGAGAGATCATTCTCTAATTATCATCACGAGCAAAACAGACCGAACTTAGAGAGGGAATTCATCTTATTTATTACTAAGCAAAACAGAGTAGAGGAATGAGAAATAAAATCAAATCTTAAAAACACCTCCCCCCACCCCTCCCATCTTCCCGGGCTCAACTTCACTCCCGGCTTCAACCTCCGCCCCCACCAGCAGCACAGGGGGACGGGGAGTGGGGGTTACGGTCAGTTCATCACATGGTGTTTCTGCCGCTTCTTCATCCTCAGGGGGAGGACTCATCGTTCCCCCGCTCCAGCGTGGGGTCCCTCTCACGGGAGACAGTCCTTCACGACCTTCTCCAACGTGAGTCTCCTCCACGGGGTGCAGACCTTCAGGAGCAAACTGCTCCAGCGTGGGTCCCCCACGGGGTCACAAGTCCTGCCAGCAAACCTGCTCTGGCGTGGGCTCCTCTCTCCACGGGTCCACAGGTCCTGCCAGGAGCTTGCTCCAGCGTGGGCTTCCCACGGGCCACAGCCTCCTTCAGGTGTCTCCACCTGCTCCGGCGTGGGGTCCTCCACGGGCTGCAGGTGGAATCTCTACACCCCCTCATCCTCCCTCCATGGGCTGCAGGGGGACAGCCTGCTTCACCATGGTCTTCACCACGGGCTGCAGGGGAATCTTGCTCCAGCGCCTGGAGCACCTCCTGCCCCTCCTTCTGCACTGACCTTGGTGTCTGCAGATGTTCTTACATCTTCTCACTCCTCTCTCTGGCTGCAAAAGCTCTCTCTAACTGTTTTTTCCCCTTCTTAAATATGTTATCACAGAGGCGCTGATTGGCTTGGCCTTGGCCAGCGACGGGTCCGTCTTGGAGCCGGCTGGCACTGGCTCTATCAGACACAGGGGAAGCTTCTAGCAGCTTCTCACAGAAGCCACCCCTGTAGCCCCCCCTGCTACCAAAACCTTGCCACGCAAAACCAACACAGGGGGTTACGGTCAGTTCATCACACGTTTCTGCCGCTTCTTCCTCCTCAGGGGGAGGACTCCTCTCATCGTTCCCCTGCTCCAAAATGGAGTCACTCTCACGGGAGACAGTCCTTCACGAACTTCTCCAATGTGAGTCTCTCCCACGGGCTACAGTCCTTCACGAACTGCTCCAGCGTGGGTCCCCCACGGGGTCACAAGTCCTGCCAGCAAACCTGCTCTGGCGTGGGCTCCTCTCTCCACGGGTCCACAGGTCCTGCCAGGAGCTTGCTCCAGCGTGGGCTTCCCACGGGGTCACAGCCTCCTTCAGGTGTCTCCACCTGCTCCGGCGTGGGGTCCTCCATGGGCTGCAGGTGGAATCTCTACACCCCCTCATCCTCCCTCCATGGGCTGCAGGGGGACAGCCTGCCTCACCATGGTCTTCACCAGGGGCTGCAGGGGGATCTCTGCTCCGGCGCCTGGAGCACCTCCTGCCCCTCCTTCTGCACTGACCTTGGTGTCTGCAGATGTTCTTACATCTTCTCACTCCTCTCTCCAGTTGCAAAAGCTCTAACTTGTTTTTTCCCCTTCTTAAATATGTTATCACAGAGGTGCTGATTGGCTTGGCCTTGGCCAGCGGTGGGTCCATCTTGGAGCCTGCTGGCATTGGCTCTGTCAGACACAGGGGAAGCTTCTAGTAGCTTCTCGCAGAAACCACCTCCGTAGCCGCCCCCGCCCCCTGCTACCAAAACCTTGCCATGCAAATCCAATACACTTCTTATATTCTTAACTCTAATGCAGTTGAGAACAGACTGCCAGTCAGTCACAGCTTTGATATGTATTTGCTTTACCTCTTCATGAATGCAAATTCACTGGAAGATAACAGAAATCTTTTCAGTTTCTGAAGTTGTATTTTTTGTAGTACACAAAGGCCACACTAAAGTAAGACAACTCTTAATACAGATGACAACAATTAGCTAAATGAGACTGGCTAGAATGTATACCATTGAAAGATGCCTCCTCTGCTTCTGTCCTGCTTTCAGTTGGAGTCAACTGGATTTACGTACATATTCATTACAGGTGTTAAATTCTAAAAACTTCTCCTTCCTGTCTTCTCTGTATATAAGTACCTGTTCCCAAAGGACAAGAAGTCTGGGTTGTTGATTACCTCTGTTTATTTCCAAGGAACTGTGGCTTTTGAATGTTGAAATAACACCACATTTCACAGTACCTATTTGAATTAAAATCCCTTCATGGAAGTGCTGTGTTCATGAGCCAAGATGGTCTATGTTAATCTTTGAGTCCCAATAAAGTGTATTGACCTGTGCTAAGCCACAGTAAAAAAATATGTCATACATAACATATTTATCTATATCTCATGATCAGCTGTTATTATCAATTTTTCATATTATTTTATTTTATTATCATATAGTAATTTACACTGAAAGATAAATCATAGTTTTACCTCAAAGCTAGTTTATCAAGGTCATATAAAAAGAGTAGGAAATTATTAAATCTTTTTTCTAATTCCCAAGCTTTGACTTTGACACTAGTTTGTTCTCCATTTAACTTCTACATGTGACTACTACAAAAGATAATGAATGTGTACCCAAAACAGCAAAATGATATATTAGCAAAAGTCTTAGTGTCATATATTATCTTTGAGGGGGTAGAGGATGGGAAGAGAAGAAGAGAAAGGGGGAGACAAAATGTTCACCTTTTCACTAATCTGTTTTAAAGAAATTATTTTTTACACTGTTTGAATCTTCACAGTGTCCTTGGAGGTAAATATATCACACTTTTTCATCACTGTAGTTGTTTTCTATATGTCACAGTCAAACTTTACTAGAAAACGAAGGGAAAAAAATATGAACAAACATCCAGCTAGAAATAATAACTGCATCAACAGGTTATATGTCCTATGAGAACTCCATTCATGTGTTCATCGCACATGAACTAGGAAAACTTAATATTTTGAGGAACAGTAAATGTCTTATTAAGCTTATCACTTAGATATTTAATCTTTCTCCTTAATAGTTCTTTATGTTTGAATAAGAATATGAGACCAGGCCAAGTACTGCAGACTGTTGGAAGATATTGTTTCACAGGATGGAAACATTATGAGCTCACACAAAATTGTATTCCAGTAGTATCTGGTAAAATGTTATTTTTGACATCATTATATCATGTATGAAGCAATAAAAACACCAGAAAAAGCTTGGTACTCTTAATCTCTCTGTCATTTTGTTGCTCCAGCCCCTTTCTATGTTAATGAAATCTCAAGCAACAGCGCGATAACAGACTCTAAAACAGGAAGATTATGATCCATTTGGATTGCATCTACAGTCATGGAAGTCAGTAAAGCTATAGATGGTCACACAGTCTGAGGAAAGGTATAATAATTTGATTTTATAGATCAGAAATTCTGTACATTCTTACTTTTAGGGAGAAAGAGATAGTTATATTTTTTCTCCAGTCAGTACTTCGCTATCGTTACTTTAGCAAGCATAAACCTTTTGTAACACTGTCTGTGTTTAGCATGTGCACAGAAATGATCTTTGAGAGGAAAGGTACTGTTTGTTACAGAAAGGTTATATATACTGTGCTGAGAGTAAGTAGTTTATGCCATTAAAAACACCCTATTAAGCTACTTGCATTACCATTAAAAGATGCAGATTGTGGCTTCTAGAAAGGGAAAGTCGGTAGAAGAGATTGTGTAAAAAGAAAGGATATCCAGCTCAAATTGACAGTCTCTCGTCTTGATGCTGTAAGTGGTCATTTATCAGTCTCCCCTAACAATCTATAAATCTTGACACCTCTTGGAAGCTGTGGGTAGGTCTGCCCAGTCCTTCAACATGACCAGGATTTCGCCTAGCATTTTTTGGGTGCATCAGTAAACACTTATTTCTCCACATAATTTCAACAGTGTGATAATAATAAAGGATGTTTCAATCATTAAGGAAATGTAAGGACATTAAAATTCAGACTGACCATTCTTGTCAGACTTGAATGGTCTAATGTGGCTTGAATGTCTGGCTGGATATCACACTTACACTAATTGATGAGTAGTTAGTCCCAATGAGAGGAAAAACTATCAATGTATTAGGGGGTACTAAAGTAGAGCAATAATTAAAACACCTCATTAAAACTCAGTGCACGTAGGGTCATTTTCTACTTGTGCTGTTTTACTTTTGTAACTTTTCCCTCTTTCTGTGCATCAAGACTATGATATAAATAATAACTATGAAACTGAGCTACTGGTAACAAACCTTGACAATTCTAAAATTTGATTTTGCTAAATGTGTAAAAATTGCTGATAGTAGTGCCAGAAAATGACAGTATATTTTAAAGTTGTAAGATTAGACCCATGTCGTAATTTGAATGGTGTTAATGGCAGCTTAACTGTAGTGTTTGTGAGCTCATGTTTAGAGAAAGTGACAGATTAGTTTCACTGCAGTCTGTTGATGCTATGTTTAGCTTTTTCTCCATAGCTTCTTGACATCAAAGAGAAGGAACATCTCAGGACTTTCTTTTGTGCTATTAACAGAAGAAGAAAAGGTGGGTTTGAAGTCAAAACTGAAGAAAAATCAGGCTGGTATATTTTTGACCAAAGAAAAACAAAAAATCCAGTTTAAAAAAGTCGACTCATCTAAATGTAAGCTTTTCACCAAGAATACCAGTTTTAACGAAACGAAACGAAACCAAACAAAAACAACAACAACAACATCAAAACCCAAACAAAAACAACAACAAAAAAAACCCCAACCACAAACAAGAACTTCACAGGTCTCAGTTAACATGACCTAGGAGTCAAGACATCATCAGACAGGAATAATTGAACACAATGAGCTAGTAAATAGTCTTTTAACCTTTGTGAGGAGGAGACGAAGATCCAGTTCCCTACTGTGTCTAACTTAGACGCAACATGATTTTACTTTGATGTACAATGAAAAGAAATACTGACATTGGCAGAGATTGTGGGGAGCAGAAGGAGAAAATAAAATCTTTGACATTTTCTAGTCCTGGTTCAGCACACAGCTTGCTGTTATGATGCACAATATGTTTATGACCTTAATCAACCATTAAACTCCTTAAACTTTATGCCATTTCTGGGAACAGGAATTTCAATCTGATACCATTTTATTATAAAATAACCTATGACTTTGAAACATTGTGGAAGTAGTAGTCCTTGCAACACCTCTAACAGCTTCTAAACTATTTTGGGTCAAAATATGAAAACAATTTAATTTTTATTGTGGGGCAATCTTAAAAGTTTTTTTCAGAGTCTAAACTATATTTTGCTACATCAGACATTAATGGAAATAAACGAAGTTTTTGAGAGTAGGGTTAATTTTTTTTGGATACTCTGGTAAAATAAGCTATTTAAAAATAAATAGTGTGTGGGTGGAATATTTAAATATACATATAATTTTAGGAAATATGTGTTCACATATGAGGTAAGAGAAGAAGCATGCACATGATACACCACTGTGGCTTCGAATTATATTTTCTTCTGTTTTCCAAGAAATTCCCATGCTGTTTTCTGCTTTCTTTGTGTTTGATTAGATACATAAAGATTCCATGACAATCTTGTGTCGTAAAATGCTTAGGTAAATCAAATTTTTTAACCAATATATTTCTGTCTGCAATTGTATGGTCTAAAGTTTCACAGATTTTATGTAACGCATTTAAAGTTTTTTCTTCTCTTATGTGAGAAATTATAAAATATAGTCACAAAGTATAGCATTCATATGTGGATTTTTTTTTTTTTTGTCATTCCCTTCATCTAGGAAATACATTGTTCCTGTTGTGTACTGTGAATTTCCTAGTTCAAAGAACAAAACTTCAGGTAGATATCCATAAAAAAACTTTGCAGTAAACAATACAATATGTTTTTAGCTGCATTGATACTGAGCAGAGGAAGAATTCTTGGTGTAGAAGAAGTAGTGCTGGAGTGTAACTATATCTCAGGATATATCTTGGAAACTTAGATATATATCTGGGAAACTTAGTGATGCTGTAAGTAAGACTTCAACTTGTAGACCTCTGATTATCTTGTAGACTTTCCTGTTTTGTGTCAAATAAATAAAATGTCACTTCTGTCTTTTGCAATTCACTTTTAGAGTTACAGACAATAAAAATATACTTGACCTTATCTAACTATCACTAATGAGGTAAATACAATGTTGTCTCAAAGCAGTATTGTTCTACATAGATTCTAAAGTAGAGCAAAATTCTACATACAGAAAAATAAAAGCAGCTACATAATAGGCTGCAACCAGGAATTTAATACTATAGTTGATATAGGTAATTGTGTTTGCCTTTGAACTCTTTAATGATCTTAAAAGTCAATGTAATTGTACACTTTAAAGTATATTTATTTCTTTTTTCAGAATGACAAACTACTACTTTTCTTTATGTCATACAAGAGTACTTGTCCATAAAAATAAGACACTGCCATTTTATATTTCATAACATGCTTTCATCCAAAATCTCTAAAAAGAAAAAAGGACAGTCCCAGCACCTGAAGGGTAAATAAGATAAAATAACTGAGGAAAGACCTTAACTTTAAAGGGTAATTCCCCTTTCAAAACAACAAAGAAAATAACAAGTAAAAAGGAAGCAATTCCCCCCCCCCCCCCCCCCCCCCCCCCCCCCCCCCCCCTTAATTCTTAGGGAGAAGGAGAGGTTTTAGTTGGTATCATCAAATTTCCTGTGTCCTGCAGTGATTGTATTAACCCAGCCACCAGAACTAGTAGGCTTAGGAAGGCCTGTGCTTTGTCTTAGTGGAGATATAACTTAATAGAGTAAGTACACTAAGTTTATTGTTTTGAATAAAAAATGCAAGTCAGAATGTCCACTGTTTAACTCTGTTGAATTCAGTAGACTTTACACTGGTCAAAGCAAAGTAAGGCACCTTGCCTTAAATCTTCTTCAAATGGGTTAACTTTATGTGGATTTCTTTAGTAGCACTCTTAAAACCATATGCTTTTCAAGGTGCTTGGAAATCTCAATTTAAAATAAGCCTATTCAATTGTCATATGGTGGAAGGAAAGAGGTGTTCGCATTTCACTGTAAGATGGCAGTGGTTGTAATGTTTGACATACATACATGCTTTTGAAGGAGGACTTGTGGCCTCTAGTTAGATACTGGAGCTCTTCAGAAAGTTAAACAAATAAATAAAATGGGAAGTATTTTTAAAAGGTCTTTCTTATTAATTTACTCAAATGATTTCATAACCTTTCCAGGACAGCAAAAATATTTCTTATATTTTACACTATTTAGTCCATAGAATATACTTTATGACATCAGACTATGCAATATAAATAACACTCAAAGAAAGAACCTGAATTAGATTATAAACTGTGAAAATCTATAGTCATGGTAATTTATGGAGAACATTCTATAGTGTGTATATTATGCAGACCATATGTATATATTATAGTAACAACTGTCATCAAACGTAAGGGATTTCCACCTTTCTTTCTTACTGCAATAATATAATCAATAGGTAAGCATATATAATGTAACAACAAATATACTCGATTATTTTATAATTGTGCAACAGAAAACATATATGCAAGAGGTTTTATGGCATTAAAGCATATTTTGTTCCATAGAAAACACACAAAAATACCCCAACCCTAACATAGTTCCATAACAGGGGAGCTTTTTGGTTTTTTACAGATATAGAAGGTGGAAAAGCAGTGGAATTCTGCTGTTTACTCTTAAACCACATTTAAATCTCCTTTGAGTGTTATATGCTAAAATCAGCATTTTTGACGTCTTAATCCAGATGCATGTATTATCTTCCCACAAACAACAAGGAGATTAATAAAAAACTGTTGTCTCAGCACCTTGCTGATTTAATACCTGCTTAACTCCTGCAGCATAGCTCACTCTCATTAAACTGCGTACACATGGTTCATTTTCTTTTTTTTTTTTAATTTTTTATTGAAAATTTTACATGTATGACTAAAAGTCATGGGCGATATCTTTCAGTTCCATTACAAAATCAGTCTTTTTTATATATATATACACCTATATATATATATTTAATACAACTAGAAGCAAATCTACTGAATTATGAAACAATGATTGTCTACCAAAATGTAAATGAAATTAAATATGTTGCAGATGATTAAAATTATTTTGTTTTTTTCTGGTGGAGCTGAAGGCCACTTTCACATAGTTAATTGATAATGCTGGGCTGCAAAAATTACAAAGCCTTAATGAAAATTTCCCATCTTCCAGCCTGGTGTCACCAATACATTAGGATTTTAGTACAAGGATCCTTCTTTCAGAAAGTAGTGCTTTTGGAGTGACCATCATCCTCTATGGAGTACCTTCTATTCACACACACAGTCCTGCAAACAATTCTGTATGTCCCTCAGTAGTTGCAGGCAAGTCAAGTAATTTCAAGACAGGTAAAAGCAAAAAAGTTTGCAGGAGCAGAGTCTAACTTAGGAACTCATATACACATTATCTAAACCAAAACAATCTGAAATAATACTTAAAAACACTATTTTACTTGAATATATGTCTTATTATCTAGTAATAAATCATGAAAGATGAAGTATAAATATTGTCAGAATCATAAAAAACTTCTCTTACTCTAAGAAATCCTACTTCAAAATCGTACAGTATTTTAACCAACAGCAGTTGTCCTTCTGTTTTGGCACTCCTGAACCAGCATAGAAATTATGTGTAGTGAGTTAACACCTTTGGGGAAAAATACTTATGTGCAGCAGGATCTAAAGATGAGTTAATAGAATTACGTTGCTTAACATAAGAAAGAAATTGAAGAGTCTTTTACTGTGATTCATCAGCAGCAAAAGAGAAGGGGAAGGAGAAAAGCAAGGTGTTTACAGTCTTTGAAGCATATAGCATATTTAACCTTGAAAATTAAATCTTGCATTAAAGACACTCCCAGTTACCTCTGTAGTCTTCTTTCAAAAAAAAATCAATGTACAAATATTTTATTTAAATGTCTCAGACTTTGTAATGGCTCAGAAGAACAACTGCTTGTCCTTGTAGCTGCTCTCCTTTCTCAGAGATGAACGATGGGCGAGATTGCTTTACTCTAATTTCTCCATTTCCATGCTTCATTTCCTACATTTATCTGAGACTGGAGAAAAATCAGCATGTTCTGACAAATCTAATACCACGAGGCAGTAAAATGGACCTGAATTTAGTGGAGATTGGAGCTCCAAAATAAATATAACACTTTATGTGAAATAATAAAAAAGGATAAATTCTCCTGTATAAATCAGAAGAGATAATAAAAAATAGCAAATAGATAGCAACATCTTTTCTATACCTACATGGGCATCACAAAACTTTTCAACCATTAGAATATCCCTCCTAATTTCTCATTTTATGTGGTTTGTAAACTACTTCAGTAGGTTGATGACATTGTGGAATTTCTTAGTACAAACAGTAATTTTTCATAAAATTACCAGAAAATTAAAGACACTTCTAATTAAATAGCTCTGAGAACAAACAGGGAGAAGAAGAAAAAAAAAAAAACCTCTGCTGGGCTTTTGTTGTTTTCATGTCTGTCCATCTGCTTTCGGTCTAGCAAGCTGCATGCAACACTGTAAAGAAAATTTGTTAAAAAACCCTTGCATCTGTAAACATTATATATTGTAATTTTGTGTTGAATGATATATTAAATTTGTAAATTTGTTTCTTCTTACACTTATCTCATACCAGAGACGGTGTGTTCTAGATATAGCAGTACTGCAAAGGCATCTACAGAGTATCATTGGCTCATTGAGGTCACAGTGCATAACATACTCTTGAAAGTGAGTTGCCTCTGCAGGTATCTGAGGGTTGCTATCTATTTGAACGTGGCTGAGCATTTCATTTTATCAAAAATGCCACCAAATGCTCATATTCTGTGTGGTCAGTGCAGTCCTTAGGACGAGTCTAATGAAGATATGTTCCACCAAGGCAAAAAAACCTAAAAGGTTAAAAATGGAGAAATATTTACAACTTTCTTCAGTCTGTAAGGTTGGGGTTTCTGTTTTAGTATTCATCAGTGCATTTTCAGAGAAAGGTTCCAAGGCTATGAGTATAAGCAGTCTGGTCCAGTCCCATACATATCCGCAAGCCTTTTAAAGCGAGGGCCCCAGTCACTGAGGTAATCGTAGTTCTGGTCAGAGTTTGAGCTGATCGAATCTAAAGAACTGAGTGACTCCGCCACCGAGCCATTTCCCTCAAACGCGTATGTCTGCAGGGAGTCGTAGGGTGGCGCGCAGGGGTCCACATCAGCTTCTTTTAGTCTTTCCCAGATAAATTCCCTAAAAATGACATTATCTGGGATGCTTTTAAAAGTCGGTCTGCTCAAGAACTGAATCTCAGGTGTCACATCCCTTCTGGCCTTGGTGTCTCGGATAATGTTGAGGTTTCTCAAGGCAGCCATGTCAAAAGCCTCGGTGTCTTCTTCTCCACCACCCTCATCATCATACCTGACGATGTTCTCTCTGATATCTCTCTCTTCATCAAAAATGAGGGGCTCTTTTTTCCGTCGCCTCATGGTGACAATCAGCAAGACAAGAACTGGAACACAGAAATACTGGAATTTTAGCAATGCTAAAGTTTCCTCATATTTTTTCTAGTAGTGGAAGTACTCATTAATTTATATGGCAAAGACCCAAGGACATAGCAGGCAATTTATGCAGTTAGATTTGAAACCTAGCAGGTTCTGAAACACCTTTTAAACCATAAGCTTTTTAGATGTTAAAGAATCTATTTCCAAAACCATGCTGGATTAACATCTTCATCTCTAATTCTATATCCTATGCTGTCCGCTAAACATAAATTTTAGGACTGGTTCAGTCTGACTATTACAATCTCACAGACGTGAAATAAAAAAGGACCTTTTCCTGAACTCTTAATTGCCCAAGCAATAAAAGCACATCCATAAAGTAACTGAATAGAATTTAACAACCGTAGTTTAGGAAGTGACTGAATTAAAGTATATGGCCAATCTCTGCTAAAAAAAAAAAAAAAAAAAAATTAAAAAAATCATATATTTGAGAACATTGAATTGTTAAGCAATGTGTAAAATAAGACTGTCTTAGTTCATGGATTAAAAGTATCTCTATATAAGACCTCACTTTCCTGTAAAGTGCAAAGTACTGTACTTGAGGTTTATGAATTACATCTAATGAGAACTGCTAGGGTTGGAGTTTATTGGATCAGCCAGTTCTGGAAATGTATTTATTTTTTAAATTTTAATCCTTAAAGTTTCTTTCAGCTTGAAAGCTAATACTAAACTGCAGTGACAGCCAAAAAAAATGGGAGAAACTAACTCAAGGCTCCTCTTGTTCCAATACAGTTTTGCTAGAGAAACATGATTGCTGACACACAAAATATGGAACCAGCAATATGAATATTGCACCCATCTGTGGGACATGATGGAGTGTGAATCATCTTCCTAGAAAATGATTAATACTATATTGTAGCATCTGGATAACATTTGCTGAGTTAATGATACTCCTAGAAAATAGCAAGCATCACTATGACTGTAAAAATAACAGTACGTTGAAAAGTGTCATTCCACATTCAGTTAATCTCTTCTGATTTTATGTTTATTTTTAATATTAAGAATATGTGATTATATGCATTCATATGTCTAGGGTTTACAATCTTTACTTACAGTACTTTGATAAACCAACTAAACGCTGTATAAACATCTGGAAAACCAAATCCTGATATAGATAAAATTAAGCTTGAGCTTCCCTAGGTAGTCTCAAAAGTGGCCTCCATAAATTGTATGATGTAGGACTGCCATTCTTGAAAGTCCTTTTCATGGAGGAATTTTTAAAATCAATATCAGTTTAGTCATCATGAGGGATGATTGAATATTGGGATCACTTGGTTAGAATAAAACAGTCATTCAGATACTGTACATGCAGAAAGCTGTATCATACATCTACAGATGTTATGGTACTGTTTTGAATTGGCTAAAGCATAAGATGACTTTAAAGGTGAACTTTCTGAAATTCTTTTTATTTTCCTTTGGAACCACATATGTCTAAAAATAAAACTGGATCAAATTCAATTTTTTCTAAGCTTTTTGACAAATATATTAGGCAATATTTTTTTCCCTTTTTTTCAGTAGCTACAAGGCACACGTCTAATGATTCAACTACTAACAGATGCCTTGTGACTCTATATTATTGCAGCATCAGCATCACACTCTCACTTTTTTGCCCCTGGCATCTCCCTGATTCATGCTTTATGTATTGAATTCAGAAGCCACTAGTTTGGGGCATTTTGCTTTGAACAATATTTACATAAGCAGTTTGACAATATAAGATTTTGACCTTTAAAGTGGCTTTTGTGAAATTTCAGAACAATCTGATATTTGTATAATACAAATTGAGCTGTAAATTATACAACAGAGAACATAAAATTGTCATCATAGAGACAATTGCACTCCACTCTTAATGTTTTTCCTTATTATAAAAGATATTTTAAAGTGAAAGACAAATTAGCTTGCTGAGAATACAAATACACATTTAAGCCAAGATTGCTATTGACATAATTTTTTAATTATTTTTTTTTAACATTTACTGCCACAATTCTTATTGCCATATAAGTAAGCAGCTAATCATTTCCTTTACTCAAGTATAAATGCAGTTTCACACCACTGTCCCTCTTAACAGACTTCATTTCGAAAGTTAAATACCTGCTAATAAGTGAAAAATATGAAACTTAGTAGGCAGGTCCGCCTAAAGGTACAATAAAAGTCAAGATACAATGAATATTTTATACAGTATTCGTTGTACATCTCACACTTGCTTGAAGCCAAGAAAAATACGGAGTCTTTCTAAAGGTTAAATATTTTAGCATTTAGATGGCTTTATGAGATATTATTAATTTCTAGCCTTTGCAACAGCTATGAAGAATAAAGTTTAACCTCTAAATGACCAAAGTCCAATGACCAGGAACTGCAGAGATGAATACAAGCCCAAAACAAATATCTAATATCCACTGATATCTAAATCAAGCACAAATGGTTGTAAAGCTTATCCATTTCTCATTAAGTCATGGTGGATTTTTTTTTTCCTGCATTTATCACAAAAGCAGAGTTCAAGTCAGTAATTAGTGACTGGTTAAAAATCTAGAAAACCTAATTTTATGCTTTTTAGAGAAGAATTAATACAGTGCAAAAGCTATAGGGACACATGTATTGCACATTGAGACCACTAGTTTGACTCCCTACTGGCACACCAAACTCATGCTAAAGAGATGAAATGGCAATACTGATTTGGTATGTGATTTAACAAATAAATAAACCAATCAATATTATAAGTAGCTAATTATCAACACTAAAGAAGCAGACCTAATAAAGATAGATCTAAAATAACCATTTTGTTCTGATTTACCTGAATTGTTAGAAATGTTGATTTTGTTTAACAGGTACAATAGCCAAGAGAAAATGTCATTTCTATTTTTATTATCTGTGATAATATCCTTGTGTCAGTATAGATGGAATGATAGTATCAGTAGTTTCAGTTCACTTAAATCAGTCTTTAAACAAACACCTTTGAATACAAGAGTGTTTTTTTTTTTTCTTTGCCATTTTGCAGTATGCTTTATGAAATTATTATGAAATTTCCATTTTGGTATGATCTGGTAAAAAGTCAGGTTTAGGTCACCTGACCATATTTCTCTGTTTTAGTATGAATCTTTCCTTTTGTACTCAAGGCAACTGCAACATAATTGTAAGGAAGCCATAAAAGCCTTGAGACAACCTGAGGGAGAAGCCTACATGCAGAGCTATACAGTAAGGGACAGAGCTAAATCACAAGCATTATCGTGCCTTGTATACGCTATACCCCTAAGCCTGGCATTTACTATAGCAATAAGCCACATCAGCTGCGAGCAAATCTGCACATTGGTTTATGCCTTAGGTGTGTCACTATTCATAAAGCTGAAGGCTGGAGATCCTCAGCCATCTAAGCAGCACACTAATAACCGATGTAGTTATACCTTACAGTTGCTAGTACAGTCAGATGAGATTTGGGGATTATGGAGGCCAAGACTCAGGAAACCTGCATTTAATTCCCACTTAACAAGTTTCATATATAACTGTTGGTTAATCAGTTTGGAATGATATTTGCAAAGTGACTGTAACCTTTAAAGAAAAAATCCTTAAAAAAAAGCGCACACTGAGTGACCCTAATAGGCTCTATAACTTTCAGTAAACAGCTTCTGTGTTGTATACTCAACCACCCTTTAAATGACTTAATTTGGATACCCCCAAATTAAATCAGATATAGATTTATCACTTTTAAAACTGTAAGACAAAATCCACACATTCTACATTGTCACAATCTGTACACATTTTACCTGTTTAGAAAATAAGATCCTTATGACTAGGACTATTTCTTCTTGTTTATGAATCACACAATTATGTGTGATTTAATTGGGTTCTTGTAGGTATTATGATAATAATAACAAATTCTCCATCTTTCAAATGAAAAAATAATAATTTAAATCTGTATTTTGAAGTTTAATCAATTTATTATTAACTTGTAAACTCTAGTACCACACTAATAGGAGGCTTTCATTAGTGTTTCTAAGAAAACAGGTGGTTCAAATAGATTATATTCAGAAGTATAGAAGATTAAAATCATGAAAAAGCATTATGTCATTCTAGCTTTCTTTGTTTCAATACAAAGAAAATCTTTAACTTCTCAAATATGATTGGGTTATCTACAGGTGAATGTTATTTTCTGTGAGATTTTATGTACACATTTTATGCTAAACACTTGTTACAAAAGCAATTATTGCATCTGGAAGATGCTAACTGAAAAAACAAATTACCTTGAATTAAATTACCATGTAATTTTCAGAGGAGTTCAAAAATTCCTACTTACTTCTCTAAAAATTATGTACAGTCTAAAATGAATACAAACTACATTTTCATATGGTTTTTATAGAATAAATTGCAAGCGCTTTTTTTTAAGGGTTTTTTCTTTAAAACATAGCCTCACTGCAGAGTGAATAACTATAAAGCTTTTTTGAGTAATTAACAAAGTACTGGAACTTTCCTGTGGAATAAAATTTAGAATTTAATCTCCATCAGTCAATAAGAGGAAGGAAAAATATTTTGGTAAAATGCTTTTACCTTTTAAAAATTAATTTACTTTGAAAAAATAGACTACACTGTTATATGCAATTATAATGAATTAGTGTGATTTAGTAACATTCTTCCTTCTTAGCGTCAGTGAAAACATTGTGCTTATGTAAAACTGATCGGTTGCTTAAGTAAAAATAATAATACTAAGAAATCCCACTGAGACAATCTGAACCTTGGTCAAGACAAATGGTTATTTCTTAGACAAAGGGTTGTATTGGGCAAGAACAAATATCAAAATACATCATACTACCTTTAAGAAGTCAGAGCTTGTTGAGAATTCGAGATAGTAGTGCCAGAATGCATGTATTTATAACGTTTATGCAAATCTCATCCCTCCTCCACTTTACAACTGGCACTCACATTGAGATGACACTGATGAATGTGACTGGATTTGCACTGCTTGTTAATCTTGGGTCAGATAAAATATTTGATCCATTAGCCTGTCCCCTCTTTTCACTGACAAACTCTTACACAAAAAGGTGCATCCCTTCGTTCCAGCCCTGGAATCACTTGCCAACAGCTGAAGCCTATTTTTATGCTGTGCTAGTGGATCTTCAGGATTTTGTCTCAGGAATGGATGTGAAAATAAAAAAAAAAAGGGGGGGGGGGGGGGGGAGAAAGATAATTCCTAGCAGTACTACCATTAAGCTGATCTGAGAAAATGCCTTCTAGGAACAAATGAGAGAAGGAGAAAGGCTCTGGGACCAGACAAGCAACAGCACTTGACTGGGGTTTCACTGGGCAGCAGTGATGCTTGGGCACCTCTTCCTTGTGAAGACCTGCACCTGGCTGGGAATAAACCAGCAGCAGGGTACAATACCAAAACACAGGACTCAAAGCCAGGGTTAGTATACAAACACAGCCTAAACTGTGCCTGTAGCTTTGAACTGCACCCAAAAGGAAGAGTTTAGATTAGAAGTGAAGAGAGCACAAACAAATGGCTGTTTGGATAAACAGTGGTGATGCATTCAGATAGCTGAATTTGGAAGTCCAATTCTTCGACAACTAAAACCAATGGTAAGGTGGTCATCTGCCAGATTCCTCTCCAGTGCACAGCCCATTATTCAAACAATATGTTCAGAGAGCTTATCCTCAATCCTTAACCAAACACTTGTTCAGTAAACTCTAAAAATGACCAGAATGAAAGCTCAAGTTTCCTGATTTATTGGTTGTATTTGACCCCTCGTGTACTGAGTAGAATAAGCAAGTTATTGCCTGGTAACATGCTGTGTATCTGCTGAATGCTCTTCTTTAAGACATATGGTTCCTACTTAAGAAAAGCTTATGCCCAGTCCATGCTGCCTCGTATCAAAAGTTTTTTCTTATGTATTTTTCAGAAACTCCCTTTTTATATAAAATAGAAATGGTGACATTTCAATTTGGGATGAAATAAATTGCTGTCGTTACAGAACTTTTCTTCTTAAGTAAAGTTAAGACCAAAGTTTTAAATGGGTGGTTGTCCACTGATATCAATGTCAATTGATATGAGAGAAGGACCTATCATTCTGTATCTTTTTGAACTCCATCATTTAGCTTCATGTCCAAATAAATTTCATTTGGGTGTATAAATGGCCTAGAAATGCTGCTAGAAAAACAGTATTTTAAAAATGTTCATTACAATTTTTGGCAATCATTCACTTCCATTTCTCCTTAAACCTATGTCTATCCATATGTTGAATGATTTTAAACAATCTTGTTAGGTTTTTTTGTCACAAAGATTGAAAACTCTGGAAATGCCACCACCTATACATAGCTACTGAGTAAGTTGGTTAGGTTCATTGCAGAGGTAGTGATTTTTCTTACTCTATAACAGCAATGCAAGAGGATTTCCTTTTTTGAGTCCTTTAGAAATGTTTGTAGCAGAAGGGACATTTTCTTCTAATGGTTTACAGTGAAGTGCATCAAAGTCAGTAAGAAGAGAAATCTACACATTGTTGAAATACTGCCATGAACAGAAGTGTGGCCAAAAGTCTCTTGATTTGACCTGTTCAAATTACTTAGATAACAGTGACAGATAAATCACTAGTGGGATTACACCAACCTGAGGAGACTATGGTCTTCCCCTTTCCCTTAGACTGAGATGTAAAGCCAGGCAATAAAAAAATATCTCCATTAATAACAACACTCAAGAAAATTCTTGCATGCTGAATTGGTACACTCGTTAACATGATTTTTCTGACAATAAGCAAGGCTGCACTTTTGCTCATCTGCAGATGCAGGATGGTGCTTCATCTTTACTCCTTGATTTGGGCCTTTACTACCACCATGTAGTCATTTTGTTTAAGGACTAGGCATGAAATGAGAAATGCTAAGCGAACTAGGATGTTGACACTGTTTCACTGTTTTCCACCATCTTTTATCCAGTTGCAGTTTCACTGCATAACATAAAATTCTACTGTGCTACCAGTTGCAGAAGTAAAAAAAAGATCATTCTGTAGAAGATGTTCAATTAAATATGATGATTCCCATTAGTAAATTACATCTGTTGTATTTTCTGAATGTCTTTTGTTCTCTGCAAATCAAGAAATGTTTAAAAAGAGTTATATCTCTGAAAAAGAGACACACAGTGATACTGGTTATACAGTGAGTGTGTTAAACCAAATACTTCCATAAACTGCATTGTCTCTTTCTAAAATATTACTTCTTATGCAAATGATCTTTTTTCCCTTTACTATTATTTCATATATACCTCTGGAGGCAGCTTGACATAGAAACAAAATCCCAAACTAAAGGTTTTGTGTAGGTCTTGATACAAAATGCTGTTCTGCCTGGAATGTTAGGTGTCCTTGTTTAAAGAAATCAGCAGTTGAAGCTTATATACATATATAAATATATATATATATATCTTTTGCTACTATACATTGAACAGAAAAGAATGGTAACAGGAAGAAGACGTACCTAGCAGTGTCAAGACACAAGCCAAGATTGCTATCAGGGCTCCAGTGCTAAGTCCTGCAGGCAAAATATACGCTTCTGCATTGCACGTCTGAGCAATACCATCTGCATCACAATCACAGACTCTGATGGTGAGGGTATTGGTGCTACTAAGTGAAGGTGATCCACTGTCCACAATGAATATTGGCAAGTAGAAAACAGACTGTTCCTGTCTTCGGAACCCATTTCTTCTGGTTAATACTGTGGCAGTGTTATCTAGATAAAGGAATAAAAAGATAAATATAAAATACATGACCTTTATAAAACACAAGACTATAAATAATACAGTACTTCACTTAAAAGACTTTATAAACACATTTATATTGTTTAAACAAGTTTATCTTGCCTGGTCATATATTTTTCAACCTGCAGAGATAGGATCAACTGAGAAATTATATTCAACTGAACAAAAAAATTTCGATTTTCCACAAAAGACTGTTTCAAAATTGCAGAGTTCTATTTGGTTTTAGTTAAGCTCATAGTTCCATACTCATGATCGATAGTTGAAGATAAGATAATTATAAAAAAGAAAAAATTCAACCTTCAGTGATTAGACTGTCTATATATCTATTTCAGGTCTAATTTCCAAGGATCTATTTAGAATCATAGAATCATAGAATCATTTAGGTTGCAAAAGACCTTTAAGATCACCAAGTCCAACTGCAAGCCTAACACTGCCAAGTCCACCACTAAACCATGTCCCTAACTACCACGTTTACATGTCTTTTAAATACCCTCAGGGGTGGTGACTCAACCACTTCCCTGGGAAGCCTGTTCCAATGCTTGACTACCCTTCAAAGAAAAAAAAAAATATTCCTAATATAAAATCTAAAACTCCCTTGGTGCAACTTGAGGCCATTTCCTCTCATCTTATCACTTGTTACTTGGTAAGAGACCAACACTTGCCCGGCTACAACCTCCTTTCAGGTCGTTGTAGACAGTGATAAGGTCTCCCCTCAGACTCCTTTCCTCCAGACTAAACAACCCCAGTTCCCTTAGCCGCTCTTCATAAGACCTGTTCTCTAGACCCATCACCAGCTTTATTGCCCTTCTAGACATGCTCCAGCACCTCAATGTCCTTCTTGTAGTGAGGGGCCCAAAACTGAACACAGTACTCAAGCTGCGACGTACAAGGAGAAGATCACTTCCCTTGTCCTGTTGGCCACGCTGTTTCTGATACAAGCTAGGATGCAGTTGGCCTTCTTGGCCACCTGGGCACACTCATATTTAGTTGGCTGTTGATCAACACCCCCATGTCCTTTTCCACCAGGCAGCTTTCCAGTCACTCTTCCCCAAGCCTGTAGCATTGCATGGGGCTGTTGTGACCCAAGTGCAGGACCCGGCACTAGCGTTGTTGAACCTCATACAAATGGCCTCAGCCCATTGATCCAGCCTGTCTAGATCCCTCTGTAAAGCCTTCCTACCCTCAAGAAGATCAACACTTCTGCCCAGATTGGTGTTTTCTGCAAATTTACTGAAGGTGTACTCAATCCCCCTCATCCAGATCCCTGACCCAAGTATTAATCTGTTGGCTGTTCCTGTTGCTTCCCTCATCATTACCTACAACTGGAAGGATAGAAGAGAACACTACTTGTGCTCCAGATCCCTTAACCAGTCATCCCAAGGCCCTGACATCTCTTTTGATTGCCCTTGGCCTTCTTGTTGCAACTTCATCATTGCCTATGTGAAAAAACAATAATGGATAATAATCTGAGGGCTATACCAGGGTAGAAAAGTTTCTCTTCAGATCTTTAACCCTGGCCCTCCCTGGGTCTGGTCTGCATATTGGGCCTTCTGTTCCCTTCAGAAGGGAGTCTCCTATGACAACGACCTGTCTTTTTTTCTTTATGGAAGCAGTTTTGATGCAGGGCGCAGGCCATCTTAAATTTGGTGACACCTCCAAGCTAGATGAACCATCGTCCTTGTTATTGTTCAGTTCAACTTGCAGAGCCTCGTACCTACTATGCAAGGGCACCTGCGAAGGTGGGGTAGTCAGAGAGGAGACACCTGCTGTGCTGGGCAACAGCTTGTTGCCATTGCCTGCTATCTCTTAAGTCACCACATTCAGACAGGTGGAGAAGACAGGACAAGGAATCCTCCATATCATGTATCCTGTCTGCCTGTTGGGCCTGTCCCAGGGGAGGTGCGGTGCAATTCCAGTAGTCTATATCTCTCTCGGCCTCCCTGATACTCCTCAAGCTAGTCAACTCCTTCTGGAGCTCTGTTACTAAGTGGAGGAGTTCCTCTACCTGGGTGAGCATACCTCCCACAGGTGTGCTCACTACTACCATCTGGTACTGGCTTAAGAGTAGTGCACACCCTGCAGCCTGACACCTGGGCGGCAGCACCTTCCCAGCAGAGCTCTGTCTGGGAAGCTGTGTCGGCCGTGGCAGGTGCAGAGCTTAGAGAGACCATGGTTTTCTGCCAGTTGGATACCATTGCTCCCTGGTCGAGGGAGCAAAATTTCAACTATTTACAGGTATAGCTATCATATCAATGGAAGGGATGAACACATTAGTAGAAAAATAAGTTCTGAAGACCAATGAAATATTTTTCTGAATGCAAAAATATCCAGTTGTTGCACACATGTAGGTAATTGCACACGTAAAGGCATGCACTTGTTTTCAGTCTCAGCTGAGAGTCAACAAGATGACTAACATAATCAGTCTAAAATGTGTGCTTCGATGCTGCTCTGAGCTGGGTGATTATAAACTCCACATATTCCAGAAAATATGTGCAAAACTCACTGTGTTCAATACAGGTTCACAGCTCCTGAGAGGTAGGGAGTTACATCTCCTAGAATGTATAGAAAAGGTCGGTCGGTCGGTCTGTCTATCTATCTACTTATCTAACTATTTATAGACAGATATATTGATAGTCCTGTAAAGTTATCTTATTGTGTCATCTGTTATGACCTCTCTGGCAAAGTATACAAGCACTTCTTGATATAGCATCATATGAGATATGCATAAAATTAAGTAACACCAAAAGAGGCAACTGCTGCTGTGTCTTGTAACTCCATTGATTTTACCGGAATTGCAACAGTCTTTTAATACTTTTTCCAAATTATAAGTTCTTTGGAATAAGGCCTGTCTTTTCATTAAATACTTTACAGTACTTGTAACAATGTCAGATTTCTGAATAGAGTCTTATTCTAGTGTGTTTTTATTATTTTGATCATTATTACTATTAGTCTTTCATTTTGAACTGTAAGATACTCATATGAAGAAAATTAAGCGTGTCAGTAACTACATGCAGGGTAAGGCGATAAATAGCTGTGTGAGAGAACTGTATTAGGTCACATGAATGTTGTTCAAAGTCTGTCTGTACAAATCATGTCCTTTAGTCCACCATATGTCTGGTTTTCCTTATTTTATTAATAAGGATGACTTTGTAGCTCTGGTTTAGTATTGATCCATAAAAGAGCAATGCAAGAGTAACAGAGTGTCTATTTAGTTCTATTTGCTTCAGCTAATAGCTAAACTGACTGATACATGCCCAGCTGCCATACTATGCAGTGCAACTAATGAGAACACTAATTAGAAGCATGTTCTCAGATATTTTAACTAATAGAAACGTGATGTCAATGGCAGTCTTTGCATAAGTCTTTGGGGAAATAGTCATAAGAAGCCTGTGCAAATATTGTAGGCAGCTTCCATTAACAAAAGCATTCTTCAGTAGGTGGTACACTTACTGAAAAGATGTGTTTTTCTAAAAAAAAACCCCAAAACCGCTCAATTTACTGTGCACTCATATTTTATGCACTGAGTTATATTAATAAAACATGAATTCCTGGACATTTTTCAGTCACTGCCCCAAGGTAAAATCTAATTTAGATAAAAACCTATAAATACAAGGAAAAAAATGTCAGAAAAGTGACTTCTGGGAAAAAAAAAAAAAGAAAGGAAAGATTTGAAGCTGCTTTGTTTGGCTCAAGGCTTTAAATGATTCAACATTCCAATGAAACAACAGTTTGATTCCCTTGACAAATAATCTACGGATAAAATTATTTGCAGGCTGATTGTACTTTAATTTATGTTCTTACCAGAATAGAAGTTTACGTATATATTAAAAATGAAAGTTTTTAGTGGTAAATATTTACCCAAACAAAATGTCCTTACCTTTGTTGTCCTGCAGTGTAAAATTGTGGTTATTTGCTGCCTCTGCTGTTAAACTGAAGTAGAACTGATGGCCATTTGGTGGGTCATCTTTATCAATTGCACTGATTTTCTGGATGACCTGGTTTGAGATACATGGAGGCTTCATTGTTTGTAATGGGAAGAAGCATAAATACATGTACATTGTATACATCAAAGTATCAACCCTCTCTTGAGTCCTGCTCATATTGCATTTTGGTTTTGTAATCTCCTCAGCATGTACAGATGCTATTAAAACCAAAATGTGACTTGATTCTTTCATTTCCCTGTACCAACTTTACTGGCCAAAATATCTGCAATGATCTGCAGGGCCTGTGAGAAAGTTAGGTCCTGCGAGAATGTTAGGTCCTGCCATTCACCAGGGCTTGGACTATAAATTGCATAAAGTGTATCTTCTGGATGGCCTTAATGTAGTTATCACTGTCTGCAATCAAAGTTGTAAACTTTCACAATGAGAAGATTATGCATTTGTGCATTTTATTTCATTTACTCTTTTTTTAATATCATGAAAAAGAAAAAGCCAAGTTATCAGTATATTGATATTTTATGGATAACTATTATTATTATTATTAAAATTCTATTTTCAAAAAATTCTGTCAAAATCTTTCTCTTAAAAAATGTGTCACCATTGCTTAAGATCTGTAAAGAACGAACAGTCAGAGCTAACAGTTCTGACTAGATCACAGGGAAAACAAACAGGTACTCCAATAACAGCATGCATATTCTGTGTTTCTCATGAACACAAGCTAATAATCATAGTGTTGTCTGTTAAGCATTTAAATTATGCTGTGATTTTGAAATGTGCAATAAACAACATCTGCCACAGGAAGGACAATATTCTGGGAGAAGGCACAAAAGTGCAAACCTCCCCCAGAGAATACATTGCATCTATGTAGGTGAAACATCTACTAGTTTTCTGGGAGAGAGAAGAGAAAATAAGAAAATATATTTATTTTCTGAGATCTTACAAAGTGGAGAGGAAAAGTCCAAATGTGAGAGACACCAATAATAAGGTCAGGTTTGAGAATATCTAAGAAATCTGAAGGTGCACAAGGCCATGAGACCTGATGAAATGCATCCGCGGGTCTTGAGGGACTAAGCCACTCTCCATCATATTTGAGAAGTCATGGCAGTCCGGTGAAGTTCCCATTGACTGAAAAAGGGGAAACATAACCCTCATTTTTAAAAAGGGAAAAAAGGAAGACTCAGGGAACCACTGGCCGTTCAGTCTCACTTCTGTGTCAAGCAAGATCATGGAACTGATCCTCTTGGAAACTATGCTCAGGCACATGGAAAATAAGGAGGTGATTGGTGACAGCCAACACGGCTTCACTAAGGGCAAATCATGCCTGACAAATTTGGTGGCCTTCTATGATGGGGTTACAGTGTTGGTGGACAAGGGAAGGGCAACTGACATCATCTACTTGGACTTGTGCAAAGTATTTGACACTGTCCTGCATGACATTCTTGTCATTGGAGAGACATGGATTTGATGGATGGACCACTTGGTGGATAAAGAATTGGCTGGACGGTCACACTCAAGAAGTTGTGGTCAATGGCTTAATGTCCAAGTAGAGAACAGTGATGAGTGGCATTCCTCAGGGGTCGGTACTGGGACCGGCACTGTTTAACATCTTTGTCGGTGACACAGACAGTGGGATCGAGTGCACCTGCAGCAAGTTTGCTGATGACACCAAGCTGTGTGGTGTGGTCAACACGCTGGAGGGAAGGGATGCCCTCCAGAGGGACCTTGACAGGCTGGAGAGGTGGGCCCATGCGAACTGCATGAAGTTCAACAAGGCTAAGTGCAAGGTCCTGCACATCAGTCAGGGCAATCCCAAGCACAACTACAGGCTGGGCAGAGAATGGATTGAGAGCAGCCCTGAGGAGAAGGACTTGGGGGTGTTGATGGGCGAGAAGTTCAACATGAGCCGGCACTGTGCGCTTGCAGCCCAGAAAGCCAACCGTGTCCTGGGCTGCATCAAAAGAAGCGTGACCACCAGCAGGTCGAGGGAGGTGATCCTGCCCCTCTACTCCACTCTCGTGAGACTACACATGCAGTATTGCATCCAGCTCTGGGGCCCGCAACATAAGGGCATGGAGCTGTTGGAGTGGGTCCAGACAAGGGTCATGAAGATGATCAGAGGGCTGGAGCACCTCTGCTATGAGGACAGCCTGAGAGAGTTGGGATTGTTCAGCCTGGAGAAGAGAAGGCTCTGAGGAGATCTAATTGCGGCGTTCCAGTACCTGAAGGGGCCTACAGGAAAGATGGTGAGGGACTGTTTGTCAGGGAGTGTAGTGACAGGTCAAGGAGTAATGGCTTTAAACTGAAGGAGAGCAGATTTAGATTAGATACGAAGAAATTCTTTACTGTGAGGGTGGTGAGGCACTGGTACAGGTTGCCCGGAGAAGCTGTGGATGCCCCATCCCTGGAAGTGTTCAAGGCCAGGTTGGATGGGGCTTTGGGCAACGTGGTCTAGTGGAGGGTGTCCCTGCCCATGGCAGGGGGCTTGGAAGTAGCTGATCAAGTGCCTTCCAGCCCAAACCTTTCTATGATTCTATAAACAATACCAGACACTTTTATTTGAGTCTAGAACTACTTGGAAGACTTTTGGAGAGTTAAAAAACACTGGGGAATATGGTAGAAATACATCTGTCTTGTGAAATTGTGGCCTTATGGCCCATACTTCCTAAGGGAAATAAAAGTGTGTACCCATTGTAGGAATGGTAGGCCTTTAGTCTCAGAATAACCTCCATGATATGACTTCCCACTTCCCAGCAAAATTAGGAGGAAGTATACTTTCTTAATATTATTCAAAATTAGGTGAATTTAGCAAAATGTGTCAGTTACATTGGTAAGAAAGCCAGAGATTTTAACAGTACCTTCAAAGAGTAATGTTTACACCTTAGTCTTTCTCTTCAGAGGTACAGAGAAGATGTTAGGGTTTCATTAGTATTTGCTCGTGCTGCACATCAAAGCATTTTTTTACTGCCATAAACTGACTACATTTTATCTTAAATCTGGCAGATTTTCATAAGCAATGGCTGCCTATCTGATAAAAATAAACATAAAAAAACTATTAAGCCATACCTGACCAGGTTGAGCATTTTCACAGACAGTTGTCTCATACTCCATAGCAAACTCAGGGGCATTGTCATTGATGTCAAGGATAGTGATGGCTACGTAGCCTCTCCCAATCTGTGCTGGATTCTCTACAGGAAAAGCAGTCAACAAAACAATCAAGAAGAGCTCCTTACAAATTATTCTTCGGGTCAGTACATTTTTCATTTGCATTCTTCTTTTGCATATACATATCAAATCAATTACAATCCCTCCTACAAAGAAAAAGGAAGCTCTTGGCTTGATCTTCTTCTGGACCTAGTGGAAACAATGTTTATGTTTTCCAGCCACTTCAATTAAACTAAGATTTTACTCTCAGGGATAACCTGAAAATCTAACTCTCTAATCATAGCATTGAATCACATCATATGGAAGGATAAGAGCAAGATGATGTAAAACCATCGCCAGGGTGTATTGCTAGCCAGAACAGCACTATCCATATGGGGAATAGCATGGTTATAATAGGCTAAATAAATTTTTGTTGTAATTCAGATAGATCAGACTATTAAGAAGTTTAAAACAGAATTCTGTCAGCTATGTATAACAGAAAAAAGAGGAAGCTATATCCCCAAGCAAATCCCAAAGTATTTAAAGTGCACACACAACTAAATATTTCAACACTGTTACTAACATGTTGAACACCTTAAACATGAATTCCATTCTTAAACTGATGTACAACTCCAGCTAAAATGTGAATCTGTGCAGTGTCCAATGTCATAATTTAATCTTAATCAGTAGATATTTTTGGACTAAGCATAAAGGACATCAGTGTGTGCTATACTTATTTTGCTAGATAACACTTCTGTTTTCGAGCAGGGAAAAGAGAGATTGCATTTTTTTTTTCCACTACAAGTGGTGATATTAATGATAGATCAGGGCAGAATCAAAAACTGTACAAACTTTGAAATATGTATCTATCTTTTTATAGGGTATTGCAACCACATTTTTGTAAATATTATAAGTATTTAAAGCAATGAATCCAAATGTAGATAACAAAGTGTTTTGGTTTGGGGTTCTTATTCCACATGTGAAATATTAGAGGAGTAAGCAATTTTGACACCAACTTTTTCCTCTGCTGATCTAAGCTTATTGAAAACCAAGCAGGCTATGAACATAAATTAAAGCATTGTAAGGCATTACTTGTGCTCTTGGACTCTCGCTTGTGTCAGGTATGCCCCTTGGCTACTTTGTTGGTTTTGTTACTACCCAGGAAAATTTTTGGTTTTCATGCTGGCATCCTAGAACAAAATTCTACTCCTGAGAATAGAACATAAATTCATACAGACACTAAATGATAAATGTTAGCTTTCAGGTTAAACATTAAATTAACCTCACTGAAAGCAAGAAGTCAGGATTTTTAAAATAGTGGGTCAGAGAACTGATAACTCTTTTATTATCACAGCCCAACAGAGTAGTAATAAGGATGAATTTTTAAGAAATAAATTCTTAAAATATAAAGGCAAAAATATATAGTTTTTCATAGAACACATTCAGAGCTGAATAAGTTTAGGTTTAAACTTGCATTAACAGAATTCTTGTTGCACATGCTTGAAGAGTTTGATTCTTTAACACTTTTTGTCTTACACCAGAAAAGATACCCAGTACAAATTATTGTTTACAGTCTTACCTTAGTGTCAAGAAAGTGAAACCACACAAGCATTTACATCCTTTTTCCTTCATACCTTTTAACAATGCTGTGGTTGACCAACAGCAATCAATTCTAAGTGAGTGTGATCACTAAAATGGGCTAACTGCTCTCCTCTGTACTCTATATCACTTTTCATCTAATGGTACTTGATCTGAGACTGCTGACTTAACATAGTTCATCTTCCTTTGTACTTGTTTTTCAGAAGTCAGAAGACTACACAAGATGTGAGGCAAAGGAAAGAGCAAATACTTATTCTGTTGTATTTGTTGATTTTTATCACATAAGTTTCTTTCACATTGAGTTAGAAGTTATTTTTATCCGCCATCATTTGAAATGGTCATAATTACTTTCAGTGCAACTGATCACACCAAGCCTGAAGTTTTACACATAAACAACCAATAAAATCTTTAAATTGTTACTTACGACTCTCCATAGCCAAAACCGTGATATTATGAACAGCATTAGTTTCCCTGTCCAAAGATTTGGCAGTTGTAATGACTCCACTATTGGCATCAATATTGAAATACCTCTCCAGGTCTGTGTTTCGATCTATCGAGTACCTACATGAAGGACAAAAGAAAACTTTCATATTCAATTACAGCTTGTAAAAATGTTTCATTGATTTCTTATTAGAGACAAAGAGTTTCCACTGTTTCCCCATTTTGAGCTTTGTTTTGTCCAGTTTCTCTGGGGTGCTGAGAGAAGCCAAGCCGTATGCAAAGGCAAGAGAGTTACACAGGGACCTGTGCTGACAGTGGCAACCTTCGTTCCCACGGTGTCCTTTTAAGTGATGTTATAGGTATTCCCCTCTCTTTTCTTTCCTCCTCTCTGCTGTAAGGCAAACTTGCGTTTATTCATGGAATAACATACTCCTGAACCCCAGCTAAGGAGAAGGTGAGTTGGAAGTTTGCTACATGGCTGTACCCACGGGGGCTGGCAGTCTGAGCACAGAGCTTTCTGTCACCAGCAGAAGAGCTCCTGAGTCACCCAGAGCTGCAGGGGCAGGGAAAAAAAGAAAGATGATGCAGAGTAGGTCAAGGGATTGCATGTCATCGCTGTCAGCTCCTGGTGGTTTACTGTCATTAGACAAACACAGGCTCGTGCCCTTAATTCTTTGGCTTAACAAATCTTTTACCTCCAAATTTGTTTTAGGAAAGGGAAATGAGCTCCTTAGCAAACAGAAAATAGCATAAGAGAAAAGGCAAATATGCCTGTGGGTGTTTTTGCTTATAAACCTTTTGAGAGAAAGGGACAGTTGATTAGGCAGATTTAGATTTACAACTAGAATATCCTTGACATTCGGTCTAATATTGGGTCAGATTCTTGCACTCTCATTTAGATTGCTTATGTACTCCAGAGCACTTCCCTACACTCAGGATAAATTAAAATGTCCAAATCAGACCAAGTGTGATCATTACAATTACTGTCTCACTGATGATATACTAGATTATTGATATAACATTAACCAAACCCTTTGAACAACATCAAAAGTATTATGGAAGATAGTTTTAAAAAAAAAAAAAAAAAAAAAAAGGAACTTCCAGGATATACTGATCTTATGGCACTATTTGTTCTGTGTTGTACTATACCAGCTTCTACTTTGCTGTATCACAAAGGTTTTATCTGTCCCTCTTGGCTGCAAAATCTTAGTGCAAAGACTTGTTACATAATTAGAATTTTTTTACCCTATTATGTCACAGTGAGAGAGAGAATGAAGTAAAGAGTTGTAACAGCAACAGTAACAGCAGTTTTCATGGATTAAGGCTCTCCCTCTTTCACTTTTTTTCCCCCCCTATTTTGTGTTAACAATAGTTCATTTTTTACTTTATTTCATGCCAGCACTGTTGTTTATTTTGGTCAGCAGTGCTCTTCAGCTGTTTTGTGGCTGGCAAGCTTCCCCATGAGACTATGCCTGTCACCTCTGCTACGTCGTCAATCTTGGCAGGCCCCGTAGCTGGGATTCAGTCTCCTGCCAGCCCTTAGATTTCCCAATTATTAACACTATCACTATGCAGTTTGAAGAGTCAAAGACCTTTCTTAAAAAATATGAAGAAAGAGAGAGAGAGAGAAGGAGAAAAATGAGAAATAAAAAGCAAAAGAAAGCAAGAAAGCAATAAAAAGGAAGGAGGGAAAGAGGAAGGGAGGGAAAGCAAAAAAGTTATATAAATTGGACAACAGATTCTTATGAAATAAGAAGAAAAATAATTTTTACGTATAGGAAACAACTTATTTCCCTTAACTTATTTATAAATGTTGTATCCGTATTCAAATTCTAAAAAAAAAAAAAATAAAAAAAAAGTTTTAAATACTTTTAATCCTTTAATTCCTTGCAGCCATTAATATTTGAAAATCTCTGAGCTGCAGGAGTTTTAAATCTTTTATTTAAGCTAGTTCAAACATCAATAGTTCTCAGGTCCACACAAGATAACCTCTTATTTTCAAACAATTTATTACTTCCGCTCCCCAGTATTGTCAAGGTTTTAATTGTGTCTGATCTTGTAATTTCAACATTTTCTGAATTCTAACAAGTCTAATTTTTAACCAATATCACTATAATCAAATGTCTGGAATTTGGAATACTTATTTATAGATTAATAATTTAAACTTCTCAAATAGATCATGAAAAGTATTATGCGTTAATCTTCCTTAACACATTCCAAGTTTAGGTGAATCTGGCTCTGATGTACAACATAGCAGATGCAGGACAGCTTTAAATAATATGATGTCAGCACCCCGGACAATGTATAGTAGGTTCACAAGCATATAGATAAACCCTATTTACTCACTATTTCTCTTTTTCCTCCCTGCCAAATTCCAAACAGCTTTGAAGCAGAAGGAATCTTCAAGATGTTAATTAAGCTGGTGATATATATTTTTTTTTTTTTTTTGGTAATGCTGGAATTGTAAAAATTAACCAGATCAAGGCCAATAAACTCATCCTTATGTTTACACAGGAGTCAAAACGATTCTGAGCATGGGCTGCATTTATGGAACTGGATTTATTCCTACTCTGCATGGTTCTGCTAAACCAGATATTATACACCAGATGCTAACATCAGTGCCAGAAAACACTGCCACAGCAAAGAAAGATCTCAGCAAAGATAAATTTCACAAGTGAATCCCTGCCAACCATCCATCTAGGACTTGTTTATATATGATAGGAATCAGCTATTTTGAATATGTTGCAAATATATAACCAAAGAGAGAAAGAGAAAACACTTATGTCACCTCAAGGAGTGAAACATATGCTTTATTTTTACAACTTTAGATTGCTGCTTTAGAAATTACAGAGCTACACTAGAGTCACAAGTTAATCTTCAGTGCATGAAAGTAAAAATGTAACATCACCAGAAAAGGTGACATACAAATGAGTTCTGTACCTGTGAAGTTCTTTTCTATGTATGCCCTAAATGAAACTTAGTACTAACTTTCAATTGTGTATACATTCCTCCTCCTGGGGATGTTTAAGTTCACAAAATTCCTCAGTCAGAAGTATTACCCTCTAGATTCTTTGACAATTAATATTACTACTCTGCATACGAAAGGTAACAGGTAACTCATTACTGGTTTAACTTAGGTGGTGAGCCTTTGTCCTTGAGCTTTGACCTTAGATACAGGCAAACATTCGATCAATACTTTGTGTTTTCTTATGGTTTCTTTATGATCCTGGATGTTAGACTGTGGAAGACTTTCAGGTTGTCCACAGACTGAAGACAAAGGAAGAGGCCCTGAACAGTTTTCATGTGTTTCTGGTGTTCATATCTCTTCCCACTCAAATGGAAGATATTTGGCTGCAGCAGAATTTACAAAAGCCAGAAGATTATTGCCTTTAACCATCCTGACTATGACAGGATGTGTCTTGTCCGATCCATTTCTCTCACATGAAGAGGTTTTTTTAATGTTTTTTTTTTCTGTGGGACCTCAGCTCTGGTTTACCATGCAAGAGTCTCTGTGCTATTATATTGTTGTGCACAGTGCATGCAGAATTATGCACACAGACACACACATAGATGTATATTACATATATATATTTTTTTTGTCCTGGTTGATTTAAGAGGATATAACTTGTTATAGATAATAATAGAGTCTTCCTAAACTTAGAGAGAAATAAATATGAGTAATATGTTGAGGTTTTTTTCTTTGGAATCCTGAAATTATGTCTTCTCTTCTTTGTTTTACAGAGATTTAAATATACTGTTTTTTCAAAGGTTCTTTAATTCAGGCATATAGAAGTCAAAATATGCAAACTCTTAGAACACCTCAATCTCCCTTTGCAAGGAAAAAAAGCCAACTAATCGCTTTCCATATAACCAAAGAACCTCCCACAACAAAATGAACAACTTCAATAAAAAGGCCAAATAACTAAAAAATTAAGACATCTTATAATTACCTGACAGGACTATTTGAGGCATCCGGGTCATGGGCTGCCACAGTTCCAATGATAGTGCCGACCTTTGCTGCTTCAGACACCACCATGGAGTACAAACGTGAAGTAAACACAGGTGGCTCATCAACATCTTCTACAATTATCTTCACTGTTGTCATGTCACTGAAGGGTCCCAGGCTCAGGAAGCGAGGGTCAACATGCATATTGGCTGCTTCTATCCTCAGGGTATAGCTCGTCTTAGCTTCAAAATCCAGCTCCTATACAGGTAAAGTTATTTGGAAATTTTATTATCCAGTGATGTTGCCTCAAAACTGTTTCACTTACGACTGTCAGCAAATACAAAATGCACTTTGCCATTTGCATCCAATCAGCACTTTTGATTGGCAAAATGTGGTTGATGCCTCTTTTTTTAGTTTTCTCAAAACACTACTTGCAGTGTCTCACTAGTGAATATTCCCCAATGACTTTAACGGCAAAGTAGTTCTACCCTGTGAATGAAACAAGAATTCTCTGAGTTAATGGCAAAGCTTCCTGTGACTTCGATGACGACAAAATTCTCCCCCATTATTTCCTCATTGTGAATGAATACTTTTTTTGTCTTATTTGTATTTTAATTAAGGTAATATCAATTACAATGTGCCATACTACCCAGACATAAGAACTCAATGTAATATTCACTGATGAAAACGCCTCATTCAGAAAATTGTGGTGTTTTTCTTTGCATAGAATTGGGATTGACTAATAAATTATTACTCCAATTTGTGTAGAAAATGTGGCAATCGGTTAAACTACACTGTTTATATGACAATATTTGTACTGAGATACAGCCTAGAGATTGTTTTGTTTTGCTTATTAAACCAAATAATACACATTCATTTTTTTTCCACCTTCATTCCGCTTTAATTTTCTTTGATGAGAGTATAGTTTCTTTTGGAATAAATACTGCATTAGAATTAAAAATTACACCACCACCACCCCCCAACTAATGGGATATCTGTGATCTGGAGGACACTCCCGTAAAGAAAATTATTTTGGAGTCAAAAAAGCATCATACCTCACAGGCAATTATTGAAAGAAAGCATCGTGTTAATAATAATATCATTTACCCTATATCTGTAGCCTTAGTTTGTCAGCTTGCACCAAATGTCCAGCTAACTATTTCTTTGCAATTCCAAGTTTAATTATTAAGAACAACAACAAAAGATCCAAGCATTTCTAAAACTGCAGTCTGGTTACTCAACTATCTTTTCAGACTATAATTCCAAGTGTATAAAAAAGATTTTAAAAGTTTTTCTGCAACTCTGAACACATCATAGGGATCTGAAATGTGCTTGCAAAATAATCTGACAGCATCTGCAAAACATTCCTGTACTCACTCAGAGAAGCAGCAGAGGTGAAACACACATCTGTTGACCTACAAAAGCAAGGATCTAAGTTCTCCATCAAGTTACAGTAGGATAAATCCCAAATGAGCATCTTAAAGTCAGCGATTATGCTGACATTACAATAGAGCTATAAACAGTCTAGATTTAAAAATGAAAAATGAATTGCAACACATCATACTCAGAAAGGCACTGAACTTTTATAAACTCTGTGTGGCAGCAAAAGGCTTCATCAAACAGGAATACATGTGATCTTCATGTTATGCAAGTGCTTACTTCTTGCACTGAATCAGAGCTGTAGCGTCCAGAGCTCTCCAAACACAGATATGCCATAAAAGAAAGGTTGTCTGGATACCGGTCACTATACTGGATACAACTGGTCAATATTTATTATTAAAGCATGTTTAATTGTTTTTAATTTTAATTTTAGTTTTATATTTAAAGTACAATATGTGTGCTATGAAACAAACCTCACAGCCAAAATGCAAATGCAATGTGGCGTTAGGATGATAAAAAATGTCTCAGAAACTATATTGTATGGTGATAACCATTAAGCCACTGATATGTCCAGATGAGTACCAAGGTTAAGATGACAATCAAGCACACGGATATGTGCGTCATTTTCCAGTAAAAGTATTGTATTAACTAAAGAAATTATAACCTGAAGAATGTCAAAGACAAAAGGCTGAGATTTGTTGAACTAAACACCAAAAAAAAAGCAAACCTTTAGCAAACACCGTATTTTCAGTCACAATGTACAAAAATATGTAGTGGAGAAGGGAAGGCTAATTCATTCTCATTAATCAATAATATCTGTTGAAATTGGATGATTGAGTTTACAGTGATACTTAATCAAACACATGGAAATATATCATGAGACTACAGACAAGATAGCTTCTTATGTCATACTAATGTCAACATTAGGAAAAACTAAGAAACTAGGAAAAAAAGATTATGAAAATTCTGATTCAATATAGAAAGTGTTTAGAGTACAATACATGTAACTGGACAAATTATATCAAATTTAATTTCAATAGACTAAGCACAATAATGAAGAATGGTATTTAAATTAATTTTAAGGCATTCCCATGTTTCTATATTGAATAAAGAAGACTAAATTAGAACTTTAATAATTGAAATCATAAAAACATGTGTTTTCCACGTGAATGTTTATCACCAGGGCTAACACGCACTTTTAAATCATCATATTTCATTCTTGTAATGTAGAAAGAGATAATTCTTTATTTGACTTTATTACAGGAGTGTTAGGCTACTAGGGAATACACAAACCCCACTTTCATTAGAGAGGTATTTCCTCATAGAGAAGGATGCAAAACTAACGATGGTGTAGATGCATAGTCTAGGCTTGCTTACTAACAGCAGGTTTTGCTTTCTCTGACTTTTAGTCATGTACATCTGAGAAAATCACCATATGGTGCTTACTGTGAGAGTAGCAAAATGATTCTAGGGAAGGAATCAGCTGGTCTACTTATGAATGCCTGTTTTTCACCAGTCACTAGAAAGGCAGTTTCAATAACTAGAAGAAGTAAACATCTGCTTATAAAGGTCTTTGTTAATGAAAAATAAATAAATAAATAATGTAATGTATGCACATATACAGTGGGGAACAGTTGGTGTGTAGAAGAGGGGAAGTATGGATTGGCACGGGGATTTTGCAATATCAAATGACATTGTGCTATACAGGAGCAGTAATGTTGTTTTATTTTAGTTCTTTGTAGAAGAATCTGTATGCTGTGGGGTGTGACAATGTCTACAAAAGCTACAGTCACCCCCAGTCTGTTCCTATAAGATACACATCCTCAGATCCTATGGTGAATACACAGGTACCAGGTTTTGAGGCAGAACATAATCTGAGAAAATAAAACCTCTAAGATGTGATTAACATACAAGAGTTCTTGACCTGGTGGAAATGTTTCAACAATTCATAGATAATAAAATGAAGACATTACATACTACAGACACTAATGAAAGACTGAAAAAGTGAACTGAAAAGATTTCTTTTTTTTTTCTTTCTCATTATCTAATTATCACTGATGTCTGTTATACAGAGAGCATAATTTAACTGGCCTTCAGATCATGCCTTCATTATTTCTTGCTGTAACGAAAGCACAAGCTTCCACTAATGGAATACCAAGTCAACAGACTATGAATCACTACATCAGTGTTGAAGGTTAAATGGACAATGTATACTTCAGTTCTTCAGTACAGTGAATAGAGCTTGACAGCTTCATTAATATCTGTGCATTAGTGTTATCTGATTAGATCCTGTGCAGGATCCATTCATCTTTCTCTCATTTGGGGGTTTGTGGGGTCTTTCTCTATTTTTTTTTTTATTTTTGTTTTTAAGAGGTAAGAATTTTATCCTGTCTGAAGGAAATTACAAAACAAATCATCTATATTATGGAGGCTGGATATGAAGTTATTATTCACAGGAAGCCCATTTTTGTAATGTTCATTTTTTATTGTATGATAACTTTGTAATAATGTGCTTTTCAGAGGTGAAAATCCCATTTTTAAGCCCAGTTGAGGTTTTATTTTGAAAACTGCAGTACATCAAACAAATGCACATTATCTCTCAAAGGAACCATGGAAGCCTCAAGTTCTTACATTGTAAACTCTGATATAGAATTGAAAGAAAAAAAAAAAGAAAAAGAAAACAGTGAAATGTTAACAGTAATAGAAAGATAGCTTTTCACTGAAAAGCTTACACATAAACCCCCCATTTTTATAATTGCCAGTATTACTCTTAGAACAAAGTCAAGTTTTAGAATAATCTCAGCAGTCACTTTCTATGAGAAAGTCCTTTGCAACACTATTTTCACATTTTTTCCCTCTAACATTCAAATTGGTTGGTGATATTGGTGGTAGAACTGTGTATTGGGGGGGAGAAATGAAGGCAAACTGAGCAAGAACTGTACCATGGGAAGTCTTAATGCTTGTCACTTGCTACAGTGAGACATGACAACCCTCCCTCTATAGAGTCTTCAGGCTTTGTTGTTGTTGCACTTAAGTCCACTAAAATCTCTCCATAGACTTACAAATGGATTGAATCAGATCTCATAACCTTCCAAAGAGTCACATATTATTCATATAATAAAAATATCCCTTGCAGCCTTTTTTATTATTAAATTACCATTACTACTTTAAGCACCAAGTATTTGATAAAAGTGTAGGTGGATACAGATCATCTATCAGGTTTTTATCATCATTCACTACCATAAACATTTCTTCAATATTAAGGTTGCTACTGCAGAGAAAAATCCAACACATTTTTAAAACTCCAATATATTCAGAAAAATTTTCTTCCAAACACCCTCACCACTGTGAAATGTAGCTATGCAAATGATCCGAGTCCTTACTAACGGAGCACTGATAGGAGAATGTAAATTATAAATGAAACCACAGGAAGGAATTGATCCTACTCCACAGATGGAGAACTGAGTCACAGTGTGAACCAGGATAAAATTTTCAAATATTTCTAAGAAATATAAATGCCCAATTCTTTTTCAAAAACTGTGCAAGACTTCCCCCCCCCCCCGCCCCGAAAAGATCAGCTAAGATGGATGGTTTCTTGAATCCTACTTAAAAGTAACTTACACATCTAATTTAGCCTTACTTAGGAATTCACTACAGAGAGTGTGCCTACTGGGTGGAGAATAGCCAAATTCTCCCATTGTTTGCAACATCAGAACTCTAGCACAAAGTTTGAGTAAGTGGTATCTTTAGACTCCTTTGTACAGGATATAAATAAAGGAAGAGCTTTCTTCTGCTCATTTGACAAGTGGGAACTTTTCATGTATTTATTATTATTATTTAATAAAACAGAAAGTGGGAAAAGAAAAAAATGGGAAGGTTTCCACAGTGACTTGAAACTACTAGGCAGCAAATGGTATGAAGATAGCAGGTTAAAGGAAAAGACACCCACTAGTTTTCCCACCATTTTCCCACCCTTCCTGTAAGCTGAGAATACTACTCTGAAATGTGCTTATGGCTCCCATTCACTTGTCATTTATACCAGCTTCTGGAAGATAAAGTTTGTCTTCTAGCATTTTTCATATCTTATTGTATGTTAGAAACAGAGCATGGCATCCTAAAAACAACTTACACACTTTTATATACCGTCCTAGATAAATGCTGGATAAAATTTTTGCACATGAATTCAGCTAAGGTATTGCAGAAGGTATACTTTATTTTTTTAGTGCCAATAACCAAGTAAATGGTTCAATACTGTTTTTACTAGCTCCTGTCATAAGATGAAATTTTAGCTTCACTGATCTCAAAAAAATCAATTCTACCCATACTCAACCTGTTGTTATTATTTAAGCCATAAATTCATGAACAGAAGTTAGCCCTTGTCCCAAAGAATATTTTGAAAAAATTTGGGTTTTTTTTTCTAGAATGAACTTAAGCAACTTGCTGGAATACATGAACTTCACATCTCATTCATTTAGTCCCTATTCATATATCCTAACCAGGATGAAAGAAAACAAGCTGTCACAAGTATGTGGAAAAACATCTAGCCACAAAAATTGTACAGTGGTACAGCATGCATGCCCCTTAGTTGTGCTACATAAGGTAGTACAATCCTGCTCTTTACTCTTTGGAGGAATAAAGACCAAGTGGATGAAAACACAGAGAAAGTATTCCTCCCTTGTCTGATTCTGTATGGTCAAGGGAGTTTTTGTAAGAGTATCCTTGAACTGAGGTTTAGGTTGGCAGCCATTATATACGGACATCAGGCATGAGGCAGCAACAGCGCCAGCATGCTCAGGAATAGGTAATCCCCAGCCCTGCCTTTATAGGTTAAAGCCTATAATAATACTATGAGCAGAACTACTACTACTATTCAAAAAATAACACTGTTCTCAAACTGTTTAGAGAAAAATCCATCCTGAATAAACCATGCAAGCCAAAGAGATATCTGGATTTAGCAATGCAGAAGAGATATAAATGAGGGAAGAATACACTCCATTTTTCAATGAATATCACTGTTAGAGTAAAACCATGATTTTTTTTTCCTGCTGATTTTTGTTTTGAAATCTGTCTCGTAGGGTGCAGAGAAGAAATGTGTTTAAATGTGCATGGAAAAAAACCCAAATGAAACCAAAAAATAAACATACCCAAATCTCACTCACCAATTTTTCCACCTTTCAAATCAATATATGTATTAGTCAAGTCCAATATACATGAGTAATCTTGGAAAATACCTAGTCATGTAACATTTTTCTCTTTCTAATATCACGATTGCTGGTAGGTCTCTTTTTCAAAAAAGTTAATTTTCCTGAAGTTATAAATGTAAATAATTTATTTGCAATTTTTGCTGATCCTTGGGCATTTTCTTTCATATTCCATCCACTTGGAACATATAAAAATCTTGCTTTTCTCACTGAATTCTAAATCTCACTTCTCTCAATTTTATTTTTTATGATTTTTTTCACTTGATGTTCCTTATGTGTTAAAAAAAATTTTTAGTCTTTAGCGAGGAAGTCAACTTTTCAAATTGTCTCCAAATGGTTATCCTTCTAAAAACACAATGTAAAATCTTCATTTTGTGTGTGAAACTCCAATAAGCAGGTGCCAAACTTTCTCCACAACACCCAGCACAAAAATGAATGGAGCAGTGCCTTCAGCTGCTCAGAGATACTGGCGGTGATTTTCATGCCTGGCCTGCTGATTTGTATGTACGATTGCAGCAAGAGTGTGCTAAAGCATGCATTTGCATTTAGAACCAAAGTGTGTCTTTTCAGAAGTCTTTGCCTTGGCATTTTACTGCTTGATGTGTACACAGACATGTCATCTGAGCATATAAATACACACGAGTTTAAAATGATGGGCATGCGTTGGAGGCTGAGCTGTTTCTCAGTGCCTCAGCTGACTTCAGGGGCATGAAAAGGAGAGAGCTAATTGCACTCAGAGGTGTACAAAACGTCCCGAACTGGATAGTAAAATTTTTAGGCAGATTCCATGCTACAGCTTAATTTCTTCCCTGATTCTTTACCAACAAGCACACTTTATCATGCAGGGATAACCTCTGCCTGACTCCATAGTGATCTGGCAGGTAAGGCTCAGTGGTTAAAGCCTGTTTAACCTGCATATGCTGCCATTAATGGTCTTCTACATACATGTTCTCCAGAGAAGAACAAGGTGCAGTTGTCTGTTGGTACTGTGCTTGAGCTCTTCACTTATTTTCTTCCCTCCTAGCTAATGTTCTCTGCAGGGTGGCAGGGAGGATCTTTCACCCTTGGGCAAGGCACCAAATTCCGTGGAGTCCAAATGAAGAGCTAAGGGCATCCAGAGGTTTGGGAGATGCCCCTCAGTGTGGGGACTCACCTTTGGGTGTGGCAGAGGAAGAAAAGTCGATAATAGTATGAAAATGAGAGAAAAGTTCTAACGCTGCAGAGAAAAAATTCTGAATTCCTGTGTCAAAACAGAGCAGCATCTAGGTTTAAAAATGATTAGCAAATTGGAGCATTTCATCAGGTCAAAATTTTGTAACTTTTTTAAATGTAGTCCAATAGCTATTGCATAGGACATTTCTCAGGACAAATGTTCAATACTGAAAAGTCCAGTTCAGCTCCCTAGCTAAAGTGATTATAGAAAGAATATATTACAATTGTTTGGTCCACTGTACAACACTGGAATCAGGATATTCCAGGAACAAACACCCCGACTACAAGAGAGTACTAAAAATTAAAATGAACTCATGAGGTCTCAAATTAGATTGCTGAAGCCCCCAACTGGTTCAGTGTTGCTCACTGTGGCACTGATAAATGCGCTCCCTCTAGGACAGGCATATTTCTTACAGATCTTTGCTCAAAAACCTTAAACAAGCAAACTGAAGGAGCAACATTGAATTTGGCTGTTGAACAAAGAGACAACTAACTTATCATTTGTATTTCAAATGTTCTAAGCAGAAATTACCACAGTTTGTAAGAAACCTAAGATGGCTGGTTTAGCCTTGAAAAAAGATGATTCACGTTGCACATATTAGAGCCTGATCTTTCAAGGGTGCTGAACATTCTCCATTTGCTGTGACATCTATAGATGCTTACCAGCTCTCAGCACGTCTCCAGGGCATCAGAGAATTAGCACATTGCTTTGCAATATCATGCAGTATTAACTTCTTTCAAAGGAGAAATGTTACTGAAGTTTCATATCGTTTTAAGAAAGGAATTGATGCATCAGGGGAGGGAAAAAAAAAAAAAACCAAACCCAGCCAACAAACTAAACAACAAAAAAACCCCACAACTGGTAAGTGAAGTTTATAGGGATTAAAGAGTATATAGGGAAGAAAACTGCTATGGAATCATATTAACTACAAACATCGGTCCTTGTTCAGGAACATACTTACACATAATCTAAAATGCCAAGTCAGTCCCACATTTTAGGGGGTATTGAATTGCTCAGCAGAGTTAGGGCCATACATTCAGTTTTGTCATTCTCATGCATTCACACCTTAAGAGTATGAAATTATATGAGAAGAGATTCTTCTGTCTAAGGTGTTGGGTTGTTTTTCCTGTTCTCCTCAAAATTTACATTTTCTTGCAAAATATTTCACACTCTTTTATTTTGTAAAAGGATACTCTAAAATGTGTTGCAGCAAGGTAAGAATGCTGAGTTTTAATATTTTTATATAAACATGATTTTCCAGTTTTAAAATGTTTGTTTTCTAACTGTACATACAGAAAGCTAATAAAAAAATTTTCTTTAATTATTTCCATTTATAAAATAATATTTTTATAATATATTATCTTGTAAAACAACTATTCTTACTGGTACATAATTTTAATGTTAGTAATATATGCCTTCTGAATAGAACAACATCAGCCAAAGACAATTAGATATTTTATTTAAAAATTATGTTTGGGATCCATTTTGTATTTGGAGCTTGCATTTTTACTGTAAGATGTATTTTCACATTTTCTCTTTAATATGAGGACAAATGAGACTAAAGCTTAGATTCCCATCCAAACTTGTATGTGCAGGAGCTTTAAAAAAACAACTCATCAAAACAATACCGCTATTGCCAAAAAAAACCCCAACCCACCATAGTTTCCAGTGTAAGCATTAAAAAGCTCAAAATCACACACACACACACACGCACACTGAAGTCAAGATGAAATGGAAATGCCAATGGAAACTTTTACAGTAGATAAGGCTCTTGGAAACAAACGCTCATACTCTCATTACGTGCCCTCATCTTGCACAGATCCAAACAGAATCAGTGAGGAAAATCAGACTTACTTTCTGAATTGTTATGATTCCCTCCTGGGTGTCTTTGTCAACAGAAATTTTGAATACTCCCAAACCATCACCATCCACAATCTTATACTCCATTTCAGCATTAGGTCCCACATCTGCATCTGCAGCTTTTATCCTGGCCACCACGGAAGCCACTGGCAAAGATTCTGGGACATTATACTGATATGACCCTGTGAAATTTAAAAATTTAATGAATTCAGAGTTTTCTGGGACCATAGGATTAAAAAAACCAAAAACAAAAACAAAAACAAAAACAAAACAAAACCTATCCTTAAAATCTAACTTCCTTTAAATCATGCACTTGAATATTTATTCAGGCTACCAGAATATATTCTCCAGCTGAAAACAGAATTGCCGTTTTTTTGGTAGGTTTTCCTCATGATGGATTCTGCTTTAAGTAATATTAGCATAATTTTTTCCTATGACGAGAGCAGAACAGGGCAAAGATGCAAGAACATAATTCAAAACTTAAGTGCAAATCATGAGGTGAATGCCTGCTACAGAGTTACAATGCAGAAAATATAAAAAGTAAAATGTTGTTTTCCACAAAAGAGGAAAAAAAAAAGCAAGTTAAATAATATCAATATAAACCTTTATTATTTTATAGCTGTGTACCTTGATTAGGTAGTTTGCAATCTGAATATGATTAGAAACAGATATATATTCATTTCTTTAACAGTACATGCACCATCTGCGTTCTTGAAAATTCCAGCTTTTTCATTCAAGTAGAAAATTATATATATGCTGTCAAAAGGATATCTGAGTGCAGTCTGTAGCAAATAACACCCTCACCTTCAAATATAACTTCAGTTATTCTATTATTTCAAGCAGTGTGTGGCTTGAAATAACAGGGAAAATTTATCATGTACAGATCTATTTTTTCTACCATTGGAGGTGAAGCTGGAGTGGACATGAATATATTCTTCACATTATTTTAATTCTACTTAGCAAGGATTTTTTTTTTTTTTAATTTTTTTTTTTAATGAAAAAAGCACCCCAGACAGAATCCTGTTAATAAACTGAGTTCTTCAGGTTTGAGCATACAACTGTGTACTCTTTTCTTAGGTTAGGATGAGAGCCACCTTGGTCAAAGAAAGTAAATGGTAGGAAGATGATTTTCCGGCTCTTCTGTGATTAACTCCTGTATGGATAGGAGAAATCCTGCTAAATTGCCAAAGGAATATGAAGGATTAAGAGTCAAGTTAAAGAACTGTGCATCCTGAAGTCCAATATTTATTAAGGTGTATCTTTTTTTTGTCTTTTTATTCACAGAGAAGAAGTAAAATACATTAATAAATGTACCTGCTGTACATCATTTCAACTGATCTGAAACATTAAGTAAAAAGATTCTTCCAATGTAGTAGAAGTAGTAGTAATAATAATAATAATAATAATAATACAACCTTGCTGTCAGTGATTCTCAAAGTACTTAACATGGAAGCTGAACACTTTTTGTTTAGAAATAATATGATGTGCAAAGAAAATAACAATGTTTAGAAATAATATTACAAGTCATATTTTTTCAAGGTAACTTACGTCGTGGAAAGCGGGGTGGGTTGTCATTAACATCAGTCAGGGTGACAGTTACAGATGTAGTCCCTGATAATCCACCATTCTGCCCAACCATATCCTTTGCTTGAATAACTAGTAAGTATTGGTCCTTGGCTTCTCTATCCATGTTTGGAAGGGCAGTCTTGATAACACCTGCAGCAAGACAAGACATGTCCATGGTTGCACAAGCAAATACATTACCATGAAAGCTGAGTTTGCCTTTAAAAGGTAGCAGCAGATCAATGTCTGCAACAAGAGAGGAATGGATTAATTTCAGCACTGATATCACAATTTTTGACTAGGAGCTGAACTGACATATTACAAGCTTATTTTAAGTAGTCACCAAAGCACACCAGTTTTTATTTAGTACTAGATCCTTAGGGTAATGCCATGGATGGCTGTATTTTCTGAATATCTTCTCCCTGAACTGCAGACTTCACAATGTCTTGGGTAACACTCCCTTCCCTGGAAGAGGTCGTCTTCTGTGTTTGATTTCCGACTCTTTTAGAGCTAGGAAGAACAGAATATCCTGTATCCATTTTCAAGATTCCAAGGTCAAGATTCATCTCACAATGTCTTGAATAGGCACTCACCAAATTAATTCTTACTAATAATTTTATCATGCCACACTCTGCATATATATGAAAACACCTTATTTTACCATATATTTGCTTTAACAATTGCCGCTTCTAAAGCATTAGTGTAATTAAGAGATTTTTGAATTATTAATGTAAATATTGTAATATCTGAAGTAGTTTTTGTTATGTCCATTTGATGATCTGCATAGAATTTGTAATTAATTGCTTTGAAATGAAAACAAAAAGAAAGTTCCATGTTTCATCCTTTCAGTTTTGTTGATATAGATCAGAAAATAAATATACCTTCTCAAAACGTGATGACTTTATGAATATTTCATGCTCAGTACATTGTACAGCTGCTAACTCTGATTTCCAGAGAGGCAGCCGTTTACTCCACCAGCACTTAGTGTCAGCAGCAAAGGAAACATAAACAAACTAAATAAAGGAGAGGCACACTGGGACACGTATCCTTCATCTGATATTTGTTGAATGTTTAGTCAGAGTTTTACTTCTTTCTTCCCTTATGAATGCAGAACTTGCCATTAATCATCTCTTGGTTGAAACACTTATTTCACAAACAGACCGTCTGGCACTATTTCACCCATTTTACAAGACATGTTAAAATACAATTAATATACAATTTCATAACATTATTGTTTCTACATTGCTTTTTCTGGCCTGCTTGTTTTTCTATGATAGTTAAATTACCAGACAATGTTAACCAATCATTTGGAAGCTAATTATCATGCACACAGGAAACTTGAGTATCACATCAAAGTGAAAATGTATGCAAACATTTCAGTCTGAAATCTTAAATATTTTGATTTAGCAGAAACTACCATATTATTGTTCAAGAGCTGTCTGCAGTCATTATGACAATATACATTGTACATACATATACATGGAGAGAGAGAGAGAGAGTGAAATCCACTATAAATCACACTCACTGGGGAGGGGTGTGGAGGAGGGAAGAAAGTGCTATATACCCCTGCTTGGCATGGATCTGTTGCAATATGAAGATAATTACAGTACTAATTTCTGCAAATTTAGAACTTGTTAAATAGAGTGTGACTTTTGGTCATAGCATTGGGATACAGGTCTGATTCACATCACAGATCATTTATGATAAATAGGGTAAATAGTTTGTTTCTCTTTTGTCTCAACTTGACCATCTCTGAAATGAAGATTATAACTCTTCTCCATGTTGGTGTAAGTGAAGGCTCAAGCACCAAACTGAACTGAGCAGAGCAAGAACCTAGTTTCCCACTCTATGAAATAATACAGTAGAGTGGGTAATGTTTATTAGACCGACAGACGATTAAAGGTTGCAATTTTTGTGGCTTAAAATATTCACAAAATTTCATGAAAATAGTAAAAAAAGTTCCACCAATAATTTGTTTTGAAAGTGGTAGCAAAATGTTATATCAGATAAGGATAGGAAGCACAGTGCTCTCCTTTTCAAACTAATAAGAAAAGATACGTTTCCCACAACAAAACTTGAGTTTATAAAGCAGAATGGAGAGGTGATCATGCCGTAAATCTATACTTTAAAAATCTGGCTATGTGACATTTAGATATTTTTAAAACAAACATCTGCAAAAAAGCTTGTTCACAGAATCTTGAAATTTTCATTGATGGCAACAGGCAGCAGACCAGGGAGCTGGTAGATTGACAAGAAGATAAAAATTCCCATTCCAGCAATGTCTGCTTATCACATAGCTCAAATGTGTTGTTTTCATCATCTATTCTGAAGAATAAGAGATTAAAAGATGAACAAAATCCAAATGTATTCAATTAACCAAAAGACCACATTAATAAGTTCCTAGCAAGTTTTAATGCACATTTTCTTTCTTCTCAGCATTACCGCAGAGAGTTTATGGAAAGTTACCTGTTTTGGGCTCCACAGAAAAGTAAGGTTGTCCTTGCAATATGCTGTAAACCACTCGAGCACTGTTGCCATAAGTAGGATCATCTGCATCAGTGGCTGTCACTTGAACCACAGAGGTACCTGCAAAATGTTTAAGGGACTATTGTACATAAAAGATCCAAAACTCTGCACTACATGTACTCAACATGCTGTGCCAATATATATCTGAACAGTGAGAGGTGGCTTTTTCACAACTGTTCATCATTTCCATGCTGATTCAGCTTAGAATATAAAATCCTCTTTGTAAACCAGTAGCAGCAGCTATTACAGAGTTCTGACTTCCCCAATAGTCTCAGCCTTTGACTCACAGCAATAAAAAACATCTGACTCAGTAGCTCCCCCTCTCTATCTCTGCCTTTGGTTGGTGGAGGGTATGTGAACAATATTTCTTAAATGATGGCAATGCCTGAATTATGCTTAAGAATGAAATATAGTAACAGTTTCCCTTTGAAGAGAAGTCTGCATGCTAAAATTGCAATGAGTAGCTAGAAATTCTAGTATACGTACATAAGTATTATATATTTTGATAATTGTATACACATATATATAAAACAGTTTTAGCTGATAAAATTATTTAAACTTTTATAAAAAGATGGCTGAAGAGTTTCTGGTTTAGCTCATAGAAAAACTGGTAAGAGCTGTCTCTAAATTCCTTTAAAAAGTACTCGTTTCTTTCAATAATCTGCAATACTTTAGTACCAGTTGTGGTAATAATCTACTGCATAAACATTTCTTGAGAAAGAAATGTCTCTATGTTGACAGGAATAAGAAAGTGAAATGTCTAACTGGCTAGCATGAAGGGTATATTTTGTGAGGATCTCATTCTGTGTCCAGCTCCTATTCATTATGTTCTCCACATCAGTTCCCATTTGTTTTGTTCTGTACAACAGCTTCCGTGATGTATGCTGAGAGCAGAATAAAACAACACTTGGGAGCCAGGGCCTTGGCCACGGTCACCACCCTTTTGATAGCCAGAAAGGATTATTTTTTCTCAGTGGCAGATTGTCTGGAACATTGAGACCTTCCATTCAACAGCCCAGGGACCCATTTGGAGGTTAGGTTGCAAATTAATATTGAAGCAATTTGGCAGATGCCCAGTAAAGGTCTTCAACAGAGGAATGGCTTCCTTCATAAACTGGATTTAGACACAAGATTAGAGAACAGCATTTGTTAAAGAAAGTTTTCATTTTCCGAATGAACACATTTTTGACATGTGAAAACGAGAGCAGCAAGTCTAGAAACCACTCTTTAAGAACAAACTGCAATAGCAAACGTCCAGAGTGAACTTAACATGAGTTGTATTCTGGTCAGTTTTATCTGGATTTGTTCAGCAAATGTGTGGGAGAAAGCTCTGAAATTCTTCGTGTGTGAGATAGTACATCCCCCATCCATTTTCTTTAGCTTTTCAATTCCCAGTTAAGGAGAGGATCATAAATGGGTATTGGGACCAGGCAAAAGGTTTGGAGAGAGAGGATTAAGTGCAGTCCTCCATAAAATGGTACAGATTACAAAGGACAGGACCAGTTTGTATGAATTGTGACCAGAAATTACCATTCATAAGATAACTTTATTCACTTAAGTTATGCCCTAGCTAACATACACTCCTGATCTCTCTTCCTGAAGTATCCATGACAAAGTATTACAATTGCAATTCTATTTTAAATGCAATTTTTCTCTCTTGTGGACTGTCTAATATTTTTGGACAAGGAAAAGGTTATTCTCAACCTGAAATTTCACATGTAACTATTACGTAGATGGAAAGTTTAAAAAGAAAATTGGCAGTTAATCCATCAAGTCATTTATCAGTTATGGGACTTAAAATACATCAATTTTCTGTTCACCAGTAACTAAGAGCTTTGATTCAGTATGTCAAACTGATTTTACAGATTACTCTATAATGTAATTTCAAACAGGGACCTATTTTAAACTTGCCAGAGTCTCTCCAGCTTCTGAGTACAAGGGTATCGTAACGACTATTTGACATCCTGTGTTCTTTGTGAAAGCCAGGCTTAACACATTTACAAAGTCCCTAAGCCCTGCCAATGAAGCTTACAATGTCTGCAAATATTGGCAAAAGTGCTTATAAACCTCACAGACAGTTACATCTTTGCTCCTTGCTCTTGCTGCTTTCAAGGACTCCAGACCAATACAAGATCAAAGAAATTACAGGCTCTGCAACCTCAACAGAGACATTTTGGAAATCCTACGAGCTTAGAAGTGCTTGTTTGCTGTAAAAATCTATTGATGTAGCAAACAAATCCTCTACATTCCACGAGATGAATAAAGTCGGTATCTGAATCTAATTGGCTCTTTCCTAAAATGAAGAATTGCCCATTCAAACACACAGATCCTTTAGAAATAGTTTGGGGTTTTTTTAGATAGAAATGCTAACACCAGATCTTTATGCACTCATCCAACTTGACTGTAATAAGCAACTAAAAAACAATGATATTTTTCTAGTCCCTTTGTGCTAATCAACTTGTCTCAAATCTCACGGGGGAAAGATCTTTTAGAACAACTGCTATTGTCATTATTTCTTTACCTATTGCACGCAAAAACTTTAAGCTTCCAGAAGTCCCATGCCAAGAGGGAGATTTCTGCACAATATATTTTTTGATAAGAATATGCAAGCTAAAATAAGGTATGCTAACTATGTGAACAGTCCTACGTGTAGGCAATCAGTTCCAAGAAAACATAATGCATGGCAAGATCAGTATGTGTAGATTTCTCTGGAAGAACAGGAATTCCTTCAGAGGATGACCATTGCAACACAGAGCTGTCCTAATGTTTCTTGCAATGGAATGACGTCAAATTCATATGCTTATTGTACTTTAAAAGATCCCCAAACAATAAAGCTCTATGGATACTCATGGATAGTCAATAAATCTACAGGTTGAGGAAAAATTGGTAGCTGCATTGTAGTTCCAACTACATCATCTTACAAAAGGAGAGTTTGTGTTCCTGCACTGAAATTAAGTCTTCCTTTTATTCCTGAACACTTTCCCCTACCTCAAAACAGAGATGGTCATCTGCCAAACATGCATCCAGGAGTAGAACTTACAGGTAATATGGGACAGTTAACAAACGGCACCACACCTTCACTCCATCCAACAATATGAGTGTCCTGGTAAATGTTGATTATGGCAGTATTGTTCAGAGCCCTAGACTGCAGGTGTAAACAGGACATTAACCCTACCCCAAACTTTCATTAGTGAATATTTCTTACACTTTGTGTATGTGATATGGGTTGAAAAAAATAAACAGGGGCTATTTACTAAAAAAAGTGTCTTTCCCTCTCAGATATGGATTCCTCTACAATTATTTTTTGTCTACAATTATGCTTTTGTAACAAAGCTTTAATATCAGTTCATAAAAAGAATTCTACATGTAGCAACTTCATAAACTTTTTCAGTAATTGCACCAAATACAGAGGGAATATCCATGCTGCTAATCAAAGGGTGTACACACATTTCTTTATTGATATTAGCTAATAACATACTAAATTTTGTGTGGTTGGCACAGAATTCTGGGGTTTTTTCTGATAATGTTTACATTATCATTTTTAATTTAACCTTTAATAGATAGTAGTAGATATTACAGAATTGCAGTAATCTGATAACCTGACCTATTTAAGTTCTGATATTAGAGCAAAAGGAAGGGAGGAGTTTCTGCAGAGAGGACCTTCAATTTAGAACATTGTACTTTAATTTACCCAAGTCAAGATTCAGCAATGTTCCCAACATGTTGCAGAGATCAACATTTTATGTGATAAGGTGAGATAAAGGTAAACTGGTTGCTGAAATTTGAGTTAGAGATCCTTCAAAGGGATCCTTTCTAAATCTCTGAGTTTATTATTTTAGAGACCTCTGCACAGAGTTTTTTAAAAAGCTTGCTAGTAACTTGTGTGGTATTTTACCAAAGTTTTAAAATGAGTTTGTATGAGAAATGCTTGTGTGACTTCCATTTTTAACATTGGCGAAATCTTTTATGGGAAAACTTGTTTCTAAAACTAGATGAACTTAAAAAATGCTTATCTTTGAAACTGCGCAAAAGTTTATCAATTGAATTGTAGCCACATTATCAAACTAAAAATAGACCTTTGAAGGCAGTCAGTTATTAAAGGCATTGACTGATATCAATTCATGACATGTAATATGTGTAATACACAAAACAATTCCGTGATGGCATCACATTTCTACATGATATCAGCTGCTACTAGAAATATTACACACCTTTACTACCAAGTTATCCATAATACCTGCTTAACCCTTACATGTGACAGCCCAGCCTAGTTCTGCTCTGTACCGTCTGGTGTTTCTGTGCTTCTGCCACTGGCCCTCACCCAGAGCTGATGCTGCCTTTCCCCCCCAGGAGTGTGAAGGGAAGAGACAGCACCTGGAGGCAGGTCCTACCCTCATCGTCTCCTTCCTCTACTCCCACAGCCTCCTTAGGCTGCCTTCTCTTGGGGGCAAAGCCCAAGACTGGTCTCAGCCCAGCAGCAAGGCCAGATAAAGTGAAGCAGAGGGGGCTTGAGACATTCCCTTCATTCAGGCTCTCAAAAAACACTACCCACTTGTACCAAAGATTTCAGCATGATATAAAGCTTTTTTTTCTTTTTTTTTTTTTTTTCTTGTTTCTTTGGTATAAAAATCAAATGTTTCTATCCATCTCAATCAGAAATAATAAATATGGCAAGAAAGACATTTGTTGTGCTGGGTAACAAGCAAAGTTGTCAATATGTCTGGAGAGTAGAGAAGATTAAACAAAACCAGAACTATGTTGGGTCTTGGAATTTTTATCCTCAGTTCCCTTGGCTATAAGTAAAACAGACCAGTATCTAACATCAGCTATTTTTTGGTGAACATTACAGGAACACTCTTTTAATACTCTTTTAACTATAATTTGCATTATTTTTGTTTGAAATATAAAACTGCCAGATATTTTTAAGAGATGTACTTTAAAAAAAAAAAAAAAAACACCCTATGATTTTCAGATAAGCCTTATCTTTGAGGTTTTTGCTATGAATAGATTTACAAGCCATCAAGATATTTATCCTGTCCAGGATAATCAATATAATTGGGCCTGACCCAAATGTAATTTGAACCTGACCTGAAGTCATTTCAAATAACAGAAAAAATTGACTTCAATTAGCCCTAGATAATGTCCTAAATTATTGTCAAATAAAATACAGAATCATTATACTTGCATAACCACCCTTCAGGTCAAAGGTTATAGTTCTCCTATCTTTATAGCTAATTTGGGTTTATAATCCTGTGATCTCTAATTTTGTTTAATATCCAATTAAAAATCCTTATCATGGATATAATTTTAAACAAAATAGGAGAGAGATATTTTGTTTCTCCTTAATATTTTATGAATGCTCTAGGTGATTAATTAAAAAAATGTGTTATATGAATAAACTATGTGATTATGTAAGACAAGTGCCACACAGGCAATTCATGGTAAACCCTAATTCAGTAACAATGCAGTATGTGGTAGCTGTGTGATACAAACCATGAAGATGTTTAAAATGTAGTTTCAGGAAGCTCATGAAGATGAAGCCATCCTTAGTTGACACAAATCCCAGAGAGCGCTCAAGTCTCAGTTAATAATTTTGCACAATATTCCACCTAAGTTGCATATATATATATATGGTGTTGCAGTCCATATGGGAGAGAACTTCTTTCAGTCATTTATGTGGTAAAGATTCAACAAAATATGCAAAACCTGCTAATTTTGAAAAATAGGCCTTATGTTCTCCATGCACACTGTGCACTCCCCACAGATTCATTCCTAATATATTTTTGGAACAAATGGAGCATGGGTGAGGGGTAGAGGCATGGATTTGTGTGTGTAGACAAACCTCATATATGTGTAGTAGTTGTCCATATGTCAATATGCCAGTACAGGACAAGACAGAGGTAACTCATTCAAAAGGCTAATGTGGAGATACTGCTCTTCAGGGCACAAGACAAAGGTGCAAAAATCTAATCATTGCTGCATGCTACAGCTCACTTAACCTGATTGTACAATAAAACAACAATTAAAAAATATATATTGTTTCAGAACATACTTTTAAGGCGCTGAATATTTTGGTTTTACAGTCTCGGACTATCTGATTATCTCTATTTTTCCAAAGTGCAGCAGTAAAAAGTTCTCAGCAGCGTATCATGACTTCATCTCCTCCCTGATACTCCTCAACATCTGTTGTATCCATCTTTCTTTCTAAGGCTGCTGTTGCCTCTTCAGCCATCCACATCGTGTTTGAATGACAATGAAGAAGTGCCAAGTATCAAATGAGAAATAGTGTCTACGCTCACTGCTTAGTGAAAATAAATAAACAGAAAACTCAGTAATGTTTTACTTATCTCCTATTGGCTCCAAAGCTGAGTTTCAAATAGAAAAGCAATGTTGACTAATGATTGCTGCAGGACACTTAGGCACAGAAGGATTCTTTTTCTCTCACTTGCTCTAATTTAGAGGCATTGTTTAAGTCCAAAAACACAGGAAATAGTATTGAGGAAATTATAGCAAATTCTATACGGGAAGTCTTACTGTAAGAGTTGCAAATTTTGATATGGTTTAAAATCAGTCGAGCAAAGAAAATCCTAATTTCAATCACCATATAACTCTCTCAACCTTCCCATACACATATTTCCACTGAAGTACATTAAGGTCTTCTGCTTTTTTAGCTTTCTGCTTGCACTTATAATTTCAGGTTAAAGTAAAATTTACCAGAATGTCTCTGGGCCAAACTCCTATCTGTCTGGATCAGCCAGCTTTCAAAGGAACAGTTGCACCTGACAGAAGATGAGCATTTTGTCTCTTTAAAATGAGGAGATAGTGAATTCAATGAAATTCTTCCCTAATTCAAATTCAGAAAAAAATAGCATTTCTTCTTTTCCAACAGAGGGTCTGAAGCCTCTAAAAGCCATTCTTCTCTGATCCCACTGGAATTTTGAAACTATCCCAAGCTGTAATCCAGTCCCTGCTATTTGCAAATATTTCCCAGAGAGCTGGATTTGAATATTAGAAAAAATACACAGCAAACTGTTGCTGATATATGCAACACTTACCAAAAAAAATTATGCTAGCAGGAAAAAATATCACTAGCAGGAATTTGAAGAGTTTGTTAAGAACGGACTTTATCTGAACAAAATGATATATTATCACCTCTGAGTACCATAGCATAGGTGTGAAACTTATCATTGTTAATGAGAGTTATAAAACAAAGCCTCTGGGCACTGGAATGAGAAATACAACATAAAATGCTTATCTGAATCCCTGCATAGCTATTTGAGTTTCACAACATTTTTGAAAGGGTAAATACTTAATCTAGCATGTTATTTCCAGTTAAGTCTCGAAATATCTAACTGTTGCAGGTGGCTCATAGATAATTAAGTAGCTTAGTGTGATACAGTAAAAAATAATGAAATTTTTAAAAAGACAATAGGAACAAATTTCCCACAACACCAACAGTGTATTTTGCACTTACCCACAGGAGACATCTCGGGAACTCCAGCAGTGTAAGGACCATCCAGAAATTTGGGCTCATTGTCATTGATGTCCTGAATCTTAATGACGAACTCAGATTCTGGTTCCACGGGTTTATTAGTCAGCCTATCTAGTGCTTGTGCTCGGAGCGTGTAGTAGGCCTGCTCTTCTCGATCCAGCCTCTTTGTAGCATGAATATCCCCCGTGTTCTCATCAATAATGAAAATGGAACTTGCCCCTTCGCCTGACAAGATGTATTTGATGGAACCATCTCCTTTATCAACATCAGAGTGAAGCTGGTGAAAAATTGATGAGAGATGAGATTAACTTACAAGAAAGTCAGTGGCATGAAGATATGTAAAAATAATTCTTATGTCGAGCAGTCGTACATGAAATTTTATTGGTTTTGCAAAGATAAGCTGAATGTTTATCGTGCACGGCATGTGAGGGACCATTAGAATCTGTCAGCTTGCTCTTTTGAGCAAGACAATTTCATTCTTTCCTGCAAACAATCTCATTTTCAAATGCATTTGGTATTATCTTACAGGCATCTCACCCCAGAGCTTTATACAACCACACACATACACACATGCACACATACGATTATAACAGTGACTCTACTCCTACCTGAATTTAACAACTTCATTGGTTTCAGCTTATAATTCTACTGAAGGGTGAGACTTCAGGGAAATGTCACTATGAACTTAATGTCAGTGTTTATTTGCCCCTGTGCACCTATGGGAAACTACAAACTGATTTCCGTAGTGTTTACCGTGTAAAGCACTAAAACATATCAAATGAATGAAAACAGATTGGTCATTAGACTGCTCACTGCTATCTGATGGGACAGTAATTTCACTTCCACATCTTGTTTTCTGTTATCTAACTTCAGAAAAACACAGAGTCTGAGAAAGACCAAGAAATGTCCAAACACCACCTGAACTACACAGCATTGAAAGTCAGGTGTCCTTTCCCTGCGACCACTTGTAGCAGGCACAGAATTAATGTTACCCAGTAGGTCAAAATGTATCTTCCATGAGAACTGAAAGACAGATTTACAGCAACTTTCTTCCTCATCATGCAAACTATTTTAAGTTAACAGAGCAAGATTCCACAGATGATGTAGGTCTTTTACGTCTTCTGAGTCTCACCTTGCTGTTACAGGATTCAGACTCAAACAATTCTCACTTTTCAAACTTGTATAAGCATTGTAATTATTTGATCTGGATATCACGTTAAAGTAACACACACACATTATATATTTAATATTGTACAAGTGAAAAGAACATCACTAAGTAAAATTCAGAGTACTTAGTCACTTGTTAAAAGGTGGATTATTACTTGTAAATAGCCAAGGACAACGTTAAAGATGTTCAGATTCTTTATGACTCTTATTGAATTTGTACGTGTCCTAACTCTATGTCATGTTCAGTTTGGAGGTAACTCTACTGTCATCATCATCATAATTTCCTCCACTAACTTTTTTTTTTTTTTTCCTCTCAGCTGGGAGTACCACTGAGATAGTAATCACTTCCAGAATACATGCAGAAAATTGCTATCTCAGGCATAACTTAGCACAGCTGCAAAAGCTCTTCCTATTTCAGCAGGGAAGAATTCGTGATAAGTTTTGAATTTTTCAGCTGGATAAAAAGCTGCCTATTTCTTACATATTATTTCACTTACATTATCTGGATATCTCATACTTATGCAATTACAGTGCACTCCCTCTCTTAAGACAGAAATGGAGTCTGAGCTTTGGAATGGATCAAAAAACAGAACTAGGGTGTCTAAATCAGATTAGGTACATTATTTCAAAATATGGCTTATCCTCATTCTGCTACTACCTAACTCCTGAGATATCTAAACAAGCCTGAGATTTCTTTGGTGGAGTTCCCTGAACATTTAAAGTCCTACTTCTCAGCACACTCAGGAATAGTCAATGCTGACACTGTGAGCAGATCAAGGTAAAATGTATCTCACATGCTCTTTCAAGATCTGCAGCACTGCATATTCCTCAGCCCTAATGGCTGGGGGTTTATTCAATAAACCATACCTCTGTTCATCTCACAAATCTGGCAGTTCGGGCTCTTGCTGCTTTTTCAAACTTGTCTGGAAGAAGTACCCATCTTCCCTACAAAGGAGCAGTGGCCTGTTCAAGCAAGAATCTGTCTGTCTTGTGTTTGATTTTGTTTTACTTTTCTTTTTCCTCTTTTCTTTTTCTAAGACCTACTTCAGGGTGCATAAGTCTCCTGTGTGCTACAGAGGCATTGTGTGGGTTCCCCTACATAGCCAGAATCCTACAGTCTAGACTGAAATGCTGAACATTACATTACCCAAGAACTGAAGTTATGGGATACAATATGCCTTTGTCAAGAAGACAATGCCTTTGCCTTCTTGAAGTGATAGTTTTCTCCATATCCCATATTCTAACAGAGCACTGGTCTTTCTGTGGTGGCTGAGACTCTCCCATTCTCCTTGTAAAAGTTATTCCACCCTTTGTGGCATATTTAAGCATGTGCCAGATGAGAGAAAAGCAGATGACACCAGCATACCCAGCTGTTTATCAGGCAGAGTGGTTTTCTGAAAATTAGAGATGTGCAAGTAGATCTCTTTAGGCAGAGAAAGGAAGGGATTCCATGTCTCAACTTGTGGAGAGCAACATAGCTCTCTCCCATGGGGATGAAGCTGAGCCCATCAGCATGCCAGAGAGTAGCACTCACACCTCACCTTGTGTTTAGATCCAGCCCTAGCCTGAATAACTTCCTAGCAGAGTTTTGAAAGAAAAGAGACCTCCGGGGGAGAGGCCAGAAGTGTAAATCCTCAAAGATTCACTGAGTAAGGCTTTCACATCCCAGAGAAAGAAGAAATTCTGTAACTTCAGCATTTCCCATTTGCTCACTTGGTGGCTTGCTGATTAGCACATTGTTTTTTAAGGAGTCCCACTCTGAGGTCCATAAATCTCCTCATGGATTACACTACAGTGGCTGGTGCCCTGGAGTGAAGCGCTGAACAGAAGCCACATTCTGGAATAATGCCTTGTAGAAAACTGCTACTGCATAGATTAGTAAAGTGATTAGCAATGACCTTTGTTACTCCAAGGTTGAGGCTCTGAGACAGCAAAAACTTCTTTGTATCTTTTATTAAAACTTTATTCTACTAAGCATTTAAAAAACAATGCTGGCCCACACTCAAGTCAGTAAAGCATCATTCTCTACCTACTTAACCCCAGGAAGGTGATATAGCTCAAGATTTAGTTTGCCTTTGGCCCTATAGTACAATCAATTCTGTGTAAAGCACTCCACAGGATTATTTTTCAACATTTTGATGTGCATTTTAGTGTCAATCTGAGATAACATAAAAGCACAATACGAGAGAGCAATGCAAAAATAAACTAGGATGACAGAATCTAGATGTATGCTTGGTGCAGTTTTTAGATCACCTAAGTAAAGATAGTTGTATACTTCCAATTCATTTAATCTATCACTGCCTCCACGCAATATCCATGATGGTCACTTTCCAGTTTGCCTTGGCTTTCAAGTAACCTTATTTCCTGTATGACATTCATGATCCAATTATTATATGCTGATCCTATTGCTTCTTTGTTACAGTCCACATTTAACCTCAAGATTTTAAGACTTTTGGTGTTGGGTGTTCCCTGCATTACACCATGTACAAGAAAGAGTACACGAAAACAGAAAAGGGAAGCAGCAAACTTCTGTAGACATATGGTGCATTTTTTAACAAGACAATAACTTTTGATGTGGTAGGAAAGTTAGCAGAGAGTAAACAAATCTAATAAGAAACGCCACACAAGCCTTGTGGAGGCAGAGAAGGCCAGTGCTTATAAGTGCACCTTTTTTTTTTTTGGAGGATAATTTACTGAGTGCCCTCTACTGTCTCTGAATTCAACCTAAAAAGAGGGCATTCGTATATTCTTAGCTCCTAAAACTCCTCCCTGTTTTAGAAAATGCTTGTTTGGAGATGTGTGAGAGAAGGAAGAAGTTAGTTTCACTCAGTAGCAAAGGCACTATTACCGTAACTCCTTTAATGAATGTAATTTTTTCCTCACATATGTTTTTTGCCCCTCAGCAATATAGCTTAGTACAGGGCTTTGCCTAATGGATTTATGTTTCTGTGGACCCTTAGGATGATGATTATTCTAGGGAAACCTAAATAATACATTTCCTTCAAGATCCCTAATACTTAATAGTTTCTGGATTATGTCTATTTGTTGGTACAGATCTGTACAACCAAAGATGATGTAATTTTGTATCACTTGCCATTAAAGTATGCTAATGCAGTATTTTCAGTAGAGAAAGACATTTATTTTTATCAGGAAGCAGAGGTACTGCACTGCATTAAAAGTAATTTATCTGGCCACCACTGATCTATTTGAGGTCTGAATGAAAGGTTTGTTATTTCTCTGATTTTCAGTTCAGGCTCCCTTAAAGCAGGTGAAATGTTCCTACACCTCTCTCCTCCTTTTTTCTTCCCCAAAGATCTGTCTTTGCAGCTGTTCCTCCCTGTGGCAGCATGGCTAATGTTTCATTGCAAAGTTCACAGATTCTGGGTGAAGAACGAAAGCACGGGGAGAACATGAGGAGCTGCTGGGTTTTCGACACCAGCAGGATCAGAGGGGTAATGGTGAGAAAGAGACAGAGCAAACATAAGATGCTTCAATACAACCTAGCTCCGTAGCTCCCTGAGACCATAAGAAATGTGCCTTCATTTGCAGAATAACTGAAAAGTTTTCTCAAGGAGGACGTATCTTGCCTGCACCCTTTCCTTTCTCACTGTGGAAGTAACTAGAAAGGGAGGAGAGGAGTGAAAAGTGCCTCCTCATGACTGTGCAGGCATCCATAGTTCTTGGTGATATGGAACCGATGCAACGGCAGCTTTACTCCTGCCTTCTCACTAAAAGCAAGGAGGGACTCGGAAGCACAAAAGGACAAAAGGAAGAAAGAACATAAGCCAGGAGCAATCTTCTTGTCCATTTTATAACCACAACTTAACTATCACGAAACAACTGAGAATTGATTGTGGGAGAAAGGCACTCGTTTTCATATACAACGTGCCCCCTTTGCTTTCTGGGAAGACTTAAAAAGTGCCCTTGTTGGGTGTATACAGATTAAACATGTAATTGGCAGATGATGAAAGAAAGTAGGTGATTTGAAACAAAGACTTAATTTGGCTATTTCTACTAAATCTTGTTCATCAGGACAGCCAAGTTCTTAAAACTTCTGGGTTTGGATTCAGTATTTACTGTGGTTGCAACTATATGGTTTTGAAATCCCTTCCCCCCTCAGATTATCACTGCTAGTATGCATTTTGAATTGTGATGACTCATAAAGTATGAGATATTTGCTTTTTTTTTTTTTTTTTTTTTAAATATAACACTATATTTCTATCAGGATAACTAAGGGTTCAATGTTGCTGATTTGGAACAATTTCAAGGCAAATAATAACTAATATTTAAAACTCAGCATAGACAATGGAGTCAATACTTAACTAAAATCCAGTGTGCACACATACCACACTTCTGCAATGTGTAAGGGCCTCACAAACACATTAGTTACTTATACAATTGTTTTCAGAGGGAGCTATGAAACTCTTACTTTTGTAAACTGTAACCATATTTCAATATCAACACCTTAAGACATCTTTTTTAATTTCCTTTTCAGTCTCATTACAGAAGTCATATGGGACAGAAACAGATTCCTTAACATTTTATTGATGTCAGCAAAGGCTTGTGATTCACGTAATTGACTTCACACTCAGGCACTAGTGAAAGTATTATTCAGCAGGTAATGATTTTCTTATAAAGGTCTTTTTTCCAAGAAACATTGGGAAAGTGATAAAGGAGCTCCTGGAGGGCTTTTGTTTGCTTTTGGTTTTATTAATTTATGTAAAACTATAGTACGAGCCTCAGCTCAGAAAGAAATATGCTGGTTTATGTTCTGTGCTTTCAGCATAACTGAATATACTAAGGACAAGAGATCAAGTCAATATAAATGGCTATACCCAAAACCCTAACATTTTTAATTAGAGTTTGAAAAGAAGGAATATGCTTGTAATGCTGCCAGAGTTTCCTTGTCTCAGCAATGTTGTCAGTATAGTAGGGAACCAGCATAGATAACTGTGCCACAGTGGCACAGTTTGCCACTTTGACATATGAGCAATTTCATGCACTGTTTTGTTGCCTTCAGACTTTCTCCTTGTCAGGCAAGTGCAGAGACAGTCATGTGGGAATACAACAAGGTCCCATGCTGTAGACCACAGTATAACCACATTATATTTATCTAACACAAGCAGCTGGTGACAGACTTGCTCAAAACCCAGTCATCCTAGACAAGGTTTGTGTTCTGTGTTGGTCTAAACACTCCAAAATGCTCAGAACTGACCAAAGACCTAAGAGCTGCTGAAACAACTGAGGTCCAAGACATTCCTGAGATCTCTTCACACCCAGCATTGTCCTTATATGTTGCCTGAACTCAGACTGTCTCCAAATCCTCTTTTGTCTTGCAACAGGTAATACTAGAGTCCCACGAATGACCACAAGCCAACATATCTACCCGGGATCACCACAAAGGCAATCGGATAATGAGAGGCTACCTATCACATGAGCACATTTCACATTCAAGGTAAAACCAGAGCACATCCCTTTGGGAGCACCAGCTGTGTGGTCCCACAGCTTGTCCTTAATAGCCCTCCTGTGGGCAAACTGCATGTCACTTGGTGTGTTTTGACCTCTGAGATCTTCATATTCAACAGTGTATATAAAGCCAGTGAGAACAAAGCTGCATCTACAATCAAGATATTCACGAAGGTGCATGAATAAGAAAGCATAGGATAAGAAAGGAAAAAAATAAGAAGGATAAAGAAGGAAGAGAGGAAACTGAGATTAAAAAATCTAAGAAGGTAAAAAAAAATCAAAAAAACAAAGTGGAAGAGAACATGGACAGGTCTAAAGGACCAAGAGAGAACTGGAATGGGAAACAGACTGATGAAAGACCTCAAATGAATGTGATGAGGCAGAGGAGACAAGGAAAGATGAAGACAAAAGGAGACAGGCGAAAGGAAGAATGGTAAGTTGTAACGGGAGAAAACAAGGAAAAATAAAAATAAAGGAACAAATGAAAGAAAATGCTTGACGTAGTAAGTGGAGCTGACCTTCAGTGACTGATCAGTGCTAGGCAAGATGAGTATTTGAGAGTAAAGCTGTATAACTTTGCCAGCATCTTCTTTTCATGTTCTGTTTAAGGCAACAGGAATCAAAAAGGCTGATAACCTGAATCTGGTCAGGTGTCATTTTACTGAGGGTGTGTATTACTACTATTCGAAGTTCACAAAGAAAAGCCTACTCTGGAGGGAAGACAAAAAAAAAAAAAAAAAAGGTGCAATTTAAAATGCTATTGATTTTAAAGTGCTGGAACCAGAGGAAACATGACTGATGGACAGAGCAAACATAAGAAACATGACTGATGGGGATGGGCATTAGTGTCAGCTAGCTCTGAAGGAACTATGCATCAGTCTTAAAAAAAAAATAATTTAAAAAAATTAACAAAACTTATTTTGCCTGTTAATGTAGTTTCTGAACTTTTTTGTTACTACAGAATGCATGTTTCCATGCCTAAGAAATTAAAATAGTAAGAATTTTTATCGATTTACTCAGGCTTGTTCTCTCCCATGATCAAACTTGGAATAAGCAGTTAGGCTTTACTGTCCCTTCGTTCCCCTGTGTTGTTTCTCTAGTAAAAGGTTCAGAAATGCTGGTGGGAGAGTTTAATGAAAAAAATATATAGCCCTTATACTCTTAAGTGACTGATCAGTACTCTAGGAGGATAATAACCTTATCACCTTAGCCACATGAAGTGAAGTGAACATTTAATTTTGCCAACCTTTTGAAAAACGGGGGGTGAAGTGGGAAAGAGAAGAGTGAAACTTCTTTAATTCCTTGATGATTATTATTCAAACAAAATTCAAAACAGAAGTAAGAAAATTCTAAAACTTACACTTCATAACATTCCAGTTAGTATCTAAGTAAGCCCTCAAGGCTTCTAAGTGGAAGACAAAGTTCAGATGAAATGTTCCTCTAGGAATAAGAGATACTGTCATCTAAAGGCTAGCGAGTTGAATAATTAATAGGAAATACTGAAAACTGGATGTGATAAGAGCAACCATGTCACATTTTTATGACATTTTTTTCTCTTAATAACACTCAATTGTGTCTATAGTGTTCTCTCTCTCTGTACACTTATATAATTTAGCTCTTTATATAGTGATATAGTGATTGTATATATGTATATAACATATGTGTACATTTGAGTGTGTGTATGTATACGTACATACGCGCACACACGCGCCCACACATGTCCATTTCCTTACTCTGTCCTCTTCTTTTCCAATCTCTGCAGATGCTGTACTCACAAATCTGTGCCTTCTCCCCCCCCCTCCCCACCCCCCTTTTAATAAGAACACGAAATGCCCTGTGGCGACAGGGAATTGTGCAGCCAGGCCATTAAGATTAGTGCAGCTACAGGAGGAACTCGAAGCAGCTGCTGCTGGAGATGGAGCTGAGTGGGCATATGTAGCCGGCTGAGTATTCTTGAGGAGTTTTAATGGGCCATCATCATGGCATGTCACTCCCCAAAATGACTGTTTGTCATTCACACTCTTAAAAAGACAGTTTGGCAGCTTTGGGAGGTAAAAGCCATCTGTATACTGTGCATCATCACGTACTAATTGCATAATATTTATTGGGGGTGGGGGGTGGCAATACTGTATTGTAGCACCACCAAGAGCCTGCAGGCAACATAACATGTTCAAGATAGGAATGGAAAAAAGAGCCCTGCTTTTCCCTCGCGCACACACTTCAAGCTTTTCAGAAATTATCTTGCTAGAATTTAGAACGGGGAGAACAGAGCACGCTGTTTGCAAACAATATGCATATTGGAATTCTTACAGAGCTGTTCAATATTCAGTTTTGGTTCGGTTTGGTTGGTTTTTTTGTTTGCTTTTCCCAAAACCACTCTGAGTCCATCAGTATTTATTCCTTGGAGTACTTATTCTGAGTATTTCAGTTAAAAAATCTGCATCACTGACAAACCAAGACAGGATTTGCTATCTGACTTACCATATAAAAACTGCTTCTGTTTTTACCCAAATAGATTTAATTTTTGATTAAAGAAAGCAATGACTCAAACCTCATTCACACAAGTGCCTAAAACAATTAAATCATGTAAAAATACTACTGGAGTGAAATTTTGTTTATGATTTCCTGAATGTTTATTCTTACTAGCTGTATCTGGATCTCTCCACTTACTTATTCTCCAGGAAAGGGACTAAGTTCTCTTCCATACATACCAATAGTATTTCCACATGATCCATAGCTATTCATAATGCACCATACTACTTGCTGTTATATATTAACCCAATGTATTTACTGGTCCAGTGATTTGATTTATTTTGTTGCCAAGAATCACTGAAGCTGTAAGACAAAATTCTCTCAAAGTCACTATTCTCTATGTCAGCAGTGTAATAAAATTGTGAGGATGCTTTCTTCCTGTATTCCCCACATACAGTTCCTATGAAAGTGAATAGGCTTAAAAAATGTAGCATGTCAAATAAATACCAAAAAGACCCTCATATATTTCATAGAAGAGTATCTCTGGGCTAGCAGATGTCCACAGGCTTGAAAAGGTTTATGCACATGTAGCAGCTTACAGAAGCACAGTCTTCAAGAAACTTCACTCATTCTTCCCAAATTACTTCCCCACAACACATGAAACAATCTCTGCTTGTACAATATTAATACACATAAAGAACTGTTTCTTGAGCACACACTTTTCTTGAATAAAATACCTATATGTATATATGCATAAATACATATATATATTTGCAGTGATGTGAATATTTCTGTTCTTATACCACTGTGCATTGTACAAAAATGTTAATACTTAATTATTTATGATTTTTAAGTTTTGATTATTTTTTTCATGACCAGAGAATGCATGAATGCACTTTGCCTTATGGCACAGGAAAGAGGGAAAGTGGGGAGATGAAACAAGGAAGGTAACAGCAGAATTTTTATATCTGCAGTAATGCAAAATGAATGCTTTCATTTTTTTCCCTGTTCTTGAAAATACAAATAAGGAAAAAGAATAGATATATGCTGATTGGAAAGCTGTTTCTCCCATATTGCTTTTACTACTTAGCCGTGATAATTTAGGCCTAGGATTTCAACCACAGAAAATGAGAGCATATTAGAGGATCTATTTTTTCATATCTAACTCTGTAATCTAAAGAATTATCTGTAATAGCACTGAGAGGGAAATAATCACACACACTTCTTGTTTGACTATCCATATCAATAATACCAAATTTACAAACAAAAATTCATTTGGTATTAAAGTCTTTTCTGAGATAAGATATGTACTTATACTGAGTGTCTTTATTTTAGAGTAGAAATTATACCTCCCATTATTGTCTCTTCTTTGTCAAACTACTGATCTATAGTTTAGAGTGATTATCCTGTTTCTGCTTCAACTATCCAAAATAGCTTGCAGCATTGCTTGGTTGATAATGATTTTTCTCATAGGAACCTGCTTACAAAAAACATTAGTACCAAGAAATAGATACCCGGAGGGTGTAGATCTTTTTTCTGTTGGGGGTTTTTTGTGTTTGATTTTATGTTGTATCAATTCCTCACATTTCATTTGCTCTTGAAAGTTTAATGCTACTAAAATCCACTTGTAATCTTACCTTGCATTTTAGTGGGAAGTGCTGAAACCCTGACAGACTAGAAGACAACAGTAAAATATGTAACTGTAAAGTAGTTGAAGTAATTACTGTGTCTGTAGAAACTTATAAAGTACTGGACTACAGAAGTCAGCACGATCTGATCATTTTAATGATAAAAGATTTACAATACAGAAAAAATGTAATTAACTGGGTCCACCGCCACACTAACCTATAATTCCCTGAAAACAGTTAAGGACTTGTTAAATAAAATTTATGAAACTGTTAAAACAGAATTAACACATTGGTCTACATTTCCATTTTTAACATGCAAAAATGACATACACATAAGGGCATCAGTGTTTGTTATTGTGTTTTGCTTCTCAAAAACTAAATTCCTATTGTCTTTATAAAGCACCTCTCCTGTGAGGACAGCCTGAGAGAGTTGGGATTGTTCAGCCTGGAGAAAAGAAGGCTCTGAGGAGATCTAATTGCAGCCTTCCAGTACCTGAAGGGGACTGCAGGAAAGCTGGAGAGGGACTGTTTATCAGGGAGTGTAGTGACAGGACAAGGGGTAATGGGTTTAAGCTGAAGGAGGGTCGATTTAGATTAGATGTTAGGAAGCAATTCTTTAGTGTGATGGTGGTGAGGCACCGGAACAGGTTGCCCAGAGAGGTTGTGGATGCCCCCTCCCTGGAAGTGTTCAAGGCCAGGTTGGATGGGGCTTTGGGCAACATGGTCTAGTGGAGGGTGTCCCTGCCCATGGCAGGGGGCTTGGAACTAGATGATCTTTGAGGTCCCTTCCAACCCAACCCATTCTATGATTCTATGACTACTACTAGGTTTAAAGAGCAAAATTAAGAATTTGATGCAATGCCCATACCACACATAGTTCCTGGGAAGGTGTGTTGGGGAGAGAGTCGTAACTGCTCAGAGCTGACAGTGGGTCAAGGAAATAATGTAAAACCAGAGAATTTTGAATGTAAAATTTTACAATAACATTTTAATATGAGTAAATAATTTCATATGGAAAGGGAAGCAATGAAAATATATAGCAAAGCATTACAATTTCATTGCTAGGATGACAATATAACATGAAAAACCAATGCATGACCAAATATCCAGTAGTAGATATCTTCCTGTAGACACTTGTCTTGTGTCTTAAAATGAGTTCACTTAGAGCAGAAGAATCCCTTCGTTAACTTATTATCTTAAAACACAAGTTACTGTTGTCAGTGTGGTTACATTTCATTTAGAATCTCTTTTTCAGTCTGGCTTGATTAAACAACCTGACACTTCTGTAGTGCTTTCTATTAACTACTATGACCAATTACTAATGCTGCAGTTCAGTAAAGTAAAATATTGAATGACAAATTAAGTTGTTCTTTTTTCAATAGGCTATGAGACAATTTCTTTTTTTTTTCTTTTTTCCCCTACTCTTATATATTTCACTGAAGATGTCTTATCACATTGATTTTTACCCAAAAGTGTTTCTAAAATACAAATCCATCCATATATACTAACTAGTTAATTAACAGCCCATTGTTCAAAATTTACTCCGAAGATTTAGGAAATTTCCCTGTGCTAAATCAAATTAAATCTCTGGTTTAGAATTCTCTAAGTTAGGAAATCATCCTTATCCATGTACAGCATGCCAGGACTTGCTTAACGCTCATAAAAGTTGGTACTAAGCATATGCCTAAGCGCCTTTCTGAAATAGAGCTTTAATCCCTGTGCAAAGGAAGGGTGTTTTAATGAACAGCAATGTGCATCACATAGACTAATTGTAAGAAGCAGAATTGAAAGCTTAAGTGATTTCATTACATAAATTCACACTGTAGCTGTTCGGCATTCAGAACTAGCTGAAGTAGTGTATGCGCAGTAAATACGGACATTTGAAAATCTGCCTTAAACTGTTCAGACCATTTAAAGTGATCCTTTGCGAATAAATACTTTAAAAGGTTTGACTTCTTCTTAATTTTATTTTTAGCTATCCAAATTTGCAGGTCTGCCAGGGCTTTTAGATATAACCAGACTGATCTCAAGATAGTAATTCATATTTTGATAGGCATTTTTACTCCATAGGATTAAGGGCTGGGAAAGAAATGCTTTTAATGCTCATATTTTGTGTTGTTTTTAGGAAAACATTTGAGGGGGAGGATAATGCATTAGTATTTCAAAACCATAACAAACTGCCTTAACATGAACAATACTAGGTTAATTGTAAAGCCCTCCAGCTTAGAAGGATTTTAACAGCTGTATGTAAAGGGCAGTGCCCTCCTGGTGCCTTTTTCTATTTTGGTGACTATGATGAGTGTTTAATAAAGACAATCTAATCAAATTCCTATGCAGTCATTACACCTTGTTTCCTTAAATCATCTTTTGACATTTCAAATTATGAGAGAAGATATTTATGGATTAAAATTGAAATTCACTCATCTTTTTTTTTAAAAGAAAATCCATAGATATGAGTTTTGCCACGCACATTGCTGATGCCAACCCCGAATTTTTTTATCTGTTCTTCATGTTTTCACCAGAATATATTCTTGCAGTGTTTCTTACTCACTGTCATTAAAAGTTGGCAATACAATCAATTTATGTGCCATTGATAAACAAGTGATGAGAAAATACTGAAATGGCAGGTGTTATTTTACATTGGTCATGTATACTTGCTGAATCTACATTAAAATTCAAATTTTGCAGACCTGCTTCTAATTCTGAAAGCCATCTGGATTCTACTGAAAATGCTCAAAGTCTTCCTTCAGAAACTCACTTCTGAAGGTTCCAGTGCTTCACATACATTGAGAACTTTCAATTTATATAAATACCCCTCTGATTATTTGAAACAAAGTGTCCTTTTGCCACTACAAACGACCTCACATAGGGTACATAATTCAAATTCTTAGATGGTCCCCAATGAAATTAGAGCACTCTTATCTAATGATCATTTTCATGTTGTTCCCCTTCTGAGTGAGCTCTGGTTCAATAAAAATAGAACATACAATGAGTTCCTTACAAGAACACTCCCTGCTTCCGAAGCATTGTGGTCAACACGACGGTACAGGAGTTATTAGTATTGTGTATTCCACTAACTGCAAACAAGATCAGTCATCTGAATTTATTCTCATCTACCTCAAATGTTTCAAATCAGATGACTGTTACTAATTTGTCTGTCATACTTCTTGTGTATACCACCAAACATCTCCTAAAGGGATCTTTTATTATGGTATCTGATCAGTTTTATAACCAAATCCGAAAACAATGAATTACTCGTGGAGATTAGAGTTTAAATCACTAGAATACTTGCCCCCAGCATTCAAGACTGATCTTTGCTAAGTTTCACTTGACACAGCATGTAAACTTCTCTACCAGATTGTCTGAGCACTCTCAAAGCTTAATTGATCCAATTTGCATGTCTCATCCTGGCAGAATTGTGTATCATTTCTATCCTTTTGGACTAAGTGATCACAATCTAATCACTTTGTATACAAAGCAGATGGAAAGTTTCCAGCTCCTTTGCTATCCTCTTGCATGCATCCATATTAAAGCAATTCTAATTCGACAGGCAATCTGATCTTTCTGTATTTTTATAGGATTACTGTCTCATTGATTGGCCTTCTGTCACCAATTGTAATGTTCAGAACTTTATACTCAAGGCATTTTCACTTTTGTCTCACACCTTCTGTGTGGTCCATTAAAACGATCACTTAATTTAACAAACTGTGCTAAATATCCCCCCTTAGGGAAGTTCTGTACAGTTTGGTGTAAATCAGCACAGCTCTGTGCACTGGAAGGAGAGAGCAAATTTTCGTTCATTGAGGATCTGCTCCTATATTTTTAAGGGAAAACAAATAATTAATTACAACCCATTCATAAACTTCTAAGTCTTGTACCATAATAGATACTGCCAAAAAAATGATATCATTCAAAAGGAAAATGTTATTTTAAATTCAGTATTTTTTCCCAGATAGTAACTGTTTCTGCACATGAAACAGAAATCTCTTATTTATGTCATTTTTCTGTACTTTTTCCCTTCAAAAATGTGCAAATTGCCATTTAAATACAATGACAGTTTAGTAAACAGTTATATTACTTATGAATAGATGAAATCTAGCTTGTGAAAATAACACAAATAAATAAAAGCTGCTGCAAAGAAAAGTCACAAGCAGAGCAGTCAAACTAATGAAGATCAAGGATGTATAAATTTCAATCATTAAATTCAACTTTTTGAAGTGAACAGAAAATTCTACTTAATAATCTCACTTGTAGTTCACAGATGGAATTTATATTCTCCACCTGCCTCTAGTTTATATACATCTTCAAAGGTCATTGTGTTTCTTCAACTGTACTCTATTCCTCACATTCTTAACTGGTGAATCTTTTGTCCTCCTAATGGTCCGAAAGATCCTCTGCTCTTTCTGGGAGGCTGTGGTTGGCTAGTATTGGCTCCCCCCCCCCCCCCCCCCCCCCCATATATCCTTTTTATTGCTTCTTCCTCTTTTGTTTTCTCCATTAGTCTCTATTCTTATTTGCTCAATAAAATTTATGAGAAGGCAAAAAGATTGTTCAGGGGTTTTTCAATTTGTTTTCAGTGAAGAATACATGAGAAACTCTAAAGAAGTGATCAAACGCTGGCGGTCAGTGCTCATGACAGCATAAGATAAGGAATGGCCTTCAGTCTGCTCTGCAGCTACTTTTAAAACAGGTGGAAGACTGGAAGGCAAAAAACAATGGCTATATAAGAGAACAAAGGAATTAGAATGCACTATTAAATTCTCCAATTTTTATCAAAGATAAAGCATGCCAGTTCAGTAATAGAGCCATGTTGTTGAGTTCATATATACACAAAAATAGCAAAAGGATAGTAGTTGTTCAATAGCAAATATATTGAATTCAATGTTAACTGGCAAAGAACAAACTGAATTAACCAAGTAAACCAATTTGATCATAAAAAAGGCATTAAGACAGTAAACAGACTTTCTATTAATATGCTGCATGCTGAAAAGTGGTGGTATAACACCAGCAATGCCTTTCTGTGACTTGCATTTCAAATAGACTCAGTGGACAAGTCCTATGTAAGCTGTTCATACTACAACCTTGGCTGAGTCTTGTAAGGAAAAGCACTTTCTTTCCAGGAGATGAATTATGCCTCCAGTTACATAAGTAAGTAAAACCCCTGCTATCTTCAGATTCTGTTCTCATTGTAAAAATGTGTGGTCCCATAGCTTACAACTGGGTTGTGCAGGTGTAAGTCAGTGGAACATAACAAACACGGCTGTGGATGACACTCAAGAAATAATAGAATGCAGTTCGCTCTCAGCTGCGTTAGCTCAGCAGGACTAACAGCAATAATAAGTAGAAAAAAAAATTATCATCAGAACAGGCAGGTGTGACTCAGACATAGAATTCATCTACTGAGTAACAAAGTATAATTTTATACAGTCATTTTTAAGAGCAAATTTTCTGCTGCTCTGTAAACAATCAGACACATATTAGACCGTTGTATTGTATTTAGTGAAGACACCCAGGGTTTCTATGCCAATGTGAAGACTTGTGGCCCTGAGCTGCCTTTTCCATGTGGCAACCTGCTGCTGCTTCTGACAGTCCCACACTCTACCCTGAAGGCATTTAAACCTTCAGTTGAGGTAAAAAAATCAACTGTGTTGAATGTTTTCCTTGAGCCCACCCTTACAGCAAAACATTAGGAAGGGTCTATTGGTTAATGAGACACACAAATTCAGGAGTATGAAGAACAGAACAACTCTTACTTTGCCTTCCAAAACATCATTCATAAAATAATGTTATCCTCTACCAAACATTAATAAATAATATCTTAATGTTTTAGAGTTTAAGAAAATCTATCTTATTTTATTGCATTACCTCTGTTGCCAGCAACAAAATCAAAAGTAGTCTTTGATTTTTGATTAGGAAAGCATTGAATGTAATGTTGACCACCGGTTGGATTTCTATTTCCAACAGATCCAAGTAATTATGGGAAAAAGAGATCTGGTTTCACCCCATTACTCTCTACAATGGCACTCATATCAGTTCTGTCAGAGTTCTGTTATCAGTGAAGGTTATTTACAGGTGCAAGAGTGTTTGACTCCAGGAAAATTTGCAATATTGCTGATCAGTTTGTTCACTGTAATAAATTTAACTCTTCTGACCTTGATGGTTAAGCTGCAGCATGTTTCCCCTGTATCTTGCTAATTACCTTACAAAGTAATTTTCCGGAGAATTGAATCTGATCCACAACTTGTTAGCTCATCCTGCTACAGTCCAAAACTGTGTTCCAAATTGGTCTTTGCAGTTTAAGGATAGTACAAAGCAAGCATGAAATGGTCAGAACTGGAAGGTGGGCCACTGTATGTAATATGCAGAAGATAAAATTATTTCAGAAGCAAAGGTAAATATCTTCTATTTTTAGTAAGGTCTGCCAATACAGACCCTTATCAGGTATTAGAAGGATCTGTCATCAAGGTGGACATCTTAATCTTTCTGCCTTCCTCATAGCCTCACTCCCTGCTTGGCGGACATTTTAGAAGCAAGACAAAGCACCTGGGCCCTCAGTATGCATCATTCCCTATGAAAAGCAGTCATTGATTTAATTTTGTGCTTCTATAAGTAAAACTGGAAAAAAACCCCAAACTGTTCTGGAAATATGATATTGCCATCAGACTAGCAGAATGGACCATCATCTTCTTCCCAGCTCTACTTACTAAAATAACAGATGAAGGGAAATTGTTGTGGCTTACATAGTATGGAACAAAATCTAATCTTGACATGACATTGAAATTAGTCTGCTTGAAAAAATTCTCATGTAGCCTGCAACTAGATTGAAGGAAACACAGTTACATGAAATGATGAATATCCAAATACCAGTCTAGAAGGAAAGATGTCTATTGAAGTTCTGAAAGACCTAGAAAACCCATGAGTGTCATTATTTCCGTGCCCTTAACTCCAAACACAAATTTACTTTGTAGGATGCAGACTGCTCTCCTTAGTGGTAGACCAGAGCATTAATCCTTTTGATTTTAGTTCTTAATTTGGAAACAGTCTGGACATGGCCCAGTTGCTGCCCTAACAGATGCACATATTTGCATCCTTCTGTCCATCTGCTGAGAGCTCAGACTTGCTTGGACTCCTCCAGATCTGCATGGTGCTTTTTTGCTTATCCACACTCTATCTTGACTCAGTAATTCTTGGAAACTCTACGGATGGAAGGGTTTTCTTTCCTGCCCTATGTTGTTTGGCATCATGTTGCTCATGTTTTAGGCTTTTTTGGGTCAAATTCTGCATTCCCTAGCCCTCTCCAGTAGTGTTTTATAAGAAATATTTACATCTTTCCTTTTCTATCCTTTGCTTCCCTGTTCCCAGAAAAGGAAAATAAAATCACTTTTCTACTAGTTTTTGTCTTGATTTTTTTTTTTTTGGCTGCTGTCTTGTATCACAGATTACCTTATTGTATATGACATCTTCCTCTTTCGACTACAAATGAGCTTTACTTACCTTTTTGTCCCTTTCAACTGCATCTGCCAGTTAACAGACCTAGTCTCCTGCATATTTCTCAGACCTGGGTGTTACTGGGTCTCTGGTTAGCCGCCCTCCTTTCCGATCTGTGTTAACATAACTAAGTCAGCTAACATTGGTACCTACAAGACCTTCTTTCTAGAATTCCTGTGTGGCAGATTGATGTGACTGAAACCAATGTATGCCCCATGTATATGCACACATTTATGCATACACTCCGCCACTGCTATCAGTTCAATTCCTGCTGGCTTCCTCCGTAAAACATCCTTTGGCATGGCTTCATTCCGTTTATCAGTGAGATCAGGTAAACAGAAACAACTTTTTAAACAACTGATATTTCCTTTGCTCTCCAAATTTTTCAAGAGGGATTGATCTGCACCCAGGAATACACTTGGTTCAGCAAAAGGAACAAAACAGAACAATAAGGCTTCAAATCCTCAGAGTAGCAGTGGACATGAGCTTGCAAACAAAGAAACAAACATGAATTGTGCAATTTGAATCATACAATGAGACAGGAAATAACAGTTTCACTTGGCTTATTTCCTGTTTAGCTGAAGGTATAATAGAGTGCTTTTGTTCATGGCTTTCTATTTGTCAGGAAGATATTGAAAAAATAGAATGAATAAAAGAGCAGTAAAGATGAACACAGGGCCGCAGTGCTGACTAATAAGGAAAACTTTTAAAAAGTGTGAAATACGTATTGCTTGGCTTAGTAACAGTTAAGTGGTAAAGGGTAAAAAATGGATGGGAAGGACAACAGTCCACATATGCATGAAGATTATGAATATCCAGGAGCAAGAGGAATTATTCAAAAGTTTTTAATATAAACACTATGCAGATTATAGCCCTGCAAGTTATAAAAGAAACATAAAAATACGCCAAGTACTTTCCCAAATGCCAACTCTGCCCATATAATGTGTGTAAATTGTATAAGAAAGACAAGTTAAGTATTTTGCTAATTTATGGCATTGCATTTATACCATGATTATGGAAACTTAAGAAATGACCATCTGCTTCTCCCAACTGTGTCTGAAAACTTTTCATTGTTACAGAATAACAAGCTAAACTTTGCCTAATACCGCACCTGCCCACCTTGTAAGGAAAATGAATTGCTTGATTGCCTAGTCAGCAGGATTACAATTTGGTACCTCAGTATGAAATGTTTAAGCAGCTTATCATCCTTATACATGTATCCAAGTACCAGATTTCCCATATTTTGGAAGGATTTCAAATGGAAAATAACTTTGTGGGCTCAATTCTTCTTACGCGCTCCACAGCAACAAAATTACATGTCTCTATAGTCCTCAAGGTAATTTCTCATCATTTACAGAAACCAGAAAACTAAATAGGAGAGTATGACTATGGTAACATTTTGTGGAACTCATGTAGCAAAATCTCCTCACACCACCTGGAAAATCACATTAAATTTATTTCTTTTTACTCAGAGAGGGACAAAGAATCTCCTGTGAAGTAGGTAGAACATTATGTTGGACCACCATTAGTTGTTCTCAACATATACACTATTCACCCATATGAAACACCACAATGCAGGCTTCAGTGCTCTAAGAACACTATGTGACTACATGACAGGAAGGCGCTATTTTGTCACTGTCAAAATGTGGAATATTTTGCTACCAGTTGTCAATCGGTCCTCAGTATTCCTGTTTTACTAACCTATAGAATAAAATATCAGTTAAAAATTCAATTTTAAAATGGCCAAATAGTTGTATTCCAGAATTAATATTCTCAAATGGTCTACTAGAGTTGATAAAACTGAACTCAAGATTCTGGATTAAATCTTCAGTTACTGTATGAACAGCGTAACATAATAAACAACACATATTAAAAAAACTTTTGCCGCCTTCTTGAATGTTTAGAACTACCTTCTTCTCCCAGGGGAGCATTCTGAAAAAGAAAGCCTGAGCCTGAGCCAATAAGGCATAATCTGTATTTTCTGGAACATGAATACTTGCGCATTAACTACTACAGCACAGGTCTGTAGCACCAGCCAATACTTGAATATGGAAGGAACTATTAATGGTAGTAATTTTTTAGCTAAATCAAAAACATCCGCAAGAATTAATCCTAAATTTATTATATAATTTTATGAGCATAATTATTGATTTTGGTGATCAACACCTTTTCATGATGTGTCCTTTTGTTATCAATAGAGCTTCTTCATTGGTTAAGTTTACACTTAGCCTGGGAAGGTTAAGGTGATTCCCGTTTATACATTGCGGTCAAGTGATCTATAGTTAGGCGTTGACAACATATTTTTAATATCATGTAAACAAAAGATCCCTATTTTTAACTGGCTAATCCTCCTTACAGCCTTGAAGCTATGAGAGAGTAAGCATTACGACCTCCTCAAACTTCTGCTCGGGGTGTAGGCTGGTATTCATACCGCAACCATGGTTTGGACAGTTGGAACAGAATTAGAGTTCTCTTAGCAGCATAAACTCCACTGCTTTTTCTGAGAGCTACTTGTCCCAAATTTACGTGACAGTAAGTGTCTCTTCCAGTGAAAAAGTGATAGAGAAGATGCTGGTAGAATACAGTAGCTAATAGTTATTCTGAAGGAAGTGAGCAACCTACTGTATTAACTACTTTATTTTCTCAGCAGTTCTACCATTAGCACTTAGCTCAACCACTTCTTAAAAGGAAATGCATAATGCTAAAAGATTATACCGCAGAGATTTTCCAGCACTTATCACCAGTATATTTATGTAAAAGCCAACTTATTGGACATGAAGGAGACAATTCTTGATTTTTTTCCAGATCACTAAATATGTTGTCCCAGGCACTCCTCTTGAGTGGTAAAAGTTAGCAGTGAAAAACTGACATCTGCACACACACAGGTACTACTTTATTAAGTGATTACTCAAAAAAAACCCCACCCACCCCCCCAAAAAAAAAGAAAAGCCCAAAGAACTTGAGAATTGCAGTGCAGTATTAAAAACAAACATAAACACCCCCCCCAAAAAACACAAAAAAAACCCCAACAACAAACCCCGCACACACAACAATAGTGCAGAGCAAAGAAGAAATTCAGCAGAAGAATTGTGACAAGGAAGCAATAGTCTTGGCGTCACTTTCAGACTGTGACACATGGAAAATACTAAATACCTGATATGAATGCCCAACAGGTCTGTACACAGATACTTATGTCTACAGACACTTATGTCTAACACTACAGGTATAAGAAAAAAGGCAACATGGAAAAAGTAGTGTGATAGCAGGCTACAAGATATAAAACTTTAAAGCATATGCAGTTTGATCTTTTGAAAGCAATGGAAAAATATCCTTTATCTTCACTGGTCTGAAAGAAGAAGTAGCCTTGTACTAACATAGATATCAAACAGATCTGCACTTATGAATTTCAACTAACTTGTCATCCATAAAGGATGGAAAATAAAGGCAGGAAAGAATTCCCTGTCATCTGTTCATAGTGTTTAAAAATGTTGCATGATTCTCATTTTTAGAACAAATAGTATTCTATCTTCACAGCAAAAACCAATAGCGAGCTACAGTTCTCGAGCTATTTTCAGGATGTTGACTAATGTCTCCATAGTTCTCTTGATTCTGTCGTTGCTTTTTAACCCACTATTGCCTCTTGTCTTACAAGACCTCTTCCTCAGGGCAGGGGTTGTATTTGCCCACACTGTGCCTAGCACACTGGGAATTTGATTCATGACTGGACTTCCTTAGCCCTATAATAATGTAAATACAGTTCTTGGTAGCCCTAGATTTATAGTGCTGGATTTCCAATGTCATTAATACACAACTGTGAGACTAGAGGATGGAGGTAAAACTGGATAATGAGTGGCAGCCAATAGCAAGAACTAGAGGACTAAAAACAAGTTCAGTGCATGAAAAGGAACATCTGAATATGGCTAAAAAAAGTCAGCTGAAGCAGCACGAACTTGGCTGACATCAAAACTGTAAATCTCATGCTCTCATGAAAAGAAGACATTTTCTGATAACCAGCCAAGCATACAGGAGACTTGCATCTACATATCATTGCAAAATTAGCTTTTACTCTTGCTTTTCTATTTTGCCAGAGACCCATAAAATATAGTTTTAAATAATGCCCAAAAGAAATTCAGAGCAGAGCATTGCAGGTAGAGCCTATTAGTCTGCTGAAATACAGAACTGGTATTACAGGATTATATAAATAGCATAGCTGTGCCATTGAATAAAAAGCTGCGATGAGGGCTACTTAATTTACGGATGTTGTCATCACCTTCACTAACCTTCCTCTTCTGTAATGCTGCATGTTAAGGATCAATGTTCTATATTGTACTAAAAGATCAAAAAGCTGCATGTTCTGTTTCAGTCTCCAACCATAAGTCTCTCAACTCTATTATCACTTCTAATAATGAAATTACATACAAATTGTCTTTTAGTGCTTGAGCATGTGAAATTCTCATCACTTAAATCCCCAGCATAAACCCTATTTCTGTATCCGTTCAGCTATGTGAGAAGACAACTTCCTATAAAGAGGGAAAGAGGAAATTACACTATAGCTGCTCAGGCTAATGAAATCAACCAGGAAAAAGCAGTAGATTTTAGGTTATCCCTTTGGATAATTCTTCCTGTGTGCCTTAATCTCACTGTTCTCCCCAGAGACACTTTAGCCCTGCATGCTAAGTAGGAAACATTCAGATTGTCAGTCAGCTTTCGGTTATTCAGGGTAATCCAAATAAAGTAAAGCACGCAATGATGCAAAGCCCACAGTGACTATCCAGTGAAGAAAAGTGTGTGTTACTAATGACCGCATAGTACAAGCGGTGATGGTAATTCATACCACGGCTGTACAGTTGAAGCATCAATCTACAAAGACGGTAAGCAGGACTTGACTATTTTGTCTGTTCATTTGTTTCATTTGCAGCATTTGTGGTAGAAAAACATTGGCAGGAATGGTATGTCCCATTTTACTTAAAAGGTCAACTGTTATCAATTTTCATATAACAGAACAACAAAGAATTCCTGAAATGGATAAATATCAGAAATACAGCAGATTTGCTTTTTCACTTTCATAAATGGCCTTTTGGGAGTATATAAAACACTGCTTCAAAGATTATGCTGAAAGTAAAGATAACATAAATAGAAAATGAGCAAAAAATATAACAACAGGGGAAGTTTCTCTCTGAGTTATTATGCCATCTTTGTTTTCCACAGTGTCCACAAAGACAGGTGAAGAACAGCTGAACAGTTGGATTAGATTGATTTTATCTGGATTCCCCACTGCCCCCAAAATAAAAAAAAAATAAAAATAAATATTTGCAGCAGTAGCTGTAGCTACTTTCAGCAGGGTGCTTACTTGCAGTTTCAGAGCAGATATGAACACTTATCTTGCACAGGACATTTGGAGGGGCAAGACCGAAGACAAAGCCCTCCAGGGAATCGCACCTGACCCGCCTCCCGCGCCATTATCCGCAAATGAGGCAGGCTAGCCTCTTTTACCCACATTTAGCCTTTGTAATTTCACCCCATCTCCTCTTCATTTCCCAAAGTGTCAGTAAAACTCCTGTAGTGTAGTTTCTAGAGAGACAAAAAGCTGTTTGGGCTAATTTCTATTCAGAGATCCTCAGCTCTTTCATTCACAGATGGAGTTTCTTCAGTTTCTCAGCAGCTGATATTCCCACATATGGGTCTGAGTTTGAGTTTGACTGCGTGGCCGGTGCTTACACAGTACTCACTGCCTTAAAGTATTTTAGCAAAGACACTTATTATCCAAGTCAGTCAAAAAGTCATCAGCCGCATCTGAAAGTGGCAGGGTACGATCCAGAAAAAGAGCCCTAATCCTCACTACATCTGTATGGCTTGATATAAGGCCCCACAACAGATAAATACCATATGTGAATAATTCTGTCACCCTATTGACACGTTCATCAACACCTTTCAAAAACAAAAGAAGAAAACAAAAAAAACAGTACCCTGCCCTGCCCAGACTTCTTCCTTCCAAAATGATGAGACTGGAAAAAACAATCCATTCTCTACGCCAACAATAACATACACTTCTTGTTACTTTGCTGCTTGAAAAGCCCTTTCCCCACCCTGCCTTGATGCAAACCTGTAAATTCTCTTAAATGCACTGATTTTGTAGGAAATGTTTAAGCTCACTGCATTTCTTTTTATGCTTTGCTCATTCGGTACAACTCCAGAAAACAATAATGCAAATATTAGCTTTTATGTGCTTTGGTCCATGTTTGAAAATTTAATCCAACAAGCCTTTTTATCTTAAAATAGTTAGAAGAAAAAAAGCAAAAAAAAAGAGGAAAGTAAAATGGAATTGGAAGGCAATGACTGTGAGGTCTAACAAACTACATGCTCTTAGTCTATTCATTTCACCTTTTTTTCTTGATTTTACCATCTAGAAAACGCAGGTTAGGATTTATGCTTTCCTTCCCCATGCATTAGAAGTAACAACTACATGCAGGACACCTTACAAGTTCCAAGTCTTAGTCTTGAGAAGTACCAGTGACCCTCTGAAAGTTAAATATCAACGTCTTGGGTTTGTGCTTAGTCAAGCCTCTGTCTTCCTCTCTTTTATTTTCAGTCCTTCATACCTTAGTGAGGTTCCAGGAAAAAAAGAGTTGAACTCAGCAAAGAGCTTGAAACTGTCCCTGTTTTTAAGTATACCTAAATTAGAACCATTGGAAAAGGAGCTTTGGTTTGGATCCAAAAGAAAACAGTGAAGCCAGCCATCAATCAGCATCTCACATGGAGTTCACAGCCTTGTTTCACTTCTTCAGGTTTATTTGTGGCTTCTTTTGATATTTTTTTTTTTTTTTTAATAAGAAAAATGAAGGGAGTACGGGCTGAGACTTGTGTCATTATAATGATTTTGAGGAGAGTGACACTCTTGCAGCAGAACACTGGTAAAATGAAATTAAAAACAAAAGATACAAAAAAAAACCCCAACAGCCAACAGCAACAAAAAAACCCCACAATCAAAACCGAACCCTAGATGTCTGATAGTTATGTAAAATAAAAACCCCAACCAAAAAACCACAAAATAGATATGAACAAAATTTCAAAGTTCTACTTTAACTGCGCCCCTTTTTGCCAAAGTGTACCCATGTAGACGTTAATCACATGCAGTATTTCAGATATTTAATATAATAGCACATACTTTCTCCTAATTTTAGGTGTTTATGTATTGAATCGTTTAAAACTGCTCTGTACTATTATTTTTATGCCCAAATAGATTCCATTAAAATAATTTACATAGCAAATAGGGAGTACAGCATTTCACAAAACATATTACCAAGCAATAGTAAACATTTTCTGGAAAACAGAAGCTACCTATGCTTCTAGCTAAATTAGCATCATAGTTAACTGCCTCATCTCCTGCATGGCATGTCTGGAAGATAATAGTGCCTATCCAAATAGGTAAATGGGCTAAATAGTTAAATGCTTCAGCCCTTTAAGTGAACGTTACATATGCTGTGTTGACAGACAGAAAGAGATTGTATATGGTTCAGTCCACAATCTGAATACATGCTAAGCACCTCCCAAGAGGCACTCAGAATTACTCAGTATTGAATACAAGATGATTAAAACTCATACCATGGAAAGATCTACACTTAAAAAAAAAACAAAAAAAAAACCCCTCAGTCACCTCTGACTCCTATTAGTGTAAAACTAATGGAACTCCTCCAGAGGTTTCTTCAGAGTGATGGGAGAAACAGGCCTCTGCTGCCTTAAGAAAACAAATACATTAAAAAAAAAAAACCAAAACCAAACAAAAAACATTCTGACAGTAAATGGATTTCAGGGATGCATGAAGGAAGAAGGAAGGCTACAGTATACCTCAGTTATGGATCTGAAGTCTCGTTAAACAAACATGAAAACACTGAAAAATTATTTTCAGTGAAAGACTCGTCTTATTGAGGTGAATAGTCATCCTATCATATCATTTAAAAGGAATAAGATTCTACCCTGCATGATCATCTAATTAAAGTGTCAGAATGCACACACCCAGGAGGACAGAGCTAATGCTGGACATGGAATTAACATTGGTATTTCATGACTTTTGAATGATTTGCCATGTAACGCTACATTCTCCAAATACTGCCTTCCAAATGGAATTGCCTAAGGCTTTGTAAAATTGAATAGTGGCAGGGAGAAAATATTCCCTATTGTAGCTCCATTTGCCTGAGCATTTCGGAAGCATTTTTATCTCTCAGCCCTTAAAATCTGGAGGAAGGTTCCTCCTTCCTGGATGTGCAGCTAGATTGGCACCCTGCAAAGAATCCTGAACGTAAGGTAGTGCAGGACTGACCTCCCCAGGAGCAGAGCACTCCGCAGAACGCGAGACAGAGTCTGCTTGCTGCTTCCAACTTCACTTGATGAGGGAAGTGAGTTATGCCACCTCTTTGCTTGCCGTAGCTTCCTCAGCAAGAGGAAAGAAATAAAACAAGAAAGAAAGAAAGAAAAAAAAACCTAACCAACCTTCCTATCCAAATCTCGGTCTTCTCAGTCCCTACCTGCCTGCAAAGGATTTGAAACAAGAACAGCAATATTTTTAAGGAGAGAAGAGTGGGAGGAAGGCAACTGCTGCTCACTTCAGAGTGGTGTTACACATAATATGTTAACATATAGAAAGAAAATCACTTCTTCACCTCTTTGCTCCCCTGCGTGGGAATGCAGCTTCGGTCATGATTGCACCTCAGGAACCACACAGTAAAAAGCCTCTCCAGTGAGAAGGTTAGGAACTGGGCACGTCTTATCTTATAAGATGCTCAGCAAGGGCTCTGTTTCCAGGAAGATGGGCTTCCTTTTGCAAGTGTAAATTTTTATCTGCTTTTCCTACAAAATGAATTGCTGGTACAAATGTGAGTTCCTGAGCCAACAATTCATACTGCTGATACAAAAGCAGGCTGGGCACAGACTGTTTCAGAAAAAAAAAAAGGTTTGCTTTTCAGAAGATATCTGCTTATGAATGCTAGGACTCCTGTAAAGGACAGGAAAAAGCAGACTGTGATGCTAAAATTAACCATATACATGCAAATATCATGTTCTCTAGCACTACTACAGCATCTTTGGCCATAATATAGCAATCGAATGAATATGAGAATTGCTATAGGTCAAAATCAGTCTTTAGTCAAGTATTTACAGACACTTCTTTTCCAGGGGAGAAATTCTAATTTGCAAGCCACACTTCCTTTTTTATCAGTGGGCAAGAATGTCAAATACGTCATTTTCCAGAGGTGCAAGAGAAGGTCCAACCTGAGAACAATTTTGCCTAAAAGACAAAACTCACAAAGCCAAAGCAGTAGCTGCATGGCATCAGAATGAAAACTGCTACGTAACCTAAAACTTAAAAAAGAACTTTCAGGACCACTGTAGTAAGAGATGATATTTCTGATTCTAGCACATTTTTCCTAAGGGCACAACTGTGCAAAGTACCAGCCCCAGTTCAGAAAAGCACCTAAACACAACCATAGCTGTAATCATGAATGCAGCTCCACATTTAACTTGATTACTCAGTTGGCATGATTAAATTCTAAGTGCTTAACTCTGTTAACACAAACATCAAGGTTTTTGTCTCAGTAGGACGAATTAAGTAAGCTGAAATTCATTGCACTCATATATTTGAAGTGGTGGATTTCAGATTACTTCATCTCCTTTTCTGTAAGCATGCCATTTTGCCAAAAGCTGTCACTCCCTTGTTTTCTATGCATTTGCTATATATTAATGAGAAACTCTATTTATTGATTCTGATATTACATAGAAAAATGGGGTTTTCTTTCAATAAGATGATTACACATAAATGTTACATAGAAACACAAGAGGGGTTTTTGTTTGTTTTGGGGTTTTTTTTTTTTCCCCTTTCATAATTGCTGAAGGAAGCGTATTACCCACCAGCACAAGGCAGTGAACGAGCTAAAGCCCGGATTCACAGCTGTGCTCAGCATGCTCCACGTGCAGCGGCGGGCGCGCGAAACAAGCCGTTTGGGATGCCCTGATGTCAGGGCTTGCTCTGTGCTGGCCTGGTGCCCATCAGAGGGAAGGTAAAGCCACAAGGCTGTGCTGTGCACGGAGGGCAGCGAGGCCCCCAAGGTGCCGATCTGCCAGCCAGGCGATGTCAAAGCAAAGCAGCAACGCAAACATGCCCTCCTTTTTTATTTGTCACACCCCCCAGATGCCTGATTCTTTCTCTCTTGCCTTCAGTAGTGCTGTTCTTCAGAGAGCAAACAACGTAACACAGAACTTCTACTTTCTGGGACTAGCCGTTAGCTCTTGTAAAAGAACATTCATCATTATGATCCTCTATTCCTAAGTAAAAAAATACATCTAATATTAGTAATAAAATATTTTCTTTGTATTGATGGTGGTAAAACACTTTCAATATCATACTCCTTTAAAGAAGCATAGCTAATACGTAGAGCTCTTAAAGAAAATTGCAGGAGGAATCAGGAATGTAATGTATTGCTGTTTTGAAGCACTAAACATTTTTCTTCTTCAAACCATGAAACTTTGTCCCATCCTGGCTTAAGTCAACCATGCTGACAGAATTACAATTTTCAGGTTGCATCATATAAACATGTCAAAAAGCAAGCATCTGCACCCTCCAAAGTTTGTTTAAATCCCCTACCTTTCCTACATAGAGTGGGTCTGTACCCATGTATTCTTCCAGCACAAAGAATTGATTCCACACCCAGCTGCGTTTGGTTCTCGTCCTCCCTGATTGAAAGTAGGGCTTTGACCTGGACCTTGAGAGCTCTGCTTGATTCATCCCAGAAAGACACAGGAAAAGAGCTAGTATCTGGAGAAAATGGCAGAACTCCACTTTGCCCAACTTCATCTTTTTTTTTTTTTTTTTTTTTTTTCCGGTGAAAGAAAAAACCTTGACGAGAGCAGGCACAATTCCAGTTGTCTCAGTAGCTCTAGCCTCCGGCAGGGTGTCAGCTGGGAGTCCAGAGATAATAATTTGCGGAGTGGTCGATCGGAAGAAGTCACCACCGCTGAATAGCCTTCACCAAAGAAATGGTGCAATAGGTACCTATCCGGGAAAAAGACAAGAACTGTTGTCAGAACTTCTTTTTTTTTTTTTTTTTAAAGAATGCAAATTATTTGCAGCTTTCACATACTGCATCAAAAATGTTTATTTATTATTTTTCTCATCACCAACACAGTTGAGTTTACATAATAAGTCTCTGAGTATTTAGAGCGCATTCCTTGGATGGCATTACTACTGCTGATACATCTGTATTTATAGCTACAAGTTTTTCTCGTGACTGTTCTCTTAATATACAAGTTTTCCCAGTAAAAATGCTGAAAGATTTTCTCTTTAAAATAATTTCTCTTTACTAAGCAAGCGTAGTTATTTACAGTTATTTGGTTTGATTTTTCCTCCTCTGTCTGCTACAGTCGGCTTTACTTGCCTTTACAATGATATAATTACAAACCAGCTACAGGCAGGAAGGTATATTAACGGCAAGGACATACACTAGCTTAACTCTCTGCTATATAACTGAAAAGTAAAATAAAGGAGTATAAGATGAATCGGAACAATTTGATTGATTCTTAGTCACAGTACACCAGATGTTATGATTTGTTCTGATATGAATCTGACCCGCTAAAAAGCCCTCAGAGTCTTCCCACTCATTTTTACTGCATTCCTAAAGCAAATGTCAAGCACGGTAAGAAGCATGTTAGACTGGTTTATATACCCATACACAGACACGTTCAGAAAGACCAGAGGGTAATGTGATGTTGTGTTTTCAGTAAAACTTCGATTTAACGATGAATGATTTTTCAGCACTAACACAATTTTTATCCTTTTGTGCATCGTGTCCATTCTTATTTCAAAATCTTGATCACTTTATAACTGGTAGAACTCGCTACAAAAATAATAATTTACCAAAAAAACCCCAAACCTTCAATACTTAAGCAAGACTTTTTATTTCTGCCTTTTACAATTTTGAGCTTTTTCTGGCCAAGTGCAATCATATTCTTAGTATAATGTTTTTAAAAGTGTAAGTTCTGCCAGTCAGAACCAAACATAGCTTTGCCTTTCAGGGGAATTACCTGCATTAACCCCAGGTAAGCAATGCTCTCTCTGAAACAGGCATCCTCCTTGGCTGAGTGAGCAACGAGGCAGGCAGAAAGTGTTTAAGAAGTGCCAAACAGGAGGTGAAAACGAGGATAAAATTAAAACAGATAACAAGGCATGCATTTGGAGTGAACCCTTGCTACTTAGGAAGCCATGGAAGAAAGATTTCATCCTTTCTACATTTAATTAATCTAAAAAGGCTAGACATTAAATCACATACACATTAAACGCTCTAGATAGATTATCATTATATCCCTACCCACTACTATTAAAACCGAGTGAAATGTGATCTCTGCTATCTGTTTTCAGTATGGCAGGCTCTTTTAACTGAAGAACGTCTATGCATCGTGCTGCCAAAGGTACCTAGAGGGCAGAAACAAGAAACAAATAAAAAGCTCTTCTGATTACAGACTGTATTTAAAGCCTTTTTATAATAATCCCTTCTGTGGTACTGCCCTGCACCAGAAAGGCTTTGCTGAGAGACTGGTGGGATAAATCACAAACCCACCGAGCATGTTTGCTAAGCAGCAGCAATTTAAAAGATTCCATATGTGAAAATCCAGTGTCTCCCTACCGGCAAAACAAAGAGAATAGGCAACGTCTTACCTAAAGACCCTAATTTCCACATCGTGATGCTATGGTTCTAAAAGACATCTCTCCAACATGGACCAAGATTCTTTTCACAGCGGGATTAACATGCAGGTGTCATCCTCTCCAGCAGAGCATAGTTTAAAATTATCAATCCCAACTAGCCATCACTCAGTTTTGATCTGGCCTTTGGTGTAAATCATGACTGTATGACATAGTAATTACTGAGAGGGCTGCCATGAGTGTTAAGGAGAGTGGCTGTGCTTCCTTGGTGATACGTTCACTTTCTACTGCTCAGTTCAAATAAGATAAGTGTTGTTTGTAGTAGAGGCTGTTTATGCACCCTTTACTTTCCCTCTCCGTGTCTAAGTTACATCAGGTTAAAGACATCTGATATTGATAAACTGTCAGTTTATTTCAAAGAGGTAGCAGATTGTTATTTAACAGAGATAAAAATACAAAATGGATTTTCTTAAGAAATGTCAGTAAAACATTTACAATATGCTTGAGTCTTTCCACTAAGCAGTTTAAAATGTCTTGTTCTTGTTCTGAACAGACATTTCAAACCTAGAATTGCTCTAACCTTTCTCTCGAACAGTGTTCTCTTATATCCTTTCTTTTACACCTGCAGGGAAGTATGAAAGCCACCATATGGAGTGCCATGGTCCCCAGCCACACACCACAGCACAGAACTGAAAAATGCACCCAAAATACCAACTGAAAAACAGCCCATATGCTAGACAGCACAATCTGATGAAAAGCAGAATACTCACACCCCCTGGAAAAAAATTGTTGTCGTTTACTCATTCTCAAACACTTTCACCACACAGTCTCCAGAATTCCAATTATTTTTATTCAGCTGTGTGGCAGCACTTTCTGCTCTGAAACACTCTTCCTTCCCTTCCTCCTCTTCTTCAGGATAAGTCTTCGTATTCCTCAGAGTCTTTTTTTTTTTAGGTTTTTATTTATAGTACTTTCAGCACATTGCCTTTTGAGTGTGATACTTCCCAAAGCAGAAGTAAAAGTGTTGGGTATTTAAAAATCTTTTCTGTTTTAGGAATAATTATTTACTAAATTGCATTTCACTACCTTTCTTACTGATATAAATACACGTATTTATATGGAATTTTTCTGGTTATGTGTTAAAAAAATTAAAAATATTGTATTTCTGTCCAAGTATAACTAGCACTTCAACATCACCTGTTCTGTGAATTCCATAAGTATGAAGTCCACAAGTCCACATAAGCAACATGATGGGATTCATAAAACTGAAAATTAAAAGATGCTACTGTGGTTTTTTTTTTCCTCATCAAGGCACAACTTCACTGTTCAGGGTTGCACTTGCAGCAGTGGATATGACTAACACTGACAGCAATAGAGGGAATGCAGTGGTCTGATTCCAGTGCCTTCTCTGTCATCTGCGTTTACAGGCTTGAGTGTGAAGTGAAGGCAAATCTGACCTGCAACTGTTTCCTATTTTGCATTTAAAGATGCTCTTTTATAAAGTAGTATCACTTTCTGCACAAACCGGACTCAGAATACACAGAACTGAGAAATATTTGCACTTGCAACTGATGTCGTTAATTACCCTAGGACATAGTTGCACCTTTGCATCTTATTTCTGGATCTCCAAAATGCCACTCTCCTCCACGAACATTGTCTCCCCACTCAAAATTTGCCTACATAAAAATCTAATATAGTTTTTAAAAATAAAATTAATTTGTCTTCTGGTATATTTAAAGCACTAGGCTCTACCTTTCACATCTAACCTTTTATTCCCCATTTGCATATAGCCCTGACAATCAAAAATATGAAAAATATAAACTATAACAATCGGTGTGTAATTCAAAGAGTATGTTATGTGACCTGGACTGCACATGTAGCATGCCTTACCAGAGCAATAACATGCTGTCTGTATAAGCAGCTATAAGCATAATTAAAAAAAACTCATAAAAATATCCACTAAATATCTACTCTCTCATGTTTGTGTTCTTAAATAGCTGGTTGATATATAAAACATCAGACTGAAGAATATACATCTGAAAAAATAATAACCTCCTTATTCAATATATACCATAAAACTCACATTTTCTCCCATCTGCTGTATAGAAATTGAACTATATTTAAGCCACAGTGGAGTAGCAGAAGTGTTCTGGTGAACACTGCTAATCTGAAAAATGTTACTACTCTACTTTGCCAAAACAATCTGCTAGTGTCAAAAAGACACTATTATGCACTGTCTCTGAGGGGCAATCTTGATTTGTTGAAAACATTTAGATCATGAATAAGATCCTCAGCTTTAAGGAATAGTTCCCCTCACTGCAAGCAATTAAGGGTAATTTACACCCACTGAAAATCTCTCTGAATATTTTGCTTCACTCCATAATTTCTAAAACAACACATCAAGATGAGTCCTTGCTGTTTGTGTGTAGCAGTGAGCACCAGTAGATATGGACAAAACATGTCTTCAATCTCCTAGATATCCCTATGGAACCTCTCTTTCCCTACCCTTGAGACTTCCTTGGCCTTGTAGGGCCATTCGCCGAAGGCTTTTGAGATCATCTTCGTACCACCTAACCTTTGCAGCCAAAGTGCAAATTCCTACAGACTTCCACTCACACATTGCTATGGGTGCCATAGTGCCAGCCTAGGCTATGAACCACATCATCTCCCTATTGTCCTCGTCAACCCAACAGGGAATTTTGTCCTTCACTGTGTATTCTCCTGAAGTCTTTCCAAGGCACAAAATTATTCAGGAAGAAATGGAAATCCAAACCCTTTTCCATTACTAAACTTCACCAGCCTGGATTACATTTCTCGATTTTGAAATCTCGCTGTCATCTCAGGGGATCCACTTTAGGTGCAACTGAAAAGTTTTCCATACCTATTGCTTTCTCTCCTAACCCCCACCCCCCATTCTCCTCTCATCAGATTGCTTCAATTTTTTATACCATTGCAAAATTTATTGCATAAACCTGGACCTCACTGTCTCTGAAAGCACAGCCCAGACAACACCTGCTAGTAAATCTTGCTTTAGCATGGTCAATAGTGCCACACAGTTATCCCGTGTTTGGGTTTGATTTTTTTTTTTCTCTACATTAGTCATTCAATAAAATAAGACTCTGCACGTCGAGATAATTCTGAGGGTGACTGTTGCCGTTGGATGTTGAACCATGATCCCTTAAATGCAGTGGAATCATCAGGTGAGCCCCCTGACAGCTGAACTACCCCCACTGAAATATTTATGTTTCGAAATTCAATTTTACAATGCCCATTAGAAAGGGTGTCACTTTCCATGGCAGAGAAAATTCCCCTTGGTTATGAGCTTGCAGGTCCTTAATGACACACATCCTAAATATCATGGGAGACTCTTTCACAGGCACACAAACTCTGTGGTCCTTGAGACAAAGGGTTTAGAGAAGACAACACGTCTAATTATGGTATGGATTGAAATTTCTGGTTATCACTTTTTTCAGGGAAAGGAAAAAAAGTAAATAAAAAAGGACGGTGCCTTGGAGTAAGTGAGGTGGGGACCCTTCCATGAAATGAAGCTCCACAAGGCAAGGCACTACGATGAAGCCTATTAACTCCCTGTGCCAGATGACATTACAAGTACAGACCACAACCTCGTGCCGCTAACTGGCCTAAATATTCACATGGGAGATCTGTAAATGTAGTGCGCATCCTGCAGTCTGCATCTGGTTATCAAGCAAAAAACTATCACTGCTCCAAACATATGGCACTGTTACACTAAACTGGCTCAAATACCCTCTGACTCAGGTGAAAGGACCTGATGAGACAACAGAAAAACACTAGGCACACTTCAGTAAATGATATGGCTTCAGGAAACGCATAAAGAAAACCAGGCAACAGCTTTTGGTCTTTCACACTGCTCTGCAGTTGGTCATAAGACTGTAAGTGGCTAGAGTGCAAAGTTGTTAAGGTTGTCGGAGGTTTTTTTGTGGGAGATTTTTTCCAAGAAAAATTAACAAAAGAAAGATTATTTTTTTTTAAATATCATTTTCTCCATGTGAAAGTGCCTTGTTGGTTTTTCACCTTGCTATGGTACATTTTATAGATCTAAATTGCTGTGAAGGATTATGCTAATTTGATCAGTTATTGAAAAAAAACCACTAGCAGTATTTGTATATCTGTGACCAATCAAGTCAAATATTTAAATTTCCACAAGCTCAATTTCTGCAGCCTCATTTAAGCTGAGGAACTTCACATAATACCTAGGGATGACTTTCTTGCAGAACCACTGAATTCCCAGAGGAGGCACTCCTGCATTACTGCTTAGAGTTAAGCCTGCTTTGATAGGAACAACTGAAGTAATCATCACCTATTTTATGCACCCTTCCTCAGCTAGAATTTAATGATTTTTATTGCCATGCAAAAACAATACCCAGTAATAGCATGAAAGCATGCATGAAAAAAACCAACTGTGCATGATAAACTAAAGCAAACTGAATGGCTCAGGAAAGGCCTTCGCTGAAGAGCCCCTGAGCAGATGAGATATTGAAACCAACAGTCAAAACCATACACAGAAAGTTACTAGCCAACCTGTCGCTAAAACTGACTCCCAAGTAGTATATTCATCTGCAAACCATTTGAAGTTGAAAATACTTCTATTTTCATTGGACATTGGAGTCAAATTTGTGAGTCGAATACCTTTGAGAAAAGGCTTAGCCAGGTTTACAGTAAAGTAGGACCTTTAACTTAGAGCAGAACACCACCAAGTTTCGCATTAATAATTATTTCCTTCAGTGAAGTGTCTGACTGCTGAAGAAACATATAAAAATATGAACACAACATGCACATGCACAGTTATACATGAAAAGCATAGGCGACAACCTACACGGAATCTATATCCGTTCTTCTCATCAGACGATTCATGGATAATCTGTAGTTATACAAATGCTTAACAATTACCCTTTTATATGGAAAGATAAGAATGCTTTGCTCTTAAATCAATAGCAAATAATCAAGAGTGCTTTGCTATTAAATCAATAAAAGTAGACTTAAGAGAGTTGAGAGGCTGTCATCTGACTGTTAACACAATTCTAATGACCTACATCAGCCTTTAATTACAGTAAAGTCTCCCACTATAAGGGTGAAATGCCCTCTGATTAAAACTGCAATCTTTATTGGCTTTTTGCAAGAAAATAGTCTATATTACTGATGTTTGGGGTTTTATTCACATTAAATGACATGCATTTCTAAAATGCAGTGGTAGCTCAGATTATTACCTTTGATATTTCCCCAGTATTCCAGGTAGTTTTTTAATATACATAAAGTATATTTCACATATTTAACATTAAAAGTTGTCAGAGTCAGCTTTTACCTCCTCTGCTCTTCTCCTCTTGCTGTGGATTTTATTGCAATTGTTTTTTTAAATCTTACTTAGCCCTTCTTCATGACCCTAAAAAAGAAGTGTGTCTAGATTAGATCCCCTGGTAGTTGCAGGCTGGAGAACTAGAAAAGTGTGTACAAGGACTTTAAACAGGATGTCACATGTGGTCCCTGGATAGTTCTTTTGGATTTATTTAGTAGGTTTTTTGTTCTTTCTTCCCCTAAAGATGATAACACACCCGTTGCACTGAACTAGCTCTAATGAGGCACAATTGCATTATTTCTAAATATCCTCACTTCACTTTTGCATCTTTAAAACTGTTACGATATTGCTAAGAGCAAACGAGCATCATTTCCAAACTGATCTTTATCTGTTGACCTGTTATACCTTCAGAAGCTATATTCTAAGAAAACTTAATTTACTTACGCAACTTTCATGCTATTAAATCTAACTTGCCCATCTGAATAGCTCTTCACCTGAGATTATGTAGATCTATCTTTTTCAGAAACAGAACAAGTATCTAGCTTTCACCAGTAACAACTCCCTGCAAACTTCAGATAATGTAACAGAGGAACAATTAGTAAATATAATAAAGGTGGAAAAGTCAAGTCACATATCACTGCCAAGGAGAGACTGTGTCAGAAACCGGCATTCTTAAGAGTTTGGTTCTTGTATTTATTTACTTATTTGTCCTGAAAAAACTATTTATTTTCTGCAAAGCTGTACAATCACCTACGTTTTAGCTGAAAAATGGCAAGGCAGTATGTCTTGTTAGAGAGACTATAAAGTATATGCTGCCCTTTCAAGTCTCTGCTTTGACTTGAGAAGTTATCTATCAAAACACAAGATTTTATCTTTGCAACGGGAAAAGATTAAAGTATCAACATTTCAGTTCCCAAAATCAGAGTGCCTCACTAGTCTCCGTCTCCCATCCCTCACTAAATCCCCCGTTTTGCCAGGGAAGACATCGTTTGCAGAATCCTGGCTCACCTGAACTATATCACCTTTTGAAAGCATGAGTATAAAGGCTAAATCTTATCTCAAAAAGGGATATTTTTTTCCTCCATTTAGCAACTAGAAGTCTGAGGATCCAGATCACAAACCACTTGCTACCAGTGCACAGAACCTATTATAGGAAAGCAGGACATGCCTATATGTGGCTAGAAGGGGGGACGGGGCGGAGGGGGAAGGGTCAGTATCAAACAGCCAGGCACTGCAGAGCTAGCCTTACCAGCTGAATACTAATCAAAGAAATAAGCTCCCATCATTTCAACATTTGCAAACTCTAGAACATCCTTGACATAAAAGGAGGAAAGCTCTGGGAAATAACTCAGGAAATTTCCTGGCCTCGGTAGTCTTTTGCTCTGTAGCATCAGTGCCGGACTCTGAGATCAAACAAGACGGCCACGTTGGTTTGGCAGAAAAGACGGAGATAGCCAGGACTTAGTGCTGCCTATATTTTGCAGAAGTCCGTGGTCCTCCCTTCCCCCACCCCACCTCCCCGCTTGTCTGTGAGACTTCTCCAAAGAGTCAGAGGGATGCTATTGTTCTCTTATTTTTCAGAAGGTGCACGCACACGTATAGCATTAATGCTTTTACTTCCCACGGTTCCCTTGCCACATCTGCTGCCGGTGCCCCGCGGCCGTTCCCAGCCGCGCTGCCTGGGCTGCCCGGGCCGCCCGCAGACGCTGCCCGGCCGCCCCGCCGGCCCCTTCCCCGCCGCCCCCGCGCACCGGGAAAGCGAAACTTACCGCTGCGCCCGCGGCCGCGCCGCCCTGCTGACTCCGCAGAGCCACAGCCCCGCTGCCGAGCGGGAGCAGTTTAGGGGTAAAGGTGGGGGGGGAAGAAGACCAGCACACAGCCCTCTCCTGAAACTATTCCGTTCTCCCTCTACCTACATGGGAGGGGAAGGGGGAGAGGAAAGCAAAGGAAAGCACAGGTGCAGCCAGCACTTACCTGCTCCCTCTCTGCCTCGGCTGCCCAGCGTAGCGAGTATTTTAATCCCAAGGGCCGACGGTGCCTCCGCGGCGAAGTGCTGGCGGGATGCTCCCAGGCGGGGGCCGGGCTGCGGGCGGCGGGGCGCCCGCCTGGCATGGGGGCTGCGCGCCCGCCCGCGCACTCGCCCACACCCGCGGAGGCAGGAGCGCCGCCGCCGCCGCTCCGCTCCTCCTCCTCCGCGGCGTGGCACGGCACGGCACGGCAAGGCACGGCCAGCCTCTGGGCGCACGGTGGGAGAAGTGGGTGCCGGTGCCAAGCCCAGCACCGACTGGGTGCGGATCGTGGCTGCGGGAGGAGGAGGAAGAGGAGGGAGGGAAGGAGGAGGGAGGGAGGGAAGGAGGCAGAGGAGGTGGGGATGCTGCTCTGGGCAGGGGATATCACCACTCGGCGGTCGGAGCCGGCTGCCAGCTCCGTCCGAGGGCGCGCGGAGGAGGCACCAGGACTCTTTGTACCTCCCGAAGCCCCGGCGGTGGCTATTGAAAAGGGATCCAGGGAGCAAGCAGCCTGCCCGGCCCCACTCCCCCCGCCTCTCCTCCTCCTCCTGCTCCTCCTTGACAGGATATACAGATGGAGTCCTTTGGATAAAAATCAGAAGCCGGGCTAGGGGGTGGGGCGGGAGCCAATCTATCTCCCGATTTGCATTTGAAACGCGGAGCTGAAGGAGAGAGTTTAAGAATTATTTTTTTTATTCACCCCCCAACTTGTCCTAGAAGCTGCGATCAACTGAGCTCCCGAGGCGTGAAGGCAAAGTCGCAAAACTAATCCGAACTTGCGGGGTCCCTGCTTCACAGTTTTGCCCTTTCAGTCTCCCCAGCCTGCCCCGATTCCACTTGCAAAATCCACACCTCCTCCCCCGGCCCGCAGGCCCGGCCGGCGGTGGGGAAGCTGGGGGCTGCGGGGCAGGGAGCGGGCCGGACCGGGGTCCCCTCTCCGGGTCTGGGGGCCGCGGGGCGCGGGGCGGCTCTCCCGGGGCAAGGCACAGACCTGCCACCGATCTGCTCAAGGGACTTAAACCCCGCATCCCTGCTGCCCTCCGCCTCCCCAACGCTGCTGTCCCTCCTACCCGGTTCCTGTTGAAACCGGGGGGGGGGGGGGGGGGGGGAGGGGGGGGGGGATCAGGGGGGAGGAGAGGATAAAAAAAAATACTAAAAAAGCCACCATATAATAAGTAAGCCAGGTGCTTTCATTGAATAAACGGTGGAGAGAGGCGACTGTGCCCGTGCTGGAGCTCTGCGCACCGGTAGGAGGAGAAGGCGCAGTGTCACGCTGGGGCTGGTGCCGGGCAGCATCCACGCACAGCCCCGCAACCCCAAAGCTGCCCGGGGAAGCCGCACTGGGAAATGAATACCTGCTTTGTTTGGACTTGGTCCGGCTGGGAAAGCGGCAGCACAAACTTTCTGCCTCATTTCAGCACTGCTGAAGCTTTTTGGATCTGCAGAATGAAACAGGTCTACAACTGGAACGTGATCACCCAGGAGTCAGGACGCCTCCTGAAAAAAAAAAAAAAAAAAAAAAAACATAAAAAAAAGTCAGAGGTTCCAAGTGTTGGCGGAGCTGCTGAACTGACATTTTCCGCGGACAAAAATATTTTTAACACCTACTGTTTTTAGAACAATGGATTGTACCAAGGGCATCTGGAAGAAATGAGCCTTGGCCAATGTCTTTTGATTTATAGCTTTACCAGAAAAGCATTCTCAACATACTATGAACAAACTAATAGTGTGCATTCATAATTAATTTTCATTCCTATTATACATTACACTATGAAGTGTGGTGTCAACAATAATAAAGTAATATGAGGATAAAGTAATCTCTTAAAAAAAACCTCAACAAAATAAATGGTTTAGATTGCAAAGGATTTTTTTAAAAATCATTTTGATTTCTGGATTTGTTTGTAGCCTTTTATACACAAGTGCAAACATGCATGAGTATTTTAATAAATGCAATATGTAACTGCTAGGTGTTCCTTATTTTTAAGCTTCATTTTCAGTAATGTGATTTCCAATGTCACCCTTCTAAACAGAGAAAGGCAATTCAGCATCATGGCATTTGTGAACTGAAGAAGTGGTTTAAAGAGGGCAAATAGGAGCAATCTTCATTCTCCAAGTTATGGAGCATCTGAGTGCATGGTTGCAATGTAATAAGATGTATTCAGGCAAGAAAATCCTGAAACATGATTGCACACAGTTGCTTAAGATTGTAATTAAGGATTCTTCTTTCCTTTGTCCTCCTTCCCCCAATCCCTAATTCATCTTTCACAAGTTAATCAAAATAAGACTCTTTGCACTGATCCTCAGAGGACAAGGTTCAAGGACAGATTACTTTTTTTTTCATCATTAAATATCACAAACACCTCTGCTTTATCGTCTTTCAAATTCGTTCTGAGATGTAACCAGTACTTGGAAACCTTATCTTTTCCTACTTAATTCAGTAGCTATGACTTCAATGGTGAAAATAGAACAGTTTAAAAAGAGAAAAAAAAAAGAAAAAAATCATTGTTTGCGAATGGGATGATACAAAAAAAGAATCTACAAGCGGTCACAAGCTTCATAAATTTTACCTAACATCTCAAACTTACTCTTTGCTCTTCAGGTTCAATAGGGACTAAATAGTTTTACAATAACTTAAAATCTTTCTAAAGGAAGGATTCTTTCACATAAATTTTGATTCTGATCCAGATATTATTAATGGAGAAATGGAATAGCCAATTATCACCGAATTAAAAATGTGTAGACCTTCACAGAGTATTTCATGATGTTCTGACTAACTTAGCAGACCTCTCTCAAGGATGTGCTTTATGTTCCAAAAAATCTATATTCTGTCAAGCAAAACCTTTCATTAAACTGTATGTCTGTGAAAACATTTGAACTTATTTTTACTGTGTTGAAAATAGGATAGATATTTTTGTCTGATTATTTTTCTAAATGCTTATGCTGTCATATCAAAATAAAATGTATTAAACCCTTTGACTTTCATGGGAGCAGAACAGCCCAGTGACTCCAAGCAAAAAGTGTGACTAAGCAGACCAATTTAATTTCATCGCACAGGCAGAATAAAATATAAAGAAGCAATTATTCTTAGTCACTTTTGGCAATCTACCATTTTTAGTAACATAAGCAAGTGTATATTTTTTTAATACAATTTGTTCTTGACTATCTTGGTGGTGGGTTTTTGCCAATGAGTAAGTCCATTCCAATACATCGACTGGATCATTTTGGCTGTAATCCATGCTTACAGTGCTGTTGTATTTCCTTCTAATATGTTTTGTAGTGCATTTAGTCATCTTGAGAGGTATGGGCGTACTGTTTCAGGAGGAAAGTCTACAGATTGTAAAAACAAACATTGGACCATGCTAGACTGTCTCTTAGGTAGGCCCTAAGACTGTGGGCATCAAAGGGTGCGTTGATAGTGGCACCTTTCCCATCTCTTCTGAAAGTGTCAAGGATGCCTCTCCACAGTACAAGTCATGATGCTGTTCTGTATAGCGGATCCATAGGCAGATTTAGGGCCACAAAACCTGCTCTGAAACATGCTCTCAAATGCTTCTTGGACAATGAGAGTTTTGGTGGCCACTGCTTAGGGAAGATTTTGACCTGAGGCAGAAACCAGAAAAGTTTTACAGTTGTCCTCTGTGTCCTGAGCCACTGACAGTCTCTCAACATTAATATTTCTACCTGTACACTCAAAGTGTACGTTCTGAAAAAAGCAATGTCTGGTAACTGCTACCTGGATGCTGGTAACTCATTGACTGTGTGGGCAGAAATAACTTCCATTATGCACTCAGCAACAGCTTGCAGAGTTCCTTCAATATGAGAATATATTATGCTCAGAGGCAAAATGCTAACTTTTCCTCACTTTTCCTGAAAATTTATATGGATATTAGGCTTTCATGAGGCAAGTAGGAGAGCTCACAGTTTCAGATGTTTTTTAAAGGAAAACACTTCTTACCACCATGAGCACATGATTGCCCTGTACGAGTACTAATGCCTCTATAAGTGACTCTTAGGTAAGGACTTCTGCTGTACAGAGATATTATTTACAGATGGCTATAATTCTGATGCGCATTTCTCACTGTCTGTATCACACGAGCAGTCACGGCCCATTGCTGTCTTTACACTAGCTCTGATTCACATCTAGAACTGAGCATTGCTTGTCTTCAGTCTTCTTTTGTTCTCACTTCTACAAATAGCAGAAGGAAAAACAAAAGGCCTTTTGAAATTTAAGACACTGCCTTTAGCAAGATATTCAACACAGGAATGTCTCTGCCTTTCCGTGTCCTTCTAGTTATGGCTTAATTCCCCATTTAAACTGATTTTTGGCAGCAATTACATTGTCGTCTATGTTCCAGGAGTTTTTCCCACTTCCTGTGGAGTCACAGTAATTATGAGGACCGACCTAATAACCCCCAACCTGTTCTTTAGAAGATATTTTGCAGAATGTCCTCTAAAGATTTGGTATCACAAAAGACATAATAATATAAACTAAATCGTAGCAAAGAACAATAGTGGTGATTCAATTGGTGAATTTATGAGGTCTCTTTATATATCCACAACCACTCATTCCACTTAGGAGGTGTTACCTTATCAATTCCACATTATGACCATGGCTCCACCTGTTATTTTCTGGTTCCTTTGTATCTTCTCTTGAGTTTCCACAGTCTTTTGATGACGTATTTGGCTCACATATACTGGTAAATCTGCATAACTGATGTATTTGCAAGAATGGTATTCTTCTTCAGGAGTAAATCTACTTAATCATCTAAGGCAATGTAACAGTAAAAATCATATGAAGTTACTATTGCCTAAGGTAATAAACACGAATGCAGCTAAAAATGGAGTTCTTGTCAGGAAGAGCAGAGAAACGCAACAGAGGGGGCTGTAGGAAAGGAACCTGTAAAGTTAAGAAACTGTAGGTAGAAAACAGGCTAATTTAATCATAAGGAGGTTGCAAAATTAAAAGAAAAAATATTAGTCACACAGCAGTAAGAACAGCACAGGGAGAAATCAATTGGAAAACAACTGCATGGAAATAATTTTGAAAATCTCACAAGAAGATGGTGGCAAATGGCAGGTAGGCTGTCAGAAGACTGAAAAGAGAAATGGAGAATTTCATTATGGCCACACAGAAATGGGCTATTTGTACAAGCAAGGATAGATGGCTTAAAAAAGCTCTAAGACCCGAACGTAGGCTGTGTGGCCAGGCTCCAGATGTTATTCATCATATTATAAGTGGATGTACCAAGCTGGCCAGCACTGAGATAGAATACGGCAGCACAAAGCTGGCAATGCACTGAGCACACTGCAAGAAGTATGGATTACCAATAGGGGAAAACAAAAACAAAACAAACAAACAAAAAACCCACACCATCAGTGGCAGCCAAAGAAAGGTGCTGAGAATAAAAGCATTAAAATTATTTTAATAACATTAGAATTTAAAAAAAAAAAAAAAAAGCCAGCAATAAAAGCTAGGAAATGAGATATAAGACAATTAAAAGGGACGAAGAATGTTTTAAAACTCCTTTTTTCCTTTTTTCTTCAAGGAGATTGTTCAAACAAAAATGCTAGGGAAGGCACTGTCAGGGCAGGAGCAGAAGAAAATCCAGTTTCTGAGAAGTGCAAACAAAGTGCCAGCTACTAGTGTACCCTTGGATCTGCACTAACATTGCAATGGTACTAAGTTAAACAGTAGCTCTGTAACAGACCTCACATCACTACATTTACGAGCATCTCTTGATGAATACTATAGTTCAAATTGTAAATAAATAAATCCACAAACACTTGGGTCTTGGATTAACGCTTCATGCCAGCAAGATCCTGCTGGTGGAGAAGAAGCATCACCATTTTTATAATCAACACTCCTCTCTTTTCTGATGTATGCAGAAAAAAATTAGGTTAGATGAGTTTCTGCTGGATATTAAGCTCAATTCTGCAGGGCATTCACACTGTAGCACAACTAAGGTCAATTTTTCAGAGGAATTGCAGTCTAGACTGAAAACGTTTGTCTCATCCTATGAAAAGTTATATATAGGAAGTCCAATTGACTACAGGGAGTTTTGCACACTTCAGGGGGCTGCTACTCTGTAGCAGTCATCTAAAAATCTTCAGCTAAAAGTTACTTGTGAAAAATGCCAGTATATACACAAATAAACCAGTAACTGCCCATACACAGCAGGATGTCTCACTTCAGGTCAGAGTCTATACTCTGCATCAACTACACAAAATTAATGTGAATAACTCCTCCAGTGACCTCTAAACCCAAACCGGATTTCAATGTTCCAGTGTAGCCTGTGAATACAAGCTTGAATACTTGCGTGAAGAAAACCAGAGACTTTTCTGAATAATTGGCCCAAATTATGTATACTCCTGCATCATGACTCTTCTTCAAGATGCTTGTAACCTTCCTTGTGTAAACACATTAGCTAAGTTAGCAGATTTTATTTGTTTGTATGTTTTTCCAGGATCACAGCAATAATTGGACATGCTTGCTCTCTTTCAAAAAAACCCACCCCAAAACCAAAGACAAAAACAAGCAAAAAAAAAAAAAAAATCCCCTAACACCCAATAGTAAACATTTACGATATGTACAATCTGAGCATTATAAGCACAAGAAATACTCAAGCAAGGAGCATGCTGATGACCCTTCTTTTTCACCTTCAGACAATCAAACTTTTCATGTCTGAATGTTAACCTAAATGCTAAACTCCTATACCTGAACATTTATGGAGAAAGAATTCTAAAATGGCATGTAAGCAGTTGTATAGGAAGCAGATGGAAATATCTCCTAAGTGAGCTAGAGAAAAAATCATGACTATCTTTATCATCTTGAACTGCCCACTCTCATAATTACTTGGTGTGAGCGCTGAAGGAGACATGATTTGATACGTCAATTTTTCACCCAGCTAATGTATCCATCTTTTTTTTTATTCCTTAGGAATGGCAACTCAGACATTACTTTTATACTTAAAATGCTAAAAACATTATAAATCCCTTAATCCTATCCAGCTTCTACCTGTTCTTGGCATAGATTCTGCATTAATGAAAATCAGTGGAAAAACATCTTTTCATTCAATGAGAGAAGAATAAGTTTTATGAAACATCTAAGTCATTGTTGGTTAGAAAACTAGCTCAGAATATGGAGCACAGCACTTTGTCCCACTCCTACAGAAGGTGGTAGAAATCTTTGCCCATTGCTATGAAGATGCAAGTCCCAAGGCTTTACACCAATGGTTGTGCTGCAAGAATAAAAACAGAGGTTGGCCAGTTCCTATTTCCTCACACTTCTACCCATGCCTGTATGTGTAAGGGAAAAAAAAATAAAGGCTGAGGGCAGGTGAAAGAAAATAGCAGATCTGTGGAACCTGCTTCCTCCCACACTTAGCAGGTTAATGGTATAGTGACCTAGCACCAGAAGTAAGAGCCATTCAATCCCCTTCACTCTTTTAGTGTATTTTCTCTGTTCTGGCCGTTGGAGACATCAGGCACCGGTCACTAGGATGCTGTGTCTAATCGTTCAGCGACACTGACCTTGGTGTTACCAGTCCTACATGCCTTGTTTTTTTGACAGAAGTACTGCTTTTGTTTTCCTTTGAGTCACTGAAGTTTGTTTCCGTTGTGAACTTTCTCAGACAAGGCTTTTTTAGGTCTGTCATGAGACACAGACAGAGCACAAGCACCCTGATCTCAGTGTGAAGTATCACCATGCAGATAACTATTAATAATTTACTAAGCACATGCATACAATACACACACGAGTCAGCTACTTTAAGTCCTCTCACGTCATGGAGCTTGTGTCCATCCATACATATTCATGTTGCTTTTAACTTAATGACCATGGCCTGATCAACAAAAAATCAGTAAAACTGGAGGCACCACAAGATTTCTTCTTGAGGATTCTAGCACTATCTTCTGTGTCTAAAAATTTGTACTTACATAAAGCTTTATTGCTAATCTATGTAATTGAATAACTCTACTAGAGTTCTTTTGAGTAGCTTTTATTTAATTTACCATGATTACCTTCAAAATAGTGGAAGGTTGATAAGAATGGCTTCACGTATGGGATGCAATATACATCCTCAGTCTCAAGGCCAACAAAAGAATAGATGCCTTTTGAGCAGCAGATGCCTGCAGGAGGATAATATACCTACCAGTTACTCAGCTGCTTCATCTGTCATTTTTATGAAGGCATGTCATGGTTGGACAGAGCAAAATTGCCTGTGAAAAGCTATGTGAGGAGAAAAGGGAGAGAGAAACAGGTAACTGCCTCTTCCTAAGTGCTGGATGAAATTAATGTTTATGGTGGGAGGGTGGGGGGAAAGCACACAGGAAAACAAACATAACAAACAACTTCACAAAATATATCTTCATACAATATCAGTCATCACAATACTGCTAAAATGCTGCAGTTGCTCCACTGCTATTACTAGTTGTCTTAAAAGATAAATTAATGTGGAAATTAGAAAGTAAGCAATGTGAAACAATCTTAAGCATAAATTCCTTCACACTTCTTAAGTGTGGTTAAGATCTCGGTTGTCAAACACCCTTTGGTTCAGAGAATAAAAGCAAACAAGGGAAAATTTAACTGTTCTTCAGTGTTGTTAGCCCACTGAGCTCTGTAATTTGCTGAAGATTTGTTTTCTGACACTTTCACCAGAAAAGGGAGAGAGGAGGGGGAAAAAGTGTTTCTCCAAAAGCATTCTGACCCATAAAAAGACCCAACTGTGTGTGTTGGGAAACATGTCCAAACGCTTCTCTATTTAAGGCTTTTTTCTCTTTCAATAAAATGTCAGTACCTCTTTGAATAGATATTGTCCTTGGCCAAGACCCTAGTGAAAGGCAACAGATGCTGCTAAGATTGTACCCAGACTATCCTCTATCCTGTTTCATTTCTGAAAGGGAAAAAGAGAGAAAGGCAGAAGAAAACTTGCTTTAAATCACTGGACCATTTTGTACTTCAGCAAATCTGTTTGCACATGCTCGACTGGCCTCGCAGAAAAGGCTGAGCCTTTTGCATTCAGCCTGAGGTCAGTCCTAATGCTCTGTTCAGTGGTCCACACTCCTTTCACATGGAGCAGCTGCCTCTGATTGCTAGAACAAATTGAGGTGATTCAGGCCACCAGCAGGGCCACAGTACAAGTGCTTTTCACCAGAAAGGGAGGGAAAGCCTTAGAACAGGACCAACTGGGGCTGCCCACAATAAACCGTAGGATTAGATTTGATACACTCAATATTAAGACATGCTCTTCCTGAAAAGTAGGCCATAGTGACATAAACTACAAGACAGTTGGACTGAAAGAAGAGGGGAGAAAATGATGTTCAAACATTTATTAAGTTACACCTAATTGTTTAATTGGGGAACATTTAAAATTGTAACACTGACAGTTCAGGCTCGGGAACATCTTACTGTTTAACCCTTGGCAGAATATTCTTGGTGTGTGATTCAAGATCAGTTGTGTCCACACCCCCCAATATTGTTTGAAACATTGTCTGCAAGGTCTCTAAACTATTTCTGAGATCAATTTTCAGGGAGGAATAATCACCATCACCATTTCCTACCATATTATCAACCTGTTTCAGTGACTGGAAGCTGCTACATAGCTGTTATCCAAGGCGGGGGGGGGAAAGGGAATTAAAAGAAAAAAAAAAAAAAAAAAAGATTTGGTATTTATCTCTTTTTAAATTCTTTCTATCTACCAAATGAGATAAGAGCACACAGCAGGCATTAGAAGGGAAAGATGAAGGCGTAACCCTCCCCCTTTCTCTGGTGCAGCCAAGCTCCTGCAATTACTTGGTTCAGTCCCAGATATCAAATCACAGTATTTTCTGCTGTGTGAAGGATCAGACCAACAGCTCTCTGAGGCTGAGGCCAAACAAAACAATACAGTACTGCATTAAGCCACGGTACCAAGCACTTACCACTTCAAAAGGAAGCACTCTTTGATGCCTCCAAAAGGAAAGCAAAATCTCTATGGATATATAGGTAATTTTACCAGACTGGTCAAAAAATGGATGTTTATGTTAATTCATAAAACCGTGGATTTAAGATCAGGGGAAATTAGGAATTACAGCATTTACTCTGGCTTTGCATTTAGATTGAATGGCTGGGTATAACACGTGGCCTTTGAAGTATAGTTATCTGTGAGGTAGCTTAGTAAGCTGGAGAAGAAAGGAAAAAGATCTTACTATTTACTCAATTAGCAGGTATAGAAAAGGAAGCTAAGGGAAAAGATGTGTGAAAATCTGCCTGTTGACTCAGAAACATTGAGATGTAGGAAATAAAGTTTCCAAATGGTATGCTAGAGTCTCTGATACATAACTTCATAAAAATAAAAATAAATTTTAACTCCTTGAATTACAGACACAAAGCTCAGGTACATGTTAATCTTTCTTTATTAGTATTTAATTCTATTACTTGCTACTGTTTTCACACGGAAAACAGAAAAAAGTGCTCTACATTCAAAGAAAAGTTTTAAAACAAAAGACCAGGACGAGTTTGTACCATCTCCCACAGAAAATTCACTTCTTTTTCTCCATAAAAAATGCAAGTAAATAATTATGTGTATCATGAAATCTCCTTCATAGTGCTTCTTAAAGCTTTCTTTTCTTTAAGGCATTGGATATACTAAGTGTATGAGTTTTGAAGAGCTGCATCTGAAAACTCACTCCCATTTGTAAGATGTGTAGTTTTCAGTTAGGCAAGGGATGAAAGTGTGTGTTTTGGTGTCACTGACAACAAAGGCAGCTGAGACATTCCTCTTCTCCTTCCTTCCTACCCCGCGCCTGCCTCTCACCGTCCTGGGATGTCAGCTGGGGTGACATCACATGTGTGAGGCTACGTAGTGAAATAGACCAGTTCAATGATTCAAGTTAGATCAAGCAATAAAAAAGAGAAGTTTCCAATTTGATTTATTTAACATAGACCACTTCCTTGATCAACTTTATAGCACATGTCCATATGTAACTATGCAGAACAAAAAATAAGGACGAAAGGGCAGAAGCAAGCAAATTAAACTTAAAGAGTAAGTCTCCTTTCAGAAACTTTATACATAGTTCCTTGGGAAGGTCAATATAAAAGGTATTTGGGCACATCTGCTGGTGTATTATCTGCTTTTTATCTCATTCTGCTAGTGGGGTATATGTTCTTCTTGCTGGTCTTTTCCCAAGCCCCTGCCGAGTCGTAATTTCCTGAAGTATAGATATCGAATGAGAAAGGAGAAAGAATTGAACCTTACCAGGTTCTTCAATGGCAAGTCCTGGAGATGGAAATGGGGCCTCCTGGGATTAATCTGACAAGAAAGATCAGAGTCACTTCAGCATGCTTCTGCCTACACTTGCCAGATTTGTACAGCATGTAAGCGGGAATGTATGACTGACAGTGTCAAACACTGCTGAGGAGACCAGTGGAAAGGGTATGGGCATTTGCCAGTTGTCAGTCTGGGGTGAAATGCACTTTAATAAGCTAGGCGCCAGGGAACAGAGATGGACTTAATTAATGTTTTGAAGGAAGCAATTTTTCATTTGGGCTTCTACACAGTTTCTTCTTTTGCATAAAAAAAATTAAAATAATATCGAGTGTGCAAAAACTTGTGCCTACCCTTTCTGGGTAGAAAATCCTATTAAAAAACCTCATATCAGTTCCCATATATTCATTTTGAGGGTACGAGTCTTAATATTCAGATGTGCACAATTTTTTTGTGATATCTAAAAAAAAGTCATATATATATATATAGGCTTCAGCAGAATGTAGCCTAAGCCCCAAATACTCAAGCTCTTAACATTTAAGCAGATAGGCAACTAATGAAAAGAAATTTAAAAAACCTCACTGTTAGAGAGAATTCGTAGATGGTTATTGCTATGCCATGTTTTAATACAGGTACTATCTATATCACATTAATTGTACCCCAGACACTTTCAGTACTGATAGGAACACGCAAGAACTGTACAGAGCTAAGTCTGATCTCCTGTATGTGTATGGTTCCTAACTGGTATCACCGACCAAAGGTCCATAAGAATCTCTGATGAGTACAACGTGAAAAGGAAAAAAAAACCTACAAGGCTTATTGTTACAGAGATTTTTACATTATTAAAGGGTTAGCACTACTTGGGATAGTTAACAAAATACATAATAGAAACAGGCAATATAACAGATTTAGAATTTCAAGAGCCTTTTGAAAAATTTCTTCTTTTGAGGATATTAGGCAATGAGAGAGGATGATGCACAGTCATGCTATGGATTAAAAACTAATTAGGAGACAGAAAACAGAGTAGGAATGTATTCCAGCTCACAACCCAGAAGTGCATGTCTTTACACAGCAGTGCCAGAGCAAGCCTTATTTGCACCAAACGGCATTTATTGTTCTCCAGTATCCTTACAAATTAAGGGAAAAACAAATAAAGAAACTATTTCAAATCTTTCTTCTTTCTTTTTTCACTGGGACTGGGTATACAGTGATGTTCTGGTCTGAAGGATATAGTGTGCTATAGTTTTGTCCTTGACTATTTACCTGGAAGAATGAAGTTATAAGGAAATGACAACATTCGCATAGTCTTTCTTTTTCTACCTGAAGCAAGCTGGTGGGAACTGTAGGGGGGTGTTCAGCTCTCAAGTGGTTTCTTTGTCTGCAGAGGCCACAGTTTTCACTGCCTGTAATTGGCATGCAGGGTGATCAACTGCCTAATTTAGTGTTTACCTAAGGTGCCTACATGTGGTAGGTGGGCAGCCTCAGGTAAATCAAGGACCTTCAAGAAGATTGGACAGCATTTCAGAGACTGAGTCCACTATGGATCCATGGGCAAACCCTTAGGGGCAAACTGTGCTCACTCCATCCATTTCTAGCCCTTCATGGGGCTCCCTTCAGTAATGATTATTTGCTAACCAGAACCTCTGGCACCCATTTACATATGGCCATGCTGAAGGGATGGGTGATCCTCGTAACACTGTGCCAGCTGCAGAGCACACCCCGTGAGAACTCATTATCTCAGTTCAGTTCACAAGTCTCACTCTGTTGGGCCCTTGAGGCCACCAACTGCGGTTAGTCTCCTAATGAAGTTAGGAGCCTAAGGTAACTAACTTTTCTACAAAGTAAAAAGCCTTTTACTGCACAGGAATCTACTGTCCTCCATCTTTTTTTGAATTGAATAGAGCCTGATAAGAGACACAGTGAGTATAGACTGAAATGCCAACAAACTAGGAACATAATGAAGGATTAGTATCAACTTCAGTCGTATTTTCACAGAGAAGGGGCTTCATTCATTCCCACTGGTGCAGTATCATTTTAGTCTTAGAACAGTATCTATAAGATCTATCAAAAATTTATCCAAATGAAACACAAACCAAAAGATTATGAAGGGTTTTGATCTTGGTTTAGTTTTAAGCCCAGAATAAATAAATGATTTGTGAGAGAATTAGCATATACGGAAAGTTACACTGCACTATAATCCCCAGATAGTGCAATAAAACATCGGAGAAGGAAAATCAGAACTTTGATGCAAATTAGTTGACTGAAAATGAGATGATGGATAATGGAGGTGATGATGGGTTTAGGGAATGAAAAGCAGCTAAGGGTTGGAGTTTGCTTGTATACATCATTATTCCTTCAGCATCCCTCACATGATTATGAGAGTTATGGCAGCCCACTGATTCACTCAGTTCCTCTGTGTACAACTGCCAAAAACTTTTCTTCATCCACGTCTACCTGGAGAACTTTGCTTTCTTCCACACAAGATATCAAATATTAGATTTTTGTATATGGAGGCATATTGAAGTACTTCATGCTTGGGGGTTGAACCTCTGCTTGCAACAAAAAAATGTCAAAAGTGGGGACAGACTACATGATATGGAGTGCCCATGGAGAGGGCTCCAGGACTTTAAAGAATCTGATACCAGCCCCTTTCTCAGTGAGAGACTGCCCAGGATAGGCTTTGGGCCTGAATCAGTATTGCAATTCCTGTGTAATAGTAGAATCAGGCAGTCACAGAACGAGTTGTAACTTTGCAGGAACATTTCTAAGTGTATATAGTGTGAACATAATGTCAGTTCTTTACATTACTAGAACAATCCCATGCTGAGCATTTTAACCCAAGTTTTGCCCAAGAAGGAAGGTTGTATCAATTACTGAACAGTTTAAAAAAGTAGACTGTAAAAATGGGAAATAGCTAGAGGAGTTGCATGATATTATGGTAAAAATATGTCTCCTTCTGTGTAACAATGTGCTTCCTCAAAGCACTTTATAAGCATGAACTAATTAATACTTACTCAACAGAATATACATTAACACTATTTTTCATTTCTGAATTACCCTTAACTCATTTACTTGAACAGTCAAGACAAACCAGTGTTAAAAAATCCTTATAAAATATCATTTAATGTCTTTAGCTTCTTTTTTGCTGGAATAATATCACCAATATCTTGAAATAAAAGGATTTCACTGTTATTAAATTTAAATGTAGTTCTTACCTGGCAGTCAAAATGGTATTCTCAGCAGTGCTAAAATCTGACACTCATGTTATTTTTATTTTTTTCTTTATACTTCTTCTTTTTTATCATTTATCATATTTTGATATTTGCTTATTCCATATTTCTATGTGTATGTTTATACATCTGTGTGTGCATGTATATTTTTTTTTTTAATGTGAATAGTTCCTTTGCTATTTATTCAGACAAAACTCTCACTGAAGACAAGAAGAATTGTACTAACCATAAAGTGAAGATTTAGGATACAGGTGTCCAAGATGAAGTGTTCCATAAAGTAACATTCCCCAACTCCTCCAGGCTACTTAAGCTTGAAGATTTGCCACTGGATTGAATATCACAAAGAGACAAGAACAAGCTCCCTTCTAGTCCAGAAGTTTTCATTAATATATTCATTTACATTCAGTATATTTTGACTTACCTCCATACCTTATCTGGTACTTCTTTTGGGGTTATTCATGTTAAAAATAAATAAGGGAGGAGAAAAAACCCAAGCTGTAGGATAACTTGAGATTAAGCCATCCTGAGAGCCCACACTCAATACCTGAAATGCAATTTTGGACTACTTTTGCTATTTTCAGTTCAGAGTAAAACACTGTTCTCAGTTTGACTAGACTTCAAGTATAACTGTGATGCTTTTCCATCAGGAGCAGTGACAAAGGTGATACAACTACTTACCTGACTTAGAAGCCTCCAACCCATTTTATACCTTTACTTAGGACATTCAAAGGTGTTTGAATGTTGTTTCAAATCACAAATTTATAGATAAATTCCACTTTCAAAAGCAACTCCCACAAAAAAGAATACAATACAAGGTATATGAAATATAGTGTATCAGCTGCTCTGATGTAACAAAATAAATTTGATAAAATTTTTCCCTTTGTAGTATAGCTGAGGTATATACAGATTACTTTATCATCAAACACAGTAAGAATACTCACACAATTACTGCAGAACTCTGCTTATAGATTCACATCCAAAAGTATTTGCAGTCCTTTTTTTTTTTTTTTTTTTTGGGGGGGGGGGGAAGAGTACTGGAGAAATTAAGTGAAGAGTACATCATAAAGTAGCAGGAGAAACCTATCAAAAAGGAACAGGAATAAGCCATAGTTTAGGCATACTATGATTACTTAAAAGTCCAAAAACATAAACCACAAGCTGTGTAACATGCATATCCATTTAAATACATTTAAAATAAGTTTTGGGTTTCTTTTCCTGAAATTGAATTATGAATTTTATTTTGGTCACCCAAGAAATATTTATGAGCATCCTGAAGTCTTTTACATAGAGAGGGATTAGGAAGATTTCTTTGTGTGAAGTATAGGAAGAGATAAAATGTTTCTGGAATTTTTTAACTTCAGTTGTTATTTTCCATTGATAAAAAAATCAGCCTTAAAGGACCTAAACAGTATTTTTTCTAGTTGTTTTATGTTTGGTAAATACAGCAATCAACTCAGAAATGGTCTCAAATAACACACAAATTAAATTTATTCTTCAGAAATATCATGAATACACAGGGTCGCTTTGTCCCAAGCATGATCTCTAATTAGAGAGATTATGGCAAAGGGCATTTCACTACTGCTTGCTACAAGCCCCTTCAAAAGAAAATACATTTTAAAAGAGCATTTCTTCTCAAATGAAAAGAAGAAAGAGCCTACAAAACTGATGTCTGGTGAGGTTACTACTTTCCTAGAGACATGAAGGAATTGAACTGGATATCAAATGCCCTCTATACTTTTGAAAATCGTAGTCATCTATCAGATGCTGAAATCTATAAAAAGCAATTCAATGCACTCATCTATTTTGCTGTAATGTGGAATGAAGAAACCATGAGTAAAATGCGCAGTAATATATTTAAGAGATAAAAGAATATTTTAATGCGGTATACAAATAGCCAACAGAAATCTGCATTTGCAAGAAGAAAAACACTGATTAAAAAAAAAAAAAAGAAGAAGAAGAAGAAATAAAAGAGAATCTGAGGAAATGCTTCTTTATTTATTATGTACAAATAAAACCCCTTAATATCTACCGTGAATTTTTAATTCCCTGGGTATAAAGTAATAATCACTGTAAACTGGGAAGACACTATGCCTCTCAGCCTCATGGCTGGCTGGAAAGAGCATTACAACATGCACCTGAAGTTGTGTGCAATGGTCATAATTACTGAAACTAATTTTAACTATGATGTTGAACACTGGGCTGATTTGTTAAACCTGAATGTATACTCTGTCCCTAGCAACGCCATCCATACTCAGATCAGCTGTTTGACAGTAAGAATGTCAATACTGTAAGATTTGCAGGTTTATGAAGATGCAGATGGTACTTCATTTATTAAAATAACATACCTTGATCATTTTAACTTTGGTTCTTGAAGAAGATTCTATGTATCTGGGAGATATATTATGAATGCTGCTATTAAAACCTAGAATGTAAATATGAACTGAAAATAATGAGTGCAGGAATATGACAAATTTAGTTAGTTGCTTGGTTCATCTAATATTGACCAGTAGTTCTGAGATGTAATCAGAAACCAAAATGTAAATTCACTTTTAAAGTCAATTCACTTAGTTTGGAGGAAAAAAATGCATCAGACTGATCAGCTGGGACATTGCAAGTCAAATCAATAAAACCACACTATTTAGAATTACTGTAGATGCTGAGTCAACGTAAGTCCTATGAAGACGAGTGTTAAAGGGTTAAGTTAGAATATATTACAAAATGCATTCACTAGTCTGCACACACAGCTTCTCAAACGAACGAGTGATATGCGATTTGTATATTGAAACACCTCTGCAAATAAAGTAAGTCCTCTGAAATCATGCAATTTTAATTGTAGAGCATCTAAACTTAGACATTGAATGTTTTAAATTTTGTTATATTTTGGTACATTGGCCTCTCCTTCTTGTCTGGAGAGATCCTCTACTTCACTCTGAATAGTTGTCCTTATAACTGATGAACAATGTCTCAAAACATAAAATGTTCTGCTGGGCAGGGATCCCAGGTAAGGGAACACATCAACTGAAGGATCCAATGACTGATAGAACTGTGTTTCAAGTCATTCCCGGGGTCAGCTGTCTGTGGCACAACAGCAAAGATTGATATGAGGAAAATGTATTCTCCACTCAGGCTTCATTTGCTTGAGCCTGAGAATTAGGATTGCAGCTCCATAAATTTATTGAATCTCCTCTTTAAAAAGGATTGCATAAGCTGCATTTAACCTGGCCTTGGTTTTCTTTAGAGATTGCTCAATAACTGATTTGCCCTCCACTTTTGTTTTGACCTCTGTTTTTGTGTTGATTTGGGGCTGTTCTGCTGACAAATTCGCAGTGACACTTTTTTTGCAGCAGCATGTGCTGTATCTGAAGTCAGTGGAGAGACTGCACCATGTACAGGTCCAGGACTAATACCCTTGCACTGTTTAACTGCATGTAATCTTCTCTGAAACAGATTTAAAGACCTTGTCACAATTTCTGGGATGCCTTAACCGGGACCACCCTTGCTTATGGGAAATATCAATGGTCAGGCAACAAAAATTTCCCAAGAAATATTATCTTAGACAGAATGTCATTTCCCTTAGTTTCCACCACACCATCAGAAGGGATTCCACAACTGACATTACATCATTGGGTACAAGGCAGGGAAAGCCCACTTGTGTTTCAATAGCTATTTTTGCAGTTCATGATGTTCCTCTGGCTTGGGATACCTTCAAACCAGTTTGGGTACCCACTAGGCCTCATTCTTTTGGAGAGTTTTACCAAAGAGAAGTTGTAGGAAATTGTACCTAAAGAAGCCTGAGTACTTTCCTCCACATCATCAAAATTAGATCAGTTTTACCAGGTGGGCCCAGCAGTGAGATATTAATGCAAAGTTGTTGGTCCCAGAGAAAGCATTTCAAACTATAAACGTCATTCATTAAAACCTTGTATCTTAGCAGCTTTGTTTAAAATCAAGCATGTACCTGAGGGGTTGTCTTCTTCTGGCTGTCAAACATGTTTTTATGTTTCTCCCTTAAAACTCTTTTCCATTGAATGTGTGATTAACCCCAGAAAACTTCATTGAGTGACTCTCTAAGTCATATCAGTAGTAAAAGGATGACTGGTCTTTCTTCCACAAGTCTTGCTTTTCAGATACAGTGTTGATGGCTACAGGCTTGTCAGAGGACACCCTCTTTAATAGTGATCTCCAGTCATTTAACGAGATACTTGAAGTCAGTACTGCTTAAAAAAAACCCCAGCAAGTTGTGCTTAATATTAATTATGAATATTAGAATGAATTTATTCAGTAATTGCTCCCACATAAAAATTTCTAGAATTCAATTAGTTGTACTTGAAGCATATAACTTTCACAACAGAAATTACCTGCTTGTCTTAAGTAGGGCTATGTGAAGTATTTTGCCTCAGAGAATTGCTTTTCACAAGCTTGCTCTGAGCTGCAGATTCATTTACAGAGTTCAGGAAATAAAAAGACACTTTCTGCTTGTGTGAACCTTTCTACCTGAAGCTCAATAAGCACTTCTTGATACTTTTATTAAATTTCACAATCTTTGCAATACGCAATAGTACCATTATGACCTTACAGATAGGGAAAATTAGGAAAAAAAGCTCAGATAACTTTTATGACAATAGAAGTCCTTAGCAGAATATAGACTGAAGAACAGAGTGGTTTATTAGCATATATGTAAGCTAGGTGACCATACAAGCAGATTTCCATGTAGTTACTGATAATTTTTTTATTTTTATTTTTTACATTTGTTGGGAAAATTCACATATATCTAGCACAGAAAAAATACTTGTCTGATACACCTTGGACCTAGTGTTATAGCTAATGCTACACAACATTTCTCTCTCCGTCTTCCCAAACAGAGACACAGCAGCCAGGGCAGGGTCCCATGGTGTCCACTGGACATCTACTGGGAGTTCAGCCCACTCACTTTATATCCAAGAAGTGGCCAGCTAGTGTATTAATCACTTAGTTGCTGTACCTTGTCAAACAACAGCAACCTTGTTGCTTAGAGTATGTCATGGTCAAGTTTTTCTGAACTTCAGGAAGAAACTGGAGGGAGAAAAGACATCTCAAGCTGTATTTTCACTCACGTTCACAGTGTTCAGAGGCTTGCATGATGAGGTATAACAGATCAGTCAGAGCAGGCTAACACATGTGGCATAATCCAGATTATTTATCTAGTTGAGTGGTTTTAAGTGTAAGTTTGGACATTATTTTGAAATACTTGTCTCCTAGATCGATGGATTAACAGATTGCGAAATGTTTTTTTATTTCATCTCAAGAAAGAAAAATACTGCAGTGAAGGCACTCCAAAGGAGGGAGCTTTGGGTTAGCATTAGATTTCAAACATGTTGATGTCTATTCAGGAAAATTCCAGTGAAGTCAATAACCTTATTCTGCTTTCAGACAGTTTAATTGAGTTCAATATTATTCTTGAATTTCTTTGGTATCACCTCAAATGAAAGAAAGTTGAAAATATTTGACAGTGTTCCGTAGGAGAAAAATATTACAATGTATTTTTCCTACTACAGAAATATTAATTCACATGCAATGCACCAGCACACTATATTTTACATTCCCACTCAGAAATATACACATGTACTCATTCTCACAAGAGTGTACAGTAGCTACAGTCAGATTTATGTCTCTGTGGAGCAATTTGAAAGAGTGCGATCCAGAAACTAAGCTGAACGTTAAGCCTGGAGGAGCTGTTAAGCAACAAGGCTTTGCTGATTAAAACATGAACTTTATTTTAGTTTATTTAATTCATTTTGCATTTGGTTGTTTTATGTTAATTAATTCTTATGCAATTTTTATCAAATTTACTTTAGGCCCTAAATGAATATTTCAAGTTGCTATTGACAATTGTTTATTGACTATTGAACTCACATTGAATGTATTGTCACATTTAATTCCAAACAAAATTATGAAAAAGCAGAGTTTCTCAGTGATCGAACTCAAGGATGGGAAGTCAGAAGCTATAAATCTAAATGGAAATCTGTAGTGTGCTCACTGTGTAGGCTGGAGAGCTACAATTACTTTAGACAGGGATCATGACTGATTTTTGGAAGAGAAGCAACTCACTAATTTCCAATGCTTGGAAGAAGATACCTTGGAAGACCTGGTTAGAGTATGCTCAAGCCAATACCGGGCCCCAAAACTGAAGTAATTTGAAAGACTCTGCTTTGTGCTGTAGTGGTGGATAGAGAGAGTTACCTGGAGGCAAATCCCAAACTTGTATTTCAATCTCCTCATTTGTACACAGTCATGGTTACCTACGTGTTTGAAGTGCTTCAGATTTTATAATGCCTTATGAAACAGATTCAGCTCTGGTATAAGCAGATACAGTTTGACTGGCAGTTGTACTACAATACTGGGTAATCTTTTAAGTTATAAGTACTATCAGTAATGACATTATTAAAAAGCATTATTATCTTAGCTCTGCAGTGCAAGACAGAGTGAAAAGACGATCTTGTTGTTACAGGACAGAAGTTATGAGTTTGATATCCAATATCTAGCTCTATTACACACTTCCTTGGTGACCCAGGGGTAGTGTCTACATATTTCAACCATCCCCCTTTCTGTAAAGCTGCATACACTGTTGAGATTAACTTTTTGTTTCTATGTTTCACACCTCCATAACAGGACAATTAAAAGGTATATTCTATGACATTGACAGAGGGGTTTTTTGTTTACTGCACTGGTATCCTCTGAAACACTCGATGCACTCCAAGCACTGTTATATGTGATTGTGCTTCCTTTTCCTCACTTTAGTTTTTAATATCTTGAAAAATACAAAGCTGGCAACAATTGAGAATGAAGTTCATTTATCCACACGCTAGGAGCGATGTGCAATAGACCATTTCACATCTGGAAATTCTGCAATGTACTTCAGCTGTTCAGTGTCTTCTCTTTTAAAGCCACTAACAGATAGCAACATCTGTCCTAATGATTTTTGCTGATTGGTATGCCTGATGAACAGGAAACGGGCTGAAGCCAGTTCATTTTGAGGACCAAGCACTGCATGTAGAAATATGTCCAGGTGGTCAGTTCCTCTAAAACAAGCAAGCTGAAATAGTCCTCTCTAGGGGCAGAAGACTCACAGCATTGGCAGATGGCTGCTTTAGTCACAGGAAGTAGCTCTAATCGAGATGTTTGTAGAAGGAGAGTTAGTTGTGAGGTCAGTGAAACATGGTGCCAGACGTGGAGCTAAACGACTGAGGAAATATAATGGCTTTTATCACCTTGCTTTAGTCTTTTTGCTGAAAATAAGATATGATGTTCTTTTGTCCCTCCAGAAAATTATACTCTATTATAAGCTGTCCTATCCACTGACCTTATGACACAAGTGATAACAGTTACTGAGTTCATAAATGTGAAAGGTCTTCTAGAGTTATAGATGGATACAGTCATGAAGAAGTAGGAAGATGAAGAGGAAAAAAATAAATGTATTTTTAAGGCCTTCTCTAAAGAGAAAGGGCAATACTCTATCTTAGATTTAGTGCTTGGACAACTGTATGCAAATCAGTTCCTTTGGCTAATTTAGAAAATGGCAGTTGTGTTATAAAGATGATGGGGATTCTTTTGTTTATTTGTTTGCTTTCTGATCATCCTTCAGGAATAAGTCTGGGAAAAATTGTTAGAAATGTCTGTTCCTCCTTTCTTCCCTATGTCTTCCTTTTTAAGGACTTGCTGAAATAAGGCCAACAGTTCTCCTCCCCACAGAAAAATACAAAAAGAAAAGCAGTTCTGTGGGAAGAAATCTCTTCAAGGACCTCAAGCAGAGCCAGCACCTTATGGCAGGAAAGAGACTGAAGATCTCAGCATGGATAAAAGGATATACAAACAGTTAAGCTCATGCACAGGGTGACTTCTTTTGCTCAGCCACTGGCTTGTCTTTTATGTTCCTGATAGTCTGGCTGAACATGGATGAGGGATAATTTGAGGTCCATGCTCTCATCAGTGTTGTTAACTACAAGAGGAAAAAATACTGTTTTGCACTAAAATCATGTTAATCATGAAAAACGTGTAAATTTTCTTTTAGGATCTCAAGCTATTAAACTTAGAAATAGGACAAATGCAATTTGTTAAAACATTACACTCCATAAAAATAGTGATAAAGTTAAATTCCTACTTAATATTATGATCTGGTAAGGCTTTCTTCATCTGACTATGCTGCACAAAGGCAAAAGGTAAACAGCAAATGCTTTAGACACTTGCAGTCTCTGGACGAAAGGTCCTTTGCCATTCTACAGTGGGGGGTTAAGTGTTTATTTTATGTGCGAGTGTAAATCCCCTCTGGAAAAAGCACTGGGGATGGCAGAAGATTATAGGGTATAATTTACTCACATACATATCCTGAGAGACAAAATGCCTTGAAATGGTCCCCTGTGTAATCTGATGTAGATTATTGTGGAAGTAATAAATGTAATGAATAATGTCTGCTGTTTCATATGTAGAAACTGCTATTTCACGTATTTGAGAATCTCCTGAACATCCTAAAGAATCATGCTTTTGATTCCCCTGTTGTTTCTGACAAATCATGCACGTTTTGGTCGGGGTTTGGGTTTTGGGGTTTTTTTTTGAGATTTGTTGTTTGTTGGGTTTTTTCCTTTCTTTCTTTTTTTTTTTTTTAAAACGATGTGCACTTTTGCCCCACCCAGTGGCCATTACCTAAATTGCCAGCTCTCCTTTTAGAGGAGTTTTTCCCCCTCCGCCCTGGTCTGCAAGGTGGATCTGTCACTGAAAACTGAACAAAAGCAGCATCTGTCCCTGGTTGCTACCACGAGTATATTAGGCTATCATTATCTGCAATGACACTACCATCTGTAATGTGCTCTGGGGCAAACACAGGCGCTGCCAGTAGCTTCGGCACCACAGGCAGATGCTTCATCATGCAAGAAGATGCATGAAGCCAAAATATGTTATACGTGAATCCAAGTACTTGAGAAGAGAGACAGAAGGAGAGAAGGAGAGGGCAGCCAGGAAATAAATGCTGTTCATGTGTCTCATCAACAAAGATGGAAACAAGGAAGCATAGGCTAGGTCAGGTGCATTACTCAATCTAAAGGAATAACAGGTATAAAATAGAGACTCATTTTATTGCACTAGGAAATCTGAGAGTCTATAACTTTTTATGGACTTTTATATCTTCCCTTTTTTCACAAGTAACTTACTGAAATTGGTTTCAAATTAATGTAATAAATAGAAGTTGTTTTTCTCAAAATTTCTGCCTTCACTCATTTGTAACAGAAAACAAAACACACACACACATACACAAAGATGGCAAATAAAGACAGCGAAAGGACCTTTTTTTTTTCTCTCCTTGTAATGATTTTCTTCTCTCTAAATCACAGAACTTTTATGTAGAACTCTATCTTCCTCTCCCTGAACCAATTTCTCTGTCATTAAATCCTCAAGAAACAGAACTCTCTTCCTGGACCTCTTTGTCACATGGGAAGACACAAGAGCAACATAGAGAAAAATAAATCTTTTCAGAAACCACAAGCATTCTGGTCAATACTTTGTTTGTTTGTTTGTTTGTTTGTTTTACAATATCTTTAGAGGTAGGAATGCAAAACCATGTATTTCAACCAATCTCCTGATTTCCCTACCTGCAAGACATACATGCAAAGAACATAGTTCAGTTCTTGTCATAAACCAGATGCTTACTGAATAAGTGCATTATATTATATGCTTAATACTGCACTAGCTAGGTGTCTTAGCCAAGATTGGGGCTTCAGCATCATCTATTCTGCATTCATACAGCAAAAGAGAGCCACTATCAATAAAAATGTACTTTCCTTCCACAATGAAATATCTCTACAAAAGCTGCTTCAGTACTCTGTAAGGATGTTAATGACATCAATTTCAAGAAGTCCCCTAACATATGAGCAGCTGCAGATCTTGATTTTGGTGTCATTTCTTCCCCACTCTCTTTCTCGCTTCCCCCATGCATGGTCTCAGGAATTTACTCTGTACCTTCCAGAAATGGACTGCATTGCTGCAGGCAAATTTAATCTCCTGAAATATGCAAAATGCATACCCTCTTACATGACTGTATACAGAACATGTATATATTAGTGATATTTCCCCCAGTGTTTCATTTGCTTCATCAAAAAATTGGCCATTAAGGCCTGCACTATTTTCACAGAAGTAGAGAAAGATATTTTTCTATAAATATGTTGAATTACACAACCAGCTTTAATCGCAGTTAGATATGTAAGAGAGGACTGTAATAATTCTGTGCTGTAATGTATGGATGAAGACTGAAGGATTCTGGCTTCCCCATCCACAAATTGTTGTACATCACCCTCCAGTCACTCTTTTATTGCACTACAAGGACACCGCCTTGTTGTGGGAGAGGAGGAGGTATCACCCGATGCCTTTGTATTAAGTGGTCCAACGCTGCCTCTATCAAGATTAAGCAGGTCATTTATAAGAGCCCTAGCGCACACTGTATGTTGCAGCAGGAGTTTGAAGTTTAAGAGACAAGCAGCCATCCAGACAGCAGCTCTGACCACACTGTATAGGAGACAATATTTTTCTCAGAGACTCCTCTTCCAAATATGGACAAAGTATCTTTAACATGCCTAGAGAGAAAATGGTGCTTTCACTAGGTTTTCTCATATGGTAAAGGTTTTGTAAGCATAGTTTACACATCATCACAAGAAGTGTATGATGAGTTTCCGAGCATTTGTATGGGCTTTTTATAGTTGTCTATACATTGTTGCTTCTCTTCTTAAAAATCTCTATTTAAAAATACAGTCCCAAAGAGTTAAACCAGTTCAAGCTATTCTAAACTTGCCACATTTGTCTAGGGGAAGTTTCAGGGGGTTTGTCAATTTTAATTAGAAATGGCACAATGATTGTGCACAATGTAGCAGATTATCAGGGCTACTTGTTAAATTATAAAAGGCTGGCTAAGCTTCAGAGTGAAGCTAGTGTCCAAATTAGCAAATTTGATAGTTTGTATTTTATGCTCACAAAAATAATTGCTTTTTCCTTCTTTCTTTTTGCCTATAGATCTCTAGCTAATTTCTGTGAATCAAACCTGGTTTCACATCATTACAACCAAGTAAAATGCCATGCCCTTTCATATGCCTTATCTATTTTTAACATTTCTTATTTTTATGTTAAGTTCATAATATACCCCTTGCTGGAGTACAGTATGTTGTCGCCTCAGAAGGTCATTTATTGTGAATTCTGAGAGCAAATGTTGAACTAAAGAAAAAAAAAAAAAAACCTATCTGCAAGAGGTCATATGTATGGGTGGAAGGAGTGGGAGAAATATTCCACCATGTACATTTCCCAGTAGGACTACCTGGCATGAAAGACAGCTCCCCCTGCCCCAGCACCGAGGCAGAAGCCATGTCTCCCTGTACCAATACATCCTACAGAAGACTAACCTGGTACTGGACAGACACGAAGCTGAAGCATGGGCTCCTGCATCATCCTCCTTCATCCTTGGAAGATTTGTAGTGTTGTCTGATTTTGACTTGATTTCATGCCTAAGGTAATGCTGATTTTCTTGCCTGTAGAGTTAAGTCTGGAGGCAACACAATATCTTAATGAAAGCTAAAGAAAAGAAAGACGAGGACCAAACTCTCCAGCTGTACAAGTCTCGAACGATAATTCATGAAGCCTCAGCCATCTACTAACACTGCTGACAGTCACTGGAAAGTTATAACATATTTCCTCTTTTAATCTCCAAGAGTTAGCTTATATTCAAAGACAGTTAAGAATACATTGGATAGAAAGCAAAAAATATTTGCAAATAAGCAAAATAGATTTCAGGGAAATCTATCACCAGTGAATGATCTGAAGCTTGACCAGTAGCTCTTAAGGTGTTGTAAGCAATCATATCTATCTTGCGTCATGGACTCATTGATTTATTTTTTGTTATTTCAAAATCAATGGTCTTCCTAGTTGCATAATTGCATGTAACCTCAAGCTCAATAGGCAGTGCACTATTAAAAAAAAAAAAAAAAAAAAGAGGAATAGAAAAATAAAAAAGATCAAGTCCTGTACTCTGAAGCAGAGACAAGTGAACCCATGACTATCCGATTCTTCAAAAATGTTGCCAGAAGACTCCTGTAGAGAAATACCCACCTGAAAACTTCTAAGGGATAAAATAGGAACAGGAGTCCAAATCCAATTGCTCTGTATCAAGTCCAGCCTCTCTATAGATGATCTGTTTTGCATTGACACCTGTGGGGCACAATAAAGACAGCTCAGGAAGATACCAAACCTGATACACTGTAAGATATATCCTCACTCTTTGCAGTCATGTAGTCATCTGCCATCTATCACATGACCAACAAACAGATGGTGTGCTGAGGTCAAATGATTCCCAGTACATGTTAGGGAGGCAAGAGGAAGGGACAGTAAAGAGGTTATTTCTTCTTCTCTCCCTCTCTTTGCTCTCCCTCTTTCCTCTCCCCCTCCCTCCCTCCCTCCCTCCTTCTTCTCTTCTGCTCTCTTTCTTTCTCATATGCTGTGGTGACGGTCAAAACAGCATATCTGCTAACATCTAATATATTCCATCTAGAAATAATCTCTTATAAAATAAAGTACCTCATTAAAGACTAAACCTGTATAATGATTAATTTCATTAGGCAACATTCTTCCCTAAATGCTACTGTTGTAATGAAATCTTCAGACAATCTCTACCTAGGGAAGCAATATGTCTGCTAAGAGCATTGTAAAATAATTATCAAATGACAAAACATGGCATACCAACCTTCTTAGGTGATTGAGTAATAATACTCTAACCTCCTCCTTTTTTTTTTTTTTTTGCAGATTCAAGCTGTTTACACTGCATGATGCAAAATAACCATTAACAGAAACTTTATAAAACCAAACCACTCTCACTAGAGCACACTGACAACACACAGAACAAACACAGTGAACTAGAGAATCCTCAAATTTAAAAGATTGCCACATTGTGTAGCATTGACTTTGTTCAGTGGTCATATTCATTTACGGTGTCTCTGTATGCCACAGTAATTTAATGAAATCTTGACTGTTTTGTTTACAAATTTTATCAAACACAAGAAATGTGGAAACTGCCCAACACACACACACAAAAGGCTTTTCTTAAAAAGTTAGAGACTTGAATAAAGCCCTTTGTGGAATCTGTAATAGGGAGCTTGTTTATACATATTTATGGTCTGAAAATATCTTGAAAAATATCTTGATGCCAAGACTCAAGACAGACTTGTTTCAAATTAGAGTAACCTTCATTTTGGAGCAAGGGCTGAAGCTTACAGTAGACAATGTGTTTTTTTCTTTTCTCTACACAGACAGCTATCTTGTATTGAGAATGAACTGTACTGAGGAGGCCTTGCTCTGGAGGAATAAAGAATGTCTGCATTGTGCACACATTCTTGTTCTGAATATTTACATTTGCCTACAAGAGTTTAGACTTCAGTAAATAGGGATTATGCAGTGGATCTGCCCTTACAAAGGTTTGGTTACTGTGTGAAAAAGCCAGCTTCCTCTATTGCTTCTTTTATTGCTGATTTTCTTTCACTCCTCAAGAATTCAGAAATAAAACATGTTTTGAATCCTTTTCAGATAAAGTTGCCTCATGCTCAAAATTCGTCCTGTATCTCAACCTCTGCAATTTGCTAGTTTGCTCTAATTTATTTAAATGTAAGCGTCTTTCAGCATAGTTTTGTTCTGTTCTGTATTAAAATGATTGCAAAGATATTCAATTTTCAGAATAGTGTACTAGCTCAGACTACAGAACGGGCATTCTAGGAGAAAAAAATCTGATTATTCAGCAATGCAACTCATACTTTGAGTGTTCTACACAGGTCAAATGACGTCATCCCAATTGCCCTACTATTGTGACTATCTGAGCAAGGAGCGGAGGAGAAGGTAGAAGATAAGCAGGAGGAAAGCATGTCTATCATGATATGATTTTTCCAATTCTCTTTTTTGTTTGTTTTAAATGAAATTGCTATCTACTTCAGGAAAGTACTGGTTTCCTTTGGTTTTTATATGCTTTTGAGAAAATAGGATTCTTTTTGTCAATCTATAGTTATTTTATTTTTAGCACTTGAAAAGTTGCAATGTACTTGCAAGTATATTGTCTATTATACGGAACATAATTTATTCAGTAATTAAAATGCAGTGATTGTCATTACGAGTTCAATATTTGCTCACAGGTTTTGCATGTTGATATCAGAGACAATTTGCAATTACAGTTTCCTTACCATAGGAAGGTATGGCCTGATTCATATCACATGCAGAGCAATGCATTAACCATCATTGACACTCTCATTAACTCATGGATCTCTACTTTAGAGCTATATTTGGTATGCTGTGTAAGATCACCTTTCATGCACACTTGCACCATTCTGTGCGGGTACATTTGTCTTTTACCTTTCATTTCCCCTTTTTCATCATCTCCAAATGATGGGGCTAAATGAAAACCATTTCAATGAAGAATACAGTTATCATTTCCTAGCACGGTCTCAAGCACCTGAGATTTCCAGATGATTTCTGTAATCTTTGGATGGACACAGAGCGGCTTTGTTTCGGGGTTCAGACAAGCTCAGGTCTGCTCCTGCCATTACGGTAGATACAGCATTTAAGTGCTATGGTAATTTATTTCCTCATTTTTAGCATATAGGAGAGTGTTCCAATCAAATGGTTAGTACCAAAACTAAAAGTCTTCCCTAATCTGTTTCAGGTCTTGTTCTCTGCTTTGAAAATGTGTCTCCTAGTGTATCCTGCCCCAGGGTTTCAGAGGTCTGCCAGTTTCTGGTGATGACCCGATTCCGGCTCAGGCCAGCCCTCTGGGATGGGAGGCGCCTGGAATAGTCGGGACGTGCGGACCCCACAGCAGCACCAGCTTCTTCGGCACGGTGAGGCTACGGGCTTGCTCGGGCTGCTGGCCACAACCGCAGCGCTGCAGCGTGGGGAAGGAGAGAAGGTGGCCTCGCAAGGAAGCCTTGTTTCTTGACTGTCTAAGGAAACAGGCAGTTGAAACAACTTTTGTTAAAACAGTACTTTAAGCTGATGCCAGTGAATTATACTGTACAAAAGGCAAGTGGTCTTACAGTGGACTGACTTCAATACTGGGCGTTTTTCGAACTGTATCCTGAAAATAAAGCGTATTGCGGCAGTCAGCACCGGGCATGGCAGGGGACACCCAGGTGCTGGAACGTGAGTCCTGCTGCACGCAGCTGCACTGCACACCCTGAACCCACTCTGCTTCTGCTCGTCCGGCCCTGTCACCTTCCTCTCTGCTCCGCTAAATTGAATTTCAGCCTATGAAGCTCTAGACTTGAGCAACAGAGCTTTAAAGAAAGTTACTTAATATTAATTTGAATGTCAAAGTATTCCATTAAAGGAAAAAAAAAATTCAATAATGTTAAGATGTGCAATATTTTACATAATAAGAGCTGGAGGAATAATGAAAAAAATGTTCAATATCTTATTCTGAAAAATTGTAAAATCTATCAAATTAATTGTTTGGTAAATATATTCATAGATTTTCCAACCAAGCCCACAGTACAAAAAATAACGTATACAAAATATTTTTAAATACTGCATATAAAATGTAAGAAAATATATTACATTTATAATTTGATGAACAGTATAATGAGATATCAACAGAAGCTATTGTTTTGCATGCACATTGAGAGTTTTAGTGTATGAATGGGTTGTTACTAATTAGATTTCCATGGTTAATGCTGAGTTTATCTCTTTGGGTATTACCAAGCGAGCTTTAGCAACTGTTTGTTGTTCAAGATATTTTAAAAGGAGACTATTTATTTAATTTTCTTTGAACTTGATGAATTCTGACATGTTTAAAAATCCTTTAGCAAACTCTATTTAGAGATGATATATTTACCCCATCAAAATGATTAAATTTTATTCTTTCTGCTGCATTTTTTGAAAATGAAAACTTGCTTATATGAAAGTTCATAAAATTACAAGATATAAGATTGAAGTGTGGTCAGGATCGGTTGAGTTCTTTGTACTTGATATTACCATGTACTGTCTAGTCTTCCTAATGTTGGATGCTGTTTATTTGATAAACTTAACACCTAGTAGCAAGTACATTCACCATACAAACATATGAGAAACTCAATAGCCAAATTCTCCGCTAGACCAAACTCTCCAGTTTCCATCAGGTTATACCAGGAGAAAATTAGACTTATCAAGCATAGGGTAGTTAACTTTGGATTCAGTGATATCAGGGGCAGAAATCACTGAATCTGAGCCAAAGAAATCTGTGGTGTTTCTTTGCATTGACACCTTTCCTGGATCCTTATAGATTTCAGACCATCACTTGTAATTTGGGAATAATTCTGACTCTTTGAGTGATGAAGAGTGGTGTACAATCAGACAGTATACAGAGGGCAAGATGGATTTATTTCAGTAGATTTGGATGCAGTATTCAGTTGACTAAGGCCTTTTGTGTGTCACAATGGATTGGACAGCCTCCTTGTGATTATCATTGAAATAGAAAACAAGATTTGTTTCAAAATCACAGTTTTCCAAAATACCTACCCATATCACGGAGCAGTTGAGGTTGGAATCCCAGCCTGTTGGTTAGCTGGTTGGCTGGTATGATACTCTGTAACACTGGATCTTTGTAATGCCAAGGTTACAAATAAAACTGCCCGAGAAGAAGGTTGTTTTCTATGTAAAATATTTCAATTGCAAAAACACTGATTTTTTTTTTTTTTTTTAATAATAGTTTCAACTTTTAGCAAATAGATATATTTTTCCCCTAGGAGCTGAAAACTCAGCACATTAAAAAAATAGTCATGTTACATGGCCAAAAGTGCATCAAGGGGAAAAATCTTTGCTAATGAACCAAATCTACTGAGAGTAGTGGCATGAGACTTTTGAATGCCCATGGGGCATTATTATCAGCAGATGTGAATAAAAATATTTCAGCTGAGTATGTTTGACATTCAGGTATTTTGTTTTTGTTGAACAGATAGATGTAATTTTCTGTTGGAGGGCAGACAAGTGTTTCTTATTTTATTTTATTTTTGTCAAAATCTACTAAATACATTTTGATAAAATATTTTTGATGAGGTATTTGTGAATATGCATTTCTTTCTTCTACTCTGTACCCTACCTCAAAACCAAGACTTATTTCATTACCATTGGATTTATTTTGCTTCCTTGCTCTCACAGAGAGCTTGGAAGAGTGTGCTTGAGAGAGAGCTTCTTTTCAAACACTGTATGCACTTTGATATTAGCAAAAATAGTAAGAAAATAGAATAAAAACAAAAATGTAATTGCTTTTCCTGCATGACTGATTGCTTCCACAATACAATTAAGCAGAAGGGAAAAATTATTGCATCTTTGGCAGTTAATTCAGGGTGTAGCACACCACTAATCCTCAGAGGACTTAATTTTCTGCCAAAACTAAACAAAGTATATTAAAAATATATCTGATCACCAGAAGAGAAAAAGACAATTCAAACAAAGAAGATAAATAAGCTACACCTCATAAATCAGTGTCAGACCACAAACAGATGTTTTAACTAAAGCCACCCCTGCCTTGAACTGAAGTACTTTACTTACAGAAAACATTTTTGCCTTCAACAGAGGGTTTTTTCCTGCTAACAAAACCATCATTAAATCATACTGCAACACATTATTTATTTATTTTTGTGGAAGAATAGCTTCAACAGATCCAAGTGTTTGATCTTACTGCAAGACAAAAAGAATGGTATCCATTTTATAAAATATGTAAACTCGTCTGTATGATTAAATGCATTTGTATATTTTCATATGTTCATATATACATACCCAGGTGTGTGCATACATATATATGTACATGCATACATACATGTATATCTATTATAAAGTCATTTGGCTCATGGCAATCTACTGTTACTCCTTAGGTGGCAATAGTTTTTTCACCTATGAAGGCAATATTGCCTAGATGCACTCTCTGGTGATTTCACTCACTATCCAGTGTTGTCTAATACATCTCTTGAGGCACAGTAGACTAGCATTTTCCTTATGAATGATCTTCAGTTTATTATGAGGCCATAAAATGATCAAATAAAAACACCCCTGAATTTTAGTTACAGAGATGTTCATTTATACTGCACAGTTAGAGAAAACAACATCAGAGAATGGTGATATTTTAATGGACTAAACACTGACATTTCAACTTCAGTTAATTGCCTTGTCTTCATTTTAAATTAGGTGGTCTGTTTCAGTAGCACATGATTAAGGTTTGTGTTGTCTATAAAGGAGGTAATTTTCCTTTTCATTTTTTTTAATTTTTGTTTTAATTTTTTAGAAATCTATGTACAGCGTGATAGTTCAGTTTAACAAATCTGCTTAACAGTAGTAGTAGTAGTAGAAGAAGAAAAAGTAATAAAACCACTCACAATAGTAATTGTATGACCTTGGAAAAGCAGTTTTCTATCAAAGTATTAGGATTCTCTTGAAAAATTAACTAATTCTCACAAAAACAGACAGACACACAAAACCAAAACCCCAAACCAAAACAATAAAACCCAAAACCAAACCCTGAATCAAAAACACAGCCAGGGATGAACTCAGGAGCCCTCTTTTTCAGGCACGTGCCCTAATCAAACTGCACTTCTCCTTTCGAGTGTGCTGTCATATATGGAAGAATTTTAGTGACAGGCATTAGGATGAGAAACCGAGCCCTGCTTCCTCCAGGTGACAGAGGTGAAATCAAATTGGCATTTCAGTATGCTCAGATTATATGTGGGTGGCTGAGTATAGGGATGACCTACAACAGACGTACATATAGGGTCAAACTGAGAAAAACAAATCCATGTAGTTGAACAAGCAGTTAGGTACAGATAAGGAATGGATAGGATAGGATAGGATAGGATAGGATAGGATAGGATAGGATAGGATAGGATAGGATAGGATAGGAATAAATGGGATGGATAAGGAATCCAACTTCTCATAATAAATAAAAAGTGACTGAAAAGTGACCCTGAAATAATCTTTTTATCTTGGCATCTTTTTTTCCTCCCTCTTTGTCAAGTAAAACATACAAGAAATATAATAATGACATCTACTTAAAATAATAGCTACTAAAAATAACAAAGCTTTTAAACATACCAGTGGGAGGTGACTTGCTGAATACATATTTTCTATGTAGAAAGGATAAGTTAATGTCACAGGAGTAGCTTAACAAATATATGTATTTTTAACATCACATTAACTATCTTCCTGAGGGGGAAAAAAAAAAAAAAAGAAGGAAAATAAGATAAAAGTTAAAGCAAGATTTAAACTTGCTTTCCTAATTGTATTTGTACTTGCATTTTAAATAATCATCTGCAGTGTAACACTGGATAGTTAGTATTCCCCAATGAAGACACGTGGAAACATTAGAAAGCTGAAAGAAGCCTCACAATTTTCAAAACTGGGATAATTTTAAATATTTCAGCACCTACACAGGTCTCATCTCTAAGGCACTTACATGATAAATTATCACTAGACAATGATGGAAATAGGCTAACATACACCAGTAGAACGTATCAGCAATTTATGCATGGGGACTGTGATTTTCTATGGGATAAAGACAGGATAGAAAAGAATTATGAAGACATTTGTAGGACCATACTACACCGGTACTTCATACCCCGAACATTCTCAATATGCACACACACAAACACACAGTGAGACCCAGTAGCACCAGTGAGCTTCAGATCCAAATTTTATCTAAGTCTACTACCGATTGGGCAAGAGTTTTGGGGAGGATCACGCTCTAACACTGTGTAAAAGACGACCGTGCTTTGAAAGGTTTTTCTAGTAACAAGACATAGGGGAATTCAGTGATTTTTGGTTTTAAATGTGTATGTGTGCATGTTGGTATTCATTCTGATTTTGCAGAGCCCACCACATTTTACAGTCTGAAAATGAACACAAAACTATTTGCATAACATCTGCACTGCTTGGAGGGGTGGAACACTGCAGCAATTAGATCCGTGCTCTATAGCATTCACTTGCAATTCAGGCAACTACTATAGTTGAGCTAATTTAATGTTTAGTTAAGAAAGAAGATTTATTTTTATTTTTCCTTTATCATTAATGCTGTATCAGAAACCATTTCATAAGCTGTTTTATTTTGAAGATATATATATATTTATGTCAAAGAAACTTTGAAGGATACTAATTTAATTTGTTTAATATGTGACTGCATCTATAGTGTGTGTTCTAATTTGACTGATTTTACACAGCTGTCATTCTATAGCCTATAATCTGTATGCATTCAATATAAGCATAACCTTTAATGAACAATGTTCACACGCAAAAGTTGCTAATATCATGCTAGCATAGCAGCACCTGCCAGCACCTCTACAATTAGAAGTCTGTGTCAGCATTTCAATTATAAAGCACCTCCTAATTTAGAGGATTATAACTTGACAGTAAAAATTCATTCTGTGTTGCAACTTGACATGTAAGGTCTCAGTTCAAAGCATTTTTATTAATGCAGGTTTAAATTGGTTTAGATATTATGAAGTTATAGGAGACTACAGTGAAAAAGGAAGACATTCTGTGGATGTTTTTCATCACTACTGTATCTCACATGCTTTGAAAGAAAAATCTACAAATGTTACAGTTGTTTATATGTAATTAGATCAGTGACTGATTTTTTTTCTATTAATGTAGCAATGAGATCTAAGCTTTAAAACTCTCCAGTGTTATGTTTATTTCTTTCTATTGTGTTTAGGATGCATATATATATATAATTAATGTTAATTATAATACTTTGATTGCTTAGTATATTCATTTTTAAACGCACCAATTCACTGCTAAAGCAGACCATGGCAGTACTTGTGTGAACCTGTGGACTAAAGACCTCTCCATAATGACATATCACTTACTGACAGCATATCCATGAGTTACAAACTTCCCAAGTGTGTATTGACACAATTGTTCCAGATGAGAAATTACCATCTACTGAGTCAATAATCTACTTATCAAAGTTGCCTATTGCTTTGCACTGACACAATAACTGCTAACTACTGCTTAGATATAGCACTATCTATTGTGGAAAGGAAATAATTTTCAGATTGTGACAGGGTTAGGATCCACTGAGGGAGATAAATGGCAGGGATTTTATTCTATTCTTAGAAGGGTGGTTGTAAGAGGAAAAATATCAATAACAACTAGATCTATTCTGTGACCTTGCAGAGAATATTTCCCTCCACCACTATTTCCAGCACTTTCATGCTCTTTTCAAAGACCAAAAGGACTGCAAAGCCTTATGAGGAACTCCTAGAGTTCAACAGTTACACAGAATGATGTGCAAAGGTTCCCACTACCTTCTTTTGTTGCCTGATAGAAAAAAGCATCGGTGCTGACAGGGAAAGTAAAGAGAACCACCTCTGAGCAAGGCCAGAATACTCTGGGCAACCTGAGGTGCTGGAGGAAGGGTAGCTCGCAAGCTGCAGCAGCAGGGCAAGCTTCTCAGCACTAGTCAGATGCCAGCTCATGGGGCCAGAGCTTCACACAGAGCTGCTCTTCATCTTGGGTGAGCTGCTGCATGCGCATGCCCATGTCATGTCTACTCCACGGCAGAATATGGGCCAAGTGAACCCACATCTGCTTGCAAAACACTGTGCAGTCAAAAAAGGCAGCTCTTGAAATTGTTTTCCAAGGAGCATGTCAAATATGTGCAGTTTACAACCACGTTAACCCTCTTGTGGGCAAGGCTGCTCTTTCCTTGCTGAGAGACTTGTCTGGGGCTTTGGTCTCACAGATGGAAACATTTGCATCACAATTTCACCAGCACATGTCAGAGCTCCAGTGTTGCAAACAGATGCAGTAGCTTGCATTGTTGTGCCAGCAGCAGGTCCTGGGGGTTCAATAGATCTCCAAACACATTATGGCATCTTGCAGTAGTCCCTTTAAATTTAAAAACAGGATCTAGAAACTTAGTTTGTTATCAGGCAGTGTTGTAAGTGGATTGTAAACAGTTTTAAAATTAACGTTAATAAAGCTATTAAAAGCAAGTGCAAACTATTTGCTGGTGGAACAAAGCTTGCCAAAAAAAGGCAATAAGGATGTAAATGAAGAAGGGAAGCTGGGCTTCCTTTATAATCCTTCACCTCCATGTGCTGCTATCACCTCTGAACTTCTTCTGGCTGAAAATGATGCCAGCCATACCAGTACATTAATCACATATCCTCCTGTATTACTCTTCAGTGCTTATTATTTTACAGGGGGCTTTTCATTCATAGCTTTTTTCTCTATTATTTTTCACAGTGTCTTAAAATGTCAGAAGTCTAGATATTCTAAGTGCCCCTCATTGCAATTTAGTGAAGTCACCATGTTTTCCACCATCTTTAAGAGGTCATAAGTAGACACCATAGCTCAGAAGAAGTGTAGGCTGTGATTTGTGTTATTTATACACAGTTCAGCCAACATCATTGGCTATTTCTTCAGCTGTTGTTTCATTTAGAAAATTTTGTAACAACAACAACGGCAAAAAAAAGGCCTGGTCCTCCATATTATGTTAAAAACACAAGATTTTACTTCAGTCTTTCTAAAAAGGTACAGTTTTTACTTTCTTAATTGATATTCTTGACTCAACATAATGACATGCTAATAGTCAGAAGAAATGATTGAAATAAACTTGAACTATAAGATGGCTGTGCAAAGGTAGCCTAATCGGGACCCTTTCTTATATAAAGAGAGACCAAAATATACTATTACTCATTAAGATTAATTTAAATCACATAACTCCTGTTTCGTATCTCTCATTGAAACTTGAACATTTTCTATCTTGTCTGCAGATTATGACATTCAAGTGTATTAGTTGCTGATAGTTCATCAGTGTGTCATAAACACAGTAAAGCTTATACCCTGAAACTTTACATCTGCATTTTCTACAAACATTAAAATAAATAATTCAGTTATCTGTATAGTACATTAGAAAACAACTTTGCAGCACCCTCTAGTGAAACATTAACAAATCAGAATGTTCTGGAAAATGAAGCCACCAGAGAGACAAGCTTGATACGAAGAAAACCACTTTTGACATTACTGTGATGGCAGAAGATGTTCACTTTCACTGTTCATTCTCATAAGGTAAATTACAAAGACCTGATTTCTGCAAGGCTCTTAAAAACAAAAATCTATTTCCTTGATTTTAAATGATTGTGGTAGAGGAACTAGATTTATTTTTGTATTTGAAGCCACTCTGTTAATATAGAATCAAATATTTTTTATATCTGTTAAGACCTGAAATTGACATCTGAGGAATTCCTAAGTCCTCTTTATTCCTTATAATAGGAAGACTTAGATCTATCATTGTTCAATGCTTCCTGTGTCAGTGTGTTCCTGCAGTATGAAGATGTGATAGCAGACACCTGACAGCTGAAAGATTTGCTTCACTATACGCAAGTATTTGAGCATCATGTTTTGAGTTTGGTATAGTTTGGCTCCTAAGCATTTAAACTCTGCTTAAACTCATATCCTAAGGTTATGAATAATTTTTCTTCCCTTATAACCACAATAGCCAGCCTGCCAGTACAAGACCATGGATGTGTGTGCAAAAGTTAGGCTTTATTACTGATTTATGACCAAAATCATGATAATCTAGTTTAGAAAATGGTAACACTGCTTGTGGAAGAGCAAAATTGTCTAGCAAGGTATTGGTGGGTTTTGGTGGGTTTGTTATTGCATTAATGTCTATGTTGTTATAAATGGAAATGATGCACATGACAGACTCTTCTGTTTAACAAGATTGTCTGGATTTACCATATTGTGTAAATCAAAGTTTAGGTTATGGGGATTTGCATTTTTTTTCTCTCTAATAAAAGACCATACACCTCTAATGAATTAATAAGGAGTATAACTTTGGTTGGTTGGTTAGTTTGTTGGGTTTTTTGTGATTCTTGGCCTTCAGAATTAAATTGCTTATAAATGCTGACATACAGCTACTCGTTCTGTTAAGTGATACTTTGCCACGTGACATGTGACACTACATCTGCCCTTTCCCTTTCCCAATCTGATCACAAAACAATTTTAAGAATGGTTTTCTTTGTAAATGTTCCTTGAACTCAGCATTTCTTGCACAATTTCCAGGTACTGTGCTTTAACTCCAGCTGGTAACTGAGCACCGCACAGCTGCTTACTCACTCTCCTCCACCCCACAGTGCCAGTGGGTTGGGGGAGAGAATTGGAAGAGTGAAACTGAGAAAACTCTTGGGTTGAGATAAACACCTATGCTTTAAAATGTTAGTGTTGTACAGCAAATTTGCACAAAACCCCCCATATTAAAAGATCATTCCTTGTAAAATTTCATACGATAGCTTATAACTGTCACATATACTATATAGTTAATAACTGTAACTTTCTTGGGGAAAAATCACTAAAAATAATAATAATAAAAAAACAGGAAAATATTATTATTTAGTATGTTTATCAAGAGAGTAGGAAATGATAGTATATAATATATTTGCACAACATATAATAGTAACAGAGCTATCTCTTCAGGAAAAAAGAAATACTGTTTTTTCCAACAGAATATGTTTTCCCTTTGAGGGCCTAGAAATAAAGTAAAAGGCTTGCTTAAATCCCTGTCACTTCAGGTTATGTTGCAAATACTACACATTGACTGTGCTAGAGACTGATTTCTGTACCTAAAATCATATTAAGACCATTTGTTATGTAAAATAGTGATCACTACAAAAACAACATTCTGGCAATAGCAGTAAACAGTCTATGAAAATCAATTCTAAGTGTCTAATGTAAGTTTATGTCCCCTTTATGGCCCAGTGCAAGAGCAGTGCTTTTCAGACCATGACCATGCCAGATCTCTACAAAACTCCGCTTGTTTTGTAGTTGGCTCAGATTAAAATTTCTCATTGCTTTTCCTATTCTGCTGTTCTCTCTCCTAAGCAAGTTCACACTGTAAAGAAAGTGGCTAGACCTAACTCTAAAAGATATTTATTCCCTATGTAGAATCCACTACTAAAGGTGTATTTTTGTAGGAATCAAAGATAACATGGATCTTTAAATTTCTTTAATATACTGATGGACATACTACCTTACCTATTCTGTAGAGTCATTATTATACCACAACTTGTTGCTGTCAAAGAGATTATTTCTCATCTCTGATAATTCACCTGAAGAAGCTGCTTCACATCCACCTGCAGCTTATTCTTAGGTGGTGAAAAAAAGCATCCTATTCCACCTCTTGCCTTCATTTCCTCCTCCATTAAAAGTATAATTTTTCTATATGTTTCAATAAACTCGTTGAGATGTCTGAATGTTGTTTTTGTTTAACTTACCTAAACAAAATTCTATACTCTTACAGGCACACATGGATCCAAATTTTGTTAATTTTTAATGCTTCATCCACAAATGTTTCAGTGCACGCCAATTCATTCCATTCCAGGAATTTTGCAAAGATCAGATCTCCTCAAAGATCATGCTAAAGATCACATTATTTCCTTTGCTCACATTTAAGAATACCAGAGAAAGTAAGCCTTCTTGCATTAATTCAATGCTAATTCATTATCACAGATTCATTAAGTCTTTCATTATAATACAAATGTATGTCAAGACTGTATATTTTGCTGCTTTGAAAAGGATAAATTCAAATTTTATTACCATGTCTTTAAAGGAGACTGCTGAGACAGAAAAGTTTGCTTCATGTTAAAACTCTGTGTGCATCTTACTAGGCTATATATTGATTGTCCTCTACTATGGCTGTAGCATAGTTAGTCTCCATATAGTTATCAGAGGTATCATCCAGTTCCAAGCCCCCTGCCACAGGCAGGGACACCCTCCACTAGACCAGGTTGCCCAAAGCCCCATCCAACCTGGCCTTGAACACTTCCAGGGAGGGGGCATCCACAGCTTCTCTGGGCAACCTGTTCCAGTTCCTCACCACCTTCACAGTAAAGAATTTTGTCATACAGGTGTTATCATTTTCTTAAGCATGAGACTGAATTTGTTCTATGAGATATGATCTGACCTATGAATATGTTCCTAATTGCTTGTGATCCCAAATTATTTTTCATCATTTGTCATTTAACAGTCTTAAGTGTTTTGTTTTGTTTGATCTCTAGTGTTCATGTTTCTAAAATTGCCTTTATTGTACTTGTGAGAGTGTTTCTCTTCATATCGTCTTCTTGCATGTTCTTCACAAAACAATATTTCAAAGCCTCATGTCTACTCCAAACACCTGAGATCCATTTCCATACTTAGTATTGCTCAAAAATTCTGTACTGTTTCTGTGCATTATTAGTTTAATTCAGTTATGTATTGTAACATTTTTAAAAGGATGTTACTGATTCCACTACCATTTTTCTATATAGCAGGTGTATAATCTCTTTGTTTCTACCTCGGATTTTTTCCCCTGCTTTGCATTGTAGTCAGTCTAAGGAACACTTTTTATGTTCTTTGGGAGTCTATACTCTATCTGTTCCAGTTTTTAATAATATGTTTTTTCATCTTCTGTTTCCCCTTTGTGAACATAAGTCTTGATATAGCCAGTTTTGTGCCATTTCTCTTTTACTCTTGTATCACGGATTAGCTCAGTGTTAGAAGTTAAGTCAACAGTTGCTGATATTGTAATGTCACTTCTGCTAAAGTGCTTTCCCATTTCAAGCTTTGTAGCATCTCCTCCTCCTGTATAAAACCGGTGTGATTATTTGTAAAGATAACAAATTCACACTGTTTTACAAAAAAGTGGAAGTACAAAGATTGATTTCCTGTCTTTATTTTTGTGTAAAATTTATCAAAATACCATATCCAAGAACTTGCTGAACGCTGTTGCATATTCCACAACCAAACGCGAATGTATATACTTCTAAAGTACTATTAAAAATACAAAGAAAGAAAGTTTTAACAAATTCACAGAGGAGATATTTTTGGCATAAATGCACTTAATTTATCCTTGTATATTAAACTGTGGCATGGATTCAGACATAAAGAAAGCACTGCTTAATGCAGTCCCAATGAATATCCTAATAGCTTTTACCATAACCATAAAGAAAGGGCACAACCTGAAACACAGGAGGTTCCTTCTGAACATCAGGAAACACTTTTTCACTGTGAGGGTGACCAAACAATGGCACAGGTTGCCCAGAGAGATTATGGAGTCTCTGTCCTTGAATATATTCGAAAGCCATCTGGACACGGTCCTGGGCAACTGGCCGTAGGTGTCCCTGCTTGACCAGGTGTGTTCGACAAGATGAGCTCCAGAGGTCCTTTCCAACCTCAGCCACACTGTGGTTCTGTGACTGCGTGATCACTGCAGAGAGGCCTAAATCCTTCAGTGAATCTAACCTGCAGTTAAAACTTGTATCAGTCCATTGCCAGTGTAAGCTACCAGAATTCAAACTACAACTTCTCATTCAAGACACAAAAATACCAGGCGGATTGTAGTACTTGATGATACTATCATTTATATAGGACATAGTAAATTACCTCAAGTTGATAATAAGACAAAAAGAAAGTATATAAGAATATATACTTTTTTCTCCTTAACTGTTGACAAATACTAGAGCTTCAAAAATATGTTTTATAATCCTTTGATAACAAAAGTGTTCACTGATGATAGAGTATAAATTTTGTATTTAAAGGTACTGAAATTACTGAAAATAATTTATTTATTTTATTTTATATGATTGTACTGATCATAAACCTGCTTTATTGAGTGACCCAGAAGGAGAACAACTTTGAATGGGGCCCTGAGCAGCAGCAAGCCTTTGAACAAATTAAACAGGAGATAGTTTATGCAGTAGCACTTGGGCCAGTCTGAAGAGAACAAGGTGTGAAAAATGTGCTTTACACTTCAGCCAAGGATAATGACTCCACCTGGAGACTCTGGCAGAAAGTGTTTGGAGAGACTTGAGATCAACTGTTAGGGTTTAAAAAAGTTTTAATTTAAGCCTTAAATTCTTTTCCTTGTATTTGTTCTTATTCAAAGTTCCAAATTATGCCAGTTTAGAAATATACATAATCAGGATTTTCTCATTAGTTATTTTTTATTGTCATCATCTCTGGTAACCTAGAAATTGGATTAAAGTCTGCAGAGATTTTTGCTGCACCTTTCTTAGATCACTGTGTGTTTTAGCTGAGTTGTGTTTTTATCTGCATCAAAGGGAGGGGAGAAGAAAAAATATGTGCTTACTGCTTCCATATAACTCATGCATAAGGAAAGGAAATACTTGAATAACAAGCATTCACAGCATCCTGTTCTTCCACTGAATTGTTACTGATGCATCCCCAAAGACTTCTCAATGTGGTCTGATTTAAAATGTTCTTTGAAGCAGCTACAAGCTTGTCTTGAGCTAATTATCAAGTAACAACTCACTACCATACTTGACAAGTTGCACCATTTCTAAGTAAAGTAAGTCTCACTCTTTTGTTTTGCTTTTCTGATGGTAAAACTAAACCTGACCTTAAGGCATGTGAATAAATCTCACATTCGACAGCTTGCTGAAACAGCTTTTGGAAAGACACTCAACCATTTATCATCTTCATAGCTGATAATATCTCCTGTGAAATGATATCAATTAAAGGCAGGTAAATAAAACAGTGTGGTGAGAAAGCCTTTTAGCATTTCAGTGTAATTAAGAAATGGGGAGGAGAAAGAAAACTAAGGGAAAGTCTGAGCAACTTGTCTGTACTTTCAGAAAGATGAATTAAAGTTCTGTAAAATTTAAAGAAAGTCTGCTTAGTAGTGATGAGAGTCAGATTAGCATGTCTTTTTTTTTTTTTTTTTTTTTTTTAGTGTAAGGCCCTGATAACAAGTGAACATCGCAAACACCCATCTTGACACGGACAGGGATGGGCTGATGACGAGAGAGTGTTGACCAAGAGTGGAGCCCACCACCTGAAGACTACAACTACAAGCAGAGAACATCGCTGGATCCAAGGGCCCAGGGCGGTGACATCTTTTCTCTCTTTCTCTCCCTCTTTCTCTCTCTCTTTCTTGTCCTCTCTATCACTCTCTTTGTCTCTAACTTCATTTTCGGCACTTTAGGGTAATATTGTCACAAGTTTTGCTAAACCCTTACCTTTTGTAGTTCTGCTAATTTTTAAGTATTGTTATGACTTTTGCCAAGCCACTATCTTTTGTAGTTCCACTGAGTTTTAAGTAAATTCGTGATTTGTTTGAATCTCTAGAGTAATTGTTGTTACTCCAGATTACTGTGCAGAGAATTAAAAAGTTAACCTCACCCTAACCCACCAAGTGGGACAGGACATGGGGTTAGTACATGAAATAAGGTTTTACTCAGTAAGAATGAAGATTGATAGCAACGCATACCCAGTTAAGGGCTGCAAACAACTGTGACTTGTGCCTCACTCTGCTATATGAGCACATCACTCCTAGAGCCTCCGTTTGGATAGATCCTACAGGATCTATCTTTTGGGGTTTGGGGGGTATATACTTTTCACTTTTCATCCTGAAGTTGCTTATTCTTTGGTTTCCAAAGAGCAGAAAAACTCTGTTTCCCTTAAAGAAGCAGTGGGGTTCTCCAGCTCCCTTTTTCATGAAGTCATTCAGCAATTTGACTGACATAAGGTTTAGTCACAGACTTTGAGGTCTAGGATTGCAAGTATTCTAGGGTACTAGAAATAATAGTAGATCATTCAAAGTAATGCTCCAATCAAATACATGAAACTCCTTATAGCTACTTTAGGAATTTTATCATATTTGTAAAATACTGAGGCAGATTTTGATGCGGCTCGAGCATTCAAACGCATTTTACTTGTTACCTTTATCACTGTACATAATATACAAAGGTCTCATTTAACAATTTTTTTTTTCAAAACTTAGTATTTATGAGGAGACTACTAGACTTCTGCCTTAATTTATCATTGTCTCAATGAATGTAATGTAACATAAAAAGAGTATAAAAGTTTTAGGAGTTCCTAGCAAGCTTATGATGGTGAGTTGGACCATATTGATCCCAGGCTTACAGAACATGGTGAAGAGAGGGTCTCGACTACTTTCAGCGCAAAAGAATATTAAAAATTTTGAACAACATAGATGAAAATTCATCCTTTCTAGGGTTGTGCTTCCATTGCTGCTGAAGAAACATAACCAGAAAGTAGACAGGGAGTTGTTTTAGGTGTTTGCCTTAATCAAATGCACCTGTGAGATTACATTTCCCTAACTCTCACAGCTGGCATTAAAATGGATTTAGCTAGCTAGCTGGAGATTTAAAAGTAGCCTTTCAAGTTCACCTTTAAGAAGCTATATTAGCTTTGCCTAGTAGCCTGTTTAGTAATGCAGCATGCAGCATACCTGGCTTTAGACAGGACTAGAGATCAAATCTAACCTCATAAATCTCCCAGTTCATGACTACGGGAAGCTGTCAAAAACTAGATGTTGTTTCATTCTCCAGGGGCTGGTGTACTGCTCTGGATCTCTCTTAAGTGCCCTCTGGCAGCTGATCACCAAAATGTGTAATAGCCTTGGGAAGGACTACACTACCCTTTTGACCCCAGAGGTAATATTTTGATAGGGCTTGACCTTAATAAAGCTGCCAGCATAAAAGCCTAACAGTAAGAGTAAAGGAAAACCTTCTCTGAATAACAAATAGCTGAAGAAAACATTTTCTGCACACTCCATAAATTATTACATTTACCTCTGGCAAGTACATTTAGAGAAAATCGTGTTCTGAATCACATTTTGGAATACTCAGGTTCAACAGCAGTTGCTAACCCAAAAAGACTAGCTTGCAAGCAAATGTTGGGCAAAATTCTACCACTTTCACTCACTTTGATCATTATTTGACCAACAAATCCTACTGAATACAAATGGCTGGTCTTCTCTCCCTTTCTGATTTACTCTGTTACATTTATTCTGCTGTTTAACTAATTTAATTCCAATATAGGGCAAAGGATAAAGATTTCAGATGTCTTAGAGTGCCAGGACGTTGGGATTTTTTTTTTTTGCACCATAGTGAAAATGAACAACTCTTAGCACTTTTACTGACAATAGATTCTGAATCAGCATTTGTAGCCCTATTACTTGACCACTACAAGTAAAATCTGATAAATCACTTTCTTCTTCCACTCCCTTTACAGCCATGTGTCACAGATAATGTGTTCTTTTCTTTGAGCCTTACCACTAATACAGTTCCCTGCTGTACCTTGTGGGAAAGTGTTGTCATCTGAGCTACTTGGTCCATGACGAGCTTAATTTCTGTAGGTTGCCAGAGAAGTTAAATGGTTTACATAGTGTGAAGAAACAATTAAGCTGCCTAGAAGCTACATGATGCATAACAAAATAATAGGTAAGAGGACGACAGAAGCTTCAGAGTGAACTAGATTTGCTGTCCAGACAAGCAATTTGGAGTGGCTGAAGTGATGATGAAGGGCACATTGGCGTAAAATTTCACTGGATTAAAACCTTTTCAGCAATGACACCGCCATGCTGCTTTTTCAGTGCTGATTTTTTTTTTCTTTCATCATCACTGTAATCTAAAAACACTTACCTTTATATAAGTAAATATTATTTCATGTAGATTCACCTCATCTTGTTTTGTCAGAGTTTGTAAACTAAATGCAGGTTTCACTCTAGATGAAAAAGTTCAGGGAAATGTCGGACTTTACAGCCTGTGGGGAACAGAGGTTGAGTGTCCTTGAAAACAACTGAGCCACTTTCTGCAAATTCTATCCCTGATTTAAGAGTTGTGTTTTCTTTTCCTGTTAAAAGCCATGATGCAAAAGCCACAAAGATGAGCTCCAGCTACTGTGACAGCTGCTGAAAATGGTCTTATGAGTAAGTTCCATCAAAACTTATACAACTGCTAGGAGTGGAAATTAGATTTTGAAGAAATGTTAGCTGGTAAAAGTTTCACAATTATTTTAAGAGGTTGAATATATTTTCTCTTCACTGAAACAAGACAGTATGTAAATTTTTTATGGATGACATTAAAGCTCATAAATTAATTCTGTTAATTTTTTCATAACAACAAATATTCAGGCCATGGTATGCTTATTTACATGTGACCCTTTAGATAAGAATTGTGTTTGTTCTGCATATTGCTCATGAAAATCATAAGCAAAATAGTAGTGAAATGTCTGCATAATCCTTTTTGTGGCTGAAATGTAAATATAGCTTTTCAGAGTTTTTATTGATTCCATTCCATAACATCTGAGTGTTTCCCAGGCTAATTAGATTAGCATAGCAAGGCTCCTAATGGAATCTTTAGCTCTGCTCCCTCAGTCATTGTGTGAAACTAATTGGGGAAGGTTTGTTTGTTTATGTTTGTAGGGAAAATGGTAGCTGCTATTGTGAATGTCATTTTAATTATGGTGAAAAAGATTTGTCAGAGAGGATATATGGAGATGTGGGTAGACTTTGAATTCCTCTAGTCTTCCCTGAAAACTCATTCTACACCAAGATCTTTCTGCATCTACTATTCAGCTGTCATAAATGTCTCACTCTTGTACGGTGATCTGAGGTATCAATAGTGAAGACAGGGTGTTTCCTAATAAAGACTCTGCGGGAAGAACCAAGATGCAGAAATCTTTTGGAAGTTAATTTGCAGTAGAGAGTCAGGCTTTGTTTGCTTATGGCAACCTGCACCTGTAAGAGCAGGGTCTTGATAGAGTCAGGAAACAATGTACAACTTTCCCTTTCCAATATTAAAAAAAAAAAAAAAAAAAGTACTAATTGCATTCTGGTGCATAGTTCATTGTGCAAAGATCCTCATCAGATGCAAAGAATATTGTAGAAAACAGTAAAGTCACCCTGGAAATGAAAGAGGTCATTTATCAAGTTTTTCAATGAGAAGCAAAAAGGTTGTACTCTTACAGTCCCAGTGCTCCGCCATGACACATTCATCTGAGGAGAAATAGTTCTGAAAGGTTCAGTATGGACCTACACCTGCATGGATTGATTGGCCAATGCACGTATGCTTGTTAGCAATCTGGCTATTATCAAATGGAAGATATGAGGCTCCGTTGTTCCTACTTTTTTTCTCAATGGGTGTGCTAATTTCATTCTTTTATGCATACTTAAAAAAATAGTTTATTGGACATAATGGTCTTTCTACTGCTCTTTCAAATCTGGTTGAAATTGATGAAAGGGCTTACAAGTAGTTCTGGAGAAAACTGGCTGACAGGTAAGGCAAAATGGGAATGGACAAACAACAGGCAAATAGATAACATAATTGCATGAGACTTATTTCCATAAGAAACCAGACAAAAAAAAAAAAAAAAAAGAAAAAACAAAAAAAAAGAACCTATTTCTGCTCAAAGCTAATGCTATTTCATCATCTAAGCTTGATAAGAAAACCACTCTTGAAGCCCTGCATCTCTTTGATGAAAAGGAGCTGCCACTTCCAGTGGAAGTATATGACATTGCTTCGGAGACTTCTTCAAGTCAGACTGTGCGAGACACCTCTTCTTCACAGAGGAATTTCACCTGAAACATCCCGACAATTTGCTATGGATATTGGCTGCTAAAATTACTTATATAGAAGTAATATATATATAAGGACATGATCTGTTACAACAAAATAGATTTTTTAAAATTTCTGTGCTATAAATACTGTTTGAATGCAGATGAAGAGTAAGCTATTTCTTTAAAATCAGTCAGCAATAGTTGCTTATACCTATACAGTACATTTGAAGGTATCTAAGATGGGTATTGTTATTCAATTTTACAGTTTAGATAACTAAGACATAGAGAAATTATGTGGCTTAGGTAGTGATCATCTGAAAAGGCACTGTGGAAGACTCTGCAAGTCCTCCTGGAAGGACAGCTTGTTCACCAACACAGGACGACTGAATTCTGTAATATCATCTGATCTTTTAGATTATTCTAGGAAAACCATCTCCATCGTGTCTGGATGGAGCAAACAAGAAGGAATGAGGATAGAATCTTCCCCATGGGGAAGACCCGAAGCAGCATCTGTGGGTGTTTGGACCACATCGTAACAATACGGAAAAAGCATTCAAATTCACAGGTTCCTGCTACACAGCTGACCTCTGTAGAGACCCGTGGAGACCTCTCGGTCAGAACTCTGAATAACATGATAAGCCAAAGAGTAGACAGCAATATGGGAGAGATGTAGTGAAGTCTGTCCCTTGGGATTGGGAATGTGCCTGTGCTTGTGCTCGCATATGTGTATGCATGCATGTCTAGAGGTTAATTTGTAAAAATCTCATAGATGAAGCTGAAAGCAACAGAGGTACTTACTGTTTAAGCCAGCCCGGGCACTCATGTGTGAATCTGTCATGTTTCTGTTGCCCTTACCCACTTCTGTTGTGAATGATACTCATTTTACCTGTGTCTTCCCAGTTATGTATTAAGATCTTTCAAGGAATTACTTTTTCAGGTAGCATCTATAGAGTGAGGGAATGTGTTGGTTTTGCGTGGCAAGGTTTTGGTAGGGGGGCGGGGGGTGTACAGGGGTGGCTTCTGTGAGAAGCTGCTAGAAGCTTCCCCTGTGTCTGACAGAGCCAATGCCAGCCAGCTCCAAGACGGACCCACCGCTGGCCAAGGCCAAGCCAATCAGCGCCTCTGTGATAACATATTTAAGAAGGAAAAAAAACATTTAGAGAGCGCTTTTGCAGCCAGAGAGAGGAGTGAGAAGATGTAAGAACATCTGCAGACACCAAGGTCAGTGCAGAAGGAGGGGCAGGAGGTGCTCCAGGCACCGGAGCAAGATTCCCCTGCAGCCTGTGGTGAAGACCATGGTGAAGCAGGCTGTCCCCCTGCAGCCCATGGAGGGAGGATGAGGGGGTGTAGCGATTCCACCTGCAGCCCGTGGAGGACCCCACGCCGGAGCAGGTGGAGACACCTGAAGGAGGCTGTGGCCCCGTGGGAAGCCCACGCTGGAGCAAGCTCCTGGCAGGACCTGTGGCCCCGTGGAGAGAGGACCCCATGCCAGAGCAGGTTTGCTGACAGGACTTGTGACCCCGTGGGGGACCCACGCTGGAGCAGTCTGCTCCTGAAGGTCTGCACGCCGTGGAGGAGACTGACGTTGGAGAAGGTCGTGAAGGACTGTTTCCTGTGAGAGGGACCCCACGCTGGAGCAGGGGAACAATGAGAGGAGTCCTCCCCCTGAGGATGAAGAAGTGGCAGAAACAACATGTGATGAACTGACCGTAACCCCCACTCCCTGTCCCCCTGTGCTGCTGGTGGGGGCAGAGGTTGAAGCCAGGAGTGAAGTTGAGCCCGGGAAGATGGGAGGGGTGGGGGGAGGTGTTTTTAAGATTTGGTTTTATTTCTCATTCCTCTACTCTGTTTTGCTTAGTAATAAATAAGATGAATTCCCTCTCTAAGTTCAGTCTGGTTTGCTCGTGACGACAAGTAGTGAGTGATCTCTCCCTGTCCTTATCTCGACCCACAAGCGTTTCGTTATACCTTTTCTCCCCTGTCTAATGAAAGAGGGGAGTGATAGAGCGGCTCTGGTGGGCACCTGGCCCTCAGCCAGGGTCAACCCATCACAGGGAAGCTTGCAGGAAGCTACAGGGTTGGCTCTGGAGACTAATCCTACGTGTAGCATGTGAGGAGTTGGGATCCTGTGGCTCATGCTACCACTGAGAGGAGTGAACAGGGAGCAGCATCCCAAGAACCAAGGAAGACAGAGGAGCAATTTTTTATAACTAGAAAGTCACTGACTCAACCATGTATGAGCCCAGAAGCAAGTATTAACTTCAGGGCTATAACTGACAGTGGGGGAGTTGTTTGGAAATGTATATATATGTTGTATGTATGTCTGTGTCAGTTTTTGCTGGTTCAGGAACTTGTCTATAGCAACAATTAAAATTCAGTATGGTTTCTTCTATCTGAATGTGTGTCATAAATATATCTTCAATGTTGCCACATCTCTTGACACCACTTCAGATTTATAAGAAATAAGGGCAAAAGAAACCCTCCAAGACGAATTTCTCCTTGTCATTAGTACTGGAAGAGAGGGGTTGTGGGTTTGGGGTTTTTTGTTTGTTTATTATATAGAAATAGGAAAAATCACAAACATTATTGCTCCCTAGAAATCTTCTGTAACATTAAAATATATGAGGGTGGGTTTGGTTTTTTTTCCTGCTCTGAAATCAGATCCTATATGTTAGTTACCCTTAAGAAGTTATTTTGAAATAATCTGGGTTTTTTAATGAACTGAGAATATTGAGCCACTTTCCCAGTTATCTATTTTCTAAATATTTTAATACAATTTAATATGATAAACTATGATTAGTAAATCCTTCAGGTAATGACCAGCTTTGAAGATTTTTTCGCTAGACCTATAATGTGGAAGACTTCACTACAGATGTAATTCTCCAAGGCTAGGAAACAAGAAAGTTCATTGAAAAACTTCAGAAAATAGCTTGTTAGGGAAAAAAAAAAAAAAAAAAGAGACAAAACAAAACAAAAAACCCTCAGCAGTCTAGAAGCAAAGATGGTTCCTTTATCTCTCCTGCAATGTCAAGACCAATCAGGCAAATGGTTATGTGATCATATATATCAACAAGCAGGGGGACATCAGAAGAAATTAGATGATCAAAGAATGTAAATGTTTCTTCTCATGGCTTAAGACAATTCTGCAAGGTATCTCACACTTGCAAAGTGGCAAAATGCCACACAAGATGTGCAGAATACAATTATACGTGTAGTCATGGTGGCATATTATGAAGATATACCAGCTATAAAGTAAGGTGAGACCTAGAAGTACCTAATGGCTTTAGCAGTCTTACAGAATACCTAAATCATTACCCCTGGAAGGTGCTTATTTTCACAGAGCAAGGCAAGTTGTATAGAGGTGTCTGAGGATGATAGAAAAACTTGCAGTAAGTGAAGAGGAAAGGATGTAATTACACATTCATCCACTGTATAATTTCACTGTGTGTCAGCATCTTGAATGTTATATGCAGTTCTGGTCCCTTCATCTCACAAAGAGTATAGCAGAATGGGAAAAAACTCAGAGACAGCAACAAGAAAGATAAAAGGTATGGAACAGCTTCTGAACAAGCAAAGATTGAATAGACTAAGTCTTCTCAGCCAGGGAAAGAAATGACTGAGGGGTTGTATGATGGAGCTGTATAAATATTGTGACTGGCATAGAGTCAGAGAAGAGGGAATAATTTTTTGTTCTATCTTACAGAAAGAACTGGAGGCCATAATGAAACTAGCAAGTGCTATTTCTGAAACAAAGAAACAACAAAGAAAATTTTTCACACAGTGTGTATGTTGAAGTTTCACAACTAGCCATGGAATACTGTAGATGCTAAAAATTTGTGTAGGTTCAGAAAAGGGCAAGCTCGTGGAAGAAAACTTGATCCTTTGGATCAAGAAAGCCAAGAGCTACAGACTGCTGGATAATGGTAATCAGGAAAAATATTTTTCTTTATATGCTTGTCCTTCCCTTTTGCTCTTCTGTGGGCAACTGGTGCTGGTGACAGTTGGAGACAGAGCTCTGTGGTTTGCTCACTGGCTCCATGCAGCCACTCCTACACCCTTGATTAGTTTGTACCCTTGGTATTAGGTACTGAGATCAGACTTACCCTGCAGCTAACAAATGCATTAGACTAGGTGAAGATGTAGTCATAAATGACTCACCTTAGAACTAGTCTTGCCACACAAGGTAAACTCGATAACGTTTGAAAATGCAGTTGTGTTTACTCATTTCTGGCATGAAAATAAAGTAATAATGCAGATTTCTTTGAAGTTCAATGAAATTCCAACAGCAATAAGGTAATTTTAAAGGTATACAGAGCCAAATTTTGCTTCACTCCCCAGTCAACATGATGCAGCAGAATGCGGCAGGGCAGAAAAAGGCTGAGGTTTTTTCTATTATTACTTCACACACCACTAAATACGTATTTATCAAATGTTTTGTTTCCTAACCTCATGTTTTCTCTGCCAAGGCTAAAGCATCCAGATGAAAAATATGTCATGGAAATTACAAATGGGTGTATAGGCTATGGGGAAATGATGTATGTAATGAATTAAATCTGCAGATTAGATAGAGAATACTAATGAGTTTAAACAATATCAGATCAGGGTACTCAGATTCACCAGAATCACTGAGCCAGAGCAGGCAAGTTTGTACTCTCGTTTTTTCTCTCTCTCTTTCTTCTTCCTCTGCAGCCTGAACAGATTAATTGCTGGTTCAGTGCAAGGTTAATAATCACTACCAACTGCCAGATTCACTTAAGAGTTTACAGAAGAGATATTAACAACATATTGATATTGCAAATCTTGGGACTTCTGAGAAGCCATCCCTGCCAGGAGAAGAGGGAACTGAGACTCAGAGTATTTCACACAGACAGACCCAGATCTACCACAGCAGTTTAGCTAGTTTACAAAAAAAAAAAAAAAAAAAAAAAAAAAAAATTATGCCCCTTTCCTGTCCTAATGTAACTGCGCACAGAAAATGGGTTTAGGGAGAAAGGAGTCTGGAAGAGTGACATACGGATTTAATTCTTTATTCTGAAATATTTTAGTGAAGGTATTAATATCCTGAAATATTTTACTGAAGGTATTAATATTAATAGTGGTTAATTTTGTGGAGGAGCATGAATTAGGAAAATCATAGGAATCAAGTCACAGAAAAAAATCTGTGTGCGGGTGTATGTGTTGGAGTGGGGAGCAGAAGGATAAAGGATATTATGGACTGTTGGACTGCCAGAGAGAAAACACCCTAAGGAATAGTACAGCAGTAAATCAGGCCTAAGATGCACTTTTTAATAGTTAAAACACTATTTCTTTTTCTTGTTTAGAAAATAAAGTAACAGATCCTTTAAAATAATTAATTGAGAGTCTGACAGTTCCAAGGATAATGTCCTGCAGTGATTAAGACAGACCTTTACTTCTTCCAGACACACATCAGGGAATCTGAAATGACTTACTGAAGGGAAAAACCAAATAAACCTTATTGTCTTCTTACTTATGCACTTATGCACTTACTTATGCACTTATGCACTTACTTATGCACTTATGCTTACTGTTACAACTGCTGAGGTGATGAAGGTTGATGCACTTTTGAATACTAGCACCTTGTCTGGCCGACTGGAGTTTACTTAAGAACCAAGATGACAGTGTTTACCCTACCTTATTTTCTAATGCACCCGCTCCCTCGATTTTCCTCGGGGAGGTGGATGTTGCACTGGTTTGGTTGGGCAGAAAGTCATCTTGGTTCCTGCTGTGCCATCGTTCACCGTCACCAACCTCAGGCATTAGTGGTCATCGCCCCTGACCTGCCCCAGCATTGGTTCCTCCATCTCCAGGTTTCCCCAATTCCAGGAGCCTACCTCCAGTCAGGAGCTTCACCTTCATCTTTCTGAAACGAATTCTGCTTTTAGGGAACCCTTCTCTTGGGCACCAAGTCTTCTTTCCAAGTCCCTGAAAGCTCCACTCTTCCCAGTCTGCGCCATTAAGTCTAAGTGCAGAAGTATAACACATAATGAGCCTTCAAATTGGTGATTCTGTGTCATGCCTCTGTATTACCTGGATGATCAGGATGTGCCATTTGTTTTTAATCTGGCTGTTATCAAAATTTACCACTAGCCTGTCCTGGTCACAGCCAGGAAGTCAGGGAATTCAGAAGTTCAGTTTTGGACTTTCACCCCCAGCACACATGCAGTCAATTATTACCCACCTGTTAGTGTTCGCAATACTTTTTTTTTTTTTCTTCTCCTTATGACACATTACTGGAAAAACCATTAGGACTTTAGGACTAGTCATATGAGGGAGACCAGAAAATACACATTATGTCCTACAGTACCTCTCCATGCTTTTGCACCATTGCTGAAGACAGACATTGTACAGAAAAGGTTCACAAAGCCTTCTTTTATACTTTTATATATTCATATTGTATCCAGATAACCACCTAAACCCATGCACTTAGAGTTTCTTTAAGGTGAGAAAGTTTTGCCTGTCTAAAACCAGCCAGAATTAGGCAGGTGTAAGCTGAATAAAGCTCTTGCTCTCACTCCAGCATAAAAAGGAACTGCCACAGAAAAGTCATTGTTTTTAATGACCTTAAAGGTACTCCACAGCAATGCTTCAAGAGGCTTTATACATTCTGATTTCCCCCATACTTAGGACTATGCCTAAAGGCAGCATTTAAGCCTGAATCAGGCTTCAGCTAGAAATCTAGTAAAATGTACCTTCTTGAAACATCTTTGACTGTATCCCTCCCAGAGTGACAAATATGTGCCTTTGTTCTTCTGCTTCATCACTGAATGAAAGCCATGAAAGTCATGATGGAGTGACCAATGAGTCATGGTCTCAGTTAGCATCACTGAGACTTTTGTGCTTCAATTCTTTGTAACATTGGATGCCATGATGAGAAATATAACTACAAAGAATAAATAAAAAAAAAGGGTAAAGTTTTTTCTTAAGTTATTTTTAAAGCACAATCCTGTTCAGAGAACTAGATCTTAACATGTGGCATTTCAATGTTACACTGTTTGGTGCCTTATTTTTCAGAAAGGGAATTCCTTTCACCCTAACAATTTAATATACAGTAGAGGTGGAGAGCAAGTCATGTCATGTCCAGCTTCATAACTGACTGATGAACTGATTCCAAAGAAATTATTGATTTTTGGTTGCTATTAGTGGTATATGAATCCAAGAAAACAAAACAAAAAAATAGAATATTGCAAATTAATCTTGTGTGACCTTCTCCCCGGATAAGTATGTGATATGCACATAGATATATATACAGGTATATACATACTTTATATATTTGTTATTCAGTGACTTATTTTTATCATAAACCTTCGTAGGCCGTTATCCACAAGCAGTTAAAGTACTTCCTAATATTCAGCTTGTCAAACAGGTATTTCTTCTGAGTTTTTAGCAGAATTTGCTTCCCTAGATACTGTAGCTCTGAAACCTACACCTAAACAGAGTTCAGGTTTCATGAATGTAAAGCCGTCAGAGCTGCTCCCATACTTACCATACCTCATTTTCCTGTGGGAAATACACATAACTTGTCTCCCATAACACAAAACAGAAGAGCAGATCTATCTTTGACATGTCACATGGGAAAAGACTGCTCTTCTGAAAGAACATGCCTTTCTGACTCTGCTATGTGGCATATTGCTGCATTTCTGTCCCTCTTTGAGTATAGTAGGGGGCACTCTGGAATTATTCCAACAGATACTTTTTTGAGGCTGAAAGTCCCCAGTATCTACATAAAAGAGTAGTATCCAGCTGTGAGGTTTGACAAATAATGCAAACTTGCTTTTTTAATATCCGCAAGGAGATAAAAAGAAAATGAAGGGTGTTCAGAGTTAAACAGAAGTTTGGCACAAAAGAGTGGATTAATCTCACGGAATGTTAGATGTCCTACTGAGGAATCTAAATTAGGATTGAAATTGCCCTGGTATCACTATGTGGTCCATGGATGAAAGTAAACACCTTCACCCCACCTAAGATTTTAATCACCTTCTGGACAAGCTCATCTTTTCATTGAGCATATAGCATGCTTATTGTGGCTATGACTCTGACTGAAGCATCTCAGGTAGGTGTGTATAATTAAATAATAATAGCAACAAAAAATCAAGTCCAAATTCCCTTTCAGTAGCCACTTTGCACACCTAGAGAGCTCCGGGGTCTTTGAGACATTGTACCACTGCGGGTTTTTTTAGGAAATCCTTCCTGAACATTTTTGTGTCGAGAGACCTGCTCTTTATATTATTTTGCATTTCTTTAAAAATAAGGTTAAACTAAGAGCCAAATCTACAATTTCTTGCTTGTATGTGTATTCTAGTTTCCTAGGGCTGCATTTGTGAGTCGTAGATCACTTAAGCAAGGGAAGTGTTTATAATATGGGATGCCAGAGTACTTGTCAATGGAACACCACTGTCCTGTTTGATACGCTTCCTGGTAAAATAAGTATATATAATTACTATTTCCTCAGCAAACTGAAAAGTTGAAAAACATTAAAAAAAGATGTTCAATATATATTAAATACAAGAAGAAATACCGTTTGTGCTCTGTGTTTGTGTGTCTTAAACAGTGCCTCATTTTGTCATATATCAACCCTTGTTATTACTCAACTTTTATTTACCTTTCCTCCAAATTGTTACTGGAAGAAATGCTAAGTTCCAAACCAGAGTTTTAACTTCTCCATCTCTCCCTTACATTTGTAAAAATTATTAGGGAATTAAACACTAGTTTCTTGTGTTTCTTTCCCATTTTGTATCTTTTTCACCCGATGCTTATGTTTAATATTCTAGGTTTCCTCCCAGATGAGTAAATGATACATTGACTTGCAAAGACTTATTATAACCTTATTATAATTATTATAAGGGCATGTGGAGCTGTATGAAGAAAAGGCTATAAAGTTCTAAAATCACAGAGTGAAAATCACAAAACCATGTGTGGGTTTTGGAATACTTTCTCTGTAATTTTTAGACTAATTTTTTTGTTTTATGAACAGATACTTAGTGTAGTTGAAAAGGCATACTTGAACATAGATCTCTGTCTTCATATCTAAAATGATAGACCAGGCATAAACTAACAAAGATGTTTTGTCCTGGAACCAATCCCTTGCTGTTATGTTACTTTATCTTCTTATTCCTGAGTTCATAATCTGTTGAATAGTGATACTTTGAACAGAATTGTTAGAAAAATTTGTGAGAGCTACATGAGCATAGAGAGCTTTAGCATAAAGCTAGGTATTGTTTAGGCCTTGAACCTGCAAGTATTTATCCAAAGATGAACTAAGAAGTGTATACAAGACTGAGCTGGATGGGTGTGGATTTTAATGTAATCTCCTTGATTTTCCCGACCATTTGCAACTTTCAGTCCCCAGCACTGGAAGCATGGAGTAGAAGAGCCAGGTGCATTATCAACCCAGAAAAAGAAACACATCATTGTACCATATATATATATATACACATAGATAATAAACATCATCAAAGATTTATCCTAATGAAACCTGAGCACTATAGATTATCATAGAAGAGTAACGAAAAGCTATTTTCAAATCAGGCAGTGGTCTGGGTTTAGTAAACATCTCTTTGGTCTAATCACTGCCATTGATCACTCATCTGACTAAGTAATCATACGTAGTGAAGAGAACTTTATTAGGCTCTTATTCAATAAGGAGAAAAAAACAAACAAACAAAGAAAAAAAACCTCAACTGTTTGGGAAAGATACTTCCCAATGATTGTAGTGAAAATAGTGTCAACAGTTTATTGAGTCATATTCTCAACAGGAAACTGAGATGCTTCTCTTGTTTTGAAGTAATTCTAATTATCAAGTTCCAAAATATTATAACTGACATATGTTACAATATGGGAAAATTTAGACTTTAAAATCCAGGTGTTTCTACACTGCTCAATGATACCTTGTTTCTACAGCTGTGCCACTGTTTGACTAAAACTGAAGGAGTTTAGTAGAATAGGAACTTCTAAATGCAGTCCTCAAATACTCAAAAGTTTTCATTACCTCCTAATTCACTGTCAGATTAATGTTAAAAAAAGATATTAGTTTTCTTATATTGATTGGCTTTCTGTAGGAGGATTAGTTGCCCCACTCATACTCAATCTGTATATTTTGAATATGGCTTGTAAGGTTAGCCAATAATGTAATATTTCATGTTAACATCAGTCTATCCGAAATGAACATAAAAAGATCTTACACTCTATTTTTTTTTTGGAGTGTTATGTGCTTATATTTTTCACTGACGTAGTCACTCCTGGTTAACCCACTCTACCTCATCATTGAAGCAGCATTTGTCAAGGAGGAAGGCTGGTCTGTCACTTTTGAGGGTAATTTCCAACCAAATTACCTCTCTTTCCATAAAATTACCAATGTGCTTCCTTGGAGACAAATGGGACTGGCAGACTGTAGGTGGTGAGCAGCATACGGGTGGCCCTGCTGTTACTACACATCTACAAAGAGTTAAGAGCACTCTGCATGCAGTTATGATTGATGCTGGTACAGCTTTGGTAAACATGCTCCATAGGTAGACAGCTTCAACAAATGTGCTTTAGAAACACAGCCCCTGCTAGGCAGCACAGGGTCTCTTAAACAAGGAAAAAAATCAATATTTCAAGTAACTTTCTAGTGTAAATTGCAGGTTCTCATTAACCTTTTCAGTTCCACCATGACAGAAAAAGGGCTAATTTAGCAATGAAATGTCAATTCAGTCTAAAATTAATCTGTTGCTGAAACCTAATTTAAGAACTCTGGGTCTCACCTTATCAAAACATCTTCATTTAAATGCATACTCTGACTTTTGTTGCTACATCAGTATAATTTGAAAAGCAAGCTTTCAAATGCAGTAAGAAGGGGTGGTGGAAGGTGTGTAGTGGGAGCAAGAGGGAAAAAGAAGGGCAAGGCTAGCTTTTCCATTAAATTTTGCACTAGTATGGTTTTATTACTTTAACTCTTTAGTTAATTATTAATCAAATAATGCAATACATATTTTAATGTGTTTCAAGCAGAAATCTAGATTTCGAAATCACATTGAACCTGATATTCTGAATAATTATAAGTGTTTTCATCATTTTCACTTGAAAATGCTGATTTATTTAGAAGTTTCTGTTCAGAATTTATGTAGAACTAAGAACATCTAATAATAACCTGGTGGTTGGTAAATGAGCACTACTGTTCCAGTGACAAAGCCAGTGGATTAAGCTTGATAAAATAAAATTAAAAAAAAAAAAAAAAAGTTCAGCAATTCCTCTGCTGCTGTCATCCACTCCTGAATGTGTTCCTACTGAGTTTGTTATTACAAAGTCTGGCAGATGTTGCTATACTGATTGCAAATTTCTTATTTATTCCACTTAAAATGTGCAATTTCAGGTCAGTTACTAGGGTCTCAACTGAGCCAGATTTCCAAGCATGTGCTTAACCTCAAACTGACTTAGAACAATGAAAATGAGACTGCCATAAATAGTAAAGAGAGGCAGCAAGGCACCTGGGTGAATTGGGGCCTTGGAAGGAGCTAGCATTCAGCACCACAAGCAACATAGTGTATTAAGGTTTCTTATGTGATCCTGACTGGGTGGCACAACATCTTCTGTATAACTTCTCCATAGGAGTCTAATTCTGCCTATAAAGATGCACCAGCAAGTGATTAACCAGATTAAAGAAGCAAAACCCAACAATAAACCCTATTTCATGGCCAATATTTGAAATCTGTGGATGGAGGATGGTCGTTATAGCTGGTAACAAATAATCTAGTAATAAACCACAGCTATAGTGTGTTAGGAAAAATTTATTGTACTTTGGTATATGTGTAATTTCATCCTACATGAAGTCAGTGCATTATACTTCTTTTATATGATACATCCATGACATTCAAACTCAGTTCTCTCTTCTGCCAGCATATTTTATTTTTGCTGCTTTTGTTGGATATTTTGAGGGGCTTTTCCTTCTTTTTTCCTTTTTATTTTCTTTTTTTGGAAGAACTTTTTTTCCTGCAATACTTAGTAGCAGCTATCATGTTGGGATCTTCCTAAAAAATCACCATTCAAAATGCCTAGAATATAAACAGTGTCTCAGTAGTTTTCTCATTCACTCTCTATTAAATTTTTCAATTATACTTTTCTTTAGTGCTACATTAAAAATGAAGCCTTTTCCTAGGACTAAATACTAAGTGTTTGACATTTCTTTTAATTTTGAACCAGGTTGCATGGTTGACTTACCAAGTAATATTTTTGGTTCTATAACTATTTTTCATTCAAGAACATGAAAACATTTGTCATAGGTATTACTCTCTTGAAAATACAGTGAAGCGTATTTAAAAAAAGTTTCTATGTAAAACATTCTGTGGTTTGGTGAATAGCAAACTCTCCTGCTATGACAAAATTCCTAATGCCTCAGTACAAGCATGGCAAAGAAAATGATCTCTCACTTCCTGGGTTTGTGTTTGTATTGTCATGCTAGGTGATTACACAGAAGTTGGCAATATCTCCACAGCCTTTTGAAAACAAAACACTGTCTAGCTGCTAGACCCACAAGGACCTTTCAGAACCAGCCTTTAGTTTTTAAGGCATTCCTAAGTGCAACACAACAGTAACTCTAGACAAGAGATAGAATTTCACCTTCGGACATGTCTTTGTTTTTTTTCTTGTGTCTGGTTAAATATTTCTGGTTCCATCTCCAACATTGACAAACAAAAAAGAAGGAAGACCCTGAGTGCTTCTGGGAAAGGTCTTCAGGTTTTTAGCTCATACAGGGAAGGAGAAGTTCAGCAATGTAAAACTGACAAGTTGGAAGTTGAGCTCCAGACATGAATCCATTATACCAATTTAGTTGACTAAGTCCTATTAGTAAGATTATACAGATGTGTTTGAAAATGTATCCCCAACTCATCTTCAAGAAAGGTTTCAAATCTGTGGTTACTTTGAACAGCACCTAAATAACCAGCTGTGAAGATAGTCTGCACGCCAGATCACGAGAGTATTAGCACCCCGTGTCTGCTAACAGCAGTTCTTGATTCAGGTGTTGGAATAAAACTGCTTATCAACTTTATACCTATATGGGAGCTCCCTCTAGCAGGTATGAGGTAAGCTGTGCAGATCGGCTACAGAGGTAAAGTCAATTGAAATACCAGAAGCATGAACGGAAATGAAAAATTAAGCACATCCTTTCAAATAAGGTTAAGTCATGCAGGGAGAGACAGTGACAGGAAGTCTATGGAATAGACTTCCTGATTTCCTGACCTGTTATTTTTCACCAGCATGACAGGTACTACCTTAAAAAGCAAAAACTGACTAAAACTCAAAAATTATGACTATATATGTGCATGAAACAATAAAAAGGAACATCAACTACTTTTCTCAGATAATTCATCCTTGTATACTTATATGTTAAGTGTTAAGAAGAGTAAAGGAGTTTCTATATCTTTTTGCATTCCTTTAGAATTGTTGTACATTAACATATTTTAAGCCTACTTCCCCAGTATTAATTATATTTAAAAATAGAAATGAGTATGGGTAATATAAGAAAAATAAACTCTTTTTATGGAAGTTTCTATCAGCCAAAAATCATACTCTATGCATTAAGAAACTATTTGTCTTCACTATCATTCTACTACCAAATTGTTGGAACCATAATAGAAAAAAACGTGTTTTACAAGGCAGAATGTTGGCATTACATAATCTGATTATACTGCATAAGCTAATTAGCTATGTTACATAAGCTAATTAGATGGGGCAAACTAATTTAGTGACGGAAGAACCTCCTTTCTAGTCAATTTGAGTGAATCTTGGCCTTTTCTATAATGTAAGAATGTCTTTTAAAAATATGTTTACTTGGGAGTAGCAATTTGAAACAGTATTCTAGTTGTGTCACATGGTACCTTAGGAGATGCCCTGATCTGCAGCCTATATTACATTGCTTGTTCATTTCTAATGGGATGATGGTGGCTTTCTGCCAGAGATGACTTTTCCAAAAAATTGACAGCTGATGCCGACCTTCAAATTTCCGGTAAGTGTTTCCCAACTCATAAGGTCTGTAAGCACATTTCTGTAAAGTAGATATTTTCAGCTGTCTGACACTGCCTTATAGAAACCCACTTCCAGGTTAGTAATGGACATTTTGTTTACTGGTTTAACCTGTTTCCTCTTTATCCTTTTAAATTAAGTACGCTTTCTAATGAAACAAAGTAAGAACTTATTAAACAGCTATTAAATGGCAAAGGGCTAAGATAGGATAGGATAGGATAGGATAGGGTAGGATACATGGAGTTTAGAATAAGCTTATGCAAGGAAAAAACTAATGCATGTTGAACATATATATTGAACATTTAACATAAACTCATTCATTTTAAAAGCTGCAGGAAATCTTATGCTGTAAATATGATAGACATAGTAGTATATAGAGCCAGAGATCCAAATTTCATGGAAAAAACTTTTTCTCAGATAACTCCTTCAAGTTCTCATGGTCGTCTTCTGTTTCTCCTCTCGGGTGTAATAGATTTGGCTTTCATCATTCATTCAGAGAAAATGCATTATTAGAAGATTGAGGTTAATGTTTCTCTTAAAGCCTTTTCCTCTGTTTTATACCCCGCACTTCTTTCACAGTTCCATGAGCAGGCCTAGTATGTGATAGTACCAGCCAATCATTCAAAATGCGAGGTGAATACTTTAATTTTTTATGCTTTATAATATTTCATGTAAGATAATAAAATATTAATTTTTTACATGTGCTATTAAATCTTTTAACACTGTTGCATTCACAAGCTTTATAGACTATACATATTTTACTAAAAGCAACAAGCCTGGAACTATTCTCTGGTTCTAAGACCGAGTGGCATAGACTGGCATCATCCACAATATACAACACTTGGTACTGAGTCTCCACTGAACCCTATATAATGTCCTTCTGTCCCTAAAACAGTATTAGCTTGTGTGTCGCCCATCCAAAATGCATGAATTAAAACAGTGGCTATATTGCAGCTCTTCAGAATAATGTTTCCACAGCAGTGAACAGACAGGGTGGGTTATGTGTGCTGAAGTGTAACATCAGTGTGTCTGAGAGTGCAAAGAAATATTCACGTGAAAATATATAAATGGTTCAAAAAGTTATGAGACTTATAAGACCTTTTTTTTTTTTTCTTTAAAAGCACACTAATTTTTTTGGTAGACTTCAGTTCATGTTTTTGAGTTTTAGAAATCTGCTTACAAATACACAGCCAAATAGATGCAAAAATTCCTATGCCACTTCTTGTTTTCCAAAATCTGGGATTTGAAATTAGACATTTAATATCAAAGCTTCCAAATAAAATCTCAGCATTTTGAAATACATACAAAATCCTGTGGAGATTGATATCCATGATTCCTATGAGACCCAGGACACTTGGAATAATGTTTAATAAAACTGTTAAAATCTTGAGGTTTATCTAGTAAAACACAGATTCACACTGCTCTGTTCCACTGGCATACTGGGCATGGAATACTATCTTTTCTCATTCATTTTGTGGAATGAAATCCTTGTACACAGCAGATTGAAGCCCAATTAGCTCAGATAACACGTCATACTCCTGTGGCAGTCCGTAATAGAAGTTCACATACAGCTTCAGAAGTATTTAATAGAGGCATGGTGGAAAAGTTCAGAAGACTTGTAGTGTTCCATAAACCCATTCCATTCCTTATCTATGAGCTTCCACTGCAATATATTTCTTCTTTATAATTTTCTCTTCTAAGGGCCTTTTGTGTCTTATTCTGTTGTGTCTCCTTGGAAAAGCTCTGGGACTACGCATCATTATGGGACCATCATTCTGAACCTGTACAAAGAATTTAAAGGAAGAGTATCTAAAGAAGTGTGAGAGAGTTTGGGTCCAGGTGGGATCAAGCTCCAAAAACTGTTAATGGAAGTCAAATTTGCTACATTCATTTTAAGCGTGTCTCCTGCAGTAGCTAGAAATCAAGTTTCTTGAGGCTGTATAGCAAGGTTGGCAAGGCTAATTTCCTATCAATAAAAGAGTTGGACATTGTAGGAAGTCTAATATAGTATATATTTAAATGGATGGAACCCAAATAGTAAATCTCTCTTTTTTCCTCTCAGATATTTTAGTGTAGCTTATTTGTAGACATAACTCCAAATAAAGACTGACAAAGAAGCATTGGTGGCTATAGCTTGTGTTTTAATGTGCAGTGGAGTCTTTGCACAGTGCATTCATTACATCTTTTTCAAGGTCGTCTGTTCTGTTTTATTTATGGCTTTTATTTGTTATTACTTGGATCACAATGACCACCAAGCAAAACACAGGAACTTAACACAAGACGACAGCTGAGTAGATGAAACCTGGTACTTTTTTTACTGACTTCTTTGCCATTAAACGCGCAGCTTGCAAGAAATAAAATTTTTAGTGAGCATCATATCTAGGAATGTGATGTTCACATTTGCATTCTAAAAATGACGACTTTTTAGGACAAATTCCTTTTTCTGTCTTTGATTTTAAATCCTGATGAATAACTAAGTTAAATGAGTTACAAGTATCTGAAGTAAGGGCAGACAGTTCAAGTACTCAATTAAAATGGCAGAAGGTTAAGGTTTGGGGGATTTTTTTACTCACATAGGAGTTTGCATTGCTTTCTAGACTCCGATGGAATTGTCTCCACTTACAAATGGGTGGAAGTTTTTATTTTATTTTGTCCTCCCACACACAGGCATATGTGGCCAGAATGACTGCTAATGGAACATAAATGCACATTACAAGAAAGAAGAGCGCTAAAATGAGATTTTAGTCTACAGGTACACTGAAAATTCAAAATCATATCTTTCAGCTGTTCCTTACATATTTTAAGGGGTTGTTCACTTAGTTCATATAATGAACAATCCATTAAAGCTAACATTATTATTCCTACTTGCTTGTATATAAAGAGAACATTATACATAAGTTTGACTGAAAGAGTGTCTGGTTTAGTCATTGTGAAGAAGTATAGATGAACAGTTGCAAAGTATAGAAGGCCAAATATAGTATAATTTTGTGTGTGTGTGGGCAGGATTTCTTCACCAAACAATGTGGAACTCACTTGCATAACATTTGTATACTCAAAATAACTTTGACATTATAAATGTGGGAATTTGACTGTGTAGTAAGGCTCTGGGTCACAACTCCAAATCTAGAATGTTTTCGGATCTTTTTTTTATTTTAGCTCCTAAACACACAAATTCTTCCTAGAGAGACCTCTGAAAAGGATATACAGGACACTGAAAGAGTAGCCACAGCATTAGATTTCATTACTTTTGAATTATTGGGAATCTTGATGTTTGATCTGAGGTAGCAGTGCTAACTCTAACCACAATATAAATGCACACATCAAGTGAGAGGTGAACTTCTATTTAAAAGAAAGGAAATCTAAATATGTGCTATTGCCATCATTTATTTTCATTTTACAGACCTAGATATGTAAGACTGTTCTGTTCTTATATGTTTTGTGCCAATATATTTGGAACAATCACAGATTTTCAAAAGCATGGTATAGGACATAGAAAAAAAACCTCACAGGATGTAAAAATGACACATAATTGTTCCAAAAATGTAGCTGGGTAAGTACTATAGATAAGAGATTGGTCACAAGCAGATCAATGTATTTATGATCAAGGCAAGATTGCCTCCAAGCTACCTGATCATTTAACAGGTTGTGACTTTCCAGAAACCCCCATGTAAGTGTCTGATATTGTAGTCTAACACAAACTAAACTGCTATTTTGGATGAATGAAGAACTAACTTAGAAAGAAGTTGATAACATCCTATGCCTCATCTGCTATGAGTAGCATAACATTTAACCCACACTAACAGCTAAACACTATGTAAACATTGGCTTTATCGGTCACCATAAATCTATGAAAAAATGAGATAGATAGATAGAAAAATAATCAAGTCAAAATTATATTTAAAACAAAAGAAGAAAATTAGTTACATTTATGTTATATGTTTTTAACTTTTTCCCTTCTCTTGAAAGGTGAGGGCAAGGGGAAAGGGAGGAGAGGGGACAAAAAAGGAGAAAAGGGGGAAGGAGGGAGGGAAAAAAGCAAAATTTTTTTCTAGAAATTTGTTGCAACCTGTAAACCTATGTAACCCTATTTGACTGAACCACTATATAGTGCAACTGTCCAGTTTACTGTTGAGAAGTCGGGGTTTGGGGTTGTGTTTTGGGGTGTTGTTTCTTGAGGGGTTTTTTGTTTGTTTTTAATGTATCTATTTTTTTAAAAACAGATATATGTAACTGCCCACCATAATAGTAAAATCAGGGCTGTCTTGGGCTTTAAAGACTGGATAATGCAAAATAGTATAGTGATACCCAAAGTTCAATCCAGGATCAAGAAATACATCAATATTTCTAACAGCTGAACTAATGATTAGACAATTTATAAAAAGGAACTTGAATAGATAATCAATAAATTTTACTCCAGGGTCAGCTAGGCTAAACAGAAGCTCATCCACAGCAAATGCACAATACATAACAGGTGATAGATGTACAGGTCAGAAATAAAAAAATCCCATCAGAGAGTCCTTATGCAGTATCCAGAGTTTCTGTACGGTTATAATAAAATCCATTATCCACATATTTCATTCTTCACCTTTCTCGTGTCCCTACACATCCTTTCCAGGTTTCCATCATTAGTGTCTCTCTCTCTCCTCAAAGACAAATCTGTAACATTATTAACTGTCAGTTTTTCCTCTTTTTTAAACTTATATCTGGCCTTGAAAATGCTGTCTGTATCCACTGTTCATAGTTCATACATGTGCATTTGTTCATGACTAGGATCATTTAATAAAATGTAGGTAGTTTTCCTCTTATATTTATTGCAATTAACTGTTTTAATAAGTAAATGTTCAATAATGGTTTTTCTTCTGATTCATACCTAGGATTTCCACGAGGGCTTTTGTAGTTCATTTTTATTCTATTTCTGGTGCTTTCTCTTTGAAGAGTTCCAAATGGATATTATTAAGGCATAGTTTACATGCCTGGTATCCTCATAATTTTTTACTGCTTTCGGAGGAGCAGATGGAGATTAGGTAATTTTATACAGCTACAAATTGTAATTAAGTTGAACTGAGGTATAAATATCACTGTTTAAAATCATGTTTGAGCTGTCCTCTCTTCCTAAATGTTGCAACAGCCAGAGTTTTCACAGCATATAGTGTGCTGTTGATCATTTGGGCTTCTTAATCCTAATCAATAAAGTAATTGAGCAACGGCCTGTCAGAATTGCTTTTCCAATGTTTATTTCATATTCAGACTAATAATCAGCTGTTCATACAATTTTCAATTTTTATCTGTAGCATTGCCCTTGTAAAAACTGATCTTATAGTCAGTTAGTATTAATAATAATTGTCCCATTATAGTATTTACTCAGCATAGGAACTTTCTAGATTTTAAAAAATCTGTTCATTACATTTATTCACTGATACTTTTAATGCTTACCTATGTAATTTCTCAGTTATCTTCTGATTAATTAAACGTAGTCCAAGGTTCTTGTTTGTATTTGAAAATATTTATTTATATATTTATTCACTTATTATTTTAAAGTACATCTTGGGAAATTCTTAGACAATACATAATACTCATTGTAAAAACAAATATTTTAAAAGATCTTTATTCCATTTTGCCATCACTTATAGTCACAAGCAAAAGACTTGAGAAGGGAACAGCATTAAGCAGTGCATTTAGAGATAAAATGATTTCTAGATTTGTAACACTGATAATTGGGAAAGTGAGTTTCCATGTGAGACCTCTTACCCACAGTGCCCTGCTACAAGGCCTTCTGTTTTCCAAATGTCATTCCACATAAATTGAATTGAAACACCTGATCTCTGGTGCTGCTCGGCATGGAGAATAACAGCCACCACTTAAATCATGTAAGAATTCAGGCAATAGTTGCACCTCACATTATACCCTTTGACTTCACTGAAACAAGCACATGCCTCACTTCTCATTTTACTAATCATCCTCATATGTCATTTCCTTGTCTTTTTTCAGTTCCTTGCATTTGGGGCTCTCAGGTTTTCCCAAATGTAAAGGGAGCCTTTTCCATTACGTTGCTGCCTGAAGACACACTGCAGTGGAAATTACTTTAAGGAGATTCAGTCCAGATTTTTCCTTTTATAAACAACTGTTCCAAAAGACTGGAGAGCTTTTGAAATTAAGAAAATATATAAGTGAATAAAAAAAGATGCTCAATTTTTATTACTTTTATTTTTTAAATAGAGCAAATTGAAAACAACCAAAGAGGACACACGAGAAGTATAAAGGTTTGTGCACCTCACTTCAACCTTGTGATTTCTCTGCACACACTAGAGGATCCCTGTTCCTCACTGTAGTGACTGTAGGACCCATCACTTTCTCTTGGCTATTTGTATAGTCTATTGAGCTTTTCTCTCCCAAACGTGCTCTGTAACTCTCCAGGTGATCCATTGCACTTGTTCTCTGTAAAAAAACATAACATATCCTTGAAAAACATAATGCTGTATTTTGAGACTTTAAAATCATAGTAAAATAAGCTTAAATTAAAAGAGGAAAGAATTTAGCTGAGTCTTGCAAGTAACTTCCTACAATAAAATCCTTTAAGGTTGGTGAGGGTTCCTAGGAAAAGCAGTAAAGTGACATGAAAAACAGCAAAACAAAACACTAATAAATACACAATGAAATACAAAGCTGTGTTGGCAGGGAAATAGACAAAGGGTTCATTTTTCAAAACGCATAAGGAATGATCAGACTCGTTCTCATTTTCAGATATAATATCAGAATCTCAGGGCTTAATCTCCCAGCAAGTTATTTAGGTTACAACAATCAAATCAAGTCAGCATTCCTGAAGATAAGCTAAAATGACAAATTAGGCTTTTTTTCCTTTAGACCTCTGTGATAGCATTAATCATGTAACTGTGGTTTACTCATGATCCCTTCTTTGATGTTCCCAATGCATATCTGCTGGGAGAGTTGAAAGCAATAAAGATAGTTTTGATTTATTTTTGGAAGGTGTACTATTTTAATGTTAAAAAAAAAAAAAAGAAGAAAAGAAAAAAAAGAAAGAATAGTGATAGAGTATGACTAATCCTGAAAAACACAGTCCTTGTTTCCCTCCCAGGTAGAGGATTAGTTTAGAAATATAATTTGAGAACTCCTTTAAGACTAGAGAGAAGTAATTCAGCAACATCATGAAAAAGGAGAATAACAATGTTACTAGAACATACCATGAAGGGGGGAAAAAAAGAAAAAAAGGACATGTAAGAACATTGCATCATTTATTTCTTTAATAATAAAAACACTGAAGTATAAAACCAAAGTTCACAACACACTGAATATTCTTCAAAGAAAATTGGCTAAAATGATTCAGTGATTGAGTCTCACTGATTCTGTAAAATAGCATAAGGGCATTGTTTAGTAAAGCCAAACTGAAAATTCAGAACACATTTCTTTTTCCCAAGTCATAGAATACAAACTGGGATATGGAGTAGAAGTGATTTGCTTAATATCTATGATACAAAAGGGGATCCTAAGTCAACCTCATCGTTCTGCTTCAGTGTCCCAAGCTGATTACAGAAAGGAAATGTACGCAGTTACAATCCAATGAATGATCCTCATTTTCCGTCTCTATGGAAAATATTGTGAATTATTCATAAAAAAAGCTTCATCAGAAGGGGAAAAGGAAGAAGATGGGTTATTTTTTACAACATTTCACTTATGTATTTTCAAAGGAGGAAATGTAATGCTAGGTTTGAGTTTTTCAATATTTATGTAGCCAAGCCCATAGTTATGATTATGCGTGTATGTTCTCAGAGACTCAGTTTACAATGTAATGTACACTGTGATTCAACATAATTTAGTATATCTCAAAAGAATGCATGATTTACTAGCCCTAATGAATGCAGTACTTCAAGCCTTCTTCCATCTGGACTTTTGTTATTCTGCAGTACATTTGAGAACAATTTGGGATTTCACTCTGTTACCACAGGATATTTCATATAATTTCTAAAGAGATTTTTCATTTTGAAGAACTCTTGATTAATGTCTTTGTTTGCCCAATTCCTTCTGCTGGCTCTTAATTGTTTCCTGTATTAACATTTTTAATGAATTTAGAGCCAAAGTCTATTAAAAAATAAATCTATAACTCCACAGTAAAAGTTGTCAGACTTAGGGTTTTTCTAATCCCTTTAGCTGCTCAATTCCCAGGATTCCTGGTTGACAGCAATTTTTTGGTCCAATTTCCTGTGAGAAAATCCAAATTTCCCTCATTAAGCCTAGCTAGGACCTTGTGTAAAGTGATAATAAAATATTGTACTGCTTATAGAACATTTCACACATTCAAAGCTTTAGGGAAATAGTAACTAATTAAATGAGTTGGACTTTCTTGTTGTTAATGCTGTTCACAGACCATGCTCATTTCTGTCATGATTGATCTTCCAATGTGAATAACAAAATGACATTTACTGCATCTTGACAGAAAATTTATCAATATTGAAATAGTTGAGAAAACCTTGAAACTGCCAAACTAAGGGAAAATTTAAGAAATCAAATGTAAATCTCAAGGTCCCTCTCCTAGTAATGCTACATTAGTCTAGTCACATTCATGATTACAGAGGATACATCAGTCATGTGTCGACCTCTTAAACGTAATGGTAACAAAGGTACTAGTAAATAACATCCCAAGCATTTACTTAAAATCCTGAATGTAATTTTTTCCACTGTTTGTTGGAAATTTACAGCACTGCTGAGAGTGGTTGAAATGAGATTGCTTACCTTTTTGTAGAAATTATTATTTCTGTCACATGACAATTTTTTTTTTTAGGATAGATTTTCCTTTGCCTTCAATTTTTCTATCCCAGAGCTCTGGGAAGACTATACCCTGAGAGTCCATTTCTTCTATTACGCTTCTTAGGATGCTGTGGCTGCACCTTCTCCAGCCTGATTCTGGGCCAAACATAACTGATTGCAAAAAATAGTTGTGAAGTAGTTATTAAGGATGCTAATAGGATTGGCTACACTAATGTCTTAATGTTTTTACCTGTTAGGCTTGTACCTATTGTACCTAAATATAATTAATCCCATTGCAAGTAAAAGGAAGACTAAAGTCTTGACACATTAAACAAGCAGGTTGTCCTATTCAGAGCTAAAATAAACCATTCCATTTTAGGGCTAGTGAACATGTGGCTGCTAGTTCAGAGTTCTGTCTAAACATATAACCCAAGAATCAAGGCATTATTATGGAATACAGGAGATGTAAATACTTATTTAAAAAAATTATAAAGTATTTCAGTGATAATATTTTGAGACACCGTAAGGAAGCTTGTTTTCATTTGGTCTTCAAGTATTAAAAATTATTGTGATTCCAAGTGTCTTTCCAAACCTGAAGGTTTTATTTGTAAGGACCTGGATGTGAGTGCCACATTGCCATGTGATACCATTACCATTAAACATTTGGGTCAATATATATGAAACATTGGCAAAAGAAATAGAGCTGAAAAACATGAAAGCTGCTGTACTTCATATGCTTTCTCATCAGGAAAGGAAAAGAAGACGACAAATAATACACAAAAGTATATAAAAGGATATTAAAATAGCAAAGTGAAGCACCTGAAATTATTGCAAATTATTTCATATGCTTTTGTTGCTGAGTATAAAAAGACATAAATTATTACATTAAATCACTGCATTTTAAAATAATGAACAAATGCTCAGTGTGGAAAATTGCAACTTTTCCAATAAAGCTGACAAATTTATAAGTGACTGTAAGAGTATTATTGAGGAAAGCTTTGGATGGCAAAACTATACCAACTATACCAGATCCACCTGTACGCAGGATTGGACAACTGCATAAACATAGGATTATTTTTTTTCCATCAAATTCTGCCTCTACACTAACAAGTATAAATGCCACATAAGTTAACTAGCCAAACTAATTTCAAGGTGACTTTAAAAAAAAAAAATAAATGTAAAATTTAATATGAGTAATGGTAGCTAAACTGATGTTTTAATGAAATGAATGACTCCTTGACAAAATGCAAATTCAAAAAAATCATTTTAAGACATCTAAAAATAAATTAACTTCTGTTTTAAAAGAAAGTGATTTCCAAAGTTTCAAAACACATCCTAGTTTATGATTTTATCCAAAACTATTTTTACTATGATTTAAAATTATTTTTCTTTGTAAATCAATGTTTTGGTTATTAATCAGAGAGATGAGCCTGAAAATGAAAATGTAATTATAGACACTCAAGAGAAAAATACTTTCTTTCACACAGGATAGATTTGTTCTAATTCTTTTGATGTTATGTCATTCTCAGACTACTGAACTATATTTAGAAAAACTGCAGTGAACTTGAATTGAAATCACATAGCTGTTTCAGCAGACGTTGAAATGCTAGCGAAAATTTATATAGAAATAAAACTGTTGTTAAAACAGCCAATGGAGAACTTGTGTGAAAAATATTCATGGTTTTATTTGCAGAATTGATGCCTAATGTTAAGAAAATACACTGAAATGGTATTTTTAGGTCATTTACAATTAAGATCAGACATGCCAGTACTGCAAGCCAGTTCAAGAACCTAAGCATCTATTTCATAGAATCATAGAATCATAGAATCATAGACTGGTTTGTGTTGGAAGGGACCTTAAAGATCATCTAGTTCCAATCCCCCTGCCATGGGCAGGGACACCCTCCACTAGACCACGTTGCCCAAAGCCCTATCCAACCTGGCCTTGAACACTTCCAGGGATGGGGCATCTACAGCTTCTCTGGGCAACCTGTTCCAGTGCCTCACCACCCTCACAGTAAAGAATTTCTTTCTAACATCTAATTCAAATCTACCCTCTTTCAGTTTAAAGCCATTACCCCTTGTCCTGTCACTACATGTCCTTGTAAACAGTCCCTCACCAGCTTTCTTGTAGGCGTCTTCCAGGTACTGGAAGGCTGCTCTAAGGTGTCCCTAGAGCCTTCTCTTCTCCAGGCTGAACAAACCCAACTCTCTCAGCCTGTCCTCATAGGAGAGGTGCTCCAGCCCTCTGATCAGCTTCGTGGCCCTCCTCTGGACTCTCTCCAACAGACTGATGTCTTTCTTGTACTGAGGCTTCCAGAGCTGGATGCAGTACTCCTGGTGGGGTCTCACCAGAGCAGAGTAGTGGGGCAGGATCACCTCCCTCAACCTGCTGGTCACAATTACTATTTCATGTCAATAGTTAGCAGACCTTATTAACAATTAGATCATTTTAACAAGATACTATATTGTTTGAACACTTGGCAAAACAACAGTATTAGTAGAGGTGACTATCCAATTTCCTCATTCATATTCAAATTGCTGAACAAATACTGAATCTTCGCATGAGCAGTATTTACCATTTTTTGATTCTTTATATGATTCATGTGATCCTCATCTTCAAGCTAAACATAAATCTAGAAATGTGGCCTTTCTTATAAGCAGGTAAGCAAGTATCATTCTTCCTTGCTTAAAGACTTACATAGAAAAGAAATATCAGAAGTTTAGCTCAGTGAAAAACAAACCTCCAAAAAAATCTATTTTGTGTAAATCTCCAAATGGGTCTTTGAGAACACTGTGAGTGAGTCAGTGGCATAGATCATCTTGTCATTATTCAGACACAATAAATGGAGTTTGAAAGTTGAGATGTCTTAATTTACAAAGTAGAAATTCAGCAGCCACTGTCCTAATGAAAGCAGCCATCCAGCTTTTAGTGGTCCATCTGCACACTTGCCACCAGCCTTGTTACACCTCTTATACCAGTCAGGCATTAGGTATAGGTCTGTTCTGTAATATTTCACCTCTTTCTGATCTCCTTATATCATGCTTCCCAATATAAATGGCAAATCCAGACACACGGGGTTTAATCCAGTCACAGACTACATAGAATACTGCTTACTTTAACATATGAAGTAACTAACCTTGCATTATAAGGCATTAGTCATCATACATTCTGATTTTGTAGATGCAAGTCATACAGGTCAAACTGTCCTACCTACTTTGCACACAGAGTCTGAGCTTTGACTGCTCTTTACAAGCAGTCCTCTTGAAAAGTGCCTAATCCTGGCCTCAGCCACATGACCCCTGACTATCAAAAGGCTTCAGCTTTTCAGTCCCTCCCTTCCTCTGACCCAAGGAAGGGTTGCATCTAACTGTGAGACCAAGACATCTGAGACACCTCATGTGTCCAGATAGCTCACCAGTCAGGCAGCTGAAGTACTCGGCACATATTCCTCTCCTTTCCCTTTCCTATTTCTTTTCCCCAGTTCTACTGCAAAACAAAACAAGGGCAAATAGTAAGAACCAACCAACCAACCAACCAAACAAACAAACAAAAAACCCAACTAAACACATAAACAAAAAACAAAACCCCAAAAAACCCTGAGAAAGTATCTTCTTTTTTTCAAACAGTCAACTCAGATCCAAAGCTGGTAAGATGTAGAAAATTATACAAAATATAATTTAGTGTTAATACAGCTGTCTCTGTTAAAGATATTCCATCCTTACACAGTTTCCTGCTAGCATTAAGATCACTAGAAATGACATCATACAAAAAAATTTCAAAGGCAGCTAGCTAATTTAAACATTCTTGGATATACTGAGATGTGGAGTTAAGGTGACAATATAAAGACTCACATGTTTTAGTTACAGTGGCAGTGTCTAATATGCACTTGTATTATTTTCCTAGCAGCAATATGTCTATAATTTAAGAAAATTTATCTTTAAGGAAAAATATTTTTCAGTCATACATACTTAGTTAAAAATATATATCCTTAAAAAATTGTATTGAATGATTCACCGCTGACAGAAGCCAATATATTACTAAATTTTAAAAAGAAATTGCATATTATCATAGTTCATTCTTGCTAAATTTTCACTAATACACAAAGAATACTAGTTGATTTCCAAATACTGATAAAGAATAGCAGTATCACAATATCAATCCTAGTTCCTACGTCAATGTTGCAGAAATTCGTAAAATTTGAAGAATAAAGGAAACATTACTCATTGGTGATATATGTAATGTAATCTCCACTAGGAATTTACCTGCTGTGTCAAAGATGTTTCTGTTCACAATATGAATAGCATTCTCCCCCCCTGGGGTTACATTAGTGTTTGATTTATTTATATTTTCCTGTGTCATTTAAATGTACTGATTGAATCAGCTAGTGAGACATTTCACAAAAAGCAAATAACTTTTTGACTTCTTTAAAAGAAGTGAGCAGTAAGGAAAATTGCTGGGGAGAAAGAGCTCTCATGAAAGGATCTAAGTTGGTCATGGGATATTCACAAAATAAAAATAATTCCAGATTCAAAGACCTTAACAGCAAAGAGCTGTCCCATCAAACAATGCTAATCATCACATAATCTGAAAGCAAACAGGCCCTGGCATGTGAGACAATTTCACACATAACAGTCGTAAGAATGTTTGGAGCAGCAGCAACACATTTTGCAGGCAGTGATATTAAAGTTAGGAGTGAATGGCATGATGTCTTGTTATAAACATCAGTGGTGACAGTGCAAGGTGTATTTCAGAATCATTAATACAGGTTTTGAACATCAGCTACACCTTGTGACAAACACCAAGATGGGTTGGCCAGGTCATATAGTGACATTCAAACCACAGTAATGTCTCAGGAACAGAGTTTTAATGCCAAGGTAAATGCTAAATGGTAGTTTTAGTAACACAACCTAAAAACTTCAGCTAGCCTACAACTGCCTCCTGGCTCACTCTATCCCTGCTTCCCAAGATCTACGCCAGTTAAAGATGTAGTATCTGTCTTTTTCTGTCTCAGGAACCACAGATACCAGTAACAAGTTCGTATGTTGGATTTTAAAGTGAAAGGATGCTTACAAAAAGGAACTGGTTCCTGCCCCTTGTTTAATTAACATTTCTTAATTTTGAAGTAGAACAGCCTGTTCATGAGAGAGCACAGGTTCAACTGTATAAGCCATTTTTGGTGTCCTCAGCTATAGCATGTACTCCCATACTCACTATAGGAGAGGAGTAGCCATTACTGGTTAGATGCAAATGCCTGTCTCTTCTCCGCCTCCCGATCAATCTGCTCCCCAAAGAAAAGGTAAAAAGCTTGAGAATACTGGTATTTCACAGCATAATTCCTGTGAGTATTTGTGATGGGTTGACCCTGGCTGAGGGCCAGGTGCCCACCAGAGCCACTCTATCACTCCCCTCTTTCATTACACAGGGGAGAAAAGGTACAATGAAAGAAAACTTACGGGTCGAGATAAGGACAGGGAGGGATCATTCTCTAATTATCATCACGAGCAAAACAGACCAAACTTAGAGAGGGAATTCATCTTATTTATTACTAAGCAAAACAGAGTAGAGGAATGAGAAATAAAACCAAATCTTAAAAACACCTCCCCCCACCCCTCCCATCTTCCCGGGCTCAACTTCACTCCCGGCTTCAACCTCCGCCCCCACCAGCGGCACAGGGGGACAGGGAGTGGGGGTTACGGTCAGTTCATCACATGTTGTTTCTGCCGCTTCTTCATCCTCAGGGGGAGGACTCCTCTCATCGTTCCCCCGCTCCAGCGTGGGGTCCCTCTCACGGGAGACAGTCCTTCACGACCTTCTCCAACGTCAGTCTCCTCCACGGGGTGCAGACCTTCAGGAGCAAACTGCTCCAGCGTGGGTCCCCCACGGGGTCACAAGTCCTGCCAGCAAACCTGCTCTGGCGTGGGCTCCTCTCTCCACGGATCCACAGGTCCTGCCAGGAGCTTGCTCCAGCGCGGGCTTCCCACGGGGCCACAGCCTCCTTCAGGTGTCTCCACCTGCTCCAGCATGGGGTCCTCCACGGGCTGCAGGTGGAATCGCTACACCCCCTCATCCTCCCTCCATGGGCTGCAGGGGGACAGCCTGCTTCACCATGGTCTTCACCACAGGCTGCAGGGGGATCTCTGCTCCGGCGCCTGGAGCACCTCCTGCCCCTCCTTCTGCACTGACCTTGGTGTCTGCAGATGTTCTTACATCTTCTCACTCCTCTCTCTGGCTGCAAAAAGCACTCTCTAAATGTTTTTCTCTTTCTTAAATATGTTATCACAGAGGCGCTGATTGGTTTGGCCTTGGCCAGCGGTGGGTCCGTCTTGGAGCCGGCTGGCATTGGCTCTGTCAGACACAGGGGAAGCTTCTAGCAGCTTCTCACAGAAGCCACCCCTGTAGCCCCCCCCCTACCAAAACCTTGCCACGCAAAACCAACACAGTATTTCCTAACAAAGGGCTACATACTGTAGTGAAGAAGGGAATTGTAAACTATGACATAAGGAAAAGTGACATATTTTTTCAAGACAAAGCAAGCTCTTCACGCTCCAAGCCCTGGGTCATCTCTGACCAGAGATTGTTGTATAACTGGAGTCAGCAGAACACAGTGACTGAATAAATAAGCCTGTTAAGTAGACTTTACTAGCTCAGTCTCAGTACCATGGCTATGTGTTTTCTGGGCCAGAACAAGTGTGAGTCCTAATGGCTTGCTGCATTCACAGAGCTTACTCATAACTATCAAAAACCCCAAACATAAAACCAAAAAGATACATAAACCCCTTTGTTTTATTGCCATGGAAAATGTGGTTAACCACTTGGCATCAACATAAATGGCTACAAACCATAGTCTCAGGTGAGACAGTGCAATTAATTCTGTCAAGAGTGAAAGTTTACTGTTGTTCTGCATAGTATGCTGCATCTATGAAGGAGCGCTAGTTTGTTGATTTCCATCCCTTTCACACAAATTGTGTAATATTTATTTAGCTCAGAAATAGTCATAGGACTTCTGTCCCTGGCCTGACACATGCATCACAGACTACCATATAGTCATTTTTGATCTTTGTAGGAACACAGAAATTTCTAATTCCTCCAAAAGATCAAAATCTGCAATTAAAATGGATTGCATTAAGAAAATGGAAATGAACAAGGGTATCATCTTGCAATAACTAGAAATTCATTAGTTAGAACCATATTGGTGTTAAAATGTCCAAATGGCCTTAGGAAATTGATCAGGGTCCTAACAGTCAATGAAAGCAAACGATATATTGGGATATGGGCAGACTGATGTGTTGCTTGCTTCAGATTTGGAAGCTCACTTTGAAGTAACTGAAGATTACTTTCCATGAGTACTGAACATCAGCAGAAACTGTGGGGTTTTAGCTTTTTTAAAATCATGACTAATACGCTTCAGCAAGGCAAAGCCTGAGCAAGCCAAAATTGAGGCATCCCAACTAGCTGCCATCTCTGAAATAAATAAATAACTTGAAAAATTGTAAAAGTCTGAAGGTTTTACTATGGTAATGTAGTTTGATTACTAAACCATATAGACAATATAAGTTCCTTGAATTACTTTATCCTTGAAAATATTGTCTAGAATTTAAAAAATTTGACACACTCTGGGCCTACTTGTATCCATTCTTGTGGTTCTTCTCTGGACACTTACCAGCCATGGATGTAATTTGGTATCCACAGCTGAACACAGGGTCAGAGTATGGGGTTCATCTGGCCAAATATAGTTTTTTCAGCTAAACTAATACTCTACACAGTTTCTACAGTCAATAGAGAGAGAGGTAGGTTGACTTTTATCTCATGCTTGCATAGAAGTTTAAAATTGATCATCAGAATCATACCCTAAAATCACTACTTGTACCTATTGAATATTAAAGTTACTTTCAAGTGGCTCCCTTGGATACTGATTTCTACAAAGTAGACTTCTAACTTTAGTTGAGGTAAAACACACCCTTTACTAGCCTTTCTGCCTTACATTTTTCCTCTTTTAATTATAAAACTAATGTAGTTTTATGAAAACATGGTTGTTTTCTTCCTGATGACTTCAACTACATAAAGAAAATCTCAGTAAGAGAAAGAAAGATGTAGTCTTGGTGAAAAAACAAACAAAACAACCAACCAACAACAAAAAAAAACCCCAAGTCTGACAGCAGGCTGTAATCACCTCTTTCCAATGTACATGACGCAATGATGAGGGAAGTACTAAAAGTCAGAGGAAAATTAGCAGGCCAGATGGCTGGTGAAACAGTGACAAAACAACAGCAAAATGAAAAGCCTAATAAAAATGAGCAAGTGACTAAAGGAAGTGCATGCAAGACATTAGAAATTAAATCATAAAGAACCAGATAAAATAAAGAATACTATTGGAGGATACAGAAACCAGAAGAGAACTGTGGATAGGGGAAGAGGCAAGAGAGATGACGTATAGCAACAGATGTTTCCATGTGGTGAACTGATGAAGAGCCACATGGATAGGATGCAAAGCTACCAAATATACATCTTGCTTACATCGTTGGTATGTGATTTTTAGGTTTGGGTTTTGTTGTTGTTTGGTTTGGGTTTGGGTTGGGTTGGGTTTCTGTGTGTGTGTGTTTGTTTTGTGGTGGGGCTTTTTGGTTTTTGGGGGTTTTTTTTTGGTAAGAGGGATCAAGAACTCCTAGAGACAAAGAGAAAAAATCGTGCAAACTACTGTAAGTAGTAACACTGGTAATAATGACAAAGGTATTCCACCCTCTACAGTGACTTTCATTATAGACTTCAAAGCATCAACAGAAACATTAAGTAACCCTTACACGATGTCTCTGAGGTATGTGAGGTTTTACAGTCTGTTTATTGATAAGCAGACTGAGCATAGAAAAATTTGACATAAGCAAAATTATCCAGAAAAATAATAAAAAAGATAGAAATAACACTTTAAATGCCCAGTACTCTTTTCTAGCTAACAGAAAATGCTTGTAAAATGCTTGCTGCAGAGTTTTGTCAAGTGGTTACAAAACCTGTTTGGATACTATGTTAAGCAAAGTAAACAAGAATTTTCACTAGCCTCCAATGCAGTACAATGTGAAGATCCTGATGCATCTAACATACGATTTGGGCAATTGAGTTAAAGCTATTGGAGTCTAAAATAGTTGAATGGAACATTGCAAAGGACATTTGTTATTAATTTAGCATTTTGTCACAACAGTAGTACTTTTGTCACACATTTTGTTCTTTATTGGATGAGATGTCATTATAAAACATGCAGAATTTGTAAATTAAATTAATTGTAATATAGTACTTAAACTGAACTCAGAGTAGAATACAAATCTGAGACATGGCTGCTCAACAAATAGGAAGAGATTAAACAAATGCAAATCCCAAAAAAGCCAACCCAAAACTTTGTTACTAAGTAAAGAATAATGCTTTAGGATGTAATTCCGCAGCTAAAAAAAAAAAAAAAAAAAAAAAGCCTGATTCAAGTGCTGATGGCTGGAACCCTTATTCATTCTCACACCAAAATATTCTTACTTTAGATCTGTAGACATGTGAAGTCCACACAGACTCACAAATATTTATCTGAAATAAAAGCATCATATTATTTGGTTGTAAACAGTTCTGATATCTGTAAAGACCACAGACACCAGGTACTCAGTATAGGAAAATATAGTATATAAAAAGTAATGTGCCATCATCACTGGACATAAAGATTCTACAGATAAACAAGTTGTCATTTGGTGGGGTTTTTTTGTTGTGTATCTCTAAGATATGTGTAGCATAATAAATACAACAACAAAAAAACCCCCCATATCTAAATGATAAAAATGGAAATTAAATACTTTGTGGCAGGTACACGGATGAACTCAAAGCTATGATATGTTTGGTTCATGCAAGGGCTTATCAAAAGCTACCAGTGATAGCACATAGCAAGGAGGAGTTCAGCTGTCATGTTTCCAGATCAGAGGGGCAAATTCAGCACTTCAGTGCAGAGCACAACCTGAATGTGCTGATGGAGGAGTCACATTGACAGTCAATTTGTAAGATGTCAATGATGATTACTTTCCAAACACAGTTTACTCAAATTGAGGAATGTTTTTTTAGAAAGTGGTTCAAGGCCATCCACTTGATTTCATTTTGTTAGATTTTGTGGCTAATTTCTTATTTTCAGATCAATCAAGGTGCACCCTTTTTTTTTTTTTTTTTTTTATTTTGAAACAAATTTCCCAATCATCCCTACTTTCTCTGCTTTCATTCCCAGTCTAGAGCATTTTCAGAGCACATGACCTGGATAACTTCTGGATAAAATTAAGGAATACAATAAATTTCCAAAGCACTCCTAGTCCACTGCATGTGTTAAGTACTTCCCCCCCTATGGAAGCAGAATAGACTGGGTCTCAAGAAAGAGATGGGAGCAGGCACAGTGTGGCTGCCAGGTCCTCTGCACTACCTGCTGTCTTCTACAAGTCACCATCTTGGCTATTGTCTGCTAGGTTTGCATTGCTACTGTGGGCAAAGCTGGAGACAAACTTGTTTAATTCCATCTTTGAATCAGTGATATGACATCAGCAGGTATTTTGTTGAAAACATAGGTCTATAATATAAGCCAAAATACAATTATAAATGAAATTATTTTCAAAATTAAAGCAGTACAGAAAATCTTACTGCTTACAGCTATAATAAAGATACACTTGTTACCCCTCTTATTCTTAGAGAGGAAAAAACAGATTTTGAACTAAGAACATTTGTTTTCATTTTCCAGTTAAGTATGTTAGTCATATGGACTCCAACATGATTCTTACATCATTTAGGGCCACAAAATAGAAATATCCCATTCCAAGAAGCAAGATGGCCATAATTCTTACTTTTAGGCTTGTAACACCTACATTTGACAGTGCTATGCCTATTCCAAAACAGTTTAGTCATATTATTTAAAGCACAATAATTCTTGGAATACCTTAACAAAAAGAGAAAGTCCAACCATCTCTAGGATGGAAGAAATTAGATTAAAATAAGTCTAAGATCAGTTTGATACACACTTACACAATGTAACAAATAGGAACGCTAGTGATGAAGACATAACTGATTCAGTGAATTTACTCCTCCTTTCTCCTTGTGAAAAGGTAATTAAAGTTTTTACCAAATGTGTCCAGAATTAGAACATATTTGATTAGTCTCATTGTTGTTGTTAACTCCTTTTACAGCCTGCACCACTGAAATGCTGGTGATATGCAAATTGGCATTCTCACCTACTCCTTTTATGTTCTACATACAATCAGTTTTGAAATTATTAAATAATAATAAAAGCTATACATGAGGTAGCTTTAAATGTCGTACAAATTTACACCATGAGGTTCTTTTGAGTACGAGTTGTCAGAAATAGAAAGAACTAGGGGAGAAATAACAGGAAGGATACTCATCTAATGAGAAAAAACACAAAAATTAAACTTCGTACTGCCTTTCGATAGCTGTAAGTATCATGCCCAACTGAAACTAAAGAAACAATTTTAAACTACAGATGTGTCCTAGGGAAAATGCTTAATATAACCCAAGTTAGATCTAGGGGACAATTTTATATGAATTGAAAATTTACCTAAAAAAGATGGTCTGGTAAAAAGAAGTGCTTTTGCAGCTTATATGACACCTTTTCGTAAGATATGTGAACAAATTGGAATCAAACTGATTTCTGAAAGTGAAAGAAAGAAAATGTATCTAGTGTTGGTCATAGTCAGTAAGAGTAAATGAGAAGGGCTGGAAAGGAGCCAGAGGAGACTGACAACTGGCAAGCGGTAAGAATAGGAATGACTTCCCGTGGAACACAGCATCAGGAACTTGGAAGATCATAGCCCCCTCAGATCTTGGCAAATTTACATCTTCCAGAAAGTCAGCTGGATTTAACAGCATGGCAGCATCCTGCACAGTTGGGGGCAACAAAAAGAAATTTGAAGCTGGTGTTCCTTTCCTGCTGAGTTTTTACATCTCCAGTTGAGAGGCAGCAGGCAGCCCCAGCAGAGTACCTTTATGTGTGTACTTGTTTCATGTCAAAATAGGGAATAAACTGTTTGAGTAGTGCAGCAACAGAGAGGAAGCTTGAGGTTTTCTGAAGGAAGCTCACCAGCTGCGCACATAAAAACATTCTGCTGGGAAAACACAGAACTAATATTCCAAGGACATTTATGGGGAAACAGTAACAATATAATGAGCAAAGAATGGGCAAAACAAGTAGATAATGAGTTGGTACTACCATAGTCATTACAGGAGTGTTGAGACACTGCAAAAAATGCTGGGGAGAAGATGAATAAGGGGCACATCATCAGGGACAAATCTGAAGCTTAATGGTCTATAGGAAGTAGAAAGTTTATTTCTAAAAGGGCATATTGGGCAATTAGAGACCTGTCAACTAAGTAGGAAAGAAAAGAAGAAAGCAACATAAAACATCATCCATCTGAGAGCAAAAGAAAACACACTTGCACCTTTGCCTGTCATTAAAGCCAGAACTTTTTCAGGTATTGAAAAATACTTGAATTGCTTTCTGGTTTGTTTATTGCTTTTGTGTACTTGTTTGTTTATACTGTTAAGTATACTCTTAATGAGATTTTATTTCTATTTAGTTCAGCATTTCTGAATCCAATATACACATAGATTTAGGGAGTACATATGAAGAAAGACTAGTCCATCATATCCAAAGCAATCAGCTACTCAGATATTGTATCCTTCCAAATTCAATTTTATCTTCTCTTTATAAAGACAGGCTGAGAGAGTTGGGACTGTTCAGCCTGGAGAAGAGAAAGCTCCAGGGACACCTTATTGCAGCCTTATAGCACCTGAAGGGGACATGTCCCTGCAGGGGACATGGCAGGAGGAAATGGGACTAGATGATCTTTAAGGTCTCTTCCAACCCAAACCAGCCTATGATTCTATGATTTATGGCACTCTCCATCTTGGTAATTCTGAAAAAAAGTATTGCCAAAAATAGATTGTGATTTAAGTGATAAACAAGACAGTTTGCATCATCAGAAATATATGCCATTTCATGAAATGCTATCATTGTATGACACAGGCCCATTGTAAGGAATGGTAACTTCCACAAGACATTTGCTTATTGCATTCCTTTGAATTGAAAGAAAAAAAAGTTCATACCATTTTAAGAGAATGAAATTTTGCAATAAGGTTGAATGGGCCTGCATTTTATTTCTACTGTTTTCATGACTGAAAACTCCAGACAAACACAATAAAAATATTAAATTGTTTGAAATTATAACTTCCACCCCACGTTGAACATTCTCTTCTAGTACTTTTGAGTATTTATCAGTTGCATCATTCCTTCTGTAAAATATGTACCAAAAAGAGTAAATCTTAAAGGCTTGTGTGAGGACAGGAGATTTGCAATTCACAGTAAGTAATGCAGTCTAAGATTACTCTTCTCAAAGATGCATTTTATATCTAAGATATACTTTACATGTGTAAGATATACTTTACATGAGTGCATGTGAAAAGCAATTAAGTCACCAAGACCATCAAAATGCAAGAGGTGAAGTTGATGCAATAATTACATCCACAATATGGCCAGGAAGGAGGAGTCAGTGATGTGATTGAATTTAGCATGACCAGAAATAGAAAATAATACCTGTGTTCATATATTAGAAGGTATGTAGTCAGAATTTCAGCAGATAAGAAAGAATATATAGGACTAGAAGAAAAACAGCATTGAGACACAGCAAGTGAATAGAAAAGAAAAAACAAAAAATTTATATTTATAAAATATAAAAAAGATTATTTCATTGTCTTTTCCTGACCAATTGTACAAATTCTAATAATAATATTTTAATTAATTTCTTCTTTTATTTTTCTTACTGCTTCTGCTAATTAATAACAGCTCTCCAGGTCATAAAAATTAATTTTATTTAATTTGAACTGGCAATGAGATGCTAATAACATTAAAAGCTAATAATTAATATCAAAACATAAAATTATTTTAGTGAGCTACAAAGAGAAATATCTCTTGTATAGGAAATAGTCATTAAAAGAGAAGTGCTGCTAGTCTAGTTATATTATTCACTACTTAATTTTCTTGCTACCTTTAAGTTTAAAAATGAAAAAAAATTGCTTGATACACAATGTCACTTGCATTTGGAAACTCCAAATATTACTTAATATGACCTATCTTAATTTTAGAAGAATGCAACAAGCAAATATATTTTGCACTCTCCCCAAAAAGCCTTGCCTCTTGCCTGAGCTATACGACTTCCCAGATTTCTGTGTCTATACATTCCCATGTTAATGTAACAGAAATAAACCCAAATCTTGTGAAATACTGAGCTCCCTTCATTAGCATTTTGTGAACTGAATAAAAAACTGAATCCACAAATTCATCTCAACTGTATACAATAGGAAAAAATCTATTAAAAATATACAGTGAATGCTACTACTTTCCAGCTGTCTTATTTTGAACCTATAAAAGGGTTTTGCTATAAAAGATTATCATAGGCATCACATTAAATTGCATTACTTCAACTACATTACAGACTAGAAATCTTGCTCCATCAGCTTAAACTTAACTTGCTATATGGAACTTCATTTATTCGCAGCTTGGTAAATTTCAACAGCATTCATCTTCTCTGAGCCTGGGAAGTATCCCCTGTCTGGATAGCACTTCACTGCATGGTCATCTTCAAGGCTGTGTTTAAGTTAAATTCAAGTGGTGAGGATCTAAGTGCGTGTTGCAATATACTTCTTAATCTCGTCTACCACTTCAACAGGACTTCTTCAGCTGTACACATCAATGTTTGCTTACTTCTAAAGATGGAGACAAAAGAAAAAATTATGTTAAAAGGAAAATATCAGCAGGCATTCTATCTATCAGCAGGTGTTTGGAAACAGTGGGATTTCCACGTTTATTTTCTATAATTCCCATAATTACCACCTCTGTACTTGTTGTAATGATGTCACAGCATGTGGCAATTTGTGTGTCTTAGTGCTGTGATGCTACTTATTAGAAGTACCATTTTGGGATAACAACCAAGGTACCTACCATAAGTTGGAAGATTGTTGTATAAACAGTTTTCCTGACTCATTTTTAGCACGTAACAAACACTTCAGTTAGAAGTATCCACCAAATACAAATTCTAACATCGTTTGCACCCAGGTAACCTTTCATTTGCATTCCTATCCAAAACCATCCTCAACCAAGTTTAACAAAATTTGGTTGCAGATGGTTCTATGAATCTATTTTTTAATTCTTCTCAGAAATGTACATTTAAACAGAATTTAATGTTTCATGAAAGTTGCTGATGTGCAAGTCCTTGAACTTAAAGATCTTCCTTTCCTGCAGAACACATCCTCTACTGCATAGAAATGCCATGTTTTCTGTATCTTTAAATATTTCATGCTTCTTCAGGGATTTAAATACATATATATATACAGAGATAAAGTTAGTTTTGCAGCACATTTTCTATCACAGAAACAGCTCAAATTATCAATGATTAACTCACTGTTAGTCTAAAGTGCATGCCATTTAAAGAAATACTATTGATTACTTTTAGGTTTTTAATCAAATTATTTTAAAACAGTACTCCTCTTTAGCTATGATAAACCCTATTTAAGTGATACTTCAGAGTTTCTCCGGGAAAGTGTATAATAATAATACATCAAAACAGTGAAATAATTTTTCACATAATGGTAGCTACTGTCAAATAAACAAATGAACTGAGAAAACAGACAAAATCACATTTCTTTTTTACCACATCCTTATCATCATATGAAATATATAGTACTTCCTATTTCTCTTGCCTAGATTTAGAACTATAGATATGTATATTTTATCTGAACTGTTCATTCATTAAATCTTGCAAATTTGTCAGAAATTCTTGTAAGACATACTTTGTCATCCTATTGGTGGTCTTTATTGGCTGGTTGAAATAAAAATGTGTAATAATATATTTTTTTAAAAACAGTGCAGATGTTTTTATTCCTTCTAGGAAACACGGAAGAAAATTGAAGAGAAATAAACATGAGATATGAACAGAGAACTGTATTTACTAACAATTAATTAAAATACACTGGACTGGTCAAGTATTAAAAGTGTTCCAAATGCAGAATGTTGTAGACAATCGATACAACTGCATTTTCCATATCTCTGTAAAAACTCTTCTTCAGGTAAAATACCACAATTAGTATCAGTATTGGTTCATATCTTGTAAAATATGCATAATTCTCATTTTCTTTTCTCTGGGTGTATAAGTTATTAAACATACACATATGTTTATAATAACCTAAAACAATATTACATTTTTCATCACAGAGAATGTATTCCTGAAAATCAGAAAATAGGATGAAGCCTAAATGATAAAATATGTGTAGAAGTGACAAATTAATAATAAAAGGAGATGCTAATATACTTGGTTTCATTATTTAATCTCTACATTGCATATTTAATTATGTCAATTTAAAAAAGAATCACATCTCAATCCTATTTAAAAGTTGCAGTAATGTACAACATCATCCTTTCCTTTTTTATATCTGTAGGCCACTTTTTAATCATATTAATTATTCAAGATTTTATTTTAAATCTGATTTTCCTTTCTGTGCTTATAGACTAATTGCCATATAATTTCATCTAAATGCCAGTGTCCATGTGTTTGGATAGTCTAATATATCATGGTACCTTTCTTGGAAGTGCTCAGGGCCATAAATTAACTAATTTTCACTGCATTCTACAATTAGAAATTATTGATGAGCTGCACTTTTAAAAACAGAGCTATACATTTTCAGATAGTGACAAGATTTTCATAAAATCTTTGCAATTTTGTAGGTAATGGCAACTCAAGGCACAACATAAGTTAAATGTGTTTCAAGGGCATAAAGCACCTTGTATTCTGCAACTATGGCCAGATGTATTCCTTGATATTATATCTGAAACAGAGGACTGTCTGTACCACCTATAATTTCTAAGTGCGTTAATCAGGACACAATCAAAACTAGCTTGCCTGGAACCCAAGTATAAGTGTACTACAATAGTGTAATCAACAACAGCACGTAAGTGTTCTCTAACACTGTAATGACATAGTCAAATACAATACATAAGTATTTTATGTAAACATGAGAGTGTTGCGATCACCAATAGAGCTAAGAAGTGTGGGTGTAGCTGAAGCGAGAAGGCACCCGAGAAGCTGCAAGATAAAGAATAAGACAAATAGAAGGGGCTGTAACCCCTTCTATGATGGGGCTGCAGCATTGGTGGATAAGCGAAGAGTGACAGATGTCATCTGCCTGGACTTCTGCAAAGCATTTGAACCTGTCCCGCATGACATCCTTGCCTCTAAATTGGAGAGACATGGATTTGATGGATGGACCACTTGGTGGATAAGGAATTGGCTGGACAGTCACACTCAGAGAGTTGTGGTCAATGGCTCAATGTCCAAGCGGAGATCAGTGACAAGTGGTGTTCCTCAGGGTCGGTATTGGGACCAGCACTGTTTAACATCTTTGTCGGTGACATGGACAGTGGGATCGAGTGCACCCGCAGCAAGTTTGCCGACGACACCAAGCTATGTGGTACGGTTGAAATACTGGAGGGAAGGGATGCCATCCAGAGGGACCTTGACAAGCTTGAGAGATGGGCCCATGCGAACCCCATGAAGTTCAACAAGGCCAAGTGCAAGGTCCTGCACGTGGGTCAGGGCAATCCATAAGCACAACTACAGGCTGAGTGGAGAATGGATTGAGAGCAGCTCTGAGGAGAAGGACGTGGGGGTGTTGGTTGATAAAAAGCTCAACATGACCCAGCAATGTGTGCTTGCAGCCAAGAAAGCCAGCCGTGTCCCGGGCTGCATCAAAAACAATTGTGACCAGCAGGTCAAGGGAGGTGATTCTACCCCTCTATTCCGTTCTGGTGAGACCACGCTTGGAGTACCGTCTTCAGTTCTGGGGTCCCCGACATAATAAAGACATGGAGTTGTTGAAGAGAGTCCAGAAGAGGGCCATGAAGATGATCAGAGGGATGGGGCACCTCTCCTATGAGGACAGGCTGAGAGAGTTGAGGTTGTTCAGCCTGGAGAAAAGAAGGCTCTGGGGAGATCTAATTGTGGCTTACCATTATCTGAAGGGGGCCTACAGGAAAGATGGTGAGGGACTGTTTATCAGGGAGTGTAGTGATAGGACCAGGGGTAGTGGGTTTAAACTAAAAGAAGGTAGCTTTAGATTAGATGTTAGGAAGAAATTCTTTACCGTGAGGGTGGTGAGACATTAGAACAGGTTACCCAGAGAGGTTGTGGCAGCCATATCCCTGGAAGTGTTCAAGGCCAGGTTGAATGGGGCTTTGGGCAACCTGGTCTAGTAGAGGGTGTCCCTGACCATGGCAGGGGGGTTGGAACTAGATGATCTTTGAGATCCCAATTGCATGATTCCCTAATTCTATGAACACGCAGGACATTCAGCCAAATACCCCAAAATGTTGAATGGAAAAATCAAAGGCATAATAAGCACTATTAGGTAAGAAAAGGTGGAGTGAGAAGGCTAAAACACCAACAGTGATGGAGGAAGAATGGAGAAGACAGGAGTCTCTTCTCTGATTTATCTCACTGAAGTGCTCTCCAGCCTGGTGACTCTGACCTTGGCCCCTCACGACCATCAAGGTCTATGGTGATCATTGTGACCTATATGGCATCAGCTCCAGGACATGGTGTGGTCACCTCTAACTTCAGACATAACTGTTAAGGAGTAAGAGTTTTGTGTAAGTAGTGAGTACATAGTGGTAATGATTATTAATGTGTAAGATAAAATCATTAGCATGCAGTGTGTTTTTAATGAATGAATGGATCTATTAAAGTGTTGTTCCTGAAGTTTGAAACCAGCTTGATTTATCAGTCTTCTAAACATTCCTGTCACAGCAATCTCTAATCCCCTAACTGAAATATATGTACATATATTCAGTTGTAACAATACATAAACCTTTGTAATATATTATTGTTCGTGCTGTCACAAGAAGAAACATAAACTATGTAGATACAGACCCTCTAAACCACCCATAACACTCTTGTAAAGAAAAATCATTTTCTCTAAGGTTTATCCAAGCCAAAAAAAGCTTGATAGCTTCTTTTTTCCAGCATCACAGAAGTAAAATTTTTAATGAGATTTGTAAGATAACACTTAAGTCCTTCTCAGTTGGTATTGACACATACACAGGGATAATTCATATGTTGTATTGCTGCTGATAAAGGAGAAATGTTCTCACTATGAGCAACTTTAACATATGAGGTTCTTGTAATACTGTGCTAATTTTGGGAATGAATTCTAATTAACAACTGGATAATTTGCAAATATAAAAACATCTTCAAATTTATCTCTGGTATCTCTGCTTATACTCATGCTTGTTCATGAATGACTCTGTTCTGTGACACTGAAATCAGGAAATAAATCATGTGCCTTAAGTTTTAGGACTACTACTTTGTTTTAAGGAGGGAGAAAAAACTCTAAACAGTTCTGGTTTAATACTTCTGTATAAGTATCCCAATTAAATCTTTATCAATTTCTAAGTAAATTAGTAATTAATTGCATAGTAAATTAGAAGCATCCTTGTAAGAACAAAAATAATGGAGAGTATTTTTTCTGGCTTTGTTCACAGCTAAATGCCTTGTGAAGTTCAAAATTGAAAATTTACTTTTGCATGATGTGCTACAATCATTTACTGTTCCACTGGAGAAAACAACAACAAAGCAAAGTTCTAAGGGAATAATGCATTCATCCTTTCTTTTCTCATTTTCAAACAGTAATCCAGTGTGCTTTTCTGAAAAGATGGAGACTGATGAGAAAGCTCTATTGATCCACCTCCATCTCCCGCCCCGAAATGAATAATGCCTACAAGCAAACTGACTTCAAAGAGAAACATTGATTTGAAGACAATTTAAATGAGAAGAGTATGTGTGTGTGGGAAAGAATTCCTTTACAATAACTAAATGCAGACTATCAAATTTAACGCATTAAAAAGATATTGTAGAAATTATGCTGCATAATGGTTAGCAGAGTCCTCAGTAGTCCTTTCACATTCACTGTGTTTCAGAGTCATGTGTTGGCCAAAGTCAGTCCCTGGTTTTCAGAGAGAAAAGTAAAATGTTTCTAGAGACTGAGTCAAGATTATGAAACTCACAAAACTGGACAAAATCTGTCTTTGACTTTGTCTTTGGCTTGTTAATTTATAAGCCACTCTGGGAGTCTGCCAGAAAAGTTAAAACCAAACCCATACATTTAATAGATTCATTATACCATATAACTTCCCCTCCCTTCTCTCCATTGCGCTCTTTACAGAATGATGTAACAAAGTAGTTTTCATTAGAATACAAAGTAACAATAGTTATTTCTTTAGGGCCCTAGATTTTGTCGCGCTCTCAAGAGCAGCTCCCTCAAAGACCACTTTTTATGTGCCATGGAGCAAACTACTAGCCATTGTGAATAAATACGAAAACTGGATGCAAGAACCTGTGAGATAGTCTGCCAGCTTGGAAACCCAGCTCTTTTCCTGCTGAATTTTCAGAGCCAGTGAGAGAATGACTGGCAAGTTTGTTGGGGAGCAGTAGCTGGAAACTGATAGAGTCATACAGAAATTATACTAAATATATAGAATGTTATCTATAAGTAATTGTGGTTTTATGATGAGAATCAGTACTTAAGATTATTTCAAGATTTATAAACCCATTTTTAAATGTTCATAACTTGCTGGAGAAAAAAATTTTCTTTATTGATTTAAGGTCTATCATCAGCTAATATTTTGCTTCACTTTCTGATTATTGCCAGGTAAATATAAAGTTTGTTACATTTCCCAGCGTCTTTTTATATTCAGTTCAAAAAGCCTGTTTCTCTGATGTGAGTGGATGTTGTTGACTGAGGCAAATTTACTTGACTCTGATTGCACTCTTCTGTAAGTAAGCATATAACGCGCAAACCGGACGAAATGTAAGCCTATAACCTATTCCATGAGTCATGAGGAAAAAATTGGTGTATTCTACATCTTCTCAAAGATACTCCTTTTCATTGTGTGGGAAGTAAGAAAGCAGTGGAATAAATGAGAATAAGGCTCATTCTGTGTAGACAGAACTCACTGAATATACTTTTGGTATTTAAGGGAAACATGCTTAACAAAAGCAGACTAAGGGTGATAATTATTTATTCATGCATTCTTTTTAAATCATACAATTCTGAAGTGCCCAGTTTTCTAAGGGCTTTTTCATGTTACTTTGAGCAGAATGGCAGCTGTAACAGGCTATTCTTTTAACTTTTTGTAATTTTTATTAGCTTGCCTCCTTTGTGTTGTCCTTTCTCAGTAAAACAACATCCTTGTCAGCACCTTTAGAAGAAATCGATACAACAAAGCAGAGAGGAATGCATTCACTGTATTCACTGTTGTGAATTAAGAAGTGCTAACTTGTTCAGTCTCAGTAACTACTCTCTAACAAACCTGTCACTCTTACTCCAAGAAGCAACACAAACACATTCCAATTAATCCATTAATGATCCTTTATGTACAAATATGGGCTTAAACCAGAGAATTTGTAATTTATGGCTAAAGTTAGGTAATTTTCAGGACCCTGTCTATCACAGTTTCTACTCTCAGAAGTGCATGAGAATCCTTTATGACTCTAGGAAATTGATTTTTTTTCAGATAAATATGTTATCTGTGATAAAACTGAGACATTTCCATTTTTTGTTCTGAGTGATTCATTATCTTTGCATCACAGCTAGATTTTAGAGGTTTTGTGATAAAAACCTGTTTGATCTTCCTATCTTGTAGTTCTTTATTCAGTTCAACTCTTGTTCCCAGATCTGCAATAAACTTACTTTAATCTTACTTTGAACTTTGGCTTCCCACCCTGGAAAATGGCCTTCAGACTTGGCTTCTCCAGGGTTTCTTGACCTGGTATAATTTTTGTATTTTAGACTGCAGATTTGAGCTTGTCCCATTTGTAACTCCTAGTCCTAGACTATGATGCCATTACTCCAACTGTACTGCTGCAAAATGAATTTTCCAGAGCACATTTCTTGCAGAACATACTACCTCGCCCTTCCCCCTGCCACCCCCCCCCACCCCCCCCCCCCCCCAAAGGGTCAACAATGAACAAGAGCAAATGGTTTTATGACTACAGAAGCATGCATGGCAGGTAGGAAAAATTAAATTTACTCCCATTGGAGTAGAATCCTGCACTTTTTGCAGCTGAAAATTGAAATAATCTAGGTTTTAAAACATAAACTTTATTCCTGAGAAATATCTTGACCTAACAGTCTCTGATTTGAAGGAACTATAGATTTTTTAGCTGGATGCACCCTCTTTTAAAAGTGCTTCTTGAGGTTTTATTGCCTGCAAAAGAAAGAATTGGAAATGTGAAGTGATGTAAACCGGATTACTTCTTTGACAGACTTATGCTGAGACACTGCTTTATTTTTTTTTTCCTTTTTATTTTTCTTTCCAAAAACTCAAATATCTTTCTTATGCCCCTTCAGAGATGTTACTTTTGTGAGGAAAGTGCAAAAAGGTTTCATTACTTTGTTCAGAAAAGCAGTATAGACAGCTGGGTCAAAAAGCTTGTTAGAAAATTAATGGAAAAGCCACTTTTGTCTTTAAAGCTAAAAGCAGTCCTTATTTTCCTAAATTTTTCAAAGAGAAATTTAGCCTGGCCATAGGTTTAAAATTATTCATAAGATATTGATTTATTTTTCAATGACATAGTTTGATATTGTGCAACTACATAAACATCCAACAGCATTTGAGATGCTAAAAAGTGAACAGGGTTTGGAAAAAGAGGTCACCTAGGTAACTGATAATCATTTTAATGCCAGGATCTAATGCCAGATGGCCCTAGAAACAATTTCAGTAAGTCTTTTAATGATAAGCTTGTATTCTGCTGCTTCTAATGTTCATTTTTTAAGTTCAAAAATCATAGCAGGACACAACTAGACATGTTGTAACTAGACTAGTTTTAGTGTGTCAGCATAAAAAAAAAAAAAAAGAAGAAAAAAGAGTTCTAGATCACTATCAATTGCAACAGTGTCATAACAGAAAGTTTTACACCTTTTACACCATCAGACGTGTAAACGCAGGTATTAATATTGAACATGAGACCCACAAAGGCTCCTTTTCCTCCACTGCTTTTGGAAATGTATGAGCTGCAAAATTGCTTGGTCTCAATTAACAACTTTGTGAGAAATAAAATAGACCAGAAGAATTGTCATTAACTTAGGACTTCTCAAGAAGTGAGTCATATATATAACCCATTGGCCAGATCAGAGGTGAAAATGAAAACAAGCTCTGCTGCTGCAGAAATATAGCCTGTTGCCTGGAATTGTGGGTCTCAGCCTTTTGTCCATGCTTGTTTCTTTTCTGAAAGAGTAAAAAAGTGACAGAAGGGTACTCAAGATGTATAAAATGTGTATGTTTTACCTTCACTCACTAAGCCAAAAGATACTTCACAGCTAAAGATTCTTGACAAACTACCAACCTCTGACAACCTATACGTAATTATCAGGGAAAAAAAGCCTTCCTCTTCTATCCTTATCACCTTTAATGTCCCTCAGAATTACGGGGAGGCAGAAAGGAACAAAACTTCTAAAAAATAAAATAAAAATTGTTACATAAAAATATTTTCCTAACTTCTAATTCACAGATTTTCTCTACTTTTTAATCCTTTTTTTTTCCTCTACATTATCTAATTTGATTTATGTCCTATTATGCAGTGATATGCTATGTAAAGCCTTTGTTATGCATTTTATACATTGAGAAAATTAAAGAATGATGACAGGTATGATGATCTTGATATATCCCAAGATATAATTAAATTGTTGAATTTCAGCAGCTGAACAATAAGTCATTGTAATATAAATTGACTGTGAAACTTCTGAATTAAGAGTCATGGAAATAAAGGAAACATTTTTAAGGGTAGTTATATTTAATGTGAATTGCCTGTGAGAATAAGCCACTAAGATAAAAGCCACAAAGTTGTAGAAAGTGCAAGTGGGATTAGTTGTCATTAAGGTCTCAAACGGAGATACAGAATGCTCTACTAGAGGGTTCGGTGATAGATAATGGTTTCCCGGGACCAAAATTTAGAATTTAACCTTGATTCATATCAAGTGTTGGTACTCAACTAAAATGCATTAGGGTGATTGTTATCTGTTTCATTTACTTCCAAATGTAACAAAAAGTTGACATCATTTAATGACATCATAGAGTCATAGAAGCATAGAATCATAGAATCATAGAATGGTTTGGGTTGGAAGAGACCTCAAAGATCTAGTTCCAACCCCCCTGCTACAGGCAGGGACACCCTCCACTAGACCACGTTGCCCAAAGCCCCATCCAACCTGGCCTTGAACACTTCCAGGGAGGGGGCATCCACAGCTTCTCTGGGCAACCTGTTCCAGTGCCTCACCACCCTCATAGTCTTCCTAATACCTAATGTAAATCTACCTTCTTTCAGTTTAAAACTGTTATCCCTCGTCCTATCGCTACACACCCCTTCCATCTTTCTTGTAGGCCCCCTTCAGGTACTGGAAGGCTGTTATAAGGCCTCCCCAGAGCCTTTTCTTCTCCAAGCTGAACAACCCCAACTCTCTCAGCCTGTCCTCATAGGAGAGGTGCCCCATCCCTCTGATCATCTTCATGGCCCTCTTCTGGACTCTCTTCAACAACTCCATGTCTTTATTATGTCGGGGACCCCAGAACTGAAGACGGTACTCCAAGCGTGGTCTCACCAGAACGGAATAGAGGGGTAGAATCACCTCCCTTGACCTGCTGGTCACAATTGTTTTTGATGCAGCCCGGGACACGGCTGGCTTTCTTGGCTGCAAGCACACATTGCTGGGTCATGTTGAGCTTTTTATCAACCAACACCCCCACGTCCTTCTCCTCAGAGCTGCTCTCAATCCATTCTCCACTCAGCCTGTAGTTGTGCTTATGGATTGCCCTGACCCACGTGCAGGACCTTGCACTTGGCCTTGTTGAACTTCATGGGGTTTGCATGGGCCCATCTCTCAAGCTTGTCAAGGTCCCTCTGGATGGCATCCCTTCCCTCCAGTATTTCAACCGTACCACATAGCTTGGTGTCGTCGGCAAACTTGCTGCGGGTGCACTCGATCCCACTGTCCATGTCACCGACAAAGATGTTAAACAGTGCTGGTCCCAATACCAACCCCTGAGGAACGCCACTTGTCACTGATCTCCAATTGAACATTAGGATGTTCAATTGACCGCAACTCTTTGAGTGTGACTGTCCAGCCAATTCCTTATCCACCAAGTGGTCCATCCATCAAATCCATCTCTCTCCAATTTAGAGACAAGGATGTCATGTGGCACAGTGCCAAGACACATGGACAGAAAGATAAATACCAACCTCTGCTTGCCCACATACCTCAAGAATCCAGCAAGGGAATTGCATCTCAGAGGAAAGCTTATGAGGCTTAAACCCACCTACTAATGCAGTGCTGATTATGAACCAGTGATGGCCCAAGGCTGTGCTTACAGTCTCCATTCCCAGCTTAGTAATTTAGGCTAACAAATGTAGCATTACACTTTGATATTTGTGTCTTGACTGGTTACAGTAAATTTATAAAGAACATAACTGTCATTTCAGGCTTTCCTCAAAAAAGCATTGCATGTTTGTATTTGCGCATGGGGTAACTTTGAAGCACTTTTAAAATTCAATACAAATTTATTTTTATTTTTTTTATTTCCTTAGTAACAACTTCTAAGTGAAAAAGTACAGATTTCTTGTAAAAACATCTTTTATTGAACATATGCTTTTCACTGATACTCTGCAGGGAGTGTTTTTTCTAAAAAGCACACCAAACAGCCTGTGCGTAAGTAGTTAGGAACACAAAAGCAAAACTGCCAAGTAACTTTCCATTTTTCTAAGTAGATAACATTCACATAGGATGCTTAGAAAGTCTGTTCTAGAGCAACTGATTTTGCTTTAGCCTTTTTTATTTAGTTTGTAATATCTTTACTGCTTCATACAGCAATGCTACTGTAAAGATTTGAACCTATATTCTTGATGACCACAAACTGTAAAATATAAATTTCATTTCCTTCCATACCTTACTTCATGGTTCATACGTTATAGAAATCCTGTGGAGGACAGTAATGCATGTTCTCTGATAATTCCTACCTCTAGCAGACTTGGTAATCTCTTCAAGACAGATCATTTGAATGGACAATGTTAGTGCAAAAAAAGTCATCCATATGCACTGACTCTATTCAGGGGAGTGTTAGCACATTGACTTGATTAAAGCCATAAAAATATATATCAGTATTTCCAGACCTGAACTTTAACAGTTCAACAGTCTATTTGAGGTACGCTGTAGAAGTCTGAGATAAATTGTATTTGAGACAACTGCAGTTCCCATCAAATGCAGCAGTGGGAGTTTTGTATTTACAGCATACTTGGTCTCTCAAATATTCTGAAATATGGAATTAGGAAGCTGTTGATGGGTAAAAACAGCAATGAAGAATTATTAAAAGATGTGAGTTACATGTCAACATGATTAAGGTATTAGTAGATGTGCCTTCTATCTCTATCCTTCTGTAGAGAAGGTTGAAAACACTATAAACAAGTGAAGGAGAAAATAATGAAAAATAATTAAAAGTAATAACTTCTTAAATGAAAGATGTGGTGATAAAAAGATTGGGAACATTGTCATTCCCAGCCTTTTAAAGTAATGCCGGCTTCTATCACTCCTAGTACCTGTCTGATAATATTCTAATGTTCCTTTGCCTGCTCATGCAGATCATTTAGCTCAATAGCCTGGCTCTTTTTCTTTGCTCTAACCCTGAGTTGTCTTTATGTATTAAGAAAAAATAATTTGTTCTACCAACTACCCATTTGCTTAGGATTAGTACACTTCCTTTTCTACTTTTGATTCTGATAACATCCCAAAAGTCTCTACAGCCTATTTAAACAGAATGTCTCCCAGAGGTTGTTGCCCAAGTTCCTCTTTTGTGATTTTCCCTTTTATTATCTCTCAGGTTTGACATGGACCAACAGTACACACCAAGGGACTGGAGAAGGTGGAAAGGACAAGTTTCAGAACAAAAGCAATTAAAAAGTGTGAAAATGAAAACGACAAAGCAGTTTGAAGTCTCTAGTGACAAAGAGAAATTAAATATGTGAGAACTCTTAGCATTCCGTATTCTGGCATGGGATTTACCTGACACACCTGGCAAAAACAGTGCTTGCCTTCTTCAAGGGTTTGTTTTAACAAATACTTTTCTATCATCTTACTCTTACCTTCAATTTGAGGCCTACATTACAGACTTGCTTGAATGACTGATGGCTGTTGTTGTTCGGGAATACCATGGTCAGCACAAAAGCAGTGGTCAGTTAAAAGAAATAACCTTTCTGAGGCAAATCACTTCAGGGCTGTGTAAGCGTGGAGAAAATAAGATAAAGATTATTTTTTCCCTTAATATCCCATATGTAGTAAAAGAATGTGCTCTTACCAAGAAGTCACAGAAGATGACTTTGAACTTCGTATCCTGTTTCTTCTCCTTCCACAGTAAGATTTTATCAATTTTGAAATCATCAGAAGTGTTTCTAAAAAAAAAAAAAAAAAGAAGTTAGAGGAACTATACATCTGAAGCTGCAGATTTTTTGACGTAGAACTGCATTTGGGTAGGGAATGTTTTCAGTTTAGATATTTACTTTCATTTTATTTCTTATACCTAAAAATAGAGTCAAATTGATGACTTTGTACGCTGAAAACAGATTTTACCTTAATCTTCCACATTCTAATACTTAAAATGAGTGAAAATATCATAAAGAATTTAGGTGTTTAAACTCACTAATGTGGAGCTGAGTACTCAGGTCTCAAGTGTTGTCATACAGAGATCATAAACTGTGTAATTTTGAATTTAATTTGTTTCACTTGATAGTCATACCAATAACCTTCTGATACTAATACTTCTAGAATGGTATGAACTTCCCACTATTAGCTTTTAATATGTTTATTTCCCTGTTCTTAGAACTGTTGCCTCTGAGGTAGCTGAGATGAAGAAGGCTCAATTATGTTCTGTCAGCACACCTCCCAGCTGGAGCAGTAGATACAGTATTATTTGGAAAGGTTTAGTCTATTAAGGATCACTGGCTCTTAATGGATTTTTTATTGTGCTATCCATGCAAACTCTTGCGTATGCTCTGCAGGACGAGACGACCTAAATTCACTAAATTAATTGTTCTGTACTGCACAGACACAAATAAAAAAACCAACCCCAAACCAAAATCCAAACCCATCCCTCAGTAGCCACAAATAATGTCCAAATCTGACTTTGAAAAATGAAATCCAAGTAATCTTACAGAGCTACATGTATTTCTAACATTCATCAATGACGACGCCATTTCCCGCTTTAAAAAATCTAGATTATACAGTCATATAATCTATCAATAAATTCCACTGGCTAGGCTTCCAGTTTTCTCTGATAAACTTGTTATCTATGAAACTTTCAGTTGCTGCATGTGGTAAAATACACTGTCAATGTTAAAATTGATCGTATTATGATCATAAAAAATTAAGTTGCTGCATTAATATAAATGCCTGAAACAAATCTTTTCCTAAATAAGCTTAGCAATATAGTTTTAAACTGGTTGAGTTAAGGACTGTTGAGCTTGCTTCAATATCTTTTTATGAGGGTTTGCACTCATGTGGCAGCGTTGCTTTTAGTTATGTCAATACACATTTTCTGACATAGTGAAGGCATTATTGACTGCAAATAAACAGTAAAAAGTTGATTAATTGCACAGTTAATTGAGCCACAGTTTGTCATAATTTTGAGATGAGTTATGTACTTTTCATAATTACAGTAAAAATATTCACAATAGCTTCATACACAGCTTGATCAATATTTTAATTAGAGACCTTTGAGATTGGGGAAATACTTCAGATCTTTCTCTGCTTTGCAACAGATTAATTCATTTATGTCATTGAAAGGAAATAATATAATTCCTTTTCTTTTTTCCAAAGAGGACCAGGAAATCTTCTCAGAACTGGAGAAACTGTTCTTAACTTTATAAGGAAGTAAAATTGTTCTTCTTGTGTGGTGAAATTGTGCCTAATTTTTCAAAATCATTTCTTTTCTATATTCTTTCTGACTTTGTTACTATCATAACTGTGGAGAATTATGACTCATGTCTACATTAAAAATATGTAGCATTTTTCCTACCAAGGAGAAACATAGAGTTTGGTATTTACCATTTGTCAGAAAAAAAATAACACGGAAATTATTTGCATCAAAAAAAGACCATTGAGATTACAAGTACAAAAATAGATCTTATAATTCTAAACTTTCAACTACCCACAGGTCTTTCTAAAGCAAATGGTAAGCACATCTAAAATTAGTATCCTTGGCTTTCATTTTTAGTGCTTTCATAATTTGTGCCCATGAATAGCCTCAAGGTCCTTCCGACTATAAGAATATATTTATATTAGCTTAATCATTCAACTAAAACTCATTTGCCAAAATGCCGTATCACCATTGCATAATTTTTTAGATGAATTCTTTCTTTGGAAAGCTCTTTAGGAAGAACCAGAATGGGAGGACAAGGAGGTGGAGTCTCCATTTGCATGAAAGCACAGCTGGAATCCATAGTGGTCTGCCTTGGGGTGGGTGATGAACCAACTGAGAGCTTACGGGTAAGGATTAAAGAGAGGACAGGGATGGGTGACATTGCAGTGCATGTCTGCTGTAGGCCATCTGATGAGGAAGAACAAGTGGTTGAGGCCTTCAGATAAAAGCAGTTTCATGTTTTCAGGTCCTGGTCCTCATGGAGAACTTCAGTCACCACACATCTTCTGGAGGGACACCACAGCATGACATAAACAATCCAGGAGGTTACCAGAGAGAGAGTATCAATGACAACTTCCTGATCCAAGTGATTGAGGAACCAACAAGGAGAAGTGATTTGCTGGTTCTCATGCTCACAAACAAGGAAGCACCCGGGGGTGTGAAGGTTGAAGGCAGCCTTGGCTGCAGTGACCGTGAGATGGTGGAGTGCAGGATTCTGAGAGGAGGGAGAAGGGCAAAAAGCAAGATCACAGCACTGGATTTCAGAAGATCATATTTTGGCCTTTTCAAGGATCTGCTCAGTAGGTTCCCATGGGATAAGGCCCTGGAGGGAAGAGGGGCCCAGGAAAGCTGGGTAATTTTCAGTGGTTTGCCTCCTCCAAGCTCAGGAATGATTCATCCCAAGGAGTAGAAAATCAGGCCTCTGTGGGTGAACAAAGGACTCCTGGCAAAATTCAGACATAAGAAAGAAGCATACAGAAGGTGGAATCAGGGACAGGTAGCCTCATAGAAATATAGACATACTGTCAGAGCATGCAGAGATGCAGTTATGAAAACCAAAGCCTACCTGGAATTGAGTCTGGTCAGAGATTTCAAAGACAACAAGGGCTTCTGTAAGTACATAAGTGATAAAAGGAAAACTAGGGAGAATTTGAACCCACTGCTGAATGGGAGAGGGGACGTGGTAACAGAGGACATGGAAAAGGCTGAGGTCCTGAATGCCTTCTTCATACCTGTCTTCACTAGCAAGGCCAGTCTTCGGGAATCCAAGACCCCAGACACCAGGTAGAAAGGCTTTTCATTCTACAGTGAAAAGTCCGGCTTAGTAGGTGAGGAGAGAGCAGTGGATATTGCACCTTGACTTTACTAAGACCTTTGACGCTACCCCCTGATAAGATACTCATAGGCAAGCTGATGAAGTATGGACTGGAAGAGCAGACAGTGAGATGGATTGAAAACTGTCTGAGCATCCTACAAACTAAATATTTCTTCTGTGACACCTGAACTCAGGTTAAAGCACACTTGCAAGTGATGCAGATTTTTTTTACTGCCTTCCAGCAAAGTAACAAATGCTCAGAAAAAAATTCAGTGTCTATCTCTCTTTCAAGTCCATGGTAACCTATGTCTCAGGACTCCCCCAGCTCAGTCCTATGACATTTGAGTTTTTAAAGTAGACAGCATCTACTGTAAGACTTTAAACTTTGTTATTATTTTAACAAATTTAAAAGTTTTTTGTTTTTTTTTTTCAAATATGTAATTATTTTCAGCATTCATATGTTACCCAGAAAGCCAGGCTTGGGATGAAAGGATTAGGAAGGTATTTCTCTAAGCTCAGCAGGACTGGAGCATTGGCGCAGCTAGCTGTATCTTGCCTCTACAATGGGAAAGGTGTCTGATCTCCTGTTGAATTTCTGGCAGCAGCTGGAAGCCAGGACCAGCTATCTCTTGTCCCCATGAATAACAGGTATTAGTACGTTCTCCAAAGGTTTAAGTCCAATTGATTTCCAGTTCCCTCCTTCTGTTACAAACAGAATGCTAAGACCCTGCTCCATGGCCATCAGAGAGTGCAAAGGGAAGGTACTGTGATGTTATGAAGTTAACTTGCTTCACAGCAGCCCGTAAGGTGCAGTGCTTTGCATTTGAGGCTAAAACAGTGTTGATAACATGCCAGCGTTTTGGCTACTACTGAACAGTGCTTGTAAAGTGTCAAGGCTTTCTCTCTCTCTCTTCCCCATCCCCTAAAGGCCACTAGGATGGGGGTGGGAAAGACGCTGTGAGGGTACACAGCCGGGACAACTGACCCCACCTGACCAAAGAGATATCCCATACCATATTACATCATGCTTAGTAATAAAATCTGTGGAAAGAAAGAGAAAGCAGAAGACATTCAGAGCTATGGCATCTGTCTTCCCAAGTAGCCGTTACTGCTCTCCTGGAAATGGCTGAACACCTGCCTGTCAATGGGACGAAATTAATAAATCCCTTATTTTGCTTTGCTTGTGCATGCAGGTTTTGCTTTACCTATTAAACTCTCTTTATGTCAATCCGCAAGTTTTCTCACTTTTACCTTCCTGATTCTCTTCCCCATCCCACTGGGAGAAGTGAGTGAGCTGCCTACTAGGGTTGACCCACAACTTCCCAAAATCAACCGGTACATGTGCTCAGGCCCTGCTTTCCAGGAACTTGCAAGACAACTGCCTGATAATGTTAAGCAGCAAATTAATTCCTCTTTTTGCCTTCATTTTAATGCAGGCTATGTTTTTCTTAGTAAACTATTTTCATCTTGACCCACAGGGGTTTTTTGCATCTTATTTTCTCCCACCCATCCTGCTGAGGGTAGGGAGTGAGAGAGTGAGTGTGCAAGCATCCAGCACCTGACCAAGGTCAACCTGTCACAGGGAATAATATCTCTCAGTCCCCAAAGGCATTTTCTGAATGTAGGTTCACTCTACCCTCCCAAGATAATTTGGAGATACTCCTATATGTCTACTTCAAGCCCTGACTACACAGCTGTGCAGTATCTTCTGCTCAGAGATTATATTTCCCATGACAATACTGTCACATATACTAACTTACTCACTGATTTAGTAAACCCCTCTTTAGAATGATGAAATATCTAACATTTCTCAACTCACTTAAATAATTTTCTATAGCGGTAAGATCCTTTCTCTTACAAATGTAGACCTTTACTATTTTACAACAGGCCAAATTAGTTTAATTATTTTAGAGCAACTATTTTAAATACTGTTTTGATTTCACCATGCAGGAAATTTTGTAAAGGATTTGTTTTAAAACATATTTTTAAGCTGATATCATGTGGGCTTAAGTGTGATACAGAATGGATGTTACAAAGTATACTACCAGTAGGCAAGATACATGATTTTACAAAATCAAATCAGTAGGTTTGTCAGGTCTCAGTAACTTCCTTACCTGTTACTCTCTAGGGTTGTGTTCAAAAGCAGTCTGTAATATACAAACTGATCTCTGAAATACCATGACCACAGGGCGTATTTCCTCAAAGGATTAAGATCTGATTGTTTGGCTGAAAACATGTGGAAGAGAGATATGTAACAGATAGCATAGAAGATCTTTCTTTGACAATTAGATTATCCATAAATCAATAAAAGATATCAGAGCTGAAACAGATTTGACTGTTTTTCTGCCATAGCTCTCAAGCTTTAAAAGGAAAATATTATTCCTCATTATTTCCTCGAAATATGCCACAGGGTTCTTCAAAAGATTCTATTATCAAGATCTCAAACTACAATATCAGGGAAACTAACCCTGAGGAGAAACTTTAATTTTGATACAGTATATGACTGAATGCCCTCCTCTGTATAGATAAACCCTTGATAGGAGCTATGGTGATTTCAAACTGAACAAAAGGCCAACCAAATTCTTTTCCTCCGGATTTACTTCTTAATTACCTTTCACTCGCAGAGTGCATTACAATTGTCAGGTGGCTCCAGTCACACTGTTACGAAGTCAAACTTTCATTACACCAAAATGTAAAAAGGTCACAAAAGTCATCCATTCTTCAGGTGCAAGCCTAGGAGGAGACCCAAGTCTTCACATTTGTCAATAATGAATAGTTTCAGTCTGCATACTTTCTCTCAAATTGGAATTTTGTTTTCCATCTGTAGGGAAATGCAATAATCTGTCTACTGGATAAAGCGAATGACATTTGAAAACTGTCTAGAAAGCTTTATAGCAACATATCATCTCCTGTAAATCTCCATCTGATTATATTATATTTTGTAGCACTTTTCGGGCTGAAACGTATGTAATGGAAGAAAAGATCGTTGGTTTAACTTTGTAAATAGTATACAGCCTTTTGAATTACTGTAAATCAGGATTAAGAAAACAGTGTTTGTTGGTTCATTTATACAATGCGGTCTTGTTTCTCCATTGATAACCAGCGTCCTGAGTTAGTTCCAGAGAAAACCACAATTCAAGTACATTCATCTTATTTTTATTTTTAATCATCTTTGAATCCCCTCTCAGTTGTGAGATCAGAAAATCCTGTTTTCATAGTAGTTCTAGCTCAAGAAATCAGAGGTCAACATTTGAATACATTTTTTTACTTTCAACAAATTTTGTTACAGATTTATTATATTTTTGCTTAAAGAAATATAAAAATGTGGCTTACACAGCCTCTTTTAATCACATAGCTGCCTTATTTGTATGATACATAGTTAGCATTAGCCTTTTTCCAGTATATATTATGGGTCAATAATATGAAACAATTTATTATATTAAGACTAAGAAATTGTGTATTTTCTGAGGCCATCATGAAATTTCTCAAAATCTTCATATATCTATCTGTCTTTGTAAGTAAAGTACAGTTTCTGTCTTCTCTCAGATACTGTATACAGACATCAAAAAATATTCAAATACTTGCTGCATACATAATCTTATTTGAAAAACAAGAAGATTAATTGAAGGAGAGGGTTGATGTGGTGGTCTTTTTTTTTGTCTGGTTGCTTTACATGTATCACTGGAGATGCTGTCTGTGGAAAGTAGCATTTTAGGAAGAATCCTGTCTCTCACACAGAATTTATACAAATGTATTTCAGATCTTTCATAAGATAAATTTGGTCCTTAAGTAGGAAAGTAACTTTAAAAGGTAAGCTCATACATTGAGTTCATATATATTTCAAGGAACTTTCTGCTCCAAATCATAGAAATTAACTCTTGCTAGGAAGTTTGGGCATTTGTTCTCTTTTCTCTTCTCTCAGAGTGTTCCTATTTTTTTAAGGGAAAATTCATTCTCCATGATATTGAAAGGTTAAAAAATAGAAGTGAAATGTTAGTTTTTATATTGATTCATATCAAACTGAAGTATCCTTCACTGATGAACTGAAACAAAATAAGGTATGTGAAGTCCACCAAACCTTAAATTGTTTTTGTCTCTCCTTAAGGACTTTTTGTTCAGAAGCTTAATAAGGTCATTCTCTCCTTTCACCTGACTCCATAGTTGTCACACATTTTCCGTAATGAGCTGTGGCTAATCCAGTAGGGAGACCGTGACAGAATGCTGGAAATGAAATCTGACTTTCTAAAATGTTGTGGTACGCACATTAAACTGCATGAGTAGGAAGTTTCCTGTACTGCTCCACACACACAAATCTGGCCTGCTTGAAACCAACAACAGTTCTCCCACTGCCTTCAGTGAAACCATTCTTCAGTATAATACAATCTTTGAGTGTTTTTTGTCAAAAGGAAGGTTCTAATGGCATCACCAAGTTCTTAAGGTGCAGGTGAAAGCTTGCATATTGGTGCCTTCATCCCCACATGTTTTAGTCTGAAAATATCAGCCTCCTGGGCTTACAGGCAACCTTCAGCAATGTTAAATTCAAGCATGTTTCACTGGGGAAGAAAAAAACCCAATACAATCTATATATTTAATATAATATAGCTGAGTCATTTAAAATTGAAAGTACGTGAATTATGTGAATTTAAATCTTCAAGAGAGATGACATTTAAGAGTGTGAATGTTAGCATATGTCACTAATATTTCATCTTTTAATGTAGCTTTCTGAGAGCTGGCAAAAGATGATGGAGGATTTACAGGTACCAAACATATCATTATACTATTCCTAAAAAGAAAAAAAAAACAAAAAATTAGTACTTCAATAGCAATTTTATATTTCTTTAATCTCATTTGCACAATTAAAGAATATGCATAGATATAATTTCATGACTGAACAATCAAACTTAAGTTCTAAATACTGCTATTGCAAAATATCATGACAGTTTTTCTGCCACCATGGTAAAAGTATCAGTGAGACAGCCTTCAAATATAGTCTACTTAAACCAGTTTATTTTCTAGCCCTTTTATAATATTTATATAGTAGAGTTATTTCTTGCCATAAAATAGATTTTGACTGTATCTCTGATGGCACACTTTGGTGGAGATACACCATATCTGTTTAGCAGCTAAATGGCTACTAGGGAGATGTCACAGACCAATAGTTATTCTGAGAATACATTTGTTCCTGTAACTCTTTCAAACAACATCTGTTGTTGGAAACAGGAATATGGCTTCATGTTTTGGTTGCATGGCTGAGAACAAATCTGTTTAATTGCATACAAGATGGAAGCTGTTCTGCACTGAAAACTAAAGTAACGCTCTATAATTTATCTGTATAGGAGGCTTTGCCATACAGTGGTGACATAATTAAGAAGCTAAAGTTATTAAGTTACTTTGTCATGTGGAAACTTTTATACCACAGTAAGTATGGTTCCTTTTTTCTTTTTGGTTTATTTCACACTATTTCAAAAGCAACAAGAGCTAAACTTAAAGGATCTTTTTTACTTTGACTATGTAACTATTTTGCTCTCTTTGAGAGAGCAAACCCAGCCAGAACCAAGCTAGGAGGCTTTCTAACAGTTTAAGATTACAAATGACTGGTACAAATAACTGACCTTGAGTCCTGACACTGTTTAATTTCTAGGAGATGGAGCCTAGGAATGGAATTTGCAATTGCCAAAGGACAAGAGCTTTGTCTCGAATATGGGACAGGCTCGGGTCCTTAGTTACCCTCACCTATCTGCTTTTCTTCAAGCGAGTCTTGGCTTACAGTTAGGCAGCAGTCACGTATCAGGCGTTGCAGCTGTCACGTTGCAAGGAAAAGATGAGAACGAGGGGACAGCACAGTATGTGAAGCCAGTGGAAAGGTTAACAGGATTCACCTAGAGAAGGGGGAAATTTGTTCTCATTTCCAGCTGAAGAAAGGATTTGCTTTTTTTTTTTTTTCCCTGTTTAGTGTCTTTTGCAGCATGTTAGTGAAAATGGCATGCTTTGTTGCCAATATTCTGAAGTTCATATCTGCATACAAAGTTCGAAAGATATTTTATCACTGAAACAGTTAAAATGAAGTATCTCCCTATTTCTTAAAGCTAGACATCTAACTTAATGAAAATTACAAGACACTTTAACGTGATAAATAATACATGACAAGGTGTGTGTTACTGTGAGATAACACGCATCTCAGAGGCACGGTGACATATGCCTTGGAGTGTCTTAGTGCAATTATAAAATGGCTTAAAGTTAGAATTTTTAAAAAGAAGATTCACGTGCTCATAGCTGTCCAGAAGAGAAACATGACTAATTTGTTACTATAATGATTACTGACAGATTTAGGAGGGGAAATATAATATTGGTTTAATATTCTGATAATTTTCTTCGTTTTCTGACACAAGCATTTATTGTTCTATGGGACTGGACTCCTGCCAAGGTCTCTGTTATGACAGGCTTAAACAGCACTATAGTTGGTATTAGCAATCTGTAGTGAAATGTTTCCTACTAGCAAAAATATTGAATTAACTGATTCCAAATTTCTTCCAGTTGGGCAGTCACAGTTTGATTATCATGTATTCATCACCCTTGACTGTGTTCCAGATTTGGACTCTTGCTTTCTTAAAGGGCGATGATAGGACCCCCAAACTTGTGGATGTTAGTGTAGATGGGAAAGGAGAATTTTGTTGCTTGAAGCCACTAATCTCCATTCAGTACAGGTAGTGGCAAGTGGTTAGGTCATGCCTTCTTGAAAAATATGTAAGCAAAAACAGGTGAAATGACATGGCAGAGAATTAATCCTCTCTCTCCCCTTCTCCTCTCCTTGCCCCCCAGGGACTGCTAGGGGAATAAGGAGCCAGGTGCTGAAAATCTGTTCCCACTGTGCTCTGGGAATGTTGCTGCAGTAACAATACCTCCAACTCTCAAATGAACCCTCCACATAGAGACACAATTTTCATGTATTAGAATGCTAGACTAAACATGCTGCACATATTAACAAGGCTTTTTTATTCTAACATCCACTATGAATGCCTGTCCATGTTATAGGATGTCCCGTTATGCATTTCTTTGCATCATTTAAAAAAAAAAAAAAAAAAAAAAAAGCATGATACCTATAGCAGTGTAGATGTTTCTTACTTCTTATAAAATCACTAGAAATCAGACTGGGAGACAAATTGCACAAAGAGAATAGATTATTTACCTGTTTCTTACATTTGCTCTGAGATGCTAACAATTGCAATCAGTTCACCAAAACCAGCATTTATTTCTCAGCTTTTCTGATAGTAGAAGGAAGGGAAGCAGGGGATGAATACATCTTTGTGATATATTTTCTGACTGACTTAGCCATTTCCAGGTTAAAATTTTTAGAAGGAGTAGTTTTTACAACGTCTCTCTTTTTTTTCTGGTATTGTTGACTTCAGGTAAACACATAAACTCCCAGTAGCAATGATTGCTGCATGAAAGGGTCTATAAAACCTCAAAAAGTTACTGTACATAGCAATCAGTTGGGACTGTGAGAGAACACATTGACATTTATAATATACCTGAAACAGACACAGTTCCCTTGGAGACTATACATGTGTTTTAATAATGCAGAATTGTTTATAATATCCCAATATGGAAATTTATATGAAATAAACACACTTATGGTTTGGATAAGAAAATCCAACCCTGTTTAATATCTGACTATTATGCTGTGTTCATCTCTTTCCAAGTACATTGTGATATAGTTAGTTTAATTTTATTGGAAATATTTTTTTGCAATATCATCTTTCGCTTGTTGTTGGAGTACTCACGCCATTATACACCACATTCTTATATTTACATTTCTCCTAGACTTGTGGTTTCACATGCCTCTTTGCATATTGCTATCCCTAACTCCCAGCCCAGTTTATAGCTAGTGAGTAGAGCACAGAATGAAGTCTACTCTGCTGTTTCTCATACACAATATTTACTCACTGGACTGTTATGCCAGTCATGGGTAACAGGTTGTTCCGAAGCAATTTGTCCATTTTCTTTTCCTTTAAAATAATGTTCTTGCCTCTGAAATAAATTTTATTGGCATGTTAGAGTACCATGGCATGTTAGAAAGTTACCTCCACCCTCTGAATAGACAGCAGTCAGTACTGCTAATGAATCCTGATTATTTGGGAAAGTTAAGTTATGAGTAGCGAAGAACCTTCTTTGTGTAACACTGTTTTGTGCACACCTATCAAAGTACAGTCAGCAGAACTACAGTGTTGGATCAGACCTGTTTCTACTGAGGACAGTTAGGAACCTCTTCATTCCAGTAGGTCTCATCAAGATACTCATCAGTCATGGGTAAAGTGAGTGTAACATTCACTGACTAGTGTGAAGTGCCTCAGTGCTGTCACTCCTGGTCACAGTGATGATATCTGTGTCCTGAAGTATTGCTACAACTGGTCTGTTACTGTCAAGCTTTGCCAGTGGTCACAATGAAGCAGGCTATGAGACTCTGATGACAAATTAGGATAAATGCAGTAATAAATTACTACAGTGCTAAATTCAGAAGAGATAAAGTGCAACAAGAAAAAGAAACTCTTACATTGGGATGAGTTGTTTCAAGGCACCAGATAAGTTTGTAACTTGGATTTGCATTGGCCTTTTTCCTTCTCGGAAAAGAATGGCCAAGAACTACTGTCACCTAGAGACTAAACATGAGTCACCTGGTCATTAGTATGGGAAAAGCTCTGAGTGGGCTACCCAGGTGGTCCTCTTTCTTTCAGTAACTACAGATCTCATGAAATTATGATCAGGTTTTTACCTCTGCTTTCACTTCTTCATTATTTCAGAGAGAACAGAGAAAACAGTGGTATGTGGTGGGCTACTGTACATCAGCAACTGGGAAGAGGGTATTTAAGATTCTGCTTCCACAAAGAGAAACTTCTCTTTAACTAGAATACAGTGATACCAGGTTAGTCTACTAAAATTCTGGTTATCGTCAAGGCTGAGAGGAGGTTTTTTTAGTGGGCAAATACTTGGGCTACCTAATACCTGTATCAGGAGAGATGCAAGGGAAATGTATCTCTTATCACAGAAGGAATGCAGCAAGAGCAATCTGTGAACTTTTGTAAGTTAGACATCTAACATTACGTTATCTTGCCTTATATTGATCATCTAAAAAAGCAGTTCATAGTCTTGATTGGTCTGTTATTCAATCTTCTGCTTTCTTCTGAAAACTTTGGGCTTAGTGTATATAAGGATTAGAAACTGTTAAAATTAAGTTAAAAAAAAAAAAAGAAGAAAAAGAAAAGGATCCTACTGCTAAGATTATTGTTGATTTTTATAAGGAAGGTAATTTTATTCAATATCTTAACTGGTAAAGATGTATTGTGGGATTTTTTTTATTTTTTTTATTTTTTTTTTAACTAAAAGCTAGTAGAAAGAGATCTAACTTAAAAAGTTACCATAAAACATACAGAATTTTTAATACATTCTCTGGTCAAAATTTCAAATGTAAAAAGAATAAAAAAAGGTGGAATAAATATAAAAAACCTGAGCTTCAAGGTAAGTAATTCACTTGAATATAATAGAAATTTTTTATTTTGAAAATACATCACTTTAATCAAAAGAAAAATCTAATTCCCTGGGGTTGCAAGATCTATGATATTTAAGCCATATTTACTAAATAAGGATGAAACTCCAGATTGTCCTGTATTTACAGGTGTGATGCAGCTGTGTATCAGGGCTATACCTATGGGCATACCCCATATACTCAATCACCAGCTTCCTGGGTGGTGCAGGAACTCCCCAGGTAGTATATGCACAGTTAAAACAATGGTTGAAGACAATGGGCTAGCTGGATTCCTATCCTTCTTCACAAGCAACTTGCTAATTATTATTATAGGAGCTCTACAGGTGGCAATTTAGGATAGTCCCAGAGATTTCCCCAAGAGATTCCTGCTGTTCATAGGCCAGCTAAATGATGCTACTTATATACTTGCATGCACTGTTGATTAACATCTGAGGTGGAGAACCAGGACACCCCAGAAACCTTGTAGTTCAATCTTTTCGATGTAGAAGATGCTTTGACCATAGTTTAAAATAATCCATAACAAATGCTCGAGCACATGCTGGAGTTGCCACATAGGACGCAGGGCCAGATAAGTTATAGGAAATTCGCAGAACTGCAGTTCAGGTAGTCTCACCTGGTCCAGGTAAAGATGTCATGTCAAGGACACTTGAAACAGGGACCCTCATCATCATCCACATGGTGACTGTTAATCCTATTTGAGAAATGGAGTTGCTCCATGCTACATGAGAATGTGTGGTTTTTTGACAGACATTCAGTCTGTGCAACACAAGTAAATTGTGAAACCTGAAAACTATCTTCTATAATTTTATGATTTCTGTGCACTCACCATAGATTTTTTTTGGAAATATTAAAGACAATTGTATTCTCATAGAAAAATTTTGTGAATCATAATAGCTAATTTGTTTGGGTTTGTAATCTACATTCTTTTCACCTATTCCTTCCTCTGCATTTTTTTCCTTGCATTCATGAAGACCAAGAAATTCTAAGTACAGAAAATAGAAACTGTCATAGTCATAACTAAAAGTATCAGGAAATGTTTATGGTAATGAACAAGTTACATTCACTTGACGATCTCCCTATTAAACATTAACACATGTAGAAAACTGTAACACTGAAAAAATGAGATTTCAAGAAACAGATACGGTTTCCATTTTGGTTGCTGTAACAGTTGCTATGATCTTAGAACATATTCTCTTTATTTTATTCATAGAAGAATATCTACTCAATGCTTCAGCTTCAGGAAAGGTTAAGTCAGGTAAAATAAACCTCTCTATATACTACTATATCCAAGTTATGAATGGGACAATTTGAAAGACAGTAAAAACAACTATGCAGGGAAATATGTGCCTGATGAGTATCACTTACAGCAATATTTGCTTAGAGGGCACAAGAATCTTTACAGAGCAGAGCACTGAAATTAAGAGGAGGGTAATATTCAGGGTATTGGTCACTACAAATTGGAGGTCTCTTTTTCTCTAATTCAGATCCCAGTACAATCCTCAACTTACTAGATGATATTTAGCACAAATGCACTCATTAAATTATGTTTCATATACAATATGTTATTAATCTAAGTCTGAAGTAACAGTTCATTTAACATTTTATATGATTTATACAAGATTAAAACTCAGTGGTGAAGAGTATGACTAGGAAACAATGTAGGCCGTGCAATACTTAGCCTATGTATTTACATATAAATCTGAGCAATCCGAACCATGAAGTTTTATGCACCATCACAAATCATCCTTGCAGCAAACAAAAATTCTAATCTTGCAAAAGCAGTCAGTTTAACAACTTGATAAATGTACCAATACTAAAGTATACACACACGCCAGCTTCCAAATCTTAATAGAGAAAATATCAATCTGAATAGTGTTTCAGACATAAACTGACTTTTTAAGAATAAATGTACCGTATTTTGTGTATTGTTAGTTAAAAAAAAAGGCTTAATGAACCTTGACTACACTGAAATCAATGCAGGTAAATTCATCTGGTATATACACACCACATGTTAAAACATGAGCATGTTCAGTAAGACAGTAGATCAGATATAAACCTCTGTAATGTAAAAATATGGTTCTGCAATATTGAACAGGCGTAATGGACTTTGTATGAATCAGGACAGAATTTCTGTTAGTTTAAGATGGCTAATTTATGATATTGGGTTTCTATGTTATTCAGAGTGCAGTAATAATTATAGTATATGAGTGCTATAGTATAATAAATAATAATTGAAGAAATTAGTATTTTGGTGGTAAATGCCACAATTTTCATTGTAAACTTAAAGCTGAGTTTGCCCTATAGGATCCTTTATAACTTGGTCAAAGTAAATTGGAAACTTCTTTAGGTCAAAATACCCTGCCAAAGCCTACTCAGAAACGGTGTTTAAGTGCAGAGGAACTCAGAAGAGTGATTCCAGTCAGAAGTCCTGTCGCCAACAAGGTTACAAGATAAAAGTGATACTGTAGGTCCTGCTCCAGGCTATTATCTGATAATTTTCTTGAATATTTTCTGTGACTCTCCTTTGTTTGCACCTACACAACTTCTGGCTACACAACTCTGCCAGATAATAGAAAGCCTCCAGATCAAATAGCTCAGTTTCTGCCTGACCACATAGGTAACCTAAGCTTCTGATGATAACTTCTATTGTTTCAGCTAGATTGCTACAAAAATAAATCTCCAATGTTATAGTATTTGTTCAGAATGAACAGACAACTTCTAACTCAAAATGTTCCAGACCAGTCAATGTCCATGAAGACAGTATACGTGACAGACACTTAAAACAAGATGTAGAGCTACTATGAAAAGGTATTTGATGAAGTGAGAAAGTTCAAAAGGTATTTATTCCACTGTTTAGTATAACTACTCCACCAGTAATCTCAATACAGCAAAGGAGCACCGTTGTATCAAGTTTATCCAACCATAAATAAGAGAAATGGAAAGTTAATGTAATATTATTTTTTTTTCCTCTTCTCTTTTCTTGATCTTTGGCCACTGACCTGTGGGCATATATTGCTCTTGTCAGGGTAACAGGTAAGTACAGGAAGCATCTGTAAATTAGAAAGCTTGAGATACATCAGCTCTGCTGTTTCAGGAGACAATTTGTTAATATAACTGTCAATTTGTTAATTTAACTCATCACAGAGCTGGCATTGCAATGTAGCTGAAAAATTGATAGCTTTATAGAATTTCATCTTGGGAAGAGCTTTTAAAAAATATGAAAATGTAAGCCATATGATTTTAATTAGTCACAAATTTCATCCCTTTATTTAGCAGGATAATCATATTAACAGAATTTATACCTTATTCAAGTGATTTTCAGGAAACACTCCATTTCCAAAATATTGTCTCTGAAAAATTAATCTGAAAGTACAGCAAATAATGCTTGCAAAAATATCACAGGCTAGAGCTAACCATTTGAGTCACATACCACTCAAATGTCATGTTAATTACAGTCACATTCATTTAGAATTTGTGATCAAAGTAGACACACGTATTTCAGATATATGATTCTACATGGACTAAATTGTTAGGGCCAATTAAAGTTAAAAGCTCTTTGATGCTGGAATCCACAGGAAGAAGGTAATGTTACATACCAAATCTTGTTATGGGTGAACTGTATATACAGAGTGTAAAATTTATTACTAGTTCAATTAATGTCTTAATAGTTTATGGGTCCAAATTATCTAATTAATATGGAAAAATCTCATAATTAACATAGTTAAATTGCTATACAAAAAAAATCCTAGTACTTCCCCCTTTTCTCTAGTGTTTTGACCATCTTTTCATTGTCTCCAGTGCAAGGCTGATGGTTTCCCTCAAAAAGAAAGAGGGAAGGATTCAAACAAGAGTCTTTGCTGGGAGGAGCATGATGTTCTTGTTAGTACCACCTTCTTTCTCAGCACTGGGTCTGCTTGGGGCTATTTTTATGCTTTTTTCTTAGCACAGTCTGCTTCCTTCTCACTGGTTCCCAGACAGACTTTTATAACTACACTGCTCCGCCAGTCCTAAATCTCCTAAAGGGTATTTTTGTCATACACTATCTAGGTCTGCCAGACCATTACCATTGAAGTATTTAGAGAGTTTAAGCTAAAACAGGTGAGAAAACAGTCACTTGATGACTAGACAGTTGTCAAAACAAGTGAGAATCAGTTCAGGCAAAACAAGTTCAGAAAATCCTTGAGACATTGCAACACCAGGTTAATAGACCCGTAGCCTTCTGCTAGTAAGGGCAAAATCATATTTACTTAGCTATAGCAGCATGCTCTCCTGATGATGCATAAGCTTAAGAGACTTATATTAAATTTATAATGATGCCAGATGCTACCAATTTCCCTGTGCCCTATCTTCTAAATGGGGATGTCGGTACTGCCTTACCTCAAAAAGGTATTAAAGATTAAAATACCGTCATCTATGATAAGAGCTCTATGAATGTATATCATACATATCTGACTTAGGAAAGCCAATTAACTAAAAGCAATGCACGCAAACAGAGTTATAGTCCTCTCAAGAGCACAGCTCAGGAAGGATGACGACCTCTTTCAGAGTGACCTCATCCTGCAGTGAAAGCAGAGGAGGTACAGAGAAGGGCAAGTAGAGCAACCATAATGATGGAACAGGTCTCCTATGAAGGGAGGCTGACAAAGCCAGGACTCTGCAGTGTGGAGAGGAGAGGACAGGGAAGGCAAAATTTAGTGAGATTTACAAAATCAAGGATACAGTAGAAAAGCTGAAAGCAGGACTGATGTTCTCCAAATCCTAGAATATAAGATCTAAGGGGTACTTTATAAGACTAGTTGGAAATTATTTTAAAATTAATAAAATAAAGTACTTCTCTATAGAGCAGGTAATGAATTTCTGGAGCTTGATGCCACAGGAGGCTACAGAGGCACACAGTATCTTCAGGTTCAAAAAAGGACTAGAGAAATTTGTGGACAAGTCCCTAAACAATCCAGAAATTACTAAGCGATATACCCTCTAAAATCCACGAGATGACATTTCTGGGTGCTAAGGGACCACAAAAAATGGCCAGGTTTGCATGTTGTCCCAAAATAGCATTTTCTATTGCAAGTGTCCAAGGCAGAATTCAGGCTAGGTAGCACAGTGGTTATGTCGTATATTCTTAGGTACTGTACTGGTTGGCAGGACTGTGTCTTTCTAGCCTTTATTGGTCTCAGGTATCACATCAAACTCCCTTCTGAAATCCATCCGTCTTCTTCACTCCATCCTCTTACTACAAAGGCTATGACTTGGCTATCTGCAGGCAAGTTTCCAAGCTCTTCCAGAGCACCATCAAGCCAATCATTCCTGTATATATCTCATTGTGAACATTCATATGTAATCTTGAGTTCTGCATGTGTGACAACAACTGCTGAACATGATTTAGATGCATACAACTCTACTGAAGCAAGCGCTCGAAGCTTCCTCTTACATTCTAACCTGGAACTTTAAAATACAACATGAAAACAACCGCCACAGGTTCCCTTGTGGCATTAAGCTCTATCTTTTGCATTCTACCCAGAATCATAGAATTGTAGAATGGTTTGGATTGGAAGGGATCTCAAAGACCATCTGGTTCCAACTCCCCCCACCATGAGCAGGGACACCCTTCACTAGACCACGTTGCCCAAAGCCCCATCCAACCTGGCCTTGAACACTTCCAGGGAGGGGGCATCCACAACCTCTCTGGGCAACCTGTTCCAATACCTCACCACTCTAACAGTAAAGAATTTCTTTCTAACATCTAATCTAAATCGACCCTTCTTCAGCTTAAAACCATTATCCCTTGTCCTGTCACTACACTCCCTGATAAACAGTCCCTCTCCAGCTTTCCTGTAGGCCCCTTTCAGGTACTGGAAGGCTGCTGTAAGGTCTCCCCAGAACCTTCTTTTCTCCAGGCTTAACAACCTCAACTCTCTCAGCCTGTCCTCACAGGAGAGGTGCTCCAGCCCTCTGATCATCTTCATGACCCTCCTCTGGACTCGCTCCAATGGGTCCATGTCCTTCTTATATTGGGGTCCCAAGAGCTGAACACAGTACTCCAGGTGGGGTCTCACAAGAGCAGAGTAGAGGGGAAGTTACATCCCTCAACTTGCTTCTGGCCAGGCTTCTTTTGATGCAGCCCAGGACACAATTGCCTTTCTGGGCTGCAAGTGTGCATTGCTAGCTCATGTTGAGCTTCTTGTCCCCAAGTCCTTGTCCTCAGGGCTACTCTCAATCCATTCTCAGACTGCACTTGTGCTTGGGATTGCCTTGACCCACGTGCAGGACCTTGCACTTGGCCTTGTTGAACTTCATGCAGTTCGCATGGGGCCACCTCTCCAGCCTGTCAAGGTCCCTCTGGATGGCATCCCATCCCTCCAGCATGTTGACAGCTTGGTGTCATTGGCAAACTTGCTGAGGGTGCACTCGATCCCCCTGTCCATGTCACTGACAAAGATGTTGAAGAGTGCCGGTCCCAGTACCGACCCCTGAGGAACACCACTCGTCACCGTTCTCCACTTGGACATTGAGCTGTTGACCACAACTCTTTGAGTGCGGCCATCCAGCCAATTCCTTATCCACTGAGTGGTCCATCCATCAAATCCATGTCTCTCCAATTTAGAGACAAGGATGTCAGGATGTCATGCGGGACAGTGTCAAATGCTTTGCAGAAGTCCAGGTAGATGACATCAGTTGCACTTCCCTTATCGATGAATGTTCAATTTTTTTTCAAACAAGAGGTCTGAAATTTTAAAGCAAATGCAGCTGTGTGATTCAATAAGAAATACTTAAATGCTTTTTTATGACAGTTTAATGTCAGAGAAGTTACTACAAATTGTCAGAGAAAAGAATTCATGTTAATCAGAAGCTTTAAATCAAACTATCCAGACATTTAATCTTACTAAAACTGTATCTTTAAGCCCCATATATAAATGTCCTCCTAAAAGCCACCACTTAAGATTATTTTCAGTCAACCTTTGTTTCCAAAAGCACATGAGCCCTGGAGGATTAAATGACTATTTGAAATTTAATTTTTCTGATGCTCTTTGTCCTATTGTTTTGTCATAACACCACCACCTTGCAAAGATAAGAGAAACACTCAAATGCACAACAAACCAACTTAGTTCAGCTAATGACCATAATCTACCTCTAACCTTATCTGTGGAAAATCTTTCTCTTCACAAATCACTGTTACTGCACCGCTTCAGGCAAACAGTAGATCAAGCTGCAGATTGTATTTAGTCAAGTTTTTGTTCACAAAACCTCTTCACAAAGGTCTCTCTATTGGGTTAATCAATTCAGTTGTAAAATCCTTCCATTATGGACTAATACAAAAAAAAATGGGGCTAAGTGCAAATGCACAATTCGTAAGTTTTCAGGAAAATAGATAGGAGTAGTGCATATAGTACAGAGAGGAACCACTTATTAGACAAAATGCATTTAAAGTACATGCTAATCAATTTTAACTATGTAATTAAGGGTTAATTCGCTGTTGGTTTGTGGTGATTTGTTGGATTTTTTGGTGTTTTGTAGTTTGTGCATTTTATAAAAAAAATATTAATCACCTTCTATGTGTAAAAAACTCAAATCTGGTCGATATCTGTTGTATAACATGCTGTAGCTTTTTATGATTTTTCACAACATCACACATACATTTTTCCCTGCATAGATAAGGTCGTAGCAAAGCATCTCATTCTATACTATGATGGTATCTCGAAACTAACAGTATCTGGAGAGAAGCTGTCTCTTATTGCTGCCTTGCATACTATTTTGTATTTTGTTATACTGTCTTAAGGGAGGAAGTATCGTGTCTTACTTCTGCTTTCTGTAAATGACAAGATAATTTTTTCTTCAAACTCTCAAGGTCCTTTATTGAAAAGCAGTTTCAGCTGACCATCCACCTGCATTTCTGTGCATTTGAAAATCATGCACATATGATTATGGTCCTGTTTATGCAACTATTTTACAGCCACATTTTAAAAGGCTTGTAAAGTAGCATGAGAGTTTGTTCTCAAATATTGTTTCCTGGTTTATGCCCTAAATAACCTCCCCCATCTGTTTCATGATAAAAGAATTGCCACTTTAAAAATGCCTGGTACTTGCCTTCCATCAAGCCCTTTCTACTACTGCACACTTATGTGAGCCAGGAAAAATTAGTTATCAGATTCCTCTTCTTCATAACTACTTACACATATAAGAGATTGGAACATTTTAGAAGATAATAAATTATAATTTACCTTGTCTGACATCCGAGCTGCTCAACGCATTTCATTTTCATGAGAAACAAACTGGCTTCCTGGCCAGCAAGAATCCCAAGCCAATTCTCCTGGTGATGCAAATCAAAGCAATTTTATCCATCTTGTTTTATACTAGCTTAGAATATAACTCATAAGTTTCATGCTGGATTAAAGATTAAAGCTATATCAGAAGTGTTCATTATTACTTACATGTTTACATACTGCTTTTCATTTACACAATAAAGAAGTTCATGTACTTCACCACTTCTAGTAGAGTAAAAAATGTAAGGGTGATCAAAAATTTGCTGATTAGAAAAATACACTGTAAAGATAGTAGGTTACTGAACGCTTCTCCTATGTGCATTGTACAAGTAACAAACCCCAGAAGTTTGGAGCTACCCAGCTTTTAAATTACCTTGCAACATATGTGAAGGGTCTGTTTTTAAGGTTTCTGATCATCCTCTCTGCAAATGTGAGACCATAATATCAAAGGAGATTGATCTTTCATTTCTAAGACTTTTTTCTCCTTTCAGCCTACAGTTTTAAATATCTGTATGTTTCCTGGGTTGCTTACTCTAACCTTTCGTTCTGCAATAGCTATGAGATATAACTCTAGGGATGTTAGAAATAACAAATTCCCATCCTCTTCAAGGTTAAAAAGAACTTTTTTTTTTTTTTTTTTTTTTTTTTTGATAATGGCTCAATGAGGCTACTCATATATATATCAGAAAATGACAAATCCCTATTCCCCAAATACTTGCACACACCAATACTTCCAGTGGATTATTTATCTCAACCCTGAGGTGGATTTTTATCATTATTTGATATACCCAGTGGTAGCTGAGAAAATATGAGAATAGTCTCTGCGACCGGAAGAAGGCATTTAGCTGATATACATTCCCAACCATTTTCTTATATTCATAAATTTGCAGTCACACAGAGATATATTTGGTGAAGCATGTTCAATTCCTGCAGACTGAATAGTGACTAGAAAACACAACAGTGGTCTTCAATCCAAAAATAGAGCTTCACTGCCTATCGTACTGTACTGAATGCTCAGTATAGTGCAGATATCAGAGTGATTTAAACTTCAATTTTCTCTTCACCCTGCAGTTCAGAAAACTCTTCCTCCCCCAATTTTCTTCCAAGACAATATAAGTGGTACAATACTTTTGTGGAAATGAGAGGCTAGTTGCTGACACTTTGAATATAGAAATTAATTAGCATTTCCATAGTAGTGTAAATAGCAGTCCCTGGAGGCATGCAGTGGAGATAATGAACATCAAGATTAACAATACACATTACAGACACCAGACTATTATTACACTTTAATGACATGCAAACGAACAGTCTTCAAGTAGTCAAAAGATGCTGTGTAATAACAGACTTCTCCAGGCTTTAAAATGGATTAGGGAAATATGGTGTCTGCTCACATAGACACACAGCACAGTTTTACCTAGTGGGCTACCTTGTAGGTGAAATTTTCAAAGGGCATGACTGGAAAGATATAATCCATAACCATAAATATTTCTCAGTCATGTCCAGACTTTCACCAGTCTTTCATTTTTTGTGACCATGTGACATATTAATTGAAAATAGTAGTAGTCAGGCTGCTGAAATCTGCAAAGTGATGTTGTGGAGTATCCAAATTAATATCACAAATTCCAGATAATATAACCATCTTTCCTCATTTCTATAATCTCTCTGGGTGCTGGTTATGTTTCAGAGCCAGCCAAAACACTTGCTCCAAATAGGATTTTTTAAATTAACCTACTTTAGTTTATTCACAACCTGATTAAACAGATAATTAAAAGTTACAGATGCATAGCAGTACTAAATTACTGTAGCTTGAATGCATTTGTGAGAAAGATTATTAATCTTTCAGATGTTGGCAAGGACCCGAGTGGCTATGATGATAAAGATCTACCAAGGTTTAATATTTTGCTGTCTTCAACACATTTTTTTTCCTGAATTTCTTTTTCTTTTAATTAATTTAAGCAACAGTAGGAAATCCAGAGTATTTGTGAAGCCAGTATGAGGTCAGTAGGCTTTGAGTTTGAGTCATTCCTCACCAAACTGCACCAAGGAAAAAATGTGTGTATCTATATTCACAGTACAGCCTCTGCAGCTGAATAATTCTATTTAACTCTACAGGAAACTGACTTGTCTTCAAAAATTTCCTACACTCTGCAGATACTTGTTAAGAAATAATGACAGAAAATGGCCTTTATTACTGTAGTTCAAAGACAAGATTCAAGGCAGAGATAAAGTAGGTGACTCCCAATTTTCAGTTTCTGTGATGTTAGCCTATGGAAAAAGCCTGTAATTGGGATCCACAGGATTCTGCTTTCTGCAAAACAGCAGCAGTGAACCTTTGGCACAGACACAGATTTGGACTGACACAAAAAGTAATGTGCTTACAATGCTTTTTAAAATTCATTTGGTACCAACTGCAAAGCAAAGATTTCTCCCTGTCTACTGTTTCTGAAGCTACTAACTTGGGTATTTATTCTTTTGATTTGTGAAATCCTCAAACTGAGTGTTTGATTGCCTTATTTAGGTGAGAAGCTGATTCCTTTTCTATCTATTATTCAAAAACATGTCAAGAATAGGAAATACAGAAATGTAAAGCTTGAAATGATTGAATGAACCATCCAAAAGGTTGAAATACCAGTCTAGGCAACACTTTTAAGTGGTAGATAGAGAAACTGACTCAGACATTTTTCCTTATTGGACTCTTTTACAAGCCTGTGAACTAAATTACAATTTTAGGTTTAAAAATGCATAAAACAAATCAAGAAGCAGTTAATTAAAAGATCACATGAGTCAAAATATCTATTTGCTTTGCAGTTTTAAAAATATGGTTCATAAAACAAGAAATCTCTTGTAGAATGTCATGGTATGGAAAGTTTCACGTTTCACATGCAAACTTTGTTCTACAGGAGGACACAACAAAGTCACAACAAAGTCTTGGCAGAATCTAATCTGCAGTAGATTAATTACAAAGGGCCTGATGTAGTCCAGTGGATACGATTTTGCCATCACTAGCCAAAAGCCACAAGCTTTGTATTTATCTGTCAGCGCTGAGTCTCTGGGCTTCATTGGCCTTGCCCAAGATTGATCTTGTTTCAGCTGGTTTTGAAAGCGTTAACAAGTGCGGAGAGGAGCAGTGCACGCGGGCTCTCCTCTTCTAGTTTAAGCCTTGATCCCCCTCATGGGCCTGACTTGGCCAGGGAGTCAGCGGGTGACAAACGGCAGCCCTTGAGGGGACCTGCGGCTGGGGGAGGCAACTGTGCCACTCTCTGGCTTTAGCTGGAAGTCTCTGAGAGGGGAGCTGCACCTGTGAGAAAAAGAAGAAAACAATGACAACAACAAAAAAGGTCCCCCTCCCCCCATGCCCATATATAAAAAAATAGCCCAAAGCAGACCCAAGACAGGGAGGAAGAAAACCTCATGATGAACATCATATACTTCTCAGAGGGAGATACTGAGGATGCTGATAACTTGGCACAATACTGTCTCTCATTCTAGAAAGAGAGAGAAATTGTCAGTCGAAAGATGTGGAAGGGTCAGCATCTCACCAGACAAAAGGAGAGGGTAGGAAGTTTTTGTATAACCATTTTAATTGCATTAATACTGAGGCTTTCCTGTGGTCATTAGACAACTTAGACTAGTGGTGAATTCTTGGTTCTATATATATAGTATGCCCATAGTAAAATTTTGAGTAACAAACACTGACATTGAGACATGACTGGAGGTAAAGAATGTGTATTAAAGAGTAAATACACTTATCTGTTGTCAAAATGGCACAAGATCCATCATAAACCTAGACATAAAGGACAGAACACTTAAAAGTTACCCATCATTTTGAATGCTGTATTTATTCTATGTCCATTTTGATCTCTTTTAAAAGGATGAATTCTTAAACTGTAGAAATTGATCTTTTTCAAGGTACTATAAGTTTGGCAACAACACTTCTGAAATTAGAGATCTTACCAAAGTTCTTAACGAACAGCAATTTTTTTTTTTTTTTTTTTTTGCAGGTTGATGACCTACACACTTTGTGTGTCTTTTTTGCTGACTTCTCTCCAGTCTGTAAGCCAAGTCACATACTCTCTGTTCACAACATAGGTCAGAAAGCTTTTGATTTTATTTTCTGTGTGGGAGCAATATGGTACATAATATTAATCATAGATATTTTGCTTTTTTCCCTTTTTACCTCATGCTGGGTTCTTAACTCATGAGTCCTAAAGAATAAAAGATTATTTCATTTCTTTGACTGTGGTCAGAATCAGAAGAATAATTAATTTTAAAAAGAAAAAAACTGTAAACACAAATCTATTTGCAAATCGCTGAATTGTAAGGTGATAAAAATGCCATAAGGATTCCTTTCTTTTCTTGTTTGTCCTCTCTCTTTCTCACACATCTAACACTTGTTTGTAATATACCCTGGTTCTGCCAGGTTTCAAATATAACAATCATCACATGAGGTAACCTGCTTAATACCTAAGCAATCTAACCGTATTTGATAAGAAATTGTTAAAAGCCAAGGTGTCATCAATTATTCTTTTGTGAAGCCCACAGGAGTACTGGCCTTTATTAACACTGCGCTTTTAACTGCCCTTTCCTGCTTTACCAAAGAATTTTGCAACTCCAAAAAACATCGTTCCTTAACACAGAATGAAGAGGTCAGCTTAACTTCACTAGCTGAACCTCAAAGAGAACTATGCAGTGTGCCTATGGCATTGTCATTCACTCACATGAAGAATGCTACCTTACAAATAGTGTACTTTAAATTACATTTTACCTGCTGTGAAGACCTGTGTAGTTCTGCAGTGAAATATGTTTTCATTTGGAGGTTGTCAGTTCCTCAAAGGTGAAATTACTAGGCATTGTTCCAAAAGAAATCAATACATAATATTTTGTTAGAAGGCGTTAGGAGGGAAAAACAAGTAGGATTGGTAAGCATGTCTTTATGAAGCTGTCAGAGATAGGGCAATTCCAGGTTGTTTTATTTATGCTGTTACTTATTACCATGCTTAATGTAAAAAAATCAAGGTACTTCCATAAAAGTAGAACATTTATCTGTGCTGATGACCTAATACTTCAAAGGTAACACATAAAATAAATGAATTCTTAATTCCCTCTTTAAAATTCCAATGCATGCTTTTTGGAAAGCTGAAGTCTGAATATTATTAATTTCAAGTCTTTTCATGATGGATTTTACTGCATTTCTGTAGGTGCAAATACTATTTCTCTAGAAAATCTGCACTAAGGAGCTTGGATCCTAGTTCTAATGTTACTAATGTTAACCTTAATTCTGTCATTTCAGTCAAATAATCAAAACAGTAAATTTTATGTTTTGAGTCATGTTGATGTATTGATTCACAAAACCTGGTCACAAAGTATTGAAAAAGAGTGTCAGAAAGGCAACATCTTAATTGTGAGAAATACATTTATTTCAACATCTTTTCTTGTTCCCCTCTATAATCCAGAATATGGAGTATAAAAGTTATCACAGACACACACAAAAAAAGGATGTAAAAAAAAGTAAGACATATCACAACAAATCAAGACCTGTGATGTTTAGAGTAATATCTTGTCTCAAGGGGATTAGCAAGTTATTCATGCTTTGCACTTGTGGTTCATCCCACCATCTGCTATTCAAGTCTTTCCTATTAACTATGGCCACCAGTGGTTTAAACTTTAGCATCCTTTAAATGTTTCAGTGACCTGGAAAAAAAAAAAAAAAGCCACATAACTGGGATTAAAGTATAACAGCAATTTCCAGTCCTGTATTTTGTATTTAATAGATTTATCATCAATTAAATAAGGGCATATGTTAGATAAGTTCTATGACCAAATACATTTCCCTGATCTGAACCCATCTATCTACATTGCTAAAAGGCCATGAAATAGCTTCTTTGATATTTTATTATCACTGAGCTGTAAAATTTAACAGCAGAGCCAACAGTAGCTGAAATCTCTCTCTTCAGGGAAAAGGACAATATGCAAGATTTAAAGCCCAAGTGACAAGATATTCAAAAGTAGAAAATGGATGCTCGGAAAGAAGCTTTGTCAGTAAAAAACATTAGTGAAACATGCCAAAATCAAAAGGCTTCTCTTTCAACAAAATACTCTTTTGACAGTTTTCAAATTCCAAGTGCTCATTTCTTCCTCTGTAAGAGACTATGCTTAATGCAAATGTGTTCTGTGCTCTCTACTTTAACGGAGCAAAACAGTCAAGAAGAGCATTGCAATTCAGATTCATTCACTGCATCACCCATCACTTGCATAGAGTAAGTGCTGAGGATGTCAGGATTGTCACAAACAAATCTTGTTGTTCATGAAAAACAAGTATTTAGAAAAGCAATAAAACTAACTTCAAGAAGCAGGATATAGTAAATTTGCAATAACTTGTAATACTTGACTGGGTTGTTTTGATGATTGCAGGGAAGAAGAAGAGAGACAGGGACCTACCAAGGTGCATTCACTTGAATATGGACTTACCAATACCTTTTAGGTCTAAGGTGCTGTTCTTCACTGCTGAAAAGTCCCACTCTCTGTCCACCCCTGACACTAGCACCATCTCTTGTGTGGATCACACTGCTGTCCCTGCAAAAACACAAAGCAAAACCAGAAATCTTCAAAACCAGATCATGTCAGGGTGAATGACATAAAAAAGGTAAGCTAGAAAAATTATATAGGGATTTTTTGTAATCTGTTTAAAAAACACCTCTGTTGCTGAGAATGCAAATGTCTTTTGTATCCAGACTATCAACATTCACTGATTTAAGAGTACATTTGGAAAACACCTGTTTTCCTTTGCCTCACAGGAGATCTGTTGTCTGACTCCAGAGTGTCAAATTACAGTCTTAAGAAGAAAAATAATTCACTAACTGTTTAGAAGGCTAACATAAGAGTAGTTTTTCTATCAATAAATACCCACAAGTATAATCTATTTATTTCCTAGAGTAATCTGTAGTACAGTTTTCAACAGGTCTGTAGATCACTGTTAATTAGTCATGGTGATGGGGTTTAACAGTGCTGCTAGAAGGCTGAAGTTACGTTAGACCCAAGACTGAGCTGTGAATGTCTCAGCTGGTATGAAAAGGTGGCATCTAAGTATGGTAGAAAAGGCGAACTTTGTGCCTCTCCTGTGGCTCCATTTGTGCATGCAGATCTAGAAGGTATTTTTCACTAAGTTAGAAGAAGTTAAAAGATGGCATCCACACTCTTAACCTTGATGCTTTATTTCCCAGGTCAAAGAAGCCTTCGTAACTTTTACAGTGCTTATCTTAGTTTGTGGGATGCCATGTAGTTGTAGTCAGTGCTGATTTGTATCTTGCTTTTCAGAAGGTTAGAAAAGTGCATCCAAATGATATTTCTTCACATCATTGTTAGTACCATGTCAAATGTGTGAGTTCTTTCAAATAAGGACTTAGGTCACTGATTTGCAGATCTCCACTGAGGCTTCTCTTGATTGCAACATATTTACCGTGACTTTTGGTCAATACAAAATACCAGACAGCATATAGATATGCATATAGATATTCTATAGACCTACAGCAGGTCTAATCACATTCTCACAAAGAACTGACTTGAGAGTCTTTGGACTTTAGGGGGACATCAGAACACAGTGATTTCATATAAATTATTAAGACTTTTTATGAGTCTTAACCTTGCTCCATTTCTTGGCTTTTAGTAGTTTATTGATCTTTTTGAAAGGGCATGAAAGATATTTATTGATCTTATAATGACACTTAAGTCAAAAACTATGTGTACATAGTCCTCTAATTCCAGTCTCATTATGGATAAATAGAGAAATAAAAATTCATGTAGTCATAATATTAAATAAATAAATAAATAAAATGAGGTTCACGAATAATTTAACATGAACAAACGAACAAGGGAAAGAAAGGGAGAAAAAAGCAAACAAGCAAGCAAGTGAATACACGAGTATTTTCTTGTTGCTTGACATTCACACTTTTTGTGCAAATCCAGATTAACTTTCTTGTATTAATTAAACCTTTGAGCCATGTAAACAAAAGTAAAGGTATTAGTTAAAATATTTACAGAAATATGGTGTATAAAATATATTAAATATTTCTGACATATCTAAATTATACTCTCTTACAGAAGCTGCCTCTAGCCCAGTTTAGTAAAACAATAAAAGATGTACTTAATCCTACTGAAAGAAGCTCACATGCATAAAATTAATAATTCACATACGCTGCACAAAAGATTTCTTCTTTTCTCCAGCTTATCTAAAGAAAAGTGGTGCTATTATAGGAAAGTAACTTGTACCACCTCCTAATATCAAGTTTCAAAATACATGTATTTTCTAAGGTAAGATTGGCTGTAAAGCAAATCCTAAAAGGACTAAATTCTGCAGTGTAGGTGTGATTGAGTATTATTTACCCTATCTTGAGTTACAAATCCTCTTTTTTACTCTATAAAATATTTTAACCAATGAATTGTGGATAACAAAGGCTATTTCCATCTTCTGACCTAGTATGATTATCAGATCGTTTCAGATTGTACAAGCTAAAATTAGTTTGGATCTGATCTATACTTCAAGCAAATTAAAACTCTTTAGGAAATCATCAGGCACTGTTGTTGTTTGTGATTGAGTAGATGACATTTTCCTTTTTGTCAGTACTGGTGAAATCCCAGAGCATGGCTTAAAAAGGAAACATGCTGTTGAATGGACTTTGTTCTTTTCTCACAAGATATGTATAATTGAGGTCTTGACTGCTCATGGTCATTAAAAGTTCCACAGCTGTGCTTTGGGAAAACTGATGTCCTGGTCATATTTCATTTTCTCTGTTTACTTTCTGGATTTTATTGGAAACGCAGCCTTTCTTCTTCCCAGTCTGCCAGCAGATTTTCTGTGTGGTGTTGGAAGAGCTGCTGTGCTCTGTTGCACTGGTGCGGGAAGATTTCCAAGACAGGAAGGCACCAAGCTCTCAGGGATCCCAGGGAGGTCCACATAGTACACCTAGACCACAGCTGGCAGGATGCAAGCTTCCCTCCAGTTAAGCCTAGGAAGCTGGGAGCCAGGAAAGCTTGTAGAAATGTCAAAATTTTGTGTGTGTGTGTGTGTGTGTGTGTGTGTGTGTGTGTGTGTTCTAGAAGAACTCAAAGCATTGAGGATTTTAAGAAGCCCTTAACTCAGAAAGTATCAGGAAGGATTTCACAGTTTTATGTGTTAAAAATATTGTTCATTGTATACTGCAATCTACTGTAAACTGAGACAGAGATGTATGGGTTCTGACTCTAACTCTGTAACAAATAAGTTTTGCTTTTTCCTGCTTATATTTCAACAAATTAAACAACAAACATTTCTTTCCAAGTGGTTTCATACAGATGATGTTTATTTCAGACATTGTTACTATTTTGCAATTAGAGAGAAATTTTTCCTCTCAGTTAAAGAATAATATCTCTTTCTTGACTGTTTTCACAAAATACTACTAGCAGTACTGATTTTGCTATTGTAATATTGATTTATTTAAAAAAATACATTTGTTTATAATTTCTGAAAAAAATCAGTAGGTTATGATTTTATATAACAGATGAACTCATCAGCTGAACTATGGTTTCTAAACATATTGTTCTATTCAATTTGTACCATTGGCTTATTTACCAATGTTCAAAAAAACCTTTCAAGTTTTTTGAATTTTGCATTAAATTGAAAAAAACCCCAAAAATAAAAACCCCGACCCAAACAAACCGCAGCAACCACAACAAAAATAAAGGCAAAGTCTGAGTGGCACATCTTACTCTGTTACTTCATAAGGATGTAGTCATGCAGACCAGAGAGGAATAAGACTTTGCAGAACCTCAATAAATAATACAATTCCTTTCACCCATCAATAAGCCAAACATATTACTGCAGGAAATAAAGTGAGGACTTTCAGGCATTAAAATACTTCCAATTCTGAGTTTACCAGTGAAAGTTGATGTTATTCAGGCTTCAGATTTTTGTTCTCTCACTCGTGGAACATCAGGCATGCACTTTAATTTCAATGGGCATTTGAATTGTCTCAGGGAGTGTTTCTTTGTATTTATTGTATTTTTAATAGAGCAAGTCTCTGGACGTTTCATTCTTTGAAGTTAAAAACTAGGCTTGCTAGCTATTGAAAAGATATGCGAGTCACTACAAATTTAACTTTGTTCTAAAAATGATATATTCTATCTGTCAAACACAATAAAAACATCTCAATAACTTTATAAAGTAAAAAAAAGACCAACAGTGCAATATGTGTCTGTCTTAGGAATGCAGATGTCAGAGCCAAAGATAAGCCAAATGTACCATCACACATCTGAACCCTTACACATGCCAAACTCCCTGTCTACTCTAATTCACCAATCTTTATCTATTCCTCTGGGATATTTTTCATACTGAAATATCTACTGCAACAGTCATGCTAATTTTATTTTGGATGAAACCAAGGTTTCACAGAATTTTGCAGATTTTACACAAAGAATCTTTACACAAGATTTTTTCTCTGTTTTGCAGAAAGTTTTGTTATGTGATTATCCTATTTTGACTTAAATTCTCATTTGGCTCAAATTCTTATCACTACAAAGATTTTTAAAGTTGTGATTGAAGCGCTGACTAAACATCAGTCTGATACAAAATAGTGTGCCTTTCATATTAGCTGGATTGATATCTGGTTTAAAATGCCCTTTCTTCTTCTTCTTCTTCTTCTTCTTCTTGTGAATGCTAGAGGTTTTAAATTTACAGCTAATTTACAAACTAATGAAGTTCCTGGTATGATACTCATAGAAATTTATAAGCTCGTGTTATGCAAGTTGTTTAAAATATTATTTTTAGTGATGTTGTCAATATTTAGAACAATACTATAGGATCTTATCCATCATTCTTTATTTGAACAAAAGTCTGCTACAAAGAATAGTAAATAAACATTGGAGAGTTGTGCTGGTGAAAACTGAAGGCTACAGTCATCTGCTAGGCATTGCTGATAATTCTTTTCGGAAGAATATGCAAATAATCCTGTTGATAGGGAAATCCTATCCATAGCTCTTTCCATTTTATTATCTGTCCAGGATGCAGTAGAAATATTCCCATCAGTCTTTAGGTTATATCTGGTTTTATTTCTTCCGCCTTGAATTATTCTTTTGGTTTCACCTCAGTCACAGTACCATAAAGATCTTTTACAATGATCTCCCAGCTATATCTTTTAGTTCTACAGAACCACCCACACTCTGAGCAAAGTTTCGGTACACCATACCTTCTGTGCTTTTCTCACTATGCTATTTTTGACTACATATTTTAGCATTTCATAGAGATATAAAGCTCCAAATGCATAGTGCAATCATCACCCTCGCAAACTTTCTGATTTATACTTTTTACTAGACTTGAAGTGAATGAAAACTCAACACAAAAGAAGGTAGATGCACCTCGATTTCCTCAAAAAAAATCCTTAAGTATTCCTTAAGTATTTCACTTGCTTTCAGATGAAATTAGATACACTTGAGCATACTGTGCCTACAATATGAAATAACATCCAGGTATAAATTTCCTCAGATATATAGCAAGAAAGCTAAGATGCAAGGTACATGATTTAATTAGCTGAAGTTTTATGCAATTCATGTGGGGAGTATGCCGTAGTAAATTCTACCATACTGGTCCCTTTGATGAGAGATTTTGTTAAAAGCCTTTTGAAAATCCAGGTAGACTTCTTTGTTGTCATCCACAGAACTTTGCTAAGAGCTTGCTGAGAGCTCTCATGTTTTCCGGTTTTTCCGGAGAGGCTTTTTCCACTTATGCAGGTATCACTTTTCACCTCTCATTACAAAGCAGGAGTAGCAAGTGATTTTGAATACCTGAGATAATCACTTTCAGAAGGTAATTACAAACTTGTCTGTTTCCTGTGATTTACATGTCTTCTGGCTCTGTCTCCATCGAGGGACTCCATTCCAAGATGCTAGAGGGATGTGACTGCAGTGCACAAAGGCACACTTCACAGCCAAGGATGCAGAGAGTGGCTCTTCACTGTGTTGTACTTTAATTTCCCAAACACCATCCATCTCATATTGACAGTGACTGGAGAGATAACGTGCTTTGCTGATTTTTTTTTTTTTCCTTATATTTTTCTTATTTTAGGAGTTTCTGGATTTTATTCCTGAAAAGTCATTGCAACCAGAAACTAGATTCAATTCCCTGTTACTTTACAAATTAAATACGAAAAATATATTTTATAGAACAAATATGCAAATGAGCCTTTGATAAAGCCTTTATTAAGACATGGACCTTTCTCATTACTCCATATCACTTTTGTATCTGAATTCAGATTGCATTCATTTTGCAAGAAAAGTAGGATTAAATGGAACCTGAAAACAGAAAATTGGTTTTCCAAAAACTACCTACATTGCAATGCATGCATATAGCATTCTTAGTATGATTTTCTATTTCATGAATGAGTTTCTCCCTCACATGTGAAGATCAGATGTAAAATAAAATTGTCTTTTATTGCAATTTTTAAATCCTAAAGAAACAGGGAAGAGATCCCCCAAAACACCCCAGTAATTTAAGAACATTAATGTAAATGAGTATCACAAGTAAGCATCACTTAAGAGAGAAACAAGTTCTCACATGTTGAATTCTTTACTACTGCAGTTTTCCTCTCACAGACTCTTGAGAGTCCTTCAGATCAAGTAATATTAGGGTAAAGTATTTTACTCTGCTGAATCAGTCCATAAGGTTAATGCTTGTAGATGATAATTATAAAGAAAATAATATACTTAACAAAATTTTGAGAGTCTGAACACAATTCAATTATATTCTTTCTACAAAAATCCAGAATTATTACTCTCCTTTTCAGGTAAGGAAGGTTAAGTCAACTTTCAGTTAAGTCCCCTGAATAAGTTCATAGGAGTAAAATCTAGCCATCTTTTCAGTGAAAGGACACCACTTGCTGAAGTTTGAAAGGATTTTCTGGGGAACTAGCAAAGTATATTTTTTCAGTCCTTATGAGGTTATGTAGGCACTCACTATAGGATACCATCAGAACAGGCCACAGGATGCCAGCACCTAGAAGAGCTACTACTATGTCCATGGCAACACCAAACCAGAAAAGGTTCAAGTTCCTATTCTGTTACTGAACCTAAAGAGATAGTGCAATCTTCTTTAAGCTAGAGAATATTGGGGAAAATATTTTAACAGAATTCAATGACTAGTTATTTTGAACTGTTCCCAACAATTCCCCGGGGTTCACTTATACAAGTTGCACCAAGCACAAAAGTATTAAATTTACTAGTTATACACAACAAAATAATTAAAATATGCAAAAAGATTACTTTAAATCATAGAATCATAGAATCATAGAATCTTAAGGTTGGAAAAGACCTCTAAGATCATCAAGTCCAACTGTCGACCCAACACCACCACCATGCCTACTAAACCATGTCCCAAAGTGCCACGTCTACACGTTTTTTGAGCACCTCCAGGGATGGTGACTCCACCAACTCTCTGGGCAGCCTGTTTCAATGCCTGACCACTCTTCCGGTGAAGAAATTTTTCCTAGTATCTAATCTAAACCTCCTCTGACGCAACTTGAGACCATGACGCAACTTGAGCTCAGGAGACCTTATTTAGTACACAGATTGTGTACATGTGAAATAAATTATAAAATCTATGTCCTCTGTTCTTTCTTATGTTTGTGATAAAACAGGAACGAAAATAAAGAATTCCGGGTTTTAGTATCTAAAATTTGCTTTGCCTATTTACAACTTTTTTGTTGCTAGAGGTTTTTGTTTGCTTGCTTGCTTGTTTGTTTTAACTGATGCATTTTACTCCTCAGGTGTCCAGAAATCTGGATGGTAGGAAGATTCAGTTAAACACTAGATTAAGACTTTGTCATAGAATCGTAGAATCATAGAATGATTTGGGTTGGAAAGAACCTTTAAAGATCATGTAGTTCCAACCCCCCTGCCATGGGCAGGGACATCTCTCACTAGACGAGGTTGCTCAAAGCCACATCCAACCTGGCCTTAAACACTTCTGGGGATGAGACATCCGCAGCTTCTCTAGGCAACTTGTTCCAGTGTCTTACCACCTTCATCATAAAAAATTTGTCCCTCGTCCTGTCACTACAGGCTCTGGTAAAAAGTGCCTCTCCATCTTCCTTATTTGCCCCCTTTATATATTGAAAGTCTGCAATAAGTTCTCCCAGGAAACTTCTCTTCTCCAGGCTAAGCAATCACAACTCCCTCAGCCTTTCTTCATAGAAGTGTTCTAGCAATCTGATAATTTTCATGGCCCTCCTTTGGACCCACCCTAACAGGTGCATGTCTGTCTTGTACTGGGAACCCTAGAGCTGGATGGAGTACATGTCTCTAATCACCTCCCCATCTTCGATACGTTTCAACATGTCTTCCAGGAGGATCTGCTCCATGACGCTACCAGGCACTGAGGTGAGGCTGACTGGTCAGTAGTTCCCAGGGTCCTCCTTATTACCCTTTTTAAAAATGGATGCAATACTCCCTTTTCTCCAGTCACTGGGGATTTCACCTGACTTTTCAAATATGATGAAGAGTGGCTTAGTGACTGCATCAGCCAATTTCCTTGGGACCCTGGAGTGCATCTCATCAGGTCCCATGGTCTAGTGTTATGTTCAGGTTCCTCAGGCTGTCTCAAACATGATCTTCTTTTATGATGGGAGGGACTTCATTTCTCCAGTCCCTGCCTTGAGGTTTAGGGCTTTGAGAGATTTGTCCCTCAAATAAACTTAATTACAATGAGTTATTAAGCAAAAGACATGCTGATTGTTTGAAAACAGTCACAGAAAGCCAGGCCTAAAGAATTATATACAGAAAAAAAGACTTGGAACATCCTGTCTCTTATTCCTCCCCACCTCAATAAGAATAACAATGGCAACAGCAGTAACATTTCCAATAACAATTAAAATAGTTTACTTATTATTTATTATAATAAAATAATTTTTATATAAAAAGAAATATCAATAAAGCACCACTAATAGTACTTTTATGCTTATTACATTTATCTTACTGACAGCACATTTTCTAAAAATGTTGCAGAAATTCTAGTTATGTACATTATTTCTGAGTGAAGAAAGAGAAGGAAAAAAGCAACATTTCCAGGCAGACAAACTTGAGCTTGAGACTAGGATAAACTTCAAAAACATATGGATAAACTTTTGTGCAATACTGATCCGATGAACATTCACTAGGCAGTAAATTCAATTCAAAACAATATTTTATTGTGTGGTAGAATTAGCAGCTTTACCTGAGTAGAAACAGAAACTAAATGTAGACTTATAAAAAAATACATAATTCTTACCTGAACAATGCAAAAGGATAATGAAAGCAGAAAAATATGTGATTTTATTATCATTAGAAAGATTTTAGAGCTGCATACAAACTTTGCATCTATGAAAGGTTCGAGAGCAACAGCATATTGACAAAATTACGTGCTCAATATTTCAAGGGCAGAATAAAAACCATACTTTCATCCAGTACAAAGATCAATGGAAGGTGTTCTTATACATAAATAAAAAAGTGGAAGAATGCAATACTTACCATTGGCCTTCTCCACTGCTTCCTTTCACCCTCTTTGTTGCTTCCCTGGGTAGGCCATTTGCAGCTGATAAACATTTGATGTAGAAACAACACAGCAAGAGAAAAACAGAATAACAACTGCCACTGGGACAGTGTCCAGCTCGGAAAAACTGAACAGGATGTGCAGCCTACCTCTGCAGCCATCTTCTCACACGCATTTTAAGAAAAGCTGAGGCAGTAGTGTATATATTCAACATAGAAGAGTGGCCATTGTTACACATTCCTAGATCTCACGTAACTCATCACTCTGTTATACTCTGTGCTAGATATATTTAGCAGGGAGATACGCTTCTATAAAGTCAAAGGCACCAGAGATGAAAACAGAGCGAGATCCTGGCTTTTCTTAACTTAGTGGGAATTTCACCACTGACTTCAAAAGAGACAGGGTTTCACCCCCTGCTGCTTAACACTCTTTAACAGTGGACATACAGATAGTCAGTACAGATAAAATTACACTGAAAATATTAAATATATAGATAGATTTTTGACTGTTACCTTGCAAATTGTGCAGATATTAAAATCTATGGTGATATAACCCTAAGTACCCACCAGGTATCTGTTTTCAGTTAGCATATTGCCTTCTATTAGCAAGGAAAAAATGGATAGATTTTGAGGTGTTTGATTAAAGAAATCTGGAAGACAGTTTTTTGAAAAACAAATCTGACACTGGTCCAGTTCACAGTGTGCAGCCATATGAATTAACAAACAGCACCAATGGAGAAACAAATTCCTAGTCACAATTATTTTTTGGAAGAAAAGCAAAATAAAAGTGGAGCCATATGGACTTGCTTAATGAGAAATTATGGTGAATAATATGCTTCTCTGGTTATCTGTGGCTTATGTGACCATTCTTTTTTAATCTAATGAATAAAAAAAATGCATATAACACTCTCACCATCTGCATTAAGGACCGCACCAGAAGTAGTGCTCCAAACCTTCGCAGGGATTGTACCTCCTGTGTAGCAGAGGTTTAGGGAACATCTAGTTTTTCATCAAACACAGAAAAAGAATTGAAAGGTACATAAGGAATTTTTTACTTTATGCAGGTGGCATAGTGGGTGGCAGATAAAGTCACCCTTTCATATTTTCAGACCTATCTTCTTACAATATCTTCCAAGCCATGGTTTGAAGGAAACATATTTTAACCTAGTTGGGAATGTTTATGTCATCCTGCCATCACAGGGTACCCATGCATGGTAATTATCGTTGCAACAAAGACATGTCTTCAGCAATTCTCATTTTGTGCTTTTGCCTAGGCAGCAATCGGAAAGCCTATAGTGCCTCCTCTCTGGCTGTGACCTACCTTGCCTGTAAAATCTCTGGATGCAGTGATAGATTTTAAGAACAAGTGGCAATCCCTTCATATACCATTTACTACTGATCACTGCTTCAGCAAAGTGTCCATGGCTATTTGTTCAAGTTAACAGACAAAATTATATCCATCAATATTAGAGACCCTTTTGAATTACTTTAGCTAGGCACTTGAATTCTGTTAGCACAGCTCTGAATGAGAAGCGTCTTAATGCTTTGATCTTCAGCCTCGTGTGATGCAAATATAAGTGGTTCTCTCAACTGAAGATGAGTCTACAGATCAGAAGAAAAGGGAAGTCCTGCTCAAAGGTGGTGGAGCTAACTTGGTAAATGCAGAATCAGTTCCCAGCTTTGATTTCCCCCATGACTTTAAGCAAGTCTTTCAGGTGAAGTAGCGCAAAAGAGATTTAAATACATAAAAAGAGTAAGGCCACTAATCTTTTTGTAGATTTGAGTAAATCAGTAAACTGACAGTGTTCTGTGTCTTTACCTCACAGGCGTAGCTGTGTATGATTAAACAGTGTATGAGAGAGTGACAGGTTTACATACATGGATGGGAAACACAAAAACCTGCATGAAATGGTAAGAGATTAAGCTACTCCTTTGTCTAGCTTTGCTTTGCTTTTTTTCATTGTAAAACACCTGCATACGTTTTGTTCACAACAGCCTAAAATGGAATTTTTGACCAATCGCACCTACTGCAATAGCACAATAGCTATTTCAGCCAATTTATCCAATGACAAAATGTGACTTTTTGAAACCTTAGTAGAGATCTCATTTTTATTAAAACAAATTATTTAAAATTATTCTGTCTTAACTCTCCTTACTAGATTTTTTTAGTCAACACTCAGTTACTTTAATTGTGACAAAACCGAGTGTTAAAAGAAAGGCTATGCAGGAGAGTAGAGGAGTATGTGTCGGTCTCCTTAGCTCTGCTAACTTTATTGAAAACAATTTTATTTTGAAAACTGACTGGTTGTTTCCAAAAAGACAACAAAGCAAGGTTCTGCAAAATAGTGTGAATAAAAGTAGAAAAATCTACTTGTCAGTCAATAACATATTCAATGGGAAAAATTGGAAACATGATGGTGTTCCCAAAATGCACCAAACATGCAAATAATATAAGAAGCTATACAAAACAAAATGACATAGATGTATAGTTCAATCACTCAACAAAATATCCAATTTCCTACCAAAACAACAAACCTGTAAATTCATATCATGCTGTCTTCTTTCTACTGTTTACATTCTTGAAGTGAAAAATAGCTAGTGTATTTCCTTCATATTCATAGAGCAAACAAATTAAACCACCACTGTTCAGTTGCTTTAATTTTTATTGATCCTTTCTCAATTTTTTTATTCAACCGTTTACCATACTATTGTAATGCAATAATACAACCTCACATAGCATCTTTTTATTACTACTTTTGATTTCTACTTTTTTTAAAGCTCTGTATCGTACAAGCTGAAAAGAAAAAAAAAAAAGCATGAATTAAAACCATATTAAAATGTACTGCTTCTTAAAATCATAGAATAATAGAATTGATTAGGTTGGAAAAGAACATTAAGATCATTAAGTCCAACCATTAACCTAGCACTGCCAAGTTCACCACTAAACCATGTCCCCAAGCACCACATCTACACATCTTCTAAATACCTCCAGGGATGGTGACTCCACCACTTCCCTGGGCAGCCTGTTCCAGTGCTTGACAACCCTTTCCATGAAGAAATTTGTCCTGATAGCCAACATAAACCTTCCCTGGCACAACTTGAGGCATTTTCCTCTTCTCCTGTCACTTGTTACTTGGGAGAAGAGACTGACACCCGCCTGGCTACAGCCTCCTTTCAGGTACTTGTCGAGAGCAATAAGGTCTCCCCTCAGACTCCTTTTCTCCAGGCTAAACTACCCCAGTTCACTCAGCCACTCCTCATAAGACCTGTTCCCTAGACCCATCACCAGCTTCGTTGCCCTTCTCTGGACACACTCCAGCACCTCAATGTCTTTCTTGTAGTGAGGGGCCCAAAACTGAACACAGTATTTGAGGTGAGACCTCACCAGTACTGAGTACAGGGAGACAATCCCTTCCCTAGTCCTGCTGGCCACACCGTTCCTGATACAAGCCAGGATGCTGTTGGCCTTCTTGGCCACCTGGGCACACTGCCAGCCCTTATTCAGCCAACTATCATTTAATACCCCCAGGTCCTTTTCTGCTGGACAGCTTTCCAGCCACTCATCCTGAAACCTGTAGTGTTGCGTGGGGTTGTTGTGACCCAAGTGCAGGACCTGGCACTGAGCCTTGTTGAACCTCATACAGTTGGCCTCTACCCATCAATTCAGCCTGTCCAGATCCCTCTGTAGAGCCTTCCTACCCTCAAGCAGATCAACACTTCCGCCCAGATTGGTGGTGTCTGTAAACTTACTGAGAGTGCACTTGATGCCCTTGTCCAGATCATTGATAAAGATCATTGGTAATGGGAACTGGCCCCAATACTGAGCCCTGGGGAACATCACTTGTGACTGGCCACCAACTGGACTTAACTCCATTCACCATGACTCATTGAGCCTGGCCATTCAGCCAGTTTTTTACCCAGTGAAGAGTACACCCATCCTGGCCATGAGCAGCCAGTTTCTCCAGGAGGATGCAATGGGAGAGAGTGTCAAAGGCTTTACTAAAGTCCAGGTAGACAACAGTCTTTCCCTCTTCCACTAAGCAGGTCACCTTGTCATGGAAGGAGATGAGGTTAGTCAAGCAGGACCTGCCTTTCATAAACCCATGCTGAGTGGGCCTCATCACCTGGTTGTCCTGTACGTGTTGTGTGATGGCACTCAAGATGGTCTGCTCCATAACCTTCCCCTACATTGAGGTCACACTGACAGGCCGGCAGTTCCCTGAATTGCCGAGTATCATATTTACTAACTTCCAGTCAACAGGGACCTCCCATCCAGCCCCATAGACTCGTGTGTGCCTAAGTGGTGTAGCAGGTTGCTAACTGTTTCTACTTGGATTATGGGGGCTTCATTCTGCTCCCCGTCCCTCTCTTCCAGCTTTGGTCTTCTAATTTTTTCCCTGCATAGCCTAACGACATCCCTGTAGCCCTCCTGAGTCACCTGCCTCTTCTTCCAAAGGTCATAAATTCTTCTTTTATTCCTGAGTTCCAGCGAAAGCTCTCTGTTCATCCAGGCCAGTCTTCCTCACTGCTGGCTTATCTTTCACACATGAGGATGGCCTGCTTCTGCACCTCTAAGGTTTTGTTCTTGAAGAATCTCTGGCCTTTCTGGACTCCTCTGCCCTTCAGGACTGCCTCCCAATGGGCTCTGTCTACCAGTCTCCTAAACAGGTCAACATCTGCCCTCCAGAAGTCCAAGGCAGCAGTTCTGCTAACCCTCCTCCTTACTTGTCCAAGAATCAAAAACTCTATCATTTCATGATTGCTATGCCCATGATGGTCTCCAACTGTCACATCACCCCCAAGTCCTTCTCTGTTCGCTACCAACAGATCCAGTGGGGCACCTTCTCTTTTTCACTCACTTACCAGCTGTGTCAGGAAGTTATCTTCCACACACTCCAGGAACCTCCTAGACTGTTTTGTCTCTGCTGTATTGTATTTCCGGCAGCCATCTAGTAAGTTAAAGTCCCCCATGAAAACAAGGGCTAGCCATTGTGAGACTTCTCCCAGCTGCTTATAGAACATTTTTTCTGTCTCTTCATCCTGGTTGGGTCATCTATAAAAGACTCCCACCATGATATCTGCCTTGCTGGCCTTCCCCCTGATTCTAACTCATAAACATTCAACCCTATTGTCATCATCATCAATCTCTAGGCAGTCAAAACACTCCTTAACATAACAGGGCTACCCCACAGCCTCTCCTTCCTTGACTATCTATCCCTTCTGAGGAGTTCATAGCCATCCATTGCAGCACTCCAGTTGTGCGAGTCATCCCAGTACGTCTCCATGACTGCAACTATATCATCTTTTTCCCTCTGCACAATGGCTTCCAGTTCCTTCTTTTTGTTTCCCAAGCTGCGTGCATTGGTGTGGATGCACTTTGGTTGGGCTATTGATCCTGCCACTTTTGGGGGGGCGGAAGCCCTAATTCCTATGTGACCATTCCCAGGCACTTGTGTGATTTCTAAAACATCAATAACCCTTGCATCTCTGTGGCCACATGGAAGTCCATTCCCTACCTCCACTGAGATGGCAGACAAGACTGAAAGACTTTGCTAGCACACTGTGCCTCAAACATCGGCATGCTGCCCCAAGGCTTATCTCAAGCAAGCCTGCTTTTACCCCTTTCCCCCTTTAAATCTAATTTAAAGCTCTTTCAATGAGCCCTGCTAACTCCTGTGCAAAGATCTTTTTCCCTCTTTGAGACAGATATACCCCGTCTGTCACCAGTTAGATATTGAACAGTCAGCAGCAATTCCTAATTTTCAGCTGTTTTATTTATAAAACACCAGAGTCAAATTCATCCCCAGTGCAAACACATTGGATGGAAGAATGAATTTGCCCTATTGATTTAAACAAAAGGATTTAGTCTCTTGCAGAAATGCAAGACGTTTTTCTCATTTCCCATAGTATGCATTCTCACAGTCAAACATGAAATAAAGCACATGCAGAATAAAAAAGTATGACCTCTTCAATCTAGCCTTTTTTAAAATGTATTTAAAATGAATCATGATGAGGGCCTGCAAAGACTTTAGCAGAGCCTACAGCATCAAGAAAAAAATACTAAACAAAAATCAACGGCACCTTTTGTAAACAGCCATTGTGTATTACAAACACAAAAACCTAACTGCTTGTTCAGCTCCCATTCATCAAGGGAGTTTTGCTCCTGGCTTAGCTGAGGTGTCATTTCCATCCAAATTAAAGAATTAGAAGTTTACTTTTTCCAGCCCTAGGCTACCCTACATGTGTTCTAATGTCCCCTCTGCCTAATTCTCCTATCAGTCTTAGTCACCATAGGATAAGAAACCCTGTAAGGTGGGAAACAAACCTGCAGCCAACAACTAGAAAATTGCATTTTGTATAGATTACAAAACTGTATTGGAGTGTCACAAGAGCCTTTAATCTGCTCGTTCTTTCTTCCTTTCTTCCTTTCTTCCTTTCTTCCTTTCTCTCTCTCTCTTTCTCACTTTCTCTCTTTTTTTCTCTTTCTTCCTCCTTCTTTCCCTTTCTTTCTGGTTAGCCTGCATGGAGCTACATTAAGACTACTATTAGCAAAATTTTCCAAGATTTAATATATTTTTTAGAATCATAGAATCATAGAATAGCTCAAGTGGGAAGAGACTCATAGGGATCATTAAGTTCAACTCCTTGCTCCTCACAGGACCTCCTAAAATGAAACCATATGACTAAAAGCATTGTTCAGATGCTTCTTAAACTCTGACAAGCTCAGTGCTGTGACCATTTCCCTTGTCAGCCTGTTCCAGTGACCAACCACCCTCTGAGAGAAGAACCTTTGCCTAATGTCCAGGATAGAAAACCCTGTGAAATGAAGTACTGAATTGTAACATACGTTTAGGACGTTCAGACCTAGAGATAATGCAATTACTGAAGAAGGGATGTAAATCTTTACTAAATTCTAATGGTCTTCAGAGCCCTAGCTTCTAGATATTAAAACTGGTTATATGACATCAACGCAGTATTCATACCAAGGAAAAGGAAATAGCTTGATTTCTCATGCAAACTATATGTCACTAAGATCTATGTGCTCAGATGTCTGTAGCATGACAAACTTCTCATTCTACATTTAAGAATATACAAACTTAAGAAATGATTGCAGGAATAGTAGTAATTTCTGGTCCTTCATTAACACCAGATTAAAATGTTGGAAAGAAACAACTTTCCCTCAGGGCACCCCACAAATTTCATTGCTCATTAGAGCATTTTGATTCCTACTGTAGGCAACCAAGATGATCCCTCTCCATCAGGAAAATTCTAAAAAGTGAGAAATCCAACTGGTGATATTTATGATTTTTAAGACAGCAGTAGTATTTTAAATATGGGTACATACAAAGTAGTGGGAAGTGGTCATCTGCTAGAACAATAATAACGAATAGTTCAGCATACTGAGAAAAAATAAATTTAAAGTTTAATACTTGCATATACAGTATGTATGTTAGTAAACATTATCTAATAGAATTCAAGTATGATAGATCTTACTGGAGAGAGAGATGGTAGACCTACCTCAAAGTGCACTCAGAACTCTCCTTTTGGCTTCAATGGACTTTTAGTCAAGTCATCTGAGAATCTGGTCTTTAACTCCAGTAGGTTAAGTTCCCATGGAATTTAATACAAAATAATCACCTTCTAAACTTTAGAACAATATCACTTCAGTGACATTTTGTAAGCTTTTTTCCAAAGTTCAACAAAAGGATTATAGTTTCCCAGTAAAATACATGTTTCTAAGATAATCATGTGCAAGTGTATTTCTTTCAAATTCTGTTGGAGTTTTCCAGAGAAAAATCAGCATGAGAACTCAAGAGTTTGTGACTTGTAAATCCAGGCTATAATCCACTTTAATCCACCAGACCATACCAATTGCATAACTAACCTTCCTGTCATTTCTGATGACTGACTGAGGAAAATTGGAGAGTAAATAGTCCCCAGCAAGATCAAGGATCCCAGCTGCATATTTCAGTAGGGATATGAGAGAGTCACTTTGGTATTATACCAATTACTGAGCCCTGCATGCGGAGTCACCAGTGAAATTCTATGTGAGTTTAAACACTTCCATGTTATTTAGTTTCACTGACAGGCCAAATTCAGGAGTGAGTTGTAAAGAGATCATGTTCAGTTAATGGAAAAAAAAAGAAGTCTAAAGTGCTAATATGTATCTTCCACTCTAATATAAACTGCTGTCTTCTACGATCCCCTATTTTGATTTTATACAGTCACCTTGTCTGGAGCATTTCTTTTTCTATGTTCATTACTGGAGCATTTCTAAGGAGCAGAATCTTATCCTTCCTTCTTCCTCAAAATGTCTGTAACGTGTCCATTCAAGCCTGTTTTCTTGGTTTCTGCTTCTTTCTCTAAGTGGCACTGGCCAGAGACTTACATCAATGTGTACTACATCTTTGTGAACTGATCACATCTTAAAATGAAATACACTAAAAACTGTGGGAAAGAACCAGTCTGGTAACTGAAATACTTTCCTTTATCTCTCAATATTTTAATGTGTGAGATGTTGATGGAGTGTCAATTATTATAAAGCCCAAAATAACTAATATGTACTTACCATTCTTGTAAAAGAAGTAATCAAATCCAGTTTAAGATTGAGACTTAAAGCTTAAAATTACAAGTTACCTCACTTATTTTGATTTTAGATCCCTCGTATTTTTACTTGAATGTGTCCCATTAACTTTCAGAGTTAACGTATGTGTGACTCTATAAATATGATGGAGATCAGAGATAGGAGCAAACAACAAAAAGTAAGATTCTTTGGTGCTTTGTCCTTGGTTTCCCCTCTCTTGTTTTCTCTGTTATTTGCACTATTGACTCTTCTGCCTTATGATCATGGAATTAACTGATATGCAACAGTTATTCCTATGAAAATTAACATGGCCTGAGATGGGTGTACTCTGTGTGCCATGCAGGAAGTCAACCTCTTCCAGTGAATTCTTTGGAGTTTCTTGAAGAGTCAGGCAGATGGGTGTAAGAAAGATAAAAAAATTCATTGATTCTTGCTAGGTGTGGACACTAGAAATTTTACACAGATTATTACTTCAATAGCTGATTCAGGAGAAATGTTGAATTGTGTTAGAATATATGACCAGTGACAAAGGGTCTCACTGAAATTCTTGCTTGATATCTGGTTCTCAGCACTGCCATACTGTTGCTTGAGAATTGAAAATAACCCTATCCATGTATTCACCTGGCATCTCAGTGTTACTAATTTGTACATGAGCCATTGCGTATGAGCTGTCTGATAGACCCATCTTTCACAAAGTTATTTAATATTCATTGAACAGTTAATATTTTCAGCCCTTACATCACTTTGGGACAGTTCCACAGTTCCATGGCGTAATGTACAAAAATGCTCCTTTGGTTGGTTTTCAACCTGCCAACAAATAACTTCAATCATTGCTCACAAACTCTTATGATAGGAGGAAAAAAAAAGAAAAAACCCAACTAGTAAACATTCTTGATTTAGGATTTTATATCACTTTATAATGGCTTCTCAGTCATGTACAATAATAATAATAATAATTTATTTGTTGTTATTTGCAGACTTACTTACACACTTTTGATCAAAAACTACATTGCAATCTGACCATTTACTCCTTCTCTACTCTCTACGAGATGCATTTGTATGTAAAAATGTATGGTCAGGTTCTATGTACATTACAGCTCAATTAGTGTGCTGTGGAGAAAGTTTAAAATTTATCATTGTCACCAAAAGCAAATTAATCTTAAGAAATATATTTTCTGTTTTTCTTGCAACATTTCTCTTACTCCCTCATTTCTTCTCTCTTTTTCCTATTTTCTTTTATAGTAAATAGTTTCTATTTGATTGGCATCCAGAGTCTGCAACTAATATTTAACAGTGCAACAAAATGTTTGTAATTCTTTTATCTTGAATGTATACATTTCATTCCACGTGACTTTCTTTTGTGAAGTGTTTTCTTTTGGAACTCAGTCAAATTCTCTCTTTGCCTCTCTAAAATCTGTTCATTCACAGGATACTTGAACAGAATGTAATTTTTACAAAAGTAAAAGATAAAATCTTTTCTACTCAAGCTTTATTGTGTGCAAAGGTTTTTGGTTTATGGGAGTTTCTTCTTAGATCTCATCTGATGACTGTTTTCACTGATAATGTAGATTTTCACCCTAGAAAGATGTGTAACCTGTTAAAAAACTTAGTTGTAAATGCTCATGAGGTGTTGTATTGATTTCAGACAGATTGTAAAAATTCCTGGAGTCAGTATAGGCAACCCCACCAGAAATGTGGAACTTGCCCACTGTTTTATATTTGAAACAAGTGAAGGGATGTCAGATAAAAGCAGACCATCATTATGTACAAGGTTCAGAAAAGCCAGCAAGCAGATTATGTTCAGATGGAATTAAATGTGTTTTAACTTCCAGTAAAGGCACTATCCAGCTGGCCCCAGAGACTGCTGAATGAGAAAAATGTCCATACTCTATCTTTATCCTGACTCATGGATGGTGGCAAATGCCCTGTGGGGTCGCTATACTGGTAGAAGCAGACCAAATGGCAGTGCAGAGGTAAACCCATTTGGGGTGTTGCATCATGGAAAGACATTGCTGCCCAGGTAGAAATCATTGCTGTAAAGGTACGTCATGTGGATGCTCACACACCCAAGAACCATACCATACCCTCCTAACACCCACAAGCCTCCAGAAAGACTGAATGATATAGTGGACTGTTAAAGACTGTGCTGAGAGAATCGAGCACCAGGGAATGGAAGCGCTGAGATGCAAATTTAGCAGAAGCCACTTGGCTGGTTAACACCAGAGGATCTGCTACCCACCCTGGTCCTGTCCGGACAATGCTCCTACTTACTGTTGGGTAAGATAAGGTGTCCATAGTGTTCATAGGGATGCAGCTGGAAAAGACAGTGTGGGTTGCTCCTCACTTGAGAATAGGCTAGCCCATTTATGGGATCATCTTTGCTCAAGAACCTGGATGCACTTTGTGGGTAATGCAGAAGGAAGGGAAAATCCATTGTGTACCTCTAGGAGATTTTCTTGGTGGAAAGTAATCCATTACTTGAATTGTATGTTACAGGAAGAAATACAGCAGAACCACTTCAACCGGTGGAGAATGAGTCTCACAAGGAACTAGGGAAGAGTGGTGAATGATCATCTTGACAGGTATGGCCCAAACTAATCATTTGTTCCCATGGACTTTTGATAGGGGCATTGAATGGGGGGAATAATAATATCCGTTTATACGTATGTCAAGGGAGAGGAAATAGTGGTTAATGAGGATATATAAACCTGATTGTTGGATGCAAAGATGGTTTAAGTATGTAGTATAACTTGTGAGTGGTGGTGTGGTGGGTTGACCCTGGCTGAGGGCCACGGGGTGCAGACCTTCAGGAGCAAACTGCTCCAGCGTGGGTCCCCCACGGGGTCACAAGTCCTGTCAGCAAACCTGCTCTGGCGTGGGCTCCTCTCTCCACGGATCCACAGGTCCTGCCAGGAGCTTGCTCCAGCGCGGGCTTCCCACGGGGCCACAGCCTCCTTCAGGTGCCTCCACCTGCTCCGGCGTGGGGTCCTCCACGGGCTGCAGGTGGAATCGCTACACCCCCTCATCCTCCCTCCATGGGCTGCAGGGGGACAGCCTGCTTCACCATGGTCTTCACCAGGGGCTGCAGGGAAATCTTGCTCCGGCGCCTGGAGCACCTCCTCCCCCTCCTTCTGCACTGACCTTGGTGTCTGCAGATGTTCTTACATCTTCTCACTCCTCTCTCTGGCTGCAAAAGCTCTCTCTAACTGGTTTTCCCCTTCTTAAATATGTTATCACAGAGGCGCTGATTGGCTTGGCCTTGGCCAGCGGTGGGTCTGTCTTGGAGCCAGCTGGCATTGGCTCTGTCAGACACAGGGGAAGCTTCTAGCAGCTTCTCACAGAAGCCACCCCTGTAGCCCCCCCGCTACCAAAACCTTGCCACGCAAAACCAACACAGGTGGTAAGAGGGTATTTTGGGAATGACAATAGAATGGAAAGGAAAAAGAAAGGTACAGGATAGAAGGATCAAATGTAATGCAGTGTGGGTTACATAAATAAGTAGAAAGGTTTCATTAGAGTACAGAAATGAAATAGAATTTAAATGGGACAGGCAGAGAATTCTTAGATATATCAGATAATGTGGAGCTGAGCATGACAGAAATGGCATGGAATAAGGGAGAAGATTGTACGGGGTCTGGGTGGGATGGAGTTTTCTTCAGAACAGCCTGTACAGTGCCATGCTCTGCACTCAGGGCTCAATGAATGTTGGTAACACACCAGTGTTATGGCTATTGCTGAGGAGTGCTTGCACAGCATTGAGACTTTCTCTCTTCCCTCCCCACACACCCCTGGCCCTAGCCAGTAGGCTAGGAGTGGACTAGAGATTGGGAGGGCACACAGCCAGGAGAGCTGACCCCAACTGACCAAAGGCATATTCCATACCACTTGACATTGTGCTCAGAAATAAAAGCTGAAGGAAAGGAGGAGGAAGGTGGGAATACTCATGGCTATGGTCTTTGACTTCTAAAGCAACTGTTATGCATGCTGAGGCCCTGCTTTCCTGGAAGTGGCTGAACATCTGCCTGCTGATGGGAAATATTGAATTAATCCCTCTTTTTGCATTCCTTGCACACACAGATTTTGCTTTCTCTGTTAAACTGCCATTGTACTCAATCCACAAGTCTTCTCTTCTTCCTTCTATTTTTTTCCTGGTCCCACAGGAAAGGGAAGTGAGAGGCAAGATAGGAGTTTGGCTGCTGGCCAAATCTTTTAGAGACAACTTTTAGGAGGTGTATAATAGCTTCTGAATGATCTTACTGTAGAAGTCTCATAAAATAAAAAACAAGCAATGTCCTGAGATAACTGGCCTGATAAGTCTGCAAAAAATCAAATCCAGACCCAGCTTCATGAAGACAACATCTTAGTGAGTCTAAGAGCTTAAAGATCTCCTTCTTCCAATTTTACATCCATGTCTTCTGTGTTTTCCCTCTAATGTCTTCCTATCAAGAAAAAAAAAAAAAAAAAAAAAAAAAGTATTTCTAGTGTTTTATGGTTTAAATTAATTGCTTAAGTCTTAAAGTTTGTATACCCTTCTGGGCATCCTCAGCTGAGTAGCGCAGTTTTGCTAGTTTTTGAAGAGGTAGTGTAACTGGAAGTTTGCCTGAATTAAAATCACTGAATTTGATGCTGTGCACAAGAGACACTCTTTTTGGACTTACTTTCCTTCACAAAGATCCTGGGAATTTCTTTTGAAACTATTCTCCTCATTCAAAGCCCTAATATAAGTTTGATATTAGATGTATATAGGAGTGCGCATTCCAGCTTTCAGTGAAGCGTTCTGCCAAAAAGCTAAATAATCCATTTTGATGTGAAGGTTATGCCAGTCCATTCCAGGAACTGCCACCAGAATATTTTTTTTCCTGACATAAAATCTTATTTTGACAGGTTTCTTATATTGTGGCCTGTTAGTATTCTCCTATCTGATGTCCTGCCATTCTTCTTATTACTGTCAAGGAAATTGTTGCTGACCAAATTTCTCTGAAACATTGTAATGACAGAAAAAGCAGAAACACTATATCTTATGAAGCAGTCATGCAAAATTGTCATAAACATTTACTAACACCAACATTAAATTGACTTGCTCACTATCAGTAAAATGATTGGCAATAATTTAAGTCAGTAATAATTTGCCTAGAAATATGTTTATGTGAGGCAAAGTTGGTATAAATATTTAATCTCTCAAAAGCAGAGTGAACACAATACCAAAATATAAATGTAACAGGACATTTTGCTTTTGAAATTTCTTTAGAAACAATTGTTTCTGCAGAGATAGCTTTTGTGCCTTATAACACGCAGTATGCAAATATTTCTTATAATCTCTACTTTAGAAAAGAGAGAAAGGACTTATTCAAGATCACAAGATATGTCTATCCCCTGCATGTTATCCGCAGTAGTAATTGTAACAATAATTGTCCATAGTAATCATGACAGGTTTGATCTATCATTCTTCCATGCCATAAAAAGAAGGCATGGAAGGAAATGAGGCACATTCAGATTCCATCCCAAAACGACACAAGCTGATCGGCATCCACTAACCGGCACTGGTGCTCTAGCCGGTAGATCTTTAATTTCCTTTTCTGTCTGCTGGACCACAGCACTTCTTTAAACCACGCAGTATTTAGTTTAAAAAAATCAAGCTGGTAGTTAATTGTCTTCAGTTTTATTGCAAATATTAATATCAGTAGCACAGAGTGGACTGAAAAAACTCTCCAGCTTCAGAAGGGTATTGTAAACATTAAAATTAAATTCAATATGTCAACTGTTATTGGCATATCTAAAAACCATCTAATGTTAATGGTTTTCCATGGCTTTAATGCTAAAGCATCTTTTTATCTTAAAAATCTAGAATCCTTTTTTTTAAAAAAAAAAAAAAGTATACAGATTCTCTGGAATTGAAATACCATTGAATTTTCAAAAAAATTAGGGCACATACTTGTGCTGAAAATTTGACTTGAATGCCTGAAAGCATTGTTTGAGCCAAAGACTTAGAGATATCACTGAAATATCTGAAAAATATCACTGAGATAATATAGTCTGATTTCTTCAGAAATATGGACTATTTTACGTAAATCTAACTTTACCCCAGTAGTTGATTGTCCTTCTTGTCAAATGTGACGAGATCAAAAGATCTCACAAGAGGGACTAGAAAGCTCATTCTTCATGTAGAGATTGCTACCTCTCTGGAAGGTGCTGTATGGGGATGGAGGACATCAAACAGAAGCAGCTGCTTTGAAAAATTCTGCCTAAAGATAAAATTTTGTCTATGGACTTTACAAGGTATTCACTGCTGTTGGGCTCCTTGATTACTGTCCCTGAAGCCATCCACCCCTTTCCAGAAGTTTTTTACCTCAGTTACAGTTTCAATATAGCTTCCCCTTGCTGAAAATGCCTCTTCTTGCCTAGAATCTCACAACCCTTTTCTATGAAGAAATTTTACTCTTCTTTAAAGCTGAATTCCCTTAACCTCTTCTTTCAATCTCATCAGATCTTGAGGAAGACAAAAAAATGTAGCCCAGTAAAAAGTTTACTTAGTGGTCTTACCTAAAAGGAGTCAAAATCCATAAATGTATAAGGGTTAAAATTAGAATACTCTAAATTTTGGTCCATGTGTTATGTGTTATGTAGTAATAGCAACTATAATAACAATAAGTAACAATGGGGAGATTGGCTGCATGTTGCAATGTTTGTAACAGAGAAGGACAGGAAAACTGAAAGCTAGTTTGTAGTTTTGGTACAACACAGCAAGCAGTAAGGTTTTCTTCAGCATCCTTGTTAATTTTACAACAAAAAGCATAGTGTAGCTCATGTTATTTTTACACCTGTGTCTACACCTAGATGGTAGACAGTGACAAATTGGTATATATTTTTAATACTTTAAATACTTGAGTAAAAATATAGTGCTATTTCAGATGAAAAAAATACATATTTAGCCTTTTCTAGTCATATCGCCTCAAAAAGATACATACTAGAAAAAAAACCAAAAACTCAAAAGCTAGAGCCTGATCTTAACAAAGTAGCCCCACTAAGTCTAACAGGGATTTTACTGTTGTTTTTTATTTCATTTACAGGTTGACACAGTAGGAATACATGACAGCATAACTTCTAGAGATATGAAACTGCAAAAGAGATTGAAAGTGCATAACCGGTGGATGGTTTCCCACGACATGTCTTGGGCATTAGGGTTCTTTTAAATTTATTTTCACAGTCTAGCTTGGTTAGAATTGACTGTATCTTTTACTTTCTTGGTTTTACAACTCTTTGTTGTTTTGGTTTGGTTTCTTTATTTTACTTATCTACACCACTGATATGCACAAATAGTCCCATCTTGTAACCACTTTTAGTGTTTGAACTTTCTACTTCCTGGACAGAGAAAAAAAACCCAACTGTCTAAAATCTGATTTATAATCTCATTCTTTCTTTTTTCAGTTCTCAGGCCTTGTATTTCTTAGATTTGCCTCTATGTAGTTATTAAAGCAAGTATGAAAAAGTTTTATTACTGTTAATAGTACTTGCTGCAGGTTTGAATCAGGACTGGTACATTTGGATTATGTACAAAGTATTTGGTATGTAAAATATGTTAGAACGTTAACATTTCTACTCTGTGGTATTGGATGAAGATAATAGGATGTTGGATGGGCAGATGGATCAAATGATGAGAAAATCTCAGCTGATTAGGAGGTTCAGTTCAATTGATCTGAAGCATATCTCCTGACCTGTCCTGTCTATATCTATATTGCATCATTTTGTGTAAACTGTACCTTAAAATAAACACTTCCATTCACTGAGTCAAGGATAGACATGAGGAACAAACCCTCTTTTTGATTCCTCCCATTTATAGAGTGCTATTGTTGTACAACCAGTTGCTGATGAATGTCTCATCTCCCATTTTGTTTATTTTTTTTCATTGATCTCATCAGCATGACTCCATTAGTAGCAACAGTTCAAGCACTTAGACCAATTCTCAAAGACAATACCTCTTTTGAAAACTAAAATTCCTTTTTGAAAAGTCCTAGAGTGCGTAAGATAAGCATTACTTTAGAGGCTGGAGGAAAGCTTGTAGATTTTAAAAAGTGAACTATTACAGCTATGAAAACTATTGCAGGGGGACAATGCTTTTGTGGATGTTTGCAAGAAGCTAAATATAAGAATAATGAGCTGGATATATACAGTCTAATAAAAAACAAAGGGAGCTATAGGTAAGACATTAACAGTACAGTGACAAAAACCAAGCCAGAAACTGATCAAATATAATATTTAAACTCCACATATTCTGATAATGACTGAAGTTTGAGTACCTAGTTTATGGACAAAGTAATTTACTGACTAAATTTGCACCTGATATACGGATGACAGATGGCAACCCATAGGATATAAATGGTATCCTATATAAGGAACTGATTTAATTTTGGAAGTGATGCCGAGCCTGTGGCCACTGATTTGAGCCAAACCAGTGGTCACCAGACCCATGCTGGCTATGTGGATATTAAGTGGACAGTTACTAGCTACAGCAAGACACAGTTGGTGTATACAGTAATATATCCAGGAGATACCTAGGACGAAGCAGGTGCTCCTATTGTTTCAGGCCATTACTTCAACATGACACTACATTTCCCCCATGTTGCTTGCTGCAGTTTTATGCAAGTGCACAGCAGATGCTGTGACTCTGCATCATGTGCAGTAGAAACTATGCTTATGCCAGTAATTAACCTATACCCCCCTGTGAAATGCACCACTTACCCTTGACTGACATGAAGAAATGATAAGCACACAACAATGAAAAAATAACAGTTTAGTTCTGTAGACATACCACACATGCAGTGCAAAATGTAGGAGTTAACCTGTCTCCTTGAGTGTCTTGCCCATAGATCTTGGTCCAGAGGACATTACTACTAGTTTGCATAGAAAGAAAAATGGGGTGTTCATGAGTATCCATAAGTATGTCTTTCCCAAATTATTTACTTGGCAATCAGGGGGCAGGATGCTCCAGAGGAAAAAAAAAATCAAACCAAGCATGATGGGACAATATTTTGCTTAACTGTAGGTCGAAGTACATTGCAAATTGCATTCTGTCCATCACTGGAAATTTCTCACTGTAATAATAGTAGAGTATCTTCTTTTTTTAATTGCAGGGACCCAACTAATCTTTCCTGGTAACTTGAATCAGGAACTGATAATTGGAAAATATAGATTTCTTTAAAAAATACTGTTACAGAATTTCAACTCAATTATGAGTTGACATTGTATTCACAAATTCAGTCCAGTGTGTATGTAAGAAGGAACTCACCATCTGGTTTTTTATTCATACATATGTCTGCATGGATAAAAAATGTTCAGAACTAGTTAACATATTAATCTGTTAAATAATGAAAGTGTGTGTGTTCACACCAAACTGTATGTATTAGTTTACTTACTGATTTACACTTTTTTTTTTAAAGAAGTTTGGCAAAATATAAGTGAAGTATTTTCATTTAAGTTAAATAAACTGAGCCACATCTACTCTGCATTTTCCCCAAGCTTCTAAATTTTCTTGTGCTGAGTTTCATTCCATTAATATCATCAACACAATCTGCTGTCATATTGCAGGTAACTACTTTTCAAACTGCAAAATAATCTCTTTCTAGATCAAAACCTCCTCCTCTGCAGCAATGACACAAATATTTTTCTGATAACTGTCTCTATTCTATAATTTGTGTGAATATCTGGTCCAAATAAACAATTTCTTCTAGAAGTTTTATTTTGCCAGTTAATGTTCCTATAACTTTCATGGTGGATAATTTACAGCTTATCTTTTCTGAAGAGGGTCCACAGCTGGGGGAGCAGTAACACAAGATTAAATAGCTATTTTATGTGCTATTTGTCCACACCAATTACTCACTTGCCACTGGGAAGTAGAGGTCATAGCAGATAAATATAAAGGTATGTTTTATTTTCCTTCTTTCGGTCCTCCAAGCACATGACTCTCTTCTTTACCTTCTGTACATTGCCCAGCTGACTTCCGTCACATGGTGAGAAAGTGCTTATCAGTGTAGAACATGCAGGAGGAATTATGTGGGCATAGCATCTAAGAACCACCGAAAATGACAAAGCTTGCAGGTTGCTTTAATACACTAGGATTTAGCACTAGGTACAGTGCAAATCTGGGAAAATACCCCCAAAGTAACCTTAATTAGAAAAGTCAGGGAAAACTTTTCTGGGTGACAAAGATCTGCCTATATAAAAGAAGGAAAATTAGAACAACAATTTTCATAATATAATGAACCATGGGGAAATGCAGTTTTATGCTTGTGAAATTGATTTGAATAAATATTGAGGCTTTTTTGAAAACAAAACAAAACAAACAAAACAAACAAACACATGGTACAGGTTGATGTTATCAGAAGATAAACATTTCACTTTCTTATTCCCAATGAGAAATGAAGACACATAAAAGAAATTAAAATCTGTTCTGGAAAATAATAATAATGTGAAAATTATGTTTTACTTGACAAAATTAATTCAACAGAAAACTCCAGTGGAGCTATAATAGACACTTTTATTTAATATCACACTTTTAATAGAATTGAACATTATGCATAATCTTTTTTGACTTTTCATCCATACTGCTATAGTGTGTGAACATTTTTTTTAGTTTTTACAGAATAATTCTTCCAATAAATATGTTGAAATGGAGAACTGTAATCATCCATTTTGACTTTGAGTATGAACCGTTTGCCAATGTTCAAAATGAAGCTTTTGTAACATACATCTTTTTGTCCTCTAAGTCTCTATTCAGTTATTTTCCACCTTGTATGGAAATAAAGGAAATCTACATTAAAAGTAATAGACAAAAATTTCCTTGGGGGATGCATTAAGAAAATACCATTTACTTTAGCAAAACAACTGTTTTTCTCTTCTGTATATTTCTCATGGTCAACAAATATAAAATAAAGTTATCTTAGTTTTGAGTTTATTATTTAAAATTACACTTATTTTTGGCTATAGTGCATTTTGTACATTTGAATATATGTTTGTTTTTAAATTAAATTGGTAACAGTGCTTATGCCTTCAATAACTTTATTTTAATTCAGTGAATTCACATCAAAATAGATTTCTACCTGAATGTAATTACATAAGGAAAATATTTTTTCCACAATGTGTTAGGTGTATGAGTGTATGTAATACTCTCAATTTCTTGAAACTTCAGAAATGGAAGATTCAAAGATTGAATTTCAAACAATTTCCTATTACAGGGCTCATAAAGGATATTTGCATTTGCAGTTACCACTACTCCATATCAGATAGCAAAATAATTTTTAATCTTTCAGTACATCTTACCATTTTCTTAAAACTTTTAGGACAATTGGAAAATAGTGGTTTCTCAATTTGTTTAGAGGGAATCTCATTAAAGTAGCTTTACTAATTTTTTACTGACACAAAACTGGGAGGAGTGGCTGACACACCAGCAGGCTGCACTGCCATTCAGTGAGACCTGGACAGGCTAGAGAATTGGGCAAAGAAGAACCATAGGAAATTCAATAAGGGCAAGTGTAGGATCCCGTACCTGGGGAAGAACAACCCCAGGCACCAGTACAGGTTGGGGGCTGTCCGGCTGGGAAGCAGCTCTGCAGAGAAGGACCTGGGAGTCCTGGTGGACAAGTTCAGCATGAGCCAGCAATGTGCCCCTCCTGGCCAAGAAGGCCAATGGTATCCTGGGGTGCATTAAGAAGAGCGTGGCCAGCAGGTCGAGGGAGGTTATTCTCTCCCTCTATTCTGCCCTAGTGAGGCCACATCTGGTGTTCTGTGTCCAGTTCTGGGCTACTCAATTCAAGACAGACAGGGAGCTACTGGAGAGAGTCCAGCAGAGGGCTACAAGGATGATTAGGGCACTGGAGCATCTCTCGTATGAGGAAAGGCTGAGAGAGCCTGGAGAAGACTGACAAGGAATATTATCAATGCTTATAAATATCTAAAAGGTGGATATCTAGAGTGGGCTAGACTCTTCTCGATGGTGCCCAGTGGCAGGACAAGGGGCAATGGGCATAAACTGGAACACAGGAAGTTCCATCTGAACATAAGGAAAAACTTCTTCACTCTGAGGATGACAGAGCACTGGAGCAGGCTGCTCAGAAAGGCTGTGGAGTCTCCTTCTCTGGAGATATTCAAAACCTGCCTGGACACAATCCTGTGCAACTTGCTCTAGGTGATCCTGCTCTAGCAGGGGGGGTTGGATTAGATGATCTCCAGAGGTCCCTTCCAACCCCTGCCATTCTGTGATTCTGTGATTCTATTAAATAGAAATCAAAATATGAAGTTAGGTATCTGAAACTTAGCATATGATGCTGAATTAAATATTTTTTATGATTTGCCAAAACGTGTTTGTAGAGAAGTATAATTTATGATAAACTAATTACCCACCAAATCTTTTGTGGAAACACATATTTCAATTAATAGAAAATATCATAAACATTAGTAAATATAAGAATTACCCTCTTAATTTCAAGACTGGAGAAGAGAAAACTTTTAAAACACTCTTAAAACTTTTAACACACTTTTAAAACGCTCTTAGAAAAAGCCAAAATAATATTAATGAAGTGTCTTCAGGAGCATATTCCAGCAGTTTAATTTGTTCAGTTTTTCAAAGCTGAAAGGTAACCTGCAATTTTCAAACTCTTTTGGCAGATATGGAGAACTGTTACATGACTTCTAAGATCAAATGTCAAGTTATGTATAACATTTCCCCCTCCCGGACTGGGGTGTGGATGGTGGGGGCCACCTCTACTTTGAGGTGGTAGTGACCTGGGACGAGGTCTAGGAGCCACCTCCTCATTCACCCAGCCCCCCACCTTGGTCCCCACATCCCTGCACGGCCACCCTGGGGCTGTGTCTGACCCTTGTTCCCAGCATCAGTCCTGCTCTGCCTCCCTGACTAGGGAGCTGTGGGTCTGCATCCCACCTCCATGATGTCCCTGCCCTGCCAGATGTGCCATCACCTGCAGCTGCTGGCTCACCTCCCTCATGGAGCCCCCTGCCCGCGCTGCTCCCTGACACACTCTGCACAGCGGAATTTTAGCACAAATATTAAGTCCCATGGTGACCGAGTGCATGTGATCGCCCACTGAAACACAGAAAATAGCAGAGCATGCCTGATATATGAAGTGTCTTCCGTTCAATTAAAACATACTGACAAAGTCTGAACCCTTCGATTACAACGTATTTCTTACGTTTCAGATATTCCTAATGTAATGTCAGTGCTGTATTGAAAATAATGAGGCAGGCACCAGATATTCCCCTTCCATTATGTAACAATGAACCATTACCAAAAGTATGTTAGCACTTCTGTGGATTGAGACATCAATACACACATTCTTTACAACTCAATCTGTAACTCGGTACAATTTTTTCAATGGAAATAAGGGGCAATGCATTATCAGAAGTACACAAAGCTTTTATGTATCATTTGAGTTAAGAATGGTTCTCACAAAGCAACAGTGTCTAATTTGCTGTCACAATTAATTGATCTATATGAATGGCTACTGATAATATTGTGCTTCCCCTGCTTTTGCAGCAGCCACTTAATTTTCTTCTGTAATTCACATTTCTTAGCAATGGTAAAGTGTCAACAGTTTTGTTCTTAGAAATTCTGTTCAAATTATTTTATGATGGCCTCTGTTTGTAGCCTGTCTTTTTTGAATATGAGCAACTGAGAATTTTCTTCTGAGAGAAAGAACAGAAAACCTCTCTCTAGTTATATAAATTCTATTTTCATCAATTCATGAGAAATAAGTTCTCCATTCATTCTGTTGAACCTCTTAAGTAGCTATAGCTAGATTTGTTGATGGGATGTTATTGTTGCAGACCTATGACAATGAAACTCCTCTATGGATGCAATTCAGTCCAAAGTAAGCACTACCTTAGTGTCTCCTTTTGTAGTCATCATACCTGCTCTCCAGCTTACACTGGGCAAGAGTTCTGTTTCATACAGTAGAACTGTAATGACTCTAAAAATTAGCCTTTCATAAGCAAGGACTAGTTCTTGAAAAGAAGTTTCCCTCTCAATAAAATATAGAAGTTCTTTCAAATCCAGGATTTTTTTTTTTTCTTTCTTCCCAAATCCTTTCTATAGGCATTCTTCAGAAAGCACAGTAGAAAGATACAGTTTATTCCTTTTATTTGCACCGGAAATGCCCATAAACTTCCTTTCCACATCCAGCAGGCTCAATAACCTTAATTGTCAGTGGCTCAGAGAACAGAAATTCATTAAATTGCTCATTTTATCCAAGTAGTGACAATTCTAGTGCCAACAGTCATCCCTGGATAATGTCAAAATATTGAGGAAATAAATTACACCAGTAAGCAAACAACAAGGTTTGGAGATCGTATGCCCTGTGCGGCGTTTTTAAAAGAAACCACCCTTCTCTTTCCCACCAAAAACATGGTGTTCACGTTTACTTTCTTTTTGCTTACATTTGTCAAAAGAACAACAGTTGCCAAGGAGAATTTAATAAGTGAAAACAGAATAATATTATCCATTTATTGATAACAGGGAAGGGTAGTAAAATAATGTGTTCAAGACAGACTGTGGTTTAGCAAAGCAGGTACTACTGAGTGCCAGCTCTGTAAGATACCAATGCCAATTTGTGGGAGGTAGTTTTTCAGGAGCAGCATCTGGCTTTTTGGCAGCCTCTCCAGGCTGTTTCTCTGACAGTTTCAGTTCCCTCTAAGTTGGTCACTTGGCTATGTCATTTGTTGGGTGAATAGTCTGCTTTGCTCCAAAAAGCAACATTTTATACCACCTCTCCTCTTGATTCTTAGCTCCTCTATTGTGATTTTTGCCTGTATACCTGCTTGATAGCAGCTCAGTCTCTGAGCAGTCTGGCCAGTATCAGCAGGATTACTCAGAAAGTTGTCCTGAAGAGATTTGTCAGCGTAGATATAGCAGTGTCATCATTCCAGAAAACCCTTTTCATAAAGGCAGAGATTATATCAACAAAAGGGTTCTTTAGGGGGTAGAGCTAATATCAGTTTCCCAAATGAAAGTAGAAGCTGTATCAACCGCAAGGGTTTTGGGTTTTTTTGGTTTTTTTTTGCATGAGGACCTGCACCTCTGCTGCAGTAAGTGTATTGATTTAGGGTTTCTGCTAGCACAGCACACCCCAGAACCTGAACAGACACACTTGAAAATAATTTTAAACATAGAATAACACACAATTTAATGAGACAAAGAAAATCCAGTTATAAAGGAGCCATTCATTTACAGTAGAATAAGAGAATATTGCACACTGCAGAACAATCTGTTAGATATCCCTGTCTACAATACAAATACATATGAAGCACTTGGCTTCTCTTATTTGAGTTCCCAGTATTTCCAGGCTCAGAAATGCAGTCTTTCTTTATTGCAGTCATACAAACACAACAAATATGTCATAGCAAAATTTCCTTAATTACTTTTTTCTGCACTTGACTATTAAATCTATTCATTTCTAGATAAAATAAAAGTGGTTTTTAAAAGAAATTTATATTATTTTTAAGCTTGAAAGTATTTTCATTTATTGAACTAATATTTACAGAAGTTTAATAATTTTTGTCAATTTAATATGAAATTAATTACAAAAATATTTTTATAAGTACTTTTTCATAACAGTGTATCCATTAAATGTGTGTTGTCATATTTAGCTCTTGGCACTATTTGTAAAAAATAAGAGAGAGATAATGATAACTGGAATTAGTAATAGAAGGATTTATTTCCTGTTTTATGTTTACATGTGTAAAGTACATGGCTCTTTCCCCTAATATTAATCTCACAAAATATTCTGGAGTTCTCTAGTATACTGATTCTGTGACTAGCAGAATGCTAAAAGCAAGTTTTGCTGTGGTTTCAAGTGGTGACATGCACATTTAAGGTACTGTGAAAATCTGCCCTTTGAAATTGATGCCAACATCATTATATATTCCAACAGCAAATAGATTTTAAAAGAATGCACAAACTTGTCTTTAGTATTTTTTTAACATAGAAATTCTGGGGGTTTTCAGTAGCACAGTGTACAGAAAGACAAGACAATTTTGCCACCTCATGAATTATAACAAAGTCTAACACTCTGTACTTTGTAGTGCCTTAGGGCTCTTTCTTCAAGCAACTAATTTATGCAACTGCAGATTGGAAATACTTAATTCTTTTTAAAATGACTGACAAGCTGTGGATTTTATTCTGTAGAGTATATTATGAAATCCTATGTTGTGCAATGCAATAGGGAAAATTTGATACTAGTAGCACTTTATATATAGATATATTTCAAAACAAAAATTACCCATGAAAAGAGAGACTTGAGATTAAAAAAAAAAGGGGGGGGCTTATTGTCCCATTTATTGCTGTCAATCCTATACTGGATCAATGGATGTCAACTCTCAAATCAATACTGACATGGAATTTGACAGAAAATATGTCTAGAAAAATGTGACTTCAAATTAAGAGCATAAGCAGCGATGGAGAGATATCCATTTAAACACCTTTTACATCTACACTAAAAGCAAGGACAAAACTTCCCACCAAATAAGAACATGTTTATTGATCACAATACATGAACATGAGTGTGCAAAACAAAACAAAACAAAACTGTTTTCTAGAAAAGTAAATCTGTCTTGTATATATAATTAGCATTATGAATGAGGATTTAAGTCTCTCTATAACACTCTGAAGATTTTCTGGGAGATAGGCAAAACAAAACAAAATGTAGTTTATATTCTGCAGTCTTAAGCTAGATGATAATGTTCAGATCATCTGTGACTGCCCAACTTGACATTCAAGAAGATGGAAAAAATAGAAGCTTCACATTTATTAGGGATTACACTTGCTGAGATTGTGAACAATAATGGAAAAGAACAGAAGACAGCAAAATTGAGGACCAAACTATATATAATTTTTAGGATGACCAGAATAATACAATGAAAGTAAAGTTCTATATCCCATTGTATGTGATTCTCACTTAGCCACAAAGAAGCCTTATAGATCTGTTTTCCCAAATGAAAAAAATTATTCTTGGGTAGGATTTCCCATTTCATCAGGGAGATAGGCAACATATGTATTTACCATACTTCCCGTTTCTTTGACCAAAAGTTGACATTAAATAGAGCAAATGACATTAAATAGAGCAAATAAACAGGGAAAAAATAATTAACAAAGAATCAAAAATTTTCATTTTTATATTTTAGAAATAAAATATTGTAATTTATAATTTCAAAACAAGTGTCTTTCAGAAATTGTATGTATGAAACAATAAAAACAGCAAAAAATAATAAAATTATCATCCTTCTTCTTCTAAAATCAGTATCATATTTTGTTTCAGGTCAATGAAATATTGCAATAAACTCAAATAGAATTGGTTTTGATTTTCCAGTTTGACCAGAGAATCAGAAAAGCATTTACTCACACAGTTCTAGCACCCAAGAAAGAAGTGATTCTGGAGGACTTTTAATATAGAATATCCAGGACAGGCCTGTTTAACACTTTCATTAAGAACAGATATAGCAAACACTTAAATGACTCTATAAAAAATAAATTGCAATATAGCACCAAGCTGTGTGGTGTGGTCGAGACGTTGGAGGGAAGGGATGCCATCCAGAGGGACCTTGACAGGCTGGACAGGTGGGCCTGTGCGAACCACATGAAGTTCAACAAGGCCAAGTGCAAGGTCCTGCACGTGGGTCGGCGCAATCCCAAGCACGACTATAGGCTGGGCGAGGAATGGACTAAAAGCAGCCCTGAGGAGAAGGACTTGGGGGTATTGATTGCTGAGAAGCTCAACATGAGCCGGCAGTGTGCACTTGCAGCCCAGAAAGCCAACCGTGTCCTGGGCTGCATCAAAAACAGCAGGACCAGCAGCAGGTCAAGGGAGGCGATGCTGCCCCTCTACCTGCTCTTGTGAGACCCCACCTGGAGTACTGCGTCCAGCTCTGGGGGCCCCAGTACAGGAGAGAAATCGAGCTGTTGGAGAGAGGCCAGAGGAGGGCCACAAAGCTGATTGGAGGGATGGAGCACCTCTCCTGTGAGGACAGGCTGAGAGAGTTGGGGTTGTTCAGCCTGGAGAAGAGGAGGCTCCGGGGAGATCTAATTGCAGCCTTCCAGTACCTGAAGGGGCCTACAAGAAAGCTGGTGAGGGACTGTTTATCAGGGAGTGTAGTGACAGGACAAGGGGTAATGGCTTTAAGCTGAAGGAGGGTCGATTTAGATTAGATGTTAGAAAGAAATTCTTTACTGTGAGAGTGGCGAGGCACTGGAACAGGTTGCCCAGAGAAGCTGCGGATGCCCCCTCCCTGGAAGTGTTCAAGGCCAGGTTGGATGGGACTTTGGGCAACGTGGTCTAGTGGAGGGTGTCCCTGCCCATGGCAGGGGGGTTGGAACTAGATGGTCTTTGAGGTCCCTTCCAACCCAAACCATTCTATGATTCTATGATTCTATAGTGATATGACACAAAAAGGTTATGAGTTATGGAAGAGAAACAGCCAGAACTCAGTTCACATATTGATTAGACAACTATAGCTTCCAATGGAGTTAAACTCACTTTCAAATAAGAAAGAAAAGGGAGAAAAATAAAAACCTTTCAATTTGCTGTGAATTAACAATCCTACAATATTTTAAATTGAAATAAATTCATAGTCTTTGAATTGAAAGAGAAAAAAATCTTAATTGTTGTGTCAAGATTGCATGACACAAATGCATTAGATCTGTGCTTTCAGCAAATTTTGCATTAGTGGGCTTTCCATCAGGGTAGGCTATTCCTCGTGAGTCACCTTTAAAAGCTGACCATACTATTTAAATGTTTTAGTGAGTGTATTATAATTTCATTTATTTCTAAAATGACCTTGACAGTTCAAACAGAGTTTAGATCAGGACGTAGGGTGTTTTTTTCTCCTAGGAGGTATTTAAAGGTAGAAAAAGAGAAGACAGAGGTGGGCAGTACTGTACAGTCATATTCTCCTGGAGGCATCAGAAGCTGTAACGTGAAGAGAACTTTCACAGTGGTTGGTGCCAAGATCATAAATGCCACTCTCTGCCTAGTTTTGCTCTCAGTTTTCAGTCATGAAAAAAAGAAAAAGCTAAATATAATACTGTTGAACTAGTGTATTTTAACCATTTTTTTTTTGTGGTCTTAGGAATACAGATAAAAGGGCAGGGGGGAAACACAACCTCATGGGGTTCTCAAACTTCCTTCCTTTGAGGCCAAGTGGCAGTTCAGGGGAAAGGTTGATGGCCAAGATACAAACCTCTCAAACATAGGTTGATTCAAAAGCTCTTCACACTACTACCTGATGAAATGCAGGCAGTCTGCCAACCATTTCACGTGATCTCCTAGGCAAGAGGATCCTAGAGTCTGTTCACCACTCTCTCCCCTGCCTTTTCATGGACTGCAGATAAAACCTCATGAATAAACAAACCCATGCTCATAGCAACATCTAGGATAAAACAATTTTGTGGTAAGCACTTCCCCAGCCCTCCCCAGCCCCGCAAGAGAGGATATTTTCTGCTAGATGCTCACTGACACATATTCCTGAGTGCTCCACATTCCAGATATTTAAGCCAGTACAGCCTTTTTCTGTTTGAATGTTTAAAGCATTCACCTCAAGCAATTTTCCCCTTACCCAATATGAAGTAATTGAAATCATATTGTTATGCAGTGCCAGCTCATGTAAATTTATCATTGGAAGAGTTGCCCGGTCAGAAGATCAGATATCATAAAACTTCAATGTTTTTATCATTTACAAAGCCTTCAGCAAAACCCAGATTTTTCTCATACTACATTAAACAGATTAGATTTTAAGATATGAATAAGATTAGGCCTAAGATTGCTTTAGGAAGCTTCAATACAAGAACCTATACTGCCTACAGCAGCAAAACGATTTATCCACTATCGATCATATCACTAGTGGCACATCTTTCTCAGCAGTTTTATTATACTTCTCTAATTGAGAAGTTTATAACTTGGCCAAAAGTATTTCCTCTGAGCTGAAACTTGGCATAAAAGTCAAGAAGAGTAATAAAAGCACTAGTTAATTTTCATACATTTATGTAATAATGAGCTTAACCAGCCCTGATAGATTAGAATTTTAAGAATTTCCCAATCAAGAACTTATAATATTCTTACATATCATTGCTGAGATTCAGACCTACAGTGTGGAGGATAGGATTTCTTAGGTGGCAAAAAAGTTAAGAGATATGAAGGGAATTTCCCAAACCACAACTGGAAAAGTTGAGAAGAAGCTGGAAGAATTTGAGCTGCGGAGTTTTGTTTAAATTGGTTTTTCTATCCCTAGGCTATATAAATCCTTCTGATTAATGCTCAAAAGACAAACTGACAAGTTTGAGAACACATTAAAAAGTCACCTTTCATTTGCCTACTCTGACTAGGTTGATGAGCCATCACCTCACAGTGAAATTTATATGCCTTAAAGACAGCTATTTTCTTTTTTTTTTTTTTTTTTTTTATGGTAAGAAAATAGAGATGGGATTTTAAGGTTCAAGAAGTTTTAAATGAAAACTAGAATTCTTTTTTTCAATTTAAAGTCTTATCACAGCTAAAGAATGGTATAAATAGATGTATTTTAAATTAGTTCATAGGAGATTAAGAAAAAGTACTCATATTAATTCCCTTGCTGGTCTGCATTGTCAAAACAATAAAGGTAGCCCTAGCATTAACAACTTGGAGAGACATTATTTAGTAATTCACAGTAACATTGAGTTTATGTTTCAAGTTTCTTAAACATTAAGAGAAAAACTTTGCTTTTACTTCATTTGTGAATTCATGGTCTGTCTGCAGTTTGATTGTTATGCATTAATGCAACAAATATAACAGTTTAATTTGAAGGAAAATACTATTTATGATTGGTTTGCAAGTAATATAGTCCAGAAATTCCATATGAAGGAAGAGATTACTGTCCAGTCATTGTAGCAGCATTGTAAGAGGCTAGAGTCCTAGGTTTTCTTGGATAATTCAATACATAAGAAGACTGGTATCAAAGGTTTTCTGAGAGAGATGTTGATGGGCTGTGTCTCATGGATCTCCTGGTCCTGTATTTTTTCTTGTTTGGACTCAAGGCTGTGCTTAGTAGAGTTCACCTTTATGCAAAATTCACTTTGCTTCCCTACCTGCACGTCTTCTCATGAAGTAGTACTTCTACATCTGACAACTTGTCAGACTAGCTTGCTGCAGCAGGACAATGCTAATGTTTCAACCCCAAGGTATCTTACTGTTCCATTTAGTTTCCCTTCACAGTTTAGGAAGGGATATATCCTGAATATAGCTGCCAGTATCAGCAACACCCATTAGATATTATATTTCATGTTACACAAAATGATTGCGAAGGATTTTGCTCTGCTTCACTTGCTCTGAATTCTGAATGATCTACATCCATTTTTCATAGCCATCAAAAAAGAGACAGCCTTAATGAGAAAATGCCATTTTGTAATCACTTTTCTCCTCCTTTTTGCAGAATAAATTCCATAAATGTGATCTAAACATCTACTATGTGACCATGAAAGTTTGATCTGCATGCATATGAATCTGGCAGCTGCCAAATCTACCCTGTGAGTAGTCATGGGTGCTAGCTCTAAATGCAGTATTTTTTAGCAAAGGTCAAAGAGGCAAATTAAAAGCCTCTGAGACAAAAGGCATGTCAAGGAATGCCACTGTAAAATTGTATCCATATGTACATTTACTTTATATCTCACGATACATTTCTGACACAGAATTAGCCATCAGAAATTGTAACAGTTATCTGTAGGCAGGAGATGAAAGACAGTTCAACAGATTGATTATGAAATGCTTTGGATAGTTGCAGGTTTTGGCTAACTCAGTCTGTCAAATACTGCAAGCAATGCTGGATAGTCTGTCCCAGCAAAATCCTATCTAGGTCCAGAATACCTAAAAATTATGGACACATTCATTTTCAGATTTTCAGTTTCCAAGATGATTCACCGTATTTACCCCACAACACATATGACTAGAGAATATAACAGGTACTGTGTTGTGCTAGGTGTTGTAGAAACAGAAAGCAAAGGTAGCCTCTGTTCGAAATAGATTCCAATCTAAGCATGTTTGTATACTATACAATAAAAAAAATATATACAATATGTATGACTTCTTTGCCTCAGTCTTCACTGGCAAATGCTTGAGCCACACTGCCCAGGTCACAGAAGGCAGGGACTGGGAGAATGCAGAACTGCCCACTGTAGGAGAATATCTAAGGAACCTGAAGGTGCACAAGTCCATGGGACCTGATGAGATGCATCTGCGGGTCTTGAGGGAACTGGTGGATGAAGTGGCCAGGCCACTCTCCATCATCTTTGAGAAGTCCTGTCAGTCCAGCGAAGTTCCCACCAACTGGAAGAGGAGGAACATAACCCCCATTTTTAAGAAGGGTAAAAAAGAAAGACCCAGGGAACTACAGGCCGGTCAGGCTCACCTCCATGTCTGGCAAGATCATGGAGCAGACCCTCCTGGAGACTATGCTCAGGCACATGGAAAATAAGGAGATGATTGGTGACAGCCAACAGGGCTTCACTGAGAGCAAATCGTGCCTGACAAACTTGTGGCCTTTTATGATGGGGTTACAGCATTGGTGGATAAGGGAAGGGCAGCTGACATCATCTACCTGGACTTGTGCAAGGCATTTAACACTGTCCCGCACGACATCCTTGTGCGGGAGAGACATAGGTTAGATGTATGGACCACTTGGTGGATAAGGAATTGGCTGGATGGCCGCACTCAAAGAGTTGTGGTCAATGGCTCAATGTCCAAGTGGAGAACAGTGATGAGTGGCGTTCCTCAGGGGTCAGTTACTGGGACGGGCACTATTTAACATCTTAGTCAGCAACATGGACAGTGGGGATTGAGTGCACCTTCAGCAAGTTTGCCAATTACACCAAGCTGTGTGGTGGGGTTGACACGCTGGAGGGAAGGGATGCCATCCAGAGGGACCTTGACAGGCTGGACAGGTGGGCCCGTGCGAACCACATGAAGTTCAACAAGGCCAAGTGCAAGGTCCTGCACGTGGGTCGGCGCAATCCCAAGCACGACTATAGGCTGGGCGAGGAATGGACTGAAAGCAGCCTGAGGAGAAGGATTTGGGGGTATTGATTGCTGAGAAGCTCAACATGAGCCGGCAGTGTGCACTTGCAGCCCAGAAAGCCAACCGTGTCCTGGGCTGCATCAAAAACAGCAGGACCAGCAGCAGGTCAAGGGAGGCGATGCTGCCCCTCTACCTGCTCTTGTGAGACCCCACCTGGAGTACTGCGTCCAGCTCTGGGGGCCCCAGTACAGGAGAGAAATCGAGCTGTTGGAGAGAGTCCAGAGGAGGGCCACGAAGCTGCTTGGAGGGCTGGAGCACCTCTCCTGTGAGGACAGGCTGAGAGAGTTGGGGTTGTTCAGCCTGGAGAAGAGGAGGCTCCGGGGAGATCTAATTGCAGCCTTCCAGTACCTGAAAGGGGCCTACAGGAAAGCTGGTGAGGGACTGTTTATCAGGGAGTGTAGTGACAGGACAAGGGGTAATGGCTTTAAGCTGAAGGAGGGTCGATTTAGATTAGATGTTAGAAAGAAATTCTTTACTGTGAGAGTGGCGAGGCACTGGAACAGGTTGCCCAGAGAAGCTGCGGATGCCCCCTCCCTGGAAGTGTTCAAGGCCAGGTTGGATGGGACTTTGGGCAACGTGGTCTAGTGGAGGGTGTCCCTGCCCATGGCAGGGGGGTTGGAACTAGATGGTCTTTGAGGTCCCTTCCAACCCAAACCATTCTATGATTCTATGATTCTATGATTATCAGCTAATCATTAGAATAGAGTTCACAGTCTCTCAAAATCTAGATTGAAACTTTATTTTTAGGGAAAAAAAAACAACTGGTATTGTTCATTTGCTACAGTCTTTCTGTTTCTACTTTCATAGTTTTAAAATTTACTGTGTATTAGTTTACAATTCAACTGTGTGTTGCAATAATCACAACAAGTAGAGCTAGTGTCTGATTGTGGTTGAAGGCTAAGCCTTTACACTTTGCTTTCAAAAACTAGCAAAAGAGAGCTTTGCTTCGGCATTGTTTCTGACACATCTACAGGCATCGTTTGTAAAGTTCCCTGTCTAAAATGAAATCTATATTTTTCAACAGTTTATTTGAAATAGCATAAAGCATATCATTGCAGTGTAATTGTTACTGCCATGCATTTGAAGAACAAATGAAAGTCTGAAGTTTCACAGCTGCTTTACTTCCTGTTAATCCCTGAATTTTGTAACCCTCACGTCTGTTTTTCTTCCTCTTACATAAAGCTATAAGCAAATCCATGTCACTTCTGTATTTGGCATCTCACAGTTTACATTTCTCAGTTTTGTCTAGTGTTATTTCTGCGATACCAAATCACTAGTTAGTTTATTTTAAAAAGGTTATTAACCTTTTAAAAAAATAACAGGAAGAAGATGAATTACAGATTGGTATTGTAACTGTTGATAGAATACTCAAAATAACAGCTCTGCAGAAAAATGAGTAATTTATCTGCAAATAGGTTTATCTAGTTAAGCAGTAGCAGTCCCCACTAGTCTCTCCCACCTCCCGAGCTGGGTGGCCATGCCAAACCAGGAGAGATTATAATTCAAACGAACAACAAAGCTTTTCATGTTATGTTCATGTCATATGTCACATGCAGGAAGCTGTTTCAGGTTTTGTAATTTGTATCATCCTGATAGTAGGAGGGCTTCGTATCACAAGATCCTGGAGCTTGCTGACTTCAGCACTAACTATGCTAAACTCCATAAGGCAAAGACTTGGTCCTCTGTAAAGGTCATGGTACATCAGCTGCTTGATTTAGACACAATATACTACAGGTAATAAAATATGGCAAGTAGCAGTTATGAAAGGATACTGCAAATAACGGGAGAATTTTTTTTCACAGTTACAGGGGTAGGCTGGTCATCCAGCCAGTGCAGGCACCCATCTTTCTGGCAGCCTGAGAGTATCATAGACCTTTCTGAACATATGTTTGCTGACTGAATCCTAGATCCTCTATAGTCTTATCAAGAAAACCAATAATTTAAACAATGTATTGCTTTTATTGTTAGATTTTAAGTTTTTAAGTCAAAAACAAGCCTCTTGTACATTGCAGAAGTATATTTCTGTGTCAGCATCTACAAAATCTCACTGCATAGAATTATTTTGCAATCTCTAATCTGATCATTACCTTACTCGCAGCCAGTATATTGACACTGACTCTATGGAAATACTTCCTGCCAATATTTGCATTAGAAACAAAATCACAGTATTGTTAAATTAGTGTTATAAGCATGAAGTTATTCTGGATACAAAAAATGTTCTTTGTTCTTATGGTAGAACTCAAAATACAGTTTGAAGTACAACTAAATTCTTTCTCGTTATGTGCTGTACAGCTATATAAATTTAGTGGTCATTAAATCTCTTACATGAACCTGGAATACACTTATACCTCCTTCCAGCCTATTGATGGATAATAGCAATGAAACAGTTGTGATATAGCTTTACTTCCACTATTATGGTGGGAAGTGTATTTCAACACCTTATATTCTAATCTACTTGCATTTGCTCAACAAAAACAAACAAACAAACAAACAAGGTGGTTTCTTAGCACAAATCACTGTTATTCCATTGATTTCAATTCAGCTGTGTCTAGTTTACAACCACTGAATGTTTATTAATAGTTCAGGTGAAATGAATTCTGCCCTTAATTTGTATTTTAGGCTGAAAAAAACCCTCATGACTTTTCCTTTGTGTTGAAGGTTAGTCTTTTTCCTCCTCCTTTCAGATCATTCAGGAATTGTCTGCAACATGAAAAGAAAATTAAAAGGAGTAACCTGAGCTTTCTTCTCATTAAGGACATATGGCAAAATAAATGAATAATTTATTCAGCTTTTAATATGACAAGCCCTAAAAACATTGGAATGTTTTCAGGAAACCTATGACTTAAGGCTTCAGTGTGAATACCATTTCTTATTTCAGAAAGTACAGAATGAACAAAACCTAGGCAGTATAAATAACTCCAGAAAAATACATAGGCATTGCCAATAACTTGACTGTTTTTCTTTAGCCATTCTGATTGTAAAATAAATGAGTTCATGCTGCTGTTTTCCTCTCTGTATAGTTATTAAATATATAAAAAAATACTACTTCAAAGAGAATGCAAATGAATCAAAATCTTTTCCTCACAAAAGGAGAAAGATTTAAGAAATGTGTCTTCTACCTGGGAGAAACAGGAATACCAGTGTGTAAGCAGATTTTCTGATCACTAAAACTTTATGTAGTTAAGCAGTACTAAGGCAATTATAGCACACCATATTAATACAGAAGTTGGAGGTAGGGTGTCATTTAGGAAATACTTCTAGGAATTTTAGGACAAAATCCTGGTCTGAATGTTCTGATAATTAATTTACATCTGAGGTGCCAAATTCAAAAGTGATAAGCAAAATCATTTCATATGACACCGGGCAGGCAGAAGAGAGACCGAAGAACTACTAGCCAATTCAATGTAGAAGTCAAACAAAGCAGAAGACAACTCATATGAATCTCTGAAGGTTTGTGTTGTAATTCTGGAAACTCACTAGGTCAAGTCTTATAAATGACCTACAAATACATCACTAAGAAGCGAGATGATACTTAACTGGTTTGGCTTCACCATCCACCTCTAGAGGATGCAAAAGCAGATATCATACTTTTCCTGGTTACGTTCTCTTGCTTTTGAAGGAAATTCAAAATGTACTGTTCTGGTACAAAGTACAACGGTGATAGTTATAAGAACAATCTCAGTAAGAGTTTGTGAACACAACATACTGACATTCCTTTAAAAGAAAGCTATAAGCAGTGAGTTTGTTTCTCTTAATCTCTTTTATTACTATGTGAAGTATACCAACTAGATGATAAGCCTGTACTTGTACCTAAATATGAGACTTTTAATTTTCAAGATAATTTTGTAATCTCTAACTACTTAAATCACATTCCAGTTTTGTACTCTTTACTTTCTTAGAGAGCTCTCTCAGTTTGATCTAGTGAGTTTAAAGGAGTGCATGAATTATGTTGATATAGAGGTAAACCTAAGTTGTAACCAGTTGTGGAACTAGTGATGAATGTAAATGATGCTACTTGTGTTCACATTTACTTGCTGTCCTTTCTTGCCAAAGTCTCAGCATAAATTGTTACTTCATTTTGGTATTTATTCTTTTAAATAAATGTTAAGTTTGAAGAACATACATTAAGTGATAGAAGTGTCTATCTTTTGTGATAGAAGAAATGTGGCAGTGGGTTTTTTTACTAAATAAATATGAAAAGTAGTAGGATTTTCTTAAAATATACTTACAGTTGGTAAACATTAGCTTACTCGAAATTATATCTTTTCATGTTAGTATCTTCGTGTCTTACACAACACTGTGTAACAATGCATTTCATTTTTCTGTGAGAACACGATCTCCTCCTATGGTTTCATTGGCATCATTTTTTGAACACTGTGAGATGGTAAGCAGCAGTTAGCTCTATGCACATCTTGCTTCTAAAAAAAGTTCACCCCTTAGAAATGTTTCTTATATCAATCTGTATTTTGAGCACATGTAACTGTACACTGAGAACTAAAGTTAATTTATGTAATTCATGGTGATTAAATGGATTTGAATAGCAGATCTAGTAGCAATAATAGGAGACATTCTGCTCTACAAAGGAATGTCAGATGATATTAAGAGATTGTTCTATTTATTGGTCTAAGGAGTCAGCAAAAGAATTGTTACTGTAACATGGGTGACATTAGGGACTTCATCAAAATGATGCTGCGTCTGTTGCTAATCTATGCTAGCAAGGTAATGAAAAGTACTGATGGTAGAGAAGTGCTGAAGAATCATAAGCACCTATTCTAATGCAGATGGTATTTAGATTCAGAAAGTGAAGAAAAATTAGGAATGCTGGCACATTTAGTGCCTTTCAGGGCACTTCAGTGTTCAGAACTCACAAGGTAATGAGGCCAAAGCCAAAAACTGTCAAATATATGGCTCTAAACAAATCAAGAAGATTGAGTGAAGAAGGTCAGTTTCTAGTGAGCAAGTTCTGCTTGCAACTCATTGCAAGCAGGAAGAAATGGAAAGAAAACATTCTCTAGTGTTTAGTGTTTGAAACTTTTACTTCACCTGTAGGGAGAACAGGCAGGTACATTGTACAAATATGCTCCCTTTGGTGGTGTCATTTTAACTGACTTTGAGAAAAATTAACAGAAAGAGGAAAATGTTCTGTTACCTTTGTTGTTTTAACTACTTTTACAGCAAATACAGGACACACTGGATACCTAGTATAAAAATGAATTAACTAACAGCATGCTTTTCAAACTGACACAGTACAAGAAAAAAAAATCCGTATATATAGCATATAATTGTTCTCAAGTAGCAAAATATGACTATTTGAATGGCCATACTCTGCATTTGTTGAGTGTTCATAGGAACTCATATTTACACTGGTCTTTCTGATCTGAGCAAAATTTGCAGCCACTGCATCTGCTCAGGTGCAACATACCAAATGAATGGAACCAAGTACAGTTAGCATCAGTGCCACTAAACAGAACCGATTTTTCTTTCCATATTTACCATTCCTAACATAGGCTGATAGTCACAGGTTTTGTATCTGCAAGAAAATCTGAGCAAGAATAAAAATGAATATCATTACCCTATTGGACCGGAAGGGTTCTCTGTAGACCCCATCTGGATATAATGCTAATGCAGAAATGAATAACAGAACTTCTGGTGTTGTGGAGTGTTTCTCATGTCTTCAGAAAGGTAATTATCATCAGGGAAAACCACACACAGGAGAAAGTTGCTGAGAAATGAGCTATCAATAAGGACTTTATTAATGGAGGGTAGACTAACATGTTAATTATTCTCTAAAGCATAATTTCCCTATTCTTTGTTTTAATGTGAAACCCTGTCTTTCATGTCTCTGTAGGTTGGAATATTGTCTGCTAAGCCTCCTGTCTAATTGCTCACACTTCTGCATGTGCACTGTAAATGAAAAGCCACTGGATTACTTCAAACTATTACCAAACAAAAAATTATTATGGTGTTAAGCATCTATTTAGTTATTTTGCTAAAAAAGAAAAATATAAGCCATCACTCCCATAACCAAGGGCACTGAAATACTTACTGGATCCTATGCTAGGGACTGAAAGTTCATTGAGCTCAGTTTTGATGAAACTGTCTTAAGTGATAGGGGTATTTAGGCAGAATCAAGGGCAAAAAGGGTAGAATCAAGTCCAAGAGACTGCAAGTACTCAGAAATGCTATATTGTAGCTGACCTTTCTCAGGTATTTAAAAGAAAAAGTATGGAAATACTTGGACCTACAATTTTTTTCCTCAGCCAAAAGTGTATGTAAAATTGCTGATAGTGACATTTGTAGGATAAGTGCATTTGGCAGTGAATTTTGGAAATTGTGTTTCATTAAAGTTTAATGAGCACTGTGCAGGAAGACCGCAAATACTGCTCTGTGTTAATGTGTCACTGTAAAAATTGTCATGTGCCAGACAGCTCAAAGATAACGATGCCCAGGGATAACATTTCTTCCCATCTTTTCTTCCCCTAAAAATTTGTGAGCTAGATAAAGCATTCCCACTCTGTCCCCCCACCCTCTTTTCAGCAAAAGCTTCCATTATGACAAGCAAGGAAAACACGTTCATACGTTTATTAAATCTCCTTATCTTGTTAATGACCTCCAATTCTTGCATCACTGAATGAGCAGTCTTTATATGCTGGGTATTAATGTAGCTGATGCTCGATGCATTCTCATTGGAAAAGATTGCCATGCTACTGAAATATAAAAATGGCATCTGCAAGTCTCTCATTCTTAGTTTTAAATTGAACCAGACAATACTTAAAAATTGATAGAAAGCTATGTTGGGAGTTCTGTATGTATTTTTGGAATTTGCTTTATAAGCTTTTGCTATTATTCAGTCAGAGAGTTAGATTCAAAAGGCAACCATCCTGCTGCTTTCTCATATCGCTTTCAGAAAACAAAGTGTTGTCAATCTGTGGGATAATGGTTCATTGCAGTTATTTCAAAAGTAATATAGATTACCAGAAAGTGGAAGCAGCTGTCAGGAGGCCTGACCAGATAAATGGGATTCATTTACGCTCCATACACTGCTGCATGTGAAACAACTCAGGAAAGAAATATGGATTCTCTGGTACCTTAAGGTCATAACTGTGTTGTTCTCAACAGGCAGGATGTGAGTCTGGATGTAACTTCATATGAATCAGGCAGCACATACCTTGAGACCAGCCTGGCCCTCATCTTGTAGCAGGTGCATGAACTGATTCACCAGGAGCTGTGTGCAATCATTGGGCCTTCATAAAAAAAATTATGGTTGGTGAAGTTATGTTACACAGAGCCTGTGAATTGATGACTTGGAGATTTGGAGTTTAATAATGATTTTAATAATTTAACCATGAATATTTAATAGTAATTAGGTTTTAACACTTCATATTTTTTAAAAATTAAACTTTGCGATTTTCAATATTTTCTTACCTCTTATTAAGCATTAATATTTGATTTGTTTAAAAGGCTTTTTCAGTAAGATTTGAAAGTTTTAAACCACATTAACAAGGAGGTTACAGTTTATTCTGTAAAATGTATATTTTAATAACTGCCAGGTATGGATACTTTATTTTTGTAAAAGATATTAAAATGTCACATTTTCCTCCAGGAAAAAGTATGAAGAAAAGTAGAAGCAGTAAGAATGAAATCCACCTTGTGTATCACATATGAAGTACTAGTCTAGATCCCTGTGACTAGCATGAGGAGAGTGCTGAACTTTGCTGCTGCATGGCAAGCACTGCTACGGTTCCACGTTGTACTTTAGCAGAATACATATGCAACTCTATACCAAGCACATGTACAAAATACGCTTAAATAGATCACTACTTATTTTCTGACAGTGTGACACGTCTGAGGTTTTCAGTCAACATCGCTTGACCGAACTGAAAGGACTGAAGCATGGGGAAGACCACCGTAGAAACCATCTCACGCGAGAAGGCTTCTTACAGCGTCAGGGAGCTTGGAGTTCATTACAGAGCATTATTTTCCCCTTTCTGTTGTTTCTGATCATCTTCATGAAACAAAGGTAAAATTTTCGAATCAATCAAAGTGGGAGTGCTATAATTGAGAGATGCTTTTCAGTCTTTCAGGGACAGTTTTAGCAAAAGGAGAAGATTTACTGTGTACTGAAGCTGCCTGGGGTTATTGAATGGTAAGTCTCTGTCACATTTTTCTGTTCTCCATGTCCTGAACTCTCATGAACATGGACTCTGGCAATCTGTTTCTGTCCTTCCACAAAATACCATTTCTATCAGCAAAGTTTTTCTTTCATACCGGTTTAGTTAAAAGCTGCAAATAGCTCAGTATGCCAGTTTAAATAACTTCCAAAGCCAAACTGGGATCACATGTTCTTTGCAGATACTTACAAGGCTGGAGGCAATGTTGTCCACATTTCTGAGCAGCCCAATTCGCTTTACAGGAAACACCATTCCTATTGATTTGCAACTACTGTCTAAATAAGATTCACTTCCACATTTCTTTAGATGCATAGGAAAGAGACATGTCGCAGGATTTCAGTCCTTTCTGAGACCATGGTAGAATTCTCTGGGTTGTCTAGAGACAGTGGAATAATGATTTTTGGAAGCTTTAAAGAACATTTTTGATAGAGAGCATGGTGATTTAGATCCAGATTATGTTACTTAGCAGCAGAGATAGAAACTGTGGGCAAAGCAAAATTATAAGACCTAGGAACACTTCTGAGGTGTCATGACTGGGGACCCTGCAAAATCCTAGCTGCGTTCACAGGGCAGCCTTGCATGAGTACTATTTGCTATATACTGGTATCCCTGGAAAGGAAACTTTATCATGAGAGCCACCTTAAAGAAATAGCATGCCCTAGCAAGGATCTTGATCAATATGACAGTTAACAAGATGATACCAAGATCATGGTATGTATGGTATGGTATGTACCTACACACCAACTTCACCGCTTTGCAATTGATTTGCTAAAGACCCCTCCATACTTTTTAAGATTTGGAGGGACAATATACCTATTTTCCTAATGGGACTTCTGTCCATTGCTTAGATACTATATATTTTCATTTTTTTAAAAAAATCCAAGTACATTATAATGGCAGGAAACTCCTTTCTGTTAGGAATCCAGCAGTGCCTTGTTATGAACATGAGCATCTGACATTGGTTTGGGTTCCACACGGAGGAACCAGCCACATAACCTTCTGTATGATATACGTCTGATTAGAAGCTTTTGTAGTATTCTACCTAGACTGTAATATATCATTTTCTTATTTACTTGCCTTGATCACTCTGTGTGAAAATTCAGTTGAGGAAGAAGCACTGCAGCTACTGATAATCATTTATCCAAATATTAGTCATTACAGTCAGTCAGATACAATCTAGGAAACTGTTCGTAGATCTTTTGATTATTTTTTTATTATTATTTTTCTTTACGGAATATATAAAACATCTTGAAGGTAAGATGCAAAAAACCCAGGAAAGTTATAAGCAGAGAGTATGAGCTGTCTGTTTTTCCAAAGGGTGACCAATTATCTGACCAGTGTGTCCAGAATCTGACTGGAATCCCAGAGTCACTGATAATTCTGTTAAGATGAAAGGCAATATTTGGTGGGAATATGCTAATAAGGAACCAAATATCTTGGTCACAGCTGAGATCAGTCTTTGAACGGATAAAAATGATGGAAATGTCCTAGACCAAAGAAAAATAACTTGTTAATGGTTCCTGCATAAAAGTTGATATAGGATGTTTATTAAGTGGACATTGCAAGACAAGAATATGTATTCATAGCACTTCAGTCAGGAAAAATGAAACTGCTGTCAAAGAAAAGATACTAGCTTCAATAAACTGTTTTTTCAGCTTTACATGAGATGGGATCTACTTCAACTGAAAGCCTTTAAATCCTTTAGTGACAGAAAAAACACATGTGTCTGCCTATTAAATGAACAATCCCTACATATATACATTAGTATAAATCATGTATATATTTTCATGTTTCATTTAATCCAATATACTTGGAAAAACACTGCATACTTCAACATTCTGTGTAATAGAAATTCCCTGTGGATTTCTAGAATAAGTGCTTAATGTAACTGAGAGCTGCAAGACGGAATCTCCTCTAGGCACTCTGGATTAAATGAAACAGCAATGTTTTCCATGGAGGATTTTTAAAATCCAAACTTGAGTGCTTTATTACTATAAAAGAAATGTAATTAACACTTTATATTTATAATCTTACAGCACCTTGAGGGCATTAATTGGCCAAAGCTGTGTTGTTACACCTCTTCTACATACAGCTAGTATTAGACTTGGAGGAACCAAAGGCTCTGACATAAGTGGCCACACAGCCAGGAAAGAGTCCACTTTAGTTCACATTCCCAAACCTGTGTGCATGGAAGGAAGCTGTGCTAAGGGACTGTCATCGCCCTTGCCAGATCTGAGTACAGTAGATGACTTTATAAGCATATCTGTCCTTGTAGTCAGCTGGAGCTGCCCTGGTAGAGCAAGAAAATAAAAACTCCTAAACGAGCAAGTAGAGGGTTTTTCTCTTTTTATCTGAAATGAGGCAAAAGGGAGAGGGATTTTAAAATGTGGATGCTTAAGCAGCAGTTTTTTGACAAGGGACCAATTGCAGGATTATAAGGTAGTGTAAAGTGATTTGCACAAAGATAAAAAGGACAGTAAGTGGGCAGATTTAGGAAACAACTGAGTTCAAACTGCAGGACCCCTACTCTACCTTTACTCCTGATGTTACTAAGGCTGAGAACTTGTTTGTTTGGGGTTTTTTGTTTTTTTGTTTTTTTTTTAAAGGCTCATATTTTCCTTAATAAAGACATAAATACACTCTTCTAGATGATGTCTGGAATGCTCTTGGTCCTGTCAGAAGTCTTCTCACATTTATCATGTGTAAAGTCAGCAGGGTCTTGGACAGAATTTTTTGGCGAGAAAGACTTATACCTGTGACCTTGATGCAGTGCTAGCCTTTCTATTTGATCATTTTTCTTCTCTTTGTGACAGATTTTGAAAGCATGGGGTAAGAGTTTCTCATGAATTCAGTGATCTTTTCTTGCTGAGATCTCAGCCTTTTTTGACAGGTGAGTGAGTCACTTTACGAAAACCACGACACCACTTATAAGAATCCTAGTTACTTTTATTGCAGCCATCTATTTCTACTCTGCCCTAGATGAATCATCTTCATTCATTCAGCTAAGATCACAACAAAATTGATTTCTTAATGTGCGCGTATCAATAAAATTACTCTATTTAGCACATTATATCTGAGCCAATTTGAGTGTTACACAACTAATTTGGGCTTGTCTAATGGTGACTAGCAAGAAAAAGGCTTGCGGTAACCCATGTTGACAGTAATAAAGAAATCCAGACAACCTGAAGGATCTCTTAGCATCTTGACATTGAGCCAGTGAGCTATTATGATAACCGAGGACACAAAGGTCGATCTGAAGTAGAAGTGTAGAGGGCATCCATCCCAAAGACAAAATATTGTCACTGGCCTTAAAACTGGAGCAGGAAGAGAAAAATAGGGGTGGTACAGGGGGGAGGGAGAAAGGACAAAGATTTGCTAAGCAGAACACTTTCTTGATGGGCAAATTTACCACCTACAAGCTTGTGTAGCAAATAGCAAGCTTGTGTAACTGCACTGACACTATCTTATGGCCAAAAACCAGTATAGTGCTTGTGGAAAGTGGTGTCAGTGTTAATTAGTGTAATTATTTAGCTAGGATGCAGAAGTGTTTCAAAATACTGTGCATGACTCAGGAGAAAAATACATGCTACCCTGTGGATTTCTGCACCTTATTTTTTTAAGAATGTAAAGTGCTGAATGATCAGTGGAAGAAATGTTGTCATAAATACTTGTACAAATTCAAAAGCAAATTTCAACTCCACTAAGTTTTTTTAAAAGAATTGATTAGGAAATTAAAGGTTTTGTTTGGGATTGTTCTTAAAATTCATTTGCTGTGGATACCAATCTGCTGCAAAATAATTTGTTATTTTTATGGTCTGACTGACAGACAATTTCAGAGCAAGGGATGCAGGATTGTGGTAAAATAAACTAAAACTCTAGATCTGACTATGTTGTCATATGTGTGGATAGTTGTATCTGTTATTGAGGATGTTTATCTTTTTATGAATGTGACTTACTTTGAAATTAACTTTTCCTTTAGAGACCAATTTTTGCACAAGGCTTAAGCAAATAGGGCTTTTCTTAATCGTTGCTTCTCTCTCTAATATTCTGCTTTTGATTTGTTAAAATCCCTGTGTGCCTTCAGAAGGCTGAAGATGAAGTAACTCTAGTCTTGAAAATGAATTTTTTTCTGATATTAGTGGAACCGTGTTGTATGTTTCCAGGCACACCGGTAATAAACTACACCTCCATATTGATTTCTTTAGCATAGATATATGTGGTATGTTGGTGAATGGTCTTATTAATATTCATTAAATTCTAAATAGCTCTCTTTCTAATGTATCTATTTAGGAAATGAATAATTCATGCATATATAGGAAGCTCAGTGCTGTCACTTACAGCATAGACCTTTGGTGATCTAAGAAGGTATTTGAACTGAAGGACACTCTAAGATGTGCAAAGCAATTGAAACATTGAACACTGCTCAGCTTCCTACCACCAAGGGCATTTTTTAATGCGAAAATTTCACTGACTCATCACGCTTCCTAAAGCACACATTCTCAAATATGCTTTTAGTGTAATTGTACTTAAAATTTGCATATACACACATACTGTACAAAAGCTAAAATAGTTATGTTTTGTTCAATGTATAAAAGGCATGTAGGCCACTTGTAAAGCTTTTTCTCCACATATGTGCTGGTAATTGGTGAGAATGGTGGTTTTGGAGAACATGATATACTTGCAGGCTACTATCACAGAAGGTGGGTTTGCATCATAGAAGACATTCATGTTGGTTTTAGTCCTGCCTTAGGCTTTGTATGTCTCTTGCAGCAGGTCTTCACTTCTTAGTGTTTGGGAATCCCAAGTCTCATGTTTGGTCCCCTTTCCTAGAACACACAACATATCTATTTACTATGTATTTGGGACTGGTATTTATATCTATAAAGCATTTTGTAAGCCTTTTTTCATATTTGTGTATCAGGATGGTCCAAAATTCTGGTTAGTTTCTGGCTGTATATGTAACATGACTGATGCTCATATGAGTGATTATGATTAATTATCTGTGATATGAAGTTATGACTAATAACACAATATTTATGATTAATTATTTGTAAAGCGAAGGTGCTAAAAGCTGCTGATACTTCTATGACAAAGTTAAAAGTTATATCTGGTAATATATTGGTATCTGACTAGATGACTTTATTTGGAATAAATTGTGCCTACTTTTTTGTGGTAATCTTATTGTCTCTCTCTTTCCTTATTAAAAGCAACAAGCTCAATATGGATTCAGATGCCAAAGTGAAGAGTCCATTATAAAATATACAGAAAACATAAACTTACTTTCTCTTTCTTTCTTTCTTTCTTTCTTTCTTTCTTTCTTTCTTTCTTTCTTTCTTTCTTTCTTTCTTTCTTTCTTTCTTTCTTTCTTTCTTTCTCTTTCTTTCTCTCTCTCTCTTTCTCTCTTTCTCTCTTTCTCCCTCTCTTTCTTTCTTTCTCTCTTTCTCTCTTTCTTTCTCTCTTTCTTTCTCTCTTTCTCTCTCTCTCTCTCTTTCTCTCTTTCTCTTTCTTCCAGTACTTATAGTCAGCAAGGGCACAGTCTGGAAGAGTAATAAAACGGCCATGTCAAGAACACCTAAAGGCACAGAACATCCCTTGCACACAAGATTATACAGAGGCTCAAAAAGCCCTTCAATGCTTGCTTTCTTAGCCATGCTGTCATGCGTGGTACACTTTCCCATATTGTTTGTCTTGATGTGCCTCCAGGACAAGTCTTCCTTTCTGATTACCTTGAACACAAGACTTTATTTAAAATGAAATATTGCCCTTCTCCCCCTTAGATGACTTAAAAGACAGATCACAGACAGAAAAGTCCAGTTATTTGAACTGTAACTAAAATCTGTGAGATTGAAGGAAGAAAGGAAAGCCCTGTGGTCTGCACCCATCAACACCTTTAGTACCATTTAGATAAGTAAACTTAAACTTTATTGCAAAAATTTGAAAATTCTTTTAAGTAGCGTTTGACATGGTTAAAAATCAGACTTCCAAGAAATATTGAGACTTAAAACACAAAAAACACAAGGTATACAAAAATGTGTCTTTCCAGTTTACACTGCTCAGAAAACAAAGTGGCCATGAATGTGCATGTTTGATACCTTTTTTCTTTTTTTGTTTTTTAAAGCTATTCTTTTTATGATAGTTCATGTAAAGAAGCAAAGTTTCACCCACTCTTGCCATACAGGATATTAGAAAATGTCTAGGCCACGTGGATGTATCTATGCTGTTTCTTAATCACGGCTTGCTCATGCACACAATAGTAGAAAAAGTTCCTCAACAGTTTCACCGTTGAGAGTTTTGTGAGAAAAAAAATCAGCTTTGGCATTTATGCTCAAGCTCAAGAGAGCTTCTTTTCATGTTTAGCGTGCAAGACTTCTAGCCTGATTTTGAATGTTTGCAGTGTAGACATGCCTTGAGAAGAAACCACGTAAAACAACAATGGTAAATAAAACAAGAAGAGCAAGTTCATAATAGAATAAAACTCATTTCATGTATGCAGAACAAGAAAAAGGATGGATTTTGTTTCTTTGGCTTTGGGGCAAAGGAGAGAAAGAAGGGGAAAGGAGCACTCCAGAAAATCTGCAGCATCCTCGTACTTATGATTTCTAAAAAAAGATTGATTGACCAGTCCTTTGCTGGCCTATCGCTTCATTCCTTTTAAAACAGCCTTTGCTACTGTGCTATGCAGAGAAAACCTTTTCCCATGATATTAATGGTGGACTCAGAATGCCTCCACAGATTTTCAGCTATATGAAGATCTGCTCTATGTTGTGGCCCAGCAGATTTTTTTCTCACAAGTTTGTCTGGTTATTTGTTTCATTTCAGTCAGCTTCATAATTCATGGTATGGAAATTCACGTGGAACTTCCATGATAAGGCTCAGAAATTGAATGAAAAATCATAAATGAAAGTTCTCCTGTGCAGCTGAAGTACAAGATGATGCCCAGGAATACCTGCCTTTCCTAGATGAAGAAAGAAAAGGAGAAAAGGTCTGAAACCACAAGAAGTTTGATAAAAAATAGTGTGACAGTTGTGTCGTGTTTCACAAAGAAACCACACTGCAGAAGGCATTTACCCCTAAAAAAATTACATTAATTTGACTTTGGAATATCTGTAGAAACTATTGCAATAATAATGCAATGTCAAATTATCCTGAGGGAATATCTATTCCAACTCCACTGAAAACTTTTGTCAGATCATTAGAAGCTTTCAAAGAGAAATCTGACCTCTGTGCCTTATAAAAAGAAAGCAAACTAGCTAGGCAAAGCCAGAGAAGTACTGCAGAGGGAAACATCTTCTGGAAGCCTCATCAACAGTGCCTAATTGGTCATATGAGATGTGTTTGTTTCATTTTTACTAATTGCCTTATTGCATAGACATTCTGAGTTTTGTCCTCTTTCTATTTTGATTTTGCTATCGTATATGTGTATGGGGAGGTTCCTGATAGCTGTGTACAATAGAGTTGTTTAGCTCTGCAGAGGTTCTGGGGAAAAAAATTAAAAATGGAAAAAAAGCTGGACACCAGCCTGTCATGTAAAATAATATGTCACCACATTACATCTATTGCATTGGTGAAGCTTAATCCAGAATAATTTCTTGCCTGAGTTCAGCCCGATCAGCTAGACAAAAGAAAACAGATTGTTTTGCAGTCCATATTTCCTATATACATGACTGAGAGACAGGCAGGTTGCTTTAAAAAAGCCCCAAATGCTGTGAGTCTGATTTAGTTCTGACCCAGGATTCGAACTATTGCTGCTGAGGACAGAAGTGTTAGTGCACTTGTCTTGCATTGCAAACCAAAACCAGAGGAAGAGCATGCATTACCTTGAAAACAAGGGAGATGATAGACATTCCTTTCTGACCTATTGTTAAAAAAGTAGTATGTCTCATGCTTTCAGCTCACAGAGAGATGCCACAAAATTCAACAACCTTCTCTGCCTCTTACATCTTGTAGAAGCAATTTGCATTCTGTCATGTTCTCTCGCACATGGTGTTCAAAACAATTAAAAGAAAATTGCACCCATTTTGCTTAGTGTAGCAGGCTGAAAATTTCAAAGATAAGAAGCACTTCTCAGCATGAATAAACTGTGAAGTGCTTTTGAAAATAAGGTTTTTAATGATAATTGACATTAAAACCTTTATTTTCTAATACATTTCACAGTTTGTGCTTGTCGGAAAGTGCATGTTTTCTTTGAAACTTTCAGCTTGCTACACTGAGCAGAAGTGATACATTTTCTTTAAAATGAAAACTAGTGAGCTTTTTTTTTTTATGTATTGAAAAAATTACTATCCAAGACTCACAAGAAGCTCTCTTAACTTTTCCCCCATGCCTCATATTCATATTCATCTGGGTAGCTGTAAAACACAGAGAACAAGAGGCTTATATAGACTGCAGTGTATCTTCTTTCAAGTGCCTGAGAGAGGAAAATATCTTCCTCACTCCATAAATCTAACTTAGATAGCATGAATAAAAACGCCATTCTTTCTCCTTCCTTCAAACAATAGCCCTCCCTCTTGGCAGTGCTGTGATCAACAATGATGTACACTGACAACTGACTAACTGTAAAATCAATGGCAAGCAAAGAAATCTTATGGGACAAGTTTTTGCAAATGAGAATACTGGTTGGTTTGGGAAGGGGGCGGGGGGTGTGACACCCAAAAGTGTCAGTTCATGCAGATAAACTGAGCTTCATAGGTAGAGAGCACTTTTAACAATAAGGCAGATAGTTAATGCCTTCTGTTTAATCAGGCTCGATAGCACAAGTCAGACATAAAGTCCTATTATCAACAAATACAAATAATTTTACAACACAGAAATAAATGCAGAAAAGGTGGACAATTTTTTGGTTTCTTGAGCAAAACACTCAATGATATTAATGAATTAAGTAAATTCTTTGGGAATGAGAACATGGAAACATCCATTCCTATTCCCCAATAAGTTAAAGTGCTTTTAACTTGAACAGGTGTTCATTTCTGAGAGGGAAGACCTAAAAGAAAATTACTGGGTAAAATAAACTCTGGGACATATGGCTGTTGTGACATTAGAGAGAGTAAATGCTTGCTAAAGATTATAAAAACTTTAAAAATGACCTTTTCACAGCTGTGAAGGTCAATGGTTTTGGTGCTCCACAGGAGTAAAAATATCACTAAAACCATATTTAACTAGTCAAAACCAGTTAACTGTTAAGTTTAATTTTACTTTTATTTCCCCCTCCCTTCCTATCTTCCTATTACATATTAATAAAAAAAGAAAAGTAAGAGAATATCTATCTTTATTCTGTACTTATTCTGTACTTTTCTACAGGACTTCAGTTGTAAGTAAGGCTTGAATCCTGACTTCTTTGATGAAGATAAGAGGGTTTTCTATGATTTTTTTTATTTAATCCTAACTATATTTTTCTAATAGGTAGGTGTCCTGCTTCTGTTATTCATTCAATATATTATGGCTCAGAGTGCTCAGATTCTCAGAGGCTTTCCCTCCTTTGCGTGATACATGAAAGATTTTCTTAGTAGTATTCAGGCCTATTGACATTACAGTTGATAATTTTATTGCCTTTTGGCTTTTTCAGTGACTTTAAAGAATGAAAAGGGATGCTTACAACACATTGTTAATAAGTAAACATTTTCCTATAACGTGTAAGGAAAGTAATGATATTGTTCATCTATTTTGGATGGAAAGGACAAAAGTCACCCTATTTTCTGTCTATTTTCTGTACATATGAGTATGTGACACAGATTTTAATTGCATGTACTCACAGCTAAAGTAGTTTTCCAGGGGGTAATTAAGTTCATTCTCCTGCCACGAACAGAGTCAACTATGTGTAAATCATTCCTGCAGATGTCTATCCAACCTTTTCCTAAAACTCATGTGACTGGAGTTTCTGGACTCTTCTAGGCAATCTGTTTCCAAGTTTAACTATCTGTACCATTATAAGTTTTTTTCTTGACTTCTGACCCAAATCTCCTCACTAAAGTTTAAACCTGTTACAACTTATTCTATCCCTATCCTCTTCAAAAGTATTCCCATCCTCTTTAGAAGTAACTTTCACGTGTTTGAAGATTCTGATCATGTTTTCCCTTCAGACTTCTTACGATTAAATTGACCTTAATTTGTTAACTATTTCCTTATGGAAAACTTTCACGTTGTCTTTGTTTTTCAACACTCTCCTCACTTTCCTGTGGATTAACTGGAGAAAGTCAACATCTTTTTTGAAATATGGTGTCCTGACTGGACATACTGACCCAGCTTGTGGGTGATCTGATGGTTGGAGGCTGTCTTGGGCATAACAATCCCAAAATGATAGAGCCATCAATTCTCAGAGAAGTAAGGAGTAAGAAGACTAGCCTGGCTGAACAGAGAACTTTGGCTGGAACTCAAGAGAAAAAGGAAAGTTTATGACCTTAGGAAGAAGGGGCAGGTGACTCAGGAGGACTACAAGGATGTCGTTAGGCTATGCAGGGAGAAAATTAGAAGGGCCATAGCCCAACTAGAATTTAATCTCGTTACTACAATAAAAAAATGTTTCTATAAAATACATTAGCAACAAAAGGAGGGCTAAGGAGAATCCACATCCTATAAAGGATGTAGGGAGGAAACACAGTGACAATGGATGAAGAGAAGGCTGAGGTACTTAATACCTTCTTTGCCTCAGTATCTAATAGTAAGACCAGTTGTTCTCTAGGTACCCAGCCCCCTGAGCTGGAAGACAGGGACAGGGAGGAGAATGAAGCCCCCATAATCCAAGGAGAAATGGTTAGTGACCTGCTACACCACTTAGACACACACAAGTCTATGGGGATGGATGACATCCACCCAAGGGTACTGAGGGAGTTGGTGGAAGTGCTCACTAAGCCACTTTCCATCATTTACCAGCAGTCCTGGCTAACCTGGGAGGTCCCCATTGATTGGAAGTTAGCCAATGTGATGCCCATCTACAAGAAGGGCTGAAAGGAGGATCCAGGGAACTACATGCCTGTCAGCCTGACCTTGGTGTAGGGGAAGGTTATGGAGTAGATCATCTCGAGTGCCATCCCACGACACATACAAGACAACTAGGTGATCAAGTCAATGAGGGGAAGACGTGAATGTTGTCTACCTGGACTTTAGTAAAGTTTTGACACTGTTTCCTACAGCATTCTTCTGGAAAAACTGGCTGCTCATGTCTTGGATGGGTCTATGCTTCATTGGGTAAAAACCTGGCTGGCTGGCCATGCTCAATGAGTCATGGTGAATGGAGTTAAGTCCAGTTGGTGGCCAGTCACAAGTGATGTTCCCCAGGGCTCAGTATTGGGGCCAGTTCCCATTACCAATGATCTTTATCAATGATCTGGACAAGGGCATCAAGTGCACTCTCAGTAAGTTTACAGACACCACCAATCTGGGCGGAAGTGTTGATCTGCTTGAGGGTAGGAAGGCTCTACAGAGGGATCTGGACAGGCTGAATTGATGGGTAGAGGCCAACTGTATGAGGTTCAACAAGGCTCAGTGCCAGGTCCTGCACTTGGGTCACAACAACCCCACGCAACACTACAGGTTTCAGGATGAGTGGCTGGAAAGCTGTCCAGCAGAAAAGGACCTGGGGGTATAGTCGGCTGAATAAGGGCTGGCAGTGTGCCCAGGTGGCCAAGAAGGCCAACAGCATCCTGGCTTGTATCAGGAACGGTGTGGCCAGCAGGACTAGGGAAGGGATTGTCTCCCTGTACTCAGTACTGGTGAGGTCTCACCTCAAATACTGTGTTCAGTTTTGGGCCCCTCACTACAAGAAAGACATTGAGGTGCTGGAGTGTGTCCAGAGAAGGGCAACGAAGCTGGTGATGGGTCTAGGGAACAGGTCTTATGAGGAGTGGCTGAGGGAACTGGGGTAGTTTAGCCTGGAGAAAAGGAGGCTGAGGGGAGACCTTATTGCTCTCGACAAGTACCTGAAAGGAGGCTGTAGCCAGGTGGGTGTCGGTCTCTTCTCCCAAGTAACAAGTGACAGGAGAAGAGGAAAATGCCTCAAGTTGTGCCAGGGAAGGTTTATGTTGGCTATCAGGACAAATTTCTTCATGGAAAGGGTTGTCAAGCACTGGAACAGGCTGCCCAGGGAAGTGGTGGAGTCACCATCCCTGGAGGTATTTAGAAGATGTGTAGATGTGGTGCTTGGGGACATGGTTTAGTGGTGAACTTGGCAGTGCTAGGTTAATGGTTAAGCTTAATGATCTTAATGTTATTTTCCAACTTAATCAATTCTATGATTCTATTCTATCAGCTGAGGGCTTATTGTCTCTTATGTCCATTTGTTATTGTATTTTCTTTTGTGCTTTAGGTTTTCTGATTTTTGTCCCTACATATTTACATCATCCTTTTATGTTTGTTCTGTATTGTAATTTAGCTTTGTTTCTGCTGTGTGCATTTCATTAATGGATGTCACGTTAATGAAGATCTCATGAGTTGATTATTGGTTATTCCTTATCTTCATATTGCAATACATAGTTGTATATTAAATGCAAAGGCAACTCCAGTTTGGTACTTCATAATGTCTAGGTGCTTGATTTACCTAATTATCTGTTAATACAAAATTTGCACATTTAATTATTTAATTTACCTTTGCACATGACAAAGGTTCTGCTTGATTTTTCAAATTCTTAAGTGAAGGGAGGAGGGGCTGTCAAAATAATAATAAAAAAAAGATAACTCAGTCTTCAGATTCTTACTTTTTCTTCTTTTCATTTTTTCCTTATAATTCACTTAGGGAAGAAACATAGGAGCTTAACTATGTAGTTGATATCTGTCTTAACTGCTAAAGTGAAGAGCTAAGGCCAGCTTCATATTTAGTAATTAGTGTCTATTTCCCTATCCCTTGTCACTTTTTCAGTGTACTCAAGTATTTCCAATTTTACTACAGGAATGGCTCTGGTGACAAAGAGGTGTGAATTCTGGAAAGACATCTGTGTAACAGTATGTAGCAACTCTGAAAAATGTGAAATTCCAAACGTTACAGCCTGTGAAGAGCAGGCACCCAAACGAGCATGACTTAGACTTTCTGCTTTGGCTAGGAGGCAAGCTGCACAACCACTGAGCAGCTCCCCACCAGCCCGAGGGGCGAACCCCTGGGGAGCACAGGCACCCCAAAAGGCCCTGTTGAAGTGCAGCATAGCCCCAGTGAAGAGTCCTGTGGCAAGAACTAGGAAAGCTGCTTCTCCTTTCCACTGCAAGGCAAGGAAGGGAAGATAGGCAATGGCCTCTCAACCAAGTGTCCTCAGTTTTTCTACAAATATGGATGGCGCATCCAGAATACTCGCCCAGATTGACTTGTTTAAGGAGAGAAGGAGAAAATAAAAAAAGTGTTTAATTCAAACAATGTCCTCAATAAAAGGAGCTAAGAAAGAAGTCAGTCCATAGACAGGAGGCATGCTTGCTGGGGGACAGGAATTGCATTGCCATCGGGATGGTGCAGTGATGAACTCTGAGAGCCTGTTTGTCTCCAGTTCCTCTATTTTGCCAATTAAGAAATCAAACCTACAGAAGGTAAGACTGAAGGCTTTAATGTTTTCTCTAATTAATGACACATTTATCTTCCTGATAACAATATTAAAAGAAATCTATAATATAAACTCTCAACATTTTCTGTCAGATCTAAATATTCTTAGAATTTTAAAAGCTTTTTATTAAAATGCAACTTCTGAATGACCTGTAAGAAGGGAAGTATGCATTCAAAGTCACATTTCCTACACACTTCAGATTCAGTCATGTTCATTTAGCATTATTCTAATACTGCTTAAACACTGAGCATGAACTCAGATGACCTCTTTTATGTTCTGAAAACAGAGCTAAGAAATTTTTATACATGGAATTCAACTTTTGCATCTGTGACTGTATTTAATGTGATAGTGTGTATTTATAGGTCAACAAAGAGGTTCTGCAGGATACCCTAAATGCTACAGAGAGTTTATAATAATTTGGAAAGACTGCCTTTTTTTTTTAAATTTATTTTCATACATAACTTTTCTTGCTCAAGTTTGGGATGATGCAATGACAGAATACCACACTTTAGTATATCACCAGGTAGGAGGAAGTTAGACAATCACATGCTGGGTCCTAAACTGAAACAGGAAAAGAAACATAGCTCTGTTTCTTACGTCTCAGGTAAGTGATTGAATGAAGTGAGGGTAATACATCTCACATAATCCAAATTTCTCATACTTGATACTATTTCATGGTGCAAGTTTCATCAGAAGAGCTTAAACATTACTCACTTTTCAAGGGAAAAGGTATTTTCCTAGAATTTTCAAAAGAGTTTCAGTCTTGACTGGAGTTGTAGAAAGTAGTTCAAAGACAGAAGTATCTTTCTTTCAGGAGAATATTAGCATTGTGTTTTCATCCATGGAATATTCCACTTGAAAGCACACTGAAGCAGTTTACCAGCAAAATCTTGTTCAGGTTCCTCAGGATTTATCTTTTTCTGTTCAAGCAAAAATAGAAAATGGAAGATATAACGTATGTAACATCCATACACATGTGCAACATGGATCCCTTCAGTATCCAGGCTTAGACACTCAGTTTGCCCAGCGGTTGATCAGAGAACATCTCCAGTAGACTCGTTCTGGGGGTTTCACATCTGCAATGTGAGACTGATGGTTCCCCTGGGACAGCCCTTGGGAAGTGCCGGGGATTTTTCTCCCAGTATGTTACTAGGTTTTTCCCACCTGCCATCCTGCCTCTGTGCTCCTTGTGTTTGTGGAGACAGGCCTTTCAATGGGCTCATTGATCTCCTGTGATGGCCACAGCAACAGCAGGGTCAGGCTATCATTTGGGTTCCCCCCCACCATTGTTCCTCTGCCCTCCTGTGTGTGTGTTCACTGGAGTCCTTTGCATGTTAATCTAATATCAGTCTTTACTCAAAGACTAACTTTTGGAATCAAAATCACTATTCTTTATATATACAAAGTCATTCTGTCAAGTTTGTACAGTTTTCCTGTTGGCATACTCCAACAATTCAGAGGGATTTGCTCTTGGTTTATTCTTGAAAAAAAGGAAAGTAAAAATAGTGCCATATTTTTTTTATTATTATTATTTACATTTATGAAGGAAAAATGAAGTCAGTCAGCATATTTACTTATAGATACTCTTACAGAAGTGGATTACATGTGTGCGCTATTTTTTGTTTTGCTTTAGTTTTTCACTGTCTTCTGTCTAAAAAGCCAACTGTGTTAGTTACACAAGTCTTTGTAGGCTATGATACTACACAGAACTTATGCTGGAAATAATTTTAAGAACTTCTAAATATGGACATCATTTTTATCCATTGTAAAGTTTGTATTTAGCAATTATTAGTAAACAAGCTATAAAACCTGAGAAACAGGAAGCCAATGGAGATGGCATTATATTGTACAAACATCAAGTAATATCATAATTATATTTAGTTTTGTCTTTATCATTCTGCATAAACATCAAGAAGTTGTGCATTGTTCGCTAGAAATTGCTTAAAGTATCCATATTCTAGCAATAGATAAATAGGTGATTTTTTGAAACTCACATAAGAATATCAAATTTTAGATGAATTATCAAAAGAAATTAGCTGAATCACAATGCATGCTTTTTAATGATGTATAATTTCTCTTCATGGTTACCAGATACACACAGATATGAATCAAAACACTTACAAATAAGATGTTTTTCTCTCCACCTGTACACAGAGAACTGCCTTTACGTCTCATTTTATTCTTCCTCAGTATAAAATGATTGATTGATTGCTCACAGCTTGCATGACTCCCTGCTGCCCTAGATCCATCTCCGCTCTTCACACTCCATACAGTTCTTGCATCATTGACTTTCTGCCAGCCATTTTGCTGCCAGTGCATGAGCTGACATTTAATGATCTTTAGACGCAGTAATGTCACATTTATCACTCTTTATCGGTTGTGACAGACCTAAATTCAAATGCAAACATGAAATGCAGGCTGAATCCAATCCAAACACTGATATGTTTTTGAGTGGCATCTATCAAGGTACGTTGAGAAAGAAGTGAAAAATGACCTGTTTCCTATTATTTTACAACTACAAATAGCATTTTTTTAGGTACACTCTAAAATATTTTTCCTTGTAGTTTTCAGGGAAAACCCATTTGGTTTCCAAAATGTCATATTTATTTGGATATTTGAATGTTACTGAATTTTCAGTATTCCCAGATTTTACATTTTCAATTAAACCCAATCCCAAGCTTTACATGAAAAATCCCAGGAGAACATTGATCCCTATTATCATTCTACCTTCATCTGCTACACAAGAAACAGTTTCTCCCTTCTGAATTTCAGCGTTGCAATCCTGACACAGCTACTTTTATTGCAAGAGCCAATGAGTAAGACATTTAGTCTGCTTTTATCCTTCTTCCTCCCTAGCTAGCACCTAAATATTTCCAGAAGCAAATGCTCTCCCAGAGGGCCTTCACATTTCTTTGCACGTTGTCCTCCTCATCAGTGTGCTTTAGTAACACACATTTAGTACCTGAGCACCAGTTTCTAGTTATTACTATGCTCTACAAGGAATAGATGCAGATTTCAGGGCCACAGATATGACAATAAGTATCTCTGTCCCTTGTTCAGCAATTGGAGGAGAAATAAGAGAACTAAGACACAGAGAAAAAAAGATTTTTGCTTACTTGGTTTAAATTTTTTCTCTGTTTTCTCCTGCCTTGGAGAAGGTCAGCCATTGAAAATTTCTAAAGAAAGTGTGATGGTTGAAGGATCATGACTGGTGTGAGAGGTGCAGCGAGCAGCCCTGCTGTGTGTCTCAGCATCTACTATGGCTTCGTGATATTATGCAGCAGTACAGCATTTCTGTTATACCGAGTTCACTGATGGAAATCAGTCCTTACCAAGACTTTTGTGGACTCATTCTTCATCTCACATTGCGAGATTACATTAGTGGCAGTAAAATGACTAATTACTAGTTTTCAGATATAATTGATCACTATTGAATGGGAGTGGGAATTCATGCTTTCCAGACGTATTTTGTGGATTTTCCCCAGAACCATAGTAGGTTGCATTTGATCTCTAGCGTGCTGGTATAATTAATGCATTGTCATTAGAAAGACCTTTAATACCATTTTTCATCCAAATGTGTCCTCAAGCTGTATATATTTTACCAAAACATGAGTGATTTTAAAATATCATAAAGTAAAATAAAAGTGGATGATGGATTAGTAAGAAGATGCATTTGTGGTTGGGTCAAAGCTGGATCTTCTGAGACAGGAAATCTGTTGTCCATCTTTTCCTTCTTTAATCTCAAAATTAAAACAGTTTTTGATAGAATTTAGAGCTGTTTATTCTCTTGTCCATTTTGCAGTGTACCTACCACACTGCAGAAGCACTGGCTAAGTTTTCATTCTGCTCTTTATGCAGACAACTGCATTTAAATTTATTTTTACATAGATGTCAGAGCTGAAGCAGCCTGCACTTCAGAGAAATAGATGCTGCCTGAGATCACTAGTTCTATTTATAATATTTCAGCTAGAATGTATCTAGAAGCTCACTGGCACTTCTTTTGCCAAAGGGCAGGGTGCCATCAATTAATTATAAACTATATTTTGATACATTTTAAGGAAACTGTCTAATAAAAACCATATTTTTAAAAGGAGTAAAAGTGTCAGTTCTTACCTACAGAGAATAAAAGGATGTTTTAAGACTGAGTTTTTACTGAAAAATCTCCCATAACTATTCCCAAAGATACTTTGGTGAAGAGGGGTATAAAGCAATAGATACAGTGGTAGTTAGCCAGCACAGAAAAGGTAATATATGCCCCCTAATATCTATATACAGATGTTAGTAATTATCATAGCACTATATATAATAGAAAACAGGACTGTGATGTTTTATTATTGTTTACCACTACAGATCATCCTTACTAAGCTGTTAACTCAAAAACGTTCTGTGATAAGATGACTCAGTAAAAACACACTTTCTTGCAGTGAATAGAAAGAAAAAAAAAAAAAGAAGAAAAAAAAAAGTGGCCTGTTTCAAACCTCAAAGAAATCTGTGAGAAATTGCCATTGCTATGGGCCAGGCATTAAAATTTGGTGTAACAAATTCCCACACACAATGCATGAATATCCATGAGAAAAGCTCAGGGTTGAGCCTGAGCTTGGGATTCCCTACTCTATGCCCAGAATAGATCAGATATGAAAACATCATTTTAAAGTACCTCTTGCTAGTGCAGCTTTGCTTCAAAAGTGTCCCCCTCACTGTATCGACATCTTGCTCCATTTGCCCTTTTACTTCCTTCCCTTACTGCCTAGAACCTACTCACTGCTTTTCAGCTTTCATCCTTTCACCTTCGGATATATCACAATATTTATTCCACCTAGTTTTACCCTCACTTGTTTGGGTTGAAAGTTTTCAAAGGGAGGAAATGCCTTCAATGCTCAAGACTGAATCTCTGAATCTCTCTTATCTCCCCTTGATAGTGAGGGGGAGAAAACAAGGCATGCTTTTCCACAGAGCAGTTTTATTAATCAGAGTCACTGGTTCTAATAATTATCAATCCCTTAAAGTCCATAGTCAGTTTGAATAGCAAACAATCATCAGCTTTAGTCTTCTATATTACTACTGAGGTGTTAACCCTTGCTTTTCTAACATTCTGGAAATTCCTACAGGTTTATGCATTATACACCTGTGACTTGTTTTCTAAAAAAATTTTCTTCTTGCATTGTTGGGAATAAAGTATAACATCCTGGAAGCAGTTAAAATTTATCAAGAAACAGCTGAATTTGACACAAAGGGTCACCTATAGAGACATCATTGCCCTCTGAAAAAATGTATTTGAGATTGTCTGTAGAAAAGAATCATAGAATCACAGAATGGTTTGAGTTGGAAGGGACCTCAAAGATCTTCTAGTTACAACTCCTCTGCCATGGGCACGGACACCCTCCACTAGACCAGGTTGCCCAAAGCCCCATCCAGCCTGGCCTTGAACACTTCCAGGGAGGGGGCATCCACAACCTCTCTGGGCAACCTGTTCCAGTGCCTCACCACCCTCACACTAAAGAATTGCTTCCTAACATCTAATCTAAATCTACCCTCCTTCAGTTTAAAACCATTATCCCTTGTCCTGTCACTACAGTCCCTGATAAAGACTGCCTCTCCAGCTTTCCTGTCAGCCCCTTCAGGTACTGGAAGGCTGCTGTAAGGTCTCCCTGGAGCCTTCTCTTCTCCAGGCTGAACAATCCCAACTCTCTCAGCATGTTTTCATAGGAGAGGTGCTCCAGCCCTCTGATCATCTTTGTGTTCCTTCTCTGGACTCGCTCCAACAGGTCCATGTCCTTCTTATACTGGGGGCTAAAGAGCTGAACACAGTACTCCAGGTGGGGTCTTATGAGTTGGCCTGGATGCCAACCAAATTATAATTGATTCCCCTTACTGTTTAATGTTTGCTGGCACATCTGTTATAAAATCTTAGCTTTACAAACCTCGGAATTTTTAATTGAACATTGTCATATCACTTGATCAGTAGTGGTTTTCCCCAGTTCTTCATCTGGAAATCAGGATGTTTATATGATCATGACTAAAAGACCATCTGTAGAACAAGTTTGAAGACCAGGAACTCACCTGGCATTTAGAGAAACCAAAGGAGATAGCTCTGCCATTTCTTGAGAACTCACAGGTTTCCCTACATCAACTTTTTCTTTGACTATTTGATCTTTTCTAAAAACAACAAAAAAGTAGTATTTTTATAAACCTGTTCAGGAATGTTAAGCAATATTTCTCTGGTACCATCATAACAAACTCTCAAAACTAAACAGACATTAAAAGTAGCTTACTTTCCTCAACCTAGAAATGACTCATTTAAATTAATGATTAATGTGGATATAGAAGCCTTTCACAGTACCCTAGCACAACAACAACTGATGTTGCCCCTACTGTCTAGTTTGGTGGAATACTTTACTTTCCACTTCAGTCAGTGCAAGTGTGTTTCACACTCTCATAATTATTTTTTTCAATACCTGTTGGTAATAATATTTGCTACTAATCATCATAAATAGTAGGATCTTTTGCCCTGGCTGACTGTGAAGTCCTAATGACTAGAACAACGTCAAAGATGATTTTCTAATATTTCCATTCATTTTTTTCTGCCTGTGGTGACACTAGTGTGTTGTAAGACCACAGAAAAACAAAAGAGTCCAAATAATGCCACTGCAAACCTCAGATTTAGCCATGAAGCTCAAACTTGCATGTTTTCAGAAAGGTAATGAGGTGGCCTTTTCAGTACTTTTGAAGAAAATGTATCTGTAATGTAGAAACCATTACAAAAGATATATGGAAAGACCTTTATCAAAATCAAGCAGAATCCAATTCTGAAAAGCAGCTCTGACAGCCCTGATGACTTTCGGATTTGCCCATTCTCTTCTGTTTATATAATAGAGCTAGAGTGAGACATGATGTTAACTGAGTTAAAGCTAACTACAGATGACAGCACTCATGACGCTTAAATCTAGTGACTTTTTTTTTTTTCTCGTATTGACTAAATCATTAAAATATTCAAAATAGGAGGGGTTTTTTCCTCTGTGCCCGTTTAACATATTTCAGTATGATCCTTGAGGAAGAAGTTGGTTCAAAATAATGGTTTTGAGGTTGGTCATGAATATATGAGATGTTCTACTCTGTTCAAACTAGTTTTCTGTATCTCCTTTCCTTGCTACTTTCTGCCCTATCAGGTTTAAAAAAAAAAAAACCACAAACAAAACAACAAACAAACAAAAAACCCCAAAACCACAACCCCACACAAAAAAACCACAAAACACCAAAACAAACAAAATATTACAATCAAGCATGAATATTTATTCTCCCCATAAAAAGATATGTTTCCTAATATATCACTGGATTTTAAACTATAAATTGCAAAAGTGACTAATGTCGACCCTGTGTTAACCCCTGCAAGTTAGGTAACTGATGGACTGTGATCTGGAGGGCTAGATGACTACTGTGAGAATGTACTTAGGTTCACATTGATCTACACTGGAATATCCTCTAGAGATATCCCTTCTTACTTTCCCCCTTCTCTCAGGGCATGGCATCCTATTATAAAAAATCACTTTTATTTTGGAAAGACAAATACATTGATCCAGTGACCTAAACGCTGGAAGTCCTATTTCATTACATAGTAGTGCTCTAAAAAGTGGTTATATATTTTATGGTGCTGTAGCATTCTGTGTCTGAGGAATTTTGTGATTATTTAGTAAGCTTTGAAACATGTTTCTCTTGGTTTTCCAGGGTCACCCAGTATATTGTTTTCAAGACGGATTAAAACTTGTTGAATTTAACTGAAGTGTGTAGAAAATTGATAAGCATAGAGAATTAGACAAAAAGTCACAATATATTTTTCCTGCAAAGATGACAAAAATCTTTGCTTAATTATATTACTTGTTTTAAGACAAGTAATTCGTAATGTGCTTTCTAATGAGGGGGACTTAAGATAACCTTAAGAATTATGTACAATTTCTGACCTCAAAGATACCAACCTCATCTATTATTTTGTGTGTATTTTGGAGAGATGTTTTTCCCCTCATTTATTATCCCTTAGGCAATAACCCTTTACCATGCTTACATATGCCAGATGTCTAAAGCCTCTCTGTTGGATGTAAACATTTTCTGAAGACAAAAATCAACAGCTCATTACCATACCGTGAACTTTAGTTAAAAGTGAAGTCTTAAAGTCAGTGCAAAGATGACTATATTCTACTTCCTTCTGGAGAATGAGTGTGCATAAATTCTCTCCTTCTGTTTCATTTAAGATTTTACATGTCGATTTTTCATATTGGAAGCACCTCACCTTTGCTGAAGTGAACCTTTAAATGTACATCAAATTCATATTTTTAAAATATATTGGTTTAATAATGTTGGGGAATTGATGCTTTAGTGATATGGAAAGGATTTTTTTTTCCATTGAACTTACCTAATCTTGCTGTGTAGCGGTGGTGGTGTTTGGGGGGTGTTTTGTCAAAAGAAATACCACCTATCAATCAACTTTACATATATGTGAAAGTGATATGAAAAACTATGTGTATATGTATTTTTATATACATACACAGCTATACATATGCATACATATATATACATATATATACACATACATATGCATAGATATATATACGTGTGTATAGCTATGTACATATATAAATGATAAAAACATGTGTAAACTATAACACTACGTATTACAGGTACATATGTAGCCTATATATATACACATATGTATACACAAATACACACATCATCTTTAATACTAGTTTCAGCTGGATAGTGTGATGAAGATGTAAAAGAATACATGTGATGGTTTAAACTCTGAAGTCTTTGGTCACAATACCAGAAGAAAGGGGGGAAAAAAATTATCTCTTTCTTTGACATCTCTAGTTACAATCTGAGACAGGCCTCCAAGGTAGCACAGAGAAGTTTTTTCTGTTGGTTGCATTTGTTCTTTTGATAGTTTAAATCTGTATTTTCAGGAGTGTTCATTAATTCTGGCTGCCAAACTGAAAGCCTGATTTGAAAAAATTGTTCAGGTCTCAGCACCCCTGTTCTCTTTAAGCTAAAGTGCTTCTTGAAATTCTGTCTGCATGGTCTCAAATTCAGTGTTTGCCAACCAACGCACCCAGTTAGGAGACACAGTAGAAACTGTGGATGTTCAGACATTGCCATGGGCCATCCAGCATTACACTCGTAAAAAAAATTGAGGTCTACCTCAAAGACCATAGCTCAGTCTTCAAGGTTTTCATTTTGATGTCTTATGACATCTTATGTTTGACATATTATATGAATGATAATAATGATATAACTTTAAGAAGACAGTATCCTAACATGTAGTGAGGACTGTTCCTATACAGCTGCAATGATGGGACCCAGTAAAGCATTCTAAGGCAGAAAAGTTTTTGGTTCCACTTCTGCTTTGTCTTTCTTAAGTCTTTTTAGAATTATACAAGAACTAAGCTGACTAATAATAGTTCAAAGCTTGTTTTTAATATCAGTATCACTCATGTAATTGTTTTAAAATAGCAGATTGGCAATGTCTAGTTTGAGTACTGTTCATACCCCATCACTTCTGCGATACTTTGATGCTTTCTTGGAATCACAGTGCTAAAGCTAAATGACTGAACAGCTAGTGAAGAGTGAATAAAATAAAGTTACATGTCTGATGCCTGGCAGAATGCAAAATTGTCTGCAGAGTGGTGACTACTAAAAGGGAAACAAGATAGTAATTGGAGATCTGGGAAAGAGCCTTGAGGCTGAAGAACAAATGTGTCACACCTGTTGGCTCACGGTTATATGGGTTATCTGAATGGGGTTTTTTCAAGCTGGGTTTCATGAGGGCTCAGTTTTACCTCTCCCTGCTTGTTCATATCTATTCTTATATTACTCATGCCAACTACTTCTGCAGTGGAAAACAACGATTAATCTCTTTGAAAGGGGAGTATATCATTGAATGCTCACATCTATACTGACTCAATAAATAGATTTGCAATCTTTCACTTATTGTTACAAAGGTATGAAAACAAGTTTAGCTATTATGTTGGGATTTTTTTGTTTGTTTTTCAACCAGCTCCTCACATATCAACTTTATTCTGACCATGCAGGAGCACAGAATCATACAACGGGCTTAAGTCCAGATATGGGAGTCCTCGCTCTGTACTGCCACTAGGGAGTGTGACCTATAGGAGCCAAAATTTTTGTTTGCAGGATCTGACTATAATATGCGCCCCTACCTGAAGTACAGAACAGCTGCTATGTTCCTCTACCCTAAACACCGAGGACAGGTGAGTACAGGTAACAGATCCAGCAGCTCACCTGTGCGGGGCCTTCAGGAGGCTGGTGGGCTCCTCCCACAGGAGAGGGTCTGTGGTTTTACCATACAAAAGCATGAAACGCTAGCAGCAGGGAAACACCATGAGTGAAGTACTTCTGTGAGTCTGCTACTCAACAGGACTTGATAGGTCTGCAGCTGCACCCAGCAAGGAGGAAAGGGAACAGTGAGAGGAACTGCAGTTCCGAAGTACCTCAGGAACCTGCTGGCCGGATGGGAAGAAGGACTGGAGTTGCTGAGTGCAAGACACTGGACAGGGGGAGGGTAGACAGCTTGCCTACCTGTATAACTGTACCAACTCAGTAAACTGTTTCACTCACATAATTAATGCATGAAAGCCAATCAGTGCCTCCACATTTAAAAGCAAAGAAAATTTAAGTGGTCGAGATAGTTTTCAACACACAGATTTACAACAGGTCATTCCAGTTTTAGCTCCTGCTTGCTCTCTCAGAGATAGAGTATGTGAGGAGGTATGGGCCTTTCCTTTTTTTTTTTTTTTTTTTAATTAGCTGTAAGAGTCATTTCTGCAACATTTCATAAGGCTATCCTTTCTGTGGGGAAAAAAAATCATTTGCATATTGAAACCTTTAAAATGTCATCTCTTCCTTACAGCACATCTAATCAATGTCACCTGCAGAACAGGACACCCAAGGCTCCTGTAAGGGCCAAACTCTATTTGCCAGCTGGACAATCCAAATAATGCCCTTTATGACAGTATTCACAAGGTTCAGAACACAGTAGCTTTGGTAATTATGAGACAACTTCAGTAAAGAAGCACAGACAGGTCACAGATTGCAGAGTGACAATGACAATTCAGCTGGAACAAACCGTATTCTCTAAGGTGTTTCAGTTCCTGCCACTCTCAATGAAGTTCTTTACTCAAAGTAAAATAAACCATAACCTATTCCTCTGAGCACAGGGCATTGTGTTCCCTGCCCTTTTGAAATGCAGACAGTCACTTTTTTGTTCACATGGATTTGTGGAGAATAAAAGAGGCATAGTGGATTTGTTCAGACCATCTTTGTCATTCATGGCTTGTAGCAAACATTATGAATATAGGGAACAGGGAAGAGGAATCACTGTGAGGCCAAAAGTAAACCATGAGGCATGCACAAAATGAAAATGGCAGAGGGAATAGGAAAGAAAACTGTAGTAAGAGGATAGGAGAACAGAGAGCTAGATTATAGGATGAAGGAAGATTATGAAGCAGAGAACTTCAGGTTGCAAGAAATTTGTGAGGAGTAGCTCAGGAACATGGGAATGAATGAGAAGTAAAAATATGCTACGAAGAAAAAGTGATAGCGCTCTGAATTCAGGATTTTTTTAAATTCTAAAACATTTAGAACAAAATATGCCATGAGACTTTCTGTTCATTCATGAGACATCTCTTAATGTTTGTCTGCCAAATCCTTATGTAGCACAAACCCACAAGACTTGGTCAAAGCACATGGAGTGGTAGGACATCTTTCTGGCAAGATTTCATATGACCATAAGGCTTTCAGCTAAATATCTTTATATGAATTAGTGATGTAATATTATTACATTGACATTGACATTGACATTGAATTTAGTTAGTTAGTTAGTTAGTTAGTTAGTTAGTTACTTCTACTGTTAATGGCTCCAAGAAAGATTTAAAATGCAGATTTTCAGAGAGGAGTTTCAGCTACTATTTACATTCCAGAGCTCATCTCTGACACCAGAAAGTCACCTAATGACAGGTTTTTGAAACTTATGTATCTGAATAATTATCTAACTAATGGTATTTTTAAAAATGTCTGCACATTTAACTTCCATTGATTTCTAATGACTGAAATATCTTTAAGAGTTACATGTCTAGCTGTCTCCTGCTTTTGACAAATCTCACATTTTTATCTTTAAACACCTTAATATCTTTAAAAATCTGTCTTTTAGTTATGTTGTGCATTGTATTTTTTCTAAATGAGGAGTAATAGCAGTTGTCTACCTCTCAAAGGTATTGAGAGATTGCAAAAAACTTGAGGACATATTTTGTTGAAAGTTTTTATGCATCTCTTCCTCTATGAAATTAAGTGGAGTACTTAAAGGCCCTTGCAATCTTTCCTTACAAAATTAAGCCATACACAAACAATGGAGAAAAATTTTGTTTGTTTAAGAGCCATCCTAGCTACTGTGTAGCCAGCTCTACTGCTTTTGGAATCAATGACATAACTTCTTTTAGGCTTCAGTAGAAGGAATATTGGGAACAGAAGCTGCTTCCTATTTAATGAATGTAATGATCATTTTCTTGCTGTGACCAAACAAATCTTCTCCATAGCAAACATGGGGCTCAGGCATTTTTTTTCCTTCTCTTCTGATTTTCCTCAGTGGTACAATAGCTGACCATCCATCCCTGCCACTCTTCCCTCTATCATTTCTTGGCTGGAAGCCATCGACTTCTTTCACAAGTTCACTCCACCACCATCTCTCATTGACATCTTGCTGATAACCTTGTCAGTGAATATTGACAGGCTCAACCACCATATATTATTTAGTAGTCACTAAGTTAATCAGCTTTCTTTTACTGTTCAAACAGCCTCTATTATTATGGGCAGAGGAAGACCACAGTGCTTGTGCCATTGTGATGTTATTAACCCATTGTTTGTTACTTAAAGAGGGTGACACGTTATTGTTCCCTGGCATTTATGCCATATAACAGTTCCAAGCTGCAGCATGGTACTGTTCTGCTAAAACAACAGAAGTAGTAATACAGGACATTCACAATCCTTATGAATTAATTCATTCTGGAGATGGTTTAAAGAAAATAAAATGTGTTATTTTGTCATGATATCCAAATTCAAGTCCTCTTTCTCAGGGTGACTTCTTAAATAAGAACTTCAGTATATGTGTATCGGAATTCAATCTAGGAGAAGAAGTTCTCGGGTACCACCGATAACACTTGTTCTTGGACCTCAATCACCAGTAACACTTGTTCTTGGATCTCGCCTAGATAACAAAGAATCAGACCTCCGCAGCACTGGCAGGAGATACAAAGAGATAAAGCAGCAACGCACACAAAGCATGCTGTGACTTGGCAAGCTGGTCATCTTGTCTAGCAGAACGATGATTTTAGGCGATGACTGCTACAGGTATCATAGCTTCCTAGAAGAGATCAGCCCATCCAATCTGAATGCACTTACTAATATTTTTTCTCTACTGTTTGATATTCATTTATCAACGTCACTTCTTGAGCTGGATATATTTAAACACTTTTTCTGCATCAGAATCCCATCTGAAGTGTATTTAAACAGGTCAGTGACACGTTTTGGATATCTGTATATCATTGTTGCTTGTCTTGTCCTTGAATTAATACCCTGGAACATAATTCAGAAAGTGCTGTAAACCTTCAGTAAATGTTTTTTTCTGCCATAAGAAACTGCGTTTGCCACTGACCTCTCTGCCAGCACAAGAATTTGTCCAGCTGTGTGATGAACTGGAGTGAGCGACTGATCACCAATCACTCTGAAAACTGGGGGAGGGAGGGGACGGGGATGAATACAGTTTAGCTAAATCAGCTCTGCTACCTGTTTGTTGAACCTAGGTATCGCTCCACAGACTGCAGACTTTGGATAGTAAGTTGTAAAGAGAGAGTGGAACATTTCACAAGGAAATATTGACCTTGCTGGTTTAATGTAATTACAGTACTGAAATTGTGTTCTACTTAGAATTTTACCTGCAGTTTGCCTCTACAGGAATTACTCTTCCTCTTCCTTACACTACCAAGTAATTAGTACATTTGACTGGAATGCAAAACTCTGTTGCTTGTGTATAATAAATGTATATGTATATGTATTCATATGTAATTTTTATTTATATATGAACACTACAGGACACAGGAGGATCCTTTTCTGTTCAAATGTGTTACACATAAATGTAAGCTCTTCCTCATTTGTACTTTCACAGACAACAGTTATTAATATGACAGTTACCCAAGAAAAACAAATGTAATCTATCCAGCTTTATATTTTCCCATCAAAGTTCTTTAAATACTTGTCAAGTTACAGGAAAGTGTTACACTTTTATTTTTTGTTATTTATAGTGGGGAAACCAATTAGGGTAAAATAAGAATATTTTCTTAAGGTAAAAATAATGAGTCCAAGACTAATAAAACTCGCATAGTAAAACATAGATACAGGCAGGGTACAGAGAAATTTGTGGGTGAGATAATAAGTTTACATCCCCAAAGTGCCATTTAGCATCAGAAGGCTTTAAAAAAAATATATTTTCCTGGTTCTGGGAATAGATGAGTAAAATTAAAGCAATCTTGGACCAACACCAGCATTTAAATTGCAATGTGTTTCATGTTTCCCCCTTCTTCTGCCTCCCTCCCTGCCAAAGCTTGGCAATTTCATTATTATGGCGATCAAGCTGTCGTGTTCTTACATCATATATCATCACCAAGAAAACTAATTTCAGAATCTCAACATGCTTGCAACTCTCTGGAGATAGTTCTTGCTGGTGATGATGAATGGTTTGTAGAAACACAGAGTCATGCTATGGTCTAGGAACCCTTAGACCTAAGAGAAAACTAAAGTCTTGGTTAATGTTCAGACTAGTTCTCTATGCCATCAAACAATGCTGGCGTTCCCCTTGCTGCTTCCCACTCCACCTAAATGAGGTGACGTCTACTGGCAGCCTTCTCTAGATGTTATAAGGGCTCAGTGAGACTTAAAGACAGAGAAAGTTAAATTAACCATTTAATTATTTTGTTGTTACCTCAGTTGGGTCTACGGTGTATTTCACTTCAGTACATTTCTGGAACACAGTTAAATCTGAGCATGACTTCAGTTTCTCATACACAAGCATTTTGGGCAGAGAGCTGAGGACATTTATCTAGTATTTGTAAAATGTGGTGATGAGTTGTTGGAGCCAAATTTCTGACCAATAAACAAAAAGTATAAATACAAGATTGAGGCCTTAAAAATGAAAAGAAGCTATGTCCTAAGCTTTTTGTAATGTTAAGTATAAAAGGGACTCTAACCTTGTATGTTGTATACCTCATCACCTTGTACAATGTTTACTTACGTATTTCAAATGTGCCTCTGCCTAAAAAGGAAAAGATTTCAAGGTATTTAGGCAGAATCTATTAATTTTCAATAAAGACCGTGGAAATGAGGTGCTTACATGCACTAAAATAACTGATTGATAGTCTGTCTTGTTGTGTGACAAGCACTTTTTCTTTGATAGAATTGTCTAGTAGGTACATGAAATGTAGTACAACCACATCGATATAGGGCGTTATTTTTCACCTTATGAAAACTGCCACCTTTCTTATACAAGGATGAAATTAGTATGTTTACCTAGAAGAGCAGTGTGGTAGAACACTCAGTTCTTCATCTTGCTTCCAAACTATGCTAATATGCTTCCTGATACCACATTTTATTGTTTCTCTGAACTACACTGCAACACAGTTGCACCTATTTATAAGGAGAGATACATTACACAAATATATATAGGCAAAGGTTTCCCTGCCTCTTGCCGACCCTTCCCCTGCCCCCAAAGAACTGCAAAACTAGAAGCTATTATTTCTCTTCTGCCTTGAGCAGCATTTCAGTAACAAAAAGTATGGTAAAAGGCATGAGATTGTGTTATTTTCCTCAAAGTCTAGGGGAAAAAAAAAACTCTAAAGACACTCTTTATATATATAAATATATATAATTTTATTTTTCCTGATTGTAAGCTTGCTTTCTATGTGATACTTCTATTTCAGACTAAGTGCATTGTGCCATTCCCAGGGACAATTTAACTACAAAGAAATGTTTCCGTGTTAAGCATTCAGGCTTTGAGTTGAACTTGCAGATATCACTTTATTTAAATAGACATATGGCAAGATAAAATTATTTTCATGTGTTTATAAGTCAGGCCAGCTGAAAAATAAAGAAGGAGGCTACACTGTGTTTAACTCCAGTCTATAAATTAACCTACTACAGTAACTGATTATAATTAATCATAGAAATGATAATTCATCCTCATGGAAAATCACTTCCTGTTCTTCTTAGCATTTAAAGGAAATTAATTCTTTGTTTTGAATGAGCCCTTCAACAAATTGTAAGAAAAAAGATTAATTTGATGGGCATTCTTGTCTTCATTCCTCTGAAGATAAAACTGAGAAATGGAAAAGATAACTCTAAACAATTTTATCTAATCTTAGGATTTGATGCTTAGTTGGTATAAATCAGGATAACTGCCCTGCTCCTCTAATGAATATTGGTATTGAGATTGAATGCTCAGGGATGCGAGAAGTCAGGTTTTCTTCCTGTTTTTCTCCCTATTATTTGAACTGTTTTGAAACAGGTTGTTTAAAGTTTTAACATATATTCAGTGGGAGCCAAAAGGGTTCAGTGTAAAGGCCTGCACAGAGCCGTTTTCAGAGTGAGAACATTAGATTGTAAGAAAAGTAAATACAGAATTTAATTCATTGTTCTTTTATTGCTAATCACATCAAACAGAGTGAGCCTCTGAAGATTGTTTTATCTAAGCTAGTGATTCTGCAAATGCTTGACTTCAAAGAGTATCTTCATTCATGGAAGCAGCACCATGGAGGCAGTTACTAAGCACACCTATAAAGTTATTATTGTAAATCACTTGCAGGATCAAGACGAGCAGTAGGTGAGCAGAAAAAAAATTGCCTACGGAGTTATTATTTTTTATTTGTGTACTCCTCCAGTAACAATTTATACAAGCTGGAATATACTAAGGTGTGGAGACTGAGTGACAGTAACCAGCGGTTGTAGCTATATATTTATTGTTGCATAAAGGTGCTTGAACCTGCTAGGCATGGAGATCCCTTTCAATATCCCCAGCCTCATTAACAGAAATGGGATGGTAGCCATCCCATTAAAAAAAAAAAATAAAATAAATATTGTATAGAACAGCGAAGACTTCAGATTTATTTTATTGTCTTTTGATTTAATACATATTCACCTTGTTTTAATATTGTCATCTGACAGATGGATTTTACTTCTGAGACTATTTTCCCACCTCAACTGCCATTCAAAGTATGCATTTCATATGAACTCTCAAAAGTCTTTTCTACACCGGCAGGCATTAACACCCATGCTTAGTACAGAATTTACTAACCCCTTTCAGATATTGTGCACTATCACCACATCTCCTCTCTGTGTGCATATATATATATACACACACACATATGCATCTCCTATATGTATATATATATTTGTGCATCTCCTGTACTGGCTTTCAGATGGTAACATAAAAGCAGAAACTAACTCTTTAAGAAGGCTGGACTCCTTGAAACAACCTAACCCAGGGCTCCTAAGGTAATAGAAACCAACAGGGAAACACTGGTAAAGTACATTAAAGGAATTCCAACCACTCCAGTCAGTCAGGCAGCCTCATTGGGGGCCCAACTTAAATGCCTCTATGCAAACGCACATATCATGGGGAAGAAACAAGAGGAGTTAAAGACATGAGCACGCCTGCTGGGCTGTGATCTTATTGGTATCACGGAGACATGGTGGGATGGCTCCTGCGAATGAAGTGCTGGAATGGAACAATACAGGCTCTTTAGGAAGGATAGGTAAGGGAGTCAAGGATGGGCTGTGACTCTCTGTGTCAATGACCAGCTGGAGTGCATGGAGCTCCACCTGGGGATGGACAAGGAGCCGACCGAGAGCTTATGGATCAGGATTAAAGGGAGCACTGGGGCAGGGGACATTATAGTGGGGGTCTGCTACAGACCACCTGACCAGGGAGACGGAGCAGATGAAGCCCTCTATAGAAAGGTAGGACGAGCCTCACATTCACAAGCCCTGGTCCTCATGGGGGACTTCAATCACCCCAATATCTGTTGGAGGAACAGCACAGCAGGGCACAATCAATCCAGAAAGTTCCTGGAATGCGTTGATGATAACTTCATCTGAAAAAGTGGTAGAGGAGCCAATGAGGAGAGGTGCCATGCTGGACCCTGTTGTCACAAACAAGGAGAGGTTGGTAGGGGATGTGAAGCTCAAGGGCAGCCTTGGCTGCAGTGACCATGAAATGGTGGAGTTCGAGATCGTCAGGGCAGTGAGGAGGGTGCACAGCAAGCTCACTACCCTGGACTTCAGGGGAGCAGAGTTTGGCCTCTTCAGGGATCTGCTTGGTAGAATACTGTGGGACAAAGCCCTGGAGGGAAGACGAGCCCAGGAAAGCTGGCTAGTATTCAAGGATCACCTCCTCCAAGCTCAGCCGCAATACATCCCAACAAAGAGGAAGTCAGGCAAAACCACCAGGAAGCCTGCATGGATGAACAAGGAGCTCCTAGACAAACTCAAACACAAAAACGAAACCTGGAGAGGGTGAAAGCAAGGGCAGGTAGCCTGGGAGGAATACAGAGAAACTGTCCGAGCAGCAAGGGAGCAGGTTAGGAAAGCCAAAGCCCTGATAGAGATTAGTCTGGCCAGGGATGTCAAGGACAAGAAAAGCTTCTATAGGCATGTTAGTGATAAAAGGAGGACAAGGAAAAATGTGGGCCCCCTCCAGAATGTAACGGGAGACCTGGTTACCCAGGATATGGAGAAGGCTGAGGTACTCAACAACTTTTTTGCCACAGTCTTCACCAGCATGACTGCCCAGGTCACAGAAGGCAAAGGCTGGACTGGGAGAATGAAGAACCCCCCACTGTAGGAGAATATCAGTTCCAATAATATCTAAGGAACCTGAAGGTGCACAAGTCCATGGGACCTGAAGAGTTGCATCTGTGGGTCTTGAGGGAACTGGCGGATGAAGTGGCCAAGCCACTCTCCATCATATTTGAGAAGTCCTGGCAGTCTGGCAAAGTTCCCACCAACTGGAAGAGGGGAACATAAATCCCATTTTTAAAAAGGGAAAAAAGAAAGATCCAGGGAACTACAGGCCGGTCAGGCTCACCTCCGTGCCTGGCAAGATTATGGAGCAAACCCTCCTGGAGACTATGCTCAGGGACATGGAAAATAAGGAGGCGATTGGTGACAGCCAACATGGTTTCACTAAGGGCAAATTGTGCGTGACAAATTTAGTGGCCTTCTGTGATGGGGTTACAACTGATGTCACCTACCTGGACTTGTGCAAGGCATTTGAACTTGTCCCGCATGACATCCTTGTCTCTAAATTGGAGAGACATGGATTCGATGGATAGACCACTTGGTGGATACGGAATTGGCTGGATGGTCGCACTCAAAGAGGTGTGATCAACGGCTCAATGTCCAAGTAGAGAACAGTGACGAGTGGCGTTCCTCAGGGGTCAGTTACTGGGACCAGCACTGTTCAACATCTTTGTCAGCGACATGGACAGGGGGATCGAGTGCACCCTCAGCAAGTTTGCCGATGACACCAAGCTGTGTGGTGTGGTCAACACGTTGGAGGGAAGGGATGCCATCCAGAGGGACCTTGACAGGCTGGAGAGGTGGGCCCGTGCGAACCACATGAAGTTCAACAAGGCCAAGTGCAAGGTCCTGCACGTGGGTCGGCGCAATCCCAAGCACGACTATAGGCTGGGCGAGGAATGGACTGAAAGCAGCCTGAGGAGAAGGATTTGGGGGTATTGATTGCTGAGAAGCTCAACATGAGCCGGCAGTGTGCACTTGCAGCCCAGAAAGCCAACCATGTCCTGGGCTGCATCAAAACAAACAGGACCAGCAGCAGGTCAAGGGAGGTGATTCTGCCCCTCTACTCCGCTCTTGTGAGACCCCACCTGGAGTACTGCGTCCAGCTCTGGGGGCCCCAGTACAGGAGAGAAATCGAGCTGTTGGAGAGAGGCCAGAGGAGGGCCACGAAGCTGATTGGAGGGATGGAGCACCTCTCCTGTGAGGACAGGTTGAGAGAGTTGGGGTTGTTCAGCCTGGAGAAGAGGAGGCTCCGGGGAGATCTAATTGCAGCTTACCAGTACCTGAAAGGGGCCTACAGGAAAGCTGGTGAGGGACTGTTTACAAGGGCATGGAGTGATAGGACAAGGGGTAACGGCTTTAAACTGAAAGAGGATAGATTTAGATTAGATACAAGGGAGAAATTCTTTACTGTGATGGTGGTGAGACACTGGAACAGGTTGCCCAGAGAAGCTGTGGATGCCCCCTCCCTGGAAGTGTTCAAGGCCAGGTTGGATGGGTCTTTGGGCAGCCTGGTCTAGTGGAGGGTATCCCTGCCCGTAGCAGGGCGGTTGGAACTAGATGGTCTTTGAGGTCCCTTCCAACCGAAACCATTCTATGATTCTGTGATTCTATGATTCTACGATTGGGACTTTGGCTATAGGTTAAAGCCACACATATAAGATCTCAGTGATGATTGTAAGAGGTTAATTTCTAGGTACTAATGCTTCTAGAATATTGTATTTGCTTGTTTGACCTCAGATGTGATAATAACAGTGTGTAACTTTTGTATGTTCCTTTTTCTTCCCCCTCATCTGGTAGATATTAGGTAGGTACTATCTCTTTGACAATGTTTGTAGGATTTTTTTAATTGTTGGCATTTCTACTTTCGGAGGAAGAAAACATGTTTGTTTTTACCCTTCTCTCTCTGTATACACACACATATACTCACGTATATATAGAATTGTTTATCAGTTCATAATGACTTCATATTTTCCATTGCAAAGAAAGTGGTAAAAAGTCTGTTTGGCAAAACACCAAAGCATTATCATTAGCTCAGGTATGTGTACTCTGCAATTTAAGTTTGCAAGCATGTTGTTTCACTTTGTTCTTTGCTTTTCCGAGGAAAATTAATTTTCAGCTTTTTCGGGTTCTTCAGTTGATACATATGGATGTTTTCAAGCATCAGCTACTTGAAAAATATCGCATCCTGTGAGGATTAAATAAAACAAATTTGTTTTAGTTGTCTACCGTGCCATCCTAGAGACTGATGTAAACTCTTCTTGCAAATTCTACTTGGTTTAAATCAAATGAAAATGAAATAACATTTTGCAGAAAATGTTCATTTAAAATGGAATGAAGCATTTTCAGTAACATGAATAATGACAGCTGAATTGGTAAGGGGGAAAGAAAGGACTGTCGGTGAGAAATAGCCTTTGGATTACAAGGAACACATGGACAACTCCAAAATGCAGACAATAAAACATTTTAAGTACCAGGGAAATTATGCTCTGATAAAGTAGGGAAGAACCTAAATTATGTTTGTTTTTCATTCTTCTCAGACATTTGTGAGAGACAAGTAAGTGATCACTAAAACTAAGGTTTGCTTATTTACTGTTGTCAGTGAAGCCTGACTTCAGTCAAATAATCCGGTAGGTACACATTGTGGAGCCAGTGATGCCTTTTCTTCCTTCTGGTAAGTGGATATTCTTCTGCAATGATCTGCTTTCAGTCAGAGCAAACAGACTTCTTCAGGATTCCAGTCTGCTGTGAGGCTTAAGTTATTTTTTTTTCTGTCTCGTGATAATTCCATCAAACTCATACAGAGATTTATAGTACCTTCGGTACTTTGCTGCTGTTTCATATTTCTGCTATCAATGGGTACTGTCAGGAATAAAGCTTAAAGAACAGCTTAATAATGGGGTGAGCCGCTGCATTGATTTTAATAGGGTTGCAATGACTGTAAACGAGGGTGAAGCTTAGCATAATTCTCAATACACCTGTTACAATCTCTAAAGGATCCTTTTCTGCCTCACACACTATGAAAAACACCAAAACTGAAATAAGTTCTGAAAACCAGGACATCTATAGAGGTGTCGTTTATTTAAATACCTGACAAGTACTTCTGTATGGCCAGGAGAAATAGCCCAAAAAGCACAAAAAGGAAGAAAGCATTAGTAAATGACCTAATTGTATTTTGGAAAGAATGTGCTAAATCATTCCATAAGATATAAAGACACAGTTTCACTACCAGCCATGACAGAAAATATGTTGGAGCAAAGGATCAGTTATGTAAGCTGTCATAACTGCACATTCTGCATTAGTCTGTTGCTGTGACCACAGCACCCTGCTGAAATTCAGAACTTTCCATAAGAAGTCTGCATTACCCAGGTTGCTAGGAATGCAAACTCAGACTTTAAATTGAAATCTTGTAGTGAAAAAGCAGCAGTATTTTCAGCAACCTCTCTTTTCTTCACATTCTCAATGGAGTATACATGTCGCTGTTGCTCTGGTGATTCTGGATCTCAAAAAAATAGTTAACAGGACATTATACAAGTGTATTTTGGGGGCTTCTAATTATTTTTATTTCCTTACTAGTTATCAAATACATGGATCAATTTTTTTTTAAAAAATATATTTCTGTTGTTATTACTGCTTATAATCAGAAACTTTAGCAGAGAATTTGTTTCTATGAATGCCATAATAATGTTGTGTCAGCAATCTTCTCAGAAAATATCAGGCAAGTAGTAAAAACCTGTGCAACCAGTTGTGAAAATCATGGCCCAAAAAATTTTTGGTTTCGGTTAGCAAACAAAAATGTAAAACAAAGCACAGAAAAAAGAAGAAAATGTTTTTTAAATCATTAAAAAAACCCAAAAAACTACAACAACAAGAGAAAGCAATGCCAGGCAAAACAATCTCCATCAAGATTAGAGTTGAGCTAGGTTTTCCCCATTGTTAACTGATTTTTTTTTTGGTAGGTTTGTTTATTTGTTTGTCTTTTGTAATTTTGTTGTTGTGGTATTGTTGTTGTTGCTATTATTATTATTGTTATTATTATGTGGTGGGTTGACCCTGGCTGGAGGTCAGGTACCCACCAGAGCCGCTCTATCACTCCCCTCCTTCACTAGACAGGGGAGAAAAAGTGTAACAAAAAGCTTGTGGATCTAGATAAGGACAGGGAGAGATCACTCACTAATTATCATTATGAGCAAAACAGACTGAACTTAGAGAGGGAATTCGTCTAATTTATTACCAAGCAAAACAGAGTAGAGGAATGAGAAATAAAACCAAATCTTAAAACACCTCCCCCCACCCCTCCCATCTTCCCAGGCTCAACTTCACTCCCGGATTCAACCTCTGCCCCCCTCAGCGGCACAGGGGGATGGGGAATGGGGGTTACGGTCAGTTCATCACACGTTGTTTCTGCTGCTTCTTTGTCCTCAGGGGGAGGACTCCTCTCATCGTTCGCCTGCTCCAGCGTGGAGTCCCTCTCACAGGAAACAGTCCTTCACGAACTGCTCCAGCATGGGTCTCTCCCACGGGGTGCAGACCTTCAGGAGCAAACTGCTCCAGCGTGGGTCCCCCATGGGGTCACAAGTCCTGCCAGCAAACCTGCTCTGGCGTGGGCTCCTCTCTCCACAGTCCTACCAAGAGCTTGCTCCAGCTTCCCATGGGGTCACAGCCTCCTTCAGGTGTCTCCACCTGCTCCGGCGTGGGGTCCTCCATGGGCTGCAGGTGGAATCTCTACACCCCCTCATCCTTCCTCCATGGGCTGCAGGGGGACAGCCTGCTTCACCATGGTCTTCACCAGGGGCTGCAGGGGGATCTCTGCTCCGGCGCCTGGAGCACCTCCTGCCCCTCCTTCTGCACTGACCTTGGTGTCTGCAGATGTTCTTACATCTTCTCACTCCTCTCTCTGGCTACAAAAGCGCTCTCTAACTGGTTTTTTTTTCCCCTTCTTAAATATGTTATCACAGAGGCGCTGATTGGCTTGGCCTTGGCCAGCGGTGGGTCCGTCTTGGAGCCGGCTGGCATTGGCTCTGTCAGACACAGGGGAAGCTTCTAGCAGCTTCTCACAGAAGCCACCCCTGTAGCCCCTCCCGCTACCAAAACCTTGCCACACAAACCCAATACTTTATTATTATTATTATTATCATTATCATCATTATTATTATTATTATTATTACTACTACATATTCAGCAGCTTCCACACATACTTCCTCACAACTGCTTGCCATCCATCCATCCATCCCCAATCTATAGGACTTGGAGCTCGGGAAGCAACCCAGTTGGGTTTTGGCCTGTCTTTTAATACGACTCATGCGAGTACCAATTAATTTAATTGTTGATGCCTCAGTCACAAAGTACATTTTCGTACAATTTTTAGAGAATGAGAAAAAAGAAATTAAGGCAGAATATTTTTATTTTTTTTACTAAGAAGAAGTTTTTAAGAGTAGGAAAAAGAAAATAGTTTCTTTATACTGACAGCACAGGGACTGTTATTTCTGAAGTGATGATGTTTCAGGGCCAGAGCCCAGCAGGTGTTAATCTTCACATTGCCATTCTCCCCAGTCTACTGCAATTTATATATACCAGCTGAGGACTAATCTCTGAGTTTCACCATTATCTGTTCAAGAACTTAAGAAAATTAAACACTTTAAATATTTTTCAAAATTTCACACATGTGCTCATATTCCGATATATTTGAGAAATGGCAAGAGGTTCAGCAGTCCATTTCTCTTTGAGAGTGAGGGAATACATTTTCTATATTAACTAGATGAAGAATCTAGGTTACAATATAAATAATTCTCAACCTTTTCTGACTATTGAACCTGAAAATGAAATAGATTTGTGAATATAAAGAAGAATTAAAAAAATAAAGACAATGTGATAAATCTGTAGATTTATGTTTCAATGTGTTTTCAGATAACGTATAAGTTTTAAGGTAAATGAACAGTATCTGCTTAAGATTGTATTAACTATTTCAATACTGTCTGAATGTATTTTAATGACTGTCCCTAACCTCGGAGATAGTGATCTGTCTAGTGAAAAAAAAATTATAATTAATATACAAGCTTGTGGATGAAATGAAAAATCAACTTTAAAGATTCAAGTAGAGGTTACCTTCTAACCTCAATGAACTTGAGGTTAGAAGGTAAAAATTTCTTGCTTGTCCTTTAGGTAGTCTACAGACAGGTGAAGTGACAAAGTTCTTACCTCAGCATCAGTTAAGTCAAATCCTATTAGAAATTACACTTTCTTAAATAAATAAGTCAACTTAGAGACTCAAAGATACCTGAATGTCTAATTCCACTCAGTTTTGTTGGAAATAATGCAACTGAATACATTGGAAATTTGGATTTTAACATCTAATTGGCCACCCATAGAAAGAAATTTAAATAATTCTAGAAATCACCATCACACACGTGTTGGGGTTTTTTTCTTCCTTATAGGGAAAGTCATGGATGCAAGGAGGTAAACAGCAAGGTGGAAAATCAAGATTCTTCCAGTTAGTTATACATTATAGGAATTAAACTTGGATACCTAGGTTTTGATATTTACTCTCCACTGGGAAAAAAAAAATGTAGCTAAAGTAAACACTTTGAAATGAGTTTAGAGCAAATGCATGGTTTTCACACAGAGAGGGAAATAGCTCAAACCATATAACAGGAACAAAGACTTCATCATCATTTACCTCAGAGAAGTTATTTCAGAACTGCTCTAAAGATGAGGTTTGTAGCTTGCCTCCTGTTACGTCTATCTTTTTTTATCAAGATTTCCTACGGGTAAGATCAAGTTACCATGACTACTGTGATGTTTTGGCCATGTGTAAAGTTTCTTTTTGAAAATCATTCTTACTATGAAAATAATTATTTTCTTGAATGAGAGGGATGGAAAAGATGAAGAAATTTGGGATGACTGTGCTTTTTCTGCTCCAAGAAATCAGGCCTTAAATCTGTTTCATCTAAGTCAGTTGAGGTCAATTTGAATTTACTTTTGCTCTGACAGTGGAAAATGTCTTATATTTTTAATATAAATCATATGAGTGAATTTGAGACCTAGATTAAGATGTGAAGAGCTGAGGTTTTCTTGTGGATGTCTGTTTTTCTTTGGTTATTTTTATTTTTCTCTTGGCCATGGATTGAATATGTGTGTTTGTTTTTTGAACAAATGTTTCCCTCTTCCATGTCTCAGTTTTGAAAACTTAATTAAAACTTGACCAAAGGTGGACCTACAACAATAATCCACATCTGAACAAACTCAGGCATTTGGGGAATTTACATCTACATTTAATGAATTTCACAACTGGCCTTTAGCTTTGTGAAACTGTTTAAAGCATCAAATGCATTTTGGAAGGAGATTGAATCACTGTGATGTGGGCTTACGTCAGACTTTGAGGTAATATAGACTGCAAAAACTTCTAAGTGTAATTTTTGTTCATGATCAACACCACTTAATGATCGTGAAGAAAGAAGCAAGAAGGTTATGCACAAAGATCCACTGAAAGGTACCAGTTCTATCCTGAACTTCAGCACCCTGCATTTGTCCTGCTGGGAAGACAGTCACACAAGTTTTGTGATGGGCTTTGACCACTCAAGCTATAATTGTATTTGTCAAGGAAGTGACTAGAACTGCAAAAAAGGCTAAAAAGATGTATTTTCTCCTCAGAGCAAGGAAGAACATTTCAGCTCCATTTTCTTCCTTCACAGGTCAAAAATGAGCTTGCTCAAATGCTTTTGGCAAAGGTATATTCCATTGAGATGATAGGATAGAACAGAAAAGTAGATGAGTAGCGTTGGTACTCTTCAACATGAAAATACATGTACTAGAATATCTTGAAAAATAAATGGATTTATATGAATTGCAAAAGGTCATGGAAGGAAAGCAATTCTGGCCCAGAGATTTCAATACCATAACCCCATTACTTGCAACAATAATCTATCTACTGGCTGAGAGAAATTGCTGTCCCCTCTTGCATTTTCAATGTATGGTTCTAGGTGGCCTCAATATAAATCCTTTAAATTTGAAATGCACACTCCCATTACTTTCATGTTCAAAACATATTCTATGTTAATATAAAATCACTAAGGTTAAACATTTTCTTAAGAATAATTTTCTTATAATTGACAGTAAGATCCTTACACTCATAAAAAAATAAGTGTGGCAACTAAATTTGCATATATAGCCTTTGCACTATCTGTGAGTAATGGTACAATTTGTACTTCATTATAACAGTACAATTTGGAAAAGTTTAATAAATAATTAACATAGATTGTAATAAGCATACTGTGGAGTGGAGCTTATGTGCTTTAATTACATATAAGCTCATCTGCAAAATGTGTTGCCACTGCTTATCAATCTGTTTTATAACCAAACTTTCTCCAGTCAGATGCTGTAATGTGCAATTAACCATCAGCAATAACAATTGTTGAAAATTGATAAGCTACTTATAAATGTAGCCTTAATATAAAGTGTGTCCAAGAGACCCTTTGTACTGAAAAAGTGACTTTTAAGAAACAAAGTTCAAACATATAGTCTTCCCAATTGCTAGTATTATTTAAATTACAAAAATCTAAGCACAAATAGAAGTTCAGTCAAAATAAAATGTACAGATTTATACTTTTTGCTACATATATATATGTGAAGGTGATATATTTCCACTCTCATTTGTTGCTAACATGATGAGGTACCAAAAATAATATTTGCTGATTTGAAGAAGGTTTTTCACTTGGTCAATATAATCATTTTTGCAGATAAAGCAGATAACATTTGCCACTATATTTTTGGAAATTTAGTCTTTCCAGTATCTTCTGCCAGATCAGAGGTGGGTTTAATATTTCTACCAAAATTAAAATTTTCCATACTGATAAAATGTGGATGTCACACCACTGGAGAGAAATTTCCTTTGACAGGTACAAGCCTATGTCTTTCTGCAAAGCAGCAAGACAGACATAGAGACAACATACAACTTAAATTACATTTGTGCTTTTTACAGCTGGTTTATGTGAGTTCTGAGGGTCAGTAAGTGGAAACTTTGTACTTTAACATGACACTTTCATGCTTACTACTTAGCTTTTTCAAAGTTGGAGAAGATATAGGGCATGTTGATGCATGTCTTCTAAATTCCAGGTCTGGGCAGAAGTAAGGAAATCTATGTCTAGATGCTTTCTAACAGGAAGAGACTGGTCATACCAGTTTCTTCAAAGAGTTTTCCCTTAATGTTTATGTCGAAATGACTTTGATACATGCACCTTGCAAAGCAGTTGGAGTAACTAGTAATACTTCTGTATTTTTTTTTTCTCTTGGTGAATGCATACTGAAAAGTATTACTATTATTGTATTATTATTATTATTTTTATTATTGTTATTATTGCTTCCTATAAAGAAATTTCAGAGATTCACATATTCTAGGATTAACTCTGTCACTGCTACACTGTGATACTAACAAAATAAAAATCCATACTCAGACTACTATGGCTTTTCTTTTCATAAATTGGAAACATTGATTTTGTTTTTTCATGAAATCAGGACCAATATATGGTTCCTTCAGTCTGCCACCATAATTTGATTAACACTCTGTATCATTTTTTTCAGCATTGGCTAAATCAACCCAGTTTGTTGTACTGATAGAGAAAGAACTTCCCTTTAACTGTTTGTCCCTTAAAAACACCTCCAGATGAGGATTGCATTACACATAAATTCAGTTATGTGCAAACAAGCTGCAAAAATTTTACTTTGATGATTAGACTGGCCCGTATATCTCAGCCAGATGCTCATTCTAAAGTGAAATTATAGCAGTTTAAAATGTCCACATTGTTAATGTCTTTTTTATTATTTTTTTATTTCCTTACTAATCCAACTTTACCTGTAAAAACAGAAATTATCATATTGCAAAAATCTAAATGCTCTGCTTGGGCAATTCATTTTCAGGACATTTGTGAGTGGTGTATAAGTTTAAATATAGTTTGAGGAAATACAGCCAGTTTTTATATTACCCCAACCTGCCCTCTCTTCCAGGCTATCTGAAAGGGTAATCATCCTCAACAAAGACCATATTTTTCAGTATCAGTATGCCAATTTACAATGCTTTTACTTGAATTTCTTAGGTATGGGTATTTCGTCTTCACATCTCAAGCCTTTTTACACAGAAAACAATGACTGAGAAGAATGCAAGTGTTGTTTTTTATTATGTCAGAAGTTGGCGTGACATTTGTTAAAAATCTCATTTTGATTCCTGTTAAAAAAAAAATGGATGTGCTTTCTACCGGTGACTTACATCACACGTTCAGTTCTAGATTGAGTAATGACTGATGCTTAGTTGGGTATAGCCACTCTCAATCACTGATTATGACCATAGCAACAAATATCAATGATACAGAAAGGGAGAAATTATGTTTACTGTAAATAACATTTTTGCATCATGCATATAGTTAGCCAAATAGTACCTAGATAGCGATAATAACATATGTCATCTTTGTATTACATCAAGGAGAATGGTTTTAAATGCTTTAGTGAACTGTATGGATTGCAAAAGTAATGAACCGTGAAGACGGACAGCCTCCAAAAATACTCCATGGAAGTAGTCAATAGTCTAGAATTACAGCAAGTCATTGAGTATAAAGACATGCAGCTTATTTTGATGTGATATTAGTCCTGAAAATTTGCTCTTTTATCTCTGTTACAGCTTGCTACAATTGAAAATTAGCTTTCTTCTTACAGCGCAGAGGATCTCTACAAGTACTGATGTTTGTTTAATGACTGTGGAGTGAATCATTGACCAGTTTTGAACATGTAAAGTGTTTCCAAGTCAGAAAGTAGTGATGGTGGATCAAAGCTAACTAGAACAATTTTTCATACTGATCACTCTGAGAGTAAGCTTTTTATTTTCTATGTTGATTTGTACTGTGAGCACCAATAACATTCATTATGAGTATGTTCATTTTAGGATTGTTACTGATTTTTTTATATTTCTTATGCTTAAAATGAGAAATGTTTATTGCAATTTTAATACTATCAGAGTCAGTATTGACTTAAAAGCATTTGTCCTATACTTAACTAGAAAAGTGTGCATTTCAGGTTACAGGGCCCCTGTCTATCTCTTAAAAACCTGAATTGCATAGTCATGTTCCACTTAATATTTTGGGGTGGGGGGGAGGGGTGGGGGGTGGTGTGGTTTAAAGCTTAAATGCAATTAAAAAAATAATATATTGCAATATCTTGCAATTGAAAACTTTCTATTTTAAAATAAATCAAACAGACCATTCTCACCACCAGCTGAGATTAAAGTAGATGTTATGACACTGAAATTCCTCAGGGCCTGGGGCTTCTAATTTCTCTCTGGCTCTAAAAATTGAACTTGAATTCATATATAGACTTCAGGAGTGATGAGATCAAACCTTCGTATACACTCAGAGGAAACCTTACTTTTACAGAGAGAAGGGACCTAAATCTGCTGTGACCTGGAGACAAGTTTCATGGGCATGCCACCATAGTTGTTTCTGTTTACCGAATGTACTTTATGTGGCCTCTCAGTAAGCCAATAAATAAAATGTATCATGATCAGAAGGTCTCTTAGATACCAGGGTGTAAAACTTTTTTTTTCAGCTTTCACATATTAAGAGAAACTAGACAGCTGCATACATCTGGAATAATGGTAAAATACATAAAAATGATCATAAAACCCAGGAGAGAAAAGTGATGAGCTCCATTTTAAAAACCTGGTGGTCAGTCATCTATGAGACAAATCTTAAATGTGATTAGTACAGCTGTCTAGATTTTATTCCACCCCAATTAATTTTTTTTTCAGCCACTCTCACTCTTTCTGTGGTATTGAGAGCGCTAATGCAAGTTCTGAATCTCATACAGGACATGAGAGCAATGTATTGTTCTCTTGCAAGGAAAAAAAATGGACCCATGTACCCTGTACCCTCAAAATATTCTGGCTATTCAAAATTAGTAGTGGGTTTTGGGTCGATGGGTCTTGAATATGATTATTCATGAATTTTGCTGAATAAAGCTATCATGGGGATATGTCATGTTTAACACCAAACAGTAATTTTTATTTGTTTGTCCTTAACTGAAAATCTGCTAGTCATATTATTTAAAATCCAGCTAAACCCGACTCCTAAAAATCAACTTGAAATCTAAATGTCAGTCTGGGGAATTAACACTAATAAATATTCTGACACAAGACAACTGGTTACTTTGGTTACACAAAAATACAGTTTGAGTTTGTTCTTCCTCTCCTTGAATAGCTCTACAGGGGACGCAACTATGAAGAGGGAAGTGGAGCTGGGACAGATGCTCCATTAGTTTTAATTAATGGATTTAAGTGGACTTCAGTTAAAGTTGGCGAATCTCTGGCAAATTATGGAAGTGTACCCTAAAGAAGCATATCCTTTAAGACAATACCATTATTCACAAAGTCACTGTTTTAATAACCATGGAACAGCAATACAAAATTAAATTAAACTGTTGTATTTGGCTAGCAAAATGTTACTAGCATCACCTAGGTCTATGACATACTTTATCCACTTTTGCTAAGGTCTGTAAAAACTGTAAAGAAAAGTATTGTCTTAATGCCTATGCCATTTGTACTCCTCTAACATGGCATTACTGTTGATTATACACCAATGTATCACTCCTCTCTCTTCCTCTCATGCTCTCTCTCTCTTCTTTCTAAGGCAGAAATTTTCTCGTACGCTCCTTTAGCTGAATAGAGGAAACCTTACCAACCACAAATGTCCTATGATTTTAGACCTTCACACACTGGATGGAAGAGGCAGAGGTACAAGATGTGTGTAAAGCTTCTTTCTAACAGCTACAAAGCCTGAGGTGGGACTGTCTTTCCCATGGGCTGTTATGTCTCTTCTCCCATTCTATGGGGGTGCCAGCTGGCAAAGTCATACAGTCTACAGTTATACTGGAGCCAGTTCTCACATTTGACTGATATTTGACTTCAGAAAGTCCTTTTTCAGTGCTCCATCATCTCCTGCAGAGAGGCTGCATCCTCCCACCCAAAGTAGACGACTACTGGTTTGGCTGTGGGCAAAGCACCTTGTGGCTGTGAACAAAAGGCTGAATCTACACCCAAAAAAGCAAACATCACACAAGTCTATTCCAAGTGCTTGACTAATTCTAAGCAGCAGACAACACATAGATATGAAATCCAATTTTAAGATAAGTGGAAGATGAATATTCATCAAAGGAGCTGCTGATTGAACAAGTTCTTGAATCAGTCCAGCTCTTTTAAATGGTTGCATTAAAAGCCACTGATTCAGAAGGTAAGAGGTAATTTCAAGTGTTCTGCTAGAATTATTTTTTTTTCATGTCTCTGGTTTAAAAGCTACTGGCAAGACAAATAATTTCAAATAGCAGAATGGCACTTGTGACATCGCACAAGTACAAGGTTGAAATGAGGATGAGCAAACGACTATGTTAGTCATCATCTAGCTCTACTTGAGTTTTACATTGCTAGGTAGAGTGCAAGTCATCAGTTCTTGGGATGAAATTCTTGAGGATTACAGATAATCCTTCCAATTTCAGCTTTGGTAACTCAAACACTTCAGATTTTTGAAAAGAATAATAGGTATATACAAAAAGAATGTGTACATCTGTCATGGGAAAGATTTTCAAAAGTGTTAAAATTTAGTGTTTATTGTCTGTCTTTTAGTGTTAATTTCTTGTGCATATATGTTTCTACACTAATGCAGAAAACAGAGATGAATGTGTACATCTTCCCATGCTTAAACATCTTTCTCTATATGGCTTGGTAGGCAATGCACAGCATTGCATTTCATCTGAGAAGAACTGCTGTGGGAAGGAATGTGTCGATGGAGATAAATGCAAGGGTCAAAGTCGCTAGTCCAGAAATCAGCAATAGAGGTAACGATATTTGAGGCAGATATCAATAAACAAGTCTAGGCTGTGTGATATGAAACAGAATGAGGAAACAACATACAGAGAAGGGGAATCAACTCAAGATAGAGACTGGCTGCCGGATGTCAAGGAAATCAGTATCTGAAGAAGAGTACAATTTGCCTGTTATAGGTCTATGTGCATGTGAGTTGTTTTGTAAGTAAAATGGAAAATATGCATCATTTGTGTGAATTTTTAAAAGTTTTTGTTGAAGGAATAATAAAAAAGTGAATGTAGAACCTCACACACCTAAGCATTTTATGAACGGAAAAAAAGAGAGAGAGATTAAGCCTGATTAGACCAATAACATTCCAGTTTTATATTATATTCTGTACCAATTATAATGCAAAAAGCTCTGATTGCTTTCCCATTATAAACATTTCAAATTAGTTCTGACCTGTATTTTCTCAATGGTCTTTCAAGCAGACGTACAGGGATTCTGACTGAGACAAAAGGAATTAAGCTATATGTACCTTGTTTGAAATACTTATTTTGACTGCTATGAAGGATTTCAAAGATCTAAGGTCAGTAAACTTTTCTGCACTTAAAGGGGTACTTTCACAAATTTTTTAAGTTTTAGTACTTGATTTGTTTTTGCAAATACCTATGAATTCAGTAAATAACAATGACTTTTCTGTTAGTCATGTGTATTGCTTTTCAGTGCAGGAAAAAAGCTGACAGGGAATATTTAGACAAAATGTTTCTAATTAGAAAATGCAAGTGTCTAAAAGCTGTTAGAATAGATTTTTATAGTTTAGCTAGACCCTTGCCATTCCAGTTAAGAGCACTGACTACTCAGATGGTCTCTTCCAGTCTCTTTCTCCTTTTCTTAATGAAAGCCTTTGAAAAATTTGTTGCATATCAGTTTGAGAGAAGGGTTCAGTGGAAATCAAATCTGAAACTTTAAAGTCTGTCACAAAACACCTTTCCTCCTTTCTTATCTCAAAAGATGATTGTTTTCATTTTGATTTCTGATTTCCAGCTGGAAGTAGTTGGAGAGCAGTTGTGGAGAAAACATAGGGGGAATGGGTAGAAGTGAACATTTTCCACCTCATACACCTTTTGTGGAATCTCACAGTTCAAGGACCTTCTCACAGAGAACCCGGTAGAATAGTCTTCCATTAATTGGAAAATGCTCTAGGATACTTTGAAGAGAGACTTGGAATGAGACACTTCAATGAACGTCCTATTATTTTATTTTGAAGCCCAAATTTCTTCTTTTTTCTTTTTTTTTTTTTTTTTTTGTGCATACTGTAGTGCTTCCAGTGCACTCCAATGCACTGTCTTCTAATACTTGTGACATGTCAAATCAAAACAAACATTTCCTTCAAGAAAGTTATGTTTCTTAGAGAAAAGGGTGAGCTTTTCCCTCCATAGACTGTTTTATTTGGAACTACCCAACAATGTACAAATAAAATTTTCCCTCTTCACCCTTTTTAGTCCTCCATGTAATTAAGGAATAAGCAGTTGCAAAGCAAGTAATCCTAACCTACTAGATCATGCCCATCATGCCCATTTGGCTTCACTGTCAAATCTATCACCAAGTAAACATATTGATGAGGAAGTGTGCTTGCTTGTAGCGGAATAAAAATTAGCAGTGGGTAGTGGCAAAATGTTCTGAACTTAAGAGTACATACACAACTTTCAAATGAAATAGCTTTCTTATTTTCTTTTTGCTTCTTATTCCTTATCCAAAAGATAAATGACCTTGCTGTCAGAGCAATGCAAAAAGAAAAATGAAATCAGTGGCATGCAGTGCAGCACTGTGTGCCCTGCTTCCTAATAAACTCAGACATAAAACTAGCAAACTTCTGAAAAATAACAAGTTTTGGTTTTTTGTCTTCACTAACATTTTTAAATACAGCCTCACTGGAGAAGAACAGTAGCTAGTGGAGAATAACTCATAAAATAAAATGCCCTGGTCCTCATCATGCACTCTGCAAGCACTTCAGAACCCATTCTACTACAAAGTATGCAGTAATTTTTTTACTTGTTATAGTCAGGCTAAGAAAACAAATTAATCTGCAGCTGAATTTAGCTATTAAGTGTGGAAGGTGTTTTGTTTGGGGATCTGAGGTTTTTCAGAGGCCTTGACATAATTAGGATAGCTCTGAGGAAAAGATACTCTTCCTCAGATACATTTGCAAAACCTGTATCCTAAAGATCTTAACAGCGTTGTGTCTTCTGTATTGTGTTTACACTACATTCTCATGGATATTTAAACAAAAATTCCCTAGCTTGTATTGCAAGATTAGGTAATAAGTCAAGCTTTCAGGGCTCGGTCCAACTTTAAAAGGGAACAGCAATATTTCTGTATTATACAGGTTGTAAGGCCCACTTTCATCATAATTCTCCACTCAGTGTATTTAAGTTTTCTCATTTCACAGGATGAGCATTGATCTCTCCTTCATTTCTACAGAATATACCTGCTTTTGGGTGCTTCTGGGCACACAAAAAAAGAATCTCAAACTTTTTATATTCCAAAGTTAAGCAAACATTTCTTTAGATAAACTGAACAAAAACCCCCCCGTTCTTTGAAAAATAGACAATCGATTTCCTCTGGAGCTAAGTTAAATGCATAAAGGCTCAATTCTTCAGCTCACACAAACTTCTAAGTTAGTCAATAGAGCTTCGTTTAGTCACATGGGCCATGCCTTTCACAACATCTTGCAAATGAGGAGTCCATATATTGAAGTATTAGTTAATCAGAGATAAGTGCTAAGTAACTGAAATAAGCATGAGCAAGAGGGTGTTTCTAAAGTTTTGGGAAATTTTTGTATCCCTAAAACCTAATAAAGTGTTTTGCATGGAGTTTAGTTCCATCTGCAACAAGCTGTTTCTTTGTGCTAGAAACTGTGTGCCTGCCTTCCCACTCCTTGCATATTTTTTACAGGCGGCATCGTGCACTACATTTAAAGCAAAACTGACAATGACTCTCCAGATCCTGTCAAATCACCTGAAAACTCTCCTCATTTTATTTCTTGCCTCTGGAAAAGCCTCAGAGAACAAATGGGTCTTGTGACATGCCTGAGAAATCAGCAAGATTCAGGCTCCGATGAACCGAGGCGGGGAGTAAATCCTGCAGTTAAGGACCCATCACTGATTATGCCCTGACTCCAGCCCCTTGTGATTAAGCCAGGAGCCTGTTACCTTGAGCGAGTTAGATGATCTCAACTGTCATGGTGTCATTTTTAAACACCCCAATGCACACTTTCCCAGCGCAGCTTGACAGGGACAGGTGTTATTGCTGAAACCATTTGCATGCAGAAGACTGTACACGTTGCACTGAGGCATTTGCAGCCTAATCCTCCAGGAACTGAAAGGACAAAGAATAAGCCCGTTGTTTTAAAGTAAGAACAATGAGACTTTTGGGGATGAAATAATTTCTGATTCCCATGTTGCAGCATCTGTAATTTTTGCTACTTTCCACAAAACTGTTCTTGTGTTATTATATGTTTGCAGCCACTTGTATAGCTGTTAGCACCATAGCATTAGAGGCGATCCATTGCATAGAGGAGCTGAATTGCATCCCTGTAAAAACAGGTATCACTAAAAACTGTCTGAAGTTGAACAATAGGCCTCACCCTGCCAATCTGCAGTTTTGTTGGACTGGGAATAACAGTGACTGAGGGACTTCCATCCTCTGCTACGCAATGTTCTGCGATGTATGAACACTGGGTCACTTCAATACTGTAAGAATGTGTCTGAAATTCCATATAGCTATATAATCATTCAAATGTTAATGGTTCTATTAATATAATAGGGTATTTATCACTAAAGGCAGAACAGCAGGTTCATGTGAAATTCACATTTATTTCCAGAAAACTTGTGTCTACTGAAGTTTCATAACACCTCAGAGCATTACTCCTTAAAGAATTTAAAAGAAATATGTTTTCATGTATTTCGTATTTATGTTCAAGAGCACTTCCTATGCCTGCAGTTTGTCATATGCGTAATTGTCCACATATCTATGAATATAATTTAGCAGAAATATTCGTATGTTGTCAATTTGCCAAAACAAGTTTGCTAGCAACTATACTAACTATACACTCATAGAACAAGTAACTTAATAGTTTAACTCTTTCTTTCCATTGTAGCTCTACAATCATCCACAATTTTCCTCTAGGAATATTAATTCCTACACTAAGATATTTAGTATATTTTAAAAGGTAAAATAATTAAACTTTATTCCTAAGGAATCAAGTCGAGTTGTTCAGGCTCATGAGTCAAACTTCTGAGTTCAAGTTGTTATAAGGGTAAAAAGTTAAAATGAGAGCACAGAAGTGTAGCTAAGATTTTTCTAAACTTATAGTCTTATGGACAGTAGACATAGTCCAGTCCTGCCCATAAGACTCCAATTTTGAAATAACTTAAGCACCTACTTATGTTATTAAGCAGATACTTACTCAGTTGACTGTAGTCTAAAATTGACCTGCACTGAGACTGTGGAATTACGTTACAGTGAAGGAAATGCTTAGGTGTGTGTGCCCTAATTAAGAAGGCCAACCTAAATTATTACTTTAGATGATAGTTTAAAAATTAACTAACAAGAAAGCATATATGCTTATAAGTGAATAAAAACCCAAGAACCCCATATACTCATAAACAATAGGTTTAATATATTCAGGAAAATATGAACATGTTTAATATTAGTTAAAATAAGGAATATTTTCTAAATAAAATAAGGTTATGATTGTCATCATGCTTTAGATCAGCACCTTTATTCCAGTAATATTTCCATAATTACTTATAACTGTACTCTACAATAGACATCTATATTTTTCCCTAAGAAAATTAGAAAGTATAAAGATATGACTAAGCATCATAAAATACAGTACAGAGAAAAGCTGCTGTCTGATTTATATTTTCTTATTATGATAATGATTCACATTCGTCACTTAGGGTGAATTAAATCCACCATAACAAGTGTTATAAACCTTCCTATAATTAAGATGAAGCAAAACATGTTGAAAAAATCTTTCTTGATAATTACTCTTGATAACGAAAATGATATTTCAGAATGTGATTCTTATGTTGTCTTAATATTGCTGTTGATGCAATTTACAGCAGAATAAATTATCAAGAAAAGTTATATTCTGTGCAGGGTGAGAGAAAATGCCAGTCTCCACCTAGCACTTTTAGTCTCTTTGCAGTCTTGCACAAATGAAATGTTCCTTGATGATCCTTTATTTCTGATATTACATCTCAGTTGCATTTGTCTACCAGGTACCCCACAATAATACCCCTGAAAAACGCCCCTCCATTTCAGAGGAAAGGAAGAAGGCTGCTAAGAAAAACCCTTATGTATTTGGAAAGAACAGCTAGAAAGAGACAGAAAAGAAAAAAAGTTTTTTGTTGTATGATGTTAACTGGATGATGTTTTGTAACTCTGAGCTTTCAGGTACTGCTTTGGTTCTGGAAATTTTATTTGCCCTCTGTTGAGTACTTCATTTGGAATTGAAGGCCACCAGATTCAGACAGTATAGTCTGAATAGAGTAGCCTGCATCCCCCTGTGCTCCAAACAATCTCAATTTCAGAATTAAAAGCCATGTGGCCCAACCAAAGCAAAAATGTAATTTGTGCCAGAAATATTCGCTGCGAAATGAGGCCAATTTTCATTAGAGATATAGTCATAAAGTAACTGAAATGTCACGGCAAGTAGGTGGGTGTAGAGTATGTTTCTAGTTTATGTGTTGGAATATATATCCATAATGAAAGATAAGTATTGTTTCCTAAGGAAAGACAATGCCATATGAAAAAAAAAAAATGAAGTAAATAATGATGTCTGGGAAATAAAAAGGGATGAGAAAGAACTATATGAAATAAAAATGTAGCAGAAAAGAGGAAATCTCAGGAGAAAAATATTATGAAAGATATCAAAAGGACAATGTTAAACAGCTTTCTGAGCAATGTTTGAAGGATTCTTAGAAACAGATTTGAAAAATTGGAAGGTAGGATAGAATCAAATACAAGAAGAATAAACAATAATATCTTTCTTTTTTGAAAGCTGTTTCAAAGTCTGTCCTACTTAATTACTGAAAGATAGGATCATTTACAAAACAAAGCACCTTTTAATCATGAATTCCAAAAACCGATTAGATGATACATACATTTTGGAAAAAATTTACTGGTAGTAAGTGACAGTTTTTTGAAAGTTTTATCAAATCTGGAAAGATTCCAGAAAAAGTAGACAAGGAATACATGATGGGAAAATATCACCAAATCCAGTGTCTTAAATGAGGACTTCACTTAGGAGGTATTTCCCTACAGAGTCTCTTCAACAAGGAGTGTCAGTGTCAATGCCTTTTTCTTCAGCTCTTCTGAAGTTGTAAGGCCATTATGATAAGTGTGGGTTGAGAAATGCTATCTAGTCTAGATGCTGATCTGCAAGCAAATTGACCCACTCTGGAAGTAATTGAACTACTCTAATGTCCTATGAGTACCTGAAGGCATTAAGAAGACACTCTACACATTTCATTAATGTTATATATTTTTTAAAATGTTACTTAACCTTAAAATATTCACAGAATCACAGAGTGGTAAGTATTTTACTAACAATTTTTTTTGTTTGTTTTTATAAAATATCCATTAGCAATGTGTTATTGCAATATTATATAAGGCAGCAGTAACATTTTGACTATCAAGTTTTAAAATTTATCTCCAAGGATTTCAAGTATTCTGCACATAATGTAACTAGTTCCAGCATGATGTAAAAAAATTAAGCTAATTTAAAATTGTTTACAATGGTAAATTATATTTTTTCTGAAGAACATTCAGATAGCTACTTCCTGGCTCCACTGAAGTATCTTTATGTATTTGTAGTCTTATCTGTTGGCATTAGAAATATTTTTTATTTCCTGCAAAAACTATGTGGCAAAGAATGGGCGAGAAGTTTATTCTATTGTGAACAGAATTAGTAGATATAATTTGCACATGCTGTTCCTGAAGTAGCCAGCTATTCCTGCCAAACCAGCTTGACAGAAGCAGTGGGTTTACATAGATATGTTGAAGAGATTGTCTGAAAACAACAGCTACAGGACAAAAATAGCCTATACCTGATTAGCTGGTCGTTAGCAGCAATGGTGTGTTCAAAGACTAAGGCTAAATAAACAAAATAGGGAGTTAACATTTAAACCTGATAACACAACAAGTGGGAAATAAATTGCAGATATCTCGAAGTTCAGTGGGGTTTTGCTCCAAAATAGCCACAGCTGAAATGTAATTGCTAAAATATGCCATCCAGTTCTCCTAATTAGGTAAATTGAAAATTACTCTGTTCAATCCTGGAAGGAAAGATCACAGCTTTTAGGGTTAACCTCAGAAAAGTATTTATGTTGCATGGTTTAGCTCAACAGTCTGTTTGGGTTGTCTCCACACCTCGGGAAATCTAGAAACCAGAATTACTTCTGTTCTTACATGGCAAGTTGTGGTGGGTTGACCCTGCCTGGGGCCAGGTGCCCACCAGAGCTGCTCTATCACTCCCCTCTTTCATTAGACAGGGGAGAAAAGGTGTGACGAAACGCTTGTGGGTCAAGATAAGGACAGGGAGAGATCACTCACTAATTGTCATCAGGAGCAAAACAGACTGAACTTAGAGAGGAAATTCATCTAATTTATTACTAAGCAAAACAGAGTAGAGGAATGAGAAATAAAACCAAATCTCAAAACACCTCCCCCCACCCCTCCCATCTTCCCGGGCTCAACTTCACTCCCGGCTTCAACCTCCTCCCCCCACAGCAGCACAGGGAGACCGGCAATGGGGGTTACAGTCAGTTCATCACACATTGTCTCTGCCGCTTCTTCCTCCTCAGGGGGAGGACTCCTCTCATCGTTCCCCTGCTCCAGCATGGAGTCCCTCTCACAGGAGACAGTCCTTCACAAACTTCTCCAATGTGAGTCTCTCCCACGGGCTACAGTCCTTCATGAACTACTCCAGCGTGGGTCTCTCCCACGGCGTGCAGACCTTCAGGAGCAAACTGCTCCAGCGTGGGTCCCCCACAGGGTCACAAGTCCTGTCAGCAAACCTGCTCTGGCATGGGCTCCTCTCTCCACGGGTCCACAGGTCCTGCCAGGAGCTTGCTCCAGCGTGGGCTTCCCACGGGGTCACAGCCTCCTTCAGGTGCCTCCACCTGCTCCGGCGTGGGGTCCTCCACGGGCTGCAGGTGGAATCTCTACACCCCCTCATCCTCCCTCCATGGGCTGCAGGGGGACAGCCTGCTTCACCATGGTCTTCACCACGGGCTGCAGGGGGATCTCTGCTCCGGCGCCTGGAGCACCTCCTCCCCCTCCTTCTGCACTGACCTTGGTGTCTGCAGTTTCTTACATCTTCTCACTCCTCTCTCTGGCTGCAAAAGCTCTCTCTAACTGTTTTTTTCTCCCTTCTTAAATATGTTATCACAGAGGCGCTGATTGGCTCGGCCTTGGCCAGCAGTGGGTCTGTCTTGGAGCCTGCTGGCATTGGCTCTGTCAGACACAGGGGAAGCTTCTAGCAGCTTCTCACAGGAGGCCCCCTGTAGCCCCCCCCCGCTACCAAGACCTTGCCACGCTAAACCAACACACAAGTATAACATTATACATCAGTAGAATAAATTAATGATGTATAGAGTAGTTCTGGCATATTTCTTATTTTCTGTATCTGTAAATCAAGAGCAATCAAGAATGATCCTGCAATGCCAAACCAAATATGATTAAGAGGAAAACATAGACTTACTATGTCCAGTGGAATTGATAACTGTTGGTTTACCTCAGTGATAGCTGGCACATGTTCACCACACCAGCTTTGTGGATGCTCATTTTGTTTCTTATAAAAGAAAATGAGGATCTCCTTGAACATATTTTTCCCCATGTTTGTAGCTCTACTCCTGGAAATCGACATGCATATGGAATAACAACATCAGTTCATGAAGTGATTATGTTTTTAATCTCACATCCTGTAGAGCTCAAATAAACTGACTTTGCATCTGACAAAAAAATTAAGGTGAATCTAACAGAAAAACAAACAACAAAGATAGACTGGAACTGTTTAGAAGTATTCCATTAGCTGAATTTTTAAGGACATTTTAGGAAGGTGAAAATTAATAAACTAAATTAAAATTTGGCTTTTTGTATAGCCAAAAGGGTTAATATCTTGGCAATATTTTCAAGTTTTCATGAAACTTTATCAGTCACTATTAGTTGGGATATATGTAAATATGTGTGTGTGTACCTAGAAAAAATTATTTTTTGGCTCTTGAAAGGGTAAGATATTGGCAATAGGTACACTAAAATTTAAAATAAATATCCTCCACAAAGCTACTTGGCAACGATTTCCACATCATACCTTCTTAATATTCATTCTATTGATGTAAACATGGCTTTCTTATGGACCTGAACACAAACTTCAATTATACAGTAATCGGTTTCAGTGCTACAGGTTGATGAGGCACCCTGGGGTTATACCAATGGAATCCAGCCAAGTGGCTGGACTGACCACCTATGAATGATGAGTATGTGAACCAGAGAAGTATTTTGTCTTAAGTATATATTTGAAATGAAACTAAGTTTTGACTACTAATAACTTGCAAAAGAAAATTACGTTTAGCTAAAAGTGGGGAAAAATTATTGCCACAATATTGGTATTAAATTATATATTTCATAAAAATGAATTAATTACAGTATTTGTATACTTTTTTTTTTCTCTAAAACTGCATTTTTCTTTAAGTTCCTTTAAAATTGACTGACCTAATAATTAGTATTTACAGCTGGAATAATTTATTCTTCTGGTTGTAGGGTTTTTACAATAATAATAGGACAATACACCACATGGAGAGATGATGAAATTGCTCAAATTTGCTATGTAGTTCTTTTGTTTCACATGCACTCCGAGTACACAAGAGTTAAGCAACTGCTGCTGACACTGGCCCATACTTTTGGTTCTGACACAAGGAGCATCGAAGTCTCTGAAAATAAACTACATTTGGTCTTTGATAAACACATAGAAACCTGGAGATGTCCTTTCTCTGAAGACATCTTAGGGAAAGAATATTAAAAAAAAGATGACAATGAAAATTGGAACAAGATAAATGCTCACTTAAAAATATTGGAATATTCCCCCTTGAGGTGCAGCAGATGCAATCATTCATATTCACTAATTTGTATGTTGACACAGAGTTGCTGATTGCCCAGTGGAAATGAGAAAATAATTAGCCATCTAAAGAAGACTTTATATTTATTTATTATACCAGTAAAGTATGATCACAGCAATAATTTGCATGCAATAGTAATTAATGCAGAATTGTGTACGGAAATATAGAATAACAATATATTTGTTATCTGAAGATTTGCGAAAAAAACCAACCAATCATTCTTATCATAGATTTTAAGGGTTGGATTTGTTGTTGAGGGGTTTAATTCTCTTAAATTAGCTCCTGCTTTATTACTAAAATAACGATAGCCAACACAATCTGAAAATGTTTAAGAACAGTAGATAGAGTGGTTTGCTAATGGAAAATGACATTTTCCTCTTTGTTTTGAATGAACTAGATTCACATTTCTCTTGCTCTTAAATGTGTTCAAGCATGAGGTAAACTAATCATGATACATACATTTTTGGGTTGGAAAAGTAGTCATGGGAATGAATAGGTGACAGCTATTCATAATAATTAAGCTAACTTTGCAAAGAAAATAGGAGAGAAGCCTCATGTGACTATTGCTGGAACAAGCAGTTTCAGGTACACCACAGAATGACAGAAGTGGCAAGATATTAAACAGATGTATTGTCTTCCCGGTGCAAGGTTTATAGAAGAAAAGATTATTTCCAATCTCATTTCAGTTGTAATTGAACTATTCCCAGTGAAAGATAAATTTTCGCTAAATTGCACCATGGCATTTTCATGGCTTTGCCTTGGCTTAATACCATGTGAATTAAGTGCCTGAAATATTCCATTCCTTTCAGTACAAGAAGATGTACATGGAATTCTGAGAAGTTAGAAGTTAAATTAAGTATAAGAAACAAAAATACTCATCCCCTTTCAAAGCAAAAAGACCTAAACACAAACAAGTAAACAAAAAATCACAAGGCTGTTCCTGTCCCCTTTTAGATAACTTAAAATTGAATACTTTCTTCATCTGTCTAGTTATTTTAAAACTCATCTTTTGTTTTCTGCTGTTCATCGCATTGGAGAACTTCGCATGTGCCTCCCTGAGTTCATTTTTTACTGAATGCTACAATTTCTTCTGTGATTTCATCCTATTATGAACTGTACATTACTGCAACAAACCAAGACACTTAGTTTCTTTTCTGATACACTAATCTGTTGCAGAATTAATAACTAGTAATTACTCTGCCGCATTTTTTTTTCCTTTCCCAGAAATTATGTCAGATTCTTAAAATATTTCCATTTCAAGAAAAGGGACCTCGAAGGAGCGTGATATATTTCGAACCACAAATTGTGAATAGTGATTGTGAACAGAAACTCCCCAGCTGAGAAGGTGTGGTGGGTTGACCCTGGCTGAGGGCCAGGTGCCCACCAGAGCCGCTCTATCACTCCCCTCTTTCATTAGACAGGGGAGAAAAGGTACAATGAAAGAAAACTTACAGGTCGAGATAAGGACAGGGAGAGATCATTCTCTAATTATCATCACGAGCAAAACAGACCAAACTTAGAGAGGGAATTCATCTTATTTATTCCTAAGTAAAACAGAGTAGAGGAATGAGAAATAAAACCAAATCTTAAAACACCTCCCCCCACCCCTCCCATCTTCCTGGGCTCAACTTCACCCCCGGCTTCAACCTCCGCCCCCCCCAGCGGCACAGAGGGACGGGGAATGGGGGTTACGGTCAGTTCATCACACGTTGTTTCTGCCGCCTCTTCATCCTCAGGGGGAGGACTCCTCTCATCATTCCCCTGCTCCAGCGTGGGGTCCCTCTCACGGGAGACAGTCCTTCACGACCTTCTCCAACGTCAGTCTCCTCCACGGGGTGCAGACCTTCAGGAGCAAACTGCTCCAGCGTGGGCTCCTCTCTCCACGGGTCCACAGGTCCTGCCAGGAGCTTGCTCCAGCGTGGGCTTCCCACGGGGCCACAGCCTCCTTCAGGTGTCTCCACCTGCTCCGGCGTGGGGTCCTCCACGGGCTGCAGGTGGAATCTCTACACCCCCTCATCCTCCCTCCATGGGCTGCAGGGGGACAGCCTGCTTCACCATGGTCTTCACCACGGGCTGCAGGGGAATCTCTGCTCCGGTGCCTGGAGCACCTCCTGCCCCTCCTTCTGCACTGACCTTGGTGTCTGCAGAGTTTCTTACATCTTCTCACTCCTCTCTCTGGCTGCAAAAGCTCTCTCTAACTGTTTTTTTCTCTTTCTTAAATATGTTATCACAGAGGCGCTGATTGGCTTGGCCTTGGCCAGCGGCGGGTCCGTCTTGGAGCCGGCTGGCATTGGCTCTGTCAGACACAGGGGAAGCTTCTAGCAGCTTCTCACAGAAGCCACCCCTGTAGCCTGCCCCCGCTACCAAAACCTTGCCACGCAAAACGAACACAGAAGGATTTTTTTTTTTTTCAGCAAGTTAAGGTTCCTGAGCAAACTTCATTTAGACCATGTTTTCCATCGCTTTACTGTTTTTTGCATTAAGCTCTAAAAAACTACCACCTATCAATTGACTGTTCCCACCGTACCAACCTGTTCCACATGCACTGCAGACTAGGATTTCCTGGGCCCCAGCTTGCCACAGTGGCTAGCTGGCCAGACAGAGGGTTCCGGGGCGAGACGGCAGCCGTGGAGCAGGACCAGGAGCGCTGGACCCGCAGGGACAGGCAAGTGTTGGATTTCCAGCGGAGCAGTGCGCAGCCCCTGGCAGTGCATGTGTCAGCCTGCTCTGAGCCAGGAGAGGACTTTGCCAGATGTGTAGCCCCTGCCTACCGTTCAGCCTCCTGCCTGATGACTGCAGGCAAGGACCAAATTTTGCTTGTAATACTTGCATTTCAACCTGCAAGTCAGGAAAAAACCCCCACACTGTTTCTGAGTTTATCCTTTACTAAAAGTTCAACATACAGGTGACGCTTAATCCCCCTCAGTCCCTCATTTTGCTGAGCCGTGAGGCTGCAAAATGAACCTTTGCAACAGGAAGTTCACATTATACAAACAGTAAGTGCACCTGTGAGTTGAGAATTACGTGATATCACATGCCTTTTTGTAGCTTTGTTTCTCTCTCTGGTTAAATTCAAGAAAAGGAATTTCTGATAATTTTTCAGGACTCCGCTTGTAAATCTGCCTCAATGTTTTAATCCCACAGCTGGGGATTAATTTACTGTGGTCCTTTGTTATGCCAGTTAGCAGTGAGTTTAACTGCTGAACAGCTACAAAATTCTGTTAACATTTTTGCTCATACTCGTTTTAAACAAATGCTCAGTTTGACCCAATAGACAGCATTTTCATTTGATTTCATGTGTCTGTAACAAAGGGGAAATGATGAAAATGAAGATCTGCACTTCATGTTTTTCATAAAGCCAGAGATCATAGCAGTGGTCCTGTGATTCTCCAGAATTTAAAGTCTTGGGGCACCAACCAATGGTTTCATGACATCATTAATTTCCTTACCTTTGACCAAGGAGGTTTAAATCCATGTTATCTACTGCCTAGGAATATGTATAGTTCTCTATAATGAAATGTGGACAGATTTTAGGTGCTGTAGCTGCTCCTTTTCTGTGAGGATTTGGTTTTTTGGTTTGTTTTTTGGAGTTTTTTGGTAGAAATACACAGTGACTAGTTCACAAATATATAGGTTTTATGTCTAGGTGTTCTGCCAAGGAAGCAACAAAATAATTAGAATCATTTGTCCCTAGCAACACTTAAATTAGAAAAAAAAAAAGTGCAAAAGCTTTAATTTACCCAGTTGTTTGGTTTTATTCTTTACTTTTTTGCAAGATGCCCAAAATGAGTTAAAATGCTCTATTTTAGATCAGATAAATGTCTTGTCTGAGTTAAAATGAAGGTTTCTTTCCTTGTTCAGTGTTGTGGTTTAACCCCAGACCGTAACTAAGCACCATGCAGCTGCTCGCTCCCCCTTGCCGCCCCCCTCTGCAGTGGGATGGGTGGAAAGGAAATTAACATTTGATAAACCTGTTTATTTGGTTAACATTGAAACAAGAAGTATGTTTAGAATAAACTAACAGAAATATTTTCCACATAATTTTCTTGCTCACCCTGTGAAAAGGATCTCCACGTTTATTTTTTTCTGAAGGATAAAGGGTCTCTGAAAGGTTTAGTAGAAGTTCATGAAAAACCCTACTCAACCATGGCTTTGAACATGATAGTCTACATTGAATAGTCAGTTCATGAACTACTAAATGACAAAAGCTTTAAGGACAGGTTAAGGGAGAATCGCTGTGTCTTTGCTTTGTCCAGCTCCATCTCTATGCATTGCATACTGCAGGATCATCATCTAGATGGACACCTGAATCTGACCCAGCTTGGCAGGTTTTATATGCTTGGACCTTATCCTAAACAGGATTTAAAGAAGAAAAAAAAAAAAAAAAAAAAAGGAGATGCCACCATCCACTATAGCAAGCTCTACTGAAACCACAAGGGCTTAATCTTTATCTACAAATGAACAATGCTGCACCTATCTGTAGGAGCAAGATTTGAAAGTATAACACTGCTGAATATTCAGATACACATTAGTAAATAGCAATGATTTACTTTCTGTAATACTTTCATTTTGATCTTTCTCAACTGAAAGCAGCAGGCTGTTCTCTACTTCAAATTCAGAAAAGTTTCAAAAAGAGAGAGGGAAGATTGCCTGGAGCTCTTTAAGCTTCAATGCTTAGAATCAGACCGTTTTGACTTAGGGGCTTTTGAAAGCTACTGTAGGCCATAGATGAATTGCAAAACAAGTAAAACAGAAAATTGATGTACAATTATGCATCTGCATTTATTGGATTTGAATTCAGCAGGGAGTCCAGCTGAAGAGGCTGTAACAATCAGATGGCACATGAAATTTGGTTAGCTCTGCTTGGCAGAAAGGCTGAGGAATTACCTGTATGTCCAGACTGGAATGTCTTGGATTAATGCTGTTTTCAAAATTCCTCCTTGACTATATATTACGGGAAAGTTTTAGACATTATGTTCATGATTTACAGTAATGCTACACTGTATGGATAATATTCACTTCTAAGGTGTCCTTGAAAAAAATTTAATCATCGTTCTGCATGTGTTTTTTGGATTAAACATTTTGTGCTAAGCATTGTGTACTAGTAATGTGTTGGGGTTTTTTTGCCATTGTGAATTCATGGCTTTCTCTTCCATACTGGCGGAAGGTATTTCTGCTCTGCTGCTTCCTTGGGAGATTTCATCATGTAGAATAAATTATGTGGGTACCTCAAATGAGATTGGGTTTATGCCCTATATTGGCAGCTAATTCATGAATTAGGCTGCTTAAAACGGACTTCATCAAATAAAATACCTTTAGGACAAAATAGGGCTGTAATCTCTAAGTATGCAAAACAAAAAGTGCCTAGTGCATTCATCCGATAAACAGGCAACTAATCTGCAGCTAAGATTAGGAAGTTTATAAAATCTATTTCGAAAAGTTTTAATTAAAATGGGTTCAGTGAGCTGTGGCTTAAAGTGATACGTCTATTTTCTTTTTACAGTATCATGGGATTATAGCATTGCATAAAAACATAGAACGTGCTGTGCAGACTTCAGAGCGCACAGGACACAGACAGATGGACACACATTAACTTTGAAACCAAACTAAAAAAAAATAGGTGGATATGGATGTGTTACACTGACAGATTCCCAGCCAAATTCTGCATCAGCTTTGTACAGGTTTACACACCAGGCACATACTGACTCAAAATGTCAGGCCCTTTAAATAAAAGCAATAGGAAGCTAGTGCTCAAGTGTGTATGAGAACTGTTATGTAGTGACTGAAGCTAATTCTGGGTCTGTTACTGAATCTCTTTTTAAGTTTATGGGATTCATATCTCTTCCAGTGTCTGCTTTGTCATCAGTAAAATCAAAATATCAGCAAGCAATTGCCTCACAGGAATGCAGTAAAAACTGATTGCCAACTGTTTATTCAGAGCTTTGAAGATATTGGGTCATATTGTTTCTCTTTTCTGTCACTGCTTTCATTGTAACTCTTAGATCGTGAGTTATTATTTGGTAGAATCTAGTCACTGAGGAGAGAATTTCTAAATTTCCTCCTCCCTTCTGCTCCAAAAAAGAGAAGCTGTAGCAGTTGAAATAGTTAAATCCTATTGTTTATATGGCATCTTAAAGAAGATGAGCAAGTAGAACATGGTGGGATAGCTGAAATTTAATGAACTACAACTAGAGTCTGTAAGAACAGTCCCACTGTGCATAAAACCTTTATTAACAGTCTAATTCCTCCTCTAAGAGATAATGGCATCTGAAATTCTTCACCAAAATGAATATGATTTTTTACAATTTAAAAGAAATCGTAGTACACTCATGATTACCCAACCAGATATATATTTAATAACTTTTAAAAAGAATAAATATTCCAAAAGATTTTTCATTTATAATCTGTTAGCGTTCTGTCCATACTGGAAAACACTGCAGCATGGTTATAAATCTGCATTGAACATAACATATCTGCCACAGCAAATGCCCTTTATGCAAACCTTTTCATGGCAAAATGTGCTGATGCACTTTTTCTCCTGTTTCATTGCTAAATAACCTTTAAAATCTGCCTTTGGTAAGAAATAATTTTGGTTATTTCTGACAACCCCAAATCCTATTTTGAAACGAGCAAAACAGCTCATGTCTCCTGCCCAGATGGCTTTTATACTGTAGTCCAACCTTCCTTCAACCCCACCTATCCTAAAGGCCTAGGAAATATGAAAGAAATCCTACAGGGACTCAGAATGAAATATGTTCAAAGGATGAGATCTCAAGCTTGTAGGTAGCAAACTATAAATCCCTTGATGTTTCCTCTGCCTTTTGTTTTACAGATGTTTGGGGACCTACATCTCTTTAGGGAAAAAAAAAAAAAAAAGAAGATCTAATTCTTTGTAACTGAACGCCTTCCTTTCCACATTAAATTTTATTTTCTTTTTAAATATGTTGAGATATTGCCTGTGCAAACAACACAAAATTAATCCAGCTAAGCTGATACAAGACAGTTGTGTTGCTCATACTTTTACTGGAACTAAACCAACTGTGGCAAGTGCTACTAAACCAATTCAAGCAAGATTGGATGTAATTTCTCACTTCATTTATGGAAACTGGTAAGGATGAGTATGTTCCTTCTTAAGAAAGTTTTCTAAAATGATGGCTCAAAACATTGCTAAAATGGTAATGCAGAGTAATCCCAGTCTGATCAGAACATCACTGTAGACTAGGTTCCCAGGTGGGATTGACCATAATAGCTTTAACTCAATAGAATTGTCATTATGTAGATCATGATCTTGCCTGTATCATGCTGTGTGTTTTTCTTTCTGATGTGGTGAAGAAAGAGATTATAGGCTTCAGTCCTCTCTCCCCAGTGGGCAGCCCTGACCTCCAAGAGGGACTTGTCCCTATAACCAGGTTATCATGCTGACTTTGGATGAGCCCCACGGGCTGAATTAATGACCCTAAATTCAAGCCCGGGTGCTGGCAGCGGGGAGCGTTAGCCTCAGAGGTGTGCGCTGCTCCTGCTGAGAGGAGCATTAACATGTGCAGGCCAGAAAGGATTTTTTACCTGACACTGAAAATCCCTGCCCTACCCATCAGGATTGCTAGCAGGGGAGGCTGGCTGTTTGTTATGACTGATTGATGTATTAAAAATGGCAAAATATAGAAATCTTGCTCAGAAAGAGCTCCCTTTTCTACAGTGCGTTCTTCACAAGAAGACCCAGGTACAAACATTGCTTTCAAAAGGTCATTCTGAAGGTCACACAAAATGTGACAAGGTATTGTAGGAAACAAATGAGAAAGGATTTAGCATTAGTGACAGCAATTTTTCTCATACATGCTCAGTTTGCAGCTTCTCCCTTTCAATAAAGGAAGGGCTTTAGTAGTCAGTAATCAATGCTGGGCACCTATCTTGTCATCATCTAGTGACAACGTTCCCCTCTCGCCCTTTAATACCCATTAATAAGTTTAAAAATATACTAAATATTGAGAGAGAAGGAATGAATTAATACATTCTTCTTGGATTTCATATATGATATATTATATACATTGAGAGAGAGAATGGAATAATCCATATACATAAATTTCTTCTGCAGAAGCAGCAGGGAAGCTTCATTTAACCTTTTTTTTTTCCCCACCAAGACACTGATTTGTTCCTTCTTGACTCTTATCTGCAGTTAAAGAAATATAAGATAGTGAAAGAGAAAATATAAATCATCAGTAAGGAAAAAAAAATTAAAAACTGTGTTATACTCTACATATGAATGTGATTATGAATTTACCTTCTTTTGACTTCTGTTATCTATCTTCTTTGATATGTCTCAGGAATAAAAGCTGTAGCAGTCAGCAAAACTACAAAGGGGAAAAAAATGACAAAAAGTTATACGGTTAAACGTACTGCGAGAAAGCAGACACTTTTGAAGCTGCCATGACTTCTGACAAGCCTTTAAGGTGTCAAAAAGTGTAAAATCTCTGTTGTGTGTGTGTATATACACTGTCTAACTTGCAACACACTGGGACTTTCATAAAGGGATATAGTTGCTTACTTAGCAAACTCTCTCTTTTTCAACAAATTATAATGCAACAGTGGGCTAGTCATAATTCTTGGGAGGGTGACTCTAGATCAGGCTGAATTGGCTTTTCCTCCACAAGGTGCAGCTGTCAGCATCATTCAAATATTAGAACAGTGCAAATCTCTAAATAGTTTTGACTTGTTGAAAATCTTGTAGGAACTATATGACTTGTTTTTATCTTTCAATATTTTAGAATAAGCATAGGAGTAGTATTCTACTTTTCCCTCTTTTTCCTCTCCCAGCCCCCTCCAAGGAGTAACTATCCAGGACATGTTTAAACTACAGAAACCATACCAAATTGCAAGCCTTATGCATTTGGCTCAATTGGTGGAATTTTGTTCCATGCAGTGTATTGCGCATCTAACTTCTATATTGCATCTCAGATAGGCAGATTAAGGTGATTTTGTCCAGTTTCCTTGTGCAGTAAGGACAGGTGCCGTTAAACAATTAGCTTGCCTGCAGTTCTGTCTTATGTAGTCATCAACACGTGACATGTTTCTGTCAATAGCCTCTTCAATAGTTTACTCTTGGGAGTAATGTTGCAGTGCAAGAAAAACCCATATCGGTTCAGACTTTGCTGTCTTCTTTGGACACAAGAGCTTAAGATAAAACTTCCATAAATGACCTTTTCAGAGATGGCCTCAGTCAGTGACTCAAGATGTAGCAAGAGAAATCATCAAATAGATGATCTTAAGGCTCCCAAACACTAACTGCTCAGCTCACAGGTAGCAAAGGGTTGGAAATTGGATTTGGTTCATCCTTGGTACTAGTTCCTTTCAATTTCACTGTGTAAAATATTATTGATGCTACAAAGAAAGAGCTTTTGATAAATATACTAAAAAAGCCTAAATCAATAGTTCTCTTGCAGAAAGATACCTGGAAGAATAGAATATAGAGAATCAATTGTCCCTTAGGGGTGTGAGATTTCTGTTCTCCATCATTCAAAATATGACAAAAGTACCAGCAGCAGCTGCTTCGGACACTTTAGCTGCCAGGTAACTCATACTCATCTGGAATGTTTCTATTGCTAATTTATTTGTCCACCTGTTATAAAGGGTGCATGTAACCACGCCACTGATGGGAGCGGCAAAAAGTTAGAGCATACCCTGGCCTGCGTAGCAAGGAGCGTTTGAGGGGAGGGCTATGTTCCTATTCACCCACCCCGAGTCCTTCCCTCTGTCTCTAGGTAAATCTCCTTCTGTAGAGAAAAACCCGGTGTTGTTTTTTTTTCTGACAGAGAACTACAGCTTAGGCAGAGCTGCGTGAAGTGCTGTTCTCCGCACATGCCAAGAAGTGGCAAGGATAAAAATAGGAAAGTAACTTTTATTCACATTTTTTTAGAAATATCACTAGCAAAGACATGAGAGCAGATAGCAGCTCACAATCTTTGATAGCAAATACCCATCCAATAACCATAGTTTTTATCTGGGGGGCAGGGTGGTGTGAATATTTGCTTGGGGCGGAGGTTTTTGGGTTTTGTTTGGTTTTATTGGGATTTTTTTTGATATAAAAATTATACAGGCAAACTAGCAGGACCATAAGGTTGATCATTTGTGTTCTTTCTCGTGTTTATTTCTAGCACCCCAAAAGCCATGCATGTGTGTGCAGGTATGTGTATGTCTCCTTTACAATAACTGTCTTTTGTTTGTTTCTCCCATAAATCAGTCAGCAGGTTAATAAGCAAAATTCAGAAGATCAATGAGCAGCAACCCTGAGACAACAAAACACTCTCCTAATAGTTGAGTGTGGTTGTGGAAATATTACTTGAAAATGAGGCAGAAGGAAGATGAAGTGCCAGTTCTCAGAAACATTGTCATAATACGAAGTTGAGATGCTTCTTCTAGACATTAAGGTGTATTTTCCAAAATTTGCTTTCAGTCCACTTTATTGGATGATGATTCAGAATTTTATAAATCGGATATAGGTTCTAGAGGAGTTCTCATTCTTCTAGAGTCAAGAAAAATCTTTTTTTTTTTTTAACAACTTAATGTTTATTATTCAATTTTTATTGCAAAGTAGGATCAGAGTAATATGCTTTTTTGTCATTGTTGCCTTGTTACATTAGGAATTATGAGTAGGCTGTGGAGTACACTTTAAAGCCATTGTTCTAGATTATACTTTACTAAGATTCTTATGAAAATATTTGTTCCTTTGTCTATGACTGCAAACTAGTAGAAAAATGCTAAAACAGCCCTTTCATTAACATATGATCTCAAGAGACCATAAGCATAAGAAAGAAAATTCACTCAACTTCATCATTTTGTAATGTCGAATAAACCTGCAGAGACAAAAGTATAGACAAGTTTTTAATGCATCTGTCAATCTGATTTTATTCTAAAAACAAACAAACAAACCAACCAAAAAACCCAAACTAAACCCCACAACTCCTGGGTTTTGAAGTATAAATTGATCTTCACTTTTGGGTCAATGAATCCATGCACTAAGTTTATGCATGCAGCATCTTGCTTTAGAGTTCTGCTTTTTGTATGTACTGACTGTGAAAGAGAAGAGCCGTCACCAGTCTCATATGCAGCACGTTCTGAATTAAACAGGCATTAATATTTTCTTTCTGATCTTGCCATAGAAAGCAAAGATCGTTCTATGTCTAAAAGATTTGATAAAGATTGGCCCTTTGGCAATATGATGTGATGAGATTATCTGGGATTTGCTTTGTGAGAGAAGATTGTCTAATGAGTAGGTTATTGCATGAATCACAGTAGCATTTAGTACTGATAATGGATTTAAACTTTGAGTTACTCAGATAAAACAGAGAATCCCACAGCCTTCTCAACCAAATCTGTATGTGAGTTTAATATTCTCAAATTTCCTGAGAAGATGTAGTTTGATTTATTTCAGTGCAGAAAAAAAGAAGTTGCTAAGACCAATTAAAAGTTCCTAATATTTCCATTGTTATAAAATTGGCTGTGAGATAGCTGTTACAAAAAAAATATCTTTTCTTCTTCAAAGCTCCATTCACAAATGGTAATTTATATAGAGATATTTTGGAAGGTATAAAAGATGCTACGCTTAATTTTAAATTATTTATGTATTCATTTCTGTTGTTGCCTTTAAAATAATATGCATAAGCAAGTTCTATAAGCATATGATCTGACTGACTTTAGTGGCAGGTGCTGCTCTGATAGAAACACAGACCTAAGGGCACATTGAATATTCTGCACTGAGGCTTTCTGTAAGCCACTCAAAAGAGTACTTTGAAGGTCACAAGTACACCGCTTGAAGAATTAACCTACATTCATAGATATAAGTGACAGTTGTTCCTGACCTGCCTTAAACATATGCATGGGCAGCTTATATCAGAAATAGAATGAAAAATCGTGTTTTCCTTTTTATCTTAGATTTCTTCTCTTGCAATGTTTACACCTATTTGAGCCGATGTTTGTGCCTTCCTCTGTAATTGTGTGTATGGCTGTGTTGAAAACACACGTACTAGTCCTTTTCTTGTAATATTTAAGAGAGCAAAAAATCTGTTTTGATGGTATACATTAACCTGCGGAATATATATAGAAGCCTACTGAAATAACTGGCACTATATCCTTACTTTCAACTTTGTTTTGTTCCGTTCTTCTATGATAGGTAGTTAATGAACTAAAGCCCAATGCCAGACCATATTGAAAACCAGCAGTTACTGTCTTCAAGCTCATGAAAAAAACCAAACTAAAATATGAGGGCTGGAATTTTATTTTCTCTTATTTCTATCAATAATATTCACTCATTTAAAAAAAAAAAAAAGAAAAAAAAAGAGGCAAAATAACACCAGAAGTAATTTTCCTGTAATTTCTTTAGTGTTAGTTAATTTATTTGATTTAAAGATAGATATAACACATCTTTCTGTAAATTTGTTTGCCAATTATTCTGAAGTATGGCCAAAGAAAAAATGAGCCTGAGACTCAGTGACAGACAGCATTATCTAGTTACACCAATAACAGAAAAATACTCCATCTCTGTAAAATTTCCTCCCGCAGCAACACTTCCTTTCCACGTATTCTATCACACAGTGTCCTGAAGGTAAACAGATTTCATCTGTTTAAGACTGAAGAAAAAGGAAGAAGCCTGTCTTTTAAGAGAGAATTCAGGTAGGCATCAGAAATTGCCCAGAAAGAGCAACGGGGTCGAGACAGCATCATCACAGGGACTCTCGCAGAGACCTCTTTGCCAGCAGATCTTTCTCCTTTCAGCAGCTGGAATTAAAGGAGGCATTTGAGCAGTCATTTCCCAATGATCCCACTTAACGCAGGCAGAGAATCATGCTGCACGTTTTGCAAATTTGCAGGTGGGTTTGGGTTTTGGGGGTTTGTTTTTTTTTTTCCCTTTTTACTGTAGTGGGTGAAAGTTGAAGATGCAAAAGCCTAAGGCTTATTTTAAAATCTGGAGCACTCAACATTGTCCCAGCTCTACTGTCACGAAGGTTTAATGCTCGCATGAGTGGGAGTACAGATAGTGCAGCGATCGTTTCTTTTAATAGTATCACTCATGACATTCCTTTGTAATGACACCGTATACTCCTTTCTAATAAAGATTTTTGAACAGCTTAAAAACTGAGGACATTTAGGTGTCTGAAAGACTTCTAATCATTTAAGTTTTACATGCTTTTACAGGTAGACTTGCAACCATGAAAATGCTGAACCATGTTATAACCCATCTAGACGATTCTGCTTCTTCCCCCGCCTAGAATTTAACAAGGACTAAAAGAAGGATTGTTTTAATACATTTCTACAGAATTACCCTTAAAATAATGTGTGCGATTGACTAGAGGATAATTTTCTTTCTATAGTTTTTAAACCCAAACGTATAGACTTCTGTAATGTTCTGCATGCACATAGTTTCCTGTTTCAAAGATAGTAAAAAGGAAATAGCAACATGATCACTTTCTATTAAATTCTAGAATACTTGGTCATAAAATTAAAATTATGGCAACCAAATTAATTTTAAAAAAGAAGCTTTCTCAAGGATCACTAATGTTAACCAAAGCCCTGAGGATGAAATGCACCAAGCCATAAGGAATAAAAGTAGTCTTGCATTAAGAAGGCTGCCCTGGAGAAAAGATGAATTAATCTGATTCACTCTGAATTAGTCAGATTTGGGTGTTTGTTGAATTGGGAAAAAGTAGCAGATTATATGTTTGAGCATGTGGTATTCCCAGTCATAGGAGAATAGCAAAGTACACATTTGCTAGAAGGACAGTATTGGCCTCTACAACCTCAGAAGACACAGGAAAGGAAGGGTGGACAATTTTTCGACTGTCGGGTACGAGCTGCCTATGATGAAAGCGTTCTTGACTTTTAGTCCCCTACGTGCGTTAGAGAGATACATCAGAAGTGGTGCTATGGGAAGGTTAACATTTACTTATTTAATATTGTGTGCTAAGAATAGCAAGTTAATTGGTCCCTGGAGCACAAAGGATTAAAGTTCACCAAGTGGTAGTTCGTGAAAGAAAAGCTGTGAACAACTCTCTCAAAGATTCCCCTTTGTTGAAGGCATGTAAAGCAACTTAGTGCACAGATGGATTTGTCTCAGTTTGGAGTCATCTTAACATACTTGGTCTAGTAGATGTGAAATGAATAAAACAAAACAAATAGGGGAAAATCCGAGGGTAGAAATTTCATCAGAGATATTTGGGTTTTATATTAGAAAATAGTTTTCTAAGCACTGGAATTATCTACATGAGAAAACTGAGAATTCTCCATCAATCGTTATACATAGAGAGGTCAGAGACCCCAATCCTTGTGAGAAGTCTGGGAGAGGAAACAGGTAAGATCACTTCTCAGCATGTTCCACAGCCCAATTTTCCATAATCCCGAGTCAAAGAACATCTCTTTGTAGGTGCTTAACTTTCATTAGCCATTGGAAGTGTTGGAAGAGGCCTTGTGGAGAATGAGTCTTTTATAAGGCAATGCATTCTTCAAAATATTATCATGGACCTAAGTTCTTTATTCAACACTAAATTACCTGACTGAGAGGAATTAAATTAAGAGACTTTGAAATGGAAGAGAATGTAGATATACAGAAAAGATGAGGCACAATAAGGAAAGTAGAAAAGCAACGATGCTATCTACTCTTTTTACACAGTGCTGTTTAAAACACTCTAGTGGCAGAGATTGTTTCCTAATGTGTGTTTAAACAGTAATTCCGTCAGTGCTGGCAGTTTCAGTTTGGGTCCTAACCCAACCTTTTATTATATAACGCAATAAGAGGTGGGAGCTGTGTGGGGCTCAATTCCTTCGTTGTAACTTGTCTTTTGTTATGATTGACAAAAAAAATCTATATATTTTGTTACAGCTTTAATATGGTGAAGTTTCCTTCTTGTCCTGGTTTCAGCTGAGGGGGTTAATTTTCTTCACAGTAGCTAGTATGGGGCTATGGTTTGGATTTGTGCTGAAAAAAGTGTTGATAACACAGGGATGCTTTTGTTACTGCTGAGCAGTGCTGACACAGAGCCAAGGGCTTTGCTGCTTCTCACACCACAGCACCAGCAAGTAGGCTGGGGGTGCACAAGGAGCTGGGACAGCTGACAGGACAGCTGACCCCAGCTGACCAAAGGGGTATCCCATACCATATGACATCATGCTCAGCGTATAAAGCTGGGTGAAGAAGAAGGAAGAATGGGACATTCAGAGTGATGCCGTTTGTCTTCCCAAGTAATGGTTACGCATGATGGAGCCCTGCTTTCCTGGAGATGGCTGCACACCTGCCTGTCCATGGGAAGTGGTGAATGAATTCCTTGCTTTGCTTTGCTTGTGTGTGCGGCTTTTGCTTTACCTATTAAACTGCCTTTATCTCAACCCAGGAGTTTTCTCACTTTAAATTTTCCAATTCTCTCCCCCATCCCGATGGCAGGGAGTGAGCGAGCAGCTGCGTGGTGCTCAGCTGCCAGCTGGGGTAAAACCACGACACTTCTTTACCCTCCAGAGCATCTCATTTGTGAATATACGTTCTAATAAAGAAAGCGCCGATTTGCTCTAGTTTAGTGTAGAAACTGTTTTCCTGGATCAGACATATTTCTCCCATCCCCTACTCACATATCAGTTGTTGTCAAAATAAGAGGACTACTTTCAAGTACATTTACTTCCAGCTTCATATTCTTTAATGTTTCACTGTTTTACTTTTTGTGTCTTGTCTCTGGGGCCCTCTTTCTTTGTAAATAATGGAAATGAAGATTGCTACATGATTTTGAACAAATCAAAAAGTTTCTATGTTGTGTTTCTTCCTCCAAATCGCTGGCAAGTGAAAGGATGTTTCCATTAATTTCTTCTGTTCCTTAAAGTGACAGATTATGAAAAGGATACTCAACGAACTGCATGAATACTTGTGCCTTTGTAAAAAAAAAGTGTAAATGGACAGGTAGATATAAAGAAGAGTTATGAAGTACAGGATAGAGGGAAATTGCTGCCAAGGCAGTAGTAACAGGTAGCATATTTATTTGAAGTATTAATGGATGACAAGAGAAGATATACTTGAATAGCAGCATTTACTATCATTCTAGGCATAGTAAAACTTTCACTTTTCCATATTCTTCCTACTCATTTTCTTTGTTGACTTTTTTCATGTGTTCTGGTTCACACAAGTTACACCAGTATAATTCAAATTGATAAAGTTTCATTCTTTAATCACTGAAAGGCTGTGTTTGTGTTTGTGTGAAAATACATGCTAAAAACCAGATATGCCTACTTGCTCTCCTTAGCCTAATAAATGTATTCCTGTGCCAACCCTGCTCCACCTCTTTAGAACAGATTTATTTTTTTTTTTTTACTAGCTAGCACTCTAAGATTAAAAATGCTTTTTGCTGGTGTAGTCTATTATCATTCTCCAAAAAAGAATAAGCTATCTGACTTTATTTTGATGACATAAAATGCAGTTAGAGCAGGAGACTGACAACCTCTTAGAAAACCTTTTCTAAATCAGGACCAACACAAAGTGTAGTTCCTTAGCCTTTGCTTTAGATGTTTGAAGTTATCAACTTCCTGTGTTTAAAGACACACCCAAACACCAAGAAACTCCTGTGCAGTGCAGCAGAAGACAGTATGTTTTGGACTGACACAACTTCCAGTAAAAATTTCAGATTGACCATCACAGAAAGTCTTCTGTTGCATCATAGAATTAACGTTTCAAATGTAGCATCTGTACAGGCGTTTCTGTCATTCATTATTAATATTCTCTCAGGTTGAGAAGGCAGCACAGCTTGGGTATTCAATCTTTTTCTTACACACTAATACTTCTAGCCTGGGTGAAAATTCACACCAATGATGAAGATGGCCTTTGTGCTGTTCGAGATATTGTCAAGCAGAAACAGATGGAGATGACAGGTTATTTAATATAGCATCCTTGTTAGCTATCTGATACATGCATTGTCGATATAATTACTGTATGTCCTTTGTAGGTTAGAATCACTTGAGATAACTCGTGAGACATCAAGCTTGATTTTGTAATGGTTTGCATTTTGTGTAACTACTCACAAATAAAAATAAGAGCAAAGAAAATGTAAAATTCTGCCTGAGTTGGTAGCATTTTACACCTTCTCTACCTTATTTACAGTTTGATTCTTTCCCACCTTATTGTGTAATATTTTTGTACTCTTTTTTCATTCATGTAATGGAAGAGAATAAGTGCTTTGGATGACCCCAATTTCACTTGACAAGAAAGGAACCTTTATTTCATTTTCAAACACATTGAGAGAAAACAGCAAAATAGTAAGTTTAGACTCGGATTAAACTCTCCAGTTAGGAACAATCCAGTTTATCCAGTCATTTAATTTAGCCAATAATTGCATGAGTACAGCACTCATGCAAGATAAGGAAGAAAGAGACTCGGTTCCTTGCTATTTTCAGAGACCTGAACCTCCATTTTCTATTTCCTAGTAAAGCTAACTTCAAGGCTTTAAGTAATATTGTTATGGGTTACTTTGTCTTCTCTGATAAATCTCTTTCAGTCTATTCATATGGGATAACTGAATATAGCCAGTGACTAAGAGCTTAAGCATTTATCTAGTATGTAGGATATTTATGTCCTTCCTCCCAGTCCAGTAATTTCAGAATTCTTTTTAGAAAGAGGAGCAGAAGAGATTGAAAACAAGCTTCCTCAGAGTACCCTGGAGCACTCTTAAAAGTGAATTGCATGGCTTCAAATATTTGTGTTACATTGCCAAGGAAAGAAAGTGGCAAGTAATCCCTTTTTTAGGTCTGTGAACTTAGCTTATTTCCTGTTTATTTCAGAGAAAACTGTTGCATCCAGTAATTTTTTCCTACAAAACCCCCATTTTTGAGACAACACACTATCCATCCCTGTTTGTGCCTTCATCCACCTGTTGTGATAAGTGTTATTGAATCTGGAAAAAAATACCACCAACAACAAAACAAACCCAACTCCCCCCCAAAAACTCACCCACCACCACCACAAGCATAAAACCCATAGTTTTACATAGGAAAATAAAGTGTCCCTGGTTGAGATGTTATTCTGTACCCTTCAGGTGAAGACTGTCTCCCCAGATGAAGTCCCAGGTGAGCAGAATGTCAGAGAGAAAAAGTGATGCTGGATGCTGTGTTTTGAATAGGTCACAATGAAGTGCCAAATGTGTGAGGTGGACCAAGGAGAAAAGTTTAGGTCAAGAAAGAGGATAATGGGGGGGGGGGTGTAAAAAAAAAAGGTAGGAAAAGTAGTTCTATGGAAAAATGACCTGCAATAATAAGGTTGCTACTTGGTCTGGTGAACAGCACTATTTTTCACTCCATAGAGGGATGAGATGCATACATTGTTTGCAACTGCTAAATGAGGCTGAACACAGCTGGGTCCACAGTGAGCCCAGACAAGCCTTGAGACCCTACGCTGCTGGGGCAGTGCAAAGCCTGCAACCTGTTACCAGTCGTGGCAAATCATGTTTACTGGGCTTCATTGTGAGCTCTTGATCGACTATCACTTGAGAGAGAATTGGCCAGCAGAAAGCACAATTGCAGCAAGTTCCTTGCAGTGAGACAGCCACTTCAGCACTTCTCCAGGTGAATCAGGAGAAGCGTACGGAAGTAGTCGGGATTTGCATGGTTATTGAATATTTTGTTGCAGCTTCTCCAGTGAGGCTGACCAAAAATGTAGGTTAGCACTTTTGCTGCTGATGACTTTTTTGGTCCTTGGGATTTTCTTGGTAGCACAATTTTTTCCTCTGTATTATGTCTGATAAGATAGAACAAGAGACGTCTAAGACAGGGGTCACGCTCTTCCGACTTGCAACAGTTAATGTGAACTGTCAGCCTGCAGCTGTTAATGTTAGCACTGCTTTTGGCAGAACAAATCTTCAGCTAATGCATAGAGTATACGGGTTTGAGAGGTTTAGAGGACAGTCAGCAGAGAATTTAAACATTTTATTTTCTACTATGATTTTTTATCTTAAATACCAGATTAATAAAGTCTTATAAAACATTGCATGTAAGGTGAACATTGCATAGCTGTTATTCTTCCTTTGAAAATGAAGATTTTGGCTTCAGTAATTATTTGGAAAGTAATTTAAATTTCCCTAGTGAATAGTTAATATTAATTTATTTAAGCCTTCATGTTGGGTTTCTTCTTTTTCTTTTTTCCTTTCCTTTCCTTTTTCTTTTTACTTTCCTTTCTCTTTCTCTTTCTCTTTCTCTTCTCCTTTTTCTTCTTCTTCTTCTTCTCCTTTTTTTTTCAACATAGAGAGCCTTCCCAACAGCAGCTGAGTTTCTTGAAATCTGTAAAAACAGATGATGGATTTATTTCCTGATTCTAAAGTTGCCAGGTAGTATGTTTCTCACTTGTGTCCTGAAATGTTTCTGTACGTTGGGACAACAGAACCAAAATTTCCTTGAAATTGTTAAGTAAAAGTGATTCATCACTGAAAGTCAGCATCCATTGATGAATAAAAAAGAGAACCAGGGTGACACCTGAAGGCAGCTGGGGTTGCAGGCCCCCACCTCAGGTGATCCACCTGGTTCACTCTCTTCCTTAGGAAGGGCAAACAAGAAATAATAATGCCTGGCTGATCCTGACTCCAGAGTCAGAACAGGAAAGCAAATAAGCTTTTACTCCTGAGTAAAGAAAAGACAGGCTTTTTAGTGTAAGGTTATGGAAAATCTCAGACTGGTACCTCCTGGACCAGAAAACAACACTCCTCCGCATCTCTAACTGCCGCCTCTATAAATGAAACGCTCTCCCCAAATGGTGTTTGTTTTTCACCTGTAGTAAACACTTTAGTCATATTTTGGGAGCTATAATAAAATGTCATGACAGTCACCATCATCTTTTTCACAGAAATGAGAACATCCAGTTCCTATTTGTGAAATATTTTTTAAACTTGGGCCACTATGTCTGGAAGGCAGGTGAAATGTCAGCAAAACATGACTAAGTATTTTATGAAAATTACATTTAAGTATTTGTGTTGGTGGGTGTTTTAGGATGTTGAATGTAGCTGTTAGCCTGTATAAGTAAAACTTCTTATTCGAGACATTGTTCAGGCTATATTTTTATAAATTGTTAAAAAAGGATGGCAATATGAAGTATTCATGTCCAATTGTAGTCTACACAGATCAAAGCTAAAAGTTGTGTCAACATCTTAAACAAATGGAAGAGAATTACTTGAAAGGAAAAGCATTGCAACATAAAACAAGATATAAGCATGAACAGCTAATTACTGTAGATTCTAGAAAGCTAAAAATGATTCAGGGAAAGATGCACATAAGAGACTCAGAACTGCACAGGAGCTTACCAGCAGCAGTGACATAAAAGGAATCAGATGCACAAATTAGAGGGATGTTTTTAAACAGAGAAAATTAGTTTTAACATATAATAGTAGATTTCCATAGTGATTCTTACCCTTAATGTTTGCTTTATTCCCTCTGGGGTTTAAAGAAAATGTACAAAACTCATTCTCTGCATTTTTATACCCTAAGTTTTTGATCCGATTTTCTTTTCCCCATAAGCTTTGCACATAGATAGTTGAAAGAAATCCGTATAGACTTTTTAATCTTCTATTTATTTTTATTTTCTTCTCACCTACATATAATTTTCTGCATTTTGTAGTACTGCCTTTGGCCCTGATTTTCCTTTCACAGGAAAATTCCTTTCCTTTCGCAGGTTAACTGAATTTTTCCTTAGGGTATTTGATTCTGATTTACTGACTTAGAGAGAAATCTGAGAAACTTACAGAAGCATTTCATATGCAAGCAACTCTTTCCTTATGAGCTGAAAAAATGACAACTATGTGATTTATACTTATTTATACACATCTAAAAGTAGATAATGCTTTGTCTGACTCTAAAGTGGTCCTAGCATTTTCTTTAACTGTGAGACACCATTACCAATTGCTAGCTGTAGTTTTTTCCTCCAAGAGTAGAGTGTTTTCTCTCCAGAGTGAAAGGGAAAAGTTTAAGGGGTATGGTCCAACACATCACCAATAACAGAAGCCAGTTTTCAGTACCAATCTTTCCATAATATTAATCGCATATTCTAGTGCAAGTAATTTAAGAAAATGAAGACCATTGGCACTGCTACTTTTAATTGTAAAATAATCCAGAATGTAAAATAATGGTAAAAGCAAGCTATTCACTCTGATCCATGTTATCTTCACTCTGTTTAGTAACCAAAGAAGAAAACAAGTGGGCACCGTAACATGCTGATCCATCCAGAAAGGATACTCATTGCAACATATTGCATTGTAACTTTCTTTAATAGTATGTTCAGAACTTTGGCTTGACTAAAATGACTGTGTAAACTGCTTCAAGTCTGCACCTTTCCCAAGGCTGGGTCAGTATTTTCATGTATAAATTGAAGTAGTGTCACTTTAATTGTATTTCATTGCAGTCACACAACCCGATATTTTACTACTGAGAAATAAATAATGAGTGGTTCTGTGCAAAGATCCTTACTCTCTCCTATAATCATAGTAATTTTAAAAAATTGGGAAGGAAATAAACTAACATTTATCTGGTCCATCTATTGCCAGTTCAGAATTACTCATTGTAATGTTTTTAGTCTTTTGTTCAATTTTGTTTTAAAAGCTCCATGTAACATGGCTTCCACTATTTCCATGGGGAGGCCATTCAATTTAGAAAAGAAATAATGACAGCTCTTAAGTGGGTTCCCCCCACCCCCAGCCTTAATTTAGGCTCACTGAATGATCTGCTTCCTTTGGGCATATTTGCTCAAGGTGACATTAGAGAACACTGGGAAGCAAGCACACTGCTTCAAAATATTCAAGCTAAAAATTCCACCGAAACTCACTGAAATTTAAAGCAATCACTGCACAGAGTGCAGTTAGTTCTGGGATGTGTCTTTTAAAGGATATCCCTGTTGCAAATGATACTGACATTCACACATATAAGACTTTCAGACTATAATCTAATAAAAGAAAAAAATATTATTAAGATCTTTAATGACCCTCATAGAAGGCTAAGCTTCAAAATGTAATAGCATACATGTGTTTTGCTGATTTTGGATAACAATGTGCTAGACATAATGTTCCATCCTCTGTCGAATGTTTGAACTTGATTGTGTATACTTGATTTCCATTACTTTATTTCTGATGGCAGCCCAGAGATGTCTGGCCTGGACTGTTTGTCCTCCATTTCCTAGCCAGTCATGCCTGCCCATATAGATTCTGCCATCCCCATGAAACTGACCCAAAAGATGTCTTAGGCTATGCCTGTTCCACTAAATTAGCACTGCCAGGTGATCTTTTGGGGACAGGTATTCAGTTATGGCTATTCATATGGGTCAATTTATGGAGCAGTCCCTGACCGCTTGTGAAGGCCTTTCGCTTCTCAATCAATACTCTGCATCATCTCCTGTATGCTGCTAAAGTTGTGACTTCTATCTCTATCAGTGACGACAACCTCTATTGCCTTCTCAAGGCACACTCTAACAAACGCTTCTGTATGTTTCCTCAGGCAGCCACTCATACTTGTGAATCTCACTGTCAGCCTCAGCAAAGCAACCTCTCTGTTGTCTTCTAAATTTCTTAAATTTCTCTTCTGTGACATAGCCAGGGGCATAAAAGAAAAGAAAATAAAAATAAAAATAATAAAAGATAAAACAAATAGACAGCAGGTAGACAGTGTTTATGTTGAGATCATTACACATCACACTGGTCCCTGGTGCATCGAAATTCTTTTTCCTTCCCTTCTGAGAGCACCCATCTCATATATTGTCTCTGTTCTGAGGGGTCATGGTCCTTCATTTCAGATAAAGGTTTTGCCTTAATATAAATAAGAAGTCAAACTGATATGGCCATGGATAACAAAAGGGACTGTCACAACGGTCTTAAACAGAAATGCTACCTTTATTTTATTTATTTATTCTGCTAGAGGTACACACATGGGGATAGAACAAAGTAATCTTTCTTAGATGGTCTTTACACATCCATGTCTTGGTTGCTCTGTCATTTGAGGAATTAGGAGTTAAATATACATTTACATAGTGGCACACATATACATAGGACTTTCACTGATAACAAAATACATAGCAGGACTCAAAAATACTAGATTCATATAGGTTTTATTTTCATTACACGGTATTACATTTCCAGAACTCTATTTAAAATACTTATCTGATATACTATCATAGGAATTATCAACTTTCAACATTTCTAGAAATGCTAAGACATCGTAATTTGGCATTATTAAAATGAAAAAAGACCTTGCTTATCAATTATGAGTGAGAAATAATTTTGATAAAAAGAAACATGACTGAAAGAAAAAATGTACTTGCAAAATATGTTATTTGACTTGATTTTCATTTGTTAGTTAACTTTTTTAAAGTCAAAATATTGATCTTTTGCTAATGAAAAGATTTGTAAGATAGGGAGTGTCTTACCTAAATCACATGGGAAGGAAAAGCAAGGAAAACAAGTTCTAAAGGAACCTAATACTTGTTTTATCAAGAAGAGCCTTGTAGCAGTTTTTCAAATCATTGAATGTTTCTTTCTTTTTATTTATTTATTTTTCATTAGACAGCCTTTTCCTATTTGTTTGGTATTAAATTACACCCTGTAGCCGTACGTGTTGTTCAGGTATTGTATGAAAATATATGTGAGGAGCCTGCAAGAACAAATGGGCAACAGCAGATGAAATAGAAATCTGCAAATTTACTCTGTAATTCTTGAGAAATAAATGTACAGAGAGAATGTAAATTAGCTCCCATTAGCTAATCAGCAGACAGGGATTTGCATAAATGAGCAAAAAAATTATATGGTATTCCTAAGTCTCCATGCATTATCTGTGTTCTGTGATTGGCTGAGACAATTCAATTTCAGTATAATAATTAAAAGCTACATGGCCTAATGGGAACATTCAGACATTTAAGAAGATAGTAAATGTTCCTTATCATCATAAGTTAGAAAAATACATTCAATTAGTATATTAAAATACAATGCATTGCCACAGTATGTTTTAATCAGTTGTCAAGGTGAAATGTGGCACAATCATATTTCAGTATTTTGTTCAGATATAGTTGTTTACAGAGTAATAAAGGTTCAGTAAAGGACGAATAGAAAATAATGCCTCCATTATATTTTGCAAAGCAATTTTTGAGATTTTTTTCCTTTCTTTCCTGTTTTTTCTGGGCAAGGACACCCAGAGCACCTGCCTGCTAATATATCAAAGTGCTGTTTGACCGAATGCTATTTCTAAAGCCTTTAAGACCAAATTTGAACTGAATAACCCAGTTCAGGAATCATTTAATAAGAAAGTGAGGATACAGTGCATACCTTTTTTTTAAGATGTGCTGATCATTACAGAGTGTCATTCTGAAGCTGGTTTTCTTTTGATGCCCATGTATGCATCTGCATTCCTGAAGGACATTGGAGAAATGATTGTGTTCCTGCTCATTGCAAGGTCTCTTAAATGCCAACTAGATGACATTAAAAGTTTATCCATTTAGTGAGAGCAATATTAATTGTTATCTAGGGAAAAGAAGAGCCCCAGCTACTTAATCAAACATGTGGCTTTCACTTACTGCGTGGTTTGTAGTTGCATTACTGATATGCAATGTGATTGTGCCATGCAATGTGATTGTGCCATGAAATGTGATAATTTGATCAAAGGGCATGTGGAGAACTGCCGGTTTTCTGGTTTCTCTTCCTCTGTCTCTCTTCCCTTCCATACCACAAAATAATTTATGAAGGTATACATTATAAATGCTGAGGCCTTTTTTAAACAGGATGATCCTATGTGTATGACTACATAACACAAAAGACTTGGAGGCAATGAATGCTGCTAAAAAGTTCAAACAACAATTTTATCTTCTCCTGAACTTAAACTTTTTATTACTTGGAAAATGTATTCCAAATCTATGTATCAGCTATTATTGTTATTTTTTAAAAAAACAACCTACCTTTCTCTAAGTTCTGAAAGTCTATGCATAATGTCATATGTGCATACAGAACTATAATCAGGAATGTCTTTATGCTATTTTAAAATTGCAGTGTTCAGTTAAATAGAAATCAATCTATGCTAGTGTTGCTATTGTGTGTGTCTGTCATATCTTCCAGTGTCAGATCAATTTGTAGTGAAGGCTAAAAATGACCAATTGTATGTGATTTATACATATGCAATGTAAATGTAGGTAATTTCTACTTCAAACGAAGATGGACAGTTTGTGTTTAAAAAGTAAAAATTTATGAAATATAAACCACCATTTAGAAAAGTGATATAAATTATAAGTAGTCTTGTAAGATTTAAATTGTGTGAAGAAGTCTTTTTGTTTTTTCTTTTTTCCAAAAGAAGCTGATTATGTTGTAGGTTTCTAGATTTGTTTTTGAAGTCCTTGCCCTGTTTGAAAGATGTAAGAGCTCTAAGTTTGTTAGTAAGTACACATGAGGAAAGAGAATGTCAAATACAGGAGTCAAATTTTGTACTGATGGGAATGGATGCAGTTCCATGGATTTTGACGAAGCTGAAAACATAAACATTGGTTGGGAATTCATCTTAGCTATTTAATGACAGTCTTGTTTAAGAGTAATTCAAAAACCTTAATATATGAACTGCAAAAGAAATACTATCATTTTTTTCAATTGCATAAATATAGTGCTAGAGTTGTTTTAAGACTGTAGTGACTTTGGCTGACTGCCAGGTGCCCACCCAGCTGCTCTCTCACAACAGGGTGGAAGGAAAAATAAGATCAAAAAGCTCATGGGTCAAAATAAAGATAGGGAGATTGCTTGTCAATTACCATCAAGGGCAAAACAGACTGTACTTGAGGGAGATTAATTTAATTTATTACCAATTAAAAATAGAGTAAGATAGTGAGAAACACAACCAAAAATAAACCCCTCATCCCCTGCCCTGTTTCATACCTGGCTTAACTTTACTCCTTCATTCATGACTCCTCTACTTCCTTCCTCCACCCAAGCAGAGCGATGGGGTGGGGGTGGGAAATGAGTGTTGTGGTCAGTCCATAATAGTTCCTCTTTTCTTCTCACACTTTTTCCCTGCTCCAGAATGGGTCCTTCCCATGGGCTGCAGCCCTTCATGAACTGCTCCAGTATTGTTCCTCTCCGCCAGGTACATTCCTTCAGGAACAGAGTGGTCCCGTGTGAGTCCCCCACAGGCCACAGCTCCTGCCAGGAACCTGCTCCTGCATGGGCTTCTCTCCACAGGCCACAGTTCCTGCCAGGTGCCTGCTCCTGAGAGGGGTCTCCAAGGGCTGCAGGTTCCATCAGGGCATGTCCACTTGCTATGGTGTAGGGTCTTCCATAGGCTGCTATGTGGATAGCTGCTCCACCGTGGTCCTCCATGGGCTCCAGGGGAACATCCTGCTCCACCAACCTCTCCTCCATGGGCTGCAGGGGAATGTCTGCTCCGGCACCTGGAGCACCTCCTCTCCTCCTTCTTGTCTCACCTTCTTTCACATTCTTTCTCATTCCTTTCTCTCACAGCTACTGTGTTTTTACCCTTTTTACATATGTTTCCCAGAGATGCCACCATCTTGGCTGAGGGGCTCAGCTGTGTCCTACAATGGGTCAATTGGAGCTGGCTGGAACTGGCTGTGTTTGGCACGGGGCAGCCACGGCCTCTCCTCACAGAGGCCCCTGCAGCCCCACTTCACTGCCAAAACCTGGGCACGTGCAACCTATACAAAGACTCTTGCTTTTCCTGTGGTTTCTACCGTAAAATTATTAACAGTAACAGTAACAGTAACAATAACAGGAGGAGGAGGAGGAGGAGGAGGAAGAAGAAGAAGAAGAAGAAGAAGAAGAAGAAGAAGAAGAAGAAGAAGAAGAGGAAGAGGAAGAAGAAGAAGAAGAAGAGGAGCAAGAACAAGTAGCTGAGTCATTAAATTCTTCTATAATTATTTTTCCAAAGTTCAAAATGTAAGTGATGAACATTTGCAATTCAGTGGGCTTAAATGTACCTGGCTTTTTGCTGGTGTAGGCGTAACCCAGGGAGCTGATCTCCACTGAGGTTTTCATATTTTGCCTTACCTAATAAAGCAAAGCCTTTTATATAATTTCCTGCCATATAGTTAAACTAGAAATCACATCCCCCTTTTACAGTAATGCTACTGGAAAGTGGCATCAGAAAAATATGTAGAAAGAAGCAACAAAGACAGTATGTAGGACAACCTGATTTCATAGAGATGGTAATAATCCATTTTATTAAAATGTGATGTCCTCAGAACTATGTCCTTTTCAACTTGGTTCCAAAGTAGGTACTTTGCATGGAGGTGTGATGACTGATGGTCTTAGCTATCATTTGAAATTGAGCTTTTTGCCTTTATGCATCAAATGTAGGGGATTGACTTCCCCTTCATAATCAGAAACTGACTGTGTTGCAGTTTAAAAATTAAAAATGAAAAGCCCTTTGATTGATGTTGTTCTTAATTTAGTTGGAGCCATAAATTATCCTGTGACTTTCTGTGAAGGATGTTGTACAAATGTTTTGTATTCATGATTGGGTCACAAAGTGCCCTCTGCCTTGGTCTCTTGGCTGCCATTTTTTCAGACCAAACATGATGTAGTGAAACTGATTTCAGAGTGTACATACGGTGAATACAGATTTCTTATGCCTGATTGTCATCTTATTATAATCAGTACAATGTCCAGCATCTCTCTTTATGTTCAGGCATTACTACGTTGCTGTCAAATAAATGGTACCAAAATCAGGCCCATGGTTAGAATAATGTGCAATTTTAATTTAAACAAGCATGTATATGTGAAGATTGATCTAGAATGGCATAGTTCTTCACAATGAAGATGAATGCAAATCCCGGTCTTAGGACACCCAAATTTTTACTACATTGGAAAACAAAAAACAATGTAATGGAAGTCACAGGCAAGGAAATGGAGAGAAGGCAAATTCCAGCTCAACAGTATTAAGCACTTCTTAATACTGTCAAGCACTTTTATTAATAATCGTGAATGTTCTCTGGTCCACTTTGTCAACCAAGTTTTCATTTAAAGCATAGCAAAAATACATATTCAGTAGCATTAGTTAAAAAACCCGACACACTACACATATTTTTTCCTGTTGCAGTTTCATTTTCACTTCCCTGCTGTTACTGTGGTTTCATCTGTTTATGAGTCAAAACTAAAAACTGTGCTGACCTGCATGGCTCTTCAACAATGTGGTTAAAGGTTCCTAAGGGATTATTTTTTTAAACTATTAAACTCTCCTATTTTGTAACCTCAGATACAATTAATCTTGGGCAGAAGCTGTATCATTGTCTTTAGTCAGAAATGTAGGGGTAACCACATTAGATGAGAAAACTAGCACATCTAGTCTGGTCTCCTCTCTCAAATAACAGTCAAGAAAAAAAAAAAAAGAAAGTACAAAAAAATTAATCCAATTTTCTGAGCAATCACAAATGATCTGACCTGAGAGTGTAAGAAATTCCTCTTAACACCAGGAAATTTAGACTGTAGTATGTCTTAAAGAATAGGAAACACTCTCTAATCATAGGAAAAAAGAAATCCTTTCTAATATAAAATGAATGATCATGTTATCTTTGTAAGCATTTTTTAAATCCTATTTTTAATCTGAAGTATCTGAAGGTATTAAATTTCACATGATCAGTATGTAGTATAAATCAAATTAAAATAATTTCTTGCCTCTCAGCTTCACTAAATGCCCCCTAGCTTCTCTTGATTTCCTTTTTGAATGCTCAAATGAGGTAAGTTCATGCTCTGAATTGGTGTGTTCATCTGCTTTAATTTCATTTACTACCGTGTCATCCCTAGCCCAAATTGTCCCAGTTATGATCTGTTCCATTGTCACCAGTGAGGTTTCTGGTGGAAATGAAGCTGGAAATGGCAGCTGTGTGCAAGTCTTTGCTGCTGTTTTACCCTTGTCTAAGAATGGCAATAGTAAATTTGAATGTTCTGTGTGTATACTATGAACTTCACTACCCTGTGGGCATCTCAGGAAACTACTGAGTGAGGCTTTTTTTAAAAAGCAGTCATTGTATAGTATTCCTATAGATTAAGTTGAATGGAGTAATGAAAATCTAATTCATTTGCTTGTAGAACATTTGAAAGTGATTTTACTTTGATTCATTAACACAAACTAAAGATGAGTTAAAGAAGTCAACTAAGAAATATTTCAGCATCTTTTAGTGGATGCATTTGACTACTTCCTTTCCTATTCATTGCTTTCTCCTAAACACCCTGATCTTGCAGTGGGTTCTTGTCATCTAAGGGTGGCTGCTGTAGACAGTCAGTCAGAGTACAGTCTGCCTTTGCCTCTATAAACAGGAAAATCTGATTAGATAAAAGAAAAAAAAAAGAAAAAAAATCACCCTGAGGGTGATCAAACACAGGAACAGGTTGCTAACTAAGGTTGTGGAGTCTATCTTTGAAGATACTCATAACTTGACTGAACAAGGCCCTGGGCAACTTGACCTGCTTCAAGCATGATGTTGGACTAGTTGACTTCCAGGGGTCCTCACCCACCTAAATTATTATATGAATCAGTGATCTTATACCTGGCCTCATGGTTCCATCTCTATTAGTCCACTTGAAAGCACACAGCCTTAAATCTTATGTATATTATTCATCAGAAGTTGCAGGTTACATTTCCCAGCTCTACTTGATATTTCATCCATACAGAGGAATATGATTCCATAAAATTTTAAATTGTATTGAATTCTACATTTGAAAGGCTTTTGTTTACTAAATAAGTATTAATGGCCAGACTAGCTGAAAATATTGGTTACGTTATGAGTCAATATACATTTGAAGTCCTTGTGAAATGGGGACAAAGTACTGACTATCATATTGCAGAGCTTTTTCCTGACTAACCATGGGTTATGGACAGAGTGCATTCAGATTAGTAGAGCATTAACTACCAGAAATGTATATGGAAAGCAAATTATTCCATGTCTTTTTCTCTTCAGTGTTCTCTTGTTATGTTCCCTTGCTACCTCTTCCAGAACATTTTATGGACAAAACCTGGTTGAAATCTAGGTCTCTTCCAGGAGAGCCATTCTAATGTAATTGACATTCTGTTCTCTAATATTATTGACAATTGTTATATTACAGCAAAAGTTAGGAATGCTCAACATCTTTTAAATTAGGATCATATTTACTTAATAACCAATGACAGATTGATCTTAGTCTTTTCCAAAGTACATCTTTTCATAATTTATTTATTCTTTTCTTAAATACAAAGTAACTCTGACTGAGAAATACATGAGGAAGACTACCTATCAGCTCCTCTTTTGAATTCCTTAGAATTAAAATTAAAAAAGAAAAGAAAAGGAAAGAAAAGAAAAGAAAAGAAAAGAAAAGAAAAGAAAAGAAAAGAAAAGAAAAGAAAAGAAAAGAAAAGAAAAGAAAAGAAAAGAAAAGAAAAGAAAAGAAAAGAAAAGAATAGAAAAGAAAAGAAAAGAAAAGAAAAGAAAAAAGAAAAGAAAAGAAAAAAAAGAAAAGAAAAGAAAAGAAAAGAAAGAAAAGAAAAGAAAAAAGAAAAGAAAAGAAGAAAAGGAAAGAAAGAAAGAAAAAGAAAGAAAGAAAGAAAGAAAGAGAAAGAAAGAAAGAAAGAAAGAAAGAAAGAAAGAAAGAAAGAAAGAAAGAAAGAAAGAAAGAAAGAAAGAAAGAAAGAAAGAAAAAGAAAAACATACATGTAATAGTATGTTTTACACTTTTATCTTATGCATTTTAGGTTTGGTGGGGTTCTTTTCCCTTCAAATCTTAGTTATAATATCCACATTTTATGTTTCATTAGGTAAGGCTGCCATATTAAGGCAGCTAATTTGTTTTTACAACTTCTAAAATTAACTGTCACTGTACTTGTTCTTTCCTTCATGTTAACCTGATCATTGTGTCTAATCTTCTGTATATTTATTCTGAGTCAACATTCTTTGTTCTTTGAGTCTCTGTACTCTCTTATCAATGTTTTAATATATTTTAGAAATTAAAGGGAAGAAGTGACAAAAGTATCTACAAAGCTTAAATGAATAAGACATTCTGTTTAACCTGGTAATCCTTTCTACTTCTCCTAACATTCCCTTTTAGAATTTTCTCTTTTTTTTTTCTCTCTAATTATAAATAAATGGGGGGGAGGGTGGGGAAGGGAGGTTAGTTATGTTTTAGTATTACCATATGATGCTTTCTGTGAATTCTGTGATTATTTCAAGATTCTCATACAACAGCTACTCTTAAAAGCTCCTGTTTAAAAAGGTTCTTCTCATTGGAAAGATATCACTTTTTGAGTGTGGCCATCGCATCTCCTAAAGTGTTCTGTACAAAGCTTCTGAGACTGTTTTCTACTTCCACTAAATCACAGATCTTTTTTATACTCCATAAAAGATATATTTACAGCTGTCCTCTTCAGAACGTGACTTACCATATCCAGATGACCCATGACTAATAAATTACTTATGAATTCTGCTTGCTGTCATGACTTGTTAATGTCTAAAGGCCCTTCTAGTGTCTTACCAAACACTTTGATGAAGACCTTGTTCTAGAGCACTAAAAAACCCGCTATTGGAAGTGCAGCTCTTGAGGTCCTTGATATTTCATTCCTTAATTGAAACCACTGCCTTGGAATTTCTGCAACACCCACATATTTACATGCTACATGTGTTACAGTCTTTTACATTAGAGTGCCTTGAACAACGGATGGGAGAAAGCAATCTTTTTAGCAATTTCCTAAAATTTAGCTGAGCAGTCAATAGGAGATGTGAGGCAAGAGCCACAAAAAGGTGTAGAGACAGTAAAGCTGTTTGGGAGCCAGTTGGACTACCAATTGGGACTCTCTGTATTGATTCAGAAAAATAAGTGCAGGACATAATGTTTGTTCTATTTTTTTCTCCATAACTCAATATTCAGCATATTCAGAAGCTGACAAAAGAAAGATGTGAGAAATTCAATCCTTTACTCTGTGTCAAGAACAAACATTCCATTTACCAGGTAGTGAGGCGCTTTCCATCTCTTCTGACTCAAGCTGCTCACATCGTGTTGAATATGAAATGTGAGTTGGCCATTAAAGAGTTCAGAAGAAAGAGCAAGGGTCTCTAGCCTTGTTGTATAATGCACAGCAGGACATGACAAGACATGAGGTTGGACTTATGTTCCCCACGTTTAGGCGATCTTACTTAGCAGTGCATTGTAGGCATACTCTAGGATATCAGAGACATCCACACAGGAATGGCCAATAGGACACTGGATTTATGAGAAACCCATGCCTTTTTGGAGCCATAATGAGATGCCAGGCTGGGACAGCACAAAGTATATAGTGTGATACTACTCTCTCACATTTAAACGAGTTAAACAATAGTAGTTTCTTCTTTAAGTAATACTAATGAAAGTAAAGTTCAGATAGCTTTAGAGACCCTTATCATCATGACATGTATACAACATCTCTCTAACAAGATGGTCTATTGCCTTCATAATGAAATTATTCTTTTAGCATGTCTAATGCTATGGTACTTTTTAAGAGGATTTCACAACAACTGAAGAGCAACTACATAGTCCAGCTCAAGGTGAAAGCGTGGAGTCTGGACGGCCTCCCACGAATCTGTCGATTCTTGACAATACCCACTCCAAGTATCACAAAGCCCATCTGCTCCTGTATGCTGAAGAGCATTGGTGAGCCGATAGGTCTGTTGATGCCTCCCTAGTCCCAGGATAAAGACTGGAAAGTGCAGGTGGGACCAATGTTATTATAACAATTTGAGTGTACTTATGACAACTTCAAGACTTGTCTTTGAAAAGTATATACAGTCATAGTGAAAAATTTCATTTTGGAGATGGGATCACAGTCTTGAAATGTCCTCAGAAGCACGGTCTGGTGAAGAACTTCTGTGTTGTTGCCAGCAGCTACACTTCATTAAGCTTCTCAGGTCTTCTTGTGTTGCTAAATATGATACAATTATTGCGTGCTGGAACTTTGGTTTGCAAATGCTACACAAAATAAACAAACAAAAAAAATCAGAATTTGTACATTTTGCTGAGGTAACAGGGAAAAGAAAAATAAAAGCATTTCAAATTTGATCAAAGCATTTAATAATTTTTGTTACATTTTTAATTACTGACAAGACATAATATCCAGAAGTAGCTATATCTGAGCCCAAAGATTATTATACCTCCATGATGTTAACCCAGAAGCAGTGCTGAGAGTTTGTCACTGTCAATCCCATTTAAACTAGAGAAAATACCTGGAAAACGTCTACATTAAGGGCAACATTTAAACATATTCATTTATTTAAAATCATTTACAGTCAAAGAAATGCCATGCAATGGTCTAACTCAGTCAGGTTCAAGATGCACAGAGAGTTAAGCATTCAGCTTTGAATATTCTTAAGACAGGAGATTCTATGTATAGAAACATATATTCTTTGTAAGTGCTATGGGTTTCTCAAGGGTCCTGCTTCATCCTGTATGAACTTTTAATAGTATTTTCAGTATCAAGAGAGTTACCAAAGCAAATATGTGAGCTTCCTAGATATGATTCTTGTGAACATCTTCCTATCACTGTTAAAAAGGTACCGAACTTAGGAGAATGGACTGCCATTAAGAGGCCAAAATTTTTGGGCAAGAATACTTATGCTTAAGTCACTTTGGATCACTAAAGGCTAAATCTGTTTTACTTCTGTATTCTCAGTCACACCAATGCTGGTCTTTATTAATAAACAAAACACGCATTTTTCATATTTATCTTCATTCAAAAAAACTTAAGTTCCAAATATATTTTAAAAAATCAAGTTTAGAAGGTTCATCCAGAAAGATTAAATTACTTAAAATTGAGAGAAGGATAATGAGTTGTAATCATGAAATCACTGAGCTACCTGAAATGTTACTATGGCTCCATCTCTATCGTATTATTGCCCAAGCATTATATTAATAGCATGTCAAAATAAGCCAATGTTCCTTAATCATATTTCCTCAATAGCTGATGCAAAAATAAAAGCAAAAAATTCACATTTCTCTTGACCCATGATGTCACTTATAATTTGATGAAAAACGCATGCCACAAAACAATATCTTTTACTCAAGAAACCCAAAGCAGAAGCTAATAGGCACTATGTTTTGATGAGTGGAACAGCAATTAATTAAGAGTGGTGTGTAACATGTTTATGAGTCAAGTTGTGTAAATAACAGAATTTTCAGTGCAGGTGAAGCGAAGTATTTCCAGTTAAAATGATCAGGCTTGCTGTTGTCTTTTTAACCATTAAATTATTTTAACTAATGTTACTGTCATTTATCTCAAAACAATCCTCAGGAATGAAAATTGTAAATATGTCTAAATCTGAAATATATATGGTCTGCTTTATCTAATTTTTGAAAGTCTGAAACTGTTGTCTGAATTTGAACTGGAAAAAGTTTATCATCTTCAGCATTTATTTATTTAGGAAACTAAAACACCCAGTCAGTAATATTTAGGGCTTTTAGTCAGATTGGGAGCTTTTTCCGACAGTTTACTGAAAACAAGAAATGGTAGCTAGCAGATGAATTGAATGCCCCCTGTGTGATTTCTACAGTAACACTAGTGTCGTTTTCCGTTTTGCCTGTAAGAAGCTGTAGATGATACATTAAAGATTAGTTCAGTTAAAATGTATGTCTGATTTTTATCTTTTTTTAAAAAAAAAACATGTAAAATGTAAGTGGGAGGTTCAGTCCTTTCTCTAAGTAATACCATTATGCTAAAAGTTCTTTTCCTTTTTTTTTTTTTTTTATTCTATTGCTCATTAATAATAGCATCTGTCAAAATATGTCTGTTTGCACGTTCCTCAACCCTCCCACCTCCCACCAACTAACACACAGATACATCTGCCCTCCTAAAGCTAGTTAGACTTTGTATTAAGGATTGACAAACATGACTACAAGTATTAAAGGGTTAATAGGACAGATAACTCTTTTAATATGTCTTCAACTGAATGCTGTAGAGATGAGTAAGTCAATACAATGATCATAGTCATGGCTATCTACAGTACCTCCCCCTGAGATTTTTCACAGCCCTCAATAACAAATGCAACTCATATCTGTAACATGTTTATAATGGCTATTAATCCTTAATCTAATTATAAATGGGAGTTTATAAAAAACATGTCTGAAAGGCAAAACTTGCAGTTATGAAAGTAACGAGGAAGATATTCCCATGTGTTTGAAATGTTTTCTTCCAGATGTATACTTCCTTGAGGCTGCTAAAATTGCAACTACATCCAGCCAATGTGATTTCTATACATCCTCTTAGTCTTCATTACTTTATAAATTCAACAAATTTTGTAAACAAACAACCAACTTCAGTAAATAGTCATGGCCTACTCATTTTCTCCCCCTTCTGCTTAAATGCTATAAATCCTATCATAATGTACACTAAATTATAATCACATGCTAATTAAATATTGATGGTCCTGTGAGGAACTAGCAATAAGTTGTATAACATTAAAACTAACTTATAGGAAAAATCGTTAGGCATAAAATTCAACACATCTCAGCTTTTACTGTTATTATTAATAATGCATTATAAAAAGTTGTCTGCCTGTCAATATAAGGATCCCTGAATTAGTTACTAAAGGCATTCATCCAATAAACTCTGTTCTTCCATAAGTTTCTAGGGATTTCCTCTTGCTAATTACTGTAAAGTATTTCGTTAAGTTACAAATTACTGTAATTTGTTCCATGACAAAGCACTCATCTTTTGCGAGGCAATATGGGCCTGAAGGTCTGTTTGTGTGTTCCTTTTGCAGGAATTTACTGAGAATATCAGACTCTGAATAACATTGAGGAGGAAAAAAATTCCTGTTTCTAATTTTTTTTGTCAAATATGAATTTTCAGAGCACAATAACAAATTGGCAATGCAGATTTAGTAGTAGTGGTTTTCAAGTTAAAAAGTCCAGTCTTGTCAGGCAAAGTTCTGACTGTGAGATTATTTTTGTATTTCCTAATGACTTTTTAATTCTACTTTAGCCTAATCACAAAAATAGCACTGGAAGAAGCAAACACTTCTGTACCTTCAAAGCACATAGAACACTGTCATTGTCTTGATGGATTCTTCACTGGTTTAATTATGTTGTTTAGGATAATTGAATCTATCAGGAGAAATACATGAAATATTTCATCTGGGACTGACCCAATAGGGTGTTGTTGGTGTTTCCCCCCCACCAAATTGAAGAATCAGTTATTTGCACAGCATTAATCCCCGCCATCATCTCCATCTCGTGATGTTGGATTTACACTAGGCCTGTATTAGGTTTGATTTCACAAAGAATGGATTAGAACAGACCTCTTTCTAAGGATTAGGCTTGGCTTTCACAACAATTTTGTAGAGAAATGTATTCCACTTGGCCTACAAATTGTTTGTGTTATAGATAATTAAGTGGCCTTCTTTATCCACATCACATGGTTGACTTAAATCTGTGTAAACTGCGGGATCCAATGTCCACCTTTCATTCAGGAAAAATATGTCCGATAATTCAAATCCCGTATATGGTTGCTGCAGCTGAAAAAAATAATAGCCTCAATCTCTGTTACTGGGAAACTTTAAACCCCAAGATAGTGGCATGTGCCAGAAAACATCCTTTTTTTTCCCCAGACTTTATTTCTGAAGAGAGCATAGATGCATTTATGGGAAAGAAAAAAAAAAAAAAGCAGGAAAAAATGAAAGCTATAACATAGCCTTGAGGAAAAGCTTAGAGAAAGAAAACTTTTGCAAATTGAATACTGGCTAGTAGATCATAGCTCCTGTTGTTTGATTCACCTGTTTTCAAGGAAAAAGAGCTTTATGTAGGCTTTCACAATAAATGGTTTTCATCAAGTATCTTGAACGTAGTCATTTTATCTTAATAAAAACCAGACGTAAAGCTACCAGTTCTGTCTACTTGGATTAAAAAGCGTTCGTGTGTATTTCTCATCCTCTGCTACCTAGACCTGAATTTTATTTTCTGCAGTGATTACACTATAAGGACATGACAATTTAATTGAAGCATATGTATCTCTAGTGGTAAAGAAGATAAATTTACTCTTTAAAAAAAACCCCAAACCTTGCTATGAACTGATAAAAGAAATGTAAATTTAATAATTACTTATTAATCATTATTTATTTATATTTTTAATTTTACATTTTAATTATAGGACACATTCTGCTAAAATGAAAATAATTAATTTATAAACTCAATTTTAACGAATATTCCTCATTCAGGTTTCTAAAATGCTGGATATTCAACAAAAAATTTCAAGTAATGGGATCATGGAGCTATGGAGCATTTCAAGGTCAAAGATGTGATCATTTTTAATAATAGGTTGATTTCAAATTCACTTCCATCTTAAACATAATGCCAGATGGCATGGTAAATAACAAGAGGAAAAATAAGCATTTTACATAAGCTGACTGCCAAAAAGTATGTATTCCTGTAGGTTACAGCAGGGACCCTTCTTAACAGAAATGGAGTTTAAGAATTAATGGAAAGTGGAAAGGATTTAATTTCTTTTGTAGATATACTAGTGCTGTTTAGTGTTGGCTAACCTCAGAAGGGAGGTTTTCAAAGGTACAAATGTCAGTCAGAAGCCCAAATCCCATACTTTAGAAGTCAGTAGCTGTTAGGCACCAAGCTGGTACTGATGCCTTTGAAAATCTTCTGCAAGTGCCAGATTCTGTAAGATGTTGAGCACCAATCAACAGGAGATGGGGCTGCTCAGGACTTCAAGGGATCAAACCCACAATGTCTATTATGGTATTCACCTCACATCAAAAGGAGCTCAGTTGCTGCTTAATTGGTATTGTTGCTTTAAGATAATGTTTTACTTTGGGAACGTTGGTTTTTGCCTTAGTACATATTATGTCTTATAGGCTCACTTGGGGTTTTAATCCCTGCACTTGCTGTGGGTTTGACGTGTCATAACTTAATGAAAGGAGTTTATTTTCTTAGCTTTAATGGCTATATCATCTGCTTCTTTTAGCTTTTTCTCATATATATATGAAAAATAGAACACAGAAAGTTAAAAAAACAAACTCTCCTGGCAGTCTCCTGTACAGAAACTACTTCAGCATTATGCCAATAATGAAACTAATGTACAGTGTCAAGTGCTGTCACTGTCAAAGGCACAGTGAGCCTGACGTAGACAGCAGGGAATAATGGCACTTCTTCAAAAACTGACAAAGAAAAAAACACATTCATTATGTATACACATTGATAAATATAAATTTGACTGCATGAGAGAAGAAGTAGTTTTAAAAATGTAATGTTGCATCTTGTGTGACATCCAGCTAGTAACTTAGGCCTTCTTTCAGTAGAAAAAAAGAGTATTTGTGCTGAGCTTTGAACTTCTACAGAGTCCGGTCTTACTCAGCAAACCATCTGCTTAAAAGCGAGTAGATTCATAAGTATAAAGAGGCATGTACTGATTCATATTTGCAGAGAAGGAGAAGCAAGACACGTGATCAATTTACAGAAGTCAGATTAGGAGACATAATTCTCTAATCTGAATGTTTCTAAGGAAGTGAATTTGCCCCAGATTCTAGCACAACTAATGGAGTTTCAATATTTGGGATGATACCCTTCATCCTGATATCCGTTGCCTTTTTATAACGCTTTAAGTTCTGACAGCAACAATTCCAGCCTTCTTGTCCTTTCTGCTAGGAATCTTTCAGCCCTATGAAGCTAGCACACAATTGAATTTCCTTTTTTAGACCAGATGGACATATTTGCAGAGTTCCCTGCTTACTCCATTGCTCCTGCGATAGTGCTCCATTTTAAGTTTGCTTTCATCATTTTTTCATGGTAAGTAAGTAAGTCACAAACTTGTAGCAGGTTGGTGGACCCTATTAGGAAGTGTGGACCTAACCTGTACAATCATTATTAGTCTGTATCAAGCATTCCCTCATTTTTGTATATAGTAGGTCAAGATTTGCTCTCAATTGATTTTGGAAATTTCATATGAATGTTCTTCCCTTCCCTAATTTCTGCTTGAGGAGGGAAGAAATTTCTAGGGATAGAAACAGTCACAGAGAATTTATTGCATTTGTTCTCAAAAAATTGTCTCTTGTCCAAGTCCACCTTTGCTTACAATATCCCGCTCAGATCTCATCTGTTATTTACGTTGCATGTCCATTTTCAAATATTTCTGGATTCACAGATGAAATAAATTACCACTGCCTCATGTATGTATCAAATACAGCTCTGAACAACACTATCAACCTAACCATGCTTCAACCACAGTTGTGCAATTATCATTCCATGGGATCTAATTTTGTGTGCATTGCTGTTGCTGCCCTAGAGATTGATTCTTGCAAAATTCATGAAATATTACAATTCACACAGAATAATAATGACAAGGACAGTACAAAAGGCGGCGGGGGGGGGGAGATACTTCAAAAAAAGTCACAGTCTTTTGTTGTGAGATAGGTAAAAATTCCCACACTGTCTATTTAACAATAAAGTCTATCAGGCATTCTAGCATTTTGCAGCATTTTTTGCAGTTTGTAGTGAGCATCAGCACACACTATGAACATATAAGTGATTTCCGTCTGTGAAAGATTTCATTGTCTCCTCCCTGTTCCTTTAAGAGTTCTACTTACATTTTGCCAATGGTGAAAGATGTCACAAATCATTTGATTGGGATTTGAATTTATTAGCATCATTTCACAATTTCATAACTGAAGATAGCACATACTTTCATGATTCCAGCTATGTTCTGTTAAAAGTATTAAACTGTACCCTCCCTTACACATTTCTGAAAAAGACATCTCCATCATGACAGTAATATACACTTAATATTTCTGATGCTATAAGTAGTACTGTAAAGATAGAGCTGTATTAAACTGATAGAAAGCCATTTCACCCATTTATAAAATGAAGCACTTTACAAAATTTGTGGTCTCTAAGAGTGTTAAATCTTCCTAAGCTGAGCATGCTGTGAGAAGTCTGAAATATTTTGTATTAAAAAAAAATCTCTGATTGCAAACTGATAAAGGGCATATCTACAAAAGTAATCTACTGCTTTAATTCCCAGCTTCAAATCATGACACTGTTGTATTCTCTATGCAAGTTAAAAAAGGAGATGGGAAAAAACCCCCAAACATCAGAACTAAATGAAAACAAGTAATCTTAACACTATTAAAATGCTTTTAGTTAGAGTGCCAATCCTCAAGTCTTCTACTTTTAGAGCCAAAGCCCTATAAAAAAGGGTTACACCAACATATGTAAAGGAATAGCTGATACTGATGATATGTGAGAAAGTATAATAGATCTCATATTCATTTATTTTAAAATTTTTAGTACTTGGGCTCATGGAAACTTTACAGCTATATAATACCTGTTAAAAGACAATTTACCTTGGCCACTAATAATGCACATATATAAATTTTGAGAGTTTCAGGAAATATGAATACAATAAAATATCATATTTAAGAAATATTATTTTATTAACTTATTGATTGAAAATTCTCCAAAGGGTGAAATTTGTTTTTTGCATGCAAAAATTAATAAATTTATGTGTAAAACTAATCTAAGATTTTTAGATAAAATTTTCTAATGGAAAAACTAGTTTAACTGACATAAAAATACTCCATAGGTTAGGGTTGATTTCAATGTCATCATTGGTTTAAAAAAAAAAAAAAAAGAAATGAAAGGGTTTAGTATTTCATTTTGTCTTTGATTAAAATTAGTTGTTCCAGTTTTGCCAGTTAAATGTTTTATCTTGACTTTTATGATATGATATTTCATTATTATAATATCATATATTTGTTTATGGTTCATCTTATCAAAGGGACACAAAATTATACAGAATGAATGGTTTCAGTATTTCTGAATTCCTGTTCAATGGAAAAAGTGGACATTTTCTTGCAATTTTAACTAAAAGCCAAATTTGAAACATTAAAATGTCCAATGGAATGGAAATTCTGTCTTCATTTCTGTGAACATAATTACTTACTTGAATTGTTGCGACTTAGCATATCGGTGTGTTATCACACTGATATTAGATGTTACCAGTGTGTGTCCAGTTCTATTCCCCCATGCAACACTCTGTGACTTTGACCAAAGTGATTGCTCTTTCTGAGCAAACATTACAGTGTAGATCCAGAAATGCCCAGGATATGCAGTTCAGCTAGATCTACCCCCCATCCAGCTCTGCCAGGGACAGTGCATGAAGACCACACGTTGTCTATGGAGAGCCTGCCCAAATGTCTACAGTCTGCTGTCCTCAGAAGCCAGATGTGCTGATGTGTAGGAGCACAGACTTTGGAGGTACATGTACAGGTTAGCTACTTAGCTATCAAGATACTCTTCAGAAAAACAATAAAGGTATACCTCTTGGTGCTTTGGTCATAGTATTAGTTGGTTTGGTTTGGTTTACTTTGGGTTTGATTTGTTCTGTTTTGAAAGAAAGAGGAAGAAAGAAAGAGGAGGTGGGAGGGTGGGAGATTAGAAAAAAGTTGATTACCTTTACTAATATACTATTTGTGTGTTACTGTGTTAACCTACTAAAATTATTGGCAGTACCTTTGGGAGGATTATTGTATGTCCTTCTTTATATGTTCTTTATGTATTCATAGAATTATAGAATCATTTTGATTGGAAAAGATGTTTATCAAGTCCAACTGTTAACCTTGCACTGCCAAGTTCAACCACTAAGCCATGATGCTAAGCACCACATCTACACATCTTCTAAATACCTCCAGGGATGGTGCCTCAACCACTTCCCTGGGCAGCCTGTTCCAATGACTGACAACCCTTTCCATGAAGAATTTTTTCTTAATATCCAATCTAAACCTCCCCTGGTGCAACTTGAGGCCATTTTCTCTTGTCCTATCGCTTGTTACTTGTGAGAAGAAATCAACACCCACCTGGCTACAACCTCCTTTTGAGTAGTTGTAGAGAGCGATAAGGTCTCCCCTCAGCCTCCTCTTCTCCAGGCTGAGCAATCCCAGTTCCCTCAGTTGCTCCTCATAAGACCTGTTCCCTAGACCCTTCACAAGCTTCGTTGCTTTTCTTTGAACATGCTCCAGCATCTCAATGTCTGTCTTGTAATGAGGCATTCATAACAGAATGCCTCCCTGAGTGTCCTGAATGTGAGCAGACTGGAAAAGACCACAGTTTTCATTATTTTCAAGGTAAAACAATTTCAATAAGAAATACTTTATCTAGACTTCTTTATCATTGAACTAGTGGACTTATTGCTGATTTATGCCTGTCTTGATTGATGACAGCATAAATATCTGCTCTTTCTTCTTCTATCCTTCAAAAGTGGTAGTACCTCCAAGTGACGTTTGCTCCTTTCCAGTTATTTAAAATATTCACATTAATTTGTTAAAACATACCTTTGTCATACTGCTCCCAAAAAGCTTGACAGTAGCTAGACAGCTGTGCCCACTGTTTATCACCACTGCTGCTCGTAATTTTCTAATTATTACCTTATGTTCCTCTCATCTGCTGGCTGCCTGTCCTCTGAAAGCACTATCAGGATATCTTTTTGTTTTCTTTTTGCAATATAGAAATTTATTTACCTACGCAGACACACATACATAGCTATATCTTTTTTGTGAACGTTACTGTACTATGAATAGTTAGTGCTGAATAACAAAGGTGTGGGGGAAAAAAAGAATAAAGGGAGAAACTTGCTGAGTTATTTTCTGCATTTCTTTATGATTTTCCTAACTGTGATGTAACTGACCAAGCTGAGGTATAGTAGCACTAAACTTTGCTAAATCAAGATATACAGGAAGCTGCCTGACTTCCTAGAGAAGTTTGCAGTACCGTTATGCAGCATCTGTGCTAGGGATACTCTGTTCTGTCTGATTTTATGAATTGAATAATCTTATTTTTCCACGTCAGAGCACAGAAGGCCTAATGGGTCAAATCAAGTAGACTTCCTCACAGAGTCAATCTCCTACTAAGTGCTTAGGTTACTGAATGTGCAAGCCAAGAGTTCTTTTTTTCAAATTCAGCAATAAATTCCTTTTTAGTACTTGCATCCCCTATGCATACAGAACATAAAGAAACCCTCTACCAGGTTCCCCAAGTAAATATGTTCTGAAGAGTTTGGTTTGAAAGACTTTAAGGATTGACTTTCACTGTTGTCTGGGATATTTGCTTTTTTCTTAAAAGGTACAAATGATTGGCAGCTCACTCGAAGCTGGCTTATGGCAAAAGTAATGTGTCAAATAGCTAAAAAGTTTCTGTAGCTTTTGGTCAAACAGGCTGTTCTATTCTACCATTAAAACGAATGCTGTCAAATACTGAATAGTGTTTTGACAACAGTGTAATTTTCCTTCATCATCTCAGATCATTTTGCTGCCCAGATACATTTTGTTAAGACTTCTTCTGTCTGTTTGTAGAATGCATACTGTAATCTTTGGAAAGTATTTTCTAACTCAAAATTGCTCTGAGAAATATTTTCCATTGAGAGAAATAAATCCAGTCAGCTACCTAATAAATACGGAGAGCAAAACAATACTGAAAGGAAAAAGTATTCGCTATGTTTAACTACAATATTTGGGATTTTTTTTTTGTTTTTATTTATCATCATCACAGGCAAAAAAAAAAAATTAAATAAACTTTACAGAACTGAGGAATTTTATGAATGGTCAGCCAACAGAATAATTGTTAAAGAGATTTGTAGACTAAAATGATCTGATAAATAGAGAGAAATATACAAAATTTCATTACTTGAATTGTATTCAAGCATTTTGAATCCAACTGACCATAAAGTGTTTTCTATTAAGTGAAAGTAAAATGGCTAAACTGAATTGGTATCTCATATCCTCTTGTTCAGATTCCCATTTTATTTTGTCTCTCTCTGCATGGAAATCAATAATTGATCTAAGACTATGAACAATGGTTTCTGTGAATGAAAGATTTCCAAATTATGATGATATACTTGCAACGTTTAACAAATCATGATCTGCTTAAATAAGTTTGTCCTTTTATTATACTGTTTTAAGATGTTATTGACAATGTCATTTTTTTCTAAACCTTGAAACAGACAAAATTATTCTTAAACTCATACTTTGAAGTGGTCATCATGTAAGAAAATTTTACCATGAGATATTCTTCATCTGTCACGTAATCTCTAAATATTTATAGCAGAGATGCAAATATTATTGTTTGGGGTTTTTTCATCAAAAAAAATTCAAAAATGAAAGCACATTTAAAAGAATTGTCTTTAAGTGGAAAATATTTGTGTCAACCTTTGTGTTTTGCTTTTGGTGTTTTATGAAAACTACAAACATTGCTCTTAAAAAGGAAAGATAATTTTTTTTTTTCTAGTTTCTGTTTCAAACAAATATATATATATTTATTTATTTTATCCTAAAGGAAACTGCCAATTTCAATCTAAATTAACAAATAGTTTTGGTTGAACATATCTGCTTGACAAACAAACCATTCAGAAAATGAACAAAGATTGTCTACCTCTGTTCTTTAGTTATCTTTTCAACATGTGCATCATGCACTTTTCTTTCAGAACCTGCATATGTCAAAAGCATTTTTTTCATAAACAAATTTTCCAAAGCACCACCACCTCTATAAAATGTGTATCACTCTCAATCACCTCTTCTGCCTCTCACATTTCAAGTGAGAAGCGCACACACATGTACCCAGACACAAAGTGAGACCAGTCTTCCATCATTTGAGAAATTGTCACCAAATTGACTTTATCGATGCACTTGATAATAGTTTTCAAGCTATGATATGTGACGCAGCATGTTGGAACTGAAGCAGGAATGCTGACAACCATCTATCTACCTTTGATTTCCAGAAGCTCTGTCACAAAAGAAACTATTATAAAAGATAAACTCATTAACTTAAATTTCTTAATATTCCTGTGTTGAAAGTTGAGACGTAAGATGTTTTACCTCAAGACCAGGTATTTAGAAGTATATTTTGCCTCTGCCCTCATTGCCTCCTTGCAGTGCTCAAGTGACCACGGTTCTTGAACCAGCTGCAGGCTGTTGAGAAAATTCCAAGCCAACACTGAAAAGACCAAACACCACCGCAGCATCATGTGGAAGATAAGAAAAACATACTTACAAAGCACTATTTTTTGGTGGGATTTTTTCTTGTGCTTCTAATGTCTGTTACTTAAGCCTCGAGGTTTCTACCTTGCATTTCTGTTGTCTCAGACTAATGAATCTGTACACTTTAGGTTGAGATGTTCAGATTACTGCACTGTATAAAATTTTGGATTATTAAACATCTCGATTTTCTTTTTTTTTTTTTTTTTTTTTTTTAGCTATCAGTCTTAGCACAGGCCTGCTCCCCTTCCCCTTTCCCCCAGCCCAAAACAATGTGTGCACGCTTCAGACATGGACATTTTTCCTCCTTATACTGATAGATTGTTTCCATCCTGTCTCACCAGCAGACCTGAAAACCAGCACCCCATGAGCCTATGATGTAAACTGTACATCATATATTATTCATTACTTGGCTATTTTTCAGGTAGCTAGAAGTCATCCATTCACATAATTTTTTAAAATCATTATTATTTTTGTAGAATAGTACAGAATGGCTCCATTACAGCCATTTTTTCACCATTCCCACCCTCTCCCTTCCTTAGTACTTCTGCAGTCTGCTCTGGCATTAATCATATTAGGGTTAATTGTAATGGAAAATTCAAAATGCTTGCAATGAACATAAATCCATGCAGGAGGAAAAGCTGTGGTTGTTTTTCATGACAGCAAGAATGTAATGCAAATAGGAAAGAAATTTGTGAGAATTTCCTTGAGGAGGATTGACAATATTTCACATGAAAATTGTGTATTTTAAAATTTAAGTGGAATTAAGTATTCTTTTTTAAAACCACTCTTAAGGAATGGCACAAAGCTTCATAATAAATTATTAAGTTGTACTGAATTTCACTTAATATTAATCAGTTCTTTTTGAACTTTTGCTGGAGGGACTGACTTTTCTGTAGTCTACACATAATGCCTCGCTGTGTGCTGTGATGGGTAGGATGCACAGCGCCTGCTTGTCCAAGAGAGTTCTTAACCACCACTCTAACTGGACATAGTGTGGCAATGGCACTGCAATCTGAGAAATGATTGCAAGGAAACTGTAGAAAAAAAAGATAAGAGAGAATTACAAGAAAAAAATGCAGTATAAGTAACAGGATCTCATGTTCCATTTATAGGAGAGACTAGGACTAAGAAGAAAAATATGTTCGAAAGTAGTTTTAGCATTTAGATTTCAATCCCTTCGATGTTTTTCTTTCTCTACTACAGACCTTCTACACAACTTTTAGTCAAAATATTTGTGCACAGATCTGCAAGTGTCTAGACACCTGCACCCAGAAAAGAACATGAGAACAGTCAAAGTCAGACCAAAGATCTTTCTATTCACTATCCTCTCTCTAACTGCAGCCATTAGCACATACTAAAGAAAAACCAGAGGAGCCTGGCAAGCACATGGTGATATTTACTTGGTATCTTTCAATATTGTCCAGGACTTTTTGATATTCTAACTCTCAACACAAATCTTCTTTTGAGACTTTTCTTCCATTAGTTAACTGTTCATGAGCCTGTGTAAGCTTATCATCCACAACATTATGTAGCCAGGACATCTGCAGCTTGTTAACACACTGAATGAAGAGCTACTTTCTCTCTTTTTCTCTCCTTTTTTTTTTTTTTTTTTTTTTTTTTTGTACCGAATCTGGCTTTCCTTTGCTTCAATGAATGCCCACTTATTCCTGTATTAATATATTTCAAGCTGAAGGAGGGTTGATTTAGATGAGATATTAGAAAGAAATTCTTCACTGTGAGGGTGGTGAGGCACTGGAACAGGTTGCCCAGAGAGGTTGTGGATGCCCCATCCCTGGAGGTGTTCAAGGCCAGGTTGGATGGGGCTTTGGGCAACGTGGTCTAGTGGAGGGTGTCCCTGCCCGCAGCAGGGGGGTTGGAACTAGATGATCTTTAAGGTCCCTTCCAACCCAAACCATTCTGTGATTCTATGATTCTATGATTCTAACAGTGACAGTGGTCAGGGAATCTTTACTTGCCCTCTCTATGTCACCTCTCATTTTATTGACCTCTACCAAATTTCCTTCCATACATCTTTCTCTGAACATTTTTTTCAGTTATATTTCATTTTTTTTTATGATGACAGGCAATAATGAGAGATACCAACCCTCACTGGTCCAACCGTCCAACCTCTTACGATATTCGGTGCATCTCTATTCCCCATTAGTAGAATGGAGTTAATAAAACTTGTACAATTGTCAGTAGCATATGGAGATAGATACAGAAAAGAGTGTAAGGCCCTATGGAAATGGCAACTACACAGGCCCTGCAAGTCAGAGATAAGCAGATGAAAGATCATTCTCAGTGTGGTGATGTGGATGATGTAACTGTGCTTGTAATGTGCCACTAAAATCCATGGGATCATGTGACAACACAGCGTCACCTACTTCTTTTTTCTTCTTAGTCACTCACAACATGTAGTTAGTAACTGACATATATAAGACCTTGCCTTAGAGTTAGTGTTTTCAATCATGAGAATGAGAAAGTTCACAGAAACAAACTTAAAGTTATAAAAATATAAGTTATCACCAAAGATAGGACAGCCTCTGGAGGTATTAGTTTTATGCACAAGGCACAATGGGCAAGAGACTTTCTTTTTTTGGAGGGCATCAAAGTGACATGAGCTAAATTAATGCATTGAATCTACTGAATTCTCAAAATCCACTTTAGTATGTAAAAGCATCCATAGTGTTGTATATGTCTAAATGGTTGTTTGCAAACACAGCTATGGATTTTATATATTAAATGAATGCATATACAGATATGATTACAGCATCAGTGGCCATTTCTGAAAACCTGGCCCACATAAGCAGACAGAAAGTAGTTTGTAAACTGTTTCCTCATTAGAATATGCTACCATTAAATGAGCTTAATACCTCGGTGTTAATTTCAAATCACAAAGAAGGCAGGGCACAACATATGTTGGTGCAACACTGGCAATAAATATCAAGTCCCCAGAGCTGAATTTGTTGCATTTACAGGTATGTTTTAGAAATAAACAAATGTTTATTTGGCTTATTTTGAAGAAAGTGAAGTGATAGGAGGGAAGGAAGGAAGGAAGGAAGGAAGGAAGGAAGGAACGAAGGAAGGGATATTGACATATGCAATGCTATAATTACTTGTATGACTTCTCTGTGCAAATTGATTCAGTTTGATTGATGCAAATTGATTTATTTTCCTTGTGTTTTTTAGCAAATTATTTTCATAAAATTCATAGTCTCTGCTCAGTCCAGGAACACACCACCTATTGAAAGGAATTAACTTCTTATTGCCCAGGGGAAAACACCTGCATTGAAAATGATCTCAAAGTTATTCAAAGCAAGTAACAGCATGCAGGTCAAGCAGCCCACTATGTCCTTTTCCCTGGAAATCCATGTATTCAGCAACTCAGGGACTCTCTGACAGAAATCATCAGTGAACAATGCATTACCATACTACAAATATCAAGAAAAACATCTGGTCATAAGTGACAAAAAATAAAGATAAAAAGCATAGCTTTTCCTTATTTCATATCAAGAATGATGTTTTGGGAATGAAGCTGATGATACAGGAACATATTTTGTAATATGTCACATCAAAAACAGTAAAATGTCATGAAATATGAAGAACTGCCAGAGAGCAGGGAAGTCCTGTGTGCCAACTCCTGCTCCCAGAATTGACAATCTTTTTCAAGTGACACACCGGATTAAAGAGAATAGAATGAATCTTGGGAGCAGATGTTAGAACCTAAATCTCCTGCTGCCAGCTAAGCACTCTCATTGTCAGCTTCTCCCATCAGACTTGTTCTTCTATTAAGTCTCCTGCATGCTTTGAATTTTGCATTATTGCTGCTGGAGAGGTAAAAAGCACTTCTTCCATCTATTTCTTTTTGACTTTCTCTCCCCCGCCCCGCCCAAGCTCACATTCAGACTTTTTCCCATCCAGAGTACTCTACAGCCTTCTCGCAAATGGGAGATGTGGTCTTGAACCTTTTCCAATCGATCACAATATTAAACCTCAGTGTCCAGGTTTCTGAGCAGGTGTCCTAACTACAAAATTATAATAGCAAAGCATAAATAAACTAACTATTACCTCCTCATCTGGCTACATTTCTGAGAAAGTCAACCTTTTCTTTGTTTTATGCATGCACTGAGCATACTTCTAATATCAGGATTTCTTAAAGATGTAGATTTTGCTCTGAGGGGTTTGGTCCAACTTCAACAGCATGGCCACATGCAGATTGAGACAGTCTGGGCATGCAAAACTTAAACACCCAGGTCCTGAAAATATGCTGAAAGCAACCAGGCAGCGTGAAGAAGTTCAAGAGATGGATGGTTCTTGTAAAATGAGATTTCTGAAAAGGTTTCCGATTTACATCTTTGGGCTCAGGAACATAATGCTTAGTGAAGTTCCTGTTTAGTTTTCAAGACGAAAAGGGAAACAAGTAAAGAGACTGCTGATTCCTCTTACTCTTTTGCACAAAGCAGAATCCATCCTAAAAGGCAGCCATCCCTTCTGCACAATGAGACTGAGCATCTATGATGTCTGTGAATTTACCTGTCTGAGACTTTAGAAAGGGAAAAAAAAAAATCACAATTTGAATCCACAGTTATGATCGCCCTTGGACAGGGAGTCACCGAGACTTCAAATCCCGCCTCTTCAGAGCTCTTTTTTTTTTTTTTAATTCTTTTTTTTTTTTTTCCCCAGAACATTGGCAAATGTTTATTAAATTGATGAAATTGGTGTTTTTCTTAGAATCTAGGTAATATCTGAGTGCCATGCATACTCCCTGGAAGGAATTGTTTTCAACAAGTGTGCTACAAGGGTATACCTTTCCATAAGGCATATCTTATATCTTTCTAGCATGCCTACATGGTATTCTGATTTCTCAACAGAAACATCTGTAGCAGGATACCTGCACATGTTAAATGTGGATTAGAGACTGGCTGGAATGAAATGAATGTACATGTACTCTTTGCAATATAGAAACTTGTATATGTAACTGAATTTTGCAGGTCTCAAACACAGAAATGAAGTGCGTCACAGTCACATTTAGCTGACATTTTTTAAGGGCCATTACAAAGATGGTTATAAATCCTAGTGCGGATAGACCGTTCAAGATCAGCAGGCCAGGGCCGTGAACCCTGAAATCATTAACAACATTAATGCTCCTCAGACACTGAGAAGCAGAGCTATAAAGCTGTAGATGGTTATGAGGGGGTTGTTTCTCTATTAATAGTATTTTTGTTAATCTAACCTTAGAGATATGCATTGTGGTCCTGCTTCACACATAGGGGTGATAACAGAATGATTACATAGTAAAGAGAAGGAAAGGATATAGAGGAAGAAACAGGAATGTCTATCAGAGTAACAAATTGAGAAAGTATTTTTCTAAGCAGTTTCTGCTGCTGCCCCAAAATAAAGGTTATTGACCTGTCAAGGTTCTGTCAGAAGCAACAACTACTAGAAGAAACTAGAATATTTGGAAAGAGGGAAATTAGAGTAGGAAAACACCCAACAACTCAGAAAAATAATTTTAAAACAGCTGAATTCTAACAAAGATGTTTTAAATGTAGGAAATAAAACATTCTGAATTACCTGAAAACTCTAAATAAGGTTTGCAAACATTTTGCAGATCTTGATTTTAAAAAAATCAAACCACCAAATTGTTTAAAACTTAATTGAATTTGACAATGTTTTTCATAGGACAGGAAAACAGAAGAGAAAAGGCAAGCCCAGAGTCTCTTTACCAGAAACTCAGCTTTCACTGAAAAACAGTAAGATTTCTTATTCACATGTTTACATAGAATTTATTTCAGGCATGAATTTGATCAAAGTCTTTACATTCTGTTCACCTTTGCTAAGATTCAAAATAGTTGAAATCCTTTTTTATTTCAAATTTATCCACATTTTTGACATGCATGAAGTACTGAAGTAGCACAAGGTATTGTTCCTCTTGACCATTCTACACATGGATGGGATAAAGAATAAATATATGTTACCAAACAGTCTTTTGTTTTATTTTCTTTTGTGTTGTTTTCCTTTTTATCAGCCTTGGTGGTATGAGAATGATTTGAATGAAAAGCAAATTCTCTGGATCCTAATCCCAACTATAAGCTTTCGAGACATATCCTTTGCTAAATTCTACTTGGAATAAAGAGTTGTTTTCCACATGTTTTACTGCTGGGTAGCTGCAGAGATCAATGCACTTGATTACAGCTTGTACATTCATATCACGGAACCCATTTTACGTCGTTAATAAGAGCAGCCTGACATTAGCTCAAAGAGAAAAGCAATCACTTAAGCTCTTCCCATTTGCTTAGTTTTTAAGTGCCAAATGTTACCTCCTGCATAGATATTCATAGGGAATGAGCCAAAGGGGACATGAAATTCTGTGAGCTTCCCTTTGCAAAGTTTTCTTCAATCTTTTTCTCTGAAATATGAAGTTTTGTGGGCTGTGGAATGACCAAGAGACTCTCTCACGCTTTTCTTTTTTGCTGCTTTTCTGGCCTCTTGTGAGCCATCCCTGTACCTCCTTGAAAGGGGCACAGATATACAGGGCTTCAGTTAATCCTCACCAAACAGCTGTGACTCAGGCATGTGTGTGTTTGTATAGATAGACGTATATGAAATATACTTGTGTGAAATTATATATAGTGATCAAATCATTGAGGTGCTAATAAAGATTAAAGTATGTGAAACAAAAAAATCCTAAGAAAGCTTGAGCAAGTTTCACAGAGATATGTAGTGACACAAAGGGACTGGCGTTATTTTTGTACTGATCACTGAAACATGGGCCAGAGGATAGTATAGTGTATCAAATGTTCCTTAACGCACACTCCATGCATCCACATAACTGACCCTAGGGTGGCTGTAACTCAGCAACCTACATAACCCACAGTGCCTTCCTGCACTTGATGTCAGACCCCTCTAGGGAAGGAGCATGGACTGATTTATCTGTCCTATGTCATCTATGTCATATTGTCACAAAGTGTTATGGGATACACAGCAAAACATTCACACAGGCAGGAAAGGACATTCCTCTCTGCCCAAAAAATAAAGGGACAAACGTGCCTGGGCCTTCAAAAATACCTCAGCTGGTACCCGTGCTCAAAAATCAATCCAGACAGAGAAGCAGTTTCAGGAGGACTTGTTCCAATGCACAGGCTGTGCTAAATGAACTGAAAAAAATTAAGAAAGTCTTCAGTGAAGGATTAGGTAATAGAAATATGCAGCTGCTTGTTTTGTACCTTTGTTCGTTAGGTACCCTGCATTGGGGACAAAATAATAAATAAAATTTTGATTTGAAAAAGCAGTAAGGTATTGCAATACAGTGCTGGGGTACTTAAACCAGCTTTTAGTGAGGTAGATGTTAAGAAAGGCTACCCTCAGTTGGGTAGAACTTAGTGAAACTGAAAACGAAGGGCAGGTTCATTTGTTCTACTCTCTTAAGATTGATTCTTACCAAAACTAGCAATGTCCTCTCTATTGAAATCTAATCGCAGGCCCTCATAAGTCATTTTAGCTAGTTTATTGTACACAGATCCCTCAAGCTGCTGGTGCTAAAGATGGGAAAACTACTGTGTTAGAACTTTGTTATATGGGGAAGCTGAGGTTTACAGCTAACAGTGAAGACAGATAGAAAAGACTGTTTGATTCTATCCAGAAAGGAGCAAAGAAAATAAATCTTCATCTATAGGTAGTGTATATGTATTGAATGGATATCAACTGCCCCACAAGAATAACAATATGATTATATATTTTGTATGAAATGCATTCATGCTTCTATACATGCAGCGTAAACTTCTATACTTTTAACATACAGCATTTAGTTTTGTACTACTTTAAAGTTTTATGCAAGATTAAATATGGGATAGGAAATTTGCAGTATTCCTAAGAAAATACATATGAAGCTTAATTTGTGGACTATCATGATAAAGTAGGGAACTAGAGACTGGTTTTCTCCCATTTGTGTCATTTTTCTTCAATAAAAAATGTAGGCCCTTGCCTAACACATAATTTATTGTATTTATTCCTCTCACTCTTAACATGAATATAGTTTTCTTGGGCGTTATCATTGCTGGGTTTTTTTTTTTTTTCCTTTGCTCCCTCCTTCCCATCTGTACCAAAGCACTTCCCAGCACAGCTCAGCCAGGAGGGCTGGAGAGCAGCTGTCTCCACAGTGCAAGCCAGTGGTTTGCCAGCAGGGCATGCTTCTGCACAGGTTCATTGATTTTCCTCCCCATCCCTTTTAGGTGTGAGCTCACTGTTTTTTAAATGCTAAGTATAATTTAAACCAGGACCAAGAGACTTCACCTTTCCTTCGAGCAGCTAAATAGTGTTTGTCTTTAACACTGCTGGTCTTTATGAAGGTATTATATGGAAGCTCACTTTCAAGCAACTAAAATGACAATATAAATTCAATGCCACAGTAGTCATTTATCACTTTATGATAATGCCAGAATACACAAATGATAAGACTGAAGGGCTCAGGGAGAAATCTGAGGGGTTTTTATCATTTATTTACGGACTTTTGTAATACAAGGGAGTAAGTGCTGAAGGAGGAATACAAAGACATTTCATCTAACAAGTTGATTTAGTGCTTCCCCTTCCCTGATCAATGACCTCCCTTATGTTTAGAAGAGACTGAACACTCCAGAAAGAAGTGTGTGTCTTCTTTATTAAAACTAGTCAGAAAATAGTCGGGCTTAGTTATACTGGTACAATCAACTCTGTGAATAAGGCATAATATTAATTCTTTAGCTAATGTGTATGTTGCCATAAATGGCACTAAGCTTAAAGAGGGATATCTCTCAGAGAATACTGTAGCTGTTAAGAAACCTGTCAATGAGACAGAGGGACTCGGAAGTACAAGGATGTGCAGGATCATGAACCAGATGCAAACTGATGCATGATAAAAGGAGATTTAAAATGTTAATAATAACAAAATGATGAAGCATTAACTTGTTGGTATGCATTGTAAAATACATACATTAATTTTTTTTGTTTTCATTTTTTTATATTATGTTAATATAAGTCATTTATTTCCTTTACTCTTTTGTGCAGTTCTAAACTATACATACAAAACTAGATAGCAACATATGCCATATTCACCTTTCCATCAGGTACTAGTCTAATCTCTAAACTCTTTCCATTTGTGACAGACTGACGATAATCAAATCCTCTGTGAGTTTCAGGTTCTTGTTTCTTTTCAGTGGAATAAAAGAAAACTTTGCTTAAGGTAATGTAAAACATAAATATAAATGTTAAATACGACATCACATTTGTCTTTGTAGGATGCTAGTTTCACTTCTTGCAATTATATAGTTTATGGTGAAGATAGCTTGTGGTGCAGAAGACATATGTCATACATAAAACCTTGTGAGTATACATACATTTAGCCTATACATGTAGCCTTTTAAAGCAATCAATATCCAGAAAAGTGACAGCTGATATATTAGATAACACAGCTCAGACTGAACAGAGTGCCCTACTTAACTCAATATATGACTGTATATAGTTAGGTGTAAGAAGTCAGTTAAGGAAAGACAGATTATAGCATGTCCCTATGAAAAATCCAGCCTCACGGTGTTTCAAACCCAAAGCAACATCCACCTATGTGTCTACTGCCATTTTAGTTGATAAGTAGAGTTGACACTGAGACAGATATCTCAGGAGGTGGAAATATTAGTCTTTTTGGATTGCAACAAATTCCACAGGCTGTGTTACAGTGGCCTTGTACACTCTGCCGTAAAGGAGTGATAAATAACTCAAACTGATCCCAGTTCCTTAAGTGCAAGTGATAACTTGTAAATGCCAAATTGTCTTCCCAGCCTGCTATTTCTGCATGCTAGTTTTCAAACTGATTCTGAAAATATAGAATTTGTATGAATAAATTGCTGATATTCCTTCCTTCATTTTTTTGAGCAAACACAGGGACACTACTAGAACTTTGAACTATGTGAGATTGCTGGTACTGAAGAAACTTAATAGAGGTGCAGATGTGGTAGGACCTTGGATTGTATCAGTGATTTTGAGATTATATTGGGTGCAGGTATCCAAGTGTTGGCTGCAGGGGGCTGCAATGGTGGCCTCTGGGAGAAGAGACCAGGACTGCCCCATGATGAACACAGCCAGTTCTAGCCACTCCAACAGACTCACCACAGGGCACGGCTGAGCCCCTAAACCAAGATAGTGGCACCTCTGGGATAGCATTTTTAAGAAAGGACACAATGCTGTGCAGAAGCTATGTGAGAGGAGTAAGAAAAATGTGAGAGAAACAGACCTGCGGACATCAAAGTGAGAGAAGAAGGGGGAGGAGTTGCTCCAGGTGCCAGAGAACACACTCCACTCCAGCCCATGGTGAAGACAATGGTGATACAGATTGTTCCTCTGCAGCCCCTGGAGGTCCACATGGGAGTACATGTCCACACTGCAGCCCATGGAGGACCCCATGCCACAGCAGATGGAAATATACCGAAGGAAGATACAGCCTGTGGAAAGCCCATGCTGGAACAGGCTCCTGGCAGGAGCTGCATCCCATGGAGAGCAGCCCACACAGGGGCAGGTTTTCTGGCAGGACCTGTGTCCTGTGGGAGACCCACACTAGAGCAGTTTGTTCCTGAAGGACTGTACGCCATGGACAAGACCCATACTGGAGAAGTTCCTGAAAGACTGCAGCCAGTGAGAAGGACCCATGTTGGAGCAGTTAATGAAGGAATGCATCCAGTGGGAGGACCCTCAATGGTGCGGTCTGTCCTTGAAGGACTGTACCCAGTGGAAAAGACCCATACTGCAGCAGTTTGTGAAGGTCTGCAGCCAATGGGAAGGACCCACGTTGGAGCAAGGTAGAAGTGTGAGGAGGAAGGAGGAACAGTTACAGACTGACCACAACCCCCATTCCCCATTCTTCAGCACCACTCAGAGGGGAGGAGGTAGAGGAATGAGAACTGAAGGCGTGAAGTTGAGCCTGGGAAGAAGGAAAGAATGTGGGAAGATGAGTTTTTAAATTTTACTTTGTTGCTCACTATTCTACTCTATTTTTAATTGGCAATAATTTAAATTAATCTTCCCTAAATTGAGTCTGATTTGCTGGTGATGGTAATTGGTAAGCAATATCCCTGTCTTTATCTTGACCCACAAGCTTTTCATGTTATTTTCTCCCCTTGTCCTGTTGAGAAGGTGTAGTGAAGGAGGTGAAGTGATAAAGCAGCTTAGTGGGCAGCTAGCAGCTGGCCAAAGTCAACCCATCAGAGGGATATTGGTGGAATATTTGTATAAACTCCTTTATTTGTTTATAAATTTCCTTGTGGAAGATGGAATTATTGTGATTAGGTACATTTCCTAGTGCTGTCATGACTTTTACTATCTCATAAGACTCAAGGATTGGACTCAATGATCTTAAAGGTCTTTTCCAACCTATATGATTCTATGATTGTCAGGCCTGTTCCTGAAATATAAAAACAGGGTATTTCAAAAAAGAGGCAGATGTTATAAGAAAAAAATTGGAAGCATCTGAGACTTCTTTTCTGCCTCCAAAAGAAACCTACCATGTCACAAAAAAGGAGAAAATATTCTTCCAAGAAACTGCAGAATAGCTCAGCTATAAAGTTGCAGTACAGAGCACAAGAAACACTACGCACACCTGGGCAGCATTTTCTTGTCTATAAAGACTGCTTCAGCTCCATTTGAGGTAAAAAGATTTGTTTACTCTCTCTTACACCACAGGAAGAGATTAAGAGGCTGTATGTTTTATGTACTTTTCATTAGTCTTCTTAGGAGATCCTATTTCCCATTCAGAGAAGATATTTCAGACTATGAATATATTATAGACCTCAAGAGCACTTTCAATTTCCTGGCTCCAGATATACACCCTGGCTCCACCCCAAATCTATACCAATAAAAGGTCCACAAATGCAGCAGCACTTCCTGATCTCTTCCCATTCTCATTTGCACAGAAAGAAAGCACAAGCCCATAGGGCAGATGGTGTCAGCAGCATGTGCTCAATCTCAGCACTTAAGGGACCTGGAACCTGAAGTTTCCTGAACATAACTGTAGCAAGAAAATGTAGACAGTCTTAGGGACTTTGAGGCCAGTAAAATATTTAGAAAACTTTTAGGTTGCTGGTCCCAAAAGTGGAATCAAGTTCTGTATTCTGGGCACTGAGACTCTCTGTGTATGAGAGTATGAGAAAAGTCAGTTGCTCTATATTGGATGAAACAGGTCCAGTGCTCAAAAGTGATGCTACTGATCTTAGCCAGTTGGGAATGGTTGGCAGGAGCAAGGTGTCACTCCGGGCTTGGGTAGGGTTCTCAGGGATTCAGAGAAGTACTTCCACCCATTTGGGATCCACAACTTCAGAATTCCTACTGAAAGTAGGTAACTGTGTTGTTATTTTTCAAAGAATTGAATAGAGCTAATTTCTGTCTTCAGAAGTATAGGAGAACGGAGTGGATGTTGTGTTCCTTCCATATTACAGCTTAATGATTTAAATAATTACTCAGGAAATGAGAGCAGAAACATGAGATGTAAGTACAGACACAGCTGCACGTATTACACGTAGTTTACCACCAGCTCAAGCCTGATAGGGGCAGCTGGTGAGCCCAGACCCCCAGCTCCAGGAAGAAAGTGGCTTTCTGTGGCCTCTCAGCTCCCTGTCTTGAGGTCTCCCCTAGACGGGGTGACAAACCCAGCCGACGCCATCCTGCAGTGGGACCACACTGAGGATCCATTGCCATCTACTGCCTCTGACTGCTCCCACAGGGCTGTGTCTCCAAAAGTATGAGGAAACTGTAATGCACCTGTCAGCCAGGTGAAGATTTTCGGTATTTAGCTGGCAGGTTCAGGAAGACTGGCCATCATGATCTATGATGGCAGGAGCAGAGCACTCTCTTATGAAAGCATGGATAACTAGGATTTCCTTTTTTGCTGAGAAAGTGCCTTGTGATCTTTTACTACTGTGTAAAAGAGGAGTGTGACATCAGCAAATGATGTTTGAAATCACACTTTAAAGCGTCAACTGCTTTTTGTGACGTTCTTTGGGACTGCGCATCAGACTGAGCTGCTTTGTGAACTCGTGCTTTGTGCATGACTTGAGTGGCCACTCCCACAAAATGAATAAACAACCATTAAGTGAAATGAATTATCTGCAGCATTTGTCTATGCATGTCTTCAGCTTCTGAAAATATAAATAAGAAGTCTGTTTGCACAAATTCTTATAGCAACTTCAGAAAAAGGCTTCATTTATTAGATTATCCCTGTTAGTATTTTCCCCAGATATAATGGCAGGGACTGTTAAATTCATTTCTATTCAAGTTATTTATAATGTCTAAATATATAAATAGTAATGTATATAATGTTTTTAAAAATGTACTTTATGTAAGATCATAAGAAGTTACATGAAAATGTATGAAAAAATGTATGTTAATAACATTATTTCTTCAACAGAAAATGTATTTTAAAAAGAGTAAATTCTTTTATAGACCAGGCAAAAGAATCTGTTTGTTTCAATCTATAGTACCTTTTAATATGGATTCACGATTTTGGTATATTTTGACTGTAAATTCAGTGCATATAAAAATATCTTTGTAGGGTAGATGCCACAAAATAAAATAGCATTCTGGTGTTTAGTTATTGCACACCCAGATTCTCCTATTTGATATAAAAAAAAATCCAAGAAAAATATGCTCCAGTTTACACATATAATGTGGGCAATCTTAATAAAAAGCTTTCATTAAATGCATTTATTATAAATGGAAATAAAGCAACTCTCATTATATTCTCATGGTGTTGTCTTACAAAGGGCAATCATCAGGGCAGCAGGCACTGCTTATGCCCATTCATTCTATCGTAGTGTATCTGCAGAGATGCAGGCAAGCTCACACTTGGAAGAAACTAATCTCTCAACAGTGGCTGTGTGAGGAAACGGTAATTTGGCTGTGTAATCAAATTGCAATGTGTTCAGTTAGCAGATGTGAGCAAATAAAGAGAAAACCAAATTTAGATTTTGTGCCAATTGCTCTTTTATATGCTTGCTTGTATTTGAGGACTCCCTATGATTTTTTCTAATTTGCTTGGTGGTGGTAACATGCGGCATGTTTTTGTACACCTTCCGGCTGCAGCACTGCAGTTTGCCAACAGATGGCACGATGCAATTCCATTACTCGGTGTCTCTCCAACAAGATGACTGTCTGCCTGCTCATCTCTGAAATAAACCCAAAACACAACCCTAGGCCACAGCTCTGCAAAGATTTAAGCATGTGTTTGAATTTGCATACCAGTACCACTAAATCTCATCTTTCCTGCTGTGTTAAAGCCTCTTTTTTTTTCCACTGTGGTAAGAGAGCAGCTACTTATAGCTATCTAATGTCAAATTATTTAGGTATATAGCCATAGTGAGGGAGAATATTCTTGAACTATTATTATGGAACCTGTTCACTATGGTGTTGTCCAAAAAAGTAGCCAAATATATTCAATTTTATGTGAATATGGTCCTGAACAAATAAATTAAATTATTATCTGGCACTGCACTGCAAATATTCAGTCCAATATGTTTCTTATAATTCTTTCTTTACTTCTAGCCTGCACAGCTGAAGAAAAGTTATAAACAGTTACATGAGAAAGATGTTACATGAACTAGTAGTATGAAATAGGAGTGCGAAATAGGATGCAGAATTGTGTGAAATACATGCTACATACTTGGTGAATGCTGCCGCTGGACATGAGCTACTTCTTGGATACATAGTCAAAGGCTGGGCATGGAAATTGAGGGAGTTCCCCCTTACCTGCAAATTCAGTTCAGCTCTAACCATGGAAGTACAACGGATCCCTCTGTGCTTTGAAATAACAATTAAAGCCCTGAAATGAATTATTCTTGAGCAAGTACTTTTTTTCAGGACTTTTTTCTAACGGCACAGAAGAAGCTATGGCATTACCTAGATGCCCGGAGGAACAGTAGGAGAAAGCGATACCATATTAGGAGTTAATTTTGTATCTGAATAGGATTTGGAGGTTAATCTTCAGCTTGGATGCATAGGTGGTAGAATATATGCAAAATAGCGAACATGCAATGAAAGATTTTACTGAACTGCCGAAATGTATATGACATGCTAATCCAGACCATATGCTGGAGAGTCAGTGAACACATCAGCCAATGCTACTGGACTTTCATTTAAGGAAAAAATCTTGTGAACTTTTCCCAGTTTCTTCTATGGTTCTTATTAATTATATCAGGAGAAACGCTGGTACATGAAGCTGAACACAAAGATACATGTCTGTTAGGTTGCCCAGCCTAAAGGTTCAACTGCTAAACCTCTTGTCACCACTTCCCAGAAAAGGGAATTTGTTGTTGGTGTATAATCTTTCCTCTTGATGACTTTATGTCTCACCATAATTGAAGACATATTGTTTGTTTTGCTGATTTACTGCCTTGTTTTTAGACTTTTCAGCTTGTCAGGGTTAAGACCATTTAAAGTATTCCAGTTTGGTTTTGAAATGTCCTGTTTCTTTATCTAATGCCTTGCAGACATGTAAGACTATTACATCAATAAAAATACCTTTACCAACAAAATCCATAATCTCATAAAAAATATTAAGTTAGGTCGACAAGATTTGTTTTGTGTAAACCCACACAGACTGTTAGTAATTATATTGCCTTTTTTCACTTTTTCAAGTCCTATTTCAGCCACAGTGTTATTTTCTTTGGGATCAATACTGGGGTTGGCTTGGGTCACCAAGCAGAAAAGTACAAAGGAAAACAGGTCAAGGCCTAATCATTCCTCACACCCTCTTCTCCACCAATTACTTGAAGTGGAAAATATCTAGCGATCTTGAATCACTTTCCATGTCAGCCTGATTTGAAGTCTGGATAGGTCTTTGGAGAATGTATGAATTTTTGTGGTATTTTCATGTTCACTGCTCAGACTTCAGTTCCTTCACTTGTAAGTGTGGTGTTTCTCAGAGGAAGAATGCATTAAACCCCAGACAGACAAGAAGTCAGGGGTATTTCCATTGTTTGGACTGCAGTATAATGACCCTTTGGAGCTGGAAAAAGCTTTGCTCCTGAGGGAAGATGTTCACTGGAAAGACAGGAGGAATATCATTCACCAGGCATTAACATTTAACAATGATTTCTCTCTCACTTTTCCGCAGGCTTAAAAGAAATGATGCTTGTTTGAGGAAAGGGCAAAGAAAGAAAGAATACAGGACCCTGCTCAATGAGACGGAGTCTATTAGAAGCAGAGAGACATTGACAAATGCTTTAAAGATTTCAGGAAGAAAGATGGTCGCTTCTGTGCTCTAACTGACAAAGACTTTGTTGAGATGACATTCTCATTCAATAACTTTGCTTCTCTATCTACAACTGCACTTAAAGGCCAGTTTATTTTAGAAAAGCTACCTTGTCTGGCTGTGACTTACAGTTAGTTGCTACTATGACTTTTTACAAGACGAGCTCTTTATTCAGTGTAGATTTAACTCTGTTAAAGAGGTCATGTATTGAGCAACTTTGTCCTCAGCATCGGAGCCCAAGAAGACAGAGGGACCTAACCATATACAGAGACTAAACCCAGATATTTACACAGAAAGAATAAGTAAAAAAAAAAACCAAAAACCAAAACAAAACCCCACAAAAAAAAAAAAAACCAACTACTCGCACGTGCACGAACATTGCACAAATCTGTGGTAAAGCTAACTTTAGAGTGGCGGAGCAGAGGAAGCAAGTCTTTTCCTGTCTTGCTAAGGTTTGGATACTACTATCTAAGCTCATTTTTTCCAAACTCAGAATAATCTGCCAAACAGCACATGAGCAGCAGGCAGGACACGGCAGGGTGCTAAACAGACATGAGCTGGTAATCCTTCACTTGGCAAAGTGGCAGAGCTTTGTGTGAATATACCAAGCTGGATGTCTTCACATCTAGGATAGGAAGACTCCCAAACCTTTCTCAAACAGGACCTTTAGGGTCAGAAGAAAAGCCGTCAGTAGAAGCATGTTACTTTAACAGAAAGATCTCTGGGTTCCAGTCAAGACACCAAATAGTCGGATGATATGAGGTGGACTGGATTTTGGACTGCAAGAGTGCAGTGTCACTTGATGCAATATCTCCTCCAGATAAGGACTGAATAAGATATAGGGCATTCATGGAAAGGGGCCATATACTGTAAAAGTCCTTTTCTCCTCTGTTTAGTCAGATGAGACCAGCCAATTTTCAGGTCAATTTACAAAGCCCTTTATAGCTCTCATGGATGAGACAGGGACTGAAATAATGTCATTTAAGAGATTTTATTATTGCTATATATTCTGATCTACCATAGAAACTGGTAGCTTTTGCAATTACGATGTTTACTTTTATAACAGCTTTTGTTAGCTTTTTATAATTATACATATGCTACACAGCTTACTTGTTTTTTTCTTTTAAGGGACCTGAGAATTAAATATATGCTACAAATGAATCTTATTGTTAAAGTTTCTTGAACTACTTATTTTTCATGCCTCATTTTCTTGACTGTGAGCCTCAACAGATTCAGAATCACCATATGCACGGTTCCTCCTAGATCATGTTAATCATGCTGTGCAAGACTGCAGGCTGTCTTATTTTTCCAACAAAGAAGTTCCTATCAGTACACAGTACACTTGTACTTCTGCACAGTACTAGTCACCATTTCTGGTTTTGTTTATTCCTAATCTCTGTCTTTCCCTCTGACATTTTGAAGTATTTATACATCTTTACATCCACCAAAGCTTTAAAGCTGAGCAACTGACACATTTGAAGACAAATCACTCAAAGGAAGCTCGTATGCATTTATTTTCTCAAATGCTTCCAGGTGATTAAGCTTAAGGCCAAATTCTGCTCTTGTGAGCAGGACCCAAGAAGTATTTTGCCTACAGGAACTATGGGAATCTCTCCTTTCTCACTCTGTCAGAAGGTCCTGAGGTACCAAGACCACAGCTGCTATCACAATGCTAAGCTTGAGGCAGTATAATTACATAAATTACTGCTTCTTATCCCTTATATGTTTCTCAAGCAACAAATGCATTTTTCGAAAAAGCCACTGGTTCCATCTTTTCCAGACCTTTGCCAGTCACTGCACACTAAGCTGTCCTGGAAGGCTGCTGTCCCTCAGATCTATGTGGCCCAGTAGTCCTACAACACCCGGAAGCTTTTGTGCCTCAGTAGGTGTGATTCTCCCCATCACAAACTGAGCAGCTGCCTTAGTGTAGGGTGCAGCACTAAATCTCAGCAAACGCTTACTCACCTGAATGGCAAACAGAACTTCCCTTCACACACCCACCATCTGGGTATAACCGTGTGTGAAACGCATGTTTACCTCCAGGCTTCTGCAGAAACTAAAAATATCTGCCAGGTGTATACAGACACCTCAAAGTCTCTTCTTTCTGTGTAAACTCTGTGCATTACAGTCAAGCTCCTTTTTGATCACTTTTCTCGCAGCTCCTAAGTCATACTGTTCTGGAGTTGTTCCTGTTCAAGATGACTGGTATACAACACTACCACTTCAGATTCTCCACCAAGTCATTGCTAGCATGCTTTCTTGAGGTAAACTCAATCTAAGTAATTTCAAGGCAAGTACTTGCTTATAAAGAATGTACTCACTTGTATTTTAACTTTTATTGTTAATAAATTGACCATTAGCCACTTGCAAATTTGGAACTACAGTAAGCACAATACGGAAGATGGTCACCATCAACCAGTACTTAAATTAAGCTACTATGTGGTTTTAAGTGACTTTCTTCCCAAATCTCATGCCAGGGCCCTGAACACATTCTCCACCAGTGGAGTTCAATTGGCTGCCAACAGCTGGCTTGCTGGTGGGGGTTCTTGTGACTAGGGAGCTCAGGGGAGGCCTCAGCTTGCAGCCATGCAGCGAGTGTTGCAGCCATGTCTTGGCTGCATGTACTCAGTCAATCCAGAACCCTGACCTGCAGATTTGACTTCTTCACTTGACCAGCCTGCCCGTTCTGATCCCTTACATCTGAGTTGCAGCCCTAGTTTTAGTGGAAGATGGATATTCTTCTCTCCAGAATGAGAATTTCTCAGATTTTCTTAGGGATATGTTTAAGTAAAGTATTTGGCGACTTTTCAATAGAGAGATGTCTAAATATCATAGACGTCTAATGCATCAACACAGGAAGGAGGGTGATTGAATTGTTGCTAGACATTTCCAGGGGTTTTATTAACCTAAGTCCCCAGCTCAGTGGACTTCATATGGACAGTTTCCTATTCAAAGCTTTTGCTTGCCCCTTTGCCATCAGCCCTTCTGCTGCTCTTACATGCACAGGAATATTTAACAAAGTTTGTTGGCACTGGCATATTCACCATATTGCAGTTGGTGTTGATCTCAAATAATTCTGTTGTGCTTGCAGGGAATGGGTAATGGAATGGGCAAAAAACATGCTCTCATAGAGACAGAAAGCTCAGCATAAAAATGCAGTTAGGGAGCTCAGAAAACAGCAGTCTCTATCAGTGCAGAGATCACAAAGAACTGATTTGCCAGAATGCCATTCCAAGCCCATGACCACAGCATTAGTAATGCTGCGAGAGTATGGAGTGCACCTGAGCCCTGCGCTCATTAACCTTTTGGGTTAATGTGCAGCTCACAAACATAAAGGGTCTGTGTGTGTGGTGTAGGAGAATGGAGGGGGGGAAAACAAGCATGAGGGAAGGAAAGAAGTGGGGATAACTCAAGGAAAAGACAGAGTCCTTTTGATTCTTGAAATGAACTGAGCATTGTTTTTCTCCCACGCAGAACTGAAGAAAAGTGAACGAAGAAAAGCATTCCAAAAGAGAAATGAATTTGCATAGCTATGGCTTCGAACCTAACATATATTTAGATTAGCTATCAACAAGATAATTCTCTGATAAGGAAACTGCTAAACATTTGATCTCAGATTTGTCCAGATTCCAGCCCTGATCATCCTTATTTTCTCATCAATGGCCAAGGTAAAGTGACCAGATGTCTCAATTAGATTGCACAAGTACCAGTTTTTAATAGACTGGCCCAGTGTTCAGTGATTTTTTTATTAAGGTGCAGAGACATCCTGTTGTTATTCTGCCACTGATCCACCCTTAGTACCAAAATGGCTGATTCACAGACTGTGCTCCTCCTCCCTTGTATCTTATATCTACAGTGGATGATCAAATTCTCATTAACGCAGGGGAGAGTACAGCCTGGCACCTGCAAAATGTTTTCAAATATGACTGCTTAACGTCTCTTGGCAATGCTGGTTTGCAACAGGAAGCCAAATAGTGGTGCAGCCAAGGATGCATTGCATGAGATCTCTATCCCCAGGCAATTTAACTTGGACACAACAGACTTGGAATGCAGCTTCACTTTCCTCTGCTACCGTGTGCTCGTTGCCATTTCACCTCCTTCGGCACTCCTCTTTTCCTGTTCATCACGGTCTTCCCTCACCATTCCCTCTCAACCCCTCATTTTCATCTTCCAGATGGAGAGGCTGGACCCTTCGCAAAGCTAGTCTCATGGATTACGTGAATAAGGAGACTGTTTCTGCATTTAGAGAACATGAACTGTTCCTGAAATTCATGCGATTCAGCTGGCATGATCAATGACCAAGATTTTATCTCTTGGTTAAAGCTGAATCAGGCACAGCAGTTGGGTGTATCAGGCTTCTGATAAGCTTTGTAGAGAAACCTTAATTGTTTATGGCCATTTTTATTAAACTAAGACATGCAGTGGTGTTAACTGTCTAAATTGCTATTTAATATATCCTACTATTTATATTTCACATATACATAGGTTCTCTGCTGTTTCAACAGTCTTTGGTGCCTTTACTTCGTGTTCTAATCAATGAGTGGAAGATGCTATTTGATCACTTTCCATTCAAGAGATGGCAGCGTGCAAAGAAAGCGAGTGCTGCACTGTGCTATCAGTGCAGCTTTTATTCTATGCAGGTTAATCTTGTGAAGCATCTTGGAGTTTTTGATCAGTTTAAAATACAGCACATTTGCTTGAAATAGGACTTTGAAATTTTATCTATAAGTTCTAAATGAGCTAGTAATACAAGCTTCTCCAGCTCTTTAATAATGAATGCAGTTATGCCATTTTATCTGCATAGGAATATAGTAAATGAAATCAAAGCAGTGCAGACATAACTCTCATATTTTCAAAACTGCTAAGACAGTTCTGTGTACATTCAAATCTTTCTTCCTATATATACTTACTGCAGAAATATGGTATGGTATATTGCTGTTTTCAAACTGAGTGCTTGCTGCTGCATTCACTGAACTCATACCTAATTAATGCTCCTGTTCACTTTAGGATCATAAAGGTCAATCCTGCAGCATTTGACCACTTTGGCAATGATTCGTGTCTTTGATCTTACACTGTGTCATGTAATTAGTGCCAACGAACGCCCCATGGGTCCCTCCAGTTGAATATGAACCTAATGTGTGTTGGATTAGGCACCTTGAATTGTATTTGTTATAACTTAGACATGCCGAGTCTAAGCACCCCAGTTCTAAGTACCTTGAATGTTTAGATTCCAGCTTTTTACAAGATTTGTCAATAGGATATTTGTAGTTGAGAGAATATTTCTCTTAATTCACATACCTCTTTATTGTAGTCTAACATGTGGAAATATAAATGACCTTTGGGAACTGAAGTTTTGCTGCAGTTCATTGCTGACATTCCATTCCTAGATGGACAGCTAAACACAAAGTGTATTTTTATTTTTTTTTTTTTAATCTAAGTAATTAAAAATAAAAACACTAATCTGTTCAAAGCAAGTTAGTACGTTACAGGTCAACAACATTTTTCTCTGCCTCTTATAAGAATGATGATGGATGGCATAATGTAATATGTCTGCACACTAAAAAACACTGCCTGAACAGTTTAGTATCATTAGCATCACTAGTACTGTATTTCATATCCCTCGCTGCTGTCTTCTCTTTGAAGGGTTGAACTCTTTCATCTAAATGTATGTATATAGTAATAAACAGCAGACTGGGTTTCTGCTCTGTGGGCTTTGCTCTGATCTGTGCTGGTCCCTGGTCTGGGCTGGCTCCCTGCACTCTCTACAGCATCTTGCTCCCCACCAGAGCAACAAGCAAAATGGATGTTCCGCAGCCTGCTCCCACCAAGCAGGCACTGCAGTCCTAGCCACCCAAAATATGCAGGCTGGGAGGAAGCAGTGCTTCAGGCAGATACGAGTCTGTCTCTGAACCGCACAACATGTTTCATCCCTAATAATAGTTCATGCCTCAGCCACCTTAGTGCTGTACAGCACCTGACTGAAACAACCGTACTGCAGGAATGATACCTTCCCTCTTGTAACCAACACGAAAGCTTTATTTTTAGAAAGCTGCTAGCTTTAGAATCAGAAGGTTTGTGCACTGATTAGTTCATATAAAAGATATTTATATGTTTATATTCCTTGTGGAAAACATTGCTGAAAAACATTCAGGTGAAATATCAGTCCCTGGCAGATATTCGCTTAAAATAGGGCTGGCTTTAGCTGTTTGGTTTTTTTAACAAATCAGTACATTTTTCAAGGAATGTAAACTTTCATGCGAGAATTGCCGTTTTGCTGAGAGCATGCTTTTCAAGGAAAAAAATTATAAAAAATGTTCAGTCATCCCTAACTTCAAAATGGACTCCGTAATGTTCATAAATCCCACAATTCTATTATCAAAGTGTATGAGAGTTCCTTTCTTAGAACGCAAGTTCCTGAAAACAAATGCTTCCATGAGAATCTTGATTTTCTGTGTGGGGAAAAAAAATACGTTTACACAATGTCAATCAATTTCTTGAAAATTCTTCAACTAGTTCAAAAAGATATATTTAATTTTTTTTTTTTAGAATAAAAATCCCACTTTACTAAGCCTGTCCTCATGACGTTGGTAAGACTTGGTTCATATTTTTGAAAGTTTAGTGTTAACTGTGTTGTGATTTAGAAGCTGTATATGAACGTGTGGCATTACTAAGTTGTAATAAATTCAGTAAGACTGAATAGTAGATTGTAAGGTATTTTAACATTTACAAGAGAGCTAATAGCTTTTCTTCTACTTCAGAAAGGCAAGTAAATTAAGTAGCCTTAAATGAAACGTCTGGGGACTGTAGTTACTTATGATGGTTTTGTGAGTGAATCAAGATCTTGGCGTGGCCTTTTCCCTCCCTGTGTTACTCTTCTTGTATTCAAAAAGAATCTGCCCACAATAAATTATCATTATTGCTGCTTTGCTCTTATAGGAGTCTTTTTCTCCAAGGTGCTCTTGATACCTTACTAGCTTATGTGAATCAAACCTTTTGTGGCCCTTGTGAGATAAAGAACTCCCCAAAGTCTGGAACCTCTCTATCTGAAGAAAGTATCGAAGATACTGGAATGACAGCAATTTTCCCCACTGTTTCCGATCTTATCGTACAGAATTTCTGAGAAAGCCACCATGCTTAAATTTAAAACCTTTTCAGGTTATTAATTCTTTGCAAGCAAATATCAGTGAACTAAAAACTTGAGTATCATGTTCTCCTGATCAAGTCAATAAAACAGAAAAAAGGAGATAAAAAAATCTCTTCTATATATTAGTAGCCTATCTATAATCTCTTCCAAGATAGATATGCTCCATGCCCATGCCCTCTGATACATATTGGGAAAAAACATTCATCCTGGGTAATATTATTAATTCACCAACAATTGACCTGAAGTATCAGATTAATCAACAGATACTAGATGATAACTACTATACGGATTGCTAGTTTTAGTTCCTGTTTAGCCAAGTACTTAAGAACATATATATCCCACCTCATTCCAGAGCTAAGTACATGATTAAATGTTTTGCTGAATGGAGACGGACTGCTGAAACAAGACACTGGGCAGTATTTGAGCTCCTGATATCAGTCAGATCCATATCCTCCAGATATCCAAATAGAGACATCTATTAACTTTATTGCATTTCAAATCAGGCTCATATTTCCAGTTGCTCTATTTTAGACAATTAAGAAAAAGACTTCATATAATTTGAAATTTCTGCTACCAAATTAACAAATTAGTGGGTTTTTCTTCTGGGCTGCAACATTATTTAGTTGCTAATCCATTTGTTTTCTGGAGTTTGTAGCAACCAGCTGCTTTATGCTACAGCCAGTCTTATCTTACCCAGTAAACTAATTGTCACTACTTGCCACAGCAAAGAGAGTGAAGTAAACGAAAGCTGTTCTCTTAGGAGAAAAAAAAAAAAAAAAATCCATTCTTTTCCCTTCATGCAGCTTTTTTTAAGGAAAATGAGCTGATCAAAGACATCCACTCCATAAACTTCACTGACTTGTAGCATTAAGTTACGACATCAACCCTTAGGTAAAAAGTCTCTACCTGTTACATACCTTAAAGCTATCAATGATACTAAATCTTATGAAGTGAAAGTTAAAGCTATTTTGATTACCCTGTGCTGAAGGAATGTTTAAACTGTCAACTCACACAGATAAAAGAGGGAAAGGCAAGAACTCACTCATGTATCAATGAACAACCAACTTGCTAGCAGATTATGCTTTTATTTGTATCACAGAAACTTCAGTCTCAATCTTTAAAAAAAAAAAAAAAAGAAATGGGGAGGGGGAAGGGGAAATATCAGTATGGGCATAACCTTGGTTTTCCTTGAAATTCAATTCTGTTAAACACAAATCCTCAGATTACCTTTGCAGCTTTCACCATGGTACCAATCATGTTTGTTCAATACAGCACTCTTCTTTTTTTTTTTTTTTTAATAAAACAACAGATTATTCAGATACCCTCTCTAAACCATTCAATCAGTCTAACCATATATTAAAACATCTTGCAAATTCCTCAAAATGCTGTTTTCTTGACATATTTCTTTAGCAGTACAAAATCCAAATGTGACTAGGAATAAAGCTCTTTGATGTAAAGAGCTGGTCCTATAAACAGATCCCCACTGGGCAGATGGTTATTTTTAATAGTCTGACCTAATTTCTTAGCAGTGATCCAGGGACAGTATAAAGCCCTATGGAGGAACTGGTCTATTGTGTTGAAGTAACAGGAGAGAACACTAGATATTCGTTAACAGCAACATTTCTCGGTCTAAGTTCAGTCTTCACAAAGCCCACAATCGTCAACTGTCACAACAGTTAAGGGTTCTGAGGATGGGAAGACTTATTATGACTGACCTATCACATGATATTAAGCCAAACTAGCCATCTTTAGGAACTGAGGAAACCTTCTGACAGTGGTTTTTGTATGATGACTGAGTTATTCCTGATTTCCTTCACAGCATTTTCTTGCTTGTAATTTTTCTCTTCTCATAAACAAATCTGAAGGTAACCAAATTGCATTATCTTTTTCTTTCCTTCCCGTCTTTTTCCCATTCTTATTCCCTCAATTCCTCTCCCATTTTGCATTTGATCTTTCCAGAACTACTAAATTCAGAGGCTGGTAATCAATCTTAGTGAAAGGAAGAAATACAGGCTACAGATTTCAAACCCATGAAATCTACTTTTCTTCCCATTGCATTCAATGAAGTTCACTTTAGTTTGAACCAAAGTTGAGAGGAGAATCTAGACAACACAGATGCTCAAAGGCTGCTATTTCAGCACAAAACAGCAGCCGTACCTGAAAAAAATAACTGGACAAGAAATTTTATATAGTACTAGCTACATTTAGTCCGATGTCGATTCTTGCATTTATCAGGTCTGCACAGTAGCAGATGGAAAATGCATTTGAAACTAAAACTAGTAAACTTTTCCTCCAGAAATTCATTAGAAAAGTTGTCAAGGACAAAAGCAACTCTCTGTAGTCAGTTATGTGTTAGCTAAAACAAAAATGTATAGACCTCGTGCTCAAACATAAGCTGCATGCACCTTTTGTATGGAGAGTAACCAAAGTGCTGTTCTACCACACCATGGTGCTCTGTCAGAGTAAGGGCTATTTCACCCCCAACGGACCTATTTGTATAAATATTCCTGGTAAAAGAAAATGCAATGTATAATGGCCAGTTCACTTCAGACATAGTACTCAGCATCTTACTTGTTTTGGAAAATAAGTCTAGTTGTTTTCAACCTTATTTAATAATATTTTTTAAACTGTTCAGAGAAAATATTCTAGCCTCATGCATACAACTGAGTTACTATGACCAATCTTACTAATACTCACCCTCAGTGCCCCAATCACACAAACTGAAATGCTGTGGAAGGCTCCTGTATATTCTTTCGTGTCTTAATACTCCAGTGCTTTATGACGATATGAAAACAAGCCATGGGAAAATACAGTCAATGAGTTTCCCTCTCTTTATTGAAAACCCCAATTTAAGATGTCAATACACGTTCACACATAAATTATGACAATAACAGAAAATGCTTTGTCTCCTCCCATGTGCCAGTTGTGCATCTTCTCTAGGACACTCAAAAGAGATCACGCACTGAGTGACCTGGTAATACAGCTCTCTTCATTGTACCGTGTTCAAGACCTTGCAGATTTCTGCAGGAATAGCCAGCAAGTGAAACTGTTTCCATGTAAAGCAATTTCTTAGAGATTTTCCTATGATAATTTAAAGGGCTTTGTGTTAAAAGGCACATTATGATTGAAATTAGTAGTTACGATGTTAACAGACAGATAACTATTAACTCATTTCAGTGTAATAATTGTGTCTGAAGATTTATTCCAAGCATCTAGAAATCTTCAAGTGGACAACATAGTAGGCTGTTTCATGTAAAAAATATATTACGCTGGGGACTGGAAGAGGGAAGTCTCTCTCATCAACATGGCAGCTACCCTTGGGCAAATATTTATGTGTGTCTATTTCTGCTCTCATCTCCATTTGTTTATTCTATCCAGATTATACAGTTTTAAGGCCAGAACTGTTCCTCATTATATTTTTAAACAGTAGATCTGAAAACTCGAGTGTCAGTGTCAAAGGGCTAATGTAATATATAAAATAAAACAAAACACCAATCTCATATTTCATTGCAATATATCATCAATTTACTGTCTTTTTAATACTAAAGTGACTCTTGACCATCTCCCAGGGAAGAAATCCCATCAATCAGTCCTATAATACCACTAGTGGAAATCCAGTTAAAAAAACCTGCAGCCTCATTTCTTCACAGAGTGGAAGAAATGGTCACCATGACATGCTCTGCATGCAGGAGAGCATATGCTTGTGACAGCTGTCTCAGTGTCTCTTGGACAACCTTTATTCCAGCCAGCTCTACCTTTCCCTAGCTGTACTTCCCGATAAGAGTCCTTTATAAAATTGCACACGGATCAATTATCTGTGTGGTGTAATGCAAATATTTAATCTTTCTTTGGAGTAAACATTTTTTGAAGTATTTAAGCACCATATGCCCAAATATACTTATGAGCTTACAGTTAAGCATATGCTCAAGGACTCTGAGAAAATAGTATCAGTCATACTACAAAGGCAGAAGCAAAATTAGGTAGTGAATGTCAAAGGAAAAAAAAGTGCTCAACCAGGACATGCCATACTAAATACCATTATATGCATTATTTATCTCTACCCAATCTTTTTAAGCATTTCCTGACAAATATTAATTTTAATTAATAAAATCGAAGTATGGGTTCCATAGACACTTTAATTTTTCTGTTATCATGTCAAATAAATGGAAGTTGCTTGCATGATATATTTTCTGTTAATACTATAATCCATTCATTAACCATGGGAGGTCTTTCCAATATCTAAGTATAATTTGTTTTTACCAGCTTGAGAGTTTTTCTTGTCCTTTGTGATTTTTCTTTATACATATTATTATTATTATTATTATTATTATTATTTAATTTATATAGCATTGCTCCCTATGTGCTCATGGTGCTTCAAGAAATTCAACAGAGTCAAACTAAAAGGCAAGAAACTTCAATTATTCATAAAAGAGAAAACTCTTTAGTGCAGGCTCTAGAAAGGGAAATGAATAGCAGCAGGATTCCCTTGGGTGTAGATTTTCAGGCAAAGGTCACAAATGATTTTATCATCTGCAGAACTGTTGGTCATCAAATCTCACTGAAGACAATGTGAACTGCAAGTGTTCATCACAGTGCGAAACTACATCTTAAATATGCCAATAATCAAAAATGAGAGGAGGTGAAAAACTCTGTCAAAGTACAGATGATATAAGAAAAACAACAATGGAAAACATACACAGCCAATGTCCTGAAAATCAAAGGTGCTGATATCTGAAGGGTGAATGGTTTGATTTGAATGCAAATCTCACTTTCAAGAATATCTTCTCTGAAGTAATGGGACAAAAAGAATTCTAGTCACTGGCTAGTCCAAAAGATAAAAAACATTAATTTGGGGCCAAAGCAAAAGGAGAATTTTGGACTTTCCCACAAAAATATCTCCTTCCTCCTTAAGTTCTATGTTGTGTTTTCCATGATAAAATGGAACATTTAAAATGGCACATTTCCAAATGAAATATTTTGAAATGAAAACAAGAACTCTTTTAGACTTCTTAATTAAAAAAGGCTGAGATTATTGTAAATATGGCACTGATTTGCCAATAGATTCTCTTAACTTTAAATGTATTTTCCAAAACTTTAATTCTGCGATCTTCAGCTCAAAAGTAATCTAAAATTAAATAAGTATCACTAGTGAAACCACAGATTTCAAGCAGATCAGACCTCATTTTTACCATGATGCATAAAAGCCATATCATCTGGCCTGAGAAACGACATCCTCACCACTTTTGACAACACACCTATTTGATGACCAATTTATGCACTTGTTTTGTGTGAACCCTGATCTGTCCTTTTGCCTTATTCCTGCCTTTACCATACGTTTTTTTGTCCTATTCTGTTTTAATCTTAAATTGTACATGTTTCCTGTTTGCAAATACTAGTTATAGGGGGATCTAGGTCAGCCATAGTGGCTTTTATGACCCCAATATAAAGATAAAAATAATCATTAATTATAGCTTTGATGAAGACATTTATTCAATATGCAAAGCTTGGCAAAATGGTATACTGTGAAGTATTTTTAATTCTCTGTTACCTATTTTGATCTCTACTAAGCCTATATCCTTCACCTACATAAGCAGTACTCCTGGAGCAGCATTTTAAATGCCTTGCTTTCTAAGACAATGTTCTGAAATTATGTTTTCCTATAATGTATGCTCCTCTCTCCTTTTCATTTCAAGAAGAAAAGCTGAACCATGAAGCCCTGACTGTGATAAATGTTCCATGCTAATCAACAAAACAAAACAAAAACCTCTTAATAAGAGAGATATGGAGACAAATAACAAGTAATGACCATTTGTCATGACAGCAGGATAACACAACATAAAACACATATTTGATATGTAAACCAAGATCTCTTAAAGACCTGTTTTTGCATGGCCTGAAGCATTCTCTGTTCATCAAAATATTTTAGATATACATGAAATCCTAACTTGAAGTATTTTTGATTCACTTGAAATTTCTTGATACAAATTTTCTAATTCAGCTAGGGTTCTGATGAATCCCATCTGATCAATCAAATACAAACTAGTAGCTTTTTATTATGCAGCAGACATTGAATATAAATGTTTGGTGAATGTGTCTGACCAGCTTCTCAGAAAGGTAAGGTGCCCTAATAATTTTTTAAGAGTAGTTCCTGGAAATAGTAATTTTCTTGACTGTGAATTTTTTATCTTCTTCTTTTCTGCTTGTCAAGGAGAGACGATGAGGCTTCTCTTTCTGTGATTTTAAAATCATAGAATCATAGAATCATAGAATCGTAGGATCATAGAATGGTTTGGGTTGGAAGGGACCTTAAAAATCATCTAATTCCAACCCCCCTGCCATGGGCAGGGACACCCTCCACTAGACCACGTTGCCCAAAGCCCCATCCAACCTGGCCTTCAACACTTCTAGGGAGGGGGCAGCCACAACCTCTCTGGGCAACCTCTTCCAGTGCCTCACCACCATCACAGTGAAGAATTTCTTCCTAATATCTAATCTAAATGTAACCTCCTTCAGCTTAAGGCCATTACCCCTTGTCCTATCACTCCATGCCCTTGTAAACAGTCCCTCTCCATCTTTCCTGTAGGCCCTTCAGGTACTGGAAGGTGCTATAATGTCTCCCCAGATCCTTCTCTTCTCCAGGCTGAACACCCCCAACTCAGCCTGTCCTCATAGGAGAGGTGGTCCAGCCCTCTGACCACCAAATAGCCAGTAAGTTAATTTTAAAAGTATCCTGTTTAGGTAGGTAGTGGGAGTAGACAGAAAAACAGGTAAATCACAAAAAAAAAAAACCCCAACCCTGTTCTCTCTTCCTATTTGCCTTGGTTTTATTACATTGTTGAAGAAGCAGACAGATTGCCTTTGCCAATTTGAAATTTTCTGGCTCATACTATTTGGTCTCTGCACCCTTGAAATGCATACAGCTTTAGGAAGTTTTAAGTGGCTATCTGTTTTAAATTCTTTGGGGATGAGATTATGGACTGGATTTGAAGGTGGCTGCAATTTATATTGTCAACAATAACATTCCCATGATGAGACAGCTACACAAATGATGAACACAGACGATTCTCTACCTAAGCCTATGTAGGGCTTTATAACAAGTGGTGCAGAGCTGAGTCACTCCCAAATGCTCCCACTGATGCATATTTTCACTGTGTAGCAAAATCTTCAACTACAGTCTTAACAACTCTAGCTCTCTGGGCTGTTATCATAGCCTACCGTATCCTTTGTGGATGCAGCTGTTTATTCAGCAATTCTCCAGCTGTGGCAGGCATTCAGGAGAGGAGCTTATTAAAAGATCCCCTTCTTGAATACCAGTCACACATGGTATAGCCAATAAAAAGGAACAAAAAATATCTGGGGAAAAAAAGAAAAGACAATAAACTATTTATAATCTTAATTTGCTGAAAATAAGTATGTTGGGAAAGATTTGGCATTTACGCAACAAGGTTTCAGTAAGAGTGTAAAACTGGATCTATGGATAAAAAGCTTTCAGAGGGAAGTCCTGGATTTTTCCTTTAGCGTGAAAGGTGCCTGCAAATTTACAAAGCAATCCTTGTCATCAGGACTCAAATATGCCAGGAGGGAAGAGGAATGGTGAGCAGAGAGGCATTGACAGAGCTGTTGGGTCACCTCAAGGAAAGATTTGGAAAGAGATGAACCCTTACTGAGTGGGAGGGAAAATGACATCCGTCAGGAGGAACAGGGAATGGTTGTTTTAATCCAAGATAAATTGGTGCCCCAAAGACTGTCTTTAGGTTATCTGACAACCCTAACTAAGGTGGTAGTTACTTGCGCGTGTATCTCTCAGTTCAGCTAAGCTCAGCTCAGCTCAACCCAGACCTAGTTCTCTTTAATTGCTAATTTATCTGTAACTTTCACAAGCCTCACTTTCATTCCCTTTAGATACAAGTCTCGCTGAGAAGCATTATATTACAATTGCCCTTCTTTTTTAACAATTTGAAAATCTTTCAGTAATAATCAAATTATCCTGACTTTTTTCCCCTAAATTATATTTTTCTCTAAGTGAAGTTATCAATAGTTCCTGCTGCTACAAACAAAATAAAGCAAGGATATGAAAAAAAAGTCTCTGTTGGATGTAAAACTGTACTGACAATCAGTTGTGTCTAGTTGCATTGAGTACAGGGAAGTTAGAAAATGCCTGTTGCTAACAGCAGCAGAGCTGAATTTGACTTTTCCTTCCTCCCATCCTGTCCGTCCCTCTCCCCCCCACACACACTTTTCAATCGCATCTAATAGCATATTTTTCGACCATAGCTATTACTGGTGCAGGTAATTCAATTTCTTCTATGCAATATAATTATCACTGGGGAAGCAAGAGGGGAAAGGTACCATTCTATCTAATTTTCTATGACTTCCTCATCCAGAACCTATACCTTCCCACCCTGTAAGCACAATGCTGCACATTTTATTTCGTGCTACTGCACTGGTCATAGAACACAATAAGGCTTATTTTTTCATACCTCTCTCTTCTGTAAGCATGGTATATAAATCACAGCAGAGTTGCTAACAGCATGTGACTGACAATCTTGCTTGATAGACAATCTGTGATCCTTTCAGCCTTTTACTAATAAGCTCATTAGGATAGAAGGGCTGAAAATACTTTCTAGGATATAGCAATGAACCTCAGCAAATTCAGTGCATGTCTGACCGCTCAAACTTTAGAGAATCAATCTTTCTTCAATCAAAACTTTGTCAAGTTCTGCTGAATGTCTTCTGAAGGTTACCGTGGTTTTTTTCTTTTCTTCTTCTTTTTTTTTTTTTTTTTTTTGGCTATACAGGTTCCTTAGCAAACCCAAAAAGCCTTCCAAAGTAATGTAGGTCAAGGTGAAATGGTTCTGAACACTTTTTTTTTTTTTCTTTTCCAAGTTCAGCTTTTGAAAACCTTTTAAAAGATTTTTGCTGGTTTTTAAGGTATGACCTTATTTTGGATGAACTTTTCAATAAGCATTAATTTTAAGAAAAGCCTTAAGATACCTACAGCCTATTGACATTAGCATTTACACTGAGGTTTCCAAAATGCAAATGGAAAACTACTTGAACAGTGACTGAGTAAGTTACTTTATAGTTCCTCTTCATATTATGATTCTGGTCAGGCAATTATAAAAATCCCATTTGACACATGAGCACATTTTGAGGCCTTGAAATACATTTGAAAAAAAATTACTCTAAAAATTAACACTGAGATAATAAGTATTCTGATTAATTCTATCTGTCATAAGAAGAGAAGTCAGTCAGCACACAACACTATAGTAAATCTATGATGTGATCTCTTTCTGGATTAATTAGTATCTTCAAATGACCAATATGATTGAAAACTTACTGACTGACCGATGTGATAGAAACTAATAAATTGTTCCAGGGAATGGGACCGACTAGTTTTTGGGGAGATTTTCTCCTACGCCATAGGGAACTATATCACTTAGCCATGTTGGGGAACTGCAGCATGTGGGACTGCAGTCTTTATTTCTTGTGCTAAATAGCTGTGGTCATGCTTCTCCATGTGGCTGAAAACTGACTTTCCTTCTGCCTCATGAACTACAACAAATATTTTGTTCTGTTAGTCAAAGAATAGCCTATAGGTATGTCCTGTCCAATAAATCCAAATCAGCATAAAGGAAATGCAAAAATTTGTGGTGTTCTTCACTTGATCTTAAATCTATTTTTTTTTTAATTAATCTCCTCCTGATTCTCCTGGTTCATTCTCATGTTTTTTCCTATCTTTGCCATCTTCCTTTTTTCTACACTTTTAATTTTATTTTTTTCTTTTCTTTGAGTTTCCATAAAAGTAAAATTTTCTATCTCCTCCTGATTTTTCCTTTTTATTCTACTGCTGGTCTTCTGCATCCTGAGCTTTCCTCTTCTTTTAGACCCTTTCACTTCCTCTGACCACTTCAGGCTCTCTTTTGCATTAAACATCCCTTCACTCTTCTAACCCTGTTCTGTCCTACCTCTGAAGTTTCTCTTCTTTCAGCCACAATGGGAAATGCAGCTGAATAATGATTACGAGGAGAGAGAGAGAACTGCAGTTTTTTGTAACAAAGCTACAAAGTCTTAGTGGGTTGATGTAAAGGAAATAACATCAAGCAGTCAATAAGTAGCACTAACAAATCAATGTAGATAGTGAAAGCAAAGAATTAGACAACTGCCTGCCTCTGGCAATACTTACAGATGCCAAGATTAGACCGAGACAACTTGACTGATGACCAGTATGTTTATACCATTCCTTTATCTTTTTTTTTTTTCTTTCTAATTCCTTCTCCTATTTACCTCCCAGACTATTCCAACTACAGAGGAAGAGTCTGTTAAAGATCGGTAGCACTAAATGTTGTTTATTTCAACTATGTCACCAGAAAGCCACTCACCTCATTCCTTCTGGTAAAAGGATAAGATAAAGACAACCTACTGTGGCATCATATTTAAGCTAGGTAGAGGCTGGGTGGAGAAGTCCAGGGGAGAAATGCAGAATGGTCACCTAAACCCTAACAGCAGGATTCTCCATACTTACCAGCTTAGGCAGCTACACGTATTGTGATCTCAGTATCCTCCTCTTTCCACCAAATACTTCGGTTACTGAGATATGCCCTCTACACTTTGTAAGCTCTATTTCTGCCTGATGGGCTTTTAGTTCCTGTTGACACAATGGCCCAATTTCAGTACAGTCACCAGATATGTTAGAGACATTATTCTATAGTCAGGTGGCTAGGGAGCAAGAGGATGGATCTGATTGCTCCTAGGATTTGGTTAGCTATTGCCTGAGGAAGAATGAGTGCTGTGCTCTTTCTTTCCTTTCTTTGCACTTTCATAGCTCCTCATGTCAAGGAAGAAGCCACTCAAAAATACCCAACCCCTCACATCACTCAATCATTCAGCTGTGCTGCCCAAGGCAATCACTTAATTCCTTGTTGCCAAAAGGTAAGATTTGGAGTATCTACTTTGGTGTCTAAAGTGCAAAAATCAGGGAACAGACTAAGTCTTATAAGATATTTGAGAGGGGAACTTAGGACAATTCTCTTAGAGAACCACGGAGATCTGGGAAGCTGAGTATCACCATCTCCAATGCTGTGCTTCAGAAAAGAAAGAAATGTGCACAGAGCCTTAGCCCTTAGCATTTGGGTTTTGGCTAGCTCTGCCCTACCCACTGTTCAGATTGTGAGAATTTGTTTTTTTCTTTCAGACCAACGTAAGCTCACCTATCTCCCTATCACACAGGATTCCACTCAGCATCTCTGAATTGCTGAATTACTGTATTCTTTACACTCACACTGTGTGACACCTAAGTTGGAGCAGCCTGCCTAAGCTATCTAGGTATTACGCTAAATGATCACTGGATCAATTTATTTTAAGGTAGGGATAAAGTGATTCTCATCAATATCTGCAGTCAGTAAAAGTTTAAGTGTTTTGGGAAACTGCTTAGATGAGAGACACTGTCTTTGTCTGATCGTTGCAGTCAAGATGAAAATTATTTGTTGAAGCTATATAACCTTATCATGTGTGTGTTTTAAACATTTTACAAAATGTCTCCTGGTAATTGAATAAGAAGGGCAGCTGCTAGAAAAGAAGACAATGATGTAAACTGTTCCCAGTCCAGCCATGTTCTTACATACAAGAAATTATTGTTCTAGCTAGGTGCATGACATTGGTTATTATTGTGCCTCATTTTTATTCTTATTTTGAGGCCTGCAAGCGATGCACATTTAATTTTTGTTAATTACTAATAACGAGTATTCCCATGACATGCATCCTGTTTTGCCAAAATGTAAATTGAACTTAATTTTAAAATCTCTAATCAATCATTTAGTTTTAGAATGCAGTTGTGCATTTCCTTTTAACTTGCAATCTTATCATTAGTATATAGTACTAATTATGTTTACCTAAAATCTAGACACTGTAATCGGCTGCACAAAGTGCAAATAAGTTACTGATAAAATCTCTTACAGGTCACACAAAACCAATCTCATGCCAATTAATTAAAGCTCACAAACTGCAGGCAGAGGAAATAACTAGATTTGAATGATAAAATAGGAACAAAGACAAGAAGCACAAATAAACATAAGCAGCAGGATCTATTACTGAACTATATCTGACTGAGATGCAGACTAAGGCACAGTTCATAGAATCAGTCCTCTTCCAAATGTTAATGTATATCAAACAGAAGATATAAAATACCACTGTAGACAGAAGTTAAGAAGCCTCTAATGTGACTGATGACTAGTGAGTTTCTTTGCAGTTTGAAATGGTAGTGTCCTCATTCTGATAAATGACCCAGCAATTAAAGAAGGCATGGTCCCACTCACATCCAGTTTCATAGCAGGAGTGTTTACAGACTGACAAAGTCATGAAGGAGAGCAAGAAGTCATTGAGGAAAGCTTCTGTCCCTGTAAGTCACAGCACATGTGAATATAGACATAAAATTAAAGGAGCTAGTTGAAAGTTTATGGGTCAAAATTAGCAGGCACAACAACATGGTGATGTTGTGGTGTGCTGCTTCTACAGACTGCCTGATCCAGAATAAGAAGCAGGCAAAGCCTTCTTCAAACAACTGGTGGAAGCCTCACAGACCCCAGGGCTTGATGCTGGTCTTAATACTCTTTACCATTTTCCTTAATAACATGGAAGATAGGGCAGTGTGCATCCTCAAGAAGTTTGCAGATGATACTAAACTGGGAGAAGTGTTTGATTTGTCAGATAATTGTGCTGCCCTACAAAGGGATCACCAGCAAGTGATGGTCCAGCAGGAATGTCATGAAGTTCAGCAATAGAAAACACAAATTCTGCGTCTGGGAAGGAATAAACTCAGGCAGCAGTTGCATGCTGGGTCTGACTGGCTGGAAAGCAGCTTGGCAGAAAAGGATCAGGGTTCCTCGTGGACAGCAAGTTTACCATGAACCAGCAATGTGTCTTGCAGCAAAGGTCAACAGTATACTGGCCTGCATTAGGAAGAGCATTGCCAACCAGCAATTTGAAGGAAGTGATCCTTCCCCTCTACTCAGACCCGCTGAGACCCATCTGGAGTGTTGGGTCCAGTTTCGCGCTCCCCAGTACAAGGGAGATATCAGCAGACTGGAGCAAATCCGACAAAATGGGCCATGAAGATGATCAAGAGCTTGGACCATCAGTCATATGAGAGGCTGAGAGAACCAGGACTGTTCAGCCTGGAGAAAAGAAGGTTCAGGGGGACCTTATCAATATATAAAATACCCAATGGGAGGAAATTAATAAGAAGGAACCAGAGTCTTTTCAGTGGTGCCCATTGAAAAGACAACTGGCGATGGGTACAAATTGAAATACAAAAAAAAAAAAATAAAATCATTTAAACATAAGAAAGAACTTTTTTAATACAGGAGAGGTCAAACACTAGAACAAGTTGCTACGAGAGATTGTGGAGTCTCCACCCATGAAGATATTCAAAACTCAGCTGGACACAGTCCTGAGTAATCTGTTCTAGCTGACCCTGCTTGAGCGGGGGCATTAGACTAAACAGTCTCCAGAAGTGCTTTCTAGCCTCAACATTTCTGTGATTCTGTGATTCTACACTAATACAGGAGGCCGGTGTGTCATCTACATTATGACTTCGTTTCATACTGAGCATGCAGTATAACCCAAGAACAGATATTTGCTTTGGTAGAAAAAGCTACTTTTTCAAGTTTGGAGAAAAGTTTGCCAAATGAAACTGATTTGTATTCATACAACAGGCGAATAGGTCACGTTAATAATGGTATCAGTTCTGAAACTAGTACCATCAGTGCAAACTAACTACTGAGAAATTAGACAAAAATGAATAATTGTTGCCTATAGGCATGTGAACCGGGTTTGCACATTCACAACACACAATGAAACCACACAAGTGTATGTAAACAACACATTCCTAGTTAGGCCATCTGGTCTGTAACTGCTGCCTCCATGTTTACTGACGTGGGGTACCAGCACATGGAAGACTGACTGATATTTATAAAATATTTTTGTCAAGTACAATCTTGCTATAATTAGAGTAACACGTACACAGAGATAAATCAGAGTCAACTCTGGCATTTCCTAATATTCACATCCTAATTACTGGAAATCTAATTTCATTATTTTTTAATAGATAGGCATATATATTTTTCACATTTTACATAGATTAATTTAACACTATATTCTTGAGACTAATATAAATTTGAGTATTTTATTCTTGTGGATGTTTTTATAATAATGTAATGTGGAGCGCTTCAGAAAAATGATGTATCAATAAAATTTGGATTAATTTCAACGTCTATAAATAGGTATTTTCAAAAGTCAGATACAAGTTCTCAAAAAGCAAAGTCATCTATAGAATAGAAACACTTTTGAAAAAAGAAGCAGAAACATAGCCATTACTAAGAGTTGCTGACAGTGTAACGAGTGCCTCGTAGAAATGATAACATGAGATTCCATCGCATAAGAAAAAGATCAGGGTTCCTTCCAGTTCTAACAAGTCACATTGCAGAAACTGACAAATGACAGATGCCACAACGTGGTAAGATAATACAATTGAATTTCATCTCAATAGGTGGTTTTTTGTTATATTTTTTTACCCCAGTAACAACTAAAGTGCCTGAGATAAGTACATCTGCTACGAACCGATTGGAGCAGTAACTCTTGGCTCCAAAAGCACATCTATCTATAAATATTTTTAAAATAAAAATAACCTGAGATAGAAGGAAAATATCTATTAAGGTATGAAGTAGGGGACTTGGTTCTGAATTAAGGAATTCATAGAGAATAATATTTCAAAAGAGGAATAGAAACTTGAGCACTGCCAAATGTAGGCATCAACAGTGTGATAAGACCATTATTTTTTATAAGAGGCCAGACACTTTGATCTTACTTTCAGTCTGTCCCTGACACTATTTTTGTTAACAACAAGAAGAAAAATTTGGTCTGGTTGGCCTCAAAAAATATCTGATTTCAAGAGGTAGCAGATTTAGTAACATACTTGAAAGGGTCAATGTTTTTAAGATTGTCATTTTGAAGAGTGAATCAAAGGGTCCAATTTGATCCGGTTTAAGTCAGACCTTATTTAACATAGTGGAACAGCACTTCTCTCCCTATTACTGAAGTGCCCAAAAGCTACCTCTAAATACTATCTTATGTATTTAAAACATGGTTTGGGGAGAAAAAAATTTAAGGTCATTTGAGTAGATATTATCTTTCTTCATTGTTTGGTTTGTAAATACTCTCTATATACAAACACACTGAAGAAATGAGAGAAACGCACAAAATCAGTACATGTAGCAATAATACGGAGCTAATTTCCTGCTGGTTTAAGTCTAATGGGGTCACCTGAAGTATCACATCAGGGAAATAGACTCCTTTCTTTACAATCTCAAATCCATGGCCATGGGATTTGCATTGCTAAAATCATCTCATTGAAATAAAAGAGTGCAAGAAATGTTTTAAATTAAGCACAAATAAAGGAAATCCAGAGTTAATGCTGCATCACTGATGCTGTTCTTAATGGATTCCCCTGTGCCTAGGTGTTGTTGCAGCCCCAGTAATTCTTGCAGCGTTGCCGGCTTTCTGAGTTCATGAAAAGTGAAAACACAAGGGGATTAGTTAAGAATGCAGGGACAGCCCTCCTCTGAATTTCTGTGCTTTAGCTGCCTTAAATGACAGCCATAACGGTATACAAGCTGTTTAACACCGTCAGTGTGGGATTTGGGCAGCAGGTTTAGTTTACTGTTGACAAATAGAGTACTTGAGCCTCAACCATCTATCCTGGGATAGAACATGGTATAAAAGGTTGTTGACTAGAAATTCTGAATAATTCATTGCCTATGCTCTCTTTTCAGTAAGCTAGTAGCTAGTAAGTCCCATTTTAGATCAAACTTCCCAGTATGGCAAGATGTTGTCATCTAGGGTGATTGGAAACACTTTTGCTGCTTTCTTAGTTTGAATTGAGCTCTAAAGAGGAGTTCAAAGGGGCAGAGCTGACAGGGATATTCTCTCATAATAATCCTAGCAGTGTGAAATTCACATAGATGGCCAAAGGAGAAGAGAAATAAGCCTTGTTTTATAGCAAAGTAAAGAGACCAGAAAAGCTTTGTGGTTTTTTCTGTGATACCTGTGTTAATCACAGGCATCACCGGGAAGAAATCGCACTGTGTGAATGGGACAGAGCTCGGATGCTGCAGGACATTCTTCATCCTGCGGCAGTTATACCCTCTTTGCGCCCAATTTGTACGTTTCAGTGTGTGTGTATCACAGCCATACCCCAAATTGTGGGAACTTGGTAATTTTAGAGAAGTAAAAAGAAGTTTGTTAGTACTTCTGATACTCAGATTAGATATTTGCAACAAGAAAAATGGCATGTTTCTTATTAAAATATGGTGGCACCTCTTTTTTTTTTTTTTTTTTCACCTTGCAGAGCAACCTGACTATTCAACACAGATTTTAACAAAGTAAATTCAGCCGGATTTAAGAAGCATAAGTATTTATTCAGCGCCAAGCTGTCTTTCTATTCCTCTTCCTGTAAATCAACTCTAAGTTAAAATATGATTATTTTTTAATCTCTTTAAGTGACAAAGCATGCTAATGTAACATCCGACATAACAGTAGTATAAAAATGTTTTCTTTACATTTCACAATCCCTAACTTTCTGACCTTTTCACTGGAAGTTACTATAATAAAAAATACTTATTTTCTGAGCATGCTATTTGCAGGGTAGGCTTTTAAATTCAGCAAAATCAAATAGCTACCTCTTTGAAGTAGCTATTTTTACAGCAGCTGCTGCTCACTGCAATCCCTCCCGTTTTAGCAGGAAAATTCTAAGTTTATGTACGGTTTTCTCCCAATCCTTTTCAGTTCTATTAATTTTGAAGAAACAGTAACTATAGTTCTATATGCCAATATATCAGCACTACAGTGTGCTTATTAGCTATAGCTGAATTGTTAACAATATTTAGGGATTCTTTTCTTTGAGATTCTCTGCTATGTTTTGTTGGTTGGGGTGAGACAGAGAGAGGCTTATAACTTAATATACATGTTTTGGGTTGTCAGATGTTAATTTTAGTGCTAGGCTTGACCAAAAGAAATTATCAGACTCGAATATCTATCTAGGGACAATATCTGGCATAAAATGTTGTTGCTTGAGATGCTGCATGATTCATCATACTTATGCAGTAAAAATGTGCATCTGTTTAAGTAAAACTTAACTATATGGCAGAATATTGTCTCCCAAAATTATGGATGGGTTTGGGGTTTTTTTATATGTTGCATTCAAAATTATATTGTGAAGGAGATCGAAGAGGCTGACATTGCTGAGAACACTCTCTGAAAATGACACTGCATACAAATCTTAAAGGATATTTAGAAAGCTAGTCTACTGAAAAGTAGAAAAACCTTAATTTACTTTCTAAAAATATCAGTAGTTAATTCTTCCTAAGATTCAACCCAACATTTCAATTACTCTAAAAGCTTAAGAACTTTAACCAAGTAGCATACTAGTAATTCACAGGGAAAGGCAGAAGTTCATGATTAAATCCCTTCTATAAGCCATTTTAAACATACTAAAGGTAAAATGAGGACTAAAATTATTGAAGTTCTAGCCCTTAAAAAAAGCAACAAATTATATTTCTCAGAATAATAAATACAAACTAAAGTAATTAGCACTTTCTTCTGGGGAAAAATAAATAAATAAAATAAATAAATAAATAAATAAATAAATAAATGAAAAAAGTGTGACAGGTGTAAGTTCAGAAAGAGGATACATTACCATAGTTTGACAGCTGTCTGCTAGCTTTGGGAAAAAATCCACCTGACTATGAGTGAACTACGTGTCTGGCTGTGAAGATGGAAGAGGGCAGTTTTGTTCAAACCGTAGGTCTCCCAGCTCTTACCACGTGTTGTAGACTGACAAGTGTGTGATATTCCTGTGCAAGAATTGAGAGCAGCAGAATGCAATTAGCAGACATCCATAAAACACTCCAACGAAAGCCCCATTCTGCCCTTTCACACCTATTGGACACTATTACACTGAAGATCATCTACCACCAGAGTGTTGATCAAGTGCACTGCTGAGGCTTGGAAAATGTGTTTCGGTTATCTCCACATAAGTGGTGCAACCAAACAAATGGGAGGAAGGCATCTGTGAAATATTCAGCATCTGCTGCCTTCCAGAAGAACAACTGGTTGTTTTAAATTTTTGATAGACTTACTTTGTGCCCACACAATGATGTATGAAAGATTAACCATGTATGAAAATATTTACTAGAGCACTGTGAATCTCTGAAGAAAAAACAGAGCTATTTCTATGAGCCACAATTTTGCAAGTAAACAAATATGAATGATAGCTTTCAAAACCTCCTATGTACTACAGCTTTTCAGTGTTTACGTCCGAAAGACAATATGTGACCTCTATTCTATGTGTATTTATATCTATTCACTGAATTCAATAGCAAAGTCACATAATAAAAGTCTACCACTAGCTAGGTCAGAATAAAAAGTGCTTCTGCAAGACGCCTAACTCTTCAGCAGTTTCTGGTGGCCAGCATGCTGTGCGAAGTGTGACAAAACTTAGCCTGTCCCTCCTAGGCAAAATATTCAGCTGAAGATGAGTGACTACAGGGGAAAGAAAATTTGTTCTCATTTATTCTTGAATCATCTTTGTGTGCATCTTGATCTCTCATTTTTGTCCTTGAATGTTTGCACTTATGTTTGCTTTCTATATATTTCCATATTCTACGTACTCCTATTCACATGCTTGTATACAACATCTTGCACACAAAGCATCTTTTAAGAAAACAATGAAGCTAACATCTGTTATATTTTGGTCCCCAAGTTGATAAATGGATAATTTTAGACCTGCTTGCTATGTCATATATGACATGCCTGTGATTTTACAGCAACCATCATTTCAGCCACTGTTTGGAACCAGAAATATGACCTTGCCTGGTTCAGACTAGAAAGCCAAGTCCTACAGGTAGGAGATGCAGTGAACTGGTATCTTCTGTGCATTGGCCACAGAGAGGCATGTTAGACTTTTAGTCTTGAAAGCCAGTCATAGTCAGAATGGAAAGTGGTAACAATGAAGATGATTACTACTGCGCAGAAGAGAGGTGAAGAAATTTTCCTAGGGAAATTGAGTGAAATCTTGCCTTCATTAGTATCAGCGGGAAAACTCCCCTTGGCCACAACATGCTTGGGATTTCATCTGTTGCCTCCTGCCCAAATGAGCTCTTTCTGTGCTCTCTGATTGTGCTCTCAGAAGCTCCTAAAGTTATTTGTGTTGTCTGCATTCTGAAATAATCTGAGAAAAGCATTTGGCTCATAATGAGCAGAATTTTAAAACTTTAGCCCATCATGTATTTAAAAACTTCACCTGGAGTGAACATCTGGGATTTTTAGCAACATTGCTTTAAAGATGTAGTAAAAGCCCCAAAGCCCAGCATTTTGTGCTTCCAGCTTCCCTTCCTCCACACCCTGAAAAGCTCACTTGTTTATAACATGGCAATTTTTAAGCTACACTTTCTTTCTTTCTTACCCACTATCAAATGAAAAGGCATTGTAAATTTTATTGTAGTGCTCCTAAACCTGACAGTGCAATATGTAAGGCACCCTCATAGTTCTCTACTTTATATATTATTTTTATGATGAGAATTAAGGGCTTTATGAGGCTGTAATTTCTGACATTACCATCTTTTCCTAGGAACTGTGTTATCCCCAATACACAGAAGAGAAGCTACAACTTTTCAAGGTCAACTGAACATCTCAAATTAGGAAGGAGAAATGTGAAAAAATGCCTCTGCCCTCTGCCCTAGTTGAAAACATTTTCACCTTAAAATTACAAACAAATAAGTTCAAAGTTGATGTGCATTTATGGGCTTTAATCTTAAAAGAGCAGAAGCACTACTATACCTGCATAGATCCTCTCTGAAGCAGCGGGTCAGCAAAGTTAATCTGTTTTGAAAGGGGATGACAAAAATGGCTCTGTGGGAGAGAAGGCCACCCAAAGCACATGACCCCCATGTACATGGAGTAGATAGCGTTCAGTAGACTGGAAATCTCCACCCATTCCCCTGGTATATGGGTTCAGCACTTCAGCTCACAAAGCCATCTGTGCCTGAAATGTCATCTTCTCCTCACTTTCCCTTATGCTGCAGAATCCTCTATCAAAACTCACTCTCAATAACAGAAATAAGAGTAATCTTTCCATAAAACTCCGTGCTAAAAAAGATCATTATTGTCAGGTCGTCTGACCTAACGGCAATGACTCTACCAGAAAATTACCATCAATGCTATAGTGTCCTAAAGGTACATAACTAATTCATTTTGATTCATAGAACTCACTTCGCCCACTGTTTTGTATGTGCTGAACAGTCAAACTGGTTAGATACCTCTCACCATCAACACATCTTGTTCCATATGTAACAAGATAGCAGAAATTGCTGTTTCTTTGAATGAACGCTATACTTAAAAATACATATATAAGTCAAACTACCAACGCTCAGGCTCTGATCACCTATTAACTCCATTAAAGAAACATAATAATTTACACAACATGGAATTTACACAACAGATTTCTTCAGTTGCTCCAGGCAACAATACTTTTGAAGACAAAAAAAATTGCAGTTGTGATTATGTATATACATGTATGCATAAATAGGACAGAAGTTGTAGTCAGCACAATTTTCTCTCTTAATCTTGCATTGTGAAAAAATAATATTGTATTGTAATGCAAAAGGTGATATTTCAATCAATAAAAACTAATTCTGCTACCTTTATTCACCCTGACACTTGCCATTGACTAAGAAAGTGAGTCCTCGCTAATAAGGACTAATGTTTGCTTTCCTAAAGCAGTAATTTTCATTTGAGGAATACAAAAGGTTTAGTGCAGCATCCACTAAAACAAAATTCTGCAAAATTGTTGAAATCATATTTGCTGACTTCTAATATGTTTCTGGCTTTTTTGTTTTGATTTGATTTTGAAAGGATGCAAGCATCTTTGAGGTAAATATCTTCTAATTCTTTTTTGTAAAGTTTGTATCAAAAGAGTTATTTCTCATATATCATAAGATTAGTATTATTAATTTCTCAAATTTGTCCTAGAGCTCTGTCTCTAACTTGTGTTTTTGTTTTATTCAAACAGCAACAAAAATTAAAGTGAAGGAAGACAGGGACATGTTGACAACCTAACTAGTGTACTACACCTTTGAGTTTTGACATGTATTAGAACATGGACCGCTTGCTCTTTTAGTGACAGCTCTAATCATTTTGAGCAAGGTCTCACACTTCAGTTCTTCGCAAAAGTCCATTTGTGCTCTTCCTATCAGAGAACCATAGCTAAACTGGTACACTGTAAAGTGCTTCAGCCCAATAGAACAGAAGTCAAACCTCTTCTATATAGGTTATAAAGTTATACCATAAGGCAAGTTATATATTGCTGCTTTTTTAAGAGGTGGACTCAAACAAAGCAATTGTTATAGGAAAAACCCCCCACCATAGGTACTTTTACCTGTAAGTAGGCACGTACAAGGCAAAACTTATCCTTAAAGTAAGAGTTAAACATAGCTTTTTGATAGCAGAAACTTTTTTAAAACTTCATATGTACTGCTAACACAGCAACATTTATTGCTGAAAATCCTAGGTGTAAAGTCCCAGGACTAACACCTCACTTTTCTTGCATCCCCATGGCTGCAAACCTAGAAATGAAAGCATCTGGTTGGTTGTCCTTCCAAAAGGTGTAGCTATTTTTGCATGCAACATGTATTTCCTTCACCGTTTATGAATATATTAAAAATCAGGTCTTGTGGACTTTAATACTGCAGGGAACTACTGTACTGACAGTCCTGGAGATCGTGGTCCTATATTAATCTGATTTACATATTATATAGTAGTACCACAGGGCTTTATGAAATACTTCAGAGAAGTGAAATTATGGGATATTCATCCCAGTGAATACTGAATTTTTGAATCAGTCTTTTAACTTGCAACCTCAGTCTTCTATGATGGTAACAGTCTACAAAATCGAAGTTAGTGCTGTGGTAAATATGGCTCAGAGTTCTAGTTATTTTAATAAATATGTTTATGTTATATTATTTTTACTGTGGCAAATCTCTGTACAGTTTACCAAGGTCAGCAAACTGAAGTGTTTAACCTGGCCATTTACTCTGTCTTCCTCAGTATTTTAATGAAAGTATTTACTAAAACTTTTCTATTCAGCCGTCAGCATCATAGACTAATCAATTCCTCTCTAATATTAAATACACAGGTAAGCAGGGAGGTTTAATGATCTTTTTAATCATTTTTTTTTTTCTGTTTTGTGTGATAACTTTTTCAAATAAAAAACCAGCTTAAAAAAACCTTTTATGAAAAAGGAAATTTTAATGAATTTTAAAAACATTTTTATTATTACAAATTTCCTATTATATTGAAAATGAAGACATTTGCAAATTATTTGAATTTTGATAGCTGTCGTGATTCATAAATGATCCCTTTTTGCTCTGATAAACACACAAAAAGTAATGAGAAATATTATCAACTGGAAAAGTATTCCAGTAAACTTTTTTCTTTAATACGACCTGAAAGGCAGGGATATTTTTCTCTTGCCTGAACTCGTAAAATCTTGCATGTTATTAAGATAACTTCAGTAACATTTATTTTTTTCATTATGCTCCAGAGTATAGTTTTTCCTAAGTTCTAGGATAATTATAAATATTGGATATCTCAGTCTTAAATTTGAAGTATAAACTTGTAGATATAATTGGAGCACCCATTTTTAAGACAAGTCTGTGAGTAACTCTGAATTCTTTGTGACCAGACCCTGGATTTCTCACACAGCCTCAGCTGTCCCTGGGAGGCATGGTGAGCAGTAAGGAGGAGTTTGGAGCTGTGTCACGCGAAGTCCAGTGTTCTGCCTTTGGGTTTGCTCTTGGCACACCTGCCCATGTAAAGCAATCATGACAGCAAAGTACTTCTCAATCTGCAGCTTCCTCCTCTTTACACTCATCTCACAGGATGCATGGATGTTAAATAAAGCAATGCCCACCCCCCTCCTCCCATCTGTGCAAATCTATTTTCATGCTGGCACAGTAAGAAGAGGCCAATCCTTATGGTTTGGGGAAGGTAGTCAACCAGTTATGGACCCTTCTTAGACTATACGCTGAGGAAGGACTTTGTTCCCATTCTCTATTCGCCATCCCATTATCACTGAGAAAAACACAACCCTCATTCTCACTTATCTCTTACACAGTCCAAATGATTCTTGAATCAATGGGATTTTTTTTGGCTCAATGTGTACTTCCAGATTTGGTCCTATGTGCATAATTTATTGTATTTAAAAGTTAGTTCATCATCTTCTTTCCCCTTCCATAAAGAAATTCCTATCTGTTTCTCTAGTACTCCATGGTCAATAATGCTTAGTTCCAAAAGTCTCTAAACATTTGACTGTACCACAGTTTCATACCGTGATGACATTTCATTGATATCATTGAGCAAAGATAAAAACAGACAAACTAAAAGTTGAAGAAAAATGGCTTCTAATATTATTAATAAAACAATCCAAGTAAAGGCAGATATTTTGAATGAAATAATGAAACTTAGTGCCTGTTTTGTTTTGTGTTTTGTTTGGTTTGTTTGGGGTTTTTTGCTAAGGACAAAGAAAACCAGCTTGGATAGAGAGAAATCAGAAGTCTAAACCACATATACCATCCTCAGAAATGAGGTTTGGTTTTCATGAGAAAAGAGACTATTATTGAAAAAACACCCAAAAACGTTATTCCACCTATTCTCTTTCAGTTCTTCAAGATTCCACACATGAACGTTGAGGTCAAACCAGTTTGACCTGAGCTACTTCATACTACTTAGAGTAAAGCAGAGAGCGCAGAGTCCTGAACATATAAAATCACCACCCCACTCCAAGTCAAAACAGGGAGTTCTGTGCCAAGAGTAATAATGCCGGAAGCCTTCCTTAGCTACCAAAGGTAAAAACAAAGGAAGGAAAGAATTAACCCAGGTTTCTCCATCCATAAAGAAGAGAGAACTTCTGCCTTAGCCTCTTTCATGCTTTAACAATTTAAGAGAGAGGTATCATTACATTTCGTTTCCAGATCCTGATATCCATCTGTGTATGAGCTACGGTATACAATTTCATAGCACTCTGGATGCTAGGACATGGTCATGCAAGTGTTGTTTCCAGTTCACACATTCACACTGGTAGAACTGATATTTTTGGTTGCATGTTTATTATAAGGTAACTTGAGAAAGTGGTCAGCCAAAACATTTGTGAATTTCTGTTAAATTCCTTTTCTATAACTGTCAAAATAATTTAATTATTATTAAATTTTATTTAATTAATTATTTAATTTAATTTAATTTAATTTTAATAAATTTAATTAAAATTAAAATTATTATTATATTATTTTAATAATTATTATTAAATTATAATAATAATTATAATTAAAATATTTAAAAAATCAGAAAGGTCTGTAGTTTTATTTTAAAATTTTATTATTATTGGTTGTTCTTAATTTTACGTTCATTTTGCCTACATTTTCTCTTAAAATTTTAAAAAGAAAAGTCCATTTTGATAGAACAAAATATTCTAGTCTTTCAAAGAAAAATTACTTCTTTTTTTTGTCCCTATATTTTGTTCATCTTCTTGATCCAGGCCAGTGTGATTTCTTTTTCAGTTTAGCTTGATAATAAGAAGGCAGCCACTGCAGAGTTTTTTGTGATTAAAAACCTCATCTGCCAAGCAAAAAGGTTCTGTGAAAATCAGATTTTATTTTTTATGTTGATTCCTATAATTTATGTTTACAAAATATGGCCAGAAAAGTTAAATTAATAAACTTAAATAAATATATACTTGGAGAGGATTAATCAAATCTTATATTTTACCAAAAAAATAATTACATTTTAAAAATTAATAAATTGGAGGGGGGGAGGAACTCAGAAAATACTGAACTGGCTGAGTAAGGTTAAATATATGGTTTTCATCTTTCTTCAGGTTACCACTTGCCTGAATTTGAAATTGTTTCTTTTTTAGTTCAGGCTAAGGTCAAAATCTCATTTGGCATAACAATGGTTATTTATTTTGATACTACATGGTATAAAACAATGAGAGATGTGAGCTAGTGAAGGTTCAGACACAAACCAACCAATTTGTGTGTCCTTGAGGTTAAATGCAGAATTCCTTAGTGTTCTCAATGGCTCATGGAGATGCCACATAGGCGAGAAGTCGTAGTTTCTACCTTGTATTCTTATATGAGTACAATCTTCCTTGTGCTAACTGCCATAGTTAATGGCTAACATTTATAACCAAGCAGTTTATTCTACAGCTGGAGAAGTAAATCCAGCCAAAACTAAAAAAAAAAAAAAAAAAAAAAAGGCTGGATTTGTGTTGAAAGTGCTTAGCCAAGCCCCACACTTCACTTGGAGAGGTCCTTAAATGAGAAGCTGCTCAGGTGCATACAAATATTTGCCTACAGCAGCTGCTCTTCGCTCTCTGGGGTGTAACGCGTAACTTATGCTTCCCCATATGTAGTGCATGTCACTTCTTCAAGTGTGTTTATAGTATCCTACTGGAAAGGCTTAAAAACCTGCAAGCCTCAGACCCCCAGGAGTGCAGAAGATTCAAAGGTTAAAAACAATGCTGATGTGTGCAAAGCCAAGGCAAAGGAAAATAAGCTTGTTTCCTCTTTCGTGGGTGAGTACTCAGAGACCGATTGTTGCGATGTGGAAGTAAATATCAGTGTGAAATTTTATCGGCATTATAATAGAAGTAGATGTAATATACTACGTTTCTCATATTTAGAAAATTCTGATTAGAGCTTTTGAGTTCTGCTCTTTTGCAGAAACACAAGACAGCTAAAATATACGGGCTCAGGTTGGTCCTCCATTCTCCCTCACTGAAATACCTTTAATACTGCCCATTCAAGATACAGAATTCTCTGCATTCATTTAATAAGTCTTTAGATTGGGCATTCTATATATAATTTTGCATTCTATTTGTTTCTGGAAAAGAAGTCATTTTTGTCATCTGTTAAAAAAATGTTTTATCTTTTTCTGATTACAGTTAGGATGTTGTTATGGGTTTCTTTGTTCTGGGTTTGTTTGGGGGTTTTTCAACAGTTTAAATCTTCTATAATATTTTTAATTAGAAAAAGTGGGGGGTTTAATACTGATTTGAAGGCACCACGAAAAGCAAAAGTACCACCTGCTTATTAAGAAATATAATAAACATGAACATGCATCTGAAAGTCAATCCCGAAATACAGATAAGCTTGCAGAACCCTCAGGTTTCTCAGGGCTAGAAACAGAAACACCCTGAGACCTATTTTAGGTCATTTGTTAAATCTTGTCACTTGTTCCAGCCATCCGTAAAATACCCACCCATATGCGAATCCTTACATATTAATCGGATTGAATTATGCAGCCAGCTGTTACAACAGCCAGAAAAAACACCTGTCCCTTTTAATGACTACTATCAATAATCTTCCTTGCAGTGTTTGGAGTAAAGTGAGAAAAGTAGTTTTCGTGTGATATTTTCAATACAGGTGAACCAGGAAGCACAAGAAATCTTTTCAGAAACTTGTTCTCCTGGGTCTTTTCGTTGAGATGCCGCAACTAAATAGGCTCTGATAAGTTCCAAGCAATGAAACTCCAAACCTTTTGAGAATCATCCCTTGCTAATTATCATTCAGTATGTTAAAACCTCTTCATCTCACTTACCTCCAATAAATTAAAATAAGAGGCAAAACCTGTATGAGTTGATTGAACAGAAGCTATTTCAGCTCTCAGCAGTTTAGGAGCACTCTTTTTCCTGCTGCAATCATAGAAGAGCAAGAGGAAGGTGAGGGCTGTTATGAAGTTACAGTGAATTTTTGTTTGCTGTTTTTCTTTTAGACCTGTTTACTCTGGACCTGGAACATTCCTGTATACAACTACCACTCTCTACTCACACACTTCTTTCTGGTAGTGCATTATCTTTTAATGTTCCTCCAAGCCTGTTCATTTTGAATCTATTTGGAGAGCCCATTGGCTCCATTTGGTAAATACTTCAGTGTGATTTGCCAGCAGTGAGATCTCTGTGCTTTTCAAGACTTTAAGGAGATCACACCCAGCAGTTTCATTCATGGGAGCAAGGAAACATGTAAATAATGGTCAGAGGGCTGGAGCACTTCTCCTATGAGGACAGGCTGAGAGAGTTGGGGGTGTTCAGCCTGGAGAAAAGGCGGCTCCGGGGAGACCTAATTGCGGCCTTCCAGTACCTGAAGGGGCCTACAGGAAAGCTGGTGAGGGACTGTTTACAAGGGCATGGTGAGTGACAGGACAAGGGGTAATGGCTTTAAACTGAAGGAGGGTCGATTTAGATGAGATATTAGGAAGAAATTCTTTACTGTGAGGGTGGTGAGGCACTGGAACAGGCTGCCCAGAGAGGTTGTGGATGCCCCCTCCCTGGAAGTGTTCAAGGCCAGGTTGGATGGGGCTTTGGGCAACCTGGTCTAGTGGAGGGTGTCCCTGCCCATGCAAAGGAGGTTGGAACTAGATGATCTTTAAGGTCTCTTCCAACCCAAACCATTCGATGATTCTAAATGACAAATGTTCCCTGAAGGTTTTTGCTAGCAAAGAAGAATATAATACTGATGGCAAGCTTAATAACTTAATAGAATTTTCCACAATGATTTTTCTCTTTTATAGATTAAGTTCCATTAAAAGGCATATCTTCCCTCATCAAAAGGAGCTCTAACACTTCCCATCTATGGATTTCTTCTTTCTCAAGGGGCGTTGCTCTCCTATTTCTTTTCTATCACTAAACATGTTGGTGTATCAAACAACTCTCACATGATTTTCTCATCCATCTGATTTCTACTACTATATTGCTTGCTCTTCCATGTTGCATCTTCATGGTCAGCCTAACCAGTTCTTCTAGCAGGTCCTGGCCTCTTCTTGGGTTAGGAAATTTTTGCTCCACAAGTATATCGTTAAAATATATTCTACTGGAAGCAGGAACTCATGTCTACAAGAGGTAGCATGGATTAAGTAACTGTCATAACCTGTTGTGCATCACTTTTGTCAGGACTTTTTCCTGCCTCATGAAATAACAACATACCACTTCTCAAGCTCAGGAAATGGTTTTGTAAGAGTTAAGGAATTTTTTTTTTTATTTTAATTTTATTTTTGAGACATCCAGTTCTCCTGAAAGTGTTACAGCCTATTAATTAGGTATGGTAATTTTTTTTTCATCATTAAGTTATCTGCTTTTACTGTCATTAACTATCAGCTCAGTACTGCTGTTTATGAGATTGTTTGGTTGATTTGCATATATTCTGAATAAATGTTTTTGCACACCAGAGAAATACATACTCAATTCTCTTTTGCCTTGGGCAGACATAATCCCAGGAATGAAACAATTAAAAATGAACATATTTTCTAACACTTTATTACAATACAGCAGGGCTTGCACTAAGGTATCTTTATTATTTTCATCACAGTATTGCTGAATGGTGCTCATACACCACGTTCTTAGAAAACTAAACAACTAATCCACGTTAGCACAGACAACTTAGAGAATAGCACAAAGGTCACTCTATATTTCCAAACTGCAAAATTTTTATTTTATAACCCCCAGAAGAAACATTTTTTTCTTCAGTGGCTACTACCAGCAATACTCGATCTCAAAATGTCATCAAAGTAAGTGAATGAGCAAGCGCAATAACATTTGTTATTGCACATTGGCATGGGTCCTCCAACAAGAGCGATGTTAATTCTTGGAGGAGCAGCTAGAACTAGAAGGATATGGACCAAGTAGTCTTCTATTGTACAAAATGCTGAGTGTTTTGTTGAACAACCTTTTGTTCAAAGGCTGTGGCATTTTTAGAGCAACACAACAGAAGGCAGGTCCCCTGAGCTTTCTGGCCTTGCTTCTGACATCTATACCCATAGAAACTTCCCCTCTTCTCTGTACTTTTTTTCCTATCGAATACTGTTTCACTACCTGTCCTGACTTCATAGATGGTTTTAACATCACTGATTATAGTGAATGGATTTTCTTCCATAACTTTTCAGTAGAGTTCACTCAGAAGTTTCTTCTGACTGCAACTTACAGCATTGGTCACGCATTGTTGAAAAGAAGGTCTGAGAAGGATGCTTACACAATGCTACTTTTTACAGGGAATCTGTAGTAGGGAATCTGTAGTAGGGAATTGTTTAATCTGTGAGGTGTGATCAGAGGACGCCCAATATGCCATTAGGCATAACCTTGAAGAAGTAGTAATGGTGCACAGTATAATCAAAAATACGTATCTGGAATGCTGGAAACTTGTGTTCAAAATATCGCTTTGCTTGATTACATTGCTCTTCACTTCTACAAAGGTAGCCTAATTATTCATCTCTCTCTCACTGGAAAGGGTCTTTCTCATTTCACTTTTTAGGAATTAAATTAAACATTTTTTTCTATTATAGGCACTTTCTCATAGTATTTTTACAAGATAAATACATGCTAACAGTTGTAGGATGTTAATATATGAAGCTTATGAGCCTGTACTAAAAAAACCCCACCACCAGAGTTGTTGGCAACCTATAGCAAAGCAGCATCTTACCTTTAAGATGAAAGCTCACAAACTGTAAAATTATACTAAGAAAAGTTTCAGTTTTATTATATTACTTTCCAATCAGGTTCAAGCTACAATTTTGTGACCTCCTTTGCAGGTAGTGAGGCTGAGATCACAGGGCATGCAGTACTGCCACAGAAAATGTTCCTTGTAGTAGGACCTGCTGCTGACAGAAATGGGCATATACTTCAAAAAGAAATATTATTGAATCAGTCCTAGCCCACCATTCTGTCACACACCCAGCTGTGCAGTACTACAACATGGGGGGAAGTATTTTTTTAAAACAGCTGGTGATCTTTTTATGCCACAAAACAATGAAGATTGATAGTACTTTATTTATTTATTTATTATTTAGCTGGTGGAAGTGAAAATGCTACTGTAATTCACATAACTTCCAAATATCTGCCTTTACCTTAGTATTTTAAATCTATAGTCTCATTCGTATCAATTACCAATAGTATAATTGACAGTGGAGAAATAGAAATGGGAAGGAAGGATAGAAAAGGGAGCAAAAGCTAATACTAAAAAGTATTTGCTTTGTTATATAAGGAAAGAAAATACGGCACATATACTCATTAGAAATGTTCTCCATTCTTATATGAAAACTAGGTTGCTACTGTCTGACTCCAAGGACAAAACTATTAGGTGCATTGTTCTCTGTCCTTTGTGAATATTTCACCTGTCAATAAATTCCTTTCTATGCCTTTTTTACAAAGAGTACATTCAGTATTAGAACTATTTTTAATAGTTGCTTTCTTTTTTAATATACCTTTAAAAATAATTCATTATTAAAATTAGAACCTTTTTGAAATGACCAAAACATTTTTAATTGCGATTAGCCAGTTGATGTTTGTGGGAAGACTGGATACTTCTAGTGAGAGTAAATGTGCTCATACTTGTTTGCTTTAATTTTTTCTGTTTTGCTGTGTGCTTACAGGTTGTTAAACAAAACAGTAAGAGAAACTCACAGTTGGGACCATACTGGCGGGAGGGAGGGCTGGTCTGGGATGTTTTTAACCAAAAGTATACATGTAAATGTAATTTTTATTGTAATAGAAAAGTCTGTGGAAATTGAAGTTTACTGTTACCTTCTTCTGACCTTTTGTCGTGACAAGGGTTTGACCAGCTCTTTTGTTCCATTTTCATGTCATCATCCATCTGTGAAACTGTTTCCAGAATCAAAACACTTTTTGTATTTCAGAACACTTATCATTTCTGAATTGGCATTACGTATGTTAGTCTGTAATACATGAAGAGTCCACCACTCACTCAAGAGACAGTATAAGGTACACCGCCTACCTACCCTGCTCATCCTGAACTGGTATCTCACTACAACAGCAACATACCTGTGGTAATGGCTTTGAAACTGAAAATGCCTGATAATTCATGCTGCTTTTAATTAGGGGAGTGCTGAGAGCTGATTTTTTTTTGGTTCAACAGTAGTTCTAAAAAGACAGGAAATTATTTGTTCAACCTGAAATAATCAGTATTGAGGGGAGAGGATCGAATGACAGGGGGTTTTTTGCCTTTTCAAGCTTATGAAGCTTTTGCAAATAGAGTTTGAGGTCTTTTTGAAACTGAAATATTTCAAATAATAAAATAATGTTTCCTTTAAAGCATAGAAATTATGCATTTGGCTAGATATTTTGGGTTTCTCACCTCTGACAGAGAGCACGCAAGAAAACTAAGAAAAAATGTATTATCTGATGCCACTCTACATTTAGGAAAAAAAAAAAAAAAAAAGTCAGTGAAAGAATGGATCCTAAATCTACTTCAGGAACACCAGCATGATGAATAATTCAGCTGAGAAACCTGTGGTCTCCATATGGTCCTGTAAGAAGCGCTCTGATAAGCTGCTTTGCTTGCCACTGAGAAACAGATATGAAAAGAGGCAAGATATTGGGGGTTTGGAAAGAAGAGAAAGCACGAGCAGGTGTTTCATCTTTCAATTTGGAGGGCAGTGTTTAGAACCAGCATTTCTGACATAAGCTGCTTTGAGCTCCTTTCTTTGAGACAGCTAGCCTGTCTTCAAATATCTGAACATATCGTATCGTATAAAAATGCAACTCATTTGCTGCCATCTCACATCTCCTGTGCTTCTGTAAGTCAGTTATACGTGAGGGGAAGGAGAGGGGAAGGCTATGTGTTGCAGACATTGCTTTTCTTTTGTTAAAACTACATAACGAACATTTCTTTTTTTTTTTTTTCCTCAGTGAAAACAAGAGAGAATGAAACAGTACCCCCACCAAGCCAAGAAGTAGAGAGATACTACTGAAGTGATATTTACATTCGGAAGAATATAAGAGCATAAAATGTTTTAGTTGGAGAGGTTTACCCATCAGGACTATTAGCCCATCAGGGCTCATCCATGTTAAGTATTCCATTTCTTTAGAACAGCATCTAATTGTTTCTTGAACGATCCTTGTGTTTTGCCTCAGCAATAGTGCCTGATAGGCCATTCCATATGTTTATGTGCTAAGTGAAAAAAGTCTTTGTAACATCTGTGGGAAGTTAGCTTCTCCCTCATTTCCATTTATGTCTCTTGAAATTCATACTGGGTGGGAAATAGTGATTCAGGCTGACATTTTGCACTCTCACTGGATTTCAGCCTTCTTCAACAAAGACCCCCTTTCTATCTCACATAATATTTGCCACCTGATCTACATCTTTTTTTCTAATACACTTGTTATTACGGTGCTAATACATAAATTTTGCCAACATAAGCATTATGAAAAGAAATTTTGAGTGAATGCTATTGGCTTGATGGTCTGCTGATGCAAATCAATATATTTTAACTGAAATTAATGGAGCATGATGGTTTGCGTCAGACTAGATTTGGCCTCAAAAATAAAATAGTAGAAACCCATAGAAGCTTGAAAAATCAGGGTTTAAGATAATGTATCGTCTCATAAAGTTTAAGAATAAAAAAGGTACTCATACAGGAATCTATGGTGCAGTATGCATTAGGTCTGCAAGACAAAAAAAGAATTATAATGAGCTGAACTGGAACGGAAGAAATAATTTGAGGTCTGCCTTGATTTGCTCTCTTTGAAAGCCGACTTTTAAAACAAATAAATATAGCTTTTAAATCCTCTGCAGAGCTGCATGATTCAATGTTGCTGTTTATTCCTGATAAATGTTTGAATGATGTTTTCTCTTAGCATCCTCAGAAGTTATTGGTGTAGTAAGCAACTAACAGGACATACACTGCAAGCCTCAAAGTCCCATTCTACCCAGTTAACAGAGTGGCTCTGTTGGGAAAATGTCTTCCTGATCTGAACCTGAATCCTGCTTGCTTTCTATGCCAGAGTCCTTTGAAAGATTAAAATCTGTGTAGTAACACCAAAACTATTTCCACTATTGCTTCCAGAACATGAGCACAAGTGTTTTCAGTATTCTGAAGATCAGCTTGCCTCTGCCCAGCATGCTGCACCAGGCGTGTTTTCCCTGTAGGGGGTCTGTGCTTTGCTGTAGCCAAGGAAAGGAGTTCCACCTCTCCACTACATCTTTGCAATGAAAAGCAGGTAGGCAGTGATTCTTCCAGACCTTAGTGGCCATGAAGTACTGTAAAAGAGTGAAACATGGTAAGGAAAACATGATTTTTTTTTTTTTTTCCTCCAAGGCTCCCAAGATACTGTTTGTGCAGAAATGGAGGAAGTAGCAGGAGCAAGTGCAGACTGCTTTTATTCTCTCTGCCATGTACTTGTACGTGTGCTTTCATACATACAAATGTGTGTGTGTATGCATGCACATGCATTTGTATTTATGCATGTAATGCAAGCTGCAGTGAGAGTTGATATCCCATTAGTCCTAGGAAATTCTATGAGTCTGGGGGATTCTGCTGGGAAACAAACCTGCTTATCTTGTTGCTGATGGAGATATGCTTATCTCTCCATGCAGTTCTGCATACATATTCTCTAAACTTGGCTCATTTTTTGTATCTGCTGCTACTGTGTAATACTAATCTATTCTGGCCTAAAATGTTCAGCTTCCCTTTTCTTAAGATCCCTTCTATTAATTTCTAAAGTTCCTGAATAGCAGAAAAATGGTCACATTCCAGCATAACGGTATCTCTGTGACTTCTTGTACTTAATAGGCACAGTGAACTCACAAGTCAAATCATTCATGTTTAAGCTCTTACTTCAACAAATTCAGTCTCAGATTTGAAGACCTGTAATGTATTCCTCTCACATATCATCAGATGAAGCTAAGTATTTGAAGATAAAATTTTGTCCCTTTGCCATTTATAATTATTTGAGTTCATTACATTAAATACTGTCCTCAGTTACATCTGATCACTTTCACTGACCATAATAAATCCAAGGAACTATGAAAGAGGTTTAAGTCAACATATCTTACCTCATAATTCATCATCACATAACTCTATCAAAAGGTATAGTATGGATGAAGTTCTTTATTACTTTGCAATTGGAACAGATTGAGAGTGCATCCAAATTCTTATAACCACCTCATTAGTTGACAGTAACATATTATGTCACCACCACTTAATCTTGCTTGGTGGGTACCTATGCTATGGGTTGGAGTTTGCCTTGCTGCTTAATTGCTGGTACTGCTGATGGTTTGTGATGTATACAGAGCCAGAGTATTCCTAGAGGGACACACTGGAAGAATAAGGGGCAATAGACAAGTTGCAGTAAGGGAAATTATGATTAGACATAAGAAGACATGATTTCCAAAGAAGATGGTAAAACATTGGACTAGGCTACCTGTAGAGGTGGTAGAATCTCTATTCTTGGTGTTACTTCAGTTTTCAAGAAGAACGAGCTAGGGTTTTGAGAAAAATATCATGAAATACAAAAAGAAATTTGCAGTGTAAAAAGAAGCTGTTTAAAAATGGTGCCTACTTTTTAACTAAAACATTTGAAAACCCAAACTATAAGACACAGTTGAACATTAATTTCTTTTATACTTCTTCAAGTGCAAAAACTACCTGGAAAATTTACCTCATTCCAACACCTCAGCTAGAATACAATTTGGATTGTGATGTATGTTTTCTACATGTGCAAGTATGTAAAAATACTTTTCATAGAATCACAAAACTGTAGAATAGTTGAGACTGGAAGAAACCTTTGGATATAATCTAGTCCAATCCCTCGCTCAGAGCAGGGTCAGCTAGAGCAGGTTGCTCAGCACAGTGTCCAGTGGGGTTTGACTGTCACAAGGATGGAGACTCCGTAGCCTCTCTGGGCAACATGCTCCAGTGCTTGACCACCCTCACTGGCAAAAGAGTTCAACAGGAATTTCCTGTATTTGTGTTTGTGCCCATTCTCTCTTGTCCTGTCACTGGTCACTATTGAAATGCCTTCTTGATTTCCTGCTATAAGGTATTTATACACTCTGATGAGATACCTCATGCGAGCCTTCTCTTTTCCAAGCTGAACAGATCCAGCGCTCTCAGCCTCTCCTCATCTGTTGGACAATCCAGTCACTCAACCATCCTCATGGCCCTAATATTTCTTTTTTGTGCAGGCAAAAAATAGCAGTTAATAATGAAAGAAATGATCTTTGTTATATTAATACCTTTCTATCTGGAAACTGGGGAAGAAATTCTGTATAAAAAGACTGAATAGAATATTTCAAAATAGGAAAACCAAAAGTAATGCTTGAGGTGTCATTTATTTTAATTTAAAATATAATTACACAAGATAATTTTCTATTAAAATGATTTTCTAGTAAACAATAAAAATATCGGCTTCTTCCTGTTTCTCCCTTCAATGCTTCTTTTCCAGTCACTCAGAAATATATATATAAAATTATTAATTAAAGATGGGTGGTTTTTGCAAACTATTTTTGAAGATCATAAAATTATTAATTAAAAAGTTTCATATAATTGCAGAGGTATTCCATCAGTTGCCTTTTTTCTATTTGCAGTGAAATTTAAGAATTCTTCCAGTTAAGAAACTCCATTCTTATTTTGTTCAATTGTATAACACAATATGTTATACATTCCACATTTCCAGCTGCCTGCTATCAATACAGGATAGTGATTCTTGTCTTCAGCTAGTAAAAGGTTGATTTTCTAAAGTTGCCACCTTAGCTGAAATAACCCAAGATACAGACAAAAAAACCCAACTTCTCTGGGATGGGCAGTCCTCTTGTAATTCAAGCATGCACAGAGAGAGATTAGTAAGGGTCAGAACAACTCTTTAATTATAGTAACATAGGCTGACATTTCTTTTTCTTTTTTACCTCAGTCATGAGATTGCACCATTCGAAGGTCTCTTTGAATTAGATTTTTGTTTGCTTTCTGTGGAATAATACCACGTATTAATTGGTGATAAAATGAATGTCTAGAGTTTAATGAAACACAGTGTTAAGAGCCTGATATCACATGTGGTCATCTGTATGCTGTGCATGTTCTCCAACTATGTAATTAACTTTGGGGGGGAAGCCATTGCATTATTATATAGTACAATACCATGGTATCTTTTTGCAACTATTACTGTCAAAGGAAGAGCACAATGCTGTCAAACTTAAGTGACTGTCTAGACATCCAAGGCTCAGCTTGTTCCGTGTCAGAACAAATTCACTGTTCATTTCTAGTACTTGTTTACCTGTTTTCTAGATGCTGGGGCTGTCATTCAAACACTGTTCATGTAAGAGAGGTAGTTCCACATTTAATAAAGTACAACCATTTTCCTATAACTATTATCCCCAAGCAAGAGAGACAAAGCATTTAGTGACTCATTCACTGCAAAACTCATCCTGCAAAATCTCTTTATATTTAGTGCTGTAGCCCTGTTGATCTTATGTTTTGATGTAGAAAGGCCAAAAGAACAGCAAAAGAGAAAGTTTAGATAGAACAAAGCTGTTGCACAGACCAGATGAGATGGCAAACTTGTCCCGGAGATATTTATAATGTGTTCCTTCAACTTCAGAAATACAGCCCGGTAACAGGTGAGATGGGTCAGAGTACCCACAGGCACAATCTCTGCTTTAGTTGCTCTTCATTAGATTCCAGTATTCTGCTGGATACTCAGCTGTGGTGTGAATGACATCTTACAGGCTCCTAGTTTAGAAGGCAATATGATGAATCCTACTGAGGCAGATCTTTCCCTGTATTTTTTTTTTTTATTATTTTCCCAGGAGAAAAGAATGGGTTAACTACTTACAGGACAAGTCAAACAGAGATCTTTCACCTTGATGTTCAGTTGAACTGAAGGAACCTTCATTTTCTACTCTTTGTAGCAGAACAGAATCAATCAAGTCATCTTTTATACCATTTTTACTAACAGGAAGACTATGTCTGTGTTTTGGGTTTTTTTTAGCTTCTATAAACATTTTATACCTCAAACAATGGCAGGAAGTAAAGTTGGAAATAAGATTCTCCAGTTACATAGCAAAAATAAAATAGATATTTAAATCAGGGACACATATTGTTGGTTATAAGGTGAATACTTTTATATTGCAATAATATGAAGAGAATCTAGTGAGAATTGATAGCAATTTGTGTTAGGTTCTTAAGATATGACTTACAAAATCTGGGGTTTTTTACTTTAAATAATGCTACTTGACCATCTAGATTCATAATTTATATCTATCTTCAAGTAATGAATGTAGAAAAGACCTGACCGGCCTCTTTAAAAGGTCTTATCCAGACCAGTTGGCTTTGTTTACTGCAGTACACATAAATTCATTTTACAGTATACCAATCAGTGTAGACACTAGCATGAAGGAGGAAGACTTGATCATAGGTTCTGGCCTCTGTGATTTCTGAACAATATCAGGCTAAAGAAGGCAAAGAAACTGCCATGACTGGAAGGGTAGAGAATTTAAAAGGAATATGGAGGATAATTAGGTAAGATTTAATCAAGGCACTGCTCAGAATTGCCAGTTAAAAGGTGACAGCAAGAAGGCAGACAGAAGGTAACATTATTTCTGATGCCATCTGGTTTTGACATACTTGGTGCTCTTAATAGTTTTCTGCTAGTCAGAGGCAGAACCGTAACACAGTATTGCCCAATGGAAAAAAATAATTAATGAATATAAGCTCATGGAGAAATGGAGAAATCTTTGAAAAAAGTAAGGCTGAGAATAACTTTATTTCTGCACTGGCCTGGCAGTCAGGATACTGTTCCTTCTTATGTCCCCTTGTTGTTCTTACACACTAGTGAAAGAGAGCAAAGAGGTTAAGGTAATAGCTAAAATTATTCCTTTTTTTTTTTTTTTTTCATTTTACTTTCAATCAAAGGAGATTAGGCTGGACAAAACAATGTGGCTCTGCATGAACCACAGGCTAAGAACTACAGGTATAAAGCATATGTCTGTAATGCAGAACTAAACAATTTGGATTAGAAATGGTTTGCTACAGTCCTTTCTTTGCAAGGTTAATCACTTTTAGAAGCATTTTTAAAGATAATTTTGAAATCGTATTTCATTCTCTTCTCTAATTTACAAAATGGATGGTATTTGTTGCCATGTCTACAACTTGTTTTAATGCCTTCTGTACAAAGAGCGTCATTATAAATGACCATGTCAAAATTAGCCTCTAATACAATGAACTTCTTTTCCTGTTTGCAATTGTACAGGCCATCTACCCTCTCAATCAAAATCCCATTTATGTTTGTGCAGCATCTCCGTGGCAACTACAAGAAAAGCTTGTTGGAAAGTACCTTGGCAGCTTATCCTTTTTTTTTTTTTTTCTTGCTGTCTTTTTAATGAAGAGCACCAGTGTTTTAGAAGTAACAAGAAGAATAAGCAGCCAACATCATGTGGCATTCTCTGATCATCCTGAGATACCCTATATTTGTATTTCAGAGAGGGGTGTTAAGGGGAAAAACAAACAAATAACTACAAGAAAAAGTAAAACCAACAAATAATCTTTAAGAGTGCAGGAGCTGCAAATCTCCCCATTGCTGTGTTTCAGCCATTAATGCTAACAGCAGCAGTTTCTGGGACTGTTCAGAAGAACATGTAAATTTGTGTAATGTATAATATTTCAATAAATTCCTTTTTTTCAGTAGATTCACTTCTGGACAAAATGGTATATAACTTAACATAGCAAATAATAGCTATCCTATATTTCCAGTGCCCTGCTGGAAGAATCACTTATTTTCACTCTTCTTCTCCATGTGAAAAGTCATTAATTTTGCAGAGAACAGTTGGCATTTTCACAGCAGTGACTATTTTTCACTTGAGAAGAGTGGAAAAAAATCACTATATATTTTCTTTGTGTGGAACCATAAAAAATATGAAGCAGATCCAGTAGTTTCATTTTTCACAGAACCTGCAATAATGTGATTTTCACCGGTCTTCTCAAAAATTGCTTTGGCCAACCTTACTGTAAAATAGCCATAAGACATTTCTAGTTTTTATATCTACACCATGGTAAAACAGTTAAACTATATTTTCAATGAGTCTTCTTTTTGATACATGACCATGTTTTTAAACCAAGATGCTTTTATTCACATGATTCTCACATACATTGACAGTTAAAACATTTTAAGTGTGCTTTCCAAGTGAAATAGCATTAATACCTGTTTACCCAAAATGCTGCTGGACTTTTAAGACACCAGTGATCAAATCAGAAACATCCAAAAAGTACGTTATTATCAAAATTTGGTCACAAATACAAGCATTGCAAGAAAATAAATACAGGTCCTCCTGTTTAAATATAAGCAATGCCTGCAAACATCAGCTTTGTCCAGTGAAAGTTGTATCAAGATTCTCAGTCTTGCAACATTAATGTCAATAGGAGCGATGATTTTAACAGTGCAGGATTAGACCTTAAGTGCTTTCTGGGCTCACTGCCATTTTCTGAAAACTAGTAGGTTGCTCTTGTCCTTGCAAGTTATGTTCCTAATATTCATTACAAAATGAATATCCAACTGTAGCAACTGACCTGCAGTGATTTCCTTTCTGGTCATGTTAGGTGAGAATAAGCACTTCCATAGCTCCCTTAGTGAAAAGACTTGTTAGGAAAAATATTCTTCTTTTGAAATATTGAAATTCAAAACTGAAACAATATACAGAATCAATATCCTTCTCTCAAATAGTTATTCCATGTGGTACAGTTTTACTATCATTCTTTATACCATACCTTACCATATTGAGTGTATTGAACCAAACTGAATAGGCAAGAATCTCATGGCAGAGAGCTAAACACGTAACAGCAAGAAAGATTCCTCGCCTACATGTATCTCCTCCCAAAACTCATTGAGAAACTGCTTTATGTTTTTTTCTATAAAGATGAATTCTAGAGGGTAGAACAAAATGTCATGACAAGTACTTCATAGATACAATCACAGAGATCTGTGTCTCATGTTGGTAGCCATTTAGTTACAGTATTAATTTAGGAGTAACTTACCAGGTTGAAGGTTGGGTTCATGCCACTGCAATACTCTCTCTTCTAGTTGTTGTAAGATATGTAACTGGAGGGTAGTACCTTTCTGTACTCCAGGAGATGGACATCAGAAAACAATTGGATCAAACTACTTTCTAGTACTATAGTTGATCTTTCAAATCTATCTGTTTCCTCTGGGGAAAAAAATAAATGGCTACTGTAGTAACTGACTGAAGGATAGAAAGGGAAAGAAGATGGGTTAGGCCACCTTATCTACCAGTCTTGCAAAACGTGAGCTGAGTGAAGGAAGCCTGTGCCACACAACAGTGAAAGCTGAGGGATTCAGATGCCGATGAAGCTAGATCATGTTACTGTTAGAACAAATTGGGATTTTTATATTTTTTCCCCCAAGACACCTTAGGAATTAGGGTTTTTTCAAACAGTAACACGATTGAGAAGTGACTTCATCTTTCAAATTCCTGTGTGTGTATATATTATGATATGCTTTTAACTGAATGATGAGCAAATTGTCCTGTAAGACACTAACATCTTCAGCACATAAGAAAAAGAGACACCACAGGCAAGGCAGTGGCATGAGCAACTCTAAATCCAGGCCTTCTTTCCTTTACATCCTTAAATTTCCAAGCTAAATAATTTTAGCATAGGCTTTTTGTGGTTAAAACAATAAAAAATCTGAATAGCTACTCATCTAATGTTTCATTTTAAAAAATATGTATTTTTAAACACTTAAAATGATAATATATATAGATAATAGTTTTCTCCTTGATCAGTCTAGTCCAGTATTTCAAAAACTGTTACTAATGAGTAGAATTTATCTGATATCTATTTAATTGTTTCTATTTCATACATCAGTAAAACTCTGCTCAACTGAAAAAGGTCATAACTTGAAAATGCAGTTCAAGAATATATGTATCTTCTTGTTTTCTTCTGTAAGATCTAACTCAATTGCTTTTAATTACAGATAAAATTATTTTTGTGAAAATTTAAAACAAGCCAACTGAAATAGAAACCTGTTCAGCTCATTTCCTTTGGTTGCCGTGAGGTTGATATGATTAGCAGAACTTTCAAAGCCTTTTATAATGTTTATATAGAGGATCTTTGCATCTTTTCGTGGCTCGACTATTTTTGAATGCAGGGGATGTTACATAGTCTTCACTGCGCGATTATCGGTCTTAGCAGGCAGTCTTTTTTGTGTGTTGGGTAACTCATAAAATCTAGGTGTTGTCTTTACAATGTTATTGCTTTCATCAAAACCTTGATTGAAAAGCTTTAAGTCTCTTCTCCGACCTGTATGGTTACTTAACTGTTAACAGTCGTGGTTGGCTGTTTGTTTCACGGAAACATGTTGGCATTCTAGAAATGTATACTGCTCAACTCACATACTCATGTTTCTTATAGTCCTACATTATTTCATTGGTAAAATATAATTGCGTCTTTCTTAACCCTGCTCACTTCAGGCAATTCATTTCGCTTGTGTGCTGGGTTTTGCTATAAACACAGACTTTTCAGATGCCTTTTTCTGAAACTTAGAAACATAGCAAGCAGCACAAGTATTTTGTCTCTACTTGGTATGCAGGAGCATGAGCAGATCCAAAACAAAGCCATGGATATGATTAGTCCTCACTCCTCATCCTCCCCACCCTCTAACAGTAAAAAGCATCCTTTGCACTTTTATTTAGGCTGCAGTGGCAGAAACTGTACATCATAAATCTGGCGACACCAGAGACGGAGAAAAGTGAGGTGATTTCTCTGTCCCTGTTCACTTGAACTCTACACCTATCTTAAGGCTTCAATGGAGAAGTTGTAAAGTTAGAAAATTATTCTCTCAAACCCAGAATATTTTTTCACTACTAAAAATATTTTCTGAATCTGAATCTAAGATCAGAACTGAAACCACTTGTAACATGATAAAGGAGAGAAAAAGTTAATTTATAATAAATCAAAGGCTTAATTTTTATTTCAGCTTGTATTTAATTTTGCTAATATAATTAGATTAAATTTCCAAAGAAAATTTTGACTTTTTCTTGAAAAACAGAATCATTCACCTACAAAATGTGAAAAGGTTTCAAAAGTTCGAAGACTTTTAACCTCCCTCACTAAAAAAAATAAAATAAATAAATTCTTTCATGTCAACTGCTTCTCACACATTTTCCTTTTTAAAATTGATTTCTTTTTTGAAGATAAAAAATGTTTCCTTAAAAAATCCCTAACCAGATCTAGCTCAGATTTTCACACCTTTCCACCTGTGATAATGGAAAAATAATAGGAATATAGTAGCTATTACATATCAGCTAGTGATTCCTCCTAAAAGAAAAAGGAACTTTCTGACTTGTGACATATGAAAAAATCCAGTGGTGGGCTGAAAAGGTGACCCAAGTTTTGTTGGAAATTTCTTTTAAGATTGACTGCATGCTGGTTTACTATGGTATACCACACGTTAGGAGCAATGATGAGCTGCAGCAACTTTTATTACTGTTTAAATCTAACTTCCCTTCAGCCTTATGGGAAGATAAGTTATGTCCTTAGTGTTGATGGTGGGTGCTCATCTGAATAACGACCCATTAATCAAACCAATACCCAGCCAAGTTCACAAGATACTATAAACTCATGTGAAAGTTTCAAAGTAAGCTTCAAACAAAAGAAATTACAAGACATTTCACCCATCTCCTATATTTACTGCACACCTAGCTAAAAATGTAATATTAAAGCTTTATCAGGTCATCCCAGTTTGGCTGGGGTTGGTCCAGCCACTCAAGGCAGAATGTCATCAATAACAGGGATGGCAAGAGAGAAATCCGGGAAATCGATAGCCATAGTAATGAGACAGGTATTGTCCTCATTGAAGTACCCTGGGGAGGAGGCTCACAAGTAAATGGAGTGGAAAATATTCCCATATTTAGCCTACTTAATTTTCTTCTCCATTTAAACTAATTGCATATAAAGAAAGTAGCTGTTAGGACTAATTCTACTAAATCTACCCTAAATAGTCATCATTGATTTGCATTATAGTATGGGTCGATAAGGAAAGGAAAAGTAGAAAGCATAGGTAATGTATAAAAAAACCCCAACCCTTCTGGCATTCTTTCATAAAATTGTGCCAAAATACACACTGTCAGCAAGCACTTTGTGTTTTAAATGCCACCTATATTTTATAGTAAATTTATATATAGTTTTGGATTATGGCTAGGCCCAAGAATCTTAAAAAAAAAATTCTGGTACTTCTTTGTGCCATGTGAAAAGAAGACATTGTATATAGAGATTATTTGATGGGTAGATATCTAAATTCAGAAACTCAGTTCTACAGGGGGAAAAAAACAAAAAAACAAAACAAAACAAAAAAAAAAAACCAACAACAAAACCCAAAACAAGAAAAAACAAACAAACAAACAAAAACCCCAAAACCCAAAAACCTTTCGTTAGAAATCCATTAGAAACAGTAAAATAAAATGATAAAAATATAAATTTCATGCTTAAGAAACAGTATGAGAAAATGGGTGTTCCAGATTTTATACTCATAAGACAGGGTAACTAAGATGAATAAATAAACATGAAGTATACACCTTGCTACAAATATGATATATTTGGGTATATATACACACACGTATATAGTTGTATATTTCAATACACACCAGAATAGCTGGCAACTTTTCCTTGGTTAGAAATTGGTGTATACTTCATTAGCTCAGCCAGGTGCAAGCAATTCAATATGAAAATATTGCCTGTTCATTTCTGTCTTTGTCCTATATCTTGAAAATTACTATCTTCCTTGGATAAGGGATATAAAAATTCAATGGACTTTTTAGGGAAATGGCTGTTGGGAGTAATAAAAGATATTACCTATTTTGGGAGAAGCCTTAATTGACAAAAAAGCTCGAATATTGTAAAAGGTTTTAGCTGAACTAACTGTGCAGGAAGGTCTTGCATAGTAAAGAAAAACACCTGTAACTCGCATTGTTCCCTTCTGCACCACAAACACACAGATGAGATTCTCAGCTCATGCAAATCAGTGAAGCTTCAATGATTTTGCAGACATCACGCATGGGTAATGGCATTGTACTGCAGCTCAAGAAGAGGTGGAGATATAGCCCTTCTGCTTTCTGGGGGCCAAAATCTTGACTGATTTAAAGATAGATTCCCCTATGATTGCTTTGTTTATTGTACTGAAACCAAACTTCCTTACACAGGAACAGAATTCCACGCCTTTTGCTGACTTTTAATGCATTTTGTGTCTTTTCCCCAGGGGAAGACTTTACCTTCTTTCACTCTCTTTCCCTGGCTAGTCCATACTCTGAAGATCCAGACCCCTCCTGACTGCCAGGGCCCAGAGGATGAATACAGTCAGCATAGCAAAGTTAGTTTAAATGACTTACAAGCACTGTTTTAGAGAATTACAGGCACTGGAATTAAAAAATAAATAAATAAATAAATAAATATTTTACCATACTGTTTAGTACCTTTTCTAAAAATGTTTGTCCTTTCACTGACACCTGTATTTTAAATCACTCAAGCAATAACCAACAGCCATTCATTACAATGGAGGGCCAGCTACTAGTGGTCTCATCCAATTAGGGCAAACTTAAAATACTGTCTCAGTCCCTCTTCTTCCTTCTACTACCTCCTTCACCATCACTTTGTGTGGTAGTAACTAGAAATGCTTTTATACATATTGGGAGAGTTATAATAATATTTTGAAGCATTATGGATAAGGAAATCTCCCTACACCGCTGGTTTTTTTGCTAGGAGCCTCAATAGACACATTTTTGTGCTCGTTTCACTGGAAACAGTCAGCACACTTTCCTTACATGTCTTCTCAAACATATGGGTTTCATGATATGATTCCTATGTTCTCACCTCCTAAAAGTCCCCCTTTAGCCACCAAATGCAGATGAACATCTAAAATCCTGCTCCATTTTCAAGGGCTGAAAGAGATGTTAGCAGTTAATCCTCAGCATTAAGTCCCAAACAGACCCGAACTTTCACAAGAAAAATGTAATTTCCTTCAGCTCCTGCAGGTTAGGACTGCTAACTCTTTGCTAAACACCAACCCTATGAAGACTAAGGGATCTCCTAAGGAAATTTCCCATAGAGAAAATATGCTTTAGACACCTTTATGCTTGATTCTGGGCTTACATATATGTAATATATTAAGGTGCAACCTATCAGTTTAAACTTGTCCTTTGCCTACCAGTGCCGACAGATCTGAAGATTAGTGGAGTCCATACGTTTCAGGCAGATGAACTGGCAAACGTACCCGCAATCTTGGGCTTTGCATGTAATTATTAGATTTTGCAGGATATCAAAAATTTTCATTGGTTGGCTCTAATAACGAAGTATTCACCATCTCCCTCACCATCTCACCACCTCCCCATCATCAGCTGTTCCTCTAAAGGACTCCAGAAGTGTTACTTAAAAAGGGAAATGGGACAATTTTTATTTCACTTTTTTTGACCAGGGCTAAAGAAATATTAACCTGATTAGTTAACAAATTCATTTATCTGTTTTCTTTTTGTCAAGTTTTGAGTACATCTACAGCAGTGAAATCAACTCTCCACAATGAACTTTTACTTGTGAAAAGCTCCTGCCCATGCACAGGTTGCAGAACATACTTAAGGATACAGAAGCTATAGGGGGAAAAAAGAAAAAAAAAAAAAAAGACCTGTAGAGATGATCAAAAATATCAAGAGGTGTAGGCAGCAGATCAGAGACTGAACAAAGCAAGTAAAGCTGGGTTTGCAAGGTGAAAACATACTTGACATTGATCTTCTGCCAAAACTTTGACATGACATAGGATCAACAGTGAACAAGGTCATGAAGCAACTTGAAGTTTATTGACATGAATCTTAACCAGACCGGGACAACATGTCTCTTTCATATGAATCATAACTGACTTTGAAAAATGCATGAATAAATAGCTCAGGAAGATGACATGGAACATTTAACCTTTTAATTGCTGATTAGATTCTACCCTAGATGTGGCCAAATGCCGTTATCATCAGAAATCTCTGATAAGTCTTTTTGTGGTTTATTTAGGTGATCTTAGTCCAGACCTACTGGATACATTTTCATATCAGGTAAGTTAGTTAACAAATTATCAAACCAGCAAATATTTACTCTGAATATTTATTCATTCCCAAAGAACTTCTACAGAGATTCATACTGTGTCTTTCACTGTTTGCTCTGCATATTAATAATCTTGGTGATTGTTTGGATAAGACATAGCTGCATGTGGAAACTGATGATACCGTAAACTATTGCCATGAAACAGCAAGAGCAGCCCTGTGAATCCTCTTTGTGACTTAAAAAAACAAACAAACAAAAAAAAACAACCAACAAACAAACCCAAAAAACAAAACTTAGGCACAATTTTTCTTTTCAAGTTCTATTCTGCAACTGCAAGTAACAGATTGATGACTGTTAAGATTGCATTTCCACTTGCCAGGTATCATCTCTCAAGCAGCACCTATTTCACTTCTGTAGGTAAGTTTACATTAGTGGGACAAAAAGCTTCCAAGGTTGCGTTCATGTTACTAAACAAATGTAATTAATTAATGGGCATAAGGATTTCAAAAAGGTTTAAGTCATCCAAAAGTCTAAATACCTTTTAAAGTCATTCAAACTTAAGAACACCAGTAACTCAGACAATACCATGACAATAAATTAACATAAAATCATAATTAAGCAAACATAAATGAACAAATATTTTTCTAAAGACTTATTAAATCTTCCTCATCAAACAAAGACTCTTGACCAGCTTCAAAAAGGCCTATTTTCCATTATGAATTCTGTGATTATGTCACTGAAGATGGGAAGGCAGATGATCTGTCTTCTTACTAATTATATTTATTTTTATAATGTATAGATTGCAGTTCTGTGTTGTATGAAATTTGAAAGCATTCTAAGTATTACCATGGTAAAAAAAATAGATGTTCTCAGCCAATTAAATTTCTTCATGCAAGAGAATTTAGTCTCAACAGCTTATTTTACAGAATTGAGAGATCACAGGAATGAATGCTGTTTTTCTGATATCCAAACACACTGCTACATTATTGATTTCTTTGACAACAAAGAAACCCAATGGTTTATAAGGTCACTTATAACACTTTGCTTTTTGCAGAGATAACAATTTTCTTCCTTCTTGAAAGCATCTGTAAGATCCTAAAATATTACAGGAAATAAGCTGCCTGTTACTCTTAAAAGCATGTGGTCTCACAGAAATTCTCAAAACAAGGTTGAGGGGGAAATGCAATGTTGCATATATTCTCTCCTTTGTCATTACCACACCTTTAGATTTTCCTGCCCAAGGAAAGTTTCCTGCATTATTAGTACAGATAGCTAGAGGTTGCAGTTTGATTTGCTCTCTAATCCAGTTTTTAATTAAAAGAAAATCTTTTGAGGCGAGATCTTCTGTGTTTGCTTTCATCCTGGAGTCTAACATTTTGGAAAAGATCAGGAATCACATATGCTACTCGCTTTTTGTTCTTTTATAGGGAGTTTTCATTGGCCTTGTGCACCAAAGAATTCTGTCTTGGGGAAAATATTTTAAATACTGATTTTTAAGTTAATTTGTGGATGTCTATTTATTTACATAAATATCGCCTTCTTCAGTTTTATACCTGAGCACATCCAGCTGTTTCAAGATGGAAATAGTCCTTTTTTCACTCTCGAAAATATCTATTCTAATCTAAAAATCTAGTAACTTCCCTTCCTACCATTCCCTTCTCATTTTTTCTGTCATGGAGATCTTTGGCAAGACAAATTAATTTGTTCGTTTGGTTTGTTTGCTTGTTTGTTTGTTTGTAATGGATTACATTACTTCTGCTAGAGAGCTACCGAATTAAGTAAGATATTACATCAGGCGAACAGATACTCTTTCTAGCAGGGTACGCTCCCCATTCCCAATTTAGCTGGGAAAGTCTCCTCTAGTTGTGGTCTATTATTATTGTTCAACATTTAAGCCCTTCCAGTGGGATCACGGTGTCAGGAGCTAGAAGAAGAAGTAGTGCCTCAAGTAGCCAGCAGCTTTCATATCGAGCATTGAAAACACGGACAGTAAACATACGGGTCTGTTCCCTCACTGAGGAAACACTGAAGATAAGTGTATGTTAAGGGGAGAATCCCTGACGGCTGGTGCTGCTGAAGCCTAGCTGAATGCAAAGAAAACTATTTTAGAGTTAAAGCTGCTGGCAACAGCATTGTACTCACCCACTCTAGAGAGACTTCATGCAGGTGAATGAACGAAGCAGTCCTGCAGTAGCAATGAAAGCGTAAGGGAAATTGGTACAATGATCAGTGACCCTAACATGTCAGGTCTACTACCTATTATTATATAAATATGCATTTCCTGTTGTTCATGTTTTATTGACCTGATGTCAGCTGAAAAACACCAGCGAGCACTATTGCAATGGAGGAATGCTCCTAAGATACGGATACAAATATGACAAGCTCTACAGATAATATGAATAAAAGATGTACTGGTTCCTGTTCTGGGGTGAAAGAATCTGTAAAGAAGTATTTTTTTCCAGTGAGGAAAACAGCTTTTCCTGAGCAGTAAAATGTTCAAAAGAATCCTGTCTCTTTGATTACTTACAGCATTTTGAAGGCACTGTTCCTACCCTTGTTAATCTATGTGATTGACAAGGTCTGCATTTGACTGCATTTTTACTTCATTAGAAAGCTCTAGTTTTCATTTTAAATAGTGCAACAAATCCACTGCCACGTAAGTATTTCAATGTTGTCACTAGCCCAGTGCTGCAGCAATTTAAAACTTCAGAAAAACATGTGGGATTGAATCCCATTCTTCTCTTTAAAAAAAGCCTGAGATTTAAAAACTCTCATAAAATTTAACCCTAGAAGGACACTGTTATATATGTAAGTTACTCTGGCAAAGACAGCAGGACAGTAGATCAGTAACTACTTACTTTGTTATAATTTAAAAGGAGTCTGGAGAATTAATAAAATAGTAGTGTCATCATCTTAGTTTCTATTTCAATGCTATATCTTATGCCTAATCCCTGATGGGTTTACATGTTACTTCAGGAAATTAACATTATAATGGCAGTATTGCCATTGTATTAATTATAATGAATGATATTGGGAAATTAACCATATAAATTGGTCAAGTAGTACTTTTAGTACACTTTTTATGTATCCAGAAATGTATGTCCTTATCCAAGCACCTTGATTCTGAGAAGCTGGACCTAAACTACTGAAAAAAAAAAACCACCAACCCAAACCAAATCAAACCAACAAACCAACCAAACAAAAACAACAAAAAGAAAACAGATTTCTGCTTGATACTCGGGTTGCGATTGGTTCATTTCTTGGATGCATTTTATGATGAAGGCCAGTATAGGACAAATTAGAACAAAAATAAATGCATAATTCATCATATGTCACAGGATGGGATGAATTGTTCTTGCAGATATTGCTCTTTTGCCGTTAGCTGTGTAAGGAGTCAATCCAACCAGCATAGACCAGGCACCTAACTCAGACTGCTCACTGCAGGTGCTCTCATTTAATAGTTTAAACATGTATTCGGCCCCCTCCTTACATAAACAGAAACGTCATGCCCAGCACCATAGCTGCATGCCATTAAATCAGCTGGTCTTTTAGCCTCTCTGTTGGAGCTGTCTTGGTTTCCACCTCATGCTGCACGATGTGCCTCTCGGCACTCTGCACCCACCTGCTGAAGGCTCATTTTCACGCTGTATTTCTAATCCTCTTCCCTTTTCAAAGTGGCAAATAATTTTTCAACCTCTGCAAGCTTCAGTCTGGACTGGGGGACTTTAGCCCCATTGCAAATTCTAATTGCTTTGTCATGGGTTAATCAAAAAATTAATAATATTTTGTTGTAGATCTCAGTCATAAACTGCACCTTCATTGACCATATGAATCGTAAGACTAGTTCTTCAGTCTTCTTTTAGTCACGGAACATCTGTTTCCACCATCTTTTGGTAACCTTGCCATTTAAACACGTCTCTGGGAATGACATTCCTGTTTCAGTCTACATAGTCTGCTGCTTGACTTTAACGAAAAGCTAGCAGCACATTGTATCTCCTAACGTGCTTTAGTATCCCCTAACATGCTACCCTCAGTTGCCTGAGGCTTGCTTACACTGTCTTCTCCTGGCCTGAAGTCTCAGCTCTGATGGGAGATTTAAGTGCACTTTTCTTCTGCTTTGGTATTTATTTTCTCAGTCAGTTTTATTCCTTCCTTATATTTCTCAGATATCCCTCAGAAGCAGGGAGCCTGGCAAGGGGTAGTCCACCAGGCACTGGACCTGTGTAGTGCTGAGCACCTCTAAGACACCTTCTCTGATGTGCCAAATACTGCTCAAAGAAGGGTGTAGTCACCTAAGCTGGGGTCCCGGCCACGTGTCATTTCTCAGCAGACACAGGCAAGCTCTGCCGGTATCCTGAGCAGATGCATCTTGTCCTGCCTGAGCTGCCAGCTCACTGGCACTGCCAGCAGAGCACTGGGACCTCCTTGTGAGATGAGGCTCAGCACTAAGGTAACATAAGCGCACAGCTTCTGCTGTCCCAGAGTACTGGCAGAGCAAGCTCTGCACAGAGCAAAAAACAGTGTAGACATAACCGTGAATCTGGAATAAATTCAGAGGTGGAGTAACCCTTAAAACTGCCCTTGCAGTGTTTGGGCTGACCATGCTGAACCCCTCCTCTTCCCTTCCCAACTGCTTCCACGTCTCCAAGTAGCAGCTTCCCTTGCTGTCTTTTAAGTCCACGCAGTGCAGATCACTTTCACAACAGCACTTGCTCACCCCTAATTCAACATGCTCTATTTATTCTTTGGACAACAAGCTACTGTGACAAGACTATATTTCCTAATTCTGTACAGAATGGGGATTTTAATGATGGGGAACAAAATTGACCCCTAAAGTGCTGTTAGCCATAATGTCCTTTTGGAATTGGTTATTTGTCATTCACAGTAACAGGTCTACACAATTAGCATGTGATCATCATGCATTTAAAAATAAAGATGGGGGGGGGACACCCTCACCCTGATGGGAATTGGTCCCACTTTGTAGAGTTTATTGTTGTCTTGATTGCAGAGAGGTTGCAGGCTGCAGCAAAGCTCTCAATGAATAACCCTTATTATGTATTACATGCCGCGTGATTTATGCTGAACATGGCACCTTATGATCTGTATTTCCACCATCCTTTCATAATGCTTTTGTGACTTCGCTCAGCTTGTCCTCTCTTTAACCTTTGTATTCAAAACATATTTACAAATATGCATATTTTACACATTCATATGGCATTCTGCCCTTTTGCCTGCTGACTCCACCTTCAAACAATACTGGAAGCCCCACAGGTTTTAATGCATTCCTGCTTTTAGTTTTTATTTCAGAATGGACCAAGGACCAAGATGAAAAAACCTATCATAGCATTGTTCTTCATGAATTGCACTCGTATAAAAGCTGAGGAAAAAGGGAAATGGAGCAAACCCATTGTGATTACAGTTTAAAGTAAAATAATCTCCACTAGTCCTCCCATAAATGTAGTGGGAGGAAAGGCTAATGCATATTAAAACAGAATGCTTCTTGCAGACAGGATCATTTAGGAGTACTGATGAACTAAAGGAGATGCAATAATGGAGGAACAATTCCTTCAGTTATAGATGTTTACATATGCTGTGCAATAGGAATGCACTTTGGGGAAAGCCAATGAAAACAGAATGTGACTTTTATGTTGAAGACTGTGTGTTTGCTTGAAGAAGATTTTTATTTTTTTTTACAAGTTGACTTTAAATGTTTCTTAGCTTTCTAAATCATCTAACTGTTTTGTATCTTTCTAAATCCTTTTGTAAGACGCTTGAAATTAGATTGATAGAAAGTGCTACAGACAAGCCAGGTATTGCTATTAGAAGTAGTAGTTTTGCAGCAGCGAGCTGATGATCCCTTTTTTTTCCCCTGAATGTCTCCCAAAGAACACAATACTATTATCATCGTGATCCATTTGCAGTGCTGTGCCCAGAATTGCCTTGGGTAAGATAACCAAGTACGGTAAATATATATGCAAGTCTCTCTGCAAAGCCCACTTTCTTTTAAGCCTATTTCTGCCTTAATGGGATTCATTGCTTCCCTAAGCAGCCCTTGTAATTTTCAGCAAGGTCCTTTAACTCATTTAATGTGCAACATTTGTTCATGCCTAATTTGTCTGAGCCAGGCCATGTTTGTGTTTTTCTTGAGTTGCAGAAAGGTTGATTGTGAGGGTGGAACTGCCTGCCTCCAGTGAATATATTTCTTTCCGAATTACAGTAATTACCTCAGGTTTCATTTGGTTGGTGCTCTCCTCCGTGCCCCTCCTTGACAAGGTTAACAAGCAGAAGGTAACTGAACATCAAAAGATAAGTGCCTAATCACACGGGCAATTGTTGACAGTACCATTTCTCTGGTAATGGTGATAATGTTCTGTACTGGATTCTTCTGCAAAGGCACGTAGGAATTAAGTTTGCAACCCCAAGGATAGCAGTTGTAGATGTCAATAGATCTGCATTACCCCCAGCTTGTATCCCTAAGAATATGCTGCCTCTTCTAAACAAAGACATTAGAGGAAAATTAGAGAATTTTTCCCCTATCCCTCCTTTGCTTTTTAAAAATTTATTTATTGTAACTAAGTTTTAATGAAAAGTAATACATTCAATTAAAATATTTGTATTGATGTATATCATCAAAATAGAATCTTTCTTGCCTTATTTTTTGTCTTTCCAAATATGTATCTGTGTACATATATATACACGCATGTGTGTATTTAAAATATACGTCATGAGGAATATATACATAATTATGTCTACACATATACATATGTGATCTCTCTCCCTCTCTGTCTCTTTATATGTGTATGTATTAGAAAAAGGGAAAGGTAGGACTCTAATTTTGCCTTAAGAAATCCAGAACTGTATTATAAATCTGATTTGCCCTGAAATATTCTGAAATCAGTTCACTTGAGAAGTACTTACAGCTATCACTGGCCATCTGAAGCTGCATTTGGTGATCTCAAATTATGAAGGAAAATCTACCTTTCAGTTCTTTTCTGCTGGTGACAACTGCATAATAAGGGAACAGATATTTTAGTTTTAGCATAATTTCTTGTTGAAGTTCTTCCCTTTTAAAATTTCTCTTACAATACATTATATCACCAGGCCATCCAGTGTTTAATGAACTGGAAGACTTAATATCAAAAACACATTTTCTAAGGAGACAGGATTTATTTTTAAGATTTTATAAACATCAGGTATCTCAGAAGCTTCTCATAATTAGCTCAATGATTCAAACTAACCAATTCTGTCTAACTCCTGTCACCCAGAACATTTATAATGGCTACATTTACCATTTTTTTTCCAGTGATTAATTTACCTCTTAGTCACAACCATAAGTTAAGTCAGATTTTTAGAAAATATTCACATTCAGACATGTGTATAGCTTCTGCAACTGTGTGACTGAAAGTTTCTCATACATGAGTGAAATGACAGAAGTTTTCAGAGATGTAAATGGCATATTTATACTTGTCCATTATGAAATTAAAAATCACAGCAGTTTATCAGTAACTTGGAAACTGGTTTCCAATCTGATCTCATTTTCTCATGTTTCACAGAAAGTTAACTTCAATGACTTCCAGAAAGTGGCATTTGATTTATCTTAATACAAGAAGCATAGGAAATTCCTTGCTTTAAACAGATACTGATTTTCAGAATATTTTAAGCATGTAATTGTATGTGCAATATCCTTTCAGATATTCTAGAAAATAATTGTTATCTGGGAATTTTCCTTAGAGGTCATAAAAAAGAAATCTCACATATAAGGGACTTGCATTTTTCACATCTTAGAATAAGTAAGTAAATAGACCTTTTCTGTGAGGAAAGATTAGAAAAATTTGAGTTCTTTTGCTCTAGTTCAATTTATATATAAATATATTCAGCCTCATTCATACCACGGAAGAACTGTGCACTTTTTTCACATCTAATCCATGATATGAAGATGTAGAGAAGAATTTGGGTCACAAGCCACCAACTAGCATTCCAACCCACAAATCAGAGCACAGGAAGAGAGAAAAATACAGCAGCAGACTTGTTTTGTCTCTTCTCAGCATGAAAACCATGCTGCTTCCCCATGCTTGTCTACTCCACATCTCTTTATTTGAAGCTGTGCCTGTCACTCATGAAGTTGTATGCAGAAATAGTTGTCTGGATCTATGGGCTGCACAGAAGCTCAGATGCTTCTCCCCAAGCTGGCCCAGTGCAGACACTATTAAGGGGAAAAAGAGCAGGCACAATGGTTCTCATCACATTAGATGAAACCAGAAAATGTGTTGGTTTGAGCACAAGCTGAAACAGTGGACCGTAATTTAAAAAGGAAGGAACCTTTTAAAAAGGAAGGAATCTCAAAAAGTAAGAAGAAATAAAAATAAAATTCAGACTTTTAAAATACTTGTATAGGCACAGCTTAATTTGTTTATGAAATGGTCCTAGGTAGCACCATTGCTGATTCTTCATATGATGGGTGAAAGGCAGACTTGATCCAACAGGCTAATGCACATGGTGCAGATCTCTGCAGCAAAAAGCCCTCTCCTGTTCTAGTCTGTCCTGACACGCACGGGCTGTTGGGAGTCCAAACTCAGCAGTGGGAACATCAGATACCTTTAAAACACTGAAATCAATGACTGTAAGGTGTGGCGTAATGGTTGTACTAAGATCCCCAAGACATGAGTGGCTAACAGGTCGCTGTTTGAACAGTGTGTAACTTCACTGAGGATGAACAGCATTCAGTAGCAAACACCGTTAATTAACTCACTTGGGAGGAATGGACATTCGAACCATTTACCCAGGACATTTAAGGTAGGCTCCAGTTAAAGGACCAAAGGTAAAAGCCAAAACTCCTTTTCATAGTCTGTGAAATGAGGTCAACACAACCAGGAAGGCAATTCAGAGTAACTAAAGATGCCTAATTTATATGCCTGAAGCAGACAGTTCTGAATATCCCCTGTGGTGAGTAACAAGAGTGCATCAATGCTATTCCACAGTAAAAGGGTTGTTAAGTGCAGAGTTGCAAAGTAAAGAAAAAATAACTTCATAAAAATACTCCCTACTGAAAAATGGAAAATTACTTTTTTCTATCAACAGGTAAATTGTACTTTCCTGATAACACAGTACATAGGCTGGAAGAAACTAACATAGTGTACAGTTCAGTCAAGCTTACAAACTTCAAAGTAAAACATGTCCTCTCTCTTTTAAAACTTAAAAGAAACCCACCCAAAACCCCCAAAAAACCCAAAACCTGGCTGTCTTTTGATAAATAGACAAAATTAGAGTAAAGCAACAAATTGCGGAGCATGTGCTGTTAAAAAGAACAAATTCTTCAATAGCAACAACCTTTACACAAGGAAACAGAAGAGTGTATTCTTGTGGGAGGTGAGAATATTTTATTTTAAATCACAATATTCTGTTTAAAATCATTACTTGAGAACACAGAGGGTGGGAGAGAGCAGCCCTAATGAGATGTTTTGCTGGCTGTAGATCTCTGAGCCACATTCTCTTGCAGTCAGATTCCAATTTTCCAGTGAGCATTTGTACTGCCAAAAATACATCTACAATTGTATCAATATGTATTTTCTCCCCCGTTTTTTTGGCTGAAGACAGATCTCTTCAGATAATACAGTATTATTGACACACAGAAGGCTTTTCAGGTCATGGGCCTGCTGCTGATTTACATGTAGATTACTATTCAGAGCTACACATGCCGCCAGGCTAATTTCACTCCAGATTAAGAAAGAATATTTCTCAGACTTTATTGCAAACTTCAATGGGTTTTCAGTTTTTGAGAGGACAGGTTCAATATTATGTTCTGCTTATATATTTTTAAACCCCAGCTAGAGCTTTACGCAAGGTGCCATAACACCCCAAAGAAAGGATCCAGAATATATGGCTACAAAGATTGAGAGCAACTGATACTTTTTAGTGTTGTTTCAAGGTCAGTTGAATTGGCTCCCACAGGAGATCATAGAATCATAGAATGGTTTGGGTTGGAAGGGACCTTAAAGATCAGCTAGTTCCAAGTCCTCTGCCATGGGCAGGGACACCCTCCACTAGACCAGGTTGCCCAAAGCCCCATCCAACCTGGTCTTAAACACTTCCAGGGATGGGGCATCTACGACCTCTCCGGGCAACCTGTTCCAATGTCTCTCAGTAAAGAATTTCTTCCTCATATTTAATCTAAATGGACCCTCCTTCAGCTTAAGGCCATTACCCCTTGTCCTATCGCTCCATGCCCTTGTAAACAGTCCCTCTCCAGCTTTCCTGTAGGTGCCCTTTAGCTACTGGAAGGCTGCTATAAGGTCTCCCTGGAGCCTTCTCTTCTCCAGGCTGAACAACCCCAACTCTCTCAGCCTGTCCTCATAGGAGAGGTGCTCCTGCCCTCTGATCATCTTCGTGGCCCTCCTCTGAACTCGCTCCAACAGGTCCATGTCCTTCTTCTGTTGTGGTCCCCAGAGCTGGACACAGTACTCCAGGTGGGGTCTCATGAGAGCGGAGTAGCGGGGTAGAATCACCTCCCTCGACCTGCTGCTGGTCACGCTTCTTTTGATGCTGCCCAAGACACAGTTGGCTTTCTGGACTGCAAGCACAAATTACCAGCTCATGCTGAGCTTCTCGCCCACCAACACCCCCTAAGTCCTTCTCCTAAGGGCTGCTCTCAATCCATTCTACACCCAGACTGTAGTTGTGCTTGGGATTGCCCCAACCCATGTGCAGGACCTTGCACTTGGCCTTGTTGAACTTCATGTGGTTCGCACAGGCCCACCTCTCCAGCCTGTCAAGCTCCCTCTGGATGGCATCCCTTCCCTCCAGCGTGTTGGTGTCATCAGCAAACTTGCTGAGGTTGCACTTGATCCCACTTTCCGTATCACCGACAAAGATATTCAACAGCGCACCAGTCCCAGTACTGACCCCTGAGGAACGCCACTCATCACTGATCTCTGCTTGGACATTGAGTTGTTGACAGCAACTCTTTGACTGCAACCATCCAGCCAATTCCTCATCCACTGAGTGGTCCATCCATCAAATCCATATCTCTCTAATTTAGAGACAAGCATGTCATGCAGGACAGTGTAAAATGCCTTGCACAAGTCCAGGTAGATGATGTCAGTTGGTCTTCCCTTATCCACCAACACTGTAACCCCATCATAGAAGGCCACCAAATTTGTCAGGCACAATTTGCCCTTAGTGAAGCCATGTTAGCTGTCACCAATCACCTCCTAATTTTCCATGTGTCTGAGCATAGTCTCCAGGAGGGTCTGCTCCATGATCTTGCCAAGCACAGAGACAATTCTGACTGGCCTGTAGTTCCCCGGGTCTTCCTTTTTTCCCTTTTTAAAAATTGGGGTTAATTTTCCCCTTTTCCAGTCAGTGGGAACTTCACCAGACTGCCATGACTTCTCAAATATGACAGATAGTGGCTTAGCAATTTCATTTGACAGTACCTGCAGGACTCGCAGATGCATCTCATCAAGGCCCATAGACTTGTACACATTTAAGTTCCTTCAATGGTCTCAAGCTTGATCTTCTCTTACAGTGGGCGCTTCCTCATCCTCCCAGTCCCTGCCTTTGCCTTCTGCAACTTGGCTGGTGTGGCTCAAGTACTTGCCGGTGAAGACTGTGGCAAAAAAAGTCACTGAGTATCTCAGCTTTCTCCATATTCCAGGCAACCAGGTCTCCTGCTTGCTTCCAGAGAGGGCACACATTTTCCCTAGTCTTCCTTTTATCACTGACGTACCTACAGAAGCTTCTCTTGTTGCCCTTAATGTCCCTGGCCAGATTTAATTCTACCAGAGCTTCAGCTTTCCTAACCTGATCTCTGGCTGCTTGGACAATTTCTCTGTATTTATGCCAGCCTACCTGCCCTTGCTTCCACCGTCTCTCAGCTTCCTTTTTGTGTTTCAATTTGTCAACCAGATTTAACTGGCTGAAATACACAGAAAACAAGAGTGTTTCCTGGAACCACTAAATAATGTATTACTTCTCTCTGTGCTACTGTGTGATTCTCTTTAATGAGTATTTTACTGACAGCGTTAGGGAAACCTTGATGGCATTCTCACTTAATTTCAGGCTAAACTCCAGTTGAGTTTCATTTTATCCTGAACTGGCTGACCATTCACTTTCAGTATGCAATGACCTACTTTCCAGTGTGTCACAAAATCTCTGGGTTTTTCTGGAGTATCTGTCCTGCATCTTGCAAAATAATCAGCTGTTTTGTTCACACTATTTCCACGAGGTTTTTTTTCTACCTTTACAGTTGTATCCCTGTGGAAATGGAGCATTAAATAAATCAGATAGGATCCTTTGATAAAGACACAACCCACATGTTTTTTACCTTGTAGCTGAATATTCAAATCAACAGATCTACCTATCCTTCCCTGCTTTTCCCTTTCCCCACCTCTGCCTTTCCTACTATCTTCGCACAGAATTAAAGGTCTAGTTCATTTTATTTCAAACCTCTCTGTATTTGTGCCTAAGAAGATGCAGAGATGGATAATACCACTTAATGGCCCCCCACAGCAAGCCATAGGGTTTGACCCCCTCAAGCTACCTGTACCCAAACACAGCACTGCATACCTTCAAGTGTTTATTCTATGAGATGAGAACTGCCAGTGCTGCTCACTAGCCATCCTTTACATCTGGAGTGATTTCATCACCCAGAGCAGGAAGACACTATCTTCTGAGGGGGTCTGGAGTCAAGGACTTTTATGCACTCAAACACATTTAGAGAGAGATGCAGAGGCATTGCAGCAGCAGATTCAGCAGCCAAGCCCAGGTGACCCATTAAGTGTAAAAGGGTTTTTGCCTGAAGAGTTCAGGGTCTCAGTGGGGTAACTGGTGAGCAGTTGCATGCAGCAGGTGGCCTCTCTTGTCTTTAGTGAGCATCCTAAAAAATGCTAGGGGGGGAAAGCTCATTTAAACACCTGAAATATGATAACAGTCCTGCGTGTGGAAGAAATCTATGTGCATATGCTACTCTCTGTTTTTATTACCTGCAGAAATGGGCCCCACTAGAGACACAATACAGAAGTAGAACATAGTTATCTTTCCTATAAATTATCCTTTCCTTTCTAAATCTGTACGTTTTGTCTGATCTATTAGATAGCCAGTAGGTAAAGAAGAGCTTTATAGACAGTGGAAGTCTCTCTGTCTCTCTGTCGCTTTTTCTGGCTATGCATGTGTTCTGGAAGTGCTGAACTAACTCCATTGAATAACTTTCTATTAGCTCTGAACACTTCTTAAAAGAATGGAAAAGAATCCACTTAAAAATGAATCTGCTAAAAACTGCAAACAGTAGACTTTAAGAATGCAGAGTTACTCCTGGTATTAACAAAAATACTGTCTGAATTCTTAAGATCCTTTTCCATTTATATAGGCATACTGCTATATCTGCAGTAAAATTAAATGCATTTCAGTAAATATGCATTGCACATACTGGTGGAATGGAAATGATATGTGCAGGCAGGTGCAAAAAAACACATATATGTGTACAAGCACATAAAATACTCAGACAGAAATACGACATCCAAGAAACTCATTGCATCTTCTCTGTGCAATTTTGCTGTCCTAAAGAAAACCCAAATGCAAATGGCAATGTGAAAACAGTAAATTGATCAGCTGCAAACCTGGTCCAAGCAGCTTTAGCATCATGGTATTGTAGACCAAACAGGGAGAGTAGAGGATCTCAGCAGCTTCTGCCCTCTCAGAGCCACCTTCCTCTGAGGTGTTAGTAAGCAGAGCTCCCTGGTCTCTGGCCAATACAGACAGACTTCACTGCAGGCTTGCTGCTTTCTGCCTAATAAAATCATGGACTAAAAAGACCTTACATTTACTGAATTAAAAGTGATATGTTGTTAGTTTCTTTGTTTTAACAGAGCATTACAAATCTCAGAAATAATTACAGCTCTCTTTTCCATGAAACAATCAAGCAGTCTTAGAGCTATAGCTGCCTGTAGTGAAGCTGCAAGAGTGTCTACCATATTTTCACAAAAGGACTCAGTTTGTGTGTTTTATCTTATTATAAAAATCCACCTTTTTTGCTGGTGAAGAGGTAGCCAAATTTCTAGTTAAGTGTTTGCAAGTCCAGAAGACACAGAAGCCATCAGGTACATTATTCACAAATTTTGGGGAAATAAGGAGGAAATGACGAGGGAATGGAGCTTCACATACTTAAGACTTGTGCAGACTAACTCATTTAAAAGAGCCCCAAGATCAGCCTGATTCAGTGTTACCTTTCTTCCCATACTGGGAAAAATGTTTTCATATCGGTATGAGTACTCTCACCAACAAACGATAACTGAATGAACTGATGCTATTATGGGCCATCTCTCTGAGCACAATAGATTTTTCATGAGGAATACATGATCCTAACTCAGAACCGATGGCTCCCACTTGTGTTCTTTCCCCTCCCTCAGTTACATGAGATGGTTTCAAGGATGCAAAATAAGCTGTAGTCACTGTTCTGCACTGACTATAGCATGTCCCCAGTGTAAATCTGAAAAGTTTGGATTGTTTTGGCGGAAAAGGCAAGACCATTTTCAGTTTTGTTAAATGCTATGTAAATAGCTCCTTCTCATCTTGAAGTGACAGACCAATGTATATTTGTTTATCATCAAGGGTCTGTACTAGGTAAATCTGGCTTATACTTCATTACTGTTTGCTGGCCTTTCTGTTGCTGTTTACTCTCACATTTGAAAGGAACCTGACAATTGAAGAGTTGGATTGTAATCCATTGTAAATGGATTAATGCTGTGTCCCACAAAGATAACTGAAGAAATCAATGACAGTTGGACCTCCCCCTGAGAGCTACATCATATGCTTCATAAGAGCTGCTTTACAAGATTTATTTGTGCATCATCTGTAATACATATGCTCTGCTGGTTATTTCTTCATGCACTGATAAGAGCTGCAGCATTTCACATATGTAGAAGTTTTGATTTTTAAATGAAATCATAAAAAAAAAAAAAGATGACCAATGCACTTAAATTTCTTGTATTTTGAGATTAAGTGAACTTCTGTATATTATAAAAAATAAATTAAGTAACCCGAGAACCTTTTCGGAGGCAATACCAAATGGCAAATTGTGAAAGTGTCATTGTAACTTTGAGGAAAAGTTTTCAATTTATTGCTTTCTCATTGTACATGACAATGGGAAATAAAATCTGATAGGAAGACTATTTCAGGACTCTCATAAACACCAACAATGATTGTTTGAAATCAGTTTTAATGAGTTCAGATGTGCTATCTTTGTTGAAAATTTTTCTTTATTTGGTAGCATTTCATGTAAGAGTCTGTGTTCTGTGAAACAATTAAAATATACCCACATCGGTGATGAAAACTGCAGTGTACAGAAAAGTAATGGACTTCAAACATACTTGGTAATAACTCACTGGGTCTTCAAAAGGACAATATTTTAAAGGCTTCTTCAGGTATTTAAACAACCACACCTGTAACCCTCCCTTCCTTCTGCTCAGGAGCAGAAGTAGAGAGATCAGATGAATACCAGCACCAGTGGAGAACTGCTAGCTCAAACTATTTAGTAAACAAGAATTGTTATGTGGCTAGGCAGTTGCAATCGCTGTCAACACATGGCCTGGGATACTTATCATACTATGCAGAGCAAAGGATGAATTAAATCTTTGATCACCAAGCTAATTCTTGCCTGTTTCATTGTGCCTTGGAATTGTTTTCCATGTTCTGTGTAAACATATGCATAGATTCTGCATATATGTTTCTGTTTGGATGTTTTAGAAAGAAAAATTCTGATTTAAAGGTGTTTGAAGAGTCAGGTTTGCATGTTGATCTGATTGTCCATGCAAAAGACAAATTTGATGATGGTTCAAGACCATAGATGCAAGTCCAGCAGAAGCTACAGGTTGTCACAAAGTTTAATAATTTCCCTCCAAAGCATAAAATGACAATTCTGACCTTATTTACTCTAATATAAAACAGACTAGCATGTATATACTGAAATAATTGCACTTTCAGGAAGAAAATTAATTCGAAATACTGTCCAACAGCTACAGTTTGCCCCCAGAGGAGGGATATGGGAGAGAATGAATCAAATTAAACCTCTGGATAAAGAACATATTCAGACTTTGTTCTTTATTTGATTATTGGTGATATTACTATGAATTATCATATAATGTTTGGGCTAAGTTAGTGTTTGTAGTTGAACTCAGTAGTTTGGCTAATGGTCAGAATCCACAGATTTATACACAAAATAAAAAAAAAAAAAATTAGGCTGTGCCCCAAAGACATATAATAGTAGTGCCATTTCAGCAAGAAAAAAAATCACAACATATTACAAAATTCTCCTGCTTTCCTGTCTCTCCTGCTTCTACAGAAAATAAAGGAAAAATCACATTTGAATGTTATCTTTTTATAAATCGATTTTTGCCTCATGCTAGTGGAATCTTGTTCAGAAGCTAACTGTAGTGGCAGGAAGTTGTTGCTGCTTTTACATCCTCAGTTATGTAGCTGTGAGAAAGGAAAATAACGTGAATCCTTTCAGAGCTAATTCTCTACATGGGATTTTTTTTGTTTGTCATAAGTGCCTGATGGAGTCAGCAATGTCTTTGTCTTTCCCATGTTCTCTATTAACAGGTTTCAGTGACTTGATGCATAACTTCATCATTTCACAATGATCTCTCTCAAGAAAGAAAAAAATCTCATTTATGGTCTTTCATACTGTCTTACTATATAGACGTAATTTTAACCACTTACTTACCTTAGTGGTTTTATCAGTTTCCTCTTCTACATAGTTCAATTAATGTGTTTTCCATGCACAATAGAACATTTTCAGGCCTATGTGCAGAATTTTTTCTATTATTAAAAATACTAATTATTAGTAAATGATTCTAGGCTTGAAGGGGGAGGGGGATAACATCAGGCTTGCCAACGACATGTTGTGGGATGATGTGCCCAAGTTGGAGGGACGGGGCGCTGGTGAGGGCCCTCGGCCTACTGCTCAGAGATGTCCTGGATGCACTACAGCACGCTCAAAGCCTAGAGGAGACAAGCCGGGGGCTCCAGATCCAACAGAAACCAACAGGGTAACGCTGGGAAGATACATCAAAAGAATCCCAGCCACTCCAGCCAATAAGTCAGCCTCATCGGGGGCACAACCAAAATGCCTCCACACGAACACACGGAGCATAGGGAATAAACAAGAGGAGCTGGAGATGTGTGTGCGCCTGCAAGGCTATGACATTATTGGCATTACAGAGACGTGGTGGGATAGCTCCTATGACTGGAGTGTTGGGATGGAAGGGTACACGCTCTTTAGGAAGGACAGGCAGGGCAGGTGAGGAGGTGGTGTCGCCCTCTACATCAATGACCAGCTGGAGTGCATGGAGCTCCACCTGGGGATGGGTGAGGAGCCAACAGAGAGCCTATGGGTCAGGATTAAAGGGAGGACGGGGGCAGGGGACATCATAGCAGGAGTCTGCTACAGGCCACCTGACCAGGGGGACTGAGCAGATGAAGCCCTCTATAGGCAGATAGGAGCAGCCTCACACTCACAAGCCCTGGTCCTTATAGGGGACTTCAACCACCCTGACATCTGCTGGAGGGCCAACGCAGCTGAGCGCAAGCAATCCAGGAAGTTCCTGGAATGTGTCGATGACAACTTTCTCCTCCAAGTGATAGAGGAGCCCACGAGGACCGGTGCCATGCCGGACCTTATTCTCACCAATAAGGAGGGCCTGGTAGGGGACGTCAAGCTCAAGGGCAGCCTTGGCTGCAGTGACCATGACATGGTGGAATTCAGGATCCTCAGGGCAGCGAGGAGGGTGTGCAGCAAGCTCACTACCCTGGACTTCAGCAGAGCAGACTTTGGCCTCTTCAGGGATCTGCTTGGTAGAATACCATGGGACAAAGCCCTGGCAGGAAGAGGGGCCCAAGACAGCTGCCTAATATTCAAGAGTCACCTCCTCCAAGCTCAGGAGTGATGCATCCCAACAAAGAGGAAGTCAAGCAAAAACACCAAGAGGCCCCCATGGATGAACAAGGAGCTCCTGGGCAAAGTCAAACAAAAAAAGGAAGCCTACAGAGCGTGGAAGCAAGGGCAGGTAGCCTGGGAAGAATACAGAGAAACTGTCCGAGCAGTCAGGGAGCAGGTTAGGAAAGCCAAAGCCCTGATAGAGATTAGTCTGGCCAGGGATGTCAAGGACAACAAGAAAAGCTTCTATAGGCATGTCAGTGATAAAAGGAGGACAAGGAAAAATGTGAGTCCCCTCCGGAATAAAACGGGTGACCTGGTTACCCAGGATGTGGAAAAGGCTAAGGTACTCAATGACTTCTTTGCCTCAGACTTCACTAGCAAATGCTTGAGCCACACTGCCCAGCTCACAGAAGGCAAGGACTGGGAGAATGCAGAACCGCCCACTGCAGGAGAAGATCAGGTTTGAGAATATCTAAGGAACCTGAAGGTGCACAAGTCCATGGGACCTGATGAGTTACATCTGCGGGTCCTGAGGGAACTGGCGGATGAAGTGGCCAGGCCACTCTCCATCATATTTGAGAAGTCTTGGCAGTCCAGCGAAGTTCCCACCGACTGGAAGAGGGGAAACATAACCCCCATTTTTAAGAAGGGTAAATAGGAAGACCCAGGGAACTACAGGCCAGTCAGTCTCACCTCCGTGCCTGGCAAGATCATGGAGCAGACCCTCCTGGAGACTATGCTCAGGGACATGGAAGATAAGGAGGTGATTGGTGACAGCCAACAGGGCTTCACTAGGGGCAAATCGTGCCTGACAAACTTGTGGCTTTCTATGATGGAGTTACAGCATTGGTGGATAAGGGAAGGGCAGCTGACGTCATCTACCTGGACTTGTGCAAAGCATTTGACGCTGTCCCGCACGACATCCTTGTCTCTAAATTGGAGAGACATGGATTTGATGGAAGGACCATTCGATGGATATGGAATTGGCTGGATGGTCGCACTCAAAGAGTTGTGGTCAACAGCTCAATGTCCAAGTGGAGAATGGTGACGAGTGGTGTTCCTCAGGGGTTGGTACCGGGACCGGCACTGTTCAACATCTTAGTCAGCAACATGGACAGGGGGGATTGAGTGCACCTTCAGCAAGTTTGCCAATTACACCAAGCTGTGTGGTGGAGTTGACACACTGGAGGGAAGGGATGCCATCCAGAGGGACCTTGACAGGCTGGAGAGGTGGGCCTGTGCGAACCACATGAAGTTCAACAAGGCCAAGTGCAAGGTCCTGCACATGGGTTGGGGCAATCCGAAGCACGACTATAGGCTGGGTGGAGAATGGATTGAAAGCAGCTCCGAGGAGAAGGACTTGGGGGTATTGATTGATGAGAAGCTCAACATGAGCCGGCAGTGTGCGCTTGCAGCCCAGAAAGCCAACCGTGTCCTGGGCTACATCAAAAGAGGTGTGACCAGCAGGTCGAGGGAGGTGATCCTGCCCCTCTACTCCGCTCTTGTGAGACCCCACCTGGAGTACTGCATCCAGCTCTGGGGGCCCCAGTACAGGAGAGAAATCAAGCTGTTGGAGAGAGTCCAGAGGAGGGCCACGAAGCTGCTTGGACGGCTGGAGCACCTCTCCTGTGAGGACAGGCTGAGAGAGTTGGGATTGTTCAGCCTGGAGAAGAGAAGGCTCTGGGGAGCTCTAATTGCGGCTTACCAGTACCTGAAGGGGCCTACAGGAAAGCTGGAGAGGGACTGTTTATCAGGGAGTGACAGGACAAGGGGTAATGGGTTTAAGCTGAAGGAGGGTCGATTTAGATTAGATGTTAGAAAGAAATTCTTTACTGTTAGAGTGCTGAGGTACTGGAACAGTTTGCCCAGAGAGGTTGTGGATGCCCCATCCCTGGAAGTGTTCAAGGCCAGGTTGGATGGGGCTTTGGGCAACGTGGTCTAGTGGAGGGTGTCCCTGCCCATGGCAGGGGGATTGGAACTAGATGATCTTTGAGGTCCCCTCCAACCCAAACCATTCTATGATTCTAAATATTTCTCCCCCTGCTCACCAGTAGATGGGCATGGGTATGATAGGTGTACTAATAATATACAAAATCTGAAGGAAGGCAACTTCTCATCTTGATCCAGTGAATTTGTCTGTCAGTCATTAATAAATAGGATACTGAAGTAATTTTCACTAATTTGTATTCAGGGTAGCAGTTTATAGAGTTCAGAATTGTATTTCTTATCTCATTTTTTGTGAATATTCTGCCAGAGGCTCTAGATCCAAATTTGCTAAACTTGGCAGCTATCTGTATCTATTTAACAAATTGCTAGTCTATGTCATTTTTCACAACATCCATTGCCCATCTTTTCTTAACCCCAAAATGCCACAGATGACATATTTCATGTTTCTTTTTTTTTAACTTTTTTTTTTAATAATACACAGAAAAACAAATGTGCACATGTCCAAATGACAGCAGGATTGAGAAAAGATTGCTTTCAAAATCTAACTCCAGGTTTACTTGTACATGTACAAATTTAAGGCATTCTTCCACACAGCAATGAATGATCTTGACAAAAGTACTCTCTCACTTACAGCTTACTGCTCATCTTAGAGTATTTACTGAATTTCCATTGGGAATTTTGTCTTAGGAATTTTGTCTTGGGAATTGTCCCTACATTTATAACTATGTCTTGGTTCTGGTTATCTTGCTGAAGAATAACATCACATTATACTAATGAAACAATCACCTCAATATAATAATGTGGCATAGACTGTCATACTACTTCCCCCAAATGTTAGTATACTGTTTAATATCACTGGCTTGGGAATCATCAGCAAACTAACTGTTACTTTGAGAGAGCGGGTTAATATTCATGGTGATGTATTTCAGTGTACTGAACCTTAATCCTCGAGATTCAACACTGTATCTGTCACTTTTTTAATATACGTTGTACATAATCCTTGAACTAAATTATGCAGAGCTGTAAAGTCTGCTTGCCCTGCCCTGCTGTCCATACTACAGCGTTTGCTTTGCCAACGTGCTTGCAAGGTATGAATAACTGTCTGCCCTCCCAGAAGTTTGCCAGCTGACCTAGAGAGTAGGTGAGGTTGTAGCCACTCAACTTGGCTCTCAGGGACACTCTTCCACGTAGCGTTTACCTTCAGAGCTTTGACTTGTTGAAGTGAACTGTGTAGTTTCCCCCCAGTCCCTGATTCATGTCCTGCTGGCCTCACCAGCAGCAGGAGTAGCACCATACTCAGCAGAAAGCCTCAGTGCCACAGGGTGCTCCAGCAGGTCTCTCCACCCACAGGCTAGTGGCTAAAAAGGGGAGGTTATGTTTCCCTTTCTAGGACCTTTTCTAGCCACTGATCCTTATTCCCACAGTTGACCCTTCTATGCTCTTGATGTTGTCTTTTCATTTTCTCTGTATGTTGGCTTTTTCTCATCTCTGCAAAAACAATATCTCCAAGTTGTGATCGTTATTCATATCTGGCAACCTGACCATTCAGTTCACGCCAAAGAAAAATGCCACTGTGCCGAATTGCCTGATAGAACCAGTCTGATTTATTGTTCATCTCAAATACATCAGGCATATTCTGCCTGTCCTGGGTTCTTTCTTTGTCTTTCTCTTGTCACTTGTTTCTGATCAAGCATGGAATTGATTTTTTTTTCAGATCTTTCTTACTTCTTGCATATAAAGCTGTATCTGGCCTATTCCATGAGCATGTTCTGTTTACTGTCTTTATATAAAGTTCTGCATGTCAGCCTGAGATTGAATTGTATTGGTTTGATAAGCATTGCTGTATCTATCATCTGATTTCAAAGGTGACATACTACTGTGCCTCAAAATATTCTGCAAGGAGATATATGTGATGTTTGGATCTTTTGATCCTTCTCTGAAAAAAGGGAAGTGATAACACATATTTTACTGAAGATTCTTCTGCTTGCTTAATATCATTCAGTTTAATTTGCTTTTAAAACAGCATCCAGCATTTTGCATAGCAGGTATGAAAAAATAACATCAAATCAAGCAGCAATGATATTTCGAAAACTGCTTAGAAGTTCACCAAGAATTACGTTGTCATTGCCATTGCTCAGCAGTACAAAAAGCAAGATTCAGCCTGTCTGTCAACAGAGGGGGAAAAGCAAAGACTGCTTACCCAGTTCTCAGAGATTAAGTAAATGGGAGGTAGAAAATGGGCAAAGATGATCAGATACTATAGCTCTGCTCTTTCTTCCTCTTGTTCTGTACAAGGTGACTGGAACAGAGCCAGTTGCTTCACAAAAAGGGAGAGCAATGAAGAGAAAGAGAGCGTGAGGTACATTCTGATATTTTTTGTCCACTTCCTAGGATACAGGAACTGGGCCTCATCTTTTTGATCATTTCATAGAAGAAAAAGAATCCAGAAAAGATAGTTTAAAGATTCATGTTAATCCCAGTTAGTATGATATGACATTCTAATTCAGGCATAATTCTGCTAATTGTATTATGAAAATTGAAGTAACTCCAGAACACAGAGAACATAAGTATATAAAGTACCTATGGGGAGGGCTGTGATGCAGGAAAATATCATGCAAAACTTTTAATTATTCAAGGAGTGACTTTTCAAAAGGTATATATGTAGCCTTTCAATAAGATTTTCAACTTTCAATAAGACATCTGTAATAAAAGCTGGAGAGGGGCTGTTTAAAAGGACATGTAGTGACAGGACAAGGGGTAATGGCTTTAAACTGAAAGAAGGTAGATTTAGATTAGATGTTAGAAAGAAATTCTTTACAACTGCCACTCCCACTCACATGGTTCTTTCTGGTAATATTGTATCTTTTAATGTTTCTCCAAGCCTGTTCATTTTGAATCTATTTGGAGAGCCCGTTGGCTCCATTTAGTAAACACTTAAGTGTGATTTGCCAGCAGTGAGATCTCTGTGCTTTTTAAGACTTGAAGGAGATCACACCCAGCAGTTTCCTTCATGGGAGCAAGGAAACATGTAAATAATGTTCAGAGGGCTGGAGCACCTCTCCTATGAGGACAGGCTGAGAGAGTTGGGGGTGTTCAGCCTGGAGAAAAGGCGGCTCCGGGGAGACCTAATTGCGGCCTTCCAGTACCTCAGTGCGGCCTACAGGAAAGCTGGTGAGGGACTGTTTACAAGGGCATGGAGTGACAGGACAAGGGGTAATGGCTTTAAATTGAAAAAGGGTAGATTTAGATGAGATATTAGGAAGAAATTCTTCACTGTGAGGGTGGTGAGGCACTGGAACAGGTTGCCCATAGAAGCTGTGGATGCCCCATCCCTGGAAGTGTTCAAGGCCAGGTTGGATGGGGCTTTGGGCAATGTGGTCTAGTGGAGGGTGTCCCTGCCCATGGCAGGGGGATTGGAACTAGATGATCTTTAAGGTCCCTTCCAACCCAAACCATTCTATGATTCTATGATTCTATGAATTTAACCCTAATTAACAGTTAAAATGTGGAGTTGTTACTTACCAACAAACTCTTTTGTGAAATAACTTTATAAATATACAATGATACCCAACCAGTATTTTCGTTGCCATGTGAACTCAGCTCAAACTAAATAAAAGACTTTTTAAGAGGAAGACAGCTTCCCAAGTGGAAAAAGAGAAAGGAGAAAAGCACCCTTTTTCCACTCTATGACAATTAAAAGAACAAAGTTGTAAATATCAGAGGACTGTGGGTACTCGGTAGGAAAGGTAACTAATTAGTTAAAACGACTCTAAGTAAAGATGAATTGCCTGGATGACCTCTATGCACTGCTCAGGCATATTCACAGTATGGTGTCATATCCGCCATTCTCATTACCTTCGTTTTTCATGATTTTCCAGTTATATTTCAGGCTTTAGATGGAAGTTTCAGCTGCTAATCAAGAGGCAGATGTTAATAGATACTGAAATGTTAGAAAATATTGGAATTGTATGTTAAAAAGCTAACTAGTCTTCAGACAGAGAACAGAGCTGAAGCCAGAAAAATGGAATTATGTTTAATCAGCAAAAGAATAACTAAATTTACATTACCTGGTAAAAAATTTTCTAATTATTAAAGTCAGAGATGAAAAGGAGAACTAAATATAAAATCTTCTATAGCTATATCTTACAAGTCAGTGTTAAAATAGGATGATGAAATAAAAAAGAAAAACTAGGCAGATGGTGATTGTCCAATCAAGGAAAAGATGGAACAAGTAAGGTAATGTAAATAGAGGAAGCATAAATTATTGCAGGATTATGGATCTATCAATTCATTAAGGACAAAGCACAGGAGGCTAAAGTAAGCATAATAAAGGGTAAGAATGATGGAAACTACTGCACATGAACAGACTTGTGTTAGCTAGTTTAATATGTCAAAGAATATGTGAATGAACCTAAAAATCAGAAGCAGGAAAAAAATCTGTTGCACAGAACACAAGAAAGCATGCTTAGAAAAAATGTTTGTAAAGATAAGAAAGGCAAATAAAGTATGAAAAGGACTGATCTTTAATTAATCTCTTATTAATGTCAATTTAAATTAAGGAATAGCAAAATAGGACTTATGTTCTTATATGTAATAGCAAATATGTAATAAAATGGATTTTATCCCTTTATAGAACTGTTGAAGACAGCTAATGTTCTCTCTAAAATATAGAATATATCAGATTTAACCATGAAAAGTGGTTGAGCTCAGACTAAATACTAAAAGTGTCATGTTTTACTACTAGTTATAATTGCTTGAATTCAGCCAGAAGTATTTGCCAGTATTTTTTCAAATATCACTGGCACATTTATTTTGCTATTATTTCTCCAGTAAATTTGTCTCCTTTTTTATACTTGAGCAGACTACTTTTTTCCTGGCAGAATTTTTTTCAAAAAGCAATAGCAGGAGGAGTGCTTCAGCCCTGAAAATATTCAGTGCTGGACTGTAACGCCATGAAACAAAAGACTGAGTTTGTACAGTAGAACTGGAAGAATAGCTGTGGCCTTGACAAACGAAGAGGAAGGAAGAAGGAGAGGATGAACAACCAGGAAAGGGATGACAAGGACAAATTGCTTACCCTGACTTTCCAAAAACCATGATGCTTTAACAGCAAGGCAACCTGTTGCAGCAACAACCAAGAACACCTGAGATCATCTCTTAGTTATACACTAAGAGCATCTTCCTTTCCTATTCTTCAAGTCCAATGCTGTTGCCTGGTCCTGATCACATGCTCCGTCATCCACTACTCAGAAGACTTAATTTTATTCAACATCTTTCTCTGCATGGTGCCTAAGCATCCAACGTGAATAGGGTATCCACCACATTTCTCACACCAAGCCCCAGTAAACTACTGCAAAGAAACAGCAACCCTCCTTCTTCAAGGAGAATGATCATAAAAATCACAGGGTTGAACATGCAGAAACTTGCGGCAGGAATGTCCTCAGACTTTTTACCTAGAAGGCCAAGGAGGTGTGAGCCTCCTGGGAAAACACTTAAAGCCTCTTGTTGTCTTCTGATCTTGCAGAAATTTAAAGTAGCCAAAATGCAGCATACATGTGAGCATGTCTTGTGATCCAAGAGATGTGGGTCATCCAAACTCTTTTAGCTTTGGTATTGTTCTATGGTCCACAGTAGTGGAATCTGCTACTAAGAGGAGCTGAACTTTCTGAGTTTTACTTGAATTGCACAACAGTGCACAGTGATGTTGGAAGGTCAGAGGACTGTTACAGCAATAAATAGACAATTCCAGAAAGCAGCAAAAGAAAAGAAGTTTTGTACTCATGCCTTTTCCTTACCCTGAAATATAGCTTAGGTAGCTATGACAGTCCTATGAACAAAAATCTTTGGTGCATATGTACAGTTTAAATACATTTCATTTTATTTTTCTGGAGGCAGGAAAGGTAGAGAAAGACATGAGGTTGCTGAGAAATGTATATTTGTTGCTGGTAGAATTCTTGGTCAAAAGAGTCTCAACATCTCTGTAGAATAGAGAAGTACCCCAAAATTTGAACTTCTGTCTGTATATACTCACACAAACCACTTTCCTTCCAGACTCATGGAAAACTGGAGAATAAGAAGTAATTACAATATTTTTTTATCAACTTTTTAAATGCTAACCTCCTAAAAAGGAAGATCAAATTATTTTTTTAAGCTTAACACTTTTGCTAATTCCTTAAAATAAAAGTGCATATAAATGCACCTATCATGGTAAAGTATGAGAGCTTTTTTCCTGTTTGTGATTTTTGCACTGTTCAACATTTTCTACTGACATTTGTGGAACTCAACAGGTGTATATCTCATTTTCCTTTTAAAGTGCTTCTTCTCCCTAACTTCAGCCTGAATTATGAAGGTCAGTCTACTGGGTTCATTGACTAAGCTTTGCAAAAATTCCACAAGCAGCAAATAAATGGGATTGTCATAATGTTTTTTTCCCTGCTAGCCACATTTTTGTAGTTGAAACCACATTTCCATGTGGCTGAACCAGATTTCCATTCAGAAGCTTAGCATATTTAAAACTGATTAGTCTCTTCAGTGCCACTATGAAGAGTGTGTCTTCATGGCAAGGACGGTTCTTGCAGCCCAATGAAATAAAATCAGATCTAATAATGTCTCAAATACAGAATAACAAAGACCTTGTTTATGAGCTACCTGGGTGGGTCACAGTAACTCAGGTGACCGACTTTCTCTAGATACATGTGGATGAGTTACAATGCATTGGTATGAGAAGCAAATAGGTCTTTAATTTTTTTTCTTCTTCTACTATTTGCAGATAGAGAGGTGTTTAAACTAGATTCTGAAGCCTGTGGAAGAAACTCTTGCCTGTGTTATAAACATAACACATGCCTCCAAAGTAAACGTACATTAGCACAACTCAATGTGGTAATTAAGATAGAAAAAGGCAGTACTAAGCTGCACGGCCTATCAGATTCCTTGGGGAGAAAAAAAGGACTGACGTGACTTGAAATGTGTCCAAAGGGTTTAGTTAGCCTCCAATTAGCTGCAAACTTCCTCTATTAAAATGCATAACAAATACGAGCCTACATGTCCCTGAACCCTTCATTATTTAAGTCCTAATTTCCAATGGTTCTTTTATTATAGCATATATCCCAAAAGCTAGCATTGACTTTTAATTACACTGTACAATCATTGCTGTCAGGTGATAAGTTGGAAGGACAGAAGACTCCAGGGCACATCTGGGTGAACCACAAGAGCTAAGCTCTTAACCGAAAGCAAACAACAGAACAAAGGCAAACATTCTAGGAACAATCTACAGTAAAATGAAGGCCAAAAGGTCATCTCTCCTTAACCTTGCCTTTTACACCTGCCATGAAATCTAGAGGGTTTACTCAGGCAGCCAGACAGCAGTATAGGGACTGGGAATGTGAAGTGGAACAGAATAGGAATTGTGTTCGATTCCTTGCACTCCCTCAAGTTCAAAAAGGACACGCACATTTCTTTTTTCCCACATTACTGTTATTGATCTCTTATTACAAAGGTTGTATTGGGGATTGTTTGCTGAAGATTTCCATGCTGTGCCAATATAATTAATATATTGTAGGGGGAGTGCATTAGGCAGATTTTAGCTTCTGTCTTTGTGTTTGTTTTAATGCTGTTTAGTGTCTCCTGGCTATTGTCCGTTCTAATTGTGTCTGTGTGAGAAACCTGACTTTGAAGGTGGGCTGCAACACTTGATTAGATTTTGAAATGAAGAGGTGTTCATATGTCCTTGGGATTGCTGGATGGTGGTGACAGCTGATTCCAAATCAGAAGGAGATAAAGCAGCTGCTAGTGAAAAAGCCATGGTCAGAAGAGCACAGAGCAAACAAGGAGCTAGTTGTGAGTGTCACCCTTTTCAAAGTGAGAGAACTGCCTTAGCTGTCTGCTGACATCAGGAAAAACAGAGCTGGGAGAAGACTTACATGAGTCTTATAACCACATGAACAGTATTACATTGCATATAACTTTTTTATTTTTTTATTATCTACATTTACAGAAAATAAGCCACTTTTAGGCTGGAAGAGCTTGTTTAGCTTATTTTGAGCTTGTTTTCTTGTGTGGGGAAGACATGACAGGCCAGCTGATGTAAAATAAAACACTGCATATCCAACCAAGAGTATGCTGCTCAGAAATGTATTCTTCTGCCTGCTGTGCACCCTTCTCCTCTTTCACAATGGGAATCTGGAGGGCTTAATATCCTGCTGAAGTGTATGATATGCAATAACCCTCTTTTTTCTTTCCTGTCTCTCAGTGCAACTATGACATCTCCACAGCATGAGCAAGTCACACAGGGATCATATAGGAATTGTACTGAAAGCAGAGACTTTCCATTTTGTTGCAGATGCACATATTTTGAGGATTTGTGCAGAATGAGCTTGTTTATCGTATATAAATATCTTAGCAAAATCAGATATTTCTTGCTTAAAGGGAAAAAGCATGTAAACATGTAAAAACACTACTTTTCTTTCCTTAAATGTTTTCAAAATAAAATCCACTTTTTTCTAACAAAAAATAGCATTGCTAACTGCTATGGCTTCTCTTTCTTCACTCTAAGATGGCTACAATTATGAAGTTAGGAATCAAGACTGGTGCAGCCTTCAAAGGATTTTTTCCCTCCCAGTTTGCTTAATAATTTCCTGGGAAATTTAGCTGGGTTGGGATGCAGTTATGAAGGACGGACACACTTTAAAGGGTTCCATAGCAAATATTAAATTTTCTAAGCTGAAAGAAGCCTGAAAAGGTAATAGGCAACAATCATTACAATGGTAGGTCAAAGGATGCTGAAATCCCAACTCAATACTGCTTCAATTAAGTGCAGGCTGTATTCCTGTGCTGAATTTGGCCATGAAGCATATAAGAAAAATGTAAGAAGGGTCAGAGGAAGCTATAAAGTAATGACATGAGATCATTCAAAGCTTATGCAGCCATTTGGAAGTCCTAGTTTAAATGTCTAACCAGCTGAAATCAGTACTGTTTGGGGCATTTTTTAAATACTCAGAGGTACTGAAATGTCAGATGTAAGCTTAAAAAAGAGATGCCGAGTTAAGGTGCAGGAAGTTACTAAGGGAATGAAGAGATGAATAAATACCACTATAATACTATGCATTGCTGAAATATAATTACTTCTGTTTGTTAAGGTTAATATTCTCCTTTCTAGATAAGCTGCACAGGAATGAGTTGAACATTAAGCCTAAGGTAAAAGTCAGTCACTGAATAATATTGCTTTTCTGATGCTGGAAACTCAGTGTGAATGTTTTTTAATCATGTCATTAACCCACAGCAGACAGGTACAAATCAACAGAATGTATACAGCAGTGTCTTCTGTTTACTGATGAGGGATAATCCCAATTAACAACAAATAGATTGTGAGCAAGATATTATTAGAGAGAGAAGCATATTTTTTTTAATAAAACTGCTTAAAATAACATATTTAGGTCAAGCTTTGGGAGGCAGGCATAAATCAGAAATACCAAGAGAGTGACCTGTTTAAAACACTACAGAAGCAATCTTCCCACAAACAAACTGGCTATGATTATTTAGCCAGGCAGAGAGTAGTTCTTGCTGCACTGGCCCGCACAGCCACACTGTTTTCTATTAATAGTGTTGGTGATTAAATCAATCTGAAGCTCAAGGTCAAAATGTTGATGTTGTAAATATTTCATAGCACAAAACACCAAAAGAGCAGTTGAATGGGTTGCTAGCCTGCTTTGGCTTAATAGAGCCAGACTGCATGGACAGAACTACGGATCAGCATTCAAAACTTCAGAGCTCAACCTATAACCCCATTTAACCATGTATTCACTTGTAAAGAGTACAAGTGATTGGTGAATCTGATTGAAAAATGGGTTTGAATCTTCATCTAACTGATTGCAGCCTCCCTTTGATAGGTTTTCTCTACAAGCCTGATTTGACTTCCACTCCTACCCCCACTCCCAAAATGAAAACGTATACTTAAGTATTAATTAACAGCCTTGGATTCAGTCTAACAGGACTGTTCTTATACCATAATTTATTTTTTTTTTAAACACAGGAAACAGGAGAATAAGAGAAGTCTGGACTTCTTCTGTTGTGGTCCCCAGAGCTGGACACAGTACTCCAGGTGGGGTCTCATGAGAGTGGAGTAGAGGGGTAGAATCATCTCCCTCGACCTGCTGTTGGTCACGCTTCTTTTGATGCCACCTAGGACATGGTTGGCTTTCTGGACTGCAAGTGCACATTACCACCTCATGCTGAGCTTCTCGCCCATCAACACCCCCTAAGTCCTTCTCCTGAGGGCTGCTCTCTATCCATTCTATACCTAGCATGTGCTTGGGATTGCCCCAACCCACGTGCAGGACCTTGCACTTGGCCTTGTTGAACTTCATGGGGTTCGCATGGGCCCATCTCTCAAGCTTGTCAAGGTCCCTCTGGATGGCATCCCTTCCCTCCAGTATTTCAACCGTACCACACAGCTTGGTGTCGTCGGCAAACTTGCTGCGGGTGCACTCGATCCCACTGTCCATGTCACCGACAAAGATGTTAAACAGTGTTGGTCTCAATACTGACCTCTGAGGAACACCACTTGTCACTGGTCTCCACTTGGAAATTGAGCAACTGCATGACTTCTCAAATATGACAGATAGTGGCTTAGCAACTTCAATTGCCAGTTCCCTCAGGATCTGTGGATGTATCTCGTCAGGGCCCATGGATTTGTGCACCTTCAGGTTCCTTTAGTGATCTCAAACCTGAGAGCACCCCTTACAGTGGGCACTTCTTCATTGTCCCAGTCCCTGCCTTTGCCTTCTGTGACTTGGCTGGTGCGACTAGAGGACTTGCCAGTGAAGACTGTGGCAAAAAAGTTGTTGAGTACCTCATCCTTCTCTATATCCCAGGTAACCGGGTCTCCTGCTTGCTTCCAGAGAGGGCCCACATTTTCCCTAGTATTCCTTTTATCACTGACGTACCTATAGAAGCTTTTGTTGTTGCCCTTGATGTCCCTGGCCAGATTTAATTCTACTAGAGCTTCAGCTTTCCTAACCTGATCTCTGGCTGCTTGGACAATTTCTGTACTTTTGCCAGCCTACCTGCCCTTGCTTCCACCATCTCTCGGCTTCCTTCCTGCAGTTCAATTTGTCCAGAATCTCCTTCATCCATGCAGGTTTCTTGGTGGTTTTGTCTGACTTCCTCTTTGCTGGGATGCATTGCTCCTGAGCTTGGAGGAGGTGATCCTTGAATATTAACCAGATGTCTTGGGCCCCTCTTCCCTCCAGGGCTTTTTCCCTTGGTACTCTACCAAGCAGGTCCCTGAAGAGGACAAAGTCTGCTCTCCTGAAGTCCAGGGCAGTCCTCTTGCTGTGTGTCTTCTTCACTGCCCTAAGCACCTTGCACTCCACCATTTTATGGTCATTTCAACCACAGCTTCCCTGTAGCTTCACATTCCCCACCAGCCCCTCCTTGTTGGTGAGAACAAGGTTCAGTAAGGCACCTCTCCTCATTGGCTTTTCTATCACTTGGAGAAAGAAGTTCTCATTAACACATTCCAGGAACCTCCTGGATTGCTTATGTCCTGCTGTGTTTTCCCTCCAACAGATATTGGGGTGGTTGAAGTCCCCCATGAGGACCAGGGCTTGGGAACATGAGGCTGCTCCTGTCTAAGTCCCCCTGGTTGGGTAGCCTGTAGCAGACCCACACTATAATGTCCTCTGTACCTGCGCTCCCTTTAATCCTGACCCATAAGCTCTCGGTGAATTCCTCATCCATCCCCAGGTGGAGCTCCATGCACTCCAGCTGGTCATTGACACAGAGTCACAGCCCATCCTCATATCCCCTCCCTGTCCTTCCTAAAGAGCCTGTATCGTTCCATTCCAGCGCTCCATTCGCAGGACCCACCCCACCACGTCTCCGTGATACCAGGGAGATGATAGCCCTGCAGGTGTGCGCATGTCTCTGACTCCTCTTGTTTATTCCCCATGCTACATGGTTTTGCATAGGGGTATTTAAGTTGGGCCCCCAATGAAGTTGACGTACTGGCTGGAATTCCTTTGTCCTGCACTTCAGGTGCTCTCCTGCTGACCTGTGACCCTTCTCCTGGCTCTGGGCTTCTATTGCTGACACTGACATCAAACTGCTATGAGTGAGATGGATCAAGGTTCCGCTCCCCCTCTTCCATTTTGACAATGAACCACTGATAGATACAATTTTAAGTGCAGTTTACCCCTACCCAATAGTACTTCTATCAAAACAATATTTCCCTATATTTATTTTTAGAATGGATTGTGTTTGCAAAAGATCATGAGGTATAGCACCTCCTGTTTTCATCATTATCCTTGTTATGCAGAATTTAAAGCAAAATATTGGTTTGGCTTTGCTCAGTTCCTTGTTATCTTGCAAACAGTTAGCTGAAATAGTGTTCCAGATTCTTCTGAGGAATTGAAATAACTTGATTTCTTGTCAATTCTCTGACTTTTATTTTTTTCATAACTCCTTGACCTCTTTGACATGATGTTTGCCTTCTATCATACCATGAGTCTTCAAAGATAATCAGAAGTGTTTCTTAAATTTCTTCAGTTGAACAGCAGAGCTTATTGAAATTAAAAATACTGAAGAATTGGATACTCTGAAAACAACCAGGAAATGGAATGGAAAACTCGTGCAAAGAGTTAATGCAGTACCCTCTTAAAGCAGCACATTCTGGCAGATGCAGAGTTCTAATTAAGAATTTTTTTCTTTTTTTTTAAGTTTAAACTGTTATAAAAATCAAGAATGAACTAGAGTGCTTCATAAAGTAATTTAAAGTGCCAATGGAAAGAACATTTCACTCTCTTGTAGGCATTTTCTTTCATGATGCAAGGGAATTTACGTGACAACCAGAGTTGGAAAACAGCCATTTTGCTTTCACAAAGTTTAAAAAGATATGTATATCTTTATATATACATATTTTTACAAAATTTTAATCAATACATTTTACATTTTAACTGTTTATGGTGTATAACCTAGAGATTTTTTTCATCTGCAGGAGTTAGTTGGGAAATTAAACTAATATAATTAGCTTGGGAAAATTTTATATAATATTATTCCTTACATAGTTCTTTATTACTCATCTTCTTTCTGAATCAAACAAATAAATCTGATACAGAAGTGAATATATTCAAACTTCATTCAACAGTTTGAAACACATTTTAGTGAATTTGCTTGTTTATTGACCACCTAGTAACACCAGTGTAGCTAATGGTCCTTCAAAACTATTTTGTGCTTAGTGATTAGCCATTTTTGCCTACACAACAGGAAAGACTTTCAAGGTGGCTGGATTTTCAAGATATAGATTATTGCTGCTGTTGAATAGTGGACTCTTTTTATGTATCTGAAGTTAGGTATGCAACAACTGGCTTGATAATTTCCTTTTATGCTATCTGATTTTAAAATGAAAGAGGACAATTGTGAATGCAAATGTCAACCAATGGGGTGCCGACCTCATGAGAGTGGTATGATTCATAACTCACACAATTTCTCCGTTTTGCATCAGCTTTGTGTACCACACAGCAGAAACAGGTTCATCTTGTCGGAAAGCAATTTAAAAGTTTTCTCCATAAGGCAATCATATTACCATACTTATTTGCTGCTGTATATTCTCTGCCTCGTTTGCCCTGCTCACATCTATTACAGCTGGTGATGCTAGGGAAGAAGGGAGTGGAGGAAGGGAACAAAGGAGGAGGGAGCGGGGGGGGGAAGGACTATGAAATTTTTACTTTCTTTCATCAAAACCTGTATATTGGGGGTTAAGATATATTTTGCTGAATGAATTTTAGTGTGCTTTGATGCATCTATAATCCCAGCACACTTATCTGAATAGGTATTATGGACTAAAAACCTGATTATTTTCTGCTTAGCTGAGTGAACTACAAGGAGAAGAATAATTCTACAACCTTAAACGCAATGGTCTGAAGAAAAACAAATAGCAGAAAGTAATCATGGAAGGGGCAAAAGGAGATCAGCCATTCTGCTAAGGAGGAAGCAGCCTTCAATTAAATGTCTATTCATTGGTAATGAATGCCAAATAACATTAAATAAGCATTTAACAGAATATTAATCACATACTTAAGGGCTAATTGCAGTATATTAACAATTAATGGCCCTTTAAGAAACTAAATATACTATGGCATGTAATAAGTGTTAATTGAAAGCTATTTCAGGAACTTTATTTTGCTTTTCTTAATTGGACAGTGACACAATATACTGTTACTGAGCCCTTCTGTCCTTATCCTTTGAAGTAGTGTAGTTGCTGCTATGCTGCAGAATGCAGCAGCAGATTTCAACCAGTTGTGTTCCAGGAAAAAAAAATCAAGTATGTTTTTCATACATATGGCTTGCCATAATCTTTACTGGTAGCACATGTGCTTCTTGTCCAGTAACTTCAGTTCACTCTGCATGGATGATGATGATGGTTTAAGAGAGTTACGCTATGTTTAAATCTGTCTTCTAGCAATTATTCACTAGAGCCAGATCTTTCCCCTAGAAGTTACTGAAACATTCCTGTGGAGAGCTCTGAAACTGTCAGAAGGCCAGATAAACCTAATTTCAAACACAGGTTTATGCTGGAGTTGTTGAGACTTCATGTCTTGATGTATCTCAGAAATAATCTTCATGATGTTGGGATATACTTGCAATAACCTGTAAGCCTAGTTCTCTATCAGAAAGATAGAGAACTAAAAAAGGAAAGGAACTAAAAATTAAACTAAAAGAGGAAAGGAACAGAAAATAAAAATTTAAAAAAAAAATAGGAAAAACCTAGTTTTAACTCAACACAGGGAAAAGAATGGAGGAGAAAGTGTAGAAGGAACAAAATGGGTATCTAGTGAAACTGAAGTGCATGGGGCAAATCTTCACTTTTCTCTGAGATGTTAATGAGACCCAAGTCAGAAATTTTCCCCTGGCAAGATATAAATTTTTATGCAGAATTTCTGGAAGTGTCTTTCCTCTCAGACCAGGCTGTCACAAACACAAACAATTCCCATTGTGACTCCACACCATGGGGTTGTGTTATACCCAGGGTAACAGAGGTTGTAGACCAGTGCTGACATCAAAAGAAGCTGCCTCATTTTTCCACTTGGTCCCTTGTTCTCATCCCCTCACTGTTCTTCCCCTTCCACCAGCAAAATTGTTCATGCAGTTAGAGAGCTGAACAGCTTGGAGGTCTGATGCAGATCAAATGGCATCTGAGGAAGAAAAGTTCTAACTCAGGTTATTTCCCCAATGAAATTACGAAAATCCCAAAGGTTCCTTGTCTAACATGGCATGACTAGATTTTTCTAGTGACAGACTGAAGGTCAGACTTTAGGTTAGACATCCTGCAATCCTCATTTACTGCAAAAAATAGTATACCGTCAGCTATCTTCAAATGCCTTCTGACTCACCATGATTCTTGAAGCAAAGGAACACAGCACTTAATAGTCAGAGACGTACTTTGTGTTGAACACAAGAGGCTTCTCAAGTGGAAGACATGGAAGAAAGCAATGTGTACTAATTCTAAGACAATGCATAATTTTTTTAAGGGCTTATCACTGCAGTTTCAAAAGTCTACTGAGGTTGCTCATTAACCTCTAACAGTAGTATCACTACTGTAGCTCGGTAGATTGCTGTATAGAGCATTTTTACACATCTTTTGAGAGTAATTGTGCTGTACAGTGACTCAGGACTTTACCCACGTGAGGATTTTTTCTCTGTTTTTGTTATGAGGACTGCCACATTCTTACCTCTTTTAAAGAAGAAATAAAAAAAATATCCTTGCTACCAACCACTTGGCATACGGGTTTATAAGTGAATGACTAATATGGTAATATTCTGAAGTGGAAATTTATTGCCAGCAAGTTTATAATCACAAGGTAGTCATGAGCCTACGCTTTGCTTAGAAATGCTGGCCGTTTATTCTCCCACCACTTTGGGGCCTGTCTTTCATGAGATAATTTAAACTGTTTTCCTTATATTTAGGTGTGAGTTCTGGGTTTGTTTCATTTAGTGTTTTTAGAATATTTAAGATATTTGTGGACTTCTGTAATTTTGTTTTTATTATTATTTTTTACCAAAGATGGGTTCCATCTTAGATTAAATACTGAGATGGTATGAATAGGTGCAATTACTGGAATGTCAGGAGTGTCATACTATTTTGCACAAGCTAAAGATATGCCCTTTTATTCTTCATAGCTAGTAATTATAGAATGTTTAATATCCCAAAAGAACCTACCCACTATTTTTACACAGTTAAATTACTCTGAATAATATTGTGCTTTTACAATTTTTAAGTGCTTTGCTCAACTAATAGAGTAAATTATTTCCACAGTGAAAGATACTAGAGGATGCAAATCTGTTTGGTTTTTTTTTTATATTTTTTGTGTGTAACTAATATGCAACACAGATGTAAAACAAAAACAGCATCAACCAAATATAAAAATACTTTAAAAACCTGTTTCTAAAACTGTGCTTTAAATTGTAGGCCAAAAAAAGTGCTTATGCACAAAGTACTACACTGTAATTTTTATATATTAGCATCTATTTTTATTAATTTATTTGTACAGTATTATTTATCTGTACTAGTGTACTGTACATCCTGTGAAACCAAAGGATGCTGCAGGAAGCAACAAACTAGAAAATATAAAAAAGTACCAAATTTATATATGCTGTGACCCACTTCATCTCTATCCTCTGTCATCAAAATGTAAGAAGGAGAAACTATCTCTGCCCACACAGTGGTTTTTGGCTGACCATTATAACTTACTAACTTTATTTTTAGTGCTTTTGTTTCTCCTTATCACATATTCTAAAAAATACATATAAATATCTGGTTCAAAAATCATGCAATTCTGAATGTAAATGATATATCTGATTGCCACATTCAAATTGTGGCCAGTCTACAGAACATCAAGAATACTTATTGACATATTATCTAATATCAGCTTGATCTGAGTTTCTCTGTCTCTCCCTTTTTAAATCTAGTTCCTACTATAAAACAGATTTCTGTGTGAGTGCAAAATGAGACCAAAGTAACATGATATGGGCTGATCTCTGCTCCAGGAAGCCCAAAGGAGACTGAAATAATTGAAAAGTAGGTGAGGTAAAACAGCAGTGATGGGGAAGGCTCAGGGTAGCCTTTCTCTGATTTTGATGAGAAAATGTTCACAATAAATTAAAGCTGACTTGTGCAGATGCATTCTACCTGCCTCTTCCTGTATCTACTGATGAAGGATTAAAAACAAAAACCAAAAAAAAAGTCACTTCCCAAAGGAACCCAGGAACTTACTGTGAGAATTTGCATCTCTCTGTACTAAAAGGGACAAATCCAACATTAGAACTCAACTATAGGCAGCTCTTTCGTTCCTGTTAAGTATCCTTAAGATCTTGGCTATCAACCTCTTCCTTATTCCTCCACGTATACATAACATATGACATATCTAGATAGATACCGTTATATATATTTAATAAAAGATGCAAGAGTATTTCAGCAATGCTTTTTCTTCACATTGCTAGCATTTTTATTATAGGTGTAAAAAATATTTCTGGCCAAAAAGTCCTGCCAATGGTATTTAAGTGCAGCATAGTGGCTTTGTACAGCCAGTAGTGGTGAATTATTCCATACAGTAAAAAAATGGCAGGGTCAAGCAGGGTAGCAAATTCATCTGTCAAAAATGTCCTCTAGATCAATGTCAGCTTTATTTGACCAAGCATTGTGTGTGACCCCAAACAGTCTATCCCATTGCTGAAGCAGTTTTTTGCCATCCTTTTTTAAAACTTGAACTGGGAATAGAACTGCTTCATCTTCTTTCTTTCCAAAAGTGAGTCAACTTTTTCTATTTTTAATTCTCATACAGGTCAAAGCTTTTGCTGTTTACCATATGAGTTCATAATAACTGGCAGGTCTTGGGGATTCCAGGAACTGTAATTTCCAGAGTAACTTGCATTAAAGCTCCGTATTTCTGACAGTGGAGTTTCTTCTTGTGCTGAAAATAGATTTAAGGACAGAAGGCACACAAACGCACTGATTTCCAGGGCGTGATCTTAATGACTATTTATTCTGCCAGCCTAAGTAAAAAAAGAAGCTATTTTCCAACACATAAATACAAAATACAAAATACAAAAGCATTAAGTTCATCTTACACTCCAGACCAAATTTCTGTATTGCCTTACCAAAAATTTCAGCAGCGCCCTCTGGTATTCAGAGATGACTCATCCAGCTGTGGGCAGCTGGGCCTCACAAATGTGCTAAGCATTTAGCACCGGCACAGACTGCATATACTGGGTTAGGAACTCCATAACTTACTGCAAGCCAAGGTCTAGCCAGTAGAGCTTCAGCAGTACCCCCAATGAGAGAGCAGATGGAGAATGAGAGCTCAGAGCCTTCACTAATATTGCTGATGCCCAAAGACAGCTTTAGCTTGGCATGACTTGTACGAATGCACCTGATCTGCTTACCCTTTTCCAAATGAAATCTCTTGGACTCCCTCATGTTTGCTGCCTGGACAAGGATTATCCCTTCCTTCATGAGGACTGCCTGATCTTCTTTTGTCCCCATCCGATTTATGTTCTTCCTCTATTCAGTTAAATCTATTCATTCTCCTCATATGTACCCTCTAGGAGACAGCAGGGAGGAGAGATTCCAGTGGGGAGAAGAGTCATGGTTTAGAGCCCCTGAAACCAGGGTTTACCAGAAAAGACAATTCCATTCCATGAGATGCAAAGAGATCATTCAATTGATCCAAAAGGATAATGTCTACCCTCTGTGAGTTTTGAGGTTTTGCAACATCTTCAAATTCTTTGGGCACTAAAATCTGAAAAATCTTTACTGTAAAAAAGTTAAAAACTGTACTTTTGGAAGTATTTTTATCTACTTGAATGTGAATGGAGTATTTAGAGGGACTGCAAAAGACATAACTGGCACATAGGCATTATCCTGTAAAATATCAATAAATGTAATTTTCCCGAGTTTGTTTTTTGAGAAGCTGGAGTGAAGCTGATTCTGGCTGAAGTTTTGCAACAAAAACAAAACATGAAGTCTTCTTCACCTGTATATAACATTTCAAACAAAGTGAGTGAAATATGACTGTCATGAACAGAAGATAAAGAATTATAATGGTTTTCTGATACTTCCTCAGTATTGAATGGTACAACAGTCACACTTAGAATAACAAAAAGTAGCAGATACACCAGATAGTCCATTCTTACATTGATTTTTCTTGCCATGCCTGTAGAATGATCTCAGGAGACATCTTCTACTATCTGAGGAATGAACACATAATAGTAGATGTCAGATGAACATGCTCTAACATTATCAGTTTTCTATTTCACTTGTCTCTTTTACATTTTGCTGCAATATATCACAGGATGATGTACTAAAAAAATCTCCAAGGACATTATATTCTCCAAGGAAACTATGCAGCACTTTTAAAGCTTTTGCCTACAATTTTAAATATGCAACGTTCAGATAATAATAAAGGAAATGTCTCTTAGAGGACTTTTGTTGCTGCTGTTAAATGCTCTATACAGAATTGTAGGTGGATAAAGTGATCTTATTGTAAGTGTCCTTGAAAGTAAACCTTAAAATTGTACCACCCTCATTAAAAACAACTAGGCTCATCAAGCTTAATGCTATCACAAAGTCAATCAGGGGGATTAATACTGACTAATCATTAGCATCTTTCATTTAAAAAAACAAGAAGTTCCTCCAGAAGGCATAATGTCATTTTAGGGCCAAACCACTGATGAGACAGAGAACATGGGTTTTGATCTCTTAGACACTGTTTATACAAATATATATATATATATTCCTTTTTATGTGTGGCTTTTATGATTGTGATTTACCACTGTTTGCTTATTTACTCAGTACTGACTGTATCCTTGACTTTGCACATCACGTAGATATCAAAACAATCCATTCCCTACAAGGTTTACAATCTGGGAGACAAACATGAGTGATAAGACACACTAGGAAACCCAGAGGATATGTTCCTTGTAAATGATGGTTTTTTTAATTTGTGTTGTAGATTTGCTTTTTATTGTATTCCTCACATAGAGATGGGAAAGAGCAAAGATCTGCACCTCTGAAAGTAGGTGGCAGGAAATTTCAGATGTTCCTGTGCCTTGTCTTGACTACAGGAGGTGAATTTCTCCAGTGATGCTAACAGATAATTCAGTATGGTCCTGCATCTTGCTTTTTAGAACAAAGAGAAAAGTTAATAATGATGCCAGTTTTACTTGTAAGATGAAGATTTTTTACAATTTCAGTAGCAATATCAATTTAACTTGCTGGAAAAAGAAAAAAGATTTTACAAAATCCTTAGACAAACATTGACAGTTACACACCAACTAATACCTAATATCCTATCATTTTGGATTTTTATCTGAGACAGAATGAAAGGGAGGGAGAGACTGAGAAAGAGAAGGAGAGAGAACAAAGACCAAATCTTAGTGTTGGGAAATTTATATGCCATATAAGCTTCAGCAATGATGGAGAATAATTTTGCTTGCTTCAGTTATTTCCTAGATGAGAAATATTATGTACATTACCTTTTATATTTTTTGTTGCTGACAATTGTCAAAGATGTCATTGCCCACTAAGCTCTCTAGTCTTTTTAACTAAAACAGAAAAAGGAACCTGCCTGGATATTCAAGTAGGAGGCAAAATACTTTGGGTATGTCAAGTATCAGATTTTTTACAATGACCAGTATCATTTCAATTCCCAAATCATGTGTTCTCAAACTACAACTTGCAAAGGCAAATGAAGTAATGAGCTGTCAAAATAACTGATTGTGCACCTTGTGGGCATAAATACAGTTTCTTCTGTAAATTTTAACTGACTGTATTATCCAGTCCTGTTTTTCTAGCAAACCTAGATCACCTTAATTTAAAAATTACATTGAAATCAAAGAGATTACTATAATCCACTGAATTAGAATTTGTGTACTTTGTCTGACAATTTTAATTTTGGATAGTAAGTCTATATATTGTTTCAACTACTGATCGACACAAATCAGTCTTTTTGGCCATGATATATTCTCTCTGTTTTTGATGTTTACTCTAGAAAATATACTTTTTTTTTCCCCTAGGTTTTTCTCTAAGCTATTTTTGGCAATTCCCTTTAGTAAATGTAGCTTCTAAGGAGAGATTTGTGTGAAAACTAATATTAAAGTAGAAATTTGACTGCTAGATTTTTGTTAAAATGAGAATTTTCCCTAGGGGCTGCAGAGTAAACTATAAATTAGTGGCAATGTAAATCATAGCCATGCACACTTGCAAGAGCATTTGCCCTGCTTCTAGAAACAAACCTATAGTGAATCAGCATTATCAATCATGTGCTAGTCAAACAAACCCACTCAAAAGCATGCAAATTCCCAAGAAAATTCTTCTTTTTTCCTTTCTCTATTCTGAGGGAAAGTTAGAAAATCTGGTGCAAACAGCTATGCAATATGTCTGCATAGCTGTAAATGCTGCTTTAGGTCAATGAAATCTGATACCAGTTTAGAGGTTCAAGGCATTATTCAGCCTACTGTCTTTTGAGTCTAAGCTGATGTGCTCTAAACAAACATTTTCTCTCTTGACTCACCATCCAAATTCTGCAGACTTCATCAGGAAGTTATGTTACTGAGTCTCAAAGATTTTTTTTTAGAATTTTGAGTGTGTGTATACATGCAAATATGTGTGCCCAGGACAAATGCAACATCAGTTTAAATAAGAGAGGGGAGCAGTGCCATCCTTGAGCCATAATGCCTAAGGATCCTTCAAGATAAGCATGTCATTGTTGTTAAAATGTCAGTAATGATGTTTTAGGAACAGGCCTGTAACTGATGCCATTCATTTCCTATGAAACTTTGATGATAGCTTCTTTGACGTAAGAAGCTGACTGTCTTTTCCTTGTTCTGGTTGTAAGCAAGAAGAGCAAAAGCACGCACACAGAGATACATATTTATCAAATTAATTTAACTGTACTGAACTACATAAAAAACTTGAGTCTGAAGGTTAAATGTTTCCTGTGATCAGCTGAAGTTAATAGGAGGGACCAGATGCTTCATATTAAGGTAAATTAAGGCCTTCTCATGGCACCTGGAGGGGCAGTGATATTTTATCTGCATGTGTTTGCTAATTCTTTCTGATGAAAGATATGACGTGAAGATAGGAACTAAACCTACCTTCTGGTAAACTTGCTTAGAGCCTGAGGCATTTCAAAAGTGATGAAGTGCATACTACTTGGTAGAGAAAAGGAAAATATGAGTGGACGACAGGATGACAGCCACTGAAAAACATGAGTTCACCTCAGTAACAACAAATTGTGTGTACTCTGCTAACCTGTCTTTGTTTTCCTAGCATTTAGCATTGAATACCAAAAAGTGCCAGAAAATGCAGAAGCTTTGACTCTGCTCTCTGTTGCCACCTTTCCACCAGATTTGTTACCAGAGCTGTCTGAGGACAGTTCATTGGGAACAACACTGCTAATCTACACATCAGAGAAGTCAAGACTTGATTTGGTTTGGATTTAATGTCATTTTAAAGAAAAAAAAAAAAATCAGATACACCTGGATAATTAAATGTCATTTCTAATCTGGAGAAAGACAGGTATAAAGTTAGAGTATGTTTTCTTTCACTAGCAACATTCTGTGTGCTTCTCCTGGAAGTGAAGCAAGCTGAGGCATAGACGTGCAGTACACTAGCATTACACAGTAGCTATCCAAAAGTATATGCTCATCCCACAGCAGGCATGAGGTAACTTACTTTCACTGACATGTAGCCAAAACAAAGGCATGTAACACCTATAACAGTGCACTAATTACGATATAATTAATATTAACATGACTTGAACATGAATAGAAGCATATTAAAATAGTGTAACTAAAAAGCATATATAAGTGTTTTGTAACACTGTGAATGTCATTTTATGTACATATGTGAGCAATGTGACCACCAATGGGGAAAATGAAGATTAGTGTAGTTGAACATAGAAAGCATTCAAATAACAAGAAGCTGCCAAAGGAAAAGGCAAGTGCATGGCACTGCAAAAAGGCTGGTGTCCTGCTGAATACACAAGAAGGATGGCTGGGAAGACAAATGAAAAGCAGATAACCAATATCAAAATCGTAGGTAAATGCATAAAACCATGAGGCCTAAGTGAGAAAAATTAATGAACAAGGACCACCAAGGACCACAGCTGTCGGTGCTAACTAAACAATATCAGATCTCTATACTCATATATCATTTAGTACATATGTGTCAAGATCAACAATATTGTATATGTATTGATGAATAGTAGTAATGTATCAGAATTAACCATTAGCAAGTAATGTGCTATCAATGAATGAATTAGTAAAATTTGAAGTTTAAAACTGTCCTGTTCTGTCTGTCTTTTAAACATTCCCATCACAGTGATGTCTGAGTCCCTGTGTATGTGTATATATATACACATATACTCAAGGGCAACAGATAAATAAACCAGCTTTCACTCAAGTGCTTTCTGGAGTATGCAGAGTGCCTTTCTCCTTGCCTACCATGTGCAAATTTTGTAGGGGAACACTGTGTTTATTGTATGTATGATAGAAAGTGTGAAGCAATAATTCCTAAGAAGGAGGACTAGCAAATTCTTCCATCATGGTGACACGCCTCTTGGAGCATTAGAAGTCATGAAGAACAGGCTAAAAAAATCCCTACTGTTTCTGCTAAGGCAATGTAATTCTACACATAAAATCAAAGTCCTGTCTATTTCTTTTCTGCCCTGTCATTTCTGACCCTTCCTTTCCTTCACAGGGGAAACCTCTTGGTCAGAATTTTGCCTGATCTTTGCAGAAATCACTCAAGGAAAGGCAGGTCACAGACGATGTCTGGGAACTTTCCATCTTCCCATTTGTCCTGGTTTCAGCTGAGAGGATTGATTTTTCTTCATAGCAGCTAGTGTGGGGATACGTTTTGGATTTGTGGTGGAGACAGCATTGATAATATAGAGATGTTTTTGTTCTATGGATTTATTGTTGAGCAGTGTTTACACGAGGCCAAGGCCTTTTCTGCTTCTTGCACTGCCCTGCCAGCGGGATGGCTGGGGGTGGACAAGAAGTTGGGAGGAGACACAGACAGGACAGGTGACCCAAACTGACCAAAGGGGTATTCCATACTATATGACGTCATGCTCAGTTTATAAGGAGCTTGGAGGAAGAAAGGGGGGGGGGTGGCGGCGTTCGGAGCAATGGCGTTTGTCTTCCCAAGTAACCATTACGCGTGATGGAACCCTGCTTTCCTGGGGATGGCTGAACTCCTGCCTGCCCATGGGAAGTGGTGAATGAATTCCTTGTTTTGCTTTGCTTGTGCGCGCGGCTTTTGCTTTACCTATTAAACTGTCTTTATCTCAACCCACGAGTTTTCTCACTTTCACTCTTCTGATTCTCTTTCCCATCCTGATGGGGGGGAGTGAACGAGCGGCTGCGTGGTACTCAGCTGCCGGCTGGGGTAAAACCACGACAGTCTTTTTGGCGCCCAACGTGGGGCTCGAAGGGTTCGAGATAATGACAGATTTGATCAGAATGTGCTACACTGAATTTGTAGCTGCTATTAGCTATTTAGTATTAGCTGTTTAGCTATTAATTGGCAGGCTCCTGTGCTTGCCATGGGGCTTGCTTGCCTTACTATCTATTAGAGTCTAGTGCTCGTTAGTGGCTGCTTTGTGCTTTCGCTGCTCGTTGTACTGCTGTACTTATCATTTTACTGTGCTGTGCCTGGGAACATTTTGATAACAGCAATGGCGATGCGCCTGGGCTGGCAGGTGGCCAGGGCATCGCTGCTGTTTTTGTGCTGCTGTACTGGACAGGCTGGAACTCCTATGTGCACTCGAGTCGAAGGGACTGTGACCTGTGGATGATTCCACGTCGGAGCAGGACACCCCAAAGCGTCTGGGGCCGTGGTTGCATCTGTGCCGCAGCAGGTATATCTCGAAGTGTCTGGGGCCGTGGTTGCGTCTGTGCCGCAGCAGGTATATCTCGAAGTGTCTGGGGCCGTGGTTGCGTCTGTGCCGCAGCAGGTATATCTCGAAGTGTCTGGGGCCGTGGTTGCGTTTGTGCCGCAGCAGGTATACCTCTGGAAGGACTGTGAGCCAAGGATGAGTCCATGCTGGAGAGGGTACACCTCGGAGCATCTGTGGCAAGGATAAGTCCATGCTACAGCAGGTACACCTGGGAGCATCAGTGGCTGTGCATGGGTCATGCTGGAACATTTCAAAGTGTGTGGCCATGGACGAGCCCATGATAGGGCAGGTTTATTTCTGAGAGGACTGAAGTGACTGTGATGGTGGGCAAGGCCACACTGGAGCAAGTGTATCTATGAAGGCATTGTGGCTCATGGAGAAGGCCACGTTGGAACAGGTGCACCTCGAAGCGACTGTGGCTGTGGATAAGTCTATGCCACAGCAGGTGTACCCCTGGAGAAACTGTGGCTCATGGATAAGGCTCCGCTTGGAGCAGGTAGACCCCTAAGGGACTGCAGTCTGAGGATAAGTTCAAGCCGGAGCAGGGGCAAGGGGAGGTGTTCATTGCAATGGTAAACTTGATGGTCTGACTCGAAGGGACCAGGGGTGGAGATTGTAATGGAAATACCTTTAAATTGTTGTAACCCATGATTTGAGTTGCATGTTACAGGAATTATTGTAGCAGAAATCACCTGAACCAATGGAGCCTTACAGGGGGCAGCGCAAGTGCAGCAGTGGACCTGACCTGAGCTGGTTTTGGTGCCCAGTAACTCCACGTCAACCACCTCTCCTGTCCTGAGTGACCACCATGGTGGATGGAGCCCAAGGTTGTGGACCAAGTGAACCCAATGGACATTTTGTGGACATTTATGGACATTTTAAAAGGGTGGTCCACAGACTAAGGGAATGATATCAGCATATTATATCAAGGGATGAAAAGGGTGGTGGTGCTTAATGAGGATGTATTGAATTGTGTGGGACCTGGGCATGACGTAAATAGTATGGAATAAGGGGTGGATAATGTCCTGGTTTCAGCTGAGAGGATTGATTTTTCTTCATAGCAGCTAGTGTGGGGATACGTTTTGGATTTGTGGTGGAGACAGCATTGATAATATAGAGATGTTTTTGTTCTATGGATTTATTGTTGAGCAGTGTTTACACGAGGCCAAGGCCTTTTCTGCTTCTTGCACTGCCCTGCCAGCGGGATGGCTGGGGGTGGACAAGAAGTTGGGAGGAGACACAGACAGGACAGGTGACCCAAACTGACCAAAGGGGTATTCCATACTATATGACGTCATGCTCAGTTTATAAGGAGCTTGGAGGAAGAAAGGGGGGGGGTGGCGGCGTTCGGAGCAATGGCGTTTGTCTTCCCAAGTAACCATTACGCGTGATGGAACCCTGCTTTCCTGGGGATGGCTGAACTCCTGCCTGCCCATGGGAAGTGGTGAATGAATTCCTTGTTTTGCTTTGCTTGTGCGCGCGGCTTTTGCTTTACCTATTAAACTGTCTTTATCTCAACCCACGAGTTTTCTCACTTTCACTCTTCTGATTCTCTTTCCCATCCTGATGGGGGGGAGTGAACGAGCGGCTGCGTGGTACTCAGCTGCCGGCTGGGGTAAAACCACGACACCATTGCAATGGGAAAAACAAGGAGTATACCGGACTTAGCCTTAAGGAGATAAATAGATAGAGACTGTTTTCCCTTCATGGCTGGAGAAGATGGGTGAATTCTTATTTATACAGCCTTTGAGAAGGTTTTTTATGATATACTCTATGATTTGGATTATGATGCCAACATACTTCATAGTTACTGAAGGAAGCCTAACAATAAACTATGACAAGTACAGGCAGAAATGCACAAGCACAGAGAGACAAATTGAATTGTTGGTGCAATTCCACTCACTTCAGTGGGACTACACCAGGAGATGAAATTGTCCCTCAGCATTATTTAAGGTTCAAAGAGTGCATTTAAAACACAATAAATAGATAATGCCCAACTTGGGCACTTTATAACCAAGTTTCTTGCTCTCATGGGGGATGATCCAGAGTCAGTGAACTGTTATAACCTTTCGTTTTTCATTGGTACTAACATATATCACTACGTACCCAAAGTACTCTATATGAGAAAATCAATACATGCAATGCTTAGATGATAAATGTTTACAATTTACTTCTTTGTTGCTACCATGTCCTAATAAAAACGCTACCTTTAAAAGAAAGTGAGGTTATACTTACAAAAGGGAAACCTGTTCCTTCTCCTTAAGTACAAAAGTATGCTGTAACAAATATATTTTCTTGTTTTTAAATACTAGGACATAGGGGTGTTTGGAAAGAATTAAGACTGGCACAAAGAAATGATGGCTAAACTTTAAATTTTTCATTGCCTTTTGAAAGGTGTTAGGCTGAGGATTGTGCGCTCAAAGCTGAGAGAAAAAGTTGGCCTGAACTTCATTTTCCCTTTGAATCTGTGATTTATGTGTGCAACAAAGCAAGTAGTAAATGTGAATGAATTCAATTGGTTATTCTGTCCCTCTGTCTCAAAAAACCTCTCTTGCTGATGAAATAACTCAAAAGCTAAATAACCCAGTGTCACTATATTTTATGTGAAATGACAGCAGAGAGTTTCACGTTTCTTTTGAAAGGCAAGACAACATGATACGCATTTACAATGTGACAAAGAATTTTTCTGACTTGTGGATATCTTCTTTTTTAACTTACATAGTCAATTCACGATTGTATGGTCAGGTGATATGCCACACCAGAGAGAAAAAAGTAATTCAGTCTATCTCTTTCCCCAGATGATTTCTTTTAGTTTATATATTTACTGTCAGACCTTTTAATACTTTGGTAAATGTATGGCATAGTGTTTTTAAATGAAGTGTAAACAAGGGGAAAAAATGTGGACTGATTCTATGAAAACTAAAATTCCTCTAGTTACATCTTTTTATCCCACAATTTGTGCATCATACAATATTCATCATCCCACTTAAGAACCTGTAATTATAACTCCCCTCACAATAATTCTACCTCTAGCACTCATACTTTTTCCTGAATAATCATTTATCTCACTGCAAAAAAGACATGGTTAATCTCTGTGTTCCCATCCTGACTTTGAAGTATAGCTTCATCCATATACTCATTAATAGAGTGGGAGTATATGGGACTCTTGTTTTGTGCCATAGAGGCGCTCTGAAATCATCTTGTAGAGACAGCATTGACTAGGATAAGGCAATTGCTTCCCCTACTCTGAGTAAAACTGTTTCTGAAGGTCTTCTTTTTACAGTAATGACATGAATTTATTTTTTTTCATCCTCTCACATTTTATACAGACATATTGCCACACATTGTGCCCCCTTCTTAAACTGGAAGAGCTGATTTAGTTAAGGTCTATGGCAAAAACTTGTGTTTGGAAATTTGACTGTATCCCATTGCCAATAAAAAGTAATTTAATTTTTTCCTCTCACTCCAATCTATTGAAATGTGCTCACATGCAAGAGGCTGAGCCATTGGAAACTATCAACATTTTACATTTTTAAGGTGGTCACACCTAGAGAACTTCTGGTTGGTCTTTATTCATTGTTTTGTCTTTTTGCCCCAATATGGGACACTTCAGGAATGATGATTCTGTCTGAATAAATTAGTTATTTTGGCAAATTTTGGAGACTCACAATGTTAAAACTAAATGGTAAAATGAAATCAAGTCTTTGAGTTGGTCAGTAATGGTCAGTGAATGTGAGAATATCACCAAAAGAATCTGAAAATAGTTTAACAGGTAAAAAAATAGAGTGAAACTCTTAGTTCAAAATGTCAAGTGAATATTTTTCTTATAATGGAAAAAAACATAAGTAAATACACTGTATTTAAACCACAAGCACTTTGAAAAATAACATCTAAATTTGAACCTCATTATCTGTGCAAATAAGATAAAAAGAAATGTATATAAAATCAAGCTAAATGGATTAAGAACTATTCCACTGGTAGATTACAAAAGTTATTGTAAATGAGAAATAATCATCCACAAAGGATTTCTTTCCCCAGTGATGTCTTAGATTTATTCTTGGCTTGGTGAAGTAAATATCTTTAGCAATATTTATAAAGAAAATAATAAGTTTTCCGGATGCTGGTAAAAATTTGCAATGATGAGAAAGTGTTTGGAATAGTAAATAATGATGGGACAAGCTGTTGGTCTGAAATGTGGATTCCTTTGAATAACCGAAGCTTTAGTGTAGCCAAATACAGCTACATGGGGAAATAAGAATGTAGGTCATACTTATGAGAAGAGCTGCATTTTGGATTGCAGTGACATTGAGAGGGATTTAAGGGTCAAAATAGATAATGAAATGAAGAGTGAAATGCTGTAACTAAAAGAGTGAGCATAATCCTGGGATATGGAAGCAAGGAAATATCAAATAGGAGAAAGGAGACTGCTTCACTAATGGCATTCACTGAAATATACTGTTACTGAAGCACTTGTGTGTAGTTGAGGTGTTTTCTCTTTAAAGGAAACCTCAAAGAGCTGGCATGATATTCATGAAAGAATATTAAAAAAATAAAAAATGCAAATTTATTTTATAGCACTCCCATGAACCTCAAATTTTGTATAATCAGTCAATCAATCAATCAATCAATCAATGTGACTCAGTCCTGGTCTACAGGAAGATATGTGAAGTGAATTAGACTTAATGGCCAGTACAAGAAAAAAGATGATCTGGTGGTTGAAGTCTGAAACCAGGAAGATGAGACATCAGTACAGTTAATTGCTAGAAAAAAATATCTGGATATATGTTGAAAGTCTTCAGCTGATACAAATTTCAAACAAGGCTGGATATGCTTCTAAAATGTATGTTGCAGCCATATAGTTCAGAGGCTTGAAATAGTTTAAGGTTTGGTTCTACAGCCTGGAGGTTAGGTTAGTGGAATAAAATGATCTGTACTGTCCTCAAAAAATTTATGAGGAGAATGTACTTGAGTCTCCAAGATGCAGTCTAAGACGTTTCCCCAAGAGCATGAAAAATCTAGTAAGCAACAAGTTGGCTCTTCTAGGAGATCCCAGTGGATGGATAATACTTTCATGTAACTTTAAAGTGGTAGAACTAAAGTGTCTCATCATCTCTAATCCAAACCAAAGGAAAGTAAGACCTATGGTTTGTTGGAAGAGAAACCTGCTCGACTGATTAGAAAAGAAGATCATAGGAAATAATTGTTAAGATGTTGAAGTTAACTGCTGTCCTCTTACATTTAGAAAAGATGTATCCTCCATTGCTCTATCACTCTATTTCTGATTATTAATCTTTTCCAGCCTGCCACAGACTATTCTCTATAGTGAATTTAGCTCTAAAACTGTTGAAATTTCAAAGGTAAACTGAGTCTTGTGTGCCAGATTTTCATTAGAATGAGATCTATTACTATAGGTTGAAATAACCTACATATTTTTAGTAGCATGAACAAAATTCTCTGACCAATTATATCTTTCTTTTATCCTTCAACCTTTAGAAAAGAACTTGTCTGAACAGATCTGTCTTCAAAAGTGATCACCAGCTAGAAGACACCACAAACAAGTGCTCCAAAAGGTGATTTATGTTTTGGTTTTAGTTCTATAATTATATAGAACTAAAGCTCCAAAACTGCACTGTAGTTTATGTTCCTGCCAGGAACACCTTAATTATTTTTCTACTATCTCTACTTTATTTTCCTTTTTAGTCATTTTTCTAATGTATCCTACTTTTGACCAATGTAAATTTGATCTGGGCACTGGTTTGTCTTATTTGTAATGTGGATCCTCTTGGAACTATAATGATCCCTACAGATTTTTTGGGACAATTATTACATACAAAGAGAGCATCAGCTCATTTACTGTATTGTGAGACATTTTTCCCTAGCAATGTATTTTTTGCATTTCCTACTAAATTTTCAGAGATTGATCTACTTGCAAACTACTTCACTCTCTATGAGTCTCTCTTTTTCTGTTTCTCTCTCAGATTGGCTCCATATAAGTTAAAGTGAAAATTTTACAACAGTGTTTTAAAAATATCTGTATAGCTCCGTGTGGTGGTTTCAAATTCCCCAAACAAATTATCATGTTTCTTTAGGAACAATGAGAAAAACCCCCAAAGGCTGCATAGTCTTCAATGACATCTGGTAATCTGGAGATGTTCCTTTTTTGAATTTTGGTGGTGGAGTAAATGTGCTTTTCCTTGCACAAAGAAGTAGATGTCATCTTCTCTACACATTCAATTATTTATTTTTAACATATTTATCTCAAACAAATAAATGTTCATGTATTTAATGTCTGTTGATAGGACCTATCACCTTTTACTTATTCAATTTTTATGGTTTCATTAATGTGTTTTCTGTAGAAGAAATTTTTTTAAGTATCACCGATAGGTGTATTTCCTACCATTTATGTTAATTTTACATTCACCAGCCTGTACTAAAAGAAACATTTCTTTATGGTAGATGTGCATGCTAAGGAATTTTGAAGTGCATTAAAAGAGAAAAAACAGAAATCTCACCTGATGATATTGACATAGAACACCTAGAGTGTGCTCTCCAATCTTTTGTGGTGCTTTACAAAACATTGCAATTATTTCTTGGTCCACATGGCCTACCACCATGGTCAAATTTTTCTAACCTGAGAAAAAGAGGAGCTGCTAGCTTTTTCTGCAAGGCAGCAAAGTATTTGTTATCACTTTACATCACTGGCCAGTGTGAAGGAGATGACAGTCTCTTTTGGATCAGTAGTCCAAATATGTTTATGATTTAGAACATGTGATTACACTATTATCTTCCATATTTAAATATCAGACTTGGCCCACTACAGAATGAGGCCTTTAACACTTAATGAAAGGATGTGAAAGAACATTCTTTTGTATAACAGAAGATAATACTTATGAACAGTCGCTGCCTTTCCAAGTCTATAAAACCTGTAACTAATGTGCTAAAAATAGCTCTGTTGTGAAATATTATGCATGTAGCAATTATCATGAAGGAATTTGATTATATTCATTCATATTAACAGAGCAGTTTTCATTTATAGGTTTGTAAACATTTCAAACTCTATTACCTAGCAGCATTATTTCATTCTGTTGACAGAATATATTATCTTTTGTTTTATAGCCACAATGGAGTGCAGAAAGCAAAGAAGCCTATAGCAGACAAAAAATCTGTCTTGATGATAAAACTGAACTTGAACACTAGCAGTATAGAAGCAGGTTCTCCTCAAAGGTCACTGCAATGGATGCAAAATCTACTTGTCATCCTCAGCCATCAGCTGAATCCATCCTTCTCAGAATGCTAGGAGTTCATCACCATGGAAACCACTTATCAAATTGGCAAAGTTAAGAATTTAAATTGTCTATTTGGAGAATTTATTTAATTTCAAATGGAGACCTTTAAAAACCTAGCTCACTACTGAAGATACAGAAAATCTCCTGTGGATACTCAAAAATGTGAAATTCTTATGTAGAAAAAGTGTAACTGAGAAGGATGAAGAGGGGAGAGGGAGGTCATTTTTCATGATGGGTCAAAAATGAAGTTTATTTAAGTTCTGCAGAATTCCAGGACATCAGCAAAAAGTGCAAAAGTGACTCAGAAGTGCTCAGGTCTGTAGTGTAGAATTTTAGATCCTTGCTGTGGAAGCACAGCTGCAACAAAATTAATCTTGTTACAGTGTTTCCTGACTTATAATAAGTTTAGCAATGTGTTTATGAACACTTTAAAGTTGATAATGATTTCCCATTACTAATTTTTTCTCCAATAAATCTGTTAGAGAAAAAAAAAAAAAAAAAAAGAAAAAGGAAAGAAACTCTATTGGATTGTTTGTGCTTGACTCTTTACTGATACCTGGAATTCAGAGGCGGGGGGGAAATAACAATCCACTGAACGAAGGACAATAATGTGATATCAGATCCCAACACTTCCCTGGCAGAGAAAATACCTGGTGGCTTCAATAACAGCTATGTGAAAGCTTATACTTTTATAATTTGAGTGCAAATTTCCAGAGAGCAGCATTTCTGAATGAAGTGATCTTACCCTATTTTAGAGTGGCATAAACTACCTGATGATTTAAATGTGTCCGATTCATTTCAGTGGGAGTTCTGACTGTTAAGTACTTCTTCCAAAGTGTCCAGCATGTAAATACTTTCACAGTTCAGATTTTCCAGCATTCAGCACCATCAAACAAACCCAGGGACTGGTTTGCAGAAATACAAAGCTTTCATTTGACAGCTTCAATATGATCTAGGTTTTCAAAAATCTATGAATGCAACATAACAATTTTGAAAGTCCAAAGTCACTTATACAAGAGAATCAGGAAAACTGAGTGTGTTTGGAGACTTGGAACTCCAGATGTCAGTGCTGATTTCTACAAAAAGGATAGATCTTATTTCAGTTATTGTGTGTTTAGTTCTATTTTAATTCAACATTCTCACTGAAACAGAAGTTGCTGACTTCCCCCTTTTTGTCTATGGCTTATTTCAATACTTTTCAAAATGACCATGTTCATAGCTCCATTAGCCCAATAACACAGCTAAAAGCAAACAAAAGATTTTCATACGACATAATGTCTTCAATAAACATAAGCCCCTATTTTACAAAATCTTCATAGCTAAGCTTAAGGGTTACAGCTCATTTAATAATTAGGTTTTTAATAAAACATTTTGGTGAATGTACTTCTGTGCAGTTGGTCTTCAGTTATCCCTGATTTGTACATAAAAGTTGGTCTTCCATGTCGCAGGATAACATTTCTACACTAATTCGGTGGCTTAAATTTTCAAGCACAGCAGAGAGAGACAGCTCTTGCAAAGACCTGAGTCTTCATGCAAATGTCTTTAAAATAAACTTTATAGATTGTTGTTGAATTTTTTTTTCTCTGAATGAAGCTGGTGAACTTAATATCATTTTGCCATAATGTATAGTAAATAAAGCAAGTGTGTTGGACATAATCAAGCAAATATCAGTAAACAGCTATTCTGCATTTATCTTTAATTCCATTCCATTCCCACCTGTTCCCTGTTTTCTATTGATAGATATGCAATTGCAAAGAGAAGAAGTGTATTAAGCCATTATCCTAAGGGATTTATCTATCAAATTTCAGCTATCAGCCATTTCTTACTAAGATGGTACCAAATACGTTGACTGTCTTCTCTCACTATTATCATAATTCTACTTTCTCTTCTAGGTTTAGCGTTTGTTTATGTTCAGTCTTGAGTTCATTTTTAATGGATGAGTGTAGTCATTTTTAATTAGATGACCTTGGTCACTTGACTTTAGCTTTCTTATTAACCAGTTTTGTATTTAACTATTGAAAAACTTAGCAATAATGGAGGCTTTCTTCTTCTGTGGAAAAGTAAGCAAAATCTTGTGATCTCAGAGTGCTGCTCATATAATGTTTCAAAACATCGGTAAAGAAAAACTGTCATTTGCTGATCATTAATCAAATAGAAACTTGAAAGACAGAAAAGTTAATAAAACAGCAGTGCCAATGGATGTTTTATTCTGTGGTTTAAGAAGGTCCTTAATCTAAATACTTATAGTTATTACTAATATAAAATATTAGGGATAAAGTAGAGTCATACACATTAGTAAAGATACAACTAGTGCAAGTAAAGCTGTTGACAGCAAATTTTCTGTTCCTGTAACTTATCAAGGCTTCAATCTCTGACTAAATTCCTATAACAAATCATTCACTCTCTAGTTAAGACTTTCTGAAAAAGCTGGCAAAAAATCTGGTGCTGAATAGTGTTTTCATATGTGTGATAATTTTGCAATATTGACATAAGTATTTTATAGCGTGGTTTCAGCATCTTCTAACAGGTATTCAGATGTTTTTATGGTACTATTGTCATATTAATCTGGAGAAAGAAGCAGCTGGCCAGACACTGAATCCAGTTCCCTGAAACAAACAGGCAGCAGTAGAATCAGCTGTAGGAGGAATCTGACATACACCACCAGTAAAGTAACTAAGAACAGAATGGACCAAAAGGGAAGGCATGGCATTATGAACAACGGGATTATACCTGATGCCTTTGTCCAGGAGAGAGGAGGAAAAGTACCCAGACTGCAGAGCAAGGGAATGAGATAGAAACCAGGATGGGTATGAAGGTATGCTGATGATGGAAGAGAAGAATGGAACAGGTGAGAGACTAAACACATCTACTGCATACAAATGCCAGTTCTTATATGGCACTTCAAATATGTGTCAAATGCTCTTCAAAAGAGATCAGCCTCCTAAACAGGCAACAAGTGCATTATTCTGCAGAAAGAAAACATTTAACAATAGAGACATCAGATTACTCTAGAGACACTTGCATGACATTGCTTGTTTAGATAAGCAGCTGCTCTAGGTGTTAGAGAGCTCTTTGACGACATCAGTTGACAGGAAAGGTGAGGCCATTAGACAAGCTGGTAAAATGAGGTCTCTGAAGGAAGAAACTAGAGAATCCTTTTGTTCATACAAAGCAGTGTGTTTACTGTATAAATCTTTGGCTGTCAAAAATATATATACAAAGCCAGCTTTTTCCTTAGAAGCTTCATATTCATCCTGGGTGATTTGTCCAGTGTTAATTGTGCAGATCTTTAACTTGTATAGACACAGTCGTCCAGGTCTGCATCCACAGGAAACTACTACTTTGTAGCAAATAAGCCTTTTATAGGGAAGGGGAAACAATCAAAGCTACTTCTGTGACATTCCTGCCATTTCAAATCATGTAAGGAAAATTCCCTCTTATACTGGGTGAGGGTGACAGAAAGATCTGAAACGTATGTCCTTACCATTAACCAGTATGTCTAGAGTTAGGTAGCAAAGGCAGTATATTGCCAAACTAAGAGAAATATTGAAATATTCTTCCTTCTGATGTACAAATCCTACTGTCAAACACAAGCCACCAAAACCCTTTCCTAGGAGCTGTATTGCTAAGGAGCAGAGATGGGATGGTGTGGTGAGTTGACTATGGCCAGCAGTAGATCACCAACCCTGCGACTCGCTCACTCCTGTCTCCCATGCGATGAGCAGAAAATAGAAAGAAGATGAGAAGACTTGTGGATTGAGATAAAGACAATTTAACAGATGAATCAAAAGTTGTGTGTGCGAGCAAAATGAAAAGAGGAATTCATTCCCTAGTTCCCATTGGTAGGCTGACGTCCAGCCACTTCCTGTAAAGCAGGGCCTCAGCATGCTTAATGATTACTTAGGAAAACAAATGTCATAATCACAAATGTCTCCCCTTCCTCTTTCTTTTCTCCAGGTTTTATTGCAGAGTGTGATGTCATATGGTATGGAACATCCCTTTGGTCAGTTGGGGTCAGCTGTCACAGCTGTGTCCCCTCCCAAGACTTTGCCCACTCCCAGCTTACTTGCTGAGGGGGATGAGAGTGGGAAAAAACAGAAAGCCTCAATGCCGCGCAAGCACTATTCAGCAACAGCCAAAACAGGGGTGTACTGTATCAACATGGTTTTAGCCCCAAATGCAAAGCACAGCACCATGTGTGTGCGCCTGCAAGGCTACGACCTTATTGGCATTACAGAGACGTGGTGGGATAGCTCCTATGACTGGAGTGTTGGGATGGAAGGGTACAGGCTCTTTAGGAAGGACAGGCAGGGCAGGTGAGGAGGTGGTGTTGCCCTCTACATCAATGACCAGCTGGAGTGCATGGAGCTCCACCTGGGGATGGGTGAGGAGCCAACAGAGAGCCTATGGGTCAGGATTAAAGGGAGGACGGGGGCAGGGGACATCATAGCAGGAGTCTGCTACAGGCCACCTGACCAGGGGGACTGAGCAGATGAGGCCCTCTGTAGGCAGATAGGAGCAGCCTCACACTCACAAGCCCTGGTCCTTATGGGGGACTTCAACCACCCTGACATCTGCTGGAGGGCCAACGCAGCTGAGCGCAAGCAATCCAGGAAGTTCCTGGAATGTGTCGATGACAACTTTCTCCTCCAAGTGATAGAGGAGCCCACAAGGACCGGTGCCATGCTGGACCTTATTCTCACCAATAAGGAGGGCCTGGTAGGGGACGTCAAGCTCAAGGGCAGCCTTGGCTGCAGTGACCATGACATGGTGGAATTCAGGATCCTCAGGGCAGCGAGGAGGGTGTGCAGCAAGCTCACTACCCTGGACTTCAGCAGAGCAGACTTTGGCCTCTTCAGGGATCTGCTTGGTAGAATACCATGGGACAAAGCCCTGGCAGGAAGAGGGGCCCAAGACAGCTGCCTAATATTCAAGAGTCACCTCCTCCAAGCTCAGGAGTGATGCATCCCAACAAAGAGGAAGTCAAGCAAAAACACCAAGAGGCCCCCATGGATGAACAAGGAGCTCCTGGGCAAAGTCAAACAAAAAAAGGAAGCCTACAGAGCGTGGAAGCAAGGGCAGGTAGCCTGGGAGGAATACAGAGAAACTGTCCGAGCAGTCAGGGAGCAGGTTAGGAAAGCCAAAGCCCTGATAGAGATTGGTCTGGCCAGGGATGTCAAGGACAACAAGAAAAGCTTCTATAGGCATGTTAGTGATAAAAGGAGGACAAGGAAAAATGTGAGTCCCCTCCGGAATAAAACGGGTGACCTGGTTACCCAGGATGTGGAGAAGCCTAAGGTACTCAATGACTTCTTTGCCTCAGTCTTCACTAGCAAATGCTTGAGCCACACTGCCCAGCTCACAGAAGGCAGGGACTGGGAGAATGCAGAACCACCCACTGCAGGAGAAGATCAGGTTTGAGAATATCTAAGGAACCTGAAGGTGCACAAGTCCATGGGACCTGATGAGTTGCATCTGCGGGTCCTGAGGGAACTGGTGGATGAAGTAGCCAGGCCACTCTCCATCATATTTGAGAAGTCTTGGCAGTCCGGCAAAGTTCCCACCGACTGGAAGAGGGGAAACATAACCCCCATTTTTAAGAAGGGTAAATAGGAAGACCCAGGGAACTACAGGCCAGTCAGGCTCACCTCCGTGCCTGGCAAGATCATGGAGCAGACCCTCCTGGAGACTATGCTCAGGGACATGGAAGATAAGGAGGTGATTGGTGACAGCCAACACGGCTTCAGTAGGGGCAAATCGTGCCTGACAAACTTGTGGCCTTCTATGATGGGGTTACAGCATTGGTGGATAAGGGAAGGGCAGCTGACGTCATCTACCTGGACTTGTGCAAGGCATTTGACACTGTCTCGCACGACATCCTTGTCTCTAAATTGGAGAGACATGGATTCGATGGATGGACCACTCGGTGGATAAGGAATTGGCTGGATGGCTCAAAGAGTTGTGGTCAATGGCTCAATGTCCAAGTGGAGAACAGTGACGAGTGGCGTTCCTCAGGGGTTGGTACTGGGACCAGCACCGTTCAACGTCTTTGTCGGCGACATGGACAGTGCGATCAAGTGCACCCTCAGCAAGTTTGCTGATGACACCAAGCTGTGTGGTGTGGTCGACACACTGGAGGGAAGGGATGCCATCCAGAGGGACCTTGACAGGCTTGAGAGGTGGGCCTGTGCGAACCGCATGAAGTTCAACAAGGCCAAGTGCAAGGTCCTGCACGTGGGTCGGGGCAATCCCAAGCACAACTATAGGCTGGGTGGAGAATGGATTGAAAGCAGCCCCGAGGAGAAGGACTTGGGGGTATTGATTGATGAGAAGCTCAACATGAGCCGGCAGTGTGCGCTTGCAGCCCAGAAAGCCAACCGTGTCCTGGGCTGCATCAAAAGAGGGGTGACCAGCAGGTCGAGGGAGGTGATCCTGCCCCTCTACTCCGCTCTTGTGAGACCCCACCTGGAGTACTGCGTCCAGCTCTGGGGGCCCCAGTACAGGAGAGAAATCGAGCTGTTGGAGCGAGTCCAGAGGAGGGCCACGAAGCTGATTGGAGGGATGGAGCACCTCTCCTGTGAGGACAGGCTGAGAGAGTTGGGATTGTTCAGCCTGGAGAAGAGAAGGCTCTGGGGAGCTCTAATTGCGGCTTACCAGTACCTGAAGGGGCCTACAGGAAAGCTGGTGAGGGACTGTTTATCAGGGAGTGTAGTGACAGGACAAGGGGTAATGGGTTTAAGCTGAAGGAGGGTCGATTTAGATTAGATGTTAGAAAGAAATTCTTTACTGTTAGAGTGCTGAGGCACTGGAACAGGTTGCCCAGAGCGGTTGTGGCTGCCCCCTCCCTGGAAGTGTTCAAGGCCAGGTTGGATGGGGCTTTGGGCAACCTGGTCTAGTGGAGGGTGTCCCCAGCCATGCCAGGGGGTTGGAACTAGATGATCTTTAAGGTCCCTTACAACCCAAACCATTCTATGATTCTATGATTCTATGTGGGCTGCTATGAAGGAAATTAATTCCATCCCAGAGAAACCCAGTACAGAGGGTAAAGACCAAGGACAGTGTGAACATGTAATATTCCTAACAGCTCCTACTGTAGCTGTCTTTGGCATCCTGCCATCTACTTTAACTGATATCCACACTAGGAACCTTCATTCTGTATGAGGCAGAACCCCCCTCCCCATCCTGCTAAAAAAGTTTTGTAATGAAAGCCTAACGAAGAAAATCAATCTGAGATTTCTTGTCCCTTTACCTTCGAGATACTTTCTTCAGTGGCAAGGCTACCCTGAGGGGTTTCCTATTCCCATGACAGGAGGGAGCAGCTCATTGTTGCTTCAGTTAAAACATGTCACTTTTTAACAGTTAAATGTTATAACTGAGGAGAAGGAAGGAATAATTATTATTATTATACTGGACTCCACTCTAAAGAAAATATTTACATCCTGCATCCCTTCAAATGTCACTCAATGAAAGTAAACTAAATAGCTTTTTATTTTCCTCACACTACCTTCTAATTTGGTCCTTAATTGTCTGCAAATCACTGAAGTCACGTGACTCTGTTTACCGATCTTTCATTAACTTTTCTTAAGTTTTCCAGTATTTGACAATTGATCCCCTAACAATTACACTAGCTTTCAGTGTAATTACCACTTTCAGCTTGCTCTTAGAGATACTTAGTATACCACTTAAATCTCCCAGGTGCATGTTTTTTAGAGTCGTTCAGAAGGTCATTACTTAAGATCACATTTAATCATCCAATTATTTGTTCCCAGAAGGAGAGTACTAGGGATCAAGAAGTACAGCATGTGAATGTAATCTCTATTGAATTTCTATTTTTCTACAACTTGAGTATTTATTAGTATTTCATTCTTTAAGCCAGAAATTTACATAATAATTTTCATGGATAAAAAAAGCCTCTCTGGTGAATCCCTAAGCATTTCTGCTTCCTTTCCCTTCCAGAATAATTCAGGCCAAACTGGTGGAGAGTAGAACTTAGACATTTTCCAACATGTCTTGTTGTTGTTTTCCTTTACAAAGGGCAAGAAATTGAACATTTTTGTCTGGGTGAGAAGTCACCTGGTCAGGATGATCCCCTGAATTGAAGTTTTCATTCTGCCCAATAGAATCTGGATATTACTTAAACCAGTTTTCTACTAAACCACATACCACAAGAGTAATTCTGCCTCATGCATCCTAGTTTTGATAAGAAAAATGTTATTTATGGCTTCGGGACTGAAAAACAATAGTTAAAAAATTAACATCCTGAAAGAAATGGAACAGGTATTTCCCTTGATCAGAAATTGTTTACCTTTTGCACAATAGTCATCTATATATAATTGAAACAGCAAAGCAGTGTACATAGAGGAGTGGAGAAGGGAAGAGAGGATCCTCAAGACAAGACAATCAAATGCTGATTATCTGCTGGGGAGATAAATCCTACTAGTGATGTTCTGCACCAGACTGCATTGATTCTGCGATATAGAAAAGGGATGGCTTCTGTGATAAAGGAAAAGGATGGCTTCTTTTAAATCTGGTTCCCTTCAGTACTATAGTACTGGTTTTTTTCTCACAGTTTATGGTTAAGAGAAGTTAACATAAGGTCTTAGAAAGACAATGACCCCATTCAGAGATAGCTGAACCTTTGTTCACTGTGTGATGCCTCTGAGTATGACTTTCCAGTCTCCTACGTTTTCCAAGACAGAATTATGTATTTCTCCCATTCTTACAGTGGGTCTCAGATGTGTATTTTTTTGCATCAGTGATGCCTGTTCAGTCTGTTAACAACTTTTCTCCGCTTTCCCACAGAAGCTTTATTATAAGTTAGTGTACAGTTACAAAAGTAGCATCAGTTATGCAATAGGAACAAAGCAAAAGAGGAAGAAAAAGGATTTTCAATCAAATTCCACAGGCACATCTTTTGTTTTCCCAGGATGACAGCCACTTGGTGATAATTTCAACAGCATCATAAGACAGCTTCCCTGTACAGTTCTCTTATCCATCTTAGAGACCTGTTATTAAACTCTGTGGTAGTTCTTTTGATCTGATGTATTCAGACTATTCTTGTCCTGGCATCATTTCTTAACAACCCTCACAGGTAATGGAATAGCTCATCTTAATCCATTCTTTTAATTCCAACCCCCTGTTTTTCCTCCTTGTGATTTATTCTTTAAATTAAAACTACTTCTTTATAGGGCAAGTGTTAGTTACTGTGAAACAGACAAAATTCATTACTACTGAGAAGTTTTAATTTGCATACATTCAAAGATTTGACCTATCCAAATCTTTTATTTTTTTTTTCCAAATAACGAAGCACTACTTTCTGTAATGACCTGGTTTGTCATGCTTGAACCCCACCATACAAGATCCATTTACATCTCAGTACACATACATACACCAATTACATGTTTTACATACTTCTGAAGCTTATACTACATCTGATTACTTATCCATAGAATATTTTATAATGCTTTTGTCTGAAACCCCTTTGACTGCCACAAGTAACTCATAAACTTAGATTTCCCTAGCCATATCACCAAACTCATGGGCATACGTCCAAGCATGCAGAGACTCATGTTAGGAAAGCCAAAGCCTACCCATAACTGAACCTGGCAAGGGATATCAAAGGCAACAAGAAGGGCTTCTGTAAGCACATAAGTGGCAAAAGGAAAGCTAAAGAACATGAGAGCCTTCTGCTGGATGGGGAAGGGGACCTGGTGATGCAGAACATGGAAAAGGCTGAGGTACTGAATGCTGCCTTCGCCACAGTGTTTGTTAGCAAAACCAGCCTTCAGGAATCCCAGGCCTCACAGACCAGAGGAAAAGGCTGGAGCAAGGAAGATTTAATCCTGGTGGAAGAGGATCAGGTCAGATTATACTTAAGCAAATTAGATATACATAAGTCCGTGAGCCCTGATGGGATGCATGCACAAGTACTGGGGGAGCTGGCAGATGTCATTGCGAGGCCACACTGAATGATCTTTGAAAAATCATTGCAATTGGGAGAGTTGCCTGAGGACTTGAAGCAAAGCAAATGTCACACCTATCTTCAAGAAGGGTGACCCAGGGAACTACAGGCTAATCACCTTCACCTCAGCCACTGGAAAGGAGATGGAGCAGATATTCCTGAAAACCATTTCCAGCTACATGAAGTACAAGATAGTCATAAGGAAAAGTCAGTATGGATTCACCAAGGGGAATTCATGCTTGACCAACCTGATAATAACCTTCTACACTGAAACAACCGCCTTGGTAGATGGGAGGCGAGCAGTGGATATTGTCTACCTAGGCTTCAGGAAGGCTTCTGACAGTGTGTCCTGTAAGATCCTCACAGAGAAACTGATGAAGTATGGGCTGAATGAGCAGACAGACAGTGAGGTAGGTTGAAAACAGGCTGAACATCAGGCCCAGAGGAACATGTTTAGTGGCACAAAGTCTGTCTGGAGGCCAGTATCTATTAGTGTACCCCAGAGGTCAATAAGGTGACTAATCCTATTGAAAATCTTCATTAATGATCTTGATGATGAGTGTACCCTCAACAGGTCCTGGGGGTCCTGGTGGATAACAACTTAAACATAAGCAAGCAAAGTGCCCTTTCTCCAAAGAAGGTGAATGGTATCCTGGGCTGCATTAGGCAAATTATTGCCAGCAGCTGAAGGGATGTGATCCTTCCCTTCTACTTAGCTGTGGTGAAGCCAGACCTGGAGTGCTGGGTCCTGTTCTGTGCTCCCCAGTACAAGAGAGACATGGGCATACTGGAGAGAGTCCAGTGAAGAGGTGGGAAGATGACAAAAGGACTGGAGCACCTCTGATAGGAGGAAAGGCTGAGAGAGCTGGAACTGTTTAGCCTGGAGAACAGAATGCTCAGGAGGGATCTTAACAATGTATATAAATACCTGAAGGGAGGGTGCAAAGAGGACAGGGCCAGGGTCTTCTCAGTGGTGCCCAGTGACAGGGCCAGAGGTAATGGGCACAACCTGAAACACAGGAGGTTCCTGCTGCACACCAGGAAACATTTTTACTGTGAGGGTGACCAAGCACTGGCACAGGTTGCCCAGGGAGGTTGTAGAGTCTCCACCCTCGGAGATATTCAAAAGCTGCCTGGACATAGTCCTGGGCAACTGGCCCTGGGTGGCCATGCTTTAGCGGGGGGCTGGACCAGCTGACCTCCAGATATCACAGAATCACAAAATGGTAGATGTTGGAAGGGACCTCTGGAGATCATCTAGTCCAACCCCCCTTGCTAGAGCAGGTTCACTTAGAGCAGGTCCTTTCCAACCTCAACCATTCTTTCAGATTTTATATCTTCTGGGTGTTTAGGACCTTGTAGCTTTTTCAGTGAATATTAGAGAATGTTTCCTGTGAGCTCCTGCTCTCAGAAGAAGGACAGGAGCCCTCCCTTTTTATAACTTCTATCTTTTTTTTTGTCAAAAATCCATCACCCTCTCTCCCCAGCAGGTTTTGTCAGGCAGGGTAAGTAACGAGCAAGTAATAAACAGAAACTAGTCCTGTACCTTTGTTAGAGATCGAAGTTGGTAATAAATAAGAAAAATTTCTCTCTCTTATGGAAATAGATATAAAAAGTCCTTACAGTGGAGATGATTGCCTTAGATTTACTGTCAGAGAAAGTAGAAGCATGCAAACACATGGGCAATGCAGTGGGTTAAAAAATTATCTTTGCAGTAGCCTTCAGGATGCATCTGAGTACAACATGACCGTATTATTCCTCCCAATGAATTTGAGCTGAGGCTGGGACCAGCAATCTAAGCAGAGTTTCTTCGGATTTGTTTCATTTTCAGAAAATAAAAGTTTTTAAAAAGGAAAGGCTTATCTATCCAGTGATAGATAAGGCATTGGGCATCTTGCTCCTCTCTCACACATACTATCTAAGCAAAGATATCAAATGTTACTGTCTTATAAGGAAGTTCTAGAAAAATCATTTCTTTGTAATATTTATATCCCATCATTTCATATACAAATGTTCTTCATTGCAATTGCAAAATTAAACTATCCGCAAATGCATACTCAGCTAGCTATTGTGAATTAAGATCTCTCCCAAATTTGTGCTAAATTATTAGATTTATAAAGTCATTTTATGGTGTTCAAAACAAGCTGATATTTGAAATTCTTAGAAAAATATTGATTGATAAGTTTCATTATTGTATGTTTATTTGATCTGTGCCAAAAGCATTGTGCGAGAGAGTATGTCAGTTCGGGAAAAAAAAACCTTTTGGGAAACAAAAAATTCCCTACCTATTTTCCAGAATACAAAGAGGATACGTAAGGAATTATTAATTATGAAGCCCAAAATCTCCATTCTTTTGATCCAAATGTAGGGTTTACATATTTCTTTAGAGTGATTACAACATTCCATTCCTACGTGAAGTTTAAGATTAACCCTGAATGATGTTACCAAGTGCTGCAAAAGAGGGACGAGTAAAAATCAAGACTCCCTGTATCCTCTCAGAGACCAAATCTCTCCAGCTTTTCCATTTAAGACTGTTTCAGATGGGCCCACAAGTGAACAATTTAATTTTAGTTTCCACTGCTCTCTGTAATTCAATTTGAGCACAGTAATACTTTTCAATATGCTGGTATTTTTGATACCAACATCATAACCACAGTTGTACATCACTTTGTTCTTTCTACTTAGTTTTTTGAACACTTCTTGTCTTATTTTGTAAAGTTCTCGCCAGATTAGCTAGGTGAATATGGCTGAAGAACTAAGTATTATTGTTCGTGTTAGCACGCAAACTAAGGAAGACTATGGCCTAGAATAATCGAGTTCATGTAGTTCTTGCAATTTTGCAATTCAGGTCACATTATGTACAGTATATAGAGAATAGACATATAGTAGTCCTCCACAGATCTTCTTCTCAACAGTGTTACCTTTCTATAGCTAAATAAAACAGCACGCTTAATATCTCTGATGAGACCACAGAAAAATGTTGACATTCTTTTTGCTTTTGAGATAGCTGTATTGGATTATGACATTCATCTTTCCTTTTATACTACACTTTCTATTTGTGCAATATGTATGTTTTTAGTGAAAGTATAGAAGAGTGAGAAAGAAAAGAATAAAGAAGTTGTGAGACCTAAATAGCACCAAAAATTGCAACCTAAGTCTCAAAAATGAATGACAGACCTTTTCTTGTTTTCACTTTTATCAGTAGGTTTGGATTTGGGGGGGGGGGGTGGCTTCTTTTATTTTTATTTTTTTTCTTCTCCACTTTATTATACAGGTACGGTTCTTTGGGAGCAATTCTAGATTTCCTTGTGATGTATAGTGCACTTTCTTTTTTTCTGTCATCCCATATCTTAGATATCCATGTATACACACTGTAATGAGAGACTGTCTTTCTGATGCTAGAGGATGCCATTACCATTGAGAAACTATGTGAAATATTGTCAAGGGCCAGCAGACATAAATCCCCCCTGAGCTCAAGCTGGCTTTGATTCTGAGAAGTATTCCACTGACCTCCCTTTTACCAGCACCCTATCTGTCAGATTTTTTCCATTATATATACACTTTGAAGATGAAATACATTTCTTAGATTTGAATGTAGAAAGATGAAACTGTACAGCCAGTGTTGCACCGAGTTCACTTGCAAGTGAGACTGGAACTTAACATAAAACTGTAAGTCATCCTCTTGAAGTTGTGCAGAAATGTCCAGCAGAAGTAATGAGTAGGCTGCATCAATAGATATTTCCCTAAGAATTGACTTTGAAAAGAAAAGAGGAAGATTGCCTTTCCTGTTCACTTTCTATTTAAAAGCTTTCCTGAGAGCAGTGGCAAGAAAGTGTCACAGAAGTGAACAAGCCAAGGACACAAGTTGCCGCTGCAGCTGCTGCAAGGGTGTCAGGACCACCAGTTTCAGGTGCAGTGACAGAATGAGATCTGGTAGACCAAGAGACAGCACTAGCAGTTGAATCCTCACCAAGTCTAGGTGGCTTATATCCTCTATAAGGATTTGTGCGTTTCTAAATATTTTCTTTCTTTTACATCTGGGTTCACCTGCAAAGCTCTGAATCTTAGGAGGATTTAACAGTGATTAATGCAGATAAAGAAAACCTTTTCTCCCACCCAGCCTCTAAGCAAAATACAAACCAAGAAATTTGCAACTTAAAAAACATTCTAGTCTTTACCTATAGTTAAATTCTCTATTTAGAGATAAGCTAGGATTTTTTAGACTAGATTTAAATTAATTCTGATTAGTCTATAATCGTATTAACCATAGAATAATTTGTGTTTGGGAGGAAGACTTTAAATAACGGCCTGAGACAATTAGCTGAAGTGGAATATGAAAGAAAGCCTATATCAGTAAATTAATTATATCAGGAATTATTTGATATTTGATATTTGGAATGAAAATATCATACATATTCTTATTGAAAAAATAATTAGTAGGTATGTCTTTAAATGAGACCACAGCTGACACAAATAAGGCTGACTCTGATGAACAAATTTCAATACTGCTTAACTGACAATCCAAACAGACTGTAGATAATCAAAAGGCTTATGGTAGCGCTGTTTGGTTTGGTTTGCTTTGCTCTCCACAAAACAAGGACTAAGTTACAATCAAAAAATCCATTCCTATTAGCCTTGTTTTGGGAGGTTGTATAAGAAACTGGTAAAGGAAATGTAAAAAAATGTTGACATCACAAGGATGGTGCTCAAAGAGAGATGTGGCATGCACGTGCAAAGTGCCCTAAGTTTCCTCTGGATGGTTATTTTTCAAGGCTGTGAAATCTTCGTATTAGTCTTCAAATCCCACTTAAAAACCAGCTTGAACTTGGTGCTTGGTTCTTACCATGAATGTTTGTAAGAAGTTTTATACAACTGTGAAACATGCAAGTCCTCCCTAAATCCCCATGCTTCCAAAAGATGATGATGATGGTGATGGTGATTATTATTATTAAACTTTATTAAATTTTTTGATTTTTTAAATCATTTTTTAAACATCATGTTGCCTGTCAGAAGAAACCTGCTGGTGTTATATAGTTTGCAAAATTCTCTTTTGCCCGTGTCTTCCAAAAGAAAGCGTGACTTTTAATCTCTGCAGGAACACCCACGTCTTGGCATAACAGTGACAGCTACTCCATTTCACAAGCTCTTTGAGATGGAGCAGGGAGCAGCTCAGGGAAGGGAAGCCATCTCAGAAAGAGGTTAGCTGCAGTTTATCAATTTAAATGCCCAATTAGTAGTAAAAATCACAGATTAACTCACTTTTCTCACCATAAAAATGACATGAGAAGTGTCAGCTTGTGAAACTCAGCAGGAACTAAACCTTTAAGGTTTTTCAGATTTCTGTGTTGCAATCCTAAAAGGAATGGATACTGATAATTTTGACATAACAGGTATTTCTGAAGACTGAAAGAAGATTTCATGATTATAGAAAATATTTTCACAACGTAAGAAAAAATTCTTTTTTACTTTGTGCTCATGCTAGAAAGCCCTACAACAAAATAGCGTAAGCCTTCCTCCAGGAAGGGAAAACACTGAGAAATGGTAATGGTTTAACTGCTCTGCGCCTCTCATCCTAATCCTGGTGCCCTTTGAGCCACAGCTGTGATTTACAGCCAAACTGAAGTTCCCTTTCAGCTGACAAAATATTATCCCAGTACTAAGCCCTACGTTTGCATATGGCTTCACTCATTCTCTGTCTGTAATGCATATACGTCAAATTTGGCCCCTTTGTCTCTTCATGCCACTTTGTTTAAGTTGAAATGCACAATTTGATAGAAATAATGACAGGAGGAATTTTTTAAAAATCTGATTTGAAGTGTCTTGAACTAAAACTTGAACAAAATTATAGTGAACACATAAAATACTTTAAAGTGATATTTAAAACATACATTCTTTTATTTTGCAGCTTTTTTTTCTGTGAGAACTTTTTATAGACTAAAAGTTTTGTAAATTAGTCTTTTCAAAAAAGTGCATGCACACGTACACAATAAACCTCCATTCCAGATTTCTGTACTTTAAAACAGCATTAAAAAAAAATGTTTAAAATGTTGCAGAAAAGAAACAGAATTTTGTTGGGATTTTTCCCCCTTTTTTATCAATTTGGATAAGTAAGTTACCATGTTACTGAACTGAGAACTTCTATCTATTCTGGGAAGAGCCAGATTGCCTATAAATTATAAACTCTCAAAAAAGTAAGTAATTTATCATGTAAGTATTCATTTTGTCGTTTCATCCTTTACTGAAAGGACATGATAAGCAATCCAGGTTAACGCAACAATCATACTACAAATCACGTACTATATGTCTTCATTATCGACATTTTGACTTCCACTAATTTCAGGTTCAGCTGATGTTCAGGGTTTCTAGAGCAGATTGATCTCCAAATGTACTTCATTAACTGTACTCCTTTTCTCATTTCCCCTCCCCACATCTACAGGGGTGCTGTAAGTCTGAATGTCTCCTTTGTAAGTTGGTAGTATATGAGAAAAAGCCTGTGGAGGAATGACCTTGTGGGACCTGTTACACAGTCCTAACAATGTATTTATAATAGAGGTCCTTGAAAATTTGTCCTTTTTCTTTATTGTTCACCAGAAATAGATTGCTCACCAGCTATATATGACATGGTGGGTAACTACAAATGTATTTAGATTTGATTATTTACAGAACCTACAAAGAAGTGAACAAACTGTTGACAGGATTGATCCAGTTCAAAACAAATTCCAACAGCAAAAAGCAATAAATCAAAGACAGACATAACATCGCATAATTCTTTAGAACTGGCACCATTTTATTTGAAGATCTCATACGTTTGCAGCACGATTTGTGGACTGTTTACATATATTCTAAATGCGTATCTAAAAACTGTACACATACAATATTGGCCAGATCTAAAACATTAGTTGTGTCTCTCAGACTGAATAATTACTTTTTTAGCATAATTTATAATTTTAAGACATTTCTACGTACTACATTAAAATGACTATTAAGATTTAGCACGTCTGTCTGAAGAAAATTTTAAGAGAAGCAATGCCCAGTGTCCCTACCTACAACTTATGCCGATAGAACGAATGTATGCTCACTGACTTAGGTAAAATTATGACTAATTTTCATTGGCATCTGTGTTAGTAAAATCTGTTGCTATTTATAAAAAAATATTGTTTGCCTGTGCCAGCTATGCTATCAGGGCTACAAAGTGCATTTTTCCTCCGAGAAAACATGCAATTTCTGGTATGCTAGTGTAATTTATTAAAATTGTAAGTTTAATTTAATATATGTTTTTGTATTTTCAGTATGCACAAAGTTACAAATGTATGTAAGTTTCTTGGAAAATAGAGGGCTTTGGGGTTTTTTTAAAATCTATCAAATTTTGTGGTTCTAATTAATGTTAATTCACAAAACTACTCATGCACTTATAATTGATGGTTATGGTAAGGCCAAATTGTTTAGAGACAAAAAATGTGCATGTTTTCTTATTCCATTCCTACATCATCTGATTTTGTTTTTAATTTTTTGTAATATTGTTTTCAGCACCATACCACTATGAAAAAATATGAAAATAATTAAAAGCTATATTGAAAACAATTATTCTTAGACTATTGTTTGAATAAAAATAAATTAGTTGTGAAATTAGGTAAATATTGATTATTATTACTGTGAAAAAAAAAGTAGCCTCTCTAAATAGTGCAAGGTTAAATTTTGAAATTTCATTTTTTTAATGCCAATGTGTGTAACTGAGAAAGACACAGGGCACATTTTGAAGTAGAAAAGCAAATAACTTGGAATGTCTACACAATAGCAGATATTCCTGATGTAAAAAATATCACATGATATTTTAATAATAATACCTTATGACAGAATGCATGTCAAAAAATACAATTAATCATAACTAACAACCATCTCAAAGAGAAAGTTTCCTTTCTGCATGCTACCAAATGCACGATTACTTCCAGCAGCAACTAACTTACATCTAAAAGTAACTGTATAAAGTGATATTAACATAATAATACAACAAAGTATAATTTCTTTCTAAGCAAAAGTAAAAAATGTTAAACATTCAATCACCTGTACAAAATAAATATTTTTACCATTCTGGGTATATTTAGTATTAGAATAGCACAAATTAAAAACACTGTATCTGCAGTGTCCAACATGTTTCTACATTCAGTAAAAACACTGTCCTAGCATAGAAATGAATTTGTATCTTGCTGTTACAATTTCTGTTACAAAAAGGGATAACTTGCAGTGTGGAGTGAAAATTAATTTGCACCTCAACAGATGTAAGTGAAGACAAAATTACCCATCTGCCAGGTAAGAAATTGCTTTAAAACAGAACTTTAAAACAGAATGAAAAGTGTTAGCTTTTCTTAAAATTGAATTTACACCTTGCTTTTGTGGGGGAGTGTAGGCAGTGAGGTCATTCAGCCTGCATTTTAAGGGCCCCTACACAAATCTTCATCATTCTACCAGGAGTCTTGCCATACATGTAACTATCAGTTTCTAATCAGTTTATTTACATGACCATCTATGCACAATGTAGATACAGATGCTATTTCCTTTTGTTTATAGAATGCTCCTTTGCTACAAATTGTCCACAACATTGACAATTCTTTCATACTTTTAAATATGTATTGATACTGGTCATTCAAAGGAATTTTGTAAAAATGGAAAATTCCAGGTATTGCCTTTTAAAAATTTTCTTGTCTGAAAGATTATTCATGGCCATGAAATATCTATAACAAAGGCTTCAATCAACTTGTTAAATGTCCATCCCTCAAGCTGTGTCCAGAAGTTCAGAAATGCTATATCTCAAAGGCAAAAAGTAAGCATAACCTCCTTTATTACAGAAGCTTTTTAGGTAAATTTTAGTGACCTGTGAGTTTTTTCCATTAGCTTGCAAATGATGATGGAATCAGCTACCTTTGATGCACCTCTTTTTCCCTCAAAACAGACAGAATTAATACCAAGGGCATCTCTATCTTCTTAGTTACTGTCCTATCTAAATCAGAAGTCAGCCCCAAGGGTCTCTTGCTATGATTCTCTCACCATACCAATCTCAACATCTCTCCAGCGTATTGCTGATTTGGTCATTGTATGTATGGTCCTTTCTCTCCACAACACAGAAATTGTCAACCACGATTGTCTACAGGGATCCCGCATTTCTGAGCAGTGCCACATCTCCTTGGCAGTGCAGTACTGCCTGAGTTTAGACTTGTGGACAGGTACTGCTTTAATAAAAAGGTTTTCTTGCCTCTTTTAGTTATCTTTTAAACTGTAGCAGCTACCCATGTTTGTTCTTACTCACAAAAATAGTATTTGCATATCCAAACTAGCTATCCTCTAAAGTAATGCAATTGTCAGTTTTGTGAAGTAAGCATATTCATCCTTTCAAAATTGCATAGCCAAGTTGCTCCAGTTGGCATCCTAAGATTTCCTGGGTCCAGCTTGAGGAACCAGAAACCCCAAGCTGGCCAGATTCCCAGTTCCATGCAAGAAATCTGGGATAACCAAAACAGCCTTCAGTCTGGGCTGCTGTAGAGCTATGGACATGGACATCCTAGGCTCTCCAACACTTCAGCACAAAAACTATCAGAGCATCAGTCAGCTTCATGTCACAACCTTGCCTGTATTCTGATATAAAGAGTGTCAAAACAGAGAAGTATGCATTTTGTAAGATTTCTGACCTGAGAAAGGCCTGGGAGACTTGTAAAAGGGCAGCATGCTGGCAGATATCTCCAGCGACAGATCCTCACAAAGACAAAGCCAGGCGCAGAGCCTGCAGGTAAATCAGAATGTCTGCAACAGACAGAAACTCTCCCCCCACTTCCATAGACCTCGTGTTTGACGTCCACATTAGAAACAATAAATGCCACTTTACTAGTCCCAGTGGTGAATGTCAGAATGAATGGGCAATACAAATAAGTCAAAATACCACCATTTGAGCTGAGTATATTATTTAATGGGCACACAAAGACATTCATTTTAAACTTCTTTTAGTAGTGTTTAAATCTGTTTGGTTTTTTTTTTTCCTATAAAAGAAGCTATAAAAGAAGGGAACTGAAGATTTCTTTGCCCAGATGGCTAGACTTTGAACCAGCCAGATGGAAGACAGCAATTCCTGGCTGGATTTCTGGCAGATTTCTGGGGTCCACAGGCTGGGGAAAGCTGTGCCAGACAGGCTATGCTCCCCCGTCATGTTTCTCCAGGGCAAGCAGCCACTCTAGCTTTTCTAGGTTGAATGCGAACTTCAAGGATTTCAGGAATCCCCTTACTAACCAGGACTGATTTGTCGCCTCCAGACACTGAATCCCTACAGGAAGCTAAGGATTTGGGTTGGGTTCCCAAGGCTCTAGATTCTTAGGTAACTCTGCCTTAGGGAAAACTCGAGTGCTTTGAACATCCCAGTGGCCTTCCTAGTGAAGTTGTCCTGCAGTTATTGGCCCTGATAGTACTACTCAGCATCTGCAAGGACCTTGTGAATATGTTTTGCTTCTGAAATTGCTATTTGTATCTTGAATCTCTGTCTCAATATATTCTACTTGGCCATGCTACTCACTGGCATATTTCAGCTTTGCCTTTGGCTCAATGATCATAAATCCTCATTATTAGATAGAAACATATTTGTCTAGTGTAGAATCAGAAAGGAAGAGGTGTTGTATAGCTGCTGTTACACCCCTACATAATCAGTAAAATGGTGTATTGGGTCTGGCTGAGATGGAGTTACTTTTCCCCACAGCAGCCCTCCCCGTGCTGTGCTGTGTATCAGCAGCCAGCAAGGTGTTGGTAACACACCAGGGTTTGGGCTGCTGCTGAGCAGTGCTGGCACAGCACCAGGGCTGTCTCTCCAATATTCCCCCTTCAGCAGTAGGCTGGGGGTGGGCAAGATCTTAGGACGGGACACAGCCAGGACAGCTGACCCAAAGTGACCAAAGGGATATTCCATATCATATGACGTCTGCTCAGCAACAAAAGCTGAGAGAAAGAAGGAGTGGGGGACAGTCATTATTATGACATTTGTCTTCCAGAGCAACCACTATGTGTGCTGAAGCCCTGCTTCCCAGGAAGTGTCTGGACTTCACCTGCTGATGGAACGTAGAGAATGTATCTTTTGTTTTCCTTTGCTTCCATGCACAGCCTTTGCTTTTGCTTTATTAAACTGCCTTTATCTTGACCCACAAGGTTTTTTCCATCTTATTTTCTCCCTACCTTGTCCAGCTGAGGAAGGGAGTGATAGAGCAGTTTGGTGGGCACTTGGCATCCTGTTAAGGTCAATCCACCACAAATGGCATCCCTTCTCGATGAAAAGAGCTATTATTCCTATGAGGCACAGATCTATCAACTGTTTAAAAAAAAAGAACTAAAAGCACATATGTATACCAAATGAATATATTCATACAAGCATACATATATAAGGAGACCATATATGTGGTGGGAGAGGCAGCAGGAGGAAGAATATGTGCCACAAAACAATTATTGTATATGTTACAAAATGACACAATTTTTCATTGAGCTACACTGGCAGAGTTTACAATAAGGAATTCACAAATTAAACCAAACAGCACTACTTGAAAAATTGTTTGGAAAAATAGACCAAAGCAGAGAAACATGATATATTTGGGGGGGGGGGGGGGTGTGGTTCTTTTGAATTTTCAGGTGTTATTTTTAGAAAATAATTAAGGATAATTAAGGCATAATCCACCGTTGACTAGGAATAGGATAAATCAGTTAAAGAAAGAAAAGGTTTGACATTTATTTTCTCTGCGAATGCAGTCCAGTTCCTGCAGCATTTTGAAATGTGTGACTGGCAGGTGCTCAGAGGTAAGACCTATGAGGCTTATAGTGAGGACCCTGTTCATCCAAAGCACTGGAGAACTAAAAAGCATAAGAAGATGCTTCAAACAGTTTGCTTCATCAGCTATGCAGCAATTGCTCTGTACAGATAGTTTTGACATCATTCCCCTCTACATGGGGCATCCCCATGGCTCCATCAGGGCAGGGCCTGGCAGCCGTGGCCCGTCCCACCGCCCCAGCCAGGAGCAGGCAGCCGGGGGGCACTGGGGCAGCCCCAGCCCTGGGCATCGGGCACCTCCCTGGGGACAGGGGCAGGCCAAGGCCAGGAAGGGATGTGGGCCCATGAGTGCTCCCAGTTTGGCAGGGCCCATGGCGGGGCAGGGCACGGCTGTGGGGAGCTGGAGACCGGCCCTGCTGTGTCGTCACTGGGGCAGGGGCTGACGGCCCCGGGGGGCTGCAGTGGGGTCCTGGGCTGTGGGCAAGGTGGGGGAACCCTGGGGATGGGCAGGGACGGGCAGGGCTGGCGGCACCTCAGGGCCATGGCAGTCACCACAGCAGTAAAGAGTTTAAAGAATTTGCCATTATGGTTGGAGAACAGATGATGAAAGGACATTCAATGTTTTATTCATCAGTTTTACTTTCCCTAGTGTTATGTATTTATGGTAATCAATATATGGTAATCCTCTTACCATTGACATGATCTTTATTAAAAAAATAAAGTGATTAATTCAGTAAGAAATGAGATTTTAGAAAGTTGATGCAAATAATATCCAAAAATATAGACTTTTCCACAACCGTTAGTGACAAAAGATTTTCCCTCTGGAAATACATGTTGTTAAAATTTGTGAGTTTCCTATTGGGCATCATTAATTCTGACAGAATAAAATACCAGAGAAAAGTGTCACGTTATTTACTCTTGTTTTCAAATGATATATTATTATAAATATTGTATAATTAAATATAGAATTTATTGATAATAATTAAAAACCCAACATGTTATTTTTCCTGGTAAAAACTGAAAAATTCTGAAACAAAATAATTTAAAGGGACTTTCTTTCTTGTAAGTGTAGTGGCAGTAATTCTGTCAACATACACATGATGTCATATATCAACATAAGTATTTATAATAGGTATACATGTAGGTATAGTAGAAAAACAATATTTCTACTTTAATAGACTGAAATAGATATTGAAGGAATAGATACTGAAGTAATATTAATAAATTTGTGCAAATGAGTACTTTCAATATACCGATATAACTTTTGGTGATACCTCTATTCATACCCATGTTTGCACTCAGTATATTTTCAACTGGGAAATTTCAGCTTTCTACAGATGTTTTTACATTGTACATACTGTGACCCAGTATTCTGTGCTCTAGCAGTGAGTTGCCAGCACAGCTCTAAAAATTGCTAAGGATAACTCATATGATGCCATGAATGCAGCGGCAATGACCTAAAGCTGTTACCTGTCCAAATGATTGGAAAGGGCCAAAGGCCTTCCCTTGGAAACAGGAAATTCAGGCATAAAGCACAGCTAGTATATTTGACATAGGAGTTGGCTATACAGTCCAGTCTGAGTCCTGTGCATTCAGGTTTCAGGGATGAGTTATGATGTTGCAAAAAGTAATTTGTTCCTGTGTCTGACTATTGAAACAACTTACTTACAAGGCAGCAGCCTCCAGAAGTATTTAGGCTCCATATGTAGAAGTATGACCTTTTCATGTAATGGAGCTGCTACACTTTTAATCTGCTGATTCTGCTGCTTGTACTGCTTAAATGAATCTGTCTGCTCCTGCTCTGTCACCCACCCCTTCCGGTTTTTACTAATACAATAAAATAGTACTTAATAGGACATATATTACATAGTAATAAATGATAATACTAATAAAATACATAATCTAGACAGTAGCAAAGCATTGTGGAACACAGATTGTAGAGGCCTGTAGATAAACATCATTTATATGTAATTATAAACATGGTATATAGTCAGATCTTGAAGAATTTGACATTTATTTGCTTTATGAAAACATAAGGCTACATTCTGTAGCTACAGTAGTTCAGCAAACAATCGTATAGGCCCACAAAACCCCAGCTGAGCCTAAGAGAATTGTAAAGGCGGCTTCAGCAAATGTGATTGTTTTCCTGTGGATTCAGGCACCAACAGTGAGGGCTTCACAGATAATCTGCCTGTGCACCCTCTGCTGTCAGAGAAGAAAGGATGGAGGAGAGAACGTGAGAGACACAACAAGGTCGGCAGCAGAGACAGAACCCCGAACCACCCTCAGGAACAAGACTCCTTCCTGACACTAGGGGTATTATCTGTTATGGGCTATGGATTAGTTTTTGTGAGTTGCCCTTACCCAACACCAGGACAATACAAATAACAGCAGTAATTGCTATCCAAAAACCTGCTAATCACCCCAGGGGAAAAAAAAAATAAATATTTCCATGGGTTGCTGAGCCGAGACATGACGTTTATTGATAGGCCAAATCTCTCCTTAAATACTTCAGCAAGCTTGAAGAAAGAAACGGTGATTTGAGAGTAATTGTTGTGAGCTAATTAAGATCGTAACTATAAAGTCATACAGAAGATATAAAAATAGATCGAAACGGTGTATTTTAATGCAGTTTTGCAATAACCTCAGTTTTAGATGCCTGTTGTTTAAATGTGGTGAGGATTAGAGCTTTAACCACAGCATTCCTACAGAGCTTTATGGGGTTACTGTCCATCCCAAAGTGGCCAATTAGTACTGTGGGGATGAAATAGATGTTTCAGATACCAAAAAAACTGGGGCAATAAGAAAGAGAAGTCCTGATAAGGACAAAATAAAATACAGAAAGGAAGAAAAGAGGAAAAAAAAAAAGATCATGTAAAGAAAGTAGAACTGCAGTGAAGCATCTGATGAAACACAAGCAGGTCTTAATAGAGGAAAGACAGAGAAAAGCAAAGGATCAGGAGGAAAAAAAATGGACACCTGCATATTCTTTTTCTCTCTTCCCTAAATATTATGTTTCTGTAAATTACTCACAAGCAGTTTGGTTTGTCTTCCCTGGAAGCTCTTAGTTTTGAACTTTGAAACGCCAAACTGGAATGAAAAGTCTTTCCAAATGTTATTTGGAAATAGAAATAAGCATTTGGATTCTTATATGCTATATACCAACTCATCTATAACTTTGAACAAATAAAATCTTTTCAGTGAAACAATACCATATCATCCACATTTTATACAGCAAATTATGAAAACATTTTATTTCAGTAAAGCTGAAACATATTGTTTTAGACTCTTATGTTTCAGCTGAGATGACAAAATCAAAACAAAACATTCATTAATTTTCTTTTTGAAATGTGTAGTAAACCTATTTCTCCCCATGAAATATTTTATTTTACTCAATCAGTATTTTGAAATGGAAAAGATGTTTCATCTGAATGTTTCTGAGCAGATGTCATGCTGCATGAGAGAGAGGATGTAGACATATTCTTGACTTTAAGTAGCTTGCATTCGAAGGGTAAATTTATCATTTTACCTGTAGACAGTCATAGGGCTACCCTTGGTAGCCACCTTGGATAGAGGTATGAAAAATGACATGCATTTAGACTGATATTAACATATTAGTTTAAAGGTCATGTTACACTTGTGGTCTTCACGTCACAGTCTGTGGATCCTCATTTGCTGCTGAACATCATTTGAGGTTTCTTCGACAAACAGCTAAGAAGAATACATCTGTAGTTAATAGCCTTACATTTATTTTAGAAGAATCTCACTAGCATCAAAAATGTGTTATGGATTTACAAACTGAAAATGATTGAAAACCCACTATCTATGCTATGTCACAGTGACAGGCATCAAGACGTTGAGAAGCATGGGATAGCAGCACACACACACAGACCACTACCACACTATATATGCTAATATCCCACAGAGCAGTTGTTTTCCCCAAGTAGTTTATAAGCTAAAAGGTTCACATATCATGGTCCTCTATACATAAGTAAGTTTAGCAAATTAGATCAGGTGCTTAAACACTAGGATCAATATAAAAATGAAAAGCAAAGAGAAGCAGAAAAGTTCATTTCCAATTCCCAAAATATAAGACCAAAAAACGAGACATTCCTGATTTACTGAAATACCAAAACACACTGATGGTAGCTAAACTAACTTTACTCTTCCTGTCTGAAATTTGCCTTTGTATAGCACAGAATAATCTGACTTATAATACAAATATAGGAAAATACAAAATATAAATAACAGATACAATAAAACTCAAGATTGCCACCAGCAAGCAAAACCTTATATTCCTGTATACACCTCCATTAAAACAACTAAAGTGCCAGAAATGATCATTGTTTGTGGAATTACATCCTGACTCAGATGAAAATTTTCTTAAATAGGACTACAAAAGTATCAATGTAAAAAGGACTACTCACATGAAGCAGCAGAGTATGATTTGTCCCACATCACAGCTGGCAGAAAATTCACCCCTCGGGAAACAACTGCTGCAAACTTCAGCTTCTTATAGAAAACTGTGCTGATTATCTAAATACAATTATCTCTTCTGTCTTTCTTTTATTTTCTTGTACTGCCTGCAGTAACCAGTGATTTTTAATAGGGGGGTGAGAGGCTATCTAAAACACTTGCAGCATTCCTTGACTGCATAGCATTAACAGACTTTACAGTTAATCTATATTTCATTTTCTAAAGGTGTTAGACCAGTGTTTAGATGAAAAGCATATTGTGCACTACTACTTACTAACTGTAGAGGAGGCAGCAGTGATTGAGCTTCTTGGCCTCTGTCTGTCTGAAAATCTTATGTCCTTCATTACATGGCAGCTCTGGGATGCTACTGTCCTAAATTCGCACAGCGCAGATTGAGGGGGCCTTTCTAAGTCTAGACTAAACCTAAGCACTCATCAAGATTTTTGATAAGCCAAACCATTAAGTCTTGTCTCATCTACTGCTTGCCCTGTATTAAATTAGGTCTTGGCAACTGTCCTGAATCAACAGCAAAAGTCCCATATGGATTTCTGATTCTGCTTTCTAAAATTTAGTAGCCTGAACTGGAATTCAGCTGACTTTTACTGAATCTGGTCATATTTTTTCCCCTCTATCTGTATTCTACCCATCTTTTCCTTGTGCTGTGCCCACACCACCTGTTAATCCATCTGGTCTGTTTCTGTGTCTGTTGCCTATATTCTGTGCTTTACTTGCCTAGCATTCAGTAGCTCTTTATCTGTGAATGAAGCCTGCTGCCTTCATCCTGCCAAGCCTGCAAACCCCTACCCTAATTTGTTCTCCTTATCGTGATCCTCCTCTGTTTAAGATAGGTCAGTAAGGCTGAGTAATCTAGTATTCTGATACTCAGATGGCTCACCCATATCAATGCCTTCGTGAGGCTGAAACTAATACACCCCTCAGAGATTCCTCACGTTCTTCTGCTGGACCCTATGAGACACCTATATACTTGCTTACTGCCTATCTGTCATCTCCTTTATTTCAAGAACAGAATAACGCTCTGTACACCTCCTTTCCTCATGCCTAAAACTGCAGGTACTCTGCCAATCTCTTCATGCTAGATTCTCTGTAGGCACCATACCCTTCCTCTGTCACCTGCCCTAGACCCTCGTATTCCCTTTCACCTATCCTTATTCATTCCTCCAACAGATTTCCACTCCCCTCTCTATGTATTTGCCAGAAACCTTCTGCATCCCTAGGCCACAATTCCCTAATATGTCTGTGTCTTCTCTACACATTACAGAGTCCCATTTATTTTTTTTTTTCACTTATAGCAAGATTCCCTGGATTCTCTATTTCCTTTTACTCTACTCCCATCACAGCATCACAGAATCACAAGATGGTTAAGGTTGGAAGGTATCTCTGGAGATCTAGTCCAACCCCTCTTCTCAAAGCAGAGTCAACTAGAGCAGGTTGCTCAGGTCCATGTCCAATTAGGTGGACAGGAACAGAGATGCCATGGCCTCTCTAGGCATCCTGTTGCACTGTTCAATCACTCTTACAGTAAAAATGTTTTTTCTTATATACAAAAGTAATGTCTTGTATAGCAATGTGTGTTCACTGCGTCTTGTCCTGTCACTGGTTACCACCTGGCTGGCTCCATCACTTTTATGTGTGTGTGTGTGTGTCCCTCCATGCCACAGATATTTATACATATGAATAAGAGCCTTCTCTTCTCCAGTCTTAACAGTCCCAGCCTCTTCTCCTATGTCAAACTCTCCAGTTAAATCATCTTCATGGCCCTCCACTGGTCCTGCTCCTTTCTCTCTTCACAGAATCACCTAATCTCAGAATCATTTGAGTTGGAAGGCAACTCTTGAGATCACCTAGTCTGATCCGTAACCTGACCCCACTGCCCAAGTGGGATCACCTAAAGCAGGCTGCCCTCTTGTACTGGAGAGCCTAGAACTGGACCCAGCGCTCCAGCTCTGGCCTCACCAGAGCTGAGCAGAGTGTAAGGATCACTTCCCTCAGCCTCCTGGAAATGCTTTTCCCAGTGCAGCCTGAGATGTCGGCTGTCATTGCTGTAAGCACACATTGCTGGCTGAAGTTCAACTTGTTCACCAGGACTCCCAGGCCTTTTTCTGCAAAGCTGCTTTCCAGTCAGCCAGCCCTCAGCATCTACCAGTGCATGGAATTACTCATCCCCACACTACAGATTCTCATTTCACCTCCATGTCTCTTTATCCCATCTTGTCTTCTAGTATTATAAGAAAACATTAAAACATATTGTAAGAGTGTAATCTGTGAGTGGAAATAAGTATATATAGATATGCTAGAACCTATCGTCCCCTCGCTAGATCTCAAGGTCATCAGGCACTATGGTAGCTGACCTAAGAAGACAAGAGATTCTCTGTGATTCCCTCCTGGTGTTCCAAGAGTTCTTTCAGGTTGTGGACATTGATGTCAATATTTGTCTGTAATGTTGCGATTGTTCAGAAGTTGTATCTGAAACTAATAACTTGCAAATATGACAGAATTGCCAAGAAGGATCATAAGGTAGTTTCAGGTCTTGTGCCACAGACTGCACTTGGCTTGTGAGGTGCCTTTCTGACACAGTAATTCAACTACAAGTTTCACTATGACATTGTTACTGCAGAGCCATTTGGGACCTGGCCATAATAGTATTATTTTCTTGGCAAGTGGTCAGAAGGACAATTCAGAACAATTTATTAGAAATCCTGTGTGGAGGTGAGACAGAGGTCATGGAACTACAAAGTCGCCATCCTACTTCTAAATACATTTACATGTTTCCATCATCCATACTTATTTTCTGAAAGGTAGTCTGTAATTTCTTAACTTGACTTTGTTCCGTTTACCAATACTAACCATAATACCAGCTATCAGACATTTGTGCTGAAAAAAATCAAAACCACAAAAAGAACCATATGTTCCTCATTTTCTAGCTGTTATCTCAACATTTGCAGCTTTTGCAGGGCTGAACTCCAAGCGTGGGAGCATCATCTTCCTTCATTCCAATGGATTTCATGTGAACCTTGACAATAGTTTGCTTTCAAGTCTAGCTTCTCCCTGTGGACCATTCTTTTGTGTGTTTCCAGCTGATCAAGCACCAAAAGTAAAGAGAAAACCGTAAAACTCATGAGCATCAATCTGTGAAATTAGTCGCAGATAAAACATATATATGTATGTATGTATGTCTGTGTGTACACATGCTTCTAAAATGCTGGAAGAAGTAATGAGTTTGATTTGGACTGAATAAATTTTTTTAATGAGATGATGCCACTTACTCTGTATTTGCACTGCTATCTTTCCATTTTCTATTGTTTTTCATGAGCAAAAAGCACAGTAAGTGTTTGGGTTCAGCAGCAGTAGGTGCTATACAAAGGATAATTAAAATGGGAACCCCATACACTCCAGAAAAGTAATGAGGGTTCTGTAATACACTCGTGCATAAAACTACCAGCAGTCTTTAAGGGTGTATCACTATATGAAAAAGTGCATGGAAATACTTCATGTAACCTCTCACATTTTTAAATCTATTTCATTTGGATCCTCATTCAACACTATAAATTCTGACACAACTTCTCAGAGACCCTAGCTGGAATTGATCTACGTATACAGTTACTTATGTCAAACTACTGAGATCCACTCTTTTCCTCAGAAATAGTCAGATTATTCTGCATGAGTAGATCTTCAACAATCATTGTTCAGATACACTAGAAGTCCAGTCTATCTGTTCTCTGCATGCATCACAACATAACTTACATTCCTAGCCTCATGTTTTTTATCTCAGCTGGTACTTAGCAGCTGCAAGGGTCATGATGAGCTGTAGAAACATGATTCCACATAATTATTTCCCCGGCAGGTCTTTCTTCTCCTGCACCTTTTTCATTTGGAAAGGCCACAAAAGGGAATCACTACTGTTTGAAAACTATGCTTAACACCTATAGATATCAAAATATTAAATTTCTATACAGACTGTATTGCATTAAAAGCCCTGCTAATGAGAGAACTTTCTTTTTGTACTAAAATATAAGAAAAAGGGAATCTCAGAACAAAACACAGACAGAAACTCACTGTCCAAAATGAAATTCCAAGTGTAATCAAAAAGGCTGTGGAACTGGTCAGTCACTCTTTAAGTGACTTTAAGTGAAACAACCAAGAAAGGTCAGAAACCAGAGAGAAGAAGTACACAAGGCCATACGCATACAGGGGAGCAGTGACCTTGAGAATAATGAGATGCAACCCTGAAAACAGGTTAAAGAGAAAGCCTTTAGGTCAGGGTCTAAAATGCCATCAGGGCTGCAGGCAAGAAAAGTGTCGCCAGCTGTGGTACTCTTGTGTTCAGGGAAGCAGGACTTTGTATATTCTTTGTAAATATGCAGATTTACATTAGGACTCCTGACTGTTATCTATGTGGGTTCCCCCCGGCAACTAGTCAGCTGCTTGAGTCAAAGAAACTACAGTCACAATTAAATTTAAGAGACAAAGCTGAGAAGACTAATTTCAATGTAACTTAAACCAAGGCAGTAAAACCAAATGCAAACCAAAATATTATTATTTATCTGCTAGGATAAAACAACAGGTTTTGATCTTCAGGACTGCAGTCACTAGAATATAATATGTTGACATGTAACATCATATACAAATGATTTGACAAAAGTAGGTGTGAGTATATGGAATCTTGTGTTTATTATTATGATAGACAACATTTGTTGTATTTGTTTAAGTTCTTTGCAAAGTGACTGGGTAAGGTGAAACTTGTATGCATGGAAGACCTTTGGTCTTCTCACAAAAGCTCATTACAGAAGATACCACAAACAGTTACCTCTTAGAAGTCCAGGTGACTCAGGTTCCTGCAGCGGTTTCTTGAAAGTAAGAAAATGATTTCCTGATGACATGCAACAGAAATATATACCTCTTTTCCAAAACTTTGGGGTGACAATGAGGTTTCTATTGATGGATTCATGTAGTAATCTCTAGATGCTTCATTAATTAAATTAAAACTGTAATATCACAATGTTATATTTTAGAAGAAAAGCCATATATATTAATAATATTCATCCTTTTAAACTAAGTCAGCATAAAACTTTCAGTAAGTTTATAATTCAGTGTGTTTCAAAATTTTCTTCTTTATTTCACAGTACTTGGACTATGTTGCTTTGCTTCTCCAAAGCAGAATAAGTTCACTATTTTGTTCTTGCATGAGAACACAGTTCCATTGGTGAAAAAGATCAAAGTTTATTTCCCTCCACATATCCATATAGATTTGAAGCCAATTGGATGTTCAGTCAATATTAGGTTGTATGCAACATTTTTATTTACCATGGTAATAAAGATAGATAGGAAAGATAGGATGATTAGATTTTGGACAGGAAATACTGAAATCTAGCAGAACCTGGAATGTTTCTTCCAGTAAGAAAGTACTTAATGATAAGATAGAGTCTTTGGTGTGGTGTTGCCATACATAAGTATAACATGTGCTTGTCAACTTCTACCTGTTTTCATGCAAGCACAATTAGGCTTTTAATGGTTGAATGTTAAATTTCAGGTTTTCTGTGACCATCAAGGGAGAAATTTCCAGAGTAAATTAACTAAATAATAAGCTACCAAGCTCAAAAGTTGTTGGTTAAATGCTCAAAGTCTAATTTGGCAGCCAGTTCAAAGCTCCTGCCTGGACCCTCTTCCAGCATGGGGATCTCCACGGGCTACAGCTTCCTTCAGGGACTGTCCACCTGCTGCAGCATGGGGTCCTCCACAGGCTGCGGTGTGGGTATCTGCCCTGGTGTGGTCCTCCATGGGCTACAGGGGGACAACCTGTGTCACCATGGACTTTTCTGTGAGCTACAGGGAAATCTTTGATCTGGTACCTGGAGAACCTCCTCCCTCTCCTTCTTCACTGACCTTGGTGTCTTCAGGACTGTTTCTCTTATATTTTTTCACTCCCCTCTCCCAGCTGCTGCACAGCATTTTCACTCTTTCTTAAACATGTTCTCACAGAGGTGCTATCAATGTTATTGACTGGCTCAGCTTTGGCCAGTGATGAGTTCATCTTGGAGCCAGCTGGAACTGGCTCTGTCTGACATGGGGGCAGCTTCTGCTGTCTTCTCACAGAAGCCACCCCTGTCCTGGCTATCAAAATCCCAATACAGGTCAATCTGTTAGAAGGAAGAGCCACCATACAGAGAGACCTTGACAGGCTAAAAGACTGGGCGAGCAAGAATTGCATGAGGTTTAACAATGATAAATATGAAGTCCTGCACCTGGGACTGAATAACCCCAAGTAGCAGCACAGGCTGGGGTCTGACTGGATGGGGGCAGCTCTTCTGAAAAGTCCCTGGGGGTTCTGGTATACAGCAAACAACTTCTAGTGGCACTCTGAAGTCCTATACTGGGAGTTTCAAAGTGTATAGTCCTGTTCTTGGTACACAGAAAATTATCTTTGGCTTCAAAAACATTGCTAGCTGTTAGTCATTCCATCAAGTGGAAATGTCAATATCTCTTGGGCTAAATTATTTTCCTTTTGGCAATATCATGAACACAACTGTGCCATTGCAGTTGGAAACTCAGAAGTAATGCCTTCTGAGTACTCTCTTCTGAAAGAGGAAAACAAACAAAACAAAAAAAAAAAAAAAAAAGAGTGGGACAATGAACATAGGAGAGGGAAAAAGAAGCACCTGCAGAAAATAGTAATAGATCGACAATGTCTGCTCCCCATGTTACATTATCCAAATGCAAAGTGTGTGAAATGAAGACAGACAATATGTTACTTTGGAGACTCAGTTGAATATATGAGAAATTCTGTGGATCTAGATTAAGTATCTTAACATATCACTTAATGTCTTTAGAAGCAAAATGAGGATCGACATTCCTGTCTGAACCAAGCCAATTAGTCAGCTAACCTTGTAAATCACAATTTCTTCTGTGACCTGGAGCAGACAGTCCTTAAATTAACAGAATTAGGGATAGCTCCACAAGGTATAATAGCTTTGATTTGCAAGGAACAAAAGGTGAATGTCAAAAGATTTGGAAATCCAGTTTAGTTTAGTTAAACTTCCAAAACACATTCAAATTACACAAACTTCCTTTACTGATTTCACTATCCCTGCAAAAACAACTCAGAAAAACTGGAAGTAAGATAGGTGCCCTTGTGGTGGGTTGATCTTGTCCAGCTGCCAGAACCCCACTCAATTGCTCTTTCAGTCCTTGTCCTCAACAGGACAGGGGGAGAAAATAAGATGGAAAAGCTTGTGAATTGAGATAACGGCAGTTTAATAAGAAAAGTGAAAGCTGCACATGGATGCAAAGCACAAAGAGGAATTCATTCACTACTTCCCATCAACAGGCAGATGTCTAGCCACTTCCTGGAAAGCAGGTCCTCAGAACTCATAGTGGTTGCTTGGGAAGACAAACACGTTAATATGAATGCCCCCTTCCTTCTCCTTCTTTCTCTTAGCTGTTGTTGCTGAGCATGACGTCATATGGTATGGAATATCCCTTTGGTCACTTGGGGTCTGCTGTGCTGGCTGTGTCCCCTCCCAAGATCTTGCCCACCACCAACCTACTACTGGCCTTTGGGGGAAGGAATGGTTTAGAGAGCGAGCCTTGATGCTGTGCAAGCACTGCTTGGCAACAGCCAAAACGCTGGTGTGTTATCAGCACTGTTTTAGCCACAAATGCAGAGCACAGCACCATACTGGCTGCTATGAGGAAAGCTAACTCCACCCCAGCCAGACCCAGTACAGCCTTGAACTATCTTTTTTCATCTACAACTTTCCCTTCAGGGTGACTTATTTTTAGTCCTTTAGGCAAAGTAGTCATATATTGCATGAAAAAAAATCATTTTAATATTGTGAACTACATATTTCTTACAGTAAATTTATGCTTTTCCTGCACTTTAGTAGATCTGACTAAAATCAATTAAATGGAAAATATTGCCCTCAGTGGTGTCTGGATATGGTTTTGTGCTCCTCCCTGTTAATTCCCATCATTTTTTTATTACAAATCAGAGTTTTATTTTAATTAGAAATTCTATGGGATTACAAAGTATGACCATAAATATTGAAAACAATACTATACCAGGAGATGATATTGTCTTTTAGGCATCGCAAGGCCATCTACAGTTTGGGCATGGTCTTATAGATAAATAAATATTTATCTTTTTTTTCTATAAGCGGGCTCCAAAGTTTCCACCAGAAAACACTGAAGCATCAACAAATGAAAGTTCTGTAGTAATTTAACAATACTCTGAACTCAGCACAGATATGGCAGACAATGTAACCTTTAAACTGTGTTTAGAGTCAATGTTAGTGCTGAAACTGTACTGTGGTCTGAAATTTGATGAATCAAAATGCTGACATATATCCCCTGATTCACTGGTATAGTTGAAGTTGCTATGTATATTTACTATAATTTAGAAATCATGTGAGGACAAGACAGTTTGATGATATGGGACACTTTTTAATCATAGCTGGGGCTTTGTTGTATCCTCATTAAATATGTGTGTGATCTTACCTACAAAGAGATGAAAGTATGCACTACTTTTGTATCAAAGGAAAGAATTAAAAATAGCCAAGAGCAAGACATCAATTCAGCAGATGAAGTACTGAGCAGACCTAAATACATCCACTATTTGCAAATACAAACAGAAAAATGTAAAACTCGTTGAAAATACAAGTTCATCAGAATAAATACTTTCCATCAAAGAATATTTAGCAAATTTGACTTGGGAAAAAAAATTAAAAAAAAAAAAAAATAAAGTATTCTTGTCCATTAGGGAGTAAATTCACTTTCAATTGGTTCTGAAAAATTTATGTTTTAAAATTTCCTATGACAAAAAATATTTAAAAAAAGGCAAAAAGTTTAATTTATAAAATTTGAAATTAAATTGACACTGGATGCCCTGACTTAAAAACTTCTTTCAGCTGTATCTCCTAAAGTTTCTAGACTCCTTGTTTCTCCATAACTGTACTGACTTGATAGGGTATTGAATATCTAGAAATCTTGGGAGCCACAGATAACCACTGGAAACTGGTTTGTGAAAGGTAGCTTTCAAAGAGCTCCAGCTGAATCTAGACTGCTCGAAACAGTCAAGCTTCTTCAGACAAAGACAAAATCTTGGTTGCAATGCTTTAACTCAGGTTTTCATATATTTTCTATATTTTTTCCTGTGGACTTGGGAAATGAGCCATAGATTGACATCAAATGTTGTAATCCTGAGAACTGCAAGCAATGATCTTGAACCTTCCTGTCCTGGGTAATCCAAAACCTCCCAGAGATTGACAATGCCATAGTTTGGTATTATAAGGCTGCCCTTAGAGACCTATTGCACAAAGTCACAAATCCTCAATTCCCTCAACGTCCTTCAGCTGACCACTTTTGCAGAGTAGGGTTGCCCTGGAGGTACATGCCCTATGATTCACATTCCTCAACAAATCACTAATGAAACTAGCAGGAAAGGAGGACTATATCTCATTGAAAGTTTGGTTTTGTCAGTAACTATCACATTACTATGAAGCAGTTGGATTTAGAAAAGCCATTTTCTCAGAATACCCCAATCAGGTTTTAAAGACATTAGAATTAAGGTCATTTTTCCTTGATATATTTGTTTTCCTGCTATTGTTTCCTCAGACAGATACAAGGGCAATGTAAAGGTTATAGGAACATAGAAATTGTTATATGAGATTGGTTTAAGGAAGAAAGCATGATATTTATAACCTCTTCCAAAATTACTATTGCCTGCCTGACTGATAGTCATATAACTGCCAAAACTGCTTCTGAATCTTAAAACTCTCCGCTTTAGAACTTACTGATCTGGGGGCAGGGAGGAAGGGGGAGAAGAGTCCAACAACAGTAACAAAGGGCGGTTTACTTTCATGTCTTAGTAGTTTCATATTTCCTTGTTCCCTTGCTATTGAATGGGGAGAGCAAAAGTTCTAATTTTCTTGCAGCTCTCATTCGGGGCACGGGCTGCCTGCACACACTATTCCAGCTGAGGCCATACTATTGATTTATGTAAAGGCAGTAAGATATTCTTTCTGCTAAACATCAGTCCTTAAGCATTCTGATATCTTTGTTGCTGACTTTTAAAATTATTTGATTGTGTTCTCTGCATGGTACCTGGGTCCCTGCCTCAGTTGCCACAGTTGGTTGAGAACCCCTGTGAGACAAAGTAGTTCACAATAGTGCACAGCTCTAAGCCACTTTAATTTATACGTGCCAATGCTTACTTCACTTGCCACTGTGTAAACCTTTCACTGAACTTAACATAAGTCAAAGTTTCTCACAGTTCTCTCTGACCTCGCTTATCTAAAGATCATTGCTTTATCTGGAGCTCTTCCAGTGAGCATCCAATTTCTTTCCCAGAGCATTAATATAAGCATTAAAAAAAAGCAAGGGCCCCCCTTGCATTTAGATTTCATCCCAGTAACACAGACTGTATAATTTTATGTTCTACATTCTGTTACTTGGTTAGGTTTTGATCAAAAAGTATATTGTGTCTTCTGAGGACCATTTAATTTCCATGGTAGATTTTGGGTAGGGATTTTGGTAAAAGTTTTCAGAAATTAACATGAATTGCTAGCTAGTTTTCCTTAATTACCTCCTTTTTTATAAATTCAAAGAACTCTGAGAGATCATGGAAGCAATGTCATTTTCTCATACTCTACAATACTTGTTTGTGTTGGACCTAGCAATCTTGCTATCCAAACAGAAAATGGCAGAACTTTTGAGAAGTCTTGCTAAAAGCTGTGTTAGTTTCTGTGATAGACATGAAATCATTTGGCATAGCAAAAATAAATGTAGGACTTTGGATATAACATTACTATGGTCTATCTTTAACTTAAAAGAAAGAATATGATTTCTATTAAAGAATTAATTAAAGCCAATGATCTTGTAATGTACTAATATGGTGCAGTAAAGTGTTTGTCACCTATGTAATGGAAATATTGTAGTATCAAGAATCTTGCTGACATTTGCTCAGTCAGATTACGTTTCTCAGGGTACTTGAAAATCAGTGTTTCACATTATTCTGAATCTGTAATGTGTGATGTAAGAGCCATAAAAATGTGGTGTTGGCCAAGAAAAAAACGTTATTCAACAGTGTTAAAATGAATATGTACATTCATATTCATATGTACTGAGGATAATCAGTGCATACTAAAAGATGACCAGAGAAGGGCTTCTTACTGTAAAATTGGATTTCCAATATCTGTCATTCATCTGCTAATCCAGGTAGTTTATCATACCAGTCAATAAAATTTTTATGCTATGTCAATGCTTACTGTAATTTAGAAATAACAAGAATGTTAAACTTACCTTTTGTTTCCAGTGTACAGTCACAATTCCTATTGTAATTTCAAGAAGTGTCATGTAATGACACATAAGGATGCACCTTATATTTATCTAACAGTAAATGTGAAGGTATTATGATTAAAAGAGGAACAATTGCTTCAATAGTTTCAATGTTGCCAACAGGAAGAGAACAGCCTTACTCTTTTCTTCGGCTTTAAACCTACATTTGGACCAACAATAACTAACCAGGTCAAAAGACAACCTCATTTATTCATATCAATGAAAGAATGACAGTGATACATCAATAAAGAGATTACCGCTAGCAAGTATCACTACCAATGGCACATCGCCATTCTTGCGACTTAACCACTATTGTATAGTGTTTTGCTTTAAAAACACTCACAGGGAGAGCCAATGGAACCACTCATAGAGCAAAATCCTGGCTTCAGTTAGATTATGAAAATTTCTTCTTCACATTGAGCAGGTGACTACAGCTACAAATTTAAAAATTACTGAAAATGGGGAAGAACCTAACCTTCCCTCCCCACATTGTCACGTGAAAGGGTACAAGTCTGATATGTGGCTGGGGGAGGCCCTCCCGTTGAGTCATGAGGTTCAGAAAGGACCCCCTTGCTTTCTAAACTCCTTCTCAGAGAGGAGCCTAGGTGCGGCTAGGTCCAGTCTTAGTCCCAGACTTGGTCAACGGTTTATGTCTAAAGGGTTATGTGTGTAGCCACTTATCAGAGTCAACGTTTGCCTGTCAGAGCCCCACTAAGGACTTTCACTGAAACAGTTTCACAAAGTTGAAAAGAAAAATAGGCAATTTATTGAAGCAACAGATATAAAAGTTTGGAATTGCCGTTGATAAATGCACTAACTGCAACAATTTTGAGCTCAAGTTAATAGTTCAGTGCTTTTGTTAATGATAGTTTTCCCGGGGTAACATCCGACATAATCGGAGGCGCAAGTCTTACCAAAGAGGCGTCCCTGCTTGGGGAGGAGAGAGGTCCAGGCCCGTCGACCCGTCCGGATAGTTGGAGTTCTCGTCCTCAGAAAAGAGGATTCTAAATGCCAGATTTATACTTTTGGCGAGGTGGGACTAAGTCAGGTATTGTGTGTCAATTGGCCCTTAACAAGGCTTGTTGTGCAGTTGATCGGGGCTGAGGAGGGGGGAAGTGGCAGAGAACAAAGGCATTCAGTACAGAGGAGCGGTGGTCTGTTTAGTTTTACCAAAGTAACGTCAAGCTGTGAAGGCTCCCCCTCACCCCAGGCGTCACTTAGTTGATTAAGGAGCAGACCCGTCAGGCGCTGCATCTTGTTAAGATGAACAAATTGCTCATCTCCTGCCCCTGTTCAGGTCCAGTGCTTATCAGTGCAAGATAAGCAAGTTGCTCAATCCCTGCTCTTGCCCAAGCTGGACTCCCCCAGGGCCCCTTCTGCTGGGTCATAATGGCCCTGTATTCGGCACCAACAAGCCTGGATAAGTCCGGCACCCCACACACATAGAATCTATATTTTACTGATGTGCAGTTTTATTTTCCCAGTCCTGGAAGCTGACTATGTGATAAATTTTCCCTCCTCCATCTATGGAACTCAGGTCATGTGTGACTTTTGACATAATCTCCCAATCATTCTAAAACATTTGAATTTACATCTGTGTCATCGCTATGGATTAAATGTAACTATGCAAAAATCCACTATTGTGAAATTAGTGGTTTTGGAGTAGAACACCCACCTCTGATAAAACAGCACTATATTCCCAGAAGTGAATATTCCACAATTGGCAAAGTAGGAGGAGATAAAAGACTTCAGAATTTCTAATGTTTCTTCTAGTTTAAATAATTTTCTTACAGCAGTTGGGATAGTCAGGACAAAATTCCATTTTGCAACAATGGAATTGGCAACTTATGGAACACATTTGTGGAAACGTTTCATTTCCCAGGGATCTTGATATGTCTGGATTATGCATCATCACAGTCGACTAACTCTACAGAAAATGAGAGTGAAGACACTGTTGGAAGTTTTCAATATGCAAGGAACAATATTACTGGGATAAATGTGAGACTATAAAATTGTATATTATTGTATCCATTCAAAAAGTGAAAATTGTATTCTATGGAAGTTTTTTAATAGATCTAGGATAAATCATTTCTGACAGGAAGGCAATGTCTTAAAATTAGATGAAAAGAAAGTTTAGGCCAACTTTTCTGTCTCTTCTAGAAGTCCCACCCTCTTCACCCCTTCCCATCCCTCCCATCCACCACTCTTCCTGGCTGGTGCTGGTGGTAAATTCCATCGGAGGCCGGGAAATGGGCTCAGATTTGCCTCCCATATACCTTCAGAGTTTTCAAAATAAGACACTAGCAGTTCTATGAGGAGATCACTAGATGAATGTCTTCGAAGAACAAAGTGGTGACACTTGTTTCTACTTCCTACTTTTGCCAACCAGCAATGCAGTCCAAGCAGATAGAGGACCAAAGAAACAAAAAACAAACAAACAAACAAACAAACCACAAAAAAATCCCCTGCTGATGACTTCTGAAAGAGAACACATTGGAAGTTGACATAGACACACTTGGTTGGATCACAGTACTCCATCTTATATTTGAACAGTTTATATCCAATACATTTAAAACTTTTGAAAGACAATTTGCAGACATTTTGATAATTGCTCATCTGCTTATTCTGTGTCTTAGAAGTAGATGGTATCACATCTTTCAATTTCTAAAGACTTTCAGAGAACTGAAAATTATTCACAAATAAGAATTGTTATGCTTGACAATATGAGCTACATTTACTTGAAAAAGCAGAAGTGTGAAATCCACCAGAAGCTGGATTTGCCACAATCCTCCAGTGAACAGCCTATGATCTAATAAATTGGTAGATGGTAATGACCAAAATACTGCTGATCTCAATTTCTAAAACTCCTCCATACTTTGGAATTGTCCTTCTCTGCATAAACTTTGTCCATTTGATAATATAATTATCATTTTCCAAATACAGGAACATGACCTAGAAGTTAAAAGAGTTTCTGAAGTATACACTGCTGTCTCAAAGTCATATCCAGGACTGGAACACAGATTATTTAACATATTTACATTATTTCAAAGTCTGAGCCTACCTGATGTATTACCAAAAATAGAACAAAAGTCTTTCTCTCCAAAACCCACTTGTTTAAATAATGGAAGAAGGAGATTTTCAGTTGACTGAGAGGGGTGAGATCTTGTAAACTGGAGAGAAAGGAATACCAGCACAGAAAGTGTGTAATAGGAAAATTAAATCTAACTGATGTTAAAACCACTAAAGTCATATCAGACTTGAAACACATTTCTGTGTTTCACATACTTAACTCTGAGAGCATAATCTGAAATTGAACAATAGACATCCAGACAAGTACCAAAGTAGTCCAAGTAGCAAAGTGGCTCAGGGAACAAGAATGACTTTTTGGCACTGCTTCCTATTATCAAACTCATTCAAAGACAGATACTAAAAATAAGGGTTATACAGAGGATTCCACACTAGGATAAGTCAGAGTTGCATTTTTTTCGGGTTGATAAAACATCACATCCTTTCCTTTTAGCCCTAATAAGACTAATGCGTGGTCAAAGCTGCAGTCATTTGCCTTATGATGAATGAGTTACTGACCTCAGATAGATGGGAATCATCAAACGAAGACCATCACCACAGCTGATGTTAATTATCAGATTAAGGATAATATAAAAAAGATTAAGTAATGTGAGGGATCTGTGTTGTTGTTGCTGTGCTGTCTTGTATATATGTAGATAGACGATTGGCTACCTTTTTATTACCCAGATAAGAAGAACGATATAAGAAATTGAAAGAATAATAATCCTACCATATAACATACTTTGTGTGCATTGAAATGTTATCTGAAGCAAAATCATCATTGTCATCCAAGAGCTGTCTTCATAAATCATTGACAGATGATAGCAAATGTTCTCAGCAGTCAACAACTGAAATGATTCATTTCTTCAACCTTGACTCGGAAGGCTATTTGCTGTAATTATACTAAATACATGACTGTCATGGTTTTGCCCCAGCCAGCAGCCAAGCACCCACACAGCCGCTCACTCACTCCCCCCCAGGTGGGATGGGGAGAGAATCAGAACAGTAAAAGAGAAACTCATAGGTTGAGATAAAGACAGTTTAATAGGTAAAGCAAAAACCACGTATGCAAGCATAGCAAAACAAGGAATTCATTCACCACTTCCCATGGGCAGGAAGGTGTGCAGCCATCTCCAGGAAAGCAGGGCTCCATCATGCGCACCCATTACCTGGGAGGACAAATGCCATCACTCCAAATGTGTCCCCTCCCTTCTTCTTCCCCCCCAGGTTTATAAGCTGAGTATGATGACATATGGTATGGAATATCCCTTTGGTCAGTTGGAGTCAGTTGTCCTGGCTGTCTCCTGTCCCAACTTCTTGTGCACTCCCAGCCTCCTTGCTGGTATGGCGGTGTGTCCCGGCAAAAAAGGCCTTGACTCTGTGTAAGCACTGCTCAACAACGATAATATCGCTGTGTTATCAGCACTGTTTCCAGCACAAATCTAAAACATAGCCCCATACTAGCTACTATGAAGAAAATTAAGTCTATCACAGCCAAAACCAGTACAAAGACTTTGTGAAGCCTAAAACTTTGGCATGTATATTGCACATGTAAGTCCCTATTCTTCCTCTTGATGCACTTGCTTTGGAGTCAGTGGAAATTCTGTAAGAAAAATGGAAATCAGAGACGATCTCTTAGGAACGATGAAGCTGGCACAACAATTAGTTTGTGAAAAACTATTTCCACAATTCTCTAATGCTGTCAGAAGACTCTGGGGATTCAACTGCTCATTTTTACCTTTCTTCTTTTCCAGCAACATATCTCTTAATAAATCTAAGTAATTTTCTTTCCTACTAGTCTGTGTTGAATTTTCAAAGGCTGTCTTAAATTCAAATCCATCTTTGTCTGGAAAGAGTTTTAAACAACTTTCAGATCCCTCCACCATTACACACACATTCACATTTATATATGCATTATATACATTAGTGGCCCAGCTTAGTTCATGGTCAGAGTCTTAACAGCTGAGGAGGGACTGGCTTTCTTCCCTACAGTAGTCTCCATGACATTATTCTGAATTAAGGTCAAGGGACCAGTTCACCAGAACCGTTGTATTGTGTCACCAATGACTCCTAAAGAGCCATACCAATACAGATCAGTGCATGAAGAGGACAGAGAAGTGTATGTCAGCAGAGGTGAGGTGGTGGACAGGGCTTCATTACGTCACCAGAATAAGGATCTACCCCCTCCACCCAACTCCCTGATTTCTAGTACAACAAGTAACGTAATCTCCCTGGATCTTAGTTCTCATATTTAGATAAACCATATACCTTTTTTGTTTTCTGTCATTGAAACTTACATTGCAAAACATAGAGGCAGCAAATGTAGCATGTCAAGCATAACTGGACCTTTATCTCAACTGAGGTCTTCAGATGCTTCTGCAGTATAGTAGCAGACAAAAAGTAATTAACATCACTGTGAATGGACTCTTTCAGTATTAATAAAATGCAGTAAATTCTGAAAGCTTAGTAGATCTTAATATTTTCACTAGAAGACAATGCTATGTTTTCTGTGTTGCATGTTAAACTTCAGTTAAGGTGAGAAACAACAGGACAAAAGGCAAGAGGGAAAGGACTAGATTTGAGATGTAACCCACTGTCAGAGTTTCAAGCCATTCCTTCCTTTATTTCCAAACTCATTAGTGATTGTCCTGACTTATGCAAGCAGTAATAAATATTTGTTTCTTGGAGTCTTTTCCACCTGACTCACTGCAGGCCCCTTTCCTCCATATTCTATAAGCAAGCCAAGCAATTTGACTGAGGTGATATGAAGGCTTTAGCTCGTTTATGGCGTGGAACCTCCCTTTATAGCTCTTTCACTTGTGGGAGAGAGGGGCTAGATGAGGTAAAAAGAAAGTATGAGGATTTTAATTGCTGAATAATTATTACTAGCATAGTTGGCAAAACATAACTCTCTAAAGGATGTGGGAGAAACATTAAAAGTCTATGTGCAAGAGTAGCCAATATGAAGTGTGTCAGAGCACTACAAAATCATTTTATAATAAAATAATTAAAAGACACTTTTGGGTATGGATGACAACAGTACTTTATAAACGAAATAATTTGCTACTTTCTTAAATTGCTGAATTCAAAAAATCAGAGTAACAAAAAACCAAAAAAACCCTTATACTTGATTTAATACATTGTCATTTCATATAACTTAGAATTATTGAACTAATAAACTTGAAATGGGGAGTTAGCTAACTTTATTGCACTGTTACTGTTTTGTTCACAAGAGGACTTTTAGACATACATTTTTAAAATACAACATAGTTAATAACTGCTAGATTTTTGTTACCCTTGTTAATTTTGGTAATTAAAGTTTATGTCCTGAAATGTAAAACAATACCTTTGCAATGCAAAAAGAATTTCCACATAAACTGTGATGAATCACATTAAATCAGGTAGCTGTTTTCCAGAAGCAAATTTGGGATTACAAAGAAAGAATGCGTGCTACACTATACATTTCTCACAAAGCATATGAAGGCTTAAACTTTCTTACGGTTTTACTAACCATATACAATCCATTTATAGCCCAAATTCAGGTTATGCTGGATGTAGAGATTTGTAATCACTAATATATCAGATTTTAAAAGTCTGGTAATTACAGTCTAGTTTAGTCTCTTATACTCTCCCTGTCTAGATAACTACCAGTTTTGTTCTTAAGTTCTTTAAACACAGGCCCATTCATGCAGCAGCTCACAATTCCCATTTGCTGAGATTCATTACAGACCAACATGATCCTGGATTTTAGGTGAATCTCCCTTAATAATTCTAGATCTTTGGGGAAAAAAAAGAGAAATAGAATGAGCAGCAGGGGCTTAAGAACACCTTTCAGACACTTTGAGTTCTGTCCTTGCATGTGGTTCTGGTTAGCAAATGATGTCAAGTGTAGAAAGAGAGGAGCCTGCTCCTAAACAATCCACGGCTGCAATAACAGAAAGATGTCTCAATTAATTTGTAATTGTGTTACTTTTTCATCAAGTATAAACTCAACAGTTCTGAACTGACCTGCAGAAGTGGTCATCAAACTGGTTTCCTACACCTTCTTGTGCATGGATCTATTTCTTTGGCAATAGCACAATGAGATATTTTGTCACGGAAATAGTAATCTGATTAGATAGGAAAGAAATTGTCACATATAACTCAAACTGTTTGTCGACTATTACTGTTTGAGTGAGAACATAAAGCTTTTCCTTTGTATTTTTTACAGCATCTACGATAATAAATCCTGTTTGCTGAAAATGCTATTCTAATAGAAAATAAATATTGAAATTCTTTCTGTTTCCATGCTGGTATTTGTGGCTTTGATCAGAACCAGTACCTCAGTTTTCATATGTTTCAATTGTCAACAAAAAGACAAACAAGTGGGTTGTAGCTGTAGCAACTATTTTGTACAAAGGTTATAGAACAGATCTCAGATGCAGTTGGGCATGGTACTGCCAAGGCTTTAAGATTAAATTTGCTATTGAATATGTTGCAACTGTTAAAAAATGAACATTGGTTATAATACAATCACAATGCCTTAAACAACAGAATAATTACATTGATGGATTGCAGAGCTCTTCTTAACAAACGTAACATATAAAAACCTATACTCAGATGGTATTGTTTGAGTTTAAAATGACAGAAAATGATCATTTATAAAACCCCACAAAATAAATCAGATTTTTCATATTAAACTTTAGCACAGGACTCTATAACCTCATATTTTGCTAGCTGTGATACGTTAAGACATAGATTAAATGGGGTTTAACAACATCACGATTTGATAGACAATGACCAGATAAAGAGCTTCATAAGAATCCTGGTTTTAGCCTGAGGAGTTCTTTTATTTATATGTTCAGTGTGATTTTCATCACCTATTTCTTCATTTTGCTTTCAAAAGAACAAGGCATGATCATTGCTTCCCCAAACAGGTTCCTTCTGGCAGAAACTATTTTATGAGCCATATCTTCTTCCTCATCCTATCATCTTATCTCTGATACAAAGTTCAACTGATGACTAGTTATTAGTGTCACTCCTCAGGCATTGATTCAGAGACTAGTAAGGTTTACTGTCTTCATAAATGGCCTGCATGATGGGGTGGCATGCACTCTCAGCAAGATCACAGATGACAGGGAACTGTGCTGGGAGTGGTCCATAGAGTGGAGGACAGGGCTGCCATTGAGACAGACCTTGTCAGGCTGCAAAAACAGACTGACAGAAACCTCATGTAGGTCAACAAAGGCAAATGTAAAGTCCAGCATTCCTGATGAACAAGTTGAACATGTGTGAGAAGCACGTAGTTGTAGCAAAGACAGCCACCTGCATCTTGGACTGAGTTGGCTAGACCAAAGCTATTGAAGGAAGCAATTCTTCATCTCTCCTTGGTATTTGTGAGATTGCATCTGGACTACCATGTCCAGTTTTTGTTTCCCCAATACACGAATTGTCTAAGCATAGAATGACTTACATTTGAAGGGACCTTAAAGATCATCTAATACCAACCCTGCTGGAATGGGCAGGGAGACCCTCCACTAGACCGTGTAGCCCAAAGCCCCATCCAACCTGGCCTTGAACACTTCCAGGGAGGGGGCATCCACAGCTTCTCTGGGCAACCTGTTCCAGTATCTCACCACCCTCATGGTAACGGGTTTCTTCCAGAAAGAAAGCGATGTCCTGGAGTGAGCCCAGAAACAAGCAACAGAGATGATCTCAAGCACATGACATGCAAGGGCATATTAGAAAATCTCAATTTGTTCAGTCTAAAGAAAAGAAGGCTCAATAAGAAGGCTTACTTGCTGCCTCCAATTATGTAATGGGTGCTGGCAGACAACGTGGATTCAGACTCTTCGCTGAGATTCACAGTGACAGAATGAGACAACAGACACAATTTGCCTCAAGAAAAATTCTACTTAGATACCAGAAAAAAAGAATCACAAGCAGAGTAGTCCAATACAGAACAGACTGCCCGATGACTGTGGATGTCCACCCTTGGAGATACTCATACCTTGATTAAGTATCCCTGAGTAACCTGAGCAATACTGGGCCTACTCTGGCCGGGACTTTGCCCAGATGACCTCTTTATGTCCCTTCTGTTACCTGCAATGTTTTGTTACAGGTAAAAGTTAGCACAGTGTATGTAAGAAGTTAAGTAATCCTTAGCCCAATTAAAAAAAAAAACAAAAAAAAACCACACACAAAAACACCTAAGCAAAAGACAACAGTTATTGTCCAGTTACAATACTACTAACCCTTCAAGAAAAAAAAAAAAAAAAAAGAAAATTCATGTGACAATACATCCAACAGAAACTATTCTGTGACTTTATGAGAACTTCTGTGATTAAGCTGATGTGATTCTTGGATGTGAAGTACACTGTATGAAAACAGAGGTATTACCTCATCAAATATCATCTGCATTGCTCCTCTGCTGCTCTATTCCTGTGTCTTCAGTGCCATATATGGACCTGTCTGTGAAGCTCATTGATATGACAAAGTTTGGAAGAAAGAAGTGTACAGATTTTCCCAAAGGGGTAGTTTGAAACTTTTTCACAAACAGGCGATAGAATAAGATAATTACTATGTTACCAAATTAATGATGGCATGCCAAACTGAGGAGGAATACTTTGGCTCCCTTGGTTACCTTCCTGGTATGACAGCTGCAAGTTCTCTCCATATTAATTGTCATGCAAACAAACACCAGCATTTTGCATCTTTATAAAATTTGAGAAAATGAACTAATTATATCTCATTGTAATGTTATATATAGAAATTGAAGCATAAAGAAATTATTTAAATTACACCAATGAGAAAGTCAACATAATCAGAAAGCCATCATTTTGGTGTTTGAATAAAAGGTAATCTCTTCTCCTCCTAAGATATATTTAATGTAAGAACTGAAGGGAGCAGTCTCAAGAAATACTGAAAGATGATCAAGGATATCAGCTATGTACTCACACAGAATTGTCACAAGAAAGGAACACAGAGAAGAGGATTTCAGCAATACAGGTAGACTTAGTGTTATAGGAAATACACACAAAATAGTTCGGGTATCAAGTTTAAAAATGGTGTATATTGACCTTCATCTATATTTAAGGTAGGAAGTAATAAATATGCCATGCTGCCAGTTACTCTGGTAAATAGTAATTTGTAAAGTATTTTGACTATCTGCTTGAGTACACGGACAATTACCGGTTTTACTTACAGTGATGGATTTCAAATAAGACAGATAAAATAAATTTTCAGAATGTCAGAACTGCTGTAAAAAGCTAAGACATACATCCTCTACAGTCCAGTGATTACCTATAACGCTTTACCTATATTTCCTGGGATCTTATGTTAGCAAGGTAATTTAAGAAACCAATCTGTAGAGTGACAAACTGGTAAAAGAGACTTAGAAAGAGCATTCCCACTAAAAGTACAGTTCCTTTGGGTTTTTCCTGCTATATATGAATAAGACAACAACAATATTGGTGAATGATTTTGGTTTAGTTTCACTATACAGTACATTGTTCTTAAGGTGATTGGAAAAAGTGAGTGAAGTTTGGAATCTTTGGCTATTCCTAGTTTTCAGTTTTGACCCTCTAGAAATGCCTGAAGAATTTTTTTATTTATTTTTTTTTTAAAAAAGGTTGTTTTCGTTTTAAGCCTTTGATATAAAATTACTGGGGAAATTGAATTGGCCCATTAGTGTATTGGATTTGAAGGGGAAATTCAATTTCTGTAGTAGAAAATAGATAAACTGAATTTTTTCACTAAGATTATGTTTTTCCCACTCTCTTACCTATGGACAAACTTAGACTGACACCTAAATAGCATTGTTCTTCCCTGCTTTTCCTTTGCCAGCTTTGTGACTGGTTCCTGAGGTAACCAGCATAGTTCCCCAGTAATACTTGCGACAATTCTTTGCCTTGGCTTGCAAACTTCGTTGAGTTAAGTTGTTTTTATATGCAAAAGTTCTAAACCTCGCTCTTTATGAAACTTTATTATTCGTGAGACTGGAACAAGTAATATATATCAGCCACCCAATTAGTCTCCTGTAATGCACTTTTCAATTGCAATGCTATTGCAACAGTTCATTGCAGAGTTAATGGGGCTGATTGAGACAACTGAGAAAGGATTCTCTCCTCCAAAAGTGAATACTTCAGTATTTCTTCATGTGGAGCTTGTTTCCTGTACATTATATGTATTATGTGTATTATGTATATTATTTATATTAATGTCCTTCTAATACAGATGGAAAATTCCTCACTAATTATTCTGTCATTTAGTAAAATTTGTAAAAGTAAATATTATTTACAAGGTCCACTTGCAGTAGTAAATCTGAAGGAGCTGAACGCTCACATAAACTTTTGCCACATCAAAAGGTTAAATGTTTGGAGAACTCCAAAATATCAGTACCATGATAAAGTTAGTTCTCAAAAAGTTTTAAACTCTCATATCTGGTAGACTAGTTCATAAGACAAGAGGTCTCACTTTTATGACATATTTCTTTTTTTTCTCTATTCAAACACCCTTAATCACTCAAATCAGTCCAATTAATTGATGAAATATCAGAATGAAAGAGATTTCTACAACAGCATAGTAAATGAAGATTCACAGCAGCACTATAGTCAAAACAAAAGTATTGTAAAATAATTGGACAGGAGAAATTAGGAGTGATAATAACTTGATAGAGTAGCAGCCTTTTTACTTCTTGCTGAATAATTATCAAAAAACCCATACATAGAGTCAGAAGAAAAATTAAAACAACTTTTGATCTTGTAAAGATACTGCTGTAGATAAATACAGAATTTAAGTTGCATCATGTTTGTTTTAACCTAGAACAGCTATGGAATTTCCTTAGGAAAATACAGACTTCTCACTAAAACAGCAATGACATTTTCCAAACTGGCAGTTGAGCTATGTGATTTATTTCACTGGTGCTTGTAACATGATTTGAGGTACTGGGATACTATAGAAATGTATCTCTGGTTTGTAATTTGTATTTGCATAGGTTATTGTTTTTCACAGTTTCACAGAATATAATAAAGAATTCCTGTTACTTTTTTTGGTTGGTTGGGGTTTTTAACTGTAATTAATTGTCTTTTATTTCAAATTAAAATGTTGAGTGTTTCTTTTATTTTCCGTGAGGAAGAAAAACAGGTCTTCTCCAAATCTCCATTGGTGTACCTATATTTAAAACAAATATATACACTTATTAAAGTGAGCATATTCTTCATGTAAGTTTTGAGGTGTTTTTGTCTTTCCATGCCATGATTTTAGCTGTACTTCCAGAGCTGCAGAGGACAAAATGGTTCCAATTATGGCCAGATCCTCTCCTTTTTTCTCATACACTGGTTAACTCTTTAGAACCACCTTTCTTCCCTAACAAAGGTGCAGGCAGATATCATAGTGACCCAGAGGCTACATTAACTTATGTGAACCATGATTCTTTACAGATCATTTCCTGTCCATCTTTCCAACTACTGACTGGAAAGTGGGCAAAATGGGTATCCTGATCTAAAAAAAAAAAAAAAATCAGTGGATGTTTTAACACCCAACCTGCAGAGATCAGAAGCAGACCGTGGGCACAGAACTTATAAGTAAAAAGAAACTCCAAGCTGTTCAGATAGTTGTCTTCTGGGTATGCCAGAAATCAATAGGCCTTTTGTTTTGGTAGGCTAGGATCCATCTCACTTCACTTTAATGGTGTAAGCAACTAATTCAGAATTATCCAAGCTTCCTTTGCAGTCAAATGAAAGACAGATCCAAAAGCCAATTCATCCCATTTTAAGACTGCCATTAAAGATAAGCGGGATGAGTGCCCTTTTAGAAGTGGTTATGTTTCACTATGGACAATAAAGAAAACCCATATTATTAGCTTATAACAGATGCTTAACTCTTTTATAAGGCTGAAGTTGGAGAAGATAAAGTCCTCCCTTAATAATTACAGGTTGCCTGACCTCCATCACACTTTAACAATATGATATTCTTTTACAGTTTTCAGATTCTAATCATGATTCCTTGAAATGGTTCATCTATATCAAGTCATTGCAAAACCAGCATTTTTCCACAGATTTTTCAAATGGCAGTATGATGCTATAAAATAAGATTGAGGAAAAACTCATCAAATTTCTACTTCAGTTCATGGGTTACTCTGTTCTTGTGGGCAGACACCACTTGATGTTTCCACAAGAAACAATTGATTTTTAATACAGAAAATAGTTGAAAAAAATAGTATGAAAAAACATAAGATTCTTCATAGCATGTGGCTGAAATAATTGTCGCAAAGCTTTGTTCTGCTATCTACTTTTTTGGTATTTCAGCCTAATTTAGTGCCCCACTGACTTACACTGAATGTTATGCAGACACTAGGACATTACAGAGAACAGTGCTATTCATGCAGCCTTACATATTAGTATTTATGAATTCCTTACTGTCGAAGATGGGCAGATATGACCTTTGGACCTTTTTAACACAAAACTGCTTTTTTCTGTGTGGTGGGTTGACCCTAGCCAGCAGCCAAATGCCCGCCTGCCCCCCCTCATCCTCCTGCTCAATCTCCTCTTCTGTGGGATGAGGAAGAAATAGAAGGAAAATGAGAAGACTCCTGGATCTACATAGTGACTAATTAATAAGCAAAGCAAAAGCTGCACACACAAGCAAAGCAAAAATATGAATTCATTCACTGCTTCCCACTGGTAGGCAGATATCCAGCCGTTTCCTGAAAAGCAGGGCCTCAACATGTGTAGCAGATGATACTTCTGAAGACAAACACCATAACCACAAGCATCCACCCCTTTCCTCCTCCTTTCCCTGAGCTTTTATTGCACATGGTATGGGATATCCCTTTGGTCAGATGGGGTCAGCTGTCCCAGCTGTGCCACCTCCTAACCTCTTGCCCACCCACAGCCAACTCTCTTTGGAGGGGAAGAGAAAAATCCTTGATGCTGTGCCAGCACTGATCAGCAATAATCAAAACACTGGTGTGCTATCAAGTCTGTTCTAGCCCCAAATCTAAAGCACAGCACCATATGGGCTGCTATGAAAGAAGTTAACTCCATCCCAGCCAGGCCCAGCACATTGTGAAATGGAATAAATGGGTTGGAATTTTTACGTAACATTTGTTCCTTAAAAAATTATATTCTGATACTTTCATAGATTAGATGGAACAGAGAGCTCTTTCATGTCCATTTTCTCTATCTATAATGGTACATTTTTTCTAAGATTAGGCCAAGTATTACTTTGATATAAAGCTTATTTATAATTTGTTGCTTATTTCTTCTAGTGCTAGCACTTCATTAGAAAATACTGTCTTGTAATTAACAGGGAGTTCAAGGTTTCAAATGCATCCTTTGTAAGCTTTGTTACAGAATATTTCCTCTGGAATTGTCATACCTTCTTTCGCTGGACATTTCTATTGATAGCAGACATTCAAAGTCTAGATGGATATTTTGCTTTTACTGTCAACAGTTTAGGTGCTTCCTTCTTTAGAGATATAAAATCTCCAAGTTTAGGAACTGAAATGTTCATCTGTATCATGAAAAGACTATTTCTGTCCTTCTGTTTCTTTGTCTATCTTTGGTTAAGGAGAAAAAGAGTGACCTTCTAATATGCTAATTCTACCAATCCAAACATATCAGTCAATGAAAAGTGAGAGAGAGGTATGAAAGCTACACCAAAACGTCCTTATTCTGACTGAAAATACATGCATATATTTAAATTATTTTGGAAGGAAAGTACAGAAGAAAAATGAAGAAGAAAAACAATGTGAACCAAGGCTTTACTCAGTGTAAAGGAAAAGACTATAATAGTAACTGAGTTTATTTCATGGATATATATTCAAAAACCATAAACTAAATTTCTGTTTGGACAACAGGCTTCTCTTTAAATGTTCGTTTAAATGTAGGGAATTTGCATCTGCATCTACATTGCCAGGCTTCAGAGAAAAACAATGAGGAAAAAGATTTTCTAAATTTGTCAAAATCCTTAAAATAGAACCCCAGGGCTCAGTGATGGTGAAGTAGGTCTATCGAATGAAGACGACAGCAAAAATATATGCACCATATTATAAAAATACTCTATGACATAGTAAAGCAATTCTTCTTATGATTTACTATAGTCCTAGTCTGTGTCCCAAAAATAACTGACGGTGTTGGCATAAATTTCTTTGCTGTCTTGCTTTAAATTGTGTCTCCTTTGAGGCTTCCCCTATGATTAAAGGCACATAACTCATTTAAGGGTTCTACCCTGCACTCTTCCATGCATGCAAAATCAGTGGCATTCTCATTCATCCGAGACTTCCGGAATAGACCTAAGAAGTTCACCTACTACTATTTTTGGTAGACTAATTAGAAGTGAGTTGTATCTTTTAATGAATTTCTTTAAGGAAACTGGTCTTCTTTTTCTTTGTGCACTATCTGAAAACTTACCACGAACCCCCCAAAATTTTTTTCTGGTAAATAATTTCCACAGGAAATTAATGGAGTCTCATTTCATAAAGTGTTTCAGAATAAAAGTAAAAATAAAAATGGAGCTTATATACTAAACAGAGAGAATATCAATAGACTCAACTGAAGTTTACAAACAATTTTTCCATCATCTTTTTTGGTGTTTTTACAGTGATGATTATAGTGAGAATTAAATAGAAAGTGATGCTGATAGAATGATCATCATTTTGCATTTAAATAAACAATCCATTTGACTACCATTTCTGTTGACAGCAATTTTTATCTTAAAAAAGAGACCTTATAATTTCTTTTGCTGATTATCACACTTGTCTTTGTGGCAGAAAGCTTCAGGTATTAAGCATTCCACTTTGCTGGTGGAAATGAAGGAAGAGGGATGACCTAGATAAATGTTGTTCCTCCTGTCCCTGGATAATCAAGGGAACTATGGCTGCTTGTGACAGCCCTTTGTAGCTTACATAGTATGGGAATAACCTTGCTGGGAAACTTGAAGTGGACCTCAAAGCAAAGGCTATTCAAATGGCAATACCTGTGTGGGCTCTAGAACAGAGCCTATGCTGTAGAGTCTATCAGCAGAGTTTGTTTCCAGCAAATCTCAATATCTGATTATTTCTTTTTTTTCCATCTATGTACACTGGGATCGTAATTACATAAACCTTCCATTCAGGTTGCAGAAACAATATCACTTGAGCTGTATATGGGCAATAAAATAAGAAATTCAGAATTCTGTTTCAGGGTCAATGTTTGAAGTAAGCCTCCACTGTTTGAACGTACACACTACTGAAGCTCAAATGTTTGAATGTACTTTTGAAGAGACTAGGAGAGGTTCACAAAAATAGTCATTTTAAAACTGACTTTTGAATTTGAACTAATATTCACTGGGTATTACTGTTTGCTCAGCTTGCCCTGTTTCTTGCCCTGTCTAATACAGTGTAAGGTGTTTGCATTCCAGATTTTGATTTGGGAAATGATTTTTCCTCATATTGTGTGGTGGAAGGTGCATAATTGGTAGGCACAGCTGGTAGAATTGTGGATTGAAATTCTATACATCTTCTGAGATATCCTTTTCAGACCAGAGGTGAGGGTGTAAGAGGCAAAACATTCAGAAAGCAGCTTACACTCAGTTAACCACAGGACAATTTAGTTATATTCTTAGAAGGATGACTCATTCTGCCAATACCACTGTATAAAAGAAATGACCTATACTTCATAAAATAGCATTTCAGTTTAAGTGGACAATTCACTTTTACATTTTTATTTTTAATAGTGAACTGGCTCTAAGATATAGCTCCATAAAAAGCCATATATAACACAGAAGCAATTTTCTAAAAATAATGTGAGGAATTTGTGTAAAATGTTGTCAAGCTTCAAGCACATCCAATAGGCAATATTGTGAAGCATCTCCTGTGGCTTTGCTATGTGATCTGGAAGCTGAAGAAGAAGAAGTATAATTTAACAATCTAACTCAAAGAGTTACAAAAAGACAAAAGCATTGGATCAAGAAAATTCATTTATACAGAATAAGATGTTCTGTAGTGGTGGAATTTTCTGAAGGTTGTGTTAATCATACATGAAAAATTGACAAAGAGAAAATGGAAACAATATAGAGTTGAACTAAGGATGCATTCATTAGATAATCAGTTTAAGAAATAGAACACACTAACTCCACTAATTTAGAATCAAATAAACTGATCCCAACAGTGGATCAAATGCAAGACTTGACCTTAATTCAATTTTCATTTTACCAACATGGAAAACATCCTTACCAAACAGTGGTTTGAAAGTAAAGTACAAACTGGAATTAGTAGAGGCCAATGATGCAGCCATTCTCCATGATAATTCTGCCTACTCAGGCTCTTAGATTTTTTTCATAATATGACTAAAGAAAACACTGTTTAGTATTCTGAGTTTTATTTCCCCTTCTTAGAAGGAAAAATTATGTTAGTGTTTATTTAAACCTGAGACTTCTGTTGAGACACACAATTTGCTTTGGGTTTGGGTAGCTTTCTAGAATGTTTGGTTTAACTGTTCCTATAGAGGAATGCAACATTAGAGGGACTTTTTAATTATTTTTTAAGATTAATTTAAGATGTTTTCAAATTCTTAGTTTCTTGCTAAAAAGAGTAACTCTAATCAGCAGGACTCATGTATGGATTAATTTCTGCAAAAGCCCATGTATCCAGAGAGTTACCGCCTCTCTGTTGCTGCATTCTCAAGGATTTAACGCTTTCTCCAGGGCTATTCACTGCCCACAGGAGCCCTCCAGGAATACCCACAGCATGGTGAGCAGCTGGGCCACCACAGGCAGCATGCAAACAGGCAGAAGAGCAACAGCAGCACTGAAGCCAAGCTCCTTAGCTGTGTTTGGCATGCCTGGTGTCATGCAGCTCTGAAGCAGGACAGAAAAGCTATTCAGTCTAGAGTGAGCAGGCTGAAAGCAGATTTTAACCTCTATTTTGGCAGAGACAGAAGTGACACACTGGCAGATTTCTCATTACGCCCATCCTGTGATGCTCTGCTCTCAGTGTTCAGAGTAGTATTGGCACGCCTAAGTGAGGGAAGCAAATCACAGGGGACAAGGCTCGTTGTAAAATGGAAGAGCACACAGAAGAGCAGCAACAATCAGAATTTCAAACTTGCTTTCCTTACATTTCCCTTTTTACTCTTGTTTTACTTCCATAACTTTACTGCTCTTATCTCTTCCATTATTCTAGAGTACAAGGGCTACATCTTTTCTTTGTTTTACTGCAAGAATGGTGACAATCGGCTCCTGTTAGGAATAGGTTCAGAAGTTCAGGTCTTGTGAGCTCTTGCTGACTTCAGGCACTGCACAGATGAAACAATATGTCTCCTGTATTATGCTTCTGCAGGCTTTAAACTCAAATTGGCTCACTAAATAATTTTGGTACATTGAAAACAATCACCAGACAAAACGTATCACTGCATAAAGGCTGTTTCTGGATGCAAACATTTTCCACCTTCAGGTAAGAAAATCTGGAAAGTGATGGAACTGAAATCAGTCTAAGCTGAGCTCTAATGACCAACTACTTACATTTATCTCATTTTCACATCACCCCCTGCACATATTTATGGTGGTACCATGGCTTTTGAGAATCCAAAGGTCAGTCCTTCAATATAGAAGATCTAGAGTGTCATTATTTCCAAGTCTTTGATTCTGCAAGGTGTTAAGGCACTTTAAGTCTGATCCAACACACAACACCAACTTAAGCCTTCACCCAACACAAGCTCAGACACATACTTACCTTTAAACACACTGGTAGCTCCAGGGGCCTATCCTCGCTGAAGTCAATGACAAAGCTTTTACTGTGCAGGACCCTGGTGATAGAATTGCAATATCTTGATAAAAAGCATGGTTTTAAGCACTTTGATAAAGCATCTGGAGCTATGTGGGGTTGGCAGCAGGGTATGGTCCAACAAGATGGTGAGGTTCCTCTGTGATACTGTGTGGTCTGTGGTCTGTCTTCTTCCCTTCTGCCAGCTTTGGGGCTACCTAATTGTCCCATAAGCCAGCAGAGCTCTCTAAACAAACTGAGGGAAAAGCATAAAAAGATAATAGTTTCCTACAAGACGAGCGAGCTGAATGGGCTCATCATGAGACACAAGGCGAGCCAGAGCTGGCTTGCAGGAGAAGCCAGAGAGCCATGTGTGAGTGAAAGTAAGACAGTCATTGGGTGGGTCAGGGAGCACCACATCCAGGCACACATGTATTCCAAAAAGTGGCCTCAGTGGTTTTTTAGGTAGATATACACATATATACAGGCATATATATGCGCGCACACTCTCATATCAGTTTCATTTTTGTTTGCATCTCAAACAATATTCAAACCTCTCCAGTTTATTCCGTGATGGAAAGATGCAATGTAATTCATAAAGTATTTTATTTAAGTGATAATTACCAGTTTTCTTGAATGTCATTGTCTTTTGGTCTGCAAAGAAATGATTTGCCTTAATCTGCAGAAGAGAATTAACAGATATTTGGAAAGGTTTTGAATAATATTTTTCCTATAGGTACAAACAATGTCCCCCTAGAAAAAAGCCAAAGTGAAAGTACATGAAAGATTGTCAGAAACTGGGAGCTGTTCTATGGAGCACTGGTTGATTATTGCATACCTGCCTAATACCTGTGCAGACACAACTACAAGATAGGATTTGTATTTGTAATCTCAATAACTTTAACTGTATGAACAGGCATTCTGCTTCTTTACAAAAACCCTCACTTTCTTACACAGAACTTTGTAACTTTATTGTTCCCTGTGCTTTGGTTTGTGAATACACACTGACCTGTGATAACTGAGACTGTTGTGCAAGAACTCAGCTGAGCTAATACTACATAGGAGTACACAAAGGAATTGGGTATTATCTACGTCAGTCTGGATACATTGCTAAGTCTCTTTCTGGAAATTTCAAAGGTGATCAGATATTGTGTTCCAGAAAGAAGGAAGGACAGAAGGTTAACTCCTACCATGTCCCTTCCTTTCCAACCATGTAAAAAGAATTAGTGAGAATTAGAGAAATTGAGATGTTTTCATGTAAGGAACAGGAAAATCAGGCTGCTTTCCTCTTTGCAATTTCTCATGTAAAGCATTCTAAGTAATGCCACTTCCCCGTACAGCTATGTTCTTTAAAACTATTTGCAGGATACTAAGAGTAACTGAAATATCCTTTTGATAGTTACTCATAAGACTGTATGTTCAAAATTTTTGAAAAAAGATCCCTTTCTCCAGCCATCGATGATTTCAAGAGTCATTGAGAAAATTAGGAGGCATCTGTAAGTGGCCTTAATTTACACTTAGCTTACAGTTAAAGTCATATAAAGATTGGGGTCCTAACATATATATAACATATTTTTAGATTTGGATAGATATCAGGAAGAAATTCATTACTTTGAGGATGATGAGACACTGGAAGAGGTTTCCCAGAGAAGCTGTGGCTGCCCCCTCCCTGGAAGTGTTCAAGGCCAGGCTGGATGGGGCTTTGGGCAATATGGTCTAGTGGAGGGTGTCCCTGCCCATGGCAGAGGGGTTGGAACTAGATGATCTTTAAGGTCCCTTCCAACCCAAAACCATTCTATGATTCTGTGATTCTATGATATATGAAAACATAGTTGATAAAATATGTTTGATTAGAACAAAGCTGTAGATACTGTAGGGTTTTTTAGCTATTAAACTTATGTATCAGAGGGCCATCAAACTCAGGTCAAACAGAAAATTCTGCTGCTTTTCAATATATGATTATGAAGAGATTGTAGGGGTGACAAAATTATTTTTCTGAAAGATACTAAGCTCTCTGGTTCAGATATTATATTCAGTTATTAATGAAAAAATCTTGTTTATTATAGACTAGAATAATTTTTAGGTATATTAGTAGGTACTATGATGCTGAAATTTAGGCAATTGCCCCCATGCTGTCTTTAGAAAGATATGCATATATAGCTTTCCATGTGTGTATGTGCGTGTACTTTGTATATCTACACATACATAATACAATATTGACGAACCCTCTGTGATAGCTCTGACACTGTCACATTCTGCCTGATTTATCAATGTCTGTCTTAAAACCACTAATCTGGCAAATGTTTAAGTCAATCCTTGAAGACACAGAGCAACTGTTCATAAATTTAAAACATCAGTGAGAATGCTGACTTATACCAAATGTGGACCTGCTCATTCTATTTGTTAAATTTGTCTTTTACCTCAGGAATGCAAAGCAGAACAATATTGGATAGGCATAACTTATATAAGCACACATTTACCTCCGTATTCATGCATCTCATTTTGTATTATTTAACAGCAGCCTGGTCCTGCTGTTTTATTGCCCAGTTGGCTAGGATGACATATGACCATAAGAATGGATAGAGGCTTACATTTGCATTTGTGGTCATATTATGGAGCTCAGAAGAGAACTGGTAATCAGAAAAATATTATCTAGAATTACAAGGGACACATTGCTACCACAGTAACATTTTAAAAAATTAAGTGTTCTCAGTAGGTGTTTAGTGCCTTCATATTTCAGTTATCATACTCTTACTACATGCCTACAGTTTTTAAAGATTTTATATAGGGATATATTATTTGGATGTACATTATGCATGTCTGAATGTCTACGCATTCTCACAGCAAAATTTTCTTACCAAATATTTTATGAATATGTTACAAAGGAAGAAAGAAATCTTGGAGGATAGTAGATATCAAGTAAGAGATGAGGGATGAGGGATGTAAAAAACTGATGGCTCACTTCCCTGATCCCAAGACTACTGTACTCACGGCTGCTCCTCGGGCATAAATGAGATTTTTCTAACTCTGGGCATGTACTGACATACTCAAAAGGCAGAACTACATCAAGGATTCCTTATAGCACAGTTAGGTTTGGGTTCCCAAGGCTTCTAGCATCCTTCAAATAGTCTTCAGTAATCTATCACAGCAGACTACTGACAAAGGCTACTACACAGGGGGGACTCAATTCCCCAGTTCCAAATGTGCCAAATGTGGTGAGATCAGCCAGTATTGCCACATAAAAAAACCAACTTCACAACAGATGGATTGTCTGACCAAATATCGTTTTAATTTTCACAGAGGAGAAAAAAAGTTACAGAACTTAGATCTGTTTTCCTTCATGATTTCATATTCATTGTGTTCCCAAACTGAGTAAAAATTTGTAAATGGTATTTTTGTACATATGTGTGTATAGATATATGTGTATAGATATATGTTTGTACATATTTTAATATATATAAATATGAATTAGATCACCAGGGCATGCATGGAGCATATACATACATTTGACTAAATATAGAACATCTTTTAAGATGACGGAGTTTCTGCCAGTCCCATTAGAGTCAACATGAGCTGTGAATGTTAAGCACTTCTGCAGATTGAAACATGGTTATTTAGGTGACTAAACATTGCAAAGACCTGTCATTTTTTAAAACACAGGCAAAGTGCTTACAGAAAAACCAGCTTTATGCTATTGAGTATACCAGCTCATTGGAAGAGTTGTAGACAATACAGTAGCCATGAAAACTGAAACTGACCCATCAGAAAAGAAGCTAACCCATTTTATCTTTATTGAGCGTGAGAGATGTAACACAAAATCATTGGTCTTTTCCTCACAGGCAGTTTATGAAGAAAAGCAAAAAAACCCTCCATATTCTATCAGACAAGATCATTGCAATGGCCCCTTTTTCTCATTTTATATATATATACATATATATATATATATAAAAATCCCTTATGTATTTTTTCTGTAGAGTCACCAGTACCATCCTCTGTATTTTGTGCAAACACAGGTTAGTACAGCAAGTTTAATCTCTTTCATTTAATATCCACATTTTTGGGAAGATATCTGTGGACCACAAGTCTCGAATTAGGAACAGATGGCTAGGCTAAACATGTCTGGCAGAGTCACGAAGAGCCTGTCCATCCAGCCATGACCAGGCAATCAGACTCTTTGATCAAGATGTTTTGCAGGATTGTGACAGATCTAGAGCTACTCCATTGGAGCAAAGTTATTGCACCAGTACAGCCCTCTGTGTGGTAGCACCCCTTGTCAGGTCTCAGTCTGTTCAAAGTGCTGAGGGGCTCTTCCTCTGTCTTGACTGACCTAATGGTCCTGAAGGAAGAGGTACAGCCAGCTGGCCACGCTTAGGGGAATTGTCACCAGCTGCTGAAGAACCGTTGTTGAATTTGGGAGCTATTAATTTTATGCTGCATCCAGGAGCTACTAAACTTAGGAACACAAGACGTCCTATGAGCACTGTGCAATGTAATAGCAAAAAAAAATTATCATTTTTTCCCTCAGAAACAAAAGTTCCTAGAGTAATATTACTTAAACATGAAGGCCACTTTTCATACCACATTGGGTTTGCATGGCAAGGTTTTGGTACCAGAAGGGCTACAGGGGCAGCTTCTCTGACAAGCTTCTAGAAGCTTCCCCTATGTCCAATAGAGCCAATGCCAGCCGGCTCCAAGACAGACCCACTGCTGGCCAAGGCCAAGCCAATCAGTGACAGTGGTAGTGCGTCTGGAATAATGTATTTAAGAAGGGGGGGAAAAAACCTGTGCAACACCAAGCACAATTGCAGCCAGAGAGAGGAGTGAGAATATGTGAGAGGAACAGCCCTGCAGACACCAAGGTCAGTGCAGAAGGAGTGGCAGGAGGTGCTCTAGGCACCGGAGCAGAGATTCCCCTGCAGCCCATGGAGAAGACCACGGTGAGGCAGGCTGTCCCCCTGCAGCCCATGGAGGTTGATGGTGGAGCAAATATCTGCCTGCAGCCTGTGGAGGACCCCATGCTGGAGTAGGTGGATGCTCAAAGGAGGCTGTGACCTGATGGGAAGCCCGTGCTGGATCAGGCTCCTGGCAGGACCAATAGTGTACATTCATTTGTGTATAGCGAATGAGACCTATGAAGTATGAAGTGCAAGAAGAGGGCGTGCAAATCTGAAAGCAGAGAAGATAACCTCTTACATGCAAGGATCTAGCTACCATTGTTAATTACAGGAAAAAATATTTGCCTGCCTGGTTTCCTCCAGCCTTGCATTTTAGAGAAGTAGAATAAATTGTATTTTTTCTTTTGTTTTCCCTCTCTCTTTTTTTTAAATGTTTTTGGTTTATGTGAACTACAATTTTCTTAAAAGCTGCCTATAACCTTGATTTGATTGGTATATTGGGGGAATAAGCACAAACTGAATGTTCAGGAAAATGAAAAATGATGGATCCTTCATTCACTAGTGCAAAAAACCCCCATAGCTCATGTAACCTCAGTTGCTTCTTCTCACCCAAGCCTCCTGTCCTGCATGGGGAAAGGAATATATATGCCATAAGAGCCAGTTGTGAGGGTAGATAATTTCCAGTAAGACTACAGAAAGCCATGTTTTTTCATCAGATTTTGGCACCTGTTGCTAAATTCCTGGGAGACACCAGAGGTTTTCTTCAGTTCCTCAGATCAGGCTTGGGTGTAAGTCCTGTGCCCTTGAAATTGTCTATAATGGTCTGGAAAAAGAGCAAGCTGGTGAAAAAAATATCTAATATAGTGAACTCTGTCCATTCTCATCATTTAGCAGTCAGGCTTTGGTCTACCTCTGCTCATAAGAATTTTTCCTCAGAATCAAAAAAATGTTGTTGTCTGCCCTCACCCTGACCCTTACATCATGGCAGAAAATATTTCCCTGCTCCTGAAGAGACTTAGAGCTGTGTCAGCCCTCCTGAAAGACAATAAGCAGTTGCCAGCAGATACTGTAATTTCCAGAGCAGAATGGCGCTTTTTCCATCTATTTCACCCAGGTCCACACTAGACTCAAGGCAGTCTTCAGTAACAGCAAAATATGAATTCCAGCAAAACTAAAGGTTATGCTCTTGATTAGAAAGATAAAAGTAAAGAGAACATCATAAAAGGACATAAGAGGACAAGAGGACTTGGTACATACATACACATGTATATGTATGTGTATACACACATGTAAATAAACAGATAGTACATCGAACAACTTTGTAACCTCCACAGACATATTTTGGCCAATAAAGCAAAGTAATACAGCTAATTATATTAAGTACTGAATGCCACTTCTAGTCTTTGTTTCCTACCCAGAAGCTTTATAATCCATTAATACTGTAATGTTCTGTGTGTACTCTTCAATAGTCTTTAATTTCCTTTATAATTAAAGGTGGGTACCTCTGCTGTAGCTTTAGCCGACTCTTCGCAGACCATGAGAATGAAACAGGTTTCATTTACCAGAGAATGTCTCTTTAAAATGTGTTTAGAGATTGCACATGTACTGTATGTGTGTACACAAAAATATCCATATATTTGTTATGGATGCCAGTTTTATCACTCACATTTTTCCACTTTGTAGGAAGTCAGGTGAATCAAATTTTTAACTTAACTGTCGTCTCAGACAGCAAAATCTACTATATGAAACTCTCCTTGGTAAACAAAACATTCACTACATACAGAGAACACTGAAATTATACTTTAAAATAAACAGGGGTTTCGCTTTTTAAGTACTGTGAATAAATCACAAGAAAATTCATTATAACTAGATTTTGTGGAATTCATCATACAAACTTACCTGTTTCTTGTTAATACATAAGATTTTAAATTAACATTTATCACTGTATACTTTAATGTATGTATTTGAACTTGATGGTGACTTTCTTTGTTCAGAGATGGTATCTCATCCTTTACAGGAGACCTCCTGATATACAAGGGCTATCTTTTCAGAACTCGGCAGTATTTCATCCATTTCCAAATACATCAGAGGGCTGCAATTAAACAAGCTGAGCTCTCCACAGTACAATATTAATTATTTTGGTTAATAGATGACTGGATTCCTCTGTTTTGCGAAAACAGAGATATGTTACATGTATTCAAAGTGATACAGGTTTGGGGGCATGCCAGATACACAGCTCAGATTATATACAGGCAATTATTAGAGGTACCCCTTCACAGTAGATGCTGTTAAGTCCTACACCCATGATTTGCAGATTTTCTTTTTATCCTTACATTTAAAATATTCTCTTCTCATTGAACTTCCACTTAGCTTAGTTCTTGGACTGTCCCTGTGTCTGCACCTGTGCCTGAAAGGGAGTAGGGGAGAAGTAGGGGAGAATGCTACCTCACTCATAGCTTGGCCGTTTCAAAATGTAGCATTCATGAGTGGCTACTGGGAATATGCAATAACTAGCATATTTGTTTCTCAAAGTTTCTGATCTTTTCCAAATAGCCTCTACACTACACATATATTCAGACCCAAATCAGAAATCAGTGGACCTTCTCAAGGCTTTCTTTCTTTGCTTAAGCCTTGTAAACTATAATTATTAGAAGTGTGCTGAAGTTCCTCAGTCAAACAATTTCTTACTGTTTATATACACGATTTTATTCCCTCCCTCTTTAGACCAACGAGGTTCGATACGAAAACATAAAACATCTGCATAACAAAGTTGTATTATGTGCCACAAGCCAAGCTTATTTACAACTGGGAAATGTACAAGTCAGCAGGGTAATTAAGACAGAATAGAAGAAAATCAGAGTAGCTTAATCTGCACTTACTTGATGTCTCTACACATCAAATGCAATTCAAGAAGTACAATTAGAAACCAGTGTGTAACACATATTTTGTCTTAAGCTGCAAATCAGAAGGGAATTTGTACAAGTTTGAAGGCCAATGGATTTGCAAACATTTTCAAATCTGGTGAATCATGGTTCCAGCACCTCCCTTTACAGACTGTGGACAACCAAGCGTCTCCTAAAGGTTCTGCTCTATTAATAAAGGCCAGTGGTGTCAAAGAGTTATATAAAATCAAGAATAATTAGAGGCCATCTTGGGCCTCCCTCTTTCCAATGCTTTTGAAATGAAGTCTCTCATTTTAAAGAGCAAAGTAGAGAAAGCAATACTGCTGATTCATATGTGACCTTAAAACATAAAATAGAAAAGTCTTGCAGTAAAGCTATACTAAAATGCATTTCCTTCTGTATCTGAGTTCTCCTTAATGCCATATGTAAATGGTGCCAGTCAAGGATGCAAAATCCAGTCCAGGAAAGAGTATCATAGCAAATACATTGAGCATCTGACCTTTAGGTTCCTTTTTTTGCTTCTGCAGGAATGGACCTTCTGTTTTCTTCCTGATGTGCTGTTTGTGAAACCTTTCTCTGTGTAACCAGGAAGGCAAGAACAGAACATTTTTCCTTATGTCTCTCACTTTTAAAAAAAATTCTTCTTTTTTTTAATTTTTTTTTTTATTATTTTGGCAGCAGCACCAGCAATTCCTGATAATTTTGGAGTGGATTCAGGTTTCTTTAATATCTAAGGATTTATGTACTTTTTACTAGTAAACTTAAGATGTACAGTAAGTTGGTGGCATATTAACTTGCTCAATCATTTCAATGGAAGATGAAAAAGGACTGTAAACAAATCCAGTGTTTACATGTATTTAAATCAAATATTTCAAGAAGAACAGTATTTTAAGTGAATTAAGACTCTTTTAAAAGCCTCTACCTCTTCTTCAGTGTAAGATAGACAAAATGCCCTCCAATTATTTAGAAGTTTGGATACATCCCAGATTTGCTGAACTCAAAGGTTTGGCTCACCTCTAGTTACTGCAGCAAAGTAGTGTAAATTACACTAAGATGCAGCAATTTAAAAGAGTGGGAAAAATGGCCAAAATGTTCTGTATTTCCCATTAAACTGAAGAGTTAAGCTTCATCACATGAAAATATTGCTAACTTGCTTCTCATAATTACAGCTGAGCTTTTTATAATAAAGAGGTAATAGCTTCATCTAAGGAAGTATCATTTCCTTCTGTAGATTGCTGTCAGACAGTAAGATAGATCTAACGCATGACATCCAAAAGGGCAAATAGGAATATTGGTTATGGATTATGTTCCTCTCTTGCACTACTTTGAAGAAATGAAGTGTCAGACTTAGCAGTACCCCAATAAAGACCATATTTCACCTTCACATCCTTTTCTGTGACCTTCTCAGAGAGCTTGTTTCAAGCTGCCCACTAGTTTGACCTAACTCAGCATACAAAGTCCCAGGCTGGTAAGAATATAAAGCCAATTTTTCCTTTACAGTGGCATGCAAATGCTTCTAAAAATCTCCATCTAAATTAAAAAAAGGATGCAATGCTTTTCACAGTGTATGTCACTCCTACCTCAGACAAGGCAAAATGTTCATTTCAATATAGTTTTTATAAGAAATTTGCACTATATTTTAAGATTTCATGCCCTGGATGGAACAAAACCCTTGCATGGCATGACAGAATTTCTCACTACGGAAGTTTCGTATCTCCCTCTGAAACATCTGTTGTTGGCCACTATAGGATACCAGTCTAGATTAATGATTGGTCTAATCCCATGTGACACTTTCTCTCTTTGAATTATACTGATGGGTTTGCCTAAATGCAACTTTTTATTATGAGAGGAAATTTAGAGCATATTGGCTGTGGAACCCCAAGGTGAACATGTTTCATGCACTTTGGGGTACTGGATTGGAAGGGGACATTTCCGTCCAAATGACCTAGCTCTTTCTTTAGGTCATTTCTCTGGAAAACTCAGGAAATACTGAACTCTTTGGCATCCAGGGGTCTTTCATGCGAACTGGCCCTTTTCACTTCAATGCTTCACAAAATCATTGTCTTTCACGCTTCTACTCTCTGCATCTTTGGAAAGCTGTCCTTAGCACCAGTTCATCTCTCTCAGACACTTCAGGGACATCAATCAGAAAGAAGGTCACATCCAGACCTCTCTTCTGAAAGAGTGGACACACGCAGGCACACATAGAAGTAAAGTTGCAAGTTACTTCAAATTACGGCACGTTAGTCTGGACACCCTGAGGAAAATATTCCCAAGCTTAGGCAGTTAACTTGACTTCCTAGACTTACAGATCATGTAGATACCTTCAGAAGTCATGATTAGATCAGATGCCCCCAGCGGAGCCCCTTCCTTCCCACTACCCAGGCAGGGATATTGGTGACTCTCAGCTAAGTTCCTTCCAAGTCGCTCCAAGGTCATTCTGTTTGAACAGTCTCCTGGCTGTTGAAATGTTGAGATTAGAAAAGGGGAGCAAACTGAAACATTAGTAATGATTGACACCTGAATAAAGTAGAACCAGATGGCTTTTGCATCACTCAGATTCAGGGTGTGGTTTCTTTTCCGCTATAGATGTTTTTCCCTTGGCCTATTGTGAATGCTTCTTCCTAGTCCCTTTTAGATCGCAATGTTAATTCATACCTTTTTGTGTACATTTCAGGTATTCTAATTTCATTTTACTCTTCTTGAGTATTGTTCTATCCTAATGTATACGTACAGTTATAAAGAGCACACCATCGATAGCTGGAAATAAACAATTAGACATCCATACTCTTAAACAATCTCTGATTTATAAAGTGCTCCTTTTGCTACTATTTCTACTTCAGGAGGTTCACTGTTCCCTAGTTTTTCAATATGCAATCAGAAAGGCACACTTAAAAGATGTCGTGACTAAGGCTTACATCAGTGTTATAACACCAGTTCCCACCATCTTTCACATAATTTCCCGATAGACAGTCAAACAGTGCAAATTACATTATGATTCTCGATTTCTGATTCTGAATGATCTCCTCCAAGTGCAATATTCAGTTCAATCTGCAGCACCCGTAAAAGCACAGTGCATAATGCGAACGTTCTGTGCATTGTCATTCCACAAATGATTACTTCTTTGATCACAGTATAGCTATGCCAACCTGTTTAAACCTGTTGTCAATAGGAATAAACAAGCTCAAAGTATTTGTCTTCAAGTGACAGCACAAAGCAGCCTGCAATCAAGCCAGCATGTTTAGAAGACAAAGCAGTAAACAGTAAAAGGTTAACTTATAACCTTTGGTAATACAACAAAGTGCTGTTTTGGTAAAAACATGCAATTAAATTCAAATCTGGTTTTTCATTACACAAAAAGCCTATTCAGTGTAGATTTGCTGCATCTCTAAACTGTGAGACATTCTGGCTATGAGGCGACCATTTTCCTCAGATATATTTTTCATATCAAATTTAAAACTAACTCCAGAAATGCTTCATTTTAAATGAAAGCAATAATAGACAAGAAATAGCAGAGATCAGCTAATCTTTCATCAGTTCTAAAGCTTACAAGTCAGTGTACAAAAGTCAGTGGATGTGCTTCCAGCCCACAGTAAATTCATGTACTCATCTTGGAAAATTGAAAGCAACGTTATGGTGACAATTTTTATAATAAAGTAAGATCTTGATATGTACTAAGAGAAAATGAAAAGCCACCAGGGCCAGCAGCAGCAACTGTTGGACTGACTAAGGTATATCAAGATGGTTTTTCGTGCCCCGTGATGGGATCTACATTGTTCAAGGAGGCTATTCTAACTGTGCAAAACTGCTTCTAATACATCTTGGAAATAAATGATTATCAGAATGCTGAATTTAAGCCTTGCTGAGGTGGTCTGAGTGTGCAGATGGATGAGTGCACATGAAAGAGCTCTTTCAGAGGACTTCATTCTGTACCTAGAAGTCCCTGGCCCTCTGCTGAGAACTGGCAACTGGCCTTGTGTGTAATCCTAGTAATGATTAACTCCTAAGGATTTACTACTAACAGGGAGTCATTGGGATACTTTACGTTACCATTAGCGGTGTTTTGAACTAATCCAACCGACTAATCCAGTCTCATTGCAGCTGATTTGGAGCCCATGACTTGTTAGCTTCTGATCTGGGCTAGAAGCCAGTGACTCCTTCAACCATTCTGGCTCCATCACAGGTTTGTCTGGCCATACTCTACTACTGGTGACTCTGCCGTCCCTTCTGACATCTACATTCTGCTCTTTGTTGGCATTCTTCCTTCTAAATTTATTGCCTGAGGATGCTTATACTTTCCTGACCTTAAACCCCAAATGATTTTGCTTTTTAAAAATCTATTAAACTGTCAAATAAACAAGTCAAATACCTGCACAATGCTATAACTGCTCAGCTTTCTCAAATAAAAGTGCTCTGTTAAGTTCTGTGGCTTATGGTGTTGCTATATTCACTTGAAAACCCCCACTCTTAGAGAAATCTTTGCAAAGATATTTGACTAAAAATTGATGTGGAAATCCTCTTTGTTGATTATTTGCCATTCCTTATTTGACTATTTGAGTTTGAAAAAACATAACAGAGGCTTGGTGAAGGATGTCTGATCCTTTACAATATCTAGCCAAGAAAACAATTAGACCTAAATGATTTCATGGTACCTTCTGATTTAAATGTCTGAGAAATAATAATAATGCACTCTTATGAAAGCAGATCATAAACGGCCAATGAACTGTTTCTTTCTCACAGTAGGTGGATAGTTATGAATGTAGTCTGATACTGAATTTACTGAAGCCAGTAGAAGGATCCCATGGGTCTACTAACATAAAGCAAATAAATGTATATATTTACCATCACATGATAATACTAATTAATTGAACAACCTGCCCAGTTCCCATACTGAACAAGTTAGTTAAATTTTCTTTTCTTTTCTCTTTTCTTTTCTTTTCTTTTCTTTTCTTTTCTTTTCTTTTCTTTTCTTTTTTCTTTTCTTTTCTTTTCTTTTCTTTTCTTTTCTTTTCTTTTCTTTTCTTTTCTTTTCTTTTCTTTTCTTTTCTTTTCTTTTCTTTTCTTTTCTTTTCTTTTCTTGTTAGGGATGTTGTTACTATACACATACATGCACATATATGCACAAATCCCAGGCTATAGGATTTCTATGAATTCTCTCTCCAGTGTCAGAGAATTAATCACAGCCTTTAACTGTTTACTCCTTGATTCTACTCCTTTATTACCAAACATGTGGTATTTTGATATTTTGTCTGCTATGTCAAAGAGTCCTCTGCTAATATCTGTTCTTCATGTACTCTGTGACTGTCAGTCCTAACTCTTCTCTGGGATGTCCTAGATGCCCGGAGCACCATATTATACTACTACCTCTTTTCAAAACTCTGTAACTTTGCTCTGAAACCCCTCCAGATTTTAAGTCTGTTTTTGAATTGTATACATGAGAAGTATTTTCAGCAATGCCAAATAATAAAGCAACACTGATCCCTCCAACAGTCTAACTTGTAAACTCATCAGAGATATTTTTTAATGTTTTCTCTTTATCAACTTCTATAAAGCAAGTCCCACTTAAACTATTTGATTAGCTTACACAGAATCAATGTGAGAATTATATAATTAGTGGAGTCATCACATTTGTATCCTTTTTAAATGAAAACACTGTATTAGCTTTCTGTTTTTCTTTTTTTCGTTGCCTTTCAATGGTCTGGAATTTCCTAATAGTCTTAAGTTGCATTAGAAATCAACACTGAGAAAGTAGGAAGCTTCTGACCCTTTTCATTTCTCACTCTTTGGGACAGGATGTTGGCCAGATCTGTTCCTTTAAAAATAGCTAGCTATAGGAGCTGGTTAGTGTGAAAAGTATTTCATCAGCAGCTTGTGAAATGACTGTGTTTATGTCATTTTTTCAAATAGAGAGCAGAAATATTTATTCAATAGAAAAGGGAAAGATGTATTATCTGTGATATATTATTTCAATCTGGTAAGGGAAATGTAATATTATTAGAATTTCTTTTGTTCTAGTGCAGTTAAAAATGTCTTTCATATTGTAGTTTGCAAGCTTTTCCTTATGTCTTTTTGCTTCTCTATCAACTTTCTGCCATTCTTAGTTTCCAATTTATATTCATTGTTAATAGTGACCCTGTTTTGCGATTTGTTATATACCATATTTATCTGAACATTAGGTGATTCTGATCAAGCAGCAAACCAGAATTAGGGCTGATTTGAGGGGAATAATATATGGATCCTGGATATATGATAATCCCCTAGTTTCAGTTGTTTCCCACGTCTCAACACACCTACCATGCAACCTCACATCTGCAGTGAAGATCTCCCTCCCTCCGCCCTCACCCTCCACCCTTTTCCCTGACAGTGTTCTTTCTATACTGCTCTGCACACGTTTTGTGAAACACAGGGGCATTCACCCCATATAAAAAAAGGTCTCAACTGTAAAGCAGGAGGCTTCGGCAATTTAACCTTTTTATATGCTAGCTGTTGTTTCTCCGCTTGCTCTGTCAGCACTTCTAATCCCCAAGTAATCAGGGCAGAGTTTTGCTCGACTCTCTTGTCTGAGCTGGAGGCTCAGCCACTGAACTGCAGCTCTCTCCTGCAATTCTCTTTGGTTTTCACCTTAACTCTCCTCCATCAGGGTGATCTGAGACTTGTTAGGGCTCTGCTGCAGTCTCCACACCACAAAGAGCCAGACTCGTGGATGAAAGCTGAGAAAGACTGCTTTTTTTCCTCTGTGACTTCTTTCTCAATTACGGCAGGTTTGGGAGGATCTGGTTAAATACTTTTAAACAAGTCTAATTTATTATTCGCATTTCTACTGATAACTAATATGGATCAGAATTCTTCACAGATCTGTGATATTGTACCAATCAAAGCTTTCAGCTTACGTATGGATTTGTGTAAAGGACATAATTGTTCACGCATAATAAAGCATAAGAAGCCATGATTGCTGATACCTATACAAACATTTATTGATTAGTTTCCTTATCAATAATTTCTTTGTCCAGATGAGATTTACGATTATATGCAACAGTTTTTAATTTGTTAAATAGCTTCTGTAGTAATGCCAATAATGTTCAGAAAGGTCTGCAGTGTAACAATGCAATCCTCTGCCGCTCAGGCTACACTATTTGATGACAAAGTGTAATGCAAACATAACGGACAGGTACTTCAGGAACTAATGATCCTGCTCTCACGTAAGACACCATAGTTGGTAGCCATCACTGACTACCACCCTGTCTTGATCAATTTTTACAAATATTCAGACATTAAGGAAGCATTCAGTGCAAACTAATAAGTGATTCAAAAATAGTTGCATTTTAAAACATCTCAATTCACTTCTTCCACCTACTCAATTTTTCCTACTATTGTATAGTCATTCCGTTGGATATTCTAACTATGTCCATCATTTTACTAGCTTCCATTAAAGGCAAAAATATCTTCAAATTGGTGGGTTTCCACTTTAGTCTATAGTTCATATCAGAAAGATTTACTGAGTTGGTATTCCTTGCTAAATGTTGTGGTGGGTTGGCCCTGGCTGGGGGCCAGGTGCCCACCAGAGCCGCTCTATCACTCCCCTCTTTCATTAGACAGGGGAGAAAAGGTGTAACGAAACGCTTGTGGGTCGAGATAAGGACAGGGAGAGATCACTCACTAATTATCATTATGAGCAAAACAGACTGAACTTAGAGAGGGAATTCATCTAATTTATTACCAAGCAAAACAGAGTAGAGGAATGAGAAATAAAATCAAATCTTAAAACACCTCCCCCCACCCCTCTCATCTTCCCGGGCTCAACTTCACTCCCGGCTTCAACCTCTGCCCCCCTCAGCGGCACAGGGGGACGGGGAGTGGGGGTTATGGTCAGTTCATCACACGGTGTTTCTGCCGCTTCTTCCTCCTCAGGGGGAGGACTCCTCTCATCGTTCCCCCGCTCCAGCGTGGAGTCCCTCTCACGGGAGACAGTCCTTCACGACCTTCTCCAACGTGAGTCTCCTCCACAGGGTGCAGACCTTCAGGAGCAAACTGCTCCAGCATGGGTCCCCCCACGGGGTCACAAGTCCTGCCAGCAAACCTGCTCTGGCTTGGGCTCCTCTCTCCACAGGTCCACAGGTCCTGCCAGGAGCTTGCTCCAGCGCGGGCTTCCCACGGGGCCACAGCCTCCTTCAGGTGTCTCCACCTGCTCCAGTGTGGGGTCCTCCACGGGCTGCAGGTGGAATCGCTACACCCCCTCATCCTCCCTCCATGGGCTGCAGGGGGACAGCCTGCTTCACCATGGTCTTCACCAGGGGCTGCAGGGGAATCTTGCTCCGGTGCCTGGAGCACCTCCTGCCCCTCCTTCTGCACTGACCTTGGTGTCTGCAGAGTTTCTTACATCTTTTCACTCCTCTCTCTGGCTGCAAAAGTGCTCTCTAACTGTTTTTTTTCTCTTTCTTAAATATGTTATCACAGAGGCACTGATTGGCTTGGCCTTGGCCAGCGGCGGGTCCGTCTTGGAGCCGGCTGGCATTGGCTCTGTCAGACACAGGGGAAGCTTCTAGCAGCTTCTCATAGAAGCCACCCCTGTAGCCCCCTCCGCTACCAAAACCTTGCCACGCCAACCCAACATATATGTTTTTACAAAACTTTTGAAATAATTTTAAAAGTGTTCTTCAAAAAATAATGAACAATTTAGTAAGTAACCTCAGAGAAGATAATTGTTTGCAAAAGTCTTTCTAGTAAATAATCAGGATGAGTGCCCTAAAAATACTCAGTTATAGAAATATTTGTGCAAATGTTCACCTCTTCAGAAAAAGAAGGCCTTTTGATATAATAACAAATAATTACTGAAAACTTCAACTTCAAAAGACCACAAAATGCAATCATTATTCACAGAGCAAAGATGCCATGTATTTCACCATCTCAGTCTGGTTCTTTTCCTACAACAAGTGAATTTTATCCTTTCAGTAATTGTCAGTACATGGAAAAGGGGGTATTTTGAATTGAGCAAAGTTACCAGGAAATAACACAGGTCTGGAAAAGGTAAGAATAGAATACAAGTGATAATGTCTTGAATAGATAATTTTGATCAATTTTTCACTTTCATATTTTTAATATTCAGCAATTATTTATTTTGCATCAATTGTTTACATTTTGAAAATTGTTAATTTTAAAGATAACATAAAAAATTGAAATTTTGTAATTTATTGTAACACAGATTACCTTTTCATTCCAGACCGTGATAATAACTTTGTGTTTTTTCATATCATGCTGCAAAATAGGTAGAAATGTTCTCGTGACTAGGATGGCTTTCCTGAAAAGAGTGGGGAATTTAAGAACATAGACCATAGGGCCCTAATTTAGTAAAGGATTCTTACAGAAGTAATAATTTGCTTATATGAGTATTCTTATGGTATTCAGGGGGGTTAGTCACGCTTAAAGTCAATGCTTCGGTGCTTTGCTGAATTAAACTCCAGATATAGTAAAATTATACTTTAAGTTCAGCCTTGAACATGGAGTAGAACATAATATCACTTAGATCACTTAGATAAGTGCTTTGGGAACAAAAAAAAAAAAAAACCAACTGAGAAGGGAGCCATCTGTTAAGTACTTCAAAAAGTTAGTCTGAGAAGTTAGGCTGTCCCTGCCCCAGAAAGCATATAATATAAATAAGCAAGACAGAAGACTGTGGAAGAAGAGTCACTTATGCAAGCTGAAAGAACAGACATAGTTGGCAAGCACAATGTCAGTACCATATTTTGTTTGAACCAACTCCATTTCTTTTTGCGTTATGGTGGACACTGTTTATCAGACCAGCAAAGGGAGGAGGAGAAAGGTAGGAAGAAATAAGAGATACAGAGCAACAAGAAAAAAGGAGGAAGAAGGCAGGTAGCAAGAAAGAGGAGACAGGGTTTGGCTGATGTTCAGAGAATGCTGGTAATCAGCACAGGAAAGTGAACATACAGTAAAAGAACTGTGGAAATATGTTAGCTGTTCCTAATTCTTCCATTTCCAGTTCATCTGCTTGACAGGTTTTTTTTTCTCTTCTATCCCTCAAGGGTGCAAGAGTAAGGAAAGAAAGCAGAAATGCATAAAAGCACATGTTTAGAAAATAGCTAACTCTTGTGCAGTTCTGCAACAAGGAGTGCTTGACTTTTTCACTTCCTGGATCTTGTCCAGGATGTCAATGTCCAGCCTGCGCCTTGGATTGGTTCCTTTTTCATGTTTATTTTTCCTCATAACTGCAGCTTACCAGAGCAAGCACAACTTGAGAATGTAACCTTTCTGGAATGACTGGTACAATTTCCCACCTGCAGAGAAAAAAGAAAAAAAAAAAAATTAATTTTCTAATTTGAACCCAAATGCATCCACTTTTAATTTAAGAACATTTGTTGTGTGGAAAATGATCTCCAGTGAAATATTGCAATGAAAAATAGAGCCAAACTATTTTTGTTTTTATTCTCTTACTTCTGCCATTTCTAAAGCAGATGCAGCTAAATACCACAATGAAGGGAAGAGTCTGAAAAGAGCAGATACCTATTTATTCCCTCATATTTGTCTAAAGCCAACAGGAGGAATCTATTCAAACATAAATGGATCCAAGTATTATCTAAACTTATGTTCTAGATCTAATCTGTATGCTTCTGGGACAACTATATATTTTCTAAGAAAAATGTTGTTGCGTATTTTTTTCACATGAGTGCTGAATCGATGATTACTGCGTGGACTCAGTTTCCTTCAGATAAAAGTCTGGAATGCTCTTGATCTAATATTGTTCATTTACAAGAGCTGTAGGCAAAGTTTGGTTTTCTTGAATACAGTAGAAAGCAAGCAAAATGGTCATTTTCCTAACCAGCAGTCTCTTGTATGCCTGTACAATAAATTCAGTACTTGAGAAACTGTCTCTGTCTCCTTTCAAAATCACTTTCATAACTCAGTCTCCTGCCTTTCCCACACTAATTCATATATTTCAATAAAACATGCTTTTAATGATTTGATTTTATCTGAATTACTCCTGCACAGGCCTGAACATTTGTTTTAATGCCTCCAGTGGCAATCCTTTACCACCTACAGATATTTCATTAGATAAAGGTATTTCATCAGTTCTGCCCTCAGTCCCAAGAAGAGTGAGTGAGTGAGTAAGTGAATGGCACACCTACTTGCATTAACGAGGTCTGTGATTCTTTCAGGACCAATGAACCCTCTCTGTAACAGTGTGATATTCTGTTGTGATAGAAACCATACTACATGAGCATGCCCAAAAAAGCAGATAGATAGTCACTCATTCAATTCTAGCCCTCGACTTCTTCCCTCTACTTATCTGTATTTGCACCTCTTCCTAATACTTTTGAACTCTAAAAAATCACCTCCTATATTCATCAGCTTTTTATCGTTTTCTGTTAGTTGAGCAATGTTCAAGTTCTAGGTATCTTTTTTAAATCTTTTCTTTCTTCTTGGTAAAAAAAAAAAAAAAAAAAAAAAGGAAAACCAGCAAAATACGCTGTTGCTCTGCAAACAAGCACAAGTGGATCTGAAGAGGACTGTTTGCTTCTAACCTGCCAACATACAATTCCTAATTGGATGTCTTGTTGCGACAAAAGACCATTTGGGAAGAAAAAATAACACTGTACTTCAGTTTTTCCATGAATGTAAATTTTGTAGTGATGCCCTAGAATTAAGGTAGTTTCCATAATAAATCTATTTGAAGAGAAAGGTATTTCAGATTGTGTTGGATGAGCTAAGAAGAAAAGTTAGAACCATAAAAACACCACCACCACAGAAATTTTTTCCTATATTTCTTGGGACTTTTTCCCAGTTCAGTTGAAACAACAGATACAAATTAATATAGCTGAGAAATGTGGTTATTACTAATTTTTTTCTGTTTTCATGAATATTAGGATAAAGCAGAGATTAAAATAGCTGCAAAGAATACAGTATATCAGTAAAGTACAAAACCATGTATTACCTGTACTGCAACTTAATGGGAAGAGATAAGGTATTTTTTTAGTGTTTAAACAAATACACTTTGCAAATCACTAAAGGCAACTAATAGATGCTGTGGGAAGGTACTAACGGGGAGTAAGCTGGACAACGGCACACGTTACTCTTTGCTACCTGTTTTCCAAGTGTTTCAATCTAAGCGTATTCTAGTTAAAGCTGAAGTCTGCATCTGTGATCTGCTTTACAGGCATGGTGCTAAATTAAAAGTGGTTTAGAAATAGAAAGTACAAGTAATGTGCAACTGTGTTTTCCCAGAAATTGTCAAAGTTGTATTCATTCCATTCTCATGTTATGATGCCTTATTTTCAAGCAGTCCTTTTTTCCTTCCAAGTCATTTGGTCTAAATTGCCTTCATTTCCTCAAAGATTTCCCAGGTGGAAATGTTTTCCTAAGCTAAGAATTAACTGTTTAAAACTCAGTGCAAGGCTTTCTTCTGCAGGCATTCCTGGGGGTAAAGGAGGGGTTTGGTGTTTGGTTCCATCCAAGCACCACTAAAGCTCGTCTTTGTGAGTTAAAAATACGAAGGTGGATAAAACTCATTCCAGCATTCTTGTTCTCATTTCTGTGCCAGTGGTATTACCTGGAATAACCTGAGCCAATTCTGGACACCCTTGTGTTTGAGCAGTGTTTATACCTGGAGCACTGCACGCAGTCCATGGCGTTTGCTTTGGGAAACAGAACTCAAGCCTTGGGATCTCAACAATACTAATTTCTCAAATGATACCAGGTTCTGGATATATTACATGAAACCAGCTGAACTGAAAAAGGCTAATGACTCCATGTTTGAGCAGCAGGTCTTCGTCTTACTGATGACGTCCTGCTGTCTGTGTTTGGGCACCCGAGGGTTAGCCTGGAGAGTTTCAGCGCTGCCAGCACAGTTGGACGGTGCGTGGGTGTTGTAATAATCGAGGCTTGAGAGGCTCTTCTCACTCGCACACCAACCAAGTGTTGTTCATCTGGAGTGACAGTCAGGCATTGGCCCCTGCTGTCTCTGTTTCTGCCAGCCAAAACGTCGCTTCCGAACAAGGCTGCACGCGGTGAGCAGGGCTTCCTCCTCCTCGTCCTGCAGAGCACTCCCTGGGCAGGGCAGGTGGGAACGGCTCCCTCCCCGACTCGGTGCAGAAATATTTTCTTCAGTCACAGCGTGAGAAAGACAGTGCTGGACAAACTGTAAAGCAACTAGTGCTGAAACAAAGTTAATGGGAGAGGGATAGATGGGAGATATCATGGTGGGACTAGTGGAGGTGACAGAAAATTAACGGGGAATACTGTGGTCAATATTTTATTGGCCTACACTGATTAGATATTTAATGAAAGTGTTCCAGTTTTGGTGAATCTCTCTAGCAAGTGTTCTTTTCATTTTGTGAAGCATTCTGCTCTTTTCACTGTTCTTTTCCAACAGATGTTTTGGAACTTCAAAGGAAACAGAAGTTATTCCACAGTTTGGGGAGGAGGGACGGAACCGAAATTCCCGGTTCCAGGCAGCGGTGGCAGGTGGCACACCAGGGCTCACACTGCGTCTGCAGGCAGAGCAGGCTTAGAATCTTATTTTAAAGTAATTCTGTCCATTCACCCTCATCTACAGCGACCAGGGCTCTTTACCTAAATAGTTGTGTCTGTGGACGCGGTTCTGGGTAGTTTTTGTTTCCAGGTACAATATCCCAAGCGGAGCTCAGAGAGGAAAATGTTATCCTTCAGAGGATGCTGACGTGCTGCTACAGCTTAGCGGGGGGAAATTTCTCCCCTGCTGTCACGCACACTGCAACGTGGGGGAAAGCGAGCGCTCTCCTCTTTCCCGCCTGCACCCCGCGGGGCCGTTCGGAGCCCGCTCAGCCCTCCTGCTCGGAAGAGCAAGCCTTATGTGGGGTGTGAGAGGGCCCCAAATAATCTTAGCGCTGTCGGGTCTGTAATCAGCTTCCCAGAGCCAGGGTGCTGCCTAGATTAAAGTGAGCATAAAGAGAATATTCTTCAAAACGTGTTCCGTGCCTTATTCCAGATATATATATATATAAAAATTATGATAATCATGTGGCTCTCCAGCTGAACGTGAAGCTAAAGCAGTAGTAATGAATAAGGATTTCTAGATTATACTCATTTAGCCTTTGTCCGTAATAAAGCTCTGGCTAGCAGGTCAATTTAAAGCAGGTCTCTGGGGACACTGAAATAAATGCTTTCATTACACCATAAAAGTCTCAGCAAAAAGCAGGGAAATAAAGTAAATCTACTGTGGATGTTAGTGCCATTAGAACATTATCCAAGGAAATTAGACACATTACTGAGGAAAAGCATGAGACCGGGAGAAAACCCCCACAAAATTAACAGTACACATTTTAACCACTGTGACTAAATTTATTGCCTCTTATTTCCTGAGTTCAGAAAAATTGTCAGCAGCCACAAAACACCTGGAGTTTAGATTACTATGTGTTAAATTGTGTTTATGTACTTGTAAAACAGTGCTACATTGCTATTGGTCTTTAAAAAGCCTCTTGTCTGGGAAGCTCCCCAGAGTTACTTACTATGTGTGAAAAAAAAAACCCTTTACATTCAAATCTGTGAGTGTTTTCTATATACTTGAGAAGTACTTCTTTTTCAAAAAAGAGATCTTTCTAAGGGGCATAATTAGAGGAGGACAGAGGGCAGAGATATTTTTTTAAACACCATATTCATTTGCAAAGTTGAGTTTTAAAGTCGATGTCGGTCTATTATTTTGTACAGGTTCCTAAGCTACAGATCGCACTTCAGAGAAGCAACTGAGAGGAAGATGGAAGCAACTTGAAATTGCAATTTTATCCCTTTCCCTCCGCTGAGGCAGATGTGCCTGCAGTACAGCCAGACTACCTCTGGCAGTCACTTCTTCACCCTCCTTTTCTTTGAGAGGTGAAATTGCAAGGCTTTTTACTAACATATAGCTAAAACCATAATAGCTTCTATTGCAATAGATATAAAATCAACTCACATTCATTGTACCTTGAAAGCATAAATTTGAATCAGAGTATTTAGTGAATATATTAATAAATTAAGCACATAACTAAATATACTCATATACTACATTAGCATCTAAAATTATTACAGCTCCTCCCCATTCAGTTTCACACTACCTGTGTTAGCAGCATGTAAAAAGAATAGCAACAACTTTCCAGAGTACATTGAAGACACATTTTGGCAAAAGCCCGTGTTACTGTGCTGTCAGTTTTCATGACTTCACTGTAGCACCAAAACATTGTTCCTCTAAAATGAAGTTAGTTTATTTGCTTATAGCAGGCACTTATACACACGGTATTGTTCTCAAATTGACTTTGGAGATAACCTAAAAATAATTCCTTTTTTATCGGCCTGTATATAGTACTGATATTATAACATTGCTTTCACAATGTTGTAGTGAAGGTTGCATTATCCTTACATCATAAAGCCCTCTTTCTCTGGATTTTATAGCCATGATTTGTATTGTGTTCCAAACTGAAATTTGCTACTAAAAGTCAAAGTTATACTGTTTTCACAAAAGTCTGAAAATATCCACAGCAGTCATTTCTTCTATTCTGGGTGCAAAAAAGAAAGAACATTTAGAAGTTTGTGAGTGTGTGTGTAAATGCATTTAAATATATACTTTTATTTATATATTTATATACTTAAGTTTAAACTCCTTTTATATATACATATACACACAGCCTCCCTATATATGAATACATACATAAATATATACATATGCTTGTGTTGATATAATTCCAAAATTTTTGATTCAACTTCTCTCTGTTCATCTCATTTTGTGCTGCTAATAATACCAAAGCAGTATTCTTAGCAAAGGAGTAATCTCCGGCCACCATCAGCTCCGAGACTTATCTCTGCCTTTGTGAAGTAGCAGGGAGAGGAATCAAACAGGGAGAAGAGACAGAGTGTGATAATGCTATTAACAGAAATTGTCTCCTGGAAATTGTCCCCACAACGCCTTTCATTGTGCTAAAGATCCGAGGAGAAGGGCCTGGCTGCTGTCATTGCCCCCTTTTTGCAGCACCCAGTCATGAAGAAGATGAGTAAACCACGGCTATGTCCCTAAGTTTTCAGCTGCATTCAGATGTCCTCTTTGACAGAATGCTGAGTGCAACTTTACAATTAGTTTTGCAACAAGATGAGCCATTATTGCTCGATCTCTTGTTTAGTACTTTTTCCAGTGAACAAGATGTAGAAACATGTTTGCCTGACAGACTTCAACTGCCTGAAGATGCAGTATGTAAAGCACAACTAAGTGCTGTATTCATTCCTTTGCATTGCTTAATGTGATACAAAACCAAGTAGTTTATTCGTTTAAGGTTTACAGTATTGCACACGATTTTTTTTAATTAATCAACATTTCTCCAATGTTTTTCAACAAAATTATTTATTGCATGTGTTTATGTGTTATGCGTAGTCTGACTTGTGAGAGCAGTTAGGTGCCTTTTCTGATCATGAATGTGCCACGATAGTCCATATTTGAATCTGTTTAGACCAAGTTAGCTTCATAACAAATTGAATATGGCTTTGTTTATCAAAAATTAGAATATGTATAATCCTTCAGCCTTTTTCCCCAATGGGATGTCCTTTAATTGGAGCTCTTGTAGAATATGATCTTATTTTTTTTAAGCTTCTGGGACAGGGAGAGCATATGGACAATTTTCACACTTACATTAGTTGTAACACTCTTATCTTGTTCACTTCCATATCCTTGACACCCTTTCAATGCACAGCTTCTTAGTATTCACTTTAAGAGATGGAGAATAATTATTGGAGAAGTTTAAAAGTGCACTGCTTCTGAATTGTACCGAACATATTTTGATCTTGCTTACACTTGCAGCTAAGCTGCTCAGCACTGGTTTCTCTCACCTGTTTCTGGCCCACACCATCAGTAATTGGTTGTTTTGCCAGTAAAGGCACAAGTTCAAGAAGCCACAAATTCCCTGACAAGAACAGCCTTAACAACTATTAATAGAGAAATCGGTCTCAGAGCAAGGCATGACATGAACAGATAGACTAGAAATGGTACAGTCCCCCAGGATTTCTTGATATGTACCACAGAGTAGAGTGTAAAGGTATTAATCCCATTTTTCCCAAAGTGGGAGATGTAAATTATTTGATTGCATTTGTATGGTGAATATTGTGAGCACCAGTATTGTAGTCTACTCCTTTCAAAACCAAGCAATACTGAAGGGAAACTCATCAGCTCTTCAGCTGACAGAAACCGTGCCAGAACTATTGACTTTATGCAGTTACAACAGCTGCTCCAACCTGTGTTATAATCAAAGGCAATTAACTGAAACTGCTCTGAACTGTTATTTTTTCTTAAACCTAAGTTAAACCTGAACCAGTATTTTGAGGTGTTCGCATATGAACCCAAACCAAAACCAGAAGCCTTTGCTTGCACTTCAACTGCAACCAGAATTGTATTGAAAAATGTGTCGCTTGTGGTATATATGTTATTGTCTTTGGGTGTTAAAATATCTTTACTGCAAATTAATCGTTCCGCTACAGTGTTTCCGACACTGTTTATGTCAGATTTATCTTCCTTTTGATGCATACCCACCCTATTAACCTTTTCTCTGGGGCTATAGGTCTGCATGTAAGACAAATATAGCTAATAATTATTATAGTCATCTTTGCTCACTGGTTAACAGGCCTGGCCAAAATAAACTTCACATGACATTTTTGTATTTGTAGACTGCAAAGATTATTATTGCTACTTATTCATGTTCCTAATTAAGAAATTTTAAATGTTCTTCTTTAGATATAATTAAAATGGTATTTCATAGAATAGTGCCTGAATTTCCTTATCTCACTCTGTGCCAATTAACTTGGCCCAATTTGCTTGCTAAAGTGGCTGGGCCAATTTAATTAGCCTGACTTCACTCTCAGATTCTGTATCTGAGTATTACAAAGTTGGTGTTTAGCTCCATGGAGTGACCATAATGAATCAGTATGTATTTGGGGAGTAATTGCTTTAGTAATGAGAAAGGACAAAACAAGAGTCCATCTCATTATGTTGTTTTTTAAGCTGACTTTCTTGTATGAGGTCGGTTGAATAAAATTGCCCACAGTCTTACTGCATTGTTAGGTCCCACTAGCATTTCTGATGTGTGTGAGCAACCCTAACAGGGAAGCAAAGTGACACAGTGACAGGTGTCATAGCTTGTAAAACTAAATCAAGATTTTAAAAACAATATATAAAACATTGATAAAGATGCTTAAAAGACTGGGTAAATAAAATCAGTGATAATTTTTTCAGCATTACAAACTATTCCAAGAGGAGAGAAAACACCCACAAGATTCCTTGAACTAGAACATGTAGCACTTATTTAGTTTGTTTCACCTTCTAAGTGCTTTATAAATATTTAGTTCTGCCCAATATTCTTGTTACATGAATTACTGTTATTGCTACTGTTATTATTAATAACCTACTCATGTGTTTACTTACTTTTTCCAAAATGTAAAATCGAGGAAGATAGTTGGAGAGTTTGTAAGAGAAATTTGTGCCGTAAATTAGCCTCACACAGGTAAGGTCAGTTGTCTGGAGATAACAGAGATCTTATTTCCAAGTCTTTTATATCACATGGGGTATGCTAACACCTTCTGTAAGCCATTGCCATAACACCAGTGGGTGTAAACCACAGAAAGGCAGAGAAGTGAAAATATCATATTGCTCGAATCAGAAATATAAGGAGACAACGATTTTCTCAGCATAAATGCTAACATGCTACCCAGCCATGTTACATTCAACTCCAGGCTGATGACACGGGAGGCCAGTATTTCATATCTCTTCCTCTGCCATGCAGTCACGCAAAAGTGAGGCAAAATCACTGTTGGCATTTCAATATCACAGAAGAATTTTGATACCAAAAGGGAATTTAGAGTTCAGACTTTCCTAGTTCTCAGCTGCCTACTCTGCTCAGCCACTTGAAATCACTGAACTCTAATCTCTAGGGAGGAAATTAAATCTGTACACACTCTTGGATTTGGCAAACCTTTATTTAAGCCTAAGGAGTAGCTAATGTCACAAATGGATCTCATGAGGTTCCTTGGCAGAGAAATCCTGCTCATTGTGGGGTAGTGGTGGTGGTATTAAGCAGTTGTGCATACTTGTGCAGATATAGCCTTTGTTTGAGGCACATGAGAAAAATGACATTTTTTGAGATGTAGATAAATTCAAAGAAAAAAAGGGAAAATATTAAGGCAATGAGGATCCTACAATGAAATTTATATCAATGGAAATGAGAGGGGTAGACTGAGATTGCAGAAGGGGGCAAGTTTGCACAGCCTCATCCTGATGAGATCACAGAGCTGCTTGATGCCAATGTAACCCAGGAGTGCATCATTCAATGCAATTTACATTGCTACCCATGTAACTGGGGGCAGTAGGATAGCAGGTATCCTCCCAAATGCTATAGGTCTTCTCAATGGTTTAGCAGAGTCTGAACGCCAGTAAGGACTGTCAGTGGATATTGGCAGTGCAGTAAAAACATCAACTGTATTTTCTTTAGAGTGAATTCCTTTTAGGCACAAGGCAATGCCATTTATATATACCTCCCTTTATTTACAGTGTGAATTAAACCTGAGGTGTGGCACTCAATCTTCTGTTCAGCCTTTGGAGAGGCAATGCAACCTTATGTGGGGTTTTTTTTGTCTTTCAGTCAAATTAATCTTCACAAAACTATTTTCCAACTATTTGCATTACATGACCATACAGATAGCAGTCAGGAAGCCACAGAGATGTGAACTCAGGTCCCTTCAAGATGCAGTTCAGGAACAACACCAAAACTCCACAGCTAGATTCAGTCTGCCTGCAGTTATAAATGGTAAGAGATAGAAATGATGTAAAACAGTTATGGGCTGACATCCAAATCTGAGCTGAACATGGACTTGGAAGTTATGAACTGAAGGCTGTGGAATGGAATTAGAAAAGTATAATCATTCTCTTCTGCATTACTCTCTACTTCGTGGTTCTTTTAAGAATGAGTAAACACAACACCATGACAGGCATGCATAAATAATGTAACTAGGGTAAAACACCCTTTTCTCCCAATGCTAGTAGAAGAACTGCTGGAGGATACCATTCTCCTTCAAAAATGGCCAAAAGTGTGTTTTTCATGAAAGAACAGCAGTGTACCTGAATGTATGAACCAGCATGACTCAGTGGCAATCTAGGCATACACACCTGGGTGATACAGGAGTCACGGAACCGAAAACTTCTAATAGTCAATTTATTTATATTTCATTTAACACAGATTCAAGTCATTAGGCAATTCAGATCAGGAAAAGCTCATTTTCCCCTGGCAGTTTACAAGGTTTTATTATTGAATCCGAGGAGAGAAAGAGAAAAGAAGTGTGTATAAAACCCGAACACATAAGATTTATGAATGACTACATTTATTCTATTAAAAAAAAATAAACAGTTATATTTTTAAACTTTGTTAAAATGGAAAAAACAGTAACTGACACATAACATCATCTTAGCTAGTAAAACATATGTTGGGGCTCCAGATGGAGCCCCAAGAAGATCATGTCCATTTTGTGCAACCACAGCAATCACTTACTGCTGGTGTTTTGCATTTTATTTCTCCTGGACTAGTCTATTTGTATGGACTATATATTTTGATACATATGTTTCAATAACTATTGAGAGAACATAAAATATTTGTCATCAGTAGCTGCCACAGTTTGATTATTATTTCTGACATTTTTTCAGTTTTATTACTTATTCAAACATCTGGGTTAGGTTTTGAAATTCTTATGTTACATATTCCATGAAAAAAAAAAAAGTATATATATTTCTGCCCTATGCCATCTGGTTATTGTAGCCAGTAATTTCTGATCATAGATCTAAAGCTTACTAAATTGTGTGGAGTTTGATTTGATTAGTTTATAAATATATTAGAAAAAAGCAAATATTATTTTCCTTAGTACTGCTCTATCTCTCTATTTGCCAAGCATTGCATGTAAATCAGGCCTTCTCTCGTGTTTCTGCAACAGCACGAGAAGGAAAATGCTCAACTGAATTAACATGCATTAAGAGTCATAAATAGCTCACTGGCTGGGGAGCAATTGTGGTTGTGTCTGGGTCAAGTTACACAGTCAGATGGCTAGAAAATGAAATTGAGGTTCTGATTATATTCACACACTTAAATGTAAATATCTCAACCCCGTCTATGTCAGTGTTTTTGATGATAATAAAGTTTGTTCGTTTTCCATTTAGACCTAATTCACACCAAAGAGAAGTCTCTTGATGTGAAACATTATAATCTGGATTTACGGTAATTTTACTAACTGCATACTAGATATTGTATTCATGAATCATATAAAATTTTAATTTTTTTTTAATTTGCATTATCCCTGCTTAACAGTAATCAAGGAAGGTACCATTTGTTTTATTTTCTTTTTTCAAATACAACATGCAATTAATTATTTTTGCTCACCAGATGTGAAAAAATTAGTTGAAATTACAAATGAATATCAAAATCACAGATCAGCTCAAACTGTGTGTGTGTCTTTCGTCATGTCCAACTTGCATATGCAAAATTTCTACAGTGGAAGCATCATTCAGAGCTGTGAATGACAAATTATTGTTCACCTGCAAATAGAGGTATACTTTGACAAGCATATATTTAAAACTGGGCTGGCATGTCTATGGTTGACAATGTTTACGTACGGAAGGCACAAAGCAACAGCTCAGGCAAAGACGAAAAGCAGTTAGAGGAGTGGATAGAAGCAAAACAGATCTTGTCTTTATGAGCAAAGTAATCATTGCAGTGCTTTTCAAACCTAAAGATTAATAAAATTATTTTTCAAAAAGCACACATGTAACTGAGGCCAACCGCAATCAAAAAGAATCTGTTCAGTCATGCAAACCTAAAAAATATTATATTCCAATGGTAATTTTCTTAATATGAAACTGCCTGGAGATAATTTTTTATTTCAGACTGGAATAGAAGTAAAGAATTGCCTCTACTCCTCCACACACAACTGCCTTCAGAGTAAATTAATCCAACAAAATGTTCCATGGTTAGTTCTGCAAAATATCCAGAGCTTCTCGTGAGGGTCAGTGTGTTCTCAGTTCTCCACAGTTTCAATGAACCTTTTACAGGCAGGTTTTTACAGTGTTGATCTAAAATACAGTTACTTTTTGCCCTTGGCTGTTCTGACCTACATCTTACTTCAGGTGCTCTGTAGTGCGTTGGACCCTTACTGTAGAAAACAGTAGTATTTTCAACAAATGTCTCACATAACTAGACTGATGGCAAGGCTGATGGACCAAAGTTAGAACTAACAGGTGAATGCAACTGAAAATTTATATCTCACACTGAGGATTAGAGCCACTTAAGAGGAAATATTTCATTAACCTTTCTCAAGTCAGGAACAGTAGCAGAACTACTGTTGTGAACGTTTAAATGGGATTTTGCCTAAAATACTAACATACCTAATCCATATTCTTTCGGCATTTTCCTCCGGAGGTGCCTTGTATAAACTTACAAAGATTCACTCTTCACCAATCTTCTACCACATTAGCAACCCCCTTCCAAAATGTCCCTCTTTTATACACAAGCAGTTTAGTAAATTTACTTGGATTTCACAGGGAGTCTAACTCATTAGAGTAGATTTTGGCATTTGTTAAAGACTCGCCTTTCTCATCCTTTGCTCTTCTGGGAAGTCGGGCCAGCGAAAATCATGTTTAGACTATATTAGAGCATCTGGTATTCAAAAGGCATTTTTTAATCTAGTTTATCCCAAAGTACCAACTCTGAAAGTTTTTCAGCAGAATTAAGATGTTGATGATACTGATGGTGTTTCAACAGATGGACCAGTGTTTGAAGAAGGTTAAAATGCTGTTTTGCCAAAAATATGTAAAATATCTGTTGTTTTATTCACAGCTGCTCTATTTTGTTCTGTTTCCTGAGATTAGGTTGTTGAGAAAGCAGTGGTGGTCCAACACAGATTTCTCCCCTCTGTATTGGTCTTCGGGTAGGAATTCAGGCTAACGGATGGTAGATAACTGTTAATGACTGGTTTATTTGACTGCTGTGTGTTTATGTGCAGGAATTTCACCTTGCAGACTGTGATTTTCTTTGGAAGGCTCCTCCACCTCATCTCCAGTCTTCCAGTCCAGAATCACTGTCATGAAGGATTCCAAGTTACACATTGATTTTGGATGACTCAGCAACGTGATTTGGTGTTTAGGGGACATCTCTTACCTGCAAGAGAGCACTATGTGAGTCTATCCATGTCATTCAAAGGCAGAGCTCTCATTTGCTTCAGCACTGCAAAATCAAAGCTTCTGCTCTTCTTCTCCTAGTGACATTATTGGAACAACGTGCTTTGGACTGGGCCATTGAGTTGTTCATACATGACTGAGCCCCAGGACTCAGCCTCATAATGGTTTCATTATATTTTTAGATATGTTAGACCCCATGACTGGAGTTCACTGGTGTTATAATAATACTCTGTGTTGGTTTTGTGGGTTTCTTTTCTTTGCCGTGACTTCATTGCTCCAAAATTTCAGCTAATACTGAATTTAAATTTAATTTTTATAGAATTTTCATCTCTAAGAGCATGTACCTCCACAATTTCTTACTGTGAAGCTGACTTCTGTCTTGTGCTTTCATTTTTAAAAAGATACATTTTCACATGAATGTAGTCATCCTTTAGCTTGGGGGAACTGTTTGGTTTTTGCAAAGTATAAAGCTTAAGAAAAAGTAACATCAATAATGAAATTCATGAAAATATGTGAAAAAAATGAGCAATTTTATGGAATTTTTTTTTATTTCACATTATCAGCTCTGACAGTAGGATTTCCTTAGCTCCTACTGCATCCATCTAAAATCACTAGATAAGCACACAGGTGGTGAAACCCTTCGGTCCTGAGACTGGTTTACTGTCACACATATACACAAGGACATCATGTAAAAATAAATATATACCTGCTTCCAAAATGAGCATGCCCTTTACACTTACATTTATGGCCACAAAAATATGTACCTGTTTTAAGATGCTTTAGCATCTCAACCATTGTTATTCTTATAACATATTCTCAGTGGAGCACTGGGAAATTTCAAGCAGCTGAACAGAAGACAGAATTTCCAAGCAGAGTTATCCATTTCTAGTGACTTGTTAGTGACTGGGGATGCAAAGAATGTAGTGATGATTTGGAATGAGGCATGTGAAGTTTGCTCGACAGCAACTATCCTTGTGGATGCCACCTAGAAGTACAACAGTCTCACTTTAGACAGTAGGACTGGTTGGCAGCTAATTTCTTTATGTTATCCAGGGACTCAGACCTGACCTTTTGGAAGGACATTCTAATCTTCGGTCCTGTCTGAATCATAGTTCCCTGTAAATCACTGTGTTTGGAGCTGAGAAAGTTAGTGTGAATTGATAATTGATACATATTAAGTTAACTCTTATTTCACAAGGGGAAATATCTCTCTTCAGTTCATTAATCTAAACTGCTTTAAGTTATTGTGCAAACTTTCAATCTAAGTACATAGGAAAATTTTGTTCTGTGGAGGTGTGCACAGGGATAGGTTCTGCAATATGTGATCCTCATAAGCAGTTTCTCACTCTTGATATAGTTCCATGTGTCTCTGTCACCGAGTCTCAATCAATCAAAGCTATTAGAGGAAAAGTACTTCAAATTTAATCATTTCTTTCCACTAACTCTTCCATGGAAAGTGTATGTATAAAAGATATATTACATTGAGATGTATCTGGAATGAAACAGTGTTATAAACTGAGGTTTTTTCCTCGGAGACCAGTTTAATTACCGTTTTTAACGTCATTAACACAGGTCATGGATTGGCACAAAGTCTTCCAGATATGAGGTGTTTTCTGGCATGAACTGTTTAACAGAAGGGCTAAATCCGCATACTGGAGCAGTGATCAAGAGAGAAAGCAATAAGAACTCATTGACACATCCATGGTGGGGTTTTTTGTAAATTTAGCTTAAAGAGCTTCATTACACCTACAAAACATACACCAGTTAGCTAATGATCCCAAGCATTAATTTTCAGATTTCAGTTAAGACTTGGATTTATCACATCTATCTTTGGTCTACTTGTGAAAGTTATGTAAAAGCATAGTATACACAGTTTATACTCTACCATATTTCAAAGAAAAGCTGCCTAAACACTGAAAGCTTGTCTATCATTTTGCAGAAGTACTTTGAACAAGATTTCTTGCTGCAAGGATCACTCCTAGCTATGAACAAGAATAGAACAAACAAACAAAAAATGTGAATGGTTTAATAATTTGATATTTTCTCACTTTTCTGAAATGTTATTCATTGGTTGTAAACTCAGGTTGTATCTATTTCAAAGACAGTGCAGGACTGTTATAAGAATATTTAGTTAGCATTCCACACCACAGAAGAATTAACGGTGCTATTTCAAAATGCTACTTAATAACACATTAACTGTCTGCTCCTGTGTTCCCTCTCTAAACAAAACTCCCATTAACATCAAGGGGAAATGAGTGTACAAGGGCAATGGGACTGGGAATGTGACTAATTATTTGATGTGTTCTACAATACTCCATTTAAAAGTAATTTTAGTGTTTGGGGAAGTAATTAATTTAATTACAAGAAAGCATAACTTACTGATATATTTGAAATTCTACCATTTTGTACATTAACAGCATCTCTTATTCATTCCAATGTTTTATTTATTGGTGCACCATTGAAAGATAAATCAGACATTGTTGCACAGTTTTCAGGATCTTTTGAGAAATCAACATTAATATTGATTTTTGTTTCTCTGGAAATTTGACATGCGTCTAGAAAACTGGACACTTGCAGAATGTCGGCTTTACATGAATGACAGTGGTCTCCATGCAAATAACTAAATGCATTCAAGTTACCAGAGAAAGTGTTTTGTTAACCAAATTATGTATTGCATTAGATTTTGCAATCAATTAATATTAAGAAATTAGTAACAAAATTGTCTACTTAATTACTTTATACATGCTGCTCACATCAGACCTCAATGAATTATGCTAAAGTTCATTTGGAATTGAACTGAACTATCATCTAAGCAGTTTGCAGAAATATTCTCATCCTCCCTCTCTTCAGGAATGTTATTCCTCCTTCGTACCTCTGAAACCTTTCTGCAAGCCATAACTGAAATATTGCACCTACATCTACAAGGGCAGCTCAATTGCTACAGCCAGAGCTGTTTAATGGAACAGCCCCCCCAGAAATTCCCATGGAGGATCTTATCTTTCAACAGAGCATAATTTCCTGATGCTATATGCTATTTTTAGAATCTCTCTAAAATTAAGTAAGTACAAAAATTTTTTTTTTAAAGTATTTTCCATCAAGAATGTTATGTTCAAAGCCTCGGGACATATTCTGACAGTTATTGGGGCTGAAATATGCGTGTTTATCTTTGCTGAGGATTGAAATTGCACATTTGAGACAGAGAAAACAACTTTTTGAGTGTTTTGTGTGGAACTGTATTTTCTGCAGAAGTATTTGGTTGAGCATCAAAAACATGACTTGTCAAGTTATATTCAGTTAACCAATGTTGGGTCACTGAGCTGGAAACAATGTTCTGTGGTGTTTATACTTGACTTTTTCTTCATGATTGCATCAATGAACAATGGTTTTAGTGATGTGGATTTTATAGAATGAAAAGACCTCCAGTCAGGGAGAACATAGACCAAGTGCAAGGCACTGAATGCTATGACTAGGACAACTACATTAGGGAAGGGTGAAGTTCCATTTCATCATCTGGTGCTACAGGGATCACCATCCTTCTTCAGCAATTATCCCTTCAAGAGAGTGACCATGTGGTGCTGAACAGTAACCTGACTTCTGTATTTAGAACTGAGTCTATTAAATGCCATGAAAAGCTCATATCCAAGGAGAAATGAACTGGAAATAACCTGAAGTAACAAAGAGCTTCTTAACAGCATTCTGCTGAGAAGGTCACAAATTTCAACATTTGGAGACTCTTTCTCTGTGATGCTGATCAGGACAGCACAGCTGCTCTGACTGCTGTGGAGAACAAAGACCAAAAAATTACTCCCTTGACTTCTCTCCAGCTATCAAAGTCCTGGAAAGCAAACAGGGTTTTGATAGCACTTTTTTTTTTTTTTTTTTTTTTTTGTGACTTATTTCAAAATGCCATGAAACTATTTTTGCAGTAGAAAAAAGCACTGCTTTATCTTGTCAGAATATTTTATGTTTTATCCCATCTCCCTTTTCCTATCTTATTTAGTATACAAGCAACACAACATGATAGGAAATAGCTAAATTTGTAAAATTCTTTGCGTATGCAGAATTGTAAGTTATGGCACCTTGGAGCTTCATTGCCCTTTTCTGAGGACTATGTTTCAGGAAACAATTAAATTCAGACTTGTAAAGGTATAGCCATCATGTTTAGAAGAGCAATAGCAAGTGAAAATTTCAGCCATATTGTATTATAATATTGTAATTGTAATACATATTTTAATGACAATATTGTAAAGTGTAACGGTAATGATTTTGTCTTAAGTTTTGTGATGGTGCTTATCTTAAAACCTGGTTACTGAAAATTATGATGTGTTCATTGAAAAGCATGTGTTAGACACTGTGATTATGTAAAAAAGCAAATGAATGGGCCATGCACATTTTTAATAATTCTTTTCTTAACATTATGGCTGTATGACAGTTTTTAAGTATTTGAAGTAGGCATGGCTACAGCTGGCTATCATGCCTAGAAGCATAGTTTAGATGGTAGTGGATTGTCCTGACATAATTTGCACTTATAGGATTTTAATAGAACTACTGGATCAAAACTGTAATTCGCCCGTAGTCCAAGCATATGCTTCTGGTTATGCTTATGCACATATCTGACATAAAAAATTTGTTGGAATTGAAAATACTTTTTTTTGCAAATACGCAGCATTCACAGAAACTTTGCACCCTCCATGAAGGTTCTTCTCTGTTAAATAATTTGCTAGAATACATTAAGAAAGTGAATATGCATTCATAATCAGCACAAGCGAAATAATATGCAAAAATTCAGTAACATGGCTGCAGCCTGTTAGATGTACAGCCTGTTCATCAGTGGTGGACAAGAGCTACTGGAACTGCTGAAGTTCTGATAGAATAGCCACTGCTGAAGTTCTGATAGAATCACAGCACACCAGCAATGAGCTATTGTAAAAATATGTTTTCAGCTGTCATTCATGTTTTGGGCTACCTAAAGTTACTTTGTATTGCTTGTGTGTCTGTCTTAGATCCTTAATTGTTTGACCTCAAGACAAAGACTAGCACTTCTGGGGCCTCATGGGTAAATATATTTACCCATGCCAAACAAAATAAATTTTAGGAAAATCTTGAATTCTTAGAAGTTGATCATCACAATATTCCGGGGGGGGGGGGGGGGGGGGGGGGGGGGGTGGTGACCAACAACCACAAACCACAAAAACCCCACAGATCTTTTACAATCAGCCCACTTAGACTGATTCACTTGGTGATGAATTTATGCGTTATATATAATCAGGCCAACACTGAATAATGACATCAGCTTGCAGATGAGTCAGAAATCAGTGCAGTGCTGTCATGCCCTATTGTTCTTTCAACATACTATGACTTTATCTCAACACACCATAAACTAAACAGACTGACACTTCCAGGACACATTCAGGAAGGGGAGTACAGCAGCCTAAAATTACTTTTTTCTCTACTGCTGCAGTTGTGTTTTCTGCATGTAACTACACAGTCATGGAAAGGAGTGAGACTAGAAAAGGGATGGGACTAGTGAAGGTCTGATCACATACAATGAAAATTTTAATCATTCAGGAATATTATTGAAAAGAATATTAGACTGATCACTCTCTATACCTCAGGCAGCTTGTCAATGATGTATTTCAAATCTGTTCTTTACAGTGCATTCCCATATTTTACAGTAATCTAAGCATCAGAATATAGTTTAGAAGGCTGATAAAGTTCTAGAGAAGCCAACGCACAGAGGGCTGAAGAGAAAAAAAAAAAAGAAAAAAGGAAAAAAAAATCCAGTTGCTCTGAAAGGCCAGAATGAAACTTGATTTCCTATAGATTTGGTCCTTTTTCTGAACATCCTATCTCTTCCTTTTTCCCATAATAACCCCTACTATGTCCTAACTCAGAAAGAGACACAATGCTATTACTAGTCAAGACTGGCTGAGCAGCTTTTGACAGAGCATGTCACAGCTGAGTTCTGCCTTCCTTTCCTTCAGCAGAGACTCATTTGTGTCTCTCCCCTTGCAGATTGCAGATAATCGTTCTTGAAGTTTGTAGCAATGTTATTATCTTTCAAACATCTATATTTCTTTCAAATGTTAAATTAGTCATTGCAGTCAGAGGTTAGTGGGGAGAGAGACTAATGGGTGGATAGGAAGACTGCACAAGAGAACACGGGGCCACATATAAAAACAATATATAGACTGAGCAGATTAAATAAATATCAAAATCAGTTCTTCTGTAAAATACACATTTTTCTGACTTCAAGTCCACTTTAGCTAATAAGGTACACCACAAATTCTTTTGGCCCAAATTATTTGTCTGAGCTTGATTAGAGTAAGAGTGATGCAAGACCATCCCTGGAAAAAAACTGGATAAACTGAAAGTTATGAGGCAAATCACCTTGTTCCTTACCTGGCTGCCCCACTGGAGTACAAAAAGATAGATAGATCCCAGATGTCAATAGAAATGGAGAAGCCAAAGGCATTTGGCAAAAAGGTCCAGAAAGTATGTCCAGAAATTCCTGTGGCTTCAATTGATGTGCAGAATAATCATAACAGGTTATAAACATGACCTTTGTTTGTCCTTGTGCTGGGTTTGGGTGGCATAGAGTTAATTTTCTTCATAGTAGCTAGCATGGGGCTATGTTTTGGATTGGTGCTGAAAACAGAGTTGATAACACAGGGATGTTTTGGTTATCCCTGAGCAGTGCTGACACAGAGCCAAGGCCGTTGCTGCTTCTCACACCACCCCACCAGCGAGGAGGCTGGGGGTGCACAAGGAGTTGGGAGGGGACACAGCCGGGACAGCTGACCCCAACTGACCAAAGGGGCATTCCATACCATATGACGTCATGCTCAGTATATAAAGCTGAGGGAAGAAGAAGGAAGGAGGGGGATGTGTGGAGTGATGGCGTTTGTCTCCCCAAGTCACCGTTACGCATGATGGAGCCCTGCTTTCCTGGAGATGGCTGCACACCTGCCTGCCCATGGGAAGTGGTGGATGAAGTCCTCGGTTTGCTTTGCCTGCATGTGTGGCTTTTGCTTTACCTGTTGAACTGTCTTTATCTCAACCCACGAGTTTTCTCACTTTCACTCTTCTGATTCTCTCCCCCCATCCCACGTGGCTGTGTCATGTTTACCTGCTGGCTACGGTAAAGCCACGACAGTCCTTCAACAGTGTAGCAGTAGTCTGACTTCTGTTCCCACATGAAGTGAATTACTGTTATACCAGTGCTTCTGTGGATGCAGTCTAGTACCCTCTGGAGTTAATTCAGTTCTTGGTTTCTACACATTGAAAGAACAGTCATATAGTGGATCCAAACTGCACAATTAATGACATATTTGTTCTACTTTTTTTAAAAAAAATTGAGTTAACAGTTTGTCATTAATTTTTGTGAGCAAGATGCTGTTTTAATTGATTACTTCCTAAAACTCCCTTTCCCCAACATTGACAACTTGCAGAAAACATAAATGAGTAATGTGGTGTAAATGAACAGCAGGCACTCACTGACCCATGAATACAGCAAGGAATTCAAGTAAGCATTACAAGTAAATCCAGGTTAGCTGATGGGATGAAGCCCATGCATTTTACAGGTCTCTGGGTCCTGTCAAGCTCTGAGAAGGTCAGATATGAAAGAGGGAAAGAATGTCAATAATGTATTTGGAGACAGGTTTTTTGTTGCTGTTGATTCACAGTAGCAAACAGGAAAAAAAAGAAAGAGCATACAGTTCTACCTTAGTAGTCTTTATATCAAATCTTTAACAAAAAAAGATTCCCTGTACCTAAATAGGTAACAGTCCAAGTGTCATCTTGGCTTCCAGTCTAAGCAAGCTGAATCCATTTGACTGTATGCTTGAATTGAACTGTCTGTTGGTTTTATATGTGTGTGTGTGTGTGTGTGTATATATATGTAAAAATAAAAAAAAAAAATCAGAAGCCATATGTTTATAAGAGCGTAGGGTTCTGGAGCTATTTTCTTCCTTTACCTCAAGACAAGTATCTCTCTGCAAGTGAGTAGTTTCGACTGTTTCTATGCTTGGTTATACATATATGTTTTAAACAGTAGTTATAGTCTATGGCTTTGAGATGAAGTGATTAGGATCCATTTTCTTTTTTGTCCTTCATGACTAGTACATGAAAAATTATGTCTTTATTTAACATTCTACTTATTCTGAAGTTTCAAAAAATGCCGTTAATAACAATCATTACTAATAGGCCATATGGCATCTAGACAATCAGAATTCAGACTTCTGATGCTCAGCACTCCCTACGCATAATGATAAATGGCTATCACCCCTTCCCATCACTAAATAACAGTTGAGGAAAAGGAAATTCTAAAAGTTGGGGAACAAGGATGTATATATACGCATATACCTCCCAAATATACAGTTATTTCCATCCGTTCAATGAAGTTATGTATAATGATATTAAACTACATAAATCTCACTGTTGAATTTCTGGATGTTAAGCTTGAAAAATGGAAAAGATCCCACCTTATTTCACAAAGGTTGTTTTGTATTGAAAGGCTGGAGAAAAGATAAGTCCACAGGAGGGGGGCAGAGCAGTTTTATGTGCAGGTGTGTGCTGGAATTGTGCCTTGCTAAGCCGGTGGCCTTTGTTAAACACACATAGCAGAAGAGGGTAGCTGTTGGAAATATCCACATCAGTCTGTGGTATTTAAAGGAATAAGGTCATAACTTCTTCTATATCCAACACTAACGTGCTTGCACACATAGTAAGAATAAGAATAGACTGATTTGTAGGAAGTATTGAAAATCTGATTTAAGAAATTAAACATTGTTAATTTCTTATCAGCCTTTCCTTTTGAAGACACTTTAATATGTATTCTGGAAGCCACTGTATTTTAGAGTTGCTCCAAAAGCACATACAAGATCCACCCCCTCAAGTGACTTTTAGAGACTTACAGTGTCTGGATTTCATTAGAGTTTAGACATTAGCTAAGCACCATTTCCTCAGCCCTGTCAACCATAAGATATCTCCAGGGAGACAGAGATGCAAAACTCTAGATACCTGGGAGTCTTTAAAATGGGAAACCAAAATGTTTATGGAAGTTAAAATTCAGCAGCACGCAACGGTTGATCTGGGGTTTTCCGAACAGCGAGTTTTGGTACCTAATCTTCATGTGAACCATGCCTTAATACTCATGTCCTCTGGACTTGGCACTTGGGTACAAAGATGAGGACCACAGTGTAAAACTAAAATAGCCCAGATTAATGAAGGGTTTCCTTCTTTTGCTGTTCATTGCTATTAAGTCATCTAGAAAGTTATGTAACTCCCTTGGATTAATGCTAGAGTAATAATACAACATTTTCTCTATATGGAAAGTATTTGTTTCAGCTCTGAAAGCACACTGAGAGCACATGGCAGAGCAACAAAAATAAATGGAATATTAGCATACCATATATTTCAGATTAATATCCTTGTCACACAGACAAAATACAACTTGTATATGTTATATGGAAACAAAGTCTGAAAAATTCCTATCATTAATATTTAAAATGAATATTGCCTCAACCAACCTCAATAATCCTGTTAAAAACTGACAATATAATTAAGATAGGATACCTCTTTGCTTGTAGTACTGGGGGTTATAAATTATTGAATGTGTCTAAATAACCACTCTCAATTAATATGAATTTCTGACTATGTTGTATGACGTATTTATTGAATGCAGGCTTTAAAGTACTAGACATGCAGGCTGACATTACTTATGCTTAATTACCAAGTATTTACATAGACAGTTCAGCCTCAGTAAAATGTATAACTCAAGGCAATCCTTCCATATTCACTACTGTAGCTTCCTTGGGTTGGTTTGTTGGGTTTTTTTCTTTAGAAGCTGATTTACGAATATCTCTTGTTTTGCCCAATACCAGGAGATACTTTCTTAGCAGAGGATTAAGGAAAGTTCAGGGAGGGGATGTTTGCTGCCTCCTTTTTTTTTTTCTTTTTTATAAAATGCAACTGTTACTTCATAGTTGGCAGTTTTCTCCTAACAAAATTACTTGTAGTGACTTTTCATGTAATTGTCACCTGCCTTCTCCTTTCACTTAGCAATGCACTTTGGGTCATTGTAGTCCAGCTCTGAACCAGCAACAATTTCAAAGTGACAGAATGATGGAAGATTGCACTTCAGCAATATCCTTTTATGCTTCCTAATGAGTGGGTTTTGTCCACAGTGAACATTATTTTAACTTGGCATTTCAAAAAGTAATACATAAGGTTGTGTTGACTGACAAAAGAAAGTTTTGTTTTCCTTCCATACAGGAAAAAAAATTTAGAACTTTGGAAAAATTAAAAGACAAAAACAAATGTATGTAAAATGGGAAAAAAATCTGAAGTAAGACTTCATGGATTTTACTGAAAAGTCAAAAAACATAAATGATTATAGGCTGAGAGGAGACCTTATCACTCTCTACAACTACCTGAGAGGAGGTTGTAGCCAGGTGGGTGTTGGTCTCTTCTCCCAAGTAATAAGCAATAGGACAAGAGGAAATGGCCTCAAGTTGTACCATGGGAATTCTAGATTGGATACTAGGAAAAATTTCTTTACTGAAAAGGTTATCAAGCACTGGAACACGCTGCCCATGGAAGTGGTTGAGTCACCATCCCTGGAGGTATTTAAAAGATGTGAAGATGTGGCACTTTTAGGGACATGGTTTAGTGGTTAGACTTGGCAGTGCTAGGTTAACGGTTGGACTTGATGATCTTAAATGTCTTTTCCAACCAAAACAATTCTATGATTCTATCATTTTCAAAGATGCATTTATTAATTCTGTTGATGGTAAAAGAAACATCTCTGAATATCTCTTTCTTAAGTTTCTTACATTAGCTTTAATTTAACTGATATGTCCTAGATATTACATATACTGAAATAAGGATTCAGCCAATGTTTTAAAGCATACAGGAAGACAGTACTTACTTTTGCCCTTCAATTAATTTACTTTTGTACAGAATCTAAATATTTTGTGTTACCGCACAAAAAAATTTCAAAAAGGCAACTGTCATTAACAATAATTGTCCACCTGTCAGTCATTGAAAAGTGTACACTCATATGCAAAGTGTCATAGATAATTAAATATTAACCTTTCTCTGAGACAAAGAGATGTGACAAATAAAGACAAGTCACAAGGAATGGGGAATAGAGGTGACCTTAAAACTGCTCAGAAAAATTTCCGAAGCACAAAAGCAAAGGTAACGTGAGACAAGGCAGACTTAATTTGCTCTATTTTGACAAGTCTCTCCATTATAACAGATCCTGGACTACAGAGCAGCCTATGATGACTCAGGTTACCTAGCGATGATATCTTAGTAGAATTATTTTTGTGGTTCTGAGATGAAGATGCATCAACAAAAATAAATTACATGCAAGTCAAGGGTATGGACTCTAGCAAGTCTTGAACAAAAAGTCAACACAGTTCATGAAGCTTTGAGGCTCTTGGATGCCAAGCATGCTTGGAGGAAAGAGGAGCCACAGCAGCGATGTGGGTGGCTGCCCACCGTGACATGGGAAGGCACGGAGCTGGTTCCCGCAACCGCAGAGGAAGAAGGCATCTCCCAGGAGGAAGAAGGGGAATCAGTGGAGGAGGAGAAGGAACATCACCTCTCATGCCATGAGAACAATTGTCCACGCTCATGTGACTGGTGGCGTGCAGTGCATGGCTGTGGGCACACAGGGGAACAACATGGGGCCCTGGCGTGTCTATCTACTGAGGCACGCTCTGAGGCCCAGGCATGTCAGCCCATCAAAGGGTAGAGTCATAGAATCATAGAATCTTAAGGTTGGAAAAGACCTCTAAGATCATCAAGTCCTACCGTCAACCCAATACCACCATGTGTACTAAACCATGTCCCGAAACACCACGTCTACACGTTTTTTGAACACCTCCAGGGATGGTGACTCCACCACCTCTCTGATGTGAAGCCCATGGACATCAATCCACCAAAATATGGCATGAGGCTAATGGTTGTTAATCTACCAGACAGCAGCATGAAGCCCATGAAGATGGATCCACCTCAAGAAGACTCCACCATGGAGATGCTGCTATAGAGAATGACCATCTTTTGGCTAGACGGAGCCAGCAAGACAAGGTTTGATTATTTTCTTTTAATTTTTTTAAATCGATGGCAGTGGGTCCACCTGCCACAGGGATGACCTGGCAGCACCCCAGCATACCCAGGCTCCTTTGCATGAGGTTGCACCAACAGCATCCAGCTGGGTCCCTGCCAGCGGGCCCAGCCTTCGCACCTTCACAACAATAAACAGCAACAAAACAATAAAAATGCTTTCATCTTCTCTTACTTGGCACTTTGGCAACTGCATCCACACTCCTGTGTCCCCTGCTGGTCTCTGTCTTTGAATAGGACGCTCTTTTTGGAAACTTTCAGTTTCTGTGCCCACCTTTGTGCTTCTGTGGTGCTTTACATTTTGGGTTTTTTCAGGCTGTAACATCAGTTTTGATAATAGTTTTTTTAATGGAGTAAAATTATCATAATAAAAGCCATTGAACCCTAGGAATTTCTTGTTTGCAAGGATACAAGGGAAGAGCCTGGTAATTGAGGTCTAGTAATGTGAGCACAGCCCGGTAATTGAGGCCCTCGTAATATGAGGATGCCATTTCATAGTCTCTGATACTCTCTCCACTCACTCTTCCATCCATTTCACCTTTGAGTAATCTCTTCCAGTTTACTGACTTGCTGGATTTCAAAACATTTTTTTAATCATTTGTTATTACATACTAAACTGAAAATATTATAAATCTATAAATGTAATAATCACAAAGAGAGTGACTAGCATAGCAGAGGGTGAAACTTCACTGAAAACAAAAGTAGCTCTTAATCCTTGTACTTTTTTCAGGTGTTCAGCTTGGTTTTGAATATTATGGGTTTTAAATAATAATGACTTAAATTTTGTGCATAGTAATTAGTGAGAAGATGGGGAAAAAAAGAATACTTAAAGTTGAGGATTACTCCCTCTCTTCTATACAGATTTAGATAGTGTTTAACAGTGCTCTGTCTAAGAATCTTCCAATAAGCAATGTCACATCTGTCATATATTGGTTCCTCTTTTATCTCCAGCCCCAAGGGAGAACTGCATGCCAGCATACCATAGTGTGTCTTGCTGCAGCACGTTTTCTAGGGTTTTAGTTGTCAATATATAAATTGCTTTTTGAGAAAGGGCAAGATCAGAGAGAAAAGCATTTTGTAGGGGCCAGAAAACAGTGTGGTATATGAGAGCATCTTTTGGAAGAAGTAGTTCCACGTTTGGGACTGACAGGTGAGAAGATCAAGCTCCGTCAAAAACAGCACTCTCCCATTTGAGGGTAGAGGTCTGCTGCATCAGGAAAGAGAAGATGACAGTCATTATATCTGTCAAAGTGTGTCATGATTTAACCGCAGCCACAACTAAGCCCCATGCAGCCGCTGGCTTACTGCTCTGCAGGTGGGATCGGGGAGAGAATTGGAAGAGTGAAAGTGAGAAAACTCGTGGGTTGAGATAAAGGCACTTTAATAGGTAAAGCAAAAGCCATGCACACAACCAAAGCAAAACAAGGAATTCATTCACCACTTCCCATGGGCAGGAAGGTGTGCAGCCATCTCCAGGAAAGCAGGGCTCTGTCACTCTTAACAGTTACTTGGGAAGACAAACGCCATCGCTCTGAACATCCTCCTCTCACTTCTTCTTCCCCCCGAATCATTATATGCTAAGTATGACATCATATTGTATGGCATATCCCTTTGGTCAGTTGGGGTCAGCTGTCCCGGCTGTGTCCCCTCCCAACTCCTTGTGCACCCCCAGCCTCCCTGCTGGTGGGGTGGTGTGAGAAGCAGCAACGGCCTTGGCTCTGTGTCAGCACTGCTCAGGGATAACCAAAACATCCCTGTGTTATCAACACTGTTTCCAGCACCAATCCAAAACATAGCCCCATGCTAGCTACTATGAAGAAAATTAACTTTATCCCGGTCAAAACCAGCACAAAGAAATTTAGAGAAAACATGTAGAACAGCCCAGGAAAAAAAACTTGAAAATAGGGATTAAGTATCTGAATTTCTTTCAGAGTCCTATTAGAGGTGCTAAGGGAAGTATGGAAGCAACGATGAAAATATAGCAAGAACCAAAGGACTCAAATAGAAAAGAGAAAATGAACAAGGTACAGGAAAAGTTATTATTGAAGAAATGTACAGTATTGTTCAGTGATAACCTTGCAGTGTGTGTGCTTTCTGAGATTGAGTGTAACAACAGATGAGAACAAAAGAGACAAGATATAAATGGCAGAATGGAAAAGTAATACAGCACATCATAAGCTCATATCCAAAATGTATAAGCCAGTCAGTTAAGCTTAAAACCCACTTACTTCTACCCACACAGTAACTAGGTTACACTATCTTCACGGGTCCACCCTGGACCAGACTATGCAATTTCTCTGCAGTTTTCATGACAAAACTACTGCATACCTCTGGAGGAATGTGTTATAGCCATTGCAGCTAACTGTCTGGCAATGCTGTGACTTCTTACCAGCAATTCACATTATTTCCCTTGGCAGTGAAAGGGATGGCTACAGAACCAGTTTCCCTCCAGCTCTGTTACAGAGTCTGTGTGGCATGGATGACCCTGGCAGGCCTTCACATTGATGGGTTTTGCCAAAGTATGGGGAAGGGTGGTTTCTTTTCTCTCTGCTCTCTGCTCCCTTCCCTTTCCCAAACTCCACTCCCTTTCCCTTTTTTTCTCCTTTGGCCACTGTCAGAATCTGAGTAATAGATAATCTGCTTTGAATATACCATGCATTAACATCTTGAAATGAGCACACCTGTGTACTGTACAAAATAACAGAAAGAGAGAGGAACGCTGTGAACTTCAATGGTTTGGTATATATAAACTGGTAGAAAGTGTTACAAGGCCATATCAAACATTTGCCTTTCATTACCCACGTTCAAATACCAAATGACTCACTGGCTTTGATAGAATTTGAGCAGTGTAATAGAGATTAGAATTCACTCCACAGTCCATAGGCACAAGAAGTGTTCTTGATTGGTAGCCTGGGTCATTTTTGCATTTATTTTAATTATCAGAAATGAGTATTACAGTTAATGTTCCATAAATACATTTTAATAAATGTAATATGGCATAGCCCATTTATGTAAGAAAATCATTTTAACATACAGCTACTATCTTTTGCCTGATATCTCTCTCCCCCTCCCTCTCTCTCTCTGTCACGCATGCACACACACGCATGCACACACACTCTCATATTGTACTATATTCTAATTTAACTAAAGTTTATAGCTTTCCCATTCTGGTGACAATACCAACCATTTATGGTTTTAATACAGTGCAGAGGCATAAATAAAATGTGCTACCAGTGTCTGAAGTAATTTTAGAAATTACAATGCATTTTTACACTCTAAAGCATAAAGAACACTACCATAAACAGTAACATTTTTATAATTCATCCTAATTAAAAAAAAAACCAAACCACAAAACAGTCTGCCTTTAAATTTAATTAGAATTCACCTTCTATAGGAGACTCATTGGAAGCCAAGTAATTTGCATGTTTACAGATGATGCATTGTGTTGAAGACAGGCTTCGTGCCAAAAAAATTATCCAAGAAGTCTTTGTATGTTAAAGACGCTTTAGGTAGCAATGTGAGCTACTGATGGATCCTAAATTCTTGGAGCCCCAATCTGTAGATTTAAAGTCATGCAGATGGATTTCCACTCTGATCTACTTCTAAGCAGATGGTTTCAATGGCATAATATTTTACACAAATAAGCTCAAATGGCTACTGCATTGTCATTTTTTAAAAAAATATCTGAATATCATGTCTATGAGAATTCCCTGTTTCTCTTAGATGGATTTGTATTTACATGCTAAAACACTACAGAGCATGTATAAATAAAACCTGTTTATATCCAGTATATGAAAACACAGGAAGAAAAAATGGTAGATTTCTTAGTTTCTGTACAATTCCATTTCTTTTCTTCCAACACAACACAAAACATCATAAATTGACAGAGCTTTTAATTTCTGTACATGAACGCTAAATGTTTTTTTGGCCAAGCCCCTCAGCTGTGTAACCAGACAACAAAGATCTCTTAACCTGCCCCATAGAGCAGTGCCCACTAACAGGGGAGTTTAACAGAAGAGCATGCAGCAAAGCACGGGCAGATTATTGCTAGCTCGTTGTGACACCTCTGCCTTCTTTCTAACTCCATCTTGGATCTGAAGGAGATAACTCTTCCTTTGGAAATATTGATGTTCTGGGAGGTCTTGTTTTTACAGAAATCTTGGAACTGGTTCATTGGGAAAGAGGTAAAGGGTTTTATTTATTTATTTAATGATAGGTGAATCACAAACATACTACAGTAGCAATAGGAAGAACATTAGCATAGTACTGATAGCTTTGCTCAGAGTAGAGCAAGAAGTTTACCTACCCATAACCCTCTGCAGGCTGGCTTGGGAGAGTCCTGCAAATTACTTAACATTTTTAGGGATTTATTGTAAGATAAGATAACCATTTTATATCTACCAAAGGAAAAGCAGCTTTTCAAAGGTCTAGTGTTTTCCAATGATTTTCAAAATTAATTTTGTTTTCAGCCTTTGAAAATAGAACAGTTGATTGCCTATGGTCATCTCAAGATTGACTTGACTGTATCCCTTGAGACTCTACATGCACCTCTCGATTCTTCATGCAAAGAACTGTATCACTGATGCTTCTGCTTGTCTCCGCGACCCTAGTTTTGAAAGGACATTTAATGTTGCTCCAGAAGAGCTTCCATCTTCTACAGAGGATGATTATCAGTACCAAGATCTTATTAGTTAAAATAAATTTTATTTGATGATTTCTAGCAAAGATAAATTAGGACCTTATGAAATGTATGCACAATTAATGATAGTTTTCCATTGTTTTAAATGTCCTTCTGAAGCAACGTATCCTGTTACCACTAACGGTAAAAAATCACATTTTTATCTCCATGTTCTTCCCTGTGTCAGAGATTTTCTTTTCTATTTTGAGGGGGGGGATGTTGGGCTGTGTGTTAACGAGTACTGATTAGTTTCAGTAGCCCATACACCTTTTCTATTGTCATGTTCCCAGACACTTCTCATAATCACTTCTTCTTTATTAATCTCGTGGGAGACTTGACTATTAAGCAAAATTTGGAAAGAATGCAACTTCTTAGAGGTGTTAACCTTTGTGCATTATTGCTAATGTTGTCAATCCACCATTATTTCCCCTTGCAGTCTAAATCTGTCTCTTGTAATTGCTGTCACCTGGACCTGGAGTAGGAGTGATCTTACGTGGCAGGGATGCCAGCTACAGATTTTGTGACAATGCTGAATATTTTTTTTAGACATATCTAACCTTTTAATAAGCACTTTAATAGTGTATTTTGAGTGCACCAATCAGTTTTCAATAGACCTTAGAATATTTCAGAAGTCTTCAACAAATGCTGCTTAAGATCGTATTACTTTCTAGTGTCAGCTGATGTTAGCAGTGCTAACAGTACAGTACTCTAATATATTTTGTCAAAATGTTTCTTAAAATATTAAACAGTACTTAAGGCTCAGATCAAATAGAGGGCTTATGAGAATTACAATAAAAGACTTGAAGTTCCTTTTCCCAAAACTTTTTCTAGTTTAATTCAATGGTATGAATTTCAAATGTACTGGCATCCAACCCTCCACAGCAAAATCCCCCATCAATGTGTGACAACACAGCCAATCCACTTCTAGTTTGCTGTTCTGCTAACTCCAAGAATACTGTGTTATTTTCTAAACAAAGACTGGGATAGATGGAGGGTGGCCTATTAAAATACCTTTCTCCATCATCTATTTTGCTATCCAGAAATTTCTATTCATCCCACTGCATTATGCACATCTTGGTGGGATTTCTGAGCTAAATCCATACACTGGACTTCAGCTTCAAGGTGCCTGTATCTCCTTTGGAAAACCTGGCTGTAAATGCAAAGCAGTTGACCTTGAAGGTATCACATCCTGTCATGTCACATTAAACCTCCAATAGGCAGGACTCACAGTGCAGGACACATTAATATGGAAGATTCTGGACGCCTTGGAGTGTCCTAGCAGGTAGCTGCAGAAGATGCAAGCATCCATAGTGGCTGGTGGGTAAATTTCAGAGTACCCACTGAAGCCCATAAACTTCATTGTGTCTAGGGATAGTGAATTAGGTGATGGATCAGATTCTTAGCTCCAGCCATTTAAATGGATATCTTGCATCAGTTCCCTGTGGCAGATCAGTGATTCACCTCCCTGTGAGTTACTGTGCAAATTCTGTCAAAAAAATAATGTGTAGAAGTTTAAGTTGTCCTGGTAACCACAGAAATTTCTGAAAATTTCAAAATATCTGATTAGTATACAAAGCAAATAAGTGTTTAATAGTTTGTTTCAGCAAAAACTGTAGTCATGTCAGCTTACCTAAACAATCCTTTTCCTGCATCTCTCCCTTCATGCATAATACAGGCAATATTTCTACTTGATGTAAGCTGTAATTTCCTGGCACACGTAATGACAGTACACAGTGAAAATTAGTTGAGTCTAAAGCCTTCTTTTTGTAAATTAATCAGTTATAATACACTCTCACAGATCTATTAGAGCAGCAGACCTGGAGGCAGGATTCTTGACCCTGGTTTTACCATTATAAACAGTTTAACTTTGGTTGACTTCATCTTATACCAATAATACAGTATTAGAGTCTTATATATATATCATTTTATATAAATATATTTTTAAAAATGCCAGCAAGTTTATGATTTGTTAAGGATCTTTAAAAAAATTCATAATAGAACTTCCTATTCAAAATATCATGGTGTACAGTGCTAAGAACTGCTTATAATGCTGATATCAGTTCTGAAAAAATGGTTTTGAAGATCTTATATTTGTATACAGTCCTTAGTGTGTAAGATGATTTATAGAGTACACAACAGGCAGAGAAGGCTTATTTCAGTACTACTTTAGTTATGACCTAAATCTAATAATATGTCCCATCCTAGCCTTATTGTTGTTCTCACAATAGTTGACACTGGAATATGGCTCCAGCTCCCTGCTGTGGGGCATTCAAATCTTTGTGTAGCCTTATTTTGTTACAACTTGTCTTTGTTATATTCTCTGAGATGACTTGTGCATTGATCTTTGGCTGCACACATTTACTTCTTATAATATTATGCTCCAGGATGATCCATCAACTACAAACTTGAAATCTTTGGGTCTAAACTCATAAGCCAATGCTGCATGAACAAAGATTCAGCCGGTACCTCAACCATCAAACCCTAAGAGGTCCAACTGACAGGGACATAACATCCATGAGTATGGCCACCTTTTTTTATTCTGTTGTCGCTCAAATACAGACAGAAGGGTGGGATTTCATCTTATCTCGTTCCAATATTCCTTCATGTATTTCAGTATAGATGTAACATCATTGTTAGAATTTTAGTCATTACCTTATTGCTAATGAAAAGTTGAGTTTAAGCTGTCAGATAAACACAGATTTATTTTATACCCAATCCTCAGCTGGTGCAGAATTACTGTAAATTATGGCAATTTATAGCTTGTGAGAATCTACTCCCTCTCATCTGTGTGAAGACTGGGAAACTTTTCTGAAATTTCTCTTAGATATAAATACTTGTCTGGGATAAACAAACAAACAAACAAACACCAAAAAAACCCGCTCAACAAAACAAAAAAGCATTCCCATGAATATGTTTGTTTGTGAGATTACGTGAAGATGAGGGTATGCAAATAACTTTGATCTTCCAAAACGAAAGGCTTGGAGTTATTTACATAAAGTAAAATAAATTAAAGTAAGTTTAAAGCTCATTAAAATCTTATCATACCTGTTTTAATAACTCAGGTGAAAAAAAAATTCAAATGTTCCCCAAAAGTAGATGCTTTTTCTGTGATATTTAAATGAATGGGCGGTGCATTTTGGCCATGAGCAACATCAAAGTGTGCTATTCGTGTTGCTCTTCACGTCTGAAGTAAAAGAAAATCTCCCTGAGAAACAGAAGAAATCTTTTTATTTTGTGTCTCATGGGAAAGTCTGTGTACATAACCCAAGCCAATTTCATTGCACCTTTGGTGGAGGATGAACAATTAAAAATGCTCTAAGTCACACTCATTTCTTCAGTACAAACTTTCAGTGCAATATTACTAATAGAAGAGGAAATACACAATTAGTAATGAGAAAGTGAGTCTCTAGCAGCTTTGGTTTCCCAGGATATTTGAATTATTCATTAGAAATTATTACAGCCCAGATGAAAAAAAAAAAAAAAAAAAAAAGAAAAAAAAATCCCCCAAACCCTAAAATCTCCAACATCAACAACAAAAAGCCTTTTGTTATTTCTTCATAAGGGGCTAGTGGCAGTGAGAATCCACCCACCAGTAAGATGATTTTCCATTCAGAGCTAATTCATTGATCTGATAAAAGGAATCTCCTTTCTTATTTTGTACGTAAATTAAATATCCTGGTGTTACAGAATTAAAAGGAAGTATATTAGACTGTATGAATTATTCACAGGGAACTGTGGTGATAGGGAAAGGCAGCAGACACAATGAACAGAGATGCTATTAATTCCTTTTCAGACTAACATGCAGAAAGATGTATATAACAGTAAATGAAAATACAAAGGCTAAGGTAAATCATACTGAAAGTCTGATTGCAATCTGTTATTCACAATGTAGGCTTCCCTCTTCCTGCCTTTGTCTCATTGGCATAAATTGGACGCTACGGTTGCACCATGGCAATGTTTAACCCCTAAGAAACAATTTTTTTCAAGACTTCACAAAGTTCCCCCCTCAGCATAGTGTTTGGGTTATTCTCCATTCCAGCCCCAAACTCTTCATTAAGCTCCTGTCAGCATTTGATGCCGGGGTGGGGGCACAACCCAACTCAGAATGGCCTCGGCACGACCCTCTCCAGCCCCCCAAAAATGCTTTCTCAGCCCACCTGCCCTTATCTCAGCTGTCCGGGGGCTCACTCAGCTCTGCTCCTGGCCCCCTGCCTTCACGTGTCGCCTGGGTATCCTCTCTAATCCCGGAGCAGCGTCCACCTTGGCAGCCCTGCGTTATCCCTCGCTCTGCATCAATTTGCTCATGCCTCAGTGGGGGCAGGGGGGCAGTGGGCTATGGGGACCTGAGCCAGCCCTTGTAGCGGGGCTACCCGTCCTGCCCAGGGAGGCACCGCAGCAGGGTTGTTCCTTCTTTTGCTCTCACCAAACTGGAATCTATTTCTGAGTAACTCCAGAAAACCCTTTACTCAGCTTTTCTGGAATGAAGTTTGAGCATACAGACCCTTTACATAGTTACAGAACTCTCTGCTCACCAAAAGACAATGATAGAGAGCTTTCGACCTCATAATTTCAAATGGTAACTTCTACATTATAGACACATTTATTACTCCCTCATTTACTGTTCTGTACGTCATAAGCCTAAGAACCCCACTGCTGAGCTCAGTGCTGCATAGAAACAGAATAAAAAGTGGTCTCAAATGAAAGTTGTTTATAATTTAAAGATTTCTGTATCTCTTTTATCTTGAAGAAACAGCTGCCTGTGCATTGGTTTGGGCCTTAAATATCAGATTGGTGGTAGAAATGGACCCTAAGAACAAAAATTGGGGCTATTCTTGAGATGATTATAAAACAGAAAGTAGATGACGCCAGATGAGAGAGCTTAAGGAGACAATGAGATAATAACATTCACACTGATTAACAATGATATAGAGATACCAGCCTCCAGATGTTGTTTTCTAGATGCGTTTATGTTGTATGCAAAAGCACATGCTTCACAGGCTGCATTTTACTTCAGTACAACATGTCCGTTGTCGCAGTGGTCTGTATTGCTTATTTTCAAAAGAAACAGGAGCAATAACATTAGTTAATAGGATAGAGAGGGAGAAAAGTAAAAGTTAGGCCATCAGTGCTTGTATATACAAGATAATTACTCATGAGTTAAGAAGATGGAGGTGGTTCAGAAAGATTTAATGAAGTAAGGCCAGCGTGACAAAAGTGTCTGATGCAATCCACAACAAAAGAGGAAGCCAGAGATAGCAGAAAGGTAAGAAAATAAAAGCGTAACATTTGATAGACCGAGTAAATAGCATGTGAGTAAAAATTAGGAATCCAAAGGAATCCAGCCCAGTGTACAGCTTGGTCTTGCACAGTTACAGCCAACTAGACCTAAATCAGGTTTTTGCTTTGCTTACATTGCTGACAGATTTTCTCATTTCAGTGAAAATATGTTTCGGGCTTATGATTATTTGATGTATGTCAGATTTGCATACTCAAGCAAAATGGGTTTTATGACATCATTTGCATTTTGAGGGTATTCTGGAAAGTCTCCTAAAGGATTGGCATAGCTGACTGAAAGGCAGAATATTCATGCTGTGAAGGATGTCAGTATGAAGATAGAAGAAGGTTGGATTTTCCAAATCAAAATGAAAAATAGACAGTTCCATGTTGCAAATTTTTTCCCTACTCTATTCTCCCCAGCATTCTTTTCTTTTGGGGTTCTGAATGAGCCAGGTGCTGGAGATATTCTGTTGACACAGTTTATGTTAGCTAGAAGAAAATTCTCTTCTGCCCTGTGTCTCTGTTGGATAAGCATAGCTTGCTTCGCTGGCTTTCTCATTCCCCCGCAGCTAAGGTTTTAGTCATTTACTTCTCCAGGGTCATTGATTTAGCCTGTGCATTTTGAGAGGGAAAGAATCCCTCTATGTCTTCAAAAATCTGTACCCAAGTAAAAGGAATTCCGAAATTATTTCAAAAAATAGAGCTGAGATCCCTCACACACTTAAGCCAATTTGAAATTATTTCCCTAATCAGATTTACACACTGATTAACCAGTTTCCTTTCCACAGAGAAGACCACGACCTTCTGTCGCAACAAAAACAGCAGAGCCGTTTCTGTGAGACGGACTTCATCTTGCGGGACTTCACCAGAATTTAAGCCAAGCACAGCATTTTGTGCAGGTAGCAATGGCTTTTGTCTTTTAAGGCACTCTGCAATGCAGGAAGATGTTGGGTTTGGTTTTTTTTTTTTTTCATCTTGCAGAAAGATATTATATTACAGCAGATCAGTGTGTTTTTCAAGGTGTGTAGAAATTTTCCATTTTTATAATATTTAGAAACCCAAGCTTTAAGCTACAGAAACAGAAAATAAGACTCAGGTCGAAAGACCACCTCTGGTTTTGCTGTTCCTCAAAAAAGACCCTAGACCAGGTGCATAGCACTTCCCAGCATTTTAAACAACTCATCTCAGATTTCCAATAGATGAAATGCAGAAAATTAGTTTGAATTGAGCTGTGAGTCTTAAGCTTCCAACCTATTCCTCTTTTGCCTCACACACAGTTGCACTTAAGGTCTAGGTTTTAGACTTCTATCATCTAACTTTTCTTAAATACTTTTGGGAAGAAGTCTGGATGCAAATAAGGGCGTAAGAATAACAAGTGGCCAGCAATTGACTGTCTCAGAAACTGGCTGGATGATGAAAAAACTTAACAAGGAAAACTTGTTTTCAGTTGAATTTCTCTAAACTCATCCTGAGATAAGGAAATGTAAATACAACCAGTTAGAGAAAGACCATGATAACATTACCATAATTTAGAAGTCAAGTTTGCCAGTAAAAAGAGAAAGCAAATGGGATGTAATCAGAAGAGTCTAGACAAAGAGAGACTGTTATAACCTCATCAGACCCCCCCCCCCAGTCAATGTGCCAATTATGCCTTGCACACTTATTGTTGGCTATCATACTCTGAATCTGTAATAAGTATCTGTACTAGCATTTGAAATATTTTTTCAACTATTAGAATATAAAAAAATTGAGATTTCTGCAAGCAGATGGGTGTTCGACCAGTTTCCACAACTATTTCTATTATTCTTCCTTCCTTCTTGCCACCTGCATTAAACATCTATTTAGATTCTTTAACCTGACATTTTTTTTCTTCCTTTCTACAGGAAGAAAACAGCTTAGATTTACAATGTAGTGTTTCATTACATGACTTTAAAGAAAAATAAATTACAGAAGTGTCATATCATGTAACAGCATAATAAACTACTGGTAAATTATTAAGTGCTGGGTAGTAGTTTTTTATTATTCTTTACTAAGTGTTAACTGTCTAGTCTAAGGCATGTTGCTGGGACATGGGGCTGTCAGGGATTTTGTATTTTGTTCTTTGTTTTATAATGGTGCTTCATGTACTAAGAACTTCCCTGTGACTGAGGTTTTAGGGTCTGCCAGCCACGCAGCTGCTCTCTTCTGCATCTGTATCTTGTCACAGCCTCCCTACGTAATAATGTGTGTCTGAAAGCTATAAATAAAAGTGATGAAGAAGGCGAGGGTCAGGATCTATGCCCTTTTGAACCCAAGTTACAGCGCTTAACAGGGGCTCCTGATATACTGCTGCTTTGTCTGTATTATTTCCAATGATTTTCAAGCACTCTAGATTATGTCACACATTCACTCTCCTCTTCAGCACCCCCCTTCCTCCTTCTCTCCTCCCGCACTGCTTGGCTCATGATCTGATGCAACATAATTCAGTGTGAACTAGCATAGCATGTCGAAAAACCAAAAGACATCATTTTCTTCAGATCAGATATTTGTTATCAATTTGAGCAAAGAAACCAGTTCCAAATGTATTGTAGACACTGGATTGCTGACAAAGAATCCTCATTTATCATGCCAAAGCTATTTTATTTTCACATGTGGTGAATAATAAGAATGTAAATTGGCCCTTGGTGGTGAGGTTTTTTTATTGCACATGGAAGCATCAGTACCACTCTAATCCTGCTTAATTAGGACCAATTTACCATGCACAGGATAAAAAATATTGTAAACATCTATTTACCAGTTAGTATACTTGCCCAGGCACTGAACAGATAAGCTGCCATTATGAAATAAAAAAACTGTATGCATACAAATTACGTTGTATTAAGTATCATCTAGTTATATTATACCAAATAAAGATGTACAGATATTCAGCTTCTAAAGATCTAATTTCAGGCCATGTGTAATTCATGAATCTGTGGGGTTGTTTTTTTTTTAAATTAATATTCTCAGAACCATATAGTATTTTTGTACAGCTAAGATTCTGACTCTAATATGTCTTTTAAAAAGGTCTTGCTTGTGTGATGTTAAAGAGGAAATTATTTGTTGTCTTAGTGAGAAAATATTTATTGATCACTCATAAATTATTTTGCATAAGTTGTCTATTTATTGTTCCACGCATAAACTAGTTGGTTAATTTGGTGATTGGCATGATATAGTCCGTTATCATTGAAAATATTGAAAGACCTTGGAAAGTTTCAACAAATGCTTATAATGTAGAAAAGTGAAAAGCAGAAAACAGTTTAGATGAAGCAGTAAGACCATCATTGCTTTATATAATGACTATAGCCAAGTTAATTAAATGCTGTCTGTTTTAAATCCATTTTTCATCAGAGTTAATCACACAAAGCTTTTTCCAGATGACTAAAAACCTTATTCTCTGCAGAACTTCAAGAAAATTGTCCCAAAAGATCTAACTTTAACAAGGCATTACTAAACTGATATTATGAAATTTTGAGCTTGTTCAACACTCTTTTTGACTTTTCTACCACCTCATCTGTCTCCCTTCCTATTATCAACACAGGCCAGTTATACATTTCTCTGTAAGTTTCTAGATGGGCCATATTTAAAGAAATGCATCAAGCATAGTGATTTGAAGCTATTATTTCAGTGATTTATAACAGTTATCACATGTATGAGTGAAAGAGCATCCCAAAAGCCAGATGTATTCTAGGTGCTTTCAGTAACTTTTAAGGTGATGATTTTCTTGGCACAGTTCTTAAGTTGGCAGGAGCTTGAACAGTGGTCCCAATCATTTAATTTCAAAATGCCCACTGACATTATAGTATCGTGTCCTTCATGCAGACACCAGGCATTGGTTCTACCAGAAAAACACTTCTTGTTAAAAAAGGTTGTGTCTGTGGGAGGCAGTTTATTGCTAAAGGATTTCTCTGCAAGCCCACCTAGGACATGCTGCAGCTAGGACTGATTAAGTACTTAAATCCACAGTAGTCATAAGAGGGCATGAAGATCCTCCCTTCTCCCAGATTTCCTAGTAATAAAAACAGACGTATGGCAAGTGACTCGAGAGCACGCCAGCACTTGGCCAGCCAGTAAGTTGCGGTGCCCTTACCTAGGCCAGGAAGAAGGCAACAGAGAATGAGGGAGTATTTCACGCATCGCTGTCCCAGCTAGTTGCTCCGGGGTTGGTGTCACCTGAATGCTAAATGCAGTTAAGCTGCTGCTGTAGCAACAGGGTAAGCCAACAGCTCAGGAGAAATCTGGCCGAGGGAAGGCAAGTTTTAGGAGACATCTTGGTTTATGAGGCAAGGACCACACCTTGAATGTTTCTTTCCTAATTGGGGTGCTCTTCACATGTAACAAACTCACTCCCAAAACCCTTACCCTAGATGAGCCAGAAGCATCACTTCCCTTGGGGAAACCTCTCCTGGGGCCATGCAAGAGGGCATCATTCACCATGCATCATCGTATCCCCTGGGCTGTATCTATACCAGTACCAAAAATGTACTCTGAGCTGGTGTTTGCAGATGAGTCCAGTTGGTGTGGAAAGCTCATGTGCATGTCCATAAATTCTTTTAATTTTTTGGTCCTTGTACTGTGCAAATACCAGAAGGGGGCCAGGAAGAGAGTTATAGTTGCCCCGAGCTATAGCTGGCACCAAGACTGTGCTGTCACTTAACAACAGAGGGGATGGACTCCCTGTGCCAGGAGCACTCCCCAACTCTGCTGAGGAACCTGGGGTAGATGTAGGCTATGGCATATTTAGTCTGCAGTGCCCCTCCAGAAAGGTCATGCGAAGTATATGTTTCAGGAATGGACAGTAAGATATTTTAAGCAAACTCCTTCGGTTATGCGACTGTATGAAGCATATGCATATTTTGAATAGGTGTCTTCCTTTAAATACCACTTACTTTGCACTGAATGACTTCAGTGAATGTTCTTCCTTGTGAAAGACTGCAGTAAAGCAAAGAATTAGCAAGACAAATAAATTTTCTTCTAATTAGATTTCTATGCTACATTCCTCATCCCAGTAACTGAGTGCTACAAGATGTGACTAGAATCAAACATGAACTTTTACTTCATTCCTTTGTGCTGGGAGAAACAGTAGATTTTTTTGTTTTATTTTTAAACCAGCTCTTGAATTTTACTTAGTTGCATTTGATTTTATTTAATGATCTCTTTAATATATACATTTATGGATCAATTTTATGCAGTTTATTTAATTGGAACAAACTCAAGCTTGAGCCTTTAATTATTCTGAAACTCACTGTCAGCCAGAACTGGGAACCCACCTGGATTCGGTGAAATCTGCGCTGGACTGGCAAGTTACCTTTCTGCCCTCCGCCACCCATTTGTCCCATTTGCTGCATTCATTAAAAAAAAAATAAATAAAAAAAAATAAAAAAGAAGGTGGCTTCTTTCAGAGACCTAAAAGTGTTCTCATTTGGTTGCTGAAGACAGCTGAGAAATCAGTTCACCTAGTGCTGGAAAAAGCATTGTTTAATTTACTGATGCAGGCACTACCTAATTGCGTGAGCAAAGCAAGCAGGAATTGGCCAGGCACTTTTCTTTTATGGCATCTCTCTATCATAGCATTAAATGCATTTCACAAAGTTATTAAGTATACAGAAGATGAAGGGAAATGCCTGCAGTCTGGCTTAGAGTATATCTAAAAAGTAATATAAAAATATCTACAAACACACAAAGAATATTTTACATTTTGTAGGCTTGATTCACCCAGCCTCAATGGTTCAAAATGTCTCCTTCAGTAACTCACAACTAATGCATTTTTTATTTGTTTTAGTGCTCTGTGATGCTCACTAAAATAAATACCAAATCACTTTAACAATCTCCTGTGAGTGGCTACTGCAAGAGCTATTATTTTATAGTCTCTGATTCCCATCTTTCAAATACCTTGAAGATACTGAATTGAGAGAGACGTGAACTGGATTGAATGGTAAAAGACAGATGGGTATGGTAGGCAAACCTAAGAACTGGTAGCTCTAGGCACCTTTCGTCAAAGAGAGACTGTCGTTGGAACAATTTAGTCATCCACTCCACATAATCTATTTTAACACTTGGCTTGAAGTCTGTGGGGTCTTAGGCACACTTGTAGCGCAGTATTGCTAATGAGGTACTTACTGCTTTTTTACCTGGGGCTTTGTTCTCTCAAAGATATGCCTCTACTGTTTCCCTTGCAGAGTAACAAAAGAATTGCTATTGGCAGCAATTAAGAGGTTTGAATACCATTTACATTTCTTTATCTTTCAGGTCAGTGACACACTAGCACAAGACAGTTTAAATTGAAATACTCCTTTGATTCATGCTTTTAAAGTCATATTAACTTCAATCAGAAAATAGATGACACCTGAAGTCAGATCTAGCTTCTGGTCTCATAATGAAATTCTGTGTCTAATCTTCTTTTGTTAGTTTAGACTAAAAACTCTTCTGTGTGGAGACTTTATCCTTTTCATGTGTTTTTTGTGCAGCTCTGACCACATGTGAGCTATGTGATGGGAGGAAGCCAATACCCACTAATACATCTGCACCACAGGCTGTGTGTAGGTGCCTTGCAGCCTGGATAACTCCTTCACCTCAACTCAATCGCAGAGCAGGCACCTGGATAAAACAATAGTATGGTGTCCTCTATTGCATGGAAATCTAGGAGCTTCAAGGACAGACCTTCAAATTCAGCCTCAGGATGGGTAGCAAACAGGACCTAACTCACTGTGTAACTGTAAGCAGACATGATGAGCTAGGAGCAGATACTGCAACTTCCTTCCTATAATATATACCACATATGCAGAGCACCATTCACTGGTGAAGACCCAGACTCCACTGGCATCTTTTTAAAGGCATGCACTGAGTTCATCAGCCCTTGAAACAGGATGAGCACATGGAATAAGCACATACAAAACCGGCCCTTGAATCAGAATCTGGTTGCAAGGCAAAAGCTGATCTTACAGCCTAGTTCTAGTGAGCTTTCCAAACATATATACAGAAGTAGCTTTCAGGCTTGTGAGGGGTCCCCAGTGAGGGCTAAGGAACAGGCTTCTCCTCCCTCCCACCGGCACACCAGGATGTGGGAATTAATGGTAATGGGGCAAAAGCAAGAGGTGAGGAAGAAGGAGAAACGAGTCCATTTCAACTTTGCCACAGTGCTGCTACCTACTGCAATTGCTCTACACTAATTATGGTACAGCTACACACATTCTGATGACTTGGAATATTGCACTGTTTTCTTACTCCTAAGAACAGTACTGGAAAGCAGCAAAGAAGATCCAGTACGTTCAGAAATCTTATTAGAACAGCAAGAGAAAAATAATTCTGTGAATGTCTTTATCCCACCAGTGCGATCTGTCATGCTATTCAAGCTACTCCATGTAAGTCCAGAAATGAAGAGTCATTAAGGCACAGGAAGCAGAAACAGGATGGATGGTGAAATCAGCAAGCAAAATAATGTTCTGAGACATCTCGAAGCTACTGTTTGTTGTTTTGTTTGTTTATTTGTTTGTTTTGTTGGGGTTTTTTTCCTGGATTCACACAGCAGATGCATGAGGCAGCAGCAGAATTCAATGATCCTCTGGTATACCGCAATGTTGTAACCTTAAATGATACATAAAGCTTACAATAAACTCATTTATTTTCAGACAATTATTTTCATCCAGGTTGGTTTATTCATATTTAAGTCAAAACCCACAGATTTATATAAAATATCAATCGAATTTTATTGCTATATTTATAGACATATTATAAAATGGTTGAACTGTTTGAATGATGGAGGTGAATAGCACATAGCTATACCTACAATAAATACTACCAGCATATAGTTTTATACAGGTTTGTTTAATTTTATATTTATAACATACATATACAGCACAATTTTATGCAGGAATAGATAGTTATAAACATATAGCTAGAGGTATAGTCTTTCCATTCCTGTTTTAGTGTAAGCTACTCTTTCATACATACTAAAAGAAAGGTGGTCAAATTCACTGTGAAGCCCATTTATACACAGGCCTTGAGAGCAGCCCTAAATGACAGAATGGTTAAACCTAGATGCCTGCCAGTTCTTTATCTTCTTTATCACTAGTATTGTCGTCTTCACAGTGAAGCTACAAAAGGAGGAAATGTACTATAAATAAGATGTGAAGTTAAAGATAAGACATACAATCACTTCCCTAATACATACTCCAGCTTGACCTTGAATAACTAGATTGGTGTCTCCAAATATTACATAGATGTAATATTTCTCTATCCGCCAAAGAGATTAAGAAGCTGATATTATTAAGGGCATGGTTATAAATATGTTCTTGCCGACTATTCACATGCATAAAAATTTCCAGCGTTCTCTGTGTCCATCAGGATGTATGATCATACAGTTGTACCATAACATCTATAGCTAACAGCTTTGGGATTTAAAACGGAATGGTGCATTCACATACACAGCCCTGACCCTGCTCATTGCTCACACAATATATTGGTCTTATTAATAGGAAACAGGGTGTGTGCTGTAACTTAGGAGAAATGCAGATTTCCTTTTTTGTAAATAATGAACTAGTTTATTGGTAAAAGCAGCTTCTGGATGAAGTATGTCTTCTGTCGGGTGGAAGACTGGGAAGTCATTTGGCAGAATAGAGCAAAATAGGAGGTCCTAATACAAGGCTGAGCAGAGGAGAAAGTGGCTGGGAAGCTGAGGAAGTACAAAGGAAGGGAAATCAAGGGAGAGGCTTGTAAAAAGCACAAGCAGAGAGAAAGGAAGCAGAAAGGAGCACTAACAAAGCTGCAGGCATGGAGCAGTTGGGCAAAGCTGAAAGGCGAGAGGAAGCATCTCACACTCGCTGGGGAGGAAAACTCCGTTGGAGTTAGCCTGGGGCTTACCTGAAGAGAGAAGGTTTCGGCAAGGCACCTAAATATGTATGCACCTGGGTATGTGCCAGGGTAGGTGACTAGACACAAAGGCAAAACATCAGGGTTCTGAGCATGGATGTTAAGTGTTCGCGCTGAAGAACAAGGCAGAAGGATCAGGCTATTTCTGGGCTCTGCATGGGGGAAACTAAGTCAAACTGGTTAAAAAAAAAAAATTGCAGACATTTCAGGCATGAAGATATGTAATTATCACAACAGCCAGATATTATATGCTCCTGCTAAACACTGTGGACTTGATCAGCTGAAGAAGTGTACCTAAGGTTCACAACCATAATTTTCTGTACTTTTCTGAGTTAAATTTCTGAACTATTTCTAAACTTCTGAATGGAACATTTAGAATATAATTTTATCTTTTCAGAGCAAAATTTACACTTTCAGTCTCTACTCTGAATAAGAAAAATATTTTCTATTGAACGTTTACTTTCTCCTTTGAAGTCTATCTTCAACTCAAAACACATCTGTTTCAAAGATAAATCAAAGATGCAGCAGCAGCTTGTGTTCAAATGAAAACACATGTATACTTTTTTTTTTAGCCCAGACTTGAGGATCTTTAGGATTTTAAGGCCTCAGTATCTAAAATAACTTCAAGACTGTGATATCTACAGGCAAACCTTATGGTGTTTTGGTTCTCTCTGCTTTTTTCTTTTCTTTTTTTTCACCTAGTTTTTTTAGCTCAGCAGTAGGCATACTTATTTCAGAAATCCTGCTCCAGCTAAGTTGGATTTTTAAAAGAGACAAAGAGTTTGGGAAAGCCAAGTCAGTGATGATTGAACTTGAGTGGTCACTAGTAGTCAGGCAAGTCATGGCGTGCATAGACTGTTGCCTAAAGACTGATGATAAGATCAAAGCTGTGGAATACCTGTGTGGAGGTTTCAAGAGACTAAAATTGGGAAGGTTTATGACCTTAACGCTGAGGGTGTCCAGGTCAAGAAATGTAGTTAAAAAGATACATATTTCTAGCCTCAAAAGGTAATTTTTCATAATTCTAGTGGGGGAAGGAAGGAGTCAGCATGTGGTAAAAAGGAACAATTAATTATAGTTCATACCTCAGGAAATATAGGGTTAAAGAATAGTGTTGAAGGACAATGGAAGAGCTGAGCTGGGAAAAAACATGAATGCCATTGCCCCCACAAGCATGTCAGCTCACAAGTTCTCGTGTGCTGTTGGCAAGCCAGAAGTTATCAAGTCCTGTCTCTTCAGATGAGTTAAAATAATGATATTTTTACTGTTTCTAGTACACCTGCAACTCCTTGGCACAGCGATGACTCAAAGAAAGATCACTAACATTTTTAAATGCACTGGAGTATATACTGGATACAGTGAAAACTTTTGCCACTATGCTATAGGTCATCAGACTACTCTTAGTTGAGGATGTGACAGTTAACCCAGCATACAGCAGACCACTGCAGAGCAGTGTCATGGTTTAACCCTCGCCAGCAACTAAGCACCACACAGCCGCTCACTTACTCTGCCCCCATGGTGAGATGGGGGGAGAGTCAGAAGGAAGGATAAAAGTGAGAAAGAAACTTGTGGGTTGAGATAAAACATTTTAATAATTAAAAAGAGATCATAATAACAATTTTTAGAAATGGTAAGGAAAAGAGGGGAAAAATAACAAAGAGAGAGGAGAAAAAAGAAAGACAAGTGAAGCAAATGAAAATAATTGTTCACCACCAACTGATGCCCAGCCAGTTTCTGAGCAGTGGGTCCCCCCACCAACTTCCCCCCCAGCTTTATTGCTGAGCATGACACCATATGGTATGGGATATCCCTTTGGTCATTTGGGGTCAGCTGTCCTGGCTGTGTCCCCTCCCAACTCCTTGTGCCTTGGCTCTGTGTCAGCACTGCTCAGCAGGAACGAAAACATCCCTGTGTTATCAGCACTGTTTCCAGCACAAATCCAAAACATAGCCCCATACTAGCTACTATGAAGAAAATTCACTCTAACCCAGCCAAAACCAGTACAAGCTGTCACTGTTAGAATAGAGCTGAAATCCTGGGGGGGGGGGGGGGGGGGTAGTGCTATTTGAATGCATTTTTAATTTTTTTGTGATCTCTTTGCTTGTAGTGATTATTCTAGCAAACACAGGCACAAAGAGCCAGTCACAAGTCAGTGAGTATTAACCAAGCTGCGAAAAGCCTTCCACAGTACAAGGGAGACAGTTCTGTGCTGAGACAGTTTAAGACCTAGAGGTCATCTGTATGCTTTTCTTTTCAGACTGGAATTTAAAGAGTGTGAGATTTTTGTTGGTTTTCTTCACACAGGTGTATTCAACCACATAATGATTCATGTACACTAGTTCTAGCACCGAGCTGGTCTAAATGACACTATTTATCTCACTTAATCAGGAAACCCACCTGTCCTAAATGCTCAGTTAAACAGCTGGAGATTTTGAATACTTAGTACCTGATAAAGAATAGCTGTCAAACAAGCTGGAGAGCATTTTTGCAGCAGTCAGCCAGTATTCTGTACTCATTATCCAATTCAAGAAAATGTTGGTCCATTCATAGAGATCTCTCAAAGAGAAAAAGCAGCACAGTTTGCTGATAAGTACATGAGAATGTTTATTTAACAGCCCCAAGTTGCAAAGGATGCACATTTCTTTAGCTTACTTCATCCACAAATGTTTCAGCACCATTGACCTACCTAGGCTTTTAACAACAAATTCACAGTATCTGCAATCCATTAAAAATCAGTGGTAACCCACTTTGACTCTGCTTAAGTCTGATTTCTTCCAGAGAGGATTCAGAGTCTGAGAGTAACTTTCACTTTAATGTTTGGTTTTGATGCACATACAAGCTTAGTAGTTTAATCTCGCTTCTGCCTCCTGAAATTTCCCTGGTAACAAATATTTTCATTTCTGTCTGGTTTAAAAAATACAGTCTGTGTTCTTGGAAGTAGAAAGAGTACATGGATCCATCCTTAATGAAGTGTTTGCTCTGTGTGTTTCAATGTAATAATTCAGTCAATTGGAACTCTCGCTTTTGAAAATGTAAATAAGATCAGTCACTGACACCTGAAATAAACTCCTTGAGCCTTTCAGTGTTTTAAAGGAGTCACCTTCTTTCAAGAAATTTGATTGAAATTCACATTGCAATATGCGATTTCACAGCCAAAGTTGTTTCAGTGAAAAGTAAAAGCGTAATTCCTTCTTTTCTTCATTTTGTTTGCCTTCACTTGTTTCCACACTCTTTTTTTGCCCCCACTCCATCCAGACATTTCCATTGTAATAAATCATAAATATCTCTTACACCACTGTGCAGAGCAAGATGACATAATTCATTTCCCCTTTAAGTGTCCAAATGAAACAGCTGGAGCATTTACATATTGAGCATTTGTTAAGAAAAAACACAAATAAACAACAACAACAGTGAAAAAAACCAACCCCAAATTGTTGGGGTGGGAGTCTTGTGAACAAATTAAACTAGAAATTGTTACTTCTTTTTAGAAGTTATTAAAAAATCAAGATATCATCCAGTATTTCAAGCATTGTTCAATCCAAATACTTTAAAACTGCAAGATGGCTCCAGAATGATGGTAGCTTATTTTCACCCTGAAAATTGTATATTTTCAATTTTTTTCTTTTCACAGCAATATTTCTCTCCTCCCCTTCATCAAACTGCAAACTTTCAAGCAAAAAAGGTGTTTTGTAATTATCAAAATATTAGTCAACATGCACTAAAAATGATAAAATCTGAACTTAATTCATCAAGTAGGTAAAATTGCAAAAATGCAACAAAATATTCAGAACAAAGTTCAAAGAGAAATTGACTCTTTGCCATGAATAGTTCATGGTTTGCTTAAGCTATGGGAGAGATTGACTTTGAATTTCCCTTTCTGCCTGAGAGAATTTGAACCAGAATCTCCCATCACCTCCAAGAAAGTCCTAAATATATCCAATCCTACCCAGAGATATAAAGAAATTTACCCCATTTCTTCTTACTTATGTAGATGGCTCCATTTTCCACAAGTTGGCATCCACCTAAAGCTGATCAACTAATGGAAGAGTCATTGCTACTGAAGTCTATATTACATATTCACTGATCATGAAAGGTAGGGAGCTGAAATATGTACCTCACTGAGAAATATTTTTCTACTTAAGAAAGCACTTCTTTTCTTAGTTCACTGTTTATTCTTTTCACACATTCCCTTTGCATGTACCTCAGCTTGGCAACCTGATGGTCATCTTCAGTAATGATATTCACTTACTTAAATTTCCTCAAGCAGTAAATTTATTCAATGGGTTGTAAGCTGCAGAAAAACAAAATAAGAAGCAATACTGCATTGTGTCAGTATCCAGTTATTGGACAGCACTGGTGAGAAATGCACATCCCACTCACAAGTAATAAAAATTTATAATGTCCCTTAAAAATAAGGTTAAACTAATAGTGTTCTGGAGCTGTTTCTTGTTCCCTTTTAACTACTTCAGATCTGAAGTCCCACGGCTCAGGTAGAGCTCAGTCACTTTAGTTACTTCTAGGTCAATTTGTCATTATGCAGTCTTATCAAGAGAAAAATACTTCTGTAATCTTTGCCCGTCTAAGAGTGCTTACACAATGTTCCCTAGCCAGATAAAATTCTCACCGTGACTTACAGCCACCCAGCCCAGTGCTAAAGATGGCAGTGTTTAGCCCCTGGTCTTCACCGTAACCTTTAACAGCTATCTAGTAATTATTTTTCGCTGCAATTACCCATTTCCTAATTCACTCCCTCCTTCACATTTCCTTCTGAGAGCCCCAGGGGAGTTCTATACTTTTAATGCAGACAACAGTTCCTATCTCCTCTCTAAATTTTAGAAAAACTGGTTGTTAATCTGTGTCATTGTTTCTGTGTAGCATCCTTGATTCTTCTGGAAAATAGTATCTCTATGCTGGACATTTTATTACTCAGTTCTGATCCTGGATTAAACAAGTTAGAGTCCAGAGGAGGGCCATGAAGCTGATAAGAGGCCTGGAGCACCTCTCCTATGAGGACAGGCTGAGAGAGTTGGGATTGTTCAGCCTGGAGAAAAGAAGGCTCTGGGGACACCTTAGAGCAGCCTTCCAGTACCTGAAGGGGCCTACAGGAAAGCTGGTGAGGGACTGTTTATCAGGGAGTGTAGTGACAGGACAAGGGGTAATGGGTTTAAGCTGAAGGAGGGTCGATTTAGATTAGATGTTAGAAAGAAATTCTTTACTGTTAGAGTGGTGAGGCATTGGAACAGGTTGCCCAGAGAAGCTGTGGCTGCCCCCTCCCTGGAAGTGTTCAAGGCCAGGTTGGACGGGGCTTTGGGCAACCTGGTCTAGTGGAGGGTGTCCCTGCCCATGGCAGGGGGTTGGAACGAGATGATCTTTGAGGTCCCTTCCAACCCAAACCATTCTATGATTCTGTGATTCTATGAAGTTAGTTACATAGAAAGCAACACATCTTTCTTTTATCTTTGTTTTCTGATTTTGGAAAACTAAAAAGTGATTTCTTCATGAAACAAATATCATCAAATATAATGTTCTCTGTATCCTCTTCTCGGTACCTTTTCTCAAATATGCTTCATAATATTGAAATGAAATAATCCATTCACAAATCGGTCCGTGTAACCTTGGGTGCCTATGAATGTTGTTTTTTCTCTGTATAAGTTCTCTTCATGCAATTTTGCTGATTAAGTGGGTAGAAAATCCAGACCGGCAAACCCACGAATCGGACTAAGCAAAGTGCATTAGCATGGTCTCTGAAAAGTGGTGTATTCCAGCTGACCAAAGTCTGTGCAGACTTTGTACAACTTTTCCTGCTTCCAAACTGAAGCTATTCGTGTCCCCACTCTATGGGAATGGTTTCCCCAGTAAAAGTCTGCCATTCAATAAGCTTTTGCTCATTCTACAAGCATTTGGGAAATGTGCTGGGGGAATAGATTGTTACTAGATATAGTGGAGAAGTTACCAGCAAACATCACTGAAAAAGTCTTAATCAAGCTCTGAAGCGTATTTTACGTTAAAGAAACACTTGGATTGAACTGATGGATAGTGAAAGCAGCCTTGGGAGCCAGAGTACTGTAACTTCATCAAGTACTCTGTGCCTGTCCCACAAAGCCTGACACTGCCGCCATCCAAAAACAGCCATATGATTCAAAGGTTTTTTTTCACTGGAAGTAAAAGTGGGCTTTAGTTTTGGAAAATGACATGGTAATCTGAATTTATTTTATGTTTTGGCACCAAATCACATACTTTCAGCCTGCCAAAATTCCCCATCTATAGAAGAAGAATAATAATTTCTTTTGTCTGTTCCCTTCCACTCACGTACTCTGCAGTTTAGACCATGAGGTCCCTGGGCTGCTTGAATACACAAAATTCGGTATAACAGGTAGTAATAATGGTGTTTACTCAAAGGATTGCATCAAGTGTTGGCTTTGTGTGGCTGCTTTGTAAAACATATTTAGCATAGAACAGTTTATCACATTGCATATCTCCACGCTATATTTTCAGCCTTCTTACCAAGGCAAAATGCATTAATGCTAGCAATGGCTGTGAATTCCTAAGTTGGATTATTCCTTTTCAGCACTATAGTTTACACTGTTCTCTAATAATCTGGGCTGACTGTCAAGAAAATACAGAGGCAGAGCAATAGCAAGAGTCATGTCACAATAGTACTCAATAACATCATTATCTATTCAGCTATCTTTCAAGCTTATTTCATCTACTTTTACACTCACCCCATATCTTTTCCATGTAAAATTTGAGAGAGCTTGCATTTTGCCTAGTCCCACTGTTACTTTTTTATAAATAGAGCGGCACAAAATAACTGGAATAACTCCTGCTGCTATGTCTCTGTTTCTATTTCCTTCTCCTAATGAGAATTTTAATTTGGAATTTAGGAACATAGTAAGAAAAACACAGAGAAAAATTTTACTGACTGAGCCAGCTGAAATTAGTAGATATTACTATGAGTACAGAAATATCTTCTTTAGCAGAATTTCTCTTAATGGCCAAGATTTTGCACATTGTTTAAGCCATTGTTTCATTTTGTAGTTCAATTAAGCAAAGGTTTGCACATCCTTACTCATATGTGGGAGATCGGACTAATGCACTGTTGTGTTTGCAGCCTTTGTTGATAAAGCAATTGTGCAGGGTCCAGCAGTTTCAGAATTTAATACCATGTTTTATCACTTGAACTAATCAGAACATATTTTCTCAGTATTGAAGTATTTGTTCATTGTGTTAAACATCATATCGATTACAAGACTGCACATCTCATGCAAAAGACTGTTAATACTTTGATCCTTTCAGACTCGAATGGCCTTACTCCTTGTTCCCCTAGCCATGCTCTGCTGAATCTCATGCCAATCCCCTCTCTTCATCTCACAGTTCAATTTAGGAGCTTTAGATGCCTCAATTTTGATTTTTTTTTTTTTTTTTCCCCCATGGCCAAACATTTGAATGAAAAGAACCTCTCAGAACTTGAGCCACTATAAAAAATAACTTTATTCATACCAAATACTGCTACAATGATGGTATGATCACTCTTTCAGCTGCATTAGTCTATTCTGCTTTGTAGCTGAGCACAATCAGTAAGCCCCAGACAGGTTGCAATCCTTCCTGTTCCACAGACACGAGATACTGGACTGAGATGATCTTGTCAATTAAAAAATAAAAAAATAAAAAAAAAAGTCCTAAAATACTTTGACACCCTCAGGACAATGTCTCAGCTTCCATAAAGTGCTTTGTATTGTACAGACAGTTAAGAAGTACTGCTGTAGCAATACCAGCTCTGGCTTTCAAGACATCACTGCATCCATAATGTGGCACTCATCTGAAAGCGGTAGAGCAGGTAGGGGTATTGCTTTGGGTTTGTATTGTTGTTGTTTTATTTGCATAATTTGGAGTCAAAGTCCTTTTTCCCTTTCCACTTCCAATATGCACTCTTCTTTTTCTGGTACTGTGCAGCTGCATGTAGGTACCGGCAGATTGCTAAACACAAAGTCATTTAGCTTAGTCCCTACAAAAGAAAGCAAGGCAAAGAAAAAAAAATATTAGAAAACATGTGGTTGTGTTTTTATATCAGCTTGCCAGATGTGATATCTTAAATAAGAGGTGAAACGGAGGATCTCATTATTCTTCAAGCTTCAGTTGTCTGCTGTTGGTCTGGTTTTTCCTTGATTATCTTCTTTTTAAGTTTTTCTTTAAGCTTTAAAGACTTTAGCACTTGAAAACCTATCCCAGCACTGCTTTGTCTGTTACAGTAGGCAGACAGGAGAGAGAGATCAAGGGAGAGAGGCCAAGGGGAAGAGAGATCTATCAACAATGGCAGTTCTGCATACTTGTGATGTAGAAGTTGTTTAGTGAGACTCCACTCCAAATATTGATAAAAAATAAAACTACTGAGAAATTGAACCCAGATGTTAAAATATAGGGAAATAAATTTTCAAAGAAAAAAACCTGGACTTTACAATCAAACCTAGAATTCTTGTGTTTGAAAAATTAAGGCAAGGCACGATCTTTCTGAAACAGGTACAACTCATACTAGCAACAGAAAACATCATCTCAATTTCCCTTAACATACCACCCAAAACACCAATGCATTTACATAAAACAGAACTTCCCACTTTTGGGCTAGATGCATTTATAGTGGTGACGGTTCAAAAGCAGGGACATAAACTAAGGACTTCCTCTTTTAAGATTCCTCTTACCAATCACCTTTGTGGTAGTCCAGTATTATAGACTGCTAGAAAAACAGGGCATTCACCAGGGATCTCCAAGGTCGGTTCCTAGATTCCTAGCTCCTGATAAAGTGTCATTAACCCAAGAACATTTCCAGCTCACTAGGGATAGCATAGGAAGTTAACATGAAAATTAATAAATCACTGTCCTAACTGGAAAAAAATGTCCCTTCATATACAATCCTACTTGCCCTTGGGCACCTAACTTAGAACTTAATTAAAACCTTTCTTTTTTTTCTTTTGGAGGGGCTTAATAGAAATACTTCATCTAAAACAGAAAACTGTTTATAGTTATATGCATTTTAGAATTTTCCATTTTCTGGCAGAGTGGAGACATGAGTTCACATTCCATACTACAGAAATACTGGACGTTATGACTGGATATATCTCTTAATTGGACATGGTTTAATCTTTGTGAATATATCAGATATATCCAAGAAAACAGGTTAACTTAGTAAGTAATTTCATTCACAGTGTCCAAAACTTAAAAAAAAAACCCACCCTGATCTATTCTGAGCAAAGTACATGGATAAGTAGCAGACTACCTAAGACAAAGCACAGCAATTTAAGTCCCTGCTCCTATCCCATTGTTTTGTATTTATTTATATATTTATAGAGGGGATGCTCTATACTACACAGCACTGAAATAGTTGAAGGAAACCACCACGAAAATCACAAATGTTCTGACAGAACAAAGTACCTTATTTAAAGAACTATCATTATTTTTGAAGTATCAAGAGAGCAGTCTGGATCTGGAAGGTACTGTATTTATTTTTGTGAAGAGTCTGTTTTCCAAAACCATACACCCAAGTATTCCCCAATGAATCTGTAATATGTCATCATGACATGCCATTGTGTAAACCAAGACGACAGGTTAAAAATTACATTTTCAAAATAATCAGATTTAAATTTATCTGTGTTTAGGGACACATAAAAATCATCCAAAAATACTCAGCTTCTTTTACCTCATGAAGCTTAGATGGCATAAAGTTATATGGGGATTCAGAGGAAGGGTTAAGACCCAAGATAATCTTTCTGTTGATTCAAATTCCTTATTTATCCCCCTGAATAAAGTGGCAGGGTTTTGCAATGCCTCAGCAGAGATAAGAAGACATCTGATCTCAGACTATGTATGTAACTAGATCTTGTTGGGAATTTTCCAATAAAATGCCTTTTCACCTGAAAATTAAGTTATACGAAAACCAGAAATTATCAGTAGTGAATATTTCCCCCATACACACTCCCTTGCCCTGAAAAAAAGACTTTCTGGCATTAACAAAACAGAGAGCAAGTGAGAAGTGTCTGCAGGACCCAGGCTAACTCCACACAGAAAGCATGTTTGAGATTTGAAAAAATTAATCATATTACCAAATTCAACTTCCACCTTCAAAGTTTTAGGTGATCTAGATGTGGAGATGTGGTGGGTTGACCCTGGCTGGAGGCCAGGTGCCCACCAGAGCCGCTCTATCACTCCCCTCGTTCACTAGACAGGGGAGAAAAGGTATAACGAAATGCTTGTGGGTTAAGGACAGGGAGAGATCGCTCACTAATTACTGTCATGGGCAAAACAGACTCAACTTAGGAAAAAAAATTGTCTAATTTATTACCAAGAAAACAGAGTAGAGCAATGAGAAATAAAACTAAATCTTAAAACACCTTCCCCCCACCCCTCCCATCTTCCTGGGCTCAACTTTACTCCCGAGTTCTCTACCTCCTCCCCCCAGTGGCACAGGGGGACGGGGAATGGGGGTTGTGGTCAGCTCATCACACGTTGTCTCTGCGGCTCCTTCCTCCTCAGGGGGAGGACTCCTCACACTCTTCCCCTCCACCAGTGTGGGGTCCCTCCCACGGGAGACAGTCCTCCATGCACTTCTCCAACATGAGTCCTTCCCGCAGGCTGCAGTCCTTCACGAACTGCTCCAGCGTGGGTCCCCCACAGGGTCACAAGTCCTGCAAGAAAACCTGCTCCGGCGTTGGCTCCTCTCTCCACAGGGCCACAGGTCCTGCCAGGAGCTTGCTCCAGCATGGTCACAGCCTCCTTCAGGTGCCTCCACCTGCTCCGGTGTGGGGTCCTCCACGGGCTGCAGGTGGAATCTCTGCACCCCCTCATCCTTCCTCCATGGGCTGCAGGGGGACAGCCTGCTTCACCATGGTCTTCACCACGGGCTGCAGGGGAATCTCTGCTCCGGTGCCTGGAGCACCTCCTGCCCCTCCTTCTGCACTGACCTTGGTGTCTGCAAAGTTTCTTACATCTTCTCACTCCTCTCTCTGGATGCAAAAGCCACCACCAGGGGTTTGGGTTTTTTCTTAACTATGTTATCCCAGAGGTGCTACCACTGTTGCTGATGGGCTTGGCCTTGGCCAGCAGTGGGTCCGTCTTGGAGCCGGCTGGCATTGGTTCTATCAGACACAGGGGAAGCTTCTGGCAGCTTCTCACAGAAGCCACCCCTGTAGCCCTCCCCCCCCCCCCCCCCCCCGCTACCAAAACCTTGCCACACAAACCCAACACAGGGGACAATCAGTCTCTTTATCTCTCCCTCTCCCTCTCCCTTTCCCTCTCTCCCTGACAGAGGTTTTGCACGTTATATAAAACATTATAACTGCATTGGGCCAGAAAGAGAGACAAAAAGAGAGAGTAACTTCATAGTCTAATAATTAGGGATGCTGGAGAACATCATCAAAATCTCTACCAAAGAATACATATTATTTACCTAAAAGGGAATGGCTCCAACAGGAAATGGTGAAAGTGTCTCGTGTTGCAATAACCAGTACCCCAGTCATCCAGGAATTTACAATCCTGGTGTGAATGAACTTCCATTAATTTAAGGACTCTTGGTCTAACATTCCCAGGTAAAATCTTTCTCATGTGCCACCTGAGAACTCTAACATTGTCTCAGATAATTAGGGTGTGCATTTGATATTTTTCTAATTTTTCACTTTGATGGGACTTGATTTGATCCTATTTCAGTATTACATATATTCTTAAATCTTAGAAAAATATAATAAAACTGCAGAATGGAAAATGAAGCTTTACTCCTGATAACCACATTAAAACCACTGTGGTACTGATCAAATTCTACTCTTACTCAAGTCTGACTTCCTGATACCTGTCCAGGGCAAGAGTGAGTCACTAATTTGACTTCTGCTTTGTTTGACTATTTCTTTTATCATACTAATTTCCTCTTACTAACTTTTGTGTTTGTTTAGTGCCCTCTGAAATTCCATGAGAATATTTGCTTATGTAAGTAGAATGAAATCACATTATTTTCATTAAAAATTTCAGCCATTTCTTTTTTGTCCAACAAGAATCACTTTTTTACTTACTTAGCAAAGACAAAATTGTCTGTGAAAAAAAAAAAAAATCAAAAAATGAAAGATATTCTTTAGTTAAAGAAAAGCCTGTTCAGTTTTAAATTCTTTGATCTCACAAAGTGAGTACATCTCACTTGAAATTTGGCTATTTACAAATCACTCAGCTGGTCTCTCAGCTATATCTTTTTTACCCTATTGACTTGAAGAGCATTCTGCAGATATAACTCAGAAGCAGATTTGGCCCGAGGCATATAGATCAGTAGAGGTCATTCTTTTCAATTAGATATTAGTATTTTATTGATTCCTTTAAGCTATTTCAAAAGCTAAATATCCAACAGACTTGAATATTAGGTATCTAATTCTGTAGATAACCAAGACTTTTTAAATGACAGCTTTCAGCTGTGTGAGAGATTCCTTTCATATTGCTCTGCTCATGAATTTTCAGTTGTGGTGGACCATCTGCCAGCTGGGAAATCCCACTCCTGTTTGCAGCAGCACTGCAAATTCTATTGGAGTTCCTAAAATAAAATAACTTGATTTAGGGAGCACACTGAAAGCTTCGTGCAACACTTCAAAATTACTTAAATTAATAAATCAAGCAGTACAATGCATTTTTATATTTTTCTCCTAGAATCTCAGACCATTCTCTATGAATGAATTGTCATTTAAAGTGTATCTGTGAAGCTGTTATCTATATTGTGCCTCTCACAAATGGTGGAGGTGAGAGCCAGGTTAATATAAAGTACCTTGTAGAATTAATATTTTCATTTCTCTCTGAGACATGAAACCTTTCCAGCCTAAAATGCCATTTTCTTGCCCTGTGGTATCCTTCCTGGGATTCCACCAATGTAAGGACTTCATAGTCTCAAACATATCTCAAGCTTTAAAAGTCTGAAGGAAATTTCTAATCAGCTCATGAGTTATTGTTCTCACATGAATGCACAGTGTCTCTCTCTTTGGAGGAAAAAACCATAGAATTGTATTTAACAAGCACTCTTTCACAATTCTTGTACATGATGGGAATTGGATTTCTGTTGCATCTTTAAAAGTTACCACTTCACATACACAAATATTAATCATGAAACAATAGTTCTAATTATTAATTAACAATTACCAAAGCTTTCCATTATAGAAAGCCTACTAACACTCTAAATAAACTAGCACTGAGAAGTCTAACTAGTCAACATCCTGTATAATCCTGCAAATTGAGGAGTATTTATTTCTACAGCGAAAGATGATCACTTGAAATAGGATGACCTGAATTAAAAAAATAAATTTTGCTTTACAAAAAAGCAAAAAAAGCTTTTTTGGTTTACAAATAGAATAAATTTATTTTATACTAATTTGAAAAAAAGGAATGCTTCCTGAGTGGCAGTACCATTCTTGTTTCTCAGTGCCTTCAAAAATTAAATTATAACACTTGCTATAATTCCGTTATACATTACATTTGTACATTTCATATACATTACAATTAATTATCTTACATTTTAAAAGATAATTATTCCCATTATCTTTCTCTAGGCCACACACAAAATATATTCTTAGTAGGAGAAAATGGCAGAGCAATAATGTAAAGATTAATTTTTAGGATGGGGGACTATACTTTATAGATGGATAAGTGATGCCTCATCATAGTAGTGGCCTTTTGTAAAGGGCTTATTTTGCTTCATGTAAAATCATCTTACGTTATTTTTCCCATAGATAAAATATTTATCATTTTTTACATCACATTTAAAAATGGACTTTTCCCCTATATAAACTTCTGCTTGTAGTTGATTTTTTTTTTTTTTTAATATCAATACAAAAGTACACTGCAATACCAATTTGGACATATTTCAAATCAAACACTATTGTATAGTGTCACATTTCATTTTGTACTTTGAAATTATAACTTGATTAACACCATTATACTAAAGCTTGTCCTATTGTTTAGCTAATGCATTTAACGCAGAAATAGATCAGGAACAATAGGTAACATATGTATGACAGCTGTATTTTGCATCCTATGGATAAGATTTGCATAAGTGTGGGAGTTACAAAAGTCATGCAGCAGACCAAAACTAAATAAATGTAATCTTAAAATACAAAGCTCTACATAAACTATTAATATTGGAAATGGAATTTTCACATTTATTATTTAAAGGCTTCTATTTGAAGTACTCTTGAATTCCTTCCATACTGTACATTTACAAAATACAACTGTACAACTTTACTGCAAAGTTTCTTCACAATGAACGGGTACCTGCTAGAGGATTTTTCACCACAGTAATACCAAATTATTGAAAGCTCCTCTAAATATGTAATATAGATTTCAGGGGGCAATTTAAAATCTCCTGAACTGTTAATGACTGTTTCCAAGAAAAGCTCCTTTAACAAGAGACAAAATGACAAAAGTGATGGCCCATTTTGAATTAATATTAAGGTTTGTCTCTTTAATTCTTTCAGAGGAGGAAAAGATCAGACAACCCCCACAATTTTCATTTCTCTGCCCCACCAATACACTGCAAAGTAAGTACCACACCACTGCCAAAGAAAATAATGCTGCAATAACATGTTGCTGAGTTGTGTGTGCTTGTTGAGCCCATTTCAGACATAATTTGCAAGTTTTGGGAATTAGGATGGTTCAGGAGAATTCATAACAGGATGTAAAACCACTGTATCTATCTATTCTGCCTGGCACTAGAGAAACATTTCGTCACTTATGAAATGAGTTTGCCTGAGTCTATTTCAAAAGGTGAAGAATGCAAAGACCCATCAGAACTGATACTACTTTACACTAATGGTACTAAACTAAATGCAATCGAGTTACAGCAGTTTAGCAAATTATCAGTCAAGGTGTGAAAACAGATACACTAGCTCAGCATAGTTAGTGTATCCTTTGCAAACACACAAACACACACTTTCAGCTCACTTTTTGTGAATTTGCATACAGTGCAACAAAGAAAAAAAAAGTGAAATCTCTTTAAAAGTGAGTTTTGTTTCCATGGTCAGTCAGTGTCATCTCTAACCTAAGTATGTGTTTTGGACAGAATAAAATCCCCAATAAAATCCCAAATCCAAAAGGAGGAGAGAAAACATGTAACAGATCTTGAAAATTACTAGAGAAAAACTTACTATGAAGAAGAAAAGACTTACTATGATATCTCAAAGCATTTCCCAAGTTAGAAATATTCATACATGTTATTTTTTACTGGAATCATTGTTTTCCTTTAATTAAACTCACCTGAATGATAAATGAAATGCTAGAGGAAGTGTGAGATTACTCATCATGCCACTCTCCTATAGGTTTTTCTTAAGACTGATATTTATCAAATTGGAGTTTAAACTGACTACAGAGAAAGGAGGGCAGGGTTTGACTTTTTCAAGAAATCATAGGTTTAATTAACTTTAAATATGCCAAAACAGAAACATTATTTAGTTTTACCGGTGCCTCCTGCTATGATTTGTCTTTTGATGCATAAAATTGATGTTTCTTTGTTTCTAGCAATTTGTCAATGCATCTTCTTTAAAAATTAACTCTCCCCTCCAGTAAGATTAAGATATTTACTAATACTGTAAAATCATGTATTTTTGGAGAAAGGTGACAGTTTGCTGAGACTTTTGTGCCTCTGTGGCGCAATGGTGTCAAAGTGCTGGCAGCAGGGGGCCTGTGGGGGTGGCCCCTGGGGGAAGAGGCCAGGGCTGCCCCAAACTGGACACAGCCAGTTCCAGCCGGCTCCAACGGACAGGCACAGCTGAGCCCCTCAGCCAAGGTGGTGGCACCTCTGGCAAAAATATTTAAGAAAGGGTGAAACATAGCAGCTGTGAGAAAAAAACATGAGGTAAGCAACCCTGCAGACACCAAGATGAGAGAAGAAGGAGACTCAGGAGGTGCTACAGGCATCTTAGCAGAGATTCTCCTGCAGCTTGTGGAGACACCAGCTGGAGAAGATGTCTACGCTGCAGCCCATGGAGGCCCCCCACCAGAGCAGGTGGATATTTCCTGTGGAGAAGACCACACAGGAACAGGCTTATCTTGAAGGACTGCAGCCCATGGGAAGGACATATGCTGGAGCAGGGAAAAAGTGTGAGGAGGAAGGAACAGCAGAGAAGAGCTGTAATGGACCATCCACAATCCCCCATTCCCCATTCCACCTGTAGTACCTCAGAGAGGGAGGTAGAGGAGTGGGAATGAAGGAGTAAAGTTGAGTGTCAGAAAAGGGGGTGGGAAGAAGGTGTTTTAATTTGTCTTTGATTCTCACTACCCAAATCTATTTTATTTGGTAATAATTAATTTTCCCCTTGTCTGGTCTCTTTTGGCCTTGATAGTACTTGGTAAGTGATCTCCATGTCATTATCTTGACCCATGAGCTTTTTAATCTTATTTTCTCTTCCCATCCTGTTGAGGAAGGGGACTGAGAGAAGCAGCTGGGTGGGTGTCTGCCAGCCAGTCAAGGTAAACCCACTGCAGGTCCTAAGTTACATAGCTGACTTTTAAAAAATGAGATATTTTATCTATCATCTCAAGAAACATATCCCCACAGTAAAAAGGGTGAAGTGAAGCACTTACAGCTAGCAAGTAACATGTCAATGCAACAGTTAGCTGGGTAAGTTAGGAGGTGCTTCTCAGCCATTTTTTTTTTTTTTTGTCATATTCATAATCAGCTTTTAATTACAGTACTGCATGCCAGCTGTGTCACATGACTATTTCCTTTATTTGCAATGTAGGCTGAGTATTGCTTACCAACTAAGCAGGTATATATTTGATGAACATGCTCAAGAAGTTTTACTATATTCTGCTGATACAAAATTTTTAACTGGACTTCCAAAAAGTCAGCATCTGTTCAGAAGAACTTCTCAGAAAAAGAGCTGGTAAAAAGTTTTAACATGGGTAAATCTAGGTTTTGCTTCCTACGCTTGTTCTGAAGGACTGTAGAAGCATTTTTGCTCACATAAATATAGGTAGTGAAGAGGTAGGCACCTTTACATTTAGGAATAACAGATAATTAGCTGTAACATTTAAGCTAGGGTTAGTCAAGAAGAATCTCAATCAACACTGAGAATTTTATCCTAGGCACATCTCTTGGATTTTAAGTGTATTTTTGTGTGATAATGTTACATCCTTATTTTGAAAAGTATGACTATTTTTTTCTGCATATAATTTTGCTCATAGTTCGACTTCATGAAAAATGTGGTATAAAATTGTGTCATTTGAAATCTTTCTTAAGAATCCCTTGGAAGATAATAATTAGGAGAATGGCAGCCCAATGATAACAGTGCTGATTAGTTGGCCTTGTAACTTAGTAGCATGAGCTGATATTGAAGGTATTGCTTCAGAAATTCATATCAGTGGTCATGCACATACCACCTAAACAAGGGTCAAATGGAAAGCAGGCTTAACAAATATACCTCTGTCTTCAGAAACCCATGCACAGTTAAGCGGTTGCATCAACTTTCATGCTGGTCCTCAGCAGCATTCTTCTTTCTTTGTATTACCACCAAGAAGTTCATTACATATATAATTACATAAATACTCCTTAGAACATTTCAATTGGAAAAGGCCTACAATGATCATCTAGTTCAAATACATATTCTTGACATAACCTTCCAGAAGAATTGCTGCTTCTTATTCCCAGGGTCCACTTTGTATGCCTGAATCATACTGAGGAATGTTAAACTCTAAGTTTGAAAACAAGGGTTAAGATATATCTATTATTTGCATTTGTGGAAAAGTGGAAAATATTTTAGTATCTTCACTTTGTATCTTTATCATCAAAGTAAAGTTTGAAATAAATTGATCAGTATTTGTCACATTACAGTAATGCATTTCCCCTCCATCATATCCCCCCAAAAGCATGAAACTTGAAACAGATGTCCTGATTCTTTATTTTGAATCAGAACTTCTCACTTCCATCGACCATGTCAGCTTAGAAAGTTCCAACACAGGTTTTGCGTGGGCAGCTCTTGCATTTAGACATGTAACCACAATTCATGAAGCCAGTATTCTCATTTACTTAACAAAAGACACAGCCAAGAATCCATCAATACTGTAGGTATGACAGGCAGCTTTGAGCCATCCCATGCTTAGATATGTGCTTTGACATTTCCTGATAAAAATCTTTCTTATGAAAACTCCATGACATTTAAGAGGCCGATGCTCAGAATTTTTTGCCAGGCCAACAAAACATTATGCCACAAGCATGATTCCAATCCCTGTCAAAAGTAAAATATATGTTTTGGTTCTATCCTCCTCCCACATGCATTTGTTTACACTCAGAAGATTTTGCTGGTATACAGCAACTCCGGGGCAGCAGTTGAGATTCAGTTCAACCATTTGGCTTAAACCAAGTCCTGAATGGACTAAACTTTAAAAAAAAAAAAAAAAAAAAAAAAAAAAAAGTTACATCTATGTTCTTTTTCTGGGGAGAATCACTGTTCTGATTAGGGATGTGGAAGTTTTTTCACGTCATAACAGGCATAAGTAAATTAATGACACCTTTTAGCCCAAGTGCATATCACGACCTTGTGGCTGAATAGATAAAGAAGATTATCTTGTTTCATTAGAAACTAGTAGTGTTTCATCAGCTTTTCCATTTTCATTCAAAAACAGTAGTATGTTGAGGTGGAAGAAACAGTGGAATTACAAGAGGCCTTGGAGAAGAGTATCTGCCCCCCTTGTATTGGCACAGCTATAATTCTTGGAGTTCTTACTTCCAAGCATTTTTCCCAGTGGACAATCAGCTCTTTGGCCACACCATTTCCACATGGTTACTGGGCTGGTCAGTCTTAGGGCAGATTTCTCAGTCCACTTTTGAAGAGTGGAAACAAGGTGAAAGTATGAGAGAACCAAGTTGGAGAACCAAACATGTTTCACATCCTTTGGGGGATTTCAAGAAGTGCTCATGCAACTTGGGGAACAGTTCGCTGCTTTTATTTGCTGGCAAGTGCGCGCTTCCTCCAGGGCAGAGGGCTGGATAGTCATGCTTGTAGTCAGTTCTCACTAGCTTCTGCACAGACAGTAAAACACATGGGGGACGCTACAGCACTCATGTGAATACAGATGTGACCAAAATGGGGATCCACTTGCAACAGTTAGGGAAATGTGGTGGTTCAATATTGAGAATGGTGTAGGACTGTGGGACAGGAAAAGCACTGAGCGGGAACATGAAAAAGAATTAATTTTTTGTGCTAAGAAGAGTGTAAAAAAAGAGTGAAACACTTTAATAGAGAGAGGTGGAAAGAGCTAGAAATAACACTCAGAGAAAATGGAATATAAAAGCATACAAAATAGACGAGATAGATAGAATGAGCAGCTCTTTCTCTTCCCTCACTTCTCTGGCTGTCAAACCCTTTTTTTGCATCTCTTCCTGAAACATACAGAAATCACTGCCTATGATCCTTTCTCCCCTCAGGACAAGAGCCTAGCTTTTGTCCATGAAAATCTGATTGCTCTCTAAACCTTTTTCTTTCGTTATTGAACAAATAATGTCTTGAACTATTAAATGTCTGTAAAACCTTTCCAGAGTCTCTCTCTTGGGCATCTTCATGTTTCAGAAAGACACTTCTTCTTGTGCGCATACAAATTCGTTTAACAGACTGTCACACCTAAGGCAATGAGATGCTTTTGTTTGGCTGCTACCATTGCACCTGCCAGAGTGAAGACCTAATTTGGACCTTGATCCATTTACTGTTCAGAAAACTTATATCAGAGTAGCATTTCTGCTGTAGTAAAGGTTTCTCTTCTGTTTAAAAACAGACCATTCTAAGAGCACTAAATGAAAAAACTAATTCACTGCCATTTTCTGTCTCACTGGGGACCACTGGAGACAGAGGTTCCAGAGATACATCCCTTCTAAAAAAATATGGGAATTCATAAAATTCAAGTTATAAAAGCTTTGCACACTGAAATATTTTTTCTAATCACTTCCACTCAGACCCCTAATGTATATATTAGCTAATGCAAGTTAGCCTTTAGCTCTTTGGGGAAGCAATATTTTTGGCAAAACGTTGACCTCTTACAGCTTGAATCTACTGACTTGCTGATGTTCAGGTTGTGAGCCAAAGAATTCAAAATGCACATGGGAACAGGGGTCTGCAATGTATGGGCCCCAAAGAAGGGAGCGGAGGCCAGTGGACAGAGAAGAAGTTAGAAACCAAGGGCTATATGCCCCTACGTGTATGAGCCAACAATGAGAACATGAGGTAAATGATTACTGAACATAGATGGCAAAGCCAGAAATTATTATTATGATAATGTAATCTGACCTCTTAAATAACAAAGGTTATAGGATTTACCAGACTTAATTCCAGCAGAATGAAAAGAGTTTGCTGCGAAAAAATATGTGCAGTCTTAATTGAAATTTCCAGAGACAACCAACCACAATTTCATCAAGGTACTCACTAGTTAATTATCTTCACTGTTAAAAATTGGAGCCTTATTCTATCGCTCTAAATTTTTCTTGCTTCAGCTTCCAGCCATTGAATTTTGTTATACTTTTGTCTACTATATTAGAGAACTCTTGATCAAATTTTTGTTTGCCAGGAGATACTTCCAGTATGCAAGACAGTCACTCACCCACACACACAAGCACATACACCACCTCCCTTAAATTTATCCCTTTTATTTCTTTGATAAGCAGATTAAAACCCTCAAGGGGGCTTGTTTCCAAATCTCTTCATCATTCTCCTGGATTTTCTACTAACTTTCTACAATTTCAACAATTTCACCAAGAGCACTGCATCCCAATAGTGCTTGCACCTATATTAAGATGATATTGCCGCCTAATTTTACACAAGATTTCCCTCTTTATACTTCTAACTCTCTCTTTTGGGAACTCACATTTAGCTTGTTATGCACCGTGAACATTCAAATTCATTTCAAAGTTGTTGTTTGCCAGACTAAAATTTACCAGCTTAGCAGCACAGTCTGCAAGTCTTTGCATTCAGATGCATTAAAGTACTGCACAGAAAAATCAAGATTGCCCTCACATTTTGGGAGCGTGTCAGATGATACTTGAGCACCTACTGCATTCTTAACAATGCCTTCATAATTTTATGTCTCTTATTTTCTCATTTTTCTCTATAAGATCTTTCCCAGCTGCATCTGTTGAAAATCAATGGAAAAATCTTTCCTGAACTGGAAAAAACCACCAGCAACCCAGAATAGCACGCATTTACTTCGTCCCCATTACAAGGCCCCTTTCCATTATTATTCTTATTTTTATGAAAATCTCCCATTGTGCTGGGTTGTACCTATTTCCATTTAATAAGTAGAGAACTGAAGTGTGGCATGCATGTTACAATCACACATCTGGAAAATAGGGGTACAGCCGATGTCAGGTTAATGCCAAATAAGGGCCCACAGATTTTCCACCAAAATATTTAGTTCTTAAGTCCTGCTCAGGAACTGTTTTCGACCTTCTCCTCTTTGAAGACCTATTTTGCTATCATGCCTCCAAGAAATGATCAAATCAAGGAATTATTTTCTAAGTATGCAGAATGCAAGAACAGTATTTGATTCTGTTGTATATTTGAATCTGCTTTACTTTTTTAGGCTCAAAATATTGTGTGCAAAAGGGGACAAAATATATACATAGACGAAAATGTTACTGTTGGTTCAATCAATATTTTAATGGACTAAAAGTACAGCTTATTTAATTAATATAGAAAAGTCTAGTAATATAATTTAAATAGCTATACCAAAAAAAAAAAAAAAAAAAAAATGAAAAGAAAAACTTTCCTAGTATTTAGGTTTTTGTGGTGTTGGTCACCCTTCCTGTGTCCCTATGCATTCTGAGGCTGATGGTTTCAGTCTTCCTAGAGAAAGTGGGGAGGAATAGGAGGGGACAGCAACAAGCACGCCGAGGTCTTTGCTAGGAGCCATATGATGATCATGACAGGGATTTGCTTCTCTCTGATCTTCCACTTAGGGCTACTTTTGTAAGTTTTTTTTCTCTCACAGCCCCTGTTTCCCTCTCAGGGGCTCTCATCTAAAGCCAGAGGGTGTCACAGTTATCTCCCCCAGCCTCAGTTCTGCAGCAGGGCTGCTGCTGGTCACCCGCCGACTCCCTGCCTTGGCCAGGACAGTGCCACATGGGGGATCCCGGGGCAAAGCTAAAACAGGAGAGCCCATGGGCACTGCTCCCCTCGGCAACTGCCAAACCAGCCCGAACCCAGCTGCGGCCACAGCGAGCCCGGATGAGCCCTAAGACCCTGCACTGCCAAGGCAGCAAAAGGTCTGCAGCTTTTTACTAGTCATGGCAAAAATCACATTTACTGGGCTACCATTGCTTGATGTCACTTGAGAGCAGAGATTGTGTCTTATGCATTTAGATTATGCCTGACCCATTTTTAGATATTACCACAATCTGGGTAAATAATAATCTGTGAAAAACATACATGTTCTCCTAAGAAATGCCTACGATGCTGAGGGAAAAGGAAATAAATGCTAATTAATTTGACACTAAAAGAAAGTAGCATACGGCACTCAAAAATGTGTGATATGATAAGAAAGCCACAGGATCCTCTCACCGAAGATGTTTGGGGGTAAATATTTTCCATGGGAAGGGCTATATACTAATACACGTCTCTTTTATTTGTGACTTATGCTATCATCAAGAAAAAAGCACTCTGTTCTTGCTCCCTTTTACTGAATTGACATTAAGCCTCTTCAAGCCACCAGTTCTAGTAAAGTGATGTCACAATAAATCAGATGCAACACAAGCTGTTGTATAAAAGTGGTCTGGCTGCACAACTTACATGGGATGGCTGTTTGGTGGTAAAAATTTCATTTAGCCTGAAACTATTTTTCTCCAATTCCATTGAGTATGTAAACAATGAAATGCCTTGACAAGGATGTATAAACTCAGTTAGGTATTAGCAAAATCATTAAATGAAATGGCCATGTTACTGTACACTTCAAAAGAGAAATGTTCTTGGCACCTTTTCTGTAAGTCAGACAGTGATATTGCAGAAATATAGCTGAGAGGAGACCCAGTATGCTTCATTTATATGAGGCAGCTTAAACTTGTGGAGTGAAACATCAGAAATCAAAAATCATGTAAACATAGTAAAACCTAACAGCCTTAAGCTTACTTGATTAGGTGATGAACCATTTGGCTACCAAGACCTCCAGAATATTGGTCCTTATTTTAAAGAAAGAGATGATTTTTTTTTCTTAAAAGTCAAACTTTCTATAATGTAATACTTTTTGATATGTATATTCAATTTGTAAATAAATATTTTAGACGAGCTGGCTGTTTCCATTTTAAACTCGCAGGAGGGTACGTACGTCCTCAGATCCATTTACTCTTCCAGCTGTATTTGTTGATCCAGTAAAAGATGTTATCTCTTCCTATGGAGCTCATCTTGCTTATGTCCTTAAAGCACCTCAGCAATAATAAAACTACCATTAAATTATGGTGGATGCTTTCACTGTTCCTGTTGGTGCTATTTTTTTTTTTCTTTTAAAGACAAAGGAAGACAGACCAATAGCAAAGAACTTCTGATCCTGAACTGAGAACTCCATGCAGCCAATGCAACATACTTCCTAGGAAAATATTTTCAGCTGGTTCAGAGGGAATACAAAACACAGAAGCATATAGTTGAAGCTGTTTCTCTTCATGCTCAGCAAACTGAGGGTGTAGTCTGTGATTAATTTCAGCTAATGCAAATTTTTCCCCAGCTATACACCCAGTTCTTTCTGTGGTGGGTTAGTCCACCCCATTTATAGAGGAATTCAGAGAGAAGGGTGTTTCCTTCAGAGCATGCTGAAGCGGTGGCCCTTTTCAGAGAACTTGGTTCAATAAGTGATAGGAAGGAGACTCTGTATTCAGTCATGATGAGGTTTAGCTGAGGATTGAGAGACTTAGATGCTGGTCCTCAATCCCAAGAATGCTTGTAGATTTTATACGGTATCTATTTACTGTACATACCAAAACAATCCTGAAAGCACAGGTATGTTCCCCATTTATCAGATGGATTTTTTAACCACTGAATAAAAGAAAGATTGTTTTCCTGTGTTCTAGTTTCTCTGCTCAGTGCCCTCTTCTAACAGCACCAACTAGAGCGTGAAATACCTAAATAATAAGACCGCATCAGCCACACAAATTGCATCTGAGTTGTTTTCTAATAACTATTCATGTAACAAGAAATAAGCCTTAATTTTTGGCATTTGCAATAATTCTGTTCACAAAATAAAACTTTGGATTTGATACTTCACAATTCCTGAAGTGTAAGATTTCACCTTGAAGATCTTAAACAGCTCACATTTTAGAAACTACCTTTTTTCCCTTATGTCTGTTATAACAGCTGATCTTGTCTGAGGCAAATCTGCTAACACTCTCAGACATCACAAAAGAACTGGAGGAAACGACTTTTGTATATGGGGTCACAAATTTCCGAAGCCACAGGCCCTCTTACTTTCAGACGTGGGAGCATCGTTTAAAGGAGAGAGCGGCTGATGCGTCTCCTTCACTGTGACTTCTATTTGCCTGTGCTACCTCCCCTTTTACTTGTGATTATGCGACATCTTTCTGGCAACTGCAGCGAGGGAAACAAATATAAAAGTATTTGTGTATTTTTAGTTGTCTAGAATGCAATGATTGCGCTGTCACTTTTGCTCCTCATTTAGTCTCCCACGCCCATCTGTTCTGTTCCTCTGCTGCATCCTCTACATGCTTCCTTGCCACCTGAATCTCTCACCACCTCTTCCCTTCAGTGAACCGGGAGCAAGGAGGAGAGACTGCCATCTGACCTATGAATTCTCTGCAGACCACTAGCAAATGGTGTCAAAAGGACTGTAGCTTTTTTATCTCTCATTCCCCGGATTATTTCAGAGCTTACTGATTTGAGCTTACAGTTTTTAGTAGAGTTTTAATTTACCTCCGGACAGATATACTTGCTTTGTAAATCTGCGGTATTTATGCTGAGATTCTGTTGAATTGTTTATGTCCGCTTCATGCATTCATCCATGAACAGCTTCAAACGAGAAAGGTTCATGCCTCCGTTTGATAGGAGATTCCAGACCAAAGGAGAGTAATATTGTTAATGTGCTGTGGATTTCTTTCTTCTTCTGTGTTGTCCATGAATTTTAATTTGGGTCCTGAACCAAGGCAAATAAACCAGTTGCTCTGAGACTATCTTTCAGATATCCTTATTCAGACTTATCCTATATTCAGACTTTCAGATATCCTTATTCCTTAGATATTAGTCTCAGTCTATTCTATATTCCCACAACTCTTATTAGGTTACAGGTATATATGATCACCTTGAGTATCCAAAACAACCTCTGTTATAAATGAGTGCTCAAATGAAGAGCAGAATAATGATCCTTCTGTACCCCACGAGCATGCCAAAACTGCAATCATTGTTATGTGAAACTTGTTTTTCCTTGTTGTTGAAGTCACTTTGAGTTTTTTTTATTATTTTTGTTGTTCTTGAACAATTTCTAGTACCTTGGATATAGGCATAAACTGTATTTATTGATCTCAGTGTTTGTGTTTTGTTTTCTCTGGCAGATATATGAATAATCTTTCCAATGAGATTAAATCTGCCTATAATTATGGGGTTTGAAACATTTTTTCAAAAAAAAAGCACAGGCACTTTAAAATTTCTTGCTTAACATCTTGGTTGGTAAAATTTAAAAGAAGGTTTAGCTCTAGCTAAATAAATTCAGACATCTTTTCAGTCTGTAATCTCATAGTTGTAAGGATTTCAATGCCACCATCAGATTATCAGTGATATGCATTGAGAAACAGACTTTAATGTATTTTTTTTCATTTTCATCAAAGGAGATGCACAAACCAGAGGGACATCAGCATATCGTCAGGTGTTTTGTGAACAAAGTACTATTCTGTTTGCAGCTTGATGCGTGCTTTTTTTCCCCCTATCTTCTTCAACCAAAAAAAAAAAAAATTATTGACACTTTACACTCCTTCAGTTTTGAGTTATGTTGGAGTAGCAATATGCTGGTGATGTGTACTTGGACAATAATTGGGGATTTGATGTTACAATCATTCAAACACTGTCTGTCTCAGACAAAAATTTCGTTGGTAATTTCTAATGATTAGATTTAATGGTCTGAGTATTGACACGACAGCACTGAATATTTCAGGCAAGAAGAGAGGAAAGGAGGGTGGAAAGATTACCTTTTTCATGCAGAAAGAGCAACAGCAGATATTACTGACTCATTTCTCTTTCTGCCGAGAAGCCACATTACATAAGTGAGAAACACTCCTCAAACTGCTTTGCCCATTTAGGTGTGTGCACAAATCTGTGTATGTGTTGCTGCATACACATATACTTGTATAAGTAGTTGTAGCAAAAAATGTAATTCCAAATAAGTCTGCCCATGTCTTTCCGTATCATCTGTGTTTCCAATAGAAGGTCCTGTGAATATTTTTGTGTGGCTAATTTGGAAGACTGGTTTACTCTTTCACCCTGAGTTATCTGTGCGGTGTGGTATATGCTAGCCTTTCCCTCTTGAGGCCTGGTGTAACTGTTTTGGTATAGATAAAGGGAAAACACATTTTATTAATCCTACAGAAACATCTGCACCAGAAGCACTTTCATGATAGGTGAGAGTGTACGATAGCTTCTTCCAAAATAGTACTGTTAATTTGGTTTGTATTTCTATTTTGTTTTGTTGTCTTTCTTGAATCTAGAGAACTCTGTTTTGAAGAATGAGCTATCATATAATTGTTCTGCCATGACTTGACCCTCTCTTGATTTTCTTTTTTTTTTTTTTTCCCAAAGAAAACCAGCAAATTCATCTTACTATCACTACTCATCCATTATACTGCATGTTTACCACTTCCATCTTACTAAAATGGAAGTATTATTTTCCTGGGTGTGTAAGCACAGGACTGTGTCCTTAAAAAAATAATAATAATTTAAAAAAAAGGATAGAGTGTAGATTTGATACACTGAAAGGACAATAGGAACAATAAAAGACTTACAGAACTTCAGCTGAAATTATGAGTTTCTCCTTTACTCTTGTGTCTCTTTGCAGATAATTGGTTTTTAAGATCTCCAGTTTTTCAGTTTTAGTTCCTAGGAAATTTGTCCAGCAGACCACAATGTTCAAGGCTACACTTAGCTGGAGTAAATATATCAAAGGAAAAGCAATACATTTTAAAAGATGTATTACGTACAGTATTTAACAGAAATATGTTATGCCTTTAAAAAAAGTTTTGCCTTTAAAAAGACATTCCAGGTTCTACCTACAACAGTTTATGTGAGTGTACTTGCGCATGAGCCAAGGGGCTGAAAGTCCAAAGGACCTCAGATTGTTGAAGGAGTTCATTTACCAAGGGCAGGACATGATTGTATGCAGAACTGACCACATCATTTCATAGACTTCCATAAGACTGTCCAATGCACAAATTACTAGCCAAGTGTACAGCAGAATGGCAGGTGGCTCTACCCACTTCAGCAAAATTAGGGATTGCGTTTAAATGTCTTTGAAAATTTGTTCATATGGTTTTAAGGGAATGTGTTTACTTGTTTGTTTTTGCAATCAGCTGAAGCTGTGAGAAAGAAAAAAATATGTGGAATATTGTTTCCTATATTTCAGGTCCATATTTTAGCAAGAGATAAGAATATGTGTATGTTTGCTTCACTGTATTTAACGTTTTAGCCCAGCTCTGGTTTGGCTGGCTGGCCTTGGGGAATAAGAAATAGGATTCGCTTTTGACAGAATAAGATTAGCGTGTTCTTTTGTTGTGCTCTGTGTGCTTGCATATTTAAACTTAAAACCTAAGTGATTGACAAAGTGAAAGAAATCTAAGATCCAGTTACAAAACAAAATATTTAAAGCAGAAATTATTAGCACAAGGCAGTTTTTAAAGTATGCTTTAGAAACTAGAAGAAAAATATCCAATTCCTTTGGCTATCATTTACTTATATTTTTCCCAGCAACTTGGCAACACAGAGTATTTGCTTATTTAGTAGTGGTGGTCTTTGAAATTTACTTTGATCAGCTTTCTGAAACAGTTTTCTAAAACTAAATTAGTAATAGAACAGAAATTAGGAAATTAGGAATAGAACAGCCTTTAACGGATCTTCAGGCTATCAAAATTATAGAGAGCTATATGTTACTCTGCTTATTTTAAAATCTATTAATCCTACTGATTTTGGCCTGGATGATTCAACCATATCACTGGATTGACTTTATTAACTAATTTTCATATGAATTTAGTGTCTTCTTTTAAGACCATTATGGTGAAGTTTACCAGAGGATTCTTGTAATTAAGGAATGCACTTTTCCTAGGCGCTAGGGCTAGCAATTTATTGTTCTGCTGAAAGCAGTTTTCATGAGTATTCATAGCCTCACAGAGTGGGCAAAGACAGTTTTACATCTAGTAATTCCTCTTAAAGTCGATTTGGGAAGTCAGGATTATGACCCATGCCAAGGGACAATCCTCACATATGTATTAAACAGACTTTTGCATTGAATCTGAAAGCACAAATGTCATAGAAGAAGTTCCTGTAAAAGAGCTAGAGCTACTGAGGGGAATGGGACATTAATTAGAGAGATAATTGCTTTCTGCTAGTAATATATATGTATATATATGTTGTATAAGGTACACTTTTATATATGTGTGTGAGTATATACAATCTCACTGGAAAAGTAAATTCTATGGGGAATGTTTCAGGGGCATATAAGGCCAGTAAAGATGAATTCTGAATAAATTGGAACCTGCTTCACTTATGCTATCACCAGAGTGCTTGGACAGGTAGCCAGACGTCACTGTTATCCACCAGAACTGGAACCCCTACCGAAGAGAGAGTTCATCTAATGCAGAAGGTTCCTCCTTACCCTTCCCAGGACAATGCAAGTATGTCTGATCTAAAAGTAGCCTTAATTTTATTTTCTCCAAAGCATTATACCAGAGGAAACTTTGCCTGCTGTACCTGCTCACTTCAGAATCCTATGAGACGATATTTCACCACAACTTAAACTCCAGGTTAAGGGACCATTCTTTGGATTGCACCTGAGGTGTAAAAGGCTTTCTTTCTAAAGGATTAGGGATATGAAGAAATAAAGATGGTTGAAGTGTGTGACACTGACACAGCTGTGTAATGTATGTATCTAGAATCCCAAGTGTGGAAAATCTGCCATGGCAGAAAACTACAGCAAGTTGCAAATAGTAGCAATTTTCTGCTTAACAATACATTTAAAGTAGACTGGAGACAGTTGGTTCAGGTCTTTTTGTTAGGGTAATGAATGCCAACATAAAATTTACAGTAAAATGGGATAACCTGATTCATACAGTCAGCCTGTATGTTGGGTTCAGGAATGGCTACATATCAGTGTATTCTCTGTTTGTATTTTTTGCCCAGTTCCTTACAGAATTGAGACTTCTGTGATCCTACACTAAGTGCATATGTTTATGTGAGTCCTTTTAGAAGATTTTAAACCAGTTAGCCAGATTCACACACTTTTTTGCAAAGGGATAGGTGTGTCATAGATATCTCATTTCTACCAAGAGTGGAGATAGTGACAGATAGCATAGTGGAAAAAGTCTACTGATGGTCATATTAAGTAAAAGTTAAAGTGTGAATTCAACCCTGATCTGATTTAAGCTTGAGAGAGATGTTACAACTGCATCTAAGTGCAATAAAACTTCATTTGGCATTTGCTTCACTCCACCACAGATATCCATAGGAAACCCACTCTGTTCTTCTGACAACAGAACTTGTATTACACTTCTCATTGATAAAGTTGCAGTGCTCTAAGGAATAAACCAGTTTCATTGCCTTCCATTCTTGCAAAAACAGGATCTGAAGTGTAAAAATTTCCCATCATGCAGCAGAAAAAGAAGTAGGAATTACATCTCTCATACTGCAGATTAGTAACATGCCTATTAGACTGAGTTGGCAGCAGTGCCTTAGGTCTTCATTGAAATCCCAGGTAGGATTAAAATAAGAGTTTAAGCTGTTAGACTTGTCTAACTGTATGCTAGCTATACGCAATGAGCATATGCTTGAGGCATGGTCACAGGAGTAAGTGACTGAATCAGGAGACAGTCAGCCTGTCTCCTTGTATCTGAACTTGGAGGACTGTGTCCTTCTGTGGCAGATGAAAGCCATTTCTCAATCATAGAATAATAGAATGGTTTGGGTTGGAAGGGACCTCAAAGATCATCTAGTTCCAACCCCCCTGCCATGGGCAGGGACACCCTCCATTAGACCAGGTTGCCCAAAGCCCCATCCAACCTGGCCTTGAACACTTCCAGGGAGGGGGCATCCATCACCTCTCTGGGCAACCTGTTCCAATGCCTCACCACTCTCACAGTAAAGAATTTCTTCCTCATATCTAATCTAAATCTACTCTCTTTTAGTTTAAAGCCATTACCCCTTGTCCTGCCACTACTTGCCCTTGTAAACAGTCCCTCTCCAGCTTTCCTCTACACCCCCTTTAGGTACTGGAAGACCTCAATTACGTCTCCCCGGAGCCTTCTCTTCTCCAGGCTGAAAAAACCCAATACTCTTAGTTTGTCCTCATGGGAGAGGTGCTCCAGCTCCCTGATCATCTTCATGGCTCTCCTCTGGATTTCATAGGATCATAGGATCATAGGATATCCTGAGTTGGAAGGGACCCATAGGGATCATCTAGTCCAACTCCTGCCTCCACACAGGACCAGATGAATCAGAGCATATGACTGAGAGCATTATCCAGATGCTTCTTGAACTCAGTCAAGCTCAGTGCTGTGACCACTTCCCTGGGGAGCCTGTTCCAGTGCCCAACCACCCTCTCAGTGAAGAACCTTTTCCTAATATTCAACCTAAACCTCCCCTGTAGCAGCTTCTTTCCATTCCCATGGGTTCTATCACTGGTCACCAGAGGGAGGAGATTAGCACCTGCCCCCTCGCTCCCCCTCGTGAGGAAGTTGTAGGCTGTGATGAGGTCTCCTCTTCTCCAGGCTGAACAAACCAAGGGAATTCAGCCTCTCCTCATATGTCTTCCCCTCTAGACCATTCACCATCTTTGTTGCCCTCCTTTGGACACTCTCCAATAGTTTTGTGTCCTTTTTGTACTGTGGCGCCCAAAACTGCACGCAGTACTCGAGGTGAGGCCGCATCAGCGCAGTGTAGAGTGGGACAATCACTTCCCTAGACCAGCTAGCAATGCAGTGCTTGATTTGCTACAAAAGGTCCATGTCCTTCTTCTGTTGGGGGCCCCAGAGCTGAACACAGTACTCCAGGTGGGATCTCATGAGAGCAGAGGGGCAGAATCACCTCCCTCGACCTGCTGCTGGTCATGCTTCTTTTGATGCTGCCCAGGACACGGTTGGCTTTCTGGACTGCAAGCTGATGTTGACCTTTTCACCCACCAACACCACCAAGTCCTTCTCCTCAGGGCTGCTCTCAATCCATTCTCCACTCAGCCTGTAGTTGTGCTTGGGATTGCCCCGACCCATGTGCAGGACCTTGCACTTGGCCTTGTTGAACTTCATGCAGTTCACATGGGCCCACCTCTCCAGCCTGTCAAGGTCCCTCTGGATGGCATCCCTTCCCTCCAGCGTGTCGACCACACCACACAGCTTGGTGTCAGCAAACTTGCTGAGGGTGCACTCGATCCTGCTGTCCAAATCACCGACAAAGATGTTAAAACAGTGCCAGTCTCAATACCAACCCCTGAGGAGCACCACTCATCACTGATCTCCACTTGGGCATTGAGACATTGACCACAACTCTCTGAGTGCAACCGTTCAGCCAATTCCTTATCCACTGAGTGGTCCATCCATTGAATCCATGTCTCTCCAATTTAGAGACAAGGATGTTGTTCGAGACAGCGTCAAATGCCTTGCACAAGTCCACGTAGATGACATCAGTCGCTCTTCCCTTGACCACCAATGCTGTAACACCATCGCAGAAGTCCTCCAAATTTGTCAGGCACGATTTGCCCTTAGTGAAGCCGTGTCGGCTGTCACCAATCACCTCCTTATTTTCCATGTGCCTGAGCATAGTTTCTAGGAGGATCTGTTCCATGATCTTGCCAGGCACGGAGGTGAGACTGACCAGCCTGTAGTTCCCTAGGTCTTCCTTTTTTCCCTTCTTAAAAATGGGGGTTATGTTTCCTCTTTTCCAGCCAGCAGGAACTTCACCAAACTGCCAGGACTTCTCAAATGTGATGGAGAGTGGCTTACCACTTCATCCACAGTTCCCTCAGGACCTGCAGATGCATCTCATCAGGTCCCATGGACTTGTGCACCTTCAGGTTCCTTAGATATTCTCAGACCTGATCTTCTACAGTGGGCGGTTCTTCGTTCTCCCAGTCCCTGCCTTTGCCTTCTGAGGTGTGGCTAGAGCACTTGCCAGTGAAGACTGTGGCAAAAAATTCATTGAGTATCTATCTCAGCCTTCTCCATATCCCAGCTAACCAGGTCTCCTGCTTCCTTCCAGAGAGGGCCCACATTTTCCCTAGTCTTCCTTTTATCACCGTGCAGTGGGTTGACCCTGGCTGGGGGCCAGGTGTCCACCAGAGCCGCTCTATCACTCCCCTCCTTCTCTAGACAGGGGACAAAAGGTATAACTAAAAAAAACTTATGGGTCGAGATAAGGACAGGGAGAGGTCATTCTCTAATTATCATCACGAGCAAAACAGACCGAACTTAGAGAGGGAATTCATCTAATTTATTACTAAGCAAAACAGAGTAGAGGAATGAGAAATAAAACCAAATCTTAAAACACCTCCCCCCACCCCTCCCATCTTCCCAGGCTCAACTTCACTCCCGGCTTCAACCTCCGCCCCCCTCAGCGGCACAGGGGGACGGGGAGTGGGGGTTACGGTCAGTTCATCACACGTTGTTTCTGCCGCTTCCTCCTCCTCAGGGGGAGGACTCCTCTCATCATTCCCCTGCTCCAACATGGAGTCCCTCTCACGGGAGACAGTCCTTCACAAACTTCTCCAACGTGAGTCTCTCCCACGGGCTACGGTCCTTCACAAACTGCTCCAGCGTGGGTCTCTCCCATGGGGTGCAGACCTTCAGGAGCAAACTGCTCCAGCGTGGGTCCCCCACAGGGTCACAAGTCCTGCCAGCAAACCTGCTCTGGCATGGGCTCCTCTCTCCATGGGTCCACAGGTCCTGCCAGGAGCTTGCTCCAGTGTGGGCTTCCCACGGGGCCACAGCCTCCTTCAGGTGTCTCCACCTGCTCCAGTGTGGGGTCCTCCATGGGCTGCAGGTGGAATCTCTACACCCCCTCATCCTCCCTCCATGGGCTGCAGGGGGACAGCCTGCTTCACCATGGTCTTCACCACAGGCTGCAGGGGGATCTCTGCTCCGGCGCCTGGAGCACCTCCTGCCCCTCCTTCTGCACTGACCTTGGTGTCTGCAGAGTTTCTTGCATCTTCTCACTCCTCTCTCTGGCTGCAAAAGCTCTCCCTAACTGTTTTTGCTCTTTCTTAAATATGTTATCACAGAGGCGCTGATTGGCTTGGCCTTGGCCAGCGGTGGGTCTGTCTTGGAGCCGGCTGGCATTGGCTCTGTCAGACACAGGGGAAGCTTCTAGCAGCTTCTCACAGAAGCCACCCCTGTAGCCCCCCCCCCCCACTACCAAAACCTTGCCACGCAAAACCAACACACACCGACGCACCAATAGAGACTTTTCTTGTTGCCCTTGATGGCCCTGGCCAGATTTAACTCTATCAGAGCTTCAGCTCTCCTAACTTGATCCCTGGCTGCTTGGACAATTCCTCTGTATTCCTCACAGGCTACTTGCCCTTGCTTCCACCATCTGTAGGCTTCTTTTTTGTGTCTGAGTTTGTTCAGGAGCTCCTTGTTCATCCATGCAGGCCTCCTGGTGTTTTTGCCTGACTTCCTCTTTGTTGGGATGCATCGCTCCTGAGCTTGGAGGAGGTGACCCTTGAATACTAACCAGACAACGCTCTCTGTCTTCCAGGCATAACAATTCCCGGAGCCCCCATGTCTTAGGGGTGGCATTACAACAAAGCAATGCTGCAGCAGTCCTTCTCCAGTCAAATAATGGTGGATTTATCGATGCAGATCAAAAGAGAATTTTTTCATATTTTTTGCCTTTTTTCCACTTTCTGTTGTGAATTCTAAATAGAAACATGAGTAGAGAAGTATCTTACTCTTTAGTTTCTCACTTAAAGTTTCACACTTAGAGGATACTATGACAAGTTTGTACTTTGGCATGAAAGTGTTAGGATCACAAAATTTACTATAAATATCTAGTAAATATATTTGGTAAAATATATTTGCTGTGAATGCACAAAGGGGAAAAAATGAGAAAAGTCTTCTGTGATTTTAGGAGTTTTTTCTGCCTGCTATTTTCACAGGCATGCATTTGAATGTTCAAACTGCCACTGAATGTAGCCAAACTGTCAATGCATGTGTCTAACATTACACAGCTCAAACTTAATACTCTCTGGTAACTTGGGGCTCTAATTATATACTGACCTAAATTTTTCAAAAGTGATTTTAGATGTTTCTCTTGGGATGCACAATTTGAGGCTGTTTAAAGAGACCAAATCTTTATAGGTTCAGAATGTCTTTTGTATGTAATTATCTAGATCTTTTTAAGAAAAGAAAAATTAGGAGGATTAAGGACTTACTCAGGCCTGGCATTCTGAAATTTGTACTGGCTGGAAATCATCCCTAATTTCTTATAAATGTCATCTGGGGCAAAGTGCTAGAGGAAGTCTGGTGCCACAGGTAGTAATTGGGCTGAACTGCTAAAGGCAAGAAAGCACCTATGATTGCAAGGTGCTGAGAGTGACCTAAACCAAGAGGGAAACACTGTTTCATAATATTTCCAATTGAAGGAATTTTACACATCTGGGTAGGGGCAAGGAATCCAACAAACCCCAAAATAATACCAATTAAATATCTCACAAAACCTGTAAACTCAAAACTAAATTCCTTCATTTGGGATTTTCATCCCCTGTGAAAATTGTAGTTATACTTATTGCTTCCTGCATTTAGTGCATGTCAAATTTTAGTAAAAGATGTGTTTTCCAAAAAATGTGTTTTTCTCTGTTTGAATTGCACAGAAGCAATTTGAGCTGCAACTTTAAACCAACCAAACAAAACACCTTTGGCTTGAAAAAAGGACAGAGACTGATACCCTAACATAACTTAAAAAAAAAAAAAAAAAAGAGTAACTAAGAGAGTAGTTACGATGAAAACTGAAATTCAGACAGTCAGTCTATGCTTCTTTAATAGTTACCATTTTTTATTATTTCTCCATTAAAAAAAAAAAAAAGAATATTTTATCAGTCACTTCCTGTTGCCCTATCAAGCAGATAAATTAAATGGTGCATGCTAGCCAGTATTATTTGTTCAAATACATATCTTCACTATGTTATTTGATCTTGGTATAATGTAATCACTTTTGATTAGAGATATTGCTATCATATGTTATGCTTGTAATTAATTAATCACAATTTAATTCATTTCCTATTGTAATACATCAGATGCTATCATGTGATACCTTGTACTGCCATTTTCTATTAACCGTATTTGGTGTTGTGAGCTGAAATTTATCCTTTAAGGATCCCACCATTCAAAGTTATCTATAGTTTTAATTCTCCACAGAGTTGTGCTACAGATAATTCAATCTGCTCTACTTCATGTTTGTGATATTAATTATTGCATATGAAAGATTTTTTAATTCACTTTGCCTATAGTGTTTTTGCTGTCAGCAATGATCTTAATGATTTTAATACAGATTGGGTCCTCATCCAGCTTACACGTATTCACAAGAATAACTATAGCCAGGCCAAACTGTCTCAGTCAGCTTAAAGGAACTCAGTACTGTTACATTTACTGACAGAAATGTTTGTGAGATCTGAGATGCAGCAAGTATTAACATTAATAAAAACCCCACTATTAAGAATCTGTATTGATTTCTCCTTTTCTCCTTCATGTTTTTAATTTTGGGGTGTTTCTTTGTAACACAAATCCATCATATTGCCATATTGCACTTTTATAAGTTTATTATTCATCTGGTTGCATTTCAGATACTTCTGTCTCCACCACAAATGCAGAGCTGGGGTTTTGTGTGTGTGTGGATATCTCCCATACACACTCAGCTTAGGTTTTTCAATAGTATTTGAAGAAAGTTCAGGTACTTGCTTTTAGAGGCAATTTGTGCCTCTGGAGCAATAAGAAGAAGTTGGACTTGTCACTGAGATTTCATCCAATATTTCTGTAAGCTCTAAAGCTATGAGTTTAACTTCTGCTTAGCATCAAGGTAGAAGGTCATCATATTGCCCTGAAGCAGCCAGAGAAATAGAGAGACTGAAACTTCCTCCACCTCTCTCCATTAGTCTGGGGAGTCACTGGGCACAGCACAGAGTAGCCCCCACAAAATATGGGTGTGCACATATTACTAGGTATCTTGTGGCAGTAGCACCAAGGCCGCCTCCTTCTTTTCCCTGCTCAGTTGCACATCAGTAACAAAATGGGTCTTCAGTCCCTCCTCCCTGACTGTGCCTTTTCCCAGGCAAAGAGCTGGTCAGAGTGGTTTATGGTTGTGCTCTGTATCCACCCTTACACATTCATCTGGTCCCAGCACACTCACTGGGTCAGCCAGCACTACTCATTGCTACCCCATCAGGGCCGCTCACGTCTTTAAAATAAGATCTATTCATCTCTCACTCGTGTGTAATCTGTGAATCTCAATCTACTGTTTTATGTTAATTGCTAACTAGCCATACTTAGCGTTTCAGGTCCATGGAATAGGATCTTCTCATTCATTCTTAACTGTGCCTGTGGTGGGTTGACCCTGGCTGAGGGCCAGGTGCCCACCAGAGCCGCTCTATCACTCCCCTCTTTCATTAGACAGGGGAGAAAAGGTAAAACTTACGGGTCGAGATAAGGACAGGGAGAGATCATTCTCTAATTATCATCACGAGCAAACCAGACCGAACTTAGAGAGGGAATTCATCTTATTTATTACTAAGCAAAACAGAGTAGAGGAATGAGAAATAAAACCAAATCTTAAAAACACCTCCCCCCACCCCTCCCATCTTCCCGAGCCCAACTTCACTCTCGGCTTCAACCTCCGCCCCCCCCAGCGGCACAGGGGGACGGGGAGTGGGGGTTACGGTCAGTTCCTCACGCGGTGTTTCTGCCGCTTCTTCATCCTCAGGGGGAGGACTCATTGTTCCCCTGCTCCAGCGTGGGGTCCCTCTCACGGGAGACAGTCCTTCACGGCCTTCTCCAACGTGAGTCTCCTCCACGGGGTGCAGACCTTCAGGAGCAAACTGCTCCAGCATGGGTCCCCCACGGGGTCACAAGTCCTGTCAGCAAACCTGCTCTGGCGTGGGCTCCTCTCTCCACGGATCCACAGGTCCTGCCAGGAGCTTGCTCCAGCGCGGGCTTCCCACGGGGCCACAGCCTCCTTCAGGTGTCTCCACCTGCTCCGGCGTGGGGTCCTCCACGGGCTGCAGGTGGAATCTCTACACCCCCTCATCCTCCCTCCATGGGCTGCAGGGGGACAGCCTGCTTCACCATGGTCTTCACCACGGGCTGCAGGGGAATCTTGCTCCGGCGCCTGGAGCACCTCCTCCCCCTCCTTCTTCACTGACCTTGGTGTCTGCAGATGTTCTTACATTTTCTCCCTCCTCTCTCTGGCTGCAAAAACTCTCTAACTGTTTTTGTCTTTCTTAAATATGTTATCACAGAGGTGCTGATTGGCTTGGCCTTGGCCAGCGGCGGGTCCGTCTAGGAGCCGGCTGGCATTGGCTCTATCAGACACAGGGGTAGCTTCTAGCAGCTTCTCACAGAAGCCACCCCTGTAGCCCCCCCGCTACCAAAACCTTGCCACGCAAAACCAACACAGTGCCTTTCCACATAGAAAATGCCTTTGAGTGGCGTTTTTGTATTTCTGTTTTGGTCGCTTTTGGAAATAAACTTTTGAATGATGTATTTGACAATTTCTGCATGTACTTAGATCATAGAATTGTTTGGATTGGAAGGGACCTTAAAGATCATCTAGTTCCAACTCTCCTCATACTTATTTGAAGACTGGACACTTGTATATAGGTAATTCTTAATGAAACGATTGAAAGATGCTTTTTCCTATTAGAAAAGAGGATTTGGTCAAATAAACTGTAGGAAAGGATGTTACCCAGAGGTTTCTTCCCAAGTGCCTATTTTATATTATCTATTATTCAAAAAGGATAAGTAGGATATTTCCCTGATAGACAATAAATTGTCTCTATAGCCTGATAATGATTGTCTTTAGCAATACTAGAACATTAGAAACAGATGAAATATACATTACCTTCTGTAAAATTGTGTATTTGTAAACTGAACTCTGAAGCTGTACAAGTGAAAGAAAAGAAGGGTTTTTTTTCCAAAGTTGTCTTCTGGAGAGCTAATTTTGGCTTTATGTACTTTAAGTATATATAACAAGGAACCACATTTCACAAGTATACACCCTAGAATGAATTCTTATGTCCTTTGATGTTGCACAGTCTCATATGACCACTCACACGACCATATCTATGCAGGATTGCAAACCAAACTTCTTGCTATAATATTTATTATTCAGTGTGATATGATCAATCAAATGTCAGTTTCTTTAATTGCATGTATGCACCATACTAAATTTCATTAAACTATGCACACAGCACAAAATAGCCTACAATGTAATTACATCACTTAATAGATTTAAAATAATTAATTTAGTTTTAGAGAAAATACGATACTCTGGTCAATGCTGAAACATGCTTATTTTAAAGCATGTGCTTACATCCTTTGAAGCCAGTGCAATATCTGCTTTGGTACTGTTCTCTAAATGAGCAGTGAAGCATAGTCTTTTGCTGACTCAAGCTCAGTTGATATAGAATAACAATCCTGATCTACTCAAACAGAAAGCTTGTTGAACTAATTATTTTTTTTTACTAAATTTTGATTGAACCTCAATAAATACTGCACTTGCCTAGATATAATTCAGAAGAGTGATTTGATTTTTTTACAGTTCTGAAGATTGGTAACTAGTAAAATAATTTTGCTACAAATTAGTAATGTACATATCATTTATCAATATTATTTATTTCTATTCCAGCAATGGTATGCTTGTGTTTCTTTACTTACACACTTACAACATGTAGCTGTAGGATGCTGTTATCTGAACTTTAGTATGTTTGCTTCCTGTCAGGGAGCATTTGAAAAATTCAGAGATATTCTCATATCATCACTTTAGACAAACTAAAATGCTTGGAAACTATTAAACTTAATTCTTTGTCTATGTACTACTTTATTTTTACTGATAAGCTATCTGAAAGCAAATCCATTATTTCACACATGCACTAGACTATAGATTTCCAAAGCATATGCAAAACTTCAAGATAATGTGTTTCTAATACTTGTGCTTATCAATCTTCCCATTCATAGCTATGCATAATTCCCAAGGACAATAAAGGGTACTGAATATGTGTTTACCAAAGGGAAATAAATAAATGCCCTACCACTTTATTGACCCTTAAGAAACGGTGATGTCTTGAATCTTCTGCTACTGTAAAACTTAATACACAAATTCAGTTTCAATAAGTGGATAAAAAACATGGGATTTTCGTTTACAAAATGGCTACTTTACACAACTGTGGCAATGTAAAAAAAGCACTACAAGTAAGCAAATGTTATATTACATAACTAATTTCTCAAGCAGGTCGAAATGATTTAAATATAAATTATAATTACACTGACAGTTTTACAAAGCTATAAATCCACATATAAGTATTCATACTTCAGTATCATTTGATCTTACCTAGAAGGTATCAAGCCTTGTACTTGGGATATTCTGGGGATCTGTACTGAATGCCAAAAAATCATAGTGAAACATTAGGTGCTAGAAGAAAAATCAGCTGACATACAGGTAGTATAGCAAGAATTTGATCTTCCGTCCTCTGCTGTTAATTCCCAGGGTGTTTTTTCTTTCCATCTACGTGTTAAGTTTAGCATAGATTTGCTCCAGCGTTTTATTATATTTAAAACAGTAGTGGCTGTTGTTATGGTTAAAGTGTTATACTGTACTGCAATAATCACAGCCCGTTGATAAATACAGAGTATGTAAGCATGACCATCTTCTGCTCCGTACTTCAGTGGAAAAGGACGTAGGGATGCGATATGTAGGCATTCATCTATTTTTCACATAATTCTTTAACATTTCAGTAAGCTAAGAAAGCAGGACCTGCTATGATCTACAGTTTGTGGCTGGTGCCAAGGCTTGTTGGCCAAGAAATGTGCTTTGAATACAGAAACAGATTAAAACAATAACTGCAAAATATTCTTCATTACTGTATTAATAATTTGGCTTAAGCAAGGAAGCATGTGTGGTGCAGCAATCTCAGATGCAAAGAAAAAAATTACTACATTAGAGTGCTTGTTTTTAGTTGGGCCACATGTTGAAGCTGTCCCTGGCCATGAAGAGAGTAAATATTTCAGGCCAATTTGGGCTCGGAAAGCAGAGAACAGTTATTCTAGCTGTCCATTCCCAACACCAGCGCTGACAAGGTATGTTTCATTCATGAGCCATGTTAACTACCAGTCTGCCAGCTTTGAGCTGCCCTGAGAAGACAAGCACCATCATCTCTGCACCTCCTCTTCCAGAGAAACCCAGCTGGAGTCGGACAAAGCCTAGAAAGTAGAATCAGCTATTTGGAGTAGAGGAACTGGAAAGAAGATGAAAGTGCTGAAGTTCAGACACAAAATGGTAGAAAAATACCAAACTGCAATGTCTTACCGTGAAGAGCAGGAGTTGTCCACATGAGACTTTTTTTTATTAAACTTTCAATGAACTTCTTTTAAAGCTGATCAGTTAACAGAAGAAAATTGATGCAAATATCCTTGTTCAAAATCAAAGATGTTTAAAGCAATTTATTTTTATTTACTTAATGGGTGAACTCAGACACTTATGAATTGGCATCTTCTGTTCCCCAAACATGCCTGGCTGTGGCTTCAGTGATAAGCACATTTTTTATTGACTATGGCTCTTGTCTCTGTAAGGAGGTCTTTGTGACAAGTGCCAGCCCACAGCCAGAGCTCATGGGGGAAAGAAAATGAGTTGCTCCTCCTACAAACAAAGCACTATCGTGTACTTGCAGTCAGAAATACACTCTTGATCAAGGACCAAAAAAGCCCCTCAAAAGACTGTAGTAAATCTGATAACAAAATGACTGCAGACTCTTCTCCCAGATACCATTCTTCAACCTTTATATGGGTCCCTTGCTAAACACATTATTAAAATATTATGAAAAAGTAATTCAACTAAGTTACCAGAGTTCACCTAAGAGAAGAAAAGTTCACCCTCTCAAAGAAAACAAATATTTTATGATACATTTGATTTTCAAAAGTCTTGACAATCCAAATAGGTTTAATAATTAAATAAACTGTGTCTCATGTCCCAATAATATCTCTAACCTTTCATTATTAAGCTAGAGTCTGGGATTTATGATGTCTTTCTTAACCTTCCTTCTGGGATCACATTTATCACACACTGTAATTGTACATAAAGTCTTTTATTTATTTTTATATGTCTGCTATTTTTTTCCTTATAAAAACCCGTGAACTTAAAATTGTCCTCCTCACCTGACAAAGAAAACTGAAATACATATTTAACCTACCAAAACTATCTAATATTTTTAACAATGCTTTCAACATCTGTGGAGTGTTGGAAGATGGGACAAGACCTGAACAAGTTGTTGTGGACAAGGGGGTCTAACACTCCTTAAATATAAAGTCTGCAACCAATGTTTCATACTTTTCCACTGATGCACAGTGCGAGAGACACATTCACCTCCATATACCACAATGAAGCTAGACAGGTGCATAAATCTAGGAAACCCACGGTCAGTTATAGAAGCAATCATGCACACTCAAGAACATCTGCTGGATTTCATCTTTGCCAAGCAAAGTCCCTCCCACCACTTTATTCTTTGCACAGCCCAGCTCTGCATTACCTCTTTAAAACAAAGCTTAATTTTACCCAAGACCTTAAAAAAAAAAATGCTTAATTAGACCGAGTGCGTACTGAAAAAATGTGTCACAATACCCTTAAAACTCACAAAAACATTATTTTGAGCACAAATTTTTTATTAACAATTAATCAATGTTCTATACATTCCTGTTGTGGAGAGAAGTCCCCAAAGACTAAATTTTTTTTAAGTGCTTTGGCATTTAGGTTATTTTCCAAAGCAGTGAACTGTTTCTCAGTTGTTCAGACAGAAACCTTAGTGTTTGCACCATAATGCAGATCCTGATGGCAAAACAGCAGTTGGCAAGCTGACATGCAATTAATATTGCCTTTCCCCCCAAAAAAACCATTCATAATTCCTAGTTCTGCTGCTTTCTTAATCCTTGCCCCTCTTTCTGGGTGTGTGTTTTCAAAATTTCCTCTTATTGCCCTTTTGTTAAATAACAGTTCCTTCACAGATGGGATACATCATTGTGATTCTTTGTAATTATTATTGCAACTTTTAGCATAAAGAAGGCTTCATTGGGTCAACTTAATGGTACAAGGCCTACACCGTACCTTGTGTGTGGGTGAAAACACATACTGAAGAGAGTAAGAAAGTGAGCATGCACAAAGTGACCCCCTTGTTTTTTATATATAGTCCTAGCTTCTGGTGAACTGAAGTTTAGGGACTTTCAGAGCAACAAGTTGTATGTGAAACTTTCTTCTCAGTGCCCCTCCATACCCTTATTTTCCATGATCTCTCTGACCTCCTTTTGCACCCATCCTCCGGTAATGGGTTCTGGGGTTTAATTATACACAGTGTGGAATAGCACTTCGTTCTGTTTTATACCAGCTGGCTGATCTTTTCATTTTTTACTCTTGCATTCTTTTATTGTGAGAAGAAAAAGAATGAGGAGTGATTATTCACTCTTCCATATTGTTCATATTAATGAGCGTATTTATATGAACGTGCATAATAATAAATGTTAACCATGCCTTCCCATTTTTTATAAACTGAAGAATATTAATCTATTCAATCTCTCCTTTTGTGGAAGCAGCATCACTCCCAGGATCAGGGAATTTTATTCAGTTACAGTTTTATTATAATTGTACTGTTTACCGTATGGTTTAACTGAGTTCACTCAGTTAGTTTTACTATATTCTGGGTGAGCAGTAGAAAAGGAGAGTAGAATTATAATGCATGCAGTGTCAAAAAATACAAACGTAGCACAGATTAGGTCAATGGCACAACTGGTTTTGGTTTTGGTTTTTGTTCTTTATTCCTTTTCTTTGTATCCCTCCATCTTGCCAAAAAAGAGACAGTTTTCTTGATCAAAAGAAAATGTCTATTCATGTGACATACAAACTTAAAATGGGTCCTGTTTAAAAGTCAGGAAAATGAAGATACACTTTAGCCCCTCTTTATCTCCCTTTTCCTATACATTACAGTCTTTGTGATTTTTAAAAAAAAAAAGAAACTTTCAACTGATTCCAGGTATAAGTTTATCACAGTGTGAGGAACTATATTGATCCCAAGTTTTTCATGATATATTCTTTTCATTAGATTTATATGTAGGTGATGGGTGGGGAGGGTAAATATTTTACCAATAGGAAAGTGAGCACTGCTTTATTTTTGCAAGTTACATGCCATCTTGTCTTCTTTCATTAAAGAAGAAAATGAGGTTGATCTGAATAAAGGTTAAAAAAAACCCCTTCAGAGTGCAAGCAGTTACTTTTCCTGCCATTAACCCGTCTTCCACTTCACCGTGATCAGAGGCTTTCCATACATTTATACATCACTCCTTCCCTGCTCTTTCTTGCAGAATTTTTTTAATCAAAACACCTACCATTATAACTGAGCATAGCTATGCTGACTTGGGGGGTCTCCTTCAGTATCAATACTCTTCTGTTCCCGTAACAGAATATTCCATTTTCAGTAGGGAGGGAGCCATTTAGGGGAACTTGGCCTCTTTGATCCATGACTGTATGCCTTTACATATATGGCCCAGAGTATATTGGCTTTTATTTCTAGCATATCACATTACAGCACATATCTAATATGTTGCTCACTGACTCTCTTCCAATGTTACTACTTCTGTGGATTTTCCCCCACATTGATTCATACTGCTCTAGCTTTAATGTATTAGTATGCTTTTTTCTGAGTAGTGGCTTGTTTTGTTATTTCCTTCCCGCAATTCTCCCTAGGGCCTTTGCATTATGCTTCTGTCCTCACTAGTATTTGTGGCTCTTCCTAATTTAGTATCATTTGTGCATTTCATTAACATGCTGTTTATTCTTTCTTCCAGATTGCTAATGAAGATGTTAAATAGGAACAATCCTGAAACTGCACCCATCATTACCCTACTAGATATTTTTCCCCTAGTCACTATCATAATCTTTTGTTTATAGTCTTTCAGCCGGTTTTAACCCACATGCTCCTATAAAAACCATTTCAATTCATTTTCCACTTACGACTGCAAAAACCACTGCAGTGAAAATTTCAAGAACATATGGATACAACCTCGATCCTCTGAAAGTCATGAGAATTGCTGACAAAAAACCACAGGTAACCAAGAATTCTCTGGGTATCACCATTACATGTCAAGGGAAAGAAGATTTTAGGAGTCAAAGTGATGGTGTTTGGGACTATGTGTATTGCTCCTGCTCTGTTCTTCTCAGTTAGTCATATGTGCCGTCATATGTGCAGTTACATTCAAAGCCATTATGAATACATTATCTGAATTGTATGACAAAATCTACATCTTCAATGCAGTAGATTTCTTACATACTCACATGTAGATACATAATAGAATTAAGATTTTCTAATTTAATTTCATGCATTATCACATGATCAGTAGCTAGATATCAATTTGTTAAAAATAGTATTTAGCTTTTTTACTGTGTGGAAGCATAGCAGGTGTTAAAAAACATTCCTGTTCGTTTGTTAGCTGATACTTTGCCACTCAGAACCATATAAGCTGGGTGAGAGAAAACAGATGAGGAGAAAATTTTCACACAGACTTCAGTTCACATCCCAGACTAAGACAAACTTAATTATGCTCACTGGATCAAATTGTTACCTTGTTTACAGTAAAGCACCTTCATTGATTTCAACCTCAATGTAACAGCAATATTTAGATTTGTGTCAATGCTGGGATGCACAGGATCCTTTATGAAAACAGAGTACCTCAAATTTATAACACATTGATGTTGAAATTTAAAATGAACTTTTTTTGGTAAAAAAATGAACTTTTTTTTTTGTCTTTTTGCTTTACATGATTGCTTCTATACAATTAAGTGGTCCATCTATTCAAATAAAAGAAAAAAAAAAACCTCCTGCTTAAAAATGCTCTTTGGCACTTCAAAAGACTATGTATTAGAGAACAAATTGGTACAGCTTTTACACTTTACAGTTGGCTTTTTTTTTTTCCACATTGAATTCTTTTTTCTTCTGGATACAACAGAATCATTCTCTTTTCATTCTGTTACAGCCTTTTTATGATTGCAACAGTTCAGTTCACATATGCATAGACAATACTTCATGTAAGCTCAGGAGGTGTGAACGTTTGCAAGTTTCCTCAGGACCTTCGCTAGTATTTATTTGTAGCATAACTCTTCTAACTGACTGTGATGTTGCTTTTCAGATCTTAGAGTCTGTCTGCTGATGTTGTTGTGGCAGATGTGTGCCACAGGCATAGCTGAGCTGGTTTCACACTAGCTAGCTCAGCTAAAAGTCTAAATTTGAGCAGCAGAGAGGGTCAGTGTGAAGAGCAGAATGCTCTTTGCTGATGTCCATGCTGCCACGGCTAACCAGATGAGAGTACTCAACGCAGCTAACGTAGAGCTCCTGTATTTATATATGCCATTTTACAGTCACAATACTGTTAGCTGAACCCTAGACAGGTAATGGGATTTCAGAAGTAGCTGGTCTTGTGGCTAAATCATCTAGTAGATCCTAGTTTAATTTCTAACTTGGCCCTTTACATCCTTGAGCAACTCATGGGAACAAAGATCCTAACATTTTGTGGAGCAGTTCCTATTGCTTTCAGTGCTAGAGAGCTTCCTGTATAACTGTGAGCACGTGCTTCTGTGTCTTTCCAGGTTGCAATCCAAACTCCACAGACACCAGGAAAGCCCAGGTTTGGGGCAGAGGCTCTACTTCTCATACATGAAATGAAGGTGAAAGTGCTTTCCTTCTTCTGTCTCTTGACTATTTCACCTGCTTAGAGAGTAAACTCTTTAGTTCAAGGACTGCGCCCTGCACTGCATTACTTGAGTGACTGTTCTGTGTTCTCAGATTTCTTGCTGTTACCAAGACACAAATCAATGAGAATACTGAATTACTCTGGTGATCCTTCTTATTAGATTATCACATTTGAGAGGTAGAATCCCTGGATCAATGTCCAAAAGATGAGGCCATAAATGAATTAAGTGTATATATATTACTACAATTTTTATCATTATTGCTATTGTTATTATTGAATTTTGTACCAGAAGAGTTTACAAAGGCAACACCTGTCCCAAAGCTGATTCCAAAATAATTTCATTTTTCCTCTGGATGCACAGACTCTGTCACTCTGAAAGCCTCAGTTCCCAAGAGCATGGTGGTTCTCCTTCAGTTGTATCCTCTGTGGAGTACAGGAGTATGTACCATGCACAGTAGCTTCTAGACTCTGGTGTCCTTCCTCCCAAGCAGCAGTTGCAGTGAATTCACAGTGCCTGAAGTTCTCCTCCCATTGCAGTCCACAGTGACACCACATCCTGTCCTTCACTGCAGACGTAAGAAGAAAGCAGCAGCTAGCTGTGCTCTACAGCACAGCAGGGAACAGGCTGACTTGTGTTCGTTGCCCATCCTTTTTCCACACCAGCTGTTTCGAGCCAGTGCTAGAGGGAGGACACGCTGCAGTCTTCCAGCAGGTACCGTTGCCACTGTTGCATATGGTCCTTTGTGCCTTTGGAGGCTGAATGCCTTTGGGACTTGCCACAGATGTAAGTCCCTTCTGCACCATCTCTTTCAATGTATCGGCGACTCTAAAAAAATTTACGGTCTAGCTCTAAGTGCAGAAGGCAATGAGGACATATATCTAGAGGAAATATAACTCCAAGTTCATGCAAATATGTCTTTCCAAAGGAAATAATTTTAATAATATTCTGATTTTTTTTGCTTTATCTTTTTCAAACACAGAGCTTTCTTTAAGTGTCAAGAGGGGAACATTGCACTAACCTGGCAAAGCTCTATCATAATGAAATGGCATAAGCCTCAGTTCTACACTATGATATATCTGTCCATACATAGAGACATATTGTGTATCTGTGTACATACCTGAATATATTTATGTGTGCACATGTGTATGTAAAATATGTAACTTAAGTCTCTGCTAGCCTGGGAATCTCCCTATCACACTCCATCTCACAATGCAGTCATGTCCTATAATGTCATTCCCTGAAATAATCTGCTTTGGATGCACTACTTCCAGCAATAATTGCCAGGCAGATGGCAGTGGTAAATTAGGCAGTATTATTGGTAATAAAAGTTAGAAGCTTCAGATTTTCTGAATGGCATATTCATATAAAGACTTCCAGAAACAACATCTTTAATGACAGAACCAACATCCAACTTTGTCTTCCCTCCATTTCCTGGAATATTTCACTTGTATTTGTTCTGTCTTGTTCTGTCTTTTGTGAGACACTGCTGAGGTTGTGTTGGTTTTAAATACCACCTACTTCCAAATAACTACTCTCTGTTTACTTATCACCACCAGTTCTCTCACCAATTGCTATCAGTACCTATGCCTTGCATAGGGAAAGCACACAAAGTTCCACACTTTAAAACAACATAATATAAAAGTATTTGCAAAAAAATGTAGGCAGCAATGCTTCTGGTTGCTATTACTTCCACTGCAAATAATGCCATCTGCTTATCATTATGCCCCAGTGCATGCTATCTTACATGTGGACAGAACTTGTAATGTGTTGTTGTCTCTGTAGTAAACAGCTTGAAAACTACGCCCTGGAATAATGTCATGAAGAATACCCTCTTGGCTTTTTCCAATTAATTTCTCGGCAACAATTTATAATAGAAAGCTATAGTTAAAAGGCAACAAATACTGACTTGACCTTTTAAATTCAAATTCCCATGTTTTAGTTTTTCTGAAGGAAGAAAGAGAGGTTCCAGAAAAATAAAACATGAGCAGTAGCCAGTAATAAATCCAGAAGTTTCTCAAAAGAACAGGAAATGTATGAGAAAATGTTAAGAAGTTTGAACTGTTAATATAAGTATGAATGCCTGGTCACAATTCTGCAAAAGTATCACACATTTACATGTTGGTTTTGTCTATTATTGTTCTTTAAACTTCACACAAACCATGATTTAAATCTCACAGCAGAGGTTGTTTATGTTTCCACACAAGTTTCATTCAATTAGAGATTCCATGCCAATTATCTTTGTACTATGTAATATTCAAAACACCTTAAGATTGTGTGTGTGTTTTCTGGCTACAAGGTATAAATAAGGCATGTTTATGGACTTTTGTACCTATCCTTTCATCTGTTGTATTCTGGCATTCATCAGCAGAGCTTCGACTCCCATCTGAAATTCCTGTTGCAAAAACAGACAGGGAAAGAGGCAGATCTCCAAAGACCATTTTCAAGGACAGGATCCTCCTGCCTTTTGAACAAAGACAGAGTTGGGATGGGATTTTTTCCATTTTTTTTTTTTAATAAAAACAAACAAACAAAAAAAGGCTGAATGAAAAAAGGGAATTTAAAAAAAAAAAAAGGGTAAGCAACTTTCCTACCAACCTACTGTCCTTGTTTACCAACAATTACATTTCCACAGTTACAGACTCACTGTGCAGTGAACAGTGGTCATTTCTCACCAAGCTGTGAAGACAAGTTTGCTTTATCTGTTCAGGCAAGATTAAAGGTGTACAAGGAAGTTAGATTAAATACTGAACTTCAGAGGTCTACCTCTGCTTTCTCTGGGAAAGCTCCAATTTGATTCCACTTGAGATGAGGCAATGGTCGATGGTTCCTGGCAAACATTCATCACAGGCTTCAGAATGAATCAAACATTTCTCACATGGTATATTTTATATTTAGAATGTCAGAAAACAGCCTGGAAGATTTCCTGCAGGCAACAATCAGCCTGAACTGTATCTCTTTTTAATTTAGAATTTAAAACATTTGATTTTGATGTGCTCTGCAGTTTTCATGTGATGAAAATATATAAATTATTTCTTCTTCAATAAAAAAAAAGAATTTCTCCTCTCTTGCAGAGTTTCTGAACTACATTGTCTTTTTATTTCTGATGTGCTTCAAATGGTGCATTGGCTTTTTCATGTCCCTAACTAGGCAGCAGGCAGTGATTTTTACATTAAACTGTATGATGAGATTTTTGTCTAGCAGTAAATGCAATGAATCATTGCTCCATATTCCTTTCACCCAAAATAATTGGGTTTTTCTAAATAAAATATTTTTGAATATGTAATTTATCTATTTCTATCAAAATTAAATGGAACTAAAGCCAAGCTTAATTAGCTCGTACTCCAGAATGCAGCAAAATAGCTTTTTGTTACAAGAAAAACTCAGAGGTACTCAAATAATTTTGTTTTCAGAAATGGGCAGGTTGTATATAGAATTCAAGTCACATCTGGCCCAGCTGTTCAGACCAGAGCTTTACTCACTCAGAATCATGAGAACACCAAATTTAAGTCAGATTTCTTTTTACCAAGGAACTTCTACTTAATTCCAGCTTCTAATATAATGGAGTACTAAACCATGCTTGTGACTCCTAGATGTTCTTGCATTATAAAGAAACCACAGGGATGCAAGCAGCCCTCTCTGACTGATTCTTTTTAGGCAAATTAGAATATTTCCCTGCTATCTGAGTCAAACAGAATAATGAGGGAACAAACTGTCAACCTTTTGCACCTACAGCCTTCCAGAGGAATAACGTCCTTCAATTACTCAAGGTGTGTCTACAGAGATGGGTTAAGGCTGTGCTGGTCATACTTGTAGCTGGTTGGAAAGAGCTCAAGTCAGTCTAGAAGCCACAGAGGTGTACTAACATGGTGCAGGACATCACTTTATACGGCAAAGTAACTTCAGCAGAGGTTATTTATGAGGTCACACCTATGAGCGAGGTGCTACTGGCTACAGCTTCCAGGCCAGAGCTGGCTCGCACGCAGCCAGCTCCAAGCAGGGGCAGGCTGGATGCCCGGTTGTCCACACCCATCCGTGTCAACATGCGTGTCATGCAATAAAGACACAGACATCGTGTCAATGTAATAAAATAGTGTCATTGTGGGATCAGTGTCTCTCGCTTTGAAAATAAACTCCCTTGATTTTGCTTTAGTATTTGCACAGCAGCAGGAAGCCATTGCGCTGTGCCAGTGTTGATAAGAACAATTGTATGCCATTGGCATGACCTTCTTACTAAATGGACAATACACAAACGCAAGCACTCCCACTTCAGTTGCACTTTGTGAAAGTAATTAAGATAATGTATACAAATGCAAACTCTAGATTTAGTTATCCTAAATACATAATAAGGGGTTGTAACAACAGATTCTTGTGAAAAGAAGTGAGGATCTGCAAAGAATTAATATAGTTTTGCAGGAGTCTGAATATATGTTTAGGTAACTGACTTTGAGCGCGCACAGTCATTATTTTTAGATAGCTTTCATTACCAGCAATAAAAGCAGTGCTGAGAAACTAGAGAGGAAAATATTCTTCTCTCCTTTCCGACTGGCTCGAAACTTGACAGAGTGACTGGGAGCCGCTGCAGGAGCCGTGGCCCCATCTCCTTCCTGCACAGACTCTGTGAGTCGCCTCCAGTCTCCACAGCACCAGAACCATTAATATCAATCATGTGAAGCATATTAAAGATGTGAACACTTCCTAAAGACTTACAGTCCTGAGATCTCCTGCTCCTTCCCTAAAGCTCTGATCAAACATCAATATAATTTTGAAACTGGAAATATGTAAGCCACTTATAAGAACACAGCAAAGGGTATTAATAAAGACTATCACAGCAAAGGGCATTTATAAAAACTTTAGTATGAAGAAGCTTACATTCCACTTCAGAAATATGTCTAATATTTAGGATACAATACAAGCTAAAAAAAAAAAAAAAAAGTCTTTATGGACCATAGCAGTAACATTTCTTTGTTTTTAAATGTGAATATTGGGAGATTCACTGAAAGACAATTGTAAAATGGGTCATTTTGCTGGTGTAGAAGATATGCACACATTATAATGAAGCAGAGCAGCATAGAGAGAAAAAATATCTGAGAGTAACTTATCACTATCAGCCTATATCTTGAGTCATGGAATCTGCAACCTCCTACTCAAAAACCAAAGGTCCCTGACACTTCAGCAAGAAAAAAAGGCATTTCTCTAAAACATAATGGTGGCAGCATCTTTGGGTGTAGAGGAATACTTGGGAGTAGAGTATTAGTACTTTGCACATGAGTCAGACAAAAAGCAATGTTTTAAAGTTAGAAAAGGTTTTCTCTGTTTATGCGCTGTTGTACTTTAATCATTCCTTTACCCAGCAAGCAGCGGAAGACAATTAGAAAAGAGATTTCTATGGTACTTCCTATTAAGCAGAAGGCTAATGAGTTCCAAGGAAGATCTTTTGATTATAGTACTAACTTACTCCTGTTGCAACTTCCAAATTTGGGTAAATTTGAGATGTTTATTTGAATAGATTCCCGAAGCCTCTAGCAGCTTGCCAGCTTAATATTAACTGGAGAATTATCGAGACTTTCAAAACATTCAAAGTTAGAATGTGTTAGGGACATTATATCCACAATAGTTAAGCTGTACATCGCAGACCAGCCAGCACTTTAAGATGTCTTGCAAAACTGAATTCACAAATTAGTAGAATTCCACATCAAATTGTGAACAACTTGAGTTGCTAAGAATAGCATCCTGAAATAGCAGTTGAATCATTACTAATGCTGACTCCTTATCAAAGAAGGTGTTTTGTATTTGATCTAGCTAGCTATGCTATACCATGTTACCAAAGGGAGGTGTGAATAATCAAATGAAACAGACTAGATGCAAGAAATTAATGATTATACATTACGTGCTAAGGATAGGATTTTTAAAATTGACTTACCATTGCCTTAACCCTTATTTCAGTGGTGAAAAGCCCGAAGACTTTTTCACTGGCTTGAGTGGGAACAGAATTAAGCCAATATCAAGCTTTCAACAATTTATTATCCTATCAGATATCCTAAAATTATCCAGCTGAGTATTCTGCATTTACTATCTGACTGGATGCACCCGAGTTTCTTCTCTGAACAAGTCAGAAATGCCCCAAACCAACATGTGGTTTAACAGATGAACTATTATGTAGTATCGTGCAGGCACCTTGACATAGAAAAAGAAATCTTAATTGTGCATTGGGTAGGTCTTTGTCTCACTGCTGTTGTGAGCATCATGGAAGTGTCCTAATCCATCCTTTGTTAAATGATAAGGGTTACACTACGTCTTCTTCCCCTTGCTCAGCAGAGGGTAAAATATTCCTGTGTCCATACCAGTATTTATTCATGCTGCTAAGCACTGATTTGGCTGGCAGACTGGAAAATGCCGGTACCCTAATTAAAAATAAATGGAACTTAGAAGAATATGCAGTGTCAGAAAGAAGAAAACATTGCCTTAATCATAATTAAAAAGTTTTATGTTCACGGTCAATAGTATCAAACAGGGCAGGTTCATCCAGTAAAATTAATAAAGATAAATGGGCAGAGCACATCAAAAAGATAAGATTACTCCTTGCTATGTAACAGGAGTGGTTTTAGTGCTATGGCTGCAAGGGTACTCAGAATAGAAGCTCTCAAAGAAAGAAACAGAATTTATGAAGTTTTCAGTGAGACTTTTGGTCTCGTGAAGGCTTCATGGATTGCTATTGACTTTGGTGGATTTGAGCTATCAGCTGGGGCTCTCCTCAAATCATTTACTTCACCTTACCCGCCTGCTCAATTTTCTGTTTCACCTTGCCTTTCAGAACACAAACCCAATGAAACGGGTCCTGTCATATTAATATATTTGTTTAGTACATACTTCCCAAGGGTCCTATACGGAAAGTCATGTAGGCAACAATGTTAGCTACAATTTGTATCACATTCTGCTATGCTCAACCCCATGAATGTTTCCTAATGAACCTGGAACTGCATCATTAAGACTGCAGAGAAGCAATATATTAACATCTAAACAAACCACTAAAACAACAACAACAACAAAGTATCTGGCAGAGGACAGGAGCTCTTCTTTTCATGAGAAGCACTCTCTATCTTACAGCAAACTGGATTTACCAAGAAAAATACATTAAAATACTTTTAATGGCAAAACCAACATGAACCAGCATGGCAAATTCTAAATCTTAATAGAAAATCTGAAGCCCTTAGGCAAGAACAGTTAAAAATATAGTTCCCTTGGACAGTATTGTTGTCCAAGCCTTTAGGGAGCCAGTAAGACACAGACATGGGTATTTCCATGAGCTAACTTTTGCCTAGGGAGGCCACCAGCTCTCCACGGGCTCCATCTGCAGTCAGCAGAGAAGAGAGATGCTTTTGAAATGGCAATTCAGAGCCAAAGCCCAGTTTAACCACTCTGAATTGCTCTCCTGGGGAATTTTTTCTCTTCCCAATGCCAGTAGAGCTTTTAGAGGACTATTAGCCTCAGGTAAAGTGAGAATGCTCATTTGAACAAGAAACAGTGGGTAATCCCCATAAATTCAGATAATAAACTTGGACCTTAGTTTCCCTTATTTGACATCTTTCTTAATTCCATTAAACAACTTGAGCAGCAAACAAGAGGAGGATCTTAGGGCTGCAGTAGATTGGTAGATCTCTGTTCTAAAATCTGTTTTATATCCCTCCAAATGAAGGGACTTTTCTAATGGCTGCTCTGGGAATCAGAATTTAAAACAAGCCTCTACTCCTTTGGGTAAATCAAAATGAATAAAATAATAGAATAGTCTTTAAAAATATATGACTTTATACTAGCCCTCCAAAATGCTTACAGAACTTTTCAGACTTTTTAGTTTATTTCTAATTCATGGAATGTACCCTAATTTCCTGCAAGTAGCAACCCAACACCACACAAGTCTACAATGTTGCAGGAATTCCTCCTATATTTAAGACACCAGGTAGATTTGTCAGCAGTTCAGCACCAAAAAAGATTGTTTCCTGACTGAGAAGTCAGACTCAGATAAATAGAGTGCCTGGAAAAAACCTTTAGATGCTCTTTGCAGACAACAAGCACAAAACAGTAGATATTTTGAAAAGTAGAGAGTCTGCAGCTGGAAAAGAGCCTCCTGAGCTAGAATTGCCATCCTGTAGCAAGTCAGCTGTTTCTTAGTAAACAGTTCTTCCATGCTCTAAATAGGACAGCTTGAATTTTCTATGTACAAGGTATACTTTACTTCTCGATGTGCATGGATTCATGAGAATAACTCCTATTAACACTAATGGCAGTTAAATGCACCAGTCCTTGAGTATAACTATTAAAATACACCTTCTCACTTGTACCCTTGATTAACATTAACATGGGGCTAGCTGCAGTTTCAAAATGGTCTTCGGCAGTAAATTGTTAGTAATTTTAAGTGTCAGTAATCACAGAATCATAGAATGGTTTGGGTTGATAATCATTATTCACCTTCTCTAAAATACAGTTTTTAGGAGATAGGGAGTTTTCATTCCACAAGAAGAGTCATAAAGCAGAGCCAGTCCTGAACATAGGGACCGTGTAGTCTCTGCTCTTTAAAAATGCCTAGGTTTCTCTAACCCTCAAGATGTCAAATTTCTATCGCTTCAGATGCAGCACCTGTAAAGTCAATGAGTCACTTCATCAATATCCTTTCAGCATTGCCAGGAGCATCCTTGAGCTGGCTAAGCACACCTCATAGGTATGCAAAAGATGGTGTGGTAAGTTTAGGTGCCCCAAAACTGGTAACACTGAGAAGGAATTACCAGTTATGGTAGTTTGCACAAAACAACCATCAGCACAATGAAAGAGTAACCATGGAATTACATGGGGTTTTTTGCTTTTTTTTTTTTTTTTTTTTTTTTTTAAGAAAATGAGAAGTCAGCTTGAAAATCAGAACCATGATAATTTGCAACAGGAAAAGAAAGACCTTGGGGAGGGAAGGAAGAGTCACAGGCACCCAGGCTGGGCACTGGGTGCAGCTGCCCCACCAGCATCGTTGCCCTCCTCCTGGGACAGGCAGAGCTCCCTCCCATGGGACAGGTGCTGGGACCAGCCTGCACCCCGTTCATGGGAGTGAGACATGGGGAGACTCGCACCAGGGGGTGCAGAGGAGACTTTGCAGGAGCTTTTTCACCAGCACACATTTTTGGGGTTGCAGGGCGGGTGGAGGTAAGACTGGAATGTGTGCTTGTGTCTTTGTGGGATGAAAAAACCTCAACTTTGGGGGATTAGCTGCAGAAGGGTGTTGAGAAATTTTAGGTGCTTATTAACATTTTAGAAGAGACTAATATTGCAGTTTATCTGCGATAATGTTAATATTGATCCTGAATATATAGCTGACCATTCTCCAGTTAATCACATGCTGTCAATAACTGAATAAACTGCTTCAAACCTGATTTGATTTAAACCCCATGAGTTGAGCAGGGATTTCCCTGTAACAGTAAGTAGTGGATAAAGATCCCTGAAGTCAGGCATGGACTGAGTTTTACACTCGGGTCAAATCCCACTCATGTCTGTGAGCACTCAGTTCTTGATCCACCCTAAGCAAAAAGTGATGTTCAACCTGAGCAAATGTTAAAGCAGAGAGATAATTTTATGCAGTGTGACCACAGCTCCACTACTAAGTCATGGTTCAGATACTGAGTTTTACCTCCACTACTTCAGTATAAGGAATGACTTGCAATGGTAATAATGAGAATAATGTTGAGATGCATCAAGCAAGTTGTGAAATATAAAATCTACGGTTTTTAGTAAATGCTGATATTTCTTTTCTCCCACTTCCAGTGAAAAGCAAGAAACATTACAAGCAAGAGACATTACAATATCAGAATAAGGGATCAAGCTTATTGGAAGATTTGACACGAAGATGTCATCAAGCTTAGGCCTCTTTTTATGTTTTAATAAAATTTAATAAAGGTCTCCTTGATTTGCACCAGTTTCTCCTCTCAGTCACCAGTGTTCCACAGGAACATCTGTCACCAGTTTGATGGACGCCAGTGCAAGACTTCTAGACACAAGTACATAATGGTTACACTTTCTGTTGCAAAAGCCAGATCTGAACTTAGGCAGGTGCTGGAATAAATTTCCAACTCTCAGTTTTTCCAGTGAATGCACTGAGCCAGTTCTCGATGAGCATTAGCCCAAAGGGTATGAAAAACTGAATGGGTGGAGTAGAGACAATCTTATACTTTGTTGTGTCACATCTTCCTGTTCCTCCCAAGTCTGAGCAATCCAGGGGAGGAGCTTGGAAATTGCTCTCCCATCCTATGCTTCTGTATTAATAACAGTATGAATATATGTCCTTTGCCCTGTAAGTATGAGAGTTAAAGGTATACTAAATCTGTAGAAATGCCTAGGTTGCTCTGACCCTTGGGATATCAAATTTCTGTTGCCGGATGCAGCGCCTGTGCTGGAAGAAGCACCACCTGGAGCCTTCAGTGGGTGCAGCAGTCACTCCTCTTAGGTACATTTTCACATTGACAGTGGTGGGCTTCTACTTATCGTGGCTTATAGGCATCACAGGACCTCTGCAACCGCCAGCAGCACCAGGCTTTCCTTCCCAAGCTTGGCACGGAGAGCAGCGGTTTCACCTTCAGCAGCGGTTTGTACTGTTTCCTCCCACCAACAGCTCGTACCTGCATATACTTGGGGATACAAACCCCAGCTCCTCTGCGTAAAATGTCGCCTTTGACAGACACAGGAAAATCATTGCAAAAATTGATAGTGCTCAAGAATTTACCAATGTAAATGGTAAATGATTACTAAGCCATCTAATTATAGTGTGAGAAAGACACATTATATTCTCTCCTTCCCTTCCGTTCTTCCCCACTTCCCTTACGTGACACAAAAGAAGGCTTAGTATACTGGGTCTGTGACTTTGCTTTGTCAGAGGCTTGTTTTTCTTGTAAGTTCTCTTCTGTTCCATTGTAAAATTCTCCTGTTTCCTTACAAATTCAAGTACGTGCATCACCTGCTTCTGTGATTTTGCAAAGCACATGACTTCCTTTTTCCAAAAATGAAGCAAAGCTTTAAAAGGGCTTTTTTCTTTAAATAAAATGTATTAGAAGCTACAAAGGGAAAACATCATTTTTTATTATTTTTTTAGATGTAGCCCAGAGACAGATTTTTCTCTTCACAAAGTAGAAAATTGAATTATTCTATCTGAGTGCTCTCTCTTTCCTTCTCTCATCCTCTCAACTTTCTACAAGCAACAGAGAAATCATTAAAAATACATGGAGTCTACAAAAGGGAGGGGAAAAAAAAGAAAAAAAAAAAAAAAAAGCTTGTGTAAAGCTAAGAGAAAGGTTTAATAAAAACATTGCTTATACTTTTTTCCCTTCTCCCTTTCTCTTTTTTTTTCCCTTCCAGCCAGGGAAACGCATCCGGTAATAGAATCTGGAAACAGAACACAAATCCCATCCAAGAGGCAGAAAATGTAATGATGTTAAAGTCTGATGTTTATGATGCCTCTCAGTTAGTGCATGGTGGCAGTAGCAACTCTACAGCAACAAATGACATGCAAGAAACTATTCATTAGTGAAGGGCTGCTGCAGAATGTGATATATAAATGCCCTTATTTTCAATAAATATTTAAACATTTTATTTTAAAAAAAAGAGAAGAAACACAAATCAGAGGCTCCATTACCATGATTTGTTTTTAAAGAAGCTAAAATTATGTATCATTAAGCTGGAAACTAAAACACTGAGGAATTGTTGCTGAGGAAATTCTTTCCTCTTCTGCTTTTTCTTCTTCTATATTTCTGTGTGGCAATACTTCCTACCACTTCACATTTTTTGTAAGCCATGATTCTTAGCAAATACATACATAATCACATCTGAAAAAAAAGCGTACTAATGCCTAAGAAGCAAGTGCCAGAGGGGTGAAATTCTCTGTTGTTTAAATCTTCGTAACTTAATTGATTTTCACAGAGTTACATCACTTTGGCCCTGCTGAGAATCTGGCCTCACAGTTTTAATAATGTACGAGCAGAGCAAAAATTATCTATGCACTCTGACAAAGAAAAAAAAAAGTTTTAATGACATTATCCATCTTTGCAGCCTCACCGATAGTCACCCTAACCTTAAATGAAAAGAAAGAATTGAATTCACCCATTTGTTGTACATTGAAGAGGGAGGAAGGGAAAGGAGGAGAGGAATGTTCTGTCTGTATCGGTATGAAGGTAGTTCGATGTGCAGGCTGCTACTGTAGTTTCCACAGCCCTGGATTCAGCTCTGCTTTGTGCTGCAGAAATGTGAAGCGTGCTGAGCAAGTGTGTGGATCAGAGCTAGAATTTAGCTGTTAAGTCAGATGCTGCAGTGCCTAAATCTTAGTCACCTGCTCCCCTTCCATCCCTCCGCTGCACGGGATCTCGCCCCCTACGCCGGCACCTGCCCTGCACAGCAGCCGGGCAGAGGCAGAACTCCCACCAACGCAGCCACACGCGCAGCAAACCTCTCCTGGTCTCCTGGCCTCCTGGCCTCCAGAGCGATGCCCCTCTGCGCTTGTGGTCACAGCACTCAGTCCTTTCTAAGGCAGATTTTCTTCAAGGACTTGGCCAACTTATTCTTTTTATCTTAAAATATAGGTAGAAGAAGAAAAATACAACCCCACCACCCACACCATAAAGTTACATGGAAGAAAAAATTAGTGGGTTTATTTGCATGCCCTGAAACTGTGAAATTTGCTTTAAATCTTTTTTTTTTCTTTTTTTTTTTTTTTTTTTACCAGAAGATTCAGATATCCATTTTTTGAGACAGTGTCTTAAGCAATAGGGTAACAAAGCAGACCCGATGTCCAATAGTTCTTCAGTTAAGGATGTGCTAAAGTGCAAAAAGAAAACCTAGTGAGTCCTTGGTCTGGAAAATACACACAGAAGTAATAAGAGAAAGAGGATGTGATCCCAGAATGGGGTCTGCTTTGTGTTCACCGAGTGTCTACAAAACAGCTATGTAAAATTTGTGCCACCTGCAGACATCACAACATATTTTTGACCATTCAGTGCAGTTATCTGCCCTGATAGCTAAATTCCACATGTTTTTTGCACACATCTTTTAAATGAGCTTTAATCAGTTTAAGTTACAAGATTGATGAGCTTTTGATCAGTATTTGAGTTGCAAAGATAACATTAGACTCCTTCCTTCAAAGCCTTCATCTGATATGTTACAGGTACCACAAAGAAACCAGCAATTAAAACCGAAACTGATACTTTCATTATGCAAAGGGGGAAAACCTAAATACCATCTGAACTGTACTGTTTTCTTGAAAAATGAAAACTAAGAGACTGCAGGTTTGTTTGCTTTGCCCTTTGATGTTGTGTGTCTTCTGTAAAAAATAAAAAACCCGTGCATGTTATCCTCTGAACAAACTTGAGTACTAGCCTCAAACCCACTTTATTTTCCTGAGAGCAGAGATGATTATATGAATAAATCCAGTTGTGAGTTTAATAAGCTTTGGCAGGAAAGGGACTGGAGGAAGGTGAGCAATAGAGCAAGCCAAGAAAAATACCCAAATTAACCTTCAACCTCCTCGGTAATATCTAAATCTGATAAAGGAAAGTTTGTGAGTTAATTTCACAAGGATATAGCTCTCCGTTAGTGTAAGTAGCAAGTGGGAAATTACAAAGTAATCGAAAACATATTGTGGAAAGAAGAGAACATTTTAGGCATTTTACGGTAACTCTAATTGTTTGACCTCTCTTTGTAGCTGCAGTTTGTACCTCAGCTTTTCTGGGATTTAGTCAAAGAAATCAGATATCCTGAGGGGAACATCCCATGGGACTGAAATCACCAAAGCAAAGCTGGAGTCAGCTTGTCCATCCCCAACTGTCATTTTAAGAGGATGTTATTACGAGAAGACTTGACCTAACCATGCTAACACTCGCATTCCTGGAATGTTGGGGCACCACCTCCAAAAGCAGTACAAGGTGGAAGACAGAAGGAGAGAAACCAAAATCCCTGCAACTAAAAACTGTATGGCAATGACATTAGAAAAATGCAGTCTTGCTGTGTTTCTCAGAGAAGAATTAACGCCCAGAAACAGCTCTTTAGGCCAGTGCTGTTCTACTAACAATGTATGCTCGCACTTATAGGATAATCTCATCTATTGTTTCTGGTTGAATTTATAATAAAGAGAGATTACCTAAGGAAAATTACTTGGTAATGCTGCCTATCTGCAATTAGATATGCTCATGTTTGGAAATAGACACTATCATTTACCAACAGCAGTTCTGAGGGTAGTTTGCATTAAAATGTTTCTCACATCTACTGTATGCATTCTTTGTCAAATGAGACCAGGCAGAAAAATATACATGAAGTTAGTGAAATACAAAAAATAACAATTGGTGTATTCTGTCTGCTTGCCAGCTGTTTTATATCCACTGGCACTTGTTTTTTTGATCCTATACACAAAGTAATCTTCAAATCCATAGCTATGAGTACATGAAAGTCAGAATGCAAACTTTCCAAAAGATCTCAAAATGAAAAAAGAAAAAAAAAAAAAAAAAAAAAAGATGTGAGGAATAATCTAAGATTGGATTTGGAGAAATACTGAAAACCAGTAAAATTGTATATATAAGTTATATTTTGGTCTGGAAGCTGCACTGCAGTTGAAGTAGCATTGCATTTTGTAGTAACACATCCAGAATTTTCTTTTCTGAGAGATACTTGGAAAAATGCATAGTAGGCCATTTGTGTGGTCACTCAGTATTTTAGGTTTCCCATACTGAATAAACTCTTTAATCTTTCCAATGCCCCAGTGGCTTGCATGGTCAATGAGAGGGTCTTCGGTTACATCAATCTGAATTCTCTGCACAGATTAGAAACTTATAGTCCTCTAGAAATCTAAATGCATGCTGTTAAATGGGAGAATTACAATGAAAAAAAGGTCTTCAGAATGTTTTCATTTTTTTTATTTACACACAGGATAGCTGAATAGCCTTACTCACAAATTCTGCATGAATTATATATATGCATAGCATATATATGCATAGCAGTAAATGCTAAAAAGCAAGCAGTTTGGTCCTATACTCCTGCAAATTTCAGTTTGGACTTACTAAGGGGAATCCTGCAGCTTCCCTGCAGAAAAGTCACAGCAGCGTCTTTCTAGTGAAACCAATGGTATGAGTGGAGAGGGATATGAAAGGCTATGTGACATCTGATATAGTCAGAACAACTCTGATGCCTGTGTACCTGATCATATTTGACATGATTTTGCTGGTTATATCTTCTTAGACAGATATATGTTACTCCATTTTGCAGGTGAAAAATGGAGATATAAAAAAATTGAGTGACTTACTCAACATGAGATATCTGGGCTTAGGCTGAGGATGGCCTTGGTCCACAGAGACATCCTTTTTAACAAACCCATGCACTTAGATTAGATTACTGGCTTGAACAGTTATATCCTGAAGCATAGAATATCAGGGGATTAAAAACTTGATACCAGCTATAGACACTTTAGGAGCAGTGACTACAATGCTATTTCTTCTTATAAAGGCACTTGCAGGAGTAACAAGGCAGAATTTCCAGGGCTCTGTTGCAGAGAAAATAGGCACCAGGGTCATGACTTCACAATGTTTCTTGCCCCAAGCAATTCATGATTTTGTCCATGTCTAATATATTTCCAGGCCATTGGTATGAACGAATGAGAATTTTCCCCTCTATAGATTTCCAAAATTGCTTACTGCTTATACTTGAGCCCTTTACTATCTGCATACTCATCTCTTTTGAACGTTTGAAGGAGATAAATATTTACTGTCTCTTTTGTTTCTCTGATCATGAAAAAACTTCAGCATGGAAGGGAATTTGAAAGATAAAATCAGATTTGAAAATAGAAAATCTATACAACGTAATTTTTTTTAAGCTACTGATATACTTGCTTGCTGCTTTTATAGAACCTATAGAGCCTGCCATTCCTTTTTATGTAATCAAAATCACTGTCAAAATTCAAATATGCAACCTTGGCCTTCTTTTGCTGATTTTCCTCCCTTAGCTCTCCTACTTGATGAGCTGAGATAGTCTTTATCAGGATGAACATGTTTTGGCTTTTGGACCAATTTTGGCCTCTCCTATCTCCCTGTTCACTTCTTGCTATTGTGGCCAGACCCTTCCCTGCTTCAGGATCTAACTGCTCTGACAGTATAATGAACACTTTAAGCTGTTTAATTTGCTTACCACAAAATGTTCACACTAAGTTGGTGGGGCTGACTTACCATTCTTCAGATGTCTGGGGACGTTTCAGGTCTAAGAGTCTGTGTGCAGTTTCTCTCTACTAACAGCAAACCAGCATCTCACCCACAAATGCCTCTTATACTTTTGAAATCTAAGTCTGTGAGTCCCTTTACAACCAGGATACCCCATCACACACGTACAGTATGCACATCCCAGACAATATAGGTGTCTTACCCATGCCCAGACCATTGTGATTAGCTCCCACTTCTCAGAAACATAAACTTGCCCTCCCTTTCCCTCAGCCCTATTTATGCCTCATTGATGGTGAGCTGACTTTGCAATTTACCGTGAAATCTCCAGAATTATCCAAGGGATTGGATGATCAGCCCCGTAATACTCATCCCAGCCTTAGGGTTAGGAATAAGTTTGAGCAGGTAATTAGTAAGAGCAGGATTTTTCCCAGAACTTTAAGATGCCATAAGTGCAGAGTAGCTAGTAGGATAGAGAGGACAGAGACCAATGCTATCAGAGCTTACAGTAGATTTTTCTTTTATGACAGAGACAATTTGGGAACTACACTTAATCTGAGTAGGTCTTGGGCAAAGGGTTAGGAAAATATCCAGCCATGATGGAGAGCATCCAGTGCATTCACCTGGAGATACTTCACTTCAGCTCATCTAGTGGGAGAGCTAAAATATGAAGACCAGGTGGGGAAAAAAACAACCCTTAAGCAGGTTGCAAAGCCTGCCATTGTCATTGCCTGAGGTGCCTGTGCAGGGAGGGCTCTGCCCAGAAGGTTCTTCTGCCTCTTGTTGGATCCATGGGTATGCATTGTCTCGTCCTGACGCAGGAACAAGAAGGAGCCCTGGGAGCCCTGGCAGCCTGGGAGCATTGGGGGGGAACAAGAGGAGGAAGTAAGCAATTCTAGGCATTACTGCTTTCGTTACTCCGAGCTGGTAGGGATCAAAGGCAGCACCTCTCCAGCCTTTTAGTCTGAAGAGCCTCACATCAGATCTACCGTGGTGATGGTCTCATTTGACAGTTCAGGGGCACCGGGACACACTGTGCAGTAGAAATGAGACAGTAGGGAAATTAATAGTTTTTAGGCTTTGATTTGCTTGGCAGAGAGGTGTCAGCCTTGTAGATAGGCCGGGTCCCAGACTATTGCAACAACAGGCAGGAGCTTTAGGAGGATGCATGAGATGAAGATGCAATTGCCCTTTTCTGACAGTTCATCCACCTATATCAGTATTGACTTCTGTCCTCTTCCAGTGTGTATCTGCAATGTCAGCAGGTACCTCTCTGATAATGTGTTCAATTTCCAGTGGCTGTGCCTTTGAACTTCTTGCCTTTTTGTGTTAAGGAGATTATTGTTGCTATAGCTACGATAGTCTATGTGTTGTGAAACCTTTGCAGGATGTAACCATGTGAAGCTGTGGTGTTCCCAGTCACATGTTCAGTGTATCCAGAAATCCCAGGGTGTTCCCACAGGGTTTCACAAGCCAGGCTCCTTCCCCAAAGAAGAGTGACCCTTACAAAGAAGTGATATTTGAGAGGGGAGAGAGCTGGGTGGGTGGTTTTCCAGAGATCACTGGAGCTTCCCCCTCCTCCTTTCCCACTTAATGCATGCCGAAGATGCATCAGGAGATCCCACAGAAATCTGCATCAGGTGGGCAGTAGACCTGCTGAATTTCCCAGAAACTTACACTATGTTCTCTGCTTTTACTAAGCACTCTGCTTCCACTACAATCAGTGCTGAGCTTAGGGACATTTTTTCTGCCTTCTGTTGCAGCCTTGTACCTACCTTCATTGAGGCTTCTTGAGTGACAGTGACAACAAAACCTAGTTGGAACACTTGATTTGTCAGTGGGTTGAACAGTTTGCTGCAATGCCATTCCTATGATGTGTGATATGGGTATGCAACAAAGAAACAGGGAAGGCTGTAAGTGAATAAGCACTCAGTCTTTGTCCCAGAAACAAACAGATTTCAACATACCGAGTAAAAAACAATTTCTCGCGTTATCATGTCTGTCTCTATCACTCAGCTCATTTGATCCAAATCAGAACCTCTCCGGGGGTTCTACCATATGCTTGCAAATGTCCTGGGTTTTGTATTAAAACCTATCATTCTCTATTGACAAAACCACATAGTAACGTAACAAGAATCTCGTATGAATTTGTGAACCTCAGAAATCATCACATTGTAAGACACTATCGCGTCAATATTTATAAGCACTCAAACTACTCTTGCAAGTATGCTTCCACTCTTCATACTTCAACCATCTCTTTCCCCTGGAGCAAGGCAGCTCTTCCCTCTGTTGCATCAGTTTCACAAGCTGTAAACAATGGGAATTACATTCCTTCCCCATCTCAGTAAAGGTCTTTAAGATCTACAAAGGAAAAGATTTGTATTAATGGATGCTGTTACTACCATATAAAAATATTAAAGGAAATTGCTTCTTATTTTTGTTGTTTCCATTCCTGTCAGAACACCAAATATTTGGCATCCCACACAGTAATGGAAAATATATCTTTTATTTTTCCATAGCAGAAGCTATAAGCCCTAATTGATTCCTGGTCCCAGTGAATAACATCAGGTTGAGTAAGTGTAGGAAATAAGAGTGTTCTGTAGCTGAGATCAATATAGCTTGCTCCTGAACTCCACAACCAATCTCTTCAGCTACATACACTGATAAATAGACAGTACTGCCCCTCAGCTACATGCTATTAGCTACGCTTTTCCTCAAAGTGTCAGGAAGTAAGTGGTATGCCTAGCATTATCTCAAAAACAACAAGAATGTTTTGTCATTCTTCTGGGCTAGGGACACTTGTCTGGCATCCATCTGTATTAGTTACAAATGCTATTAGTAACTCATTTAGCTTGGTTATGCTTCACGCAAGTCAGCAGCAGCTTTGCAAGTATATGTAAAGGCAACAACAACATGAATTTTGAATTTAAAATGTACCACTCTCAAAAAATAAAGCAGCTTGAAAAGAAAATAAATAGGTTTACTGCAAACAAAATAAATACACTAAAGTAACAGCATTGATATTACAGTATTATAGTATGACATCAAAACCCTGAATTGTGCTTTCAAAAACCTGGTAAATATTATTTTCAGATGTTAAACTTTTAAAACAACTTTGGCATTTTTTCCCGTAAACAAAAGTGTGACTGTAATAACCAAGTTTCAGACACTGTGTTCTTTTTTTTTTTTTTTTAGGTTAGTACAATCTTCTCAAGGCATCTAAGGCATAATCATTAGTTTCACAATAAGACAACTGAAAAGAAATTCTGCTCACCTTCATAAAATAAGAAAAAGAGTTCAAAGATCAGAAATGTAATGGTAAGTCCTTCAAAGGACGCATATACAAGGCTGTATATACTGGTAGCTTACTAGAAACTCAGCTTCCCCTCCTTTCCCTGTTCTCTCTTTGATCTGAAGCTAAACATCAGAACCCAGCTTTTAAAAAGAGTTGAAGTGCCTTTCATTTTCTCTTGCCTGCCTGAGGAGCAACAACTCCCGCATCTTACATGAAAGAATTTATTTCTCCCTAAAAATAACTTTAGTTTCAAATGTCCCCTGCAAAGAGGATGAAATAATTTATCCTCAACTCTGTGAAGACAAAAGAAGGTAATTGCATGGGTAAGCCATTACCTACAGCAGGGAAAAAGGCAGAGGAGTCATTACGGAGCTAGCTGGAGCAGTAATGGAACATTTCCTGCTTGTCACTTCTGTAAGAAAGGAGCACAGTTCATATGTGGCAACCTTTAGGCCCCTCACACATGGATCATTAATACTAGCCATGCTGGCTGAGCTATTATTAGATAAAATCCAGCAATTCTTATCCTTCAGGTGTTTTTTGTGGTTTCCCACCCCCACCCCCTTCCTTCCTGTAAATGCTGAGAGCACTGGGACTTTTTGTTCATTTGAACTATTAATTTTCTTTGCTCCTCAGCTAACATTGCTCAGGGTCAGGTACATAGCATAAGCTTTTGCTTTCAGTATGGTTAATTTAAGTTAACAGGCAAGGTCTGGACACCAGGATACATTTCCACTGCTCACAGATGCACATTTCTTCACTCATTCTTCTCTGTGTCATGGCACAAGTCAGGTAGGGGAAGACCTACAGGTGATGAACAAACCTCCAAGCTCAAATTCAGACCAATTAACTAGCCAAGGTTCAGATCCTCAGGTTCAGTAGAACTGCCTTGTGGATTTCAGGACTGTAGATGCACGAGAGATTTCACCAGTAATGTTTGCCCAGGTAAACCAAGAGAACATCATCTCTCCAATTGCTTATATTTCCCATTATATCAGCATGACTGGTTGTGCAGTGACAACAGACTCCTCTGCTCAAAAAATCGCTGATGTCCAAAACATGAGAGAGCTTTCAACTGCAATTTCAGATTTTTTGGGGTTTATCTTATTTCAGAAGGTTTCTTCATTCAAATCAACAGGCTTGAATGCAGAGGCTTGAGGTGGTTGAGGCAGTGAAATTTCTTGCTTGCTAACATACAGTAAGACAGAACTCATGAACAGTTCCATGATACACTTTTTGAATATTTAAAACCAAGAGAGATCCAGATTTTGTCGTGATTGATGCCATAAATATGAGGATATGCAAAATGTTTTGACATTTCTAGCTTGAGCCCCATTACACATCCCGTGTGCTTTCTCTCAGAGGTGCATTTTGGCATGAAAGGTTCTCTTCCCAGCCAGGAGCCAGATGGACCACTCCATGAGCCTTCTCACTGCAAATAAAGTTTGGCCCTGAAAAGACTAATGATTGTAATAGGGAAGCTGTTGCAGATAATAAAACAAAGATACATGTTGTTTTTAAGCTGTGTTTTCATTAGAGGCTTAGATTGTCCTTTTACTTCCATAAGAAAAATATTTGACATAAACAGGTAATATGGTTTAAATGTGCCAGTACTACATTCTGTATTCGGGGACTTGCTAAACCATTGTCTGTGTGGCAACATGGCAAAAAGCAGGCTCAAACATGAGAGAAAACTCACTTGGAAACTCATATGACCTGGCCTTGGTTTGACCTTGGCCTTCTTGTAGCATGAGCCTGCAACATCTGCACTGCTAAAGGAAACACAAGCTCCAGCACAAGAAACAATCCCATGGTGGGAAGAACGTGACACCCTTTAAGCTCTGGATTTTGTGCCAGCTGACCTGCCTGGCACAATTTTGAATGTTAGCAGTAGACTAAGTGCTGGTCTGACTGAAGAGTAGAACAGACTGGCTCCACAGAGGAGGTGGGGGGATTAGGAGCATCCCAAGAAAGCTTTATGAAGCCCCACTTTGAAGCTGATGGTGATCCATGTATCTACAGAGACCCAGCCAGGGAAGTGAAGACCTTAACTTTCTTCCTTCTACTGCAAATTAAAGACAGTGACTGCTACCCAATCTTAGAAGACTGTCACTTGAGCCTAACAATAAAGCAACCACAAATACAAAGTATTTTCATTTTTCTGCAGCATTTAAGATTTTTTCGTTTCATCTGCAACAGATACATAGAGAGGACAGTGATAAAACTACAACATTTAATGTAATTCAGCGTAAGTAGTTTACTATTAACTTATAGCTTTGATCTTCAGAAAAAAACTTTAACTTCATTATCATTCATTTTAGTATTTATGATGAAAAATTTTTAGGCATGCAGATCCCACATCATGAAAAGTGTAATTTATAATAGCTTTTCTGAAACATAGGGAGGCAATCTTTACAAAACAATGTTTCCAACTCACATTCATTACCACCACTTCAATGTATTTATTTGTCTAATTTTCTTTTTGTAATGTGACCATGAAAAAAATGACCAGTTGCCATGCTTTAAACAAAAGCATTCTTCATTATCATACAGGAACCCGTTCAAACAGATTATGAGGGTCTTCATTCATTACATACAATATGTTTATGATGGATTCTATGTAGCACAGGCATATGCACAGTAGCAAATATGCTGGTGGCTTTAACAACCATTTTAACAACATCAGAAAACTCGTACTCAGATGTTTTTTGCACTTTTAATTGTTTTAGCTTTCCCTTTCTTTTAAAAACTATGACACATATGAAGCATAAATGAAAAGGTTTTAATGTGACTCTCACTGCTTTTCAGTAAAGAAATCCTTTGTATCACAGAGGCCTACAGCTAGTTTTAGGCCTCCATGAAAGCAACTTAATACCACTGAAGTCAAGTGTGCAATCACATCAGGAGTGGATGTGGTCCTTCTAGATGCAGGCTCGGACTCTTCCAGAAAGATGGATAGCTTGTGCAAATTGGCTCCTTATTAAGCAGATAACTGTGGTGTCAGTAGCTTATTTGCCCAGACTGTCCGCAAGGTAGCTCTGCGAGGGAGGAGAAGGAAGAGGAGGGAGGAACCTCCTCAGCTCAGGCCACTGGAAAGCAAGACTGCAGCCGCTGTCCCAGCCTGCAGGCTGCGATGGCCACAGCCCTTCGCTGTGCTTGAGCCCACCTGGTTACCAACCCTCTCTAAGCTATGCGAGCCTTGGTAGCTGAACTGGAGCTTTCAACAGAGATGCTGTAGTCTCTCCAGAGTCCCAGCACTTCAGCCTTTTGATATTTGGCAGCTGATGGACCGTGAGGGCTCCGGAGGGTCACAGGGATTGCTGGAAGCGCCAAATTATGGTTTACTCTGGAAAAGCAGGCAGCTTCTTTCCTACTGTTCCCTCCTCTGTCCCGCTGCCATCCCCAGCCATTATGGTACTAAGAACATGAGGAGAAAATTTCAAGTCACTAGTGACAGTATCATGTCAAACTTGAATACCTGAATAATAAACACTTCTGTTAAGAATAGAAGGGTGCAATATCACTGGAGGATTTGCATTGTAGCATCTCCTGGATTTTGAAGAGACAATTTGCCTGAGTGATTACTTGTGTGTTTGCCATTGGCACCTGAAAGAAATATCATTCAATTTTGCAGAGGCAGCAGTTTCTTCTGAAGAATCATCTTGCATGGGTACAGATCGGTTGGCACTAGGTCTATTTTGACTGGTTTCAAACCAGTTTCTGAGATGTAACAGGGATGCACAAATCATCATAGGAGAAGAAAGTGGAATGAAAAGCAAACTGCTTCGCAGATATATAGAAATGCAGTCTGGTGGAGACTTCGAGTGCCAAAGTGACTGAGGCTGTGAACTAACCTGTCTTAGGAAAAAAGAAACAGATATATGTTGGAGGAATGAGGAAAAGAAAACATACTCAGAACATGAAATAGTCCTGGAAGAAGACTGCAGATAACACTCTGAGCTAGAAAATAGAGCAGAACTGCTTTTGTTTCTCATTCTAGACTTGGATGGAACCCCATTTTTCTCTGTCATTTTGAAGAGGGAGGGGAAGAACTGCATGTAAGCAGTCCCGCTATTAAGATTTATAGTTAATCCTGAGAGACAACAATACTTTTAACCAACAAATTTGATGTAGTAGGGGTCTGGTGAATAAAAATGCTACCTTTGTTGGTAGTGGAACACTTCTAAGTGGAACCAACATTCTCTTTTGATGAATGTAAGTTTACAAAGACACACCAATGGAATATGTAGAAATCTTACTTCCTGGCTGCATGGCTGCTGCGTTAGTTCCAGATATTCTTAGTACTCCTGGTGTGACAAGTTCGGTCTCAAAGACTCAGACACGCCCAAGTATCCATGAAGACGTGGGGGTACTGGGAGTAGTGGTGTAAACATGAAGAGGAGGCTTCGTTTTTATTACTTGTGATGGCACAGATCAAGTAACCTGGAATAATTGATATTTAGTCTCCTTTCTTCCTCTTCCTTTCTTTAAAAGATTGCAAGGATTTTAGTATTCCATAAACAAACTCATCAGTTTTAAAACTCCAACTTGATAGGTATCCTGAATACATTGCATGCTACTGTCGTGGCCTCAGCAGCTGAGATCTTTCCTCATGACAAGCAAAATTCAGATGCTCCTCTGCATACTACCATATTGATCAGCTGTCTCTGGTTTCTCTGATAACAAGTAATAGTGACTTCCGTAGGAGAGGTAGTAAGAACCTCTTTGGGAGCTATTGCAGTGTAATTTCCAGTAATTTTTCTCTCTCTGATGGTCTGTCTTGAGGATTTTGATAATGCTCTGCCTCCTCCTTCTTCTCTTTTAATCTGCCAAGAGAATTAATAGGTGGAGCAAATACCTGGCTGTTGGATTCTTTTCTTATGGAGGGAGGAATCCCTTACCTAAGAAATTCACCCCTCTAGCTGAATTTTGATAAAGCTTTCACCTCTCCCAAACAAATAATGAAAATCCCTTCTCTGATAACAGTCTTTTCCATCCGAAAATTTTAAAATCTTTTGATTTGCTTTAGCAGTGAAGGGGCTTGATCTCTGGTATAACTGATCTGGTATCCTCCACCTTTGCCTATGAAATGACAGTCTTTGGACACTGTGGAATGGAAATGAGGGCGAAATATCTGCTCCTGGAACTACAGATGAAGTAGATGCTGATACCAGTTGCCAGATGTGGTAAAACTATACCTGCCTTTTAATAGGGGCAATATAAGATATTTCTCAATATATTATCTACAGGTGTTCTTAATTGCGTATCTATTGTCAGCGCTATTACATGATAGTGACTATTCTTCCAGACACTTAGGGAAATACCAGTGCTTATTTAGGAGGCTTATCTTCCCACAATGAGGAAAGCATGGTGTGATAAGAGCGGAACAGCGTCTTTTAAATCTATCCACACTGGGCTTCATTTCACAATTCAGAGACAAGGAGGGGTGTAACAGGATGCTAAATCCTGTAAAGTAAGGCTGATGATAGGATATTGGCTTTCCAGTTTAGGTGACCAATCTTTAAATTGGGAAGGCAAGTCTCAAGCTGGTAAGATCTATCCCAAAACCATGCACAGTCCTTCCCCTGCAAACCTATCTGAGCGAGTGGACAAACAGTTGAGAAGACACAGCTTCTGAGAGCACATTCCTCTCAGGGGGCTTTGATTGCTGAACAGTTCAAATATAGGACTGCCTAAAACAGTATTTTTTATTATTGTCTCCAAAGCCAACATCTTCAACTCATTTATTTGCTCTCTGCTTCCCTTAAACTTAAGAAGGCTTCCAGGGCATGGATAGGCAATATGTGTATGTACAAAGCAAAGCAAATAATAATATTAGGCAAATGCTAGAATGGCTTCCCGGGCCACTAGACACTGTGTCCTTTGGCAGCTAACTGCAGCCCTTCTGTAGGCATAAACAGCATTAAAACCGCAGACAGGAGGCTGAAATTGCTGAAGAACATAACAGGTTGAAAAAGTAGTCTCTGAAAATTGTTTTGCATGATTTTCAGAAGCATAGATACAAGAGGTTATTTGAAACCTGCATTGCGAGCTGTATGACTTCTAGTTATGATGGATCATCTCTGTGGGTTGTTGTGGTTTTTATAAATATACTGTTTCTGTCACCTTCTAACTAATACTAACATCTAATAATTGTATCTGTGCTTGTAGCCCCACAGTAAACATTAGGTAATTTGTTTGCTTACCCTCTTTTGTTAGAGCTGTGTAAATCTTATTATCTTGTTTATACCTTGAACTAAGATAAGTATAGACAGTTAACACCATGGCACAGTCAACATGCAATAGCTAGTTAAAACTGTGACAGCATGACATTGTGTTTCAGTCCTTCTAGATGAATTGTTTGGAATAACTTGCTGTAAAATCCACTGAAGATCTCTGCAAGGAAGAAAAGAAAGAAAAAAGAAAAAAAAGAAGAAAAATAAAACCAGAGTATTTCTACTTAGAAAAACATGGAGACAGTAGAAAAGGTATCTATTGTTTTCCAAAAATACAATACTTTGTAGATAATCCACACCAGAAACTGGCACCTCTTGGAACTTCTGGCTTTAAGCCCCAGGTTGAATTTGAGACAAATGATTGTGTTCACTAAACAGTCACTATACCTAGGTGAACGTCTGCATCCAGTGTGTGCTTGTCCTACTTAAAAATGTCAGTTAGAAAGAAGATGGATGATTAGCCTACCCTGTTTATATTTCACCATTAAAGGCACAAAAGGAACATGCGTTAATCACTGACCTGATACAAAGTCTGGCATTGCATCCTGAAAGAGAAAATCATTATTTTAATTGGAACTAATGGCTTGTGGCCATGATAACTCATGGTGAGGCACAATATTAATGTCACTTTGTCTGGTGACAGAATATCTTATGCCCACTTACTCACAGTCTGCCACAGTGTCAGCTGATGCAAATTGACACTGTCTTCAGGCCAGATCTACAAAAAAGGCTTTGCTGCCTTTCATCCCTAAAAGAGAGATTTGAAGTTTTTTACCCAATGTCACCTGAAAGTGATAAATCCAAGTACAAGCTGGGACTACTCTTGTCAGTGCTTAATCAGGAGCCAGTAATTACCTCCATGCATTTATTCCTCTTCTGTATGCTATACCAAATGTGTTCATGTTAGTATCAAGAATAAGTAGATGGATGTTTCACCCAGGAAAATGTACATCAAAGCACAAAAGGGAGGAAGAGAATTTTACTCCCGCCACTGAGTTAAGTGCTGTAGGTGGTGTTGTCTAATAAAATAACAGTAGCATATCCAAAGAGAGAAAATACTGATTTTACTTAGAGCTATGTAAAGATTATCTTCCAAAAAAATTAGAAGTTGTGGGCTCTTATAAATTGGGTTTTTTTGTTTTTTCTGGAATTTGCAGAATTCTAAAACAGAGGCTGTTTTAACCATTTACAGCTATCATACTAAGAACTTGTATCTGAAGTGACATATGAACTGGAATCTTTATGATAATCTTTTTCCTTTTGAGATAGAAGAGGGTGGTGGATGTTGTAAGTATTTATTTTCCAGTCTTGATCAGAGGGTTTGAGGATGTGAGGAATAATGTCTCCATGCCATAACAAAAAAGTCCATGATTAGTGATGCTGGGTTTGACCTAAAGCCCTTCAGAGCCATCACTTTAAATTCCTCCTACATCAATTCAAGCTTCAAGATTAGAGCACCCAAATCATAACAGCACAGTACAACTAGGGACTTTGGATTAGTAGATTGATTAGTCTTCTCCCAAGAGCTGCTTCAACTCCTGCAAGCTTTTTTTTTTTTTTTTTAACAAGTCTGAGAGCCATATCATAAGGCTAAGATGAAGCAACTAACTTTAAATTCACTGTTCTATAGAACATTTTTGTAGTTAGGTGCAACTCTTGGCAATTAAATTGCACAGTTAGTGTATTCATCTTAAAACCTAATTTTTTTCTTCAGTTTCTTACCTAAACAGTTGCCAAATGCTGAGTTATGCTTGCAAAGATACCCAAAGAACGCAAGACTTCTGAGCTGTATCACAGTACAAATAACTGACCACTAGTGAGCCATAAAAGATTAATTTCCAAGGTAGTACATAATAAACTTAATCGACTTTTATTGATACCATAATGCAAAAAGGATATTTCACATCATAACTTCAAACTCATCAGCTTCTGTTGACATCATACTGTAAACCAGCACTTTCATATCTCAGCATAAATCCCAGTGATGTCTCGCTTTTTTCTTCAACCTTTTCTATTGACACTTTGAAGTAAATGATCTGTGTCTCATCAAAATGTACCATATCATAATCTTTTGCATGTGCACTGGTCAGTGTCAAATTAATCATTACAATTGTTTTCACTTCATATTTTTCTATTTTATTTAAAAATAGAATGGCAGTATTTCTCACGTGCCTTGCAAACAACATTTCTGTATACTCCGTGTAGGATGCCTTGCAATTGAAATCCATTGTTTACCCTTCCTGTCCTGCGAAATCAAATCTGCATATACATTGCTGTATTTGAAACACACGTGACCAATTATTTCAATAAGAATTGAGAAACATATTTAAGCTAGTGCAATAATCCAAAATTTCTGAAAACCTATTCCAAAGTGTTCTTCCTTTTTTTAATCTTGAAAATGAAAAGTCTCTCTTAGATTGATCTTCCAATAGTGAACCATGACATGCAAAATCCAGTCTTTAGCTCAAAGGACACCCCGAGTTCAATGAGGCTTGGGTTCTTATTTAAAGTTTATCCTTTTCTGGAATCCCTCAAGCTTTGAGTATTCCCAAGTAACACCTTTTCATAACAGCTGTCCAGCCTATTAGTCTTAGCACTTCCTGTTCCCAAGTATCCTACAAAGATTTTGCTTCTGAAACTGGATCTCCTTGCTCTTACCCCATTAGTGCCTTGAATGATCATATATCACCCTGGAATATGACATGGGGTAGTGGGAGAAGAAATTCAGTATATCAACTTCACACAGTAGTCTGAAAAATGACTCTGTAGACTGCTTGCAGCAGAAATTACAATAGATCTTGTAAATATTTCTCTAGTGTATAATTCCCTGCTTAGGCAAGTTTTCACTTTGGATCGAATTGTGGTCCGTGAGAAGGCATTATTACTAAACAAAAAATAAACCTTAAGAAATTATGATGCTTTGTGAAATAGTGGAGGCATGGGGGAAGTTATTGACTATTCTAAAACGAATGCAGGAACAGTCTGTGTTATATTCATTCACCTTCCCAGAGATCATTGTTGGATGACAGCTTTGCTAACAGGGCATTTCTAGGCAGAGGCATGGTCTGCCCTAATAGAGCCATTATGAAAATAAATGATTCTCTTTATCCCCTCGCAACTGAAATAAGGGCTTATGAAGCTGCATTTTGAGATAGTCTGCAGTGGTACATATGGTCTCCTTCTTGATTTGTTTCAAAGACAAATAACTCTGAGAAGTTCCGTTTAAAAAGTAATAAAGATCATACTAGGCTTAAATCTAGGGTATGCTAAGCTAACTGTTTTAAAGAAAAAAGATGAGACAAGTTCTTTTTTCTGTTCTGTTATATAATTAAATAAAATAGGGTGAAGTCTGATTTTTATGAAAGCTTAAAAATACCACCATGTTCCTTAGGAGACTTACTCATTTTCTTAGAAAGTATAAGGCAAACACATGATTCTGAGCACTCTGGAAGTCCAGCTATGCTTAATTTTGATAACTGTTAAAAGGCAGAATTGGAGAGATTATTCCTATGGAAAAGCTTCATTCACAAGCACATGTCCTTTTCTCTACTTCATATACTACAATTTCACATATGTGTACATTTTTGTGTGCGGTGTCTAGCAATGATAGCTGTACCTCTGGGGCTCCAAAAGACAGCCTTTAAAATTATAGAAGCTTTTAAGAAAAGCCCTTTCATGCAATAACATTGAAATGCTTGTAGCACTAAACTTACTTGTCAATTATTTCTTAGTTGTCTGCCATTCAGCCACGGCCCTTATATCTGTAGGTGTATTGTCTGTACATCCTGCAGCTGCTTTTCAGCCTCAGACTCAGAAAGCTGGACAACCTTATGCATTAACACATCAAAAATGTATATTCCCTGCTGTGGAGAAAGGGCAACTGATGTGGGGCCTGTCTAAAAATATGTGCTGTTATAAGACGTGTAGTAGCACTCTAGCCTTCCAAACACATTCTGCTGAATGTTGGAGAAATAACAACATAAATACAGGAGACTAATCCTAATGGAAAAGATGATTAATCTAGCCAGAAGTCAGGAAGGATTCTCAAGAAGGGATCCACAAACCTATTAATATGAAACATTATTTAATTCACTATTAAGCATTATTTCATTTACTATTTGATTCACCAGTGAATGGAAGGGGGGCTTAACTGTTGGGAACAGAGATAAGATGTTGGCATGAAGATGACAAGGATGACAATGAATTTTGGGGAAAATGTCCTGTCACAGATTTGATCAGTACTGCTATGTCAAGTTAGAGAAGACTTTACAAGCAGAAATTTCACCACTTGGGTCAGTTCAGTCACTGGCTAAGTATCTTGACAAGATACAAAAAGAGAGCGGTAAGCTATTTCAAGAGCACTGTGTAGCATAATGGTCACTCCAGCTAGATTTCCAGTTGAAAAGCTTGGAAAGAGGACATCTGGGTACATCAGCAGCAAACCTTCTGATACCCAAACCTGCCAATTCCTTATAAATAATCTTAAAGGCAAAAATGCAGCTTTAGGAGACTGAAGAAGTAAGCGCTGTCTCCAGTAAGATGCTCTTGTGAAACAAAGCAACTTTCTGATCTTTAACTTTTAATTCCTTTCATATGTTTTGATAATCTGTAGGATAGAAATTAACAAACTTTACCATTTTTGTCCTGGACCTCTAAGCTGTCCTAAAGATTTGGCAGTCTAATCAAGACTCCTGTCCACATGTTAAGTAGTTCTTGCTCTTCCAATTCACTAAGTTATGTACAAAGAAATCCTGCCACAGCAGAAACATAAACCAGAGAGGACAAGTAACTAATTCCCATATAATGGCGTAACATTTTTAAAACCAATGAGATTGTAATGAGGAGAGTAAAAATCTAATTGGTCCTACATATGGAAGGTAATTCAAAACTTGGATCATTCCTATTACCTTTATCTGTTTTCCTTCTGGTTTTACCAATCCTTTTTTTTTTTTTTTTTTTAATAAGGAGAGTGAAGTAGATAAAGACCAGAAATACACACAGTCATCAGGATGAGGTATCTTAGACCTTTGTACACAATCAACTCCTAGTAGCAGAACAATGTTTTCTTCTTCCTTTCCTAGTTCTGAACATTAAACCGAGTTCTGAGCATTAAACCGCCTCTTTATTCTTATAACCAGAATGGTTATAGTCAGCTCAGAGTCTGCCCCCTTCTTTGTTGGAATTAGATTCTTTAATTCAGTCAATTGAACCATATGGTAACAATTACAGGATGCTGTGACTCTGCTTCTTAGGGAGAGGTTTAGCCGCTTCGTCTCTTATCCTGGGACACACAGCAATATCCAAACAGGGGTCACTGTCCCAGCAGTGCAGATCAGGTAAAATTCCTTTCCATAAACAAATACTAAGAGAAATGGGAAGTGAAAAATGTGGATTCACTTACAAATGTTCTCAACACTTCACGGTAATGAAAGTGGGACATCATCAGGATATGTAGCCTGCAACTGCACTCTCTTCTCTATAGTATAACATCAGTGCGCTAGCACCCTGTTTGTCACTTGCAACATCTTGATTATTCAACCAAAACATTCATGAAAACACATGGAGAATAAATCGCAAATGCTCCAAAATAAGAATATGAATTAGAAGACAAATTAGCTGAAAGTATTTTGGTGATGCACGTAAGGAGCCAGAGTAAATAGTCCAAAATTATAGAAAATGCAAATCAATCTGAATTTGCAGAATTATGATATTGATATAACTTTTTAACCACACCAAAGTACACATCTAGGAGAAATACAACTGAATTTATTTTGGGTTGTTTAGACATACTAGCTGCTTAGTGTGCTTGCTGACTATGAGGAATAAAAGGGAGGGAGACTGCCCAACATTGATGCCCATTTAAAACTTCCTCAGTAGATAAAAATTATTGCTCTGGGCTGTAAAAGCTGGCTTTAGGATAATAAAAAGATTAGCTATGGAAATGCAGGAAGCCATAGAATTTTCTCTGCATGGTAAACTACGTTTTACTGAACCAAGGGTTTTGATATAGGATTTCTGATATTGAAGGAAAAATAAAGCAAATCATTAATCTGATTGTTCTCAGCTAAACTTAATTAAAAGTTGAACACTTCTTTTATTAATTTCTTATTTCCTTCACCCACCTCTTAAAGAAATGTTATTCTTGAGCTTAAAGTAAGAAAGTTTCATATAATGTTAAAGACTGCCGTCACCAAAGATAATGATTTGTTTGCCTAAGGGGGAAATTGAATGAACTGTAAGTAATACAAAACATTCTTTCTAGTTTCTTTTTTCCCTTCTCCATAGCATTTCTTTAACTGTCATCAGATGTACTTTTAGCCCTATGGGACTGCAATTCAGAACAGGAGCTCTTTTAACCCCCAGTTTCCCCTGGAAAGGTCCTTTTTTACAGAAGCATTCTTCATATTTGATGTGTTCCTCAAGATTTTCAGTTTTATTACTAGCCTGAGAAAGATAAATAAATAAATAACGAACCTTGTTTCTGGTGCTTGCAAAATTTCTGCTTCAACCACGCCAAGATTATCAATATCCATCACACAGAGTGGAGTTTTTTTAAAAAAAAAAAATGGCTTTCAAATGTACTCTCATTTGCTCAAACTAAAATATACATTTCACATGAAATTAATAAATCAGGGTGATTGAAGAATATCATGAATAAAATAACAAAGAAAATCAAACAGGCATGTCATGAAATGCAAACATGTCTGCAGTTCAAATACTGCTGTTCTAATATTTCATTACAATGTACCCTTACTTATTTTCTACTATGACAAAATAAAGCTGCTGCTAATAAGACTTTTTCTAATTTTAAAAAGAATTCTTATTTTACCTTCCCAGAATTTAAAAGAAGGAGTACAAAGAGTACATGTCACTGAACTTACACAAGCCCTCTTGCCGGAAACAGAGGAGTGCTAAAGGTTTCAATACCAGCATATGAAATACTATTGAAAATAGTAAGACTGCTTTTTATCTCTCATGCTTTCTAAACCTTGGCCCTTTCTTTTTCTCTTTATAAAATAAAACCCTCTAAATCCACTGATCCAGTTTTGCAGCATTTCAAGCCCCATGCGTGCTTCTTTATAAGGTTCTAGAGGAAAGAGATTTGGGGGCAAACCTGTGCAAAAAGAAAATAGATCTCAAATCATAGATGTTCCAGAAGGTGCAACCAGCAAAACATGCTCAGAAAACAGGTGTCATGTACAAAATTGCTTTTTCTTCTGGTGGGACACCAAGACTTTCTATGGATGTCTATATCTGCTTGAAAAAGAGCCAATGCCGTGGTTCTGCAGCCCCAAATTTGTGAGACAAGCATGAACCCACGGAAGATGTTAGATACTTTTTGTGGTCGGTGAATAAGTGCTTTCTTTCCCTTTGGAGAAATGTAAGCAAGGCAGAAGAAGAATGCATATGCATTGTGTCCAAGCAGAGAGGAAGGTCAATTGGATCAAAACATAATTTAACTATTGCTTTTCTGTCTTTTCCTCTGTCAAGCAGTAGAGTACAAGCTCCCGTTTAGCTTTGAAGAAGGGTATTTGACTTGGTCTCTTGAAAAAAGGCATATGATATAACAGGGGTAAAAGATTTAGGAAGTCAGGGTTTGAATTCTTGTTCCTTTAAGTTGTCAGTTTCCCTGAAGGAAATAGTCATACTGCCTCAACAAACCAATTAAGACTCTGCAGTGGGTTGACAAAGTCCTTAACATATGCAGCCCTTTTAATATACTGTGCATTCATCAGTATATGGGGAGGGATGGAGGAAATGGCAGCAAGATGTCAGCCATAGTATAACCTACTAGAGCTCTCACTTCCAGGAACAGCTAAAAATGGAGGAGTCTGGGAAACAAGAAATAGTGATGAAAAGGCTTTGAGTGAAAGCTTCTAATATACTGTAACATTTTAATGCAACTATAAGCAGAAAATAACATTTTTCTCACTCACCAAATTAACACCTCTCTTTGTCAATGGAATAGTTGATAAATCAGTTAAAATAAAATGTAAATTGAGATTTCCATCTGGCCACTGTGACACCCAATAATTCAAGCCAAATAATGTGTTGCCTTTAAGGAAATCATTCTACTAAACAAAACTGTACACCCTATTTTTTTCTTTTCCTCATAGCTCAGTTTAAAACTCGAGATAATGACTAGCCTTATAGAACAAATCTGAAGGGAAGTACATTTTTAAGCAAACTATTTCCACCTTTGTTTTAGGCTCTCTGTGAGAGTCATCTGGTTATATTCTTCTCAGTTTAGCCAACAATAAAGAAATTAAATCAAGTAAATTTAAATGTGTCTTTTTAGATAAAGCCATTATTCTTTCTATTTAGCAATCACCATTGTTATCCAATTCTAAAATGATTCCTGAGCTAAATGGATTTATGCAAACTTAACATCATCTTGCTCCAGCTTTTTTCCTGGTTTTTGTTTGCTTGGTTGGTTGGTTTTAATTTGGGCCTGGTTTTATTGGGGGGTTGGTGGGGGGGGGGGGGGCGGGGTTGGTAAGCATCTAGTTTCTTTAAATTTGGCAAATTCCACATGAACTTTCCTGTATATTTGTCACTCTTACGTCAGTAGTCAGTGAAATTTTCTTCAGCCACACTTTGATGGACAAGGCAATCCACTTTGTCGTCTAACCCTTATATCAAAGTGACAGAAGATTCTGCAGTTTAACACCTGGAGAAATTTTCATTACTTCTACAAGATTTAGATAACAGTTCCATTAACAATGCTTAGATCAATGTTTCAAAACATACAGTTCTAAAACTTCCCTTTGGGCTCATATTTATATATTCTTAAAGACAAACATTTCAGATGAATAAATTTAATGTGAACAAGAGCTCACATTTTACAGAAAGCACTTTCGATGTCTAAACAAGACATTTATTAATGATGCTGCAATAACAACTTCTACATTGTCCATTATACAGAAGATATTTGTTTTGTATTCACATGCACAGGGAAGAAGGTGTGAAGGTGGAGAAAAGACAAGGGAGGGACACAACGAAGTACCAGTCATCTGTTACCCGTCCTTCAAAAAAAAAAAAAAAAAAAAAGGTGAACTGTAATGTGCTACATTATTTTCTGTCTTCAAATGTCTGACTTTTTTTTCATTATGTGTGGGTGTGATGAGTCCTCATATGCTCGATAAGTGTTTAGCTGACCTGACTGCAGGGAATTGATAAATCCATTACCCTCAGACTAACAAAGTCCACCTTGCTTTATTTTTTATTTTATAAGAGAACAGAATATGTTGTTGCAGAACAAATCAGATGGTAGATATCTTCAGCGTTTTAACAAATTTTGTTCCACGCCATCATGCCTAATACTACAGTCCTGCTTTTATAACTTGTTTATGAAGTTAGCTGGAGGCAACATGACGGTTGCTAAACTTTCAGTGTGGGTAGAAGAGGAAAGGTTAACTGACATAGTTATGCCAGTCTGCTCCAGCCAAAGTGCAGTTGTGGAAACCATCCAACTATTGTTACAAATATTAAGTAATTAGGCTGATTCTACTCAGTTCCCAGGAGACAAGAAATGGAATCACAAATCCAAAAAGCTTGTATTGACTGCCAGTACTGATAGCAGTATCAGCAGACAGATGAAAACTGCCTGTGTAGGATATGAAAGCAATGCTAACATCTCCTACTATTCACAGAAACAGCTTGTTGACAAGAAATATTGCACTCCTTTTCCTTGGTCCACCCTTGATTGACACAGGGATGAGGACAGCATTCCAGCAGGACTGTTTTGCACCAGTATAGGTTTCACACTTCCCAGTGCAAACTGAATACAGGTAAACCGTGAATTTCAGTAATGTCTTCCAAACATGAAACTCCCTTAGCAAGCCACGGTATTGAGATTTTTGTAAAACTGAACATAATACAAGACAACAAAAGGCTTCCAAGATTCCCAAGCTTCCTGCACTGGAACACCAACTAGCACACAGCAACTTTTGAGACCAAAAATCTGAATCATTAGTGTGTGACACTAAAACAAGAGGGCTCAGAATAAAATCTGCACAACATATTGTTTCAGAGTCCCTTCCTCTTGGTTCAGCAGGTCTTAGTATTATAAGACTGTTTTTATATTGCCTCTGGGCTTCTCTCCTACTCCAGAAGTTGCCCATTTTCTCCTGGGAAAAATCCATCTTTTCACCTCTGTGGGCCACCTGCACACCTCTCCCCTGCTCTTTCTTGAAGTTTTTCAGTGTATTTGCATTACAGTCGCCAGCTTGCTGTCTTTCTCATTCTCTTTAGAGGGCAGAATAAAGTTGGCAGAAATGAATTTTCTGCTTGAACACGTTGAGTTGTTTTGGGGAAGGGACTTACTTTCTCTCCTTTGGGAGAGATCTACCTGGCCCAGACTGCAGCATAGAGAATGAAGCAAAAAAAGCAACCCTTTCACAGCTCTGTCCTCTACCAGGACATATGGTACCCACATATCATGCTGCGTACTGGTGTTGTGATACCATACCAGTTTTATTTATCATTTAATCCTTGCAATTGAAATACATGCCCTCTTCTTCAATCATTTTCCTCTCTAGGTAAGAACAACCCTCTTCTGTCACACAGGAAGATGAGAAGTATTCTGCTTTCAAACCTGAGAAGGGAGACAGGACTCAATTCATTTGACTAATTAGAGTGGTGTGCATTGCCCTTCGAGCAGGTTACTGTAGGAGTACATTGTAAGCTGTAGGTACATGAACTGAGAGCGGGTTGGTACATGCTCTCACAGTGAAATGGCAGGTTATTCTCTTTAACCACCATTTGTGTGACTTCCCCACTGGCAAATTTAGTAAAATAAATATATAGTGTCTCTCATATATTAGGCCTTTTCTTTGGGGAAAAAAAAGCTTGCCTACAAAAAGTAATTCTGAAGTAGAATGTAGGAAACACCACCACCTTTGATTTTGTTTAGTAACTTAATGGCATACAGCTAAACAGGTTATGCAGTGCGTTGTGAAAGGATCTAAAATTGCCTTAGAATCCCTTGAGTATTTTTTAAGGAACACCAAGTAAAATAATGCTACTGCAAAGCCCCAAGCATACTATATCATGAGCCTGACACTTCTTTAATAATGTATTATACAAACATGGTTTTGGTCTGGTAGAATCAATGGGGGGAGGTAGTTTATTAAGTGAAAACAAGAAGATATAGAGGAAAATCAGAGGGAAAAAGAAAAACTATTGTGAAATGCATGTTTTCTAAATCAGGAGATGTCCAAACTATCATTTCCCCTGAATTTCTTAGTCTAAATCAACTTAGCTTAAAGTCTATGCTTTATAAGATGCTTTTGGCTTCACTCTGTTAAATAATAAATTAAAAAAAAAATGTGGTTCTTTTCTGTAAGAAAGAAATTAATAAAATTTAAATTAATGAAATGAGGTAAAGGTTGGATTCTGTACATTCAGTTATTGTTGAAAATTCTTCCTTTCCCTTCATGTAGTATCCGTATGTTAGCAGTGGTTTTAAAGAATCAGTTAAAAAAAAGGCATGTTAAGGCCATACATACCTTGTGACTAAAGGACATATCATTTACCTCTTCATTATGGTATGCCTAAGTGCTACCCAGATACTTTATAACTTGTTAATACCTTTTCAGCTTCCCAAGTGAAGGCTTAAAATCCTTGCTGCCAAAATTTATATGGCTTCCCGTCCTCTCCAAAAGCAGATGCAGTACAAGAATCCTACACCAGTTATCTTCTAGAATTGCTTAAGCATTTCCATATTGAGATCCCAATCTTTTGGGTTGCCTTTGTGAAAGAGCTTACTTATGAGCAATACTGTTGTAAAAAATTGTTTTTAAACTGTGTGTGGATCTGACCCAGCTTCCACCTTCGTTGTGACAGAACTGCACTGAAGTCAGTGCTGTGTCACTTCCACCTGCTGCAGATTCACTCTGGAGTTGACAAGTTCTGTATCTACAGGCTGAATTTATACACTGTACATGTCAGATACAGTGCTCTTCAGCTTCTACAAGTAAAGCTGTAGGAAAGAGCAATGGTGATGCTTATTTAAAAAGAAACAGCGAGCAAGCAAGAGAAAGAGAAAGAAAAATAAACAGGGAAGTATAAGATTCAAACATGCTTTGTACCATTGTAAATTAATGGGACAAATCTGCATTGCACTTATCTATCACTAGCCTACTGTTGTATTATATGGTCAAATGTACAAGTTGGATATGGTAAAATAGGGAGATGGGAGATTCTTTTCAAATTTGGGTCTGATATACTCTCTCAAACCTTCGAACTCTGAAGATTTTGCAAATGCAAGACAGGTGTCTTCTTGGTCCAATAATGCTGTTCCATAAAAACACTACAAAATATTATCTGACACTTCATTAGTTTGCTTCACGAGCTTTCCTGGAAATCACTTAGCAACAGAACTCCCCAAACACACACATGCATGTCATTAAATAAAGAGAAATGGCTTTCAGCTCTAAGAAGGTCATCAAAATCGTAATTAAAGTAAAATGCATTACTATGTTGAGCTCATTTGTAATTAAAAACCAGATTTATGAAAGATGTAGCTATTCATCTCAAACATATTTATTTTATAACTCTCTTCCCATTTTCAATGGTCTCAAACAAGATTTGGGAACAAAGAAGCATTAAAGAGTAAACTAAGTAAGAATGAGGAAAACAGCAACATGGAGATATATGGAAATTAGCATTGTTTAATTCAAAGAGATAACAACAAAACCATATGCTGGCATCAAACAGACACTACAAGATAATAAGGAACATTTCTGATTCCACATTTGAGAGAGGTCAGTCTGAAAAGGAGCTTTCCTAGGTTTTGTTTACTCAGCACTCAAAAATCTGGGTGAATAAGAAAACAGCTCTATTTAGAAACAAGTTCTAGATTAATACAGTGGATTGTGGATTTGGGAAGTTGGCTTGTTTTTACTTCCTTCACTTTCCTAATTCTACCTCTGAACACATTAGCCAATTTGTGCAATTTCAAGTCTCCAGTCTAGCAAGAAAGAAGAGAGTTCTGTTTTCTTTCACCATATTTCAATACTTTCAATTTTACACCCCAGCTACTGAAAGAAGTCCCTTTTCTTAACAATAACTATACTGAATGTAAAAAAAAAAAAGTTTAAATTTTTCTCTGAACTCTCTCTAATCATTTTGAAGAGAGATTCAGGAAATACAAGTACTATTTTGTTTCCTTTCCATTTTACCTGTTGGCATGCACAAGCTGAGCCAGATCCCATCAGAAGAAAGTCAATGGTACGTTTCTGTTCACTTTCGTGAGAGCTGTAGCCCATTAAATATGATTTTCTGCCATCTCTAGTAGAAGGCCACAGGCTTTGCATTGACTGGCCAGTGCAAGGTCTCAGGTCTCATCTGGGCTGGTACAGCCTGAGCTGGATTTAGCTTGTTGCAACAATTGTCTGGTGAATTCACTCCAGCGTGTTACCTCAACCTCTCTAGGTACCCCGTGCAGCAATAGCCCCACAAGCCTAGGGAGTCAGTGCACGACGAACAATAGGTCTTTCTGTCAAGAATACTTGGAATCAAGGGAAAGGAAGCTGGCTGTTGTGAGAAAGCTTGTAGAAACAAATCTGAGACTGAAAGGAAAGAAACTCCCACCATAAACATTATACTCCTTCATGCAAAGTCCTCGGGTTGCTGATGACTTCTTATCACTGTGGCAACTGAGCAAGGTTTTGCTGTTGACCTTAGGATTCAGAAGGGCATTGGAAAGGTGAACATCACAGCAGAGAAAAGGATAGAAATTGTGTAGCAATTTTAACTGTATTACTAATTACTTTTTTCCTGTATTATTTTGGACTATGAAAACATGATTGTAATTAAAAAATAAAATCTTAGCTCCATATTTTATGTTTCTTTTTACCCAGAACAAGATTTTGATTTAGATCCTTAGTATCTCTTGAATTTCTACATGACATCAGTTTGGGTTTATGTAAAACATCATGTACAATTGCAACTCAGTTTCATGCAAAAGTGCTTAGAAGCCTTCAGGCATTCTTCCACAGAAAACTCTCTCATTTTATTGTAATTATTTCATTCTACATTGCCCAAATCTCTGTATTTTTTTTCTGTCAGAGATCTTTCCAGCTGTAGGCACTGTTGTACCTGATAAGGATTTGCTAATGTAATAGCTATACATGACCTAGTTCAGGAAAGCCAAAGTTACTATGCCTTGGGATTAAACACTTGTGGTCATTGTAACCCTTCTGTCAACTTCTAAATCACACTATGGCTCCAGTTAACTGGTTTGCTAAGGCAACATGACTAAACTGATGTGGCAGAATTGCCTCTCTGGTGATGTATCTGTTTTTTAAATAAAATATTCTGGAAGAGTGATCTTCATTTTTCTTAGAAAACTCCTTGCTAAATACAAACTCTTAGTTTTGTTTCATTTGTATCAACTGCTTGACAAGTAGGTGTGACTAGTAATTGGAAACTCTTGATCGCTAATGATTGCTGTGATGTATCTCTGCAGCTTTTCTGAAATCCTCAGCAGTATTGAGAACATTAAGAATAGCCAAGCTGTTTATATCTAAGGAATTGCTCTGCAACAGTAGGATTTGTACAGTACAAGCATTTTTTTGCTGAAGCAAGAAAGAATTGAATTAATGCAGACGCCACATTAACTTAGATTTAACACATGTTTTGCATTTAGAAATGGCCAGCTAATGCTGTAACAAGATCGATAGGATTGGGCTGCTTTGAATTTTTGCAACTTCCATGATGTAGTCCAAGCTCTTTATTACCAGTGCTACAGTCTCTAGACTGTAGAAGCAATCTAATGTCTCTCTTGGATACTTGTTCATCTTCTTTGTGTGTTTGAAAGCATTATATTAGATGTAGGGCCATTAATCTATAGTTTTAATTTCAGAGAAAAGTGTTGGACACTCACTAGTAAAATTATTTGAAGTAGATCCAAACTAGAGAACTAAAATACTTTAGGAATCTATGACGTGGTTCAGCCCCAGCCGGCTGCCGAGCACCACGCGCCGCTCGCTCACCCCTGCCCCGGCGGGACGGGCAGGAGAACGGGAAAGACAAAGGCAAAACCCCGCGGGCTGGGACAGGGACAGGGTGCTGGGACGGTAAAGGGGAGGGAAACAACAACAGCAGTACTTATAAAAGGAGATACACAATGGGTGATAACGAAAGCAATTTACCGATCCGATGACCGACCGATGACCGACCGGACACTAAGCCAATCCCGGAGCCCCGTCGAACCTGCCCCTGCCTGACTAGCCCCCTTTTATGGTGAGCATGACGTCACATAGTATGGAATAGCCCCCGGCCAGCTTGGCTCACCTGTCCCAGCTCCTTGTGAAATTAACTCTAGCCTAGCCAGAACCAGGACAATCTACAATATTTTAATTCGTTAGAGGAGAATCTTTGTGCTACCTGAAAACTGATGACACACTGGATATCAATCCTGGTACTCTGGTAATACCTCCTACACCTACTAATGCTAAAATTTGTGAATGACAAAGTCTTAAAAAAAAAAAAAAAAAAAAGGCTTAAACAATATAATATCCAAAGTAGTTTGGTGGACTAATGACCAGATCTGAATTGAGAAAATCATCTCTGCTTCACTTCCTCAAAGAAAGTCTAGTATGCACCACTTCAAGATGCAGCACAAAACATAAGACTTGGAAGTATTTCTATTGCCATTGTTACCTAGGATGGTGAAAAGGGGAGAGAGAAGAAAGCACTGCGTGTTCAAGGATGGCCTAAAAATTGGTACATTAAATGTTGAGATAGGGTGCCTGAGCCTTCACCAGATCTGCATGAACATCTTTGCACCCAGTGATCTGCTTCTAAAATGAACTTTCTGTGGCAGTCCCAAACAGGAGGTAATAGTGCATGACAACTGCATCTGCCATGAAGCATAAGACCCTTATAGAACTTCAACCTTTAGGGAATGCAGTGAAAAAATGCATAGTATAGTTTTGCATGAGGCCAGCTTGCCTATCTAGGGCTTTATTAGCTCCATTCCGAGCTGAAAGAAATCAGCTTCCTTAACCTGGAAGCAGAACATCCATGCTTATAATGCTCAGGGCTAACTCTAGCTGTGCATGGTATATCTACTCCAGAATACTTTGGATTAATGACACAATTAATCAACAACCCGAGTAAGCTACCCCAAAATTAAGGAATGACTGTAATACTAATTTAATCACATTTTGATTACATTGTTATGTTATTATGAATTATTATTATTTGCATTAATAATACATACAGAATAATTTAATTATGACACTTCTAATTGCCTCTTTTCTTCAGAAATAGTGAATTTGCTAAAAATTAATTAAATGATTCCAAAAGCAGAAGTACTTCTGTACCAACTGACCATACTCTAAATAATAATAATAATATTTCTATTATTTATTCTATGATTTTCTAAAAAGAATAGTTCTATTATTTGGAGTTTTCTAGTATTTCTATTATTACTATCATCTCTCTAATATTACCCTGTAGACTTCTCTTTCATTCTAGGTGAAACCTGCACTTTATCCACAAGGGTTATAATTCAAAATATCCATAGTGTGATAAATGTTACTGGTTTCACAAACAGCTTCTCAAGTTTCATTTCCATTATGTGGAGGACAAGAGGGGAAAATAATCAAACATTTATTTAAAGAAAAGCTTTACATCCCAGATTTTGAAGAAAAGTGTGAACTACAAGCCTCTATTCTTAAATGCAGAGTAAAAGTATTAAAGTTCATGTATCTTGTGCAACTTCTATTACATTGCATTTAGTACACAGTGTTCTGTGTACCAAAAATAAAATGATTCATTTTTAGAGCCTATTAAAATTGCAGCTCTAGTCTATAAAGGAACTTGTAAAAATAGCATCACAGGAATAAATTTTAAATGTGTCTAGTAAATCTGAGCTGGAAATCAAAGTTTAAAACAAGGAGAAAGAGAAGAAACCATTGAATTGACAGGCATATTTGTCTTAAAAAATGAATTACATTCCCAGTGATGTATCAAATGTTGTTTAGATTTTTTATTTTCATTTTCAAGGACTATTATCCACTCCTTCAACTGACAGTCATCACCTGTCATTCTTCAAATGATCTCTTTGATTCCAAGGAGACTTGAAGCTTCAGACCAGTTGCATGAATGCACAGTGCCTGGCACAAACTGTGCCTATCATTGGACTGTCGTCATCAGTTGCTTCTACCTCAGACTATCCACCTAGCTACTAATTCCCCAATCTCCATTCCTAGGCATGATATGTGTCAAGAGAACATAAATGATAGCATGAATTGGTAAAATCATTACAGAAAAAATTAAATGCTCTGTATACATTTAGGTATTTATATGTTGTTCCTTAAAGTCAGTCAAATTAATTCTTTGTATCTCAGGAAAACTTTTTTCTAAATGCACACATTAACTTCCACTTGGTCCTGACTTGGGTTTTGCTTAATCTCAGTTGTGCCTTCTCCAAGTTCAACTAGAAGACTGGGAAGTTATGAGCTGTTGAAAGGCTTCAAGGTTTAAGCAGATGTCAGATTTCTCAGAAGCTTTGTATGTATGAATCTAGTATAAGTCATTTTGATGTTGTATGCATGTGCCTTTTGTTAGAACTGGGAGATTGATGTTTCAGCACTTGCAGCATGTCTTGACCACATTTTTGTAACATAGCTAAACACAAGAAGTTCACCAAAGAAAGGGTGTCCTTTGAGCAGAAATAAGTAACGGAGGGTCTGTAATTACAAACAGATTTTTGTTCTTGCTAACTTGAACCTGATCAGAAGCATCTCTAAGGAGAATTTTTAATTTCTTTGGGGAAAAAAAGGACTCACCTGAAAAACAAGTGTTAAGTCTTTATTCTTGCAAATACCCTCCAGTGTTTATACTGCATCCTGGTCACAATTCCCAAAAAAGTATTCTCCTAAAAACATTAAACTTTTCAGAAGCAGCTTCATATCCAATTACATGTCCCTTAGTTCTCATGACTGGGAGTGATAAACTGTTGTATTCTGGATACCGTGCATTGAAGGAAAATGGCCTTGTAAAGCAGGCAAATGACACCTAAAAATCAACTTCAAGAGGTGCTGGGGTGACACTTCTATATAGGGGTTTGTGTTGTTTTTTCATTTGGTTTTTTTTTTAATCCTCTCCAAGCCTTCTAGATCAAAGTGTTCAGGATGACAGCAAACTAACATCAGTGACGTTTAGCTAAAGACTGTTCACAAGTATGAAAATAACTGTTCAGTTGATGCCCCAGTTTTCTCTGGGGAACGTGTCTGATAAACCCTGTTTAAACACATCAAATTGTTCAAAGGGCCACATGGGCCATGGGTAACTAATCTACAATGGCAGCATTAACTACAAACTATTAGATCTCACATAGAAAATAATAGAAGAAGAAGAAGTAAAGTTAAAGGCAGGAGCAGAAGGAGGGCTGCTCTCCAAAAGCAGCTGAGCAGGGAGCTGAGGACAACCCCAGGGCTGGCCATGCTCCCACCGGTGAGAGAGCTCCCCACCATGTCTGAATGCAGCAGTCAGAGCCAGGTGCTGCTGTCGGGATCCAACAAGGCACAGCAAGCAGTGAATCACGTCCAGGGACCGACCAGGAGCTCCAGTCAGCAGCAAAAGAAGATGGGGGACAGAGTCAGGCTTGAAGGCAAGGCTACAATGTGGGGGGAAAGGGCCAGAGACAGGGCGAGGCACCAGCATCTACAGTATTCCTCAGACCAGCTTTGGGTACCCTAAGTCTGAGCTCAAGTGAGACGCCTGGGCCTGTGGGTAAGGGTCAGGGGGGACACTAGGTGGGTCTGGTCAGGGGCAGTCAGGCCTGCTAGTGCCCTCAGGGTCCTGACGGTTGCTAAAGCCAAATTTCCATGACCATTTGGTTTAAGAAAGAAAAGCCTAGTCTAACAGGGTGGTATCCAGCTGCACCTTACACATTACAGAATTTGACAGAAATGTAAAGTCATCATTGCTTCTTGGGTTTAGGTAAAACTAAAGGTAGAGATGATGATGGAAGACTGCAAAGGCTGAGAGAGCTGGGGGCCTGGAAAGGAGAAGGCGCAGGGGGATTTATCAATGTATATAAAATACCTGAAGGGAGGGCAGAAGGAGAGACTCTTTTCAGTGGTGCACAGTGACCAGCAAAAATTATCTAGCTTCTTATATAAATAATAGCTCACAAACCATCCCAAATGTTTCTGGTAATACCTTTCTGGATGCCCTCATGCAGATAGGCTTTTTACCTACCATTAGGTTAAGCTGAGTGCTGGCACATGGTTACATGGTTACCTGAGACAAATGAAGGGATGGCTGAATTAAAGCCTTGTTGTTGATAACAGAATGAGCTCTTAAACACCAGTAGTTCTTGTTCACCTTTGTGCTTCCTGAATATTGCCTACTTTTTCTAAAAATGTAACTGGAGTTTAGATCCACACCTGCAAAGTTCTGCTTGTTTCTTTCAGCCTTTTATTATCATAACATGAAAAAAAAAGTACTATTAGTTTATAAATAATGTTATCAAAAGAGTATAACTTTGTACACACGCACGTATATGGTGATGTAAGACAATTGCTCATAGAAGCAATCTGTTATAGTATTTGATACTATCTCATGAAATTTTCTGTGGCAGATTAAGCCAAATGTCTGTGGATAGAAACACTCTCCGAACTGAAAACTGCTTGAAACAGTGATTAATTAACAGCTGACTGAGTTAGGAGGGCAGGAGGTTGCAAGCTGACAAAAAACTTTGATAAACATGCTGGATATCAGGGCAAAGTTCCTGACTATGGACTTGTTTTAGGCTATGGGGTTATCAAAATCCAAGATAACAAATGCAAATATGAAGTAAGGAAAAAAAAAGTAACCTGGAGAAGGAGAGGGAGAGAGGAACTGGATGATCTGAAAGTTATCATTCAACTTCCAGTGCTGTTATTATTGCACTTTCATTTGCACTTTGGACTAAATTCACATTTTATGTAGGCTTAGAATTAAGGTACTAAGAAAAATTTAAGAGATGTAACTGCTAAATGGACAGCCTGAAGCAAACAGAAAGACAAGGTCAGCCAAGTTTTACCTTTTTTGCACACAGGGCATGTCAAGGACTGTAGCAAGGTGGCTAGGGGCAGAGTGTATGGTTACCACCTGGCCTACTTTGCCAGCTGAGGATAAGACAGTCTTCACTGTCATTTGCCTGTGTAAACAAATACAGCTTTAGTGACAAATCAACAACTTCTTCAATCTCTGCAGAATGTGCCTCTCATTCATACACTGCATTGAAATAGTTCACATATATAATGCCTGTGCTGTGGGTATGTTTTGTTTAAATTGTCCTTTACGTCTGATGGCAGGAATACAAGTTCCAGATTATTCTTTGGCTTTGGTGCTTTCTCTCCAGGCCACTGCATTTTGGGATACTACTTAAAAAACATCTCATATCACCTTGTATTTCTATATGACTGCTACTAGCTCATTGTGTTTCTTAACCAAACCCCCCTTTCTTATGTTTAACACGCATTAAACATAATAAAAAATCAGATGTCAGATTCAAGGGGTTGTTACAGCAGCACTTATACCTGAACTTCTTATGTGTGATACATACCAAGTGCAGGGAGAACGGACTTGCTGCATAGTAATTTTCAGATGGTTCTTTTAAAAAATCTTGTTCATGTGGCTCAAATTCACTCATGATAAAATACATGTCTAAGAATGCATTAACAGAGTGTTGGGATATGGCATTTAAAATGTCATTGTCCTCAATCACTTTAAAAAAATGTTTAGGCATTTTAACCAACAGGCGTGATTAATGATGGCATCAAAAGAGGTTTCTGAGGCTTTTGCTCAGAATGCTGACTTCTTCCAGGACTGCCAGCTAAAATGTATTACAAACAAGAGATGGGCCCATCTGCACACCTTAGAGGAAAGCTTTATTGCGGGTGTCCCAGTCTTTCTGCTTTTTCTTGGTAGCAGGGTAGAATTTATTAGATCTGGGTGGAGAAAGGGAGTTTTATGGATAACTTGATTGTGAAGTGGGTATTTGGCCTTTTACTTTTAAAGGCAAGTAAATGCAAATTCTCTTTGAACAAGAGTAGAGCCCCAGTTGAACAGCAATCTTTATTACAAAGATTTTCATAATTTTAGACTCTACCATCCCTGATCCTTTGACATCTTTTACCAAAGTCGACTAGAAACTAATAAAGACACTTGAGGTCTATTAGGATTTGAATTTTAAATGAGATGTTTTCTGTTCCTACCCTTTTTTTGCTATTGCAGTGATAGGAGAGATTTATTACTGAGGGGCTATTAAGATTTTTCTCGTACACAACCACTTCTGCATAAGATCACAGACTATGGCATTCAAAATCCAACCCTTCAGCCACATCTCCTGAAATTCAACCTGCCTCCTTCACTTCGTGGCCATTCCTTTCACGTTGACACACAAAGCCTATAATGAATTTTCCTCTGCATGAATGAGAAAATTGTGCAAGTCATCCCTTTCATGGTTAGTTTATGGTTTCATGACCGAATGGCATGAAAAAATAGGTCATTTACACTATGGAGGTGGTGGGCAAGGAAGCCAAGGAGTTGTGAGTGATGTTTTGGAAAAGACCTTTCCACCATGTGACGACCAAAAACATTCTTGTGGTGGTAAGTAGGGTAGCAGATATGGAGGGGGAGATATATAGCAAAGTACTTTGATTATTTTATATTATAGAAAGTGGAATTTGTAATTTCAGTGAGGACAATGTCACAACTTATCTGTCAAGCATAAAGATGATGCATATAGTATTATGCATATGACATAAAAAGATTCTGGAGACAAACTATTAAGTGAAATTCCTAAGACTAAGAGCTTCTTAGTAACATTCTCTGCAATAATTGCAGATCCAGGCCAGATACCACAATGTGGTTGAAAAAATGGTATAGGAAAAGGAAGATAAGACTTGCTCACAGTCGAGTAACTTGGACAAAGAAACAGAGCTTTTTGATTTTGGGGAGTATCTTGACATCCAAATATCTTAGGGCTCTGGCAGAAGGCAGATAATCGTTGGTGCACTACACGACAGAAGGTATAACAAACGACAGTAAACTGGGCCAATACAGAAATGGTATCATTATCAAAACCTAAAATCAAATGAGGTTAAGATTTGTCTCAACCAGTAATAGTGAATCCATGTAAAATGAAATGCCTTGCCTGAATCTGGAAGAGCGTGGAGATGGTTTAAAGACCCCATCTTTGAAAGACAGAGAATATTTATGCCACTTATAATAACAGACTGTAGCAGGACCAGAAAAAAAAAACAGTATTAGTAAACAGCAGAATAAAAGAGCTACTACAAATATATATTTTATATATATATATATATGTGTGGTGGGTTGACCCTGGCTGAGGGCCAGGTGCCCACCAGAGCCGCTCTATCACTCCCCTCTTTCATTAGACAGGGGAGAAAAGGTACAATGAAAAAAAAAAAAAAACAAACTTACAGGTCGAGATAAGGACAGGGAGAGATCATTCTCTAATTATCATCACGAGCAAAACAGACCGAACTTAGAGAGGGAATTCATCTTATTTATTACTAAGAAAAACAGAGTAGAGGAATGAGAAATAAAATCAAATCTTAAAAACACCTCCCCCCACCCCTCCCATCTTCCCGGGCTCAACTTCACTCCCGTCTTCAACCTCTGCCCCCCACCAGCGGCACAGGGGGACAGGGAGTGGGGGTTACGGTCAGTTCCTCACGCGGTGTTTCTGCCGCTTCTTCATCCTCAGGGGGAGGACCCCTCTCATCGTTCCCCTGCTCCAACATGGAGTCCCTCTCACGGGAGACAGTCCTTCACGGCCTTCTCCAACGTGAGTCTCCTCCATGGGGTGCAGACCTTCAGGAGCAAACTGCTCCAGCATGGGTCCCCCACAGGGTCACAAGTCCTGCCAGAAAACCTGCTCTGGCGTGGGCTCCTCTCTCCACGGATGCACAGGTCCTGCCAGGAGCTTGCTCCAGCGCGGGCTTCCCACGGGGCCACAGCCTCCTTCAGGTGTCTCCACCTGCTCCGGCGTGGGGTCCTCCACAGGCTGCAGGTGGAATCTCTACACCCCCTCATCCTCCCTCCATGGGCTGCAGGGGGACAGCCTGCTTCACCATGGTCTTCTCCATGGGCTGCAGGGGGATCTCTGCTCCGGCGCCTGGAGCACCTCCTGCCCCTCCTTCTTCACTGACCTTGGTGTCCGCAGATGTTCTTACATCTTCTCCCTCCTCTCTCTGGCTGCAAAAGCGCTCTCTAACTGTTTTTCTCTTTCTTAAATATGTTATCACAGAGGCGCTGATTGGCTTGGCCTTGGCCAGCGGTGGGTCCGTCTTGGAGCCGGCTGGCATTGGCTCTGTCAGACACAGGGGAAGCTTCTAGCAGCTTCTCACAGAAGCCACCCCTGTAGCCCCCCCACTACCAAAACCTTGCCACGCAAAACCAACACAATATGTGTATATATATAAAAAACAGAGAAAAGAGGAAGTCAAGTCTGATAAGGAAAATAGGAATGCTCTTAAACAGCTGCAATTTAAAATTTAAAAAATGTAATAAAAATAATTTGGAATACAAGTTGTTAAGGGACTAAAAATACTAAGAAAAACTTTTTCAAGCAGAAAGTCTGCCAAAAAGCCAAGACTGATAGCTGGTCAAAGTGATAAAGGTGCTACCAGAGAAAATGAGGCCATATCAGGAAAACTAAATAATTATTTTTCTTCAGTCTTCTTTACAGAAGTGATTAAAGAGATTGCCATAGTAGACCTTTTCCACATAGGGTGCAAGTTGGAAGAGTTCTCAAAATGAAGAGCAATTGACAAGTTTTCAGAGGAAAAATAAAGTTTTTAGTAATAGATTGCTTAGATTAGCTGGTACTAATCTAGTACTTCTAAAGAAATAGCTATAAGAAACAGCTAAAATGCTAATTGTGTTCTGTATCTGTCCTGATTTTGGCTGGGATAGATTTAATTTTCTTCCTACTAGCTTGTATAGTGCTGTGTCTTGGATTTAGGTTGAAAATAATGTGATAACACATCAATGTTTAGTTGTTGCTAAGCGGTGTTTACAACTAAGTCAAGGACTTTTCAGCTCCCAGGCCCTGCCAGTGAGGAGGCATGAGCCTTCTGCAGGAGATGCACAAGAAGCTGGGAGGAGGCACAGCCAGGACAGCTGACCCAAACTGGCCAAAGGGGTATTCCATACCATATGATGTCATGCTCCTTATATAAACTGAGGGGAGTGTGCCAGGGAGAGCCACAGCTCAGGAACTAGCTGGGCATCGGTCAGCAGGTGGTGAGCAATTGTTCCATACATCACCTGTTTTGTACACTCTATTATTATTATTATTGGTATTGTTATTATTGTTGTTTTGTTGTTGTTGTTCTTGTTGTTGTTGTTGCTGTTATCTTCCTTTTCTGTTCTATTAAACTGTTTTTATGTTAACCCACAAGCTGAAATTTTTTGGGGGGGTGGAATGGGGGACTGAATGAATGGCTGTGTTGTTGTTTTGGCTGCCTGATGGATTAAACCACAAAAATAACCAATGGCATTACTAAAGGAATGAGGCCATGAGAGGAACTGGGGAAACGACAGGTCAACAAGGCTGGCTTCTATATTGGGTAGTCTGTGGCAAACTGTAATAAAGAGAACTGGATATGTGAACAGAAAGCAGATAAAAGAGAAGCAATGATGTGACTTTGGAGGAAGTATGGACTTGCAAATCAATGAAAGTTCTTTGAATGAGCCTATAAAAACATACGAAAACAGGTTATGGAGTTGAGAGAGTGCATTTGTATATTGCATTTGGATATTGACAGTTTATTATGAAATCCTTCAAATTCAAAACATATCCCCATACTAGCTATTATGACGGAAATTAACTCTATTCCAGCCAAAACCAGCAAACATGGGAAGAAAGGAAAGATTTTATTGTTGACTAACAATAGACTAACAGGTAGGAAATAAACAGTAGGAAAAATGGTATGTTGCCATGATTCAGAGAGATACTGTTGGCATCCTTCAGAGATTTCTATGTGTACAACGTAAGTGACAGTTTGCTGTTGGTTCGTTTTTTTTTTTTAAATAATATTCAATTTAGTTTAATTTAAACTGACTACAATGAGTTTCAAGAGTACCTCATGATACTGAGTCATTGGCAGTAAAGTGTCAACGGAAATCCAGTGTTGAAAAACATAAAGTTACACATATAAGGAAAAACAGCACAAAGTAAATGCCTGTAAAGAATTAGTGGAATGAGATACTATTGCTAAGAGATGTAGGAGTCATTTTGAATAGTTCTGTTTGAATGACAGCTCTGTGTCCAGCAATTGTCTGAGGCAAATGGAATGTAGATATTTTTGGTGGATAAATGGAGATCTAAATAACACCAACCAAAAGATTTTGTGGTATACACAGCTTTGAATGCAAAGTAAAAAAGTTAATGCAAAGTTAAAGGGACATATACCATGATTGTTATTTCTTTTTGTCTTAATGTAAATTGGTTGAGTCATAACACAGCTATTGATCAATAATAATAAAATTCTATTAGACTCATTTTCTAAGCAGAGATGCAGAACAGTGTCAACCTGTATTGTATAAAAGGTCAATACTTACCAGTTTTAAACTTCATGCATTTCTAATTGCAGTCCTGCTTCCTTTCCATTGAACATTGTTTACATTCTTTGAAATAGCTGGAGTGGAATAAGGAGTCAGATAAGCTATATAAATGAAGAGGACCTTGAAAAAATCACCTGTGCTTCATATTGTTAGGCTGCCAACCATGTCAAGTTTCCTGAATTGGTCATGTAACAAATGTAATTGCGTGTGCCGTACAGTTTTATTCTTCTTTAGCTCTTGTTGGTAATAAGTGTTCCAGCAGTTGCAACAGAGGTCAAGACAGTGACAAACAGGACAGTGGAAATCTGCACATAAATGGACTAAGAGTTTGCAAGGATCCTTCAAGCATGAAATAGTGTTTGAGAGAGGAAAAAGAAATATTTCCTGAGGGGGCTATGTCCCTTCATACTGAAGTAGGAACTGTCACGTCATGGAATAAAGTCTATAAATATGACTCTTTTTGCATATTTTCAGTGTGAAAGATAAGTACCAGGACAGAGTTCCCCATGCAATTTCTCCTTATGTGTTGCCAGTAGGCAGAGTAGTATTACTTGACTGCTGGGCTGCATCTGTACCATAAAATTGTCATGTTGTCAGCTAATGAATTACAGCCATTCTAGTCTTAGCCTATGCTTTTTGTATTATAATGCAACTGTACTTGAGTACAGGGAGTTTGCATGTCAATGGAAGTTAAGAGGAGCTAAGTAGTATATAGAGGTCATATTAAGTCACTAAGAAGTATATAAAAGAAGTATACTAAGTACATACTAAGAAGTACAGAGAAGTCATACTTCTCTATGTTATGGAGAAAGTGATTTAAGTTTTAGAATTTAAATCAACATTATATCGAGGATGTCCCTGGAAGTTTTTAAGGCCAGGTTGGATGAGGCTTTGGGCTACCTGGTCTAGTGGAGGGTGTCCCTGCCCATGGCAGGAGGGTTGGAACTAGATGATCTTTGAGGTCCCTTCCAACCCAAACCATTCTGTGATTCTATGATTCTATGATTCTATGACAAGCCTTGAAGCAGCAGCAAAGGACCTGAGTTAGTAATGTGAATGTTGGCCACCATTTGATGCAAACTTGGTAGGTATGGCTTCTGTCTTAATTGATATATCCAAGTTAGGGAGCACTGAAGCCTGAATATAATCATCATGAAGTATATAGAAGCGCGAAAAGGAAAAAAGACTGTTTCTTCTTTTAATGCCAATGCCTACTTAAAGTTGCCCAAGGACTCAGAAACATTAAGCAGCCTTTAATCTGATTGGTTACAGAAAAAAATAATCACAGGAGACATCAATAATTCATGACAAACCTATGCGGTTTATGTAGTGCTAGGCATTGAATAAATCTCATAGCAATCCAATCAGGTCTATATTTGGGTAAACCTCTTAAGCAATCATTTCTCAGAAAGTTGCTACAGTCTTTGAAGTAGAGTGTTGATCTGTACAAACATGTGATACTCGTCCTTAAAAAAAAAAAAAAAAAAGAAAAAAAGAAAGAAAGAAAAATAAATAGCTGAAGAGGTATAGACATTGAACTCTTAGAGGCTGTCCTTGCAGATGAAGGCTGGTGCATATTGGTGTGTTAGTGAGAGAAAGCTTTTCTTTGCTGAAACTATTCAGTGGCTAAACAGAAAAAAATCAGTCTCCAGGACCATAAGGTCAGCATCTTTCACAAGTACTTACTTCAAGGCAAATAAAAAAAAAAAAAAAAAAAAAAAGGAAAAGCAACAGAACTTGTTCTTCCAACAGAGGCAGTAGCCCACATTCAAAAGAGACAGAGTAAAATTTCAGTTCTGTGGAAGCCAAAGTTGAAGATCCCACTGGCTTCACTGGAGCCACCATTTAATCCATGGAGTGTTTCAGATGATTCTTTTTTATTAGACTTAGAGGTAACATGCACAGGGTCCTGGCACCATCCGAAGATGTGCACATATAATTTTCATTATCTTAACCAAAAATAGTGTGGATATCTGAGATGTCAGTGCAGGTCTGTATGTGAGGTATTAAAAAGAAAACCTTAGGTTACAACCCTGAGCCTGAGAGATTTTCTTTGATTTGCTTTCCCATTCATGTGCTGATCAAATCTACCCCAGCCAACGTGGGAAATTTCATGAGCTTCTTTGCAGAGAAAATGTATTTTGCTATATTCAATATAACTCCCAGCTGCAACATAAAATTGGTGATATGCAGTCTGGAAAGAGCACTTAGTAAAGGCAACCATTGGCTCCTCTCTGTGGAGACTTCTCTCTCATGTCTTTTCCATACAAAAGAATTCTCAGTTAATGATTGGAGGAAGGATAATTATATAATTGCTATGTGATATAGTAAGTGTTTATTCTGGCTAATTTATTTTTTAAATAAAGTTAATAATTTACAACCAGTACATAGTCATTTCTCTTAAACTTGTGTAAATAATCAGGCGGCAATTTGAAAAGAGCTCTCTTTGATGATACGCATTGTTATGCACAATACTTGTCATTTTTGTTTGCAAATGGTAAATTATTCAAACAGTTTCTCACTGTAGTCATGTGGTTGCTTAATGTGTCAGTGACATAGTTTTATTTTTTGACTGGATCCCTAAAAGTAAGATGAGGCTAAGATGTTCAATACATTCAATATGTGTTACTCATCCTTAGCCCTGAAAAGAGGAAAAAACACAAAGAGAAGGAAAATATATTAATAGATGCACTTATGAAACAAATATACAAGAGAATTCTGGAACTATATGAAGTTTGTTTTTCAGGTAAGTTATGAGTCTGAGGGAATTGTCCTTTGTATATGACAGGCAATATAAAGCTTATAATGCAGTTTTAAGATAATCACAGCTAACGATCATATGTACTCTCCCTTTTAGACAAAGTAGAAAATGATAAATGAGTTGCTCTGTAAAAGGTCTGCTATCAGTTTTTTAAGCAGTCACAACCTGGTAGCTGATTGACTAAAGGTAGCTTTTCAACTGTGTTGACCCCAACTGCTTCAGTGGAAAAATGAGTCACAGTTCACATATTTGCATATGCGATAAGTTAGGATAATGAGTTCTTGCAGATGAAATGAGTTATGATAAGGAAAGAGACACATGTTCACAAATTGCAGGGACATGTTTATATATGGAAGAGCTAAAACATGAGAGATGCTGGTTAAACGCCAGGTCCCTATCCTATTTTTTAACAAAGCCTGGCTATTTAGAGAAGTTGGGTAGAATACATAGCTACAATATATTTTTATGTGTATATGTGTATGCATAACTGTATGTGTGTATGTATATATGTTTTAACATCTGAATCTCTGTCAAACAGTTTTTCAGTGCTCTTTCTGAGGTGGCAGTGAAGCTTGTTTGTAGTAGAGTACCTCCCAGCCCGAGTACCGCACCATTCCCTTCTAACTTTTTCCTGGCGCTTGGGAACTATATCAATTCTCTAAACTTTTCTCTTGCGGCACATTAGCCTCTTCCTACCCATGTTATACGTCTTGCCTGCACAGAGAAAATCTTGATGCAACTGCAACAGATAAATCATACACTATAACAAAAGGACCTTTGGGTACTGTAGTTTATACAGGTTCTTGAAATGAAGTAAACTAAACCAACGAGCATTTTTAGAACTGTGTAGCTGTTCTGTGTCACAGAAAAACAGTTTGGAGAACATCCAGAACTGTTCTGCCAAAATAAAAATCTCTTTTTTTTTTTTAACCTTACTATGTTCATACAAGACACAATGAAATGTTGGATTAAATACTATTTAGAAATGCTTGTGGTAAAGGTAGATCATCTTATGGTGCATCAGGTGGAGGAACAATATGTTAGGTGTTTATGGGCTATTAATGATGCAAAGTTTGAACTAGGTTTTGATAAGGAACTGGCTTTTTCCAATCTGTAATATATCTGGGGTTTAAGATATAGTCAATCATTTGCAGTTTACATATCATAGTTTTCAAAACATCTGCTTTTGGAAAAGAGAGAAAATAAGAAAATAACATACAAGCATTGGGGAAAGATGGGTGGTAAGCAATAAACAGAACAAAACAAAAAATGCTTCCAGTTTGCTTTAGCTTAATTTTACTTTGCCTTAAGTTAAATTTAAAAAAATACAATTTTAAAGGAAAAATACTTTCCTGTTGGCAGACTGTATTTTTCCATGCATGTTTTTTCACTACTTTCCTCTTCAGGGCATGTAGCATGTGGACTCAGTTGTCCAACTCTTTACAAATGCTGCAAGCCATAGTAAAATCATGTTTTGTGTCAGGGTTGGAAAAAAAGAGTTTGCAGGAAAGCTATGAAAATGACATACTCTCTTGAAGTATAGCACATGGAATAAGATGGGGACTGTGCACCGTGCATGAAATTTAGGCTTCTTTATGTGTTTCTGTACAAGTGGAAGAAGGATCACATTACCCATGAAGCAGCTACTGTACAGCTCATATATCTACCAAAGTACAACTACTGAATGCAGAAAATTGAATATATAAATACTCACTGGAAATACAGCCTTAAGCACAAAAACCCCCATCAGGCCATAAGTCTTATTTAACATTCATGTCCTAGCTACTTCACATAGGGCCATATCAGGCCCTATCTGGCAAAATTCTCATTGCCTATAAGTCAACAAGAGTTTTGCCAATTTAAGAAGCCCAGGCTTTGTTCAGTAGTGAATAATTTCCTTGACAGGTCAGAAATGTGTCTGCCTGCTGTGTAGTAGACAATCTATAAAGCCACTTTATTACTTGTAACTGTCTCTTTTTCCCCTGTATTCTTCTTTTATGGAATATATTCTCTGATAATTACTACATCTTCTTTTGCTGCCACTTGGTATGTATGAAGCATAAAAAAAAAAACAAATCTGAAAGCAGGACATGCAAAGATAAAGAAACCTGTGTTTTATCATCTAGTTGCATGAAGAAAAAGGAAAACAAAAACTGAAGGATTTCTTCAATTCTAGAAAGATCAGCTCAGCACACCTATTCCAGTCTAAACTAGGAATGTCAGAGAGGTAAAACTTTAGACAGTGATTTATTCTTGCCCTTGACACATGAGGTACAATACTATATTGTAAAATACAAAAACTGACAAGGTTCTGAGGGTTGAACAGAATGACACTGTGTTTACAGGGAGCTGGACAGAACAGAATTTTTCCAAGCTGTAGATTTGACGGACAACCTTTTCAAACATAGAATTGCATTTTGCTGACCTGTTTCATGGGCATTTTTTGAATATGTTTTATATCTGACATTTCCTGCTGATTTTGAACACGAGTGCTATATATTTAGTGTATTGGTAGTTTCTGGTGAGTTTATATAAGTATCTGCTTGTTTAAACTTCTTATCTGTTAAATGAAAACTTGAAACACATGTTGAAAGGGCTTATTGCATCCCATGTTCTGCATCTCTTGAGTTTGTACCCTGCTAATAATTTGTGTCCATATTTTCTGAGGGCCTGTAAGCAAGACCAAAACAACCGTACAACCTGCTCTACATCTTAGTCTCCTCTCCCACCATAGTCAATGACATTCCAGAAAAAGGTAACTTGAGAAGTGTATAATCTTTCAAAATCCAAAATGTGTAAAAGGTATTTAACCTAGATAACATATGCAATGGAACTCATACTTAAAGGCAGCTTATGAGTTCCTTATTTTAAGTACAAACTGGCACTTTGAAGTTCAAGATGCTCTATCAATCTGTCTTGTAGAAACTTGAGATTCTTGTGCAATATTTCTCATTTGTACTACTGAAAATTCAGGTTGATTTCCTGATTGGCTGCAAAGCCAAGGAACTGTATCTCTGCTTAGGCTCAATGATTTATGGATGATACGCTGGCTCTTTTTCTGCCCACCAACCTAACCTCGCAGCAGCTTACAAGCCGCAGTGCCACTAAGACAGTTGTTATTACTCTTTTTTAAGCCCAGCAGTTGCACTTGCTCTTGATTCGTTATAACAGTCAATGGTGACAGTAACTATGATGTATACTTTCCCTTTGTACAGGAGACAGAATTCTGCAGCACCGTTCATCTATCTGATTCCCATGTAGGCTTTTCACCTACTGCTGTAATTTATTTTTCAGAAAAATACTCTTGAAAGTAAACACGGATGTAAGAATATTGTATTGTATGTGTGTGCTTGTGTGTATGCCCAGCATTCTCTTTATACAACTTTGCTCTGTGCCTAAGGCTTTTTTCTCTATATATAGCATCTATCTGTTCTCTTCCATTACACTCCATTCTATAGGCTAGACTAATTCAGACGCTTTTCTACAACACTCCATTATGACACTGGATACTGAAAAATACTGCCAAATTATAAAGTAAAGTTTTCAAAAATCCTTTTTATTAAGGACATTATATTACCTGATTACCAATTTTTGCGGATCCCCTATTCTGATCTTTTCGGTTTGGACTGGTAGCATATATGAGTTAAAAAATCTCTTTTGTAGACCTTTCTAGCTCTGTCACTGCATTATTTTTATTGTGATAGTTTATGATGAGTGGAAATTTCCAGGGTCATACTTTTGACTCTTTTTGGGTTTTTATGAACTGGAAACTTTCATGTGAAACATTATCAGAGACTAGAAATGGAGAATAAAGTGGATCTAAGTAAGATAGGAATGGTTCCACCTGTATTTGAATATTTATATGATTCTCTGCCACCAGTCACAGCACATTTACAGAGAATTTACCCTATTAAGGTGTTGAACAGAAGCAAAACTGATCATCACACTTGGAAAGTATCCAGGGAACAGGAACAGGGTTCCCTCCACCTCACCTCATCCTGGACAGTGGGAAGGAGTTGCTGATGGAAAGGCAGGAGGCCCCTCCCTCCCCTTCTCCTCCCAGGCAATTTGCAGATCTTGGTAGGAGGACAGCCAGTTGCCCTGTAGGGCAGGGTGGATCTGCAAAGACCTGCATTGGTATGTGGCATTCTGTCATCAATTTCTGTGTGAATGATTAGCTACTATTTCTCTCTCATTCAGACTTTTAGCTTCCATGTGCTCCTTAACTTTTTTAAATGCACGGTGGTTAGTCTTGGCTAACAGCCCAACTCCCACCCAGCTGCTCCCACACTCCCTTTCCTCAGCAGGACAAAGGGAGAAAAAAAAAAAACGGGGAGGAATCAAACAACAAGAAAGCTTGTGGGTCAAGATAGAGACAAGGAGAGCACTTACCAATTACTACTGTCAGCAAAACAGACTTGACTGGGGAAAGCTAATTTTAATTTCTTTTCAATTAAAGCAGATGCAGATAGTGAGAAACAAAGACAAATGTTAAACCATCTCTCCCAGGCTCAAGGGCACTCTTTTACTCTCATACCGTTCCCCTGCCCCCAGCACCATGGGGAGGATGGGAGTGGGAGACATTGTAGTCAGTACATAATGGTTGCTGCTTTCTCTGCTGCTCCTTCCTTCTCATATTTTTCCTGTCCTCCAGCACGGCCTCTCCATGGTCTGCAGTTCCTTCAAGAAATATCCATCTTGTCCGACATGGTCCTGTCTATGGGCTGCAGTGTGGATATCTGCTGTGGCACCTGGAGCACCTGCTCCTCGTCCTTCCAAAGATGGAAGCACTCAGTTTTCCTTAGGCTAGCAGGAACTGATGTCTGTACTGCAGGTGCCAGGCTGTAGATCCCAACCTCATCTCAGTCCCTGGTAGGGTGGACCCCAGGCAGGCACCAGCTGCTTTTCACCTTAGCTGTGGTTTTGTTGCCTGGGGAAGGAAACTGAGCGAGCTGGGATGTGCTCCGGTCGAGGCCCTCAGCTCAGGTGTTTCACCTATTTATCTAGTACAGCTTATAGTTATTGTTCCAATGGGACAATTTATGAAGAGAATAGATGGTGAGGTGAGAAGGCAGCATATGACATGTAGTCTCATCCTGCTGAAAGCCTGGACAGAAACTCACTGCTTCTCAGTGTCCGGAAAGTCTGTTCAGTAGACTTCCCTGCCTTCCACAGAAGATATCTCCTTTCCCTCTCTGCTCTCCAACTTGGTCTCCATGAGCTCCAAGTAAGGAAGAAAGCAATATTATCCTCCCATCACAACAGTTTCCCCTGAAGTGTGCCCTCTACTTAACGTATCTCCTTGTACCTCTTTGCTGTTAGCTGTACTAATAAGCTCATCCTGTCCAGAAATGATTCCTTCATAGGATACAATCTGGCAAAAAAACATCAGGACATGTATATCATTGAAAAAGTGCCCTTACCTAGGTTACAAAAGGTATTGACTTTCAGCCTCCTAACAGCTTTCAATTTAGAAATTTATTTTTAGAGATGATGTGGACAATTTCATGCTTTTTCACAACTGTATATAACAACAAATACACTTTTTTCACAATAACCTCTCTTTTGGAACATTGTTCCTTTCTTATTTTATATCACAGCATTCTGAATATTTTTGCTGTAAACATTTGTGACACAGTTGTGTTTCAGTCAGCCTTGCAGCTTTCTCATTTAGATCATGACAAAGTCTATTATTTTCCAGTGGAACTGACTCCTATACTCTCAGGTTTCTTTGTAACCTTAAACTTTACAAACCCAACTGTCTCTTATTCGCTTTGGGTATTTTTACCTCACAAACAATTCTAACTTTTCAAAGGAAGTGAATGTTTAGTTGTTGCTCTAGTTTTTACCCGCATTCTCAGCAGTTTTCTCATAGCATAGAGTTCTACACTACAATAAGGGACTCACTCTCTTGCTTTCTATATAGCTCAGTGCTAAGCTGTATTCTATTCTCATATGGAAATCTTTTCTTAGCTTTTCTACAAAATATCACAGAAACGTTAATACACTGGTTTTATGATGGAATTTTTCAACTTGTCAACCTCTCAAAAAAAAATAAATTCAGAGTGTTTGTAAAGACAGCATGATTCACAAAGAATGGCTTTTAAAGTCCATGAAATTCTTTAAATAGCTTAAAGACCTCCTACTGTTCTTGTTATATTTGTGAGCTGTAAGATACACTTCGTTCACTTCAACCAGCTTTTTGTTGTTGTTTTAGTCAGCAGACACATAGGGCATAAAAACTAATAGCAGCCTTTTCTGTCTGATATACTTTACATGAAGACATTCTTTTAAATTGTCTGCATGTAGCTTATTATCATTTGAGCTCTTTAACAAGTAGTGGAATTACGTATAAAACCAGCAGGAATCATAAGCAGAAAAAAATACCTGGTTTGTATATTAGTGAAAATAAAAGCTTTTTCTGTTAGTGAAATTGCTGTAGAGGTATGTATATTTCATTGTAGCTATTCTAATTTCTTTCTTCTAACACTTTTTTTTTTTCTTCAGTATAATCCTCTCTGTGCCACACATTTGACTTTTAAATCTGCTTTTTGTCTGATTTTCTTCTTACCTTAATCTTACCTTAAACACATTACCATCTCTAGCTGGTCTAAACAGGCCAAGGAAATGGAGTTATATCTACGCCACCTGGGAATCTTCCCAGGTATTGTTTAATGTTGTTGTACAACTGTGAAAATGCAAGAATTTTTATCTTTCCTCCTTTTTTTCATAAGTAGCTTCCCTTTCTGCAACATTCACTTAGCATGTTCTTTAGTATTCTGCACACTATTCTCAATATATTTTGTATTCTTCATACTCTGCCTTTTTAAAGTCCAATATTTTTGTGCTTCTATCTTTATGAATATTCTCTTGAGTGCCTACAATTTGATGTTGTTGCTCTATGATCACAAGAATCAAATCTTCACCAACCTTTATCTCATTTATCACATATATTTATTTTCTTGGGGATACATCCAAAGACATGTCTGGCCTTCTTGATCGCTCAGCAGATTTAAAAGGAAATAGCTCCATTTTACCTCCAGAAATAACTTTCTACAGTCATTTCACAATTTTTATTCTAGTCTATGCCAGGGTAATTGAAGTCTTCATGATTAATGATGTGCCTCTTTAAGAGAATCTGCATACAAACATTTCCTGACCTGTCTCTTTTCACACTGGTTTGGATGTTTTTATCTATTTCTTTATAACACAGTTTGTACCTTCTCTATCATATACTTCCATCCAGACCACTCCGGTTCTGGTAAGTCATTCTGCATGCAGAATATAACTTCTCTGATCTCAAAGACACATCGTCCTTTCCTGCATATACCCTCCTGTTACTATGGTGTTTTCATAACTTCTTATTTAGAGTCCTGAGCCAGCTCTCAGTTAACCTACAGTAATTTAAGTTATTTTTGTCTAAACACATATGGTTGCAGCTCTGGAGTCTTCTTTCTTTATATAACCCCAAAGAATTCATGTAAAACAAAGCCTTTCTTGCATCATTTTTCTGAAGAAAATCTTCTTATCAATTTTACTTCATTATTTTCATCAGCCAGCCCTCTGTTACCTTCATTGTGACATTCTAGAATAATTTGTACTCCTTTTATTTTAGCTGTGAGCCATGAAGCCGTTAACGGGAGGATGTGCATGTATAGGTTGGGATCATTGTAATTGCAAGGAGATCACCAGCTTGAACATCTTACAGAGTGAGGGACCGTCAGATCATTAGTATGAACCTTGAGTATTGAGGATGCATTCAGTATCTAGTAGAGAATTCAAGAAATACAGTCTGTATAGGAAAACAAAACCAATACCCACTGTTGTGGGAAAGGTGGATGTTAAATCTTCTTTTTATAGAATAATCATCTAGAATCAATACTAGCTTCACATGAATAGTAATTAGAAGCCTTAAAACACACTGTATTTTAAAGAAAAGGCTTGGGAATTATTTGTTGTTCTTGTTTTCTTCTCTAGCTGAATTTTTTTCCCCCCTTCTGTTCCTTTAGACTTCTCCTGTTTCATATAAAAGAAAAAAAAAGGTACATAATGGTTTTTGCTTTATCTCATTGTTTCATAAACCACAGAAATTTTTTACAGTTCTTCGCAAAAGTCAGGAATAAAAGTGACATATTTTATGCTGAAGATGAAAATGGTGTGACATCATGCAGACATTACGGGCATGGGAAGATGTCAAGGAGCATAATAGGTGAGGGCAGAGGGATCAAGTTAGAAACTCACGTGCAGCCTCCTGTGGCTGTTATTTTTCATTGACTGAGCTCTTTGAGTAATCAGTTACTAACAAAATCTCAGTATTTCATCACTAATCCTTGTCTTTAATTTGCAATTAACTTGTGAGTGCCGTTGCCCTTTCTTTAGTAACTGTAGAAAATGCTGTTGAAAACATCATTAAAGTCTGCAGGATTTTTCCCACTCTGTCTGGATAACTCCACAACTAGTCTTCCTCTGCCTTGTACTTTAAATAAATTTGTATACTCTTTCCTTGGGGGCTTCTATCCTCAGCCCTTAAGTAAATAAATAAATAAAACACCGTCCTATTGCCCATGCCCTTTCAGCAGAATGTACTATCTATTAAGATGAACCATTCCTGTACCGCTGAATGGCCATATTCACCAGTCCATGAATTTGTAATTTAGCGTGTTTACTGCAGTCCTGGGATGTGTACCGCTTAAAATGTTCACCAGGGACTTTGTCATTTAGCTGTGTCATATTATTATACTGTGTAATGAAACATAACCACATAATGCATGTAAATAACAAAGTGTCAGCTCCCTGCCAAAATATAAAGGGAATATAAAATGTAACTTCTATCACAATCCCAGATAAAACAGCATAGCAATCTTCCGGAGAAATGAAAAAGTAAGCTTGGTGAAATTCTTCCTATTATTTTTCAGTTAAATATAAATGAAAGGAGTAGGCTCTTTGTTTTGTAATACTTCACAATCTTTGTTCTGTACTAGGTTTCTAATTTGTGATTTTTTTTTTTTTTTTAACATGGTCCTTACATATCTGTATCAGCTGTAAAATACACACTTCTATACATATCCATCTTCTTCCTGACTCCTTTTCTGCAGTTGTCCTCTTTCTGTCTTCCTTTGCTGCAATCCTGACAACAAATATTTGTAATTTTCTTTTTTTTCCACTAGCTTGCCCTTAGCACTTAGAATGAGCTAGGCTAAAGAAGAAAATCTGCCCCCAGATGTATGCATCTGCACGCAGCTGCAATTCATTTCCAGGCTCAAAATTCTGAAGCTCAAGAAATCTTTCACATTCATTTATCCCCACTTGTTTCGCTGTATTTCTTTCTCTCTCTCTCTCACAGATTCTCTCATATTGCACATGGAAGCTCTCTCCAGTGTTTGTAAATGAACAGATACTAAACTGTTTTAAAGGACCGCTTCATGTACACACACACAAAGAAATTACAATAATTAAGAGGAAAAATAAAGGTCTATCACATAATTAGTTTGACAAACATATTTGAAAGCCAACATAGAAAACCAGAGCACATTGCAAATATGCTGAATGGAAGCAGAGCTAAATGCAAACACACTTGAAATGACATTAGACACATTCAAAAGAAGAGTTTACACACTTTTTGAGATAGGGTAGAAAGTGAAACACTCTGTAACAAGTAGCAGTTCCAGAAGAAATCAAACAAGGATGCAGAATGCTGATTAAAACTTGAAATGAGGAGAGACAGAAAAGATGGGCTAATTTCCTATTAGCAAGATTTCTGGGGAAAAAACACAAAGGAACAGCACTTTCATTTTGAGTGAAAATAATACTTTTTTTCCATCCATTTTTGTCTTTAGTTTCTTACTTAATTTTTCAAGTACAGAAGAATGAATACCATATGATATGTTCAAACATTGGCTCAAATTTCAAAAATCATTTTCTTCCACGTTCTTTATTCCTTTTGTGGTTGCCAAGAAAATCTGCATAGCTCGCGCCTAAGCTGAAAATCATTTTTCAAGTTGTACATTCAAATACTCACACCGCAGTTGTCAGAAACTGTACATATTACTTTCCGCGTCAGGGGATCCTCTTTCCACGCCACCCTAGGGTGAAGCCTAGAATGGGGCTATTAGAAAAGCAGAGCTTTGACTTCGCCTTCACGAGTAGATCATCCAGGTGGTAAAAAGAGAATAAGTCTGAAGCCTGAAACCCCACTGTAAAAATCCTACGTTAACTTACTGGTTTTAGAAATTACATGTGACACAAAATCCTTGTGGTCCAGGCAGATTCCAACAATTTGAAATAGACTTTCTGTTCTTTGGCCTCCCCAATCTTAACTCTTTTCACAAGGGAAACTAAAACAAAAAAACAATCAAACTCAGACTGTGTATATGAAAAGCTGCAACTAATAATACAAGTCCAACTTCAAACCTCAGTTGTAAAATACTCACAGCCATTTCCTCACAGTATAATCATTGTAGGGAAGGGGGGGGGGGGGGGGGGGGGGGAAGCAGGAAGGGGAAAAACCCACCTCTGAGTAAAATCAAGCAGGTAAATTCAAGAATCTTTCCACAGGCAATAATTGGACCAAAGAGACTAAATTCGTTAGTTAAAAAAAATAACTGTTGTCAATAATCTGCTCAGCTCTCATCACAATGACAATATAGCTTTTACGAGTTCAATGAATTGTCTAATAAGATGGAGTGTCTCAAGAGCTTTCTGAACAACTGATTAATCCTAGTCTAGATGCTTTTCTATCTGCCCATTTTCTTCTTCTCTGCCTTGATATTTTTTCTGCTTGTACTCAAACAAATTAAATCTGCCCAATAATAGAATCTGTCCAATAATCTGTCCAATAAATTAAATCTTTCTATCCCTATGCCATTTGGAGGAATGGGAGAAATAATTGCACTTTGTTTAATGTAAAGTATATCCAGACACATATATACCGGGGGGGTTTTGTTTGGTTTGGGTTGTGGGGGTTTTTCCAAAACTTACTTCAAATCCATAGAAGCATTTAGGAAGCAGACTGATTAAATTTCAGACATAATTGATCATCTAACTATTATTTAGGCTGATAGCAAACTGTACATCTCCCATCACTGTATTTCAGAGCATAGGAAATACAAATTAAGAGTAAACCTGATATTGTAACAGACGGCTAACCAGTCATCGCTCAATCTGGTGAAATCACGTAAGTCAAATGGAGGTAGGAACACATGTGAGAACTAAACATGGGCTATGCTGTATTTTCATAGACTTTTATACATTTATCACCTACTTTTGAGGACTTAGATGGTCAAATTTTTCCCTGCAAGCAATTTGAAAGTTGAACTTGGTCTTTTATTGCCTGTGAACAATTGTAACTTTAGTATCCCATTTAAATGTTGCCTCAGAAGTTTTCAGGCATGGACACTTTCAGCACATGGATTGCTCTCAGATTTAACTGTTGTGGTCACAGACTCCTGTTATTCCAGCACGCAGCAGGTCGCCTGCAGCGTGCAGCCTCTTCCCTCCTCTCTTTTCATAAGTAGCAGATCCGGAAGGAGAGGGAGGCTACGATTTTGTCAGGGAAGAGGTTGAACGGACAGGGTGCTGCTGGGAGAGAACCAGCCAGAAGGATGACAAGAATTGGCACTGTTGTTTCTTCCAAGCTGGACAAACAAGTACTGCACTTCTTATCCTTGATGGCACAAGCATTTTACAAGGGAGTAAGAGGAATCTCATCCTTGTAGCAGCAAGCATGAGTTAATCTCACTGCTGTCTGTCATAAGTACTCTGCTTGGGCTTAAGGACAAACCATTTTGTGCACTTACTTCAGCAGCCGGCTGTTGCAGTTCAGTGGACTGAAGAAATAAAGACCACAAACACAGCACTATGCTGCTAGGCCAACCAGCAGATGCTCAGTGTGTCCTTGGTCAGTTTTAAAAGTCACCAGGGGATCACAAAGGAGATGTCCCTTGAGGATTCTAGGTGGTGCAGTTGCTACTGAGGACTCATAGATGATACAGCATCACCTTTATCTTCAGGTAGTCACACAGTATAAAGTAAGAGATCTGATGTTTTTTGGGGGCTGGAATAATACAGGAGTAGGGATCTCCACAAATAAGCAGGCTTTCTTTCAGAAGGGATCTAAATGAGGGAGAAATAGTTGGGTAACAGTAATAACAGACTGGAGTCTAAAAGCCAACGCTGTTCAGCAGGATAAAAGGAGCAGGATTCAGGAGACAGGAGCACCACTGTGGACTCCCTGTCCCACTGGGAGACCCTCTGGAGCACCTAAGGAGCAGGTAGGGTTTGGCCAGGCAGCAACAGGGCATGAGGTGCCTTGCTGGCAAGTCCACTGCAGTGCCAGACCATGGTGTCTGCAGGCAAGCAGGCATCCAACAGCGATCAGGATAGAAAATCGGCAGGCAGTTCCCCAATTTTCAACAAAATACGCTACCATCTTCCTGAGGAAATTATTTCACTTAATTTATTGTTCTGTGAGAGCTACCACAGTCTGACAGATTGGTAGTCTCAATATTATTTATGACCATTTTTTGACAAGCAGAAAGAAAAACGCTGAAGCACTTAGTCCATGCCTTTGTCTACAGCAATTTTGACTGTTTTGGTTTGTTTTTTTTCTCTTACTTTTGGTTACCCATAGCTGATTTCATCTATTATGGAGCAAAGGCAATTTCAGTTGCTTCACAATTACAGTTTCAAATTACTTCCTTTTATATACCAAACATCCACTTTTTTCCATTCCCTTGAAGAGCATTTCTTCCATCAGACAAGTCCACAACTCCTATTAGAGGAAAAATTTTGTCCATATAAGTGGGAAAATAAATTCAAGCAATTTCAAAAGATTCTGTAATTGAGACTAAAAATTCACTTTAATTGATCATTGCAGTCACTCAATGAATATTCACTGAAAGTGAATACAAAAATGGGTCATGCACTTATCTGAATTGATTAGTATAAATGTACATGCATATTTCAATTCAAAGTATTTACAGTGTATATCCAGATTTCTGCATTTATGGGTCTGGAGCAGAACTGGTTTATTTACACCACAAAAAACCACAATGGCCTTGTGTGGAATGCGTATTTCATCAGTGACTGAAATCTTCAAAGCTGTGGCAAGTGAAGCTTCAAAACCATGTGGTTAAAAATACATTTTAAATTTCAGTGCTGACAAATGTAATCTAAAGCAAAGTCTGATAACCTGCCAGTTCACTTTGAACTGTCATTGTAATGAGTTTTGAAATATAATCAATAGTATTGACTTCAAAGCGATTTTCATAGGTGTAAAGGCCAGTTAAATAAGTTGGAGGAAAAATTCCTTTGTCATTTTCAAGTTGGTTTTATTATGAACCTGCTCATATTTTCAAGCTTCTATTTAATAACAAATTCCTAACCATTATTTGCTAGTTGAAAGCAATAGGCTAGAAAAAAATATTAGTTAATAAATTTTCTACTCTTCCATAGCACAAAACCTGGTATTAAAACTCCTCTCTGTCTGATATTTGCAATAAAGTTCTGAATAAGCATTTTTGGTCCTCAAAGAAATACAAATTGAATGAGGTTCAAGACAAAGAATGAGTAAAAGCATAGTTTTGCTTTATCTAAGCCAGGTCTAACTGTTCTGATGCCCGTACTCTATTTTTCACTCGGGGATAGACTGTCACAGCCCTTTTTAGTCTTTCCTGCTGGCTACAGCAGCCTTTATGCAATCTGAAGGAAGAAAATACACTGCAGGGAGGAAGAGTTTCACAGATGCACTGGAAAGTCCACTCTTACGCTCAGGGCTAAAATGCCAGCTACTGATCTGCTGCCTCTGAAACATTTTTAACTTGTAATTATCCCATCCATTTCTGATTAAAAAATTCCAGGCTACGATGCATAAAGCACATCAAAAAAAGTGCTGCAACTGCAGCTTTAGGAACAATGTGAAAAGCGGCTTCTACATGTCTGAGTTAAAAACCTGGGTAACGGGATGAGCTATGCTCCCAGCTTCGTTAGATCTGACTCAGGGTTGCCTGGCTGGGTGTGGGAGGAGGAATAAAGCACACCAGCACGGAGGGCAAAGAGGCAGGAGGAAATACAGGTAAGCTACAGCTGCCTCCTGCTCTGGTGCTGGGACAGTGCCACCCTATGCATCCCTTGCAGGGCAAATTATAAATTTATAACTCCTTCTTCAATGATCCAGTAAAACTATTTGATGTTTCCTTTTTTCTCACTCTCTAAGCAAACATACAGTGGCTGAGAAAAGCAAAATTCTGTGCTTTGCTCCAGTTTCTAATCATTCAGGAAGAGATCTCAGACTGACAGAAACATTTGTTTGCAGATGATTTCTTTTTCTGTGGCTCAAGAAAAAGAAAATAATATTCTAATCACACTAAATGCTGTTCCTGTAAGGAAAGCACGATAAGGGAAACTGAGTCATGGAAAGGCCCTGTCTAGAGAAGTCCTCCACTGGCAGTGAACGCTTACATCAACTTTTATCGTTGTTTACATTTAAAAAAAAGAATTGCTTTGGAAACACAATTGTGAAAACAGTTCTGTTCTCTGTCATGTATTTTGGCTTGTCTGGGACTTGTTTTGGTTTTAATTCAGTAGATCCTGACTGAGTATCCCCACCTGTAGTTCTAATCAGTGGTTACAAATATTGCAATTAGCTGCTGTGGAAATGATTATGTTGTCACAAACAGAGGATTAGAACTTCACACGAGGAAAAATCATCAAGGGCAGATGAATGCTTGAGAAAAAAGGATCTGGGTCTCATGCTAAGATTCTTAATAACAAAATAGAAAACCAGTAGTAACAAAGAGGGAAAACAGAAAAGTATTACTGCTTGCCTTTAATGCAATTTTCCCCCAAAGGTTATTAAAATCCATTGCTTGTGAAATGTCTGTTCTCAGGCAAAGATTTAAACTGATTTAAAATGCACAGTGTATTGGGGATTAAAGCTTTATCCCATGACAAATTTCCTCTCAATGGAAACATAAATGACTGGATTCTGAAATTCTAAGAAAAGGATTTACTTTGAAAAGGAAACCTGTTTAATTTTATCAACACCAATTCAAGAAATACAGGACCAGTCCTGCTCTGACTTACAGCACTTGGGCAGTAACAATGTAAATACTACTCTTCCCTAAAAGCAATGGCTTCCACATTTCTCTAGATTCAAATCTTACTTTTGTAGGGCTAACACCCCTACGTATTGGTGCAAATGGCTGCGTCCTGTCACGCTCTCAGGTAGCAGCTACAGCCCACCTCTGGCATAATGACCCCTGGGTACCAATTTTGAAGAGAATAATTCGTTCTCCTGTCAAAGCTAAACTTGAGTGACTCCTAAAAACTATTAGAAATCATTCTGATTATATAAAATACATTTTCTGAAGGTATTAATTTTCAAGAAGAACCTGGTTTTTTACTTGGGTCAATGAAATTCTGTTAAAGCATTAGCAGAATTGCAGGAAATTCCTTGTTCTTCTTGTTTGATGCCTACCATAGAGGCAAAGGTGATTGTTATCTCTTGCAGACACTTAACAGCAAAATGGCTGGTTCAATAAAGCATTCTACATTCTGAGATTTGAGGTTGATATTGTGTGAGGCACACCTTGATAATAGTTTTCTTTAATGTCCCACATGTAGTGTTAACTCTGGCTCTCAGTGTACACATATTTGTCTCCGATCAGACAGGACACTTTTATCAGATCAAGATGGTCAATAGGTATTTCTAGTCTTTTGATCTATTAAACTTTTGTCAAATGCTGTATAAAAGAACCCTTCTTGTCAGGACAGCATGTGCAGACTTTTTTTTTAGTAGGGGAAATAAATTGCACATGGCCACTTTCATTCAATTCTGATCATCTTTAAATTACAGGGATTACAATACATTTAAACTAAATACAGATATTTTCTTGAAAAGGCCAAAGTCTCCCTATGTATTTTGGCATAGTGGCATTTAATATATCTTAATAAATAGGCAACAGTGTTGACTGTGTTGTATTAGTGTAAACCAGTACACACTTTGGAGAGATTCTCAACTACGTTTTGTTATTACTTTTAAGGTGCTTCAGCCATGTTCTACCAAGTCTTTCAGATTATTTAGATACCTCCTATAACAGAAGTTATTTAGATACCTCATACCTTCAAGCCCCTGGGTGACCATGCTTTTAACATAAGAACATATTCATTTTTTCTTGATACTGTTCAAATTTTGTATTCTAATATGTTATTTGCATGTATATCTAGTTTACACATACATTTACTAGAAATCTTTTGCTGAAACATTGCCCATTCTGTCTATGAAAAAACCTATCTGACCTCATACCATTAGGTTTTTGGGTACATTGCACATACTCTGTCATTTCTTGGATATTCCTTTCATAATACCTTAGCACCTCCTCCCACTATTCCAGATTGGAAAACTGACTTTTCAGCCTCGGTTCTATAGTCAAGCTTGTATTTTCCCATATTGGTTTTTGGGTTTGGGGTTTTTTGTTGGTTTTTTTTTTAAAAAAAAAGCCTGTTCATCGATGAAATATTCCTGTAGAATGCAAGAATCTTCAAATATTTCTAGCAGTTTTACAGTCAGTCTATTCTACATGAGTTAAGTGGAAGCTATTAAACACATCAAGAGCTTCAGAGCTAGCTATTGTTAGAAAGAAGACTACTTCTGAATCTCTGCCTTTTGCTGACACCCGTTGCTAGCAAAGGCAGACTGAAGTGCTGTTTAAAACTCTTCTATTTCCAGGGAGTTTCAACTCTCATGCAGCTTTTAACTGCCCGTTTTTCCACTGCAGGTACTTTCTTTGTTGCTCCTTTTCCTCTGGTAGCATGCAATATCTATTGTATCATTCAATGCCTCGGTCCTGTTTTGCACTGTAGCTGGTTCTTACTGCCTGTGTTCAAACCAGCGTGGCAAGCCTGGATGATCCAGGCAGAGCTTAAGGTGCGACTTCTTCTTCCCACCTGCATGTCAGAACATAAGAGTCATTACTGGTCTGACCAGGTCCTTTGAGCCCTGTATCCATCCCTCAGAGACAATAAAAGTGCCTGACAAGAGTGTAAGAACAGAGTTAGCATATCCTTTCCCTGAAGTATCCCCCTAGCCTCCAAACTGTTTTGCAGCTCAAGTAATTCCTGAGCCAGACATGGCTTCTATATGTTTAGAAATCCCCCAAGGACTTGTTTTCCATGACCCTCACCATCTTTCTCTGGGATTCGTGTAAACTTAAATAATTGCAACACCTGGCAAGCAGTACTACAACTACGCATTGCAGACTGCTCAGCTCACCTATACGGTAGCTTCTTTTGACCCCTTCCTCCCCTGATCTCTTGTGAGGGAAGATGCAGAAAGCAGCCAGTCCCACTCCTTGTCACCCCAAATCTACTTATACCCATGCCTGCTCATCTCTTTTCAAATAGAAGTGTCCTCTTTTATTTAGCCATTTCTCACAGGGATGTTGGTCTTTGATAATCCTTTTTGCCTTTTCTCAGACTATTTTCAACCAAATACTTTCTGAGATGAAGACCAGAACTGCACATTTACTACTGCCTGACCAGTGGCTGTCCTGGTAGGTCACTCCTCAAATTTCTGCCATTTCCACTTAACAAACAAGGCTCCCAAGGCACCCAGCTCAGACTCTATCATCAGAGCTGGTCACCTCATACAGGCACAGTCGCAAACGCCACAAAAATCTGCACCCAGTGTCAGATTTAGATTAGCATCTCAATTCTGCTGCCTAAAACCTGTAAAGAAAACCTGAGGAAGAGGTAGGATAATCAAAGCAAACAAATTGTAAATTTGGGGTGTTAAAAGTGTTGCTTTCTACCTTGCAAGTGAAGTATTATTCAGCTTTTTATGACCTCTGACATGCAGAGTTGTAATAAGCAGAGAAGCCCAGATACAAAAAGCCCTGAGAAACAGCACTAGCAGCAGCAGATGAGGAGACATTACAACGTCTTTCAGTAACATGTACCCGCTCTGAGTTCAGGTTTGAACAGAAGTCCTCACACCGTATGAATATGCTGATGTCATCCAAAAATACAGTGCCTTTGCTGTGCCAATGCCAGTCTTCCATTGATTCCCCTTCCTTTCCCTCTGCCTATGTATTTCTTTGTGTTCTCACTTGTTTTCTTCTTGCATCTCAGGGATTTTTTTGCTGCTTCTTTGAAGACTGTTAATGCCTTTGTTTTTGTGGGGACCCTTTCATTAGAAGTGAGACTGATGGCACTGGAGTCCATGGTGAACTCAATAATCTCTTCACCGTACTATTAATATATATTTGTACACCATATTAATCACTTTTTAGAAAACCATTGTAAAAAAGATTCTTGTTTGCTCCTGTTTGAATAAAACTATAACACTGTCAGCCATTCAAAGACAAATATTCAATATTTACTGTAGTGTTCAACAGCAGCACTGAGCACTAAGCTATAGCTACAGCTATAAAATGACAAGGGAAGCTATCTGAAGATAGTGTCAATCAGAGATTTGGGGAATAGAAAATTACTGTAATTATTGGCCCTTGTGTTTGAAAATATCAATTTTTTTAACAAGGTGGCATGGTTTCCTTGTGTTGATGGCTATTTGACGTTAAAATGGAGTTAACTTTTCTTAATCTTCATTTAGCATTTTTCTGAAAAAAAAAACCCCACCAAAACCAAAATCACCCATTTTGCTATTTACAAATAATTCGTAAATGAGTCTCATGCTTGTGGGATTATGAGACTCCAAGCATGCCACAGGAAGCTACACTTTTGTAAATCCCTTGTACTTCTTATTAGTCTCTGTTGATCTATCATCTTCCTCATCTGCAGCTTGCGCTACAATTCCCTTTGACAAAGTCTATTAATTGTGAAATATCCTTTGAAAATAAATTTTCTCTCTCCCTAAGCTCTTTTCTGCCATGGCCTGACCTTGCATATCTGAAACTGCCCCTAGAAGTGCATTCTATAGCGCCTTTCACAGAGATTCCAAAATACTTTATAAATATTCAACCATAAGCTAATTCTAAATGCTTGAAGAAACCGAATAGTACTTACAAGCAATCCTTTCTCCCAAACTCTGCTGCATAAATCAGAAAACCAAACATGATGTAGCAGACCACACGAGAGAAGAGCTTCAAACAGGAATTCAAGGATTCTGCCTCTGAATATAGCTGCAGGAAGAATATAAATCAACAGTACATTAAAACTGGTGTTTTCCCTGATGTGGGACTCTTATGAGACCTTGGGTGATTAAGCATCTTGACTTGGAGCCTTTATTCCAGAAGTCAGTGCTCGTTAGAGATATATCAGGTGACAGGCTGAGTGTTGAACAAAGACGGTGGTAACTGCACAGCAGCCAACACAGTCGCTAGAAGTATTTTGGGTTTCCTTGGAGTTTGCCAGTCAAGCAGTCAACCTGCCTACCAGAGCCTGTAAAATCTAGAGAGATCAGAGCACTAGATGGTATTGCTGGAGGCTATAAAGAAAGGGCTGTATTTTTATCGTGTCTTTGAAAGGTTTCTCAAAATACCGGTTTGTCACAAACATCGTCCTGCAGTTTGTGGCTATTGAATACGAAAACCAAAAATACAGCTGGGATTGCAGCTTTCTATCATCAAATTATTGATTTGTTTTTCAATAAAAAAAGAGACACAAGAAGGTTCAACATCTGGGCCTATTATCCTTGCCATTTCTGTATCATTTTGGAAATTCCTCATAACTTTGTATTTGAATTTAAGGAGAAAAAAGTATTATATATTGAAGGGTACTAACAGCCCACTGGCAGAGCCAACATCAAACGTTAAGCAGTTTAGGTTATAGACTCTTTCTAGTACCAGGACCCATGTACGATATTTCTTTTCTGCCATTAATTAAGGCCATTAATATGTTCCTTCCCTGCTGCAACAGTGGGAGCAGGCTATGGGACTGAGACATACTTTCCCCCACCTGACCTTTCCCCTTTTCTTATAGATCTGTCATGTAATAGAAGAAAAATAGATTAACATATAAAGAATTCATGGGTCAAACTTCTTTGAGATCAGTGCAAGGAAAGAAAGAAAACACTACCTTTAAAAAAAAAGTGCTCATTTGATATATTCTGGCTTCCAGCTGATCACCACCCCATGGGAGATGGAGAAAATAAATGCTGCATGAACCTGACCCTGCAGTTTACTCTTTTCTTGGCATTTTCAAACCTGTTCCACAGTATCTTTTGGTCAGTTCTTAAAATAACTTGAAGAAACACTGTATTGACTTTGATACAAAAATTAGTAGAATGAAGAGATCAAAATTCTTCTATCATCTAAAACACACCACGTTTTTTATGGTGTTACTTCATTTGGAAGAAGTAACAGACAGCTATCAAAATGCCTGTGTTATTAAACGTCAGAATATCCACAGAATAACAGCCTGAGAATAATATGGTATATTAAGACAGCATATGAAACCACTCTCATTTACATGCAGATCTTCTTACACTTCCTACGTATGACTGAGGATAAGGTTCATACAGTTTGTCTCCTGCCATTTCTTGCTGAAATCATCACAGACTCACTACCGCTGTCTCTTAAGGCCAAGGAACAGTTTTGATATATCACAATAAGTATGCAAAAATTGAGGTGGTTACCTAAAAGACTGAATTTCTTTAATGTTCCAACTGGCGGAGTAATTTTAACAAAATGAGTTTTCTCCTAAACCTTCTTGCATTTCTTAGGCATTTTCTTGCCTAACTGGAAAGTGATATGAAGTCTTCGTTGTTTGTTTTATTTTATTCATATCCACCTCTTTATATAAGCAGTACTGAGGTACTCAAAGAAAATGAAGTAGAGAAGATACAGAGCAATCATATGTTGCAGGGGGATGGATGGAAGGAATAGCGATGCTTTATCCCAGAGAAAGCGTTTGGGCTAACAGCAATAGCATTCACTATTTTGATGAAATATTAAGGAAAATATTAGGAAAGTTTATTATCCACTCATTAAGAAAGTGACACTCTAAATTTCATGAGACAGAACATAAACAAATAATAAGGTCACTTGAGGTTATCTGTGTTATACCTTGACTGTGAGTTATGGCTTTTAGGGGTTTTTTTTTAATTTTTTGATGAAGCAGATGAGGCTTGCCTCTCAACACTTCGATGACTGCATTCACACTTAGACAGATCATGCTTTTATAGTTGTGGATATTTTTTATGTAGGCCACCTGCACATTTCTCTGCCTCCTGAGACTAATAGGTGAACAGCAGGGACTATGTTTCTTCAAGTAAGTGTGGGGGGAGGTAGGGTTGTTCACTGAAGTTTAAATCTCTGCTTGCATTACCAGATTGCTACATCTTTAGCGTTTTGGGATTTCTCAGCTTTACCAGCAGTAATTTATAGCAGCTCAGTGTATAATCTCTTTCTTTCCTAGATCCTATTTTAAAGTGTCCTTTTGCTTCTTTTCCTCTATTCTTCTTGCCCATGGTAGCATCAAAGTATTTGAAGATGATGAAGTGGAATGTTTGATCTTTTTGTAGTGCTTCTGCCTGGATACAGTGCATTATCTTCTGTGCCACTAGACAATACCTGGGAAAAAAAAAAAAAAAAGACCCTGAAAATATAAAAATAATCACATATGAAAGGATTTCATTTTGCTTCATCACTTCTGAACAAACTTAAACAGCTGCTGACAGCTCGAGAAAACTTTGAAAAATATTCTTTTTAGAAACTACTGTAATATATCATATTTTCTGCATATTTTACTTCTCTCATTTTTTCTTTCTGAAGACTTTTGCATGAGAACAGGACCTTTCTTTCCAGCACTTCGCTGACTTCAGCTGTCCATGCTGTACAGATTTGGTTCAGGCTGCTTGGACAAGACTTCTGATAGAGCTTGTTGTCTTTTCAACACTTGCAAAGTTTCCGAATAGTCAAAGAAGTTGGGGAGAAGGAAATTTATGTCTCATTCCCTGCAAGTTAGTGAAGTGCAGAGCCCATTGCCATTCCCAAAAGTAGAATTACACTTATGAACTAGACCTGACTATCTGGACTCTTCACGGTTTGATGGAGGCAGGCTCCTCCGAAGTACTTGGGGGCTTAAGTCTGTAAAGCGCACTCTCTGAGCCCCCAGGCTAATGCAACAAGCCATTTACTTTCCTAGTTAATTCCCAGCATGCTGATTAGCTCTTGTAGATCTTGGCCAAACACACTTTGTCTCACGCAAGACAGAGCACTGACGGTAATAATAAAACAAAGTGAACTTCCCACTGTCAAGTGTTGAAATCTCTGATACGTATGGAAAGTTTTACCCTGATTTCATTTGTTTGTGCCTCTCTATACTTTCTGGTTGATAACCAAAAGGACTGAGAAACCTTAAGAAAGGCTGCTCCCTTGTGGTTTTTCTAGCTAGGCAAAAATGAGGACTTTTTGTAAAATCTGATATTATGCGAGCTTTTAGTTCAAGTTGTTAATCCCAGAAAAAGCATTGATGGTAAACGCATTAGAGAAGTCAGTAGTACTCACCACACTCCCAGATGCTCAAATACCTTAGCAATTCTCCCAGGATTAAAACCTTGAGCAAGCGATTAAGTCAATTATCTAAACTGTACAGCATCTGCTCAAGCGAAATTGAACCTCTGAACCTTATTACGTTTGTCATGTCCACGGACAACCTTCACTGTGATTCAGGGGATGATTGCTGGAAAGCAGCTCCCAGACTCTGGGCCCACAGTCCTTGCCGCAGGAAGGGTGAATTCACAGGAGTGCCATATTGCTGGCAGGTCGCTCTCCTGGGACTCACCAGGGCTCCCAGGGACAAGCTCGAGCATCAGGTTTTGTGTGACTTGGGCAAAGAGTCAGGCTGGGAAGCACGGCAAAAATGAGGGCAGAAGCATCCATGGAAACACTTCCAAAGATTGAGAGTTGGACCCCACTCTGAAAACAAGGATCAACAAAAACAGGAAAGTAATTGAATGCTCTGAAGTCACCAAAATTTTTGATTAATGTCCTAGGCCCATACAAATTGATTTAGCAAACTATGTTTTCCACATGTAACGCCAAATCAATGGCATTTATCCATTCAGATCTACAAACTAAGTTGTGTAGACTGTGTGAATGTGTGTAAAAACTAATAAGCATACCTGAATTAAATAAACAGTTGGAAAGTGCAGGCTTGGGGACTTTGTAATACCATATGGAGTCTTTCAGATGTAAATTATCAGCTGAAATTCAGCCTGGGTCAGTAGTAACCCAAACTGTTGCGTTCTAATAATTGTTCAGTGGCCTATATGAAATTAGGTGATTGACATGTCTACAAATTACAAACACAATTGCTGCTAATAGAGCCTCTCAGAGAGACTGGAAATTGCATGGGCATGGAGAAAGAACTGCCAATTCATCCTCAAGGTGAACTCTTCATGTCAGGAAGAGGCACCTGGGGGAGCTGTGTAGTGCTACTTTTCATGCTCAGACTGCTCTGATTAATTATTATCATTTATTATTTGTACAGTCCTCTACTGCAGTATCACCTTTAGGCTGAAATCTTAGATCATCCACTTTACCAGGAATGACAAACACACAGTTCCCGCATCAAATCATTTGCACTTAAAAGTCCATCTATAAACTGCTCTGGAAAGCTAGCCAGATCCCTTAGTACGAAGTAAGGTGGGATGACTAGGAGATATGGGGAATGAGTTTAAGGACTGCCTGAACTTTAAAACAAGGTCATATCAAGGAATTCATTTTCCACTGTGGCAGTCTGCTACTTTTCCAGAGCTCTAGTATGCATGTAAGTAAAATGCAAGATGCTCTATCATACTTTTAGAGATTACTTTCTAACGTGGCAAAGACTATTTTGGGGAAGAAATTTCAGATTAGATTCATGTTAAACTGGTAGGAAGAAAAACAGGGAAAGAGGTTTTTCAGTGTATATGATCACATGTATATGTTTAGAAATCTTTTGCATATCAATAGACAGATTAAAAACCCCTATGCTTAATTTGGATTACATCAGGAATTTCATTGACATAGTAAATGCTGTTGGATTTTCCCACAGATTAAGAACACTGCATCAATTCTTTGTCTTTTTTCTTTCATTTTCTTCATGAATGCTAACGAATTATCTTCCTTCCATATCTGTTTTACAAATTCTTGTGGGAAAAAAAAAAAATAGCATCCCATATTGACATCACACTTGTGTTATCATGTCCCTTACAAATCTGATAAAATGTTCACAAGGATAATTTCATCTAGTGGTGATGCTGGGCCAGAAACAGCTGTCATGGGACAGATGTTACCTCCCTTATTGCACAACAGAATGTGCTCATTGCTTCACACCATCCCACAGCTCTAGCTCCCTTAGCTCTTTTGTCAGATCTGCCCCAGGGACTTTGGTCATTATTGGTATGAAACAAAGCAAGAAAAAAGAAAGACAGGTTGGGATTCTGGAAAGACTCATTGCTCAAGCAACAGTGAAATATTGCTGGTCAAAGGAAGCATGATGCCTGCTGATGCACTCATGTCACGTTCTGCTTCACACTAAAACATAGAGCCCAAACCAATTCCTTTCTGTCAATCCCAGGCAGTGTTGTTAAAAACACCTAAAAGTTTGAAACCCCTTCAAATGCATGAGGCTTCTTTATTGAACACTGCTTTATTTGATAACATAATGATTTACACCAAATATTCCTTCTTTGTTTGTTCATGCATTTTTCTGATCATTCAGCTTTCATTCTTTAATGTAGCTTGGAAAAGAGACTCAGAAACTCTGCAGCATGGCTTTGCTGTTAGTTTATCATCTCAATTTCTGCTGGCCCCGCTGTCGTTTCTTTTCTGACAAATTGACTAGCCTTCTAGGCAGAATTATATAAATTAAAATTTCATTTGTCAAGGCCCTCTATGGGCCAATATGTTATATTTATGCGGAATATAACCACAGTTTAGCTTAAAAAATTAAACAAACACCCCATATACTATGCTAAAATGATCCTATCATTTATGATTCTGCAACAGATTTACTAGGAAGAAAATCATAATTAGTTACAAAAAGATATGTTCCTCTGGAGGTATGCTAATCATCCCAAATTTCTGCTCAAAGTAGCACAAGACAAAATGTAAGTGTTGGCTTTCGCACCAAAAAAAGTCATCTTACGTGTATCAAAAATAAAGCCAGAAAATGTTCAATACTTTGGCTAAAATATGGGGGACCGGGAAGAGAGAGACACCAAGGCTGGGATCGTCTGTAAAAGTTAAATGTGTTTCATTCTTACCGTTTCCATAAAACAATATTTAGGGGAAGAGGAAATATTTTCCCCCTTTTAAAAATGTTCACAGACAATGCATTTTTCAATACATACAATCTGTCTTATGGCACATAAATGCTCTTTATCACCTTATTCCAACTACCACTTGCACATCTTGTAATAGAAAACTTATCATCAAAAACTTATCTATTGTACAGATTTGGCTAGGATACATGGGTCCCCATTCAGAAATGGGCATAAATGTGTGTGTCCAGGGCCTCTTCACCTTGCTTAAAGTTAGGCATACAGTTACGGTGGTCAATCAAGTCTTGACTTTCACCCAAGTCTTGACTTTTTGTGTAGTAATTTTAACATGTTCTCACTCTATATCAGAGATTTCCCTAAGAAATAGACATGTTTTCAAGAAAAATAGGCAACACAGAAATAGTAACATCTGACTCAGTACATCCACTTCTTGTTTCCCTTAACCCCTTAAAAAAGATTTCTGAACGCAAGTTTTGTAGAAGGCCCGTTACATTCTATTTAGCTTCCTGTGCTCAGATTTTGAATGCACTGAACTGTACTCTAAGAACATGTATGAGGGGCACTTTTCTTCAGCTGTACTGAAAATCTTTTTGCCCTCAATAAAATAATGTCAATAATGAAAATCTTCATGATAGCACTATATATATATATATTAAAAAAAAAAAAAAAACCAACCCTAACTTATTTTCCCTTCCATTTACTTTTCTTTTAGATGCCTGCTACCAAAGGCAGTGCTTATTAGATTTCCTTCTGACAAGATAAAAATATAACATAAAACTGGAAATTTCAGGTTTGATTTTATTATACTCTTATAGTTTAGGGCTTCTGCCATACAAGAAGCTGCGATTTTCTATGTATTTGATAAAAGAAATGCATTTGCTTCAAGATGTGTTCTTATATTTTACATTTGGTGTCTCATAAGCCACCTCAAATTCTTGAAGATGAAAACATAAATTGAAGTACTGAACAAGGTCATTCCTCTGGCAGTCTTGCCAAATTCAAATCATGTGGATAAATTATTATAGTAAGAAGTAGGAAACAGTTTTTTAAAAATTAAATGTTTTGTCATTCTTTTTTTAATAATGTTTCATTTGTTTCGTCTTACTGCAATAAGAGAAATCTGCAGAATGGCTTTGGAAGGAAAAAAAGACTTTCAGAAAAACTGAGGCTGAAGTTAACAAAAAAATCAAAGATAATAAGCTTTGGGGGTTTTTTTATTATTATTTTAAGCTCTATTCTTTGCTCAGCTGCTATTCCATAAAAGTACCTTTTAAGGGTAGACCTAGCAAAATTCTGTGTGGAGGTTTTTTACTTTTCCAACTGGCTTTTCTGTATCTATTTGCAGAAATGTTCAGATTGAACACTCTTCTCCACAGCAGTGCTACCAGACTAGCCCTAGTCTGATGTCGGGAAAAATGTGCAAGCTTTCCTTTACAGGTGGCCAAGGTATGAGACATTTCTAGAGATGCTTTCAGTTGCAGCAGGAGCCGTTTCAGTCAAATCTGAGAGATTCAAAAGCATGTAAGCCCTTTCATCTATAGATTCCTCTGCCAAAACAGCTTGGAAGAAAAACCTCATTAGGATGATCAAGTGGCAACAGCATTAACCTCAGGCATGGGTGGTGGAACCAGTTCCCTGCTTGGTCTTTAGGACCATGATTAAATCAGAAAGACCCTGATCCTTACAGGTTGTGGGTGCTTAACTTCCTTAAATAATTCAGTGGCAGTTAAGTGTCTAATACACCTTTGAGGAGCTAGTTCTTTCTTTTTCACATGTCAAGGTGTGTCTACATCATAGATTAGAATTAAGACCACTCCAATTAAATTCAGGAACAAAAGTGAGGAGCCTGCCTCGACACCAGATAACCCTGCGATGGGTAACAGAATAAATTTCTGGTTCTGCAACTCAAAGTACCTGTGTTGGGACCAACCAAACAGCTCTACGTGGTGTTTCTTGTGGAGGCACAATGAAATCAGTGCTGACTTAGGAGTCTTGCAATATGGTCCCTGTGTATTGTGTGTGTGATCTTCCCCATCCGTAATATAGATCCAGATATATTTGTTTCATAAGGATATCATGAGGATGAGATATACTGACAATAGTGAAACACTAGATGGCTATAATTTTAAGACTGAACCAATAACTTTTATCAATTTAAAATTATAAAGTTAAAGTATTGGACAAGGCCTGCAAAATGAGGTTGTGAAGTTGAACTGGGAGAACACTGATTCGAAAAAGAGCTCCAGGATTAGCTTACTAAAAGAAAAAAAAATCTTCATAGAAAATACTGGTAGTAAATGATGATTTTGTTAGACTTCTTCCCTTTGCAGACTGCTTCTACAGGTTCAACAAGAAGCATGCAAAAAATGAAGCTTTCCATAAACCCACATGGAAGAATTGAAAAAGCCAGTGCAATAATCACCCATAAGTCTCCTCAGGGTTTTTTTCTTACATAAAGTTTTTCAGTCATAAAATTCAAAAGCTAAAATTTGATTAGGACTACTTCCAAAAGTATTTGTCACTTCTGTTACTAAGGCTTTTTTCCTGACTTTTTTTTTTTTTCTGGTGAATGTGCAGAGGCATTGGTTTTAAAGACAGATATTCTAAATTAATTCAGCAGTGCCAGACACCGTGCAATTGACAGTGTTTAAGGAAGCATACTGCAGGGCCGAACTCAGGTCTTGACATACTGCGTGGAACAAAGATAATGTAATAATATGCAGTGCCTTTCATCCAAGGATCACAAAGCATTGATAGAATTGAGTAAGTAGGTAATAAGATTTCTGGTTTACAGCAGAGGAAATTGTGCCTAGCTATTTGACTTTTTATTATTCACACAGAGCATGAGTTTCTTGTAGCGGTTGCCAGAGTCACATACCTACTACTCTGAAGTAGACCAGAGCATTGCCTGGAGCTAGAAAGTCTGTCCTAATATAAAATAACAGGTTTCTGACTTTGTTTGAGAAAGGCACCTGAAAGTCTTTAGCCTCTGGGCCAGTGCCAATGCAAGGATACCACAAGTTTATGTTGGGGTTTGTCAGCTGTACGGCGAGCAGTTTGGGAGCCACTGATCAGCAAAACTGCCACAGACCGTGGAAGATCCCTGACACCCAGACCTGACCCCACTGACGGGATGGGGAGTCCCAGGGTGCCAGCTAACTCCCACCCCACAGCTGTAGATTTGTACTTTGGTGCCTCCGCAGTAGACCATGCGGGGCTCCCTGCCTCTAATTTCTTGAAAGATGACTGAATCTAAATGTTAAAACCATCTTGAGTTCAACTAAAAGGTATTCTCCAACAAAACATTTTTTTCCCTGGGTGAATTTCCAAGTAGTTTTATATCATTGTGCTCCCTGTGAAAAATGTTGAGCAAAACATAAATGAGCACACACATGCATGTTCATAAAATCAGTGTGCAGGAAGGACAAGGAAAAGTTTCAATAGAAAACTGAAATACAGGCATATGCCTGCTGACTTCTCCCAGAGATTTGCTGATCCTTTCAGTCTTTATCAAAAAATCAGCCAAGTGCTTTTACAAGTGTTTGATTAGCAAGGGTCCTTAGTGTGGATGCAATTAAACACTGCTCTATCTGTTAAAATAATGAGATTTGGTGAGAAAAGGTAGCTTATTCTGCCCCAGCAGAGGGCTATAACAATTACCTTGTGAAGAGACAAGATTATTTCGGGAAAGAGTTGTCTGAAGTTTATGGAAGATACATGAAAGACAGATTTATGAAAAAAGTTTTGATCTGCACTAATGACATTTTCCAAGGGGGAAAATGATCATGAAAAAAACCACCTTGACTTCCCAAGTGCAATTTATGCCTTGCAAAGTCTGTGAAGCACTTAAACCAAGTTAAGCTTTAAAATTCCTGGGATTAAGCTAAATGCTTATAAATCCTATACATAATTATGTAAAACTCCTGACATATCTGTAATTTTAATATTTCTTGTGTGCTGCTAACATCCCAGACTGGGATTTTCTAGGGACTCTAAAGGCATAATGCACAATGCAGTTTTGAAAATCCTAGTATCAGATGACTGTACTAAGATTACCTATTTGTACTACCGGTAAATAACCTATATTGTGAAATAGTTCAGTTCTGTTGCAATACAAATTATTTGTACAGTCTTGTGGCCAGCTAAAGAAAATTACAAAAAAAAAAAAAAAAACCCAACTACAGTGTAATAGCATCTGCTTAAGGAAATCTGTTTGTGAGCAGTGGTCTCGCTGTAATGAAGAGAATGGTGCCTAGGATCTTTGAAAGATGACACAGGTTTAAGTGACTTGGATTTCCACATCTGCCATTCCGGATGCAAAGAGATATCAAGTTCCAGCTGAACTGGGCAATGGAGAAAAATAGAGCCTTTCTATAACCACTGTGATAAGAGAGAGAAAGAAGGATTGGGGTTTGAATCCTCTTTCACTGTTCCCTTGTGATATAGGAAATGCTCGCTGATATACACATTCAACTTTGTTTTCTGGATTCATTGCACTGTATGACCAGAGAAGGAAATGGCAATAATATTTCTTCCCTGAAAAAGCTATGCCTTAGACTCGTTCCTGTCTATCAGGACCTTGTCTCTACTTGATTAAAAGTAGCCAGTACTGACAGTTCACTTCTGCCCCTTTTTACAGAGAGGTGTCCTCTCCGCTTTACTTTACTCACGCTTCTGAGAGAGAGGCAAACTAATTCTCTATTTAACAATAACAATTTCTTCTGTAAAAGGAAGGTAATGAGTTACACAGTCTACCTATTCACAGCTTGTGACAATTCAGTGAGATTATCTCAAGTTTAGTATATGTCACAGCACAGACTAAAACCTTTCTATTGGAGACGTGGGATGGGGGGGAGGGATAGGGGCACAGGGGACGGGACTTTTTTCACTCATATAGCTTATTCTAACTCCTCAAGAGTTTATTTAATGGTATAGGTGTGCATGATATGGTACAGTAATGTTGTCACAAAATTGATCTGTAAAACACATAAATAGAGGTGTCTGTTGTGGGGTTTACCTCAGTAACCTACTTTCCTTTATTTAACCAGTCTGCAATAACATGTTCACACAGACAAATTCATTTCCAAACTATTCACAGAGTTTAGGACCAGAGATCTGCTTTCCGTCCCCAAAACTCCCACTGTAAGGCATGTGGCTTCTTGCTGTTCCCTCAACACACAGAGTTTCGAAAGACAGGCAGAACATCAACAGCTGGCAGCAGTTCCCTGCCTCATCCTGCCAGAAGTGATGAACGAGCAAGTAGATTGTCCGGTTAATAAATGCTGTACAGCACTAAGTGATACTTGAAATGATACATCGAATTGTCTTTCTGTAACTTGCATGTCACAATATTCAACGGTCTGTATATTACTTTTTTTTTCCCCCTGAGAAAACAAACTCATTTTAAATATAGAAATCCCTTTGAAGTACACCTTGAGTTGTTTTAAATGTGCTTGTTTAGCAAAATAATCCCTGTGGTAAAGTATAGGTTCTACATTTCTGAATTTTTTAGTGCAACATAGCTTCATAGCTTCAAAAATAAATACCCAATGCATGCTGGTAGCAATCAGATTTCAGTCACACACACGGCGGCCCATACAACTCCTTTTCTATTCATACGTGTAACTATTCATATAGTCACAATATTTTAGAGGCATTTGGATTAGAACTAAATAATACTGTGCTAAGAGTCGCCCTTCCTTACAGAAAGTAGGATTTAGTAAGAAAAATCTTGGCAAAAGGAAAAATTCTCTATGACATTTCTCAGAAGCCAAACTGCAGTTCACAGGGTAGCACTTTGCGGGGCATGCTAGGAAGACCAAATGCTCCTACATTGGCTACATGACTGATTTGCCAAGTTGTAAAAGTAGTATTTGTAAAAGATATCGCCTGCTTGAATATTTACAGCCTTTTGAAATGTTACAAAACCCAGAGATTTAGATGAAAAATGGTCAGTTTAGGCACGATGGGATTGATTTCAGAAGCAAGAATGAATTGGCTTTTCTCGTACATAACACATACAAAGCAGCTAACGGAGGGTTGTATGAAGATGGTCCACTGTGCTCATAACCCTAATGAGTAACAAAGGGCTCTCTTGTATGGGACACTATAGCCTAGCACAAGTGCTGAAATCGCTAGGGCCTGGTTATCCAGATAATGTAGCCTTCTTTCTAGGGTTTTATGAGCCTGAGCAAGCAAAAAGCTGTGGCTGGAGTCAAAAGTGTGTCAAAAGTACAGTCCTGGTACTGTGGCCTCAATAGAGCCATGTGTAATCAATAGTGACAAAGCAAATACAGTGAGAGTGTCTCAGCGCCACTTTTAGTGGTATAGACATTAAAATGGCTGTCAACAGCTGTAACGTGTGCCTGTAAACATTTGAGTGTTGACATTAAGTGATAGTGCCTGCAACAAACATCTGCATTTGTCTTCAGGAAAATCTAATCTCATTAACCTTGATCACGCACCACTTTTCTTCATGCCTCTCTCTTTTCCCTGCTCACTGAACACAAACCATATTTTAGATGCTTAAAAAAAATATTTATGGAATTTACATACAATGTTAGTCAGGCATCCTTGTATTATCTATTGTACAATCTCTTTAAAAGAGAAAGTTGTCTGGAATTTCCCACTTTGTCCAATTATTTTTCTTCCTAAACTCGGCTTCTGAGTGCTTCGGTATCTAGCCTCTACAGGGGCTGCCACAGATCAGCAAGGAGCACGTGCAAAATTAATCTTGATCATTATATGGACAATTTGATTCAACTGCATTGTATGATGGACACATGCTGTGTATCATGTACCCACCCGTCTGTACAGGGGAAAAATAAGATTCTTAATAGGTGAGTGTACTGCTGTGTACGATAGATGCATACACAGACCATTCAAAACTTTCACTCAAATATTGATATGACTTAAGAAATTGCGCTTTTTTTCCATTTTCATAAACTTTTTTTCTTCCCTGAGAAGTGGTTGCATAGGTGGGCATTATAGCATCTGCTGATGATTTGCCACCACTCAGATATGCTCCAGTTAGTGCACCTGGTTCTGTGAAAACAGCAAGGAAGAGGAGATATTTAGGAGGGCACATCCATGGTGCATTCATCACTCTTTAAAAAAAGAATAAGCAAATATGAACTTCAAATCTGCAGAGCTAAAAATTATATTTCATCTAGTTTTGCAGTACTTTTACAGGTCTTTAGGTGTACTCTGCCTCTGTGCAAAGCTCGTCCTCTAATTTGTTTTCTGCTTGCTTCCCCTTCATTCAGTTCCTGTTGTTCAACCTTGCCTGCTGTCTCCTGGTAGTCGCTAGATGTTCAGCTTTTGCTAATCTCTTGTCAGCTGCTCAGTCAGACAGCACTGTTCAGCTTTGTTTGTCTGCAGCAGGATGATTATTTTAGACCTTCATATAAACTCTTACCTTTAAAATGGCTACCCTTTCTGTCACCTAAAGAAGGAAATTTCATTCCCACTGAAATGCAGTTATTGCGTTGCAGAGAAAAAATGTATGAATAACATTTGTCTTTGCAGTCTGAAAATGAAGTGATGTAACATGGAATTAGCTATTGATGTGACTTGTGTTGCTTCCTGTCTCTACTTGACGCTATGAAAAGTGTTCCTAAATGAAGTATGACTATAATCGTGGAAAATATTGAATTTTATCAGGCCAAATGCTGAACACAGAAGATTGTTTTCATGTGCTCTACAGAGCACCCTAGAACAAAAGACAATCGGCCCAGTTGCGTCAGCTACTCTCTCAGCTGCCCTTTTGCAAGGGGAGGCAGAAAGTCTTCGCACCAAACAAGACAAATAGAGCAGAAGCAAACCCTGGCTTCTAGTTACTGCTTATTTACCAACCTCATATAAGAACCATGAGGGCTGGTGAGTCTTGCTTGCTTATAACCTTTTTTTTACCATCAGAGTCAGTCCGAATGTGTGTTGAGGACTACAAAAAGAAAACTTAATCTTTTTATCTTTCTCTTTGTGGACATACTCAGAAAACTGGGAATAGAATTTTAGGAAATGATAGAATACTGGGGCGATTTTTCTTCTCATTTAATTCTACCTTTGGAGGAGATGGAAGCACTTTATCTCCTCTTGTTACTTGCTTCACTTTCTCATTAGCTACAGTTTACCAAATCACACTCTCACTGGTATTTGCCGATGCTTCTAGACATAGACTGAAATTCATCTACAGTACAACTAGTTCAGACAGTAAATTATCAAGGCAGGCAGGAGTTTAATTCAGCAGATTTCATCACTTTCCTGCAGGGTGAGATTCCTGAGAAACAACTAAATACATAAAATTAGTAATCTTAAATTGGGTTTGGGATTGGAGTGAGCAGCAGCTGGAATAGATAATGAATGGGTTTTAATATTAAAGTAATGATAAATACATAACCACATGATCTTACCAGTTTTCAAATACAGACTTTATTGCCCTTGTCCAACGGACTTGTGTGCTCCTGTCCAGACAAACCAAGATGCGTACATGGGGTACACACTCTTACATTCAAATTCTTCTTCTGGGCAAAAGGGAGCCCCAACTCAAATGCAGAGTGAAGAATGTATTGATAGCCTAATTAAAATCTTAACAGCCTAATCAAACACAATAAACAGCTATTATTGCAGTTGCAATCAAACTAAAAGTCATAGTCAAACTACCTAATTATTACTGGAAAAATTCCTTAATCATACTGCTACAAGTATTACACATATACCTACCTTTCCTCTGGTGTTATGATGGCCTTCCAGTGCCCTGTTGGCTTCCCCAAAAAGAGCAGGGGAGGGAGGGACAACGATTCCTTGGCATGCTCACTCCTGACAGGAGGATTGTGAAAATGATGCTGTGAGTACCTCTCTTCTCAATTTTGGGTCCCCTTGGCATGATTTTTTTTTACATTATCTAACAGAATGCACTTTCTCTCACTTTCTTCCTTGGTTCTGAATTCCACATTATACTTGTTTTTCTGTTCTCTTTGCTAACCCTAGAACTGATTTACCTGTCTCTCAGGGTGGCATCTCTTTTGTAAGCAGTGACTGACCATGAAGATTTATGGATTTTTACAGCCTGAAGCCTCTATGTCATCCTATGCATATACTTTTGCAATACATTTTTATTCTAGGGTCACAAAGAGTTTGGTCTACATAGAATTGCTAGTTATTATTACTGTTTATTAATTAACATCATGTACTGCACTGTGGAAGAATGAAAAATGTAGCTAAGGCAAATTTAGGCAGTAGACACCTGACTGGTAGACAATTGCTATGATACCTAAAACAAGCTAAAAATAAGCTCAGGTCAAAGCAAGCCCAGACAAGTCCTGAAGCGCTGCACTATTAGGTCACTACAAAGCCTGTGTACTTTGACAAGTAATGTCAAAATTGTATTTGTTGGGCTGTAGCACTGAGCTAGCAATAAGTTGTCAGATGATTTGGCTTTCCCTCAGACCCGCAGGCTGGAGAACTCAAAAGCCTTCCTGGGTCTGAGATTACAGATGCAGCCTTCTGATTCAAGTCTTTGCAAAACCTGAGCCTGCGGCTGGGAGCAAAGCTGTCAAAGTATTCTGTTGGCCCTGGAGAAATTACTGCATCTCAGTCAGTACCTTTATGCTGCCTGGCCATGATGTTTCAAGCTAATTGCAAATAGCAAACAAAGATGACTTTTGCTATTTCCTATTCTTACTTTCACTTCATCTATGTAAACATTGAAGTTGAGAAGGAACTGCATTTCATGCAGCGGTAGTATTTGTGGTGAGGTATTTTGTTAGTGACAGTAAATAGCCTGCCGAAAATGGCTTCATGAGATGGGGGTGAGGTGGGGGGGGGTATGTTCCATGAACTGGAAGTTTCCCAAGGTGAAGATTTTCTATTAAAACTCTGAAAGCTGTGTTTTCCAGACACGACTTTCTTGACTACTTTTGGCCTCTTGACAATGTAACGCTATCCTGGGATTCATTCCTGTCTTAACAGCCTTGGTAGAAGTCATTTATCTATATTTGTTACGTATCTGTATGACCTACATTTATCAAGTACAGAATTCCAAGAGATCATGCAGACAATCTGAAGGGAGAAAGACTTTTTTAATCTATTAATTTGTAGCTATAGATAATGAATGAATGATCTTTTTTTAATAGTCCTGGATCAAAGTTTTTAATCAGTTTCAAAGGCTCAAACACTGCAATTGCTTCCTGGGACAAAATTCTGTCTTTCAGGTTCCTCTGCACGGACAAGCCTTCAGGGCTGGTGCCACAAAACAGTGATTCCTTCTTTCTGTAAGGCAAGATGCCCTGGTCTGCAGCCCACTATTTTATTGTTAGGTGAAGAGTGTAATCAGGCTACTCCTCTGACTTTTCTTTGCCCTCTGATCCCATTGCCTAGTCACACATTGCTAACAGCGGTGTTATTGTGGCCATCTGACACACTGGCCTAATCAATAACCAAGACATGCAAAAAAAGAGAGTTCTCTGGCGAGTCTCTGCAGCCTCTCATGTGAGGAAACATCTAATTATAAGTGACAGTACCCACGCTGCCCTCTTCAAAACACTGGCCTGGGGCATGTGAGAAAAAATTACTCCATTTTCTAGCACAGCTATGTCTCACCTTTATGGGCGTACACCAAAGAGGAATAGAAAATAAATAGCACATAATTTTGCATTTTTATAATAAGTTTGAAACTAAACACTAGGAAACCTTGTCAGCTCCTGCTAAGCTGATTCCAATTAAAGCTTCTGGCAGAGTTCCAGCTGTTTTACTACCTCAAATAGCACTGAACATAACAAGGTTTATGAAGCATTCAAAAGTCAAATACCCTATTAACATAAACATGTAGTGAAATCAACTCTTCTACAATTTTCAGCTTTCTTTCTTTCTTTCATTTACGTTGGACTAATCTAAGATGATGTCTGTTTTCTTTGTTGCGTCTCTCTTTTTTTCTGCTTGCTGGAATGCAAAACAAGATTTAGTATTTGAAGAGTGCATGATTTGCCCTGAGAACTTACTCCCTTTGGCAATTTTATTACAACACTTTCTACCGCACTCTATTTCAATAGCAGCATTCTGAAGGTTGGTTTCTTACAATGTTTTTAACTCCAAAATAGCAAGTGGTATATGTTTGCATATGTCTGTTCCGGACTGTTTGGGAAGCTTTCCACAAACCTGTGTACTAATGCCAACACTTTAAGGAGAATTGCCTGATTCAATTCACTTATAATTAACAGGCAATAAATGAAAAGAAAAGGTAGCGTAATACTCAAAACCACTTCCTGATACAGTTTTGTCGTTGTTTAATATTAAGTCATTCCTATTTAAACTGAATGAAAATGAGCATATACTTCCCTGCATCTTCAGTAGGGTGAAAGTCTGCTATGTACAAAAACATTTAGTGCTTTTTGCCAGGATGCTGATTAAAGCAGTGGACAGAGTATACCGAATACACTGGAAATGAACCATGCTGAAATCCTCATAGATATATATATTTTAAATAATTGTAGGCATCTGAAAGTGCGAGAATGTACTAACAATGTTGAATGCAACAGACCAAGTAAAATCATCTATAATTATATGGTCATCAAAGAACTTTTGAATAAGCAGAAATAGAAATATGCAATTAAGGTAGAATCATCACAAATCTGGTATTGGCCACTATCTTGCACTTTGTGAATATGGTTAGTGAAGATAAAGCTTTATTATGATATTTCATAGAATCATAGAATCATAGAATACCAGGTTGGAAGGGACCTCAAGGATCATCTGGTCTAACCTTTCTTGCCAAAAGCTCCATCTCAACAAAACACCACCTAGACAAGATGGCCCAACACTCCGTCCAGTCGAATCTTAGAAGTGTCCAATGTCGGGGAATCCACCACTTCCCTGGGGAGATTATTCCAATGGTTGATTGTTCTCATTGTGAAAAATTTTCCTCTAGCGTCCAATCGGAATGTCCCCGGGAGTAGCTTGCACCAGTTACCCTTCGTCTTTTCCATATGACTCCTTGTAAAAAGGGAGTCTCCATCTTCTTTGTAGTCACCCTTTTAGTACAGGAACAAGGGGATGAGGTCACCCCCAACCCTTCTTTTCTTAAGGCTGAACGAACCAAATTCTCCCAGCCTTCCTTCATATGGCAAGCTTCCAAGTCCTTTGATCATCCTGGTGGCCCTTCTCTGGACCCTGTCCAGCCTGTCCACATCTTTTTTGTATAGTGGGGACAAAAACTGAACACAGTATTTCAGGTGTGGCCTGACAAGTGCTGAGTAGAGTGGGATAATGACTTCTTTGTCTCTGCTGGTGATGCCCTTGTTGATGCAACCCATCATCCTGTTGGCTTTCTTTGCTGCTGCAGCACACTGTTCACTCATATTGAACTTGCTGTCCACCAGGACCCCCAGGTCCCTTTCCACAGAGCTGCTCTCTAGCCAGGTAGATCCCAGTCTGTGCTGCACTCCCGGATTATGTTTTCCCAGGTACAAGTCCTTACATTTGTCCTTGTTGAACCTCATAAGGTTCTTGTTAGCCCACTCTTCCAGCCTATCCTGGTCTTCCTGTAGGGTCCCTTTCCCTTCCAAAGTGTCTACTTCCCCACTCAGTTTCATATCATCCACAAACTTCATCAGGGTTCACTTGACCCCATCATCCAGATCACTAACAAAGGTATTAAACGGCATTGGGCCCAGTATTGATCCCTGGGGGACCCCACTTGTGGCAGGTTGCCTGTTTGAAAAAGAGCTATTTACCGCTACCCTCTGGGTGCAGCCTGTCAGCCAGTTCCCCACCCACCACATGGACCACTTGTCTAGACCATAACGCATCACTTTCTCTAGGGCACTGTGGGGAACAGTATCAAAAGCCTTGGAGAATTCCAGGTAGACAATGTCCACTGCTTGCCGCATACCAACCAACCAAGTTACTTTGTCGTAGAAGGCGACCAGGTTTGTCAAGCACGATTTGCACTTGGGTGAAGCCATGCTGGCTTTTCCCAATCACGTGCTTCATTTGACTTGTGATAGTCCCCAGGAGGATTCGTTCCATAACTTTCCCAGGGAATGAAGTAACACTGATGGGCCTATAATTTCCTGCATCCTCCTTTAAGCCCTTCTTGTAGATGCGGATGACATTAGCTTTCTTCCAGTTTTCTGGGACATCCCCCAATCTTCACGACTTCTCAAAGATTATGGAGAGCGGCCTCGCAATGACATCAGTCAGCTCTCAACACTTTCAGGTGGATATTGTTGGGGCCCATCAATTTGTAAGGGTCAAGCTCCTGTAACAGTTCACATACCAATTCTTCCTTCACTGACAGCGGTCCGTGTCTTCATCAACATGGATTTTTGTTCCCAAGGCCTGGGGCCCAACAGTGCTGGTAAAGACAGAGGTGAAGAAAGTGTTGAGAACCTCTGCCTTTTCAGCATTGTGGGTGACTAATTCACCTCTGCTGTTTAACAGAAGGCCAATATTATCCTTCTGCCTCTGCTTGTTGTTTAGGTACCCGAAGAATGCATTTTTGTAGTTTTTGGCATCTCTGGCCAATTCAATTCAAGCTGAGCTTTTGCTTTTCTAACTGCATCTCTGCATGCCTTAGCAATGCCCTCATAGTTTTCAACAGGTATTCATCCACTTTTCCATCTCTGGTATGCTTCGCTTTTGGTTTTGAGCAGGCTCAGAAGTTCACAGTTAAGCCAAGGGTTTCTCTTGCTCTGCCTACTTATCTTTAAAGGGCATGAACTCTTTTTGTGCTTCCAGGAGAGTGTCCTTGAAAAACTCCCAGCACTCACTGGCTCCTTTATCCTTCATGGAAGCTTCCCAAGGAATCCCTCCCAAATGAGCTCTGAGTGAGCCGAAGTTTGCTGTTCTAAAATCTAAAACCTTCAGCATGCTCAGCAGGATCCCAAATTCCACAATACTGTGGTCACTGCAGCCAAGGTTATCACTAATAGAGATTTTGCAAGGCAGATTTTCTTGGTTGGTGAGTAGCAAGTCCAGCACTGCCTCACTCCTGGTTGGCACATCTACATTTGTATGAGGAAGCAGTCCTCTACATGTTCCAGGAACTTGATGGATGACATGTATTCTTCTTCCAACAAATGTCTGGGTAGTTGAAGTCACCCATAAGAACCAGGTTTTGTTGACCCGGAGCTTGCTTAAGTGACCCAAATATTGTTTTGTCAGCCTTATTGTCTTTGTTTGGAGGTCAGTAGCAGGTGCCTACTCTAAGATTCCCCTTGGAGACGACCCCTCTGATCTTGACCCAGAGGCATTTGATAGGGCTTCCACAATCGCCGTAGTTGACTTCTATACATTCAAGGTTCTTCTTAACATAGAGTGTGACTCCTCCACCTCTTCTTCCCTGCCTGTCTTTATGAAACAGCCTGTAGCCAACCATCATGATCGTCCAGTGATGTGAGTTGTCCTACCATGTTTCAGTTGTTCCTATGACTGGGGACAGAGCTCCAGTTCCTCCTGATTGTTCCCCAGGCTGTGTGCATTGGTATACATACACTTGAGGTGGCTGGTCTTCTGGTTCACATCTTGAGAGGCAGCTAAGGAACATTTGTCACTGTTCTGGATGGCCTGGCTTATTGACCAGTTGGTTGCAGTGGCATGAGCATTGCCACTTTGAACCCTGGCCCCTGACTCCTTCAATTTAAAGCCTGCCTCACCAAGTTGGCTGGCCTGCTGCCAAAGATTCCCTTACCTCATCTAGACAGATGGATCCCATCCCTCCATAGCAGGCTATAGTCATCAAAGAATGTCCCATTGTCATAAAAGCCAAAACCCTCATGACGGCACCAGCCATGAAGCCAGAAGTTGAATTGCATTATATGTCTGTTTCTGGCTGCCCCTTTTCCTCTAACTGGTAAAGTGGAAGAAAAGATAACTTGGGCACCAATACTTTTTGCTTGTGCTTCCAGGGCTTTGTAGTCTTCCTTGATTATGCCCAGATTTCAACCTGCGGTGCCATTCATTCCCACATTTTATAGGCATGTTAAGTCTCACCTTTACATTCGTTTTGTAGTTCAGCATCTGATAAGTCAGCTTCACATTCTAAACATTTACATTAAATTCTGTCATTATATCATATTGCTGTTACTCCAGATCTGCAAGATTTCCAGTAATGTTTAATATTAGTTTGTTTTTCTTGGGGTCAGAAGCATTTTCTTCCTTCATACATGGCCTGATCTAAAGCCCATGCAAGTTTACTGAGTAACCGATTTCCACAAGCTCTGGATCAGATCCATAATGATTAGATGAAAATTATTTTTCTTTTGTTTTAATTGAAATAAGCACTGTTAAACAAGGATGGTCTCCTAAGATAAAATTAAAACTACCCTAGAACATGGAGGTTTTATGCAGAAATCAATCCATTACTCTGAAGCCAGATAAACCATGTTCTCTTTTACTTCCTACTTATATATTTTAAGGAATATGTATTTTAGGAATTTCTGATCCACTTGTCATGTAATCTTGTGTTCTTAGTGTCATCTTCTACCACTGTCGTTAACAAGCTAAAATATAAATAAGTCCAGGAGAACATCCAAAGATTTCAAATTTCTGTTTGAAATGGATATTTCTGTGAATTATGTGTGATCCTTCAATTTACAAAATACAGTATTCTTTTAATAATCTTTCTCCACCCTGACATTTTTTAGGGAAAACCTGGTTGCAAACAAAAACAAAACAAAACAAAACAAAACAAAAAAGAATCATTTAGAAAAGGTCATTTTGACTTTTAAGCCAGTTCAAAAACCTGAATATAGAGGCAGGAAAGACTTGCAAATACTTGACAAGAATACCTAATGCTTAGTACCTCAATATTCTTTAGTACTCTGACACACAAATATTAAGTTATTTTGTATGGTACAACCTTGGAAAGAGATTAATTAAAGTTATTATTTTTATTAAACAATATATTTCCAATTTTAGCTTAGTAAGAACTTTCTGAGTCTTACCACTCAGAATTCATTATGACCCTCTTTGATACAGATAAGTGAGTTTTAAAAATCCTAATCTTTCAATTTTTACATGATTTAATCTCTTTTAAAGTTTTAATATTACTATAAAATATGTTGGGGTAAAGCTTTGTGTATTATGCTGAGAGAAAATTTGTAATTCAAAGTAAATATTATAATAGACTATTGCAACATTCAATAAGCCATGAGACCCTGACTTTTCTCTAACTATTGGAGTCAATTGTACTGAGATGACAGTTCACTGTGCCAGAGTTTCCCTGCTGCCTTCTCTTTCTTCCTTTTTCCTTGATGGCAGCCTTCAAGGTGATTTTTTTGTTAAGGTGATATTAAGTGCAAAGCACTCTAGTTTGCATTCAGGATCTAAGAAAGAAAAGCTAGTCAAATCCTATTGGGAAGCTCTACACTATAACTCCCATGCCATTCTATATAGGTTACTGCAAATCTATCCACCTTTCCTTTTTGAGACTACCATACAGTGTTTCACACCAAGAGCTTAATCATTAAAACATCTCTTGTAATTTGAGAGTCTTGACTGTAGAAAGCATATATCAGTTAGGAGTGGTAATGTTTTAGCTAACGTACTAAGTAAATGCCAAAACAAACCCAAATATATTGTTGTTTAAAATTTTGATTGAAATATCTTTTCCTTAAAATGTTCCCCAACAGCCTTTTAAGAATGTATTGATCCTTTCCAAAAGGGCAAGTTACTCTTCAGTTTGCACCCTCATTTTGACCAGATTGTAAATTCTTTCTTAATTGGGTCTAAATTCACTGGTGTACCATTTTAGATTTGTTCCATGCCTCCTGCACACTGAATTTATCATGGATTTTTATTCACATCTGCTCAGTTGTTCAGCCTACTAACCTAATGTTTGCCACATATCCAGACATTAGGATGAATTTGAAAAAAAAAAAAAAAAAAAAAATCAGAAGAGAGCAGCAGGACCTTTGATAATTTTGAGTTCTTTGTATGAAGGCTGATTAACCATGACTAGCTCCAAGTTAAATGTCTGTTGTTTACAGAGGAGCACAGGGAGAACAAAATTCTTAACATTTGGTTTCTTTTTGGAATGACCAAGATAGATACATTCTTGTTTGAACACACATTTTCTTGAAAGATTCCTCTCAGTTTTTTGTTAGTTTTGTTGGATTTATTTCTCAGTGAGACTACTGATACTGTAAGGTGTGTCATTTTAAGATTAATAGACACAGGATGCAAGAGATGCAACATTCAGAGCATGAAGAATCATTAACTAGCAACGATGTCTGAGGGATGTTCCTGCGTTTCAAATGCTTCATTGCTTCATTGAGTAGTGAACACAGCAACTCACTCTGAGGCAGATGTTATGCCCGCACACATTGCAAATGCAAACAATTATCTCCAAAGCGTGCAGAGAAAAAGCAGACAAACTATGTAATATTCTGGAAGAAAAAACCCCCAGCTGATTTAGGACTGAAAACTTTATGTCAAAGGTGCTACAGACATGAACACCTGTAATTGTTATAGTCCATAATAATGTGCATTGAAAACAAGATATTTGAAGTCAGTTCAGGATTTTAGCCAAGAAAAGATCTTGTTTGAATGATTTGGGGAGAATAGAAATCTTTCTGCTGAATCTATTAGCTAATTTTTAAATTACTTATGATAGTGAGAACATTATTTCATGGGACTCTGTTGCTCCACAATTATCTGTTGGTCACCATTGGAAATGTCCTGAACTAGTTGAGACAGGTATAGTCAAAGGTGTAATATTGGAGTAAATGGATTAGTGATTTAGAGGGGCAGTTCATAAGCTAGAGATATCACAATGTTAACTCCAGAAAACCACTTGTTCTCAAATATTCAATGCAAAACGTCCTCAAAGCTAATAAGAGGAATTAGGATAGAGAGTGATAACATGAGGATATTCTTGGAGGGGGGAGGGGGGAGCGAGGAAATTGAGGCAGGAGTTTGGTTTCCTGCTGTCTGCGCAACACCTAAAACTGTGTGGTCCTATTCTGTCTGACCAGGATGCTAAGCGCTGTAACTACTACTGTAACTATTACTACTGTTGACAACAAAATAAAGAGATCAGGAGCTAAGTGGTAAGCTAGTGTGTTTACTGCAGTGCATCTTACCTGTATAACCATTTTCATCCAGGATAGTATGTATCTATACTTCAAATTTTGTTCCTGTGGTGCTCAAAGACACCTTATGTAGGTTGAACAGGAAGAAAAAAACTTGGTTCTAATGTTAAACTGTGAGATTAAGACAGATGCAGTGCCAAAGCTATTGTAGTTACAAGTGTAAGGGTTTAAATTTCATAGTAATACAACATCTTAGATGTTTGCACAATCTTAAATGATGTGTTGAATCTCAAAGGGAATCTTTTCACCTGACACAAAATTGCAGTGACTTCAGGGAGTAAGATGGTATCTTTTAATAACTTATACTGAGAATCAGTAAAGGAAAGAAATTAAGTAAATGGAAATGCTCAGGGACTGAAACTACGGTAACATTATCCTCTCATCCCACCCAGGAGAAGAGAAGGTGTGCTTTGCTTCTGAAACAGACTTAAGTTACCCCCAAATTTCAAGATGATTCTCTGGTCTGCCTCCACAGCCCATCCCTGGTACCCTACAAAGGCCATCCACTTTCCTCTTACTACAGACATGACAGTTGGTTTCTGGGGAAGGAGATGGGAACGGAGGAGAAAAGGACAACTCATGGATAGGAAAAGACAGCTCTGAAAGAATTCAGAGAAGCAGAAGTCTTGCTCTGTTATTAAGGGAAAAGCCAATCCTGAAAACAATATTAAAAACAAAAGCAAAGGGGAAGATGTTCTGACCTCAGAGCTCTGCTTTCCTCTCTAGATGTCTGATACGCCTCTAATCATTTTTCTAATATTGAATATATGTCAGGCATGTTAAAGCAAGGAATTTCACAGGTTTGTAAAATCTTCAGTGCTGTCAGTGGGTACAACTGAGTAGTAGCTTAGAAATAGCTGCTCTCAGTACCTTCAGCCCCACGGGAATATATTGCATCATTTAATGAAAATTCAGACTTTGCATCTTTCCTGGTTCTAGCAAAGACATTTCCTGTAGCAGATCCAAACTCTCTGTGAGTCTCATGATGACACGGAAAAAATGTGGGATGTATGTCACAGCTCAGGATAAATGGGCCTAGCATCTGTTTTAAGCCACATTTATTTCACTTTGAGAATAGTTGTGAGAGATGAAACAGTCCTTGGTAGTGCCTCACGATAAAAAGAGCCTTCAGACTTACAGCAACTCCACAGCTCTGTCACAGCTTAGATTCCCTCTAATGTTAAATAATGCTGGCATATATCTCCTTTGTACTTCTAGATCTACCTCCAGTACACTCCTTTTTTTCCAAGTTCACAAAGTAGGAATAGCACCTGTGTGATGGGTTGACCCTGACTGAGGGCCAGGTGCCCACCAGAGCCGCTCTATCACTCCCCTCCTTCACTAGACAGGGGAGAAAAGTACAACGAAAAAAAACCTTACGGGTCGAGATAAGGACAGGGAGAGATCATTCTCTAATTATCATCACGAGCAAAACAGACCGAACTTAGGGAATTCATCTTATTTATTACTAAGCAAAACAGAGTAGAGGAATGAGAAATAAAACCAAATCTTAAAACACCTCCCCCCACCCCTCCCATTTTCCCGGGCTCAACTTCACTCCAGGCTTCAACCTCCGGCCCCCCCAGAGGCACAGGGGGACGGGGAGTGGGGGTTACGGTCAGTTCATCACGCAGTGTTTCTGCCGCTTCTTCATCCTCAGGGGGAGGACTCCTCTCATCGTTCCCCTGCTCCAGCGTGGGGTCCCTCTCACGGGAGACAGTCCTTCACGACCTTCTCCAACGTGAGTCTCCTCCACAGGGTGCAGACCTTCAGGAGCAAACTGCTCCAGCGTGGGTCCCCCACAGGGTCACAAGTCCTGCCAGCAAACCTGCTCTGGCATGGGCTCCTCTCTCCAAGGGGTCCACAGGTCCTGCCAGGAGCTTGCTCCAGCGCGGGCTTCCCACGGGGTCACAGCCTCCTTCAGGTGTCTCCACCTGCTCCGGCGTGGGGTCCTCCACGGGCTGCAGGTGGAATCTCTACACCCCCTCATCCTCCCTCCATGGGCTGCAGGGGGACAGCCTGCTTCACCGTGGTCTTCTCCATGGGCTGCAGGGGGATCTCTGCTCCGGCGCCTGGAGCACCTCCTGCCCCTCCTTCTGCACTGACCTTGGTGTCCGCAGATGTTCTTACATCTTCTCACTCCTCTCTCTGGCTGCAAAAGCTCTCTCTAACTGTTTTTTCCCCTTCTTAAATATGTTATCACAGAGGCGCTGATTGGCTTGGCCTTGGCCAGCGGTGGGTCCGTCTTGGAGCCGGCTGGCATTGGCTCTGTCAGACACAGGGGAAGCTTCTAGCAGCTTCTCACAAAAGCCACCCCTGTAGCCCCCCCACTACCAAAACCTTGCCACGCAAAAACCAACACAACCTGATTACTTACTCCTGCCCAAACCAGGTGCCAAGTACTCTCTCAGGAAAGTCTTCCCAGGCTACTTCTTTCGTTGCTGCTATACGCTGTCAGGATGGAGGCTTGGCTTAACCTCAGAAACAGTTGTTCACCTTGGAAAATGAATTTTGAGCATGGTATCTTAGATCAAGGCTCCCCAGAACACTGCAATACTCCTTCTCAAGTAGCTGTACAGATACAGAGTTATACTCTTTTCCTCTGGAAATCCTAGATTGTTGAACTTCAGTATTCATCTCTGCTGGAAATGTCCAGAACCCTAGTTAAAATTATCTCCACTTCTTTAGGAGTTAAATCTCTGGGTCTTAGCCTATTATTATGATTTTACTGCTAACCAGGCCACACTAAAGTAAAAGGATATATGATTATATATTTACAAAATCCTAAGTGGACAACACAGTTGAAAAATTCATAAAAACACAAATAACAGAAAAGAAAGAAAGTCACATTTAATCTGAGACACAACTCTATCCTCCCTTCTTATCAACCAGCTGGCAAGCTATAGGCACTTATCTAAGCTAAATAGTCAAAACCCTTTGAATGCTGTATATTGTCAGACTGCCTTCCCTGAAAAAAAGTCATATCAGGTTTTATACTTGTTCCCTTTTGGGGGTGTCTTAGAGACTCTATCATATTCCCCAACCCCTACCTTGTAAATATTATTGATCCAGACCTTATACAGGAAGCAATTTTTATTGTCCTTCTCTTAGAGTGCTCACTGCCCTCTCTATTTTAAAAATGTTAATGTCCTTTTGGCAGAGGAAGTATTATCTCCTGTACTTGACAAATCATTGGTCTACTGAGTGACAAAATATCTTTTCAGATCTGGGGGGGCAACATGCCAATTTCAGTATGGAACCTTTTGACACAATGAATCATATTTTTCACACTCACACATTGCAGAAATGTGTTTATGTATAGACACTCATTTATCATGAGACTTTCCAATTTTTTAATCATAAGTGTAAGGGTTTAATTAATTAATAAATAGAAATTCAGAGATTGACAGTAAAAGGCCATGCAAGGGTTACCAGTTCAGAGCACAGATATGACTCAGAATGAACCCTGATCCAAATTCTGTAAGAGTATCATGAATGTTATTAGCGATTCTGGATGATCCGATGTGTGCTGTGCGTTTGGGGTTTTTTTTCCCTTGGAAACACTTGTAAATGCCTCACTGTCATTGCAATATAACAGATTTGCAATCCTCAAAATCTGTTGTAAAATAGAGTTATTATTTAGGATTAGGTTAATGCTTGCTGGTGAACACCTGCAATGCAAAAAAAATTGTTGCTGTTTAGCATTAACTAAATCATCACTGCAAGACAGACCACTGAGGTCTGTAGAAGCTCAGGCTTGTATTCATCATGCAGAATCACTCTTCTGTGTACGTTGAAGTATTGTGGTGCTCAGTATTAGGTAACAGTAAGGTTTGACACCATACTGCATGCTTTGAAAATCAAAACTTAGAAATTTCAGTACAGCAGTATCGTCTTATGGGGTAACAGGCTATCCTGTGAATTTCTTTGCAGCAGCATCATTCATGTTCTGATAGGCTTAAGTCACATTTTGCAATGTTTTAATGTCAAAGCGTTGCACATAACCTCAGTGTCATTGTCTCTGTAGCATTTACCATTATGAAACAGCACTGTGAAGGAAATATGTGGCACACAGAGGTTCCACAGCACCCTGGCTATTTATTGTGTATACCTACTCATGTATGATACCACATATAACAGCTTTGGATGGCTTCTAAAATAAAAATATGGAAAGCACTTCTGGGTGACTCATAACTGGTTAATGAGATATATCTGAACTTCTGCATCACGGTTTCTCGAAGCAGCAGCAGCAGAGCTGAGCAATCTTACTTTTCGACTGTAGGGAACTCAGAGGACACCAAAACTCTGATGGCAGCCCCCTTCTCATAGAGCATGTGCACCATCTCCTTCCCTTCTCTGCACACCTCTGCAGGAACAGCTTGTATTGCTTACAAATGGCACTTGAGGACACCATCCCACCAAGTTCATGCATAGAAGACATTTATAATTGTTTATTTTATTTCTTTTTCAAGAGGGTTTAGGTGGGTTTTGCATGCTTTTGAGACCATGTGCGTCTGGGTGTGTGTGAGTAAGCATGAAGGAAAGACACATGCACGCATGCACATCATATTTTGGTCAAATCCACAGGAGTAGCAGAACACTGCTGGAGTTCTAATCTTCTAATCACTCCAGAGACAAAGCTGTCTGGTGTGAGCTTCTACATAAGCAAGATATTCGGAAACTGTTGCAAAAAGAAGAAAAAAAACCTCAAACTGTTGGGTTTTATCTTTCCATGCAATTGAAACACTAGTTCCATTGACTCCAGATTTACTTTGGTAAGAGTGACAGAACAGTAAGGTTACTGAGTTTAATTTGTTCACTTTTCTCTGGAAAACTGATCTGAAATCTCTGAAATCATCCGGGGGGGGGGTGGGGGTGGGACGGGACGGGACGGAATTAGTCTACCCTACCAAATCAGTTACCTGCAAAAGCAATTAAATACTTATTGTTCTATTTCATAGTGGTTTTCACTGTAGGTAACAAACACCAAGTGTTACAAAAATATCTTTGGGTCAGATTTGCAATGCATGTGCTATTTTATAGCTATTTTATAGCTATTTTATAATTTAATGTCTTGCTTGGGTAAGCATTCATTTAAATATTTCTATTTCTTTTGTAAAACTATAACCAATAATATCTAGCCCAGAACACACATAGCTGAGGATAATACTGCTAACAAAAACCTCTTCTATTTACTTTAATCCTCCTGGTAAAATTTCACAAATTATATCAGTAGAAAAAAGACCCATACTTGTTGACATCTATTTTCCTTTGAAATTTTTTCTGGATAACTGAGTACATGAAGGACAATAGTGATAAATAAAGTGAAATAAATGAGTCCTTAGAGCTTCTATTGTCATGAAGATGATAGCATGTAACAGTCAAAATCACAAAAACACAAAAAGTGTTGATATAAGACATTGTCTTATAGGAATTTGTCTTCCCAGAAAAACTGAGACTTTAAGTTTCATCCTAACATCACGGCATGTATTATTATATCCCTTCTATTTTATTGTATATGCACAACAGTAATAGCAGCATCTCAGCATGTGCTAGCCACCAGAGATGTTGAAGTCACTTCAAGGCAGAACTTCAGCCTCAGCATGGTCACTGCTGTGGATATCAGTTGGCCTCAATATATAGGCCGGTATCTTCCATTTCAGAGGTTCACATTTGCCTTCCATACTGGAGAACAAAGAGTTGTAAGTGTCCTGCTTTAGGTAAGGAATCTCCTGTGCACTTGAATGGGAATGCTGGAAACAGCATTTTAACAGAGAAAATAATAGAAATCTGTCCGTATTTTGGATATTGTCTGGTCTTCAAATATGTACTTCTGTGTTTGTACTAAGTTTTTTGCCTGTTTTCTCTCAATCTGTGTACAAAAAAACACAAAAAAAAACCCCAAAAAAACCCCACAAAGCTTAAATGCAAATGATTAGTAAATCAGAGATAATTGCAATCCTGCATCTAACGTGTAAAAGTCAATTTTTCATGCACATTATATTATGAAAATGAATTCCTTGGATTATTTTATTATGTTACAATTTAACCTGTGTATCAATTTTACCTTAAAACATTAAGAAGACATTCAAATGCAAGACAGAACCTTAAAGTCTCAGTAGGAATCATTTATTAAGAGTTCATCTTTGCAGAATTTTAAGATGTGCTTTTTCAGACAGCACTAAAACCACAACTGTCACGTAAATACACGTTTCAGGAAAATTTGAAGGCCAGTAGTGCTATCAGTCAAAGGACTTATAAGTCTCAAGTAGCTCATGTAAAGGTCAATTAGTATACGAAAAAGGTTTAATAAAGAAGATCTGAAGCATGAGAAACTTAGGAACTGAGCTGGGGAAACGTTTGCTAATTGTGTTGTCCATAACCCAGTTCAAAAGTAAGCTTGTTCATAATACAGAACAGGTTGACTGATAACAGAATACCACCTGAGTAAAACACCTCTACCTTTTGAAAGAGAATGTAATTCTGTTTCCCTGGTGTATTTCTTCATTTATAGGCTGTCTGAATTGAAAAGGCAGATGTTTTATTCTGGGAATTGACTGCAAGGGTGATTGCTTTCAGGTGAAACAATAAATTAAAATTTAGGGAGCAAGATAACCTTACTTAGGGAGAAGAGCTGAAATAAGTAAATGTGAAAAGGAAAAAAAAAAAAAAAAAACCTGGTGGTTTGTGTTACATTTCTGTGTCTAATTAGATAATTAGAAGGTAGGGACTGAGGGTCCAATATTGATTAGTTTTCTGAAAACATCATCGCTGAGGACAAGGACACAAATAGGAACTGAAGGCATTTTGGTGTGCAATCTATAGTGGTCACCTTTAAGAGCTTAATGGTAGCTTTAGATAACAAAACAATGTTGTCTCTGAATTTGCAGTACTCTTTAGAGATTAGTGCAAATATAAAATTAACATTATTTAGACATACACTCAAAATGAGAAGTTTTTGAGGCTGATCCTTGGTGGAGCAGCAGCAGATGTTATTTTTTCTTAAACATAAGCAGTATTTACAATACAGAATATTAAAAACTGATCCTCAGGTGATTCATTGAGCCAAGTGTTGTATATTGGAGTTGGATAAGGAACAGATAAATCCTTTCACCCTCTTAGCTGTTCAGATAAGCTTTACACCCATATTCCTTGCTGGGGGCGGGGGGGGGAGTGGTTTGCAGTGCACAGATTTTTTAGAACATTCATTCACAGGTGTCTCTATAGGTGCTTTAGACCCTCTAAGCAGTTAGAAGTGAAGTAAATCCTCATTTCAGAACACAAAATCATCACTTGCCATGATCAAGAAAAAAATTCACTGAGAAGAAGTGGTGCTTCATTACATATAGAGTGAGGATGCTGTGATTCTTCTGAGGTTTCTCCTGAACTAGAAGAAATTTCAGGAAAGCTGAACTGTAAATTTAAGCAATTAAAATATCTGTATGCATTCATCAGCCTTCAGATGGTGTACCAGGGTGTAACAAAGAATGCAACACTTGAGCATTAGGATACAGACAGACTTTTATCACCAACATGCCAGGGGATGAAAGCGGGGAAAAAAGAGAGCTTTTAGTAAACTTGTAAGAACAAAATAAAAGTCTTCGTCATGCAATTTTCTCATTTTCCACCATGCTGTTTCTCAAAATCAGTGGAATTTACAGTTGCCTTGTCTGGAAACCATTGCTCATTTTTCTGATTTTTTTCCCCAGTACTCTAAGAAGATGTATAAGCTGCATAAAATCATATTTTTACTGAGGTAGGAGCATGTTATATGTACTTTTTTTATGTTTAGTTTAATAAACTGTTTAGTATGCCTGAGCATTCCTGTAATAATTAAATTCCATAATAATGAGATTTGTAAAAATACATATAATTTTATAGCCTTCCGTTTTATTAAGCTACCTTGGAACTACCAAATGGGACAGATTGGGAGCCAAGATTTGAGTGCCACAAAAATAAAGGTGACAAAATTACCCACGCTTTCTTTAGTTAGAAGTAAGTCTAAGAAGAATGTATATAAGGAAAAAGGTTACTCTGGTACTCAGAAGCGTATTTCCTTTCGTCTTTTTATTCCTGTTGCAGATAGTAGCTATTCATGTACTGAGTAACTTCCTGCAACTTGAAAAACAGTATTAATATGATAGAACTGAAGTTGGAATGGCAGTCTTCATGAATTTGTTCATCTTAAGCTCAGCTTTCATAAACCCACAGGAACTTTTTACTTAAAGGACTTCAAAACAAAACTTTCTGCTTCATCTTTAACTTCCACCAAACTATAGATTTCTGGACAGATTAAAAAGTAGTAAATTTTGCCAAAATGAATCATCTTTCTATTCAACTCTTTTGCTTTGAAGGTATAGATACCACAACTAGATACAATGAAAATAAATCTATCCTTACAACACATTAGTTACTTCTGCCAATTTTTATTGCCTAAAACCCTTTTTGATACATCTAGTGTATCCATGAAAGGCATCACTGGCTATAGATAAGTCTTCCAGTCAAATTTTGTTATAAAAGCACTGAGATTTTATGAAAGAACAGCATGTGAGACCCAGAATTACGGAGTTCCTTTCACAAATGACAGGTCTCAAAAATTATTTTTATGAGATAATAGCTCAGGAAAGCTTTTTTCCCCCCTCTAATTTACAGTAATACTACTATATTTTACTTAAAATATGTCGACCTAATATTACATTTTCCTACTAAAATTCCTCCGTTCAGCTTCTCCCAGAAATTCTCCTGGTATACTAAGTGAAAAACTTCTTCTTTTTTTTTTTTTTTTTTTTTTTTTTTTTTTTTTCAGGATAGATGACAAGCCATCATTGACTGTCAAGAGAAACAAGCTGACCAATAATTCCTCCTCCTCATGGATTAATTACAGGAATAGTTCCCATGGTCTTACAGGAACTTCACCCTAGAAATGCAACAGCCCAACAGGTGAAAGGAAGAATAGAACAACCTATAGCTTATGTCTCATAGCCTATAATTGTAGGCTAATTAAGGTTACAAAGGGCATCTGGAGGTTATATCTGGTCCAATTTCCCTCTCAAAGCAGGGACAAATTTGAAATGAGATATGAATTTTTAAAGTTCTATAGAACTTTAAAGTTATAAAAACCCCACTATTTTTTAATAGACAAAATAGAATGTATTCCATAGTTTTCCCCAGAACTAATACAGCCTTGTTCTGCTACTTTTCACATCTTTCACTGATCAGTCCTAGAAGCTTTCTTTAATATTGACTGGTGACAATATGCACTTATCAATGTTAATATGATGAATTTAAAAAGATGGTTTATTGAATAGCTTTCCTCCATGCCTTGTATTATTTGCCCTCAAAAAATGAAATCTCCTTTGATTTCAGCTTCAAAATTTCATTGTCTTTCCACTTCGGTACACTTTCAATATTAGTCCTAAGAATGATTCAACACTTGTTGCCCATAAAGGGCTCTCCATTAAACAACTTATATCAAAATTCAATTAAAATTATGACAATACTGAAACTGTTTCATTGGAGACTTAGTCAGTTTTGTGTGTACAAGTGAGATCACACAGAATAGCTAATAGCATTTATGACACTTATACAAGATCATGTTCCTCATGTCAGGTTGAATATAAAATTACTTAGAGCACTTTGAATCTCAGATACAAATACTTCTGTAAATGACTAGCAATGTACAGTTGATGACTTATTACTCGGCTGCCATTTCGAAAACTAATTAAAATCCATTTGTGAATAACTTTAAATATATGAAGGAAAATTAAAATAATGCAATAATCATACCTAATGTGTTTCTTTTGTCCTTAGAGCAGGTCAAGAAAAAGTTGCCGTAATTTTAAGTGAATGGTACTCTTGGAATGAATGCATGTAAGAAAACATATTAATCTTAACTCCCATAAAATTCTTTTTAAAAATTTCTAACTTCCTTTCATCCCAGGTCATAACTGTATGCAAAACTCAATTTCTCCAATGTGATAAATCTAATTATTTCTGAATGGTATAATCAATTTAAACTACTCGAAGTGTACTTATAAAACTTGTGAATGACATCAAGCCTGAAGCAGCTGTATTTTGGATGACAGAGCCAGAATTTGAAATGAGGCTTCATGAATGAACAAATGGTTTGGTGTCTGGTGGAATCTAATGACACTTGTAACATGCAAATGTGACCAATAAAGGGGCAGACAAATCAATGTAAAAAGACTGCAGACCTACAAAAAGTGTACATAGCTGTAGAGTAGATCCCAGAATAAATAAGGATTGGTCATGTCACTCTGTCGCAAGCCAAAAAAAAGGCAAATGTCATTCTCAGATATATCATATCAGCCAGACAGCCCAGAGAAAGAAATGAGACATAATTTTTTATGTATATGTAATATCATATAGTTTTAGTTTGTTTATATCAATATCAAGGCCTCAGTTTGAGTAGTCTACCTAACATTAGGCCTTTATGACAGCTGTAGTAAATCGGTGAATTCTGGCAGACAAGCACAAATGACATGGAGTTTTGAAAAAACAAGGAAAGGCTGACATTATTGGCATTGTTCAATATAAAAAAAGGGACCCAGTATAGCTCTTCAGATGTTTAGAAATTTGTGGAATGTTCATTTTTCTTTACCATGTTCATTAAGAGTAAGATAAAGTGTTAATTTCCATGACTGAAGAAAATCCCAACCTTCAGGATAGCTAAGCATTGCGATACATTGCCTAAGGAGACAACAGAGTCTTCCTGCTGCAGATTTAAGAACAAATTAGTTAAATCATTGGTCAAGGACACTTGCTCCTATACATGGGCAGAGATGAACTAAATGCCTTCTTCTAATCTTTAAAAAAAATCTTTGCAGACACCCGTCTCATATCAGCCTGCAATACTTGTGCAACTCTTCCAAGGCAGGATCCTGTGATACGTACAGTTGGAGAGCAGAGGTCACTTTATAGACAGCAGTCTTGCTGTATGTCTGTTCAGTTTTCTCACTGTTCAGTAACCACCGGGTTTTGCAACATGTGAAATCTTCCTGGGATCTCTCTCATCTGTCAGGATTTACATCCCCTTTCTTGTGTGATACCGTATGACTGAATTTGGCTTTAGCAATATTCTAAGTAATTTACCATGGCTGTCTTTATCACAGTTGATCTTCAGTATATAATTTTTCAAATCCTCATTAAAATGATTTGTCTTTCTCCTAACTACTTCTTTAAAAGCTATTTTGTTTAAGGTTTCATTAGAGGCTACTAATGCAAGACACTGGGATCATTTTAAGTTCACAGCCTTCCTATGAAAGAGAGACTCAATTAAACCTCGTTCTCTATATGTTAAATTGGAACATCTTGAATCCTCTAATCAATTATTTAAATTATAACCTCATGTCCTCTATTTCTTCCATTTACTTCTATTTAGTTGCTTTTCTTACCCTATTGTTTCATTCTGTTACTAAGTGCTGTGTGACATTTACCTCGCATTTGTTCACAAAGTGCTTAAAGTTCATTATTGACTATGCATAATGAGTGTATGGTAACTCTCTTTGCTTCTGTTTCTGTCATTATTGCATTTTAAATTACATAAACAAGAACTCAACATATACAAGCTAAGACTTTAGGAAAATACATCATCTTGGGAAAAAAATCAGGCCTTCTAAATGTATGCTGTTTCCTCAAGGAAAAGGAAACAGGCTGGAGCATTTGTTAAACACAACATTTTTCTTTCAGATCTACATGGCTGATCTTAACTCCATTACCCTGCTCACCTTATGTGCACAGATCTCTGAGCATGAAAGATATACAGAACAGACTATCAAAGGTGAGATCTGCTTGGTAGGATCTGAAAGAAGGATATTACTTTAAATTGACTGTCCAAAGCTTCAAGATCTGAATGTAAAATAAAGCTCCATTTTAAGCAAGCTAGGAAAACATTTCCCACTTGTGGCTTAGCAGAATCAATCACTGACACATTCTTCAGTCCTGTGAACAAGTGGCAAATTCTTCAATATTCCTAAAGAGCATATAGGTCTTTTTCTTTTCCTACACTCAAGTTGTGCCACCCCAAGCCAAATGGACCAGCTGCAATGTTTTCACTTTCTATCAGTACTACTTCTTAATTTTAGACTAAACAAATGAGACAAAGAAAGTCCAAGAATAACCAAGTGCTGGTTCCAATTATTACCATGTCTCACCAAATACAAATGGTAGATTCATCATAGAGACTCATCACAGCAACTTACACTCTCAAGTATAAGATTTAAACGCCCTGTAGTTGCTATAACACCACCATTCAATCTCTTCTGAAATTTCAGCATGCCTTTATCTCTTCCACTCATATGCAAAAGAAAAACCTAAGCACATGTGATTTGCATACATAAATACTGAGGAAGAGCAGTCGTAGGCAGAAAAGACTAATCATTCGTGGTGCTGTAACATGTCTCTACAGAGGTGAGGGGTCAGTACATAGACTGTGAAGCAGAGACCCTTTGTCACTGTAAATTGGTGTGCTTTGACTGAAGAGATTTAAGTAGAGAAATGACCAGATGATGATGTATGTGGCACACCATGCTTATTGGTTAGGAATGGTGAAAAGCATTTGTTTTCTGAGAGATGGTTTTGGATTGCTTTTACAATGGAGAAATAAAAGTGTGATATGGCTTTCATAGGACCAATTGTATAAAGAAACATCTTGAAAATAAAAATTTTCCCTCAGAAATGCCAATATTTGCAATTCCTGTTTTAATACCTCTTCCCCCTTTCACCAAGAAATTAAATGTAAAAATTTCCCATTTGGATATAAAAAGTAAGATACCTAAATATAAGTATCCTGGTTTTCAAAAATGCTGAGACCCTGGCAGTTGTTTTCAATAATTTTGATCGACATTCTGGCTGTTTATTGCCTTACAAATAGGGCAAACAGCAACTGGTTCTTGTAACCTTAGGAGCCATTGCTTAAGTACATGTTACAAGCTTTTTACTTTGGTGAATGTGCTGGCTTTGGCTGCGATAGAGTAAATTTTCTTCATAGTAGCTAGTATGGGGCTATGTTTTGGATTTGTGCTGAAAACAGTGTTGATAACACAGGGATGTTTTCGTTACTGCTGAGCAGTGTTGACACAGAGCCAAGGCCTTTGCTGCTTCTCACACCACCCCACCAGCAACAAGGCTGGGGGTGCACAAGGAGTTGGGAGGGGACACAGCCAGGACAGCTGACCCCAACTGACCAAAGGGATATCCCATACCATATGATGTCATGCTGAGCATATAAAGCTGGGGGAAGAAGAAGGAAAGGGAAGATGTTTGGAATAATGACATTTGTCTTCCCAAGTAACCATTACACATGATGGAGCCCTGCTTTCCTGGAGATGGCTGCACACCTGCCTGCCCATGGGAAGTGGTGGATGAATTCCTTGTTTTGCTTTGCTTGTGTGTGTGGTTTTTGCTTCACCTGTTAAACTGTCTTTATCTCAACACACCAGTTTTCTCACTTTTACCCTTCCAATTCTCTCCCCTATCCTGCAGTGGGGGGACTGAGTGAGCAACTGCGTGGGGCTTATGTCCAGTTGGGGTTAAACCACTACACTGAAGAAGTAGAGAAATGGGAATTCATAGTACTGTCATAGTACGGTGATTTTAAGATTCTCAGGCTTTGGTCTGTAAACTAAAAAGGCTCATTTTTTTCCATCTCCTTTGCATGATCAGTAAAAAATAGGAAAAGACATTTTAACGGTGTCATCAGCCCCAAAAATACATTCATTCACTTTCGCAGTGCTACTTACAGGTACCACTAAAATGCACTTCCAAAGCAGAGTGTGACGGCAAATTGGGACATTGCAGAAGCAATGAAGCTGATGAAGGCTGACCCCAGGAGAAAGCTTAATGCTAATGAAAAGCAGTTAGGAATCTTTATTAGTTACATGAGGAAAGGAAAAGCTTTTTGGGTCTGATTTTGTTTTACAAAATATTATTGACAATGTTAATTGTAAAGTCTGTCTTTTAGGGAAGGTATCCACCAAAAAATGAAGATCCATGTCTCCAAGGACTGTAGAGATATCAAGCTTGAAAAACTAACCTAGTGCATTCAAAAAAACTGGAACAAATGAGAAAGTCTCATCAGATCAGATGCTGTTACTTTGTGAATATACAAAAATGGACATATAAGTTGTAAATGTAGAACTCAGTATTACTGACATACTGGCCATACTGCTGTCGCTATCCCATTCTAGAAGTATGAAGCAAGAATACATTCCACAAAATAAAATGCGATGATCATATGTAGGTCTCAAAATTAACTGCTTTTTCATGCCAATTTTAATTGTCAAAATCTTCCAACAATACCTTTGAGACAATTGTTTTAAACAAAAATGATAAAAAGCACAGCTTTATGTTCTTAAAACAATGTGTCAAAACACCTAATTCTGATATTGAAGTTGGCTTGCATAAAACATTTCCATTTATACAAAGTGTGAAATACAAGCAAAGTAAAGAGACAAAACTACCTCTGTATTGCAAATTGTATTGTGTTTGTGTATAATTCAATCTAATTTATAAAGTCCCTTGTCATGGAAGCATATCAAGGCACTTAACACCCTGAGAGGAATTATACATCAGCTCAGTAAAAAGCCATCTTAAAAAGAGTCTTTAATCTTACTTTAAAACATTTAGCAAGGGAATGAAATAAATGGCTTGTATTACAGGCAGACCCAGAAGTCTTGCATATATTTATCCTTTGAATACACAATTCTCAATAAGGGTGAATGCAGCAGGGCAACTTCAGTATCACAGTATTTGTTCAAGGCCTCTGCTGAATATCATGAATTAGTCCCTCTTTCCTTTCTGTTGGTCTTACGTTCTTTAATTGCTACATAAGGTCACAAGACCGGCAACCCAGAGCAGACTAAAGCCCTTTTAGTTCTTCACAGAGTAAATCCCAAGCCTGTCAGCATCATTCTCTGCAACCTCCAAGCTCCATCAACCCTATTTCAGAAGGGACAACCTAATATGCAAAACAGAGTGTGGGTAACCCTGTGTTCAAGCTGTGTTCAGTCATTAGTCCTTGCTGGGCTACCGAACATTATGCCAGTTGTGCCACTTATTTATTAACTGGGAATCGAACAGACCACACAGGTAAAATCTTGACTCAAGTGAAATCCATCTTTTTTACTGGAGTGTTCCTGCTACCATTTCACTCAGTGAGCCTTATTGTTGATATTCTGCTTTCTGTAATGTGCATTTACTTGGCAGTGCAGCAGAAAAATTCCCAGACCAGTTTGGAGGTGAGCACAGTCCAGCCACAGTGTTCCACCTGCACCAATTCATTCAATGATGTTCCACTGCACTTCTCTGTGAAGAAAAGTAGCTGACACTCTGTCCCACACTGCCGTGGCTGAAACCTGGGTATGTGAACAAGCCCATCTAAGGCAATCTGAAGTAGCACTGCGCCATACTGCAGTCTGCCAAGCTGATAAGCCCACAGTCTCGACTGCCATCCACCCACACATCTTTGCCTTCCTCCTGTTGAGAAGTAAATAGTAAAATGGGCTGTTGTGAACTGTCCATCAAAATCACTAAAAGAAAAAAAAAAAAAATTGTTCCATATGTTCCATTCTTTTATGGCTTGCTGAGACATTCTTGCAAGGACCTAAAAGCAAGAGTAGTGAAAGAAATTCTATATTAAGATAAAAAGCTAAGTTATGCTAAAAAGACCTGAACTCATGCTTCTGAGAGCCTGAAGAAACTGTGCGCTGGACCAGTGTCCAGCTACTTGTGCAAGCTCCTAATGCCCTCGGAGGACATTAGTAGACACTGAGAAGTGCCAGATCACAGAAATGTCTCTGTCCATGAGAGGAACTGTGGCCATACAACCCAACACAGGAGCACTTTCTTCCTGCTAGTTAGAAGAGCAGGGACGTTACACAGCACAGAGCACTGATATGGAGATGTTAGGCTGGCCCCAGACATCATCTGTAGGACAACTACCTCATCAGTGCAGTGCTGTACACAGTCTGTGTCCCATCACTGAAGCACCTGCACCCTTTCTAGCTTTACCGACAGATTTTGAACACCAGCTCTTATACCTCTGCATGCACCAATCCATGTGGCTTAGACACGGTAAAAAGCTGGTGTGAGGCCTGTTTCCGTGGTTCTGTGCCACTCTTACATCTCACCTTTTGGTCCTAAATTTCAGGGATGCAGCAACACTTGCAGGGTTATTTTTACAGGAGGGGAATGAGTCTCTTGAATCCAGAGGTGATGGGCATTTTAAATTGTGTAGCAGTGCTCAAATGTTTTTTTCCTCTGCCCACACAGCCAAAACTTTATCAGATTGTTTTTTCTCTCTTATGCAAATCCTATCATTTCAGGATCAAACCATTATAATAAAACAAGATATGAGCAGCTCCCTCCTGACGGCATAGGGAGAAAGAAAAGTAAATCTCAGTTACCTGTCTGAGGCACTGTCACCCTTTAGCAGCTCTGTTCCCATCACAACAGAGCTGAGTGAGCCACATTTAAGAAATTCTTTCATTTTAAAATTTATTTCCTGAGTCAACATCTTACATTTTCCTCCTGTTATTTTGCGTGGCTTTTTATTCTTATGTCTATTTTTTTCAACCTGCCACATCTCTTTCATACTTACCACTTTTGTTTTTCTTGTTTCATCTTGTTCCGCATTTCCTCGCATTTTGTAGGTTTTGTTGTTGTTGTCATTGTCTGTAGAGTTGCTGATGCTTGACTTTTCCCTTAATTTGAGACGAACAGAGGAAAATGAATTATGTTCGATGTTGAACATATGCACACAATAAACACCCGACTTTTAAAAGATGTCATGGAAGCATCTGCTATGCTATATTTTTATGACTGGTATAAAACTGAAATAATTGGTATTTACTTTTTATTTTCATCTTCAGATGTCATTTCTGCCCACCCTCTCTGTACCCACTTAAAAATGTAGCACCGCATTAAAGTTAAATCCACACACACACACACACACACAAAAAAAAGTCAATTTAAAAGCATTTTTGAACTTCTGAAATTAAAACATTCCCAGAGTAAAAATAATCTTAACTACTGCAAAGTTTTATGCCCTCTCTTGCACTCTACACTCATTACTGAGTACAGCTTAAAATCTATGCTCATTAAGGCTTTTACTACCTGTTGGTGTGCATGTAAGTGAAAGGCATTTGTGTCTGACTACTTAAACTGAACTGACATATCTAATAAAACAGGCATTGAAAACTCAGTAAAAGGTTTTTTGGCACCCCAGGAAGCGAGTGGGATCATAACATAATTAAAATACATAGAAGGCAACTCTGAGTCAGCAAGGCAGCTACAGTACTTGGTAACTGTCACTTGATTACTCTTGAAAGCTGATAAAAATCAGAAATAGTGATTGCCCACCACAGGCATAAGATATCCTTGCTGCTTTAGAAATATAATCAGTGTTGCAGGAGGTCTAATCAACAGCTACCTATAATCTCTGTGATAGCTGGAAAAATGTGTTAATGAAATATTCATGCAGGTAACTGTCATAGACATAAAACATCATAACCTACTCCTTTTTACTAATGAATACTTTACTGGGCCATCCTGTTCCAACTTATTTTCCTACAAAAGCAATGTAGCTTCAGCTGCTGATTCTTCTGAGACACTGTGAGCACCATCTCACTAAAAATGTCAGTCTTGAACTGAGCTCCTGAAGAAGCAAGGATCAGATGTTGGAGCCTTTTCCTGGAGAAGATGGCATGATTTAGTGCCCTGAATGTAATTCCATATTTTAGAGCTAGTTTCTTTTGTTTAAAATATATTGGCAAAGTTTTCATTTGGGAAAGGCAGGAGATTGGACATATGTGGGTCATTCTTGCTCCTACCTTCATGGCTCAGGAAAACATCAAAGAGGGAGGATGTTGTTTGGCAAAGGCATTAGGCTGGTATGATAACTACCTCTCAGTCTTGGAAGGTCATTTAATCTCTCTGCATTTCACTTCAGGATAATCAAGGAGAAAATACTTCCTTTCTGGTTTGCTTACAGATAGAGTAAACATTAAAATAGAACCATCAGTACATGGCTGCGAAGTGACCAGGCAATGTCACACTAATAATAAATTGTTTAAAATAATTTGTGCAAAAGTGTACAGTTTGCAATGTACTTTGCAATGTCTGTGAAAATTATATAAAAAACTAACCAATGTGGTAAGGTCTAATTATGAGACTTCAAAACGGCAGGCATGACAGCAGACAAAAAATATAAAAACCTTCAGGTTTTTATTAAGAATCAGAAATCCCACCCATCTCAAGACCATGGAAAGTTTCTAAAAGACTGTAAGAAACTCAGAAATTTAGGCAGCTATTTGAGAAATACAACCCATGATCAGTTTAACTATGGTAGACATTATTTTGTGTAGAACAATCAAAAATTTTGCTTGCATAGCATTGCATATGAACTTTTATGCCATTTTCCTGTGATTAGAACATTAAACTTTTTATCTTTAAAGCCTGAAGTGATGACTTCCTCGATAGAAAGGATTTAATTTTCAACTCCTTTTTGAATTTCATTTGCTAATTCAGTACTATTAAAACTTTCAGTGTATTAAATGAGGCAATGTGGAAAATATGTTTAAAGACAAGGAATCTTCTGGATAAAATGTCAAACGATGATATCAAATATTGTTTCAAATATACGTCTTGACTCACAATTTAGCCACCCACAGTTCTACTGTCATTTCAATAGCTTTACCAGAATAATAGCAAGAGATTCAACTGTTACCTGAAAGAAAATCTAAGCTCCTCGTAGAGTATCTTAAAATATAAAATACCAAACTTAGCTGAGAAGAACTAAAAGACAGATCCAAGAAATAAATTCAGTTGCTCCAAGCAAAATTTGCAACCTTGCTCAAAAAACCCTGCTCAGCTTCTGCCTGTTCTAGAGACACTTACATGTCATAGATACTTACCATTAAAAGTTACCAGGCTACCTAGAGCCACCTAGACTTGTGCCCAGGAGCATTTCAAATCACTGCAACCATAAATCACAGGCTCCCAGTTCACGAGGGGCCCCACAGCCAGAACACAGGAGATCTCTGCTAGCCGTGTCAGCGCTCCCACAAATGCACCACACAGGAGCTCCAAAGAACCAGACTTGTTAAACATATGCAGAGCAGCTTAAGATGAACCTAAGATCACGATCCAGACCTAACTGTGCATCACAGTCACAGTCAGAGCAGACTCTTTGCAGCGATGAAATCAAACTGCTCCAGATATGCATGCAGGGTGCCCAGGCACCTCCGACACCCCTTTGACTCTGCCACGCTTCAGCTGTAGCTGTGCTGGGTAACGCAGAACAAGTCTCACACTCCACATTTCAGGATTCACAGATGAAGTAGTAAAGTACTTCTCTTCTGCTTGGAGATCTGCTTGACGTGGTGAGCCTGCTCTGAAAATATTTACCACAGTTTATCAGAGTGAGCATCACATACAACACAGAAAACAGACACAGGTGGCACTTCAGCTCTTCCCCCCAAGCTAGTGTTTAGTGCCACAGTGCAGGATAGGTAGGTAAAATTTTCCTTTTTTTCAAAACCAGCTGGTTCCCTCCCTGTTGAATTCCTAAAAAACTAGTTATACAGGTGTAGGTTTGTTGATGTTGTTCCCTCAATTGCTCACCTTTCTCTTCCAGAAGACTCTGAATTATTAGTGTGCCAAAGCATAACTCCAGCAGGAGAAGCTGGTCTTATCCACATGCAAAATAGCTGCCAGAATGGAAGCTGTACCCTTCCCGAGGATTTGTGGGGTTGACTGTCCTCGGGCAGAGAGGATAATGAGTTTCAATTTTCTACATCCTATTTTAGTAATGTAAATAATTGGTACATTAGCTAATAAAAGGCTCTTTCACTCTACTAATTACCTCTTAAAAGAAAACTTTGGGCACCTATGCCATCCAATGAAAAAAAAAAATTATGAAGATGAAAAGCGAGTTCCAGACTGTAAATCCCAAGAGGTGTAACTCAGAAGATCCCTGCTGGCCTGCCAATAGTTTTAGCTTATCTTCTGAAAGCCCCTGTTTCTCATGAGACATGGATTAACAAGCAAAGCTGCCGCATCCAAGGGTACTGAAAACACCAGGTTTCTCTGTTGGTGTCCTGCAACAAACACAGCTAAATTCAGATGCACTTATCTCTGTTCAAAAGCAGCCATATGTCCTGTCTCTAGTCTTCAATCCTGATTTGGATGTATGTCGGGATCTAGTTTGCACAAGTTAAGAAAAGCTCTTTGACCAATTAGCTCTTATTTTGTATCCCTAATCTTTGAAAAAAAATGAACCTGGAGTCAGATTTCTCAGTGCTCTCCGGAAATAATCTCCCTATTAGTCAATTGGTAATATGATAATATAAATAAAATAATCATCTCATCTATGCTTTCAGCAAAGCACCATGCAAACATCAACTAATTATTGTGAATTAAAAAATTATCTGCAAACATCTGTTCTAGATGTGTGAGAAGCAGTCATTTGATAGTGATGAAATTATAAGAATGTTTTCAAAGAATAAATGAAGTAACAGGGCATTAAATGCTGAAAAAGGTGTAAAAGCAGTTAATTATGTTGTACAATATATTATATGATCATAAAGTAGTCAGGACCAAAGGATAACATGAATGGAGATTCAGTATTCTATTACTTTCGAAACCTTTCTGCTTACACTGTCAGCACAGTAGCCTGAAAATATTCAGTTTGTAGAGAGCCAAATTTATGTCATGATAACCATGGACTGTGGAAGCAATCTCTGTCCAGAGTGCACGAGATGAGGATGCAGAACAATGCTGCTTAGGAAGCATAGGCTTCAGTGCAAGCTTTAAAACATTATGCTTTTAGTTCTGAAGAAATATGTGAGTAATCATCACTTCATAATTTTCTGGGCAGTCTAGGAACTTGGGACATCTGACATGTCTCATATATGACATGTACTGTCACAAGTCATTATGAGATGAATAATACATTTTATGTATTTGAGATTAGGTATGTGGAAAGCGCGGAAACACTGTTTTCCTGATATGTCTTCTGTAGAATTGAATTTACCCCCAGCAAAGCCCCAAACAATCTTTTTTCCTTAAATCGAAATAAAATATTTTAAATAAATATAAACATAAATATTGAAGCAGACAATAGCAACAAAGAAAAGGTGTTTTGTGTTTGCTTCATATGTTCTAAAATATATTCCAGACGTTTTCACAAATTACTATTTTGGAAAAAAATAAATAGGCATGCAAGATACATAAATAAGTACGGAATTATCTTTGAGCAGTCAGTCCATGATCTGTAGGTACTTTGGAGGTATTGAATATTTTGGAGGCAAAGCTCTTGTATCCTCTGAGCTGTTTAAATACCTGTAAAGTCTTTTCATTCTAACTGAAGGGACCCTGTGAGCATCCATTTGCCCTATAAGAGGCATTCGGTGGAAGAGGTTAAAGAGAGGGAAAGATCTAGATGTAGCTAGAGGGTCACAGACTTCTCTCTGACTGCTCAGAAGCAAAGCTTTTAGCAAGAGGAGAAAGAAGAGCACCAAAGGAAGCGCCAGTACGTGTTTGTTTACCACATGACGCATACTCCTTGTGATTTGTATTTATTTATTCCAAGTGAAATCAGCCTCTCCCAATTCAAAATTACCAGATGTCACTGAAAATTATTGTTGCAATCTCCTTTTCTGCTGTGTCCCTGGATGGTACCAAATAAGGTTTTACTTTATGTAAAAATAATAGTGAAATATATTTATAATGTGTTGATGCTAGAGTAGTCTAACAACACAACCTTGTTGCTGTAAACCTCATCCTTCGCTTCCAAGTAGGTTCTAAAATTAGTTTATGCAGTCCTCAAAACCAGTACAATTTTTCTGCTCGCTCCACCACAGTTTTCATCGTAGCTAAAAACAACACAGCAGGATGCTGCAGCCTCTGTGGAGTCATCACGCCAAGTCTATAGGTGCCAAGAGAAAGATGAGACAGCACCAGAGATTTGGGCTATGAACATGCATAATCCTATGTGTTTGTCTCCCCACTTCTTTGGGACATTCATTTCTCAAAGGGGAGGCATTTCCCACCCTCATCCTGCTGGGCCGGGCTGAGTTTTATTCTGGAAGTCTAGCTGGCTTGCAGTTAGCTTTGGATCATGTTTTTGAAATGGAGATACTGAAAAATACATACGTGGGAAACATACATGGGGAGATAAGCTCTTCTGCTCTTTCCCTCTTTGTCTCTGACACACACATCATCTGCAACTTGGCTAATGCAGATAGATGTGCCTGTGAGTAGGAAAGGAAAAAGTTCTGGTTTCATTGGTCTTAATTCACCTTTTTCTGTCTGATTTACTAGAACAGCTTTAGCCTTTTCATGTCCTCAGTCAAAGGGTAAGCACAGTAATTATGACCAATCCAAGAAGGAAACTGGCTGAAAAACATCGATCATTTTAGCCTTTGGTTGAACAGGGGAGCAGTAATCATGCTGAAATTCCCTCCCCCAAAATGGTACCTAAGGCACAGTAAATTGTTCACTGATACATGCTCTCTCAGAGGAGGTCAGTTTAATGAAAACTCTGAGAGTCATTACCATATACTCTCTGGTTCTTGAAAGGGCTTCCAAAGCACTACCTCCTTCTCTTATTCTCCTCATCAGTCGTGTCCTGGTTTTGGCTGAGACAGAGTTCATTTTTTTGCTAGTAGCCAGTAAAGTGCTGTGTTTTGCATTTAGTATGAGAATAATATTGATAACATGCTGATGTTTTTAGTTGTTGCTGGGTAGGTGCAGTGCCTACACTAAGCCAAGGACTTTTCAGCTTCTCACGCCCTGCCAGGTGCAGAAGAAGCTGGGAGAGCACAGCCAGGACAGCTGGCCCAGGCGGGCCAAAGGGACATTCCCTGCCATAGAACGTCATGCTCCCAATACACCTGGGGAAGCTAGCCGGGAGGCGAAACTGCATCAGATTGGTTTATTTTCCTTCTGCATGCGGTGAGCAATTGCATTTGTGCATAATTTGTATTAATGTTATTACTGTTATTGTTGTTATTATTATTATTCTCTTCCTTTGTTATCCTATTAAAACGTCTTTGTCTCAACTCAGAAGGTTTTTTTTCCATTCTCCTCCCTCCTCCTGCTCAGTTACTGGCTGGGGTTAAACCACAGCAAGTCATTATTTGTTGTATTTCTCTGCTAAAAGTAGATATTTGTCTTTGGCAAGTTAGGTGAAATTAAATCAGAATGACAGCATGAAAATGGCAGGTAATTAATTGGTGCATTCACCTAAGAACAATATCAGGTTTTAACTTTTCCCAGGATATCTTTTTGTCAAAAAAAAAAAAAAAAAAGTCTCCATTGTTTCTGCTTGAATTGTCTTTTCAATTGAGGACATTCCCTCAGCTGAGACAAAGGTATGCCATGTGCTAAAACAACAATTTTCCATGCACTGACACTTGCCGGAATTTCTGACGTCGGTTCAGCTGTTAGTCTGGAAATGGTTGGTGCCAAATAACCTGTATGTGATCCACATGTCAGATACAGTAAATCTTCTTTCTCCGGTTTGTCCCCTCAATCATTTTGATCATCTATTGGATGTGAACATCCATAGAATTCAGTTGTTACCTTTTCCTCTATACAAGTTAATGAACTTTGTTCCTCAAGTCATACTTCAGTTGTCTGTGTGTGACACAGCAGTTTGGCATCGGAGAAGTACCTGTCTCCTGGAACCCAACAGCAGAGCTGGATTTTAACGCTCTGCAACCATGGTTACATCCACTGCGCTTTCCCAAATTTCACATAATGGAGTAACTAGCTTAGTGCCGTTGCAGCAAGAAAGGCTATTCATTCCCTTGATCCTTCCACATGGTAGACATTTCTATTAGCTGTTTGTTCAAAACAGCTCAAACAGTGAAGCTGATCATAAACATTTCTGTGGTTACCGGAGCTATATTTTCTTCAATTAATATTAGAAGGAAACAAAAGTTCATTCCTAAGTGTGGATCTGTGTTTAGGGCTAATTTAAGCTTAATTTCTGAGATCTTTTTGTGCGATGTTTGTAAAATAAATGTGATTTCTCTTTTGTTCTGCATTTACTGTTCATATAACCTAAGAATTTACATTTTGAACAGGAAAAGTCATAATAATTCAGCAAGGAAAGTGGAAAGAGAAACCAAGGAAACCACTTAACGCCCAGCCAGAAATAGTGGTTGCAAACCTTCCATTTGCTTTTAAGGCTCGTAAAGCAGCCACAGGCCAGAGGGAGAAAAGGAAGATTATAGGCTCAGATGGTCTGAGGCTGAAAGGGGTGAAGGTAACTGAGGAAACTGTTTTAAGAAACTGAAACAATATAATTTATGTTCTGCCTTTGTTTGGCTCTGGGCAGTTAAGAGCAACTGACTCTGAAATCTATGGCTGGTTTTGGAATTGTGTGTGTGGAGAGGAGATTTACTTTTACAGTATTTTATCCTTGGTAATGTTTAGAGCTTAACAAGGTCTGGGACAGTCCCAGATGAAAAGAATTGCAGGTTCAATCTATGATTTTGTAATTGTAATTCATTGTTATTTTCAACCATATTACCGCAATTAAAGTTCAAGCTTAAAGTGCTGAATTTCTTTTTCAGTCATTCCTATTTTTATTAACAAAGGATACTTGTACAATGTCATATTAATTCCTGAACAATGTACAGAGAGGTTTCAGAAATGGTGATATTTGGGCATGAAGTAACATAGAGAATACTAAATACATAAGGAAATACACAGTATACTTAAAAGCTGAAGAAGATATAATTGTTACTAAATGATTATAGGACATGCTAAACAATAGGTAAGGTTTTAGAAAAAAATTGCCTAGGATAGAGTTGTCTAAATAGGAATTGCTGTACGAAAAAGATCTTTGCATGTGTATCAAAGCCGCTAACTGGCTTCAGTAAGGATTTATTCACATGTGCCACATACGTAAGCAGATCTCTCAAGTTGCTGTAACTATGACATGCAAAAATCAGTCCCCATTGTTGGAAAAAACAGATGTACACCAATGCTTATGGTCATGACACGAGCATGTTTGTATCCATACCTTTTAGACAAGGAAAGCACTCTTGGATAAAGGAGTATCCCTGAGTACTTGTATACCCAAAATCTTACTATGGGTAAAGGGGAACAAATCCTACTGTATGGAGACAAGAATTTATTCTTGCCCTGGCTAAGATATGAATAGCTTAATCAAGAAGCTATAAATAATGATTAGTCCAATTACAATGTTAGTAACAGCCATCATCCAAACAATACAAATACAAAATTTACAAAAAATACAATTTAATACAAAAAAATAATTAGTAATACAGTTTAAATTGTTATTTAAAAAAATTCACCTCCCTCTCTCCTTTTTCTCTGCTGTGATGCTCACCCTTCCATGGTCCATCTGGGTCACCAGGCTGGTGGTTTCAGTCTTTCCCAAAGACACTAGAAAGAGGGATTTGCTGCAAGTTGTCAGTACTCTAAGGTTTCTGCTGGAAGGTGTACAATGTCTACAATAGGCTTTTCTTCCTCCTGAGTCTTGTGATCTCCTTGGGTTTCTTTTCAAATGTTTCTTTGCTCGCAGCTCCAACTTTCCTCTCAGGAGCTCCCAGCTAAAGCCAGAGAGTGGCACAGTTGCCTCCCCCAGCCCCAGTTGCACTCAAGGGCTGCTGTTTGTCACCTGCTGACTCCCTGCCTTGGTCAGGATGGCACCATATCCGGCATCACAGGGTGAAGTTAAACAGGAGAGCCCACAGGCACTGCCCCTCTCGGCAACCGCCAAACCAGGCTGAACCCAGCTGCGGACACGGAAGCCAGGATAAGCCCTGAGACCCTGTGCTGGTGGAGCAGCATGAAGCCTGAGACCTGTTACAACTCATGACTAAATCTTACTTCCTGGGCTGCAATGACAAGGGTGGTGTGATTGGAGGCAACTGCTGCTGGAGAATATGGTATCTAATAAGATACCACTGCTTCTCCAAGATGCGAGACTGGATATAAACGCTGAATTCTCTAACCAAATGGGTATCTTGCACCTTCATCCGGGGCACAGAGGAGTCACCTCTGGTCATGTGCACAGCTGGCACAGCAGTAGCAGGGACTGAGCCAAGCCACTTTCTAGGAAATCAACAGGTCACCAGCTGCAGGTGCTGGCATTCCATCAAGGAGGAGGCAAAGGGATCCAAACAGGATGTTGCTGGTATCTAGCGGGGAGAAAGGTTACAATAAAAGCACTCTTAAACGGGAGATGCAGATTTATATTTGGGGAGATGGGGATGAGGTGTTAATGGCGTCGTAGACCCTTCATTAAATATTTTTATGTTGATGCTCACCTCTCAGCACGGCAGTTATGTTCATCACAGGGTAACATCACATAGTTGTTCTGAGTATTGACTGTCTAAACCCGTGCAATCCTGATGAGTGTCTAATTTGTACTGTAGTTCACATAATAAATTATCACCATGATGATGAGTTCAGAATGTCTCTATGACCTTGATAAAAGGAAAATCTGAAGAAAAAATGTTCAGTGTTTATTTAGAGTGTAACACATAAAATGATATGAGGAAACTTTGGTCTTGGAATGTTACATTTAAGTGGAAGCATTTACTACTACCAATGAATATCAATTAGTATGCTACCTGAATTTCACTTTTACTGTGAGCAGTATGAAAGTGATCCATTTTGTTGATATGCCTTTTTAAAAAAGAGAGAAGTGATGTGTCCATTTACCATATCAAAAATTTATAAAACTGTTTCCGCTAATGAGAGTTTGAGTGTTGATGCTTTCAGATACTTTATCTGTCACAGAAAGAGTGATGCAACACTTAGTCATGTAAAACAATTTGGGGACTAACCAGAATTCAAGTCACTAAAATAATGAGAACATCTGTTCAACATCTGTTGTTTAACTTAATTTACTAGACCTGAGTACAGGAAAAAACAGTGTTCTCATTATTGGTCCATTGACAAATAAAGTAATGAGAAATTGATTGGAAGTATTAGCAGCTCCATTTCAGCTTAATGTGCATAAGTTATCACTTAAGACTGATATGATTTTTTTTTTTTAATTCAGAATTTGATCATACAACTGATTGCTTTTCAGCTACTTCTGCTAGCACCATTTTGAACATAAGCAAGAAAGAAAATGTTCGACATGCTTGAAGTCAACAATATATAACAAAACTCTTGTTTAACTTTCCTACCACTGTAGCTGTTTGAGTTCAGGATGAAATATTTCCTTTCATGATTCTATGGAAATGAATGCAATATTAGAAGAGGAACCCAGGCCTCTGCTAAAGAAGCCATTTCATCTCACAGTTCTACGGAGATTTCTAAAAATCTTAACTAGTATTCTTTTTAAATACATTTTATCCACCTTAATTTGAACATTTTGAAGTATGCAAGCAGCATATTATTTCCTTTAACATATTAAAAATAGACTACATAGAAAATGAGATTAAATTATATTTGTGTTTCAGTAGTGTAAATATTTATAAGCTTTACATGAAACCTAGTCAGCATTTATTGTTGATGTAGCTATTGATTAGTAAAATCTCGAGTGAAAAAGGTTACATTAGTCTTGCATTAAAATGCTCTGAAATGGACCTTGTATCACATTTTATCACCTTTTTTTTCTCTAATGGGAGTGTTTTGCAAAGCATTTAAATTCATAATCTATCCCTTGAAGTTTTTTAATCACTTTCTTTTCTGTTATGGAAATAATTCATAACTGAATCATATCAACTGGAATATAACCTCCTCTTCCTACTAGAAAAGTACAGTTTTGACTTAAGACCCTCATGGGGACCCATGGCCAAAGGAAACCTCACACTCTCCTGAGGTTTTTGTTCACTTGAGTTTAAGCATCGCTCACTGGGGAGGAGGAAGGGGGGAGGAAGAGGAGGTTTAGATATCAGGAATATATGCAGTGAGTAATTCTGTAAGTCTGTGCCTCCTTTTCCCTAACAACAGCTCCCACAGACTTGCTTGAGAAAGAATGTAAGCATCTGAGGGCAAATTAGATGCCACACAAATGATGGGAACAATTGATTTCACTTAAGCATGTGATTTATGGATCCTGATCAAAAGTGGAGGAAATCCAACAGCTTTCAGCTCAAGAATATGTGGGAAAAGCAAATAACTTTCTAACATCTCATCTAACGGGAAGAATTCACTGAGCTTCACTAAGTCCAAGTTCAGCGTACAACAGAGTATGAGCTCGGTATGAAACACAGAGTTTAGCACTGCATTCCACTGTACAGATGAGCCCAGGTACATAATCATGTTATCACATGGCAACTGATTTGCAAGTATTATTGATGTGCAAGATTTTTTTTCCTATTTCATTATAAACTAATCTAAGTCAAATTATCAATAACTGGCATGGATTGAGAGCATTCAAACTAAGTGCTGCAGCTCAGCTGATAAACCTGTAATGCTGTGGTAACTTGTTTTTGTGTTTCCCATTGCTTCGCATGTCAGTGTTCTTGACATACCTATACACGAAATAAGCCAGATCGGTTTGGGTGGATATTTTGGGGGGAAGCAAAGCATTAGCTCCCATCTGTTTCCCTTTCTCAGTGTTATTCCTCTCTGGCATCCTGACCCAACACGCCAGGCTCGGAGGAGCAGGAGGAACCGCCGTGCCACACTGGGCGTGCGAATGGTGTCAGCACTGGGACATCAGGGAAGGGACGGGGAGCCCCAGGCTTTCCCCGCGGCTTGTGCCTGGACTGAGGAGGCACCATATGACTTGTGGAGGAGCACACGCACCCCTGCTGTATGGCCTGACACAGGACCTAGGGAGACATCAGGGCTTCTGTTCACCCCAGGGTTGCACTTATCTCAGGATTTCCTCTGCAGCTCTGAGATAAAAAACTCTGAATTAATTTTGCACAGAGAAAAGAGAGAGAGGAAACTGGCCTTCCGGTTTTGGAAGGTGTCGTAAAAGTGTTGATTTATTCGTATGTAGTTGAGATGCCATCTTTCTAATCACTGCTAATCACAGAAACAAGCTTGTGCAGTACCTGCTGCATGTTATACCTGGCTCCAGGTTGTGCTACAAGCCGTGCACTTTATTGAAAACTTGCAAAAAATAGGAGACAAAGTGATGCAAGATGGAGAAAAATTTTCAGACCATCATCTACAAAAAATAAGCCTGTTCTGCTTTTACAAAAGCAGCAAGAGTTTATTTCTAAGTCGTCTTTTAATACTAATTCTTGTCATGACACACAGTGAATTTCTACATTTCAGATTATTTTTGGTTTCTCTGAGCCAGATGGAGTTTGCCTTTCACATGATGTCCTGAGGGTGAGGGTTCAGTAAGGATGCACTAAGCAATCTGCTTCGCTATAACACATGACATACTGTTGATCAAAGAAGAACGTGTTAGGGACCAGATGTTGCAACTAGTAATAACATGTCCCAAGCCCTGCTTTCACCTAATGCATGACATGGTGGAGCTGAAAGTACTTGTAAGAAGTGATCAATAGGGAAAACATAAGTGAAGAAATATCTCAGTGATTTTTTTTTTCTCATTATTAATTCTCCTCTTCCCTATTTTAATATTCTGCTGTAATTTCCCTCTTGCGTTTAATTTTCTTCATCACATTTTTGCCCCATTGGGATATTTCACTTAAAATTGGATTGATAGCTGCCTTTAATTTATTCTTTTCACTTAAAATGCAGGGGTCCACTTTTTCCCTGAAGGATACAACACCACTGAGTATTATTTCAAATCCTAAAGGAAAGAAGCATGTACCAATTAGTCAAACTCTCTCCCTTTGTCTCAGTATGGTTGTTTTTCTATTTATTCTGTAGACTTTTAATACAGAATAGCCATTTAAACAATAATGCTGCTACATTTTGAATCTGTTGAGGGAATCTTGGGTTTAAGAGATGCGAAAAGAAAACCGATCATTGTTTCATTTCCAGATTCAACATGAGTTTCTTGTGTGATGTGATATCATTTCATCTTTGTGTCACACTTTCCCACCTACCAATGAGTTAGTACAGAAAACCAGCACGACGTGATTCAACAATGTTATGCTTTTCCAAAAAAAACCCCACACAAACAAAAAAACCCCACACCGTACTAGAAAGACATTTGGTTTGCAAGTTTTCTAAGATAATCCTTCAACTTCCTTTTGTTTCCTTGTGTCCTCAGTTGAGATACAGTCCAGAGGATTAGAATAATCTTAAAAAAAAAATAAAAAAATCACTATCTATGAGGAAAGCTACTCGGATTGTTTAGACTAAAGAAGAAAAGACTAATGGGAGAGTATGTTAATGGTTTTCAGACACAGGTATTTGAGGAGAGGGTGCATTAATCTTTTCTCCATGTCAATGCTGAATAGAATAAGAGGTAATGGATTTAAATTTCAGCAAGAAAGATGGGGGATTAGTCATTAGAAAAAAGTCTCCAATAAAAAGGACAGTTAAGCCTGGGATATTATGGAGCCTTTAAGTTCAATTTAGACAAACATCTGTCATAGATATTAACACTTTGGGGGACAGGTTTATGGACAAGGTGATCTCTTGAATTCTCTGTTTGCCAGACACATTTTGTAAAACCCTATTTCTTTTCCTGAATCCTTTGCTATCCTGTCTTATCTGTAAGAGGAAAAGGTGAGTCTTTATGAGTGAGCACTGTGTCGGAACAGCATAGGTGGGGCCATGTATGTATCACTGTATATGTCACTGAAATGCAACTAATTTATGCGCTACATCTTATTATAGATAGTTTATTGCCAATTCCTACCTCTAATACTTGCTAACATTGAAAAAAACCCCATAATTCAAAAAAAGACCATATCTTTAACAACGCTGTTTATCAAATCATTGCATTTTTCAGGAATATATGCTTGCTTTATTTTCTAATTCAAACCACAGAGTCATGTCCTATTTTATGGTCATAATCTTTCAACACAGTCTTCTAACTATTTCATTAGGGACTCAGGATGGTTGAGAGTTCTTTTTTCATTCTTTCTGTGATTTTTGTCGTCTAAGACAGAGGAGCATCTTGGCCTGTAAGAGTCTAGTTTGACTTTCTTCAATTCACAAAGTCTATTTGCAAACTTCACTTGCAACTGAGACAGTACCTACAGTCTCCCCCTCCCACACCAGACGGAGCTATTTTCATAACTACTGTCCTCCCTGACATCTAGGCTGCAGGACACACTTGTCCCTAGGCTGGAACATGTTACCATTTTCAAATCATTTGAATTCTCAAAAGGGCAATTTTAAATGCTGTAGCAAGAGACATTTCCAGTTATTCACTGGTAAATTTTAAGGGCATGTACAGATTCAGAGCTAAAGCTGGATTCTCTGCTGCTTGCTTGCAAGTGTCCTGGAAACCGGAATAGAGGAAAAACCCTAACAGTCAACAATTATGCTCTCCACCGCAGCTGAAATACCTCCTTTGCACTGTCATTGACACCGGGAAAAGAGAAAGGAATTCCCCGTGCAGCAGTGTCTTTTGCCCGTGTAGCTATGGGGACTGCTGGCTTTTCGGGGTTGAGTCATTGGTTATACAGCACTCACTGAACTCGCTCTCAGTAGGGGCCACTGGTTGCAAACTGCTTTGGAGAATCTAGGCACTCAGAAAACATGTTAATGAGTGTGGTATAAATAGATAAATAGATTTGGCTGCTGAACATCTTTGTAATTTGTGAAAAGTAATGATGTTATGAAGCACTCTCAGTTAATGAAAATAAATAGCGTGTGCTTAACATATCATTAAAGAAAGTAGTTCATATTAGTATCAACTTTTATTTAAAAACATATTTTTTTAGGAAAAATATGAAAGATATACCATAGGGACATTTTCTGAACTCAGTGGGGGAAGGCTTTTGTAGGGTTTAATCCCCTTGATCTTGACACATTTATATAAAGCTAACTTGAGCTTCCCAGTATAGCCTTGATGAAAGTGGAATATTTGTACCTCAGAGAGATAATACTGTAATCTATCACTTGCTTGCCTTCCTCTTAATTCAAGTAGGTAGTTTCTTTTTTTTTTTTAGTTCAGTGACACAATAATATGGTATCTGTTATTTTAACTTAATTGGCCTGAGTAATAGCATTTGGTATTTGAGTTTATTTTCCTTTCCAATGCCCCTGTTGTGGTCTGTAATAGAAGGGAGTGTGTCCTTTGCCTGTGCACAGCTGATTCCACTCAGTTTGGACATCTCATACAGAAGCATAAAAATAATTCTTTTTGACCTGTGAGTTACACTCTTTTAAAGAGTTTAACAATACTAATTCACCTCTTTGGCAATGTAAGGACAGTCAGTATGATCCACATCATTGCATAAAAAAAGAGACAGAAACAGTAAGATGGTAACTCGCTCAGTGACATCAGCACAAATCAATCTGGTTTATCAGTTTAGACCTCAGTAGTTCATTGTCCCACTGTTCCTTAGGCAGCTATTACAAACACACAGAGCAAAGTAGCTTTTTTTTTTTCTGCTGTGCAACTCCCACTGCAGTCTATGCCACTTTGGTACCTCATTCCACTTGGGGCCAGAAAGTTTTTCATTATTCTCAACAGGAAACTTCCCCTCTAGAAGTTAAGCCTGTTACTTGCTAACCTATTCATTAGGTTCTGTTCCAGTTCAACATCACAGCTAGCTAGAGAATTTCCATTAAAACCCAATTTTGCCCACAAGATGAGAAAATTGATCATCAACACTTTTCATATAAATTTTAGCTATCAGCTTGCTCTGAGACCATTTTCTGAAGCCTGTGAAAATGTTTAATAACTAACTGACATTAAACAATATGCAAAAATATCTTAATAATCTAGCATTGCATTTAATTGAAGATTTTAATAAAAACTTAATTAAGGTTCCCACATTTGTACTTGGGGGCTATCCTGAACTCAATACCATTCAAATCCCATTAGTGCTAATGGCCTAATGCCAAACATGTGGAGAATATAAAACACATAAAATTTACTTTTAATAAGTCATTCATCCTACATTAAATGTAAAACTATTATTAAAAATGCATTCAAGAGGATTAACTGCTATTATTACAATGAATGTTTTTAATAATCAGTTGATATTTATATAGTTTATAGTACTGTCTAATTATTACACAATTATGGTTTTATAATGTCCCTGTAAATCTTCAGCAAATGAAATGTCTATCTGGAAACATTAGTTTAAAAAGTTACTAAAATACATATTTTAATGTCATTGGTTCAATTTCTTTCTTTCTTTCTTTCTTTCTTTCTTTCTTTCTTTCTTTCTTTCTTGAGAGAGAGGAAAAGTTTTATTGAAAGAACTTTTAGGCAAGACAACTTTAGCGAAGCAAGAAAGCGAGTAAACACCAGATGATCAGAAGGTTGCATCTGAAAGCAGGGTCTACTTTTTAATGAAAAAATATTTAAATTAAAAGAGTCTGTCTTCTTCACATGAGATTTTAACAAAGAAAAAATAATCAACAGATAGTTATGAGATTAAGGGGAAAGAGGATGGTAAATTGGGCAGAATGCAGGCAGGGAACATGTCAAGCAGCTGAGTTTTGGACAAGCAAAACTTTTCAAGACCTCAAAAAGAAAATTAAAATCTTGAATTTGGAATGTTTTGTCTATTTGAAAGGATGGGAGACATAGTCCAAACAGAAAAAGAGGATTATTGGAGGAGAGTGATTTACCAGGGACCAACCATAGACAATTTCTTCTCCATTTCTCACACTTCTGCTCTAAGCATTTTTGGGGTGTCTACTATTTGCCCCTTTACCTTAATTTCCTCACACTGTCTCACACAAAACCACATATTGTCACATCTTTGCCCTTGATAGACATGACTGAATGTACTTCTTCAGAATTAAAAGAGCTTCTCCTACGGAGGCCAAGAATATTCCTTAAAATGGACAACAATTGCTTCCTGAAGAAAAAACATTGTTTAAAGTACCATGAACCACTGTCCCCATATTTTATCTTGAACAATGTTTTGATAAGTGCTACGTGTGATAATATACACACAGAACCTGTAGTAGATACAGCCCCAAACTAAATGTAGGAGGCTACATTCCACCGTGTGATGTGCAAGTACACACAGGGCTAGCAAGAGCTAATGGAAACGCCTATTGCTTTATAATTATACTTGTAAATCCATACTCACTAAGTGACAGAAAGTCTTTGAGAATAGGTTTGGTGTATACAAGAAGATATGTCTTCAAAAACTTTATATCATATACAGACTCTGACCTTAAGTCTACTGAAGCCAATGCGCATCTCTTCATTGACATAAGCCTGAGTCACAAATAATGCCATATGCCTGGCTTGTATTAATCACTTTAATGAGCTAAGGTTGTATTTAAAGGAAGAAAGAAAAAAATGAAAAGTGAAAGAAAGAGTCTGCTTTGACTTTGAAATCCTTTGATTTCACTGGTTTCTGCCCTAACATTAAAGTTATTTAAACACATTTTAATTGCTTACATTACAAACACATAGGCTTTGAAATACAGAATATTAATAAGAGTTTTTAATATTCGGCCACAGCATCTTATGAAATATATGTGATTTAGCTATATTTGGTGAAAAATAATCTCTAAAGCTTTAAAATAATTCAAAATCTTTCTTTTTACTTGTTTTATTTATGTGAAATTCTAGGCGGCCTCCTCAAGAAATTAAAAAGACTCATTTACAATCCAAGGATTATACTTGAATGTCAAATCATTGAAAAAGATCTCAATTTCACTTTGAAATATGGATATTATTTCAACTACATAATATTCTTTTTACATAATAAATGCTCAGAGATTGTTCTGTTCTTTTCTTAGGGAATTCATATCATTCACTTCAGTAATGCTGCTTCTTACTTTCATGGTACCATCTTCCTCTTTGTGGTGGTCAGACCTTCATGGAGTTCTTCATACAATTAACCATAAAAAAGTCCCTTTGCTTCAAACTTTGATTTGATTTCAGATTGTTGTTCTGCCAAAGTATTCAACAAACCGGACTGCTAAATCACTTCATAGAAGGTTTTATTGATACTATGAGTTGCTAGTGGTTTTTTATGTGTAAATCAGCAGATTCTGAGTAATTCAAAAATAATTCAAAAAGAGAAAGTAAGCATTAGTATCTCTTGGCTTCAAGTGGTAGACACAGGAAAGGGAAGAAGGAGGACCAATATCAGGGAATACACCAGAAGTCAGTCATAATCTATAGCCTTTTATGTAACAGCGGTTCAGGTACATCCTCTCATGCTACAATGCCTGGTCATGAGATCCTCTATCTAGTTTTAAGGGACTTTTGTCCTTTTCTCTCTGGGTGAGGTTGATCCACTGTAACTCAGAAGAGATGGAAATCCTTTGATAGATGACACAAGGATCAAAAAAGATGACAGAGATCAAAGTATTTCATGCCTTTTAGTGATAGTCTTCATTAAAAAGATAGTTAGCTACCAGCAAAGGATACTATATCATAAAAAACAGAAAGAAAAAGTTAGGGAATATCAAGTTAGATGATTTGCAGTCAGCTGTGTCTGATAAAATTCACTCCTAGATACTTAAAAAAATTTGCCTGAGGCAGTCTCAGAACCATTATCATGGTCTTTAAGAACTGGGACTGGGAAGCTGAGAGCTGTCGACTAAGTGCCAATCTTTAAAGAGGGAGACAAAGAGCATCACATCGAGGCCCCATGAGGGCCAGTGGCTCCACGGGGCCAGGGGCCATGGGGGATCCCCACAGCTCCATCAGGAAGGGCCTGGCAGCCGGGGCCCATCTGATCAGCCCAGCCAGGAGCACGAGATTGTTCCTCCCTTCTTGAGCTTCATGAGATTTCTCTGACCTCAATACTCTAGCCTGTCTAGGTCCCTCCAGATGACAGCACAACCCTCTGGTGTATCAGCCACTCCTCCCAGTTTCGTATCATCTGCAAATATGCTGAGGGTGCACTGTGTTCCGTCGTCCAGGTCATTAACAAAGATGTTAAAAAGAATTGCCTCCAGCATTGACCCCTGTGGTACACCATCAGCGAATTGCCTCCAGCTGGACTTTGTGCCACTGATCACAACCATCTGGGCAGTACTTGTTCAGCCAGTTTTCAGTCCACCTCATTGTCCACTTATCTAACCCATGCTTTGTTAGTTTGTCTATGATGATGTTATCATCTGAGACACTGTCAAAAGCCTTAGTAAAGTCAAGATAAAACACACATAAACCTTGTCTATCAACCTAGTCACCTGATTTTAGAAGACTATGGGGTTGGTTAAGCATAGTTTCTCCTGTGTGAATCCATCCTGACTATTCCTAAACACCTTCCTGCCCTTCATGTGTTTGGAAACGGTTTCTAGGAAGACCTCCATCACTTCCCAGAGATGGATGTGAGGCTGAATGGCCTGTAATTTCCCGAATCCTTCTTACCCTTCTTGAAGATAGAAGAGACATCTGCTCCCTTCCAGTCTTCAAGAACCTCTCCCATTTGACATTACCTTTCAAAGATAACCAAGAGTGGTCCCTCAATGACATCAGCCAGCTCTCTTGGCACTCATGGATGCAACCATGAATTTATGTACATCCAGTTTGACCAGTTTAAATGGTCCCTAACGTGGTCTTCCTCCCTGAGGGTAGGTCTTCCTTGCTCCAGACTTTCTCTCTGGTCTCAGGGGCCTGGGATTTGCTAAAGAAGCCCTAATTTTTACCCCAGCTAACAATTCTGCATTCTGATAATTTGTTCTCCTGCTGCAGATTCACAGGTTCCCCTAGCAGGCCAGAGTTTTGCAGGAGCATTTGAGCAACTGTTGGCAGAAGTTCTGGAAATGTGTAATTAACACTGGCCATGGAGGGGAGGATAAAGAGGGAGATTAAGCACGGTAAATAAAGTGTATGTCACCCCAATATTTTGTAAAACCACTAAGTTCTCAGAAAAGGTAAATAAAAACATTTTTCTTCATGGTTAAAAACTGGCATCCACAGTCTCCCAAAGACTGACAGTCTGGCACTCCAGTCATGAAACCTTACATACACATATGTACTCTGATCAATGAAGAGCTGGACTGAAGATGATCTATTGCAATTCTGGGAGAGATACATTAATGTAATGAAAGAGGGAGAATGATAAAAACAAGATTACAAGTTCCCTTTTTGCATACATCATATCATTTCACCATCCTTTTTTTTTTTTTTTTTTTTTTTTTGTAAGAGCCGAAATGTTCCGTCTGCTTAGAGAGTCCGATTTCTTCCATGGACGTTGTTGGATTTTTGTTGGAGAAAGAGTGAAACAAAAATAATGAAAATTGGAAGGTAAAACATAGCAAACATTCTTTATTTGCTTGTGATAGACAAACTAGAAGGATATTAAAAAGGGTAGCTTGAGAATACAAGTATTTTGTTGGGTTTTGGCACAAATGTTTGACTGCTGACTGTTGGAAGGTACTGTTCTGCTGCCACTCAGATGGGTCTGCCAATACTAAGGGGCTTGCTGGTGAGCTGGAACAAGGCTATAGTGGTTTGTCTGCCACATGCTGGCTTCTCTTCTTCATGACTTTTTTAAAATTCTCTTTAGTATTTGGCCCTGACATTATACGTAAGTCTAATGAACTTCCACTCAGATCTCTACAGAATGTGAGCAGGTCTGACAGCTTTATACTGCCTATGTGGATAAAAAAGAACTAAACATGAAGACAAATTGAAATATTGAAACACAGATTTTGCCAGCTACTGACTGGAAGAACTAGTCATGGTTGAGAGTTATAATTTAAAACCCCGCATTGGAAAAAAAGGCTTTTGGACAAAAGTGTGCAGAAAAATCCTGCATAAAATTAAGGAAGTTTTACTTTCATACATGCCAAGAAACTAATTAAAAAAGAAATTTCAGGCCAACAGTGGAATCATTATGAAAAGAAAATTAATATGGGAAAGTAAGATTATTGTTGCATATTCTACGTCAGAGGCCAAGACCTGGATCGAATATTGGTTCTAACAAAAGAGGGATCTATTTTCCACTTCATAACTCTGTTACTGGTGTTTAATAAAACTCCTATATAAAATGCAATTAAGTAAAACCAGTTGGGTTTTATAGAAAATAAATTAGATTTTATGCCATTTCATTTTTTTTTTAATGAATTGATAAGCAAATATGAACTGGCATCTATAGACAGATAAAAGATGTATTTGTTTAGAATTTCATGGTAATTTTTGTAGTGCATGTATACTTGTAGGAAATGGCAAAATTCTTCTGAGCTGCTCAGGAAAAAAAATATAGCGTAGTTGTATGAGTAAGTATTTTCTGTATAAAGTTAACTCATGAGTTCCAGCTTTATAGAAGTAGAAAGGTTCTGGGCTCTGAGATACAGATTTCCAGCCTAGTATCATCCAATACTCATGCATTTTGAAGTTTATATTGTGTGATATTCACCTCACTAGGAAAGCCGTTTTTCAGCTATGAGATTTCAGGGGTTTTATTAAGCACTGAAAGTAATTCCTACCTAGAACACTGTGCAAATATCAACTGCCAAAGTGTGAATCTTTCAGGAGCTGTACCAGCAGTGACAAAATCAGATTTGATAAGACTCTTCTCTTGAATAAAAGAACTTTTGAGGTTCCTAGTGCTTTCTTGGTATTCCCATTTACCTGCTCCTCCCAAAAGCAGAAATAAGATAGTGTTATGAAAAAGGCTGTGCTCAAAAGTTTTCAGTTTCTAGTCCCAAGAACTGAGTGAGTAACAACTGACCTTTTCCACTATCTGGATCTAATGAAATTTCCGTATTTTGTTATACCAAAACTTCTTGCCACATAAAACCCACACTTGCTTTTAATAAGGTGGCTTTCATTTGAGTGAAATTTCCTCATCTCACACTATGTCTCCCACATGAATTATTTTGGGTGCCCACCAAAGATACATTCCATAACAGGCAGGGTAAGTATAAAGCAGCTGAAATTTTGAAGACACGCTTCATGCTACAGCAGTGGTGTGAGAGGCTGACTCTTAAGGCCCTGGGAAAAAGCACACTGCTGGGATGTGAAAGATAGATTTCAAGCTCCTGCTCTGCCTGCTTCCAGAGAGCCGCTAGAGCCTGTATTTCCCGCATCCCATAGAACTATCTTATCCACCAGGCTTTTAGCTATTCTGGATGTAGTTTGCTCTCAAAATGCCAGTAAATGATTGTTTTAATGATACACTCTTTTTCTAGTGAAAGGCAATTACTACAGAGATGCTTTATAAACAGGGCTTGATGTAAAAAAGACTTCTAGCCCCTTTCTCAGCTGCTGTCTTGCTGACTTCATTAATACTATGATTCTTCTGGGTAGAGTGTTGATTATTCTGTCCACCTGTCAGAAAGTGTAAACCATCCTCCTGCTTTCTTTAGTACTGGTTATGTGGGGCAACAAGGGGCAAGACTTTATCCCTTTAAACAGCAAATACATAAACTGCAAGAAATCCAGGCATTTGTTCCTCATTCATCTGCCTACCGCAGCCTGCCACCCCCTTCGTTGCTGAACAACTGGTAATCCCAATTTCCAGTGCAGTAATACTGAGCCACAGCAGCAGCCTCCATGAAGCCCTTCAAAGTGCTGTGTGGTGACAAGTGGCTGCCAGCATTGATGTCCACTTGTTGGTTCTACACGTACACTGCCAGAGAGTTTAAAAAGTGAGCTACCTTCCCTGGCATCTGATACCATGGCAACCACTCCTCTGCTTTTTACCACTAAGCATCTGTTAGTGTTTTCATTGTAAACCCATGTTTTCAAGAGTTTAGGGCTTGGCATAAATTGTTGTTTCTCCTTCAATTTCTTGTACTGGATTGTATTAGAAAAATTAAAACTCTGGTTCTTTCTCTCTTCTACTTCTTAAAAAATAGCAAAGTCCTCCAACGTCCAATGCAAAACAAAGTAAAAGCAATTAAAATGATTAGAGGTTGCCATGGAAGTCTGGGTGGCACTTCAACTCCAGTCCTTACTCTTCTGAGACCTCAAAAGAAGAAAATTAAGTACATGGGTGATTTAGTGAAGGTTTACAGCAGCTCAGCTGCTTACCTCATTCCTGCTTTTATCTCATGCTGCAGCAGCATATAAAAATTGCACTTCTGAGATGTACAAAGCTGTGCATACTGGTGAGCGATAGAGGTAATCAAGGTAACAGGTGATGGACTAAGAGGTAAGTGGGAAATTAATGAAGGAGAAGAAGATACGACATGCTGGGTACAAAACTAGCAAGGCAGAAAGCTGAACCAGAGGGAGGAGATGAGGATGGTAACCAGCAAGTAGGAAGAAAGGATACTGTCAGCAGTGACAGATAATGGTGCTAAAAGAGGATCATGGAATATGTTACCAGGATTTAATTTTTGACGCTGATAGTCTGAAGTTTTCTGTAGGAACACAAGCTAGAGGCAAGAAATGACATTCTGGATTCCAGGAAAGGAAGTTGGGATTAGTAAAGTAGTTTTTACTGTGACTGAAATGAGGTTATTCTTCACTCCTTTCTTGCAATCTCTAGAAAGAAGGTGAGTTTGAGGATAAGAAATTTTAGAAAAGACATCATGAAGGCTGAGCTATCCTCCTAGGTAAACCACAGAGATTTTCATTCAGAATAGGGAAGAGTAGGAAAAAGATAAGTGCCTTTGAAAATCAGATTGGTCTAATGAGCTGAAGGATTTTATGTCTGAGATTATGTGAAATGGCTTCTCCAATGGTATTTATTTGCCTGTGAATAACTCCTTGGTTCAAAAAATGCAGCATGTCCAGCCAAATTGAGGCACACTGTCTGTCTCTCTATTCTGTTTTTAGGATTTGGCCCACAACAATACCTGTACAGAGCTGGCACTTAGTCAAGATCAATGTCTCCCATCTTCCAAGGACATCTGACCTCTTTAGCCATGTATTAGCTTAGTTCCAGCACTGTCAGTCAGGAGTCTTCAATTGCAGGCTTGCAAGCATCAAGAGAACAGTCTGTGTTCATGATAAAACAATTTTGTGGTGAAAACAGCAAGGCTGTGAGAATTCTCTCAACATGTCTTAGGGGTACACCAAGACCAGAACAGCAGAGATAGTCACAAAGTTCAGTTTTGACTTTGCCACCAAAGATGGTTCAGCAAGAAAAATGCCTGACAGGGTTGTTCAGCAAGACAAACAAAAGTGTATAACTACCTGAAGGGAGAGGCAAAGAAGACAGGGCCAGGCTCTTTTCAGTGGTGCCTAGTAACAGGAAAGATACAATGGGCACAGCCTGAAACACCGGAGATTGCCTCTGAACATCAGGAAACACTTTTTCACCATAAGGGTGACCAAGCACTGGCACAGCTCACCCAGAGAGGTTGTAGAGTCTCCCACCTTGGAGATACTCAAAAGCCATCTGGACATGCTCTTGGGCAACCAGGGCTGGCCCTGCTTGAGCAGGGGTTGGGACAGATGACATCTTCCAACCTCAACTGTTCTGTGATCCGTGACAAAATAATGAATTATTTTGGGCTGGCTTTGAAGAGTATCCTAAAGTTCCTATGACAAGATGTTCAGCAGTGCTAAACAGAGAGAAATTGGCAAAATCCCTAAACACTGCCTAGTTTCACAATAACTCTGAAGCAGCAGAAGCCAGAAGAACTGTCAACAAAGGAAGCATCCCCATCTTCAGACACTTGTTCCAATCTCTACATCTTGCCTCCCTTGGGTCACCACAAAGCATTCATGCAGCTGTGCAGTCAGGAACAGCTTGGAAATATTTTTAGAAAAATTATTATTTTGGCAGCAGCAGTTTCCAACCCAAAACAGGGTTCTAAGAAAGTTTAGGACAGAATTATGGGTAGGAAAAGGTCCTTCTACTTTCAGTGTGAAGTCATTTCTAAGTCACTCCTCAATTACCTTCAAGAGTTCAGATCAGCTTACAAATCAGTACCTGCCGGCAGCTCTCCATTGTAGCTGTTAATTCATGCTTTCGCATCTGTTACATTAGCATGCCAAAAGAACTTACAACCTCCTTGAAATTTCCTTCAGCATAGTTTGAGCATAATTGAATATTAAGAGATCAAAATTTAATTTTTGTATTTTCTTAACCAAATCTATTCAAATATGCCCTATGCAATAGCTCCCTTGGAGTATTAGGTGCAGAACAAGGTCAGAACTTTTACAACTAACCATTTCTGAGTGACATATAAACAAAGAAAGGTTGGAACCTTTTCTTTCTTTTAAAACACGAAAAGCCCAAAATGTTTCTAAGCAATTAAACATCCACTGGGCCATGCTGCCACCTGTCAGTCTGGTAACCCCTTCTTAGATTTATAAGGATAGCTGAAGAATAGTTGAGTTGAAAATATCCTTCATCTAACTATTTTTCATTCTAATTAGAAACATGTAGTCTAAACTTCGTCAAAGAGTAAAAAAGAAACCCTTAGAATAAGTGCCTGAATAGGCAGTAAGGCTGCCTGTGCTGCCTAGGCGCACATTTATAAGAGCTTTCATTATATGGGGATCAAATCCTTTCGTTAAATATTCTCATTTAAAAACAATTTGCATAAATAAGGGCTCATTTCTCAAAGAGCGCGCTCATTCAAAGAAAATTAGATTTCACTTGGAAGTGCACACAACTCCAAATTTCTCATCATGTTCTCAGGCTGTGCAAAACAGATTCATTTCCAAATGTGTCCTATAGCAGTTCTCAACCATTTTCTTCCCAGTCTCAGTAATGCCCACAAAGCTGTTACATGCCTGTAGATGCACCCACTTCCTGTACCAAGACCTTGGCGGGCATCGGCTCCTGCCTTGCTTGGGTTTCCAAAGGAAGGACGCATGTGTGCTGTCCAGAGGGGAGCTGTGAAATGCTCCAGCCATGTCCCTCATGATGGAGAAATCTGGATTTCCAGTCCTTCTGAATCACGTGCCTCATCCTCAGTCTGTACATAGGCAATGTCAAGTAAAGCCCACACCTTCATCCAGTTTGAAACAGCCGTTTTGGGAATGGATGAACTGAGTCCATCTGTTTCCTTTATCATTTTCCTCCATCAGCTTCTGCCCAAATTCTGTGTATGAGAAAGCTGTTCTTCTCACCTCCTTAAGCTCTCCTGATTGATCTCCCAGCTGCTCAGGTACGCTTAGTGTCACCAGTGAAATCTTTTATCCCACGTTGTTGGCATCAGAGGAAAGTATTAAGTAAATGGTTTGCAAGGATTTATTGTTTATTATTCTTGTTCCTTTTAGATTTTTTTTAAAGTCTGTAAAGCTTACTTGCCTCTCGTTAGCAGGAGCCAGGTTCTGTCATTGACTCATCCAAAACAGTCTCTTGGCTTACTAACGGCCGTTGCAGTTATTCAGAGGCATTCACCGAATGTGTGACAAGGGGCTGAACTGGCATTTTTCCACCTGACCAAAATGTTAATGTAGCTTGAAACTCCATGGAAAAAGCCTGGGAAAGTCACAGCTTTCCCAGAAGTGAAGGTCTAGTATATTCTTAGCTACAACTGCTACTGTATTCAGCAAGTAGCCCCATAACCAAATCAGTTTTATAGGCACTGTTTTGAGCACCACTTAAAGATGTAGTTGTCTGACACTTCTGAAAGGCTTTAGTTGCTTTGGATGAATTTTTCAGGAGTGGGCGTCAGCTTCAGACTGATTTCTGGTTGTTTTTATTGTTTGTTTTGCTTTTGAGCTGAAACAGTTCAGCTACTGCTGTGAATAATATACAAGTGAAACATTGCATTTTGATCAATTTTTAAAAAGAATTATTGCAACCAATTATGTTGAAGAACTCCAGGAATTTGTGCTTTGAAAGGCTTCATTTTTGACAAGAAACTCACTGCATAAAAATTCACCCAGATTCGGATAGATTACAAGCCTCCAGATTACTATTTGTTTATGTACAGAAAATAATGGCCAAATTTTGGCAGCTGAAGATCTCTGAAGATTTCGTATGCATGGCGCATCCTCTGTCCTTCCCTGGCTCCTACCTGCCACCTTTATAGTGACTACACTATGTCTGTAATGACTATACCATCTCTGTAATGACTATACCATCTCTGTAATGGCTATAAATGCGTATTGGTGCTAAGACTTTTCCTTAAACCATTTTCTAGGGTTTTTTGAAAATGAAGTTTTATCAAACTCTGAAATCATGAACAGATAAACTTTTTCTCATGTTGGCTTAACAGGTCCCTGCTAACATGTCTAGTTTTTCCAATATGTAGGGAAAGTTCCAACAAAATGATCTTCTAATGTTGACTTCCATTTTATGTTTTAACATAGCTTAAAATGCGAGATATATATCATATAATCTGGCGTGGACAGTTGATTGATTGGGTGATGGGATTTGTTTGTTTAAAATTAAATATACAGCGTTGCTCAGGCTTGTGAAATTAGGTGACAAAAGTTCATAGGTTCAGTCTTGTTTCTCACTGAGCACGAAATTCATAGAAACAGAAATATGTGAACTCTACCATCTATTTCATTTACTTTTTATACTATGATTAAAATATATCACTAAGAAACCAAGAAAGAAAAATACTTCTGTGTTTTATATCAGCTATGTAATCCACTACAGTTACAATCTTTTTAAAAAATTTATTTTCCAGTTTATGAGATGTTTGATATAATCTAAGTATCCAATTATGACATTAAAATTACTTTGTTATCTATCTCACATGACATATTTACAATACATGTTATACACTTACAGCTGATTTAAAATATTTTATTTGCAGAGACTTTCACTAAATGCAATTCTTGTCATGCTTTTTCTTAACTAATTTGCTTGCTTCTGTTTACTAACTGAATAATTGTCAGAGTATAATTAACACAGATGTCGCATGTGCCTAGTTTTCAGGTTCAGGTTAAATTTATACTACTGCATATGGAAGTGTCTAATTAGATTGCCATCTAAAATGGTGAAGGAGTTACTATATTTTGAGTAAAGCCTCTTTCACAGATTTTCATCTTATTCAGTGGAACTATAATATTTTCATTAGTCGGCAGTTTCTAAAATGAGACTTTCATATTAAGCACATCATGTTATGCACATCGCTGTTTACCGAGGTAGAAATATTTGTAAATTAGACACTAATCCCCCACAAATATTTGGAGAGATTCTGAATTTTGTACGTTAAAATTTTATCCTGCACCAATTAATACCATGATCCTAAATATTCCAACTCTCTGAGGTTCTGAATTCCAAAATTTATTTCTTACTCCAGTGATTTATTTTCCAGTGATTCCTTTCTCTTTTGGCCATACTTGCAGACCTTGAAGAACTAGAACTTGGATTCAAAAGATTTGGCAACAAAATGGAGTTTTTTGTTAGCAATAATCTGTGAGAGCTTTATGTGGATCTGCACTCCTGTAAATGGCAAGATGTGTACCAAGTGTGACTTTGATACTTCATTTCAAACCAGTTATGAAGAATTAGGTAGGGTTCTAACTATAACTTTTAATTTATTGTGACATTTTACATTAATGCCAACAAAGTAGATCATGTGGAATAGGGAATATAAAAGGGTGGTAATGGTCAGTTAGATTGTTAGCTGTTGCTATATGAAAAGTGTCATTGTGCACATCTTTCACAACCAATGACATTAAACAGTGAGAATGAAGGTCATATTGATAAGTTTTGGCACAGAGAATTAATAAAAGAGAATGTATTTATCCTAGTAGAAAATAAAATGTTAGTGGGTCAATGCAATTACATTACTGCTTTTGCTTAATACAGGTTGGTAATGCACCCCTTCCCTCTTCATGGCTTCTTCATTATTGAGTAATTCGAATAAATGATTAAACTGCTGATTATGTTCTGTAATCCAAATTACCGAATGTGAGCTAAAGAGGCATTCACAGATCTAGCCTACCAAGTAATGTTTTAATTCTAAATTGCCACTTCAAATTTATAAGCAGTGATATTAAGTATGTTGTTCACATTACTTCTGATTGATAATCTGATGTAATAACTAAATCATAGAAATGGATTAAGTTTCATAGACTTTTTTATTGAAAAAAAACCTCCACCGTATGTTGTTGAGAACAACTGATATTGCAATTACACCAATCTTGCAGTTGAGTCTTCAAGCTCTGTTGTCGTTACCTGCCAACATTTCCCTACAGAGTAACAAATATCAGGTACTTGTACTCGAGTAAAATGCACACCGAAATAATAGCCATTTTTAATTGAGATTCCAAACCAAATAATCTGTTTCTCTATATGCACTTCTTCAGTAAGTGATTAGCTGGTCTCACGCATCCAAGAAAAAGAAATCCTCTATACATGACTAGGAAATTAGCAGAGCAGCTAATTACTTACACCCAAACAAATGTTTGACAAGACAGAACTCTTTTTGAGCACTGTCTCAGTACTCAAAATCATCCTTTTAAAGCCCACATTAACTTTACTACATTGTGAATCTCATGTATGGAAGTTTATCATCACTCTGGAACTGTGCAACAGGAACATTTCCTGTATTATTCATAATGAGTGGGTTTTAAATGTAACTATCTCTCAGAAATTTAGATTCTCTTTTAAAACAAACAAACATACAAACCAAGGGAATTTATTGAACAAGTGGGCATCTGTTCTGCTAAAACAGCCTCTCCCAATATGTTTGGTTTTTCCCTTTCAGTATGTTCCACAGTACTTCTGGATGCTTCTTTTGCAATGCTTTGATTACTGTCACTTGTTTCATGTAGTAATGTTTCTTTACTTACCGAGAATGAGTCTCTTAAAAGCAGACTTAAACTGGGGGTTTGTTTGTTTTCTTTATTTAAAGGACAAAATACTGCAAGAAAGGCTTGCACGTGGCTTGATGGCCCATTAAATCAGCTATGCCATCTGGGCTTCTCTTTTGAGATTTTCTGTCCAGAGCCCTCAGTGTATCTCAGGACATTGTAATGATGTAAGTAAATGTTATTTAAAGCATTGTACTAATAATCTCTGTGTACACGGTGATGTGCCACAGAAGCTGGGTACTTTTGTCCCAACTTTCTTTTGCTAAATCTTTAAACTTCTAGGGAGCAAATCTGAAAAAACAATTGTGATTTAACTGTTTGTCTCAGTAGGGCTTGTTAGGGAACAAAATATCCCAGTATTATGCTCACACCTTTTTCAGTAGCTCAAGCCACATCTGAATCTCTCTACATATCACATTACAGTATTATGCTGTGGTGAGGTAGTTTTCTTGAGAAGAAATGAAGCATGGGAGGGAGCTAGGGATATTTATCATGTCTGAATTTTCACAGCCCCATTGCTGTCCATAAACACTACCAAAATGGAACCGCTTTGTGTTCTAACTGACTTTTTGAAAGAGTATCCATAGGAGATGATGTACATCTGTTAAACTTTTCCCAAAGAAATGCAAGTGTTTGGCTTGAGATTTCTCAAAACTAAGGCACTCAAAGTTTTTTATTTGGTTTTGCAAACACTGCCTGGCACCCTCTGTGTATGCTAAGCACCTACATTTCTGCTTCTGTGCCACTGGTTCCATCCAGTTTTATTGACTTCTTCCCATTCATTGAGGTGTCACAATTCCCCATTTTGTAATGAGCTGTCATAGTGCAGCAACAGAGATGGGAAAGAAGCATCTATCATGCCTGTGATTTTTTTCCTTGATACCAATTAATTAGACAGAACCGCAGACTGCAGAAGAAATGTTTAGAACTGAAGATATCTAAATGATCTCATCAGCAGAAAGTTGGATCCTTTAGTTGATGGTTTCTAATTTACACTGTAGCAGATGGATGGTGCTGAAGGTCACAATTACTGTATAAGGCCAACTTGTCTGTATGGTTTGAACTCCATGTAGATAACTGTCTCATTTATACAGAATGCTTGTAGTGAAAACCTTTTGTTCTTCTTTCCAATCTCTATTTCATGTTGGTAAATTACATCTCTGTGATGAAACAAAATCAGATTTCAGGTTATCCTCCATTTCATTCTTCATATTGAATCTGGAGCTCTCTAATTAGACTGAAGAATTTTGTTGTCATCAAAGAACCAAAAGGGTTTTGCTACTTGCTTAGCTGTGAAAGATCTGAACTGAGAACCTTTTAGACATCCAGTCTAATAACAATAAAAATAGAATACAACTCCATATTTAACTAATAGATGAGAAACATTTTCTTTTAAGGACAGAAAAAATCAGGTCAATTAACTTTTAAAATAGAACAAGCTAAAATTTTCAGAAATGTACAACTCACTAAAGTGACGGGAGCAAAAGTTTGTCAAAAATCAGTGAAATCACTGCTTGCTGCAGAGTGGCCCTTTGGCATGAAATGTGGGTGTATGTTTTCACAAAATCAGCTACTCAAAACAACTGCTATAGCATGATCTTTCTGAAAAATAAAATGCAAAGTAGAATACACCATATTCAGCAAGGGATAAACTCGTTTGTGTATTGCAGGATAAAATAATGCAAATGGATAGATATCACATGGCACTTAACAAGCTGAAAATCCACACATTAGCTTCCTTTGTGCTAATTTGTTTGTCTAGCTGTATCCCGTCATTCATGAGACAGAATCCTGAATCAAAACACTTCAAAAATAAAAAACAAAACCAACCCCCAAAAAAAAAAAGCCTTTCATTTGAAAATTCAGGACTGAATTATCTGGGTAATGTTTTGTACAATTAGTGACTTGACAGTGACATTAAGTTGGTACTGGGACCATCAAGGAAATGAGCTATAGAATTTTGTGCTGTGGTCTTTCCAGTCTAGCTTGGGCTGTGAAGGTGGCCAAAAGTAGTTTTCATCTGATGGATATTCACTGATTTTTTTTTTTTTTTTTTTTTAAATGAACCTAGTGGATTTTCTATCAAATATCTACCTACATCATGGTCCATATCCCCTTACAGAGCTTGAAGTTAAATTGCCTCCTGAATCCTCCTATTCTTTTATTGCCACCTCTGTAGGTCTGGTTATGTCTTTTAAGCTAACTACTCTCTTGAAGTCTAGAAAACTCTAGAGCTATGCTACTGATAGTGTAAAAATAATTAATTCTTGGGGCCTTTCAACAAAGCAAGTGCAATCAGTTGCAAAGTAACCTGGGAGCAGGTGTAAGCACACAGAGAGTAGACCCTCACCAAGGAACATTCAAAAAAGAGCAACTGCAGAGATTGCTGCGTGCTTTTTTGATCTAACGCACACTTTAAAAGACCGAGGCTTGATTCTCTGAAAAATCCTTTTATTTCCTAGGCACTGAGATTGAGTAAAGCAGTATTAAACAAGCTCATTTCTCTGACAATCTACTATTTTGTATTGCTTTGCTGAATTTTTGTGTTAGCGTCACAGATTTGCAGATGTCACTGAGCTGCAGTGAGTCAGTGAATGTGGCGCAGTGCTGAATGGTTCTCGACCCGTTGTCTCACATCTTGAACAAACGGAAGAGAGAGATGAGCACGTAGGTTTAAGGAACAAGGCTGACTGTATACACATCATTAAAAGACTACAGTGAAAGACAGAAAGACGTGCTCCGTTCCTAGTGACTGTTAAGTATGAATCATTTGAGGTGTCACCATCAGATTCAATCTGACCTCTGTTAGTATGTAGTACCAAATCACCTGTGAGATGTTATTGTGTCTTACCTGTTCTGAACTACCTATGAATAGTGATCTTTTCCCCCTTTGTTTTCTGCATTCTCTGTGTCCTCTGCAAGTCTCGTTTGAGCAGCCTGCAGGTTTTTTCTTCTTGGCTTCCTCCCAGTTGTCTCCCGGCATCGCAGAAATGGCCTCCCTGCTTCTTCTCTGCTTGACCCCTGCATACCAAGTCAGGATACGTAAAGATTTAATCCTGAGAGGGCCACCGTGACTCATGCAGGTTCCTGCTTAGACTAACTATGCATCTGCATCAGAGATTCCTTTCTTACACCATAGCTACTTGCTGTTACATCATCATTAGCAGTATCATCAGCAATGTTCTGCTACAAACTGATTCAATTTTTCTTCATTCTCCACTACACTACGAAATGAATTAATAATTGTACAGTGTCAACAAAAAATTTATTGTCACTTTTCGGTTACGTGAGAAGAAGTTTAACTTTAAATTTTATTTTGCACATTAGTGGATTTTTTCACACCTGCGTGACTAGATGAGCTATGTGACACTTTAAGGATAACTTATCCTAAAGTTAGAATTTAACATCTGTTTTAGGGTGCACATGGCAACATTTTAAAAAAAGAAATATCTAACTCATTTGTGCAATTTGTGTATCGACTTGTGCATGCATTTTCTAAAGATCAGTGCAAATTATCAATGATGTGTAGTCATTTTAGGAGCAAATACTAGGAGCAAATACTGGATTTATGTTTGTAATTGTGATAGTGACCCAGACAATAAGCAAATTTAATCAGAAAATCTGTAGGCATACGTGGGTATCTGCTCTTTAAGTATCAGAACTTTGTTCAAATACTTTATGTGTCAAAAAACACATAAAAATTCTTTGCTGTAACTGAACCCAGATTGGAACAATGGGGGTGGCAGAACTTTTATATATGCCTATGCTAATGACATATGTTGCATATTTGTGGTAAATGTGAAATTAGAAATAATTTTTGAAAAACTGAATTTTCTCATTATCAACACCAGAAGCAAAAATTAGATTGCAGTGTGGGATCTGGGAATTCCACTCCCTGATTGGGTGGGAGCACAGATTTTCATCCCAAGATTTGCATGAACATACAGGTCTGTGGGCCAGAGGACAGCCTAGGCAGGTCACCTCATCCAGGCAATCAGGGAGACAGGGACCACAACGCGCACTGCAAAGTACTCCTGTCCCACTATATGCAGAGAACCATATGAGGTGCCTCTGTGTTTCATGGCATACCACATCTAGGTGTTATAAAAGTAGTAAGACCTCTTGTATTCTCTGTCATATATAATTTTGTAAACCATTTTAAGCTGTTCCTCATGGAAAATTCTGGGGTGGTTGATACTCAGGGGCCTCGGGCAGTAAATTCCACAGCTACCTACATAATTATAGGAACACACTTTGTGAGGTGCTTTTGATGAAATGAACCATAAAATGAGTCACATAATCAATACATGGTTTTAACACATTCAGATATGGGCTTTGTGGGGAAAAAAAAAAGCAAAGCATCATACTTTTATATTTGTTGCAGAGAGGCTTCTGTATAACCAAGATCTGCTTCCTCAAAATATTGTCTTCTGCATTGTAATGCAGGAACAGAACTCCACCAGAACGCTCTCTGCATGGCTTTAGTGCTATTCAAAGTGCAAAGGACCGTGTATTCGGGAGCTTTGGTTCTCTGTCATGCAGGTCAGGTTCAGGAATCCTGAATCCCAGCGAGGACGGACAGCCGAGGTGTAGAAATGTCAGGTAGCTGCTCCGAAGCCTGCCGCTCCGAGCATAGGCCTGGGATAAGGGAGAACTACATGCTACCACAAATTACCCGAACCAGGCAGAACGGAGAGTGAGTTGGATTTAGCACACCACAGATGTTCAGAAAGGTTGGAGTTCCCTGCTTCTGGCTGTACTACGACAGGCTGCCCCTCAAACAAGTGAAATGCCTTTAAAATGAGTACTATTGTTGTCACAGAATTTGTTCTTATTTTTTTCTGTTTACAGCCTAACCTCTATTTATTTCCCATTTATTTTCTTTTTTTTCAGATTCTAACAAACTCAGAAAGAATATCAAGCATTATTGAATAAGCTATTTCTTATTTGAGCATATTTTATGTGAGCTGGAGCCCACAGGGCATTACAGAGTTAAAAAATAAGTAACAGCAGAGGGAAAGAGAAAAATGATGCAGCAATAGATGAGGGAGAAAGTATAGAGATTTGAGCAGAGACAGAGGGGCAATGAAGCAGTGAGATACGGAAAGGCTGTTCCAGATGGCAGAAGCAGCAGTTGGGAAGGCTCTGGCACCAACAGCGGCAAGATTGCAGGCAGGGACAGTGAAGAACCAGGCGCTCTGCAGGGAGAAGAGGGAGAAATACAAGGTCAGGGAGACAGTCTGGCTCAGCTGCACGGAAAATTATAAAACCCAGGCTGACGATACTCTGTCACCAAACCTTGTGCAGCTGATTTACGCCTCTGCTGAACTGTGCGAAGCGGTGACTGAAAGGTAGCAATCTTTCACCTCTATGGCAGGCATCTTGCACCGGTCGGTGGAAGACGAGCAGGGCGGCAGTCGTTCAAGCCTGAGGGATGCGGTTAGAGCAGGTCCTTGAGGAGGGATCTGGTCCTTATGTTTGTGGGCAGAATGGGATAAAACCTCTAGATCTAAGTAAAGATATTTATTGAGATTTTTGAAGATAGTAATCGCCTTTTCAGGGAATCAGCTTTGAAATTTGCTCTCATATAAACAGCTTCCACAAGAACACCATTGTGTTACACAGGTGATGGGACCATACCCCTCTGGTAGGGTCATTTCCCCTTGGACGCTGTCAAAATACTATGTATTGATGATAAAAGACAGCTTTTAAAATTGTTTTTCTATAGCTCAAGCAATTGTAAAAGGCTTTTCAAATGTGCATACGAGAAGTTCCCTTATGTGAATTAAACAAGTGGTGTATTGTGCACAAAGTATGGAAAAAATCTCTTTGAAATGTCTGTGGAGGATTTTATGATGATAGTTCCATTGTCTGCAGCACGGTTTCGCATAGATTAATCTACGCACTCTGACTGCTTCACTCATGGCTTGTGCCAGGACACCACCAGAGACCTTTGAATGGAATCTGGGGTCAAGTTCTGCTGGGATCTTCATTCCATCACCGATGACTTGAGCAGCCATGAATCCGGATCTGGGTGCCCAGCGCATACAAACAGACCCATTATGTGCTATCCCCTCCTAGCTGAAAAACAGAAGCGCTGAGTACACTGTTCAAATGCCAAGACCGTGACTGTGGTGAGGTTCTGTCCTCTGCCGTAAGCCCTGTCAGGCAGATGTCGGGCAGGGATGTGTGCCGAGCAGATGGATCATTCCTCTCCTGGCAAGACAGACTTGGGACTGAGAGCTAGCCTCAAAGTGCTAAAGCCTCAAAGTGTTTAAAATTAACATCAGAATGTAGTCCATGTCATACTAGTTGGACCAATATGCTAATAGATTGTACTGTCCTACTTTATCTGACAATGCCTAATAAAAGATAGCTCAAAGAAGGCACTTTGCAGGAAGCAACTGGGAAATAAGTCACCAAGAGGAAAAATTTCTTCCTAAATACCTTTTAAATGTGTGTGTGTTTGTGTGTGTGTGTGTGTGTGAAACTCCTGGTTATTTGGGGCAACTGGATCCTACAACAGTTCAGATGCTGCAAGCTTTTTCCTTGATTTAAACAAGAGTTGGAGCAAGTGATTAATATTTTTCCTCATATTTTTGGATGCTCTTGTTTGCACATCTGTCTAATCATATTGCAAAAAGTGCTTAAGAACACAGAAGAGAGGGATGTAAAGGTTGAAAATGTTGATTGTGTACTGAATTATATTTAACTACTGAGAAACTATTTCTCATAAGGTAGATTTTTGCATATGGTATTTGTAGTGTGCCCTTAGGGAGGATCCAAGTCAACCCAGAGTCTGGGGATTTGCTATCAAATACTCAAATTGTATTATTCTGGTAGTTCATTGACAGCAGTGAATAGAGGCATCCAAAAGCCTCGGTCTGATTTGTGATGTCAGTTCTGGTTTTTAAAATAAGAAAGCTCCTTAAATAGGGAGAATACTGTCATGTGCTTATGTATCCCATATGAATACACAAATATGGCATTAGTGATGCACTAAGGAGGGAGAAAAGCTATTATCTCTTGTTCAGTAGTTTTCTTTTTGTTTAAACTTCAGTATAGTATGTCATGCATTTACACTTAAATAAAATGTATGTACGACAGGAAAAGTTTATAAAATATCAAAACTTGAAGGTGACCAGATATAGTTCAGTTGCTAAATTCTGATAATGGGTTTGGTTATTCACGTCCATGAGAACTGGCATTTCTCATTAACTTAACTAACCCGAACAGTTTTACCATTCTTCATATGAAAACTGTGGGATGAACGGTGCCAAATTTTTCCTGAAGTCCCCCAGAATCAATTAAGCAGCATGGAGCACCACCCAGCACAAGATATGACCAGTAATGACTACTGCGCACCATGCATTTCACACTGTCATTTAATTCCCTTTGCCACTGTAATTTAATTAATTTCACTCGCTCTTATTAATCTTCAGATAACATCTTGATAGGGACGAGTGTACAGCTTCATCGCATGCGACGGATTTGTTCTAATCGCCTCTTTGTGAACAGTTTTTGTCTCTTTCCTCCCCGGAAGCGTACGTGAACAGACGATGTTTAGGTGTCCGAATCCATAATTACTAATGTTACGTCTATAATATTATCTTGTGGGAAAAAAAATGCATTCATACTTCTTTAAAATACGATGCAAAGTCTAATCGTGCTTTTTCTCTAAGTTTGAAGTTGCCTTTGTCATCCCCGGCGGTGCCGTACCGCTGGCTCCAGTCATTCCCTGCCTTTCCGGCGAGAGGGTTTTGCGAGCTGTCGCTGCCTAACAGCGCTCTCTACTGATGAACACCAGAAAAAACGTTTCGTTTCTGTGCTTTTCTACCTGCTTTTAATTGCTTTCAGGAACTGCTACATTGAACGAAAGCGAGTGTTTTAAACATCGTGACAAAGTACCAATTTCAAGCTGATCTGTATGACTTTTAAAATTTTGTTTTCATTTAATTGCATATGACCTTGCGTTTTTTTCTGTATCTTTTACACATGCAAGAGTGACAGTTATGTATCAAAATATTTCCAAGCAGAACCCGAATGTTTGGGAAGAACAGAATTCCCACATGCTGTTTTTCCTAAATCGTTCAGGTTTTCTAGCCAATTCTTTCCCATCATTTACAAGTTGACAGCAGAGATTAATCAAATCATTCTCACTTTGCAAAGGTAGTACCATACCATGCACAAAAATGTCTGCTGAACGCTACGAATGTGTCCAACTGCATTTTTCAAGTCCTTACTGTATTTCAACTATGTCTTCAAGATTAGGTACATGGTTTGGTTTTAAGTAATCTTATATGAAGTCAAATGGGAAGAATTGTTGCAATAAAATACCGGTTTGGCCTTTCAATGTATAAAGCGGGCTTGTAAGTTGTAGAAAAACTTTTTACCGAAGCTTGTAGTGACAGGAAAAGGGGCAACGGTTTTAAACTGAAAGAGAGCAGATTTAGCCTGGACATAAAGAAGAAATTTTTTATGGTGAGGGTGGTGAGACACCAGGACAGGGTGCACATAGCTGTGGATGTCCCATCATTGGAAGTGTTCGAAGCCAGGTCGGATGGGGCTTTGAGCAACCTGGTATAGTGAAAAATTACTAGATGTGGTGAAAGAGGGTTGCACTAAGTGATCTTTAGAGGTCCTTTCCAATCCAAACCATTCTGTGATTCTAAGAAAAGGAAGAAAGAGGCAGAGGGAAGGAGTGGGACTTTCAATATAGATACATAAAATCACTGTCTTAGAGTCTACTCATAAAGGAGATATAAGCGACTCCAGGTCACGCTGCCTTGGATGCTCTGCAGAGAGGTACTGCAGCCCTGAGCCCAAACCAATAACCCCTGCTGCAAGGGAGGGAGGTGGGACCCCTGTTCGCAACGCTTCACCGTGCACGGGAGGCCCCTCCGGTTGTACGTCTGCACTCTCCCTGACACATTAACAGCTTCTCTTTCCTGGGGATGTTACTTCTACTGCTTTCTGCTCTTTTGTGTCAGACGGATATTGCGTACCTGTCAATTGCATGCTAAACTTGCTAAGCCATCTACTAAGAGCCTTTAAGCCATTTTCTGTGAAGTTATATGTAAATCAATTGGCAACATGAGGTCACAGTAATAACAACGACAGCATTCAATCACATTTCTTCAGTTGCAAGATTTTTTAATGTCTGATTATGAAACTAGACAATAATAACCTCATAGTCTTCCTCTAACCAGACTGAAATTGAGTGGGGGTGGGGGGTGGGGGAACAGCAAACCCACAACACAAATCCTGTCTTATTTGCAGTGCTGATGCTGTTTGAATGTGTATTATAATTATTCCTTTGCATTGATTTTTGTTGTTTAAATTTATTTCTCTATTTCAGTCAATATAGAAAAAAAGAATAGCAGGATCATAATCCCTTTCCTTAAGCGAACTAACTATAATCACAACAATACTGAGACTTCTCCTCCCTTCTCTTTCCACTTCTGGCAGTGAATTTAGTCTCAAACTCACACAAATTGTTTGGTCCATTTGGAATTCATGTGACATTTTGCATGAAAAACAGTGTGAAATGCTGTTTTCTCTGCTCCTGTGATATAAATTATTCATCTTTGTGATTTATCAGACAGCTTTTTCTTGTAGATAAGAAGTCACCTCTCATTTGCTCTACAGATCACATAGCCTAAACAACAGAAAAAGGGTTGAATCCAGCAGAAGAAGAGGAGACCTGAGAATCTATAGTTTGTGTTAGGATTATCAAAAGAAAATGCTGTGGCTCCAAACCTGCTTAACTTTGAATGAAGTTGTTTATGCAAGAACTAGTTTATCCAGTGTGCAATAAAAATGCAGGTAGCGCAGAAGTAGATGTCCGGTTTCAAAGTGTAGCAGAGGGAATTATACAAATTACTAGGAGAATACCTATGGTCTAAGCCTTGTAAAGGAGTCTAGGAGACTACAGTGATTTCCCCTAATTATATAAAGCATATGGAAGTACATCAATGACAGGAGAGCAATTCACTTATTAGTCCTTGGTTGTTTGGTTTGTTTTCTTTTGTAAGAAGTTTTAGAAGATTTTGTGATTTTACTTTTGTAGGACGTTCTATTTAAAACCAAGTGATGACCTTGCTAAGAGGTCATCACACAGGTGACTGGGGATCTGTGCTGGAAGGTTGTCATGTTTGAACGCCCGGTTCTGGCTCAGACAGTCCGTCAGTCACACATTGCTTTCCCCGCTCCCCCACTCTGTCCTGCATTTCCACTGTCACTTACTGCCTGGGCCACGGCACGGGGGTTAGCCTAAAGAAATACGGTCATGGTTAGGGTTTTTTGTGTTTCTTGAGATTTGAACCGAATGCTATATTATGGTTTGCATGGAGAATTCTTGCTTCTGAATCTGCCAATTTCTGACAGATGTTTTAGTGTTTCTTTTCTGAAGCAAGTTAGAGCAGTATTTCCTGCTGCCCTTCAGTTTCTACCCCAGCAGTGTCTGTGACAGTAAACCAAAGCGGCCCCTGTTCTCTGGCCTCGATGGCAAATGGTGCATGCCTGGGCAGCTAAAATCTCTTGCCCTCAAAAATAGTTTGCCCTTATTCCTACTGTTTGTTATGAATGATCCCTGACCTTAGTTATCCCCATAGCAATTTCTGCAATTCCAGGGAAGGTGCTAGCTGGCATGAGTCAAAACTGTGCCAGGGGCAGATTATTGTATACTATCCATATTGAAGCCTTGCTCTGATGATGTTTAGATTACTGACATAAACCTACACCAGTGGCTCAAAAAGCCAGAAGGCCAGAATAAATTAAAAAAAAAATCACCTGGAGAAATGTATTTTGTACACAGTGAAACCAAGGCTGGTTTGTTAGGGGAATATGTGGAAATAACATCACCTGTAAAAAAATCATAGAGTCTGTATGCTTTCTCCACAGCTTTCACTGAGTGGTGTGATAAGGTATGTAGATAATATGAAAATAATATGCTTATCTATATAAATCAGTCTATAATAATATGCTCATCTATATAAATCAGTCTATAATTGTCTCGAACTGTGAAGCTGCTGCAGCAGAGGTGTATAGTAGTAGCTTTTGCTGTCTATGGCTTGGTAAGAGGCTGCAGTTTCTGTCACTGGAAATGGCAATGGCCACTCAAGCTACTGCCAGTTTCCACAGAAATTTCCACTTTGAGTTACTGAAAAGAATAAAACTCATGCAAGCTGCCTGAGAACACTTACAAATGGAAAACTACACAGTTCAAGGTGCTGGTGATAGCAGTTAAGCAAAAGTTTTTCCTCTGTAAAAATATCCAAAATATTTCTATTCCTTTCCAGTGTTCTTTTTTTTTTTCATATCTGTGAATTTTGAGACATTTAAATCTTGCCTCAGCTTTTAAAAACAATAAAAACTGTGAATTTTGAGACATTTAAATCTTGCCTCAGCTTTTAAAAACAATAAAAACTGTTTGTTGTTATCAGTCAGTAGAAAAGGGATATGTCCTCATGTACATGTCACAGGGACAGGTTAGTGACCTCCAGGGTAAGTCACAGGCAAAAACTCAGAGATAACACACTTTGATTGGTGAAAATGACTGGCTTGATCAGTGTACAGAGAAGTGCACTTTGGCCAAATATTTTCTGTATTATTCTTAATTTGTACACATAAACTGGATGAAATCAAGAACCTATGAGACAAAACCTTGGCATTTAAAGTACTTACTGCACAAAATTTTTTCCATGGGCTTTACATAGAGTTTACACAGGCAAACTTAACAGAGAGCAGTGGGTTTAGTGTGAGTTCCTAGATCTGACTGAACTTTAAAAAATGCATATATGGAGGAGAGAGCTTGTAGTGGTTTAACCCCAGCCGGTAACCGAGCACCACACAGCCGTTCGCTCACTTGTCCCCCCGACAAGGGGATGGGGAGGAGAACAGAAAAAAACCTCATGGGTTGAGATAAAGACAGCTTAATAGGATAACAAAGGAAGATGATGATGATAATTACAAGTGATGTACAAATGCAATTGCTGACCATGTGCAAAAGGAACAATCCGCTGCCCAGTCTGTTTCCGAGCAGCAATCCTGCCTCCCGGCTAGCTTCCCCAGGTGTATTGGGAGCATGATGTTCTATGGCAGGGAATGTCCCTTTGGCCAGCCTGGGCCAGCTGTCCTGGCTGTGCTCTCCCAGCTTCTTCTGCACCTGGCAGGGCGTGAGAAGCTGAAAAGTCCTTGGCTTAGTGTAGGCACTGCAACTACTCACTACTCTGAACAACTGAAAACATCAATGTGTTATCAACTGTTATTCACATACTAAATCCAAAACACAGCACTTTACTGGTTACTAGAATGAAAAATTAACTCCAGCTCAGCTGAAAGTGGTACAGAGCTGAATTCACTACCGGCAACAGAAGGCGCAATTAGGACTTTTGCACCAATCCTAACTTTGTCTCTCTGACAGAGTTCAGAAATGATTTTACAGTTACCCTCAGATACACCATTTTTTAATCCTCCTTCCCATTGCTTATAACTCTGCTAAATTTTAATTCCTCGAGGCAGACGTTTTCCATGCCATGTGTTTGCCTGAGGACACATTTTTAATTGATCTTGAAAGTAGATTAAAGCAGGTTTTTGGCTTAAACAACTTGGCTATTTCTCAGAATGAATCACAAGCAAAAATATGTTTTACTCACATTAAAAAAATTAAAGAGAGAGAAGTGCCAGCACCCCTGTGTTTAGGCTGCAGTCTCGGACAGCCTAGCAATGGAATCCATTCAGAGGTGCATATTGTCCTGCAAAGTATTATCTGAAAATTTACTACAAACTCAGCAGTGTGGCAGTTATGTTTTTAGAAGATTTTGTTTACCTCAAATTAGTCCCATCCTACAGCCCTCAGGGGTTAACCTGACTAATTTTTTCTTCAGAGCCCTTCAGAGTTTCCTGCCTGAGGACAATGAGAACTGATCAGAGCTCCTCTGACATATAAAGCTCTACAACTTCCAGGAGCAACTATTCCAGGGAAGGAATAGTCGGGTTGCTGCCTCCCTTGTTCTCTAGACACAAGCCTTAGTGAAAAGCACCGGAATAAGATCATGGGGCTGTTATAAAGGCAATGGACAAGGAACTTTTAAAAGGCAGATGCAAAGAAAAAAAGTCAGAGGTACAAAATTGGACAGTGACAAAATGATAAAAAGGAATGACAATGATAAAGAGGCTATCAAGCACTTGGGATGATGTGGTAAGAGTAGAATAATCAGGAGATGAGCACACTGAATTTGATATTGTACACAAGATAAGATGCAGAATAACCCACTTGGTACTCACTTTTCCTGAATGGCGCTTGGGATGTGCTGTACTTTCGAATCAAGCTCATGCAAACAGGAAGTAGAGAAGTAACCACCTATGAATATCAAAAGGCAACCAAAAGACACATGCTGTGGAGAAGGTCTTGGAAAAGTCTGGGGATGTGCTGAAGAGAGGCAATTAGGTAACTGAAGGCAATTAGGTAACCAACTTGCAGATCTACCTGCCTATTACCTCCCCTGTTTATTCCCTGCTGAAGTAGGGTCTTATAAAAAACCAGCGTACAATCCTGTGGAAAGACATCATATGCCTGTGTTTACAGGCTAAAATAAACTCATCCATGTGGCCTTAATTCTACAGTTGCTAAATTCCATAAAGCTTATTCCTTAATGCGGTTTTAAATACAGAGATACTGTTGTGGGATTTAAAGACTGACCCTTCAGACAGGAGAATGCAAGGGTGTTAATTGTTTTTAGACTACGTGACTAGTTAAGTCTTGTTGAGTTACCACTGAAACGCAAGAAATGTTTGTAAAGCACACTGTGATAGTTTATAGCAGTTAGGCAGCATGGCGGTTTCAATAGAGTTCCAAGATCTTAATAAGTATTTTAAATCGCCGAATCTATCCCAGCTCTTAACCTTTTGAATGGCCATGGAAATAGACTGTTCAGAGGCTGATGAGGGGCAGCAAAGCTTGAATGTTATAATAGGTGAATGAATCAATATGGCTGTGGTTTCACATTCTGCGTTATATAGACCAAAAAGTTTAGAGTGTCACTTCATTTATTTTCTTAGTGCATCACGTATTCAAAAGCAGAGCTGCACACAGCAGCTGGCTGTGTTAGTTCCAGCTGGTGGTAGCGTGGGCAGGCAAAGGAGAAACAAAATTGCAGCACCAGATCAGTGAACACAACTGCATGCCGGGGTGCCAAGGCAGGAATATAAAATTGATTGTCACTGTGATTCAGCACCTAGGCTTTTCTATTCCACGTGTTCCTCCTCTGAGTGACAGGGAGAAATGTTTAGTGCAGCATTTGGTTTCTCTTGATGAGACCGAGAAGGAAGGGAAGTTTGAGAATGTAAACAGATACTGGAGTGATTTTGGAAAGGTGTGGGTAATTGAACAGGTTTGGGGTACTTATTAGCAATAAATGTTCTTAAAAATGAAGTAGAAATTCATCTACACAAAAGGCTTTAGTGCAACTTATAAAAGAAGATAAGGAAGATTATTTGTTGATTAACTTATTTTACCTATCCAACCTTCAGCATCTTGACAGTGTTTGTTCAGCAGAACAAAGAAATTATTTCCTTGGATTTCTGAGGCATGTGTGTTTCTCATATTGGAGAAATTCATGTGGAATGAGTCCCATTGTCCTACTTGACCAAGCATTTTGAAAGAAAAAAAGATTGGCATCATTTCTTCCCTTACTTAGAAAATACTACATTTTAAATTAAAATATATGGATACTTTACTTTTGTATCATAAGAAATGTATTGAGAAATCTTAGAAAGTATTCAGATGTAGATTATATGGACTTTCTCAGGGTTATTGTCATGCCTAAGATAAAAAAGGACAAATAGACTTTCCATGTATGCTTGTACCTCACAGTTAAGTTTTCAAAATTACAAAGATAGCTATTAAGCCAAACAATTCAATAGACACGTCTTGTACTCTCTTTAATCTTTTTCCAGTAAGATCTATTATTTGTATCACCTAATCCCACATTAATATTTTAATACACTTTGTATGTTAGTGTAAAGTCAGCATATGCTAGTGTAAAGTCAGCAGCAGGGTCCAATCCAGGGTTTTATGGGATTTTTTTTGCCTCTTTATTGCTGTGCTTTTATTTCCTATTTGAAAAATAATCCCTATTTCAAAAATGCTAGACACGTTCTTCCATAATGCTTTAGTTCAGAATTACCTAATGCTACTGAAATTATTTTCCAGAGGTCCCAACCTGTTCTGAGGTGAATGCTGGTGAAGATTTCCCCACGGCTGAGATCTGTAGAGGTACATAGGTGACAACAGATGTTGCAAGGTGCAGAATGCGTTCAGCAGGTAAGTCCCTGTTTCCCAAGCCCATCAGGTAGACCATGAGACCATATCATAAAGCAGGGTGGCACTAGAGCTGCATAGTACCCACCAGGAGTCAACGCAGGTCAGTGGACAGCATACAGTGCAAAGAGCACAACCATGCTTTTAAGTCTTTGATCCCCTTCTTTATGTCCACTCTAACTATAAAAACAGCGGCTGAGTAGAGACCCAATTTTATGCAGCCATATAACAGCCAGAAGAATAAATGTCCTTGCTGTGCCCTTCTAATACCCATGAAAAATTCATTTCATTAAGTCTACCAGACATTATTTGGTGTAAAATGAAAGACTTGTTTAGGACTGATCAGAAAAATGTTCGTAAAGTAATTTTATGGCAGAAAAATACTCTTGTAGCCAAACCATTTTGCCATGATCTTTTATAATTTTTAAGAAAAATTCTCATATTACAAAATTAAATATATATGAAAAGGAGTACTTATTATCAATTAAAAAAATCATGAGACAAACATTTCATCCTGTACATTTTTCTTTCCTATTTTATTTGTTCTCAAATAGTCATGCTTTTCAGTGCAACACAAAAAGGTTGCTCTTTGACATTAAAAAGAGGAATGAATATTTTTGGCTACCCAGCATGACACTCCACAAGATAAGGTTCTACGGGCAGATATTCTAAGAGCAGCTATTCAATATTTCAGAAAATCAATCCTTTTAAGACATTAAGCAGCATCTCACAATTCTGATCTCTCTTCAAAACATAGAAATGTTTACGAAATCTATGTGTTTATTCACATCCAGAGATGAATGGATGTCTGGAGAATGATAAATGAGGCTGAAATTATTTCAGAGATTTTTGTAAATCTGAATGATAATTATATGCTTGAGGAAAGACGATTCATATGCAGCGGGTTCTTGATTTCCAAGTAAGTTAGAATCATAGAACCATAGAATTTACTGAGCTGGAAGGGACCCACATGAGGATCATTGAGTCCAACTCCTGACTCCACGCAGGGCAACCAAGAAGTTAAACCATATATCTAAGAGCGTTGTCCAAACACTTATTGAACATCGACAGGTTTGGGGCTATGATCCCTTCCCTGGGGAGCTTGTTCCAGTGCTTGACCATTCTCTCAGTGGTCAGTCCTAATATCCAATCTGAACTTCTCCTGACAGAGCTTTAAGCCATTCCTTCATGTCCCATCAGCAGACACCAGAGAGAAGAGATGAGCACCTCCCTCATGTGGAAGATGCAGACAGTAATAAGGTCACCCCTCAGCCTTCTCTTTTCTAAGCTGAACAAACCAATTACCCTCAGCCACTCCTAAGAAGTCTTGCCCTCTAGTCCTTTCACCAGCCTTGTTGCCCTCCTTTGGACATATTCTAACATTTCTATATCCTTCTTATATTGTGGAGCCCTAAATGTGGAGCATACAGTTGGCCCTTTTGGCTGACAGGGCACGTTGTTGATTCATATTGAACTTACTGTCAAGCAAAACCCCCAGATACCTTTCTGCAGGGCTGCATTCCAGCCTCTTGTCCCCCCGTCTATATGTACGTGCTCTGGATTACATAATCCCAGGCGCAGAATCCAGCATTTGTCCTTGTTAAATCTCATATAGTTGGTGATTGCACAGTGCTCTAATCTATCAAGATCTCTCTGTAAAGACTCTCTACCATCTAGGGAATCAATGGGTCCTCCTAATTTAGTATCACTGGCAAACTTGCTTAGTGTGCACTCAACTCCTGTGTCCAGGTCACTGATAAAATCATTGAAGAGAACCAGCCCTCAAATTGAGCCGTGGGGAACACCACCAGTGACTGGTCATCAGCCAGGTGTTACCCCATTTACTACAATTCTTTGAGCCTGACCCTTCTGCCAATTGTTCACTCATCGTATTGTGTATATGTATAGCTGTATGCTCAACGTTTTGTTCAGAAGGATACTGTGAGAGACAGTATCAAAAGCTTTGTTAAAATGTGCTGTTCTTAGTATGAGAGTCTGAGTAGTGGTTTGGATGAAAAAATCATACTGTATATAATAAGAGTTACTATTTCATGAGAAACACCAATCACCAAATAAGCTTTTTAATATAAAATAGTATAACATCTTATTTTTCAGTGAAAAAATCAAAAGCAAGTGAGGTTTACTTTCCAATAAATACTATCTGGCATTCTTAACCTGTTTATGGCCTTTTCACCTGAATACTACAGAGACCAGTCGTATACCACAGTTTATCCAAGTAAGCAATTGTTCTTTCAGATGAATTGCTAGAATTTGAAACGCTGTCTAGGGGCTTGTGGGAGAGCTCTTTAAGTGAGTGGAATTGTAATCCAGACGGTTGGGGTTTTTTTCTGAGGCAAATATATGTCATTCAGTCAGTGGATAACAGAGACTGTAAATGTATTCAGTCTTCATATTTTTGCAGCACTGAAATGTAAATATCAGGAGAAGCTGATGTGGAAACATAGTTTAATTCATCCTCTATTTAAGACATTCAGGTGTGAAATGAGTTACAGTGCATTATGGTTAATGATTTCACTGCAGTATAGGAATCCCCTCAGCAGGAGAAGGGTTATTCTGTTTTACTTTTTCAGATAAAAGCTGTCCAAAGACTCCAGACAAGGAAAAGTTTAATTGTAGCCAGGGAGAAATATAAGTAGAGGACTTTACAGTGAATAGAAAGAATCTGTGATCATTCAATAAAGAAATAAAATCTCTCTTCACTGCAGCTCTTCACTTAACAGAAGGGATTTTGCTTCTGTTTTTAAGGGCTTGTAAGCATTATTATTGTTGTTTTTGTTATCATCATTATCATTCTCATTATCATTCTCATTATTGTCATTATTATTGTCATTATTCTCTTTTCTATTATATTTTTCTTATCTCTCAGTATCTATCATTAGAATGCAAAACTTTTTTCTGGCACACAGTCATTTTTCCCTTCCATCACTGACTGTGCTACACAATGTGGCTTTTGCTTGGTTTTTCTCCCAGTGCCCTACAATTGGATTTCATGTTTTCTCCAAGGCTAAAGACACCTCATGTCCCTGTGGAGTTTCAGTTTGTTTTTTCTTCTTTGCTGTAGGGTTCTGCACACAGAAGTTGCCCCTCTGGGGGATATTTTAACAATTAATAATCAAGCTCTTTTATACCTGTGTGCTCTTATTTTTCTTGAATAACAATTAGCAAGCGCTAGGCTTGATCTATAAACTTGTACTGCAGTGTCTTTGTACACAGCAGCAGCCATAGGAAAGCTTCACATGGAGGGGGAGCAAGAGAGGGGCAAACATGTTGTACAATCGACCCACTGTGACATCCTATGTCATGAGAGGAAACCCTCTTCTTCAGCTGGTGATGTAGCTGATCCTAGAGCATGGGACAGCAAGCCCTTCCTGTTTATAGCCTTGCACAAGTAGTGAAGAAATTTGTGTTCATACTTGCTCTACTGATACCTATGATTTGAGTCATGCAATGCTAGTGCCTTCAGTATGTCTCAGGGCACAGAATTTTACAAGATTAACTGTGTTTCATTAACCATATTTTCCAGAATGAGCTTATTAAAAAAAAAAAAAAAAGGAAAGAAAAGAAAGAAAAAGAAAAAGAAAAATGTTTCCCCTTAATTTGGCTGAGTGTATTTTTTATTGTTAGCAAAGAGGTATATAATACATATAACTGGCTACTCTTAATGTGTCTCCTACTTGTCTAAACTTCTGTCTTTTTTCCCAGCTTCTCATTATGCAATTATTGCATCTGTTTAATCCTTTATTTTCACTGAAGAATCTCTTTTCTTCCAGCCATTTAGAGATTATTATTGAAGCTCCTTATTTCTATAAGGCATTTTGTTGGCGTGCTGAAAGCTGAAAGCATTGTTCAAGGAAAGAGTATATTGCTATATTTCATTTTCTATCCTTTCTTTCTACATTCTAGTTTACAAATTCTACATCCCACTGAGCTGCCCACCGGTTGTTTACATCTTCTGTTTTTTTTCTTCTAGGAGATTACACAACTAATTAAAAATTGTCAGACTAGTTCATGTTTAAAAATAATTTTAGGATTGAATAAACTTGATATTTTAAGTAGTTCCTATGCTTCCACTTGTCCAGAAACTGTGCCTACTTGCTGAAGGACTTTCATAAAATAACATGAAAGAAGTATCATTTTGATTGCTAAATTTTACATTCCATGTCCAGTCCCCTCCTCAAAGTTGCCTATTCTTCAGATCCTAACAACAAAAACAGAGCTATGAACTTTCTGAGTAATGAAACAACATATAAATACAGTCTCAAAGCATGCAGCCTAAAATTTTGTGCAGAAAAAAGTGGATTTGATTGCAACTTGCTTTATCTGAATTTATTTTAGAAGCCACTATTTCTATAATTTTTAGAGCACCATTTTACCTCAGTAAAATAGATAATTCACCTCAGCAAAATAGAAATGCTAGCTTCAAAGATGTCTACAGAAAGACAGTATCAAGAACTGACGCTGCTACGCTAATTATATGAACACCTGCCATGCAAACAATTTTGGAGATCCTCATGCTGATTTGGTGTCATATACCCTTCAGCAATAAAAAGCAGAGTAAAAAATGTCTAAGGACATTTAGTTCTTAGGAAAATAGCAAAGTTCTGGTGTAAGAGTAGTCTTATTCAAACTAGAATTGCAAATATACTTGAAAGCAGTTACCTGCAACACTTCCGTAAATGAAAAGCTGTTCTGAGTCAGAGCATCAGTGCATCTGATGGCCTAGGAAATATTCATTCTGGATTGATCACCAATGTGGACTGACAATCACTTTAAGAAAGATTGGGGATGAGGGCTAATCAGCCTGGCAAAAGTTGATTTTATAGGGAAAATATCTTGTATTTCTGTACTTAGTCATTTAATTCCAGCTGACCAGTCTTTAAAGCACTGGAGTGTCATCTTTTATTTATTGGGAATAATTCCAAGTTCTGGTGAAAGCTTTAACTTTCTTAAACAAAGAGAGAGGTATGCCTTAGTATTAAGACAAGATGTAGCCTGTTGCTTAGCCACAAGTATTCAGGTTACAACAGTTTAGATCAATGTAGAAATAATATATTAATAAATATAATAAATACATTTTATCAATAGATAAAATAGTCACGAGGACACTGGAGCATAGAGTTGTGCAGGTCAACACTGAGAGCAGTCAAGCTTTTGTGAAACCTGCAATGTGAATTGCTTGTCCCTGGGCTGGTCCCTGGGTAGCTGATGGCATAGCCAGCAGCAGGTCCAGTGGCAGTCAGATACTGGGCTTGAAACTGCATCCTTCAACACTGCCCTTCCCAGGCACTGCTACCAATAATGTTCACATTGTCCATTCAGACAATTCGGTCTGTCTTCACAGATCCCATGTGATCCAACACATGGGAAATTTCTTCTGGCATCATCCACGCATATAGTGTTTTCCTCTCACGAGTTATATGTAGCACTTCCCAGTTTCCAAAAGCTTTGTACCAAACCAGCATCCTGGGAATTAAGAGCAGCAAGTATTACCTCATTCTTTCAAGAAGGCTGGCAAAATACTTTTTCTTACAGAGTTGCTGACCCTTGACATCAGAGCAATGCATAAACGTGCTGATAAACTGAATTGATTCGTGAAACGATCAGTTCCATCATATTGCTGCAGCAGATTGGAACAGGACAAAAACTATTATCTTTCAGATAGGCAGCTGGAACATTTTTACCACAGTATGAGATTTTATTTTTCTGGCTCCACCAAGAGAGATGAAAAGAGATACCTAAAATCTAAATGTTTACAGTAGCATTACAGTGTTATGAAGCAGTGTGAAAAAAAGGATTTCAAAATAAAATAAATTTGGAAAACTAAGAGGTAGGTTTATCTCTTTTCAGGAGGCATAAGACTGGGTTTACATAAGAAAAAAATGAAAGACAATTTGCTAAGATACTAGACAAACCTATGGTGCCAATGCATTGTGCAGTTCTGGTCCTCACATCACTAAAAAAGATGTAGAAGAACCAAAAAATGCAGAGCAACAGCTAAACCAGACCTATGAAACAAGTTTCATAGGAGGAATGACTAAATAAAATAGGTCTCTTCTTCCTAGAAAAAGGACAGCTAAAACCATATGTGGCAGGAATCTGTAAAACTGTGAGCAGCAGGGAAAAAAGATAATCATTATTCATTGTCTCTTCCAGAACAGGGCACGTGAGCAACAAGTGAAAACAACAAGCTGTACGTTCAAGCCAACATCCAAAACAATGGGAATTCTTTGCATGGGGTGGAGATCAGCTGTGGAACTCCTTGCCACTGGGTGCTGCAAATGCAGGTTTTACAGCAGAATTTGTACAAAATGATGGGGGAAATCCACAAAACCATCAAACAAAGGACATCATTGTCATCCTCTCAGGAACTCTTTCATGACTTCTTGGAGGTTGTTCTTCTAGCAGTGTCCAGGCATTTGTCAGTGCCTGCTATTGGACACAGGACTAAGGCGAGATAGACTAGTTGTTCAGCCCAGTATGGTCATTTCTGCTTTCTTCTGTTGAATTACAGAACAAATTTTGTGTAGCTGACACTTTATTCATATTATTTACACTTCAAGTATACTTGAACACATTTTGCATGTAAAGTCTACATCAGTGTAGGGAAAGGATAATGCTCCAAAGCTGGGCAGCAGTTTCCTCCACATAACAAGAGTTTTTCAGTTATATTCAGGCATATTTTAGTTTCGTTAAGTCAGTAGGATCACTTCTATATAAAAGTGGAAGCAAAATGTAAAGTTACTCAAAAATACTGAAAAATACGACCCTTCTCAAAAAAAAAAAAAAAAAAAAAAAAAAAAGTGTCACAGCAATCAAATATATTGTTCCTAATTTAGCAGACTGGCAATAGGAGAAGTTCCTAATATATATAAATGCTATTGTCATTGAATGCCTGGCAATGCTGAAAAGGCAGAAAGAGCCTGCTGTCAATGAAGCAGGAAAATGCCAAACTTGATTTAAAGCAAACTGGTCAAAAACTGGTTGTGTGAAAACAAATGATTACTAAACAGGTTAAAAAATATTACAGCCTACACCCCACACCTGATTAGAAGGCTATTCATCAGAATAAAGAATGTCATACTTTTTCTGTGTGAATATTTATCTCTGTGCTTAGCAACAGTGCAAATGGGATGGAGATATAAAAATCTAATTTATTTAGCATATTTACATCTTTAGATGTTACAGAATAGACTTTGTTTTCAATTACCTTCACAATTACTGATATGTACTTCTCTACTCCCTGTTTAAAAAACCCTAAGGCTGCCCAAAACCAGTGTATAATGTTCTTCACTTCAGTCAATGAGCTTTAACAGAAACCAATGCATTTTAACTGAATTTTTTGTTTATCTCAAGCAGCACATTTTAATGAAATCAATACATTCTTGCTGAAAGCCTCATGAATCCATTGGAAAGAATACATTTTTACTGAAACCAATATACAGTTTTATAATGTCTGTATGTTTTAGTGAAAGCATGGCAATACATTTTAGCTGAAACCAATATGTTTCTCCAGGGCTGATACCAAAGAAACCTTATTTTACAGTGAAACCAATGCATTCTTACTGAAACTAATATTCCATATTCCTGAGCCAACACTGTCAGGCTAAATGAACGCTATGTTTTATTTTAGTGAAGAAACTACATACTTTCAAGATTATCTTAAAACTAGGAGTTTTGCAAAGCTTATATTTTAGTACGTACATAAAATAAGAAGCAGATCATAAGAAGTCATTCCTAGATAGATCTATCTCCTTGGTTTAACATTTTATGTAGTCTTGCAACATATATGCGTTCTATCAAATGAGTAATGATATAGATAGGAGTTTATTTTCATTCTCAATAGACTTTCACTAAATCTTTTTTTCCACTTTATATGCAAACTGACTTAAAATAAGTCAGCATTATGGGTGATTTACACTTCAGAGCAGAGGAACAGAGCAGTGGTTAATGATTTTATTGTAGACTAGATATGATTTATTATGCAAGAATTTTTTGTGAGAATTGTTATCACTACATCAGTTTTGGTATTTTTCTTGACATCTTGACTAAAGATGTGCTGATTTGCATTACTTAGAAATATTTTGAGTAGTCTGGTACTTGTAGCTAATGATTTGTGATCCTTCTAAGTGTTTTAATCGATGCAATTAATGTGAATTAGAAGGCTCCATCTGAATTTCAACAGATCTGAAGAAATGCATAATCTGCTTAAATTTTAGATACAGTTTTTCTTTCTTTATCTTTTCAGCATAAAGAGATAAAGTAGGCAGAGCAAGAAAAGTAACAATACAGTGACTTTCAATACAACTGTTTCAACATTACATGATACAGAACCACAGGGCTGTTTTAAACGAAAAGGACCAATTTTTTACAGTTACTGCTCTCACCACAGGCACATCAAAATATTATATTCAGTTAAACCAAATATAGCATCATTTCCTAATGAGAACCCAATTGTAATGAAAGATTAAAGGAATTTACCATAGCTCAATAAACTAAAAAATGAGTTGTGTGATTGCAATGTGTTAAGAGCTAGAAGTCCAGATCCTAAATCAGATCGTTCACAAACTGAAGAGGACAAAGGGTTTCCCCAACTCCCAAATTCTTCAGTGTTAATTAGCTCAGAACTGTAATTTCCTTAAGATGACCTGGACTGAGGAAATATTAGGGCTTTTTCCATTACAGCATCCATTTCTGACCCCACCGTTCATGGGTTCCTTGCTGAAACACCAGAGACACTAGCAATCAACAAGGAGCACTCCCAATCCATCAGCTCCAGTTCAGCATTCCTATCTGTGCAGAGGGGATCCTGACGTTTCAGGGACTAAGGAAAACATAGCCTCGCCATAGCAAAGTTTGCTTTGCCAAGCTTGCTGGTTTACAGAGCTGACCTACTTACAATCCTTATCAAAACAAAATGGACATTTTATCTCTGAAGTTATGCCTAATCACATCTTCAAGAAATTTCTTTCCCTACTAATGATGTTTGAGAAATAATGAATAAAATGTAAATGCAATGGAAAGTCAGAGGGAAAATGCAATATTGAGGAAAATATATAGTCCAATTAAAATGATTAGCATAGAAAAGGGTAGTCTATATTCCTACTGCAGCTGCTCACTGAATGGTTTTCTTCATGTACAATGGGTTGCCTTGGGGGTGATTGATCCACTTCCAGAATGTATAATCATTGGTTTCCAAAGAATCTAAAAGACAAAGTGTAACAAGACAATGCACTATTCCAGTATTGGATTTTAACTCTCCTCATTATTTAGACCCCTCTAGCAATTTTCTCTTAATAAGTTCCTATAGTGCATTGCTGGATTCCTTTTTTCTATAATATATTTTCTTCTTCCAGATGAATTTGGTCCACTCATCTTGACATGACTTCTACACCACCTCTTTCTAATTACTGTTCTCGGTGTCATATCATTTCTTGCACAAATTATAGAATAAGTGCCATTCTTATATTTATTTTAGAATCCCACACAATGAAGAAAGATAGTGTTAGTTGCTCAATTTCATCTTTTTCTATGCCGTTATTAGAACATACTTGATTTTAAAAAGGAATTAAAGTTTTTGACTTGAAGTATAATCTTAACACAAATAACTATGCACCAGATGATACTTAAATATAGCTGAACTAAAACCAAAGCAGAAAAGAATTTCAATACATTTGAATCTCAGGTATCAATTGCAAGTTTTCATGATCACAGAAACAAACAGGTTTTAAATTCATGGTTAGATTTTGAGGCATTTAACATCAACCACAGGAAAATGGAAGTCTGGTTTCCATAATTACACTGAGTGTATGTTTAATATTAATGTTTTGTAGTGCTGACATTCAAACAAGACTCAAAGTTTTGGTTGATCAAGCACAGGATGTATGGACACATCACGTATGCTTCATGGATGTAATGCAGAGGACATGATAAAGGTAATTAATACGATCACAACCTCCTGCCCTCATTTTAACAATATCTCAACAAAATCAAAAAGGTGTAGAAAAACGTTGCAAGATCCACTTAGATCTTCGGGGACTTGCCTTTGGATTAGAGATTCAAGCATATCGCGTATAACAACAGGAAGATTAGAGGGGACTTGATCGTGGTCCTTTAAAGTCAACTCAGGGAACAGATTTATGGTAGGTAGGATCTTGCAAACCACAAAGTAAGGAGAGTCAAACATATGAAACCGATATCAAGCATGAAATGAGGGGCAGGAGGAATATTCCAGTGAAATGTAGTTAATGACTGATACAGTTAATCTAGGAATCCAATTCTGTGTGTTTTGAAGTCTTTCATCTGACACCACAGACAATCCTCTAGCTTGTCAGAGAGAATGGAAGTGATAGAAATATTTCTGTCTTCAGATCTCAGGCTATTTTATGCAGAAGTTCAGTTTAGCAAGCATACTAGTTTCTCTTGTTGTTGATAAAAATCAACACAATTCCATAAAATATACTTGTTAAGAATTATAATAAAACACTATTAAGATTCAGAGAAGGAAACACTATAGAACAATATTTCAGATGTAGCTGGATATAATGAAGCAGGAGGGAAATCCAGTATCCAGATTGTCTGTTTCATGTTGCATTAAAATGAACATTTAACTTTGAAAAGGTTTTTCTGTATTTACTTATAAGACAGTAATCAGATTTTTATTTTTTTTTTAAGTATGGCTATTATTCAGGATTATGTTTCTGAAATTAATAGAAGGAAAAACAAAAGTAAAAGTGCAGGAAACTTTCCCTACCTTATTACATACAGGGGTAAACTGACCTTGTTCATCAGCAGCTTTTAACAGCTACAACCTTAGCTTCTTAACCATAAGTGCTCTTCCAGACTCTGCTCCTATTCACAGCACTATTTACTTGCCTGCCATTAGTTACAATATCTTACCCTTTGGTGCTCACAATGATTCTTCTCCTGAAAACCAATTATTTTTAAGATACAGAAATTTCTCCTGTCCTCTCTCTTCTGCATTTTCCTTTCACCAACTGTTATAGCATTCTGATCCAAAGGAAAATATATTTCATTCCTACATAGTTCATGCTTAGTTCACAGCTAAAGGAAAGACCTCCTGGGAAAAACTAGAGACCCATAAGAGCAAAAACAACACCAACTATCATCATCTTCATAGACATCCCTTCACATTGTCCTTTTCTATGTCAGCCAATATCACAGTCCTTTCCTTCACCAGTTATCATATTTATCATAACAGGTAGTCTCTAAAACACTATCCTGTTTTGTTTCTGCCCCCAAAAAGGCTTTCCCAGATGATGAGTGGTCAGGAACAACACTTTCCCAGAACAGGAGCTCCCAAAGTCTTAAGTTAAGTAATTACTACACCACTATGTAATATCACTAGTGCTAGATGGCTTTACAGAGATTAGATTCGAGGCAAAGATCATGTGATGCAAAATGCCTGAATAACAGAAGTAAAGAAAACAGTGATATCTCAGATGCACTTGTGAAAGCTTTCTACAAATACAGTTTATTGGCCTGGGGTTGAATAGGTAAATATATTCTATGGTTATGACTGACTGAAGTCATGTAAAGAAAGCTAATGTCACATGTTAGGAAACCCTGTTTTCAGATTATCAAAGACACAAAAGACCTGCTCCTCATAAGTTGCTCCTTTATGAAGCATGTAGATTGGACAGTTATCCAGCAGAGAAAAAAAAATAGCATGGGTAAATGTAAAACTACCTTAAGCACTGCAAACACAGAGTTTGAGATCTAAATGAACTACCACCTCTAATAATGATGCACTGAGCCTTATTAAAAATGCTGAGTATTTCATATCCCACAGAGTCTTTTCTATTGAAGTAAAAGCTATCTCCTCCTAATAGAAAAATTGCTTCAAATACTCAGCATGTTCACTTGGGGATGCTCATGCAAAGGTATGTCTAAAGTTGCTCTAATAAGGCAGAACAGTCTTTGTCAGTAATTAAAATCTCTATTAAAGGGTAAATGTAACTCTCCTTAAAACCAGTGAAAATATTTGCAGCACTTCAGAAAGTCCTGTATCCAGCCACAAGTGATTTACATTATCTTCTTCCTCTTAATTTCTGAAGGATGCTCCATAGTGGGGGGGGGGGGGGGGGGGGGGGGGGGAGGCACATGGCTTTGTGTCCCATGTGGTATGCTGAGAATTCTCTGATATTTCCTGTCCACAGAAATTGCCCCAGTTGAAATTCACTTTTCAGTTATTTGGTCCCTGCATAATGCTGTCTGTGCGCATCTAAGGCTCAGAAGACTTTGCCAGCTGGCAAAGCCTGGTGACAAACAAATCAATGCTTTTCATTTTGCTGTTGGCATGCCTTACAGGGTATGTGACTATCAGATGTCAGATTCTTTTTAGACTGGATTTATTGATCAAGTCTATCCAGAACATTTAAAGTCTTTCCTCATGTTTTGAAGTATATAGAAAATGTCTTGCTGCTCAATGTTCCACAGAAGCTGAGTTATTCATTTTCACTTATCATTAGTGTCCTTACTGGCAGCTATATGGTAATCACGTGTCTTTTCTTCCTTTCAGCCAACTTCTGTCAAATAGCCTTTCTCATACCTATATACATTAAATATTCTCACATAGGGTTGGTAAAATGTCCTGAACAAGGTAATTGTGGTTGCTGTTAATAATCATCTTGTATTGACCTTTTAATATGCGTTGAAGAACTAAAAATATTGTTCCAAGAACAAAGGAATGGACTGACAATGCTTGATATGTTCCTTTCCATGTTCATTCACAGGTTTTGTTCAAGATAAAATTTTATGCTTTTTCTCACTAGAGAGTAGAATCCGGAATGCTTTTGACATCCCAGCCCTCTGGCATTTCCATTTTATGTCAGATGTGTTGCCTACCCAACTCTGTTATTCTTTAAATACACAGTAAGCTGCAATGTGTCAGTCAGTCCCACATCCAGCATATCACTTGTTTGTCGTGGGATTTCATGAAAAAATCTGAGCCTATAGCAACAATCTGTATCTTTTATGCTTTACCTGCTTGACTGGGCATTTCACAGAATTATCTGAATTTCTGGTAAGCGGCTCTACTCCTGCAACATGTACTTAATCAATAGGACCCTGAAGAACATCTATCGAATAATGTAGTCATTCCACTCGTGCTGGTGTGTGGCCTGAGATTTGCCTGGGTCCGTGCATCACTTCTTTGCAAGAGTTAGGGCTGGCATTCAGGCACATGGGCTCCCTGCCTTTAGCATACTGTGTGCATGTCCTCACTGTTCTGTAACTTATTGCCGTCTTGGCAGTCTCTGACAAAGATGAATTCAAACGCTTCCGTGGCTTGATTTGTTTCCAGGAGCACATACAGGTCTGCTGCGAGTGGAAGGCTCATGCAGACTGTCTGTGAATCAGAAGAGCTGGATTCTCGACTAGAATGAAACCAGATTTCAAAATTTTAAAATCCTCCAGAAAAGAGGTTTTTTTCCTTTTTTATACATTTCTAGGAACTAACACTGGCTTTCCCCAAACATTTGTGCAAATAAAATTTGCATTTCTGACTCTTCACAGAAAGCAAATAAATACGTAGCATGACAAATCTATTCATGTGACTCTAATACAGTTTCTGTGTTAGAGTCACATGAATGCTTACAGAATAAGTGGTGCAGTTCACTTGGCTTCACTCTTCATTTTAATAATCCCACCAAAATTTTCATTTGAAAAGTAAATACAGTGGTAATAGCTAGAAAAAGAATAATCTGAGTTGTAGTTCAGGCCTATGACAATGGCTCTTTTATGGTTGTTTACCTTGCCCTGTAGTAGGAACTGAAGTTAGAGATATCCATGGAAGTGGAAAATACTGAATCCATTTGGAAGCATCAGCAGTAAACAAAATCTACCACTCATATGCCTTTGCATTGTAACAGGATACTGAAAGAAGGGAACAATTTCGCCACTTTCTCTTCCATTGATTCATTAACTCACCTGTGAGAGGATGGATATATCAGGTAAACTAATATTTGTGTGGCCTTGGTGCCACCCAGAAGAGGTTATGCAGCTTTCAAACAACTCAGACTGCAAATAAGGTGATATTGCATTCACCTCGTGTATGTTATATATATTTTTACTGTACAAATGGAGATGCTGAGCTTATCTGGGTTGCAGTTACAGAGCTAGGCACACCCTGCGCTTGGGGCATGAGTCCTATGGAAGCTGCCCTGATGCACAGGCTTCATCCCCGATGACAAGCGCCCATCCTGAGGATGCATGTCCCAGGCAATAACTCCCCAGTTCACAATGACACGTTTGCTGAAGCGGCCGACAATGGAAAATCTTACTTCAAACTTCATGTTGTTCTTCATGTTTCCTGTTCACTGCTGAAGAATTATTTTCCTTAGGAGTCATAAAGTTCAGATTCCCCGCAGCGCAGTTTTGTTACATGAACAAAAAGACATAAATTTCTGTCTGGCTGACCCTGCTAAAAGAATTATCAGTAAATGAAAAATCTGTTAAAAAAGATGAAAAACAAGAAGTACAACTTTGCCCCTGTGACCACCAAAGCTCTTTACATGCAGATGTATATGTGTATATATACACATAAACATGCATGCATGTACTCATACATAAATGTACATGTATCTACATAGAGAGAGAGACATACAGTGAAGGTAAATGTCTAAGAATACGGTATTATTTTTAACATTTTGAGGGGAAAATGTAAAAAAATGTGAGCACATAACATCTCTGTGATACTGCCTCCCAAACTCCAGCTGTATTTACCTGAATTGCTGGTCCTGTTCTGCTCTGCTATGACAACATGCCAAGTAAAGGCATGACAAAAATGCAGGGAAAAAAAAAAAAATATATATATATAAAAGTATGGAGTCTGACGGTTTTTAAATGCTTCATTTTTCTGAGTTCATAAAACTATTTAGAATACAGTAATGTATTCATTTAATGCATAAATTATATTAGGCTATATAATTAAAATAGTCTCTTTTTTTTCCTTTTCTTTCTGAAAATATCATTTATTTCTTTTACCAAAGACAAGACAATGTATTGACATACAGTATTTTACTTAGGACTAAAAAAAACCCACTTAACTTTTTAACCAAAGGGATAGTTTATGTGTGTCCGGTGTACTATATGATATGTGTATGTATCATACTGTATCTTCATTTCATTTTTCTGCCAGTTCTATTTTCAAATTGTGTCTGAATTTGCTTTTTACTCTGTACTTCATTTTTCTATTTTTGCTTGCTCACTAAATTTATTCTTACTGCCCCTTGTCCATTTCATTTTTTTTAGCCTCTCTTTATTGAAATGAGAGCCAAGTGATAAACTCTGAGCTGCAATTTTGAAACTATTATGCTGAAAGGAGCTTGAAATTGGATAGAATTAGCTTATTCGTTCAGCATTGCAAAAGGACAAATGCTAGTAGCTCCTGAGCACTTCCAATTTCCATTTACTTAAGAGCAAATTTCACATATTCAGCATGCACCCAGTGCTAAAGTTGCTTGGGAACTTCCATGGAAAACATTTTCCTGGTCTGTGAGCAAAGTCATTGCTATACAGACCTGAAAAAGAATTACTGCACTGATTGCAAGTGTCCAAATGAAGAAGTGGGCAGCATTAGCCTATGACTGATGAGTAGATAGAAAATGGACTGGAAGTCTAGAATTACCATTTTTACTAGATAGCCTAAAAAATCATATGCATTGAAATGATGCTTGTATAGACCTCTTGATGCACCAGTCTATACAAGCCATGTGCGGTATTGTATAGCGGAGAATGTGCAGCCTGCTAAGTATCCAAATAGAGCAATAAGGATGTATTATATTAACTGAACACATGGTTAAATTAGTGCTTAGAGTCTTACAGTATGCCTAGATCATACCTAAAATAATTAACCAGTTTAAAAGTTCAGGAAAACTATCAATAAAAGAATTCATGTCACAAGTATATCTATAAAGAACCAATAAAACTCATGGCAAGGGAGAGCTGTATCTTGCTTTCTGGCCTTTCAAGCTGCTGAAAAGTTCAACCGTACTGAGTGCTAGCTGGTCTCCTGTAAGCAGTGCTTTCATTACATACAATATTGTCCAGATTAAGGATTTCACAGTTCATATGTTCCACTCAGTTTAGACACAATTCTAGTTTCACGGTGTGGTGACTACTAACAAAAGTCAACCTTTTAATGGCAAGCAAGATTTTATAAATGGTGAAGTTCCTTTAAAATTATGCCTCAGCCTGAGCTGCTAAGTTCATATTCAGACCCCTAAATAATTGAACAGATGTTCAGAATTAACACACTGCAAGTCAACTTCATCACGATTGTTAGAAGTTGAGGAAATCTGAAAACAGAATGTTTTTCATCATGCCTGAACTGGGAAACAGGATCTCAACTTTTCCAGGAAAGATTGCAAACATCATCTACTTGTATACTCTCTTCCTTTACTATTCATTCAGCAGTTGGATGGTAGTAATGTTTATAAGTCATACTGTAATGGCCAGATTTACTCTGCTGGTTATTACAAATTTCCTTATTAAAATAGATTGATTTTATGCATACTCAGCACCTTTTCAAATGACTGCTCACAGGGTCTTTTTGGTGGTCCAAGTTCAATGAGCCTGCTCTTCCAGTATTTTGAACAGGACCAACAAATAGACAGTGATTACTTAACTTCATAAAGAATTCTTTCAAAATAGCTCTCTAAATATTTTAATTGAACTTATAATTTCTTTGTGATGTTCAGAAAGATTTCTTGAAGAGCTGCACAGGTACAGACCAATGGTGACATCAAGTGGTGATTTACATTTTGACTGTATTTGAGAATAACCACAGGGGCAATGTAAAAGGAGATTTCCTCAGAGCTTTTTTTCTCTAGTGATAAAATCATTTCTTAAAATATTACTTCTGTCTACATTTGGTTACTGAGTAAGGGATAAAACTGGCAGAGGGGTTTTCTTTTTTCTTTTTCTTTTTCTTTTTCTCTTTCTTTTTCTTTTTCTCTTTCTGCTTTATCTGTAGTGCTTTTTATTTTCAGTTCTGCATTACCCATTGGAAAATGCTAAATACCATCCAGCCTGAAGGATGACTGCATATGTCTCCACAGATCACAGGTATGGTCTGCTGAGGTCATCACTACTATGCCAAATGTCATAATGGGAGAATATCATGGATAAACTAAAATCTGGTATTCAGCTAGGTATTTCACTTCTGATATGTGAAAGTGCCTCCTTTCCCTCATTCAGGTTCTGAATTAAATGAGAATTCTGGAGGGTATGTGGTCTTTCTAATCCTAAATATTATATAATTTTAACACAGTAAGTGATCCAAATAGGCTGAGGTAGGTTTTATATCATATTTGCACTTCAAGCACTTCACACTGGCACTTCCTAATAAACTGCTACAGAATGATTAAGTTCAGAAATGCCACGACTTCTAAAACTACGTTTTCTGCAGACTCCAGCAGTATACTACTCCTGAGTAAATACTAAGAGGACAACCTATTTCTTTCTTATTTGATCCAATATGAAATACTAGTCTTGAGTCTTGCCATTCTAGAAACAACTTTAAGTGCTGTTTTCATTGGTCTTGCTAGTTCTTACCAGCAAATGATGAACTGTGTTACAACAAAGTCTCCGCATTTAAAGTAAAATATTTTTCAGATGTTTCAATGTTGTAAGTAGCACATTGGATGCTGTCAGTGGTCATAGGGCATGGAAAGAAAGAGCAGCCAGAGCCGGCTAACGCAGGAGTATAGTGATTGCATAGTTCAGGCTTCAGAAGTCTTCTTCCTGTAGGGATGACCTCTCCAGCCTCTTCCTTACAGAGTAGAAGTGATTCTGTGCCCCTCTGCATCCTCCCAATAGCTCCCTTCCCAAGGGCCTTACCCTTACAGTGGCATGGCATAACTGGCTACAATTTTTCTCCCTTTCAAATGCCAAAAAGAATCACAATGCTCCCTATCTAATCCTTGGGAATCCATACCGCACTGCTTAATTAGGCTTGAAATGCAGTGCTGATCTCTATCTGTAATCATCGTTTCAAAAGAACATAGTACAAATAGTTGCAGCAAAGGATAATTATCAAAACCATATTTCACAGGTTTTTGTTTTGCGATTTTTGTTTTGGTTTGTTTTGTTTTAACTCAGACCAGAGTGTTAGGAAGCTTCCACTGCTCGGATGTCAGTCTGATTGTGAAAATGCATATAGAAATGACCCTGTATGCAATGTGCATGACAGTCATGGCTATTCCTCTTGCAGTCACTTGCTTGCAAAAGAGAGTTGGAGCCCTAGTTTCTCCAGTGTCCAAGCACCAAAAAAAAAAAAACCCCCCCAAAAAAAAAAAAACCCAAAACTTTTGTAAGGAGAAAATTGCCCTATATGAAAGCACAAGAACTGTGCATCTCAGCAGGAGCTGTGAGAGGGAAAAAATGTAGTCATTGATGCTTCTGGATAGCACAGGAGTCAATCCAGTCACAAGGAGCACTCCCAGCCTTCATTGGTGATTGCGGCACTGGGTAATGGATTACATTTGGCATACGCAGTGAATATTCTGGGTCCAGTGCCATCCAACATAGTCAGCTGACCAGCACAATACCTACATTCTCTATTTTGCTTTCTTTGTGTTTAAATATTAGTAACATAGCAACTTGAGATAGAAATGAATGTTGTATAAAGCTGATTAACAGACAGAATAAAGTACCTCTTTTTATAATGTTTCCGGAGGAAACTAACTGAAGAGGTATACAAAAGTGATGAGAGAGCATAAAATTCTCTGTGGAAAGTTTAGAAGACTTTTACTATCTAATGACTAATGCTATGGAAACACCTGGTCAAATTTATCTCATGAGGATTAGAACTTAGAGTCCACAATGCCCTGAGATAAAGTGCTAACTCCTGTTGCCTTAACAGCTAGAAATCTGTTCTTTATTCTAGACCGAATATCCCTTATGCCTGTTTTCAGCTTCCCTCTATAGAACTTCATTACATTTTTTTTCCACTGTATGAAATAGCCATCTGCCAGCCAAAATCTATTCCCATATACCTATCTGGGGACACTGGCCAAGCTGGTTTTATCCTTCTCTTGAGTAAATTTTTGAGATTGAGCTTTATCAACTTGTTTTCACAAGGCAGGTTTTTCATACCTCAGTTCACTCTTCCCAAGCACTCCCAATTAATCTTTCATCAAAAAATTAACTGTCTGTTCTCAAAGCATGTGTGTTTCTTTTTCCCTGAGAAAAAATATTTTCTAAACATTTCCAACAATAAAAACTAATGAGAGACAAGGGGGCAACTGTAATCAGAACCAGTTATTACAGAACTTCTTTCATTAAGAGAAGACATAGCATAGAGCTGCAGCCTGGAGGAACTGAATTTCAAAGCAAAAGCATTTATTGTGTTCTACAAAACTTGCTGACCCGCAACAGGCTTAAACCTCAGCAAAGAGCAGTTTCTTTTGCTTTAAAATGGTGGAATATTTGACTAATTTCAGTGCATGGCTTGTCCATGACTAGTGTCTATCTAAAACAGTAAAGTTCCATATTTGTTGCCCATGAATTCCTACCCCAGGCTGAACTGTTGTAGTGATAACGTGTGCAGGTCTGACCATCAGAGCATTAGATTCCTGGGGCAACTAGCAAAGCCTTATGCTGTACTCTGCAGCTAATGGACCATAAAGGGGAGGGTGTTTCTAGCAGGGTTGCTGTTAGGCAGTTAAAAGCAATCATCTGGCACAATCTCCAAAATCCTGTTTATAACATTACATCCAGGGCAGATTCCTCCGGAATCACAGTGCCAAACTTCTCGCCCTCCATTACTTCTTTTGGTGAATAATGGAAAATGGAAATGAAGTGACAGAATAAATTTATCTCATGCAAAAGGGCAGCCCAAAATTCATGTACCATTTAAGTCCTATCTCCAAGGTTGAAAATGAGACTTAAACAATACACAAACGTTCCTTTGCAGAGTTTCTTTGACTAGTGTGAATAATTTGCCAATGAGAATATATGAAGTCCTAGAAAAGACTGGCACATGGACCACAAAATAGCCCGCACATTATAAATCTTGGCTTTGTGTCACCTTTATGAGGAAACACTCTTCTCAGAGCAGTGGTTCCCAACATGAAGAATCCACTCTCCGAAAAGAGGGAGCACAAGAAAACTTAAGTGCATAGTGACATCTTAATGTGCAATTGCCAAACTTAGATAGCCAAAGAAGAGAGTAGTAGACAATCAGCAAAGCACATCTGCTCTTTCATTAGAGAGGCTTTCTATGGCATTCAGTGTGATGTGAAAAGGCACCACAGTAGACTGAGTCCTAGAGATACAGCCCCATCTGTCCTAATTACAAAGACCTTGACACATTACCAGGAGCAGTACATGAGCAAGAAAGCAGGAGCAAGCATGAGCACAAGCAACATTTTCATATCCTAATACTTCAATATTCCTGCCTAATCTTAAAAAGTGATATTGCAAAGTAAGTCTAGACAATTTTGTGACATTTTCAAAGTACATCTTTTCAGATATACTTAATGTGCAGGTGATGTGCATTATTTCTATTTCAACACTGTGGTAGCTCAACACTTCTTTGTTTCTACCTGGCTTGTCTAATAGCCTTGCCTCTGATTTTCTTAACACCAGTTGTAGACCCTTGTTAGAGCTGCTGAACATGTCAGAGCAGTAGCAGACCTTATTTTTTGAAGATCTGATGATGATGATATGTCATCCTTATTAGAATAGACTTTCTGTTACTGAGTAGAAGTCTACCTTGATACTCTGGGAAGTTAAATGTTACAGGGATTAGTACCATGGAAGTTTGTTTAAAGACAGTAACTTTAATACTGCACCAGGAGCAAAACTGTTAATATAGGACCCAAAGGTAATCCCCTTGTTTGTACTGAACAGGACTCAGCTCCACAAACACTGCTTGTTAACTAAGGCACAAGATGAATGAAGTTTTCTGAACTGGCTTCTGAGTAACCAGTTCTCAGTTTGGGTTGTATGTTTAAGTTGCACATCTTTGGTTTTATTTCTTTCCACAAGAGGGCAATAGTGAACTATAAATATATTTCTTTTTCCTTTGCTCAAGGGTGTTGAGAAGATAGTAAAATGATTTTTCTTTTGAAAGAATCAGATGTCACATTACTATAATTCAAAATTACTCTCTGAAATTTAAAAAAAAAAAAAAAGACAAAAAAACCCCCCTACCTCTCTATTAAAATATTCCACCCAGAAAGGAACACTACATATAAAGGAAAAGTTTTCAGCATGTTTCAGCCTGAGATGCTGGAAATTAGAGTTAGTTACATCACTGACTAAAGAGCTTTACTCATGTTTCTACCAACTGAGGACTTGTGTTATTATTTATTCTTGCTGGATATTAGGTTTCAGTTGCTTTATTCTTATGATTACTTAATCCTCATGTTTTGATTTTTATTTATCCTATGCAAGATTTTAATTTATTCCTTCTCTGTATTTTCCATATCAATTTCAATAGCTCTCTTTTAATCTTTTTTTTTCCTTGTCTCAGTGTAGATATTTAATATATTTTTTATGGATATCTTATGTGTGTCTTGAACAACTGACTTGAGAGGAAGTATGTGTGTATGTCTTCCCATGAAAAAGAATGAGAAGATTCTGCAAAATTCAAAATGGTAACGTTCTTTAAAAAAAAAAAAAAATAACATTAGCAAAGGCAAAAAACCTGTTTCCCAGTTAGATCTGTTAACAATGTGTTTAACAATGAACAGGTTACTCCTGGAGTCTAGAGAAACTACTTAAATCAAAGGGCAATTCTTTATTTAAAGTTACATCCAGGGATTATATGGATTTTAAGCCCTTGAATAATGCTAACCTAATTGTGCATAATTCATTTTCTTGTTTTCATGCTTATTGTTGTATTACCATTATAAATGGGGTTATCCATACTTTTGATCTATATTGTTTGAAAATAAATCAGTCCTGGAATTTGAAATGAAAATGATAATAATTTGCAATGAACCAAACTTATTCAAACTCTCTGAGAATTCTGTACCTGGAAAAAAACAAGTGTTTTAAAAGCTAACTCTCCATGGGCATCAGTAAATTTATGAGAAATTATATGGGAAAAAGAATGAAAAGGGAAAAAATGGATGTGTCTAGAAACTAAGAGAAAGAGAGTTTAAGAACTATGAGTAGACAGTGCTTGAGTAATGAATTTGATATGTTGCTTTTACTTGAAGTGCCATCTAAACAAAACCTTAGTCTTATACTGCAGGTTCCAAAGAAATTCCTGATAATCCATGTCTTTGTCATGCTTCAGCAGAATGGAACTTAATTTATAAAGTAGATCAGAAACACCTGTTCAAAGCTGGCCCACTTTTTCTCCTTTTTCTCCCCTGGTTTATCCCATCAAGTACTTTATTTCTGTACATTAGAAACCCAGAGCTTTTAGTGCTTTACTTCATATTTATCACAGAAAGAGAAATTTTCAGTTCAAAAAAGGACAGCAACTTTGGCCACATACACAAATATTTCTGTATTTCCTACTGTCTCAGGATCACTTTTTGCTTGTGATTAAGAGCAATAAAGGAAAAAAAACCAAACAAACAAACAAACAAAAAAACCCAACAGCTGTAACTTTGGGTTTCTGTCCACACCAGATGAGCAATGTGACTTCCTGGAGCAAGAGCATCACTTGTATGCACATCAGTATAGAAACATTTTAACCTTTGAATATTCAAAAGGAGTTTATGGAATAGCTGTGCAACCAGGTTTTCTGTATGTTTTATCCCACTGCGATGCGCCTGAAGATGATGTATCCTTAATCATAATGAAGATCTTTGTATCTATTGAAATACTTGCTTTCGTAGGTCCTTAGGTCACTTTCAGAGGTCTTGCTAAACCTACAAGTTGTCCCTGCTCACTTGAAAGCTGTCATGAGAATATACCCATGAGTCATTCACTTCAGAGTGTGTGAGAGAGAAGAGAGATGAGCACAGGGTGGCTGACATTTGACATTAGAGGACAGAGACTTTTAAATTACTTACAAATGGACAGAGTACAGAAAATCAATGGAACCAAGAGAAGCACGTTGCAAAGATGAAACATATTTCAATCTAACCATAGAGAGAACATATTTGAAGTAGCACAGAGTCATATGAGCAAGCCAGCCTTAGAGGAGGCTGCCTCTTACTTCATTTTAGGAAGCTGCTTTCATGACATGAAAGAAACAAGCCAGAGCATGACTATGGCACTCAGAATAAGTGGTCAGTCTGGCTGGATTTATTTGGACATTTTCAATGTTAACTGCTGGGTGTTGAATACAGCCTAGTCAAAAAGCCTATGAGAGAGGAGACTTGGCAACAAGCTAGCTTAAATAGAGTTCCTACAGGACACTAGAGCATTCTGATGCATTCTGAATCAATGCATTTCAGCTTTAATTTAAAAATACTCAGTTTAAAGTCTTTCAGAGACAAAATCATAAAAGCAATAGATATGTTTCACAAGAGAACATTCACTGATTGATAAAAGTATATACTCAAAGCAGTACCAAAGCCGGGGGGGGAACTTTAAAGTTTAAACTTTAAACTTTTTTAAACTGTATGCAGTCTATGAAAAGTTCTATTCACAGTTTCATGATTGAAGTAACATTAAATTTTGTGGTGAAGGTAAGGTCTGAACACCTGTGATACACATGGAGATAAAGCATACATTCACAAGAATCACAGATCTTAATCTCTTGGGGGGAGAAAATTAATATAAGGAAATTTAAAATGAAATCAATAGCATGATTTAAGTTAAAATTGCTTTAAAATAAATTCAGTCTGTTATGTCATGTGTTGTGTCATGATATGATATAGATCCAGCAGACTTCTCATACTGATAAAGATCACTACTGTAGAGCATATTCAGAGATATATTTCTCTCTCTTTTTTTAGAATTCATTATAACATTTTATGTTGTTTGATTTTTCTTCTTCATATTGTTGGTATTTTTTCTTTAGATTAACGAGAAATACATTAACTTAAGCAAAAGTAATTTTTTTCTTTTTTTTTTAAAAAAAAAAAACCAAGTCTCTTTCCTATTCTCCTAGAAAAGTTGGACTAAAAACTGATATTTGAAATAGATCATGGGTGTATACACTTGAAATTATGCATCTTCCATTTGATCCCTGTGACATTGAAGCTCGGCGAGCTTCAGGGAAACTAATGATTTTCTACATTGTCAGTATCTCTGTGCTTCCCTTAATTTACTCTTCATCTGTGTGTGCAATCAAATCTAGAAGATAAATGTCAGCTGAATTAGAAAAGGGCTGATCTCAGATTCTGGCACAGGCTAAGAATTTTAATAAAAAATAGCAACAAAAATGACAACTAAAGGTTTACAAGGACAATAGAGGACATCTGCGAGGTCATATGTGTTATCTGCAATTTCTGGCTTTTGAAAAGTTGTGACATGAAAGATATTTGTGAAATACATTGGAATGAAAAAATCTGTGCGCTGTCATACCTGTGCATATTTCTACAAGATGACTAGATCACGCACTAACAGAACTGGAGAAACAATTTGTCTCTTGGAGGACTTCATAAGAGGGAATGAAATATTTCAGTTGGAAGAAAGGCCCCTACAGTAGAAGTAGCCATTGAGTTACATAGGAAATGGGCATATTATCTGTTAAACTATATCAACAATATTATCGTAGAGTATCTTAGTAAGATAATGAGTATAAACTGTTTAGTGGAAATGGCAAAGAACTGCATATTTTGATATTTGAGGAACAGACATCACTCATCAGATAAGCAGTATTAAGAGGAAACCTAAATGGCCAGAGATTAGAAGAGACTTTTTCAACCTAGCAAAAAGAACACGCAAGAAACTATCCCTCTCTGAAAATATATCAGAAGAGGAAGAGTTGTTTAGATTCAAGATAATGCTACTACAGAAGCAAGATGGCATAAACTGGTCATTGTACACTTGTATTTTATATAGGATTTCCATTTCTGAACCAATCAAGTCTCAAGAATAGAAGGTATAGTGAGGACAAAAATAACTAACCAGTTTAAAGACAGTACTGCAGAGATCACAAAAAAAAACCCCAAAAACCCAGGGTGTCTTCAATAGCAAAGAAATGGATCCACGTGTCCCACATGACCAATATCAGCCTGACATCCTTTTGTCTTACATTCTGTAACTGTCAGCTGCAAAGTGTCCTTGAAAAGCCTGTCTTCTACTGTCAAGTAAAATTCTAAACTGTGTGGATAACCAGACCGATCTATAGATAGTGGTAATTATCATACTAATTAGAAGTAAAAGGAATTATGAGACTAGTTAGATAAACACTATGTCATGAGTGGATCATTTACCAATATAATATCTAGTTTAGATTGCCTGTTATTTTCCATATAAACTTAATAAAATATGATTGGTTATACATTCCCCATTTTACAATGCTTTTTCTCCTCTTCCTCTGGCTATACATGGTACATATGCCTCTACATGAGCCAATAAAGATTTAAAATATATAAGTATCAGCATGTATTAGATACAGACTTTCAATATCGTTCACCTTAATCGTGTTTTAAACAGATGAACAAACATGGTCACAGTAAAAATACCATAATGCTTAAAAAGTAGTCAGGTGGTTGCAATCCCACTTTTGGAAAAGTGAAGATTTTGTCTATTATTGCTGAATGGATCTGAATTCAAATGAACAGTTTTTAAGTATGCAGACTTACTCAAAGTATTCAGAGCAGCCAATGACATGTTCATATATCCAGTCAAGGGGTGCACCAGGAATAGGATCCAGCCATAAATGAAATATGGTCAACATCACTCCCACACAGTGACATCAACTGGCACAGATTCACCACATGCACACCCATAAGCATCTTGGGGAAAAAGTGGGGTTTATAGCCTAACTGCGCCTGGGATTTGTGCCTGGGAAAATAGTTGGGTTAGGCCATGAGAGCAGCAAAGAACATTGTCACAGTTCAACAGTGTGTGTGGTCACATTGGAGGTTTCTGGACATTTTAATTTACTAGTATAAATGCAGCTGTGAGAGACCAGAGCACGTTCAGCACAGTGTTTCAAAAACATCATTTGGGCAAATGCAAGCAGACTACCCAGGGAGAGGAAAAAGACTAGCTCTTCCTAATTTCAAGCTCTAAAGCATGTACACAATGATGACAAGCAAAGAAAAAGGTTGGGGTTTAATGCATTTTCCTTCTTGTAACCTAGAACATTAAAACATTCCTAAACAACTAAAAATAGGAATTTGGAAGAATGTGAGTGTGTTGGGTTTGCATGGCAAGGTTTTGGTAGGGGGGCGGGGGGTGTACAGGGGTGGCTTCTGTGAGAAGCTGCTAGAAGCTTCCCCTGTGTCTGATAGAGCCAATGCCAGCCGGCTCCAAGACGGACCCACCGCTGGCCAAGGCCAAGCCAATCAGCGCCTCTGTGATAACATATTTAAGAAGGAAAAAAACCGGTTAGAGAGAGCTTTTGCAGCCAGAGAGAGGAGTGAGAAGATGTAAGAAACTCTGCAGACACCAAGGTCAGTGCAGAAGGAGGGGCAGGAGGTGCTCCAGGCACTGGAGCAGAGATTCCCCTGCAGCCCCTGGTGAAGACCATGGTGAAGCAGGCTGTCCCCCTGCAGCCCATGGAGGGAGGATGAGGGGGTGTAGAGATTCCACCTGCAGCCCGTGGAGGACCCCATGCTGGAGCAGGTGGAGACACCTGAAGGAGGCTGTGACCCCGTGGGAAGCCCACGCTGAGCAAGCTCCTGGCAGGACCTGTGGACCAGTGGAAAGAGGAGCCCAAGCCAGAGCAGGTTTGCTGGCAGGACTTGTGACCCCGTGGGGGACCCACGCTGGAGCAGTTTGCTCCTGAAGGTCTGCACCCTGTGGGAGAGGCCCACGTTGGAGAAGTTCATGAAGGACTGTCTCCCGTGAGAGGGACTCCATGCTGGAGCAGGGGAACGATGAGAGGAGTCCTCCCCCTGAGGAGGAAGAAGCGGCAGAAGCAACGTGTGATGAACTAACCGTGACCCCCATTCCCCGTCCCCCTGTGCTGCTGAGGGGGGCAGAGGTTGAAGCCAGGAGTGAAGTTGAGCCTGGGAAGATGGGAGGGGTGGGGGGAGGTGTTTTAAGATTTGATTTTATTTCTCATTCCTCTACTCTGTTTTGCTTAGTAATAAATTAGATTAATTTCTTCTCTCAGTTCAGTCTGTTTTGCTCGTGACAACAATTAGTGAATGATCTCTCTCTGTCCTTATCTCGACCCACAAGCGTTTCGTTATACCTTTTCTCCCCTGTCTAGTGAACGAGGGGAGTGATAGAGCGGCTCTGGTGGGCACCTGGCCCTCAGCCAGGGTCAACCCACCACAGTGAGGCACACTACAAGTCCTATCAAACAAATGTCTCAGGATATGTTGATCTGGAGGTATATATCAGTGTCGATGGAAAAGATGAGTCAAATGTTGCAGAGTGATTATTTTAAATACAGCTTTAATTTTCTTAGCATGAAGACCTAACCGAATTTTAAAGTCGGCTCAAAAATACCAAATTATGTGAATACCAATCCAGGAAATTAACATGGGCTAGAGACTTGCCTGCGGTAAATCTATGCAATTCCTTTGACTTCGGAGACTAAATTCATGAAAGTGAACTTGATTGTCTTTTCTCTTTAAATAACTGCAGTCATCTCAAAGAAAACAGAATATGAAACAGAAGTGACAACACTCGTGCTGCGAAAAGTGAGAAGTGATAAATCTTAGCATCTTTGAGATCTTCATGGAGCAAGCATTTGTTTTAATTCTATATCTGCTATTTAAAGCAGAGAAAGATACTTTCGTCCCCTTATGAATCACTTGTATTGCTGTCTTTATTTTTGTTCTGCACATCTTTAAATTGCCTCCTTCCATCACACCAATATAAATCAAGACCAAATCCATTGAATTCAGCATTTCCACTGAATTCAGTCAATCCACATCAGGAAACAAAAAGGGAAGACAGGCAAATTCAGTCCACTGGATAAAAGCCTTCCATTATATTATGCCTATTTCTTGTCTCAGTGTGATGGGAAATAACATATGTGTCTGGATTATCAATTTTATTTGAAGTAATTTAGAAATAGTTAATATTTAAAGAATGCAAATAGATACTAACTAAATAAATGGCTAGCAATGTTTCTAAATAAACATGCTAATCCTAATTAAATTGTATTAAGACAAAGTTCTATAAATCAGTGCTTTAAGGGAGTTACTCATGCTGAGATAATAGATCGCATCTTTGATGAGCAGTCTTTTTTCTGAGAGTAGGAATGATTAAAGAAAATCTGGTTTTCTTGTGAAGGTCTTTTTAAAAAGCTATATAACAGATTTCACATCACCTTTTGGGAAAAATAAATGTCCTAATCTTCAGAGTTTTAGGTGTCCATGAAAACTTTTCCAAACTCTAAAGCCCCTTTAATCCAATAACCTTCCCATTTTCTGTGCTTGCTCAGAAAATTGGTTGGTAACATAGGTACTATACATAAAAAAAAAAAAAAATCAGTAAGTTATGACAATCATAACATTGAAAAGTGCAGTACTGTCACCTAGTCAGCATCATTCTCAAAGACAGCTTCCAATTAAAAGACAACAAAAAATCAATGAAAAAAGAATAATGTCCAAACACACTGAAAACAGTATGTGAGAGTGTGGAATAAGTTATTAGCCATTTGAATATATATGGGAGAAGAGTCAAGTTTCTTAACACTTTTTTTTTCTCCCCTTTGCTACATTTTCATATCAATAAAGAAGCAAGCTTTTAAGTTCTTTATAAATCCTAGAAGAGCAGTGTGGTACATTTAAATCTGAGGAAAACGCCTTTTATAAGCACTTGTTCACTGTTCACGTTTATTGAAATTATGTGAAATTCTAGCAAACACATCAGAGTAAAACTTGATCGGTATGTTCATACTGAAAATGCCATAACTGTGCCCACATTATATTATCAGGTAGTTTTGCTGGTTGTCAATGTATCAGCAATTATACCTTTATCAACCAGCTCCTAAAAGCAGAGAGTCATCTCGGTTATCTTTATGAGCCTCAGAATTCTATCAGTGTCAGATACAATTAACCACATCCACAGTATGAATCACGCTGTTCCAGACAGCTTATCTTATCAAATAGAGGTTTTCAGGGCTGTATTTTGAACAGTAAACTGTGTAAATTTTATCACATTCTTACTTGACCGTGGTGTGTTTTTACCGGGATAAATTGCAGGATCCAGGTAAGCCCAGTTGACACAGGTGCTTTGTAACTGTTACCAGAAGTCCGCCACAATCCACTGTTTTTGTAAACTCACAACATTAAGCAATGTTTGATCTGCTTTGAGGACATGTTTTTCTTTGTAAATGCAATCTGAGTGCATCGTCTAAGTGTGTCCTACCCAAGCCATTATAATGCACACTGTTATTTTGCTAGACATTAACAAACATTTTTTCATAAGAGTTTGAATTGAATGTAACTGGCACTCTTGCTCTTAGCTACACCACGTGTGACTTGCAAAGCTTGCAACCTGCAATCAGTTCCTACCCTAATCAATATAAATTAGTCCCACAACTAACTGGAATTTACTGTAACAGGAACTCATCAAAAGAAAAATACATATACTTCAGAAGAGTGAAAGAAAACAAGTGGACTGACAGAAAAGAAAATTTGGTTCACTTTCTGGTTTTCTGCACCACTCACTGCCTTTCCTTCAACCAAGAAATACTATCTTTGTGTAACTCAGCAGAGGTCAACTCAGTCAGTTCTCTGAATACTCAAGCATTCACCCCTGAAAGGTTTGACATAAACCATCTGTGACGGTGTGCCCCCACACACACACCTTAAACCATAATCACTAGTGGGGGTCGTGATGGCTGCGTCTGGCTTACGCTGGACTTTGGGGGATGGATGGCAACACAGTAGCCAAGGGCTGTCTGGAACCAAGACCCAGATGTCTTGCTGGTATGCAAGTATGACTATAAGTCAATCGTCTTACTCTATAAATAGTGGACAGCCCAGAGCCCATTGAGCTCTCCGGCACAGGAGTGGGCTGCACAGCAGGATCTCCCACTTGAGTAGGGACACCTCTCAAGGTTACTCCTTCAGGTTGAGAGATTCCTTGATTCCTTGCCACAACAGATCCTTGGTAAGTGACTAAGAGCATGAAAACCTTGAAATCTTAGCTAAGTGCTGTAAAGGATCCCTTGTGCATATATAATCCTTTAGACAAAAAATGTTGACCGGTCCCAGTCTGGGACTAGGACTGGATCCAGCCACATCTAGACTCCTCTCTGACAAGGACTTTAGAAAGAAAGGAGGTCCTTTCTGAAACGCATGACTCAACGGGAGGATCTTCCTGACAGTTTTGTCTGACCCTGTGCTCTATGCAGTAAATAATCAAGTGTACCTTGACACTGAATCTTGTTAAACCACTGTCACATTTACTGTTGAACTTTGTTAATTCACTGTTTTACATGAATAAAGTATATTGTTGCCTCTCTCTCACAAGTAAAGTGCATGACTCCATCCGCTACACCACCTATGCCAAAAGGGCTTCCCAGAAAATGTGCAAGCCAGCACTTTTAAACTCATTAAAGGAAACCAATTACAGCCCAGAGGGTCAGAAAAGTATTTGATTTGTGTTTGTTTCAGTACCCTAGAGGCTGGATACAGGAGCCTGCCAAATCACAAGCAGAGGGATGCTGTTCAGAGACAGCACACTTGAAAAAAAACAAACCATATGTATATACATATATATTCCAGTGTTGTACAAGATGAAGCTGTCTTCCATGGGAGTAAGATGAATTGAGTTTTGTAGTTTGTTACCTGGCAGTTTTATTTCATGACCATTCTTTGCTGTACTGCTAAAAGCAGGAGAAGCTTATTACATCACAAAAGCAACAATTACAAGAAAAGAACTAGAAACAAAAATGTCAAAATCTTGTGAAGTAACCTTTTTGTAGTAGCTTCCTGCAACCAGTGAAGGAAATCATCCATGGTGAGTTTACAGCCTCCCCACAAGAGTGCTCATTCAAGGTTATAGCCACTATAATCCATGAGAACTGATAGGATGGCAAAATAAGCCCAGATGACGTGAACAGTGACATCAGATTAAAAGCTTTGTCCATCCAGATCAGTTCTATAAACAGCTTTTTAATGTCTCATCATTATTGCTATTTCCCTTCTATCTGTAACAAACATCCAACATAGTGGGTAGAAAAGCAGGCACACAATTTTTAGGACATTAGTCTTCACTAGGGAACTTACTCATTGTTTCATTGCTGAGGAAACACATGCATGCCAGAAAATGAAAGCCAGATAACGATTGTAGTATTATCTCTCACTGAACGTCATATCCAATAATGGACTTAGGAATTTAAAAGTAACAGAATTGACTCCCATCACAGAAATCAGAGGCCTGTATGAGGATGATGAACTCCCTATGAAAGCACCAGCAGTCAAGTGCTGCAGCACGAGATGGGAACACACTGGCATGTGGCACCTGGGTCGGCATACACAACACAGAAAGGACAAAACAGCGTCTGTAGGAATCAATGTCGACTAGTCAACTTCTCCATGAACATGAAATCAGATTATTTTAATCTTCTTAACACCAGTGGAACTATATTCTGGTCACTAGTTTGTGAAGTATCTGTGTTAATTCTTCACTACTGATAAGTATATTCTGTGCCCTTCCCACACTGACTGCACACTATAACCTTCTGAGTCAGAACTGGTTTCTAATTTTCAGAAGCAGAAGAAACAAACATATGAAGAGGTGAGTGCAATTCCTTTTCAAACAAGAGGTTTGTTTGAAAAGGAATTGCAATGAAACAGCAATGAAACATCATAAAAGCCCCCAGCAGAAAGGAATGCACTGAAGACACAGAAAAAGACTGTATCCTAGAAAAAAACAAGCAAGAAAAGATGTAGTCTGCAAGGAAAGTGCTATTTAAAGTTTGTTTGCCAAGAAAAGCACAAATGCTATAACAGGCAGGTTTACATCAATCAGAATAGGGATTACAAGATCCTAGGAAGAGCCAGAAAAACTCTAGACAAATCACATCAGGTAATCCAAGCTCCATGAAGAACCAGAAAGGAGGTGGATGGTGAACAAATCAGAAAAGGCTCTGAGATGGAGAAAGTTCCTGTGATATGGAGTTCCTCCTTCAGGACACTCATAATATGCAGTAGATGTGGGTTTCTCTTTTGACAGGAATGTAGTGTAATTCACATGTGAAAGGGCAAAGCGATTGTCATTTAAAAATACTGATGATAAGATGAGGGAAAAGATAGACTTTCAAAGGAAAATACTTACTCTGTGGAGGAATCTGACCTAGAAGAGTTGGATTTTGGCTGCACATTGGATACTAGCTATAGTTTGGAAAAGCTGGACATCTAGTCTTCACAGGAGGCCTACCTACTGCATAATATTAATGAAGCTGACAGATGGTGAATGACTGACATCTCACAGATAATAGAATAGAATCTGAGATGTGGAGACATTGTACCACTAGTAAATCTGCCTAGAAAGCATCAAGACTGCTGACGAGGATGCTTCTGGTGCCATAGACCTATTCAATCCAATAAAAATACAGTAATCTATGTTGTCTGTCTGACAGCGATTCTTGAGCAAAGCAATCCAAGCAGATTTATGAACCTCTGGCTGAAAGTCTGTGAAAGGTAAAATCAAATTTGGCTCACTGACAGGAGGCAAATGACAGCAGGTCCCATTCTTGAAAAATATCCAGCAGTTCGTACTTGGGGATAATGTGCTTTGTTTTCAAAGAAGCAGTCACCTCCACCTCCTCATGGTAGGGTATATTCCATATGTAAGGAATATTGTCTAACAAGAGGATGAGAACAGATTTTGACACACTTAATAAGGGACCTGAATGAGTAAAAATGCACGGTTTGACCAGTTGTTTTCATGAGACTCTGAATTGTATCTCATTCCCACAAGACCCTTGAGGTACATGGAGAGGCAACTCTAAAGGACTCAGGTTATCTAACCTATTCTAGTAAAGATTATTGATAGACCATGCTGGGCTTTTGTTACACCAAGATTACTTCAAGTCAGGAAGCACTGGTCTACTTTTGTAATTGGACTACCATTTTTCTTCCTCCTGCCACAGAGCCAGGTAGGACTCAAAGAATATTTTTAGTTAGCTAGCCAGGCAAGTTCCCTAGGGTACTGCAGGAAAGATCCAGGTGCTGACACATTAGTAGCTAGCACCATTTGAAATAACTTCTTCTGTTCAAGACATCCACTTGGAGATACACCACAAAACCACATGAAAGCACAGCCCTCCTTGAGTGGAAGTTGGTAGTCAGGTGGCATCACAAATGGCATCAGACACCCATGTGGAGGATCCTGAATCCCAGCCACTGCATCTTACCTATGCTTCAAGGCACAAGGCTGAAATTAAGATGTTCAAATCAAGGCACAGATGAACAGGATATGTGGTAGTGGCACATCCCTATTTAAAGCACATAAGGACGAAGCTACCAGTGATTTCAGAAGTATGAAGTTTCTTGATGGATTGTGTGTCACTCTCATGGGCATAACAGGAAGCAGGAGCTTGTAATTAGTGAGGGGGAAGATACTGTCTTAATTTAGTCACTTGGGTAAAGCATAAGCATTGGCTGTGAAACAAGAGCAAATGAGAGTAGGTGTGTGGTCAAGACCAAGAAATGAAAAACCTTGACAGCAAGAAGATGTTGAAGTGATGAGGAAAATCTTGAGGAATTTTTAATAGATTTACAGTGAGAAAAGAAAGATTTTGCCAGCAGGGTGTTTGCTAGTCTTGCACAGGGCAAAAAAAATTGAAGACATAGAGTTGACTGAAGTGTAGTATTTGCTTCTCCCCACAGGAGACTAAAAGCTGTCAACTCAGCTGTCTAAGAGAATTACGAGCTCTAAACTTACTGCATTTCAGTAGCATTAAAAATTTACTTCCCTCAGACCTTTTGTGAGCTCTGACTTCTAACTATGCTGGTTGAGATATAAATAGTGCACATTTACATATGGAAATTAGTGTGTTACATCCAACTTGTATGCATCCTCTGGTGCTGTGCAGTACCTTTAGAGAAAAGAACCTTTGTTACAGAGAACTGTGAAGTAACCTTCTTGTATACGGAAGGTGGTTTTCACTTAGTATCTATGAAAAATTTCTGCTTTCCACAGAAAATTGTGATTCATGGCGCTGTTTAGTGTAAACTAGATTTGTGCAAGTATTAGGATGAAAACTGAAATAAATTAATCAGAAAATATTCTTCTTATCTTCCTTCTGCCTCCCAGAGGGACCCTGACAGGCTGGAGAGGTGGGCCCCTGCGAACCGCATGAAGTTCAACAAGGCCAAGTGCAAGGTCCTGCACGTGGGTCAACGCAATCCCAAGTATGACTATAGGCTGGGTGAGGAATGGATTGAAAGCAGCCCCGAGGAGAAGGACTTGGGGGTATTGATTGATGAGAAGCTCAACATGAGCCGGCAGCGTGCGCTTGCAGCCCAGAAAGCCAACCGTGTCCTGGGCTGCATCAAAAGAAGCTAGAAAAGAAAACATATAAACCACCATGAGTCTAATGATAGTGTTTTAAATTATTCTAGTCCACTTCAACATTGTTTGAAGTTCCTCTCAGCATGTTCTTTCATGGGGGGTTTTTTCATGTTGTTGTAATCCCCGCTATGCATTGCACATAAGCTGTAGCTGAGGTCTCAACAGTCACAGTGAGGAACTGGCATAAGCAATGCTGCTGTTAATGTGGAACCAGCAAGGGAGAAACCCCTGCACTCCTTGCACACAGTACCTTGTGTTTGTTGAAACAGGTTTAATTTTCCATGCTGTGTGGATTTGAGGAGCTTCAGAAATAGCTGTTGACTAGATCAAATAATTCTATTTTAAATTTTTGCACTTTATTTTTCCCCAAAAAAGTAGAGCATTCCATGACTACCGGCTTTTTATTTGATACACACTTAATTCACTTTTCATGTCTGACTGAAATGCTGTACACATGAAGTGGCCATTTCTGACCTTTCTGGATGCCCAGGAGGCCTGGAAACCACTGAATCACTGTCCAAAGCAGAGATGGAGAAGATTGTTCCTAGAGTCAGTGGTCAGTCTCAAAAAATTGTAGGGCTACCTATCCTGTTTTAGCTGGAACTGGGGATATAGTTATCTGGTGACTAAAAAACAAAGGAGTCACTGTAAAAGTCATTTTGTATTTTCAGTGTAGAGCAGGGATTTGGATACGGATACAAAACAGAGTTCCTTAGGAGGACATTGGCCATCTAACTCATTGCCCTCAGCTACTCCTGGGAATCTGTCCAGTGATTTCCAGTGATTTAAGGAAGCAAAGAAAAGCCTACTAAATGCATTTATCTCCTGTCTTTCAAATCAGTTTCATACAGTGAACCCCATCGAGCTCTGTCCTAACCTTATGAACATCACACACATGAAAGCTGGTGAAAAGGAATATCACAGCACTTTTGAAATTCTGCTGTAGCTTATTAAAACTTTGGGAGTACCAGAAAGAAATTAGCTGAGCTAATGTTCTGGGAAATGTTCTCATTTCTGGAATTTTTTTCTTCAGGTTTTTGATTGGCCTTTTTTTATATATTTTTGCCTTCTGTTTTCTTCTGCTTAAGCCTGAAATTTCTGAGGTTTTTGCGTTCACCTAAAACATCATCAACCTCTTCTATAGGGAAATTTGAATCATTTTAACAGTCTCTAGATCAGTGGGAGGCAGTCACCATCTGTATAATATGCACCTCACTTGCTTTTCTTCCTTCATGGAAACAGCTCACAGAAGCTGTCAAAATTACTGTTGCACACTACATGCTGAAAATATTCTCTCCACAACTGAATCTCTTTTTGAAAGCTGGTTTATTTCAGATACAGAGGGAACAGTGGTGAATGTCAAGAAGCAGAGAAGTGTGTGTGTGTATATGTGTGTGTGTGCGCTCATCTGCATGAATGGCAATCTAAAGAAACAGACTCTCTCCAGGGGAGTTAACAATGCATTGAGATGAGATGCATGAGAACCTAAGGATGTGATTTGAGGGATGTTGGCTTTTTCAGCCATAGTATATGAAATAGCTGGTTAACACAGCCGGGGCGGGGGGGGGGGGGGGGGGGAAGAAGGTTTTTTTATCCCTGACATAAAGAGAAGCTCTCATAAGAGTTCATTAGAACTGTATAAAAATCCCTTGCTTGCTAATGTACCCTCCCTTCTGCCAGTTTCTGAGAATGAGAACATATTTGGAGTTCTGAGAACATGAATTCACTAATTTAATGATATAAGAGAAAATACAGCTCTTGGTTGGAGGCCCAGTCTTGAAAGCTGCCTACTACCTGTCCCCTAATTTTGTGTTAGTCATCACGTTCAACTGTAATATATGCAACTGAGTGCTTAAATAGTATCTAAAGACAGGATGGGAACCTGCAAGCCATCATTAGGTGAAAGGTTTCTTCTTGAAAATAACAAAAATTGCAGACATTAGTTTAGGGGTTCTTTGCAGGAAAAAAATGTGATGATAATGTAATTTATGGTCTTATGAAGAAATCACCATCTCACAGCTCCTGTTTACCTGTTCTGAATTCTGATAATTGGGCAGAGAAATTTTTTTCCATATATACCAGTAAGTATGATTTTTGCCATGACCAGTAACAAGCTGCAGACCTTGTACTGCCTTGGCCGCAGAGGGTCTCCGGGCTCACCCAGGCTCACCGCGGTCCAACCTGTTTTGGCAGCTGCTGAGACGAGCAGTGCCTGCGGGGTCTCCTGTTTCAGCTTCCCCCTGTGATCCCCAGTGTGGCACTGGCCCGACAGTGGGGAGTCAGTGCATGGCAAATGGCAGCCCTTGAGGGCACCTGGGGCTGGGGGAGCTCTAACTGGGAGCCCCTGAGCTCAGCAAAGACGCCAGGACACTGACAATTTGTTATAACCCTCCCCTCTTCCTCTTGAAGGGACTGAAACTGTCATTGTCCCATCCTAGAACCACACAGGAAGGGTGAGCATCACATCAGGGGAAAGGGGGAGACAGCAGTAAGCTTTCCTGCATGACAATTCTAAGGTTATTATTAATGAGGCTTTTTTTGCATTTATTCATACTATAATAGCATTCATATAATTGTAGTTGGACTGATAACAGCTATTTGTTATCCTTTAATTAGATTGCTAGCATTTCAACTACGTCAAAAATAAATTCTTGGATCCGCATATGTGCCATGTTCCTTTTTTCTATTAAAAATTAATAATGTAACATATTTGGTTCACTTTTTCTTCATATCTCTTATTTTGTTTTTAAAAGTACAGTCATTTTTACAATAAATGAGGTATTTTTGTTCATTCAACTACTTTTTACAGGAAAGCACAAATGACAAAAGATTCAGGACATGGGATGCTATTACAATCTTATTTATCAGTTTACAGTATCTGGTTTTCTTATAGAGCACGGATTCTATATATTCTATATTCTATAGAATATAATAGAAGATGGTAGATTCTCTGAAGGAGTAATCATCACGTAAAATGCATCTTGTAAAACATACATCCCAATTGTTTTTGAGCGCTTGGCTCAATTCAGGCCTCCAATGCCACCACAGGACAATGACGCAAAACAGCACAGACAAAAATCAAGTACTACATATGTAAATGCTTATACTGTACAAGCACTGTACTTACCAAGTACCGAAATGTACTTAACAAGCACTAAGCTGTACTTATTGAGAAAGAGAGAAAGAGAAGCGAAGCGAAGAGGAATCAGTAATAAGAAATAGTATTTTGGTGAAAAGTGAAGCTACCAGAATCCTCTTATAAAGCAAACACAATGAAACTTTCCTCAACTCTCTGATGGACAGCAGCTTTTAAAAAGAACTTTTGCATTACAATGGCAAGAGTTTCCAACCTTCATATGTTTCTGTTCAGATTCATCTAGCTGACAGTTTATGTTCATTTCTTCCTCCTTGTTTATAAATGGTACTCACACCGATTATAATTGTACTTGATTATATTAAACTGAGCAGCTTGAGGAATAGAAATGTTGTTTTCAGAACAAAAAAAGATGAGATAGAAAATGACTGGCAAGGAAACTAACTTTTTTTTTTTAAATAGTGAAATATAAGTTGTGGCATACATCATATAGAATAGGTACTACTGCAGAGTAGTAGTAGTAATGGATTGTAATAAGCACTTAAAACAGCTTGATCCTACAGAGATTTATGTTTGTTTTGCTTTATATTCTTGTGTGTGTTCTAAGACCAAAATGAACCAGATTATGAAAGACAATCAAGCTGGTACTTAAACATTTTGTTTAATGACCTTGTTATTGCCTAAGTGTTGTTTCAGAAGAGGGTGCTCTGAGAGGAGGAAGAGGTGAACAAGACCAAAATTTAGCAAGAAATCCCTTTTATGGAAAATGCAGAAAGGAAAAGGAAGCATCATTCTCCATGAAGCCTATATTGGTCTTCTCTTTTTATGATCTCCTAAAGAGTGCAAAGTTCTGGCAAAATAGGAAAATCATTGTCCAAGAGTCATCGGTAATAGTGCTGGTATAGTTATTAAAACATCTGATTTGCCTAACTGAGGGGTGAAAATTGGCTTCATCCATGCCTTTCTTTTTCAGAAAACATTGCCTTATTATTTCGTACTAATTTATCTGTATATAGAAATCCTTCTATCATCTACTGCCTCCTGCATGACTGTTAATTATTTGCATGAGAAAGTAATAGTCACAAAACTGATCTTTCTACATAACACTGAAAAACTTCATACATTACTTTTTGCTTTTTTCCTCTTTGTACTTGAAAAGCACTTCCTTTATCCTTTGTTTCCCGGTTAGGAAGTTACTCCCACACCGCTTCTTTTCTTTTGGTGTTGCCAATTAGATATCCCAAACTCGGGTATCAAACTGAGCTTCACAGGAAGACAGACAATTTAGATCCCTATTCAAACTCAGTGTGTAGCAAATGTTCTTCTCTTTGTATATGGAATTAGCAACAGAATGTTCTTATCACCTTGAATTTGTGTTTTCAAGTGGTCTGTTGTACATCAAAACTGTTACGATTATATCTCAGAAAGACTGTGAGCTTCCACAAATGAAAGCTGTTATCTGTTAATAAATCACAGCACATATTTTGGCAGTCAATAGATGCATTTTGAGAGAGTTATTCTTCCCCCAGAAATGTGGACCTAATGCCACTCATTATTCTAACCACCAAAGCGATAGTTTAAAATTAAGCACTTAAAATTAAGCACGTGACCAAAGCAGAAACAGAGAGACTTAATTGTTGGACTTTAAGTTAAATTAAACTTAATTGGAAATTATTCATGATAATCTACCCACAAATAATTGAATTATAGAGCTGTATTCACAGGGATGCGAGACCTCTGCTGATGAACACAGCAGACAAGCACAGCAGCATGTGCCAATGGATGCACAGGAGGAGACTGGAAATGAATGAAGGCGGCAGGAGTTCACTACCACAGTGGTTATGCCCCACAGAACACAATGCCCATCACTCTCAGGACCAACTACCCCAGCACAGCAGAGGCTTTGACTCAAAGCAAGATCTGAGGGAGGATCCAGCTTTGCAGGTCAGCACCTGCTCACACAGGAGGTGTCAACATCAGGGAGTTCACCTTTACAGCCATGGGATCCTCTCTGAAGATGGAGGACTGCTAGTAAGAGATGGGATACACCTGACAAAGTGGAGCATGGGCATCTTTGCCAGCAGGCTGACCAACCTGGTGAGGAGAAATTTAAACCAGGAATTATGGGGGGAGAGAGACTGCAGACCACAGTTCAAAAAGAAACAGTAAAAAGGGATAAGAAAACAAAGGATGAAAGACAATGGGAACAAGAGAGACACAAGGGAGGATGTTGCCCTCTACAAGGAGGAGCAGCTCACATATATGGGGCTGTTGTACATGATGGACAGCAGTCTAGGTAAGAGCTTGCAGAGGCCAGTAAAGGTGTTGTGGTGGGAGTTTGTTACAAACCACCCAATGTGAGAGATAAAGTTGTTGACATCTTCTTTAAACAACTCATGAAGTCTCTGCACTGCAGACCCTGGTCCTTGCAGGGGTCTGCCAGCTCCTGGAACAAGGAGGGACCCAAGCAGTCAAAGGATTTCTGATGGGTGTTGGGGATAACTTCTTGATGCAAGTGTTTCACATTTGTGGAGTGAATCGTCCTGCAGCACACTTCTGTGTAAGTGGAGAAGAAAGTGGCTGGGAATAGTCAGCAGAGATTGGCAAGGGCAAATCATATCTGACCAACTGGGGAAGAGCAGTGGATGCCATTTACTTTGCATTTAGCATGGCTTTTAACACTGTCTCCCATAACTGTCTTGTATACATGTTGGGACATTATGGTCTGGATGGGTGGACAACCAGATGTGTAAAAAACTGGGTAGATAATTGGCTTCAGAGAGTAGAATTCGATGGGTAGTACTCAGTAACTTATGGAGTACCACAGGGATCTGCAATGGGACCTTTCCTGTTTAACATATTTATTAATGACCTGAAGAAGTTAATGGAGCACACTGTCAGCAACACTGCAGACGGCACCGAACTGGCAGCGGGGGAAGCAGTCATGATGTTCAATGGCAGAGCTGCCATTCAGAGAGACCTAGCCAGACTGGAGAAAGAGGACAACAGGGACCATATGAAACTGAACAAGGACAAATGCCAAGTCCTGCCCTTAGGATGGAGTTTCTGAAATGACACAGGCTGGGAGCAAACAGGCTGGTGAAGGGCAAACCTGCAAGAAAGGCCCTGGCACACAGCAAGCTGAGCCTGAGCGAGCCATGCACCCTCATGGCAAAGGTGGCCAGCAGCATCCTTATCTGCATGAACAGGAGCATGGTCAGCAGTTCGTAAGGAAGGGACTATCCCCCTCTATTCAGCACTCATTAGACTGCATCTTTTATAGTATGTGCAGTTTAGCCCCACCCCCTAGTATGACAAAGACATCAACAAACTGGAGCGCCTTCAGCAAAGGACTACCAAGGTGGCAGAGAAGCTGGAGCACTTTCCTTATCAGAGAGGACTTGGGCTTCTTCAGCCTGGAGAAGGAATGGCTTTGAGGAGGACTCAAGAGCCGGCCCCCAGCACCTATGAGGAGGCAATTGATGGAGCCAGGTTCTTCACAGTAGTGTGTGGTAGGAGGATGGGAGACAACAGGAATAACTTGAAAGAAGTGAGGTTCAGACTGGACATAAAGGAAAACTTTTTCACTATGAGGACAGACAGGCATTGGCCCATGTTGTCTGGGAAGACTGTGCAGTCCATCTTTGGAGGTTTTCAGAACCTAAATAATCAAAGCCCTGTGCTTTGGACTGGCGACCTCCAGACAGCCCTTCCAATCTGAATTTTCCTATGACCTTACTATCCTGTGAAAAATGTATCCTATTTGGATGCAAACGCTTTGCAGATACCTCATTCAAGTTACTACATTCTACATGAAATTTTGGGGTTTTTTCTATTGTTTTCAGATCTTTTGATGACTGGTTAATGGCTTTGGGTGTTCTCTCCAATAGCCTAAGACCACTGTACTGTGTTACAGAGCTGTCACATAAAGCAGAGACATAGAAACTACTCTACTGCACCTTCTGTTCAGGATGGCTTCCCTGCCTGCCTGTCTGCTGTAACTCATCGCAATGATCAGTCCAATCCTTACCACTTATTTCTTCAGCTCCCTCTTCCTGTCATTCTAACACATATACAACCTAGTAACGAATGGGATTCTTGCTTCATCCTTGGACAGTAGCCCTGGGGAGGAGGCAATGCATCAGTGTTTCTACCTTTCTTCTAAGGAATTTTTTGCTTCACTTTTTTAACAAGCATCATAGTTATGCACCTGCTCACTGGGAAGCCCTTCTGACTTGATGTCTTATTCTCTTTGAACAGGTTTTTGGCCTCTCAGTGATTCAGCCTTTATCTGTTATGTCAGGCTAGCAGGAAAAAATAAAATCTAGTCACTCTTTTCTCCTCGGACTTTTCTACCTCAAATTGTTTGATTAGAAGGAATTCTATATAGAAATTAAGGCTTTTGGAAATAACAATAAGCCAGGGAATATTTCCCAACAGAAAACAGCAATAGAAAATGGCAAGAAACTCAGTAGCCTGTAGTATCATTTTCTAAAAGAAAATGTATGTTGGGAAAAAAGATTCTCTCTTATCAAATAAAAACACAAATACACCTACTTTCTGTAATAGTCATTGTTTGTTTTAATTTGCTGGTTGACTGCACACCTCGGCTATGTCTTCAAAATGCATCAACAAAAATAGGAAAGTATTAATCCAGCTGGAACCATGGACAGGAGAACATAGACAGTCAATATTTGCTGACTGAGTTCAGCTCTCAAAATATATTGCTGCAGTGAGGTAGCTGCTAGTCCAAGAGTTTTGCAGAACTTTTTCACTGAAAATAAATATTTTAGCATAAGATGTCAGAAACAATAACTTCAAAATGTTTATAGGAAGTTGAACAACGCCTGGGATGGGAGGAGGCACAGCAGGAGCACAGCAGGCTGGCTCTCACTCAGCTGCCTGGCTCATGCAGGCTCCCCTGTAAATCATACAGGAAGGTGTACGGAGAAAGTTCACTGGGTCAGGCTCTGAGCATTTTTTACAAGTGGGTGCTAAACTCTTTTTTACTCTACCAAAATGAAGACAGTGAGTGCATACAATTACTAGCTATAAATGAAAAGGGGCTGGCTGAGTTACCACCATCAAGAAAAAAAGACCTACATAAGCTAAAAGTTGCTGCTGTCCCAAGAGCATCTGCTGTAGTCTGCTTAGGAAAGCACCAATGCTGGGAGTCACACCACTTCTAGCTGGTGAGATTGCAGGACAGTCTCTAACAGCAGTAAGGAGAGGAGGCCTAACAAGTTTTAAAGTTTTTCTCTGATAAGATTGTGGGAAGGATTCTATGACATCTTGCCTATGAGACAGCTCAGTGCTGCTCGCTTCCTTTGCTCGCTTCAGAGCACTTCTCATAACCATTCATCTGACATTGGTTATTTTTTTCCCAGAAATAATGGTTTGTTTTATAAGACAGGAAAAATGGTGATGATTAATTGCCATGTATTGAAAAGTGTGGGACCTAGGCATGACATAAATGGTATAGAATGGATACTGTCCTGATTTCGGCCTAGATAGAGTTCATTTTCTTCCTAGTAGCTGGTATAGTGCTGTGTTTTGGATTTAGGATGAAAATAATGTCGATAACACACTGATGGTTTAGTTGTTGCCAAGCAGTGTTTACGAGTAAGTCGAGGACTTTTCAGCTTCCCAGGCCCTGCCAGCGAGGAGGCATGAGCAGGAGGTGCACAAGAAGCTGGGAGGGGGCACAGCCATGACAGTTGGTCCAAACTGGCCAAAGGGATATTCCATACCATATAACGTCATGCTCCATATATAACTGGGGGATGTTGGCCGGCGAGGGCTGTGGCTTGGGAACTAGCTGGGCATTGGTCAGCGAGTGGTGAGCAATTGTGCTGAGCATCACTTATTTTTTATATTCTATTATTATTATTGTTATTATTATTATTATCCTTTTATGTCCTATCAAACTGGTTTTACCTCAACACTGGAGTTTTACTTTTTTTTATTCTCTCCCGTCCCATTGTGGGGGGCAGCGGGCAAACAGCTGTGTGGTTGTTTTGGCTGCCTGCCAGGTTAAACCACAAGAAGAGATTTCTAAAACTCAGAGGTGAAGATGTCCAGAGATAACATTCTGTTTTCCCAGATATAATGGAAAGCACCTCAATTGCATAGGTAATAAAATCTCCAGGAAAAGGAAATGGGACAGTTTAGTGGTGCTAAAAGCCCCAGAAAGATAGTTGAAGTTTATCCAGTGGAGGCAAGAGAGAGCTAAGCGCTAGTCAGCCCTTTATGATCAGACTACAGAAAGTACAGATTAAATGCATCCTCAAGTAGAAAAAAGGGAAGAAAAATTATAGGAAAAATGAACAACAGTTTGCCTAATGTTACTGCCAGTAAAGTGCATCTGTCTTGCTATGCATTCCTATTTATTTGTTACTACACATGTCCATTCACATAGTTTGTTTCATGACAGAAACATAGATGCTGGGAGTAGAGAGTAAAAAAATCTGATACACTTTTTTTTTTTTTTTTTCCCTTCTTTTTAATGTCTTCAAACATTTATAGCAGCCTGCAGGATTCCATGCAGGCTCAGCAAGTGTGCAGCGTACAACAAATCCTATAATCAAAGCCTCAGACTATGGCTTTCAGTAGACACCACATGGATATATGCCGACATCTGTGCAAATTATCTCTTAAGCTTGGCACAAGTACAGGCAACTGTAGAATCACAGCTTTATAATCCTGTTTTTCAATACACTGCTTGAACAGCAACATTCAGCTTTCTGTAGGCGAGAAATATAAACAAGAAATTAAGCACAAAATCATTACCATGTGATGCTGAAACTTTTATCTTAATACTTACCTTTTTTTTTTTTCGGTGGCGTTCATAGTCTGACAGCTCCTCAGCTGTAGAGGGAGTACAGGCACATAGGCAGGCACCCTGCCACAGCTGCACTGCACATCTCCAGAGGGGATGATTCTCCAACAGCAGAAGGATTGGTGATGGCAGAAGGCATGACTGCAATGTCTTCTTCCTTCCACGTTCACCTGTGAAGAAGTTAACTGTACTGAACTAAAAAAACCCCACTGCTTAGTTTCAATGCAAGGGTGTCACTATTCTTTGTGTCCACTTCCAGAAAAAGATTCTGCTGTTCTGTTTTCATGTCTACTTGAAACAGTGAGTAAATGATACTGCCTAGTCCTGAAGAAGAAAATTTATTTTAAAAAAACCCCACACATACAACTTCTGTAAAAGTAAATCTGTTTACAGGCTCAGAACAGTAAAGATGTCACTAACAGAAAAGTGTTCTAGGTGAGATCCAGAACTCCTGTTCCAGACAAACTGCAAAATTACTCTTGTTCAAGTGCAATTTGTTAGATTAAATTTCATTTTTTCCACAACACAGGGATTCAACAATTTTGTTCTTAAAATAATGTGATGTTAACAAAGAGCCATCTATTTTTTCTTATATTTTGGAAACAGAGATTTCTTGCAATCCTGTGTCATTTCTTCAGGCTACTGACCATAAAACCTGCTGCCAAGAAGGGCACCAAGATTGCCAGTTTCCTGGCTCTGTTTGAAGGAAAGCTGAAGATCTTTCTAGTTTCCACCCAAAGACCTGCAGGAATGGACACACATGTTTGCAGGAATTTGATTTTGTCATTGTGTGATTAAACTGTATTTCCTGAGTATATTTTTCTTCTTCTCCTGAAACCATGCCCCAGATCTACTGAAAAGTTATTTTGACCATTAATCATGTGTTAAAGGAGCTGAAGATGATGCCAGCAGAAGAGGGGAGTCAGCATCCCCAGGTGGTCTTGAAAAATCCTCAGTCTAAGTGATGCTTTCTATATTTCCATTTTGTGAAAATGTAACATTCTCAAAGTCTCACCTAAAATTATAGGAAGGAACTTCAGTGCAACACAGTAAGCTGTAGCCTGATGAACACACTGTGTTTGAGGAGGGGATTTAATTACTGGTGTTCATGCACTATACAAGAAACCTATTATCTGGACGTCTGTGCTTAGACTATGAAGATGCTGCATGCCTCAGATCTGTAGAAAATAGAAACTTTGGAAATTAATTCACTAAGCCAAACAGTCTTTCTTCCCTGACAATGAGACTACAGGTAGTTAATATTCTCTGCCTTCATCACCTACCTGCAAGGCTTCTAGCCCTGGGAATTGCTTTCACAGTGATTTGGTTTTATTGTTTGGTTTGGGTTTTTTTTTTTTATTTTGGTTTTTAATTATTCCCTGAAGCCCTACCCTCAGAAACTAACAAATATATCCTCTTGGGTAATCATTTATTTAATATTTTTCCAAATGTGTTGTTTTGAGTTACCTCTCCTGGGCAAATATCAAAAGGTTTCGAAAGTTCAAGCTACTCTTATGAATGCATTACAGCCCCAGCTCAGTGCATTCCAGGTCATCTTATCATTTTGGTTATTTTGTTCAGTTTGTTTTTCAAGAGATTGGGATTTTTTCTTTTGTATAAGGGTTTCTTTTGGAGGAAAGTCAAGATTGCCACATACACGCGTACTCAAAGGACTCTTAGATATCACTGTCTGGAGGGATACTAAATATTGAGAGTGGATCATCAGACTGGTTTTGCAACTGATCTTCAAAAAAACAGGCAAAATAAAAAGGATAAAGTGAATAAAGATTATAATGTACTTTGTTTCACAGATCTTTGGAGGGTAGTATTCTGAGCAGAGCTTAAAACTGACCTCCTTTTGATGATGGCTTCCATTGGCTTACCCATAGTTAGGATATGTGGCATTAAAGGTTTTGGTAGTAGGTTTGGGAGTGAGGTAGGTTTTTGGGTTGGTTTGGGTTTTTTAAAGAAGATGACATAATGAAAGAAGGCATCGGATTAATGAGCCTTCAAGTCCTGAAGAAGGAGAAACTAGCACATGGCAGGACACTTTCATTTAGAAAATAGAGACATGGAATTCCTTAAAAGAACTACAGAATTAGGAATAGAAGCCTCAGCAACTGTTTAACATTAGCGAGCTGTTGGTAACAGCCAAGCTGTAGGAAGAGTTTAAACTAACAGCTGTTAATCGTTCACAAACCACAAAATCTTTAACAGGAAAGTCAACAAAATGAAGCTGGAAAGTGCTAAGTCCACCTTGTGTGTAATTCTTTTCTGCTCCCCACTTGTAAAGCATAGGCTTTCCAGGAAAAATTACATGAAGTTAAACTTCAGAGTTCTTCATGCATACAATAAATTCTCACCCAACAACCAAGAAGAGAACCATACAGTTTCTTCTTAAGACAGAGTTTAAAACAGAAATAAAGTGTTTTAGAACTCTGAAGTTGTGGTGGGTTGACCCTGGCTGAGGGCCAGGTGCCCACCAGAGCCGCTCTATCACTCCCCTCTTTCATTAGACAGGGGAGAAAAGGTACAATGAAAAAAAAAACACCTTACGGGTCGAGATAAGGACAGGGAGAGATCATTCTCTAATTATCATCACGAGCAAAACAGATGGAACTTAGAGAGGGAATTCATCTTATTTATTACTAAGCAAAACAGAGTAGAGGAATGAGAAATAAAACCAAATCTTAAAAACACCTCCCCCCACCCCTCCCATCTTCCCGGGCTCAACTTCACTCCCGGCTTCAACCTCCGCCCCCCCCCAGCGGCACAGGGGGACGGGGAATGGGGGTTACGGTCAGTTCCTCACGCGGTGTTTCTGCCGCTTCTTCATCCTCAGGGGGAGGACTCATTGTTCCCCCGCTCCAGTGTGGGGTCCCTCTCACGGGAGACAGTCCTTCACGGCCTTCTCCAACGTGAGTCTCCTCCACAGGGTACAGACCTTCAGGAGCAAACTGCTCCAGCGTGGGTCCCCCACGGGGTCACAAGTCCTGCCAGCAAACCTGCTCTGGCATGGGCTCCTCTCTCCACGGATCCACAGGTCCTGCCAGGAGCTTGCTCCAGTGCGGGCTTCCTACAGGGCCACAGCCTCCTTCAGGTGTCTCCACCTGCTCCAGCGTGGGGTCCTCCACGGGCTGCAGGTGGAATCTCTACACCCCCTCATCCTCCCTCCATGGGCTGCAGGGGGACAGCCTGCTTCACCATGGTCTTCACCACGGGCTGCAGGGGAATCTTGCTCCGGCGCCTGGAGCACCTCCTGCCCCTCCTTCTGCACTGACCTTGGTGTCTGCAGATGTTCTTACATCTTCTCACTCCTCTCTCTGGCTGCAAAAGCGCTCTCTAACTGTTTTTCTTAAATATGTTATCACAGAGGCGCTGACTGGCTTGGCCTTGGCCAGCAGTGGGTCCGTCTTGGAGCCGGCTGGCATTGGCTCTATCAGACACAGGGGAAGCTTCTAGCAGCTTCTCACAGAAGCCACCCCTGTAGCCCCCCCGCTACCAAAACCTTGCCACGCAAAACCAACACAGAAGTACACTTATTATTTCATGAAAATAGCTTAGTAACTTTTAAAAGCACTGTTTGAGAGTCAGCTCTCATTTGAATGTTGGTGCATCAGTTTAGGTAATACGTATTACCTGAACTCTTTAAAGGTTGAGAGAGGGGAAAAAGCAGCTTTTCCATTTTGCAACAATTCTTCACGGTTTGGTTAGTGAGCAGCCCACTCTTCAAAGCCAGGGAAACGTTGGAGCCTTTGGACCCATAGATGACTATTGCCCCTAAAAAAATGAAAAAATGTAAAAATGAAAAATGTAAAAATGAAAAAAGTAAAAATGAAAGCTGTAGCTTGTATCCAAAGAAGCATAAATACTGGAGTCAACATAGAAAATATCAGCTTCCCAAAGGTCTTGCCCTCTACTGCAATTTCCCCCCACCTAATCCTAGACAAGTCAGACAAAAACACATGAACCTTACCTAACATTTTGGTCTGATTTTGTTCTCTCTTAAATAGGATTTCTATAAACATGCACTATTGTTTTTTCTCTTGAGAGAGGAATAGGAAGAAATCATGCAGTTTCACAATCAATACTATTCCTAATAGGTTGAGCTATTTAAAAACAACAACATCATCAACAACAACAACAAAAAGAACACTGATAACCTGTCCTGAAATTTCTTTTCTCTGTTATTACATATGTAACTAGTGCCTGGAAAAGAGTTCCGTTACAGGTGTATAAATATCTCATTAATATACCTAGGCATTTTAGTATTATATAGTTATGATATTCTCTAATCTCTCCCCTGTAAGGTTTACAACTCACTGACTGAAGAAAAATAAACTTGGAAATACTGGAAACCAGGAAAAAAAACCCTTTTCATTTCATTTTGGTGGGGCTTTTTTGTGTCTTTTTAACATTATTTAGCTTCTTGCTTGGCATGAAGAATGGTTGAACCTTAAAGAGGAACTGCAATGTTTGAGAATGCATGCCACCTAAATATGTATAACAAAGTGAAGTAGGATTTTGTTATTTCAAATCTCTGTACTAACACAGTTATATTCAGAACACAGGGGCGAGAGAAGGGACTACTCATCAGGCCATTTTAAACAGTCCCTTTTCAAAAGTACTCCTCACTGAAAGAGCTTTCCCATTTATTTTCTGTTCCTGGGTGGCATTTGAACATGCCATGGCACCAAGTTCTGTCCAGGGGTCAGGTTTTGTTTTTACTTCGTGCTCATGTTTTTCTTCCCAGGTTTAGAATTCAATTCTGTATGTTCCCTTTATTCTCATGTTATTCTTTATTGACATGGCAGTTTGTGACAGAGCTGGTGCCCTGTCAGTGCTTTTCTTTGCAGCAGTGTCCTCGGTATTCTTCTCCGAGCTGTGTTCTGTTGCATTGCTGTACTTGCAGATGTAGTTGTAGCTGTAGTTATTGTAAAAGAAGCACATCTTCAAAGATTCAGCTGACCGTTTCAGTTTCCATAACAGCTAATAAATTCAAAGGAAGGTTATATGATTTGCTGTTAAACTCTGCCTCTGACACCACGATGAATGACAATCAACACTAAAATGAGTAACATATCAGAGCACTCCGAAATTTTAGATCAGTTTTCATAGTTTATTATAAACAAACCAGACTCTACTGACTAGTCTTAAAAGGGGATATATATATATGTTCAAAGAAGTATCTTTCAAATGTAGCATCATATATTTAGCTTACATACCTGGAGGGAAATGTGAGAAGATGCTCAAATTAAAAATTAAATTAAAAAGACTGTAGGTCTTTTTACAACTCGATAAGCATGAGCTGTGAGTTTGAGAGAAATGAAGTTGGTGATAGCTGAGAACATTGCTGTTTAGGTGCCACTTCCAAGCAGTCTGAGAGGAGGGTAAGATGCAAGCTGTATTTCTGGGTCAGTACAACATATTTGGCACTTGTCCCTTTAGTGCTAACTTGTGCATAACAGTGGGAGAAACATCCCAGAAAACCCTGGCATCCCAATGCAACTGCCGGCAAACCCAGCTGCTCCTAACAGTAAAGCAGCCAGTGACAATGATAACAAAAATGATACATGGGAACAAAGGAGACATGATTAGATGCACAGCAAACAAAGAAGTCACAAGAAGAGGAAGGATATTGGAGGAAGAGGATGAAATTTGGATAAAATTCAGATGTTTATGTGCTCCAGATGACTCAGGTGCCTTGCAATGTCCCCATCCTCACAAAACCCTCTCAGGTATGGGCATGATGTTAGACCACTCCACAGCTAAACTGCTAAGGAGATTATTCCTACTTCTGAACAGATATGCTGCAGAACACTTCTGAGCTACTGGATGAGTGAATTCCAAAAATTTTATATTTGAAAACTAAAGTATAATTCTATATATAAAATATACTATAATACTCTAAAACTAAATATACCAATACCAGTAATATTCATTTGTCTTCTGTAAAATTATACAGCAATAAGAATTAATTATAACTTATTCCTCTGTATCTCTTCTTCTGGAAGTTGCAATACTGAAGCTGTGGAACCTACATTTTTTACAACTAGAGAACTATTTATGTCAAGGCAGTTAAAAGTAGTTGTGAATTTACATAACATTTCAGCAAACATTGACAAAACATTTGACAAAAATGGATTTGGAGTACTAAAAAAATACATTTTTATATATTTTCATATATGCATATGTATGATTGTAGCAGCTTGAAAACCTTGGGAACGTAAGCTCATTTTGAAGGAAGAAATGAGCAAAAGGCAGAAGTGGAAGTGTTTGTAGTATACCCTACAAATCCTTAGGCTATTCATGTGGAAATGTAGAAAATCATGTTTATTACCTTAATCAAAGTTAATCATGGAATGTTCCTTCTTCCACACAAGTTCCATAATCAATTGGTATTTGTAGGAGCATAACTCTCTCCTCGCCCTTTTTTGCAACTGTCATCCTATTGAGTCTCCCCTTAAGACTCCAGCTCTCCATATTTACACTTTCTTGCTTTTATTTCTAAAGAGAGTTTTAGTAAGTTCTACTTTGAGCAAATTAATAGAGAAAAATATTTCTTTCCCACATCAAACGCGGTAGGTAATAAAACTGCAGCAAGAGCCAGGTAGATGGCCCCAAAACAGCAGAAACAGCAAAAGTCCTATTTAACTCATGGCAGGGTTGTGACGGGCACCGTTTTAAAGGATTTGCTCCCACCCTGTTAAAAAATCGTTGCCCCAGTGCTCCCCTGTGGTCTGGAAGGGGAGAAGGGAACTGAGGGTCCATCAGTCAAATCCACCTTCTTAGGCATAGAATCGTGTCGCCAGCACTGTGTTTTTTAAGTGCTCAGTACAGTACGATGACATTCTTGTACATTTTATCTATAGTGATTTAAAAGATTATCAGGAAGTCTTAATGCCTAGCAATTTGTCAAGCTGACAGCAATTACCACTGAGTGAACATATGTCATGTGCAGTGTGTTGTAAGAACGAGACGTGATTCTTTTGTGCTTGGTTCTGTATTCAAGCAGAGTGTAAAACTCAGTGAAAGAACTTTGGGTAAACAATTTTGTTTCCAATTCAGCAAATGTGTTTACATGTGAATATTCTACAGTTTACTAGTTTCCCCCACCCAGAAAAAGTTGAGTGAAGCCCAGATTCAGTTAGCACAGGAAAAACTTTTCTCTTCTTCCTGGCCAGCTACTCTGGCAGACTTCCTCTAAGAGTGAAATGTAAGGAGTTTTTTCAGAAGAATATAAATTTCCATACACGAGGCTTCTAATGCATGCAGTGCTTTTGAAGAACAGTTCCTACCTCTGTCATTTTTGCTACTATGAGAGAATGGGAAGTACTGCATTTTCTCTCACAGCAGTTTGAATATGGATGTCTCTCAAGAGATTTTAAGAGTAAAAGGATATACTGTTCCCCTTGACTTTAAATGTTTCTAACTTTCATTCAAATTTAATGAAATAAATGTTTAGTATCATGTATAAAAATTTAGGTGCCTAACAAACAGCAAACCCTACAAAATGTAGATAGAGGTTTCAATTTCTCTACTCTCCAATCTTTCTCAAACTTACTTTTGGAGACTTTAGTGACTTAGGAAACAACATTCACGTCCAGATTTGGAACTGCTGTAGATTAATAATGACTGAAACTCCTTATAATAAAGCAGTTATTCAGTGACCTGTGGAAGTAGATGGTGATGTCAAAACAGCTTCCTCCCAGAAAAGTTGTTGTTAGTGCTGTCGCCAGTTGGTAGATTCAGTGTCATTCTCAGCAGAAATCAAGGACTGAGAAGACAGAGATGTACTATTTCTGGACAGGTTGCGTATGAAATTATATGTCCAGTGGCAGCAGAATAGTGGCAGTTGTATAGAACAACTTTCATTTCTTCTATTTCTGTTTGGTTTTAATAAGGCTATTGCTGCAATTGAAAGTAGCATCTTTAAAAAAAACATGACTGTGGAGTTGATTCGGGTTTTTAAAAAATGTGGTGGCTACAGTGGGCTGAGTTTGGGGCTAAGTATTTTGTACCTCTGCAGTACAGAGAGATGCAGACACCAAAAAAGGGAGGGAAAAAAAAATATTGGCAAATATCACTGATCTCCTATTCTAAGTAATACAAATACTCATCTCTTCACCATATTGTTTCAGAATTTGGCATGCAATGCTTTATAATGAACTGAAAAAATGTATGTTGTAAATATACTTCAGCAGATTTCTTGCTGTACTTTTCTGTACTACTTCAAGTAAACAGAAGGATGGAACTGAGTTAAATGTAAGACATACATGACAATAGTTCAAATGTAGAATTTGCCCAACCTGACTGAATAGGACCTTCATGCAGCCTGGTAGCTCATTCTCTCTGTGAGCTACTTATGTAACTTGAGAAACAGTATTAGTGAGACTATAAATGGGTCCAAAAGGAGAGAATAAAACCATAAAAATATGTGGCTGCACAGAAGCAATTTCCAGAAGAAAGCTGGATAAAGCTTCAGCTAAAGTTCTGCTATTTTGCTCTGCAGAAAATCTGTGTTATTTACTATTTACATCAGGTTATTAAAAGCAAACAAACCAATGTCTTCCAATGTAGACTAGATGACAACACTGGCATCGAACTGAGAAAAACTGCTGAAAATGCAGACACTGAGGGTCGCTTTACTTACACAGTCCTCCCCACTCTGCCACAGGTTTCTGACCTCTGGGAGGATAAACATAATCCTTCACCATCAAACTCTTTTTCTAATCTTCATCTTTTAACTAAACTTTATACTGCTAGGGTAGCAAACTCTTTATCTAATCTTCATCTTTTAACTAAACTTTATACTGCTAGGGTTGTTGCACGGTGATTCATATCTTCCAAACAAAAATTTCACTTAGTTATCAAAGACAAATACATAACTACTTAGAAATGTCTTTTTTGATGTCTTTTGAATGAGCTTGGATTTTTCATGCTCTGAGAAATAAGTTTAAAAGAATATAAAACCAGGAAATAATTGTGCTTGTAAGTTTAAATTTCATGTTTTTCTCTCATTCTCCTTTAAACTTTTGAAAAGGTTGTTCTGCATCTTTTTTGAAACCTAGGAGTGAGACCTTCAAATTTAAAAAAAGCCAACAAAAAGTTAAAACAAAACTAACTAAAAACCTTCAATAGTAATTATTTAATATAAAATAGGCAGAACTAAAATAATTGGATAGAAATGTAAAATTAATATAGATTGGGCAGAAAGAAGTTACAGAACACTAACAACACAAGAACTAAACAGGAAAAAGAGATTGCTATCTCCTTCTAAGCGCATGTGAGAGTATCAAGGCCCCTGGGATACCCTCCAAGATCCCACCTGTGGCCCCCCCGGCGCAGTGTTCGGGCCCTGGCAGACCTGTGAGCTCCCTCTGCATGCACCACATGCCCACCACCACAGCCAATCAAGCTCTTTAACAAGAATTTAAACTTATAACTCTAAGCAAATCATGGATGATGACATTGTGTACAGGGTTTGCATGGAAAAGGTTTTGGTAGCAGGGGAGCTACAGGGGTGGCTTCTGTGAGAAGCTGCTAGAAACTTCCCCTGTGTCTGACAGAGCCAATACCAGCCGGCTCCAAGACGGACCCGCCGCTGGCCAAGGCCGAGACAATCAGCAATGGTGGTAGCGCCTCTGGGATAACATATTTAAGAGGGGAAAAAAACTCCTGCGCAACAGCAGCCAGGAAAGAGGAGTGAGAAGATGTGAGAGGAACAACTCTGCAGACACCAAGGTCAGTGAAGAAGAAGGGAGAGGAGGTGCTACAGTCACCAGAGCAGGCATTCCCTGACAGCTCGTGGTGAAGACCATTGCTCCGCAGGTTGTCCCCCTGCAGCCCATGGAGGTTAACAGTGGAGCAGATATCCACACTGCAGCCCATGGAGGACCCCACATCAGAGCAGGTGGAGACACCTGAAGGAGGCTGTGACCCCATGGGAAGCCCACGCTGGAGCAAGCTCCTGGCAGGACCTGTGGACCCGTGGAGAGAGGAGCCCACACCAGAGCAGGTTTGCTGGCAGCACTTGTGACCTGCCCTGGAGCAGTCTGTTCCTGAAGGACTGCAGACCATGGGAAGGACTCACGTTGGAGAAGTTCATGAAGGACTGTCTCTCGTGGGAGGAACCCCATGCTGGAGCAGGGGAAGAGTGTGAGGAGTCCTCCCCCTGAGGAAGAAGGAGCAGCAGAGACAACGTGTGATGAACTGACTGCAACCCCCATTCCCCATCCCCCTGTGCCGCTGGAAGGGAGGAGGTAGAGAAAATTGGTAGTGAAGTTGAGCCTGGGAAGAAGGGAGGGGTGGGGGGAAGGTATTTTGAGATTTGGTTTTATTTCTCATTATCCTGCTCTAATTTGATTGGTAATAAATTAAATTAAATTAATTTCCCCAACTCGAGTCTGTTTTGCCCATGACGGTAACTGGTGAGTGATCTCTCCATGTCCTTATCTCAACCCACCAGCCTTTCGTTGTACTTTTTTCTCCCCCTGTCCAGCTGGGGAGGGAAGTGATAGAGCGGCTTCGATGGGCACTGGGCATCTAGTCAAGGCCAACCCACCACATATTGCTGTGCTTGTTGCAGACAGCTCCTTCAGTGTATCTATTGCTATGTTGCTTGGGATTTAATGATTTTATTGTCACCAAACCTTACCAACAATACCAAACAGATGTAGTAGATCCTTAAGATAAATATCATAACCAACAGAATTGTAGGACATGAACACTTTCATAGATGAAGCTGCTAAACAGTACAATTTTTTTTTTCAGTGACTAAGAAAAAGAGAAATTGAATTTATGACAACAGCAGAGAGGAAGTTACAATGTGAGGCTATTAATAAACCACAGATGACAATATTAAACTCCAAATTTCTAATTTTTAACAGAAGGTGTGATTGTCTACTCCCTTCCTAGTCCTTTCAACCTTTTTCATACAAAGAACAAAACAGACTTACTAGGAAAGACTAAGATTAATCTCTCACTACCTACTGGCCTTGTGGGAGGGCAAACTGGTTGGGAGATGTCCCGGACTGGGCCTCACGGGTTCAGACCCTGACTCAGTCACACAGGGCTACGATTTCAAAGCAGACCTCCCAGGTCACAGGCACATGCTATTGGTACTAAGCTGTCAGGTCTTTTCTTCATCATTTCTGCAAATAAAATAAGAAATAAAGAGCAAGCACAGGCTTCTCAAAAAGCTAATCTGGCCTGTGCACACCACTTTTCTCTCACTCCAAAGGCCCTTTCCTGCCTGTCATTCAGATTAGTTGGTTTCTTGCTTGGCTGGTTTTTAAACTTGGTTTTAAAACCTCACTTACAGTAGCAACCCCCAGCCATCATCTTCCTTTGCTCAGACAGAGAAAAGGCTTTTATCTCTGCATGCAACTTCACAGGCTGCACAGATGGTGACAGTCCTGCACGTTGGGGACACACATGGTGGTGAAGTTCCCTCTGGGTGCACATAGTACCTGTGATACTCCAGATACTGCCTAGAGTGTGCACGCACACCGAGACTACGCTGAGCACACACCATAAATCAGGTCTGATATGTGGGTATGCTATAGGTCTGGTCATGCTGCCAAGGAAGAAATACTGTGTGGAACTTGCACTCGCTAACACTGGCCAAATTTGAAAATACAGTTGTGTTTCGAAATCTGCTTCTGTATCAATTTCTGTTTTGTTTTAGAGGAAAAGAAAAGCCTCCTGCAGGAGTCTTGGGCAGGAATGACTCACTGAAAAGTACATATTATTGAGAAAAGGACAAAACAATCACAAGGAACATAGTTCCTGTCATATTTTGCAATGATAGGCAGCAGGAGGAATCAACTGGTGTTCAGCACCAGCTTTAGTTTTCTCTTAAAAATCGTGGAATGAGACTATGAGAAGGCAGAGGATGACTTGCAGAGATGTCTTGAGAGGAGATGGCTCCTCACCAATGCAAGAATTAAAACATCTTCTGCACTAATCAAAGGATCAAAGCTATTTTTTTGTAACATAAATGTCTGAGCAATTCGACTACAGCATTTTCTGTTTAGGTTGATTTTGTATTTTTAAGATACGTGGTACAATTGTAGGTGGAAGTACAGAAGCATGGGGTTTTGTTTTCTGTTTTCCTGGGGAAAGATCAAAATATGTCAGTACTTTCCTGGGAAATATCAAAGTATGTTAATGCTTTACTGAAACCACAAGTGAGAGTTACGACAATGTCACATTTAGTCCCATCCATTACACTGGCAAAGACTGCATCATCAAATAGGTAGCCCTGGTCAGCAGACTGGTAGGTCGGGGAAAATGAAGCCCACATGCTAATGACAGCAAGGTGGACAGAGTCAACATTTTTTGCATGCTCCATTGCTTCTGCATCTAGCTTTCAAGTAAGTAACATTCATGTTCTCTGGCTTTTAGAGGCATTTAGCACCTCTCATAGTGAAATGCCTCACACCTTTATCAGATAGATCATCCAACATTTTAAATAGGAGCAAGAAGCAATCTGAATAAGGACTTCAGCATGGATCATAATTGGTCTTAAATATCCTATTGAATACCAAGGGGTTTGGACTCAGTTGCAGAAAACAATAGCCTATCACAATGGAAATTACCACCTAAATTACAGCAGGTTCTGAGTCAGTATCTTTGTTTGTAAGTTTAATCTATTAAACATCATAACAAAAGGCATGACGGGGGAGCTTGTGGTAGAGAAATGTAGTCTCTGAAATGAGAAAAATAAGACAAGAGCCTACCGGTAGGCCGAACACGACACCTACCAATGTCATTCGCATAAGCAAAAGACAGATTGCCCAGAGGCACCCTGTGCTCAGAACCAGTTCAAAATAAATCAGAATCCTAGTAAAAACTTAGAAGTAATCATAAGAATCATAATAACTGAAATGTTGGGGGCGGGAGGGTGTTCTTCCTCAAGTGAAAGAGAGAATTAAAGCTTTGAGTTACCTAGGTAAACATGATTTTTTTTTTTTTTTTGACTAGTCACTGTTAAGTTGAATGAACAAGGGAGGCTCCACCTGAAGACAAAAAGGCTGCTCTTAGCTTTTAGCAAGTACAAGGCCATTTTGTAAAAGGACAACCGTTCTCTTTTACAGCTCACTTAATGAGAAGCCTTGAACAGCAAATCTGTCAGTTATTGACAAATAGCTTTCTCAGACCTCTGGAGGCTTTTAATAAGGCTTTTGTGAAAGGTGATCAGGTTTCTCAAGGACTGCTTTGCAACAGTCTCCTGCTTTTGGTAACTCCTGAATATTCACTAACCCGAGAAGAAATCAGTTACGTCCCTCAACCTGATGGCTACGTTTTTGTAATACATTCCAGGATGCAACTGGCCTGCTTTTGCTGCGAGGGCGCACTGCTCATTCATGGTCAACTTGTCTACCAGGACACCCAGATCTTTTTCTGCAAAGCACCTTTCCATCCCAGGTGCAGCACAATGACATTCTTGAAGTCCATGGGGTTCCTATCAGCCCATGACTCCAGCCCATCAAGGTTCGTCTGAGCAAGATCTTTGTCCCTCTTCCCAAGCATATCAATCCCTTCCTGCAATTTGAAATCTTTCCTCAGCTTTTTGAGATGCAGTCTGGTTCATCGTCCAGGTCAGTAACAAAGAAGTTGAAGAGCATCAGTCCCAGTATTGACCCCTGAGGAAAGCTACTAATAAATATCTACTAATAAATATCTATCTATTAGCTGGACTTTGTACTGCTAATCTCAAACCTTTAAGCCCAATGGTCCAGCCAGTTTTCCATTTACCTTGCAGCCCACCTATCCATTCCATACATCTACAGCTGAACCATAAGGATACTATAGGAGACTGTTGAATATCTTGTTAAAGTCAAGGTAAACAGCCACTCCTCTCCCATCATCCACAGAGACAGTCATCTATAGAAAACTAACCTAATGGCCAGATACACTTGTTCTTTGAGGAGTTCATCTTTGAAGATCAGCCAAGTCTCCTAGGCTCCTCTGCCCTTCATGCACCAGAGTGCAATGTAGAAATATCCATTCAATTTTAACCGCAATATGTAGAGTTCAAGATTTTTCTTTTCATTACAGTTTTAGCAATGAAATGACTCAGATATACAGTGTTTTCTATGTTGCTATTTGTCACTGCCTCCTGATGTTTATAGGGATCAAAAGAATTCTTGGTTTTGTTATTAGTTCCATATTCAAAAGTATTGGTCTCCGTTAGACCAATAAGACCTTGTCCAACACTCAAGTCAGAGACAGCCCTTCCAGTGATTCCAGAAGCTGTTAGTCAATGAACTTTGGGGAGAGAGCAAAGACTGCTTTTTTGCAGAGAAGTTTAAAGTTTAGAAAGTTAGGGGTTGCAGGTGAGGTAGGGTTTGCTCTGTGTTGTGAAGAAAACAAAGACCTTCAGATTACTCTGTAAAAAAACTTGTTTATGTAGCAGAGTATATCCTTCTTGGGAACTGCCCACCCATGAAGCCCACACAAGGAAGATTTTCTTCACATTAATGAGGTCCCCAGGGCTGAGCTTCCATCTGATATTCCATCCCAGCTACAGCCTTTTAGATAAAAGGAGTGGGGACAGGCAACATATATCCTATTCATTGCTGGTTTATCCAAGTCCTAAGACACTGTTGCCACTACCAGTGTAATTCTTGGAGCAGATGAAGGAAAGGAGGAATGGAAAGCAGACTGCAGAATTTATTAGTACAAAGGTTGCACTATCTACTGTGTAGGATATATATGTGTAAAAAAAGGTGAAAGGGATGTCTGATTTTGTTTCAAGAGTTTTCATCCACAACTGTAAAACATTCCAAAACCAGTCATATTTGTAATTTATGTATAAATGTCTGAGAAGTATAATTTTCATGAGCTTGAACATCAGATCTTATTCTGAAATATCATCTAAATATTTTTTTTTTCTCAAAAGAGAGAGACAAGTGACCTATATACTTATTTGCTAACACAGGAGAACAGATTAGCTTAAACCCTCTGCTGCATGTGGAGGGTTTTTCTGGGTAAACACAATCTCTATGGATACCAAGAAGCCTACAATAACTCCTCCTTTTTGCAGTCAGAATTATACTAGTACTCTGGATATGAGCCATGGACAAGAGGAATGAAGCTGTGTACTCAGAAGACTAAACAGAGTCACTTGAATACAGTAATGACTTACATCATTTCCAACCCTGATGTAGCTAAAATATACTTCATTCTCAAATTTGGTGGATCAGAGAAATATGCAAAGTGAAATGTCTTAGGTAGACTTGGTCTCAAACTCCCTGACATTTCTTATCAGATTGCAAACCCTTGTAATTTCTCTTACCATTTTATATAGCATGACAAAGGCTAATTTGGACTTGCTAAGTTACAACACTTAGTAAAATTAAGTTCATGGATAATAGAACTCTTTTCTACTGCTCACTAATGCAGGCGCATGATATTTTGATTAAGCTGAGTTCTAGCTGTCATTTAACAGTTAACTAAATTGATAATTTTTATCAAGGGTCTCACAAAAGGAAAAAAGTGTGCACATCTACATTTCTCGATTTTTTTTTTGTTATTTTCATGTTATTTTACTGTTATTAGTAAAACAAATATCATAAAAGATACAAATAAGGAAATGAAATGAGTTTTTACACTGATAAAAGTCAAGATTTTTCTGGTGGCAGCTATTTGTGAGTCATACCTAACACTGAAAATTTCAGATGGATTATTTTTAAATAAATGTGGGGAAGAAAAGGGTAAGTGAAGTTTTCTGACAGAAGATTTCCAGGCTAAGGGAATGATCAGCATTGTCTTCCAATTACAATTTTTAAATTAATTCACATTTTTTAAATGAAAGACGTCACCAAAATTGCTAACTATCAGTCAAAAAAAAAATCATTTTATTAGTCTCATTTTATTTTAAATAAATGGCTAGCATACAAAAGCTTGAGTCTTAGGTCCTCTGAGAGCTACTAAAATGCAAATAACTAATAGATCATCTGTCTTGTTGTGGCTTTATCTCATTGTAAGAAGTGAAGCTCAACATGAAAGTATGTAAATATTTTAGTGAATCAAGGCCCAACAGAAGTTCTGGAGTGACAGTTGTCAGTGACATCTTCAGCTATTGGCCAGCAGGACCACTGGCCAGGTCCAGAGTCCCACATGATTCCAACTTACACATTCAAATGCTATATCCCATATGAAAAGGATGCGAGACACAACTCTTTCTGTATGTTGATAGCAACCAACCTGCTACAGCTCTACAGGCTCTTTCATTATGTGCAGTCTGGGAAACTGCTGAATACACAAAAGAGTTCAGCCAGACTTGTTTCCTCTGTCCAAATGACGATTGCTATCAAAGCTGTATGATTTATCTGTCAAGAACAGCAGAGGTCCTAAACCAGCACCATTCAAAATTTTTGAAATGGCCTTTGGGCTACTTGTGTTCATGCAGAGCATATTACAACCACAAGAGCAAAGACCGAGATTACTAGACTAAAATCTTCACTTGAGTGGCTGAGTGTAAACAACGAAAGCTCTTACTCCATGAACATTTTGGGATGGTCAAGAGAACAATTTCATGTGATTGTTTTCAGTTTCGTGTGTTTTTCTATTAAAAAAAGGCAGGAGTAACATGGAGCTTATCAGAGAGTTATTGAATTTTCTGTAAGGGCTTAAGGCACCCCCAATGACTTATAAGTTTGGGATACAATAACAGACACCACAGCACAGCTTCAGGAATAAACTATCTCTAAATAACACTATTGTAACAAATACAAATCAGCAGCTGCGGTGGGTTGACCCCCACCAGCAGCTAAGCCTCCAGCCCACTCACTCCCCTGCAGAGGAATCAGGGAGAGAGTCAGAAGGGCAAGAGCAAGAAAACTCATGGGTTGAAATAAAGACAGTTTAGTAAGTGAAGGGAAAGCTGTGCACATAAGCAAAGCAAAATAAGGAATTCTTTCACTACTTCCCATGGGCAGGCAGATGTTTGGCCATTTCTAGGAAATCAGGGCTTCAACATGCATAATGGTTACTTGGGAAGACAAATGCCATAACTCCAAATGTCACCCCTTCCTCCTCCACTGCCCCCTCCCCCCCTCCCTCCCCCCCCAACTCTTATTGCTGAGCCTATGGTATGGAATATCCCTTTGGTCAGTTGGGGTCAGCTGTCCTGGCTGTATCCCCTCCCAGCTTCTTGTGCAACCCAGCCTACTTGTTGTGGAGCGGCAGAGTAGGAAAAACAAAAGACCTTGATGCTGTACAATCAATGCTCAGCAATAGCAAAAACATTGGTGTATTATCAACATTGTTCAGGTTACAAATCCAAATAGCACCAGTTCGGCTGCTATGAAGAAAATTAACTCCATCCCAGCCAGATCCACTAGAGCAGTACAATTACCTGGATCGTTTCAGTAGTGCTATTACCTGGGTTGAAACCACAGCAAATTCTGTAACTCAATTTTCTTGCACTGAACTTAATTGCCGGCTTACTTAACTTAAGCTCAGAGATTTAGGTAAGCATGGCTCTCAGGCAGGCCAGCAGGAAGCAGGGCATGGCTTCTCTGGATGGACAACTCAGAGCAGCCACTGGACTCAGGACATTCCAAATTCCCTGATCTGACTGACTTCTTCTGGACTGTTCCCTCAGGAGGGAAATGGTCTGTAATGCAGGTGAGGACCCTGCAGCTGAAGAGACTCCAGGAGAGGACATGGGGCTGACAACAGCTCAGAGACACCCTTGAGAAAAGCAAGTTATTTGGGAACTTGAGCAGGCTGTGATTTGTTTGGGCAAAGACAACTGTGAAAACTGCCTGATTGGAAAGCAAGATTCAAGCAAAGGACTTGTATACCAAGGAGAAAGTGACCAGGCAGGAGACTTCATTTTCAGACCTTTTTATGTTGACCTGTCTCATTCAGAAGAACTGAATGTCCTCTGGTTAAAAAAATTTTTTTTATTCTTAATTAAAGTGTTGTAATTTTTATACTCCATTGTTGTAATTTTTATACTCCATTGTTGTAATTTTTATACACAGCTCACACATAGCTGTGAAGATAAGAGGCCTGTTCGTATCTTCTGATCTTTCACTTTGAAAGAAAGTGGAGGCAGATCCACCTCAGGATCCTCATCAGCTTCAGGCTCTATCCCACTGTTTACATACTGGCTTGGATACACAGTATGAGACCCCCCTTAAGTACTGAAGTTATTTGCAAATTAGAAAGTCACTATTCTGACCTCTCTAGCTGGAATTGTACTGTTGCAGATGCTTTGGGAGTTCCTGCAAAGCACAAGCTTCATGACTGCAAAGTTTGAAATGAAATAAAGCATGTATGCATGTCAGCTACTTCATCATTTGCTGTTAGACAGTATTTCAAGAAATTAAAGTTTTCAACATTTGACCTCCAAATCAGTAACATCAGGACTGTACTTACTAGTTTATTTTCCCATTTGAAAGACAGCTATTACTGTAATTGTAACTTTCCCAAAAATGAAAAAAATTAAGTGACTTTTTAATTCACAACAGGAAGAATTAATTGGATAGACCCAAGATGTACGGTCACAGAAAACTAAGTCTCACAAAGCAGCACGCATGTATATACATGCACGTACCTCTCTGATGACTTCTGAATCTCGTGACTCATATTTAAGCATGACTAAATAAATACAAGGTCAGTTTCTGGACTATTAGAATCGAACTAATATATTCATAGCTGACTTCTGGTTTTATTAGGGGTGCAACAGTGGTGCAGAGAGGTTGCAGAGGATTAAAAAACATAAGAGAAAAGCACTACTGATGAGATAGGTCATACATTCAAGATTAACACTGTGGTCTCAATGCATAAAAGACACATTTTCAGTACAAAATGAGATGAAAGAGCAGAGAGAAATATTGTCCTTGAATAGGGGGGGAGCTTTAAAATTAAGAGAAAAGCTTAAAAACTGCCTTCACATTAATATTGTTTTACGATGCCTCTTTGAGACCATCTCTGAGAAACACAGTACTCTCAGTGGAGAGAGAAGAAACTTTGTGAAGAAATCCTGAGGGTGGAAGCAGAAAGCATGGTTTCATCAAAAGAGAAGTGCAGGTCAAAGGACAGAATTGCTTCTTGTCTTGCACAGGAAATGGCAAATACCCTTTAAGATATTTCTTCAGGTCCTTAAGAATATAGACACTTTGCAGCGTAGACAGTAGAGATTTGGCTGTAACATAAGTTCATTTTAATTCCTTCTTTATGTGAAAGGAGAAAAAGACACCTACTTCAATCTATCTAAAGTGAAGCAGAAGACCCCATGAAGAAATCACAGAAAGAAAAGGCCTTTGAAGACTTAAGAATACCCTTCCACAATTAGGGTCAGAGAATATGACAAGCCTTACATCTCTTGCTTTTCAGATCATGCTGCAATAAAGACAGCTATGTTGACAAACAGTGCTACCATTTCACAATGAATACATTGCATGGTGACTAGGACAGACTTTGTTGGGATCTTCACTTACAACCGGAAGGTCTTCATAATATAGCAGTCATTGCAGAGAGATTAAGTCAAATTCACCCTTTAGGTGTAAGCCAGCAATTTCAATAGGAATGCTTGACTGATATTCAGGATCAAGATAAGAATAGCCAGCACATCTGCAGGATCTGGTCCTAAGAATTTTATCTATACTTTTTGGGCAGCCATTTTCAGGTCTGGATACATGAATGAAAGTGGAGTTGCCTTACCGAGATAGTATTTTCTAGGAGTCAACAGCTCTAATTAAAATAGAACATAAAAGTGAGAAATAACACCCTGTGAACCAAGTATCTTACCACCTATTCTACAGACCCACGTGAACACTTTAGTAATTACGAATATATTTATTTATTGAATGTATATCATTAGGTTATCACTCATATTTGGGTTTTATTTTTTAAAGTAGGGCATCCATGTATGCATGAAAATTATGTGGGTTTTTCCATCCCAGATCAGTGAATATAATGTACAACATATGATGCAGGTAGATGTGGGTGGAAGTTTCAGAAATTATTTTGTAACCAAAAGCTGAACTCTAGAAGGCAAGTAGATACACTCTCATTTCTGCTGTTATTCAGAACTTCCCTCTTCTGTGATCTGAATGTCAGGATTTGTGGTAGTAAAAGGGACTCCACTGCAAGTCCCATGATGATCTCTTTGGTCAGCGGACAGACCCAACAGAAGCCTCACAAGCTGGAATGGGAGATATTTCTGTGTACTTTCACTCCTGCCTTATAATTAATTTATACAACATAAATCAGGATTTTTGCCATATTAACTCTGGATATTAAGTATGAAACAGCCCTGATGTGTTTGTTATTGAGGACATAATTGCCTAATCTGTGCTTCCACTTCCATTTGCCTTTCAGGTATAAAAGAACAAATTGATATTCATGGAAAAGGAGAAACAAAACAGGAATACTTATATGCCTGTACACTTGTAGCACAGCTGCATTATAGTTTCTTTGTATAACCGTTCCAAATGAAAACCACTATAAAGAGAAAGGAGACATGGATGTAGTAAAAAGGGCTGAGGAAAATAAAACCTGCAGGCTGTTGTTGACCTTTCAAAAAATTAAAACTCAAACTTTGCACTAATTGAATGCCTAGATATATCCCAAACATGTAGTTGATCATGTTTTACATAGTCCTCTAAAAGAGGTTTTCAGGAACTGCAATGTAGAAGGTCAGATAAATTGAAAGATGTTCGGTTTTATAACAATTTAGAGACAATATATCTGCACATTACTTTTTGAATATATGAACCTATGTGAAGATATTTCATGTAATAAGTTGTCCATGAATCTAAAAATGTTCTTATTTTAAGCATGCAAGTCACCCCACTAAAACCCACGGATGTTAAGTATTCTTCAAAGTGTCTACAGGGATAGAAATTTCAATCTCAACTAAGCACTAGTGCAAGCTCATCAGAAAAGAACATTAGTTTCAAAGCAAAAAAATTAAAGGCTGCTCAGCACCATACCAAAGATTTCTTTTTAAGCAGGAGCAGCTCTAACCTTGATACCGGTGTCCATCCACACCAGAACTTAATAACCCAAAATCTTTCCGATCCTTATCTACCTCTTGGACTAAATGCAGAGAATGCACACACTAGCATTAAGACTAAGCACCACGATATCATGTGCAAAATACACACCAGAAAAGGCAGCTTATGGTGCCTGTGCATAGTCATGAGTGGGGGATTCCCTTAACTGCCTCAAAGTCACAGAGACAGGTGTGTGGCAGCCTGAGCTGAGCATGAAAAGAAATGCGTAGGACAGAGTTAGATCCCAACACCGCTCCTGTGATTTCATTTGTAAGATGAGCATTGAAAATCTGATACATAACTGTGTCCATCGGCCCCTGATTTTGTGATGAAGTTGAACCCTTTTTTTGTGGAAAACCAAGTTCAATAAATGTGTTGCAGAGCTCTCACGCATTTGCGTGTCTGCACAGTAGCTCTCTCCAGGGGGATTTCACTCGCTGCCGCCATGGGCATGTGGCAACTCAGGCTGCACATGCAGCCTGGGGTATGTAGGGGTATGTAGGAGAAAGACACGCAGTTCTTCACAAAATAATGTCATTTTTATTTTTTCCATACATAAATTGCCGCAGTGCCATAATTCCAAGATCAAGGGAAAAGCTGCCAAAAAATGCAATGCTCATTGTGAATCAGGTATTCATGCATGCTATAGATCCATTTAAACCATGTAGGATTTTATTCCTCTCTGTGAAAGTGCTAATAGCTGTTGTCCAATATTTTGGAGAGACAAAGTCTGATATACTCTTGAAAAACATACTTTTGACATGCCAGTCTCCATTACATTTCTTGGGCTCAGTGTTCTCCAACCATCCTACCAACATGACATTTTATGTAAAGTATACTGCTAAATCCAATTTCTCCTCTCATAGAAACCATTTTCAGCATTCTAAACCTCATCATGTAACTATGAAAGGGGTTACAATTTGTGGAAGCAGAGAATCCACAGGCCAGCTAAATTTTGAGTAAAAGGGGGCTATTATCCTGTCAAGAAAGCTGATATTGTTATAACCCATTATGAACAAGATACACACGATAACATCCTGCTGTTGTGAATGCAGATAAGTAGAAAAAGAGTTTGCTCACCCCACAAAGCCTATAATGACTTCTAAAAGTTTCTGTTTTCTGTCAGGACAAAAGTTTGACCTCAGGAGAGCTGTGGAGGAAAGATTGGAAAGTTTGGTGAAACCTGGAAAGAGGTCTTCCCTCATCAAAACAAATTCCAAAATGGTTATTGCAGTCGTCCTTAGTCATCCTGCAAGATCTTATCTATTTTGCATTGACATGGACTAACGTGAAAAGAGTTGAAGCAAAGACCAACATTCCCTTCAACATGCTGAATGAATATGCCAGCCACCAGGAAATTATCTAATCTTTCGTGGAAGATAGATGTATGCCTGACATCTGATTTCATTTTTTTCCCTTTTCTTCTTAATTAAAAACGTGTTCATTACGTTTACATTGTTCACTGTAATTAAAGAAAAAAAACGCATGTAAGAACTAAAAAGGCTTGCCAAAAAGAGTTCAGTTGAAGAAAATGCCTCATTGAAAAATTCTCCAAATTGCAACCAGTGCTATTAATTTAAACACTAGAATGTTAAGCAATTCTTTCGCAAAGGGGGTTTGGAGAGAAAGGGTGTATTTATATTGGTAACTACACTCTATTTCTCTTGGGCTTTATTTCAGTGACTGTGAAAATGAGGTAGCTTCCAAACTGTCTTCATTCCTGACAACATGCACAGAAACATTGTACCCCATATTTGGAGTCTTGATGGAGACGGGTAGGGGTTTTGTAACTGGTCACTTGGGCATCCAACATTCATGTGCAAAACTGGGAATTCAAATTCGCGCAAGCTAGCTTAGCCGGGAGTTAGTCCTCAGGTAGCTTGGGTAGACAAAGTGACCAAGATAAACACTGGGACACTAGAAGAGAAATAAGGACCCCACAGGTGAACTACTAGTATCTTCTGGCAATATCTGTGTGTAAATATTTCAGCTGGTGGAGGCAATAAGGCCTTTGATTATAGTAATGTAATAGACAAGATTACAGTTGTCACAAATATGAACTAACTAAACTGGCAGGTGTGAGAAAATCAATAAACCTGTAGGAATTACAAATTGGCTACTGTTTCAGGGGCTGAGGAAGTTATGGTTTATTTATTAATAACATAAAGGTGAAATTACCCTTTTTATATAACATCAGTTGAAACAAAAGAAAAACCTGTAAGAGGTCATACATTTAATTATTTTTTTTTAAGAAGTAGCAGCAGCTCTCTACTTCTATGATCAACAACTTCATCAGTGGCAGAAAAATGCAGGAAAAGGGGTAAACATATTTGAATTTATACTATTGCAACTAATTTTTTGTGAACAGAATATTTCCCAAGAAACTACTCTGTGGCCCTAATATTTTTTCCTTTTACTTTTTTTTCTGAAAATGGAAATGTGAAGTGATTCTCCATTCCTGACAGATCCATGTACTTTGCCTTCTGCTTTTTGTACCATGTTTGTGTAATGCAGGAAAACTTTTTTTCTCTCCAATTTTGACTGGAACAAGACCAAAAAAAAAAATTTTGGAACATGTTTTTGTCAGCATGGCTAATTCTCTTCAGCAACCTGTCTCCTTTTTTTCACTTGATGGACTTCACATGAAAAAATCTTTTTTTTCCAAATGCCAACCCATGGTGTTTCAACTTAAGACATGTGTCTTTGGAAACACACACCCTTTCTGCTTTCCATTTACAGCTTTGGATTTTCTGTCAAAGCTTCTAAATTCCTCTTCCTTGTTTTTGGAGTTAACAAGGTGGGGACTTTTTCCCAATGTTTTCCTGCAAAAGCAAAAGAAATTGAACATTTTGTTTTGATTTAATTTAGAAATATTTAATGGAAATGGCTCATAATCTTTCAGGAAAGTCTTTACAAAAAAAGAAAAACGATATGGTGGAAATGTCTTTTATTATTTGTATAACAGATCTTATGATGAAGGCTGTCATATAAATGTTATCATTCTGCAGAGGACAATGTAACAGAACTCATTATTTCTAATCCTGTCCGTATCATCTCATTTGTTTTTGCTATTCCCTGTGGTACCAGTCTCTGACAGAGAAACTTGCTAGGAAAACTGCATACAACTAAATTAACATCAGAATAGAAAAATGGGAAAGAAAGTGGTCTCTTCAGGTCCCTCCTTTTTTTTTTAGAAGACACAGTATGCCTGCAGAAATGGACATCTTTAGAAGTAAAGCAGCTTTGGGGCTACTTTGACATAACGAGGATAAGGCTAAGACATGAAGGGAGCTCAGTATGTTTGATTCTGGTCTGTCTGCAGCAGACTTTCTGCTAATGTGAATCTAAAACTAACAGAAAAGACCATGTCCTCACTAACTCATACTGAAGCAGCTCGTATGATCATTATCAGTAAATGCTGTTTCAAAGCCCCTTGAGTTTTGTTGCATCGATTTTTTTCTTCACTTCCATATGCTTTATGGAACAATTTTAATGACATTGAGAAACTTTTGGAAGAAATTTTTACCATGATATTACAGAAACAGTATCATAATACCATAATGCAAAATAAAACACGGTGATATCTGCAATCATTTTGGTCATCTTAGAAAATTTGTCTTTTAAAGAAGTGATCACAATGTTTACTTTTGTAAAGATAAATAAAGCAACCTGGGTCCTCAAAGAAAACTTTTATTGAGTTTTGATGAGCTTTATTGCTCCCAGCAGTATCCTTCAATAATACCTAAATCTCAGCTTTCCTCCTTCACTCCAGACAGACACAAACGTGTCCTTCCTTTTCTGCTAGCCATCACCTACTGAAGCTAAAATTTTTGAACAAAATCCAGTTTTGAACATGTTCCTGAAGGATGTCCTGAATGAAGTGCATTTTGTTTTAAAGGCACCAACCTCAAAATAATGGTGTTACTTATCCTTTGGGATGAGCTTTCAAGTGGATCACCTAGTTGATCTCTGTTTCTAGCAATTTCCTCTTGCAATGCTGACAGTTTCAGTAGTCCAGTGGACTGTAGCTGCGATGAAGACTGATGACCAGTGAGTGCAAGGTGTTTCATCACAGGGGCTGGCACTATGTGAACCATAGATAGAGACAGGCTTACTGTGAACCACCTTTTCAAGTCCAGGTACACGGACTTCAAGTCTTTAGGATTAGTGATGATGTATTTCAGAAGCCTGAGTGCTGAATTAGACAGGATGGGAGTTTCATACTAAAAATGGATGGAATAGGGTATTTTGAGGAATGCACTTTGTTCAAAAAGGCTACCTCAGTCAGAAAGCTCTGACTTTTCTTGCCACGAATTGGACACTGTAACTGAATTGCCCCTGTGATCACTTTCAGTCAGACAAGACAGCAAGCAGCAAAACTGCTCATGTTGACATTTTAGACTATGCTTGAAGGAGGAGGTCATTGTTTCTGTTGGCTTCTCAACAGCAACATGACCCATCATCCTCCCCCTACAGCACCGGGCTCCTGAAATAGCTGACAGATTTTTTGCCGGTTGTCATGTGTAATCGTTATGCTCAATTAGGCCCAGAGAGCTACTGAGGAAGAGGGCACACAGGCTCTTATGGCAAAAAAAAACCCATTAATTTATTCTTATGCAAGGTATAATATTCAGCAGAGAAACGTGGAAACTCTTGTGCAGCTAAAAATTACCACTATTTTAAGTACTGCTATTACCACTGTTTTAAGTCTTGCAAGGTCCTAAATTTTTCTCTGCAGCCTCTTTTCACTCATATTCTCATTATCCAAAAAAGTAAAGTCCAGTTACAGCAATAGTTATTATCTTCCTGAAAGCTACAGCAGGTTGCAGGGAGAGGAAGAGGAACATGGGTTTGTTTGACTGACTACTGGTCTCCATTTTGGCGGTTATCAGCTGCTTAAATAATATTTTTCTTAGGCACTCTAAAAGCACAAAATAATATTTTATAATGTGCCCATCCATGAGATAATAAGTGTTTGTTTTAAACAAGTGCCAGTGAAATCTCTCCTACCTCCCATCCTTAACAGTACAGCTTGTGTGCTGATGTCATACACAGCTACCATGAATAAGTGATAAATGACCAAAACAGCTAAAGGTGACTCAAATTTCAGGAGTGCTCATTTGTTGAGATTCCATATCATAGCACACTCAGAAGTCTTCTGTCTTCTAGTTATGACTGCAGGAAGTTTGCATTTGATAAGTACATTCACTGAAACATGATCTTCCTGCAAAATTCAAAATAATTAATGAATAGTAATTGTTTATCTCCTTTCAGTGGCATTATTATTACTTATCACTGAGCCTTTGAACTCAGGTTTGTTACATATTAACCGTAAAAGTGTCACTCTTTACAAGGTTAATTTAAGTGATATTATCAGAAATACTATACTGGAATCTGGTAGGAAAGGATAGACAAGAAAGATCTTTGCAGGTTCTAAAGTAGAAAAAGTTCTATAATGCATCTTTTCCTAATTAAGTTTGAATTTACATTTCCAATTAATCACATGATATTCCTGGGAATATTCATGCCGCCATCACAGGACCGGGTGCTATGAACAACTGTCCTGGTTTCAGCTGAGAGGGTTAATTTTCTTCATAGTAGCTAGTGTGGAGATATGGTTTGGCTTTGTGCTGGAGACAGCATTGATAACATAGAGATGTTTTTGTTCTATGGACCAAATGCTGAGCAGTGCTTACACACAGCCAAGGCCTTTTCTGCTTCTTGCACTGCCCTGCCAGCGGCATGGCTGGGGGTGCACAAGGAGTTGGGAGGGGACACAGACAGGACGGGTGACCCAAACTGACCAAAGGGATATTCCATACCATATGGCATCATGCTCAGTTTATAAGGGGCTTGGGAAAGAGGAAGAGGGGGGGCAGTGGCATTCGGAGTGATGCCGTTTGTCTTCCCAAATAACCATTACATGTGATGGAGCCCTGCTTTCCTGGAGATGGCTGCACACCTGCCTGCCCATGGGAAGTGGTGAATGAATTCCTTGTTTTGCTTTGCTTGTGCACGCGGCTTTTGCTTTACCTATTAAACTGCCTTTATCTCAACCCACGAGTTTTCTCACTTTCACTCTTCCAATTCTCTCCCCCATCCCGATGGGGGGGAGTGAGCGAGCGGCTGCGAGGGGCTCAGCTGCTGGCTGGGGTAAAACCACGACAACAACAAAGTTGGATGACATTTAGAATGGAATAATTCGTTCACTTCTACTATGTCTGTAAAGGTTCAATTCGTTAAAGTGATCTCAATCATGCTATTAAGGCTGCTTTCTGATACACTGGCAAAGGAACATCTCATTAAAAAGACAGTCTCATTAAAGACTTCCTCATTAAAGACTTACTTTCTTGACTGAAAACCGGGGCAGAAGGAAAAAACATGAACCCTAAACAATTGCAACACAAACTATTCAAGTTCAAAATACTTTTTCTGTACTCAGAAAACCCATCTTTTATGTCACATATTTTTTGTTTCATCAAATATTTCTTTTTCTTGACAAGACTCTGGTCCAGTCTCTGGGCACAATATACAGAGCCCGAGTTCTTGCCACCCAACCCCTTTCAGATCCCAACCGCATGTGCCCCTGGCTGGCTGTATACCATGGGAGGATGTGTGATTTTACGGGCTTTAATTGGGTTGGCTCATGCTATAGCTGTATCGCAGCTTCAGCACAGCCTGCCGACCTCCTCAGCCATTTGAGATGCCAGCATGGGCTCAAGTGGCTGATACAGATGTCTGAGCTCAATGGTTATACAAATTAGCTAGATCACACTGAGCATATCTATATACTCCGTCATCCCTCTTTTGATGCGTCTGTAGGTGTGCCTCCCCTCTTCGTATCGCACTGGGGGAGGGAGGTGTAAAGAATGAATAATGTCTTGCAATTATTAAACTTGCTGGTTTCAAAATGGCCCCAGGAAGCTGTTTTGTAAGGATGCCACATTTCCTTCTGCTTTTAGTGGATATACATCATTAGGCATTTTGACTGAAACTGAGTGAAACTTGTGAGTTCCCTTTCTGTTCTGTATTTCAATCATGGTGTCCAATTTTGAAAGTTTAGGTCAGATTCAGCCATTCTTACCCACTTTCAGCACAACTTCTGGAAACTTCTGGAAATATCAGTGAGCCATACCATATACGTGCTAGTAACTGAGCAAGGTTCTATTAACAGTTACTAAAGATTTAACCCATAATAAAATGACCCTAACAGTCCTCTCTCACACTCTTAGCAACTCAGTGGAATAATAAGTCTATATTTCTACCTGAGCAGTCACTGAATCAGGTCCCTTGTGGGACAAAGGTAAGCACCAGAAGGACAAAGTATGGATGAAAAGTGAGGAGAAGGAGGAAGGCTGCAATCTCATCTTGCAGACTCAGCTAGCAGCTGGACTGGCTCCATGCCTTGGCAAACTACAACCTCAGATGAGAGCAGCAGAGCCTTCTCAGAAAGCTTATTCATGAGTGTGCAATTATATCATAACAGTGTGAAATAAACAAGTCATGCACATAACCTATAATAATCACATGTATGCAATTATGGAATTAAATATCATGTATCATTTTATGATTAAAACTATCACACAGAATGTCACGATCTTTCATTTCCTTTTTAGAATAGAATAGGATAGAATAGAATAGAATAGAATAGAATAGAATAGAATAGAATAGAATAGAATAGAATAGAATAGAATAGATTTCAATTGGAAGGGACCTACAACGATCATCTAGTCCAACTGCCTGACCAATTCGGGGATGAACAAAAGCTAAAGCATGTTGTTAAGGGCATTGTCCAAATGACTCTTAAACACTGGCAGGCTTGGGGCATCAACCACCTCTCGAGGAGGCTTGTTCCAATGTTTGACCACCCTCTTGGTAAAGAAATGCTTCCTAAAGCATTCCTAAAGCATCTTCCTTTTGTTGTTGTTATAATGTTTCTCTTGCTCTGGAAAGTGTTTTCACCTCTAAGGAGTTATATACCAAAGCAGACAAAATGTTTTCAAAGAAGGTTGTCAAAATTTATTTTTTTTTTAATCCCTATAATTGTCTCATTGTTAACATAGATATTAATAAGATTCATTACCAAAAAATAAAAAAATTACATCTCTTTCCCACATGTTAGAGCACATAGGAAAAGCCTCACTGTTCTTCTTTCGGTCTTCACAGTGGTCACACTAAGTTTGTGAGAGACACATTTTGCGAATGCCACTTTTCATGTTTTCAGTCATTCAAGTACCAAAGAGTTGTATTGAAATTGTATCTAGGCTGAGTTCTCAGCTGGTTTGTTTTTACTATGATTAAATGTGGGGCTTTACTAAGGTCACAGCTATTCATTCCCATGTTCAGTCATCACTGACAGCAAAGGATGTGTCCAAAGGTCCATCTCTTTCAGCGCCTGAGCTCAGACAGACGAGCACTTCAGCACACCAACTTCTACACACCATTGCTGGCTCCAGATGGCTTGCAGCAAACGCTCTTCAATGTAATAGGTGTCTTACTGTTCAAACAAATAACCCTGACAATGAACACTTCTAGATGAATACAGTATTTCAGAAAGATGGAACTAAATTAACTAGAGATGTTTAGCAACTCCTGGAAGGATGCTCTGCAGCCACGGGGACCTTGGGTCTCATCTTCAGAAGTATTGCTGGTAGTGTAAACCTTTTTTTCTCAGAACAGACAAGGCTTTTGTTGTTTGGGGTTTTGTTTGAATCAAACTACCATCTAGTCTAGATTGTTCCTGAGAGCACTTGTGACAAAAACTCTGTTTTACCTCCAGTTTGAAATCAGACATTAGTAACAGGAGAGAGGCAAAATGAGGTCTCTGTTCTAGGAGGCAAGTAAGGGTAAGCACCATTTCCAATTATAATAAATGGCTTTTGACCAGCTGCTGTTAAACAATCAGAGCATTATTTTCACATATGGACACTACACTCACACTTGGTGATCACTCTCATGGTGCAAAAAACATCTCCAGTTCTGAGATGTCTTTGGACATTGTGCTTTCAGACTAGTTCTGCCAGCACTGCGGGGCTCATTCAGGTCCTCCTGTCCTGCAGATTTGTACCCCATTTCCCACCTCCGTGCTCACAGGCTGCTGGGTCTGGCAGCTAGATCAGACACAAATGTTATTACCTCCTGTGAAAACGGAACAAACGATGGCCTTGTTCGAACATGGTCTTTCTGCACATTCTCCTCTCTTAACTTACTTTTTAACTACGGTATCAGTCTCTTTTTTATTTTTTTTTATTTTTTTTGGTTTATATTAAACCAACTAGTTCTGACTCTCTCTCCAAGGCTTCCAAGAGCCTTCAGCTGTTTTTCCTTTCCTCAAAACATTTCTTATGCAATCCTTACTGCTCCCTATACTAGTGTTACCCCATTTGTAGTGCAGGGACCACAGATGATCCACAATTGAGCAATCTAAGAAAAAAAATATTAGAAAGCTCACAATGCATGCATTCCTTTCCCTCCCCTTCCACACCCTGTTGTTCCCCAACCAGGCAAACACATGTGCAAAATAGCAATGGGGGCGGGGGGCTGTGGGAATAAAAATAAAAACTAGGCAAAACTTTGCACATTTGTTATATGATTGTAAATAAAAAACATCCCGTCAGCACTGTATTCTTACACAATATATCTGTTGTTAAATTAAGGCTAAGATATATATGCAGGGCTTTGAAATCTATATAGCTATACAGATACTTTTTTTTTCTTTTTCTTTGTTTATTGTTTTATACTTCACAATCTTTCTTTCCTGCCCTTTTTTATGCCTTTTTTTTTTTTCAGTTTAGAATATGTTAAATGTAGCCACCTAAAAATAAGGAAGGAACATACCTTTCAATGCTTTTTCAAATGAAAATCACCAGGTACTGAAATAGCAGTCTGCAGAAAATAATTGCAGTGTTAGAACTTTAAGCCAAAGAGGCAATATAGTTGCTAAGAAAATAACATCTTCAAAATGAGTAGAAACATGATGAAGACTTCAGGGAAAAATGTTGGGTTTGTGAAGTCAAAGAGAAAATGATGAATGCAGTAACATTTCCTCATCTGTCTCAAAAATAGTAAATGATAAATACAAGAAATTAAATATTCAAAAATTGCTAGAAAATGGGCAGTTGTGTCCTTGTTCTTCAGAACAGATTTGGATATTGCTATTTGATAGAAAATTATTTAAGGCTGAGAAAAATTCTTTATTCTTGACTCACAACCTAACCATAAAAATAACATATATTCTCAGGCAGAAGCACTGCTAACTGAGTTTTATTTAGATAATCTTGGACTTAAAAAAATAAAGAAAAAAGAAGAAATTGAAACTCCCCATCTTCTGATTTAGATTGAGAAATAAAGCAGTAAGTGTGTTGCTACCATTTCTGGCAGCTTTCTGGAGAGAGTCTTCCTCCCCACCCCACAATTTAATGATAAAATCATCAAAAGAAGGAATGCACAGCAAGATCCTGTTGATGCAGAGCTTTTCACACATAAGCTTTACAGTATAGATGAACAAACTTGCATAAAAGTTGTATCTAAAAGGAGTACATTAACATTTTAATTATCAATAGTTTTAATTTTAAAAATTAAAGTATTAATTCCATTTCCTTGACAGCAGCTGTAACCACAAGAAGAAAATCTTTATTTCACAGCTGTCATATTAGTTTTCTAAATGTTTTATTTATCATATTTTGCCTCTTTCTCTCCTTTCTTCTGTAACCATCAAGTAAGAGACAGAAATGACAGAAAATGCCATGCAGATTTTTTTCCAAAAAGAAAAGTCTCCAGCTGTAATGCACCATTCAAACGTGCTCTGCTGGAAACTGAAATGCCTTTGATGTTATATGACAGCTGATAGAAATGTATTAAAGGAGATGGTATATTTACCAAAGATAAATTCTAGTTTTCTACAGGCAACTGTGCTGATTGCGCTCCACCATTGCGTGACATTTTCCACCAGGAATGCATTAAAAGCATTTGTTTCAACTTACTAAACTGGTTTGGATAAAAGGATAGGTTCTATTGATTTTTTATTTAATTTTATTTTGTTTTTTAAATGAGCAAGTCTTGTGACTACATCTTCTGTGATTTCTCCTTTATTTCTACCTTAAAAAGCAGATTCCTCTCTGAATCTGTGATCCTTCGTGTTTCTTCTGCAGAGGCTCACTATCTTTTGAAGGATCCTTAAACTCTTTGATTACTTCTTCCCTCGTCTTTCCATTACTTAGATAAGGGGATCATCATTTTTAATCTGAGGAATTCTCTCTCTTTCTCAGGGTAGTACCTACCCATATATTTATGTCGCACATAGATTTGGCTGGCATAAGCTAACTCACCACTGTGATGCCCAAATTTCATTCATTAACTAGGTTTCTATCAAGTTGCTCTGCACTCTTCGTTTTACCATGATATATTTAACAAATTGAATAATAACCCTGAATTAGTCCTGAAAAATCATCTTTACCATCATTGCCAGTGATTACTAAATATTTTCTTGTTTATGAAGCTCCTTCTTGAAGGCATGTTTGCATGCACACTGCAGTGCAATTATGGATACAAGAGCTATCTTCAAATATAATGCCATAGAAACCAGAAGTAATTTTGCCACCTCAGGACAGAGCCCTGCATCAGTTTATTTATAATGTCAGAAAACATTATGGTACTCCAGTCTGCTGTGGCAAGGTTGTTTCAGACAATAAAAAGCCCCTTTTTTAGTAATACAGTTACGTGAACAAAAAAGCTGACGTAATATCACCTTGATAAAACCTGTTAGTCCTTTGTGCTATAGGAGCACCTGATACATGCTTCTGTAACCTCTTTGAAAACAGAAGAATATAGCGTACTCATGACTGCTGCACTGCTATTTAGTATCTTAAGCCCATTGCAAATCTGATAAGCGTTGCACTCCAAAGAACATCCGTCCATATGCAATAGTACTATTTACACAATTCGATTAGAGGTTTTTATGTGCTCGCTGCTATGCATTTTCTAGTATGGCAAATACTCTTCCAATATTTTCCCCTTGCACACACACATACATTTGTAATATTACAACTCCAAACTGCTTAGAGGAGATTTGAAAATTGACATGGAGTGGTCAAGAGAATTGTCTGAACTTTTCTGCATAGGAAAAAAAAAATCCTCCTCTTCTCCCATGTTATTTCCTGTAAGGAAGAGAGGTTGACTTCTAACTCAGTGATTAAGGTTCATTTGATCAGAGGCTCATGTTACCATGACAACACAGAGGGATCAAAGTCAGTTCTGTGAAAGACAACTGAGCTTATGCCAGACGCCTCCTCACAAAAATCTAGCAGAGCCTCAAGCAATTCTTCACCATCCAAAGCACGTCTGGGCTTCTCCATCATTCCGTTACCCACTGCATGGGCAGACTGGTCCTTCCAGGCTCATGAGTCCATGTCCTGAGCAGTACCAAAAGAAAGAAATCTCTGGCAAAGGAGAATGGAGGACTGCAGGACATTTCATGCTTGTCATACACATACCTTGCATTCACTGATTTCCCTCTGAACACATTTTTTGTGTGAGTCACTTTCCATTTCTATTTCAAAATAGCACCAACTCCTGATGACAAACATTTCATACGAACGTTCTAATTTATAGCTTCTTCCTGAGGTCCCTGTATCCACTTTTCAAGAATCATGTAAGATAAATACGGATCCTAAAATGTAACGTGTAGAAATGTTTCAGCAAGAAAAATGTCACTGTCATCTCATTGTCTTAAAAACAAAGATGGAAGATTACAATGGTAGCCTCAAAGTGAAAAATTATCCATTAAAATTTAAAAACTATTTTCTTAACCTCAGCTTGGAGCTGGATTAAGACCAATTAGATGCACTCCATAACATAATGGACTCCCCGTAGCATAGTGTTGTTTAACTAACTAAAGAAAAATTAACCACGTACTAAAGAAACTGTTCTGTGTATTTCCAGAGGTAAAATTCCAAGGCTCATTTGTTGAAAATAATTAATTAATTTAGAGTTGAAAAAAATTAACAGATCCCCAATGGGTCCATTTTCTTTCCCTCAAGATTTGTTTTACTTTTGTAAGCGCGAGGAACCACATCTTGAGTGGACTGTCTCAAAGCTTGTTCGCAAGACTCCCCGCCAGATTGGCGGAGCCCAGTTGCCATGATCAGACCAACAGGGGTCAAAGAACAGTCACGTCGCTTTGGGGGTGTGGTGGGGGTGTGCCTAGACAGGGGCAACCACCCCATCCTGTCGAGAGCACGTGCAGGTATGCAGTACATGCTGTCATCTAGGGAACGACCTCCCTGCATACCCTATAAAAGACTGCTCGGTCAGACAGTGGGGGGGACCCTCGCCGCCGGAATACACGAAGACTACGGACCAACGGGACACTGCTGGATCTGTGGTGGTGACTATCTTTCGCAACTCTATCCTGACTGCTTGCTAAATTTCCTCCTTTTTGATTCTCTCTTTCCCTTTCCTGTCACTACTTTCTTGATAAATACTTTGTTCAGTAAAGTCCTCCAGTCAGCGGCATATGACCTCGTTTGTGTCTTAATCTCGCTCTGGGTATAACAATGAATCTTCCCAGCCCGGGCCTTCCTGGATCGGAACAGTAAGCAACATTATAGACATTAGATCATTTGATGTAACAATGCTTTACTGCAGCTGTGAGAGTCTAGATATGTCTAAAGATAATTTAAACTATTTGTTGGGAGGTTTTGCTCTGCAATCCTTATACCAGAAAAGGTTCATAAATACATGCTGGTAAACTATTCCTACCTTGTTTAGGCAACATACAAGCTGTGTTCATGCCCACTAAGCTTCTATTTGATAAGTTGGACCACTATGTTAAGAAAAGTGTGATCTTATAGAAAGCGTCTCTGCAGACACGGACCAGAGGGTGCTGGTGGACCACAAGCTGACCATGAGCCAGCAAGGCACCTTCATGGCAATGAAGACCAACAGCCTCCTGGGCTGTAACAGAAAGAGCATTGCCAGCAGGTTGAGTGAGGTGATCCTTCCCCTCTGCTCAGCACTGGTGAGACGTGTGGAGTGCTGCGTCCAGTTCTGGGCTCCCCAGAGCGAGAGACATGAAGAGAGTCCAGTGAAGGGCCACAAAGATGAGTAAGGTAAGAGCTTGGAGCATCCCTCATATGAGGAGAAGCTGAGAGAGCTGGGGCTGCTTAGCCTGCAGAAGAGAGGTCTCAGGGGTATCTTATCAATGCATATAAATACTGACCAGTGGTGGGAAGGGAGGAGTGGTGGGAAGCAAAGAAGTTGGGAAAAAGCTGTGCTTCACTCAATGCACGATATGGCTGGCAGCTCTGGAATCAATAAAGCTTGACTTTTTTAGTAACACTTGCAGTTTTCAAGGTAATTTGATAAGCACAATTAAACTGCAGAGATTTAGGCATCAATTGCAGTACAGAATTAGACATACCACCTTTCTGTTAAGATACTACTATCTGATCTGAAATAGAAATGCACAGGATCTCAGAAAGTAATTTTGAAAAGCTACTAGGGAGCCAGTTCTGACTCCTTTACTAATAGCTGATCTCCAGTTCAGCTATCAGTGCAATTTAAACTTGCTAAATTTGAATGCAGTAGAGAATGAGTCATTCCCTTGTGTGAGCAAGTCTTTGTGCCCAGGACAAGAATATTAAAACCAGAGCTTATCTTACAGCTGTGAACACTAAAGAATACTTCTGTTCAGCATTTAAATGTTGAAAAGAATAAAAATCTGTAAAAGACCTTACAATTATAGAAGATAAAGACAAAACGCAGGAAATTAACAAAGAACAGCAGAGAAAAATATAATTTCTTTTTTTAAAAAAAAAAAAGGAAAAAAGACCCACATGGGAGATTTAGAATATTTAGATATGAAAAAAAAAAAACAACCCTGCTTATAGAAAATGCCACCAGCACACCAAAGTCATGAAACAGACAAGAATAAAAGAAGTGATGAAACAATACGATGTAATAAAAAGACCCTTCATGCGAAAGAAAATTTGAAGAAAGAAACCAAAAGAGATGATTAAAATTTAATTCCAAGGAGCAAAGTAGATAGCAGTCTGGAATTTTTTCCATGTTAACATCTGCAGTTGGGATCATTTGTTTGATGCACTATGTAGGATATAGGTAAGAAGGAGGACACCGGTCCCTGGAAGGTCTCCGGGACAAAAAAATATTGCATCACAAAAGAATTGTATTGAGTATTGGCACGTGATTTTCAAAGTTATTGAGATACACAAGCTCCCATTAGTGACATTTGGAAATATTGAACTCCATTGAAACTACTGAAATCCCACTGAAACCCCACTGAACTAGAAAACCTTAGTTTAAGCTGTTTAATCAGCCTCTGCCACATAGACCCCATTCTTATTCTATCCCTTATCCTACTCCCCCATCACATTTCACTTGTGCCATACCAGATGGAGGTACAAACATGCACCGCATCCCAGGGTACATCAAACACAGCATAACCAACCACTCAAAATAGCTGATTATCCCGCTGTATTCAGCGTTGGTGTGACCTCACCTTGAATACTGTGTGCAGTTCTGGGGTCCACAATTTAAGAAGGATGTGAAGGTCCTTGCATGCTTCCAAAGGAGGTCAACAAAGCTGGGGAAAGGGCTGGAAGGCATGTTCTGTGAGGAGCGGCTAAGGAATTTGAGCTTGTCTAGTTTGAGAAGAGGAGGCTGAGGGGTGACCTCATGGGTCTCTACAGCTTCCTGAGGAGGCGAAGTGGAGAGGGAGGTGCTGAGCTCTTCTTCCTGGGATCCAGTGACAGGACACATGGGAATGGTTCAAAGCTGCACCAGGGGAGGTTTAGACCAGACATTAGGAACCATTTCTTTACTGAGAGGGTGGTCAAACGCTGGCACGGGCTTCCTAGAGAGGAGGTCAGTGCCGCAAGCCTGTCAGTGTTTAAGAGGCATTTGGACAAGGCCCTTAATAACATGCTTTAGCTTTTGTTCATCCCCAAATTGGTCAGGCAGTTGGACTAGATGATCATTGTAGGTCCCTTTCAACTGAAATCTGTTCTATTTCATTCCATTCCATTTTATTCTATTCTATGTAGTGAAACATCTAGATTAAATCTAATCCAGATTTTTTCTATTTTTTTTTAAAAAAGGATAGTTCTAGTGCATCAGCTGTGCCAGAACAAGAAAAGAAGCCAGGCAAGAATGGTGGACAACTACGGTGGACAGTGGTGTCCATCAGATATAGATGATAGGCAAATGAGACACCATCTTCTTGTAGTGAGGGATTACAACATCCCTTACAGTGCCTTAAATCAGCCTTGCTGTTTGCAGCTGACACTGCAGAAGACATACAGGTAAATTACTATGATGTAACTGCAGCATTTCTGAAAAGGGCTGAGAAGATCTTTCAGGTCACTGTTGATGGATTGTTGCAAAAAACACCTTGCATCCATAATTAGATAATCCATAATTAGATAATGTAATTCCCACTACAAGCTAATGCTTCTAGGCCAATACCTTCACAGAATGCCAGATGTATGGAGCATCATTTTCAGAAATAACAAGTTATAGGCTTTCTTAAAAAGAGACTGAAAATAGTGATCCTATACAGGAGCTAAGTTCCCTTGAGGATGATGCATTCAGCTTTCAGGATCCAGAGCGACCTGTTAGGAAATTACGACAATGAACATGTTTCCAAAGGTGTCTGCTGCAATGGTGGTTACATGCTAGCAAGTACCTCTGCTTCCTGGGGACCCACAGCCCCCAGGGCAGATGCCTACAAGTTTTCAGCCCCATTCATTCTATTATTCTACCATTATTATGGGTAAAACAAGACAAGCCAAATGTCCTAAAGTCATCTAGCTCCCATGCCATAGAGTACAAAGCTCCTCTTCAGTCCTGGAGAAGAGTTTACTCCAAAACAATTTCTCTGAAAAATGTTCTTGGTTTGGAACAGTGTGTTTCAATGATGTTCTGTTTCCCTGAAAATACTCTAACAAGTTTTTGTGTGCTATTCTAATTGCAGGTAAAAGACTCAACCACCTGTTATGCTTTCTGCATGTTTGGAATATTTATGTGAGGAATTAATTCAGCTGTTAATCCTTTAGTGGTTTGGAACCCAGCAGAAGTCCTACATCGTCTCTGAAACACCACCACGCAGGGCACTGGTGTTCACATGTATGGCCTCCTGAGCTGCCATGCTTTGCAGCCCTGGTGCACCATCTGGCTCTTTTCACTTAAATTCTTTAAACTGGGGAAGAGGGACTCTCATAATGTTACAAACCAAGGTGCTGGAGTAACTAACCTAAAACAGCAAGTTAGAGGAAAACACTGCTCCTTTTTTCCTAAATGTTCTAGTAGCTAGGAAAACAGACCAACAGTGATGCTGAATGTATCATTGCTGGTGTCAAAGGTGGTACACAACAAAGTGCATAGGTCAATTTACATGACTCAAACCAGTTATTTTCAGACCTCAAGCAGCATTACCAAATGAATGGTAACATCCAGTTGCCTTTTGTTGTGTTTTCAAGGTTTTCTATACAACTGTGACAACACAATACTTCCTCAGTCTCTTGTGGGTTGTTGTTTTGTTTTGTTTTGTTTTAAATTTTCCCTTTTTCTTAATGACAGGTGCCAAATAGAAGTAAGGGCTAGGAGAGTAGCCAGAATGCAATACTGCTATGTCTCTGACAGACAGGGAAAAGAGAACAGTGTTTGAAAGTATTAGTGAAGACAGGAATAAATGCTTCCCCAGCGGTATTTCCATGCACATTATCAAATCCTCCCCAGTGTATGCACACATGCACTAAAATCTCATGCACAGCTGTAGAGAAGTGAGTCTTATTTTTAGCATGCCAATTTACACAGACTGAACAAAGTGAAAGATAGATAGCCACTGTCATTAAGAGTATGATTTAAACAAAACTTTCTTGCCTTTGGAGGATTTTCTCTATTAGACTGTAGACAACTGATAAAGTAGGATTTATTCTTAAATATCCTTGCGTGTGTGGAAATTTATAGAAAGCCTTGCTTCTCTGGGCACATTAGAGATAAATAGCTGGTAAAAGAATCTTTATTCAAATATGTCACTACAGGGAATCCTGCATTCAAAATGATGAGCATCTGTGCTGCTTCTGCAAACACCTGCATTTACAGCTGAGAAAACACTGCATTATTTAGGTCTTATTTGTCAGATCACCAAATGCCTCAGGCCCTTTCCTCCTCACATCTTTCCCATTGCCTCTACTAAATCAAGAAGCATAATTGCTCTTTCTGTTAAGTCTGAAAGATCATTTGTTACTTCCATTCATTTTATAAATGTGATTCTTTATAACAAAAAATGATGCTAGTACCCATTAACTATTTTAAGCATAAGCTGTTTTGTTCAATTCTTTTTCTGTTTTTTCCCTCTTGTATGGTAATTGTAGCAAACTTTAATTAAAACCATTCTCATTAGGCTATTCCAAATAAGCAATTCAGAAATTACAGCATGCAGGGAAACCCACTACCTGATTTCTTTGTGGTAGGGGACCACATCATTCATATGGGCACAATTTGACCTTCTGACAAAACTGAAACAGGTGTTTCATAGAGCTTTCACAAAACAAACTAAATCTTTCTGGGTATAAAAAGTCAGCAACCATTGCAAATCCAGCCATCTGGCACTGTGGTGTTTCAATTATTGCCTTAGCAGTTTGCTTGTAGAAAATGTATTAAATCTCAAAAGAGATGTGATCCAAAATAGGATTTTGCAGGGAGACATTATAATGAAGGTGACTTTTAAAGACTGTTTCAGCAATGGTCTATATATGGATGTGTTCATGTATACATAAGTATATATAAGAATTTTATATCAGTAAAACTAGGGGGGGTTTATTGATGTGAAAATCTCCTTATCATAAAGCCTCAAGTGTTCAATGTCAAGTTAATCTACTTAGCAATAATAACAGACACACCATAATTTTAACTCACTGGCCAATTGCATACATTTTTTTTTCTTTTCTTTTTAATTGAGCATCAACATTTGAAGATGTGATACATGTTTGCTTGCAAGACTGGGGCTGAGTTCAAGGCACAGTATACCATTCTAATTAACATTAGTTTTAGCACAATTTCTTAAAAACTTGCAGGCAATCATAAACTGACATGGGAGGAGACTGACATGCTCTTTCCCAGCAGCGCATGAAGATTCAGAACAGCAGGAAGATAAGCTAGGGGTGCAATCGTAGCACCACACTTTCAGTCACTGGTTAGTCATGTGTGATTTTTCTGCTGCCTTTTACTAGCTCTTGCCTCCCTCTAGAGTCTTTAGTCTTGCATTTAACTTCACTCAAAAAAAAATTGGTTTTTTTTTCTTTTTTATACAGTGCACATTAAATATTTAGAGAAAATGTTTGTTCCACATAGACTGAAAATGTAGACCTGTGTCTGCCCAATAGACTACAAATCACCCCTGACCTGAACACAGCTCCTTAAGGCCGGAGCCGTGCAGGCTTGACCAAAGATTAACATGGACCTGACTCGTTAGGACTGGGCGTGAGACACTGTACCGAAAGAATGACCATGGCAGGGCTATACTAACTCAAAATATCCCCTTAGAAGCTGTTATTAAGAGAGCTTTTACATTGTACTTCTATCAAATTTCAAGTTTCTTTCATTTTCAGAGGAAGAACAAATACCTGTCTTCCCCTGGAGCTGAATTACAACTTAGAGTTGCAATCAAGCCCTCCAGGTAGGACAATTACAAGTATCTTACTCATTCAATCATACTTTAATGAAAGCCATGACTGTTTAATGATATTTAATAGTATGTATTTAATACCAGTCTTTGTCATTTCTGAAAAATCTCTCTCTCGATAGTGTAAAAGCCAGCATACTTATTATCCACACAATGGTATACTATATAATACGCTAAGTTGGTGGCTGTGTGCAATCATCAATTAACTTTATTTTTCTTTTTGCTGAAGGACAGGACATTTCTGTTGACAGCACTTGCATTAGATACTACACACTCAAAAGCAAAACATCAGGAACAGTTCTCAAAGAATACTTTTCTACTGCTAATGTGTGTGCAGATTTTTCTAAGCAGCAAGAGAGTAGATGGCTATGTCTTGTCATTGTTTCAATTGTATCACAGTAGGACTTCTGAATGAGACAGGAACACAGCATTCTATCTTCCAAAAGAAAAAAATAATAAGAATTTATAAAATGCAGTGTAAATCTAGCATGTGCAATATTTTCTTTAGTCCCTCCCCTACAATGACATTTTTGATAACCCTCTTATTCTAAATATTTTTACATTTGGCTTTCTCAATCTGTTTTGTTTCACTGTAAGCTCTCAGGGACAGGGGCAATTCACATCTGAGCTCCATAGGATCCCAAGCACACTCTTCACACACAACAAACAGCACTGTGCCAGCTGTCTACCTGTCCTATAACGGGAGGTAATTGGTATGTCCTATTGCACTGTGATTATTCTGTTCTGCAAACTTTCATTTGTGCATTTTAAAGGCAAGCTTGAACAGAAAACTTCTACCTGGTAAGTGTATTTCTATGAGTCCAATGTATTTCTACAAGTCCAATGTATTTCTATGTGACTGAATCTCAAGAACAAATGTGAAAATCCTAAGCTTTTTTAAAAATTTAATTTATAACTGCATATTGGAGTCCAAGTTCAAAATGTGTATTTCCTAGATTTAGATTCAATGAGTCTCTCTGTTGCTGTCATACTGAGTGAGAGATGTCTACTTTTTTTAATTATTCGTAAAAGATGCCTGTAATACCACTTGAAAATTGTCTAGTTGATAATTCTGACAATGAAATCAGCTTATACAGTTGCAGAGAAAGAAAATGGCCGTAATACATAAAGGAGACAGCATATCTGAAAATTAAGACTTAGTCAAATATTTATTAAAGATGTGGATGAACTAGATGGAAAGGGCACTCAAGAGGGACTGTAGCAATCACAACAGAGAGAGCAACAGCTGCTTGGCCCAAACTCAGATTCGGTACTCTTGACTGTGAACACACGCAGGGGCATAAATGCAGAATGTTTCGCCTTAACACCAGTATGGCCTTTGCCAAGACAACTCCTGTAGCAATTAAATTTCTCATGTATTAACAATGATGTAAAACACAGCCTGGCTTCTCTTTGGAAGTAAGCGCTTGTGCGCACAAAAGTGCAGCAGCCTGACAGCTCACAGCAGCAGACAGAAGGAACACTGACAGAGAACATCATAGAGAAAAGGACAAAATTCCAGCAGGAAAGTCAGCCTGGTATCAGAACATACTTGCTGCTCAAGATTCAGAAAATCTTGAGAAATGGATGACTTTCACTCAGGTTTTTACACTTGAAAATTCTCAAATTCTCATTTGCTCTTTTTATGTTCAAGTAATGCAGGGGAGGCACTTACAGACTGAGAACAATGAAAGAGCTCCACATCCCATTAGCAATCGTTGAAAGTTGTCCTGCGTGTCCTGATCGTACACGGTTTGAATCAACGCTGATATCTCCTGACAGGCCATAGCGCAGCCAGTTCTCATATCCTTACACCAAACAACACAGCTTTGGCAGGCATTCCACACACAGACTTGGTGTCACAAGGGATGTGCTGTTTTTCTTCTTATACTTAACTAGTTTACTTTGTTAAAGCTTGAGGTTACCTTTCAGATTTTTAAAGGAGGAAGGCCACTATATTTCTTCATTTGTGAAATGTAATCTAACTGTTTTACTGTCAAGGTATAAATCATTTCTTGTAGTTGGAATCAATGATTGAGTTCAAATTCTCATTAATTCATGTGGGGAATATAAATTGTGTTACAAAGATCAAAACTAGCAGTTATTTCTAAGCGAGCCATTGTAATGCATTGCAAACATCTGTGTTGACAAGGTTAAGCGTCAATAATTTTTCAGTTGTACATGGATAACAGCACTGAGATTTGAGGATTCCTTCACTCTGCCTCTCTCTCTTTCATACAATTAGAGAGGAGACGTATCAGACACTGAAACAGGGCTGCTTTACTAGTGCTTTCAATTCACCTCTACGATATTCTGGCTAGATTGACAGTGCAAAGTAGGGACCGTGCTCAGAGGTCCTACAGGTTTTCCAGCCACCTTGCTGACTGCTAGCTTGGCTAGTGCCCAGGATCATATCATGTAGATTTTGCTCCGGAAGAATTAAGCTAGGCAGTCAGCTTGTTACCTGGGATATAAGAAACTTACCTCTGTTTGTGCGAAACCCTTCCAAAAGAGGTTTAAAGCTCCACTGAACCACCTGAGGATAAATGATGTGGATCAGAGATGGCTGATGGTGTGAAAATAGACTTAAGACCCAGGCTCACTTCAGAGTGTAGAGATGTGCTTTTATATTTATTTCAATGCACCTTCATGACCCTATTTGTACCTTCTTTTCTTCCCTCCAAGCATGAGCACTGCTATCTTTCCAAACAATTTACTTAGTTCTTCTGCTTTGCACAAAATTTATTCATCTCTGTAGGATGCCAGTCTTTTGACCTTCTTCTAGTTTCAGTTCAAAATCTCAGCTTATTAAACTGCATATATTCTTCCTACTATAAGATTTAGCAGCAGGACGCATTTGTTTCTTTCTCTCTTTCATCAGCTATCATTTTTTCTGAGTTGAAAAATGCTAATAATGCTTAATCAGACAGGCAGTACTCGGCTTTTCCACCTAGATGCATAGCAACTACTGAAATAACTCATAATTGTACTGGAAATAGTTAAAAAGATTTTTTTTTTTCCTGAGTATTCATTTTCTCTAAGTTATGGCAGGATGTGGAGAAGGCTGAGGTATTCAATGACTTCTTTGCCTCAGTCTTCACTGGCAATTGCTTGAGCCACACTGCCCAGCTCACAGAAGGCAGGGACGGGGAGAATGCAGAACCACCCACTGTAAGAGAAGATCAGGTTCGAGAATATCTAAGGAACCTGAAGGTGCACAAGTCCATGGGACCTGAGGACTTCCATCCGCATGTCTTGAGGGAACTGGCGGATGAAGTGGCCAGGCCACTCTCCATCATATTTGAGAAGTCCTGGCAGTCCGGTGAAGTTCCCACCAACTGGAAGAGGGGAAACATAACCCCCATTTTTAAGAAGGGTAAAAAGGAAGACCCAGGGAACTACAGGCCGGTCAGTCTCACCTCCATGCCTGGCAAGATCATGGAGCAGACCCACCTGGAGACTATGCTTAGGCACATGGAAGATAAGGAGGTGATTGGTGACAGCCAACACGGCTTCACTAGGGGCAAATCATGCCAGACAAACTTGGTGGCCTTCTGTGATGGGGTTACAGCATCGGTGGATAAGGGAAGGGCAGCTGACGTCATCTACCTGGACTTGTGCAAGGCATTTGACACTGTCCCACACGACATCCTTGTCTCTATATTGGAGAGACGTGGATTTGATGGATGGACCACTCGGTGGATAAGGAATCAGCTGGGTGGTCGCACTCAAAGAGTTGTGGTCAACGGCTCAATGTCCAAGTGGAAAACAGTGACAAGTGGCATTCCTCAGGGGTTGGTACTGGGACGGGCACTGTTCAACATCTTTGTCAGCAACACGGACAGTGCGATCGAGTGCACCCTCAGCAAGTTTGCCAACGACACCAAGCTGTGTGGTGTGGTCAACACGCTGGAGGGAAGGGATGCCATCCAGAGGGACCTTGACAGGCTGGAAAGGTGGGCCCGTGCAAACCACATGAAGTTCAGCAAGGCCAAGTGCAAGGTCCTGCACGTGGGTTGGCGCAATCCCAAGCACGACTACAGGCTGGGCGAGGAATGGATTGAAAGCAGCCCTGAGGAGAAGGACTTGGGGGTATTGATTGATGAGAAGCTCAACGTGAGCCGGCAGTGTGCGCTTGCAGCCCAGAAAGCCAACCGTGTCCTGGGCTGCATCAAAAGAGGGGTGACCAGCAGGTCGAGGGAGGTGATCCTGCCCCTCTACTCCGCTCTTGTGAGACCCCACCTGGAGTACTGCGTCCAGCTCTGGGGGCCCCAGTACAGGAGAGACATGGAGCTGGTGGAGAGAGTCCAGAGGAGGGCCACGAAGCTGATCAGAGGGCTGGAGCACCTCTCCTGTGAGGACAGGCTGAGAGAGTTGGGGTTGGGAGAAAAGGCGGCTCCAGGGAGCTCTAATTGCGGCTTACCAGTACCTGAAGGGGCCTACAGGAAAGATGGAGAGGGACTGTTTATCAGGGAGTGTAGTGACAGGACAAGGGGTAATGGGTTTAAGCTGAAGGAGAGTCGATTTAGATTAGATGTTAGAAAGAAATTGTTTGCTGTGAGAGTGGTGAGTGGAGTGGAGAGTACTGCAACAGGTTTCCCAGAGAAGTTGTGGATGCCCCCTCCCTGGAAGTGTTCAAGGCCAGGTTGGATGGGGCCTTAGAAAACCTGGTCTAGTGGAGGGTGTCCCTGCCCGCAGCAGGGGGGTTGGAACTAGATGATCTTTAAGGTCCCTTCCAACCCAAACCTTTCTATGATTCTGTGTGACTGAAAACTACTCACAGATAGAATCATTAAAATCATTAGCTCTATGAGACATGCAAGGGACAAACAATGGGCTAGCCCCTCAACTCTTCTGCTTTCTTTCACTTTGGCAATATTCCCAGTTTGCTTAGCCGTTTTTGCAACAGAAGGCAAAATTTTGAGATCCTTATTCTGTACCTTTCAGGTGAATGCTAACTGAACTCTATCAATAAAGAAGAGACCACAGGATTGTATCTGATCCAGTGTACTGTCTCCAGTTTCATGTGTTTCATCTGTAGCATTGCCAGTTTTGCTCTTCAGGCAAAGTTATTTGAGCTGATATTCTGAAAAACTTGTGCAGCTTGTGTCTTCTTTCCACAGAGCCCAGGCTTTGCAGTATCCTTTCATCTTCACTTTATTCCTGAAGCTGAGTTTTGTTCATGAGTGAACAAAAGCAGGTTATAGAACTAGAAAATTTCTAACATCAAGTCCAATCCCCTGGTATTATGTGTGATAACATATCACACATAAGTTGCTGCCGGAGAGTGTAATGATCAGCTGTTATCTTTGTGTTCTTGTGATCCATAGCAGTAAGGTAGAACTAATGAGTCCATCAAGAAAAGGTGGATAGATGGGTCTTTCTAGTGGATGCTTTACCCAGCAGCAGCAAAGATTCTGCTTTTGATCAGGAAAAAATCTTTAATAATTCCTTTTTTTTTTTTTTCAGTTTTAGTATTTGAGGTACTGAGGTCAGAAAACAGAGCCAACAGTGCTCATCAGACTAAAGCAAAACATGCAACAGAATAGAGATTCTGTGAAGAACGAAGAGAGGATCATATCCACAAGAATTACTGTCACACACAAAGATTTTTTCCTATAGCATTCTATACAGCAGAGATTAGATCCACAGGATCCTCTACCCTACTGCCTCTCCACATCTTCACTAGATGATGGTCTTGTGATATCTGGAGATGATATCTGGCCAACATGAGCTGGGTTTGTAGTGCACATAAACAAGGTAAATAGATAGTTTTGTGGAAGGGAAGATGGAATAACAGACTGACAGAGGTCTGTGCAATGATTCACAGAATTAAGGTTTTAAAGAAGAGCCAGGACTGAATATTGATGGAAGCAATTGCCAAACGACAGCTTATCGAGTAAGCATAACTAAATGGAACCCTCTTTGTCTTTTGTAAACACCTCAGGGATGAAAACACAGCTCCTGTGCTACTGAAGTGTTTAATTTATTTATATAATACATCTGAGAAGGCAATTGTCTCTCCATTAAGATCCATTGAATATGAAAAATGTATTTTAGCTACTCAAAATGTTGATTTTATTCAACAAGCATAAATACCTGTTTGATAGTTAAGTTCACCTTGGTTTAATTCTGTCTGCAACAAAGGCCCTGTTAACAAGAATTTTCTATTTAATAATGTGTTTCCCCACAGGATCTTTAATTAAAGCCTGTACATATGTTTTCTCCTACTGAGTAAACTGCAGTATGGATAGCTACTCTTGCCACACAGCTACATCTAACAAAGATGCCAAAACCCAGTGCAGAGCAACAAGTCCTATCCATGCAGCAGCTAATTGGAATTTAGGAAAAGATTATCAGCTTGTGAAGACTAATTCATGAAAAGGAACGTAACAAAGATGACGCCAAGCTGTTTAGAGTGCAGAGATGAGCAACTGGGAGAGAAAGTACCCTTTGGATGTGGCAATTTGTTAGTTTTAATTTTAAATTCTTTTTGTGTCTAGAGATCTGTATCAGGTTTATGTGGCAAGGTTTTGGTAGCGGGGGGCTGCAGGTGTGGCTTCTGCAAGAAGCTGCTAGAAGCTTCCCCTATGTTTGATAGAGCTAATGCAGCCAGCTCCCAGATGGACCCGCCAGTGGCCAAGGCCAAACTCATCAGCAACGGTGGTAGTGCCTCTGCAATAACTTATTTAAGAAGGAAAAAACACCTAGGAGCACCATTTTGCAGCCAGAGAGGAGTGAGAAGATGTGAGAGAAACAACTTTGCAGACACCAAGGTTGGTAAAGAAGGAGGGGGAGGAGGTGCTCCAGGCCAGTCTGTTGGCAACTGGTCACTGGTGATGTTCCCCAGGGCTCAGGATTGGGGCCGGTTCTCTTTAATATCATCTTCATCAATGATCCGGACAAGGAGATCAAGTGCACCTTCAGTAAGTTTGCAGATGACACGAAGTTGGGCAGAAGTGTTGATCTGCTGCAGGGTAGGAAGGCTCTACAGAGGGATCTGGTCAGGCTGGATCAATGGGCCAAGGCCAGCTGTATGAGATTCAACAAGGCTTAGTGCCAGGTCCTGCACTTGGGTCACAACAACCCCATGCAATGCTACAGACTTGGGGATGAGTGGCTGGAAAGCTGCCCAGTGGGAAAGGACCTGGGGATGTTGGTCGATAGCCAGCTGACTGTGAGCCAGCAGTGTGCCCAGGTGGCCAAGAACACCAACAGCGTCTTGGCTTGTATATGAAATAGTGTGGCCAGCAGGACGAGGGAAGAGATTGTCCCCCTGTACTCGGCACTGGTGAGGCCACACCTTGAATACTGTGTTCAGTTTTGGGCCCCTCACTACAAGAAAGGCATTGAGGTGCTGGAGTGTGTCCAAAGAAGGTCAATGAAGCTGGTGATGGGTCTGGAGCACAAGTCTTATAAGGAGTGGCTGAGGGAACTGGGGTAGTTTAGCCTGGAGAAAAGGAGGCTGAGGGGAGACCTTATTGCTCTCTACAACTACCTGAAAGGAGGTTGTAGCCGGGTGGGTGTCGGTCTCTTCTCCCAAGTAACCAGTGATAGGACAAGAGGAAATGGCCTCAAGTTGTGCCAGGGGAGGTTTAGATTGGATATTAGGACAAATTTCTTCATGGAAGGGGTTGTCAAGCACTGCAACAGGCTGCCCAGGGAAGTGGTTGAGTCACCATCCCTGGAGGTATTCAAAACACACATAGATGTGGTGCTTAGGGACATGGTTTAGTCTCTAGTGTGGACTTGGCAGTGCTAGGTTAACAGTTGGACTTGATGATCTTAAAGGTCTTTTGCAACCAAAATGATTCTATGATTCTAAGACACACAGTGAGGAGTAGGCTACTACCCCAAAAAGGTTTTGCTCCAAGTCGTACTCCAATGGGATACTCAGTTGGGAGGAACGAACCTAAAGCCTGTGAGACACTTGCACTCTCTCTGAACAGGACAGTAATATTGACACAGCACCAGTTCATGCAGAAACCTGTAGAAACCTATTCCTAGTTGCTGGAGATATCATTAAAGTCTTTTCTAAATAGAAGTAAGGGATTCTTTAGTTGGTTTTGACAGCTAAGAAAAGCATATAATATAAAAGCACTGAATCTCTTTTCCGCAACTCAGGGGGTTCTGGTAGAGTGGGAATGCTTTTGAATACAAATGTGTAATAAACTACCAATTATGAAAAGAATCCAATTAGCTTGTTCTTGAACACTGAATATTTGCTTTGCATAAATATTCTTTATTATGCACTTGAAGAATGGGGAAAAGTTAATTGTGGAGATCACAGGAGGGAGGATTTTTTTTCTTGCTTTCAAAAGCAAAAGTAAAGCCAAAAAGCTTTGGGGTAGGGTTGGCTCATTGTGATGGGGAGAAAAAAAAAAAGGAAAAGTGGAAAGATAGCAGTAAAGGAATCCTATAATTACAAATGTTGGCAAGAACTACAAATCAAGCCAGTGTTACAGTACAAACACACTTTTCGATAACTGTATATTCTATTTTCATATCAGAAAAGGTCCCCTGGTTTGAATTTTGGTTTAGGATTAAGTTAATAGTGGAATCCAAGTTACTGATGCTTCTTGGTCGACCTGCAGAATTGGGAACAGAGCTGGTGTCCTTATTCACGTGTTGAATTTAATGTTTTTCTCTTATAGTTTACCTGCAATATTCCTGTTCTCATCACAGTTTCTTGTCTCTTCAGACCAACTTCTTTTTTAACACAGTGTATTGTATAGCTTTCTATCAACACTGCCTATTGTTTTCATCTCTGCTCTTTTATTTTCATTTGTTTGAGAAGTCTTTTAATACAGCTTGCCTTAATCTGCATTTTGAAATCTACTGTAGGTAATTGGAGTAACTCATTAGTAGTTCATGGAAACAAGGGAGCAAAATTAAGCACTCACATAATTTATTTGTATGTCTGTACCACCAATACTATTGTAACTGTCCACCTTCATGCTTACTTCATCAGGGAAATAGTTTAATTATCAGTACTACGGAGCCAGCGACCACTGAAAATTCAATAGTCATTGCAAAAATAGGAGTTAAATCACTTAACAACTTAAGAAAAAAAAAATCTTTTAACATCTGTCATCTTCACTGGGAGAAAAGGGATGTGCTGTTTATCCCAGCTTTAAATGCCCCTCTATAATTTTTCTGAAGTGAAGCCTCAAGTATTCGACCACCTCTATTTTCAGGAAGATTTTTATGCTTAAACAATCTGTTTTTCAGCCTCCAGAGAGACTGGTTAAATGCGCTAAATTCTTTTAAGACTTAATTAAGTTAGCATTAGGAACTGCATAAAATAGTGTGGTTACTTAATTTCTTTAAAATATTCATAACAAGGAGCTGATACTTTTGAAGTATGTGATTTAACAGTTATAAATGTAGTACATTGGCCAAACTTTCAAAATGAGCTCTAAAATTAGTGGCAATTAATGTCTGCCTGGGTCTCTGTTCTATATAGTAGAAGAACACACACATGGTAAGAGCACCAAGTCAAATTCTGCTCTACACCTGGATAAATCCATGTAGCTCCAAATGACTTGTTGTGGTGCATGTCAATGCAGCTTTTGACCTATGAAGTGGAGGAGTGACAGGGAAGCATGCTCTGCTGTTAAAAGCAAGCTGTATCTGCAAGGAAAAGACTCCCTTGCCTTGTACCTTGCCATCCTTGCATGCAAGTTAGGATGGACATTTCTAATAGTCTACACAGCCTGCCAAGCTGCAAGGCGTTCGTGATTCAAAACTGCTATGATATAATGTTTTGGCATGAGGTAAAAGGCAGCAAGGTCAAAACTTGCAAACAAAAACTACGCTGAATGAATTATACTTCTGAAGAATGAACCTTACTGGTGGTGCTTGACAGGTGAGTATGAAAATGAATCTGCTTCATAGATCTGCCCAGTAATGGGACAGATATGCTAGGAAAGGGAGCACATTATGAACTCCATGCTGCCGGCTTCTCCATATCCTGCAGGATTACTGGAGAGAAGAACAGATAGGCAGATGGAAGCATCTTTTATGTTATTCTGTAGGTGAATTAATAAATGTAGAGGGATGGGCTTCCTGATTAGGGTTAAGTTAGTGGCTAGCACAATGGCAGTGCAAGTGGATGAACTGGTAACAGTCATGAAAGTGATGAGAGAGTGATACAGGAAAAGAATGGCAAAAGAAAAAATAGCAAAATCAATATGTATTTTCCCGTACATTGAAACAATTATTTTGTTGGATGCATAATTTCTAGCTCTTCTGAAATCATTTCCTCAAAATCTAGAGTAGCTAAATTAGGCTCTCTTTTATCCAAAAGTGTTGTAACATGATAGAATAATGAGAAAAAGCTTTCCAAATTCATTTATTCATTTCTTAAATACCTTGTAAGCAATGAAATACATGAGGAAAGCAGTACAGGAGTAGAGAGCAGTGCCAATAGGATGGTAAGCATCATAAAAGAAGTAACAGCTTTAAATTCAAATAAATATTCTCCTGAAGAGAGTAAATAATTGTTCAAGCAGCCTGACAATTGAAGCAGCAAGGAGGAGCCATACTCTCATCTCTTTATCCTGTCTTCTACCTACTTTGTGCTGAATTTTTTTCAGCGCATTTTATCGCGGTGATTAAAGTCCTCAGAAGGAGACTGGTAAACACCAGTTCTCTGCTGACTTTCTGTGCTCACACCAAGGCCAGCATTCAGTGAAGGGAGCACACAGGCAGCAGCTAGAAGTGTCGTGCCCAGCCCCTAGGCAGTACAGTCAGAGGCTCGAGTTCCCCTTGTATTATATGAGAGGCAGTTAGGGATTCAGGATACCAGTGCTCTACACCACCAAACCACACCCATAGGAAATGTTACAAGCAAGCCAGTTTCTGCTAAAGTTTCTTGCATGATCTGCTCACCTTGTTGTTCAGGTAAGCACTTGCAAAACTAGAGCTTGAAGCTAGACTCTGCAGCAGCAACTCAAGATACCATATTCTCACACAGATAATGCATACCTTTTACCTTGGACAATATCAGTGAAAAAACCAGAAATAATCCAGAGACTCTCTGGCCTCAGCAAAGTGGCCTTATTTCTCTGGCTGAAAGACACAGGCACAGAAAGATGCCGAACCAGTTAGTTCAGTCTGAAGAAGTCCTACTGAGGAGGCTCTACAGGTCCAATGGGTCCAGCTGCACAACTGTAGATAGCCTGGAAACTCTCCGCACAAAACTTTAGGCATTTATGACTTTAGAAGCACCAGTCAGGTTTTTTTCTTGCATTATTTTTCTGAACGTGTGCTCTTAAATTCTATTTCCACCAGATTCCACTGATTTATTTAATGCTTTCCTAAGCTCAGTTAAAGGATTTGGCCCGCTGTGTTTCCCTGGAAATTAAACTACTATAAATTTTAGCTGTAAAGCATTTCTGTCATCTTTGGCATATTCTTTATAAACAATTTTCTTAAGGCAAAAAACAAAAGAGTTGTTTTAAATTCTTCAGGTTTCACCTATTTGAGTTTCCTTTTACTGTTCTGTACAGAGCTTATTTTGCTCCTCTACCCGTCTCCCTGCGCATGTTTATTTTTCTGTTAAAACTGTGAAAATTGTGGTTGTCTGGTACAGATTCAAGAAGTGGCACAATGCATGCTTTATCTAAAAATGTGATTCTATAGAATCTCAATTATTTTTACCTAATGGCATTTTGCAATGTCAGAAGAGCATCTGACGATTGAAGTTATTCTGAAGCACAAAGTCAGATGTTCTAAAAGAAAAACAGTTCATCTAATATTCAGTCCACTTCCACCAGAGACAAATAGACTGGTAGAATTTCTGTGTAGTATAAAATAAAAAAGCTTAGTATTGTTTAGATTGCAGAAGAGACATACAAGGAAGCAATGAAAAAGTTATACAGAATAAGCAGTAGAACCAGAAAGGTAAGTCAGAGCTTTCTTCACTTAATAGAGGACCAGGAAAAAATTTAAAGTACATAGGTGCATACAATTTTGTGCACTGTGCAGTTTAGTTAAACATGAGAAAATTAGACATGTAGAGGCAAAATAAGAATGTGAAATTGTGCAGAGTCCATGGGTTTGATTCAACTTCCCACTGAAAGTTATTAAAAAATCTCTGAGTTTAAGAGTTATTGGTCAAGTTTTGAAACCCTGCCTCCCTTCACCTCTTCTTAATTCTTTCCTTAAGTCAGAAAGCAAGCAAAAATTGCTACCTCTTCAAAGTTAGTGACAAACCCTCTTGGGAGCAAAATTTCATATAACTGGGCATTTGGAGAAGAGATTTGTGTCTTATGCTGAGATCTTTAGTATTGGCTCCTGTCATGGCAAGACAATTCCTATTTTCCTAAAAGTGCACCCTTTATTGTAAGTAACAAGTAAAATAAAATAAAATTTTTTAAAAAAAAGCCAACCCAGACATAAGCCTAAGTAGATGTCTTTTATTTACATTTTTACTTCACAACACTTCAACACAGAATATTCCACTTGTCACCTAACAAACAATTCCTATCAGAATAGAAAATGTCACTTGCTAGACAGGACTAGGTTATGGAGACTAAGTACACAGTGCTTGCCCTTACATTGGAGAAGATTACAGCATTAATGTAAGTGGGGTACCACTTTAAAAAGGCAGCCAAGAAAATACTCAGTTCCCATTCATTGTCTAGGCATCTTTTCACCATACAGATTGATGCAATCTCTGTCTCCAAGGAACCGACCAAACTTTAAAAGATTGTGTTCCATTGAATACAATTGCAGAACTCTTGTTGATGTCCATGTAGCAGGGTTGGATTCAGTTCTCATTGAAAGGCAAATGATAAGGGAGGGAAAGGAAAACCTTCCATGTCAAAGAAACTCTGAGATCTGTTGAAAATCTGTATCTCCAAAATTCCTTTCTTACTTTGTCACGATGACATTCAGGTTGCTGCAGAATACCAAACCCAGGACTTCCAGTTTCTGCGTTAAAGCTAAATCCTTTTGAGATGGCTGTTGTATCACACACATTCCACTTCCTTTTAGCTGTTTTTAGGGGTGCACTTCAAAACTGAAATCTTTAAAGGTTTAAGTTTGTCCAAAATATAATTGATACAGTTAGTACCTACTGAATAAAAAACTATCATAGAGAATATTCCTGATAAAATGAAATATTGCATCAAAGATGCAATGGTAGCCTTTCTTTTCCCACAGTCTCTGAAATCTGGGGAGAGGACAGCAGCTTCAAAACAAAGACTCTTTACTTTCAGCTATGATGCATATTAACATACATGTCACCTTTTTAATTTTATATTATTTTTTTAGGCAGAACTGAATTCCATGCCATACTGCAACTTAAATATCCCCCACATAATGAGATATTAAATTCCTAGCAGTTTTCTTATTTGATTGCAAGTAGCACAGACAAGGGATTGTAAACAGGAGTGCTTTTAACAACAGAAGCAGGCTTTTCATAAAACACCCCCTGAGAAGTTTAGTAATGTGCAACTACACACAGAGAAGAAAAGTAATTTATTTGGAATAAGTATGTGAGGTGTAAGATTAATTCTGTTAAAAAAAAAAAAAAAAAAGATGAAGATTGTCAACTAAATTGCACCTTTCTGTGTGCTGCTACCTTGAGACTAATATTTTAGATACAAAAAACCTACACTGCTGCTTCAGATGACAGGAAGTGGAAAATCAAGAGTGCCGTAATTACAGTGCTCAAAACTGAGAGAGGAGTCCTGAAAACTGACACTTAAATTTGAAACACCTGGGAAGACTCATGGACTCTGGACCTTTACCAGAAGCAGACATGCAAATACACAATACTACAGAAAGAGCTTAAACAGGAGTGCCAGCGCAGTAACTGCCTTTAAATTGCTTCTATAAAATAGTAGTAATAAAATTATGAAGTACAAAATTACTTCTATATGCATAAGTAAAGGAGAGGCAAGAAACCTTTTCAGATGCTGCCACTGAGTCATCTATGTCTTTATTATTATTATTATTATAGTCTCTGGTACACTTTGGACTGTGCAAATTTGCACTCTCCCAGATGATTCCCAGGCATGGTTTGTGAGATAGCAGAGGTCGCAAACAATTGCCAGTCAGCCACCCTGGTTTGCAGAATTAAGAAGCTTAATTAATAGCATTTATTAATTGCAGGTCACTCAATGCCATTTGGTGTTAGAACCAGAGAACAGTTGTACACCTACTTAATTTAGCAGTGTAGACACAGGCTGATGGACTTAGGGAAGACTCCGAGGATGATCTTTTGTGTTTACACCACATGGTAAGTCCAGAATGGGGATTCAAACTGCAACATATTTTAGGGTTCAAATCAATCAATGTCTAAATCCTATATCCTTCGTTCCCAACTCCTCTACCTCCCCACCAAGGCACAGTGCAGGGGGTGAGGGACAGGGTCAGCCATTGGAGCCGTCCGGGTCCAGCACGGGGCAGCACCGGCCTCTCCTCACAGGAACCGTCCTGCAGTAGTGACAGCTCCTCTTACTCTGTCCTCCTCTGCTGCTCCTCCTCGTACAGGGCTAGAGGTTCCTGGACATACACCAAGAACAAGTAATCGTATAAAATCATCTCAGTTACCAACAGATCGAGCACATGCAGAATTTTACATACTTTTTTACTTTTTTTAATTTTACTTTTCTTAGATAAAGAGATTTTGGAAATGCAGCTCATACCTAGTTTTTTTGCAGTTACCCAATGGTTACAAGGAGAGGCTCTGCCAAGACATATATCACCATTTTGGGGGAAAATGAAGCAGTTCTTGTCATCCCGGGAGACGTTACTCAGGGCAAGAGGGACTTGTTCCCACCACCTTCTGCTCAGACTTTCCAGTGGCAGCATTGCATACAACAGGTCTGCAATACCAGCACAACCCATTCGTGCACAGTGTTTGATTTAAAAGGCTAATTTTCCTATCAGTTTCTCATAGTACAGCAAATCCTTCCCAAGATATTGAATTATTATTAATAATACCATTAGTCACAGGAATCTCCTGGGCTAGCTGCCACTGTTTGAGCAAATACTGAATAAATATTAACATGTTCTTTTGTGCGTTTTCAGGGTTTCCAACCAGCCCTGGGAACTCGGAGCTATTAGTAGAAAACACAAAGTTGCAGTCAGTCAGTCAGGTTACCTTTAATCCTTGCCAAAATCTCACTGTGCAACACCGTGCATTTGTGACAGTCTTAATGAGAGAAAAGAGCATAACTTGGTGTGTCGTTAACAAATGGAAAAGCAGAATGCATGTTTGCTTTAGATACAATGAAAAAGCATTGCATTTCAGACTTCATTATTAAAATATTCCAATACTATACAGTCATAAAAACTTAAGCTGAAATAAAGCCTAAGCTTTATGTAATTTTTTTAAATGAAACTTAAGCTAGTATTAGAAATAAAGCTATGCGGGAAAAAATTAGTTAATATTTGACAAATGTTTTCCAAGAAATGGGAAATGTATTCAGAATTGTCTGTACATACAAACGAATACTCAATTTTAAAATACCTCATTAAGAAAGAAGAAAAAGAAATGAGAATGCTACTTCAGATTCTTCTATTGCACTGTTTTAAATTGATTCATGAAACAGGAAAATGTGAACAAGAGGAATTTGGGGTTTCCTACCAAAACATGTGTTTTTAAAAGGATACCTTGACACAGCAGGATATAGCACAAACCGATCATCAGATTTAGACTTAACTGTATAGCCTGGCAAATACAACTTTAGCATTGCTAATAAAGGCCCATATGCTTTGTAGTGACTTGATGCCTCAAGGTCTCAGGACTTGTTTGGGCTGGTCTTGGCCTAAGAACATTTAGTTTGTTTAGCTGCGATAGCAATTTTCTGTCACTCAAGTAACTCTTGCCTAAATTTGTATTAGTTTAAGTTTAATCAACAGCAATAAGAAGCAGCAACTGGAACCATGACTCTAGAACACAATGTGGTTGGGAAGAGTGCAGACACACGTGATAGCAGGAGGTCCCAGACTGCAAACACAAATCACAGTGGTCGCCCCACAGTCACTACAGGAGGGCAGCCTTGTGAATCAGTTACAACTGGTTTCAGAGATGAGCAGGAGAATGGAAAACAAATTAACTAGGAATCAATGAAAAGAAAGAGCATGTGAGGTGCCAGTGTTAAGTGGAAAAAAAAAACCCAAAACAAACCATAAAATCAAACAAGCAGACGAGAGACTGAGGAGAAAGGAAAACAAGACATGAACATCACACGTCCTGTGAAGATGCCAAGGTGCTGTCAGCTCTTTGTAAAGCATCCCTCCTGGTCTTCCTGGGAAATTCTGAAACATCAGCTTTGGGACATCCTCGGAGCAACGTTGGAAGGTCAAGCATGCCTTCAGCCAAAGAGAAGGTGGAGATGCTAGGACGTTCTGGAATAACATTACACTGTATTACTAATGAGACCTTTCTGGGTTAATTTGGACTGTGAGTGTCAGTGTCATTGCAACTGGACTCATGATAACTCTTTGTTCTATTTTGATTACACTGTTAAAGTTAAACAAAAAATACTGTCTCAACTTCATAAACAAGGTTTGTACCCTTTTGTCCATACCAAGATTTTGAGGGTAGTGGTATCAAGATGGACTTTGATAGTGAGTATATAGAATTGTTGGAGCTGGTTTTGGAAAGTTACAAGGGCTGTGAAATTAACAGAGAAAAATGAGGAAAATATACTCTAAAAGATCCGTAAAAAGAGATAATTTAGATATGGTAAATATAACTTCCACCATTTTTTTCAGTAAAGTGCTAGAAGATGTAATTGGAAACTACACCTAAACATCAAAGTGATAACCAGATCATGCCCATTAAAAAGAAACAATAATGGCAAATCTTTAGCACTGTTGGGTGTGCATTTCTAGAAATAGGCTAGAGGTTATACAATTGACAAGGCAAACTGTTCTTATATGAAATAGTGTAAACAGTGAAAAATTCACCAAATGCAACAGCTACTACATTTTCCCCATTTTATCAGCAGTGCTGATGACTGAGCTTGGCCCACAGTATCTCAAAACCAGTAAACTATGAAATACATTGACTGATTCTATCTACCTAGAAAAATTATTTTTAAAATGGCTCTTCTGTGAAGTCTGCCAAATGGACTGAATGCCAGTTTGGAACTGCAAACACATACTGATTCTTCAGTGAATCAGTGAATCATTTAGCTGGAACTGCCTCAGGGTCCATGAATAAACACAGTTTTATTTAACATTTTAACCAATGAGCAAAAATAGGAAAACTGTATTAATTTAAATGGAAAAAAAAAAAAAAAAACCTGTTGTTTACATTCTGCCTATTTCAATTTGAAAGGATAAGATGGAAACAAAAAAGTACAAGAAGCTTTTCCACACTCTGTGATATTATGCCATGCGGTCATAATCTTTGTACTCCTGTGGCCGATCCAAAAATTTCTGAAGTGGAGTCCCTGCAAGAGACAGTCAGTCTCCCCAGTGAAAGTGTGATGTGGCTACAAAGGCACTGGCTACCCAATTCCAGGCTGCTGTGTTGAGATCTTCCTCAGATTTTTTTTTTTTTTTATGGCTCTGGGACGTTGTTTTTAGACATAGCCTGAAAAGTAGGAACTGCCAACAGTAAAATGAATCCTCCTAGATACATTATCAGGTCCATGGGGTTGGGGGCAAAGCAGGACAGGGCAAGGCCATAGAACTGTCCTATGCAGCTGCACTGGCTAATGGACTTAGGTTGCTTTCTCCTTTCTTAAAGAGGAATTTTAAAATGTTTTTATTTCATTCATAAATTTCCACAGAGGTTGTCCATGTAATAGCCAGTGGAAGAGCACCAGACTGCTTGTTTCATTCATTGGTACAAATGATAATTTTAACCTACTCTTGACTGAACACCATTTCATACAGTTCTTTCAGCTATTTCCAATGGAAAAAGAAAAGAAAGAGAGAAAGCATGAAAAAAGAAAGAAAAACTTAGAATCTTGAAAACATTTTATTTTCCCAGTAAATATATGTGTTTATCTGAAAAGATATTTTTCATCAGAAAGCATGTTATGAATCTCCTAATAGTTGTCGTTCATAAGAGAATGTAGCAGGCAATCGTTATCCTGATTTTTATTCTAAGCTCAAGTACTGAGTATTTGCCAGCAGCCATTTCTGAATTAATAGAAAAATCATTATAATGCCACTCAACAGTGTTGTTGCATGCCTGAGTTAAAATGCTGAGTTAATATATTTGTGTTTTATTTAAGCAAATACTTTTCAGCCTTCACTTGAATCTCTGCAGTATTTTAGGATACACTACTGTAGTGGTTTTGACCCAGCCAGCAGCTAAGCCTCACACAGCCACTTGCTCACTCCGCCCCATTGGGATGGGGAGAGAATCAGAAGAGTGAAAGTGAGAAAACTTGTGGGCTGAGATAAAGACAGTTTAACAGGTAAAGCAAAAGCTGCGTGTGCAAGCAAAGCAAAACAAGGAATTCATTCACCACTTCCCATGGGCAGGCAGCCATCTCCAGGAAAGCGGGGCACCATCACTACTTGGGAAGACAAATGGCATCACTCCAAACGTGTGTCCCCCCCTTTCTTCTTCTTCTGTCAGCTTTTTATGCTGAGCATGACATCATATGGTATGGAATATCCCTTTGCGCAGTTGGGGTCAGCTGTCCCATAACATGCAACTGAAGTCCCATGTTACAACAATTTAAAATACAAAATGCTCCATGCTTAATCAAATGCATGCACAAAAACATCGCCTTTGTTCTACCTCTCATGATTTCTAGCTTTTCAGTGGATTGCCTTCTTTTGGGATCAGCACTCCTTTTGAGCTAACTTTGCACTGCACTATTCCTGCTAAAAAGCTTGGGAAATTTTCAATATCATTTAAAAGAAATTATTTTAGACAATTTCTATTGAGTATTCTCAACTACCAACTTCAGAAGAGTCATTTCAGTCCCAAGATTGGGAGTTACAAGAGTGGATCCTGCTCCCAGTTTTGCTACAAATCTGGAGAGAGACACTGTGCTTCTTTGCAGTGTTCTGCTTCCCATCCAGCCCCTTCCAGGTAGATGTCTTCCCCACTGAATTTATCACAAGAGAGATGACTTTCACCCTTAGTAGACCAAAAGCATACATTCAGCTGAAGAAAAACAAACTCCATCTGGGAAGAAAGTTCTGAGATTTTAAATTAACTTGAAATTTGGTTGAGAATTAAAATTTAACATGTCTACAACAGCTGAAAGTCTGAAAGTGACTCTGTGGAGAGGGAAGCTCAGAATCAAAGATACCTAGCCCCTGATATCAGTGTAGCGTGCAAGGCTACCCAACAGCCATGAATATTCCTGGTTTGATCAGAGATTCATCAACCGAACAGATAAGAAATAAATTTTTTTTACACTGTGGACCTTTTCAGCTCCAGCTGATCAGCTGCCTTAATGAAACTTCCAACTTCAAGAATGAAGAGAACTCTAAGTTTAAAAAAAAAAGAGAGAGAGAGAGAGAAAGAGATTTCATATAACTTTCCCACTTTAGTTGTAAAATGTATGTTATACATGTCATACATTGTGATATTGAATGTTCACAGCAACATGCTATATGCAGAGACAGTATACAGGAAAATAACACTTTTCAAAATTATTACTATGTCTTTACTTAGGGACTGGACACTTTTGTAACATACTATAGAACTATAGCTTTACATACAAAAACATGCTTTCTGCCCTAGGGGACAGCTTACATTGAAAGAGAACTGGTATGCAGAATATGAAGAGAAACAGAAACAAACAACACTAAACAGATGATGAACTAGTTGTGCTTTTTGTTATTGTAGTTCTTGAGAGTTCCTTATTGTCACTTTTTTCCTCTGTAAACCATGAATATTTGTTGGATAATGTTTGGCAGCATGGATTGCCATATTCTGAATCAATGACAGCCTGGCAGAAGATGCTAGTATTTTTGTCTGAAAGGCAAAAGGTAGACAAGGAGGTTTGGGGCCAAAATAGAAAATTAGCAACACTACAGAAAGGAGTAGGTGTTCAAGTAGGAACAGAGTAAAGAAAGGTCTTGAAGATTCACTTGACTTTGTTTTGCTGAAACAAAATGGAACAACTGGAGGGTTCACAGTGGTTGGCAGGAGCAGCAGGACAGAAATAAGCTGGTAGAAACAATGCCAAAGCAAGATGTTCTTGGTGTTGATGATAGGTGGAGTCAGAATGTTAAGGAAAATAGTAAGGTCTTGAGACCTGACAATTAAGAGTTAGAGTGTTTGGCTGACTGCACAGAAAGGAAATGATGAAGTATAGTAATAGGTAACAGAAATGCAGCTTGAGCTCATTACACGGAAGAAGGCATACAAGAACAACCGTCATCCCTTGCTCAGGTCCAGCAACAAGAAGAACTGCGTTATTAACAATGGCAAAGAGCTAGTGAGTGATGATCCTGGAGCATGAAAAGTACAGTTTCAAACTAGAAATCAATTAAAGAAAGACATGATGCACTCATGGACTACTTATGAACTGAATAGGAAAATTAGTCCTCCAGACAATTCATCCCATGCTAGCAGCGTCCAAGTTATTTTTCACAGTAGTTGTTATCTTAACCCATTTATACCATCCTGGCATTTATTGAAAGGTGTAGTTTCAAAAATTTTATTCATGTCTTCATTACTCTGACAAGTTAGCATAGAAACATTGTGTATCAGTGAATTAAAAGAATCCAATCAAATGATAAACTGCTAGTGTTTCTGCTTTCATTCCCATTTTAAATTTTGAATTTACCTTAGGTTTTTCAAATTAATAATTGTAATAATTCAACACTCTTCACATTAATATGTCAATCAATTCAACTATACATCTTGTGATCAGCTGGGGTAGAGGTTAAGTTAGAGTTCTAGTCTAAGTATTTAACCTAGTTCTTCTCTAAACAAGAAGAGAGACATTCCTGTAGACAAATATTTACCCAAATAAGTGGTTAATTAAGTGGTTTTGAAAGTTATTATACCAAGGGGCATATTATCAGCTGTGCAAGTGTTAATGATTAGAAACCTACTGTGCCTCTTTTTTTTTGCAGCAATTGCCAATTCCAGAAATGTGAGGAAGAGATTAAATATTTCTCAGTCAAAACAATCTTTATTTAAAGTCTTGTAACTAAAACATATCATCCAAAAAAAGTCCCTCTCAGTTAGCAAAGATGTTAGAGAAGGTAAGCCCTATGAAAAAAGAGGAATTATGATGTTCATTCAAACACACTGATCCTTGAAGAATTAATCTCTGAAGACAATATTTCTCATATCACAGAAAACTGGAATAAACCAAGGCATGTTTTATTCCATTTTGTGGCCTGTGGCTCAAGAAGAGTGTCTACACCTCCAGGAAGTAATTGCAGCTGAATCACCACTTTACCAAACTGGTTCCATCTTGATAGTGTTAGCAATATTTAAAATGGAAGCTTTAAGATCAATAATTCAGATTTAGATTCCCCAGCCAGAATGTCGTCATCATCGTCGTCATAGTAGTAGTAGTAGTAGTAGCAGTAGTAGTAGTAGTAGTAGTAGTAGCAGCACAGCAGCAGCAGCAGTAGTAGTAGTAACAATAACAGTAACAATAATAATAAATAATCACAATAACAAGTAAAACAATTATATGAGAGTAAAAGTACTGAGTGAGGTTCATATATTTCACACACACAGTGAATGCCACAGCTCTCCTAAGGTCTAAATGATGTGCTATTATTATTCATAAAAGACAGATTAATCTAGTACTCTTACACAATGCCAGTTGCGCACAGTATTCGTTCAGTGCATTTTCACATGTTTCAGATGTCCATGAATTGTAACATCCCACAGACAAAAACTGAAATGCTTTAAATAAATTCTCAGGAAATATAAATCTGCTCTTATTTTTAAAGTCAAGAGCCTTGCTTTAACAGAACTTGTGTCACAGAAGAAAATGGGGTATTTATGTTAGGAGACCTCTCATTCCAGGGCAACACAACAATTTTTGCAAAATTCTAAGACATTTTTATATGTCTTATATGGAATATGTACAATAATTACAAGCACACAAGTACTGTATAAAACTAAAGTCTTTAACCCAAGAAAGTCCAAAGAGTGTTAGAGAGGTTATTCATTTACTTTCATATAGAGTTCATCTTTATTTTGGATTGCAAAATTTCTCTCTCATCAAGGACTAAATTGTTAATTCCCTGAGATGAATCTCAAATTCAGACCTCCTGCACACCCTCTGGTCATTTTCCAAGTCATTCAGGATTACAGGGCTATGTTTGCACTCAGCTATCAGCCTGCATCACAGAGGAAGAATTAAACAAATATTCACGGCAATTAGTAACAGCTCCTTTATTATCAGTGTCGGATTACAAATATCTTGCTATGCAAGGAAGAGACTGTCCTTCCAACTCAGGGCTGTGGAGAAAAAAGAACATTATGCAGACCAAATAAAATGCAATGACTGTCATCACAGCAAATAATCAGTATTCACTGCCAATCTAAGAACACAAGGTAAAGGAAGAAGAGGAAAAACAAAATAGGAGCTAAAAAGAAATGAAAGTAATCAAGAAGTTTTATAGCCAGTGCACTGGATTCTGCTGTCTTATTTCTTTTCTTGTGTGTTCCACTTATGCTACAGAACTGTTATTACAAAATGTATTCCGATGGAAACAAATTGTGTGAAACTCCTGTTGTGAAGTGCAGGAGTCACTTACGCTGCTGAAGCACATACAGCATGAGCAAACGGCCTTGCCTACCAAACACCCACATACGGCTGGCACAGAACTAGTTTCCTTCTGTATCTGCCAGCTAGCCAGCATCTGGTGTGTTACACAAGAAAAAAAATCAAGTAATTCAATGAGACATCTTTTTTTCTCCAGTTCTATCAGGCTTCTGCCTTTGCCTTTCCCCTGATATGCACTACTAGATATGGAAAAAGTGAAGAAGTTTTTATTGAAGGTCACTCTACATAACTCGTGCGTTGGTAGTCAGCAGCAAAATTCTCCTGCATACAGCTAAAATATACAAGCATCTTATTTCATCTTTTGGTTTTACATTCCAAAGTTTCTTCTTCTTTCAAAGCACAAAGTTGAATATGTTATTTGTTGTTTAATTTGTTGTTTCATAGGCATAAATGCTCGCTAGTTGTCTACTCACAATTTGTACCTTTTAAAATCTTTATTTTCAACTGCATATAAGCATATTTTATTTTGTTTTGTTTTGGTTTGGTTTGGTTTGGTTTATTTTCACTACTGCTTTCAGCAAGTATAACCCTGTTCTAGCAGGGTTACTGTTGTAGAGCACGTATTGCTGTGAATGATGTTGTTAGGAAAATTTCCTTGGATTTTAAGGGTGTAGCCATGAATTTTTAGTGAGACTACAAAAAACTGATTAAGTAATGATATATCACTCTGGGTGTGTGTATGTATTTAGACTTGGAAGTGGGGAGGCTCAGCTGAGCAATTCTGCATGAAAGAAGGAAGAAAAATTGCTATGACGAATCACAGTGCATTTTAAATCAGAGTGTTTTGATAGCATAATATGTTGGTTTGTCCTGTACAGATTTCGCTTCACTGATGATTTGTCCCACAGCTTAAAGAAAGAGCAGTTCTACTTGTACGGTTAAAATTTCACGTCAGCTAACGATGTCTTAGGCTTTGTTGCAAGAGATGTATTCCCCAAATTATCTCTTGAACTGAAATTTTGCAATAAATATAGAACATAACAGAAGTTATTTGCTGCTCTTGTTTCTGTAGTAGCTCTAAATCTGCTGACAGTCTTTCTACAAGCAGGGGAAAAGTGATCATTTTCATATTACTGAAATCTGCTTCAACAACATAAGATTGCTCCTCAGTTTAGCACACAATACTGTGCTCCATGTTGGAACATGATTTCTCAGTGAATAACATTCAGATGCCTTGGGATGTGTCACTAAACCAGAAATGCCAGCTTATTTCTCCAACTCAGGTGCCTTACATGCAAGAAAAATGCAGGAATGGATGATGGTGGTGAAATCCAAATACTCATAATTTCAAAAAGAGCTATGTAATGCCAAATTATTTGAACAATAGCTCTGTAAAACAATAACAGGAATCTTACAAAACCTTTTCTAGGAAGTCAACATGCTGGGGTGCCTCTCTGAAGTGCCTGCATATTATTGCATGCAGAACAGGGAATAAGCATGATGAGTTAGAAGTCTGTGCAGCACTACAATCTTGTTGGGATCACAGTCATGCTGCCATCCAGAGGGACCTCAACAGGATGGAGGAACAGGCTGACAGGAACCTCAAACAGTTCACCAAGGGAAGTGCCAAGTCCTACACCTAGGTAGGAACCAGCCCGGGCACCATTACATGCTGAGGGCTGACCAGCTTGAGAGCAGCTTTGGAGAAAAGCCCTGAGGGTACTGGTGGATACCAACCTGACCATGAGCCAGCAGTGTGCCCTTGCCCCAAAGAAGGCCAATGGTATCCTGGGCTGCAATAGGAGGAGCATTGCCAGCAGGTCAAAGGAGGTGATCCTTGCCCTCTACTCAGCTGTGGTGAGGTCATAACTGGAGTACTGCATCAAGTTCTGGGCTCCCCAGCACAAGAGAAACATGGAAATACTGTCTAACAAAGGGCCAAGAAGATGATGAAGGGACTGGAGCATCTCTCCCATGAGGAAAGGCTGAGAGAGCTGGGATTGTTCTGCCTGGAGAAGAGAAGGCTCAGGGGGATCTCATCAACATATATAAATTCCTGAAGGGAGGGTACAAAGAGGACAGGGCCAGGCTCTTTCCAGTGGTGCCCAATGACAGGACCAGAGGCAATGGGCACAACCTGAAACACAGGAGGTTCCCTCTGAACATCAGGAAACACTTTTTCATTGTGAGGGTGACCGAGCACTGGCACAGGTTGCCCTGGGAGGCTATGGAGTCTCCATCCTTGGAGCTATTCAAAAGCCCTTTGGACATGATCCTGGGCAACTGGCTGTAAGTGACCCTGCTTGAGCAGGGGAGTTGGAGCAGATGACCTCCAGAGGTCCTTTCCAACCTCAGTGGTTCTGTGATTCTGAGATTCTGCTCCACTGTCCTTCACACCTGAAGCACCACCCCATTAGCCAATAGCTGCACCTTTATCTCTCATGAGTGTATCAAACAAAAGAGGAAGTCAAACAATAGGTAAATAAAGCAATAAAGGTCAAAGCAGATTGTGGTACCACGGAATACAACTTTGGAAAAGATCATACTGATAGTGAGACCATTGACCACAGTCATACAAAGTTCCAATTAGCTAGACGTAATTCTTTTATGGATGGATAGGTAGGTAGATAGATTTCCTTTAGCTTATGTTGCCTGTTATTTCAAAAGATAAAAGGGAGTCAAACTGACATAAGCAAATACTTCTAAATATTTGGGAGTTAGATGAGCTGGTTATTTTTCTTTTTTTTTTTTCTTTTTTAAGTAAAAGTGCTTTCATGATTCACTTTTCCCTCATGTTTGAATTACTCAGTGAGTATGCAATTTAGCCTATTCAGGCAGATGAATTTTGCAAAATTATACTCATTGCTACTAGGTAGATGAAAGTGGGATTTTCATTTTTTAATATTTATAAAGTACCAAGTGCACTACAAAGAAGCCAAATGCTAATAACTGATGAAACATAATTGAGGTTAGGTTAGATTTTATTTAAAACCCATCTTATCTCCCACGATACTTTTGTGTCGTCTGTTATGAAGACACTAGTGTTATTTGCATTGTGGGAGTATCTAAGAACCATGTTCAAAATCTGGCACTCCATTAGCCTGCACATTGTATATTTGAACAACTTCTTTCCCTCACAGTTTGCAATTTAGAACCTAATTTGTGGATTTACATTATGTGATCAATATCTATCAATCACACTTGCTGATAAGAAAAAGTAAATTTTCTTCTCTGTAATCACACATTATAGACCCTACATTTATTTTTCTGTTGTTTTGTCCTATCCTGAAAGGGAAATCTCATAAAGTCAAGCCTTAAACCTTTCCATTACTGAAGCAAGCAAGAAGCAATTACCCTACAATAAACCCTAATCCAACTTCTGAGCAAAACCAGCATTAAGTGACTCTTAGTAATGAATAATCTATAAGAGCCTTGAGACACGAAAGAGATTTATCTTTCTCATTTTAACTCTGAGAGGACAAGAATCCCAGAATATCCCATGTTTCTAGATACTGTAAGGTAAGAGCTTCTGCCAAGGGAGATTCCAAGGAGCCACACAGGAAAACACTCCCAATCATCTTCCCATGTCAAAGTATCCTTCTGGCTACCAAGGTGGGTTCTAATCCAGTTGCACTATTAGCAGGAATTCATATAGAGTTCATAATGAATCACTTTTTTAAAAATCCCCAATACTCACAGACAACATATCACATAGCAAAGTCACAGTTAGCCTAAAAACACCAGCAACACATAAATATTTTGAGGAACAACGTGACAGAGGGTCAAAGGGCTGAATATTAAAGGTTTGGTGCTATCAGATTCGATATTTGAGTCCAGAAGAACAAGTCTGAGTGATAGTTGTGTCGCCTGGGAAATACTAGAGGAGATTCAAGTGGGGTGAAGTGAACGGGCCTTGGCTCCAGAAGGCGCCAGCCAGGCACCTTGTGTAAGGATACGCAAAGCGCCGCTCTCTCATAAACAGGAACCACAACGATTATCTCCAGGCCACCTCTCTTCTGCGGTCCAGTCCTTCACAGTTGTCCTGCACTAAGGCATTAAATCTGCTACACTGCACAGCGGAGTGACCAAAAATTTCCTGGTTCTGATGTTCATTGTGTCTCTAACACTATGTCCTCATTCTCTCTCTTTGTTAGCTCTCTCTGTTTCCCCTATATTTACTGTCAGTGCTAGTGTGTCTATATATGGTGATTTTGTAACATAGGCAGCTTCTGGATTCATTCAAAGCCAAACCATTCATTCACAGTACTCACCGAGCAGCCTTGGGACAAAGGAGACTTACTATGATGTTGATTTACTATGATGTGATTTTTTTGTCATCTTCCTTGATGCTGTATCTCTACTTTCATTGAAATCAGAGCTAAAACTGATGTTTACTTCAGATAATATAAATTTCTTCAGAAAATATAAATTGAACATAAATTGCCATATAAATTAGCCTAGACCAATAAAAACAATGCAGCAGTGAGATTCTCCACCTTATCTTCAATCCTTTAAGTTGCAGCTGCTTCTCTGTCTTCCGGCTCAAGCAAACAACATGCAAGAAGCAGATGGTACAATCAGTAATACTACAGAGTATTAGTTGTCATAAAGGAGCTGAGCAGTCTTAATCTTCATGGTCATCTGCAGCACTAATTATGTTCTCAGTATCACCAAGCTACTGTCATGTAAAATTTGCTTCGCTTCCACATGTCATTATTTATGCACTGGGTGTAGCGGATAGGTGTAAAACGTTTCACTTCTCATGAGCAGAGAGGAGGAGGCATTGGCATGGGGACCCTGGAGCAAATGAAGAGCAAAAAATAATTAGCAAAATGTTTGGAGCTAAGCAGAGTGCTGGAATGGAGAATTCATTGGAGAAAGGCTAAGCTTGATCATCCCAAGTCGAATGCAGATTCATTCAATGTTGGCAATCAGCAGCGGAAGCTCTGGGAGAGCAGTGGGCCCAGGCAATGAAAAAAATGAATAAACAACAGAAAAGAAACTGTATCTCTCAGATTTAGTCTTTGGCATAATAGTAAAAATGAGTTTGCTTCCCACATCTGTTTCTCTTCTATTATTTAGATATAGATTTACTGGCTGCTACAGTATTTCTATAGATTTTTTTTTTTTTAATAGAATGTGATTTTCTTGAGAACTCCAGGTTCCCTGTTGCATCTATTCATGAAATCAAAATATGCATCAAGTAAAACATGGGAGATAATAAAATTGTCTATGTACTTCTATAAAATGTGTCATATAATTAAAAAAGCAAGAACATTTGGAAAAGATCACTGCAGTAAATCCCTGAGAGGCTGGAAGTATTTTGCTTGGCTGATACTCCGAACATACTTATAATGGTCCTGAAACAAGCATCTGCATCTGAACAGTCTCATTACATGTCACAGGATCTTTCTTTGAACAGATAAACTTTTTAAATTTTATTCTGTAATTAATCACAGTAAAAGTGGGAAGCCTCATTTAGAACTGATGAAATAACATCCCAGGGAAATCGTGTTTCCTGAAGCAAAATCCTGTGAGATTCAACTGTTTTGTTTTATAGAAAAAGATGTATCATCACACTTTCAGTAGTTTTTATTTAATTCTAACATCCTCCAAACCACATACTGTGAGGTAGTACACATAGATAATTTCAGTAGCACATTTGTGTAAATTTGATTTAGATGAAGCGACAAACACTCTTCAAGGCTGATGTCTTCAGTGCTCTCATGTTATGGGGATGTGTTGGGGGCGGGGGGGGGGGGCGGGTAGGGGAGGAAGGAAAAAAAAAAAACTAAACCAGAATGTTTCCATTTAGTTTCAATGCAGGGGACTTGGCTAGATTCAAGTGCAAACAGGATTTGAGACTACCCATAGGATGGTATTTCACAGGACATGCTGGGTTGCAAAGACTTGCCAAGCCCACGCTCACCCAAAGCAGAAGTGCCCAACACCCTCACCAGTCCAAGAACAAGCTGGAGATGCCAGGGTGGGCACCCCACGATACCGCCATCACCGCAGTGGTAACGTCAGCAGGTCCTGCTGCTTGCACAGGCACAACTCGGTCAGTCTGTAAGGTTTTGTCCTCCCGTATTCCGGCATGTGCTTGTATGTTTCTGTTCCACTGAGATCAAGCAACTGATCACAGTTCCTTTTTATTCATGAAAAGAAACAAAACCAAAACCAAACCAAAACAAGCAAACGAACAAACAAAAGATTCTTCAGCCTTTTCCTTATCTCCATTGCTATGCAACACATTTACATGATTTTTTTCCAGCAACTCTTCTTCAGCAATTACTATTGATGCCAATGCTGGACATTTGCAACATAAATGAGAAGGAAAGCAGTTTCTCAGAAAACCTAAGACATCTGTATAAAATGCTACTTCGCTATGCTTAACACTTGTTTCATTTAAACTTGCTGAAAGGATAAAAAGCCCAGAATCATACCCTGGTTTTGTCTCCTATTAGTACAGTATTTCTATCTACATCTTTGAAAAATATTCACAGAGAAGATAAATAGAATTTTCTCCTGGTCCTAGCTAAAGAGAATATATCCAAAAATGCGTCCCATGGAGGATACTGATTTACATTTCTGTCACAGCTAAAGTACAGAATAGAATTGGCTCTCTAGGGGATTTTGTTTTGTTTTGTTTTGTTTTGTTATTTTTTTCTTAATAATAGGTACAGACTTCCTCTTCTATGTATGAAATCAATTCAGATGTAATTTTAGCAGAAATTATGCAGAGAATGTTAATGTGATGTAGATTGCTCAGTTTAAATCATAGAATCTTTGTATGAAATGGATGTGTTCATTTTGTGTTGCTGCGGAGAAAAGAAGTGTTTGATGTATATGTTTGATTAAATATTAATAAGAGCAGTCTGTAACTATGTCTCTGAAAGAGTAAGAAGCTGCTTTCATTGCTGTACTGTATATTGTGAAAAATTATACCAATACCTTGTTCCACAAGATTTCTGATTTACTAAGGCACTGTTCATTTCAATAACACCAATATCTAAACTACAAAGTCTTGCTGTTATAACTATGTGAATATAAATCAGAGGGGACCCATTCTAGTAGACACAATCTGTACCTGACAGGTTATGTCATTCTGGTAGGTAATTTAATTATCCTGCAGAAAAAACTCCTTTAATGGGTACAAGTATCTCCTCTATTAGAAGTATAATTAAGTTCAGTGTAACTATGTAATCAGAGATTTTATAACATAGGTAAGCTCTGAGCTGGGTTCTTAAATGGTAATATTTAAAATAAGAAAATATTTAAATCAAAGAGGAGACAGAAAGACTAACGGAAAATAATTTTCTTTGTTACAAATAAATTCTGTATCTGCAATATTTAACAAAATGAAGGGCTTTTTGTTTCAAAGCATCTCTCCTGAATCTTTTTTTAGTTAATATCTTCATATTTAATACTTAGTTAACATAGTTAATATCATTCTGTAATTGTTTTCCTATGGAATAAAAACTCCAGCATCTACCTCTGCAGCTGAACCTCCTTCCTTTCTATGGAAGCTACGGTCTTTTGGGGGGATGCAGTTAAGATACTGGGAAGTCTTTTCAGTCCATTTTTGTTCACATTTTAAATAAACAACTTTGGTCTAATTATATTCTCATTTACATTGAAATAAAATAGATAAGTACAAAATACTAAAAGAAAAATTACTTTACTGTGTTCTTACATTTACTCCTGTCCCATAGAGCTAATCCCTTTTCTCACTTTACAGAAAACCTCCATCCTATTACTTCACCCTCTTCAACATGAAATGGCATTTACTATGACATTTAAAATACCAGCATTTCTGTTCTCCTGTCCACTTTACCACTTCCAGTAAGTGCACACAATTAGGGACAGATTTTCTAAGGAACAGCTTGACAACAAAGGGAATCGTAACAGGCATCTTAGTGCTGGGATAGAAAATGAATAATTTTAACCTGAAAAACTGCAGGGCACATGTTAGCTGTTCTAATTAGTACCTGACTAAAATTAAATAGAATAAAAAGAATCCAGTGGAGTCTCCGAGGGGAGGTAGCACAGAGCAGCCCACCCGATGTCCTACTTCACCTCCTCCCTGCTCTTCCTCACCGCCAGCCGCGGGACCCCGCTGCCCTCACACTGCACTGGCTCGGGCGCTGAGTGACTACTTCGCTCAGCAGAGGCAGCTCCCTAACTTAGCATAAAGATACTTATCTTTAATGGTTATGTGCATTTTCTGACAGTATACTTAGCTGAACCAGTTTGGCACCGCAGCTGAGCATCGGAACCAGTAGAAGGAGTAGAGAGCTGAAGAGGTTGGACTGGGGATTAATTAGCTCGGGCTGTGAGGTATTGCTTCACCTCTAAGTGCACTGTCTGCAGAACTTACTCATGTAGAGCTACTGTCATTTCAGACAAATCAGCACCTGAAAATGCATCAAAATTGATAAACTGCTATGAATATGGAAATAACATAAGTTCATTTGCTTTACTAGGCTTTGCTCAAGCCATTTCTTCTGTTACTACTAGTAGAACACGCTCTTTAGGTCACAAAGATCAAGTTGTCTCAGGAATAATAGGATTCTCAGCTGTTGAACTAGCAAAAGTAGAAGAATCAGACTAGGTCAGGCATAGAGATCTGTTGAGGCTCTGTCTGTGCCTGTTGACACAGCCAGCAGTGAAAGCCAGAATAAGATGTGTGCAAACCTACGCAAGGGATGGGTAACAGGCAACCCAGCTACAGTGACTGCAACAGGAGGGAAGGAGACACTTCATAAATGCACTCAATAGGTGTGCTTTAACTCCTAAAGGCAGACTTTAGCTCCAGATTCAGATATTTCAAGTTAGGCGTTTGGAAAATTGATATCCACATATAGGCAATGTGCCTGCATTTCCACTACAGTCAGTAGCTAGTCTAGTGTATCCTAGAGTGATGTTCAGCTGACCAAAGGTAGGTATGTTTGCTGGGATGAGCTAAACAGCTCTTTAGATCCCACTAAGTGGACTTAAGTATCTTCGAGCATGAATCAGCTGCCTAAACGTGGGTGCCTGCTCTCATCTGAGACATCGTCAGTTATGCCCAACATCTTATGGATAGGCTGATGGATATGATCTACAAGACCTACAGCAATCTGCTTCCTTTTGGAGATGCAGCTGGGCACCTGAAAGGATGCCTTACACCACCACCTAGAATAATACTAGCCATCTACTGGAGTACTGCATCCAACTCTGCGGCCCCCAACATAAGAAGGACATGGAGCTGTTGGAGCGAGTCCAGAGGAGGGCCACAAAGATGATTGGAGGGATAGAGCACCTTTCCTATGAGGACAGGCTGAGAGAGTTGGGGTTGTTCAGCCTGGAGAAAAGAAGGCTCCGGGGAGACCTTATAGCAGCCTTCCAGTACCTCAGTGCGGCCTACAGGAAAGCTGGAGAGGGACTGTTTACAAGGGCATGGAGTGACAAGAGAAGGGGTAATGGATTTAAACTAAAAGAAGGAAGATTTAAATTAGATGTTAGAAATAAATTCTTTTCTGTGAGGGTGGTGAGGCACTGGAACAGGTTGCCCAGAGAAGTGTTCAAGGCCAGGTTGGATGAGCCTTTGGGCAACCTGGTCTAGTGGAGGGTGTCCCTGCCCATGGCAGGGGAGTTGGAACTAGATGGTCTTTGAGGTCCCTTCCAACCCAAACCATTCTATGATTCTATGATTCTATGATCTCTGTTTAGGCAACTGGTTTCCCTTTTCCCCTTCCCCAGCTTGAGATATAGAATGACTCCGGCCAAACTTGTCCTATCTTATATTTAAGGGCTATTCAGAAAAGAGATGCCAGTGGAATTAATTGTTTATAGGCTTAGGATACATGCTACTCATTCATTTCTAATGATTGCTCAGTAGGAACGTCTTCAAATAAATAAGGCACAGCAGCCACTCTCTAACAGACATGTTTTTCCGTCTCTTGCAGCTACCTCTGCCTGGTAGGAGAATATTGAAAAATTATAGTTGTCTTTCAGACTTGAAGCAGAGTAACAGATCTCAAAGAAAAATTCTTCCAGTCAATTGACAGCTTCTAAGTCCTCAAGCTGGGAACAGCTGGAGAACAGCAACCAGCTATACCTTATAATAAAAGCAGTGATATCAAAGCTCAAGTTTATTCCTAAGGGAAGGAAAACAGCATCTAGGGACTTGGGCTAGCATATTAATCTACTCTCTTTTCACTTTGTGCACCTGATGGGTTGAGTGGATAACATTGTCATTTGAAACAAAAAGCAAAAACAGTACATTTTAAATCATATCATACTTTTTCATCTCTGGCCAGGCAGTTGACATCATTGCACTAATCCCCAGAAGCATTTAATCAGCAATTTGTGGAAATAATAATACATTTAGAAATTATTGTAAGGTTTTCAGGGACAGGACCTAATACAATTAGATTGGTATTGTGTGCAGTTCTGGGTCCCACAATTTAAGAAGGATGTGAAGGTCCTTGCATGCTTCCAAAGGAGGTCAACAAAGCTGGGGAAAGGGCTGGAAGGCATGTTCTGTGAGGAGCGGCTAAGGACTTTGAGCTTGTCTAGTTTGAGAAGAGGAGGCTGAGGGGTGACCTCATGGGTCTCTACAGCTTCCGGAGGAGGGGAAGTGGAGAGGGAGGTGCTGAGCTCTTCTCCCTGGGATCCAGTGACAGGACACATGGGACTGTTTCAAAGCTGCACCAGGGGAGGTTTAGACCGGACATTAGGAACCATTTCTTTGCTGAGAGGGTGGTCAAACGCTGGAACGGGCTTCCTAGAGAGGTGGTCAATGCCGCAAGCCTGTCAGTGTTTAAGAGGCATTTGGACAAGGCCCTTAATAACATGCTTTAGCTTTTAGTCAGCCTGGAAGTGGTTAGGCAGTTGGACTAGATGATCATTGTAGGTCCCTTCCAACTGAACTATTCTATGGGTGGATGGGAAGAACAGTGGATGTTGTCTACCTTGACTTCAGCAGGGCTTTTGACACCATCTCCCATAACATTCTCATAGACAAGCTTAGGAAGTGTGGGTTGGATGAGTGGACAGTGAGGTAGACTGAGAACTGGCTGAATGGCAGAACTCAGAAGGTTGTGACAAGCGGTGCGGTCTAGTTGGAGGCCTATAGCTGGTGGTGTTCCCCAGGGGTCAGAACTGGGCCCGGTCTTGTTCAACATATTCATCAATGACCTAGACGAGGGGACAGAGTGTACCCTCAGCAAGTTTACTGAGGATACAAAACTGGGAGGAGTGGCCAATACACCAGAAGGCTGCGCTGCCATTCAGTGAGTCCTGGACAGACTAGCGAGTTGAGTGGAGAGAAACCTAATGAAATTCAACAAAGGCAAGTGTAGGGTCATCCACCTAGGGAGGAATAACCTGAAGCACCAGTACAGGTTAGGGGTCGACCTGCCTAGAAGCCGAGAAGGACCTGGGAGTCCTGGTTGACAACAAGCTCTCCATGAGCCAGCCACGTGCCTTTGTGGCCAAGAGGGCCAACAGTATCCTGGGATGCATTAAGGTTATCCTCCCCCTCTGCCCTGGTGAGGCCACATCTGGAGGACTGTGTCCAGTTCTGGGCTCCCCAGTTCAATAAAGTCAAGAAACTACTGGAGGGAGTCCAGCGGAGGGCTGCGAGGACTATTAGGGGACTGGAGCATCTCTCGTATGAGCAAAGGCTGAGAGAGCTGGGTCTGTTTAGTCTGGAGAAGAGAAGACTGAGAGGAGATCTTATCAATGCTTATAAATATCTAAAGGGTGAATGTCAAGAGGAAGGGGACAGACTCTTCTCTATGGTGCCCAGTGACAGGACAAGGGGCAATGGGCACAAACTGGAACACAGGAAGTTCCATCTCAGTATGAGGAAAATCTTTACTTTGAGGGTGACCAAGCACTGGCACAGGCTGCCCAGAGAGGTTGTGGAGTCTTCTTCTCTGGAGATATTCAAAACCCACCTGGACGCAATCCTGTGCAACCTGCTGTAGGTGATCCTGCTTTAGTAGGGGGCTTGGACTAGATGATCTCCAGAGGTCCCTTCCAATCCCTGCCATGCTGCGATTCTGTGATTCTGTTCTGTTCTACAGATTCAGCTGCCTCAGCCTTCAGTGCAATGATAACTGCTTACAGTAGAGATCTTCAACAACCGGTGAAGCAGGAGTTAGCAATTCAGCTAACCAGCAGCAAAGTTCAAGGGAGATGACAGGGATTAACTGACACAATAAAGCTAGACATTTTTCAGGTAGGACACAGGAGAGCCACTTCCACATATGAACAACAATTTGGCAACCAGTTAGAATTTTTTGTATTCTGTGTTGGATTTTCTCTAAGCCTCTCCTGCCAGCATCCTCATTCCACTTTGTGCAAGTAAGTCGCATGCATCCAGAGAAAGTCACATAGCCAAGTGGCTGGCCATCCATCTGCGAGCAGGAGATATGTCAGTCCCTGTTTACCAACTGCTGTATCCCACTGGCAGCTTATCATCACTCTATGGCAACAACTGCCATCAGATCACTTACTGCCTTTCATGTCTCCAACTGATGAGACAAAAGCTTATGGCTTTGTTACAAAACACGTAGTTTTGTTATCTGTACTTTAGTGCCTTATTTAAAACCACTTTTAGGTTACACGTATCATTAAAAATAATGAAGACTCTTGTAATACTTTTCTCTCCTCAATTTATTATTTTTTGAAGTGTTAGCATTTAAATGGATTTAACTTCAAAGCTAATATATTACTCAGGTGAATACAGTGTTGTAATTTCAGAACTCTGATATCATTTCTGCTTATCTGGAGCTAGTTTTCTGCAGGGTTACATATATAAAAATAATTTCAGTTGCCTTTCTGCGACATGTAAAATTAATTGAAATGGGAAGTCTCAGAATGTTTCATGATAGGGATTATATCTTGCTAAAGGAATAAGTATTTGTATGTGCCTAAACATACTTCCATACCCGCTCACAACGAAGTATCAACCCTAAAAAATGTCAGCATTTGTTTACATGGGAAGGTAATATTGTGAAAGAAGTTCATGTATCTATATTCTTTACTATGATTTAGTGGTAATAAACAAAGTGGCTAGAAGTAAAATCTATACAGCTAGCTGTCGAGTGCCTGAATTTTGGTCATTAGCATTCTGAAGTTAACCAAGCAAACAAAAATTAATTTTAAAAGAAGTTTAGAGAAGCATTTATTTAAAAATTTGGTGGTGCTTCCTCTTGTCTCACATACTTGGTCCCAACTCAGTTCATGGTCACAAAACTGAATAAACTATAAAAACAAACAAACAAAAAAAATCATCCCATTAGCACTAGAATGTGATTCTTTGCTTACCACACTATATTTCATCACTTCATACGCAGGATTAAAACACTTTCTGAGACTAATTCTCAAGAGAGTTAAGCACCACTGCATCCCTTGCAACCTCCAGTTATGGACACAGATAATGGACTGTTGATGCCAAACTTTAGAAATATCTCTAAATTGAAGTGATTAAACACTGCTACAGGTTGACTGGAGGACTTGTAAAGTCTCCACACTCGGAGCTATTCAAAACCCTGCTGGACACAGCCTTGAGCAACCTGCAGGTTGCAATGTAAAAGCAGGTTTACGTAGACCCTGTTTTGAGCAAGGGGCCAAACCAGATGACCTCCACTGGTGCCTCCCAGGCAAAATTATTTCCTGACTCTGTCATTAGCTTTTTTGGAAAAAAGACAGAGTTGTTGGCCTCCCTTCCATTTTTCTTTCGCCTATTCATTTTTGGTTTGTTTTTTTTTTTCCTTTCTGTTTGTATTTACTTATAAATTTATATATTTTGTTAACATACATTTGTTCTTTGGAACAAAGATCAGACCTCTGTGCCTCTACTTCAGCATACAGGTTCCTATCCAAGAAATAGTACTGTGTCCAGTCTCATAATAACTGATAATTGTGTTCCAAGCAGTTGTTATTCCTATTATTGAATTACAGATCTGACCTAGTGATCAAGTCATAGTTGTCTTAATTTGCATAACCTGCAGGAAACTATTCTGGAATTTTCCTGAAGAAAAAGCAAAAAAAAAGTAAGTAAGAAAGTAATATGCTGTGAGCAGAACCTCACAGAAACAGAGGTAGCCTGAAATGTCATCATTTTTTCTTTATTCCTAATTCTGATGTTAGTATAAATTGCCCCAATAGATTACTGCATTGTTCAGGACTTCATAAACCCTGATCCTAATGTTTGAACTAGGTTTTACCCATTGCAATTTAACATTAAAACCTCTCTTCTTATTATTGAGCCATAATCAGAGATAATGCATTCCCATGTTAGTGATGACAACTGCGGGCAAGCATCTCTTCTTTATGATTATGTTGCTAGTTGAAACACCTTCTTTTTTAACCTTCTCACATAAATTATGACTTTCAAGTGCTTCAAGGTGGTTGATGCTCCCCTATGAATTTTGAATCATTAATGTGAAACAGTTTTAAAATGGATAATGGATATTTTGTGGTGCCAAAGCCACAAGAACCTTAGTAAATATGTTAATAACGATTTTACGCTGCATAAACAGTCAAAAAAAAAAAAAAGCAGACAAAAAAAACACAAAAACAAAACTTAAGTGAAGCATGGCTCATGCAAGACAGGATATAATTTACTCTGGCACAGTTAGCAATCATTGTCATTTGAAGAAATATTTTATCATCATACTACATAACAGGCAGAAGATGAAACAATATTCCTTTTCTCTTTACCCTGATATAAACTCCTGACAGATAGAAGTCCATTCACAAACTGAAATTAGTAGGCTTAATTTAATCCTTTGCAATATCAAGTGGCAGATAAATTATACGTCATCTGTCGTTCCTTCAGAGGTCCTTCTTACCGCATCATGGTTCAGGCAACACCAATGTTGTCAGAGTCAGTGATCAGGTATCGCTTAATCCTGGGGATTTCAGAGCTCCTACTAGGTGATTTGAGCAAAGTTATATGTGAACCAATACCACTTCACAGGGGAAAAACTGCACACAGAAAAATAAATTCCAAAATAACCTGCTAGTTTACTCCTCTCAGAATCAGCTGCCTGTACAGGATGTTATCCATGATCGGCATGAGGCCAATTTCGCATGTAGGCTTTCAGCTAGACAAATTAAGTACAAATGGCACTGCTGCAGCGGGTATGATTCGCAGATATAATAGATAAATTAATTACCATGAACCTGATGTATTGTATTTGAGTAAGCAATTACATGCTTTAGGATTTCACTCACTTGCACAGGTTGGCTTTTTTGGTTTAGCACTTGTTTTTTGACAACAAAAACCACTTTCTCAACATAAACCACTTCCTGGGACCATCATTTTGCTGGCGGTGTGCTAGTGCTAGCACCCTGACCGTGTCCCTTGAGCTCTCTGCTCTCTTCCATCTAGATTTTTCAGTGGTTATGTTTCCACTCACAGAAGTAAAATTCCCTCTGTTAGAGGAATGTCATGTGTTTTGTGATCTGAGAAGAAAGAAAATGAATTGACATGTGACTTCCTGGTGTACTCTCCTGCTTGATTTCCTGCTACTGCAGAGGAGTGAACTTGACATAAATGGTCTTCTTTGGTCCTGTGTTTCTAGACAGCTCCCAATATCCCTGGATAATTAAATGAATGAGTTTGCAGGGGTAAAATGGCTAGAAACAGTGTGTAGTATGCAATTAGTTACCCAGAATTACAGAAATATTACATGCCAGAAGATCCCGTCCCATACAAGAAATAGGATCAGGGAAAGGCTGACCTAAAACTCGCACAGGATGCTGCAAGTCTCTCCAAATCAAAATAGTTCATAGTTCATTGCTTGCCCTTACTTGTTTTTTTTCATTTTCTTTTGTGAAAGGAAAAAATTGGCAATTAATATGAAAAAAAAAATGTACTGTTAGAAACCTAATCTGCCAAAACACAATTTCAACAGAGAATTTTCAATTCATGCTATTTTCCATATCACTCTGACTTTACTTGCAACAAGGGAAATTTAATTTATATATGAGGAAACACTTTCTTATAGTAGCAACAGTGAAAAGCAACACTTGAGGAGGTTGTGACATACTCAGAAGTAAAGGTTTCTAGTAAGAGGTTAGAAAAGCAACCTGTGTAAATTAGAACAGGTGTAGGTGTTTCTGCCTTGGGGCCAGGGAATAGACTAGTTCAGCTCTATTTTCTGACTATTTTCTGTCATTTTACTGAAACTAACCAAACCAATGTCAATGCAACTCAGGAGTAATTATTCTAGACTTAATACAGCAGAGACCACAAAAGATGTCTGTGAAAGGCCTAAGGCTGTAAGTGTAGTAAGAATAGACTTATAATCTGTCACCCTCTTATAATACAATACAGAATGAATGCAGTATTAGGGCAAATGATAGAGGACTTATGCAAACCAAAAAGTCAGTAATTATCTAATTATATTAATTTGCTAGAGATTTGGTATTTTTCATACTTAGCTATTGCAACACTACCTCAAAGACGTTTTTTTCCTCTTTTTCAACTATTTATATATGTTTACAATGACACTTCTGAAATATAACACCTTGAATACCAGGTTTGAGGGAGGATAGAAAAAAGGGGTGCTTTTCATTGCACTCCGTGTGCATCTCAGCTATTCTGAACTGACTTGCCATAATTACACCTTTAAAAAAAAAAAAAAAAAAAAAGATTCTATATACAAAGTAATAGTCTATGATATTGATTAAAGGCAATGAATCCACCAGAAGCTAATGAGGGGGTGACAGGTTTCAGCAGGTAGGAGAAACAAATAGAAGCAACAGTTTTCTGTTTGCACATTCCACTTGGATTTCATTTGTGCTCCATAGCTCTAACCTGCATTCTCTGACTTCAGCAGGATCCTGCTCTGTGTATTATTGCATATATAGAAAGTATAAAACTAGAAAACAGCCAGCAGTTCTCCATTACTTAGAGATTTGGGTTGCTGTGGGGTGTTTTTTAGTCAAGCCTGGACATCTTTCTAAAAGATAGGCTTTAACCTATCAAGGAGGAATGACTCCTGACACAAGAATCGTGGTGAGTCTGTCTGCACAGCCTCTTACAGACTGACACAGGCCAGTTCTGCCTGTTCTTCCATTCAACCAGGTGCAAATCAACCCCACACTGAAGCTACTAACTTAAATTCTGCATCCAGCTAATGTATCCCTATTGCTTCCAATCGAGAACCAGATCCAAATGCAGAGGGTGAGCCCGTTTCTACCTGTGATCAAATCTCACATACCAGCTACAGCCTGATACAGGAGGTCGGACCATTGTGGCTTTCAGGTTTTGAAGGAAAAAAGGGAATAGGAGAAGGCAAAAGGGATGCAAAACAGAAGACAAAACTTGCACTGAACGCTAAAATGACACCTGAAAGAGAAAAAAAAATTGCATTCAAAAGCAAGCATGTGTCTTCTCTGCCCATATTATCCACAACGTTGCATAGTCGTATTTTTTGTATGCCTCCCCCTGCAACAACAGAAGGTAATCAAAGGGGTTGTCTCTTTAATCAGCACATAAATCCATTTAGACACAAGGGTTTGATTAAACAAATACTGCAATCCAAAGACATAAATCCAATAGGGAAACTCTGACATCTGCAATAAAAATCTGGTTGGCAAAGAAGCAAGAGTGTAGCGGAGGGGGAAGAAAACTGGTATTATCAGTAACCACACCCCATGTAGTAATTTAGTTGTTCTCATTTACTGCAGCACAGAAAAATTCCCCAGCTCTCCAGATCTGCATAAAAACTACTATGTGCAGTGCAATCCTCTTTTCTTGCTGAATCTTCCAGAGTTAACCCGTGCAGTCTCCCATTAATAATACTGTGACTTTGTCCTATAAAGTAATTAATAATCAATCCCAAGAAGGCCTGGAGGTAGTTTACTTGCAGTAGAAATGCTTAAGTACCAGAAAACTTAAAAAACGCATTTCACACTTCAGGCACTACATACATACATCTCAATTTGTGACAGAATTTGTCATTGCACTTCACTATCAGTTGCAATTCAGCCTTGCCACTGTTCACAAATGCTATCAAATTGCTTGTGAAACTGTTTAGAGACCAGTTAAGTCAAAACAAGACATTTAATGTAAAATTGATGTACAAGTGTTCATCAAAGTAACAATGTCAAAAGCCTAAAATGATTATATATTTGCAAACTAGTACATTGGGGAAGTGCAATTTTTGTACTTTAAAGGTCTATAAAGACCTATTTTCTAGACAGATGAATAACAAGGAAAAAAACCCCTCAAATTCCATTGGATTGGAAACATCTAGAATATTTGTAACATGAATATTAATATAATTTGGTAGCATTTACCTAAAGCAGAGATATAAGGAAAAATCAGCATAATAATTAGTCTTTTCTTAAAGTGCAGTGTGTAAAACTGACTATAGTGGTAGAAGTAGTCAACTGTAAGATTTATTTCCCACGAAGGGCCCATTACAAACATTGTTCATGTGAACTAGCCTTTTTCCTGAACTTCAGGAGTAAAAAAAGAAACTACTCAGAATTGCTATACAACTAGAATTCCCCTGAGAAAAGCCAAAAGATTCATCCCAGGACGTGGCCATTACGAACTGTACCTGTAAAGTGTCTGTTTTGCTATGTCATATTAAAACATTGCCAGCCGGTTTGGAAAACGTGTTTTTAAAATGCTGTGAGACAGTAGGTGGTTCCCCGATGTTGCCGCTGCAGAGCAATACCTCGCTGGTTCTGCGTGTTGCCTAAGTGGTTGCTCTTGGAGCAATGCCCGTTACAAACAGTGCCCGCAGAGCACTCTGACGTTAGACTCTCTTGTCGAGTGGGATGCATCGAGGCTCTCATTTTCACTGAAATCAGTGGCTAAATACCTCTGTGAATATGGTGTTTGTGGTTAATATCACCAATTGGAGCAATAGCTAGTAATTAAGCTGTGCTGCAGCGGCCACGCATTCTGGCACCCTGCGCAATATAGGCCATAGACATGCTCTGCATTAAATGTTGTTTCAAGTCTAGTAGCTGTGCTTGAGCAAGAATTTTTGGTTTAGAACAGCATCTTGATTTAAATTATCACTACATTATCCTTCACACGTTGTCCCTATTGTTAACTGTAAAAAAAAATGAGAATCTGAACACATCCATCTTCAATTTTGGGCCTTTGTGCTTTGGTCAGATGTTTAAAACTCTCAATTTGAAGGTGCTTCTTGGGTTTCTGTAAGCTGTATTCAGATCATCCCAAACTATCTGTCTTGTAGTCTGAATAAATGAACTAGAATCTGGTGTTACATTGTGCTATAGGCTCAACTCTTTGTAAGCAGCCTAGAGTTAAAAAATACTTTGCACATATCATTAGAAATTGTGTATTTCAGCAAATACTTGACACACAGGACAGTTTGGAAAATGATGCCTGTCTGTAGCACTGTGTGCCAAATTTTCAATCAATCATATTTGCAAACTATGGGTTTTCAGGCTTCTTGAGCCAGCCCTGCACCACTGCTGGTGGGTGTCTAATCCAGGGACTGCAAGTGTTCTGAACATGCAACTGCTTTTATGCAAGAACCTAACTGTTCCTAGTGGATACTCTGCAGGTGTGACAAGATTTATCTCCCTGTTTTTTTTCAGTTTAGTAGTGGTGATGCCTTAGGGTTTGCATGCGGCAGTTTATGTAAAAAATCCATAAAGCACGAACAGCTTATGAAAACTTTTATATTTATTCAATATTCTGCACGCACAATCACACCCTTTGAAATGCTGCTTTCACAGAGTAGAGGGGTTTATAAATAGAAAAGAAAATGGGCATAATCTACAGGAATCTTTTTTTTTTAAGACACTCTTCATTTGCTTAGCATAATGACCATTTATTTCACTTCTTTTTTCAAACTCTTTCTTGCTGAGCGTCCTGTATTTCCTCATCTAGCACAGACTTCTCTTAGCAGGAAAATATAATAACTCCAGTTGTTAGTAAGGCTCCAGTACCACAATTACACACAGATGTATTTATAGCTGCGCATAAGCATTTGCAGGAACAAGAATCTCTCGCAGATAGCAAAATGGAATTGCTCTCCTTTTTGCCATATCATTATTCTAAAAGGTGATAATTAAAATTATTTCAAAGTTCAGATTTAAATAACATTTTCATTAATTACAGACTGTTCATTATTGCTATATTTTGAAATTTATCTCCTTAGCCTTGTATTCCATAAGCAAATTAGTATGACTGAATTATTGTCAATAACTCTAAATAGAAATAATTTTCATAATCTGTACACTGTATATGTCAAACAGTACAAATCTTTTTTTTTATTATTTCACTTTCTGAACTATTCCATCTTTCAGGCTTAATGTAATTATGCACCTTCTTTCAGAATAAAAAGCAAGCTATTTTGAGGTCTGCTGAGAGCAGCCCTGTACTATAATGGGATAAGATGAAAATTTAAAGCATACATAGCTTGCTGAAGAAAAATATTTTCTGATTAAAATCATGAAGGAGGCAGTGTTCCTTAAGTATCATACAAAACATCAAAGATCAACCATTACAGTCAAAGTCTAGGAATTCTGCTTTAGCTCTCCAGATCAATGTGATTGGTACAGACGTTTTCATTCTTCTGCTTCTCGGAAGCATTTCACACTGTTTCAGTTTTAGCTATTGCACCAAATAATCCTGGCGGGAAAAATCTTTTTTTCAACTGATTTTTTTTTTTTAAAAAGTGTTTAATTCCATAGCTTTAAGATCACAGCTGATCTGTGCCAATGCTTCCCTAGCAAGATTGTGTCTATGGTGGACCCATCTCACAGACACATCCTGTGTTCACACTGACTACAAATTGTATCGCAATGGATGATCTATGGAAAAAACCCCAACTGCTCATGTTCCCTTAGGGTGATTTGGAAATCCTCCACTCGTTGGAGGAAAAGAGAGGGAGATTGAGGGAGTCTGGTCTCCCTTCTGGCCCATTTATTCAACCTGGTGGCAGAAAACATGGAAAGAGTCTGAGAAGAAAAGGACAGCAGTAGTAATGGCGTCCTGCTGAGAAATAGGAAGTCCTCATCTCTTCTCCTTTTACGTATCAGTAGTAAGCCAGTCAAAACATAACAGAAGTTAAAAAGTCAAACTCTGTGATCAGGAACTGTCCCAGCTGTGGGTGGAGGAAGCCTTTTTAGGTCTTGTCTCTTAGAGGATGGGTATGAGACATTTTCCCATGAAGCAAGGTGTCTTCAAAACCTGACTTCCTGATTCACGGAGAGTTCAGGAAGGTTGGGGTTAAAAAAAATGAAAGAAATTTCATCTCCAGAGCCATTACTACCAGAAATACTGTGAGGTATCAGCATATGTGGAGTTTGGCTGGAACAGGTTTCAGGGCATGTCTGTCAGGGCAGTTTTTCTTTCTGACCCTGCCCTGCAGGCTGCCTAGGACCCCAACAGGCAACTTAGCAGGAATTGTTCAGGTTCCTGTGGCCCTGTTCAATGGCAGCTTTGTTGAAAAGTCATTTATTGAGACCTTCTCACTGATTGCAGTGATCTTTCCTGTTACAGAATCTTCACTGTAGTTTATAAATAGTTAAACATCTGTAATGATCGGAGAATTTTTTCCCTTTGCCACCTATAAATTGCTTAGTATTGACAACTCATTATAGGTAACAGCCAGATTAAAAATCAAGAATCCCCACACTTCCAATGTTTGCTTTCTTTGTGGCTTTTTAATTACATTTAGAATGCGGTTCCAAGCGCTGGTGAGAGACCATAAACAGCAATATTCATTAAACCTTGACAATCTTGCATTTAAATGGAAGCAACCCCTTGGGTAACAAAATACACCAACACCACTAAATCACATCAAAGAAAAGTGCCGGCCAGTTATAAGGCTACAAAGTAGGAAGGTGAATCCCCTGACAAAAGATACAGAAAGCTACACAGCAAAGAGGTAATTTGGCAAAAAGAAGTTAAAGCCAAAAGCAATCAGCAATTTGCAGGAGTGGGAGGGAGAGTTAGCAATGCAAAAAAGCAACAATGCACAGAGATATAAAGATTCTGCACTCTATAACAGAGTGTGACAGAAGTTCAAAGACCTCTTGGTGGGGAGAAAAGGCCAGAGCATGTTGCCCACATTTTTGAATGTCTAGGGTAGATCTATGCATCGTCTTTTGTACCATCAATCTATAGACAAGTATATTTGGATTAGAAACCATTTATAGGTTCTATATTTCTTTAAGCTTCAGTTGTATTTATTCCTGGAGGCTAAAATAGTACAAAATTCCTGGAGGCTTAAGAAGTTAAAAAATTTGAAACCCTTGGAAAAGTTATTCTGAAGTTAGAGAAGATTTTCCTGGGCAGAAATCCAAAATCAGCAGAAAGGTCCACCCCCTTAGCTCTCACCAAAAAAAAAAAAAAAAAAAAAAAAAAAGGAAAAAAAAAAAAAAAAAACCACACCAGGACCTCGATGCATGGGACTGAGACAAAAAAGCTCACTGTTCAGTAGAGGAAGAGAATGGACATGATCCGGGACATCATCCAATAGGAAAAACATGGCTATGTGTTTCAATATGTCATTTTTAGTCTGGAGAAAAGGAGGCTGAGGGGTGACCTTATCGCTCTCTACAGCTACCTGAAAGGAGGTTGTAGCCAGGTGGGTGTTGGTCTTCTCCCAAGTAACCAGTGATAGGACAAGAGGAAATGGCCTCAAGTTGTGCCAGGGGAGGTTTAGATTGGATATTAGGAAAAATTTCTTCATGGAAAGGGTTGTCAAGCACTGCAACAGGCTGCCCAGGGAAGTGGTTGAGTCACCATCCCTGGAGGTATTCAAAACACACACAGATGTGGCGCTTAGGGACATGGTTTAGTGGTTGGACTTGACGGTGCTAGGTTAACAGTTGGACTTGATGATCTTAAACGTCTTTGCAAACCAAAATGATTTTATGATTTATGATTTTATGATTATCTCTGTCTTCCTTCCTCACCAAAACCCCACTTGTCCCTCATAAAATGAAAATAGGAGCCATATTCTAAGCAATAAGAGCAGGATGTCCTTCCCACAGAAAAAAATCCCACAGGTCATAAACCTGAAGAACTCATTGCAAGAGGATGCCTTCAAGGATAAAGTTTACATGAGCACAAAGGGAAGCCAGACAACCACATTTAAAAACAAAACATAACAAAACAAAACAAAAAAACAAACAATTCAAGCTTACTAAATACTCAGAAGTGAAATCCAGTGGACTAAACAAGTTCTTCAGGCATCCACCAATAGTAACTGCTGTAAACAAAATACTTCACTAGCTGGACATTTAGTTTTACCTGAGCTGACTGTAGGTCTGTCCTTACATCCCCTCGTGGACCTCAGTGCCACCAATGAGGTGACCACTCTCTGCCTGACCAGCTGATGGCCCCCCACCAGAACCTGTGGTTAGTGCTGAAAATTTCTGTTTCATCATCATCCTCCTATCTCCTTCCTGCAGGGCTCCCCATTGCAGTCTCAGAGAGCAAAGCAGCCAGGTAAGCCTCAGAAAGAAGTGCTGTTCCTGCGGCTCTGCCCTGGGAGTTGGCAGCAGGGGGGAGCCAATTCTGAAGTCCATACAGTCTCACGCCAGTGATCTGTAAGCGAGCAGCAGCAGGTTACAGTGCACCGGTCCAAGGGTCCGGCTGCCTGCGCAAACCCAGTTTCCAGCACAGTTCTGTGCAGCTATTGCTGTTCATGACAGCTGAGCTAGTATTGCTGGTTAGCCTAAAACTAGCTCTGAGGAGCTTTCATCTTACTGTAAATAGGCCCTTTTCAGGTTCTCCATGGCTTAATTACCCATGGGCAGAGGTAACTAGAAAAAAATGAATTAAGACCCTTTTTTCACCTCAAGGGTACTGTGCAGACAAACATATTGAAGATGATGGTGTGCTCAGACACTGGAGCAATGGAGACCGAGCTAATGTCTTTTCATTTGCTTCCCATTGTCTTCTTGCACTGCCTTCTTATCTTGATGAAGCTTCGTGTTGGAAATCTATTCTTTTACATACCTTCCTTAGTGGATTTGTGTTGGTATGTGAACATATTACAGAATTTAAACAGTCGGTACCAAAAAGTAAAAGTCAAGCTTCCACAAGCTCCATTGCCCCCACCTCCTACCAGGACAATTACCCTCTGGCTTTGGAATTAAATTAAGATTTTAAAAAAGGGGGGGAAACAAAGTCTCTCCTTTTTTCTTTCTTTTATTGCCTATTGAGCCTAAATGCCACTTGTGAAGATTAGTACGAGTACAAAAAATTCAATTTACTGATGCAAACACATTCAAATTTTTTCTCCAAGTCTCAATACGCATGCATGGCTGAGAATGACAAATGAACAATATAAGACGCTTTTCAATTATACATAACAGGTAACCAAACATTGTTTATGGAATATCTGTTTAGTGGGAATAATAGGCAGGTAGATGCAAACTAGATTGAGAACAAAATGCAAGTCTTTGTTGATTTTCTGTCACGCTAAACTAATGAAGCATTCAATAAAAGCATGCTATAGACTAACTAATAGTCAGAGGGAAAAAAACTACAAATGCCTGAAGAAATGTTCTTTTCCTTCAGTTTCTATCATAAGCCTAAAACAAAAGCTAACTGTTAATGTCTTAAAAGAGAAAAAGCAACAGACAAAGCTGTTATATTGGTTATCTCTGTTCTTTGCATGTCAAAAATGATAAGTATGTTATTTCAGACAGTAATCATTAAACAGAATATGAAAAGTACACAAACAGCACTTTAAAAAATCACCTGATTCATAAAGCTAGAAACAAAATGTAAGAACAAAAAGATGTCAATTTAAAAAAGTCCAAGTTAAAAAAAGAGACCCAACAGATACCAATCCATTTAGAAACTACCCAGACAAATTGTTCTTAAAAATCCATTTGGAAAATGCTTCTGTTTTTATCAGATAGTGATATGTACTGATCATCAGAAAAAGTAAATGAACACATTTCAGTGATAACTGTACCTTCACCTGTCTGTCTTTTTGGGTTTAAGTGATATAAAAATTGCATGGGCTGTCTTTGACATTCCAGTGAACCCTCCTCCACTTACCCAGTCACTGCATTAGAGGTGTTTTAACACTAAGAGGTTCATACTTTAAATTGCAATATTCCTTTCTCCAATGTTATCCCTCCCATTCAGCTTAACTCTATTGTCAAAGCTTCCAGTATAAAGAGAAATCAGAATTTTATAGAACAAAAGGTAGCACAGGTGGTCAGGTTAACTGCAGTTACAAACCTAGGATTGTAGGCATGCTGTCTCAGCCTGACATGAAGTCTTCACATACGCCATTACCAGCGCTCTGCACAAAAGGAAAAGGAAGAAAAAAAAAAAAAGGAGAACTTCAACCTGCTTTATCAAAGGATTACACTTATCCCCCTTCCCACCTCCTGCTCAGTACCACCGACATACTGCTGCTCTTGCCCTCACACAGGCCCACTGAGGGCCACGGGGCTCGAGAGTTTTCTGAAAGCAAGATAGGAAAGAAGAAAAGTAAAACAGCCAAAGTAACTCTTCCATCTCTGAATCACCAGCTAGAGAGTTCAAAAAATTGACAAATTATTTTACTGTCCTGAAAGAGTAAAGTCTTTTAGTAATACTTATCCTTGTCATTACCCTTATTCCTTTGCACATTTTTATTTCTTAGCTTTAATTAGTGTAAAAGGCATTAATATTTCTCCTCCTACCTAGAGAGAAAGCATGAAGGTATAAAACTTCATTTAGACATTCAGGTTTCTTTAGATTTTATTTTTTTTAATGAGAAATAAAAAGTAAAATATAATATTAAATTTCAAATCAAGAAAGTTCTCATGTTGCATTGATGGTGATCCTATGCAAATTATTTGAAAGTTTACAGGGGTTTTTTAAAAAATTAACTGCACTAACTAAACACGAAATTTCTGCTTGTTAAATAGCAAACTAAAGACCCACTCAACAGATTATCCCCTTGTGTGAAACGTCGTTTTGCTGTCCCTAATGTGATGCATGTTTTACAATTAAGCAATAAAACACAGCTTCCCCATCAGACAGTGAACGGTAAGAGAAGCAAGCTACGCCAAAGAAGACTTCCGATTAAAAGCTACCTGACCTGTGCCACCGTCTGCCATTAGCAATGCTTATCATAAAGAAGGCTAGAGGGAGAAAAGTATTCCTACCTTGTAGGAGGTTCTGGAAGAGGAGAACACAAAGTCCTAGATACTTCCCTTCTAACATATTGGCTCCTCCTAAACTTTGAAAGACTAGATCTCTCTCTCAAAAAAAAGAAAAAAGTACATATCTTGAAGGCTTTATTGGGGGGGGGGGGGTTCAGTTCATATAATGCTGAATATTTTTAAGTTAAGTTCTTTACCATATTTACAGATACTTTTTAACAAGTGTAACGATCTGAAACTGCATACAAATGTCATTTATCTAAGCGTAATGTAAAACTACGGATATCTTTATTTTTTAAAGGCAATTGTATCAATGAAAATAGCTTTCTTTCTCTCTTCACATGTTGTGAAAATACTGTTTATTTCCTGGTGTTCTCTTCAGAATTGAAACACAGTGGGATGAAAGCATACACAATGTAAGTATTAAATTGGCTATAGTTTTGTAAGCACAGAACTGGAAAAATCATTGTAAGAAGTTTGTCAGGTGATAATGTCCTCCTCTAATTTGCATTTTCAACCTTCAAACTAGAATTGTCTACTGATTTCATGGCTCAATAAATAGAAATAAATTTTATCTAGTGTGATAACAGAGATTCATTTTTTTATTTCTGACATGCAATTCTAGCTGCTTTTTTGTAGTAATTCATCATAGTACATCTGTTTTACACAGTAATATTTTATTCAAAAAATATTGAATAACTCTTGGCCCCTCACTGACATATCCTTTCAAGTTTACATACCTTCCCTTCACAAAATGAAACAGAAAATTAATTCATTAACATTAAAAAAACTGATCTGTATAAAATTATGGTGGTTTTTGCTTAGGTAGGTGGTTTGTTAAGAGGCATTTTAATTTATTTCTCACCTCTGATCCCCTCTCTAAATGCTCACAGTACCTTCCAGAATAAATGTCTGAATTTTAGCCTTCCTATTTCTTACCATTTTGCTTCTTCAAACATTCAGCGCACATTTAACCATAGCATCATATATCTCTGCTGAGCAGCAGAGAGCCTCTATAGCCAGGTCAAAAGTATAGCAAACGCAGCTCGAGCTCTTTCAATGCCGCAGCTTTGTACTTAATGTGCCTCCTGGAGGCTGAAAGTTTTGTTAGCTGCAGTTAGAACAAAAGGCACAATGTTGTCCCTCACACACTTACAGCCCCAGCTCTGTTGGGCTGGTAGGAATAACATTCACATTGCATCTGAACACAAATATTTGAAATAATTAGTAGAGACTCCAAGAGTGTTGGACTATTGTAACCTGAAGAAGACTTCTCTGAGAGTCTTCTGCTCTTCCACTCAAAAGTTTTAAGATGATAACATGATCATAGGGCAAATCATGTTCCCAATTCTTTTTAATAACCTGATAAATCACCAGAATTCAATTAAATCAATATACCACTCTCTTGTTGACAGCAAGTTCCTTCTGACTTTCTAGACTTAAATAAAACTAAAAATTGAATTTTTGTATTGTACATGATCCTAATCATTGTTATTATGAATTCTGACTCTTTACTTCATTCTCAATTCAGACTTGATCCAAAATTATTTGTTGCCTAAGGCTGAGCAAAGAGATCTCTGTGCCTCCAGTGTGTTTATTTTCTTTGCAACTGAAATAAAACGTAAGCACAAATTCACAGGCTTTTTTCTTGTTATTTATTCTACCTTATGGTACAGACTATTTTGTGCATGCAATACATTGTTAGGTTGTGTATTGTACTCTTAGCCTAGAACAGAAATTCACAGCACAAGAAGAGGTGAAGGCCTTCCACAATTAATGTCCAAAGCACCTAAAGAGTGTCTCCAGGTCCAAAGCAGCGCAAAGAACTTGAATTCGTAAGGAGATGGGTTCTGCCTGACGCGATATAGAATGAGTGCTCTTGAAGCTGGCGCTCAAGACCAAGGAGCATGACCAGGTATATTTGAAGGACATTATTCAAATGATGGACAATGCAAGTGAAAACAAATAGCAAAAACCAGTCTGCACTTCTGTGACATCAGTTGTCTCGACTGTGTCCTACTCTTCCACGCCATGCACACTTTTACAATTAGTTTTCTTTGTGTATCATAATGGCATTCAGTGGGTCCAACTGGCCTAAAGAAAATGAAGTTAAAAAGCAAAGATGAAACTGGTGTGTATTTGAGGATGGAGAGTGAGAGTGAGGCACTTTTTTCCTCCTTGGAAATCTGAAAGACACTCTAGTAGAATGAACATACCTTCCATTTGCTAAAGTTTTTTTCTTCTTCAGGTCCCCTCCCCTCGAATGCGTTGCTAAGCCTTCTCCCTTCCAATTATTACATGCCAGGGACCCAAATGATTCTCACTTGAGCTGTCAAACTGCTAATAGCAGAGAGTTTGAGTTTTCACCAGTCCTTCTGCACACAGTGGAATTAAATCCTCGGTTCGTGAGCCCAAATTCACCCTTTCTGCAGTAGGCTTGAGCTTTTGTTTGGTTCCCTGGAAGCAAACAAATTTTCTCAAGTTTACTCTATTTAAAATATCATTCTACTTTTGGGCATTGCTATTTAACCACTATTTAATAGAGCCAATTGTGAAGTCTTTCCCTAAGGCAATGAGGGAATGCTATTCTCCTCTAGTTGTTTCAGTAATAGGGACTACCACCTCTTCATGAAATATTGTTAAAGCTCTGTACTTTTTTTACCTTCATATTTATTATGTTTTATTAATTATGAATTACAGTTCTCTGTAATGATCACTTAAATTTATCTGGACTGGTATAGTTGGACTTTGATGCTGCGGAATTCTCTCTACCTCATTAGCTTTTCAGTTCACCTACTAGTTGTGTGTTTAGTAGAGGTCTTAGATTGAAAAACAAACATAGTGACAATCATCTTGATGGACACTGAACATCCTATGACATCTCAACCATCTACCTGCATGTTTAAATACTATTTATAATACAGACCATGGTCTTTTTGTGAATAGACTCCTTGATTTACAGTCTGCCAAATATTAGGAAGGGAGGTTATAAAGACTAGGAGTAGCTGAAAGGGTAATCCTACTGAAACATAGAATATTTTCCCTTTGGCTGGGTATCTTTTTTTTTTTTTTCTTATAGATGTTTTCAGAGACAGTGGATGATTTATTTTAAAAGGACCCTAATTCAAGGTTATGCCAATGAGACAACTGTCTTTCTCTTTGATTTAGATGTTCCAATCCTTCCTTTACGCAAAGACGATGTTGGCTTCATTTCCTTTATAAATAATCTTGCTCCCAGAGTTGCCAGCACACTGACTCACAAGTTGTTTCACTAGCAGGTAAGTGGAGGTTTACTAAATCTATCTAAAACTCAGAAAGCCTGCTTGGAGAAAGTAGTGAAAGATGCAATGTTATTTGTGGAATGAAGTGCCATATTTCTAATGTTCCCTAAAATCTTTTGTCTTACAATCATTCTTCTCCAAAGCAAAATTTTGCCAGTGTTTTTATGCCTCTTTTATGAAGTTTGAGTAAGATTTTCTTTTTTACCACCTGAAGAAGTTAAGCTATATAGTAAGAAAGCTTCTGCTAAAGTGTTTCTTATCTTTTGGATACTGCTTTGCCTGCTTCATCTCAGTTTATTCACTGCATCAGCCAGAGGCCACACATCTCTCAGAGACTTTCTGACCAGTCAACAATGACTCTTCTTCTGTATCTGGACTGAAAATTATGCAAGGATGTCTACTCCTGCCTGGTAACATTCACTCTGCTGCAGGGAGACTGAATTCTGTTCACTTCCTCTAGTGTAAATATTGAGCAATTCCATCGATCTACCTGATACTACTGTAGATTTTCAGGAGTATAACTGACAGAAGACTGTGTGGTTTGTTGCACTCTAACTGCCAGTATTCTTAGATACTTAATGCTGTGTCAGTCTGCAGCACACAGCAAAGGCAGGCAGAGGACAGCAGAGGCCTCTGTCCTTGAAGGAGATGACCACAAGGAAAACTGGGGCAGAGTAAGTGCCTGTATTTAACACATGTTGTTGTAGATACCTGAACTAACATTTATCCTCCGCCTCTCCTTGTTACTTTTTTTAGACCAGAAGCCAAATGACACCCCCTCACACACACACACACGCATGTTGTTCTGTGATACCTGTGCAGAAATGGAAATACCTGTTCTACCACAGCCCCGTTGCTGTGGGGCTCCACATCCTAATGCACAGAAAAGACAAGCTAGAATAACCTAATTTGTTGTATCTTCATAAACCTTCCACACCTCTCCAGAGGTGGATTTGGATGACAGCACATTTTCAATGAGATTTTTTTCTACTTCTACCTAGAGCAGAAGCCATGCCAGCACTGGAAGACAACATGCAACCAGACTAAAGCTTTATGTGGCCACTACTCCAAATACAAGCAGATTTTTATGGGCTTGCAGAATTTAGGTTTGAGTCTTCCCACCTCGTTTTCCTATTTATTATTTCTCCCTCCCAGATAGATGGGCATGAAGATGGCTCTGAAAAGACACATCCCAAAGAGGTGTTTTCTTCACTCTGCTCCCATCCTATAGGATTCCCAGAGAAAGTAACCATCTGTTGAGCTCATTTTTTAACCATTTTCTTTTCACTATTTTTACTGGTGTTTTTAAGTAGCTCCCAGGAAAGAAGATCCTGTATCTTTCATGCATTTTTTTCAGTAAGAAAGAAAGACACACCTGGGTTTACAAGGCAGTGCATTTAAGCAGCAGTGAATGCAGTATAAATCCACATCCTCGTTTTCTGTCATTTAAAAATATAAAATATTATTCTAATGGTTCCACCTACTTTAAATATTTCTTTGTTTGCAACTACACAATCACAGCCAGAGAAAAAGATGGGCAGCTCCTAGGAGGGCTGCTCTCTTTAGAGCAGAAACACAGAACTTCTTTTTCAAGAAATGGTTAATGCTTTCGTGTACAGGAGATTTCCTTGATGCTTGTTGATAACATTTCTGTGATGGCTCTATTACTGGCAAACTTAATGATTTACTGGAAAGAATAGGAACAGAGCAGTGGCCTCGGAAATGTCACTTGAAGGCCTCTTGATTGATTTTTACAATGATCCCAAAGAACTATTTGTCCTATATTCAATTCACTATTATTTTTCATTCCTTGTAGAAAGTTACAGCTATACATAGGCTTAAAATTTATTTATTCTGGAAGTAAATGAGAAAGAATAGTGTAATAAAAGCAGACTATGAGGTCTGGAGCACAGTGACTAACGTTTCAAAAAGCATGAATCAGCCTACTAGAATCTTAATAAAGAAACATATATTTAGTAGGCATTGATCATTGTAGCTTTGCACCAAGTCACTCAAATGGATTGAGTTTGATCTCCTAGAGTGAAGGATGTGACCAAAGCGTGTAAGTACATCACTTCCAAAGCAATTACCTGCATCAGGAGCAGCAGGGGTTTTTTTATTCCTTAGGTAGATTATGTTGTTACAAATTACAATAGGCTAATAATTACATTTCGTAATGTAATATATCACAACTTTACAAAGCAACAGCAGTTTTATGGAGAGTGAGACTCCATGGGTTCCAAAAAAACCCCAAACAACTCTCATGATCCCACATACTGTCCAGCTGCAAAGACAGGGGAAACCTTCACTGAGTTTCATTCCCTTCCCTCATAGCTGTGTAGGGAATGACTTGTAACAGCTCCCTCTCCACAGGGCACAGCGTACTGTCTGCACGGGTGGGAAAGCGCCTCCAAAGTGCAAGTACTGGATAAGGAAGCAAAACACCAGTCACTGTGCATTTACAGCCCTTGATTTTCTACAAATTCTAGTTTTTCTCTCTATAGATTGCTCATCTTCAATAAATTGCCCACACACTTAATATGAAGAAGGTTATTTCACCAATGACTTTGTGGGTATTCTGTGTTTGTCTCATGACACGACAATCATTTTCATAAAACCTCCAACAATTTATGGAATTTTTTCTAGTTCCAGAAACTTGAGATAACAGCATACCTCACAGTCTCAGCAATTGTATGTGAAAAGTGAGACTGCTGCAAGGAGTTAATCAATTAGGAAGTATTTCCTGACTTTTCAGCTTTAATTTCTTTTTCTTACTGTCATTTTAATCGCCCTTGTCATTTCCTTCATAAACATCCTAAATAATTCCTTTTCATCTCTGCTATTGCAAAGATAATTTTTAAGCATATTGAGAACTCAGTCCATCTTTTCTTAATAATTTTTACTTTTCTTGCTTTCAGTATCTTTGCTGAAATACTCAGGGCTGCACATGTTTTGAGTGAAACTACACTAGCATCATATAGAGAGAAGCAGTCCTGGCCAATAAGTTTCTGCATAGTTTAGAGGCTTTATTGCATTTTTGTTGGCAACAAAATCATGGCATATTGAATAAAACTAAGCTTAAATACAAATGAGGAAATTTTTTCCTGAAAGTGACATTTTTTCTTATTCATAAAACAAGCACATAATTGTGTTATTTCAAGGTTGATCTTAAGGGGAGAAGAAAAAGAAGTATCCATAATAAATAAACCCATCTTTCAGATTTTCTTCATCTCTATTCTCTGCAAGACCTCAAGTCTGTCCAGTTTCTGATCCAGTCAGAAAACTCTTCTTACGCAGTTTCCAAAGTCAGGAAAAAACTTAGTATATAGAATTCTCTTCAATGTATACATGCATAGCTGACATATAAATTTCAGCAAGTGTGATTTGGAGCCTAATTTCACTCTAGAAATTCTGCTTATAGGGAAACTACAGCTATAATCATGTGTGTAAAATTTTGCTAGTAATTAGCCTAGTTGGTGTATGTGTGACTATAGATACAACAATATTTTTTTCTGTATTTAGCTTGTATATGTATACACTTCCTTTTTTTTTTTTTTTTTTTTTTTTTTTTTTTTGTCTCTTTGCTGTTTGGGTTTTTTGGTGTTTTTTTTTCCAAAAAGTACTGTATCTATGTCTATCAGCGTGAAGTTAATTCTAAGAAAGTACTAGACACTGAAATGATATGGGACTTATATTCATTATTCTGATGCAGTAAATCTCCAAGACAAATGGCAGTGAACACTTTTATAAAACAAACATTTATCTAGGTCTGATGCCAGTTCATGAAATTGAAATTAGGCTACATAATGCTATATGGCATCTTGGGCACATGTGAGCAGGTAGCATAGCTGTAATCAGTCATTAATACTTGGCTAACCCTATTTTGTTGAACACTAGAGGGAGATCAAAGCAAAAGAATAAATAACCTAATAGATTATGGATACTAATTGGTGATGTTCATAAAATTTCAACTGACTGTAAGATGAAACACCAGGTTTGAAGAATGGAAAGAAAAACTTTGAAGGAAAAGGACTGTGCTTATACCAGTACCTCAATTAATGTATTCTGTATTAAACTAGTTTTTCATATGACATACATTTCATTCAATAAGATCGAGATTTTAGCAACTGAACAATGAAACATAAGCACACAGTCCATCTGTCTCACTGTCTTCTGAATTCACAGTACTTTGTTCTAGTATGTACCTGCAGCTGTAAGCAGGGGAAACTCGTGTTTCTGCAAGACCTTCCCCAGAAAGAGATATTTCTGTTAGACCTAAAGGCAAGCTGAGACTGTTCACATTCAGAACAAGATGGAGATTGATGCTGTCACTCTTTTGCCATCACAACTGTCATTTTGTTCAGTGTTTGCTGAATCAGGCTCTGTGTGCCCTTTTTCACTTAGCTGCTTGTTCAGGGCTAAGCCCAGCTGGTAGACAAAAAGAAATACCCATTCGAAAGCACTGGGAATAACCCGTCCTCATGGCTTACCTTCCTATAACAGGTCCAGTCCCCTTTGTCTCCATGAGAGCCATTGCTCACCTAGTGAAGAAAAAAAATAAAAATTAAAAACAAGTTTGTCCTTTCATTTGTTTTACAGCTTTAAAAACTAAGTCTCCACATCAATGCTTTTAAAAGTGGCTTGTTTCCTTCTTAAATGTCTTCTATATATGTAAAAGCTGGAAACAAGGAAAAAAAGGTAATTATCCATAGGTTTTTGTCAAGCATATTTTGATACAAATTTGTAACAGCTTGAATGGAAGTGGCTGAAAATTTATATAACTCCCATCCACTGAACATGGCGCTCATGCTGTGATTTTCAGAAAAAGGTTGGGAGAGCGTAACTGGTCATGCACAGCTTGTCCAACCACCTCCACAAGGGTTTAATGTTCCACTACGACCAAGATTTAGAAGAAAAACCAAGCTGAACGATCACCAGGTGCCCTGATGCCCAAGGTACTTTTGTTTAAGCCAACGAGTGTTTTTACACTTGAGGACAAAATGCTGGAGATGATGGCATCAGAAGGGATTTGTTAACACATTGGAGACTTTTTTGGATTGAGAAAAAGTCATGGTCTTTTAAGTAAGTGACAAATAAGTACCTCTGTATATACTGTGAAGTATAATGTATATGCTGTCCCTGAAACACACAACACTTATTCTTTTTCATTCCTAATAAAATACTTTTTAAAAATATATATATATACATAGAAGGACAGGGAACTAATACATTTCATGGTTCTAGAAACAAATAATTGCATCTACATAATTGGCCAGTTATCACAGCTGCTTTGTAAAGTCCAAAAGCAGAAGAGACTACTCAATACCCTTTCAGTTTTTATTTACTGCTAGCTGTTTAGAGAGCAAATACAGCTTGGGGTCTCTCCAATAATGGGAAGTATGGTTTTCTAGTAAAAAAATAATAGATGCAAAACCACCTGGGAAATTATACAGTATTTAAAGTATATAATTTCTTTACTATACCTTATCATGATAGTTCATAGCTGAAATTACTTTTGTTGCTATTACAGCTGACCAGGCCAGTTTATTTAACATTTTGGGACTGAGGGAAGTGTGTTATTTATTTAGTTAATGAATACATTTTCATCCAATAAAAAAATAAGATAAAATAAACTGCAGACCTATTACTCCCAGATCTTTCGGGTGCTAAGTCATTGCATTTACATTGTAAAGAAAATTGAATTTTTGTAATCAATAGGCACTGGGCACACAGGAGAGAATTATGCGTTTTGTCCAAGGCTAAGCCTGCACATTGCTGAGAGCTCACAGCATCCATGGAGGCACTCTCAGCCTTGTCACAAGCGGTAGTACTGCAGCTGGCTTTTAGCTGTGTAATATGTAGTGGTGCAAACATGCTTTGCAAGTGTCAGAGTGTTATAAAGAGCCAAACCATAATCATGGTGAATGAATACAATTGGTAGGTAATCTGAATTCTATTTGTTTCCTAACTTTGTACAATATTGTCAGTATAGTTTCTGGTCCTGGCTTCCAGTCTCCCAGCTTCCTGCTTCATCTTGCTTTAGATAACTACAAATTGAATAGAAATTGCTGATAATATTACAAATGTGTGCTTTTTTACTAATTTGACTATTGCCATCAGCTCATTGCCCATTATACCACCTCAAGAGACTGCATCTTTCTACATGAATAATGCTTCTGAATAATCCAGTGTTACTCAGCTGTTGATTTCTCCCTCCAGGACCTAATTTAAACGTGAAAAAGAATGGGTTGAGGTTTTTGCAAGTTTTCTGATACAGCTACATTTGCAAATGTGTTTCAAACTTAAGGGGTCTTTTTTGTCATTCATTGCTTTTTGACTGTTTTACATTTCTTGCTACAGTCAGGCAAACATTCTTAGATTGTGAATGACCTCAAGGAAGGTAAAATCCAAATAGTTCAGCCATTGCCAGGAAAAAATAATTGTAGTATAAAGCACTCAAGTTGTTATTTCTATTTTTAACAATTCCGACACATAAAAGCTAGCTGTGAAAGGTTGACTTTGCAGATACCTGCAAAAGATAAATCTGAGGTCTTTCAGAGGCGGTGTTGGTGAGCAGCATGAACCCTTTATCTAGACAATACAATGATGAAGCAAACTGGCAAGGTCTTGACAGTGGAGAGGAAATCTGTTGCATATAAGCTGTCTCTGGTAGTGCAAACAACACAGGAGGGTAAAAGGTTATTTTTCACCTGATGATTAGCATAGTCACCATTTATCAGCAGTCCCAGCTAACTTGGGAGGTCCCAGTTGACTGGAGGTTAGCCAATGTCACACCCATCCACAAGAAAGGATGGAAAGAGGATCCAAGGAACTACAGGCCTGTCAGTCTGACCTTGGTGCAGGAGCAGGTTATGGAGCAGATCATCTTGAGTGCCATCATGTGGCATGTACAGGATAACCAGGTGATCAGGCCCAGTCAGCATGGGTTTATGAAAGGCAGGTCCTGCTTGACTAACCTCATTTGCCTCTATGACAATGTGAGGGAAAGGCTGTGGATGTTGTCTAACCTGGACTTTAGTAAAGCCTTTGACACCGTTTCCCACATTCTCCTGGAGAAACTGGCTGCTCATGGCTTGGACAGGTGTATGCTTCACAGAGTGAAAAACCAGCTGAATGGCTGGGCCCAAAGAGTTGTGGTGAATGGAGTTAAATCCAGTTGATGGCCAGTCACAAGAGGTGTTCCCCAGGGCTCAGTACTGGGGCCAGTTCTATTCAATATCTTTATCAATGATCTGAGAGGGTGGAGTGCGCCCTCACTAAATTTGCAGATGACACCAAGTTGGGCAGGAGTGTTGATCTGCTGCAGGGTAGAAAGGCTCTACAGAGGGGTCTGGACAGGCTGGATCAATGGGCCGAGGCCAGCCGTATGAGATTCAACAAGGCTCAGTGCCGGGTTCTGCACTTGGGTCACAACAACCCCATGCAACGCTACAGGCTTGGGGATGAGTGGCTGGAAAGCTGCCTGGCAGAAAAGGACATGGAGGTATTGGTTGATAGCCGGCAGTGTGCCCAGGTGGCCAAGAACACCAACAGCGTCTTGGCTTGTATATGAAATAGTGTGGCCAGCAGGACGAGGGAAGGGATTGTCCCCCTGTACTCAGCACTGGTGAGGCCACACCTTGAATACTGTGTTCAGTTTTGGGCCCCTCACTACATTGAGGTGCTCAGTGTGTCCAAAGAAGGGCAACAAAGCTAGTGATGGGTGTAGAGAGCAAGTCTTATGAGGAGCAGCTGAGGGAACTGGGGTAGTTTAGCCTGGAGAAGAGGAGGCTGAGGGGAGACCTTATCTCTCTCTACAACTACCTGAAAGGAGGTTGTAGCCAGGTGGGTGTTGGTCTTCTCCCAAGTAACCAGTGATAGGACAAGAGGAAATGGCCTCAAGTTGTGCCAGGGGAGGTTTAGATTGGATATTAGGAAAAATTTCTTCATGGAAAGGGTTGTCAAGCACTGCAACAGGCTGCCCAGGGAAGTGGTTGAGTTACCATCCCTGGAGGTATTCAAAACACACATAGATGTGGCGCTTAGGGACATGGTTTAGTGGTTGGACTTGACAGTGCTAGGTTAACAGTTGGACTTGATGATCTTAAAGGTCTTTTCCAACCAAAACAATTCTATGACTATTATTTATAGCTTTGTGTGAAATGACCTTGGCTCTAATTTCTGTAGCCAGTGGAAATATGCATCCAAGCTCCAAGGTGTCTTCTTTTTCCATTAGCTTTTAGGACACACTGAGGTTACTCATCATGTTCACAATAGCTTTGCATCTCATATGTAGTCTGTCTGTCTGTCTTGCACTGCTTAGAAATGTTAAACTACCTCATGCACACTACCTGGTAGATCTGTAGCAGTGAAAGAATCCTGTAAATGCACAATTTACTGCAAATGTATGATAAAATGTGTATTGCATAGATCAAGCACTGGATTTACTACCTGTGTACAACAATGTATACACAGGTATTTCCGTCTGGGAAGTCTGAGACAGAAATATGACTGTGCGCCACACTGAAGCATCAGAAAAGGAGATAATTGGCAACATCCTTGATGGAACCCTAATAAAATAGCATGCAAGAGCCATGTATACATGCCGAAATGAGAATCTCTGAAATAAGAATGCCTTTTTCTGGCTTTCTATTAATTGTTTTGAAACAATATTAAGTGGTATAACGTAATCATTCAGTTTACTGCAACTGCTCTAAAGCCCTTATAAGTTCTGTTCTAACCAAATGTTATACTTAATATGAAGTTACTATAAAATTATATGCAGCAGATATATCTTGCCATTCATAATACTATAGGTTTTCAGTGAAGGAACCTTTATGTTTGTTAGGCAGATTAGTTAGGCAATATGGCTATATCAAAAAATAAGCATTATTGAAAAACAGTTCTGAGAGAATAGTGACTTAACAAAGGCATTTTCACCAACTGATTGTCCTGTTTAAATCCCATCAAAATGTGGCTTTTTCTGAAGCATCCATGTTCACTTTCTATTAAGAATGAAAATTAAGTTGTTAAACAGATTGCTACATTAGAAATCATAAAACTTAACTGTGACAGTAGCTTTAGGTGAGAACAGGAAAAGCACATCATTACAAAGACATTGCTGAGACTCTTATTCTTGTTAGTAACTCCTTCCTTCACACACCAACAGATGTTGACCTAATTGTCTTTGGGAATGCCCATGAGTGCTGCAGTGCAGTACAGTTCATTTATTCCACTACACAGCCTTTGTTTTCAGATAAGTATGGGTACTTTCTTGCATGCCCTCTTTTAAGTGAGCTTGTTTCTATTGAATTCATGATGGCTGGTAGTCCGAGTCTCAGCATTCTTCACCACAAGCACCACCTTACTGGCAATCTCAGCAGATAACATTAGCCAGCCCAGGTCAGAAACCTGTTTTCCATTAAAAAGTAGCAAACACATTCAGCAGCATTAAGGCTAATGATATTCAAGCAGCAGTTCAGCTGTCCTGATTACAGATACCCACTGACACTTGCAGAGGGCATTGTATACAAAGTAATTAAAACTTTTGACTTCTCTCTTTGAAATAGTAATAGAATATATTATGGCATTTGGCAACCCTGACTATGAACAAATGTCCAAAGGAATTTCAGGACTCACTGGTATGAAAGTGCCAAACAATTAAAAGCTGTTTTGAATTTAAAAACAGAGCGAGAATATATCAGTTCTTTAAAAAAGGGGATATTCCAAATAGCAACTGCATCTGTGTTTCACAAATAAGGCTATAAAAACTACAAGAAAAAGTAGGACTTATTGTTTATGGGTAACATCCAAGCTTAATTAATATCACATCTATTTATACATTAATGAAAAACCTAAAAAGCCTAATCCTTTGAAAAGATTCCTATATGTTTTAATGTAATTTAGATAGGATCATTATGGAGAAAGAAAAACATCATCTTGATGTTGAAATAAACATTTGGTCTTTTAGATAGCTGTAAAATACAGCCAAGAAAATATTATACTTTGGATCTTAATCTGCATTATAATTATGCTAATTGATACAAAAGATGGTTCCAATTTAGATGAAAAGGAAGCCTCTCACTAGTATCTAACATGCCTCTAGAAAAATATCAATATTTACTGATGTTCACATCTAAATTGAGGGCATTTTATTTCACCATCAACAGTGTGGTCGTAAACACGTTACTGTCCTGGACAACAGTTTATCTTGGCTTTGGTCTCATTTCTGTCTAATAATACTGCAAATCTTGTGAGAAATGCCAGACATTCTCAAAACAAACAGCTGGACCAGTAAAGATTGCCAGACTCTTGAAGTCTGTCGGATCAGTTTCAGAAAATGCTCATTGGTAAAGAAAACTACACATATATTTTTAAAGCTGCTTTGAAGTTAGAGGAGAATTTACACTTTGTTTTCCTCTAAGGCTCAGCAAAGCCTGGAGGAGCTCTTATTTTAGCCAAACCAACTTTGCCTCTCTCTGAGGATGATATATGTGCATTCCACTGCAATAGGTGATATTTCGAATCTCTATTTTTGCCATATCTGTATGGTAAATTTCTTCTTGATATTTATGTTTCTACATGTTTTATTGTAGGAGAAATTCAAAACATTTCAGTTAAGTCTTTAAATTGCTTCAGATGAAGGAGAAAGTCTTCATCAAAAGAAGAATGGTCTGACTCACAGGTCAGCTTCAAAATAAAGCCAAACCTGAGAAACAACAATCCAAAATCTTTCCACAATCAGAAGAAATGAGCACTGAGAGACCTTCCAACCTAATCAAACACCCAGGGCAGCCAAGCATTCCTTCCCTCGAAAATATAAGTGATTTCTCCTTAAATGTCACTGACTGCACCCAGGTCGTGGTGCCAGAGGAAGTGTTTTTCACCGTTGCTGCTGCTGGAATACTGGAAAATCTGCTTGTCCTTATTGCTGTCGTGAGAAATAAGAATTTGCACTTGCCCATGTACTTCTTCATTTGCAGTTTAGCCATTTCAGACATGTTAGGGAGCTTGTACAAAACTCTGGAGAACATCTTTATCATCTTGTGCAAAATGGGGTACCTGACACGCCGTGGGGATTTCGAGAAAAAGCTGGATGATGCCATGGATTCCATGTTCATTCTGTCTTTACTGGGGTCGATTTTCAGCTTGTTAGCTATTGCAGCAGACAGATACATCACCATCTTCTACGCTTTGCGGTACCATAACATCATGACACTAAGAAGGGCCTTGGTTATCTTGGCAGTCATTTGGACGTTCTGTGCTGGCAGTAGCATTGCCATTGCCCTCTTCTCCTATGAAGCAGCAACAGTTATTCCCTTCACCATCCTGTTCCCTTTAATGATGTTTTTTATACTGTGCCTCTACGTCCATATGTTCCTCCTGGCTCGATCTCATGCTAAAAAGATCGCCTCACTGCCAACCAGCACAGTCCATCAGAGAACTAACATGAAAGGAGCCATTACACTGACTATTTTCCTTGGAGTTTTCCTTTGCTGTTGGGCCCCCTTTGTTCTTCACATCCTCTTAGCAAGGTTTTGCCCACATAACCCTTACTGTGCCTGCTACATGTCCATTTTCCATGTGAACGGGACGCTCATAATGTGCAATGCGATCATCGACCCTATGATATTTGCATTCCGAAGCCCAGAATTACGGAGTACATTTAAGAAGATGTTCTGCTGTGCCAGGTCAAGCTGGAACTGGTAAAGACTTCATGAAAAATGAAGATCGTAGAAGCACACCTATGGGGTGCTGTGCAACATCAGTTTGCAGAGTCAAAAATACCAACAGTTCTGCCCAAAGTAATACTATGCTTGTAGGATACTGCCAGTGATTTTCAGAGGGCTACCAAAGAATGCATAAAAACTAAGTATGCACACAAATCTTTGCCAACCAGACCCCTAGAAATATTACCGATTAAGTTAATTCTGCAGATGATTTTCATGCAAGTAAAAAAAAAACAAACCTGTATCTTAACTATCTTTTGTCATTTCAGAAAAGCTCAAATATACGTCTTCTGCAACAAGTATTGCATTACCCCAGAGATCAGTTTAGGCCAACTCATTTTGTATCAGTAATTTCAATTTAAGGTGTATGCTATTTTAAAATTCTGTTGTTTAAATCACAATGAAATGAACATTTGTTTCTAAACTGTACATTTATATAAAAGTCTATGATAAAGTAGAATATATAGACATGTAATTGGATTTTGCTGGAAAAGTGAATTCATGATTGTTCTTTAACATCTAGTCTCTTTAAAATCATGCAATTGGTGTTCTCTAAGTTTCGAAAATAACTTTTGGTGTGTGAGTCCAAGAGAAGAAGATAATTTTAGTGACTGAAGACTTTTTTCCAACATAAAGTTGTTGTGGCAGCAAAGACATGTTTCGAATTTTAAAACCCTAAAGCCAGGTCTGGACTAGCAAAGGGAATTGCTGAGCTTGCCAGCTCCCCATTGGAAGTCGCCGGGCCAGTTTGCTTTAATAAAATAATAAGCTTCGCAGACAGTAAAAGAACTTGATTCAGTCATGCCACAACAAAGAATTCAAAAAATAAAATACCAGAGAAAAAATTCAAAGACCTCCAAGGAAGTCAGCCACCTGGATAAGGAATCAGCTAGCCAGTCTGGAAGGATGAAACAAAGCAGTTTGCAACTTACAAAATCCTTGTGAGAAAATTTCAAATTGTCCCTGCCAAAATAACACAAAACTCGCAACACTTTAAGGCAAAATAGTTTTCAACAGCAAAACATCCTGAAGCAGTCCAGAGCATATGGTGAGGAATTAACTTCACTATAATTCAGTGGAGTTATTCAGCTGTGACAGAAAAAGAATATTTAGTAAGAGACAGCCATGAAACTGAGCAAGCCAAGGCACAGCTAGAAGAAGAAGGAGAGGAAAAGATAAAGTCTATTAGAATTCATAGATAAATAGAATAATTTACTCCGATGGAACACTAAGAAAAACAGGAATTTCAAGATATATGGAATATGGACCAAACCATACATTTTCAGGGGGACTTAGCTTACAGCTAAAGATACAAGAAAGGGACAATAAACCTGAAAGCCTCTATAGAACTAAGCAAAGAAAATATCTTAAATGGGAAAAGAGACACTGAAATGAAAACTTTTCAAAACTATATATTAATTACAAAAAAAGCTTTATCTATAAAATACAAGTTCAGAAGGGAGTTCAGATATAATCACACATTTTATTTTAATGAGAATTTTTTCCTTTCCATCAAAAGCAGAACAAATGTAAAGCTGCACAGCAAGAAATGACTGTTAGACTGGGGGGGAGGAAAGAGAATTATACAATATTAAAGGCAAGGCAAAACAAAAGACCTACAGTACCATAATACCCTGTGCACACAGTTGATGAGCTTCAAAATTATAAATAACATTGGACAGGAAATTGTGATTTAGGCAGCTCTTATGTTAACTCTGAAACACATGAAATATCTACTAAATATACCTTTCCTCAAAACTTTATTTTCCATCTGCTTCCCTAAAAAGACATAGTTAAGAGAGCTAAGTACCCTTCACCATGTTAGAAGTCACAGCATCTTGTAAGGAAGTCCATTCTAACTCTACAGATGTAGTCTCCATGTTCAGACTGAGCTCTGCAAATGTAAATTTGAATAAAATATGTACAATGAAAAACTGACCTCATAACTTCTAAGCACGGAGGAGTAATCATTAAAGAAAACAGTATACATTTAGCACTGCAAAGAGAAACATTCAAGACAGTGTCAAGTCCAAATCAAAAATTCAGCAATAAAGCACATCCTTGAAACTTTTCTGTATAAAGTCCTTTGCGAAGGACTCCTTGTCTTGTGGGGATGCCAGCAGTTAGGGCTAGGAAAGGGACAAATGTGAGAGCCCAGGCTGGGGGTGGACATGGCCGTGGCTACAGCAGGCCCCAGATGGGTCCACCAGCTACTGCTTTCTTCTACCACACCAGCATGTGGCAGCTCAGGGTAGTCCTGAGACAAGAGTGGCTTGGTCTGGAGGAAACAGGACAACTTGGACCTGGCTGCCTTCGGCCCTCATCTGACTGCCCTCACCTACACAAGAGTCTCGGGAACTGGCTGGCGCCAACCTTCCTCGCAGCATCCCCAGGCCCAAGGGAAAGAGGAGGGGAAGTGGTCCTTCACAGACCCCAGGAGCCAGAGGCCAGCTCTCATCCCCACACTGCCACCACTTTGCTTTGCAACAAGGACCTGGGCTCCCACCTTGCCACAAAGCCGGACCCCCAGACCATGCTAAGGGGAGAGTGGCCAGAGGCAAGAGCATTGGAGAAGGCACCATTCCCACCCTCATCCCAGATGTCCAGCATGTACTATGGGTTTCCCCACTGCCCTGCCTACTCTGCAGCCTCAAGAAATAGCTGGGAGAGGTGGCACTCTACTGCCATGGTCCCAGACCTACACCAGGAGACCTCAGACAGCCTGTGTGGGGCACAAACTGCTCACCAAGCAGCTGGGCTCTCTCCCTCCTTTTCATTACCCATGCCTCACCCTCAACCTAAACCCCTAAGGGCACCTAAGATAAGAATTTAAGATACAAAATCCATCCTACAAGCTCACCTTTGATCCCCTTCCTCTTGACAGAGCAAACTGCCCTCCAGTAACCCAGCATCTGTCCACTCCTTCCCAATCTGTCCCACTGTCTGTCCCAGCACCATCCCCAAGCCTCCAGCCACCGTTTACCTGCAAAACAGGGCGCAGCTGTGGTTGTGTAGGTTATGGCCCAGTGAGATTTTTTTTCCACCTGGCTTGTTAAAACAAGGAGTCAACACTTAGGCAGCAATTTTTTGGCAGGCTTTATCCCACATTGTTTTCTTTGACTTGAAAGTATTTCTGCACTTACTGACATTGGATCTCAGATCACCATGAGATCCAAGCACCATCCAGAATTGGCTCCCACCTGATGTTACCAGGAATTAACTGCCTATTCTTTGTTGTAGACTACCTGGTCTCATCTCTGAGTGGATACACTCAGAACAACATCCAAAAGCATTTGTTCATGCCATGATGCCTGAGCAACACCTCAGTTTGTGATTTGAGGTTACATCTGGTGGTAGAACATTGATGGCTATTACTGTGTTAGACTCTAATACCCAGACAGCCAGCAAGACTGGGAAAAAGCTGCTACATAAGGGGATCTAAGACAAAGCACAGAGTAGCGAGGCTGTAAATTATAAGAGCTGTCTGTTGTCCATTTTTAATGTGTTCAGAACAACAGAACTTGCCATGTTGTCTCTGTACATTTGTAAGAAATATAGATCCTATGCATTTGCAATACAACTGAAATCTGTCACAATATTAGATCTCAAGCTGAGCCTAAGGATTATGTAAAAAACTCAATGTAAAATTCAAAAGACATATAAAAACTTTTCTTTTTTCAGTTTGTTCTAGTTATTATTAAAAGGAGCATTCGTTTGAAAATATTTTCTTTCTGGGGAGGCAGAGTCAAGAACACAAAATATTCTTGAATAAAAAAGTTTCTAGGAAGATTTTCATTTGCAAGTCTGCCAGCATTTGTTGCATGTCAGCAGATGGATAAATCTCTATACGTTATCTCCTAATTGGCTGTAAATTTGGCTTGCATCTTTGCTAGAGTGCAGTCTCCAAGCAAATAAGCTTTTCTATTTCACATACCAATGTCTCCGTATGTTACTCTTTGAACAGATTCTTTAGATTTGTGGAGCCTTTGTTGTATCATACTGAAGTCACTCTTGAAACTCTACTCTGATATGTTAATGTATAACAGTGGACACTTTTCTCAGATTTTGGAACTTCTCTTCATCTGCCTAGATTTAAATTACAAGTGTTTGGGAGCCAGAACTGTATTTTAGCTTTGGGAGAAATAAGTTCATCTTGGATCCTACCAGAAGCTAATAAGCCTGGAAGGAAAATCCAGTCCCTTGAAAATCACAGGCAATGCTGCAATCAATGTTTCATTTGGAAGGGCCCACAGAATTTCACATGCCTGTGGCAACAAAACATTTCCTAGTCACTTACTGCAAAAACAAAGAAGAAAACCTCCTCCTCTGTTTCTGTTTTTTTGAACTGAACTTCATGTTCAGAAACAAAGTGAACAAATCTGATAAAGGCACCCAGGGGAATTAATTCCACTGAAGCAGTCAGTACGCCAATGAGGGACAGACGTGCAGAGCAGTTTGATTTTGTTCACAGAACAGCAAGACAAATATAGTTTATTTGTGAGAAAATATAGTTTATTTATGTGAGAAAAATCTTGTTTCCATGAATTATGGTCCCGAGCAAGACTTTCAGAAAAATAGGTGTCTTTGACTCCTATGAGCTGAACAAAATTTCAGTTTTTCAAACTATATTTAAGTAACTGAAAAAGAAGTCGAACTTGAAGTGCAGAGCACCAACAAAGGCAAGCAATACTTATTTATATTTATATATACTTATATATTTATATTTATATATGCTTACATATTTATAATATGTTTGTAATATGAGTTGAGGCAAATGTTAGCCTTCTCTTTTTAAAAATCTCAAGCAAGACACTTCTATAGTGTCAGCTAAAATTACAGGCAAGGAAAACAATAAAATTATCTTAAAGTATCTATTTATTGTGAGACCTAATGCTGCTTGTAATAGTACTGAATTGTGATTATGTTCACAAACTTAGCAATATGGTTGACTTTTTGGATTTGGTTTAGCCTTGGAGGCTTGGAACTTTCGGTACTTGTGTTTCAGTACTAAACATCTACATTTCAAGCCAATATTTAAAAAAAAATCTTTCTGAGTCAGATTTGAACTAAACTCTTCAAATGATACATTTATTCTAACAGAATCTATTCCCTAAGTAGGCACAAGGTCTGGTTTTTAATCCTCTCCAGGTAATTACAGCAGATGATAGCCATCTATGAAGATATTATGTGTTCATTTTTTGATAGCGCTTTGATATGTCTTCGTTTGAAGTGTCACTTTTACAGAAGACACAATGCCATTGTGAGCTTCTGATTCAAAGAGGATGACTTACAGTACAGTTCTGGAGAAATGAGTGTGACCATTTAAGAAAACTTTTCATGTCCACTTGAAAGCAGTTTTCTTATGTCTGCAAATCCCCTCAAATTACTGCTATAACACAAAGATCATAGTATTGAACTGTCACACATAGTCTAATGAGCTACCATTAGCTATCAAGTAATTCTGGATAACCCAGATGGAGTACAAATGCCTACAAGTAATTAAAATTATTTATTGCTCTCCTCTTTTTTTTTTTTTAATATTAAGACCATGAGACAGGTTTGTTACTCCACATTCCATTGCTTCATCAGCACCTTTACACTACCATTTATTACAACTTCAATCCTTCAACACTTACACCAAAACGTTATATGAACTATTTGAATAAAGGTAGAGCTAGTCAAAAACCGTTTGCTAACGAGAGGAGTTACTCCACCGGCAACTTCACTCCCTCTGACAACCTGACCGAGGATGGAGGAGATGGAGCACATAGCCTGGGTGAATTGTATTGACGATTCAGCTGTAGTAAGTCAGGTGCATGATTACGTGGATACCCAAATAACCCCTTTGTCGGTGTTGCTGTATAGAAATGTTTCCAGAACAAAAAGGCACATAGCTTTACAGGTCAACAACTCGTTTCAGTCTCATGGCCCTGAGGCACTGCCAGCCCTGCCTGTCCCTGCCCAACCCCGGGGCTCCCTCAACCCTGCCGATGGCCCAGAACCCCACTTCAGCCCCCTGGAGCCATCAGCCCCTGCCTTAGCAATGCTGCAGCAGGGCCAGTCTCCAGCTCCCCATAGCCCTGCCCTGCCCAGCCATGGGCCCTGCCAAGCCGGGGCTACCCATGGGCCCATGTCCTGGCCCAGCCTCAGACCATCCCCAGGGAGGTGCCCAATGCACAGGGCTGGGGCTGCCCTGCTCCCGTCTGGGGTTGTGGGACGAGCCCTGGCTGCCAGGCTCTGCCCCGATGGACCCAAGAAGCCCCATGGCCACAAGCCCCCTGACTTTAACCCGTTATTTGCAAACAGGCAGTTAAGAGCCACTTTCGCAAAGTCTGAAACCATGCAGGAGCCTCTGAGGCATAGCATAACCATTCAACTCTGCAGGGAGCCTTGGTGTCAGCATAACGCCATGTAGTTTATAACAGTCTCTAAAGCCAGCAAGAAATATCTTCAGCCCCTTTAAAATCCTATCACGTAAGTTATTCAGGCTAATTGTCCCTTCCTGACAATTTAAATTTGGTCTCAGTATTTGGTGGCATTGAAGGTCTAGGGTAGATGTCTTCCAATTCAAAACTAGCTTCCCAGTCCCAGGGACTCCTGCAGCTACTCACTTTCAAAATTAATTGATATTATCCACCATGCTAAATACGCATTTGAGCTTTCACTTGAATTTTAAAGAATGATCCACAGAGTCTGCTTCACTGATGTACTGTTTCAGTCTTACAGTCTACAGTCTACTTTTTCATTTACTTGAGAAATGAAACTACCGCCAAGCAATTTGGGTAATCACATCAGCTGGTGTGACAGCTAAATCTGTCTTAACTGCCAGTCTGCTCAATGAGCTAAAAAGGAAGAGAGAAAAAAGTACTTCAGCCCCGCATAGAGCGGTCCATGTTAGAGAGCAAGCAGAGAGGAATTGATGGAGGCCTCAGGTCTCTCGTCTGCGTTTATCTTCCTCTCAGATCACAGCGGAGCCTTCAAAAAAGAGGGGAATTTGGATAAAAGGCAGCCGCTGGCTCCTGGACGAGCAGGCAGATGAAAAAAGCACAGCCTTGCAAGTGAGAGCTGGCTGGTTAATAAGGGGTTGAGACTGGCAGTGTTTCCCATTAGAGGAGCTGGCACTAGGGGGTTTTATAAGTCTGGGAACAGGCCCAAGGAAAAGAGTCGCTGAAGAATAATCATTTTTTTAAAATAACAGTGTTAAATGAACTAAATTAGTTGTTCAGCCTTTTTCTATACATAGTGGTCTTTACTGAAGGGTTTGTCTGGGTGCTGAGGAGTATCAGGGGCATGAGAAAGCTCATCGGGCAGAGGTTTCCCTGGGCTGGAAACATTTCCAGTGAAGCCAGGGTCAGGCTAGGAGGGAAGAGGGCAGGGAAGAAAAAAGTAATTTCCAGGACTGGGTAGGACAGCATGGAAGTAAGCAGAACAGAGAAAGAAATGGGTGGAGAGGACATACTCATCTTGCACTGCTGGAAAGAAGTGTGCAGACCTGAGAGAGAAGCAGCAATGAAGAAAGTAACATTTAGGGTCAGACCAAAGCAAGGGAATGTTGAGAGATGAGTGGAAGGAGCAGAGATGTCCAAAACAGGGCTTTTGTTCTTGATTTGCAATAACAACCAATAATTGTCTTTTGGTTTGGTTTGGGTTTTTTTCCAACTGCATTTTCTGTTCAGTATTGATCTATCAGGTGCAGGTGCCCAGGCGCTGGCAGCAGGAGCTGCAGGGGCACCTCCGAGGAGAGGCCAGGGCTGCCCTGTGCCAGACACAGCCAGTTCCAGCCAGCTCCAACCCACCCAACAGCAGGGTACGGCTGAGCCCCACAGGCAACATGGTGGCACCTCTGTGAAAATGTGCTTAAGAAAGAATAAAAATGCTCCACAGCAGCTGTGAGACAAGAGTGGAGAAAAAAATGAGAGAAACAGCCCTGCAGACACCAGAGTGAGAGACGGAGGCTGAGGGAGGTGCTACAGGCACTGGAGCAGAGACTCTCCTGCAGCCTGGAGATGACCATGGTAAGCATTTCCCTGCAGCCCTTGGAGATGACCATGCCAGAGCAGCTATTCACACTGCAGTCCATGGAGGACCCCACAATGGAGCAGTTGGATATTTTCTGAAGGAACTGCAACCTGTGGAGAGCCCATGCTGAAGCAGCTTTACCGTGAAGGGCTGCGGCCCATGGAGAGGACTCATGCTGGAGCAGAAAAAAAAAAAGTATGAGGAGGAAGGAGTGGCAGAGAGGAACTGCTATGGACTGAATGCAGTCCCCATCCCCAACCTGCTGCAGGACAGAGCAGGACATAGAGGAGTCAGGAATGAAGAAATGAAGTTGAGCCTGGGAAAAAGAGGAGGGTGGGGGGAAGGTCTTTTTAGTTTTTCCTTTGTTTCTCACGATCCTACTCTGTTTTAATTGGCAATAAATTAATTTTGTCCAGCTCAAGTCTGTTTTGCCCATGACAGCAACTAGTGAGTAATCTACCTGTCTGTATCCTGACCCACAAGTTTTTTCATCTTATTTTCTCTCCCTGTCCTGTTGAGGAGGAGAAGCAAGAGAGCAGCTGGGTGGGCTTCTGGCAGACAGCCAAGGTCAACCCACTGCAATCAATTAATCCTACAAATAAGAACAGTTCTAGTCTAGAGATCAGATGCAGTAGGACTGCAAGGATGGGCAAACCACAGGTGAAGGAAGTGGCTTGCAGTAGACTAGTTTAGTGAAATAGCACCAGCTTTCCTAGAGATCCCAACCTGAAGCATCCTTAAGTGCTCTTACACTGACAGGAAAATGCTGACTCAGACTAACTGACAAATGAGTCACAGATAGTAATGTTAAACTGGGTTCTATGCATAAGCCTTGGACATCCTTTTACCTCAAAGCACTGGTATAAACTAAAAAATCTCTCATTCCAGCTGATGAGAATAAACTTCGCAGGTATACATGGCTTTGTGTGCTGAGTACCATCTGCCAACTTTCTCCCATCAAATGGTGAAACTGGGTGACAACTGACTGTTAGAAGGCAATCTGAGTTAAATAGAGAGGTGATAATAAAATGGTCTCAGAGTTTAGCACTATTGCCTTGATTGTGCCAAATAAAGCCTGAACACTCAAGAATAATATTTTATATTGAAAATGCAGAGCAGTAGCTTTTTATAACAGAATATTCCATGACAGCTGCTCAGGAGTGTTCTCAAACTGATTCAGATACTTACTGTTTATTTAACTCTTGTTCAAGCTCGAACCCTGTAATCTTTTTTGGAATCAATGTCAGTCTCAGCATGTCAAAGGCAAGGTTTTCTGACGATACTCAAGCAAGATATAGAGAGGAGGCAGAACTGATGTAGCCTGTGAAGAAGCTATTTCTGTTTGACATATTAGTGCCAGAGCTACATTACCACATGGCAAAAAGAACACTTGCCTCAGAAATCCCAATGAAGAGGTGGTTAATAGGGAAATATTATCTTGAGCACCATCAGCCATTACTGCTGCCAAGGAAGAAGGACATCAGTGGTGGCAGCAGCTGGAAGGAGTGCCTGGTGCCTGGAAAGAACAGTAAAGCTGTGGCTATCTGATTCACCCAGATCTCTTGCCATGGCTCTTCTCAGTGTCATGCCACAAAGGAATTGAAATATGCATACATATCTTCACAAACATACAGATATACTTTCTTTATATTGGTTTCTTCATAAAGGTTCTTTCGACTCAATCACACAAGCTTTCAGTTTCAGTCCTGCACCCATTTGATTTAGTGACCAAAGAAGCCTTAAAGTGGATTTCCTGTGTTATTTCTTTGGATATGTGTAAATAAAGTGATAGCATATCTTATGGAAGGAATTCAAAACAGGTCATGAAGAATTTATAATGTAAACAGGGGTTATGTTTGTGCTTGATGGCTTAATTATTAATTTATTTTTTATTCTGTTCCCTTTCAGTTACTTCCATAAATCATCATCATAAAACTGTATGCCATGATCCTGGACCCTGTTAATGTATCATATCTGGGGGTCAGTCATACTACAGTCAGATTAAGTATTTCAAAAATAACCTGATAATTTAAAATTTAAAACATATTGCACATTCATTTGAAATTCAGATGTTGAGGTTTCAAAAAATATTTTGTGCATTATATCTACAAAATGCTTTATATCCATTCCATAACTAAGTACCTTACAGTATACTTTCCTCAGCTGGTTGTCCTCCCAGCAACTAAGTCATGATCATAAAATTTAGCTTAAATGACTAAAATTAGCTAACATAATATCTGTACTAACATTCAGTAGTCTATTCAAATGTTTGCCTTCTTATATTTGTAACAGAGTATGTGAATAAAAGGCAGTACTGTGAAAAAAAAGATTTTAGGACTAAATAAAATCAAGGACTTTGGTGGAATTTGGTGCCTAAACAAGGACACAGCTGTTTCTGCTTTCTTTGCAAGCCAATGCACACAAGCTCAGTGACATAAGCAACCCTCAGGAAATGGGAGATGAAGATTTTCATTCTTCTTACACGGAGACAATTCAAATCATAGAATCATAGAATAGAAATATAGAATGGTTTGGGTTCGAAGGGACCTTAAAGATCATCTAGTTCCAACCCCCCTGCCATGGGCAGGGACACCCTCCACAAGACCATGTTGCCCAAAACACCATCCAACCTGGCCTTGAACGCTTCCAGGGAGGGGAATCCCCATCTGTAGCCTTTCTGTTGGGCCACAGGGGTTTAGGTAGGTAGACAAATTTCTGGTTGCTCTTCCTTGAAGATGTTCCAGCTGTTGAAACTGTGCAGGGAAGAAACCAGCATTCACTGGAGCAGAGAAAAAGAGAGGCTTGTGTGTCAGAAGCACCCCGTGCATCAAGGAGCTCTGCAACACAGGTCCTCCATTCTGTACTGCTGACATCCTTCACTTCAGCAAAAACGTAACAAAGTGATGCCCCATGAATTCTGAATTAGAAGTCCCTCAGGCAATAGACCAGAATCCAGCCTCACGTACTTCTAGAGGCGTGGTTTAAACTTTAGTCTACGGCATGAAGCTCAAAGTCTTAGAACCAAGACAATGGCAGCATTTGACAAGAATGGTACCTAGTACACAGCTCCCCCAAAAAGGAAGGGTGTGATCACCTGTTTTAAAAAATAAATATTCAGTATGTGCTTCCATACCCCACACGGTGATTTGAGTCACCTCCCTCATCACTGTGTTCAGTATTTCTGACACTGGAGACACTTCCTTCCATCCCCACCCAGTTTGGAGAACCTTAGACCCAAGCAGGGCTCTGGATTCCTCTCCAGGCACTGCAGAAGCTGACAAAATCATCATAACTAAAACAATTTAACTCAACTTTCCAGACTGTCTTCTCTCCTATGTGCACAAGGAGTGCACGGGGACTGTTTAGCTCTTTCCCAACATGCTCTGTGCAAAACTAGAGCTCAGTAGCAGCTCTTTGGCCTGTGCAAACTGTGGAGTATGAACCGTCAATAAAAAAGGATAAAAAAGGTACTATATAACCCTAGTTCCCAACTGCAAGTTCAACTGCAAACCAGGTATCTGAAAAATGAGAGCAATCCTGCTTCCTCCTGATTACAAGAAAGACTTCGTTTTGAACCAGTTAGAAAGTGTCTTATTTTTGTTAAGAAGCCCTCTGTAGTACACTAAGCCTGTAATGGAGAATTTCTTCCCTAAAGAAGAGAGATAAACTTAAGTTTACTAAATGATCTCATATTGCCTGCAGTTAGCTTTGTAAAAGCCAAGACTTTCAGTTTAAGAGTTTGGAAAATGTTCTTCTGAAAGAAGGCGATAGGAAATGAGGGGGAAACAAAAGGTCTTCTGAATTAACTAAGTCTGCTCTCTCAACCCTTCTGGCTCTGCTGATGACAAAGCCTCCCCCACAAGGAATATGCCTTACCAACTGGCAATGTTGTGAAACATGCCTAGAATAAGAGTCAGAAGTAGCATTTGGCAGTTCAAAAATGCATCTGTTCTGTTAATGATACTTTCATATCAGTATTTTTGGGTCACAGATGAAGCTACATGGAAATGAAAGGGTTTTGACATCGGTTTAATTCTTCTCACACTGATTTCAAGCTGAGGCATGCTTTTTTTTTTGTTTTGTTTTGTCCATTGGTGAATCTCTTCAACAAATATCTTTGCTCAGGTCTGCTAAAGAAGTCCTGGAAAGGCATACGTGGGCTGGTTTGTGCACCTGAGCGGTTACCAACTTCTCTACAACAGACTGCAAGACAGATTGCCTTGCGTGTGAGCTCAGGTGCCCCGAGCACAGCTTCATTAGTACAAGACAGCAGGACAGCAGTGAGGAGAAGAGGCCTTTCCCACGAAAGAGAAATCTGATGTTTGCTAGCACCTGCAGCGCGCTGGGTGACAGGTGCCCCCCCAGGTTCTGAAAGTGGGTATGGGTAGAAGCCACGCTCTCCAAAGTGCACAAACCTCCACGGCAAAGCGTGGCAGCTGCTGGCAGGTAGCCAGCCAGCCAGAGTTACCGGGTAGGTGACACAGAAGACTAGCAAAGGAGGTGCCAGGAAATGTAATCTTAGGAGAAAGAAAAGGCAAAGAAATTGACTGCTTCATTTTAGTAGTGCTTTCTAGCAACAGTAGGAACAGCGGCATAGTTATCAAGAGAAAAATGTCAAGCACTGCTGTGCCCAAGACGCTGCGGGTTGCGAAAGAGTTCCTTGGCACAATATTCAAGCAATAAGAAAGGACTAAAGATAGAATATTAGGAATTAAATTTAAAACAGTATATAATTCAGTAGCGGTAAAAAAGGAAAATAATTCTGACATTTCTGCTTAAAGCCTAGTAATCTGTGAATTACCTGAAGTGCACACTGATTTTCGAGATGTTTGGCTTTTGAAGGATATTCTAGTATATACTGTAGGCTGCATTTTATGTAATCCCTTTTACCTGTCAACACTAGAGACATTTTGCTGCCCTTTAAAAATCATGTTTTCAAAAATCATGGAGTGCACTTTCAAGACCTATTCTTTGCTACTAAATCTTCAAACCTTTTCTCATGATCCACTCACCACTTTTTTCAACCAGTTGCAAGATGAAGCCTTAGTATTACTCTTCTAGACTAGTTACCTCAGGCTATTTTCTTTAAATGACAGTACTCAATTTTTTTACAATAATAATAGCTAGAGGGAAGGGCCCCTGATTAAATAATAAACACATTGAAAATTGGAGAGACCATATTTTGACCATGTGGAGGAAACATTCTTGTAACAGGGGTAGAAGCTCCCTCATGCTTTCCTCTGTAATCGCCAAGGTGGGCCAGACCAATAGTAGTATCTGAACCCCATTACAGGGAATAGCTACAAAATATTTCATCCCACCCACACCGTTGCAGCTGAAAGACCCCAACAATTATGAGCTCTGTGCTATCAATGCACACATCTACCAGTAGGTCTCTGCAACTGAAAAAAATTAAAAGTGAATTAGTACATAAAATTAAAAGACAAAATCATGATTAACTGGACAAGAAAGACTGTGTCTGAAAATACAGGCCAGAATGCAGCCAGCTTCTAATTTCTGAGGAGGAGGTTAAGGAAACAGGTAGTGAGCCACAGGCTGATACTTCAGGGAGGGAAGAAAACAACTATGAGTTGAAACCCAAACATTGTTCATCCCTGCAGGAAAGAAGGTAAAGGTAGAAAAATCACCGCTACAACAAACAGAGCAGTGAATTTATTAGTTTTAGTATTTAGCGGTAGAGACTGACCTCTGTGTGGTTGTTCATGGTTTTTTGGCCCCTGTTCAAATCACAAGGGCTTTCTAAAAAGATTGCTCTGGTTTTAACTCTTGGGTTTTGACTCTCCTGTTTTTACCAAACAGATATAACGAGAGTAGTGGATTTACTGTGCAGAATTTAACAGCCAGTACACTAGCTTCCCTTAAGGAATACTAGCATCCTTTCAGGGGAGAACTGCTGTAGCAAAACATAATGGTGAGAATAAAGAACAGATACTTGAAATAAGCTTTCAAATATATGTTTCCATGGGAGCAAATTAGCTATAATATATGGAAGGACTGTACCCACACTTCAGCCAGCATTGCTTCTTCTCCACTCCCTGGCCACATCTTGCTGTCTACATTTCAAATGTCTGTGCACATGTTCAAGATTCAGATGTCTGTCCTCAGCTGACTTAGAGTAAGTTCATGTATTATCTTTGGCATGTTTTATAGACCATTTGACGAGTAATGCATTAACCACCATGTCATATACTTGAAAGAAATTGTAGTGACCCCCAAGGTTGAAGGCAACAGCTGAGAAAAACTCTGAAACAAAGAAGAGCTTCACCTATCCACCAATGACTTGTGTTAGAGCCAACATCAGGGAGAAAAAATGCAAGTAGACCCCTTTTTAAGACATGAGGAAATGATAAGTTGACAACCCACCAGGACAAGAGGAAGAACCAACAAGGACTGCGTGTCTCTTATGCTGATGCACAACTTGGTTAAGTCTATCCTTAGCTTTGCAGCCCATGACCTTTGGATCTGTATACAGATGCCTGTTGTTCAGTACCCTTTTTGTTCTAGGAAAAATGTCTTTCCCAACTATAATTCCCAGCTGGTTGCACAAGTTTCCTTTAAAAGAATTGAGCTATTACACCAGTATAGCTTTAGGCTCCTTAGAGAAATTACAAGTGGCTGTGCTCCCGCAGGGAAGGAGTTGGAAGAACCAAGGGACACTCACTCATGCAGAATCTGGTCTAAACAGAGGCTCTCAAAGGAGCCCATTACAGAGAGCAGTCCTTTTGCCTTCATTTAGAGAGTGAGCCTGAAAACAACTGAAGAGAAATACTGGGTGACTCTTTGACATTTCACTAGTCATCTCACAGGTTCACCTCCATGAGACTGGCTGAGTTTTCAAACCACTGCTGTCAGCAGTCTGTGCATATCTCTGATGTGGGACGAAGTTCCACAGAGCTGTTTGTAAATGTGGAAAAAATAAGAAGATAATAGCCACCGAAAAATTTTGATCAGGAGGTTTAGATGTGTTTGATGAGCTGTTAGCATTTAGATCACCAACATATATCACTTGTCAGATTAATAAAGAAAAGGATAGATAGATAGATAGACAGATAGATAATGTTACAGCATTATTATGTTGTGTTGCCACTTTAGAAGTAAAGTTAGCCACTAAATAAAGCAGTATGCTCAGAGACATAAGCTGACTGGTAAGAAAAAAAATACATTTTTGGAAGGACAAACAGAAACAGCCCCAATAATAAGGCCAATATGAGCAAAGCACAAAGGACAATGACTAATTCCCACTAACAAATGGACATGTAGGAATGATGGTTTCTAGGGGAGATAAGAACTTTGCATCCTTGTCTTTAGTGTACAATGGAGCGGAACCAAAAAACAGAATTAGTGTTGCCATCTACAGCACTGATGAGGGTCAAAACATTAATGGCAAAGGGAAACCTAAAAAAATCTAAAGAAATACCGATTCAAATGCTGGAAAAAAGTGAATGTGGAATTGTAGAGTCAGAACTTCTTACTAGTAATTATAGCTGCAGCTTTTATTTACAGGGACTCTGTGAATGTAATGAATTATTATACTAATGAAGACAGCTTTCATGTTAGTGCCAAAGACAGAAATGCAGTCCAAGGAAAGGTCTAAAATTTCTCCAAATAGAAGTATAAAACTATGACTTATATTTTTCACCTCATTTTGCTACAGGTTTTTATTTGTCAGAATGTAAGTGGCTTACTGCTTCTATTCATCTCTTTTACAGACAGGACAGTTTCACAATCAGTTACTGGAGCCATTGGTTTTAAAAGCATTGGTTTCTCTGGATGGAAAAACTGGTTTGCAGTTGAAGGTAAGTGCAGTATAATTTTATGCATTCAGCCATGACAGCACTTGTTGATTTAAAGCCAATAAAATGATTACTGAAAGAAATCCCTAGAATATTTTGCAAACAAGTCATTATTTTGCCTGACCTCTGAAAGCTCCACTGATCAAAAACTTGTATCTCTCACAGAGGAAAAATTAAGCAATTACTGTAATTAACAAAGGAACAGTAATGGAATCTCCATTAAAGGGGAAAATGTATTCCCTTCTAAAAGACACATCCGAATCCAGTCTATTAACAAATGTGTAACATCATTGGCAGGAGATCTCACCTAGGAAAGCAGTTTTCTTTATCTTTCACAGAAAGTTTTATTAAATCTACTTAAATCAAAGGCCATCAGAAAACAGTAAGTTCTTCACTTCCTTTTTGCTGTGTTGATTGAAGTAAAAATCTATTTCTCTACCTAGTCACGTCAGATTGAATCTGAGTACTTACACCATCATTATCACCATGGCAGCTATATTCATAGTAGTTTTCATCACTTTCCCAGCCACTGTAAGTCCTGTTTTGACAAATAGTGTTAATAAAAGTTAAAATTGCTCAGAAAGCACTTCACAGATGAATTGTCTGAGTATAAATTTACCTTTTTCCCAGCTAATTAAAATAGCATTCTGCAGGAAAATTACTTTTTTTGCAAAAAAAAAAAAAAAAAAAACTTATTTTATTTTTAAAAGCTTATGGTAAAACTAAAATGTTTCAAACAGAACCTGTCCAACACCTGTACTTTTTTCAGGAACTAGAAAGTTATAAATGTTACTTGAGATGATAAAGGGAACTGGGAAAGGATATTTTGATAATGTGAAGGCAGCTGTCTTGGGTACAAAGGTTGGTAACCACAGTCCTTTCCAACTCTAGTAGTTGCATAATTGAAGATTTTGAAAGAGACTAGAAAAGACAAACCTAATAGTGCTGCCAAAAAAAAAAAATAAAAAAAATGCAGAAAGCCAGAGTGAATAGTTACTAATTATTCCCTTACCCAGTCAGAGATAAATATCTGTATTTCAGGGAAACGTGTTTCAGCTTCTTTTATTATAATTATAATTACAGTGAGTAATTGAGGATTCACAGAGAGAGTGTGTTTGTAGGCAATAGAATAAATACATGCAGTGAGCTCCAGAGAGATGATGGCAAAGGAAAAATAGTAAGCGGGCAGCTGGGAATGTCACCTATTTCACCCTGGAAGAGCATTTGGCATGGTACCTTCCTGCTGGCTGATGACCAGCTTTCTCATTAGAAGACCTGTTTTGTTTAGGCACAACAGCATAAATAATGATAACATGTTGTGCTTTCAGGTCTGTGTTTGCCTTCACATTTCTTCCCAATCCTGATGATCTTAAAGGGACACATTCTTTTGGCACAAGTGGGATCTCAGTGTACAGGCCTATGCTCCCACTCAACAATCTCTCCAGCTTTGATGCCTGACGACATTTTTGAGCCACTGGGAAACTACACTTAAAGACCTGGCAAGATGTATGTTGCAACCCCAACACAAACAGACACTACATCCCAACCAGTACCTATTTCTCTGCCTCTTACCTGTGTGTTACCAGTGGGATCTTCTCCCAGCTGGTGCCATGAGGGTAAATCCAAGCTTCCTGATCTCCCAGACACTTGCGCAATGGGAGACAGGGAAATGTTTCCTGCTGAGAGAAACGGCTCCTTTCCCTGAGGACAGACTTGTCAGTGTAGTGGATCTCTCTAGTACAGCAAGAGCGTTTCCATATAAGTCCACTCTTACCTGCATACACAGAAAGCCAAGCTCAGATTAAAGCCCAGAATAACAGTAATGCACATTATGTTAATTCTTTGTGATCTTTCTACTTGCTGGTTTGATCTTCTAGACAATTGACTTGCACAGGATAATCTTGTAGTGTTCTCTAGATCATAATGAACTTGTATCACCAGTAGCTCTCTATGCAGTAGTTGTCCAAGTGCAATCACCTGTGGAATTACATAGGCCATAGATGCATGTCTGGTCATTCTGCTTAACTACATGATTTATAGGTGGTTTTAGGCATTGCCTCAGCACATAAAACCAGAATTCCTTGCGTACAACACCTACCTGATCCACACACAGAAAAGCACTCTCCCATCCACAACAGTAGGGAAGAGCATGCGGATATAGAAGTATGCTAAGAAATGAAGACCCTTCCCAGGCAGACTTTCTCCCCCAACTTGTCATCTACCAGTGAATGGCTGTCAAGGCTTACTGGGGAATCAGAAAAAGAATCCTGATACTGGCTGTCCTGAGACTGATGGAAAGGGGAATACAAGCAACCTTCTCTCACCTGCAGCTGAAGCACAGGCTTTCTCCTCCACTCATTTTCGTTTCCCCCAGACAAGTTAATACATGTCCGTACTACCTGCTGCTAGATTCAGCTACGAATGCTGACCTCAGAAGTCTCTGTCCATGTAACCTGGGGTCTCAGTGATTTTACTTCACTGGTAAGTTGAGGATCCTGTTTCTTTCCCTGTCTAATGTGATGACAGGCCTGTTACGTAAGAAGCAAGGCGGTTCAGCAGACTTGCTAGGAAGGAAGGGAGGGAGGGAGGGAGGGAGGGAGGAAGGAAGGAAGGAAGGAGGGAAGGAAGGAAGGGAGGGAGGGAGAAAGGAAGGAAGGAAGGAAGGAAGGAAGGAAGGAAGGAAGGAAGGAAGGAAGGAAGGAAGGAAGGAAGGAAGGAAGGAAGGAAGGAAGGAAGGAAGGAAGGAAGGGAGGGAGGGAGGAGGGAAGGAAGGAAGGAAGGAAGGAAGGAAGGAAGGAAGGAAGGAAGGAAGGAAGGAAGGAAGGAAGGAGGGAAAGACGGACAAATACCAGGTTAGGAAGGCTGGTGGAGAATAAGCACAGTGATTCAAGTTCAGGTTGGCTAGCGAGTCAGGGCAGTGCTGGCAGTAGCCTGACAGCAACTGTGGGTAAACTCATGAAACTACTTGGCTCACTGAGTCAAACAAGACCAGGAGGACCTAGAAAAAACTTCAATTTGCTTCATGTAGAAGAAACCATGAGCCGTGAAAGGAACGTGAATTTGACAAAGGAAGGTTGGTAGCAACAGGATAGGAGCCATTACTCTGCAATGGGCAGTGATACAAAGAATGATCCAGGGAACTGCATACTGAAAGAGCGAGATCTAACGTACTGTAGCAGTAAAGTAACCAGGAGACAGTAAAACTATTTTTCAGTGACGAGCTAATAATCTTTAAATCCCTCTAGTCCCCCCTAAATTGTCAATAGCTTTCACAAAAACACTTCAGCAACAATAACCATGGTAAAGAGATGTGATAAAGAACTTGGCAAGGACAGCACATGTTGCAAAAGAGAAGAAAGTGGAAAAATAAGTCAGTCTGTTGGCATGTGCTGGGATGCTACCACCAACTATGCTTGAAATAGATTTCTTAATAAAGAGATAACCTAGCTTTTAAAATACGGAGAGTCTGAATGTTGTAAGTATATAATCTTCATTGACCTTGTCATAACTGGACAATGAAAAGGAGAGAAGCAGAGAAGGGAGCTAGTTCATTTACAATGTCCCCTCTATCCTTCCATGAAAGTTGTCATTCCAGTCAACTCATTAACTTCTCTGCTTCTTCCTGAACTTCTTGAATCATCTTTGACAATTTCACCTTTCATCACAGAGCTCTCTGTCACTTGGATTGCTCGAGTAAAACAAAACTGCTTGAGGGAAGTTTCCTCCTTCTCTTTCACCTTGCTAACAGAACAAGCAGCAATTAAAACTCTGAATGAACTCCAGTGTCATACCTTCAAAATAACATGGGTCACTTGAGACCCATGAAGTGCCTCTGTCACTGTTTTAGTCTTGTTACAGTGAAGCTGTATGCAGCTTTGTATCTACTTATTTCTGTGACTGTGTAATCCCCTTACCTCCAACTGCACAACAAAGGCGTTGAGAAGAACAGAAACTTTTTTTGACACAGAAGGCCACAAAAGCCAGAGAATTTGGGAGAGTTTTGCAGAGATGTGCTCTCGGTGCTCTGCAATATTTAGACCTGCGGCAGCATAATTTGCCTTAGGAAATTATTCTTTCACAGAGTTTTGTTTGGAATAAGGTGTTCAGAGGACCATAGTGATACCCGTGGCTCATGCACCACAGGTTTCTAAGCAGAAGGGCAAGGCTGTTGCTTCTACAAAACATTCTTCCACCTCTCTCAGTTATGAGTCAGTCCTGTTCTGTTCTAAGTAGTCAGTTGTTGTGAATTAACCCCAGCCAGCAGCTCGCCCCACACAGTCACCCGTTCACTCACCCCCCCAGTGGGATGGAGGGAGAATGGAAGGGTAAAAGTTGTGGGTTGAGATAAAGACAGTTTAATAGGTAAAGCAAAAGCTGTGCATGCAAGCAAAGCAAAGCAAGGAATCCATTCACCACTTCTCATGGGCAGGCAGGTGTGCAGCCATCTCCAGGAAAGCAGGGCTCCATCACATGTAACAGTTACTTGGGAAGACAAACACCATCACTCCAAATATCTTCCCCTTCCTCCTCCTTTTCTTGAGCTTTTTATTGGTGAGCATGACGTCATATGGTATGGGATATCCCTTTGGTCAGTTGGGGTCAGCTGTCCCGGCTGTGTCCCCTCCCAACTCCTTGTGCACCCCCAGCCTCCTCGCTGGTGGGGTGGTGTGAGAAGCAGCAAAGGCCTTGGCTCTGTGTCAGCACTGCTCAGCAGTGACGAAAACATCCCTGTGTTATCAACGCTGTTTTCAGCACAAATCCAAAACATAGACCTGTACCAGCTACTTGGAAGAAAATTCACTCTAACCCAGCCTAAACCAGTACATCAGTGTAAAGAAATTATGTTTTCTTCAGCTATAGGAAGTATGATCAATTGAAAGAAAGAAAAGAAAGAAAGAAAGAAAGAAAGAAAGAAAGAAAGAAAGAAAGAAAGAAAGAAAGAAAGAAAGAAAGACTTAGTAAATACTGTCAGTAAAGCTGAAATGAGAAGATAAGAGTAGCACTAGATGGATCTTTAGTCTCATAAAATACCTAAGCCACCTTGAAGGAAGAGAAAATGTGAGAAAATGTGCTATTAATTTTCCATCCAGAATTTGGCTCCCTCTTTGCTTTTAAAGATGGAATTTCAAATTCTAAGTCATCGATGGACTTTTCACATGTATTTTTAGTAGATACTATAGAGTAGCGTTGTACTAGTTGCCAAATACAGCAGTAAAGTGTCTTAAAATAGACCCAGAAAGGGAGAGAAATAAGATTTACTTTGTATACAGAACTTTTGGAGGTTTGTATTTTTGTGCTTAATGTTCTTTTATGCATAAATGTACTGTTACAAAAGAATGCTTCCTCAAGAATGCATTACACAGGAGAGAGCAAAAATCCTTTCTGTTTATATGGAAAATGCTTGCTGAGTTCTTTTGTTCTAACTTTTGCCTCTGCTCTACAGAAACAACACTTGGCTGAAGTGCACTTGCACGAAACCTTACTAAGTGAAAGTGGAGAAGCAGGATGTATATTCCTGTTTTGGCTCCCACTACTGTATCTCACTTTCAGCTGGGACGTTGGAAACGGTCAGGGGCTGATACTTCCTCTTTTGTCAAATGAAAGAAGCTGAAGTTTCTGAGGCAAGACACTCAAATGCTCATTAAGAAGAGAATTAAATACTATCATCTTTTTCCCGTGACCCTTAAGAGACTTGACGTTAAACCAGTTCGGGCAATCAAGTAGGATCAACACTGGAACAAAGTGTATTTTTGCAAATTTGGGTTAAGATACTGTGATGGGTTGACCCTGGCTGGGGGCCAGGTGCCCACCAGAGCCGCTCTATCACTCACCTCCTCAGCAAGGCAGGGAGGCGAGAAAGGAAGATGGAGAAAAACAACCCCAAACTCGTGGGTCAAGACAAAGGCAGTTTAATGTAGCTAAAGCAAAAAGCCGCGCGCGGAAGCAAAGCAAAAAGCAAAGATTATTCTCTACTTCCCATCAGCAGGCGATGTCCGGCCACTTCCTGGGAAGTAGGGCTTCAGTAAGTGTGCCCCTTACTCCGGAAGACAAACATTGTAAAAAACCACAACGAATGCCCCCGCCCTGTTCCTCCCCCTATTCTCAGTTTCTTACTGCTGAGCATGATGTCATATGGTATGGAATATCCCTTTGGTCAGTTTGGGTCAGCTGTCCTAGCTGTGTCCCCTCCCAAGATCTTGCCCACCCCCAGCCTGCTGCTGGGGAAAAAGAAATGTTGGAAAGGCAGCCTTGATGTGTGCTGGCACTGCTCAGTAGTAGCCAAAACACTGGTGTGTTATCAACAGTTTGCTGGCTGCCGATACACAGCACAGCACCATGAGGGCTGCTGTGGGGAGAATTAACTCCATCTCAGCCAGACCCAATACAGATACATTGGCAGAAGTCCACAGCATGAAACTGCCTAGCAGATATTCCTACAGCTGTCTAAAGTCTTAGCGCATTCCACTGGAGCAGCAGTCCGTTTCAAAGTTGCCATTTGTAGGAAATTACGTATATTACATCCTCTTGGGAGTTATTTAACAAGTATTAGCTACTTGCCAAAGCATAATTATTCAAAAGAAACAGATAGCTTTCATGTTTTCACACTGTTTCCAGTCTTTAAAGAAAGGTTGATCTTTATTGCATAATCCATCTCTCCAGAAAAATCTCCTAGTTCCCTCCTTTGTAGCAACAAAGCAGTGAAAAATCAGGTAACACCACCTCTCAACTAATGTAAAGAGACAGCAAAATGATAAGCCTGAATACATAAAAATATTTTAAATCCATTCCTTTAGATCTAAAAAGCTTTGGAGTAATTTAAAAATTAAATCGTAACTGGCTTCATAGGTCATTATTGATTTTTCTAAGAAAGATAACACAAGACTGTACTCCTTCAGCAGTAACATCCTTTTAAATGCATTTACAGATTGACAGCACTTCCCCATTTGTGCTCCTACAGAAGAGCTGTCTTAGATGCACACAGAGAAACCCCTGTATCTTCAAAAGGTTCACATATGTCGCTTTCAGGGTATAAGACAGTTACTGGATGGAAATGTTTTATTCCTGGTAATTACATAAGAACATAACTCAATATGGCAGCTGCGAGTCTCTCTCTCTCTCTGGCATTTTGGATCAATTTGATTGGGTATGGAAAACAGCACTCAAGTTCAGAGTTCAAATTTGTAAGAAGAAGAGATCCACAGTGTTTTTCCCTTTTGGCAGCTGCTGTTCAGATGTTTCAGTGACTGTTCTGAGGTAAATAAAGCTTTTCAGTTATCAAAGTGCTTATCACAACAGAGGATGAGTTACAGCAATATAGTTTCAACTCATGAAGAACCAAGCTACTACATTAGACCAAATCATTTGGCCAGCTACAGATGAACTAATTTTGGGTCTTGTAGAGCTGGTGAAAAAACAGGAAGTGCATTCAGAGAAAATATCAGGAACTTTTAGCCTCCTCAAAATTTTAACTTTTATTTCAAACAAACAAACAAAAAACCCTCTTTGAAACCAAATAAAACAATTCCTTCCTTTTCCTTTTTCATTCTTTTTTAATGTTTTCTTCCCCAATACAATTTGATGAAAAAAAGAAAAAAAGCATCAGCAGGAACAAATAGGAAAAATCACTCCTTTCATTTTAAAAAACAGTGAAGCTTCATAAAAATACATTTGAAGCTGAAAATATAATGGAAAATATACTAAATGATCAACTTTTACCCTTTTCTGAGAAAGGCTTTTGCAGTGCCAAAACTGTCCTGTACTGCTAAAGCCAAATCATTCTGTAAAATTGTGTTAGCTTCAGTGGCCTTTGTGTGGGAATGCTTCTGAAGCCAAGGGGTCCCTGGGCACTTCAGAAGCCCAGAGAAAATGACAGGCAGAGCCTGAGATCTAAATCTGAAACCTTGACATGGTCACATTTCATAAAAATGGGTCACAAAGTGCAACAAATTTCAGAACCTTAAAAACCTCATAAAGTGTGTTTGTCCTCCTGTGGACATCCATTCATCTGTGGTTTGAATGGAAGACTTCATCCTGTTCCAAAGAAGAATACACCACAACCCAGGCTGCAGACAAAAGCCGCAAGCTGGAGGTAGACTCTTCGGAGTAAATCAGGTAATAGCAGCAGCTACATCTTGGGAACATTTTCTTTTTTATCAGCTCTGTTCTGCCTATGCTACTTTTGAAGTAACTGCAGTTGACTCCGTGAGGGCTTCAGGAGCATCCACAGCAAATCTAGTTTAGGAGAATAAGACCAACTTAGGTACATTATCAGAGGTGAATAAACATTCTAACATGGCTCATGGCTATCATAAGGCATGGCTGGGCTCATCTCAGAGCCACCAGGATGCACAAGAAGGCCTCCATGGTCAAGGTCCTAAAGACACTGACATCCCAAATAGCATAGCAGTAGACAAGAGACAAAAATAAGCAGCTTACCTGTGAAACTGGTGGATGGGCAGTGTGCTGTTTCTTTTCTCAGGATGAGAGAAAAGCATGGTCAGCTTACTGGCAAAGAAGAGGAGCAAGGGATGTCAGGTTCCAGTTCTACAATCATAACCGTCTTTTCACTAGAGCCCCTGTGGTCACCCTTTTCTAGCAGGTCTTGTGTCCTGGAAGTCTCTCTGAAGCTGTCACTCTGACAGACAGCTGTGCCTGCAGTGGCCTTGCCATGCTATTTAGCTGGCACACAACCCTGTGTCATTCCTTTCTGCACCCCGTGACTGCTTCACAAACTGTAATGCCCCAGCTGCCTTAATCTCCCACTTCAGTGGTTATTTCTCAGACAGGCTATGTCATTAACTCTTTTCTTCTTTCCCCTCAAAACAATCCATCTCCTCCCTAATACAATGTTGGTTTTACCTTTTTGGAAACAATTCCAGTGTGTTAGACCCTCTGCTATTTAAGTGCTCAGAGAATAATTATGAGGTTGGTAAATCCTGAAAAGTTACTTTCCAAATCAAGGAGGCAACATCATAGACAAAACCACAAACCTTAGAGGAGAAAAAAACTATTCAGCAAGTCTGTATGAAACAATATTATTTTTTTAATTAAATTGTGAGCCTGCCCTATAAGCTGTGGCACAAGAGGCTGGCAGAGGCAGCAGCAAAGTTTGTATTTTTTCATCCAGTCATGAAAGTTCTCTAATTACTAATTGAAATGTATTAAAACCTTAAGTCCCAATTATTTCTATCCCTACATTGGCTCATACATGGTGATGGTTCATGCATGAATTATTCTGTGTTTATATTATGTAAAGTAGGAGGGTGAGGACTGCAGTTATATTTACTAAAATATCTTTATTACAATCCTAATCCTGATCCCAACTTCCAGGCCAATTAGCCTGGTGGCACTGGACGGATAGAGGGGAGCAATGGAATGAAATGTTCAACTCAGTGCTCTTGAGCTAGTTGCTTGGTCATAATGACTTCCCACAGTGTTTGACACTAAGAAAGAGGGCAGTGCTTCTCATTTCCCTTCTCCCTTATGTGAGGGGAATGCGTGAATATGAGATGACTGGAACAAGAGAGAGCACTCAGGCACAGATTTTTCCTTTGTCTTCTTGCAGTTGTGCAGGTACCTCTATTCCCTCTATGGCCAGGCTGCAACTTTCAGTCTAGGCTGCAGAGGAGGAGAAAAATCCTGCTTCATATACATTGGCCCATGTTGTTGAACTGAAATAAGTAGAATAATACACAATGTGAAGTATCCCCCAGTGGGATTCAAATAGTCTGCCTCTTCAGCTCTCCATTCATTTTAAAAGCCCATTGCACTCCTAGGAAATCTGTTGTTGGTTTAAGATGAGTATTTTCTGGTATTTTATGTCTAATGGCATTCTACAGCTGAGACTGAGAAATTCCTACCCTGCATTTACTGCATTTCCACTCGCTTTTAGTTTGAGAAAAAAAGGCTGAGGCATAATGGTTATTTTCATTCATTCATTCTCTTGTAAGTCCATTAGGAGAAAAAAAAAAAAATCTAAATCAGAATATTTTAACACTATAGTAAGAATTTGCAAGAAACAGTCAAACAGAGGAAGAATATCTCCAGAGTCCCCAGTAATGACTGCCTTTTTTTTTGTCACCTAATCATAGATTATATAATGGTGTATGTACAATGAAGATCAGCCTAATACCATAGATATAACTGGCAATTAATCAGGTCCTTTAAAGTTCTCCCTGTCTTTCATCTTGCCTTGAAGAAAAAAAAGTACCATCAGAGGACATCCGGAACATGTATCTTCCTTCCAAACATCCTGCCTGCTGCATAAAGATTCATGATGCTTATTTATACATTTGTCAATCAACTTCTCAGCCAGAGTCTTTGTATCACACCACCCCTCACTGCTCCTCCGTGTGCCAAGGCCACAAAACATCAGGGTGTTGGTAACTCCTAAGGGCCCTGCAATCCCTGCTCTGCAGACAGAGAAGTTGGCAAAACAGTCTGCATCAGAGGAACTCAAACGAGTTTTAAGAGGACCCACTCTTAAAAAAAAAATCTAAGTAAATAGAAATTTGCTGTACAAGCACCAGCAAGTAAAAACATCTGTTTGAAAGTAATTCTTAGCCAGCTAGATTATGGGGCTACTAAAACAATATCCAGACAACACAGATGTTACTATTAAACAGGAATTTCTGCTCAAACCAAGTTAAACATTAAAAGTACACTTGAAAACTTCAGAACTGCTCCAGAACCCATAATTTAACACTTTTACTTATTTCTAATTTTATCCCAAAGCAGTTCTCCCATCCCAATCAGGAATTATTGTATCATTTATCTTTTAGAATTTTATTTACACAGTTTATCATCCTGATGGTTGAATGGGTGTCTAAAATGACAGCTCATCCTTTTACTTGTGGGAATTTAAAAAAATAACATTGAAAGGCATGAATTTTTATTATTCCCTTGCATTTTACCTCCTCCAAATTCTGTAATTCATTGTTAACTCTACTAAATATTTTGGAGGCAGCAAAAATATGCAAATAACCAAACCTCTGGATGATTAGAGATGCAGTAATGATAGTCAGCACTAAACTAAATAAGGTTAATCGTGGTTGACTCAAATAAGGTTAAAGAATTCCAGGAAATTAAGTGATGAATTAAATGTGTCATGTCACGGCTAGATCTGGATAAATTAATTTTAACATAAATTATTCCATGAGCTTAATTCTTCTTTCTATTTTTTTATTTAATTAATTATTCCATCAACATTTCTCAGTTGAAGCAAAATTTTGTACAGAGCTACTTCACAGTTCACAGAACAGCTACAGACTGTTCATTTGTATTGTGATTTCTGATTCAATCCTTGTGTTAAATTTCGTATAGTTCTGACATTCTGGTCTTATCCTGGTCTAGGATAGCTTCTAGTATGAACCTCCACATTTATAAATGTAGGGAAACTTCTTTTGGACCATATTAATTTACCCCTTTAGAGGAAGAGAGTTATTACTGTTCATTAGCTTTCTTGGGAAAGAGACCTGAACATTTACTAACTTTCTATTAAACTAATTCAAAATTTTAAGACCAGAACAGATTAACACAACCCACCAATATGACTTTCATAATAAAGACCATAAAAATCTCATCCTACAATTTCTGCGTCAAGATGATTGACGTATTAATTCCTCACTATTAACAATTCAGTTTCAGCAAGTTCTTGTCACAACTGTTTTCACAGCTTCTCAATTTATTACGTTAATACAATAGTGGAACCAGACATGAAAGTCACATTTCCATGTCTGGTGGAAAATTTGCTCCAGTGATAGTATCTACATAGTCCCTTTACTTGTGTTTTCGTGCTTCATTCTAGCTCCAAAATGAAACCTGTGCACACTGTATGAAGAAGGGGCAGCGATTAATGACACTTTGCAAAAATAAATTACATGATGAGTCATCTAATACCATTAGGCACTTGAATTTGTCAAGTACAGAACATGGAGACAATGATCCAGCTAAACAATTTACTGAGAGTACATCTACCCCTTGCATTGGGCCACACTGCAGAGGTCTTTGAAGAAGCTCTAAACAAGCCGGCGTCAAGACTGTGGGAAGCATAAGAGGCACAGACACCGCTGTCAGCAGCTGGCTGTTACACTTAGCCCAAACACAACACCATATTTAGGTGGCTAGATTACATGGGAGCCTCAAGTCAGTCCTTGTGCCATATTTTCTTTTGTTCTGCAGGGATATTTGGTCTAGTTGTAGGGTCACTACCACCGTCCTCTTACCCCAGAGTCATCAAGGATGCAGTCCTGCAGATTTCAGAGAGTTTGCACTTGTAAAGAGCAGCCTGTTCTTATGTATTTTCTTGAATTGGAGACTAAATCGAGAATGCTGCCATAAAGTTAATGAACAGCAGGTGCCAGCCAACTACAGATCTTTTCAAAGGAAAACCTGCAAACTGAAAAAGATGCCCTCAAACCATCTGACTGCAGATAGACTTAAGGGATTTTAGACCAGATGGCTACATATAGGGTGAGTAATCAAAGACAGCAGCCTTAGTAAAACTAAGGTATTTTAAAAAAGCTTTACTTGTTTTCATCCATCACTGATTTTCTTTTTCCCACAGGATGAATTAATTTTAAATTTAGTCTGTTTCTGTAACGCAGAGGAATGTGTTGCTGCAGAAGGCACAAGCAGTGCTTATCACTAGCTGCTATGGAAGTTCTCAGTGGACCCATAATACTACTAGACTGAAGCAGTAGATGAAAGAGGTGAAAGAGGAAAACTGGAAAGAAAACCATTACAAGTGCAACAAAAAACTGTCTCATCTGCAGCACAAGCAATACAAAACAGCGATACAGGGTCACTGACAGCTAACCAGCAATAGCCCTAATGCTCCCAACAAACTCCGAGTCAAATGTGCCTTAGTAAAGTAGAAAGATTTTTAAGTTATAGAAGAAAAATAATTTCTGTAGAATAAAAATCACTTCCATTGATTTTATAAATACCTCAAGTTGCTGCAAAATATTAGCTTAAAACCATGGATGTCATTAACAAATCTCCATCTAATTTCCATGGTTTTGCATGTTTCAGGAGCAAGCATCCTTTGTTTTACTGAGAATTTTCTAACTAACTCCTTCAGAAAATAACAGGGAGAACTTGACACAGGCTTCTGTCTTCCCCTTGTTTGTGGTTTTGCCAAGACATTTGCAAAACAAATAACATTTTTAGACTACCAGCTTTCTTTCTAAACCCTTGAGCTACAGTTTAAGCATGCTTCCCTCTGGAATCATAGAATCATAGAATCATAGAATGGTTTGGGTTGGAAGGGACCTCAAAGATCATCTTGTTCCAACCCCCCTGCCATGGGCAGGGACACCCTCCGCTAGACCACGTTGCCCAAAGCCCCATCCACCTGGCCTTGAACACTTCCAGGGAGGGGGCAGCCACAGCTCCTCTGGCCAACTTGTTCCAATGCCTCACCACTCTCACAGTAAAGAATTTCTTTCTAGTATCTAATTTAAATCTACCTTCTTTTAGTTTAAACCCATTACCCCTTGTCCTGTCACTACACTCCCTGATAAACAGTCCCTCCCCAGCTTTCCTGTCAGCCCCTTCAGATACTGGAAGGTGCTATAAGGTCTTCCTGGAGCCTTCTTTTCTCCAGGCTTGAACAACCCCAACTCTCTCAGCCTGTCTTCATAGGAGAGGTGCTCCTGCCCTCTGATCATCTTCATGGTCCTCCTCTAGACCCACTCCAACACTGTGGAACTTCTGAGCCTCACACTATAGGCCAAAACTGAAAGAATTATCAGAGTACCTGGTAGGAATTCCAGTGGCAAAATTATTACGTTTAAGAATCAATAGTTTGTCAAGTTGAATTCCATTGGTCACTTCAATCTAGAGGTACTTTGCTATATTGTCGTACTAGCAATATCCTGCCTCTGCCTTACAAAGTTTCCCTGTCTGAGAAGTATTTTAAATGAAAGCAGATATTATATTGAAAGTAAATTAAAACATCTGTAGGAAAATGCAGAAACCCATCAAGCAAAACTTTTAAAGCGTGCTTCCCCTGTGACCTGCTTATTAGAAAAGCAATGCCAGTCTAATAAAACCTTACCTTACCTATCAGCTATGCTAACATCCAAATCGGTAGCAACGAATATGACACCTTTAAGCCTTGAAATCATATTGACTGTGACTGTTTCGGTTAATTAAAAAAGAAAATGGTTTGTATTTGGTTTGTTATCAGAGGACAAACCAAAGCAGTACAAGCATTTCAGAGGACTAAGGATGCATTAGGAGGGTTCATTAGTGTGTAAAGTGCTCTCAAACAGTTTGAAAAACCCTCCAGACACTTTCACATTCTGCAAGTCACAGTGTCCCACTCCCTATCCTTAATCTATGTTTTAGCAATGTATGTATTTACTTATTCAAGCTCCATTCACTGCAGTGATCATAGCTGCTGCTTCAGAGTTTTTCACATTGCAAAGAAATTCTGGACCTGTTACAGAGATGCTACTCACAGGCCACCAGCCTCAGCCCAGAAACTAGGTGGGGGGGAAATGAATACACCAAATTGTCTTTATCCCTTGAGGGAGCAACCTCATCAGCAAAGCCTGCACTGGTATCTGAATACTTCCTCTTGTGCTCTCACTGTGTCTGGGCTCCAGGGGAGAGGAAGAAGAGTCAGGGCTGGAAATCCACTTCTTTTTGAGAGCAGGAAATGCCCTGCCTGCCCCTGCAGCCCAGCGGGGACTCCAGAGTCACAGCTGGCACCACAGCACAGAGCATAACCCTTTTTCTCAGATCTGGTACAGGAGGAAACTAAGCTTGGGACTATCCTACCACTCCATGGATGCCTTTTTGGTGTCTCAAAGTCCAGTTCTTGAGATTGTGTGATGACTTCAAAGAAGTGCTGCTTAACCACAAAGGGTTGAAATCAGTATTTCAGAGCTCTACTTTCAAAAATAACTCACCTTTAGCTCTCTACCTTCACCCTCAGAGTGATGCTATGCTTCTGCAAGCAATCTTGCAGCAATGGTTTGAGATTTCATTCATTAGTGTTTGCAAAATACTTTTGAGACTCTCAGAAGGGAGATGCTACTGAATTCTAAGTATCTGCTTAATTAGCTCTGTTTGGAAGTCATTTTACCCAGTCAAGCTGAAAGATCAAAAATATCATAGAAAGGTAAACTGCAGAACAAAACAAAAATCAATTTGGAGATGGTTAAATACCTCCCTGTTTCTCTATGGAGAAGGCTTATTATATCTCCTCCAAAGTGCATGACTGTCCGGGCCCAACAGACACCCCCCTCCCAGGGCTGGAGTGTGGGTTGGGGGAACCTGCTGCAGGCAGTGGTGACCTAGGGAGAGCTCTGGGAGCAGCCTCCGCAGGGCCTTTCCTCTATCAACTCCGTTAGTTCACCACGGATTTCCTTCAGTATTATTAGCTGTATTCTTGTCATTGGATGTTTTTTTTTTCACAGCACTAATAACACTGGCACTTCTCTGGCCATTATTAATTCAGCAAAGTTTTAAAGTATGTATAATTCCAGGTGTCCAGCCTCCCTGGATCTTTGCTCTGGTTCTTCCCTGAGCATTAAACCTTTCGTTATTCAGTCCAGTTATTTATTACCCTCTTTACAAATTCAGTACAATCTTCTGACTGACATTTTCAATGAAAGGTCATCTGAAATACACACAGTGTTCCTTGTATCATCTGCTTTCCCCTCTAAAGGTCCACCAGAGCTAATGTTGTACTTGTCGTCTATTTACTCATTACATTGTGCAACAGGCCTTTGATCCCCCGCTTGTCTGTGCCAGGGCTGTCTCCCATGAGGTAGCTCTAGGGTGGCTTTCCTCTTTTCCATTCCCTTCTAATTAAGCTGGACATGTTTTCAATATCCCCCACTCTAAATACAGTTCCAGCGTATTGCTTAAAATGCCACGGCTAATTTCAGTTATTATGCACATGACTGGAGCGCCAGTGGCCAACAAAACCAAGGAGCAGAAAGAGGAGCTGGGAGCCTAAATCCACCTGTCACTTGTTGTACCTAAAGTCCTTGCACATTCTGAAGCTGAGCACTTCTGCTTTGGGCAGCAGAGGCACTGACAGCTACAGACAGCAGATCCTACCTTAAAAATAAGACCAGTCAAAAATAACCAAAAAGATGTTTCTCTGCTTGTTTCACCAGAGGGACTGTCAGATTTTCCCAGAGTGTAACTAAAACAGCAGGCTACACACCAAATACCATTTTTTTCTTCGCAATTTTCCTTCAAAAATCCACCTCCAGATTCAGAGGTGGCCATGCCAATGTCCCTTTTCATAGTGAAAACCTGAATATTTAGCAGCTTCACTGTGAGATGAAAGACCTGGACTTCATTCAAGGACTTACCTCCTACTTCTTCATTTTTTATGCACTTTATGCAGGGACATGAACTGTCATTAGAACTGCGCCTGAAATTCAAGTGATTCATCTCTTTCCTCTGCCATTTGAAAGAAGGGCTTTTTAAGCACCTGCTTTACAAACTGTGATTACCAAGCAGGGCACTTAAGCCCAGGAGAAGTTGAATGTTTAACCTCCTTTTTCCAAGTGAGTTAAGGGGGTTCCTTGTGAGCTGACTTTGCAGAGACCCCCCCATTCAGAGCACTGGGTCCTGGGGCTCCTGTGGACAGCTGGCAGGTTATCAGTCTGAGGAACATGAGAAATAAAAGTATTTGTCAACACACTGATTTTCCACTGTTTAAAATATTGTTATTTTCCTTTTTAAGGAGGAAGGAGCTAGAGACACCACATCCTAAATTACTACTATATATCTTTGTGGGGAGAAGACATCTTACAAGACACTTCAGTGGAATGGGATTCAGTAATACCTGGTGAGGGTCTTGCACACAGACTTTCAGTCAAGTTTCCAGCACTCACCGACTCTTCCTCTAAAACTGAATTTCGCACAAGTTTGTCTACCAGGACATTTTTTAATACAACCCAGTCCTCACAGCAGGAAAAGGCAATTCATCTTCATCCTCTGCACGAGTGAAGCACGAACTTAACACAGATTTAAAATGCTTGCTTCCTCAGGCTTCACCACTCATCTACCACTGTATGAGCAGAGAGCAGGAATATCCTCTCCTTGTTATAGCCAGGGCTCTTTATGTCCTCTGGGAAAAACTATTGGGAAGGAGCTACTTTTGGTTTCAGTGATGTATCTCAGCCGTGATCAGTATTGATGCTACTAATAATCATGTTGCTATAGATTTAAAACAAAGTTAAAGTATAGGAGTATTTCCTGATAGGAAGATTGAAAGGAAGAATATCCTGGACAGATTTCCCTAACTTTAAAAAGCACAAGGAACTTGTGAAGCAGAAATAATAGTAAGGTGTCTGTAAGGCTGTCCCAGCACTATGAACTGCTGGGATATCAAAATTCTGGGATTTAGGTCCTGACTGAAAACCCATTCAAAGCTTTCCAGAAAGCAGTTCAGAGCACACCTGTGACAAGCAAAAGGCATAATACAAAGATGATAGGTACTCCTAGGGTGATTTTTTTCAGGGTAGGTGAAGTAGGCACAAAGTTTCTTTGCAAGATACAAAAGCCGATGAAAAGGTTAATATACCGGCAATGCCACTTACTGCTTGACAAAAGTAACTGTGCCCTGTTACAAACTGGCAAATTAGAGAGAAAATTAAGCCCATTTTCTTTGTGGGTTTATGTTTTGTTGCTGTTAATCAGGTCATTTATGCAACAGGACATCAAAAAAGTTCATTTGGTGCCTTCGAAAATCACCTAGAGCCAGCATACAAAGCTTATAGTACCAATTCTCGTCTTGCTTTAATCAGGTGTAAAACCAACCTAATTGAAAGGAGAGGAGTGACGAATCACCATCTGGAGGTAGCTGTACAATTTACATTCCTACCACCCTTCTCAAGGAAATGATGGGCTTCCAGAAGAAGTTTCTGTCTGAACTTGGGGTCCCTTATCGTCAGCCATCCAGAGCATGGCTGCAACACACTACAAGGACCTTTTACAGCCTCTCTGGCCAGGCTTCATTCCCATCAGAGGTAGGGAGATGGAAGCTGTGTCCATCAGATGAATTCTGCTAAAGAGCTGGGATACAGCCAAGGCATGTACTTGGACCTCGAAACACAGAAGCACTCCTACATTTTGCATGCTGATCTATGACCAAAGCCCTCATCACTGAAAATGTAAGCCTATTTAGAGAACAGAGAGTATGTGTTCCTATGAGCATTTGCAGAGAGGGAGTTCTTTTAGCGATCTTGATATTTTCCAAATTATGGAGCATGCTGTACTAAATGCAAGTCTATTGTTACATTCTGATAAGGAAAGAATAGGGAACAAAACATGCAGCAGCACCTGGCACTGTGGAAATTTAGTTTTCACCTATATCTGGATTATCATATGCTTATCTGGTCCCCCCAAGTCAGAAAGAATATAGTAGATCTAGGAAAACAACATAAGGACAACAAGGTATGAAAATACCAGTACAGATTAAATAGGCTAGGATCCTTGGCTGGAAAAGAGAAACTTTATGGGGCAATATAAGGGAATAGGGTAATGAATGGCACAGGGAAAGTGAATGGGGACCAGTTATTTCTCCTCTTTACAACATAAGGACTCTTTACAACATAAGAAAGAAAACTTCCAAGCAGATGTTTTATAAGAGAAAAAAAATCATTTTTCCACACAACATATCTAAACTGTGAAACTTACTATCACAAGATGTTGCAGATGAGTATAAAGAGATCCAAAAGTGATTAGATAAATTCTTGTAAGAAGTATTCATTGAGAGCTATCAGTCACAAAGGTGTAAATACAACCTCCTGCCCAAGAAGTCCCTAAACCATAGCTTGCTGGAAGCTGTAAGGGCATTCCAGAGGATTACAATGCACATGTCCACTTTGTATAATTCCCCTAAACAGCTGCTCTTTATTTTGATGGAGACCCTTCGCTCTCAGTGCTCAGTGCAGCCAGTTACACGTTCTTAGGGTTTTTTAGGCAAGCAGCCCAAGAAGAAACTGTTCTAGGGATAGTGCTTAAGGACCATAAGAATTTAAATTTTCCTAGATCTTTAATGTGACAGGTGCTAGGGGAACTCTTTGTTCTGTCACACAGATTCACTATAATTTTCAAAAACTCAGGATGCAAAAAGTGCTTGAGGTTATTTTTTTCTACTTCAGATTTAGACTGCTGCTTGGTTGTTCACAGGTGGAGGAAATATGCGAGAAGCGAGAAACAAGCTGCAAATTGGAAAGCTGTGTAACAAATAGCTGGGTGGCAAAGAGCAGAAAGGTTAGAGAAAAAGAAACTATACATCCTCACATTTCACTTGTTGATGTTGTTTGTGATTGTACTCCGTACTTGCGAGTAAGACCTCATACACATGTAGGCATGTATAAGTATAGACACACATATACATACCTCAGACTCTCCTTTTCTGTCCTGTATGGAGAAGAAGCTGGATCCAAGATGCACACAGCTCAGGTGGTAATACATGATAAAATCAGAAAAGGAGGGAGAGCATCTCACCTGGACTTAACCTAGCACAGAGACTTATGCAGGCAGCTCCACCACAACCTGTATGACTCTCTGTCCCTGATGTGGGGATCCCCATTTCCACATCCGTGTTCCCATATCTTATTCACCCACCCTGCCTAACAGGAAGGGCACTGTGCGTGCAAACCAACACAGCTGAAGACTGGGAGCATCCATTGCAATCCCTGACAACAGCAGTGGTTACCACGAGCTGGTCTTCTGTGCAAGAACCTAACCAGCAACGGAAGAGGGAGTTACTGCAAGAGAGGCATGAGAATCCCCAACAAGGCTTTGGAGACAAAACAGAGTCCTTTGAAATTTCAGAGAGCAGACAGTGTGAGGGAGTTGGTTGCTTTCCCACAGATGTATAAACCTTTTCTGCCTTCTTAAAGTTTGCATGTGCAGGAAATTCCTGTGGTTTTTGCACTTATTTTGCACAGGATTCCTGAAAAACACAATTAAAGTCTCCAGAGAGCCACTCAGAGAAGGTTTTCTAAGAGGAAAAGCCTACGCGGTGGGAATGTGCAACCCACTCTCAAAAGGGAGTTGGACATTGGTTGCACGGAGGGTGCAGGCCTGTAGGTTGTAGAGCAATCATCCCTCCCAGACCCAGAGGCAGTAGTACTCAGTAGTTAGAGCCCTTTGTGACAGACTTGTGCCCATTTGGGAAGCAGGATCATAAAACCCAGGATCATAAACAACCTCTTTGCTCCATTCAGTTATGACTGCTTTGTGTTACAGGAGACACTAAGGCTTTTGGAAACTAGTATTTCCAGGTACCTTATTGTGGCCTTGGCTTGGAGAAAAGATTCAGATATTCCAAATGCTAGTATAGGAGCATATAATAACCCATAATGTGGGTATATAGTAACCCATAATGTGTATGGGATTATCCAGGCAATGCCATCATTTGCAAAAGCCAACCTTCTACTTCAATCTACTAAAGCAAGCAAAACTTAGAGCAACATATGAAGTACTTTGGTGTAAGACAGAGCAACTTGCCTACCATCAACCACGCTTTGCATTATTATAGACTAAAGAATCTGGTCTTCTGCTTCACTAGATGGAGTTCTGGTGCAGCTAGAATGTTGGGTTGTTGATGTTCGGGGATTTTTAATATTCTCCCTTCTCCTACTAATCTACTTAAAATGCAGATGAGTTTATAGAAGTTGACCCCACCTGCAATAGGAATGAGTCCAGAATAATTTCGTATTAAAACCTTTAAAATAGTGACACACAAGTTAGAAGCAGTGAAGTGTTCATTCACCAAAGCAGCAGCGGGCAATAGAAGTTGGTTTTGGAGCTCTGGGACAGAAATACTGTGATTTGAGCTTATTTCCAATGACTGATATCAAAATATAAATGACTGGCAGTGAAAGCAAGAGTAGTATCACTAGCTGTGGGGACACGGTGCAACGCAGCCTAACAGCTAATTTTTTAATGACTGTCTTTTGACAGCAAATGTCATATTTACTTACACAATGTTTGCTTGTCCCAGTCTATCAGAATACATAGTATTTTCCAAGCTCTGGTAGAAGTGAAAGCATGTTAAATGTTACTTATATTCTGCAGCTAAATAGGAGAAAGAAATAGATTAAAACATGTCATGTGCTCCCAGAGACATGTATTTTACATGCACTTCTATAGTGTAAATAGGCTTTTTTTTCAGGAACTGTTCTAGCCTGTTCTTGAAAATACTTTCATTTCCTCCTTAAGCTGTTTTAGCTCCCCACCTGTAAAGGTTATAATGAGGATGTGATGGTGATACCTAGAGGACCATATCATGTATTAGTCTGTAACTCTCTTTCAGAATGTGTTTCTTAGTAAGGCATCTGTTTAAACAGAGAAGTGAAAGCCTGTAAAGCAATATTCCCTCCGTGAATAGTCTACAAGGTTAGCAGACACGTTACAATGAATAACTGGTAATAGTGGGTTTTCCAACAATCCAGTTTAATAGTTTCTTCATATGTCTGTGTTTATACATCAAATAAACTTCCAACAAAAAAGTAATGTACAATTCAAGAAAATGCCCAAAGCTATTACAGTTTTGGCTTCCTCTTTGTTGATTTACAGTTATGTACAAGACTGTCTTATTTGCAATACCCAGTGAAGATTTAATGATTTATTTACATCAGCTGGTGCCTTTCACTATGCAATTGAAATGTCTCCTTTTGGTATTTACATTCATAATAGGAAGAGCCCACTCTTAGGTGCCACTTATGGATAGGGTTAAGAGGTGGACTGAAATGAGGCAAGATTCTCACTACAAACATACCTCTGAAATCCTGTTTTCAGATATAGCTGAAGGAAGATTCCAGCACCTAGTGCACTGATATAGCCATTTATATTTACAGTCAACATAATAAGGTGTCTCCACTGAGAATGACATTCCCACTCGTGTCGGAGGGAGATATGTGTGAGCTGGAGGCAATATATATTTTAAGGTGCAGCAGACCAAAAGGTATAACTCTGGTGCTAAACATTCACCTGACTTATCCTGCCAGAGACCTCCAAAGCAAACAAAGACACAAAGTATGCTATCTTTCTAAATGTGTGGAGGAGAATCTTTTACAATTCCTCTTAAATGAGAGTTTAAATTAGGAGGAGTGAAAAATCATACTTTTATCATAATATGCAAACTATTTCATCACAGAATAACTTGGGTCGGAAGGGAACTGTGGAGGTCATCTATTCCTAATCATTGAAAGCAGGGCCAACTTCAAAGTTAGAGTCAGCTTTCCACTTAGAGCAGATTGTTGAGGGCTGTGTCCAGTCAAGTTCTGAATACCTCCAAGAATGGAAATTGCATAACCACCGGGCATCTATTCCCATGTTTGACCACCCTTATGGTAAAAAACATTTCCTAATCAGTTCCTGCTCAGAACTTCCACCTTGAAGGTATAACCTAAGGCCCATTGAATCAATCATAGTCTTTCTATTGACAAGAACAGTTTTAGAGCATCCCTAAACCAAGTATAACAAGGGTTATTCTTTCAGCTTTTTGGAAGAAATAATTCATTTTTCCAAGCTATTTTCTGATATCTAGTCAGTAGGGTACCGCTGCTTGAAATATTTTCATAGCTTATGTCTCAGTGCGAGATAGGTACCATCCATTGGCATCAAGAAATCAATGCCACAGTTGCAGTTCCTTCATCTGTGATAAATCCAATATTTTGCACATTACACAGCTGTTGCAGAACAGCATGTTTATAAGAGCATGACTGGATGCAAATTACTCACACAAAGGGCATGAGGGTTTCACTTTTAAATCCTCTTAACAAAGACAAAAATTGTTTGGGGAGCAAAAGTCAGGACTCTGTTACAGCTACATGTGCCTGAGGTTTTGAAATCCCTGTTTTGCCATTGCCTGCTATGCCTTCTGATCATCAAATTTGTTATGTCTCTTCCAGCTTGAAAGATGCAATCTACAGTACAGCTTCATCCAGTAACAAAAGCTACTCACTCCTAGCTGAAACACTTTTCGAATGTCTATGTAAAGGCTGCAACTCACCCATTCTTTCTGTCTCCACAAAACATTACATGACTATCTAGAGGCCATGTACCCTTTACTTCCCTAGTGCTGACGAATAAAGAAAACAGTCCAGCTAGAATCAGCTCAGTCTTCATATTCAGCCTTAAAATCCACCTATGGCACATCTTATCCCACAGTGGTAAGAACACATATAGTCAGATATGACAAGATACTGTATCCAGCATGGAAAATCTCATGGTAACACTGTCCTTTTATGTAATACATATTTTATGACAGTAACAGTTATGACTGGAATACAAGACTGCTGATATGTGCCTATATATTGGTCACAACTATTGAGCAAGGTATGTGAACCCTGATAATTAGAGCTACTCCTCTTACTTTATGTCTTCAGAAGAAAATAGCAAAAAGCTGTTAATTCTAGGCATCAAAATAAGCCATGTTGTTTCTAGAGAGGCAAAGAATATCAAGTGAAACACACACTGAGAGGCTGAGGGGCTCATTTGCATGGCAGGTCACACGCATTGCATTTAGCAGAAAGGAAAATAAGGCTTTCCCTGCATAATCCTCTTAGAAGATCCAGTCTTTAGTAAGGTAAATGAGATTCAAAATATTCTTTCTCCCCGTAATACAGATGTACAGAGTAGCTCTTACCACCAGTGTGAGAGATGTGTATGGGGGGAAAGAAAGGTAGAATCACGTATTAAAAAATGGTTTCTGATTGCCGCCAAAATCATGACAGCTGAATGAAGAAAGATGTTCCATAGGCATTTCAGCAGAATTACAAGATGCAGCAAGATGTTGCATTTCAATTTTCTTCCCTGACTTGGTTTTTTTCTTAATACTTGTTTGATAACCCACAGACCATTCTCAGGCTATAGCAACAAATTATCTCTTTGAAGGTCTTCCTCATTTCTTGGCTACGAAAGGCATAGATCAAGGGATCAATCACTGAGTTGCACATAATGAGAATGAGGTACATGTTGAAGTGAGACATGAAGCAAACACAGTAGAGGTTTTGAGGGCAGGAGATCATCAGGATGAGATGAAGGAAGAATGGAGCCCAGCAAATAATGAAGATGCCAAGAAGCATAGTCAGAGTGATGGCTCCTTTCATACTGGTTCTTTGACGGACAGAGTTGTACCCAGGCAAAGCAGCTATTTTCTTCACGTGAGTGCGAGCCAGGAGGAACATATGGATGTACAGTGAGACCATGAGGAACAACATGGTAAAAAACATAGTGATGAGACAAATAATCACGTAAGTTGATTCATAATAAAGAATGAAGATAATACCACAGCCTGTGCAAAAGGTCCAGATGCATGCAATAATAAGCCCTGATCTTTTCACTGTCATGATGTTGTGATAACGCAGGGCATAGAAGATAGTGATATACCTGTCTACTGCTATAGCCAGCAAACTGCACATGGAAGCCACCACAGATATGCAGATCATTGAGTCAAAGACATTGTCTATATGACGGACAAAGGCATCTTCCATAATTATATGTCTGTTGTTTATTAAGTATATTGTTATGGTCTCCCAAGCATTAGACACACTAACCAGCATGTCAGCCACTGCTAAACTGCAAACAAAAAAATACATGGGCGAATGCAAATTCTTGTTCTTAACTATTGCACATATAACTAAGATATTTTCAAGGAGGCTTATAATGCCCAGAGTTAGGAACACCTCAGCCGCAATGACCACTTGCTCACATGGTGATGACTTGCTCTTGACAGTAGGCTCAGTAAAGTTGCTGCCAAAGGCACTCAGGTTTAGTTCAGAAACATACAGTTGAGAGGATGTGTTCATCTCTGGAAGCAAACACGTTCTGTTCTTTCTGAGGGACTTGCCAACGAGTGCGGTAAATGCATTTTCCAAAAGGCAAAAGACCCTGCCAAAAAAAATAAAGCATGACGAGAACATGCAGAAGTTGACAAAACAAATATCACCCATTTCTATTTAATTTGGCTTGTACACATCCTGCCTCTTCCACACCATATTTCTTTACTGATTCTAAATTAACTAATGAAGAGATTCATGTACTCATCATTCATAGTCTTGTTTATTCTATTCAGTCCCCCAGAAGTGAGCACAATGTCCTGGAAATTCTGCTGAACACCAAGCAACAAACAATTTTCAAAGTCTCAATTCTCAGACCCCAGAAATGCCACAGAATATAGTATTAGGTTCGGCAGAACTTGCTCACTTGAACACAAAATATAGAAGTTTGAATTATTGCCACAATTAAGAATTGAACATTTTCAGTAAGAGATTTAAATGCTTTCCTGACCTTTGTACTTAAGTTCGTATGAACTGTGTTATAAATAGCTTGTCTGTGCAATACTAACATGTTCACTTAAGAGCATAGTATTAAGCACCTAACCAAGGCAAATTCATACATTTCAGGATACACTAAGGTTACAGAATCAGTATGGGTGGAATTCTGTTGTAAAAATAAGTTTTCTATTCCACATCATATTTTATTCAATGCTCTTTTGGTAATGACAATATTCAGGGCACATTTTAAGCCATCGGATTCTTCATAAGGGGAACACTTAAACATGATTGTCGGTGACCTGTTGCAACTAAAATTCAAAACATATAAAGCTAAATCATTTTCGGTTTTAAAAAATGACCTTTTGTTTGCAATCAAGAATTAACTGTACCTATTTACCAGAGCTGCTCCTTCAGCTGCTCTTCCTCTTCATCGCCTGCAACCTTTCCTCCAGAGAGCAGAAGTTTCAGCCCCCCTCCTCACCCAGCATCTGGGGCTGGGAACTCCTTGGTGGGAATAGATAACAAAAATAGAGGAATGAGTAAATCCATAGAGTCAAGGCTGACCACGTATAAATTACTTACTGTGCAACTGCCTTTTTATAGACTCCAAGCAATAATGACTTCAGTACTCAAACTGTGGCTCCTCCTCCCCTGCTTTGCCCCTCAGAACTTCTCTTTTCAGATTTTTTTTTTTTTTTTTTTAGCAAAGGCTTGGGTTTTTACCACCATCTAGTGGTCTTCTCTTGTCTTTCTAAGTGAACAGTGATTCTGATCTAAAATTCATGATGAGCTTTTTACCATATTAAGGCAGAAAATGCACTAGGCACGCTCCTCTCCAAAAACATTTCTTTTTTATTTTCTCTGTTGTTGCTAGTACTCTCTGATAATAAGTTCATACTGCAATAGTAGTCCAAAAGAGGTGAGAGCAGAAGACTGTTCTTGAAGTGGGAGGCTTATTACTGTTATAAGCATTTGTCTTATATTCACAGTTATAATTTTGGAAGAATAAAAACCGCACTTACAAAACTCAGAGTACATACCGTCAATCCCGGCACACCACTAACAGAAGGTTTAACTCAAGTAATTTGTGTGAAAAAATAGAACAAATAAACAGTTGTGTTGCGGTCCCCTTGCTAGAATAGAGATTTTGATGCAGATGTGGAAGGAGTACACAATGCATCGTGCCAGGAGCCAGGGCTTCCCGAGATGGATGTGAATTCCCCCAGGTTTCACAGGGTCTAAGAGCTGGTAAACTCCGTGCTCAGTATCGCAACAGCTGAAGTCCCTCTGGGTCTAGCAGTCAGGCAGCCGATGCTCATTCTGGGCCTTGCCCAAAAGGTGGCAAAATCAGCGTGAGTCTTTTCTTTAGCAAATGAGCGCTGCTTCTGTGCAGACTGAGGAATACAAAACACACATCTTCCTGACACTGCCAAATGCCCTTTATGTTATCCATTAACCAGCCTGTCAAATACCATGCAGGATTTGAAGTTAGCTTGAGATAAAAAGTCTCTGTTTTTTCAAGTCACCGCCTTTCCACAAATTAGAGGGGTGGGGTTTTTTCATGGTATATAACAGCTTCAAATGCTTATTTTTAATCTATGGCGTTTTTCTTAAAGAATTGCCACCAACAAACACAAACTTTATTGCTGTATCCTGTGCCATTTTTGTGTTTTCAGTGTTCAGATAGAGTTTATTGTTAAAATCATCTAAATCCATATTTGCGATTATTATATTCTACAGAGGCTTCCTCTATTGTTACTGCTAGGTTCACTATAGGGACACTAAAAGACCTGGGCCATGGTATGAAATGTTCTTATGTACAAATAGTCCCTGCATCACAGGAGACGGTGAAAAGCATTTTTATTCATTTGAGTAAAATGTCTCCTCTAGCATTATGCGGTTATAGGCAGGAGATGAACTTTGCATGCCCCTTCTCCCCACTACAGGAAAGATAATTTAGATTATCACAAAAAAAAGGTAGCAAACTATGCTCAAGTGCAGCTGCTACATCTGAGCAGATAATGCCAGCTAGCAAACAGCAGCACTCCCTGCTGTATCCAACCAGCCTGTGTGCCAAATCTGAGCTCATAGCGCTTCACTATGCCCAGAAGAAAAGAACAGAGGATGGTCATCTGCAATTCTCTTTCTGTTCTTTAGTGTACAGCATATTTTAGTTCTCCTAGGTTATCTTTAGTTATCTTAGTTATTTTTGGTTATCTTTTCCATAGTATCTGATTTTCCCATGGACCCTGGAAATTATATACCTAAAAGTAAAATTTTACTTCTTTCACTGTTCCTATATCTACCAAGAATTGTGCAGATGCTGTGCTCTTTCCACTTCCAATTATTTCTCCTCCAGTATCTTACCTTTTTTTTTCATTACACTGTGTCTTTAAATTCTGTTCATCTTCCCATTCACAAATTCCTCTGTATGTTCAGTTTAACAAACTTCTTTGCAGCCTGGCTAATCTGCCTTTACAAAAGTTCTCACTGTACCTGGTAGGACTCAGTAGACCAGCTGATTACAAGCAATAAATCACACATCAGACTGGATTGTCTGGCTGTTATTCCTTAGAGCAATGTCAGGTCTCTCTCTCAAATATAAATTACAAATCAGCCTTTGGACTCTTTTTCTACAAACGAGACACTGCAGGCATAAATCCTGGTACAAGTGTCTATGTTAGACAAAGAAACTCCCTTATTGACAAAACCTGCAAAAAAATTACCTACCTGGAAACTGGGGTAGTGATATAGATGTAGTTTGTTTATGTTAGAGGATGACATTATTTTTGTTTGGTTTTTTTTTTTTCCCCAAAAAAAAGAGAGTTTTACCATTATACTGCTGCAGCAAGAAGCTATAAGCATAATAGCTTGAGAAGCAAGAAGCTGAAAGGGGCACCCAATTAGCAGTGGGTGGAGCCGTGCAGGTGAGTTATAAGGAGGTTAAGTAAAGGGGCATGGGAGCAGATCTTTGGATTGTCTCAGGAAATCTCCAAAAGTGGCTTCACTTTCCAGCTGGAGGACTCCTGACTGAATAGGCTGCTCTTTCATGATCTTGGTGTTCGGCTCCCTTGTTTGTTCAGTTAAATAAATTCTCTGTCTCTACAAATAGGTTGGTGCTCGGTGTTTTTGAAGGCCACAAAGATCACGTCTGGACTGACAGTGTGGGCAAACAGTACTCTGTGTATCACAAAGCCTGTGTTGGTACTAAGCTGCACCATCCCAGCACAAGACCTGATCCCTTGAGTTGCACACAGAGAGGACACCCTGAGGAACACACTGAAGCCTCTGTCCCATCCCCAAACCGGCATTTTCTTTACACAGGTGGAAAGAGGAAGGGAGGTTGGCCTGGGGGCTTGGGGTGTGGGTGCACAGGTCTCTCTGCAGCGTAGAAACAAACACAGCTGGGTCATACACCAAGAGGCCTGGATCTGGAGCCCTTGGGAGTGGTCCTGAGGTCCATGGTCTACATATAGCCAAAAGGGACTCTAAAATGCATCTTCAGGACAAGGTGTTGTGTTCACGTAACATCTTACCTGGTGTAAGAAAAATGCTAACTTCTTAAAGTCCCTATTTCACTGAACTCAAGAGCTTGCTTTGGGCCCCAAGCAAAAAGATCAAAAGTTCCCCAGAAGGACATTAGTGAACATAAGAAAGTAGTAAAACATGATACCAACAGAGAAAGAGCCATCAGGGCCTGTTTTGGTCCCATGCCATTTCTTTCTGTCGTGAAGCGGTGAGAGAGCAGAAAGCCACTCCAGCCACATATCTGCCTCGTAGGCTTCATCGGTGACCCAAGTGGGAACTGTGACAGCACTGCTGACAGGAACACCCAGTCCCTGCCTGCCCCCAGCACCACCAGCGATCACGCGAAAGCTCCCCTTCACCCAGCACATCCGCTGGACAGCAGAGGATGTGACTACCCTGAACTGAAGGCCAAGTTACATCATGTCAAAACCATCAGGGAATTGCGTGCCACCTTCATCACAGCGAGATACTGATTTTGTCAATGAATGCATAAATGAGGCTAACAGTACGACGTGGCCCCAAAGAAGTTTCTGTAAGAAGAGCTTATTACATTCAGATGCATTCTGGTATTAATTTGTGCTAATCTTAACAGGCTCAGAGAAGAGTTTTACTGAAGCTAATACAAATCTACCCCACTTGTCTAGTGCTAATACATTGAAGCAATTTAATTCCGGTGTCTTTCTGTAGCTATTTTTATCTGTTCGATGGAAATACATTTGTCCTTCATAACGTACCTTTGGATTGATGCTCTTGGCCTATTTACGAAATCTCTCTTCTGTCTACTCCTCTCCTATGCTGTCATTAACATAGTATTTCAAAACCACAGGGTGTCTTCTCAGACTGCATTCTGCTCTAAGAGATAACCCATGGAACCTGGGCAAAAGAGAAGATCACGGCTGCCTCTGCATTTGGATACGTAGTCACATAACAAATGTCCTCTAACTTCTCAGACTGAGAAAACTCTTTCTCTTGACCTCTGTCCAGAGTAGCTTTGGCTGAGTCCCATCAAGGTCCCCACTGTTACCACCCCAACATTACCACCCAGTTATCCTTTAATAAAGACAGGCAATTAACCCAGACCAAAAATAAAAGGCATCAATCCTTCCTGTCCTTAAATAAAAAAAGCTGGATGAAGTGGTGGTAGACCCTTTGCTGTTCAGTCCTCTGCTCTGTCCAGGGGACAGCTGAAAGCCTAAAAATTAGGCTTTGCAGTTGACAATGGTATGGAAAATACATTCTTTTACACCATGGCCCTGATCTTCAAATCAACACTTGAATGTTTTTTTGCAGGAAGAATCACAGAAAAGCAAGACTGAAAATAGACATCAAAATACCATGTAAACCTTGCCCTGTCAAAGGGTAGGATCAGCCATACTTAGTATGACTGCAGTAGCACTTCTAACCATCACCCCTTTCATCGGAGTCCTTCCAAGTGGTTTGAGATAATCTCTGGCCACTCTCAGTTAGCACCTGTCAGTGGTGCTTGTTGCATCAGAATAGAAAGCCAAGAAAGATGCAATACATTATAAAAGGCATTTTAGAAAGGCATATCCTAATAACCTAAACCCAACGATGTGGTAATTAGCCCCCTAAAGTGTAAAAGGGTAATAAGAGGTTTACTAACCATCATTTTTATGTGCCTTCTAATGGGAGCCAATTCGAATAATGAATCACGCCCTAACATTTTGTTAGAGCATGGGTCAGCAGTACAGACCTGGTGAATGATAAAGTGCCAGCTACAGGCTCCACAAAGCACAGATTACCAGTGAAAGACCTTAGAAACTTCCTGACAGAAAGGAGAGGTAATTCAATAACAGACAAACAGACTGAAAAGAAAAAAGGAAAACACTTAGCAGGTTCTTATTGGATACCACTTTCAACAAGAGTAAGGAAAGTATTTCTTGCTAGACTACAGAGAAGATTTAATATGTCTTTTTATCCATTAGTATAATTATAAAAAATAAGTTATTAAAATGCTACTTTAATTACATTTTATAAGACATTCCATGTCTCATTTCTGCAAGAATATCTTGCAAGGGCAAACATTAAGAGCACATTGTTCATTTATTTCATAAAATGCTTATGCATGAGAATCATGTTTTTGTATAAAATGCTGCTAATTTATCATATAATTCGGCTCCTCAGTGAGACTTCAGTGTTTGAATATTTTAACTTTATTAAAGCTATCACAAGCAATTCAGTGAAAGCTGATGTATAATGCCTGATCTTTACATTCAGATTTTTTGATTGTCCAGTTTGTAACACCAGTGCTAGGTTCATATTAACTGCCAGGTGGACCTTCCAGTTACCCATTTACCAATAGATATTCACAAGGAGATCTTTCTGCTGTGGGGACTATCACAGGTGTTCTCCAAAATCCATTACCAGCAAGAACCAGCTGACTTTAATTTGCACTCTTCTTGATGGGATCTAAGAAGCCTGAGACTAGTTTTGTTTCAGTTGAGACCAACATGGGACTCTCCAATTTTAACAGTCCTGCCCTGCAATGACAGCCTACAACCTGTTTCCCTAGGGTCAAGAAACAGAGATCTCTCCTTGATGGCGAAGGCCTTTTAAAGGACCGGTTTGAACAGGCCAGCCACATATCCACTATTCCTCTCACCTGCGTTATTAGCACATGGCCCAAACACTGAATCTTAAACTTCCCCAGGCTGATCCGAAACACAGGCACCATTCTTCATCCCTAGAGTAAAGTTTCACATATTCCCAAGATACAGACCCATTCTGAAATTCGGGCTTTGTTTTTCTGCTGTCTATACCCACAGCCCAGCTCTGGCTTCTCATGCAGCTTAATTCCACCTTTCCTTAAATTTCATCAAAGTTGTAAGCTCCGTGGTTTAGAGTTTCCATCTTCCTCATGAAACAAATGTGAAAAAATTCATGTACACACAATGTACATGAATTGTACATGTCATGTACAACAGGCACTGCGCAGGGTGTCTAAGCACATCATTGCATTTACATTAACAGATAAAAACCAAGAGATTACCGACCACTAGCAAAGAGAAAACCTTCTAAACCCAGTGCGCTGTGTTTAGGTCATCCTTCCCTGGGAGTTTCCTGCATGTCCATTTGAGTATTAAAAGCCACATATCACTCAGAAGGAGTGGAAAGGGGGGGAAAAAAAACCAAACAAAAAACAAACAAACAAAAAAAAAACCCAGGAAAAAAACCCCACAAACTGATTTCTGGGTTTTTATAAACTACTGGTCTAAAGAGATCCCTTGAACAGCTGCTCACTTCCCTCTTCCATCCCTCCAGATGAACACAGGACCACAGCATGAATCCTCCCAATGCTGCTCTTCCCCATCCTGGGTTGGCTGCTTGGTTTGAGCAGAGCACCCTGACAACTCATCGTCTCTCTCTTCTGTGCTGTCTGGTGTTGGTATTTTAGCCAAACATGGGGATGGAAAGAGAACAAAGAAGCTGAAGGACAACCTCAAGACAAGGTACAGTGAAAACTATCATGAATTCACTATACACTCAAAGAGACATTGTTACACAAACAAAATGTAGATGCAGCAATGTGTGCATGTGATTCCTATACAGGCAAGCGCAAACATCTCTAATTCAATATACATGATGACTAAATGTAAATATACATACTACCCAGGAAATTTTCAAGAATTCCATGACAGCAATATCAACTTTTCTCTCATTAGAAGAAGTTTTTGGTGCTATTTCTAATGTCTCTGTACTGATATACAGGTTCTTTCCTCACTCTCTGCTCAGGTTGGTAAAAAATGCAGTCCTTCCTTCCATAATTCTTCACCCACCCACCCACCCCTAAAAAAAAAAAAAACCACAAAACAAACCAACAACCACAGTAAACCCAGTATGATGTCAGAGAGAGAGCAGCCTCTAGAGCAAGCTCTGGTTCTACTGAAAATAACCCAGAAAGCCCAGTCAGTTCATGTGTTAATCATTTAGGCTAAGAGGGATGGCAGACTTGTGTCTCCAAGAAATCAGTTGCTATTGGATCAACTGGGAAATCAATTTCTGCAAGAGCTGAGCTGGGCTATGCCATGGTTTCTCAATTGAATTACATTTCTTCATGTCCTCTCTAATTGCTGCTAAATAAAAAGAAAAAATTGCTTGGCATCTATGATCTTTCTTACTTCCTCTTTCTGAGCTCCTCAATTATTGCAGCTTGGAGGTCAATGCTGGGTAAACATCACACCCTTCAAAGTGGTGAAAAGCTGCATCTTTGGATAAGTGACCTTCATGCTTATAGAAGATACTGCGTGGTGCTCAGCTGCCAACTGGGGTAAAACCACGACAAATGCCTAAAATGCACCTCAAACTTTCAGCTAGCTGAAAGCTGGGATTGAAATATTTCCATTTCGGGGATGAAAGGCAGACACTTCAACATTTGGGGGAAAAAATGAAGCTTTAATCTTAAGGAAAAATCAAGCTAAATTTTTCCTGTGAACCTGTATTTGAGTTGCCAGCCTTCACGATCTTCAGGGCTGACAGACAGAAAGCTTGAGTGCTCTTCAAGAAAATCACTGGGGAGTCAGGAGGGAAGATGCAGTTGCGTAGACCTTACAGCAGAACACCACCACGATAGGAGTTCCTGTTCCACGCGTCCATATAAGACACGTTGATGGAGCAGCAGTTTGATACCACAAAACCACCATGGCCTTCTAGTTCTAGTGACTATGCTTGTACTCCTTGTACTCTTCTGTGGATGTATAGAGCCACCACCAATGTTGTTACAGAAGTTTAAACAGCAAGAACAGCGTTCATCAGTATAACTCCATTAATGTCAATGATGTCATGCAGCTACAGAACACGGCTCTGATTCACAAAACCAAGTATACTTTTGTTGATACGTCCTGCTCTGTCAATGACTAGCTCATATGAAAAAACCCCTGAAAGCCAGCAGGGAACAACTAAGGTCTGAAAACCAACTTACAAACACACAAAGGAGTAGCAAAGAATTAACTTTTGTTTCAGGGAAAATAGTAGCAGTGTGGTCAGCTTTTATATATGCAAATATTTTTTTATTCAAGAGAAGGGGACAAACAAGTTAATCCAAAGTTTCAGATCAATTAGAAGAATCAGGACAAAAAGAAATTGCAAGTATCCTGACTTTTGTCCAGAGAATAAATTTGCAGGCAGAGCAAGTTCACAGGCACTTATTCAAAGAATAGAATGAAAAAAAAAGGACCCTAATTTCCAGCAACAAGAAAGAAATGCATTTGGTTAGCATACATCTCAATTTTAGTAACAGAATTAATATTGAACTGTTACCAACATTATCAGGTTCAATGATATCATAACTTCTGAAAACCAGGCAACACAAAGTACACTTCCCAATACAGCCTGATTTCAGCCTTAGCTCTAGGACAGTTGAAGCTTTGTCTTAATACATAATGAGAAGCAAACTAGAGAAAATCGATTATCTTGTTGAGCATGTTCAGTTAATTTGAGGTTTGCAAACAACTATTGTTTTTGGCGCTGAGAGTTAAAATTAACTGCTACTAATGAGGTGATAATGATAATGAGAAAACAAAACTTAAAGTAAGACACAGTTTTCTCTTTCAGATTTATATGCTGAAGAAAGTACACCTTGAAGCATCTGTGGCTGTGGATAAGTCCATGTTGCAGCAGATACACCTTGAAGTATCAATGGCTGTGCATGAGGTCATGCTGGAACACTTGAAAGCGTGTGGCCATGGATAAGCCCATGATGGAGCAGGTTTACTTCTGAAGGGACTGTGGCTGTGGGTAAGGCCACACTGGAGCAGGTATATCTCTGAAGGCTTTGTGAGCCATAGAGAAGACCACGCTGGAACAGGTGCACCTTGAAGCGACTGTGGCTGTGGAGAACTCTCTGCTGCAGCAGCTATACCCCTGGAGAGACTTTGGCTCATAGATAAGGCTCCACTTGGAGCAGGTACTCCCCTAAGGGACTGCAGTCTGTGGATAAGTCCAAGCCAGAGCAGGGGCAAGGGCAGGAGTTCATTGCAAAGTTAAACCTGATGGTCTGGTCCAATGGGACCGGGACTGGAGGTTGTAATGGAAATATCTTTAAAGAACCCATGGTTTGAGTTGCATGTTATGGGAATTGCTATAGCAGGAACCACCTGAACCAATGGAAGAGAAGCCCTACAAGTCACCCAATCCGAGCTGGCTTTGGTACCCAGTAACTTCACCCAACATACCACCTCTCCTGTCCTGAGTGACAACCATAACAGATGGAACCCAAAGTCATGGGCTGAATGAACTCAATGGACATTTTTGGACATTTTACAGACATTTCACAGGGGTGGTCCACAGACTAAGGGAATGATATCTGTATTATATCAAATGGTGGGAAGGGTGGTTGGTGGTGGTTAATGTGGTCATATTAGATAGTGTGGTACCAGAGCGTGACATAAATGGTATGGAATGAAGGATGGAGAATGTACTGCTTTAGGCTGGGATAGAGTTAGTTTTCTTCATAGTAGCTCGTATGGGGCTGTGCTTTGGATTTGTGCTGAAAAGAGTGTTGATATAACACAGGCATGTTTTCGTTACTGATGAGCAGCGCTGACACAGAGCCAAGGGCTTTGCTGCTTCTCACACCCAGTAGTGTAGGCTGGGGATGCACAAGGAGTTGGGAGGGGACACAGCCGGGACAGGTGGCCCCGACTGACCAAAGGGATATTTCATGCCATATGACTTGGGGAAGAGGAAGGAGGGGGGTGGCGGTGTTTGGAGTGATGCCATTTGTCTTCCCAAGTAATGGTTACATGTGATGGAGCCCTGCTTTCCTGGAGATGGCTGCACACCTGCCTGCCCATGGGAAGTGGTGAATGGATTCCTTGGTTTGCTTTGCTTGCGTGCACAGCTTTTGCTTTACCTGTTAAACTGTCTTTAACAAACAAATCACAGTGCTTTTCAGTTATAAACAATACAATTGATTAAAATAAAAAGGTAAATAAAAGTTTAATATTATTATAGAATTGATAATATAAGAGAGGTAAGTTAATCAACTGATGACATTTCCATATCTTCATTAGAGTCTTCCTAAATGAAGGTAAATTGGTTAGTAACTAGATGCTTCTTTTTAATGTCTTCTTATATTGTTTTGAGATTAACATAGTGAGCTTGTGAAGTGCCAGAGGAAGGCAATGGGCATTTCTTACTAAGACATGCTCCTATGAGTTAGAGCATGCAGTGAGAAAAAGTTCAGGACACCTGATTCAGTGGAAGTGATATTTTTATCCTAAAGGTTTGTGCTGGATTTAGCACACACCATAGAGTTTATGCCCTGGGTTGATCAATGCCTGACCTGACAAAGAGTTAGAACGAGGTGGACAGGCAATTCAAGCACTGCCATAAAGCATGCCAGTATCAAGTTAACCCATCAAAATTGTTTAAATTTGAATTCGAGCCAGCTGAATGAGGCTGTATTGCATTAGAGCTTTACATCACAACCACATTTCTAACAGAGGATCAGAACACTAACTTTAGTGCCATGTCAAAACACAGCTCCTATATCCCCTACAATTTGGTCTTTGCCAATTTTAATATTGCAGACTAATGTGCCAACTACTTGCAATTGTAATAATAATGTGCTTTTTTCATGTGAATGTGTCCACCACACACAGTGAATAAAACAAAAATACATTAGATCTTAATTCTTTAGCCCTATCTAATTTTTTTCCTATTCTTTCAGCCCATTTTTTATTTTATTTTTAACTTTTGATTATTTGTGTTTCTTGAGGTTGTCCTATGCAATCATTGAATTGTTTTTTTTTTTTCCAAAATACATTCCAGAATAGATTTTATGAACAGCAGAATGATCGTTACTTTTGAAATTCAGGACATATGTTTGGGTCATTAAGTATTGACTTAAAGGCTAACTCCACGCACACATTTTAGAAAACCTTGCCCTATATAGTTTCCAGCCTAGAGTTATGAAAATATACTGGGGGCTTTGGGTTTGGGTTTTTGTTTGGTTTGGGAGGAGAGTTTGCATCTTTCCTATTTCTTTGGCATAACTAAAGTTATCCAAAGTATCTGAAAATTATCATTTGCAAATAAACACTGGAAAAAGAAACCATGAAAGAAGCACTGGCATAGTATGGCATGAATGGAAATCCATGTATTTCCCTCACTTCCCAGCCTGGCTTCCACACTGGCCATGCCAGCAGGAACACTTGGAAGCCATGTGGCAAACAGGATCAGGGAACAGTTCTGAGTTGAAAAAAAAATAGCCTCTTAAGAGGATGCGTATTTTTCTGCTAAATTTGGGGTCTGGTCTTTATATCCACATATGGATCTGACCAATACAAGTGGGAGGAAAAATTGGCCAACAGGAGACAGAAACTGTTGCAGCCAACAGAGCTGCCAAAGAAAATCTGTGCCCAAGCACAGCTCTAGAAACCAAAACTGTTCTGCTAGCTTAAATGTTTATCACATATAAATAAAATAAATATGACTGACCTTACTTGTTGATGTGTGTCTGCTAACAAACTAAATCTCTTAACATGAATACAGATGCATAGAAAATGTTTTTTTGTATTTACTGAAGCACAGCCCAATAAACAAGGAGGTGAGCTAGCTCACAAATACTTAGCTGAGGGAGCCAATTAGTAGATGAAGGGAACGAGATGCCTGCCTATTCCTCCTCTCCTGACCCAGACCCAATCACAGCCTTTAGCTGCCTGAAAGACCACATACTCATTTGAGAGGAAGAAGAGTTGAGTGCTTTGAGGTTTGTTGCTGTTTCTAATCCAATGATGATAAAACACTTTGTCCAGGGAACAAGGTCAAAAATACCAGCTTCTCCTTTCTCAGAGGAGGGTGGTACTGACTCGCTACTATTCAGAGATCATGGCTTCCTCTTGTTTGATCCTTTTTTCAGCTCCAGAGAGCTCACTTTGGTGTAGCTTCAGCAAAAGATTGCCTCTGACAGCAGTCCCATAGTCAGATGAGCAATTTTTTTCCCTTGGGAAGTGGGATGCTTGGGGTTGAAGCCCTGCTTCTGAGGGGGCCTGCGATGGAGGCACCACTGCCCTGAGTGAGGGCTTGGGCCCCAAAGCTGTTCAATAAGTGGTAGGCATCTCTTTGAACACATTGGTCAAGGCTATAGTTATGGGGCTCAAATTCAGCCTGATGTAATATTTATTTCACCTACAGCAATGTCAAGTTCAGTGTAACCGTGATAGCAAATATGTCAGAGAGGACGCAACGGTTAAAAAGACAAGCTCTGGCTTTCCTTCCCATAACAGGACACAGGGTATCACTCACCCAGTGAGTGATGCTGGCAGAGCAGGAGTGAGACCAGGAATGCCAAGCTGTAAATACCGTACCGATGCATCATTATCTTTTTACAGCTTTGTCTTGAAGGTTGGAAATGCACACACTCATGACAGGAAGATCAAATTCCAATTAAACATTCTTCATCTAGTTTAGAAAAGATATGTCAGGTAGAGGTGTGACACCTTTACTAGGATAGTTTCGCCTAGCACACCTTGTTGTACTTGAAGGGGTAGAGATGTTTCTCTGTAGAACAGCTGCCTCTTCGCATCTGTAAATGGGCTGTAACAGCACAACTACACCTCCAGCGAGAAGCTGTACCGCTTTCACATAGCTGATGGCACTAATGCAAAAGAGCTGCTGTCTATTAAGGAAGCCCTGGGTGAAACTGAGCATTCGGATGCTCTCACACAACCACTTAGAGGAGAAATTATCTATTTGTTCAGCCTATTTCTATTTGCTGCTTGAAAAAAGCCAGAGCAACTATGTCAGCAAGATACTCTCTGCCCTTGTTAAAGAGTACAGAAACCTTCTTTTAGGCCCGATCCTGAAATCTTGATGAAAATACACCATCTTTGTGCTTTTTTGGAGATGCTGTGCTCTAGCATTTTCCTCTGAAATCAACCGCTATATCTAAATGCCTTTTTACATAAACTTTTTCTTTCAGTACTAACTGCACTTGATCTGCTGTTTGCAACAAAAGGCCAATATTACTATTAACAACAAAGAATAATCTATGCATTCACGACTGTTTGATTCCAAGTTTTCTACTCCATATGCCTCCCTTGCACAGCTTTGAAAAGGCTTGCATAGGACAACCTTCATTTGTTTCAGACTTGTTTTAGTGTTTTTGCTGTAAAAGAGACTAGCAACTTTTCCTTGATGAAAGGATGGGTGTTGTTCTGAAGCAGTGGTATAGCCGCAGTCACACTGATGACAGATAATGGACTTCAGACAAACAGCTTTGCGTGCAAGGACCAGAGTTCAGCCTCTGCAATGAAATGTTACCCAAGAACATTCCAGGAGGAAATTCCACCGGCTCTTTTGCTGGCATAGGATGCCCTGGTGACCAAAACCTCCAGCTCCTACAGTAGGAAGTATGAAGACTTCAAACAGGCTACTAGATTTGGATGCACAGGAGTAGGGCAATGGCAGTAGTGTGAGTCTCCTTACCTACATCTCCATCTTGGAGAGCAAATACTTCTTTCAAGTGCTTCTTCCTGGCAGCCAAAGGTTTTGACATCCCCCAGTGTCCTCCTGTAGCACTAGATTTGTTCACATGAGATTAGGTCACTGTGTAAGAGGCATGCAGGAATTGAAGCTCACTGAGGAGTGGATTTTCATCTCAGTGCCTGCTCAAGAACAGGACAGGGCAGAGGTACACCAAGGCTATACCACCCATTATACCATCCAATGCTATGAACATCGATCAGCCTGTGGTCCAGAGCAGCAAGGGGAAAGCTGTGGGAAAACGCTTCCATTATGATACAGTACAGGGATGCGTCTGGAAAAAAAGCAGTCAAACATTGCCACTGATTTTGAAAGTCAGAGTTCTGGAGTTAAAGACAACAGCCTTTTTTTTTGCTGCTACATTAAATTTTGTCTGCCACAGAAAATGGTACTTCTAATGTTCTTAATACCTTAGCTACTATGTTATAAAGCTTTGATTGATGAATGCAACATCAGAATGAAGTCCTCTGTGGAATAAGCTCTACTATCATAACTGTGGTATAAATTAACCCCTTACCTCTTTTCAGAGTAATCTTTCAATGCAGACAAGCCTTAAAGATACAGGGTTTGTGTTTTCAAATCACAAGTTTACTGAGCACTTCTGATATAAGAACAAAACTGCTTTCCTCCTCAGCATCCTCCAATATATACCCACAAACTTGTGACTTGGGCAGTACACAACTTCAGGTCACAAGAAGTTCCTCTGCAAATCTGCAGCATGCCTTGATTTTCAGCTGGAATTTTTTTTTATGCAGACACTTCTCAATTCAGATTTAATTTTCCCCATCACAGTGAAAGACTCACCATGCCCACCCAACAGCATCCAGTGCTCCTCTCAGGCAGTGATCCAGGGGGCTCCAAACACGTACATCCGGTTTTCCGTTCAGCAGCAGTTTATTCTCCAGATCTGTGAGGTGGTAAGAAGTGTTGTATCTGTGTCAGGAGCAGATGCACACGTTGAGGACTGATCATCACGGTGTGCTGGAGACTCTTCTCAGGCAGTGGAGGTGGAGCAGGAGAAGGCAGGAAACCCCAGCTGGTACGTGATCCCTAAGAGGGCCGTTTGCCTTCCTCTGGCAGGGGCGAGAAGTTAAAGCAAGCCATGTAAATACTATCCCCAGATTCCTTTTATTGGCCCAAACTAAAAAGTTACTTTATGAATCATTTATTTCTCAGATAGCATTTGGGAAGCCAATGTCCTCTGCTTGATCCATATGATAAGCGGGCCTTTTTCTTAGTAATAAGATCAATAAACTAAAAGTATTTTGCAAATTCCAAGCTTCCCATTACATGAAACTCTGCCCTTTGGTTTCAGTCAGGAGATAAACTATGATATTTAAGATTAAAGTAATTTTTTTTTTTTATTTTAAAGCTATAAAAGTCATGTTGGGATTTTACTATTAAAATCAAGTAAAAAAATTTAGAAGACTTTCAGGAAAACTTTGATGAGCCATGTAAGGCAGATATATTTCTGAATACATTTACCTTAAATTATGGCTTAGTAGAATGTCTAGTTCAACTGTTACTGGCAGAGAAGGCACAGTGACCTATCCTCACACACAGAAATACTGATTGATTTCAGAGAAAGCATTGGGAGCTCTTAGAGTATCAATAGGGCACAGCTTTAATGAAAATTCCACCCTCCGTTTTCTCAGAGGAGCACTCTACCCAATCTTTAAAGCACATAATGGTAAATTTGGCCATAAGTAGTTCAAAACAATTTGTTTTCCAATACGACTTTTTCTCTTCAAGGGCGTTTTGACCACAGATTAGGAAATTGTGAAAGTTTCAAAGAACAGATTCAAACAGATGGGAGCTAGATGTTGCACTGAACAGGCTGGCGTGACTTTCAGGTGTGAGCAAAGCCTTGTCCAGAAATTCACCCCTTTGCCTCTCCCCCTTCCTCTGGTAGTATTAAAGGTCACCACAGCAGTATTTTACCCACTGAAGTTACTGGAAGTCACCTCGGCCATCTGTTGAGGAAAGTTACTCAAAACCATATTGATGATCTAGGGTTTGATATCCTTGAGTACATGTGGCTGCCATCATTGCAGCATGGAAGTGTAAAATCAGATATTCTCTTCAATGGGAGGTTGTTTTACTGATGTTGCAGAGGTAATACAGATTTTCTTCCTCATGTTCTTTTTAGATTATACAATTCAATGATTTTCTGCACAGTATTTTCTAATGAATATTTAAAAGTGAAAGAAAAAATAATGGCTGCTTCTTTTTTTCTTAGGGGTTTTTTTTTTTTTTCCTTCTTTCTGGACATGTAATAAATACAAAATTAAATAAAAAGTGATCCCAGCCTGGCCAAAAAACTGCTTCTTACAAAGTCAGCAGTGAATAAAGAATACTAAATATTGCACTTCTTTTGCTGAAGCTGGAAGAGCAATGAGTAAAGTGGTATCAAGGACAAATTTGCTACAAAACTGCTTACTCCACTGAAGCTAGCACTGCATTCACCTTGCCAAATTGCCAAAAAACATCTAGGTTCTTCTCTAAAGACCCCCTGCACTGTGCCAACTTAGCAAAGGCAACCCACTAGGTAGCGCATTGTGACCAGCCACAGTAGTTAGGACTTTCCCCATCCACTGTTAATTGCCTGCACAAAAAAGAGTCATAATCATGCTGCACTCCAGCACTGTCACTTGGTTACACTAATTGTGCAGACACCAAATTTTGAAACTTAAAACAATGCAGTGATAAACAGAATCTTTAATATTCAACACAAGTGTTTAATTGGGTCTCAAGGAGGCAGAAAATTGTGCTGTGAATTTGTGATGAAGTAGATGACTGTAATGATTACATGTACTTGAAAGGAGTGCAGAAGTTGTGAAAGATCACGTTGTATTGCTACGCAGTAGATGGAGCACAAATAATACCTAACACAAAGGTAGCCACAAATAATAATCTTTCCTACAGCCCTGTAACTTATTATTTTGCCATCAGGAGGAAGAGGATCATAGATCCATGAACTTGCTTGTCTTACTACCATGTTACTTTCATTATGTGCTACACACTGATGTTCAAATATCAGTGCATTCAAATAATTTTAACAGCTAATGAGAGTGGCTTTGTATATTCATTATTACATGCAGAATAGTTTAAGAAAGACTTTTCACGCCCAGCTGCGAGGGACCTGATTTTCAAGAACTGCTGAACAGGTTGTCTTTAAATCATCAGACCTTTTTATATTATTTCTAGTAAGGTGCCTTAAAACATAATTTCTAAAATCAGTAATCTTTTAAAATTCAGCTTTGTTGTACTGTGGTGGGTTGGCACCGGCCAGCAACCAAACACCTACCCTGCCGCTCGCACTTCTCTCTGCCGTGGAATCGGAAGAAAACATAAGGAAGGTGAAAAGACTTGTGGATCAAGATAATGACAGTTTAATAAGGAAAGCAAAAGCTGTGTGCACAGGCAAAGCAAAAAGCAGAATTCATGCAGTTTCCCATCGGCAAGGAGATGTTCAGCCTCTTCCAGGAAACCAGACCCCCAGCATGCATGATTGCTTGGGAAGACAAACATCATAACCACTACTCTCCTGCCTTCCTCCTCCTTTCCCCAGCTTTTACCGCTGAGCATGACGTCATATGGTATGGGGTATCCCTTTGGTCAGTTGGGGTCACCTGTCCTGGCTGTGTCTCCTCCCAAATTCTTGCGCACCCTCAGAGTACTGCTCTTGGGAAGCCTGGTTTGGAGAGACAGCCTTGGTGCTGTGTGAGCACTGCTCAGCAGTAGCCAAAACACCGGTGTGTTATCAACACTGCCTTAGCCATAAAATATGAAGGACGGCACCATATGGGCTGATAAGAACTCCATCCCAGCCAGACCGTGTACAAGTACTTTCCATATTTGATTTCTCTAGTGTTCCTGTAGATTTGGACAGTACTGCTTTGTCTAGGTACTATTTGTGCTATTCCATCTATTATTTTTGGCATACATGCTGACTGCAAGCCCACTGGGCAATGAAGCTAACTCTTTTATAATGAGTAGAAAGCTAATGCCCTCGGAGTTCAGCCTATGGAGAAGAGGGATTATAGTAAAATAATTTGGAATACTTAAAGCATTACCGCATTGTACCTGGAAAACACCTTAACACAAGTCTAGAATATGTATTATAATGCTTTAACACCACAGCTTAACTGTACAACCAGACCCTGCATTTCTACCTTTAAAAAAATCAAAATTACTAGGTTTTATTACACTTTAATTCAGAGATTAAAATGTATTATGATTATATATATCATTATAAAATGAAGAGGCAAAGACAAAAAACTTTACCTTGTCTGTGATGGTCATCTTCAAGTAAAATTCCTAGAATTGAGCAAGTAGTCATAGACTTATAGAACTCTTTTGCAATGTTTGAAAGAAATCTCTTGGCAGACAGGCAGTGCCTCAAAAGAAATACTCTTCATTTAGGTTAAGCAAAGAACCAATTAAAATGTGCTGTGTTGAAATTTAGCCTCTATTACCAGACAGGTTGCTTGCAATGATATTCAGACAGATCTGAATTGCAGTTGCATGTCAGCTCTGAGGCAGAAACACACACACACAACACAGAAAGAGGGGAAAATTACCCATAAGATAGGCAAAAATACCTGACAAAGTATTTTGCTTTACTCACTTATCAAACTGTCTTTATCTCAAGCCATGAGTTTTCTCACTTTTCCTCTTCCAATTCTCTCCCCGATCCTGATGTTGGGGGAGTGAGTGAGTGAGCAGCTGCATGGAGCTTAGTTGCAGCTGGGGTTAAACCACGACACCTTGTCAAGGAAATAGGACATTCTGCGCCTTTTTGGTGAATAAGGAGGACTTGTTCAGTGTTAAGATCCTGGCAGTGCAGAACAAGTCTTATAAGCTCTTCCCTCAGGACTGGATAAATAGAAAGAACAGCTTGCTTCTGCGTTGTGCTTCACTGATTCCACTGTCAGCTTACTTACCCAGAAACTCAGACTGAAGTCCGGTTAATATATTGAATCTTTTTACACTGAAAAATTGGCTTCCTACATCGTCACCAAAGGTCCTGAAGATGGCTTCAACTACGCCTTTGCAAGGTGATTTATACCTCTGTACGGTATAATTGAGGACATACTCTGAAAATAAGGCAAAAGCACAGGTCAGATAACTTGTCCTACATGATTTTTACTATCTGTTGAGAGATATAGAGCCTATAAGACAATGTGGCTTTCATTGCTGGCATTGTAAGGCTGCAGCTGAGGTATCCAGCTCATCACGTGTGAATGAAACAGACTTAACATGGAAGTAATGAACACACAAAAAAAATCACAACTCCTTTGCGCTGTCCATGATGCTGCTTTTGAAGTGGAGGGGCACCAATAAACTCTGTACAATTTCCATAGGTACTGTCTTGACATTTCACCTCACCTCTTCACATTCTTATGCAGCTGGATGCCACCTTCCATCTTCCACTTGTATTTCCTGGTAAATCATTCCAACCTCTGTGAAGCATATGTGGACTTTTTATATGAAAAAGACTGAAAACAGTGTGTGGCTTTAGTACTATATCCTCACCTAATAGAGGTTTAGTCTGTTTATAGCCAAATCTTCAGGCACACTGAACAGCACCTCTTACGTCATAGATATTCTCTCATTAACGTAACAGCCTACATGGTCACCTGTTGTGATAAAAACTGTAAAATTTGTCTGCAATTATGAGCTACTTTTTGCCTTTCTTCAGCAAGAGAATAAGAGCGATTTTCCTTTAGCTTGTGCAGGTAGTATTGTTTATTTATTCTGATTATATCTGACAGGGTTCCAAGGGTTGCAATATATGCTGCAGGGCCACTGCTTGCTGCAGAAAAACAATCAGCACAGTTGGTACATAATTATGCCGTACTAATTGAAACAGAAGGTTTTTCCTGGGCAGTAATGAGTAGTAGAAAGGGTTTAATGGACCAAAATGCTACAGAAGCCAATCTTAGTCACTCATTACTCCTTCAGCAGCTGTCCTATGCTAGGTCCAACCTTGACAGAACTACACAAAATATCAGATGAAAACCTCAGGGTACACTGCAATAATATGATCTTTAAAGTTTCCACCAACATATAAAGCTTTAAAGGTGGTATTATTTGCACCACTAAAAGTCTCATAGTGCTCAGATCTGCAGAATATTTTCATTTCTAGACTGGGATTAGATATTGGACAAAAAACCAGCGCCAAAACTACCCAACATGCCTCCTTGTTCCACGAGGGAACAATTGATCATAACAAATTCACACCTCTCTCGCTTTACTTTTTTCTATTTTTACGTTTCTTAGGAAGAAAAAAATTATTTTTTTCACAATAAATGTTTATCAGTGTTTATGATGCAAAGTTCTGCCAGACACATGAAAAAGTGGGAACTTTCACACATGTTCTTCTCCCTACTGGGGTGCATGAGAGGGAGAAAAAGGAGCTTTGTCAACTCAGAAAATCATCTTAGTTTTCTGGATTAGTGTCTCCTGCTCCTTCTCCTCTAAGAAGTTGCCTTTTATTTGTGATGACTGAGGTTTCCCACAGGATGACTTTTCAGCTTTTCCAAGGAAAGTCACCTAGGAAGAATGAAATGGCTTGTGTCACCAAAAAAAAAAGTCACATGGCAATAAGCAGCCCCAGTCATAGGCAGGGAAAAGCAAAGCAATTGCTAAACATTATGATACTACCACATCACAAGAATATGTATCCCAACTTGTTCTGATATGGCTGATCTGCTGCTGCAGGCTCTTATTAACAGACGGGTCATGTTTACTCTGAAGTTAATGTGCTTTCTATTGCAGCCCTTTAAAATCAGATGCAGGCAAATAAATGCATGAAGAGAAGTTTGGGATTCACAGTAAAGCAGGAAAAAATATATGGCTATGCTGAGTAACATGGACACTGTCCCTTTTCCTGCATTTACTCAGACATATTCAGCCAAGCACCAGTGTTCACTGTGGCGCAGGGCAGTCAAAAATTACCGCCCTCTCTGCAAAACACAGGAGCCTGGCAGAAATTGGAAAGCCAATTTCTACTTTTCCTGCCTGTATTTATCATTTTCATACCTCACTGTGATCTTTTGACCACCATCTTCTGTACCAGCACAGAACAAAAGACTCAGCGATGCTTCTGCTCCATTTGTGGGTCGTCCCAAAGGGAAAGTGGGCAGGCAAACCAGGTGCTGCTCTTAGTTTGCATATCCTTTCTCCACCACCCTGGCCCTCTGGCCCTTTCCTCTTTCTGATATTAAGGGACAAGTATAATCTTGTAGCTAGGACTCTTGTAGGGGGGACTGTGGATAAGTGTCTAAAACTCTGCATGTGGACATTCAACTAGTCTCAGAAAAGACATCCTGTATGGAACAAAAAAGGCAAAGAAAGGCATTAAATTGTACAAATTATAATAGAGTGCCTAACTTTTGTGAGGATGGGCATCACCACCTTGCAAGGCTATACTCTTGACTCTCGGAAAAGTATGCTGCCCCTGCTAGCATTCTAGATTGCTCACAGTTTCTTGTCAGAGTAACCCTGGAAACAAGAAAAAGTTATCATGTCTTAGGAGAATGCAGCCACTGTCTTGGACTCAAGCAGCATAAACCTTTGATGCAAATCTGCTACGAGGAAATCTGACCTTGGTCATGGGCTGACAAAGAGGGGGCTAAATAAAAAAATATAGTACATCATGGCACTCCCAAGTTAAACATGGCTGGTTTTTCCTCTGCTAAGAAACTGATAAAATGTCTTTTTGGACATGTGATACCACTTAGCAAAGGGACGGAGGTCAGTGCCAAAAAAGGACAACTAGTGTGTTCAACATTCACATCTGCATAACCACCAGGCTGCTCAGAATTAATATGACCATACAGTAAGCTTGCATTCTGATTACAGCCCATCTGTGCAAAATCAACACCAAGGAACAAGTTGAACTGTGAAGTAGCTTGAAGGAATAATTGTGCAGGGTGATGAAAAAAGATTACAACTACGAACCACTTCCTAGGATTACCAACCTCCCTCCAGAAAGAAGGTACAGTGGTTCCACTAACAAGCCAAACACACTTATAATAGCAAAAATAGGCCACCTCCATCACAAGAAGCTTTGATTGCATCAATATTCAACATGTGTTTCTTTGGTAGCACCAGAAACTCGAAAGGGCAATGACACTTCTAAACATAGCATATCAATGAGTCCCAATTCCCATCTACTCCTGCATCCCAGAAGTCTGTAACAAAACTTTACTCTTCTCACAGTATTTTCCACCCTGGTCCTTACTGAAAACAGTCAGAAGTTAAAATTTTAAAAGGAGCCTAGAAAGGCTAGGGACAAAAAAATAGTAATTTCTTTTGAACAAAAGTCAGCGCCCAGCTCCCTATAGCCTCCTTGAAAATCATAGAATCATAGAATGGTTTGGGTTGGAAGGGACCTCAAAGATCATCTAGTTTCAGCCCTTGCTATTCTGGAAGCTTAAGAGAAATGTTAAAGAATATAGAGGATCCTTGCCTTAAAGAGTCTTTACATTATTGCATTAAAAACTACTGTACTCACAATACAACAGGGTAGACATACACAAGCCTAAACATACAGTGCACACAGTGCTGCTGTTGCTGTGCAAGGGAAAGTAGATCCAAATGCAAGTACCTTTTGAATGAAATATCCTTCAGAACAGACACCATGTGATACCTGGATTACTCTGATGATTTACACTTGAAAAATGCTAAAAAGTTTTCAAGCAATGAGGATGGCTGAAAATAATTGTATCATCCGACACAAATGGTTGATGCAAAAAGCAGAATTTAAAGATACATTGGAAGGGAGTTTAAAGGCTGCAAGGGCCGAACATCTACTAATCAAACCTACTACCATCTTCTTGTTATATCCTTCCAGTTATGTCAATGCTCTGATATGATTAAGGAAATATCTCAATTATCTTATGCTTGACTTCTTTTCCTCCGTCAGGCTGTAATTTATGTTCATCACTAATGGGTTTGTCTCTGAATTACAGCTCCTGGCAAATTCTGCCTCTGAATGTGCCTGAAGTTCCCACATGATTTAGGGGAACAGTTTCCAAGTGTTGAGGTATCATTTGGTTTCTAGCAGTTGAAAGGAAAGTTAGTGCTGAAATCAGCAAGGCAAGGGACCAAATGACTTTTAGAAGAAGATGGCCAACAACATAAAATGAACCTTGCAAAGTATATGTTTGTAGTTTCGATTCAGGCACAACGCATCCAATGTGGACACATTCATATGCTCCTGCATAGCTGTGGGACATCCTCAGCGAAATAGGGGCAAGTTACAGAAGACCATGGGAAAACTCCCTCTGACCACAGTGGAAGCTAGACTGAAGCTTGATCTTAGTTTCTTGCAGCTTTTCATCCCAATATCATGTGCTAGCCAAGGGTTTTCAGCAAGTGTGAGGGGGCTCAAGCATAAATGGACTGACAAAGTTTAAGAAAAGTAAGTTCACAGTTGTCATACTCTTAGGACTGAAAGTAAATGGACTTTTATTTTGGCATAGATCTACTGCAAAATACCTACAGGCTTATACCCCTTCTCTCAAAAAAACTGTAGATTGACCATATTTCCATAGTGTTGAGTACCAGGCACAACAGTGACATTGGGCATGTGTTTATTTCTGCCCCACACAACTCTCATGACTGTCACTATCTGGTATGAGAAATGCTACCTTCAAGTCTGAGACTAGAGAGAAAGTCACATACCAAGGAAACACCCTCTCCCCTTATTCAAGATGATCCTGCTGTCTTCACTTCTGCCATTTGAGGATGTCTTGCCTAAATAAGGGATGGCCTTTCAGAGCATCAGCAAGCCTCCAGCCAGAGAAGACGGTTCTGTTGCAGGTACTCCACTTTTCAGTAACAAGCTGGAGATCTGCAGATAAGCTTGAGTTGTACGCAGAGTAGCTTGTGGTCCCTGAAGCACCTCCCCTACATTTAATTTTTCCCAAGCAGAGTAACAATTATAAATACCTTATGTGTTTCATTTAATAAAAATGTTCATCAACTAAATTGATTCATTATTCATAATAAAATTTCATATAAAAATACTGATCATTTCCTCTTTACTTTTCTGGCCTCTGGAAATAAAGAGATTAGAGGAGGATTGGGAATAAAATTTAGTGGAAAGTATGAATTAAATTTTTGGTGACTTCATTTTTCCCTTCCCTGCTCCTATTTCTACCTACACAGAACATGGTTTGCCAGCTCTTTTTAATGCAGATTTGAGCAAGGAAGGCTCTGGTCAAAAGCTACAACATTTGGGCTGAAGAAGGACTTTCTTGGCCTGATTCTCTGTATAGGCATTATCCAAAGAACTAAGAAACTTATGGCCTTGGGAAAATGAGAACAAAGGCATGCTGTAATTATATTCCATGGAGAACTGGATCTGAGAGAAACTCATTCTAGCAAAGACTAACATGAAATTTTACAGACAGTCTGCAAAATCCCATCAGTACCTTATATGAATGCAAATGAATGCATAGGAACAGGACAGAAAGATGAAAACCATCCAGGATCTACCAACTACTGATGTCTGGTACAGGCAGAAAAAATGTTATGTTATATATGTAGAAGCAGACATCCAGCCGTTGAAAGTGAACTGAATGGCTTTTAAGTGATTCTCTGACAGTGCTAAAACACTGCAGAGTACCCCTGTTGCTTCCACAAACCAGTTTCTGGCTGAATCAGTCATCTAGCCAGGTAACCAGAAACATTTTTGAGTGCAGTATCGCCCAGAACCTTTGCTGAGTCACTTTGCATTTTTCTGTGTCTATCAGCATATGAAAAGATATCAGAATTCAATTACTTATTCACATAGTTGTATTAGCTCAGCATTTCCCATACTCCTGAGCTTTTGCTGATAGTCTGCAGGTCTACCCTGCATTCACTCTGCTGCCCGCCTTACGTCATTATATGAATTGGTATAATTGCCCAACAGAGTACTGCCTGGCATGTCTCATTAGCATTCTTTAATTACAGCAGGACTGAATGGCATGTCATTTACTTGTAAAAACTATTCACTGTATATTACAAAAGTGATTATAAACTAAGCTCTAAGCTTTGGCTTCAGCTTGGACCTGACATTTTTATAGACATCTGTACTTCATTCTGGTAGTTCATGACAACACATCCCCTTGACTAAGCTGTTGCCTGTTAATAAGCAATCTATCGTAATTCATTATCTCACACTTTATTAAGCATAGGTAAACAAGAGTCTGGGAAACCCTTTAATTGCTTATTTGACTTGTTAGTAAATGTTCACACTAATTTGAGCTATTCTCCCTCTTAGTTCCTACTTGCTGATTCCAGTGACTAACAGAAAAATTAGATTTCTGCTGGTGTTATGTAAGTTTTGTAGTACAAATACAAACTAACACGCGCTGCCTCCATATTGGCCCCTCTATCCTGGCTCTCTTGCTGTCCTTTCTCTTTGCAGAAAGTGATGGCAACAAAGTCCAGCTGAAAAAAAAAAAATACTTACTCTGCTCAACATAGCCTGAGCAAACCAACTGGATCAGAGTTCTCAAGGATGCTGCTACAGAAGAGGCAAAACTGCACTTGAACTTGGGGAAAGCAAGAAAAAGGGGAGGGGGAAAAGAGGAAGAGGTTGCTACAGGAATTTAGAATCTGGTAAGCAGGGGGGCAGAATCATAATCTCAAATCTAAATACTTAAAACTCCTCTTCAGCTCAGTTTTAGGGATCTGAGACTTTTTGTATTACTGGCCCTTTGTATAAACCAAGCCAAGCAAGCCAGACAACAGAATAAAGTTTTGCCTCACAGCACAAAGTTGAGTTGCATCAAGTCTGTGCTCTTACTGAATGGTCTACAAAGAACCCTGTCACTGCTCTCTACACAAATATCATCACCTTAGTTTATCCAACTGGATTGTGTTTCTAGATCTAACATACATAAATCCAAAAGAGTTTCAAGGTGACAGAAGTAAAACAAATACTTTACTGTGTAAGTGCAAAGTCAATATTACCCAGGTTGGTTTATTGCTGAATGAACTGAACGAAAGCAGGAGCGCTGTGTTCTGTAGGGAGTACATGCTGTTTTCCATTTAGGTTGAGAAGAAACGTGGGTAGCCCCACTGGTTGAATACAGAAATCCTGACTATGAATTAATTTTTTCTCCACCGCACTGAACACAGTCATCTTTATACTGGGTGAAGTGGGCAATATTAACGCCCTAAATCAATCAGGACTTAGTTTCATGCCCACATAGGAGGTTCAGCATGCTAAATGACTGAAAGGTACCACATCTGTGAAAGATTAACTTTTCCTTTTATAAGATGTGCTTTGGGGTATAACTGCTAGATTGCTGCTAGAAAGGGCAGCTGTGAGAGGAGAAAACATGATAAGCAAGCCCACAGATATTGGCTGGAGACAAGCACATCTTCAAGAAAGGATGAAAGAAAATATTCACCTGATTTAAGCCATTAATTTAAAGTAGAAATTGCTAAGCAAGGCACAATGAGGGCATGTTCTCTATTCCATGAACCATTTCTGGCCTTGAATCCACAAGCAGAATATTCTGTTTTCCCCACTGTGGGCAATTTATGGAAAACTGCTCAACTGCTAGACCCTGAATGTTTACATTGCTTTGTAAGGCATATTTCCATCAGAACCTTATTTGTACTGGAGGACCCATGACCTTTTCACACATGACATGGAAGTATTTCATACAGCTAATAGGAACTGCTTATTTAAAACAGTGACCACCACTTACTGAGATTCATTTCTTATAAAACAAAGAAATGGGCAGTGATTATTCTACACTACGGTATAGAAGGAAATCCTGCAAAGCTGAATAATGCATTTTACTAATAAGTGTTCTTCTCCCCAAAATATTCTGACCAGAAAAGTCTCAGTTACGATAATTGAACTGATAAACTCCCACGGGAAACAAGAAAAACACCCTTTCGGCACAACATTTGCTAGAAGAATAGAGAACAAGGGGGAAAAGGAAATATAGGAAATTAAAAAAATAATAATACTTTTATATGCTTTTTTGTTTATTGTAAGTTGTGCTACCCTACTCTGTCAAACCACTTTTAAAGCAAAAAAACATGAAATTAGTTGCTGAGCTAAAAAACTCTAAAGCAGGCTCCAGCTGTGACTCATGCGCAGATGCACAGACACTGCAGATGCTCTCGGTTACGCACCTAAGTCATCTTTGGAGTTAGCACAAATTGACAACAGGAATGATGACTAAAATTAAAAATTGTACTACAAAAGTAATGCCAGAATAGAAGAAAGTAGTGTAATACACTGATTACTTCTGTCAGGTCGGCTGTAGGTGAAAGTCAGCTAACAAAACAACATTTTAGCCAGTCTTTTAAAAGTGGTTTCTGTATAAAACTCCGTTGTTTCATCTTGAGATTCCTAAATAATGCCGTGAGAATGGCAGGTTAAAATGCTGCAGAATTAATGGACTTCTACCAGCAGGACAGCCTTCCCTCTCTCTTCAGGAAAGAGGGGCACAATTTTGGTTGGCATATGAAACCACTGAAGGTAGCAGCTAAATTGCACATTTAATTTCGATTTACCTCAGGAATCAACAGAAACTTCTGAAAAGGAAAAACATAAAACAATTTTTTGCCTCTTTTTTTTTTATTTTGTTAGTGATTAGTAAAACAGTAACCCCATCTCCATCAGCAGATTTATTTCTTAAAATGGCAGTGATTTTATCCTGGCAAGGAAGAAAGTATGGCAAGAACAAGAAATACATTTCAAAGATGTGAAAGCAGATATAAGTTAACATGCACTTCATATAAAAAATTATATTCCAGAAATAAATGGGTTATTGCATCCATTAAGTGTCCTAGGTAGTCTTAAACCATTTGGTAGGGTCTCTTTGCCTTCTGTGCATCCTTCTGTCTCAGATGTTGGGCTAACAGCTGCTCCATGGGTATTTAAAATCATGGTCTCAAGGGCTAATGCACATATTTATTTATTGTTGGGCAATGATACAGCCATGTGGGAGCAAGAACTATGATGAAGTGCCAGGTTTTTGTATACTAATTTTGGATGTTCTTAAATACCAGTATACTATAAAATATTACTGCTTTGCTTGAAATTCTTTAGCCTGGAGAAGAGAAGGCTCCAGGGAGACCTTACTGTAGCCTTGCAATACTTAAAGGGGGCTTATAAGAAGGCTGGAGAGACACTTTTTACCAGAGCCTGTAGTGACAGGACAAGGGGTAACAGTTTTAAACTAAGAGAGGGCAGATTTAGATTAGATACTAGGAAGAAATTCTTCACTGTGAGGGTGGTAAGGCACTGGAACAGGTTGCCCAGAGAAGCTGTGGCTGCCCCCTCCCTGGGAGTGTTCAAGGCCAGGTTGGATGGGGCTTTGGGCAACCTGGTCTAGTGGAGGGTGTCCCTGCCCACAGCAGTGGGGTTGGACTAGGTGATCAGTGGGGTTGGACTAAGTGATCTTCAAAGGTCCCTTCCACCACAAAGCATTCCATGATTATATGAAATGGCCAAAATATTATTACAAAATTACAATAAAACATCAATTCATCTCTATTCAGGCACAAAACCATAGTACAATTGAAGGTAAAGGTCCACCCAGGTACGGCAACTTAGAAAACCATTATCTTCTGATTTAAAGACTGTTCTTCAGAGGATAAACCATTCTTTCACCTGTCTGGACAGTATCTAGCATGCAAGTGCTATCACACCACAAGAAAGTGATACAAGCCAGAAGCAAAAGGACAAATTTAATCTAATCACTGACAGGTATGTCCCTAGGGCAGGCTTAGGACTACATCTTCCTTTCAGATTGTGTTACATTTTGTACAACCTTCACCTTAAAGAGGCGTTAGACAAACAGTACACTATGTAATCAGCCCCTTGGTTATCACAGTTGGGTTCCACGTTTTTGCCCAAAAGCCTCCTGTGGGTTCAGACTGACAGCAATTAGCCCAGATCCCCCAGTTTCTAAGAGGTCCAACAGTCCATACCATTTATACTCAAGGTGCAGGGGACCCTACACACTCTTAAGGGCCCAATTTTTCCTCGAGACTGTTGTTAAGAGGAAGCAGTGATTTGCTTCTAGCTCAAGAAGCATTTAATTGAATCTTTTACGAATTCTGCAAGGAAGCCAACAATTTCCAACCCTGTAATTGTTGCTATTTGTTCCGCACACTCACAGCTCTTTTCTAAAGAAGCGGGCTTCAGTTCCACCTGTCTGGCAGGTATCAAAAGCAAGGGAACTGAAGAAAGAAAAGGACTACCTGGACCAAAGAAATCAGAGTAATTTTGCTACCAGAAAATTACTACTCCACAGAGCAGTTTCCTTGGACTATAAAAGTTAGAGATTTAAAAGCTGTTATTTTATTTCATGTAGTTTTTCTTGTAGTTTTAAGTCAACAAACAAAGACTATTTTTGTGCCTAAAGTCAGAACAATTCCATCACTGTCAAGTTAGAAGAAGTGAGTACAAACTGAGAAGGAAGCTGTTACTGGCTGGGAGCTAGTAAGTCATCAGATGAGTAATCTTATTTCAAGACTAAGAAAAAGCCTGAAAAGTTAAGACAAAGAGCCAAGCACCAAGGTGGGAGTGAGAAAGTATGTGTGGTGGGTTGACCCTGGCTGGGGGCCAGGTGCCCACCAGAGCCGCTCTATCACTCCCCTCGTTCACTAGACAGGGGAGAAAAGGTACAACGAAACGCTTGTGGGTCGAGATAAGGACAGGGAGAGATCACTCACTAATTGTCGTCACGAGCAAAACAGACTGAACTTAGAGAGGGAATTCATCTAATTTATTACTAAGCAAAACAGAGCAGAGGAATGAGAAATAAAACCAAATCTTAAAACACCTCCCCCCACCCCTCCCATCTTCCCGGGCTCAACTTCACTCCCGGCTTCAAACCTCCGCCCCCCTCAGCGGCACAGGGGGACGGGGAATGGGGGTTACGGTCAGTTCATCACGCGGTGTTTCTGCATCTTCTTCATCCTCAGGGGGAGGACTCCTCTCATCGTTCCCCTGCTCCAGCATGGAGTCCCTCTCATGGGAGACAGTCCTTCATGAACTTCTCCAACGTGAGTCTCTCCCATGGGCTACAGTCCTTCATGACCTGCTCCAGCGTGGGTCTCTCCCACGGGGTGCAGACCTTCAGGAGCAAACTGCTCCAGCGTGGGTCCCCCACGGGGTCACAAGTCCTGCCAGCAAACCTGCTCTGGCGTGGGCTCCTCTCTCCATGGGTCCACAGGTCCTGCCAGGAGCTTGCTCCAGTGTGGGCTTCCCACGGGTCACAGCCTCCTTCAGGTGCCTCCACCTGCTCCGGCGTGGGGTCCTCCACGGGCTGCAGGTGGAATCTCTACACCCCCTCATCCTCCCTCCATGGGCTGCAGGGGGACAGCCTGCTTCACCATGGTCTTCACCACGGGCTGCAGGGGGATCTCTGCTCTGGCGCCTGGAGCACCTCCTGCCCCTCCTTCTGCACTGACCTTGGTGTCTGCAGAGTTTCTTGCATCTTCTCACTCCTCTCTCTGACTGCAAAAGCTCTCTCTGTTTTTTTCCCTTCTTAAATATGTTATCACAGAGGCGCTGATTGGCTTGGCCTTGGCCTTGGGTTCATGCTGGAGCCGGCTGGCATTGGCTCTGTCAGACACTGGGGAAGCTTCTAGCAGCTTCTCACAGAAGCCACCCCTGTCAGCACCCCCCCCCCCCCCCGCTACCAAAACCTTGCCACACAAACCCAACACAGTATGACTCCAGAAAACATGAATATAGTTACACTGAACCCCATGGGGATGTTTACTCTACCTCTAAGTGCAGTAAATTTCCAGTTTAATCACAATTAGTGATTGATTAATTAAGGGTGAGCAAAACACACCCTTCTACTAGACTATTTCAGAAACATCGTATGAATTCAGACAAGACTTTAAGACTCAGAGAGAGAGCACAACTTAAGAAGCTGCCAACTGAAACAACATGGCCTATGAACTAAAAGAATATCCTTTCCTTCGGCTTCAACTATTAACAGCACAGATCAGTAAGACCTTAAATGTTCAAATACCTTACCCTGAAATTGAATTTCAGTTGCTGGGAGACATATTAAAGTGAATAAAAAGACAACAATGTTGAGAACCAGCTTTAATAAAATGAAGGAAGGATGACAGCTTCCATCACCATCGGAAAGCCTTTAACTTAACACCTGATTTATCAAGTTAGCTTTGTTCTGCCCTACATCTGTTCTCTAAGTAACAGAAACATTCAAGGCAGTACATAAATCTATGATGGTGATGTATTAAAGGGGTATGCTATAAGGGAGGTTAAGGGAAAGTCATTTCACCAGCACTAGCACATCCATGCAAAATGCTACACACTGAAGCTGCAAAAACCTAAACTATATTAACAGTTTTTAGTTCAGTATAAAGTATTCATAATGTCATCAGCACAAGGATTCAGATTTCAGACTTCTTTCCTTAAATCTCAAATGAGGTTTCTTGTTCAAAAACCACTCAAACACTTGTCTTCATGTCTTTTGGCACTCAAATGACCTGATTTTTGTGCTTAACACTTGTGAAAAATCAGGATGCTTATTTGCATTCATAAGTAACAATACAGATGTCCATTCCCTCACTTCTGTACAGACAGAGGCTCTCATTTGTGGCGTACAAGAAACACTGGGGACTGAGATTACACAAATACCATTAATCCTGCTTGATATTAGACAAGTCATTTCTCCCCCCAGAAGCATTATTACTTTGGCAACAAGTGGATTTATTATCAGCCCCTTGATTACTCTGCAGATGTTTTAAATTTATTGCTACCCAGCTTAATGTTCCCTAAATTAACTGTTTTCAAAGTCTTTAAAAACACAGTTTAGCAATCAGAAAACAGCATATAATTACTCTTTTTAATAAAAATAGATATTAGAAGAGAGAGTGATTTATTAAATAGACTACGACTCAAAAGGAAAACACTTTCAGTCAAAGGACTGAGATGTTCATTATGTAAATTACACTATTCAAATGTTGTAACAGGAATACATGTAAGATTTGCAGCAAGCCTAACTTCTAAAGTCAATCAAGTACATCCTACCAGGCAACACGCCTCCTTAAGCATTTGCTTAAAACTGAAGCACAAAACAGAGCACATGCTTAAGTGCTTTGCAGCAATTTCTATCACACTGGTGTGTCATTCACAAAAAGCAAACTCATACAATATAGCACTGATGACAACAGTAATCTACTGAAGCATGACACATTTCCTGCACAAATACAATATTTCATTTAATTATTTTTGCTCTAAGGTTGCAAAATATCCTAAATCCCACAAGGAACAATTACATACACTAACAGTGCTTGGGCAACTTCGTTGCGTTGTAACCTCAGCTACAGGACAAGGAAACAAAATACATAGCTGCTTCTTTCAAAAGCAAAGACAGGAGAAAAAACGTTAGGACAAATTGCCACTGGCAGCCAAGTACCTTTGTTTTGAACAAGTCTTCTATCCTTACCTCGGCAAAGGCATCTTTCATGAGCACTGAATCCATCTTAAATCGAAAGTGCTGGTGTTTGACTTGACCCTTCATCAACACAAAATTATACATATAAAGCACTGAACATATTAACCAATTAGTTAAAATGGGATTTTCATACATCCACTTTCATGGCGAACTGAGGTGTTTCCTGAGGCAAGGAATCTATTTAACATAAGTGCAAAACAGTTTTTTTAACTGTGCTGGTTCTTCACAGCAACTACATGCTGTGCAACTGTGTTCTACCACAGTTCTCAACTGTCTGCCATCACAGAAAGAACTAGAGGAAAAGGTTGCACCTCTTCTAGGTCCTGTCCCAACTCATATGTCTCTACACCTAGGTGAGAGAGGATGAACTGAATTACAAAGTTAAGTTGCCATTTCTAATGTAAATTCCTTGATTGTGTAAAGTGAATTTGAAAATTGAACCACCTAATTGGCACAGCACCCTTCATGTATCACACCTCCATCCTTTCTTAATTCAAGGGATTGCCAACTCCTTCTGTTGCAAAAAATCATCTAGCTCAGATGACCTCAGCAATCCCTTGTTTTTACTTTTTCATCAGCAATCCTGAGGGCCTTGATGCTCTGCACTCTAATTGCTTCTCCAAAGCCATCCAGTTCTACTGGGAAGATACATACTGTATCAGGAAACGTTGCAGGGCTAACGGAGTGCTGTTGCAGGGCTATGATCTTGCTGGGATCACAGAGACACAGTGGGATGACTCACATGACTGGAGTGCCACCATAAAGGGATACAGGCTCTTTAGGAAAGACGGGCAGGGAAGACAAGGTGAAATGGTGAAGTTGCCATTTGCATGAGAACACAGCTGAAATGCATGGAGGTCTGCTTTAGGATGCACAATGAGCCAACTGAGAGCTTATGGGTAAGGAATAAAGAGATGACAGGTATGGGTGACATTATAGTGCGTGTTGGCTATAGGCCACCCGACTAGAAAGTGGATGAGGCCCTCTACAGACAGCTAGAAGCAGCTGCAAGTTCACAGGCTCAGGTCCTCAGTATGTACTGGAGAGACGGCACAGCATAACATAAGCAATTCAAGAGGTTCCTGAAGAGCATCGATGACAACTTCCTGACCCAAGTGATAGAGGAACCAACAAAGAAAGGTGCTGTGCTGGACCTCATACTCACCACCAAGGGGCAACCTTGGCTGCAGTGACCATGAGATGTTGGAGTTCAGGATCCTGAGATGGGAGAGGGGGGCAAAAAGCAAGCACAACGCTGGACTTCAGGAGAGCAGATGTTGGCCTCTTCAAAGATCTGCTGGGCAGAGTTTGATGGGATAAGGCCCCTCCCCATGGAGGGAAGGAGGGGCCCAAGAAAGCTGGTTAATATTCAAGGCATCACCTCCTCCAAGCTCATGAGTGGTCCATCCCAGTGAATAGGAAGTCAGGCAAAAATGCCAGTAGGCCTGAATGGATGAACAAGGAGCTCCTAGCAAAACTCAGACACAAGAAGGAAGCATTCAGAGGGTAGAAGCACAGACAGCTAACCTACTAGGAATATGGAGACACCGTGCAAGGATGCAGAGATGCAGTAAGAAAAACCAAAAACCCACCGGGAACTGAATCAGGCCAGAGATTTCAAAGGCAACAAGAAGGGTTTCTGTAAGTGCACAGGTGAAAAAAAAGAAAAGCTGGGAAAAAATGTGGGCCCAGCACTGAACGGGGCAGGGGCACTGGTGACACAGGACATGGAAAAGGCTGAAGTCCTGTTTACTTCACCTGTGTTTACTAGCAAGACTGCCCTTCAGGAATCCCAGGCCCAGAGGGAAAGGCTGCAACAAGGAAGACGTGTCCTTGGTTAAAGAGGATCAGGTAAGGGAATACTTAAGCAAACTAGACATGCCTAAGTCCATGGACCCCGATGGGATGCACCCACAAGTGCAGAGGGAGTTGGCAGATATCATTGCAAGGCCACTCTCAATAATCTATGAATACTCAAGCCAACTGGGAGAAATGCCCAAAGGCTGGAGGAAAGCAAATGTCACTCCTATCTTCAAGAAAGGTAAGGAGGAAGACCCAGGGAACTATGGCATAGTCAACCTCACACCAGTGAGGTGATGGAGCAACAGTGGAAATGAATTCCAGGCACATGAAGGAAAAGAAAATCATCAGGAGTAGTCAGCATAGATTTATTGAGAGGAAGTCATGCTTGAACAATTGGACAAACTTTTATGATGAAATAAATGACCCGCTTGGTAGATGAGGGCAGAGCAGTGGACACAGTCTACCTGGACTTCAGGAAGGCTTTTAACACCATCGTGGATGAGCAGACAGTGAGGTGGATTGCAAACTGGCTGAGCAGCCAGTCCCAGAGAGTGGTGATCAGTGGAACAAAGTCTAGTTGCAGGCCACTAACTAGCAGTGTATCCCAGGGGTCAATACTGGGTCCAATAATGTTCAACACCCTGGAGCACATCTCCTCTGAGGAGAGGCTGAGAGAGCTGGGGCTGCTCAGCCTGGAGAAGAGAAGGCCCAGGGTGGTAATCTTATCTATGTGTACGAATACCTGAAAGGAGCCAGACTCTTTTCAGTGGTGCCCAGTGAGAGGACCAGAGCCAATGGGCACAACCTGAAACACAGGAGGTTCCCTCTGAACGTCAGGAAACACTTTTGTACTGTGAGGGTGACCGAGCACTTGCACAGGTTGCCCAAGGAGGTCGTGGAGTCTCCGTCCTTGGAGATATTGAAAAGCTGGTGGCCCTGGGCCACCAGCTCTAGGTGAACCTGCTTGAGCAGGGGGGTTGAACCAGATGACCTCCAGAGGTCCCTTCCAACCTCAACCATTCTGTGATTCTGTGGTATGCTGAAATTTGCTTAAAAGAGGAAAGACACTCCACTTATTTCCCCTCTTTTTATTATTCCGATTTCTTCCAAAAATAGCATAACAATTTACTTTCAAATGAAATTTGATACAAGAAATCTACTAAAACCAGCTTTGATGCACACAAGTTTCAATGAAACATTTCAGCACTTCTGAAGTGTTGGCATTTTTCAGCTAGTTTCATGAGTACTAATTGTAGCAGACAAGAAAAGAGTCTTGTTTTCTTAATTTCAGCAGCAGAACTCACTGGTATTCTGCTGCCTTGGTGAAGCTTATAGGTATTCTTCTATGTAATATAAAAAATGAACCAGGAGTCATGGAGGAAAGAGTGTGAATTAATTACAGGGGGAAGGCAATAAAACTACAGACTCAAATAGTGTGAACGCTTAACTCTGTAACAGAAATTATCCTTCCTAGATTTATTATAACTTTTCAAAATACTCATGTACCATCAATGTTTCATCTCTATGTAAACTATACTAGCCAACAGCAGCAAACAGCTACTGTTAGTGCAAAAAGGGAGAGAAAAAATCTGAAGTACCCACGCACTCTCAGTAGAGGGTGGCTCCAAGCATGTGGAAAGCAGAGCAAATACCATGTCAGAAATCCCTAAGCCAGCTTTAAGAGACTGATGGGCAGTTAAGATGGTTAGGAACTGTTCTGTCTATTGATATCATTAGATTACATTCCCAAAGAAAATATTTTGGCTCTAATTTGCAGATTATTATCCACATGTACCAGGGATGTATACACAAATACACAGCACTCCCTCCCATTGTGAGCTTCGAGTATCCTCAAACATTATACCACTCCCCTTTTAGATCATGAGCCAGTACGTGACCACGTTGTTATTAATGCCTCAAGGACTGCAGTGAGGTCCCCATCACTACCGGTAGCTCACTCTTACGCTGAGCTCTTTTGGAATTTTACGAAACAAGAAAGAAACACATCCTAAGATCTGTCTAATTAGTTTCAGGAGACACTAAAACTACCAAAAAGTCAGGAGAGCCTTTAATACAATAGAAAATGTTCAGTAATCTAAGTTTAGCAGCTATTACTGATTACCGCATAGTCATATTTGGAAAAACCACGTAAAGATTTAAAACTTCAGAAATTCAGTTCTTTCAAAGCAGTTTTGTACAGAACAAACTCATTTAATCTTCAAAGCACCATGAAGTGACACTACATATCAGCAAGCACGAAAAACAAGAACATCATGGGACTTAACCATGTAAACTACACCTTGAATACCACTAAGGTAGATTTACACTGCAGGCTTGAGCACAGCACAGAGGTACTCAAATGGACTCAGGTATTATTTGTCACTTAGCTCTGCATGCAATGTAGACATACCCTATATGTCTGAATATATCTCATTATGAATTAACCGAGCTCTGCAGTACAATATTTAGGCCCTCATTCTGCACTACCAAAGTCGACAGTCTTTTTTCCATCAACTTCAGAAAGTGCAGGGTCAGGCTTGTAATCACAAACATACTTCTACTAACAAAACATCTGTTTCTAACATAAAGTTGTGTCCAAGTTCAAACATGAGTTTTGAGAGCATGCAGATTGCTTACAAATGCTTAAAAAGACTGGTTCAGAATCTTTCTTATATATACACACACAAGTCCATCTGTCACAGACAGGCAATGTAACTCAGAATCATGAGCTTGCTCTAGTATTTGGTAGTGTCCTGCACACTTCTGATAATTAAAAAATAAAAAATAAAAAAATAGTTGCCACAATGGATTTCTGACCATTCCAACTTGCACATGGATATGATCTCTTCTTGCTGCATCCACTATGTGAAGTTTCACAGTTGCTTCTCAAATGCAAATACCAAGTAAATACCTAAAAAAGAAAATGGGAGTATTTAAAGTTTCAGCTTCCTCTGCCACTCAATTAAGTTTGCAAAATGTAAAACAGGTTGATACTCTGCCCAAACACCCTGTTAACAGGTTACTGGAATTATAAAAACTGCTCTGGTTTCCCAATGAGTAACTCCAGCATTCAATTCCAGCATGGTTTTAGACATGTTTTCACAATACAGCTAAGAATGCACAAAAGCAAAATATTTTAAATATTGTTGATATGGTTAATGTAATGCTAACTTCAGTTAATAGTATTACTGAAATGTGAATGTAATTCATAAATTACTATGCCATTCTACACGTAATTAACATTCACTGGTGCATAAAATGTCACATGCAACTAAGTTTAAAGACTCCTTCATACACGCAGTAATGGACAATTTGGGGTGAAATTATCAACTTCATTTTTAATTAAAAAGTGAATAAACTCATGATACAAAATTATTAATTTTGCTCTTTTAAAATACCACGGACAAAGAAGATATATTTACAAACGCTATGTGGCATTTTCTCAACTCCAGAACAGTATGATTCCAGAAATGCATACTCATACAGTCCACACCAGCACCCTTGGGAAATATTTATTAGGTTTATAATCAATGCCAGCTATGTCAGAAATTCTTATGTTTCATATCAGACAGATAAGTTAAACTAGTTTCTTGAGACCATGACTGTAATGTATGGATTTCCACTTGAACTGAGCTTTTGTTTTAATGGATGAGATGCCATAGCTATACTGCAAATCTTTAAAGAGAAGCCTCAGCAATAAAAGTGAAGTTCCATGTAACGAGCAAGCTGTACTTATACCCTAATTATCAGAAGCGCTGTACTCCAACTGTCTCTGAAAAAACAGGCTACTTAGAAAATACAGTCATCATTGAACTTTTAAAGGTATAAAATGTCTCTCTCAATTAGATTAATAGTTTACATAATACTTTTACATTGCTGGAATTAATGTCTACCTTATGATTCATACATTTTAAAAAAAAGATAATAATTTAAGAAAGCAAACAACTAAAGGTTTTTTCATTCATGAACTGAACAGCAGTTTTTGTTGTTTTAAAACCACTAATACAACCAGTATAATGGTCTGCAAAAATGCAAATGATGGTTGGCTGCAGTTACTCAGAAGTTAGTACTAATCTCTCTGGGAGTCAATTTTTATCCTTAGAATTCTCAGTCCCTTATATCTGAGTTTTACTAAACTCAACGTTGGAAAAAAACATTGTCAAAAGTTTTCCATGGGACATGTTCACAAAATTTCAAAACATATTTAACAATAGAGTATCCTTTTTGGTGTCTGAGGCACGGACTTTTTTCTCCTTTTATAAAACATTCAAATACCTCTTCCTCATCCATGCTTTAATGGCTTCTTCCTGAAACATACCACTACAGGCAAAGAGTAAAGCTTCAGTCCCTGTCTTCCCAAAACACATTTGCATTATTTTTGATGAATGTATGTCCCAACCGGAGTTTGTTTTCTAGTTGACTGGTAACAGTATAATATCCAAGTGTACCAGACAGAAGTATAGTATTTAATCCTCTAACACTAGCAAAATAATCCTTTAACACTGGCATCTTCTTTTCATACATCCTAAGCAAGGTTTCCCCAAACTATTTTGGCCCAAAGGTTTGTGTGCTACATAAAGCAAAATTTCAACTTATTTTATGCATTTCTCTCCCAATTTCTTGAGATGTGTGCACTACATAATCTATACACAGGTATTTGAATAACACAAATAATAAAATCTCGTTATACTTAAAATTCAGATTTTCTTCCATAACCAACAGACTGTTTTACACACTTTCCACAGCAGTCATTCAATCAATACTGAGTTTTCAAAACAGTACTTACTTGTTGCTTCCCATTCAGATTTACTCAAGGTTCCCTAGAAGGGGAGACAAAACACAAACAAACAAACAAAAAAAAACCAGTTTCAACAAAAAATGAGGAAGCAATAAAACACCGATTTAACTCAAGATTATCAATCTTTCGGACCAACTTCTAACCACCCACACTGGCTGGCTATTTAGGGATGAGAAGAGCGTTACTGTAGACCACAGATACTTATAACTCCAACAACCAGGACGGTAGGGAATCGGAACACCCCAGATAACAGAACACACCTAAATTACACAGATAGAAGGAGAACAGGTCAACAGTCTGTTGGGGTGGATGCCTCTGCAATGCAGAGGACACGGGGTCTATTACCACACAACAGTGTGGCCTGACCTGGCTCAAGCTGCTCTCCAGCCAGAGATGCCCAACACTTGTGCATCGAGTCAAGGAGAGGCCCTATAGCACAGTGCTGCCACCTTCCCTGGGAACACTGCCTGCCTCCACCTCACACCTGCAGCCCACAACAGCTCTATTTGCAGGAGACCAACTCCCAACCTTGTGAAAAAACAGCCTGCCTTGCAGCCCAAGAAAGCTACTCCTAGCTCAGCCGTTCAGATTAAAGCAGGGCAAGTGCACAAGTAAAAAGCTGCTGGCATTTACCCTACCAATTAAGAAGCATGAGGGAACAACAAGCTGGTTTTGTGCTCTGCCCGCTCCATCACTGTCCTGCGAGTCCTCACTGGAGGTATGATTTAGCCCACTGACCAACCCTGACCAAATTATTCATCTTCTAAAACACTAGTAAAAAAGGCTTGTTCAAGCAGACAACTTCTTTGCCAGGTGACACAGCACCTGGCAAAAAAGGTCGTCAGTCTGACTTGATCGTTCTCATGTTCTTATTTCTTAAAAGAAGCAATTTTCTTTTTAAAATATTCAGATTTCAAATACAGAGAGCAGGTTTCTTTTCCCTCTTGATGCAGGATTTCTATATATACAGTAAAAGGAATACATCTTCAAGAATTCAGAACATGAACAGCAGATAAACTGACGATTAAAAAAAAGAAAAATCCAAGTGGAAAAACTTCAAGCTGACCAGGTTCATGCTATACCTATGATAATGAAATAGGATGCCACCTATCAGTAACTGCATATGATTTTACTAAAACTACAATCTTTACTCAAAGTAGCCTCAGATTTTGTTTCTCTCTTGTCAAAAAGCATCAACACATAAAAAAAAACCCTAAAGTTCAGACTGAAAGAGTCAACATTGCTGATCATGAACCATTCAGCACGAACAGTTAGGTTAAACTAAGCCTTTGCAAGGCCTCCATCCAGCCTAACGCCCCAAATGCACAGACAGAAGCAAACACACAGCTACATGCTACCCTGAATATCTAGCCTGGCTACACATGGAGAGGCAATAGCCAAATGGCGGCAGACATTGCCTGCCCTGCTGCTCACTTCCCAGGAACAGCAGCTGTGCAGGCTCCTGTCCATCGTGCACCCAGCTCTGAGACCAATACAGAAGATGAAAGGCTAGGAGAGGACCAGCTGCAGATAACTCCAATATTGTCATGTACTGCTAGGACAACAGGAGAAAGAATAACCCTTTATAAAAACATGAAAAAGACAGCAAGCTCAGAAAGGCAGCATGTGCATTAGAAGATGGGACCAGAAGCAGAAAAAACATATTTAATTGGACCACTGATCTAAAATCTAATATGACCTCCATTAATGATGGTTCAGTATTTTTTTTTCTTTCTGAAGTCATAAATCAAGCTGCCAAAAGAGAAGAAATGCAGAAAAACATATAACAGGATAGCAGATCAAGTTTTGTACAAGGTAAGATTATGATGATCACAAAGAAAGTTTATTTTCATTCCAGAATGTGAATACAATATTTAATAAAATTGAGGGTGGAAATACATGGATTTAGTTTTATGCACATAGTACTAGTCTAATTCTAGGAGCTCTGTTAAAAAAAAAAAAAGGCAGCGGCACAGCAGATTTTTTTAAGAATAGCTTTTACAGAACTTTAATAAAATTGGCCAAGAAGGGAGCGGGATCTTCTTCACCCAAAAAGACGACAGAAAAACAATCTTTAAGATTTCAAATCCATACAGTATTATGAAAAAAGCTTTCAACTCTCCTGTCAGAGGATTAAAAGAAGAAAAGTAAAGCTTCAAATTCATAGTGTGAAGATCCAGAAACAAAAGAAAATTCTTCAAACTAAGAAGAGTTATGTTAGAACAGCTGCCAAGGAAGATAGCAAAACATCCTTTCCCTTTTGTATTGTTACAAATTTCTTAATAGCTACCAAATTATGTGAATTTGATTCTTTGAGTACGGGGTAAAGATTAGATGAACTCCTCAGCCCTGCAGCTCTATGATTTGTCACATGTACAGAGACATTCAAACCAATTTTATTGCAGTTGAAATGAAGGAGGCATCACATGTCCAAAAGATCAGAACCTCAATTTTAGAAACCATTTGCTCTAGTGAAGTAAGAAGGAACTTACCAATGGTAACTTTGCCTTGCCATCTTTAATAAACTCTTTTGCATGCTCATAATCATCAGGTTTATCAGAAACAAGCCTGGAATCACCAAATGTAGAGTATGGCTAAAGAATGTAGAAAAAAATTAAGAAAAAATATTGTGTAGTAAGATACAGTAATCACATCAGTCAAGGGTTTGTCACAACATAGCCCAGAATGGAGGTCAGTAATTATTAAGAGGATCTTAAATTTAGATCTCTCCTTTATAGCAACTACAAGATCAGGTCTGATATCCCCTCCTTCCCAGAATATCTGACACCCAGGATTTACAAATTAACTTTTATCCTTATGTCTCCAAAACAGGGGAAAGAGAGTAACTATAAAAATTATTCCCTATGTACAGCTCATTATGACTATTATCTAGATATTTTTTTAGAACAGCAACTGAACAAACCAGCATCTCTTAAGCAGAAGCACTAAGAAGAAATGAGCAACTGTAAGATTTCAAGCAGAATGCTTAAAATGCTTTACCACCACACCGGAGCTGTAACAGAAGTATACGATTGATTCTTCAAAACTCATATATACTGACTAAGGATCCCAGTTACTGCATAATGGTCTGTAGTTAACAACACAGAGTTCAACTGTAAGTGGCCACTAATCTAAGACAATTCTCGCTTTTCTATGAATGAAGCTGACATGTCAAAGGCTGTGTCACCATGCTACAGGAAATATGAGCCCATACAAAGCACTGTCCCTTTCAGAGCCAACAAGGACAGTGAAGTCCACTTGCAGCCCACGTGACTCAGTCACCAGATACTTGACTTGATAGTTTTATGCTGAAAAATTTTACTGTTTGAGGGAGGGGGGAAGCATAGCAAACTGTGAATAAAACCAAAGCCTCAGAGCATGGAGAGAACACATGCTGGTTTGTGAAGGACTGTATCCCATGGGAGGAACCCATGCTGGAGCAGGGAGATAGTGTGAGGAGGAAGGAGAGGCAGAGACAAAGTGTTACAGACTGACCACAACCTCCATTCGCCATCCCGCTGTGCTGCGGGGCGGGGAGCAGAGGTAGAAAGGTCAGAAGTGAAGGACTGAAGTTGAGGCTGGGAACAGGCAGTGAGTGGTGCAAAGGTGTTTTTAGGTTTGTCTTCATTTCTCAACAACCTTCTTTTTTTTTTTTTTTGGTAATGAATTCAACTAATATTCTCCAAGTTTAGTCTGCTTTGCCTGTGACAGCAATTGCTAAGCAATCTCCCTGTCTTTATCTTGACGCACAAGGGGTTTTTTCTTATTTTCTCCCTCCATCGTGTTGGGAAGAGGGAATGAGAGAGCAGGTTGGTGGATGTATGGCAGCCAGTCAAGGTCAATCCACCACAGTCCCACTTTCAGCCACAGGAGTTTAGTTCTTCTACTGGTAGCCCTTAATTAATCACATAATGTTCACAACAGGAATTTCAATTATTGCACAAATAATTAACAAGATGTAAAATGCTATTTAAATTAATCAAGTTAAAACCATATTTACCTCCAAGGCCTGCATTCTCCTTAAAAGCATTTTATGCTCCTCATTCTTGATTTTTTCTTCATAGAATTCCCGAAACGTCATTTTGTAGACTAATTTCATGCCATGTTTCTTCGCCATTCTGTCAAAATAATAAGCTTAATTAGGGAAGCCACAAAATTATTGTAGTTTTACTTTCAAAGGAACAATTTTAAGCCACAGTGACATCTTATGGTATTCACTAGGATTACACTCTTTCTATAATTTTGGTTTTTTTAGGAAAGACATCTAGATGAAGAAACCTGCACTACCACCACAAATTGTAATTTTTAATTAGGACAACAAAAATCTATACAGTTTACAAACATTTTAATAGAAAAATGTCTCCTCTCCCAACACACAGAAATAAGTTCCATTTGAACTCCCAGATAGACTACACTGTTTTCCCTGCAGTATCATCACCCTGTCACGTGAGATGATATGGATAAATTCAGAGAACCTCTTTCTACTAGACTTAGTGCCTCACATCTCAATTATATGTAGACACTGTGGTAATGCTACACTGAAGTTACAGGTATCAGTGACAGAAGCCAGTATTTTTCATAGAAAACTGCAAATGAAGTGTGTGAAAATACACAGGTTTGAAGGGAGAGCTTAATATTGTTTAACAACCATATTGAGCTTGAATGGCAGGAAAAACCCCAACATGGAAATCTTTGTCTGTATGTCAGGAGACAGGTTGGGAAAGGCAAATCCAAATTCACACAGAGGTAACAGCAAAACATATGCTCACAGATGAGGAAGATTTAGAGGTATTAAAAATAAGTCGTGGAAAAAATCCTATGAACATCCAAAGAAAGCTGGAGAAGACAAGAGGCACGATGATGAAGAGGATATACAGGAAGGCTTGCTGAAAGACTGAAGAAAGGTAGAATGAAACCCCCCCAAAAGTTAGCTTAAAGCTTAAAGAAGAAAAAGTTGACAGCACTAAAAGTCTTCCTGACAGATCCAACATATCAGATATAGACATTCTCCAGTAAGACCTAGTTTAAGTCTTCACAGCTTCTGACCAGAGCACCTTCAACTGAGTGCAATGGACAGATTACAGTTGTGGATGGAAATGCAAGAAACCTCTTCATTTGGAGCAAAAAACAAAAACAAAAAAAACCCCACAACCCCCCCCCCCAAGAAACCCCAAACAGAAAAAAAAAAAAATTGAAAAATATAATAAAAAAGCCAAAATACAATTTTCAGCAAGTATAATGCAATGACACGCAAGGTAAACAAATGTTTATCATGTTTCACAGCTTTCATTCTATAATGAATTCAAAACTTAACTTACTCTTCCAGTAATGGAAAGTAAACCAAGAACTCAGGGACATCAACCACTTCTTCCAAGTGGAAATCATACTTGCAGCCAAATAAGGGATATTCTCCCTTCTTTTCAAATTTTACACTGTACACCTCATTCCCAAATGAATTTGTTTCTGAAGCTTCAAGTCGCTTTCTATAAAATGAGATTAAAAAAAAACATAATTGACCAGTTTTTAATTTAAAAGGCAGAGAAAACTATGCATAAGAGGCCTGAAAGTGTTTCTCCCAGTACTACAGCATTCAGTGATCTCTGTAGTTTCCCACCCCCCTTACCTAATAAGGCAATGGAACAATGAAATGAAGAGAAGCGGCATACTAAGTTTTAACGGTTTATCATTCCTATACAACATACCAAGGACTAAATGAACCTAGAAAATTAACCTTTAGCCCAGACACAATCTACATGGACAAGTCAGGCTTCTTGGAACAACCACAGCAAAACCCTGACAGTTATTCCCCAGGCTGTGGCTATTTTGCCACTATTTAATTCACTACTGAGGGTTTACATATGAAGAGATATACTCTATACCAGAAGAATCATGGGTGCAAGAGACAAGGATTCGTACAGATTTACCTGTTTAAGTTCATGAGTGAGAGCTTCCTGACTGGAAGCCAAAACTGTTGCAAAAAAATTGCTTTTGTTTGTACAAACGTATCAGAGCACTGTAAGAATGACTATCACTTAACAATGCTTCACAGACTGTTGAAAGACTAATAGAATATAAAAGTACTTACACAAGTTCAAAGCTATTTGGAGTTGTGCCAATAAAATACCCTCCAGGAGAGAGGTTCCCACAAGCGTTTTTAAGCATCATGTCAGCCTGCTCGTATGTCTCAAATGAGTAATGGTAAACAAATTGACAGCTGCAAATGTCAAAGCGCATATCTGGATCATTGTATTTGGAAGACAAGAGATCCTGAAATAGATTAAAAAGAAAAAAATTGTAACAAAAGCTACAGAAACAAGCATGATTCACTTAAATCTTCCAACAAAATACGCTACTTCCATAATTCTTTTAAGTTTTTCCTTTCAGTCCCCACTCCTTCATAAGAACAAGATGAAAAAGGTAAGAATAAGAAAAAGTCCTCCACTACACAGGTAGCCATACATAAAATTTGGCAACAACAAGAATACACATACACGTTTCAAAGTTACCAAGTCCTCAAATTCTTTTCATGTTATCAAGTAACACTACTACACCTGAAAGGCCAAAACTCAGATAACTAACAGTTTCCAGAGATATTTTACTGCTGAGGGTTTATAACCAGCCACCATTTAGCTGGAAACAATTATTATAATAAAATGAATTTTCAGTTTACTAAGTCTCTGTAATGAGAACTGACCCATTAAACACAACTGAGAGGAGGAGGGGTTGTTTTAAATACAGCAAATTGCCTGCCCACCAAGTTGTATTTGTCTGTATTCTCCCACATGTGCATACATGTGTACCAACATACTCCTCCCCACATAACCAGTACCTCTGTAGAACTTGGAGCCCTTGAAATTTGTCGGGTTAAAGCTTGCCACAGTTTGACTCTGTACTCAGCAGTTCTCTAACTCTTCTTGATCAGGCTTCTTTTATACAATACTAGTAGCCACCATAAATAACACAGGAGCACACGGGTTCTCCCCAAGGCCCATGATATGCATTCTATACTTAAAATATTTCACACTTAACAGTTCTACCCAAGTTTCTCTTCTCTTCCAGACTTCCCATCCACCCACTCACTCCCAGTCACTACCAGTTCATGCCACATACTGTCAAAGTTCTGTATGTGGCAAGAGAAAAATGGACATTTCACACACCCATAGCAATTTTATCCGTTCATATACTCCCCTTCTGCATTTTGAGATACAGGAAACTGAGAAACAGTGGTGGATGGAATTGGACAAGCTGTGAGAAGGAGATTTTGCATTATATACAAAACAGATGATAGAGATACAAAGTTAGTGAGATGAACTTTTGTGTGCATGCACAGACAGAACAGAGCATGCAACAAAAAATACACGTGCATATAAGACTGAGCTGTAATAGCAACATGAAAATATCCCTTTCTCTCCTGGCCAAGGTGCTCTCTTCTCTCCCCTGACTGTAATTCTGAGCCCTTAGAGATGACCTGGAACCTGCAACAGACTGTATTCCTCAGAAGAAGGGGAGACAACCAAGAATTCAAGCCCATAACTCTTCCTGCAAGGCTAGGAAGAACAGTTTCAGCCTTTCCACAGATATGTTGGAACCAGGTAGGCTCTGTCCCTCAGCCTGCATCAGCAGGGCACACTCAGCCTGCATTTCTAAGAAGCAAAAGCAGTGCTGGTTACAAGACTGTCTCCTAAGCCTCCACAATGTATTCAATATTGCCTCCAGACAGTCTCAGAAATCTGCTGTGTCACACAAGTTTTGAAGGTATGTATTATAGTAATTAAAATGCTGCTAGAAAAAAAAATAATACTGGGATAAATAAAACATACAAATCAAATCAGAAAACACCCCTTATTCATTCCAGTATAAAAACACATTCACCAAGATAGTTTCCAACATCCCATGCTGGCTCCCAGAACTCCAGAAGTAAGTAGCCATTCCCTTCCCCCTGTCAAGTGAAAGAAACTGAAAGTACCAGATTTATTATCTGAAAAAGACATTCAGGCTTCAAGAAGGTTACACTGTAAAACAGTAACAAAATGCATTTAACTGCATCTCAATAACCTGTATGGTTGATTCTCCTGATAGTACAACAATCTGATCTTAAAAATATACATGCCCTAAATATTACAGCACTAGCATCACTTCCTGTACTTGCTTAACACAAGCATGTTAAAACTCAAAAATATTATAAAGCATAGGAACTGTACCTTGGTACTATCTGCTTGTATAAATTCTGCATCAAAAATACGTTCATTATAACGACATCGGGCTTTCATGTCTTCATATCGCTGCTTGCACTGTTGAACAGAAATGTCAGCGATATCTAGAGAGAGAGACAGAGAGGAAAAAAGTGTGTAAACTGCTCCCCAGACAATAAAACTGGAATTATTACTGGAACACAGCTGATCCATTATGGTAGGGATAAAAGTTCATCTTCATTTACACTCTGATGGGAACAAACATTTTTATTTCCAGTCTGTAGAGAAGGAATTTAATTTGCAGGAGGTGTTTGGGATTATAACTCTTTCTCATTTTCAGGCTTTACTTCAGACAAAAGTTGTAATCTGAAGATTTTAGAAAGCTCCATCCTCAAAAGCGCAAAGCAAGCCTCCAAAACTTCAAGTGATGGGTACTAGGTGATTCATACGAACTGCTGTTAGCACGAAGTGTCTAGTATACATTAGCTAAAACAGTTCAGCTCCAACAGTACTGAAAGCTCTTCATAGTCTTACAAATACACAAGATGTTGAAATGCAATTATTTGTGATATATGCTGATACATTGCATTAGGGGAATTTTTTTATTTTGTTTTTAAGACCATACCTCTCACAGGCATAGAGTTTCACTGAGTAATATTAAAACTAACAATATGCAATAAATTTACATAAGAACTTGGTAAGCAAATTCATTAACTGTGTTTGAAGACTGCCAACTGAGAAAGAAAGGCAAGAAAGAACTGTAAAAGGTACAATACCCAGAATAATTCCTACTAAAGTAATTCTATGAACTTTCAGTATCTGTTAAATTTGAAGTTAAGCAATGCTTCCTCTGATTATCCTTGGCATACTTTTTGGGAGAAGGGAAGATGGTATCTCCTTCCCGACATCTAAGCAAACAATTTAAACAAAAAATTATTTAATCAGCTTTCAGCTCTTCCACTTTCTGAGTCTGAAAATCTTTGGCTGACTGTAACATCCAAGACCATTTTTTGTCAAACCACTGTGGGGTTTGTTTGGTTTTTTAAATGCAACTCTTACGTGCATATTTTTAGACAGTTAAAAATACCACGAGATTAGATGTGGGAGAAAATACATTAAATAAAAAATATCAGCCTTCTCCCCGGTGTTACACTTTGCCTAAGAAACTATGGTAACTGCGTTTCTTTCCTGATAGTTTTTATTTATGAGTTGAACTGAAAGCTCATTACAGAAAATATCAATGGTTCTTATATTTATGCTGGCAATCAAGTTGATGTCTTCAGGTTAAAAGACAAATGAAGACTTTTTGACAAAAAGTATATAATTACATTTTTGGGCTAAACAAATAAGGAAATAACAAAAGACTGGAGATGTGCTTGTTTTTCCCATAAAACACTGGTGTACTTTCCCTGGAAAGTTATTGTGTCTTCTTACCAGTACAGACAAGTTTTTTAATTCTTCCTTTTTTCCATTTCAGTAAGTCTCCACCTTTGCCACATCCCAGATCCAAAACAGTTATATCATTCTTTTTCCGTCGTACCCGATCTATAAATTCACCTAGAAAAATAAAGAGAGAATACACAGAGATCTCTAATTCACTTGTATTGTAAAGAGATCCTTAAAGAACCAAAATGATTTGAGAATTTTAAAACATCTCAAAACTTACTTTGTCTATAAGTCTTCTTAACATTACAGACTTAAATCTCTTTTTCCAGAAACCACTAATGATGAAAAAAACCACAGACTTGTAAAACTATGGAGAAGATAATGAATATTTTCTATGCTTAATGTACTTTGCATGTAATGTGACTGGAGCTCTGAACTGTTTCCCTGGCAGACAAGGCAAAACTGCACATCGCTGAACAACCACCCTTTGCATAAGCAGGGAAACAGGGATCCCTTTCATTACCATTATAATGAAGGCAGATGTTATTTGAAAGTATGGGAAAGCATTTTGCAAAAGAGTAAAAGCCAATTAAATGCATCAGTCACAACTTTTCCTTGCGGTCACATTACAAATGTGCATAATATTCTCCACTCAGCCTCTCCTAGGCCTTGCAGTAACACTAGCTACTCGTTCAGTCTTTTTACCCTACGTACACCAATTTCATTTTCTATCTCCGCTCTCTCTAGATTATCTCTGCTCTGACTGATGTTGGCATATTATGCAAAACATCAGCACACCAGCAACTTTTATTCACAGTAAGAGACCTGAAATACGTTTGGATACAACTACTGTAACGCCACACTACTGAAATTCATCATGACTGAAAGGCTTCAACACGCGCTCCAGGAATGGCTTTATATACACTGAAATATTGCTTCTAACTGCTCCGATACAACACAACAAAAACCAGCATGCTAAGACAAATGGTGCCAACATCTCCTGGCATAGATCCCTCTTCGTGAATCTGTGGTGCTGTGCCAATAATTCTTTTCTTTCTTTGCAGGTATCTGATGGTTTTGTTTCCTCACTTTGGAATTAATTTGTGAGATAGTAGACTTTGCCTTCTATAAAAAGCTGCTGATTCTTAAAGAACTACATCCTCTAGTTTTTCATCTTTTTAAACTGTTGACTATGGGTAATACAGAAAATATTTACACGTTCAAGTTTCCTACAGAATTGCTTAATCTAGACCTGAGGACAGACTGCTTTGCGAAAATTACTATGAAATTATTTGAGACAGATTTAAATACCAAGAACAGCTCAATCTAACAAGAACAGACAGATTCTTTATAATTTAAAGCTGTACCTTTCCCTTTAAAAATGTCATGAAGAAGAACAGTTTCCAGTATGAACTTTCCTATTTTTCAGGTCAGCTGATCTTTAAAACTTTAGCATATATTTGGCACTCCAACAATATAAAACACTATCACAAAGATTCAAAATAAAAATATAGATATTTTATTGCACTTGCGAAATCTTACTATGTATTAAGAGACAAAGTGCTATAATCAACATCAGAAAGCAGAAAAAAAGTTGTATTTTGATACAAAAATTAGTTACATTTTATTAAAGTCTAAGCAATTAAGGAACCTTACCAATGAGGACACTCTTTGTCCAATTATTAAAGTTTCGGAGGTAGAATATACGAGACTGGCTACGTTTTTCCAATCCAACTTCTTGAAGTTCATTATAATGCGCAGCTACAGCTTGCCCATGGCCTGTCTCACGCTGTAGAAACAAGGGAAGGAGTAGTCTCAAGCAGAGAATTCTTTTTATTATTTTTTCATTTAATCAAAAGACATGTATGTGTTCACTTTAAGGATTTAAGAAAGTACTATGAAGAGCACCATTATTATATATATAAAAACATTTACCATATCTATCCTGGTACTGATGTCAGTACTTCAACTATCACAGAGACAACTCCCTTAAAAATGTGATCCCCTTTTCAGCTGGTTCAAGTAATTTCTGATGGATGATGCCAAGCACCTTTCCTTCACAGAAATACTTAACCTTCAGTTCTCTAATACTCTCAAAGACTCAGTTTCATTCCCCTTAAGCCTGGATTAAAGAAGAAGATATTCCTTCTCGAGGAGTATTATTTCAGCTTTAAGCTTCTTCAAACACCCTGTTTCAGAAATTCAGTGTTTACATCTAACAGAAGTGTATAAACTGCTAATTTAAACAAAATGCCAACTCGCTGATGTCACATAAAGCCCTAGGTGGGTGATCACACTGCCAGAGCTTTAAACAGACCATGGTAAGGGAGAGTAAGGACTTGACAACAGTTTCCCATTTCATGCTTAACAAAAAGCTGTAGAAATGTCTCTGGTTTAGCCTGAACTGTAAATAGTCCCAAAGATTTCTGGCCCATGTGACACAGAGAAGCAGGCTACGTGCAGATATTACGCTAATATTTCTTCATCTTGAAAATAATCTTCAATGATATACATGAAAATAAAATATATTATAAATAAAATACAAAGTAACAGCACACGGAGAACCAACACAAATTCTGTGAGGCACAGAAGTGTATGAAAAAATAGTACGAACTAGAATGAAGGATTCTCAGTTAAAACCCACAAACATGCTACAAAGCCCCAGCCAGCAGGAGTTCACACAGCAATTCAAAGCGTTCCCAACAGCTGACTACAAAAGTCAACATCCCGATATCTTATTATTCAAATAGCAGGTCCTCAAGGGAAAAGAAGGTTTGCCTGACTTTAATATACTACCTGAATTCTTCAGTGTTTCATATAATTTCGGTAACCTTCAGAATGAACACAGGCATACTTGTCTGGAATCACTATGACCCCATCATCTGTTTATTACCGCACTCAGCTGACTGATACTAACAAATATTTTGACCACTTCTAGTCTTTTTTAGGGTAAGCACAGATGGCTCCCTGAATGGCCACTGAAGGTGATGTAAGCTAGAACAGCTGTCTTTGACAAGTGTGGGGGACATTCATACAATCCATTAACACATCTCAGCTGCTGCAAGCACAGCTGCAAAGAGCCATCAACAATAACATCGAGATGCTGGCAGCTGTGTTCAATGCAATCACCTCTCTACACCTTTAAGCTACGCAAAACCAATATATTTCTTGTCCATCTAAAACTTATCCTAGAACTACCTTTTTAATAAGATGAAAGGGTTAATAATGTTTCTACCACAACAAAGGGCCCCCTTTATTTTACCAGATACCTTAGCCATAAATTAACATCCTGGAAAATTCTGAACAGAGGAAAAAAACATTATGTCAAAGACATTTTCAAATTATACTTTAATATCCCAAAAGGTCAAAATTAGACTGGATATTACAGCATCAGTTTCCACATGCCCATACATAATAAAGGACAGCATTATATAAAGCATTACCCTTTTCACCCTCCCAGATAAAAGGACAAATATTTTCTACTACTCTTGCAGTCTTAAAAAAAAAAAAAAAAAGCACCTGTAAACCTTTCAGTACTGCACTTTGCTAACAAATCATACTGAAATTATATCACAGATGATGCAGGATGTAGAGTTTTATAAATTATACAATATCTTATTGAGGAAATTAAAAGGCAAAATTATCTTATGGAAGAACCTCCCATAAACAGATCACTATACTAACCCACAAGATAACAACATACAAAGACACGGGATTTGGACTAATGCCAATAAATCCTGCACTACCCTACCAGATTGCTACCACACAGGTGAGGGACCTCAGAATAATCTCAGAATAATCTCAGAATTAGACTAAGCATGTGCTGATACCAGTTTTCTTAACATTCTAATTACTAGCCCTCTTTCTCTTCAGTTAAGCCCAATATAACTTCTGCACCTGTTGTTTTCCTAGGAAGCTGCCCACAAACTTTGACATTTGGTGTTTCATGCTGGTTCGTGTATGTTTAGCATAAATATTTTCAATCTTTTCTTGAACTAAAGCTTTGAAACAAGTATTGCAACACAGCTCAAAACAAATGATACTCACTACTTTCTTAGGAGGTTCATCTTGAGGATCTAAATTCTTCCTTTTTGCTCTGCCGTCCTGATTACCACCATCAACTTCTTTTTCATTTTCAGTGGAGTGCACTGTACCTGAAGTCGAACTATCACCTTCCCAACCAATACCTGAATCTGCCTCTAAATTACGAGGTGTTTTCTCCACTTCTTCATCCAAGCTCTTTTCTGCTTCCTGTTCTTCTGTCTTGGTTAAATCAGCCATTTTTGACAGATTAGTCCCCTTGTCCGTTGATCAGAATGGAAAACTATAAAGAAAAAAACCCCACCAATTATTTTCAGTGTTGAATTTCACTTACTTGTGGTTATGGTCATGACTTTCAATCATAATACTAGCATTATAAATAAATAACACACCTTTGCCCTAGACAACATATAGACTTCATTTGACTAGTTATTTAATAACGATAGTGCAATAAAATATGTGGAATTTCAAAGTTCTATCATTGTAATACAATCAAATTAAAATAAATTTTTACTCTTCGTGTTTGAGCATTGCTTAGCTATCTTTATTGACTCAGCTGCAACGTGGTCTTACTTTGGGCCTGAGATCTCCCTTTTCCCTTTCCCATAAAAAGTAACCTACAAATCACTTTACGTTTAGAAACACAAGCTGTCAGTCCCTCAAATCAGTAAGTTTGTTATTCTGATATGCTTTCAAACGGATGCCCTCAAACAAAAAAATCAAGATGGAGTTTAAGAGCAAATTTTCGTATCAGTTGTGGATTTTCAAGTTTGTTAAGAACATCCACTACGCCTCAAGCTTTGCTAATACTAGGAACCTTCAGCTGTAACTGCATTCCTGTATCTCCACTTCACCAATACCAATGCAGTCTGCAGGACTGCAAATTGCTGCTACAACGCTCGTTTAGTCTCCAGCACATCCCAGCCTTCTTCACACCACCATTAGGAAGCAGGGCACCTACTTTTCAATAAGGCATAGGAGGGGACAGATTGGCAACTCCTTTTCTAAAACAGTGGCCTACTTCAGTCTAACAAAAAACAGGCAAGCTCCACTGTATCCGGGCTTAAGCTTCCTAATGAGGGCCAAAAGGTATTCATCAAGTGGACCACTATACTGAGAGCCCAGAACAACTTTTCTCAGAATAGATGGCCTCAAAGTATGACTTATGGAAATAATTTTTCCACTGTGGTACAGCATCTAACTCATGCTTCCAAAGCAGCCCACCCTTTCTTATCTTCACCTGGCTGCTCCAAGCAGTCTGCCACTTCCTTTTAAGGGTTAAATTCAGAAGCGATCAGAATTTGACAACCAGCGATGGCAACCAAGTGCCCTAGGGGGCAGCTCCTTCGGAAGAAAAGCTGGAGAGCTCAAAGCGCCCGGGGAGCGGGACGGGACTGCGCTCGCAGCCCAGGAAGCGCAAAGAAGCGCCAGGCCCTGCAGCACCACCTCCCAGCCACCCCGTTAACGGCCCGGGCCCTAAAGACTTTTAGCCGCGTCACGGGGGGGGGCTACGCAGAGAGAGGGAGCGCTTCCCGGCGCCGGCAGGCACAGATCCTCCGGCAGAGCGCTCCCGCGGGCAGGCCGCCGGCCCAGGCGGTTTCCGAGGGCCCCAAAAGCCCGCCGAGGCCCGGCCCACCACAGCAACGGACAAAGCGCGCGCCGCCGCGACGGCACCCAGCACTTCCTGCGCGGCCGCACCCGATTGGCGACGAACGGTGGCGCAGCGCAGCCTCCCGCGCGCACCGCCCCCCCTCGGCCCCGCCCACCCCGGTTGCCCGCGAGGCCGACGGCCCGGGGCCCGCCTCCCGCGCGCGGCGGAGCGGGTCCCGCGCCGCCCACCTCACCCGCGCCGCCACTTCGCGCGCTCCGCGCCGCGCGTCCGGCTCCGCGCCTCGCGTCCCCGCTGCCGGGCCGCGCGGGAGGGCACGCGGCACTTACCCGGTCCAGCACTCCGCCATCGTGTTTGCGGAAGTGACGTCACCGCAGCGCGGCGGCAGAAGTGGTAGCGTCATGTCCGGGGGAGGAGGAAAAGGGGGAGCGCGGCGCTCCGCAGGCGTAAAACGTGATGGGGCTCCGCGCCCAGGCTCCGCCTGCTGAAGGGAGAAGACTACGAGTCCCGCTAGGCCGCGCGGCGGGGTGAGGTGCGCGCCTGCGCAGTCCGTCGGGCCTCAAGGTGATGGTGGGGACGGGCGTTGCTGCACGTTGCCCTGCCGCGCGCGGGGCGGGTAGGGGGTGGTGACGGCAGCGACGCGCGCGACAGCGGTCGTCGTTCAGCCGCCGCCCGGTGCGTCCCCATGGCTCGGGGCCCGTGAGGAGGAGCGGTGGCTTTGGCCACAAGGTACCCGCTTGCTGGGGCTGCGGGGGAGGGGCCGCTGCCCGGGAGCGGGCGAGGGACGGTGCGGGCGCCCCCCGGAGCCCCCCCCCGGGTGGGGGACGGCGGTTGGTGGGGGGCGGCAGGACCTGCGGGCCTCGGGCGGGTTCCCCCGCCGCGCAGGGGTGCCCCCACCCCCGGCTGGTTTTGCTGTCGCAGTCCCGGAGGATCGGGCTAAGAGACCCGCGGCCGCCGGTGGCCGGTCCGCTCAGAGGTGCCGGTGCCGACTGCCCGCTCGGAGCTCCCTCTCTTCCTCCTGGCTGCTTTCTCGTTTGCGAGCTCCGAGGCCGTTTTGTCCGGCGTGAAAAATGTCGGCCGCGATTCTCTGACGGTTTTACCCCTAAAACCGGGGCCGTAGTTCGGTTATGCTCCCGAGGGCGTTCCTCTCCCGAGACAACCCATTCTGCGGGCGGCTTGACTCTTTGGAGTACTTAAAGCGGCTGTACAAATATTTTTTCTCGTCTAATAAATGTTTTCCGTGGTTTCTGGTGACTCGCTTGTGGCACGTGACAAGTACGAGCAAAGGGCTGGCTTCCCACAGCAGGACAATCTCGAAACTGAGAAATGGCGATTTTTTTTTTTTTTTTTTTTTTTTTGCCCCTCTTACCTGTTCACTGGTAAAACCACGTTTTCTTGCTCATCTTTCAGCACTTTTGTCTCTTACGTTTTGTATGGACTAGCTTTGGAGGTCTCTGAATCCGTAGGAGGCAGTGGCTGGCTGAACGAGACACAACCCTCCTGGCAAAGTTGTGTAGAGTTATGGTTCTCGTTAGTGATCTGCTTCTAGTAGTTAACCGTGGGAGTTTTCCAGGGAGTCAGACTGAGAAGTCATAAGAATTTTTATTAAGGCTGTTAAGTCAAATGTGGATTTATGTCAGATTTACAAACTACATGTTCGGCCTCATTTATGTCCATTTCTGAAATACCTTCTACAAGCTGACCCAAAAGAGGAAACATGAATTTGAACAGTAATACATGAAGTGTCTGGGAATTCCTCAGCAAAACTAAATTCTTAAGCAAAACTTATTCTTAAGCAGGCTCCAACCGAAAGCGTTCCTCAATTTACCTAAACCCCACCATGTTATTGCTCTTACGAGTATAAATATAAAATGATTTGCTAAAGCTTTGCTACTTTAGGGAGAGTTAGGGAACAGGTTCCTAATTCGGAATGTGTCTTGCCACTTGTGCCATTAGCTTATATGACTTGCAGCTGCTTCTGTGTGAGAAATGCGTGCACAGGGGATAATGTGTCCCCTCTATCCATCTCCTCCTATGGGGCTGACAGCAGGTGTTTATCTCCTTTTCTGTTCAAGGACTGAGGTAAAAAGGGTATGACTGGCCTCTGTGACAGCATTATTGAGTTGCAGTAGCTGCTTGAAAAGCAATTCTATCAGGGAAGGAAAAACAAATGCTTGATGATTTGGGTAGGTGGATATCAGGTGGCTTGCACATGGCAAAAACTGAGTAAGCAAATTCAGACTGTTAAAGAGTATGTAAGGAATGTGAGAAGTTAAAGATTTGTTTAGCGTGACTGTCTACAGATCTACTTCACAGACTGTAGCAGCTAAGAAAAGGCTTGATCTGTTTTGTGTTTTTGAAAGGATCTGCGTAGTTCTCCTGCTGTAGATGATCTTTTCTCCAGATACACTGACCTGTGTCATGCTTATAGGCATCGCTAAGAAACTGAAGTCTGTTTTTGCAAGGCAGGGAGTTCTTGATGTCCCCTCATCTCAGATAGCAGCCCTCAGTTTGCATCTTCACACAAGTCTGGATCTGTAGGGAGTTCTGACTGGTCTTGAAGACAAGCACAAAGAGCACTCATTTTTAAAATGTAAAACTGCTAGTTGAATCCATAACGTTCCTTGCAATCAGTTAGTTTTGCAGATTGGAAGAAGATCCAATGTAGTTCTTGTTGGTGTTGATACACTGTGAACCCAGATAGTTGAAACTGAACTTATTTTGAAAATTAGATGCTGAAGCAAATTCAACATCAGTCAGGAATATTTCAGTATTAAGAACGGAATAAAACTACTAGAAGAGCTGAGGCCTGGGCCCAAAGCATGATTGAAGTCTTCCTGGACAGTAAGGTATCATCACAATAGATCATAAGGATTTTACCTTGATATTCTGGTAGGTAGCTACCTAGTTTCATCACTTTAGATCAAGGATCAACCTCAGAGTCAGGGATTCTTAATGGCTATAAAGTACCTCTAGTAGATTGTTTGACTTGAGGTAAATGGTTTGTGCAGTACGGCAATAACAACAACAATGAAAAAAAGAATACTGGTCAAGTTACAGGACTCATTCTTAATTTTTAAGTCTTGGATCATGATACCTCTAAAAACCAGAGATTATTCTTCATGTCCCTGTCATTATAATAAAATTACAGTAAGACTATACAGTTATTATTCAGTTAAAAAATCCTTATGATCTATTGTGATTATACCTTCCTAAATTCAGTTGGTCTTGAAGATACCAGTACAAGTGTGTTAAGTCCAACATACTTTGTTCATATTAAGTCAAGAATGTATCGCTTCAAACTGTCAGGAAAATTATGGTTTAACCTGGTGTTAGTAAGCCAGATTGGCGTGTTTACTTATGTCAGTCTTCCCACCTTCTGTCTGTCTTAGTAAGCAAGCAGTTAAGGACGGAAGTAATTTCTCCTTTCAGGCACTAGGATGATAGAATAGGGCTTTACCCTGGTTGGTGTCTAGACTCCTGCAGCGCAAATGGTAATGATCTGTGTTCTCATAAACTTTGTGTTTCCTCTGAACAGCTCCAATCTTTTCTACCCCAGTGCCTTTCATCACTCAGTTCTCCCTGCATCATCTTCAAACTAGCTACCCGTTCTATAATTCAACAGAAAATGACATTTTTTTGTTATGTTTCCAGACATGACACTGCTCCTTCTAAACAAAGACATCTGAATAATAAAACTAGGTCTTACTCTGTGCACATCAGAAAATGAAAGTGCCACTTAGCTGGGCTGTAAATTTTAATTCCATGGATTTACTATTTGATTTTGTCCAAAAACTGACCTTGATCATGTGTAACAGTTCTTACATAAACAAACCAAGAAGTTGCATAGCTGTGATCTCCTGCAGCTCTCTAGAACTTGTGTAATCTGTCCTTGCAGAGTGGGATAAGGGAAGGGAATGGGGGATTAATTCAGTCAGGTGCTCATGAACAAATTATAAATAAAAACACGTGAGCGGCTTTACAGCAGTTCTGTAGGTCTCTTGTTGAGTCGAACTTATCTTTTAACTGTGATGGTAATGCTTTGCCTCAACATATGCCAGTCCATTAACTATTTGCTCTTAATAATTTGTGGATTTAAAAGCTGATTTTGCTAATGTTAAAATTAGATGGCATCGTTGCTTCCTGCTGTCTCAGGCCGTAGGATAGTACGTTCTGACGGAGGGAGGTTTCTGTGCTGAAACACAAGCCTCAGCTGGTCGCATCTACTAGAATGCAGTGTGCTGTCAGAGGCTGCAGTGTTGCAGTCACAGGATTCCGTTCTCAATCTGAATACAGCAAGGTAGTAAATCTGCTACTTCAGACTGTGAGCAGGAGCGTTATTAGGATCCTATTACTGATGTCCTATCAGAGTTCCTTCTGGTTGTAAAGACAAGCTCTGTGAGTCTGATGTTCTTTCAGACACTTGTACATGGTGTCATTTTGTTTTTTGCATGGCTGGCAACATTAACAATTATGTCCTCTAAGCAAAAGGTGCTACGTAACACATTCAATTGAATGGTAGGCAAGAAAGTTTATCCACTCAGGTGTCGAGACCGTAATAAAAATAATACTTCTTTCATAAGAACAATTCATATTCATTTGTAGAGATGTGGGGAATAGCATTTACTAAAAATTAGATGAAGAGTGTGGTTTTGAGCATGTGTGTGTTCTGTAAATGTTATGATCAGCCTCTTCACACATAATTTTTCAAGATATTCTGATTGATACTACACATATTTCCCCATATGGACAAGTTTGAATTCACAACAGAGAATTCAACACTTACTTGAATATTTAGAAAAGATTTATACTGGAAGTGAATGTCTGCCAGCAATAATTCTGCTGGAAGATGAACGTTCTGTATTTTTTTTCTGGGAAAAATGACAGCTTTTCAGTGTTTGAAAATGTGAAATAAATGTGGTGAGAGAATAAAAGAAGAAAATCTTGAACCTGATGCTTCCACTGTCAATTCTGTTCTTATGGGAACTGGGGTGAGTTTTTTTTGTTTGTTGGTTTTTTTCAGCTTGGGGCTGGTTTACATTTATTCCTACTTTGTTCCTAATTGTAAGGCTTTAGTTTTTCCTTGAGCATCTTTTTTTGAATGTCTTAGAAGAACTTTGGGTGAATTGATGGTTAAAAGACTTGCTACTTGGTCTGGGTTTTTGTTTTAATTGTTTTGTAAAATTGTTACATAATAATATTTTAAATGCAAATTATATTAGGAAGAAACACAGAACAATGAGGCAAGACCTGTGAAGATCCAAGGTGGCAAAAATGGCATTTGTCAAAGCCAGAAAAGAAACAGGTTTGGTTGTCACAATGCAAGATGAGGCAGAAGGCTGTACAAAGTTGATGCTAAGATCTAAGTTTAAGTGTATTCCAAATAAATGCCTTCTTATAATTAGTCAAGAGAAAGCATTTGAATACCTAAGCTCTTGTCCTATGGTCTGGTCAAAGAGGCTGAACTTTATTTGGGTTAGCACCATTTATTTTAGCCAAAGTCACAGTATCTGTAGTGTGTCTCCAATTGTTTCATTAGACCTTTCACAAATAAATACTTGATTATAACTCCAAGAGCTGTTTAAATATTATAATCTAAACTTCCTATGTCAGCAAAGTCCTGAGTGACCAGAAAGATTATGAATTAAAAAATGAACTTGGCTACTAGAATCTAAGTTATGAATAGCAGGAAGTCTGGAGCAAACTGGAGTTCAGTTTTGTCTGCAACCTTTTGACTGTTATTGTTGGCTCTGTCAGTGAAAAGAGATGTGCACAGCAGCTCTGAACTGTAAAGAGACACAGCAGAACTTTGTAGAAGAAATATCTGAACCTTGAGCGCAGAACTAATAGTCATGTTTCTAATGCTTTCCAAAGTGTGTTAAAATGTAGAATCAGAACTTGAGATGCTCAGTGAAAGTTGAAAGAGGTGAGGAATCTGCCAATTAAAAGTTCAAGGAACTATCAAAAGGGGAGATCCTAAGAGATTCTCAGACTGTTCCAGTGAAGTGTAGAAAACTGATCTGTGTATTTATTTGTTTGTGTTTTAGCCTCTAACCCCTCGGCAGTTGTGTGGTTTTTGGTTTGGGTTTTTTTTTTTTTTTACTGAGGGAGTTCAAAGCCATATGGAGGAAACTGCTGACATGAGGCTTGCTTATGTGAATTACCTTTTGCAACCCCTTTTAGTTATTTAGTAGAAACCTCCCACTGCTTTGGAAAACATACCACCACATACACACCCCCACGCGCATCTCCAGGTTGATGGCTCTCTGGTTGAAAACCATCTGACAGAAAAACACAAGTGTTTTGAGGGGAATGAAATAATGATACACTGGGAGATACAAGGACGAAAGAGGGGTTGCTTGGGAAAGTTATTACATAAAAGTGGAACAGAAAGGAGACAGAATTAGATTTTTATTTTGATCATTAGCTTAAAGGGAAAGGTAATGTGCAGAAGGGCAAAATAATAAGCAGATGAGTACAATCCTGCTTTGAACTAGCAAAGGGCTTTTCTTAACCTTCTTAGCATATACCTATTTTTAAGCTTCATTAACCTCTAAAAGCATAACTTTTCTAACTTGCTTATTGCAGACATGTGTCTACAGAGTGGCAAATGGACAAAATATCAAATCAGGTAGCACTTTAAAAGGCAGATTTTTTTCTCCTCCCCTTGACATGTGCCTGTTATTTGGAACAGTTGTTGGAAGGAATTGTGGAGAGTAGAGACTTTTGTAGTATTAGTGTAAGAGGTGTACTTATGTAAAAATTCAGTAGAGGGCAGAATGAAACTTCTGAATGAAGGAACCCAGCGTAGCTTTTCAGCACTGCAAATCAGGAAAACGAAGATAAAAGGTGGAATAGCACCTGTTATTAAAAGTAAGTTCTGAAGAGCGGAAAACACTGCAGATGATAGTGATACATTCTTTCAGAAGAATTTGAGAGAGAACGTTTATGCTTTTATATAATGTTTATGCTTTTATATAATGTGTGCAAGCTTAAGATCTAATGCCTTCCAACACAGAGGAAAACGGGGATACCACTGTCATATTGACTGGGTGCAGGTAGCTCTTAAGCCTCCTGTTTAGCATTCCAGATCTATAACTCAACACACAGGCATTGCATTAGGTTCTCCTGCTTTATTTGCCTTATGAATCCAATGTTCAGAATTTATAAATGTATATAAGAACTTTTATTCTTCCTAAAGCCACTCTTTGTAGTGCTTTCGAATACTTAAGTGTCAGAAGATAGTAGTAGTGAAGATTGTTTTGTGTGTAAGGACCCTGTGAGGATTTATTCTACTTTCTTGACTTGAGTAAGTTTGTTTTAGCAAGAGTAGTTTAGATAAAATAAGGTAAAAAAGTTATTGACTTGTCTCCACTTAGTATTGAACTGTAGCAGTATGATCAATTTAAAGATTATAGCATTTACTAAGTGAAGATATTATAGAGATTAGACATGATGGAGGTGGGATGGGGGCTCATGTTTTAGGGTAATTTGTCTACAAGAGTTTGCTCTTTCATTTGTTTGAACATGATGATTTTTTTACCAAGATTTTAATAAATTTCACCATGACTTATTTTGCATTAGTCCCTTTAACCTAAAATGTAGTATTATATGAATGGTAGACAGGATTAGACAGCTAGTGATGCCCAAACTTCAAATCATAACCAAGTTTCTTAGTTTAGAATGAATAATAGATTGTATCAGGAACACTGCAAAAGCAGTAAAGGTTGAAGTACAAATTCTAAATGCTCATTCATACACTCTGAAAGTACTAATATAAAGAATAAGAAAGTCCCTTTACATTGCCATTTCCCTGTCCATGGATAGTGACTGCATGCTGTGCTGCACTACAGTTACTAAGAGGTTGATAGTTATATTCTACATTGAGTTTAGGAAAAACAATGATGCTTTGCGTGTATTGCACTATTACTATTACAATGATTGTTAAATGTGTTCCCAGTTTTTTAGGCAACCCATATATATTTTCTTTTCAGTTGTGGTTTTCTTATTTGGGTTTATTAACTTGGCAAGATTTTTTTTAAATGTATTGTCAAGAAGTTCTTGAAAAGAACAATTTAAATCTGAAAACAAGTTTTTAATTTTTTTATTACCGTTAGTAAAAATGCAAACAATAAAGTGGGTTTTTTTAATTACACTGAGCTGTTTGGATGAGATCTTTGTACGTTTGCTTTTATGCAGTCTGAAAGGTGAGCTGGAAAGGATTTCTGAAAACTTGGTTTGTATCCTTTCAAAATTCTTCTGTATATACAACGCAACCCTCAAATTTTGCTTGATTTCGCACTAAAAATGACAAGAATGTAAATTAATTCTCTGGTTTCATAGAAGGTGCCTTGGGAGTGGAAAAAGCTCATGGATTTTCATTGGGAACTCTCCTGTGGTATAATTAATGTTCTTTTTTTAAACAGCAACAGAACAAGTAAAAATGCTTTAAATTCATCCATATTTACATGTTGTGTCCATAGTGTTTCTGGTAGAACTGAAAAAATCAGTGTAGTCTACATATAGCATACCCTCAATTCCCCCAGATGCTTTCTGACCTCTTTTACGAAAGAACTTACACTAATTTTTTTGCCTTCTTATGTGCACCCTCATTCTGATATTTTAATTTAGCTGTTAGCTGAAAAGAAGTTAATTGTAACAGGATAACTGGTTTTATATAAATTGTCCTGATGCAAGTTTCATCTGACAGCATCTCTAGCGTGATTTCTCTTTCCAACAGCAGATATCCACAGCAGCCTTTACTGTATCTATGTTGGCCTGACTTGTTAGTTCTGTGTTTTCCAATGATCTCCTCTTTCTGTTTTGCTTGAAGTGTTAGCACACATCCAAACGCATCCATTTGTGGTAGTCACATAGACCAAACTCTGTGACATTAAAAGGTCCTAAATTTTTTTCTCGTTCTCAGGAACAAGAGAAAATCTAATCTCTGCTTCCTAGTAATCACTGGAAGGCAAAGATTTAGCAGAGTGAGTGTGAGAGATAGGGTACATCTGCACAACATCAGGTTTATGCCAAAGCTGACCTGAGTTACAACAGAAGTATAAAAGCTTCCTAAACAAAACCTCTGGCACTGTAATGAGAAGCTGATCTGTACTTCTACTCAAGAGGTCACTAGAGCACTCCCTTTATGTCAGAGGTCTTGTTAATAGCTTGCCATGAGACAGATGTGCCTTGAGGAACTAAATGGATGTCGAAGAATCCCAACCAGGAGTATGTCCCGAACAGCCAAGATCTCTTCAGCTCAGTTTACGGCCAGCTGGAGATATTACTAAATAGTTAACCAGAATATGACAGCACTGAAGAGGAGACCTTATCCCAGAAGTGTTTGTATATCATTTCATAGTTTGTCCTGCTAGCATCTATTCAGTCACTGACCACATGGGATTCTTGTAGCAGAGAACAGCTATATTTGTCCTTGGGCATCTCCTTTTTTTATTTTTTTTCCTTGTGGTATTTTTAAGAGAAATCTAATGTAGAAATCTAAGATGCTTTAAAATACCATTTTAAAAGAAACAACTTTTGAAAAGTCACTAGGTGCAATTGTGGATAACATTATAACATTTAGGTTACTGTAGAGTCTGAGGATTTTTAGTAACTGAGAGTTACAGGGGCAACTGTATAACTTGTATAGCTCCAGTAATTTCTTTAAGGAAAGCATTATACTTAAAGAAAACTGTGTCTCGAGTCCATAGGCTGATGCACTTTTTCCTGCTGCCTGTTGAGTGCACAGGGCACTAGGAACTTCCTTTCACTAATCATATCTTAAAGGACAAATTTCTCTGTATTCATCTTATGTTTTAGAGGGATGAAACAACTACAGTGTCATATTTCTTTGCACCTCCAACCACGTTTATTATGCACTTTGAGTTCTCTGTCCTGTTTAGGATTTGTTTGCAATGTTGAGTCAAGTAATTAAAATATTACAGTTGAGCAGCTGCACACATTACCCTTTTAACAATATTAATTTCTTGAAACTTTATTAAGTATATGCTGTATTAGTCTGTTATTTTATTCATTTGCCTTTCCTACATCCTGCTGTAGCTATTATAAATATAATACTTCCCTCATTTAATCTTGTAGTGCTGCTGGATAGTAGCATCAGCCTCAACTTACTGACACTTCAAAAGTCTCTGCTTTGTTCATTTAGATAAGTAAAATAAAGCACGTACCAGTAAAACACAGTAGGATCATTAGGAAAATTCTAACCTTGTTTTGAAAAACCTGTTTTCTTTTATTCTTTAATATAAGCACTATCATATCTAAGTTGTCTGCTATATCAAGTATCTAGCAAAAAGGTTTTTTTAAAGTGGAGAAGCAAAAAGTAAGCCATTTCAGAGTATTAGCTAGAACCATCTGTGCTTACAAGGCTCGAGACCTTTTCAGGATCTACCTTAGATGGTTAGAGAACCTTCCCTTTGACCAGCCAGGTCTTGTATCATGGAGAAAAACCCTTTAATTTGAGTTCCAAGTCCATCTGAGGATATAGGAACAAAAAAAGTGGCATGGCAAGTCTTATCAATGGCCCTGGTAGCTCCCCTGCTTTAAAGCTGTCAGTGACATTCTATTTGCATCTTATACAGTGCACCTGACTGTGAGCAGAGGCCTTGAAACTCGTTTACCAATCACAAGTATGTTAGCTACTGACTGATGAGTAGTGACCCATTGCTTCTTCACATTAAGGAGAATTCTCAGCCCCAGAAGCTATTTCATACCCCAGTGTTCTGCAGCCATTCCAATGAATCAGAGGTGTGGTACAGCGTTACTTTTGTGCTGTCAATAGGTGGACAGCAAAACCTAGAAAAGGTGTTCTGAGAAATGCTACTGTATATACATTGTATATAATGGGAAAATTCAGAATTACTTGTTCAGTTTCTTCTTCTGTACAGAAGAACAATCTCCTTCCTAAGGCTGTTGGAATGCAGAGTCCTGTTAATGATGTTAATGAACCGAAATCAGAGTGCTGAGCATGGTTTCCCCCATGCTGTATGGTGGCAATTTTCAAAGCTAGTTTGGAACAGGTATTTTTCAGTAGGGTACCATCCACTGAAAAGAAATAGATGAACAGTGAAAGTCTGACTCAAGAGCTTCCAAATTCTTATAGATGGATAGGTATCCTTTGCCAAGTCTGTTGGCTCGATATTGTAAAAACCTACTTAGCACAGATGCTTAGTGTTGCATACTATCAGTGAGAGGGGAACACAGTCCTCTATGGAGAGTATTGTTCTTCAGGAGAGGAGTGTAAGTGGCGATAGGCAAGCAATGTAGTTGTCTCCTTCCAGTTTGTCATTACAATTTCTATAAATCAGGAAGGTAGTTGGTCTGTTACTGAGTGCCGTCTTAACACTTGAGTTTTGCTGAGTGTTTTCACTACATTTTGTTTTGAGAAGCAATTGCATTTGGATTTAAGAAGTCAGCAAGAATCTCTGCTTCTCATAAAACCAGAGGTACCACAAGCAGTTGCTGCTTCCAGACTGACTTGTTGAGAGACAGTACCTGTAGCTGATGTTCTGCTCTATAAGCAGCAGTATTTCTTGGCTCTCATTGAATTCATAACTCAACAGGAGTGAGTAACTGCTTGCTTACATAGAGACAAGAGTGCCCTTTTCCCCTGTTGAGGCAGTACCTCCTCTGTTAGTATGAGTTCAACAAAAGTCTGTGTCTGCTTCACATGCAAGGTAGAGGTTCCCAGGGAGTTTGAAATCATTCCTCCAATCTTCTCCCCACCTCAAACACTGTTATTCTAGTAATTGTAATTCAAGCACAACAATAACATAAAAATATCTAGAAAATATATAGGCAGGAATGTTCCAACAAATGCATTTGTGTTATGCCACCTTTCTCTCGTGGAAGGAAACAGTAGTTCACAGTTGAGGAACTTCTAAGTCACACAGAAAAAAAATCTCCCATTAGCATGTCAGTATCCAAAGGGCAATTTATGCTAATAACTTCTTCAGTAAGTAAGGTTTCAGGCTGACCAAAAATCTTCATAAAATTAGTTTGCTGTTGTTGCTATTTCTCTAAACGCGTGTTTTTTCTACTTTAGCAGAGTCATCAGTATGTTCAAGGCATATATTTGAAAGGTGGGGAACTAGTGGAAGAGTTGCAACTTTTTGAAGATACAAACCTTATCATACTTTTCTTGTTGCATATCTGGAAAGTAATAAAGGGTATGTATGGCTTCTTTTTTTTTTTTTTTTTAAACTTCTGCTTATGTTACAAAATACTGATCATTTTCAGTAGCCTAGACAAATTCACTATCAAAACACCTGACTGAAATATATCTAAGGCTGTAGGTGAAGGGGAAGCAGACATGAAGACAACAATGGAGTTTCAATTAAACTTGAACGATTTCTAGTTTGGATCAAGAATTGTTATGATAATTAAAAATGTAAAAGCATAAGAAAGATTCAAAAGTTGTAATGTAACTGACAACTGGCATTTGTTACATAAAATCGGTTAACGGCAATTTTTTGGAGGGAAGGAAAATTAGTTCTTTAACTTGCAATCATTGTATAAAGGAAAAGAGAGAGTATTTCCTCAAAAGTATGCATTTTGGGGGGGGGGGGGGGGGAATGAGTTCTTGATGTCTATGCATGCCAAACAAAATTCCTCTCTTCTTTTGTGGGGAATCTCTCAATTGTTCTTTTGAACTTTCAGGAGTAACTGTTAAATATTCAAAATCATAAAGTTAATTGGGTTATTCACAGTTTTAAAATATTCTTTGCATTGTAATATTTTTGAAATTGCAGTTCAGTTTTGCTCCTCTTAATACATGATATTCAACTGTACCATCCCCCTTCCTAATAGATGTATACTGGCAGGCTGTTGTGGTTAGGTTTGTTGCTATTAAGATTATTGATAATTTTTTTTGCTGTATGAACTTTTAGCTCAAAATAAGATAGAACATGAAAAATTATACCCAAACTAAAAATACTGACACCAAAAATTAATTTTAATTGCACTTCAGTGAGTTCATACTACATTTATGTACCCTGGAAGTATCACTTAAACTATTAGTTGCTACTGTAAGTGAAGTTTCAAGGGTAACTTTCAATAGCTGTGCCACATTATGCAGATAAAAGCAGTAGTTTGCACTAAACAACTAAAAATGAGCATTTTCACTGTGAGGAACAGAGTATGTTAAGTGATTGGGCCATTTTAGTTCAGAATGCTAAAATGATTTGCTTAATTCTAGAAAGTAATAATTTCTGCAAAGCAAGATAAGGAAGACCTTTTAAAGTAGAAGAATAGAAAGCAGTTTAAAGTTTAAGAATATGAAGTGGCATTGGAGCAATTAAAAGTCGAATTACTGAACTGCAATTTGTTTACTCTTTTCTTGTTTCCTCTCTGTAGAAGCCTCAGCCACACTTCATCAAAATGCAACGGAGTCTGTTACATGCTGCATCTCAGCTGGCACATGGGACATGTTTGGTTTTTCCTCGCACTAGTATCTTTCAGCGCTTAAAAGGACAAACAACGTCTAACATTGGATGCAAAGTGATTTTGGCACTGGACCCTCCTAAACGATGTCTTCATGCAGGTGCAGCACGCTTTGCCTCAAAGAAAAGTGCTTTTTCATCACAGCCAGCAGACGCTCCTCACAAAGTAACGGAAGAGAGAAATCCTTTGACTTTGGCCACTGACATGCCCAAGCAGAGCCCTGTAGAGTCAGATTCTTCAGATACTGATCCATTACAAGACAAATCCATTAGTCTCGTTCAGAGATTCAAGAAAACTTTTAAACAGTATGGAAAAGTCATGATTCCAGTGCATCTTCTGACTTCCACTGTATGGTTTGGATCCTTTTACTATGCAGCCATGAAGTAAGTTGATATTTTGTTGCGGTGCCCAATACTGCTGTTGAATTGAGACTGACTTTCACAGGTGACAGGACATATACATTATTATGTGTTAAAAAGTGCCTCTATATGTAATAGGGATATGAGGCTACATTTTTAACTGAAGCGTAAGATTAATATCAAAAGTATCTAGGATTCATGAGACAGTCACATAGGTACTATTATCATGCAGTTATTGCTGTATACCAGATATGTTGCTAGCATTTGAAGGAATATTCATCTCCCCAAAATATGCATGGATACAAATAGCATTGAAATTATTAGTAACCTCTCACAAGGTAAAGATAGGGATTTGGAATCCTGATTACGAATGGCTAGGTGAGATCTTTATAGACCTGTTCTTTTTTTTGCCATTGCATTTGAGGGGTATTTTACCACTTCCTCCCCTGTTCATCCCCAGTCTTCTCTCATCATTGGACTTCCATGTTGTTCACCTCACTCTGAGCTCCTCACAAGCCTTGGGCACGTTTTCCTTTTTTCTTTCTGTTTCCTGTCTTTCCTGCCTTTCACTGAAAAAATTACTGCTGTAGGCCAGACTTTTTAATTGGAAATTAAATATTTGTGTAGCTTAAAAAAAAAAGAAAAAAAGATAAATTCAGTATTCTAATTTTATTTTGTGTCAGCTATAGTGTGTGCCAGGTACCGTTCTGGAAAATGGTATTTATTAGGGAAAAAAACCCTACTATATCAGCTATGAGCTGCTAGTTCAGATGAAGGTTTTATCTATCTGCAAGTGGTTTGCTAAATATGAGTAAATGTTTATCTCTGGATTGCTGGTGTTGTATATTTAATAATAGAAAGCATGAAACAATGACAGTTCGTGGCGGCAAGGATGGGACTTTGACATCAGAATGCCTTACTGCACAAGTGTTTGTTTTAGTTACTCTAACCAGCTGGCATAATTGCCCTTTCTAGGAGCTATAGATCCAAATGTCATACTAAATTTAGCTCATGTCAGAGGAATAAAGGTCTTGAGCTATAAAAATATTTTGCTTTGGATGAATTCAGGTTGATGCTTACATCCAGACGTTTCAGCTGAGAGAAGATTACTTTTCTTGAAACACTTAAGTGGGCTGCTAAAATAGTATTTGATGGATGAAAACAACTGAAATATTTAACTAGAAACTAATTATAACAAAGCTTCAGTTTGTCATGCCACAGGAGCAGCACCCTCTTGAAGTGGAAAAATAACTTCCAGAATGACCGCTCATGATATGAGACTTAACAGTGGTGGTTTATTAAATAACAATGGTTAATGCTGTCTTTCAGATCTTACTGGGTCTCTGTATTCTGCTCTGGAGACAGGCCTTCAGATCGTAGGTTCTAATAACTGTTAGTAAATTACTGCCTGTTACTGTTCGTGATGCTAAAGTGATCGCGTGCACGGAAGAATGCCTAAAATATTAGGTAGAAATAGTTAATGATACTGATAATACAACATTGCTAAATAATGGAAAGTCAGTTCTATAACTGTCTGTGGCTTTCTACTGTAATGTAAAGACAGGTTGTCTTTTTTCTCTTTGGTGCTGATGTTACCTTCCCTGGTTTTCAAGTAGAAAGAAATTGTAATAGGAGCTCCTTCCACCCGTTTTGCCACCTTATATAGACAAGGTGGAACAACTGGGCACACTACCCCTGAAGTCTTGTCCATGTAATATGTTGCTTCCTTTTGTTTTGCCACGTTCCATTTGTTTGATATATTTAAAAGTGAATGGAGGACACTGAAGTCTGGCTTCTGTGCTTCTGGGCATGCTGCAGATTAGTCTGAAATTTTAAAAAGAAAAAAAAGTAATTTTAGGCAAAACAGAACATGAAGTTGAACCTGGACAGCTGGAGCCTGAGCAGCTATCGTGCCACCATTATATCTACTTACTCCTAACGTGATAAACTCGGACACAGGAAAGTTAGAAGCTGCTCAGCCCAACAAGGATAATACAGATGGGTCAATTCTTGGTGGAATGCTGAAAAGAGCATTAATTTGCCTTCATGTACAGAAATATGTATCCTGTAAGTATATTGCTTGGATGAAAAAATACTTTGCTATCAAATGACAAAGTTTGTATAATAAAGAATGGAAATGGTACTGTAAATCGCCTGTTCAAGTTTCAAATTCCAATTCAGGTTGCCAATTTTTTCTCTTTTATAGAGGAGTGAATGTCGTTCCATTCCTAGAGTTGATTGGCTTACCAGACAGCATAGTAAACATCCTGAAAAATTCCCAGAGTGGAAATGCGTTAACTGCATATGCATTGTATAAAGTAAGTATAATTTTAGTTTGTAAATAAGCTCTAAATCTTGCCTGGTGAATTAAACAGGGTTTATTTGTTTACAGCAGAAAGAATTAATGCTGTTTTCTCTCTCTGATAGTTACATTTCCTTGAGTATTTGTTTTTGTAGTAAAAATAGTTGCATGCAAGTTGATACAGGCTCTGTGTTCCTTTAAGGAGTCTGTATTTCTAAAATAACTTCTTTGTTTGCTGCAGACTATTGTCTACCCTCAGATATTTAATTACAATTAAGCTATTCCTCTGTATCCCTGACATAATTAACAGGGATAAAGAGGTAAAGTCTAAACACCTCATGATTTCCAGATAAAAGTACAGTTATTTTTATCCTAGAGGATTCACTAGTTTGTCTTCCTAATTTAGTTCTCCATCGTTGTCAAGTCCTTTCATTGTCCATTTGAACCAATTACTTAAATTCAGGTTTGGGTCTCTTTCTTTATATGTGCACAATCTGTGTTTGGGAAACTTGCAACATGTCAGACCATTCAAAAACAAAGTACTGTATTGGCTTTGAATTCCACTCATCTGTTTTGTTTCCGAATGTCATGTGCTTATTATCTGTTATTTAAAAGGGTTATTTCCCCAAACAAAATGTGAAAGTACTACTCTTGTCAATTATTACTGTGCCTAAAAGAGACCAATAAATAAATGTGGTTAAATACAAAGATTTTATTATAGCTGGGAGATGTGGCAGTGTTGGAAAAAACTTTCAAGATGTGGAAGTACTAGAACAGGGTACAAAGGGATGACTGTGCAGGCTGTCTTTGAAGTTCTGAAAGAACAGGTTAGTCTGTCTACAATAACAAGCTGGTTTGTTGTGTCTTGGATTAGCTGACCTCTTAAGGTCTCTCTTAGCTCTAGTTTTCTATGTGCAGGTCCTGGTTTTGGACTGAAAGATGCCTATACTGTTGTGAATTTTAGATTTTAAAGCATATCTTCTTGTTGGTATTTCCTCTTTGCTTATGTGACTCAATGTTCACATACTGTCTGTTCTGAATTGCATTCTGAGATGCCTAATGCTCGTCCCACAAGCTGCACAGGGAGGTTTGGGTTGTTTTGTTTGTTTTTTTTAATGGCAGTCTAATGCCTGTGCTGGTTTGGTCAAAAGGATACTTTAAGTAAAAGGTGTGCATTTCTGGGGAATGTACTGTAAATTGGCTTATTTTCTTATGAGTAGATGATCTTTTCAGTATCTGACACTGGCCAAAATAAATTCTCAATATTAAAAATATCTTTTGCTAGGTGATATTGTCCTGTTTTATTGATATGGTGTGTTCTTTGGTTTCTTTAAGATTGCAACTCCTGCCAGATACACTGTGACTTTGGGAGGAACATCCATTACTGTTAAATATCTACGTAAGAGTGGCTACATGTCCACACCACCACCAGTAAAGGAGTATCTACAAGATAGGATGGAGGAAACAAAGGATAAAATTACGGAGAAGATGGAGGAAACAAAGGATAAAATTACGGAGAAGATGGAGGAAACAAAGGATAAAATTACGGAGAAGATACAAGAAACCAAAGATAAAGTTTCATTTAAAAAAATAAAGGACTAGGAGAGATACTGAATTTTTTGATATATCAAACTTAGCACTTTAACCCTTTGTGAGGCAGGATATACACAGTGCACTTCTGAGCTTTTTTGGTTTTTTTCTTTTCTTTTTTTTTTCCTTTTTTTTTTTTTTTTTTACCTTGTCTGGAGACTACAATTGCTCTGTGGATTTAAAAATTCTATATATTCACCAAGGTTAAAGTTCCCTGGGGGAGAGGTTGTGACAAAATTTCAATTTACAGAAGGAAAAGCAAATCTCAGATTAGGTGTTCATGTGTCCATTGGTAATAGTGTTAACAGTTACTCTTCCCTCCTTTTTTTTTTTTTTTCCTTCCCTTCTCTCAGAATGCAGATGGTTTCTTCCAAAAGCCACTACTTTATTCTTCTTCCATCGTAGTGCACAGCCATTATTCCATTAGACTGAATCTTCCATTAAATGAGAATGAAGATTTCTCTACTGGAAAAGGCAACATATTTTGGTTTTCAGAGTATGTGGACCCAGGCCTCTTCAGTTGTGATCATCTCTCAACTTGGAGACAGACCATTTTCACTGATACTGCACATGAAGGAATCAATGGATTAACTGCTCAGCCTGAATGAATTATAATGGCTACATTGACTTCAGCTGAGCTGGGATAGTTTACAGGTTTAGACTATGAATCTTTCTTGGACAGTGTATCTTTTCAGAGATCTCAACTGAAAGCTATAGGAAGATGAGTTAATCGCAGTAGCCATACTGTCAGGTACATTTCTTTCCTAAAGGTGACTTAGAGTAGAAAGAAAGTTATTAAATGAAATTAATCAATAATTGTATATTAAAATCAAGGATTTTTTTTATTATGTTAAAGTTTACAAAATGTTCTATTTCATTTTCAGAACAAAAAAATTCTGAAAGAGAAGTTTACTTAAGAAATTGGTATACTAAGGGGCTTTTTAAATACATGCAAAGTTAGAGTTAAACCCCAAAGTTCCTCTTCCTATTTGGAATCCCTCAGACTTCAGTAGAACAATTTAAGTAAAATAAGAGTAATTTCTGAGATAGTGATCACAGTCTACCAAACTATTATCCCCTAGATTTTCTTAGGTCAAGCAAATACTTATTCATAGCTGAAGGCTGAAATGCTGTCTCAGATGTCATAAAGAACTGAAGTTGAAAACATTCTATTTGACTGCGCAAGCAAACTTCTCTCATGGTTTTATTCAAATGTAGGCTAAATTGAAAAATTTTTTCCCTATTTCTATTACAGATCTTACTTTGTAGCAACTCTCTGCAGGTATATCTTGTTTAACAAAGGTGGGTTTTTGCAGGGGGATATGTGGAAGCAACAGAATTGGACCCTGAGCATTGTAATTGACTAGAGTAGAAAATATAGCTGATACTTTTATCAGCTCTGCGCCATTCGTGTTTTTGGTCAAGGCACTGAAGGCCTCTCTGTGTTTAAGTGAGTTGAACTTCATTAACTTAATTGTGTGGGATTGATTACATACTTCTCTGCCTCTGTCCACATGTCAAATAGTAAACTGCAGTCTAATGCCTACCTCACAGGGTTGTTGTGAGGAATAATTATGGTATATTCAGTGCCCTGAAGATGTAAAGTGCCATGTTTCTGATAAATATTATTAAAAAATAATTCTGTGAGCTCTTAATGCTGCTGAGATGAGCACTACTGTAGGACTGGACTTAATAGATGCTTTTCTTCCTTCTTTCTCTTTTAGTGTACTTTTCCTCCCTGTCCCCATGCACACATTCATCTGATGTTGGCATTTGTTCCGGTTTTCCATTTTCACGGACAGTGGTGCCTGTGTCCTGCAGCACCCTGCAAAGCCCGAAGTCTGCCCCAATAAGACTGCGTGGTCATCCTCTCAGTCTGGGGCCAGATGTGGGAACCTCTCCGTGCAGCTTGCAGGATCCATCTGTTCTTTGCACATGGCAGGGGTTGTACAGGGGCACGTTGGTGTCCTAGGATGAGTCTGTAGCGCCAAGGTTCATTAGAACTTGTTCATTACACAGACATACCCCTTTGGTACCCCCATCTCCCTGCCTTCCCCCATGTCCAGTTGGCCTGTGAGCACTCCAGTGCTTACATGATCCATCACTACCAATGCTAAGTACAAAAGATCCCATCTTAACTATGTGCAGTAGACTCTCCTACATGACTATTTCTGCATCTGCAAGAGCAGCTCATAGTGACTATTGGCAAATGTCTCATCAATATACTGTTTGGTCAGTTTTGCAGTATGAACAACCTTGAGGAGTTTCTGGGACAGCTGCATCCTCCACCCAGGTTGTCAGTTAACAAAGCACATAATTATGTGGATTGATCTACACGAAGCAGGAGGGGGAATCTTCAAGACTTTGAAAATCCAGCCTGGAGAGCTTTTGTGACAATTAGTCAAATGCTTGGTTGTACTGGTGACCTTGTCTCAAGTCAGCTTCATCTGGAATCAATGCATTGTCTCATTAGTGTGGAGGCCAGCTGGGGAGTTCCTGGGCTACTCAGGGAATGAATGGCATCGGCCCACTGGGTGCCCAGCTTTTACCCAGCTACACCACAATTTTAACTACAGGATAAAGTTGACTTTCATTCTTGTATCTCACAACTTAATTTCTATAGCTCATGCTACAATGCTGCAGTTCTCGCTATTGATGGGTCCCTGGGGCTGGAAGCCAGCGTCCCTCCCTCTTTGGTGAGGTAGTGCACCAGGACTGTGTTCACAGGCTGGGCCTTTGCATCAGGCAAAGGGGTGTCTGGGGACAACACAGGGTCTCCTCTTACTGGCGCTCAAGCCAGCGCAGTTGGCACACTCCCATGTGGCAGCAGTGTCCTTCAAGGTGGACAGCACAGAAGGAACAGAGGAGCTGGGGCCATGGCCTGGGAAAGCAAACACTTTGGCTGCAGCACCTAGAGCTGGCATTGAGGCAGCCAGCAAGAAAGTGACCCGAGTTGTGGCCCAGCAGAGCACCAAGAGTCCTTAGCGAGGTGAAAAGCCCAGGCAGAAGCCCAGGAGCACCTTCCATTGCCTGCAGGACCACCAAGTCAGTGCTGGCAGGGACTGCTGCCTTCCCCTGGCAGCTCAGCATCCTCATGGGAAAGGGCTGGCCCTTTACCTGTCCTTTAGGCCCTAGAGGAGGTGGGTCCCTCCACCTCTTTGCAAAACCTTCAGAAATCTGGTGAGACCAGGATAAAGGCATCTGCCACCACACAGGCAGCAGAGAAATTGCTGCTTTGGTGACCTACCCCACTTCTTCCTGCTCCCTGCCTTGCACATAACACTGTTGCAGGGTGTCACGTTGTCTGCCTCCGGTATAGGTACCTAAGTGAAGGCACCAAGTGCCTGCCAGAGCAGAAGCTGAAGTAGTGCCCAAGCAGGACCTGAAGCCAAAGTTACAGGCTGAGATGGGGCTACAGCCGGAGAGTTGCATCCCAGGATGGAGCCAGAACCAAAGTAGCAGCCTGAAAACAGCCAGAAAAGAAGGAGTGGCCCAAGATCGGGATGAAGATGCAGTCTGTGTAAGGGCCCAAGCCAAGTGATTGCTCAAGCAAGAGTTCAAGCCAAAGTCATGGCCCACGGTGAGATCAGCTGAAGTAGCAGCCTGAGCAAGAGCTAGAGGCAGTCTGGCTGGATGCAGAGAGCCTGAGATGGGGCTGGAGGCAAAGTAATGCTCAAATGTGGACCAGAGGCAAAGATAAGACCTGATCAGGGGAAGGAGCCAAAGTTTCAGCCCAATAACCATTTGGACCCAAAGTCACAGCTGAAGATGAGGCTGGAGTCGAAATTGCTGCCGAAGATGAGACAGGAACTAAAGTCTCACTCCAGTATCTTGACAAAGCTGAAGTTGCAACTCGATTTGGCACCAGTGTCGAAGTCACAGCCCAAATAGCATCCAGAGCTGCAGTGGACAACTGAGCATGGACCACAGCCAAATTTGAGGTGGAGGAAAGTAGCAACTCAAGATAGGGCAGGAGCTGAAGTTACAGCTCAATATTGGGCCAGAGCAGAAATCACAAGATGGTGTTGGAGATGAAACCACAGACTGACAAGGGGCTGGAGCCATAGTCATGACCTGCTATCAGGCCCTAGCCAAAGTCACAGACTGAGCAGGCACTGGAGCTGAAGTAGTAATGCAGTATTAGGCCAGACCTGAGTCAGAGGCCTGAGATGGGTCTGGAGCTAAAATTGCAACCTGAAATTGGGATGGAGCTGAAGTCACGTCTAGAGATGGGGCCAGAGCTGAAGCCATAGCCCAAACAGGGGCTGAGTTACAGTGGCCTCCTGAGGAGGAGCCAGAGCCAAAGTCTGGCCAGAGCCAAAGTAACCACCTGAGCAATGGCCAGAGTCAATGTCATGACCAAAGACGGGGCTGGAGACAAAGTTTCAGTTCAAGATGAGGCTAAGCAAAAATCTTGGCCCAGTAGCCCCAGTAGCAGCATGAGGTGGGGCCAGAGCTGAAATTGCCCAAGATGAGACAGGAGCTAAAGTCTCACGCCAATCTCTTGGCAAAACTGAAGTTGCGACTCTGGCACTGGTGCCGAACTCACAGCCCAAGCAGGGGCCAGAGCCAAAGTTGCTGCCCAATATCAGGCAGGAGCCAAAGTCACAGACCAAGCAAGATAGGGCAGAACAGCAGTTAAAGACCAAGCAGGGGCTGGAATAGACATGACAGCCTGAGCAGAGGCTGAAGCGGAAGTCATGGCTCAATATCATGCTGGGGAGAAATTCACAAGCCAAGATGGGTCCAGAATCAAAGATGTGGCCCAAGATGGGGCCTGGAGCCGAAATCATTGCCAAAGATGAGGCTGGAGCCATAGCAGTAGCCCAAGGTGGCTCCAGATCTTCATTCACAGTCTGAACAGAGGACAGAGCTGAAGTCACAGCCTGAGACATGCCCAGAGCCAAAAATCACAGCCCAATCAGGGGCCAGAGTGGAAGTCACAACCTAATATCAACCTGGAGCTGATGTTGTGGCCCAAGATAGGGCCAGAGCTGAAGTCTTGGCCAAAGCTGGGGCCAGAGCTGAACTCACAGCCTGATACACAGTAAGAGCCAAAGTTGTGACCAATACTGAGCCAGACCCGAAGTACTGCTTGAGTCGGGGCTGGAGCAAAAGTTGGAGCCCAAGATGGAGCTGAGCCTGTGGTGGGTTGTCCCTGGCTGGAGGCCAGGTGCCCACCAGAACCACTCTATTACTCCCCCTCCTTAACTGGACAGGGGAGGAAAAAGTATAACAAAAGGCTTGTGGGTCGAGATAAGGACAGGGAGCGATCACTCACCAATTACTGTCACGGGCAAAACAGACTGAACTTAGAGAAAAATTCATCTAATTTATTATCAAGCAAACCAGAGTAGAGCAATGAGAAATAAAATCAAAGCTTAAAAAAAAAAAAAAACTCTCCCCACCCCTTCCATCTTCTTGGGCTTAACTTCAACCTCTGCCCCACCCCACCCCAGCGGCACAGGGGGATGGGGAATGGGGGGTACGGTCAGTTGATCACAGGGTATTTCTCCTGCTTCTTCCTCCTCAAGGGGAGGACTCTTCACACTCTTCCCCTGCTCCAGTGTGTGTCCTTCCCATGGGCTACAGTCCTTCACGAACTGCTCCAGCATGGGTCTCTCCCACAGGGTGCAGACCTTCAGGAGCAAACTGCTCCAGCGTGGGTCCCCCACGGGGTCACAAGTCCTGCCAGCAAACCTGCTCTGGCATGGGCTCCTCTCTCCACAGGTCCACAGGTCCTGCCAGGAGCTTGCTCCAGCGCGGGCTTCCCACGGGGCCACAGCCTCCTTCAGGTGTCTCCACCTTCTCCAGCGTGGGGTCCTCCACGGGCTGCAGGTGGAATCTCTACACCCCCTCATCCTCCCTCCATGGGCTGCAGGGGGACAGCCTGCTTCACCATGGTCTTTTCCACAGGCTGCAGGGGGATCTCTGCTCCGGCGCCTGGAGCACCTCCTGCCCCTCCTTCTGCACTGACCTTGGTGTCTGCAGAGTTTCTTACATCTTCCCACTCCTCTCTCCAGCTGCAAAAGCCCCCCCCCCCCCGCCACCGGTTGTGGGGTTTTTTTTTTCCCTCTTCTTAACCATGTTATCCTTGAGGCCCTACTACCTGTTGCTGATGGGCTTGGCCAGCAGTGGGTCTGTCTTGTAGCCGGCTGGCATTGGCTCTATCATCAGACACACGGGAAGCTTCTGGCAGCTTCTCACAGAAGCCACCCCTGTAGCCCCTGTTACCAAAAACCTTGCCACGCAAATCCAATACAGAGCTGCAACTGCAGCCCAACATTGGGCTGGAGCTGAATTTATGACCTGAGCAGGGGCCAGAGTCAAAATCATGTCCCAAGATGGGGCTAGAACTCAAGTCATAGCCTGACACAGGCTGGAGCCAAGTCATGGTCTGACATCAAGCTGAATCCAAAGTCTCAGCCCAAGATGAGGCCTGAGCTGAAATCATGGCCTGGGCTGAGGCAATGGCTGAAAATGGTACCAGTCAAAATAACAGTTTGAACGGGGACTAGAGACAGTGGTAGTTGAAGTTGGTGCCAGAGCTGAAGTGGCAGCCCAAGCAGGGGCTGGAGCCGCACTAGTCTCCTGAGCAGAGCTGGAGCCAAAGCTGTGACCCGAAAACAGGCCAGAGCCAAAACAGTGGCCCAAGATGGGGCTGGATCCAAAGTCAAAACACATTTTCTGATTGTGTCCTCTTCAGAGCGTCAGCTTAGAGCATTGCGCTGCATTCATCCTTGTGCACCTCTTACTGTCAGCAACAATAATAATTAGAGACTCATAATTATCCTCTGGGAATTATCTGGCTATTTTGATGAAGATGATATTAAGTAGAAAGAAGACATCTTGATTGCATAAGCCCGCAGGGCAACATGTAGCATTAAGTTTGGGCATGTTTGATGAATTGATTGGACAATCGCAGAGGAAGGAAGACGGGGAGGATACGCAGGCTTGTTTAGGAATGAAAAAAAGGGGAAAAAAACAAAAAACCAAACACTAATACAACAGGAGAAGAGGTTCATAAAGAGACATAATTAAAGAAAGATTTCTGACTGCTGCTGTGTCAGGCCAAGTGGCCAGAAAGAGACTAAACCGCAACTGGAGGAGACCCTACCTCAGATAAATTCTCCAGAACTGTTCATAAAAAGTTGGGGTATTTTTTTTTTTTAAAAAAAAAGGTCATCTGCAAATCTGTTACTTTCTCTGTGAAGAGTTGGTATAACTGAAAGCTGCTCCGTGGTTTGCAGGCGCCAGACAGGAGACATCCTCGTGATGCGGGACACCACCATGAGTGCCCAGAGAGCACTTGCTCCTCACAGGTGCAGCAGCAGCCAAGAGCCACAGGGGGTAATGGTCGTCGTGACAGTGCCCACCTCTGAAGGTGAAGCCCTGTTTCCCTAAACCTTGTTCACTACTGTAAAGAACTGTTCTGCATGGGAAAACAGAAGTTCACAGTGGGACAGCCATCTCCTGCGTCCCAGCTCTCTGAGAAAGCAGCACGTGGATGAGCTTAGGGAGAAAACAATGGGTGCTCTTGGCAACATCTCATTTGCAACCTCTGGGCTTCAGCATCCCCTAAGAGTAACTCATGAGCTGCGTGACAATAGCGCTGTGTTAGGTGGCTTCATGCTGGAGTAGCTGAATGGTTAGTCTGCTGCCAAACGCTCTTTTGATAATGTTGTTTCACCAATGGGTTAAATCCAGGTTTAGCATACTTAGTACCAGGTTACATGTGCCATGGCTTCCTGACACGTATGATCTCATGTTGCTCAAACATGATACAGTTTTTGAGTCAACTCCATTGGCATACTGATTCATTACAGAATGAAACAGTCTGTGTCCTCCTTCTTTTAATCTCTTGCTGAATTAAGGATCTTATGTTCTCTTGCAATCAGAATAAAGTCATAAAACTGATGTAATTTCCACTTGAGACACTCTGTTGAATCCATCTGAAATGCAATTGTGATCCTACACCTAATGTGAACCAAAATTGTCCTGGTGGGCGGTTACTAGTGGCTCGGATCCAGTAGTGATAGCTTCGGAGGGCTGTCTGGGCAGCCCCTCTGCGGCAAAGCGGGTGTGGAGAGACAGCACGGGCTCCTTGCAAACTCCGCATTTACCTGGCCCTTGTGCCTACTCGTGCCTTTCCAAATGGGGTCTCAAAGCAGATGGAGACAAGATGCAGACCCACCATTAGGCTCTAAATACACAAGCTACATGCTTCTTTTTTTATTATTTCCTATGGATTCGCCTATCAATGCCAAAGGAGTTGCCAGAATGCCCATAAGGATGTGGAGCTGAGAAAACACGAGAGAAGTTAGAGATGAGACGTAAGGCTGTAGTTTCCCTTCGTGCTTAATCGGCTCTGTGGCAAGCGGTGCGAAGTGCCCTCGGCTGGCACCCACCAGCACGTTTGCACCGACAGTGCTGCCTTTTATCCAGCCGCTCCGTGAGAGCTGACTCGGAGTCCTTCTCCCCAAAAAAACAGGGCTCTGCACACAGCTACTGCCTTCATCCACCTCCAAGATGCGGCAGCCATGTATCCGTGAGGAAGGAGGCACTTTGGAAGAATTTTAGTGGGGGGAAGGAAATTTCTCAGCCTTGGCTGACTGATGTCTAATGCTTTGGTTCACCAAATACCTGCGTTTAATTTTTGGATTAGATAAGACAGGATTAATTATCTGGATTAGATAAGACAGGAAAATACAGATAATGCACTATAATTTTATATAAGGAGTACTCCAAGTTCTGCCTAATGTCACCAACAGTATATTTTACGTTTTTGGATTGTTGTGCAGTAATCCTGTATTTAAGCAGCATTACATATATCTGCATAGTATGTACCTGCATACCGCCAATCTGCTTTTAAAAACGACAGTAAAACTGCCAATGCACAAGCAGCACTTAAACTACAGCTGCACAGTTTACTCTGAGTGCAGTTTTACCGCAGACAGGCACTTTATTTCTTCTGTGTTACTGTCAGACGGTGATTCTGCTGTACCTGATACTATTTTCCTGACAGAGCGTAATTTTACGGTAGATGAAACTGTCTGTTCCCCCTAGCATATGGCTAGAGCTAGCACGCGTATTTTCTTATCTACAGGCATAACATCAGCAGAATACAGAGCGTAATTTTACAAGGTGAGAGGGCTGGCACGTTGAGTAGCTAATGTAGTTATCACTCAGCCATACCAGCGCACCTCTCGCTGAGAAGCTGTGACACCTAATACTGCACCAGCGACTAACCCAAAACAAATACAGTTAAACTTTCAAGTAACTATCAGCACCTTTGATCTGCGGAACGAAGGGGGCCAAACGAACAAGACCGACTCTGCAGTCAGTCAGTCAGTCAAGCTTTACCTGTTAGGCTTTTCCTGACAAAACATGAGTGACAGTTACCAGCTCATCAGCTTTTTTCCCAAGAGCTGTAAAGTTTGTGGCTGTAGGCAAATTTTATAGCACTTACAAGCCTAACCCCATTGTCAGGAAAGAACTAGCTCCTATACATTTTGCTGTTGCCATAAACCCTGCTGAACGGTGATGCAAGCACATTCGTGGTTTTATATTTGACTTGTATGGCTTCTTCACCAAGTAAAGCCAACTAGGGCAAACTTGGCTCAGCTTACGAAATGTTCACAGCCTTGTAACACAGTTATGGGTGTATGCGTACACACAGGGACATGTAATAAGCTGGAACATTCTCACTGCTTTGAGATGAAAACTATTTTTTTTGTTGTCTTTTTCCCCTAAGAGTTCCTTGCTGCCCAGGGTTAAATGTAGGTCAAGCTGTCTGAGCCCATGTCTGTGGCACACAGAGAGGGATTAAACCGGAATTTTCCACTCAACTCGACTGTCAATCACTGTAATGTCTGCAAATGTTAAATTAATCTGGAGTGGGAGCTTCTGGGGCTCAAGGATGGCATTCTGGCCTCCATGGAAAAGATGCCCTCTTTCTCCAGACAAGGGATGGCTACTTTCCGACTGCTTGCTTAAACCCCTGTGACTACACAGAAAAATATCTCGGTACGAGACAGCGGTACACGCGTGTTAGAAATGAGAGGGGAGAAACTACACCTCACAGCTGGAGGGAGCGGGAACGGTGGCGATGGGAAGGTTGCTCCCAGCACCGCCACAGACTGTGCCGAGACCTGCCGTGCCCATGTTTCCTCATCTTTAAAATAGTATTAGCCCCTTTCTACTACTGCCTTGCAATGCGTTTCATAGTGGAAACCATTAAAGGGTGCAAAATATTTTACAGTAAGCATCTTTTGGTTTACATATTAGTCCCTTTATTAAGGAGAGCAAGCCTTCAATGTGCCCCCTCTAGCCGTAGTTCGTACGTCCGCTGGCATCCCAGCAAAGCTGCCTCCAGCTTAGCGTGTGATGGACACCACTGGGACAGGTCATGCAGTCCTGCCAACTTCAATAACATGTTAAGGGCAAATTAGAACACCTAAGGTAAGCAGAAATAGGCAGTACATAGTAGCAAGTACAGCACATAGTTTCTGTCTTGTGTTTTGAAACATTCTGGGGGCAAGTAATGTTACTGGCTATACAGGATACTGAGAAACTCAGCTCCGGTTTGACCACACGGAAAGGATTCGCTATCTCAGCTCTAATCCCCACTCTCAAGAGCAATCATTTGGCAGACAATCTGAAAAAAAAAAAAAAAAAAAAAAAAGGTAGAAAATAAGAAAAAAAAAATCATGCAAGTTTTTATCCTAATCAGTGCTAGTCTTCTGTAAAAGTGGCACAATGCGAACTGCACAAAAGCAGGGCATGGTGGAGTAGAAGCGAGCGGTTAGAATAGGATTCAGCTGTAAGGTTTTTAAAATGTGCATTTTAATTAGAACTCATTTAAAGCACAACTGATCAAAACAGTGATAATGAGAGAAGCCTAATTAATTTTTGTCTAAGTAACGAAGTCTCATTACAGAGAGGTCTTTGGAAGAAAAGGGTTTGGGATGTTAAAAACGGGGTGTTTGTAATGAGACACAATACTGCTGGGAGCCTGGAAGCCAGACCGAGAGGTTTCACAGGACTGCAGCAGCCACCGTATTAATCTTTTAACAGGAAAAAGTAACCCTACTGAGATGAGACATCCCATTTAGAGCCGGGTTCTGAGTTGCAACCATTGGCAGAGATCTTAAAATACAATCAAACAGAATGGCACATTATAAAACAAAAATAAATACAATTAAAACCAGATTAAGTAATAGATCAAAGCAGTTTCCAGGGAGTTCAGGGTTCAGACAGTAGAGGAGGAGCAGAAGCTTGGAGATTTGGAGCACTTCTAAGCACTAAGGAACTAGCGAATTTCTAAGTACTAAAGAAGAATTAAAAAGCTGTAGATGGAGGAGAGCTAACTCAGGGTGGTTAGAAGAAAAGAAAATGGTTACTTTTGAACCAAAAATCAGTACTGTAACATTTAAAGAAGCAACCCATTTGAAAAGAACAGCAGCAAGGGGAACATCCCTTGGTTCTTATCTGAGGGTAATAAAAGGCTGCTCCGTAAGCAGGGTGTCGGGAACGGGCTGGGACGTGGCTCCTGCAGCAGACCTCCCTTTCTTGGAAAGACCTGCGAGAAAGCCCCAGGTTTGAAGTACGACCCCCCTCTAAGCATCCCATCTCAGCAACAGAGAGATCAAACTCCAGCAAGCACAGGGATAAAATATAATACAAGAGAATGATTTCATTAATAATCATGCTAAATAAAGAATCACTTTATACTTATACCTAAACAGAAATTAACTGCTTTAAAAAAAAAAAAATCTTTCCTGGTTTTGTTCAGCTTCAGTATAGCAAAGTGACAGGTACCAGCCACGGATAGTTTGATCTACCTTGCAAAGATCTGTGTTACTATAGTGTCTTCCATGGGCCCTTTTGTCCAGTTTCTTACTACTTCATCTCTCTCTTTCCCCCACACTGTACCACAATTACTCGTTGTAAGTACCATCCAAACCCTGCCCCAGGTTCCTTAAACCAGGTTGTGCTTTCCTCCCGCTCCCCCATGAGCCATATCCCGTACGTTCATTTTTTTAATCAATTTTTGCAACTCATTGATTTGGGGCCACTGCTTATCCCCCGGCTGGTCAGTCACCGCGATGTGCCCGGGGCTGCCACCAGCAGCCAGTGCTTCAAGCGAGATGGAGGTGGGGTTCTTAGCTTAAAGGAACTGAAGTCATGAGGGGCTTAGGCCAAGTCTAGACTAGGGGTCACAGGCAGGGGCTCCGACATGGCTCCTCTGGCAGAGGGGTAGGGCAGAAACATCTCAAATCATCCCGGTATTAATCACCAAAGGTGAAAGTCAAAACATGGATGTGAAATCCTCGTCGAGACATCCGTTTCCCAGGGCCCTCCGCTATGTTTCAAGGGCTGAGTCTGCCCTCTGATTCCCGAACGATCAGTTACCCGGTTGCCAGCAGCAAACCAGCGAGGCAAGGTGACAAATAGCTGTTTTAAAGAAGGCCGCTCGAGTGTTTCACCTGTTTTGTTTTGCTGGGTTTTGGTTTTTCACTTCTAAGAAAAAATAAATTCACCAGGAGACAAATGCATTTCATGATTTTTAATAATTTTGTGCCGTGGTTTAACCACAGCATATTAAGAACAAGCATAAAATCTGTATTTAAAACTAACAACAGCACTTAGAGCAACATCTTCCTTTAAAAGTATTGCAATAAACAGACCTTAGGTCTAAAAACTAGGACATCACCATTTGCTCAATTAAAAGAGTCAGATACACAACAGTTGAAATCTTTTCCTGTATATAACTGGGAGTTACGGTGGAAAATAAGCAACAAATCAATTGTGTTAAAAGGAAAATAAAATAATTAAAAAAAAATTAAAGCAAGCCAGGTTTGTCGTAGCGTCACATGAACAGCTATTGAGAAATTCCAATACAGTTGTAAAAAGACTTACTGTTTTTAATAGATTTGTTTTTACAACAATAAAATTTAAAAGAAAGATTAAATATTGTTGATAGTGCTGTACATATTTCAGAATAGCTTGAAACAAAATGGACAAAAGTAAGAGACGTGTTGAAAACGTGATCTTGAAAGCCACAATGTTGGAAATACAAAAAAAATCCATACAGCAATAAAGCATTGTACACTGTAAAATAACTAGCAAGAAACAACAAAGGGTCAACACTCTAAAAACAGGCATTTGATGGTTAATTTTTAAGTGTAACAGCCTAATGTACATACCATCGTGAAATGCTCTGCGCACAGCAGCACTGGGCAGCTGATAGCTATGCAAAGATAAAACCCCTATCGACGCTTATGTAGTCTTTGTACTAGAAGTAGAAAAGCTTTGTTAAAGAATATTAAGGTGAATTTATTATTATTATTTTTGTTGTCCAGGTCTACGATGCCTGAGGCTCTCGTAACTTCTGCTCATACTTCTTTTAAAATGTTGGCTGCCCGCTGTGCTTCGTGGTTAACGGAAAGCGTGAACGCAGCTGTGAGTACACTTCATCGATAGCCTGCTCTTTCCACTGCAGCTTCAAAGCAAATCGGTGCCTCTAAAAGGAGACACGCTCGTGTTTGGTCCACTCAATATGCAAGTTTTGTTACGATAAATCCTACCCTAGATTCCTCCAGCGGGAGGTTTGCTCTGTACAGAGTCTTCCTAGTCAAGGCCTGGGGCTTTTTGTTTGTTTTTCCTCCTTCATGCACAGAAGTGGTACTGCAGTGCAAACAGAAACCTGAACGCGGCCAGGCAAGGCATACTTCCAAAACAACTACTCTATGCCCTGACCAACAATAAATGAGTTAACAAATGACAGCCATGAAATATGCGTATTCCCCTATGGTACACGCTTACTGATAAAACAGCTCAATATATAGAGGGGTGGATCCAAGCTACCTGTGAGGGCTTGATGATGCAGAACTGGCCATAAAAAACTTCCACGCTTCTTTAAAACAACAAAAAAACCAAACCCAAAACAACCATGGTCAACATTCAGATACAGGACTCCTGTGAGGGCTCTAAAAAAGATATTTACAGACAAACGTGTAGCTGAAGTTTCAGGTCGACAGAGAAGTGGTGAAGGACTGTGCTCCAGGGCACCATCCCCGAGCGTGACGGACCGGATTGAAAGCTCACTCAAACCAGAGGAAGCCTCACCACTGACTTCACTGGGCCCCGGATAAGGCCCCCTGAGTTTTAGCATAGCGTTTAGCTAGTCATCTGAAAAACCAAACAAAAACGCCACCTCAAACGTATCCCAACACATTGCTACCTTACATCTGTGGTTAAAGCCTGACAAGTATAAAAAAGCTACATATAGACACGAGTATCTATGAAAGATTAGTCGGTATCCATCTGTGAGAGGACTACTCTGTCTCTGACCGATAAACTCTTACATCGCCTACCATCCTGGGATAGTTAGAACAAACAGTTTAGAAAAATAAGTACAGCATCTGCAAGTCTCTACACTAGAACTTCATGTTGAGTTTTCCTGAGGTATTTGCTTTACCGAAGAGCCCGTGCCAGGAGCGCGCGGGGGCACGGGGACAGGCAGCCAAACGCGTGGAGATGCCGGGGGAGAACCGAACTGCCGAGGGAACCTGGCAAGTTAAAGTGTTGAATTCCTTCCCACACCGCTTCCCACGTTGGGCCTGAACAGGTTTAGGCATTTCTCCTTAATCTTAAACACAAACCTGGGTTAAGCCATTGCTGTCGGAGTCTTAACGCGGCAGCAGCGCCGCCGACTCGGCAGCTCAGGCTCAAACCCTGCATTCAGCTCGCTGCCAACTGCGGCGTTCCCTGCCTACCCTACAGGCTTGCACCCCTGCAGCTGCAGAGCTCATCAGCGAGCCCCTGCCACGCACCCAGCCTCAGCACCCTTCGCTGTCGCAGCAGCGCGTACCCGTAGCACGCATAGAGCGAGGGCTGGCTCTCGTCACAGAACTCTCCTTGGCCGAGGTTTGGTTTTGCAGGGACGGTTTGGGTCGGTTCCCACCTGTCTGAGCTTCACTTCAAATCTAGGATGTGGATAAAAAGGTTCCAAAGGTTTTAGTCCATTTCTAAGTTTAAAAAAAAAAAAGTAATCAAGGATAATAATAAATAACGTATCTGCTGGAGAAGCTGTAACTAATACTGGTCCAACTCAGCAATAGCGAGGCAACAACCAATAGGAGAAGCATCTAGTTGCAAGGTTAAAGCTGTGGAGGTTTTGTTTTGTGGTTGGTTTTTTTTTCCTTTTTCTTAAAGTGACACTTTTTAAAAAAAAAAAAAAAGAACAAATCTTCACAGCAAAGATGCATCAAATAACCCATCGCTATACACAGGCTAGTCAAAAAGGATTTGTTCAAACTTTTTCCCTTATGATATTATATTGATATTTAATAGGAAAATAAAATACATAGACTTTTTGTCATTTGTATGCATTCATTTGCAAATTTTCTTACAAAAAAGGACCAAGCACAGAAGTCGGCATTCACAAAGTCTGCCATTTTTTTGTGAGTGTGTTAAAATTGGTATCATCTATACATTATCTTACAGTATTAACAACATCTGTTTTGTATGCTTGCTTGTTCTACCCATTGGGTAGGATATGTGCATAATATATTCAAGTTATACACAGCACCATACAAAGAAAAGAAAAAGAAAAAAACACCCCAGAAAAAAAGACAGACAACTGAAAAAGCACCATTTTAAGTGAGGCACAACAAAGGTGGGAGCACAAGGCCCGATCCAAAGCCCCCTGAAGTCAGCAAGAGTCTCCCTACCAACGTCACCGGGCTTTGGATCAGGCCCTCTCGAGTGCAAGGGGATTCCTATCTGCCCAGACCTGAACATGAGGCACCTTAGTTGCTTACAAACTACCAACATGCAAACCTCCTCCAAATTATATCTAATAAGGACGTATATAATTTATTAATAAACCTACCACGGCGGACAGACAAGCACAAACCGAGGAGAGAAAGGAAGAAAAACAGACAGCTCCATCACCCACGAGATCCTACGCACACCACGTTGTTTCAGAAAGCTCACGCACCAAACCACTGAAAACAGCAGCAGCAGCAGCAATATAGCAAAGAAATGACAGAGTCATCTCTGGCAGTAAATCACACGGCTGTCGGAGGGAAGGGGGAAGTACCTAGGTTACGAGTTTTGTTTCTTGTTAACCAACATAAAAAGGTAAGCTCTTTTATAGCAGGGAAGCGGCGCTAGCAATACCGGGGCTGCTTGTGTTCAGCCTAAAAACGGGAGAGAGGACAGCAAGGCAGAAGTAAGAGCCAGGAGAGTTTGCAATACTTCTCAAGACACAATCTTCCTTGGTTTTCCCTTTCGAAAGCAGGAGAAAGGTAGCGACTGGTTACAAAGACGGCATTAGTGGCCCTGAAATATATTTAATGCAAATAGTTAAAATTTCAAAGAAACACCAGTAGACTCCTCCACTGCGTGTCTGTAGTACTTAGCAGTGTGGTAAAGCACTTCATTGAAACTGAGCCATCACCTACACTTGAGTTTGCCGGGAGGAGGCAGTGCAGGTCTCATGGTGGTTTTGGAGGCTGAACTTAGCGGTGCAGCTCCCGCTATTCCCCAAGTGGGGCCGTACCAAGAAAATGACTCTTTTTTGCTGGTGCAAGTGTGCCCAATGGGGCCTTTGCCAGCATAGCAATGGCAATGGGAGGTGGGTCAAAAGGTAACGTAAACCCCTGATTAATGAGCACAGACTGGCAAACAATGTATTAAGTATTAAAAAAAACCCCAATCTTACCAACCAACATTTCCAGCTGGGCCACTCTTGAAACTTTAAATTTACTAATGAAACATACAGAACAGAGTCTTTGGACAGGAAACCTCTGTAAGTTCAACATGTCTTGACAAGGGACTTTTCCATGCTCTGTAAGGCCTCAACAGGTCTCAGACAAATCAGTAGGAGTGCCTCTTTCCAGGGATTTAAACAACTGACACATTTGGGGCTAGTTTAGGAGAAAAGCTATAATTGCACTGGTTGGCAAGCAGGCAACACAGTGCGGGAAAAGACCAGATACGTGTAATTAAATTATTTGCAACAGCCTTTATCTAAAAAGCAAAGACGTAATCAAAAGCCAGCCTTCATCTGAACCCACTGTACAAATGAATCACTTGGTTCTCAGCATCAGCTGGGTTTGAAAAAACACACTTCTGAGATTGAGAGTACACGAAGTACATTTCCTTCCTGTACATAAATACATGAGGTCTACGTTAGGGTTGTCCCAAAAGCACGAGGATTTTTCAAAGCTGACCCAAAAGGAGAAAGCTGTTGGATGGAAGATGCACCAGCGCACCAGGTCACGGCCAAGAACCTGCGCAGCAAGAAACTCCCCTACTGATAATGCCCGGGCCATGACATTTACAGGACTGAAAAGCAAAGATTCCTCACGCCTCCAGCTGTTTGACAAATGACCTGCCATTGTTCCTGAGAGCACAACACACAGCCATTTAGCACTTCTGGAAGGTTACTGTGGAATGGTAACTAACATATCAAGGAGTAGGGTACAGGCACAAGTTTGCACGCAGGTATGCATACACACACATGTGCACGGACATGGCTTAATGGTAATGACCAGAGATAACTTGTGAATAATCCTCAACACTTTCGTATGTACCAGCAAGACTACTGTTTGTCCTTGGGGGAAGAAAAAAAAAAAAGAAAAGGAAAAAACAAAAGCACAAAGAACAAGTTTGGAGCGTATCTGTTTTCACCAGCATACTATCTTCTTTTTTTCTTTGCTGATGAAATCAGGTTACCTTAGTTCCCAGGAGCGTTCAGAGAGTCAGAGAAAGGTTAGGAATCAATCTTCTCCAAACCATTCAAACGTTCCTTACAGACCAGTGTGTCAGTTTTAAGGTCCAATATCTCACTACCGGGTAGGATTAGAAATGACTGCTTCAGACAGTGCTGTTCCAGACAGCCTACGCACGGGACTCTCCAGCAGGACAAGGCTTTCTTCCCTATTGCAAAGAAAAGTGCATTCTTTCAGAAACAATGTCATTTCACTCCTTGCCCTTCCCTGAACCACATTCGCAGAGGAAAAAACCCAAACATTTCTGCAACACAAAAATTCAGACATTTAGGACAACAGAAGCAGCTTCCAGGTGGGACAAATTGGTGGGAGAAGTGGGCAAGCAATAATAAAAAGCGAAATGAAACACAGCTTGACTCATGGTTCCTACAGATTCCACGACTGCAGGAACATAAATACCTTCCTCGCCAGCCAGCAAGAACTTGTACATGGGGCATGCGTCTGAGTTTTCATACTTGGAAGAAAAAAGCATGCTGTAATAAAGTCACATCAGACTGAGACTGGATTAAGTGACAAGAACTAGGAGAAGCTTAAGTAGGTCCTTGACAAAACCAACCTATTTATGTGAAGTATCACAAATTCTGCACGTGCCACACGCTACAGGAAAGAATCTGAACGCTGCTCCATTGACTGGGTACCAGTCTTCATACTCCTCACTCACTCTTTTAAGCAGCATGACAAACACAGAGCCTGCTTGCACAGGACTGAGATGAACCTGACCACAATCAGGCTAAAAGTAGATCCAGAATTACAGCTAGGTGCCGAGTACTCCATCGGGAAGCTGGGAGAGAAACCTCTTTTCTATTGCTAAGCTCCCTGCCTTTTCTAGGTGTGCAAGGTCATAGGAAAACACCAAAGATGAGGCATGTTTAGCACCAAGAAGGGAGCCACACCAAGCCACATAAGGGAAAAATTAACCTTTGTGGTAGGATAGAGATCATAAAGTTTATCTTATATTTAAAAAAAAAATCTTTTAACTTGAAAATTTCTGAAGCGGGGATATCGCTGGACTGAATTTTGGGAAGATGGGTTACTGGGCAAAGGTCAGGAGGTGCAACCAGAATTCAAGCTAATATGTTCCATCACAGAGAAAACTCCATACACGTATTACGTGGGTTTTGTGCATCATACACATAAACCAAAACACCAGTATGGAGTTGTAATCTACATGATTAACTCTACAGTGTTTGCAGAAATCTTTTGTAATTTACAAAGCTTCATTTGAGTGGCTGTTGAATACAGTTTATTAATTCTGGATATTTTCAAAGGGAATTTTCCACAGATGCTTCATAGAATTACCTATCTTCAGAGACGTCCAATTTCCAAGTCTGTAAAGACTGACAGTGCTATCTAATTCTGACATTCCTTCTTTTACCATTCTGTTCTGTTAGCAAGGGCATATTCTGTCTCACTGTAACAAAAGAAAAAATAGAGAACACACACCGTTGAAATGCTATACTACTGATGGCACCCCCATCAGAGATGACTAATATTCATCAGAAAATACCATCTTTACTCCTATGAGAGGTCACAAAACAAAGTAGCAGATTACCGGCTCACCCATAGCAAGCAACAGGTGACTACACTTTCAGAGCTGACAGGTATACTGGCTGCTCGTTAGCTTTGGACAGCAGAATACAATGAGAAGGCAAAGATGCAAGAGGAAATGCAACTATTCGGTGAGAAAATACTAAGTTCTTTTTAAACAAATCTTTCCTACAGAACTGGAACATTTTCCATGCAAAGAAAAAGTTCCTCAGTCGAGAAAAACTAAGAGACACCAGTGCACGCATCATACCGGACATTATTAATGGGAAGTGCATAAATCCACTGGCATGCAGAGATGGCAAAAGACGGCAAAGGGCTGTCTTCAAAGAAAGTATCTTCCCGAGAGGTGACGTTGAAGGCAACTTCAAGGCTCACTTCGCTGAGATCTGTGCATGGGGAAACATTGGTACCCAAGCAGTCCAAGCCCAGGGCCCAGTCCAGGTGTGCTCTGCCATGACAAATGAGTTCCAGCTGTTCTCACCTAAAGGCTTCTCGCCTAAATAATCCTCATGTAGGCAACAGCACAATGTCTGTGTAGGCACGCACATTCTCTGACTTAAAAGCTCACTTGTGAATGACAACATAAGTCAATGAATACCAAAACCAACATTTTCTGGGTTTGTCTTCTGTTGTGGGTTTGTTGTTTTTTTTTTTTTTTTTTAAACTAAGAATTATGTTCATAGATCATTTACAAAAATCTAATTTCACAGCTTTTATTCCCAGGAACCAGACACAACAAGAGCCCTAGCTGACTGACAGCCACCTAGTCATCTCCTGAACACCTGTCCTGTGAGTCTGAGTGGGGGCGGGGGGGGAAGCGAATCCCATCATACAATCTCTCTCTCTCCCTTCAAATAACAGATAAATTAAAAGGCTGCTTTCCTCTGCATTACTGGCATGACTCAGACCAAAAAACAATTACAGCAACAAACACGTTCTAAACTAGAACAAACCCAAATTACCTTATGAAGAAAATAATCTACACCGAGGCCCATAAAACACACACACAGACACGCATACTGTTTTGGCATTAAAACTCTGCATAGATCAAAGATGCACTTCAGTTCTCAGAGCCCCTGGTGTACAGAAGTCCTGCAGAAATCCAGCCTCCAGCCACGGGACCAGGCGCTAGGGCACAGTGCTCCTCCACAGCGTGCTCAGGGCACTCAGTGGCCGCTGCCCCCAACCGAGCACAAGGCTTAAGAAAATAGGAAAAAAGTGAAAGATCTTAAAGTGAAAAGGTCTATGACACCCACGCATACACATATATATTAGAAACTAGTCAAGCTAAGACTCTAAAGGTTCTTACTTTAAGTCCATTTCCAAAATGCATTTTAAGTGCAAGTTGTGCTTTTTCATGTGCTTGTGATGCCACTATCACCATTTCTCAACTGCCTTCCAGCGCTGCCTGTGCTTCCACGCAGAAATAGCCAGGGAAGAAATACCCCACACGCCGCATTACAGGCAGGTAACATTTTCCAACTACTCTTAAGACCGGCATGGCAAAACCAGGGCTTACAGACGCTTAGTTAACAGGCAAGTCATCTTTACCCACGAGCATGGTCCTGCTGGCGTCAACCGGATGACGTGCACAGAGGAGGGTTTCCGCAACAGGGCCCAGAGCAAAACAGTTTGCGGAGAGAATTAACTGGTGCTCCCACGTCACTGCCAGAGACGCTGCAGAAGCCAGCGCCACCATCCCAAGTGCTCTCGGTGCTGCTGCGGAAACTGCACAGGGGTGGAGAGGTTATAGATACAAAGGCCCCTTCGATTCAACAGGATGGATCTCCAGGACTGAACTTCGGTATCTAAAGGATGAAGTGGAGAGCGAAAAGCACAACAGTCTCGCGTATTTTAACAGCATTGCAGGGGAAAAGACCCACCTTGCATTTTTAAACAATTTATTGCATAATGTCATGATATGTGACTAAATACATTTTAGGCTACAGTGAGGACAAAAATCTCTAAAACCGTAAGTACTGGCGATACTGCATTATGAAAAGGAAAAGAATGGCAGCACTTCGTTAGAATCAATACAAATTAACACATCTGGGATTTTGTTTTGCCGCTTACGAAACAAATAGCCTACACTGCAAAATAGCTAAACCCTAAGTGATGGAAAATGCTGGGATTTCATGTTTGCCTTCTTCCATCCAAAAGTCTCCAAGACACTTCACTGATGCGCTGTTATCTGAATGCAAATTATTGCAAAGACAAGTTAAGTGTCCCTGTATTTCTTGATTTGTAAAAGTCAAGAGATGTTAGGCTAAGTCCTGTCCCCTTTTTCTAGCAAACCCAGGGGGAGGGGGGCAAACTCCTCCAGATTACTTCTGGGGCTCTATCATTATTCCACAGGTGAAAAGACAACATATAGAAGAACTTCACATAAAACAGTTCCCTCATATATATTTTTTTAAAACATTAAGATAGTGCAACTTTTTAAAACACATTTATCACAACACAAATTAATTCCTTGCATTCATCTAAGTTCTCAACTTTATACCTTGGCACACAAAACAGGAATTTTGTTTCATATTAAAAAAAAAAATCCACACCCTGGGAGAAAAAAAAAAAGCAAACTGGCCAATTCTTCCCCCATTTATCTAACAAAACCCACCTTCTTCCTTCTGCCATTCAGTGAGTATAAAACAGGCTGTACAAGCCTCATTTCTGTGCTAAGTTAACTTTTAGAATTAAATAATTGAAATAGTTTATTAAAAAAAATAATATATCCCCCCCTCTCCCCTGAAACACTGCTCATAGACAAACTGAATGGAAGTTTGTATTTCTTTCAATCTGCTTTGCATGCAATTCCCCTGAAAGGAATCAGAAACAAAGATCTGGTTTGCACGTTTGGTTTTACTAAGTTGTACCACGTGAAACGCAACAACATTGTGCACCGGAGCATGGGGGTCTTCCTCCACTGCTCTGCTTGAATCTCTTGTCTTCAGTTCAAATGCACCTGGGCGAGTAACTTAGACCAGGTTTCCTGATTTCCGGTCTTGGCCTTTGCTGGGGACTATTGTGCTCTCTGAATTGTTCTGCTGAAACTGAAGTCTGCTCCCCCTCTGCGAGGAAGGAGGCGCATTGCTGTGCTGGTGATGGAAAAAAGAGGAGCCTGGGTAATGCCCCATGACCTCGCTGTACGTCGGGGGTGGTCCTTCCATCCTTCCGTTACTGCTGTAGTTGGTTGCACTTATGCCCGAATTGCTGCTTGGTGGGCAGGGGCCCCCATTGTACATCGAGATGTCTATCAAGTCGCTATCAAAAATGGTTCGGTTGGGTGGTGCCCTGACAGATTCCCGGTTGAGCTCCATCTGCTGTTCTGGGTCCCGGAGCTGCAGGGTGCATGGGCCTTGGTACGGCGGCGGTTCTTCCCCGTCAGAGAGCGAGATGGTCGGAGGAAGGTCAATCTCATGCTGCATGTAAGGGTAAGTGGGCTGGAAGCGACTGAAACGGTCCCGCTGCATAAAAGATGGGGCGGTAAACCTGTCCCTGGACCTTGGGGCATACATGATCTGAAATGGGAAGAGACAGACACGTGACTCCACATCTGAGCAAAGCACTGTGCGTGCTCTGTATTTATGAAAAAATGATAAAACAGAAAATACTTTGCCACCTATCTTAAAAGATTAAACCCAGCAGATACTGTGCACGTGTGCTCCCACACGCATGCATGTGAAAAGAGGTAGGAGTTGCAGGAAGGATCTAACACAAGATACTTGAGAACAGCTTCCCAAAGGAAGACCGAGACCTCACACAGCTCCTTCTGACATTGAAACATGCAGAGCCCAGAGAAAACAATTCTGCTTCTGTACACAGGAAACACTTTCTCTCTAGTCTTGATGATTAACCAGTTCTATGAAAATGTCCCAATACTGAATTTCAGCTGCAGTCTGAGCCTCCCCCTCCTACTCCGAGTTGATGTAATTCCCTACATCACCAAAGAATTCAGATGGTCATTTTAGTACATTTTGTAAAGGCCTGGCATATCTCACGCCTTCACTACCAGAGTGTATCAGGTGTCCTCCTCCCCCTCAGTTCTCAGCCAGAACTCAGCCTCCAGGGAGGACCTGCAAAGCTTCTGCACCGCGACTAGAAAAAATGTCCCTGTCACATTAAACCCTGGAGGTCAGGCTTTACAAGAGAAAGAGCTGAAGACACTCTGTGAGAAGCTATTGCTCCTCACTTGGTCTATCCCAGACACGCCAGCTTCTTAGATCTAGATCTACCAAACTGCTCTTCTCATTTTTGGGTCCAAGGAGGGACTTTAGCCCCTGACCCTCATAGAAGCAAGGATGATTCACTGTTTGACACAGGTGAGCTGGGCCACTTGGAGCAACACACCCACAAATCATCACTCAAACCAGGGATCTGTGCTAGCCAGAAGACAGGAGACACTGTTAATAGGATATGTGTAGTAAATCCAGGAAAATCACAGGGAGAGCGCAACTGGTCTCACAGATTCCACTGAATATTCAAATTACTGAGCCACTGCATGAGAGAGACACCACTTACCTGTGCATGCCTACTATGATACAGGGAGCTGCAGATGGAGATGAGGTGTCAGGTAGATGGAATCTTATTCTTTTAATGAAAAAGTCTTAAGCATTTATGAAACGGGAGTTAAGGCAGGCTCAGACATCTACATGAACCTGGCTGCTGGCCTACACTGAAAAAACTTTATATACTAAACAGACACATGTTTTTGAGAGGAGCCAAATATACTTAACAAGAAAGAGGAAAGCACATTGGTGAAGATAATAAGAAATCTGTGTGTACCTCTGAAGCACCCTGGCGCGAAACCGAGCTTTCTGAAGGCCACAAGCACCCTTCCTGGAATGCAGAAAAACACAACAAAAGAGAAAAATTAATAGATCACATCACCATCCTACCTCAAATACCACAACTTTTAGGAGCAGTCAGCTTCTAAGCACTGGCTGTCTCCACCTAGAGAAAGGAGATAAGTAATGTCCCACCCCTTGCTCTCCAAAACTTGAGCAAACGGCAGCTCGGCACCCAAGCAAGTCAAGCTTGGTCCATTTTGCAAGTGCCGAGAGGCCAGCCACAGCAGCCAGCCTCACAGGCTGTAAGGACGCAGCAAGCCGCTCGCAGCTCTGAGAGCATGGCAACATGCAGAGAGAACAGGAGACACTTCAGTGCTAGCGTGCTGAGCGGATGCCCTTTGCCTCCCAACCTGTGACACGTCACGTCAGCATGGTCGACAGGTCCGATGAAGCTGACCTGCCAGCCAGGATCCCGATCACACACCAGAGCAACGAAACCTGGCATCTGTAATCCCAGTGAAGTGACAGTCACCCTAAACCCAGGTATAATATTCTGGTCAAAACTGTCAGTTGCCCAATTCCCACCATAAACAGTAATTAAACAGCTGAGGTTTCAGCCACCAGTTCCCCTCTTCAACCACTTCCCCAAGCACCTTCTCAGGCCAAAGCATTTTCTCCCTCATGCCTTGAAAGGCTGTTATGACACTGTACCAGCACTCAGGGCAGAATAAATGGATAAAGAACAACATGTCAATAAGGGGAAACAGATTAAGATGTATCATTATTTTCCTTCTCAATTAATTGTTTGAAGTAGCAGTAACTACTGCAGTAGATTTATTTTACCAGAAAATTTCAAAGCTGAAAAGGACACATCAGAGCAGCTATAAAGCACAGAATTTCAATCTTGATGCAAAAAGAGAAAATCAAAACATCGTATGGTCATGACTATTTTCTTGGTGGAAATTCAAGTTTTATGATTTTCTAGACATAAGAACTTTCAAGAACAGGAAGGAAAATGCATACTGTCCCCAAAAGCATTACCCTGTGTAGACTACTTTGAAATCTTACTGTACTGCTTCTTCTCACCACAGCATCTTTCAACATATTTCAGATATAAAAATAGACCTAACTGGATGTGCATCATGACACTCAGAGACCAAAAGCCGTCTGTGATCTTGTCAGGAGAGTCCACCGCAGAGGAAAGCTGCTCTAAGAGGAATCTCCCACAGGATTCAGCTGTTAAGGGAAATGCCTTGAATAACAAAGCTGGTCAGTCACTTCTCTCCTGTAGCTTCAGAGAGCAGAGACAGAGGGAGGCTGACAATTGCAATTATTTACAACTTCCCTTCGCAAGTATGAATCTTAGATTTGTGTATTTCAATGCCTATGTAAGGTTTTGTCAACAGAAGAAATTGTAACTGTATAACTGTATATATATACATATATATACATACTGCCTTTCCGCCCCTCCATCACCCAGATGCCCTCATTTTGAAGTATCTGATGGTATATTTGCACAATCAAGTACAATCAGGTTCTCAGCAGCTGACCCAGCAGGCTCCAAGCCTGTTGCAATTAAGTAAAACATATTAGTCAAAGGTAAAGTGCTCAATTAACTGCCCGTGAACTACAGGCCATATACAGCGCAACAGCTGATTGCTGAGTGATGGTTTGAAAAGTACCAGTGCGTAGCTTTATGCTTAGCACAACTGTCTCAGTCTCTCATTTAGACTGTTCGGGCTCAGAAGAGAGGAAAAAATGCAAAATCAATGACCCAATCTAGAAAGAAATTCAATCTATTACTACCACTCATGTTGCTTAAATTCTCTTATGAAAGAGAGTTTCCAATGTGGAAGTGGAAACAATGACTCCCATCCTAGTGTCCATCTCTGCTAAGGCAGGAGAGGAAGAAGAGCTGAGGGAGATGGTGCAGTATACGCAGAGAAACTTCTCGAGCTGAGATGAAGCAGGACCTGCATGCTGACCACACGAGACCTGGTACCAGCACTGTCAAACAGAAACAACTTGCTGGAAGAGTGGAGCTGCCCGTTACTTCTACCGCTGATGCCTGAAGCCTAGTACAGTAAAAGATCCTGCCTGGAGGCGCTGCAGCTGCTACAGGGACCCCACAGACTGCAACCAGGGCGCTAGGATAGTCAGACCATGATGATGAGACGAAAGGAGCCCAAGGCTCTCCCCACTCTGGGATTACTACTCAAAGAGGTAGACAGCTTGAGACACAGCTGAACTCCAAGGTTGTGAGATCCTTAGGACGCAAAGATGTGTAACAACATGGCCTCTGTGGCGGTGTGTCCTACAGCCTACCTGTAGCTACTCCCTTCCCTAAGGTATCCTCTGGAGAGAGCGGCAGGCTGAATAAGGTGTTTGGCAGCAGCCAACCTCCAGTAAGATCTCTATCCCAGAAGCCAGAGGAACTCCCCAAGCAGGTGGCTGGGCAGCAAGTGCTCAGCATGCCCACGCTCGGAAAATACCAACCCCACCATGCATATGTGGTTGGTCCAGTGTCACAATACAGGGTTCTCTCATCACCACTAGAATAAGCCCTAACTGGTCCAATATAGGAACAGGCACTACATTCTTACTTTGTGCATGGACAAGTCTTAAAATGGACAGCAAGAGAGGCAAGGAGAAAGGGAAGAAGCTAGCAGGCAAGTGGGTGCACTGGTTTTGACTGGCATAGAGCTAATTTTTCTTTCTAGTAGCTAGTATGAGGCTGTGCTTTGGATTTGTGCTGGAAACAGTGCTGATAACACAGGGATGTTTTCGTTACTGCTCAGCAATGCTTACACAGAGCCAAGGCCTTTGCTGCTTCTCACACCACCCCACCAGCGAGGAGGCTGGGGGTGCACAAAGAGTTGGGAGGGGACACAGCCGGGACAGCTCACCCCAAATGACCAAAGGGATATCCCATACTATATGATGTCATGCTCAGCATATAAAGCTGGGGGAAGAAAGCGGCAGGGGAGGATACTCAAGAGTGATGCCATTTGTCTTCCCAAGTAATGGTTACGCATGATGGAGCCCTGCTTTCCTGGAGATGGCTGCACACCTGCCTGCCCATGAGAAGTGGTGAATGAATTCCTTGTTTTGCTTTGCCTCTGTGTGTGGCTTTTGCTTTACCTATTAAACTGTCTTTATCTCAACCCACGAGTTTTCACACTATTACTCTTCTGATTCTCTCCCCCATCCCACCGGTGGCAGGGGGCGGGGAGGGCGAGCGAGCAGCAGCATGTTGCTTAGTTGCTGGCTGGGGTTAAATCATGACACCGGCTTTCCTGCACTCAGCTATAGAGGCATCCCTGAATCCTTCTAGGACACAAACTTATTGTACAGTGACCTGCAATGACAAATACAAACATGTAGAGGGGCTTCCTAAACTTGAAGAGCAGAGCAGTACGACAACATGGGAAAGAGTACAGAGAGGAGGAAAAGAAACAGAGAGAGAGAGACAATGGACAACATGACAGTGCTTAATTATGAATGGCTCTATGGGGTTTACATTTATATGTATTTGAGGGATACAATTGAACAGGAAAATAATTTATGCTTAATATCACCCCTTATCTTTTTACATAGCACTTATTTCATCAGATGCCTCTGAGCCAGACGCAGTAGCTCGCTACTGAGCTGTGCAGCCCCGCCTCAGGGCTAGCCTGGGAACTGCCAGCTCAAAGGCAGGCTCCACTCACATCTGTCTGCAACCGCTTATTTAGATGTGCCCTTCTGCTAACATTCCAAGGCTAAGAGGAAACTTAGGAAATTAATAAAAAAATTAACATACTGAAGTGCTTTGCTGAATGGTGCACAGAATGGCATCCAAACAGGTGCCTGTCCCATCTTCCCAATTTTGGTCTTTTGAGCCATTCTGCCTTCCTGAAATCACTGCATCTACCACGGGAGACTTACTATCTAATCTTTCTCAGGTCTTCACATCAGGGAAATCCTCCCTCCCCTGCACTGGGTAGATATAACCTAATGCAAGGGTTGGTGCCCACCTACCCCACTATTCTTGGGGTGACGGCAAGGGGTTGAAAGGAGAAGAAAGGAAAAAACCTCAGTGTTGCAGAAGAAAAACATTGCCATGATTTTTTCCCCCCCCAAGACACAGATGTAAGAAATAACACGCTGAGACTGCCACAAACAATCTGGGGTGACTTACACTGAGGGAAAGTGCTACTTCTTGCTCTCTCCTTATCCTTCTGCATAGACCTTTAACTGACAGCTAAAACGTTTCCCTGTGCTCAGATCACTGAAAATCAGGTAAGAACAGACAGAGTTTGTATTTATATTCCCTCATGTTGTTTCTCCCTTTATTATTTAAAATACTAAAGTAGATTGGTCTAATGAGAAAAATCCCCTACTTTTGACTTCTTTTCACTCAGTGACATCTCACCCCACGAGCGAGATGATATCAGGCACAAGCAACACAGCTCAGCATGGCAGCTAACCAGTGGCCAGGCCTGGGCAAGCTTGCAGCCCCAGTACCACACCGCCTGGCAATGTGCCGACAGCCACTTCCAGTCTTGCAAATCCAGAGCCAGTAGTCCCGCTGGATGCCCCCTCACACCAAAAACCCAGGGATTTGTACAAGTAGTTCTCAGGTACGTGCAACCAATGCTAAACCTGAGCAAATGCAATTTACCCATTATTTTTTTGTGTGTGGGCAATGTATCATTTACCTGCTTCCTACAGGTTCTCAACAGCTAGCCACTTCAACTTGCTCCTTCTTAAACAGACTAAAGGTCTTCAGCTATGACCTTCAATACTTAAAAGTAACAAGGAGAGAAAGCTTATGCATTCATTTCCTATATTGCCTGGAGAAAAGAAGGCTCCGGGGAGATCTAATTGCAGCTTACCAGTACCTGAAGGGGCCTACAGGAAAGATGGTGAGGGACTGTTTATCAGGGAGTGTAGTGGCAGGACAAGGGGTAATGGGTTTAGGCTGAAGGAGGGTCGATTTAGATTAGATGTTAGAAAGAAATTCTATACGGTTAGAGTGGTGAGGCACTGGAACAGGTTGCCCAGAGAGGTTGTGGCTGCCCCCTCCCTGGAAGCGTTCAAGGCCAGGTTGGATGGGGCTTTGGGCAACGTGGTCTAGTGGAGGGTGTCCCTGCCCATGGCAGGGGGGTTGGAACTAGGTGATCTTTGAGGTCCCTTCCAACCCAAACCAATCTATGATTCATTTTTAACATTGTTAGGTTTTTGGAATGAAAAAGGATGAGTCTCCATGGTAAATCCTAGCTCCTATAAATAACACCAAAGCAAGAAAAATCTTAGGGATCCAGCTATGTCTTTTGCTGACCTTAGCCATTCCTGGCTTTCACGATAATTTGCAGAAATTAAATTTGTGATTAGATTTTGAAATAACACCATCATTTAATAAATCCAGCTGGGTGATTAGTTAATTATCTTATGGTGATGATTTTTAACTCAAGATTTAGAGCTTAGGAGACTGGATAAGCCTAAAATAATTTGCCTAATTTGTATTTTAGAAAGGTTAACAGTGTCCAGAATTAAACAGTTTAGGAAGATGACTTTTTGGGGCCATTTTTAAACACTGTGCTTCCTGGAGCACAGAGTGTCATCCAACGGCCTTGGCTGAGCATGAGCACATTGACAGACAGCACGAAAGAAATCTACTGGAAGAAGAACTTTTAACTTAGGATAAATTGCAGGTAAAAATTTATGCTCAGTAAGAAAAATTCCTCAAACTGTAATGAGGCAACACCACCTCTTTTCAGTTTCTGAGAATTAGAACTCCACCTGAAATTGTATTTCCTGAGAAACAAGAGTCAGGTTTTTTTACTTTCTGAAATGCATTACAGGTATTAGGAAGGTCCCTCTTTTCCCCCTCGAATAAACTCGGCTTTTTTTTTTCATATGTATATATATGATTTACACACAGAGATATACACACCTCTTTTGCAAATGAAGTTTCAGAGAGCAGTGTAGTTTCTGATGTTGGCCCTAGGTGGCAGTGATACATTACACCACATTAAAGCAGTGGCTTGCTCAAAATGCTCTGGGAAGGCACAGGGGCTCCTTCCTCCCTGCCTCTTCCTGGGTGATAGAGACCATCGCAGCACTTAAGACTGTAACATTTCCCCTGCCAGTTCTTACCTAATTTTCACTAATGTTGCTTGCCGAACACAGGCAACACAAAACTACTACATCATCCCCAACAGAATGGCAAGTATTCCAGCAGGATTGCTCTTCCCTTTAAAATCTGTGTTTCCCAAGGGTAGGAAAGGTTACACTGTCTGGCAGAGCAGTGCACGGTACCAAGGAAAAGTACTAGAGAGAGGTAATTATGGAGAGTGCCAAACCTCTCATTTGTAGTCCACCTCCCTACACTTACAGTGATTATTTCTGTTACTTAATGCTTTAAAACCTTTATTTCCCTAACTTCACAGCACTTTGCCACTTGGATGAAATGAAGATTGCTCAAAGTGAAGGAAATAAGTACTATTATCCTTCCCGCTTTATTTGGAGATGAAGCAAGTTGCCCAAGATGACACACTGAGTCAGGAGCCACTCGAAGCCAGTGCTCCTTGCTTCTAGTCCTACCTGCAGATTTCCTAGATGATCCTGCCCTTATTAAAGATGTTCTGACTTTATTGTGGTAGACTTCAAAGAGCAGCAACCAGCACACACTGTCCCTCCCGGCAGCACGCCCTGAGGAGAGGCAAGCCCATGTCCCTCACGCAGGCGGCAGGAGACCTGCACTGCATGCATCCAGCTCCTGCCAAGTGATGCTTGGTGCGAAGGAAAAGGTTTGGCAAAGCAGGGCGGCCTACAGCACTCACATTCTCCTCCCAGCTATAGACTGGGTTCTTGTTCCCACTGGGATCAAGTGAGAAAGTGAAAATGAGTGGGCCAGGGATGCCAGCAGGGAACAGAAGGAATAATGCTAACACCAGTAGGGAATAATTTAAAAGGCCAAGAGGCAAGACCAACATTTGAAATCACTGACAAATCCCTGGAGCCGTCAATGTTACTGAGTATTTTCTGTCACCCTCCTGATGTTCCCCTTTTATTCTGAAATAGCTGTTCCAAGAAGGAGGGCAGTATTTTTACAGCTGTGCCTCTAGAGCTTGGCATTTGAGATGGGCATCATCACTGTAGGTCCTAACACAAGCTGACTAGCCCTTGCAGCAATGCTGCCCTTGGTGCTGGGAGGCAGAGGCTGCTCGGGGCGAGCGTCTTGTGTGATGGATGCAGGGACTTTGCCGCCAGGAGTGGGCCTGGGGCAGTCAGAGGGATCAGTACTCCAACATCCACTTCGTAAGAGAAAGAGATACAAAGACAGAAGCCACCAGGGTGGGGAGAAGGAATCAATTTAGGAACATCAGAAGCTCATTAAGTACCTCCCTGTAAGTCACTTAATCTCTTTTCTCTCAATGTCCCCCTGGAAATCACTGGTGATGACACTAAGAGTTAATCATCAGAAAGCAAGATTGATCTTGGTTTTATCCCAGCAAACAGCAGACAGCTGTGGCAGCCACTGGGCCACAGCTACCTACATTCCAACAGGATGGTTTTGGTTACCAGCAACACTGCCCTCCCAATACAATGTCAGTCCTGCCAAGGCACAGCCAGCAGTGCTGCAACGTGTACCTCCCCTGGGACACCAGACACGCATACCCTGCACACGGATGTGCCTTTCCAAGGCTGCCACACAGCTCTGCCCTGAAACCCCCCAGCACTGCCAGTAGCATCAGTTGCTCCCACGGGAGAGGTTGTGTCATCCTAGCAAAGCGGCCCTGGGTGTGCTCCTGGTATTCTTCACACCCTCTTCAGATGCTCTGCAAACCTGGGCTCACTCCAGCTGTGAAGCCAAGTACTACTGATGGATCAGCCAGCAAGGGGAAATGTTCAATATTTTATCCATCATGATACGGACCCTGTTCAGTACTGTGCACGCTCGCTTTGGGTTGTCACTCATGCCACCACTGTTGGCACTCAGCATCCTTCCACCTCTCAGTTACAACCCCAAAACTCGCCTTTCTGCTAATGTTAGAACAGACTTTGAATGCTTTAATATCCATGCCATGGGAGCGGAGGCAGCATCCTTGGCAGCACTGCTGCAGAAGCATCCAGCACTCCTGAGCACTCAAAGGTTGTCCTGCCCCTGCTGTGATCTGTTTAAGGCCTCAGCACACTAACCAAGGTAATAAAAACAAAGACCAGGGGAAAGATAGGAAGATGAGACTCCAGAGGGGCTGAAAAGAAAAAGATGAACTGGTGGTCACACACGAAAGCATATTTACAGAACAGGAACATAACAACTGCTTTTCAGCATCTACTTGTCAAAGAACAAGTTTTTTCTAGGATCAGTCCCTTTTCTGCCCTTCAAGCATTACTAACACTTGTGATTCCAGTAAAATTTCGTTTTTTTAATACTCTAATTTCTGGACTTGGAAGACAATGAGAAAGAATTTCAACTTCTGGGCATTTTTTTAAGGGTGGGGTTTTTTTGGTTTTTTTTTTTTTTTACATGAAGGAAATTCAGCCAAACAACAAAAACCCCACAAACACCTTTTATTTCATTATTTCAGAGGTCTGACCCCATGAGTTTTACAGGTGTGAGGCTGGCAATAAAGGCAGTAGATAAATTATCTATTCATTTCTGTTACGCTTTCTAGAAGAACCAGAATAAGAGATTATCTGTTCAATAGTTGGTCTTCCCGGGGCCAGAAATCTGTGCAATTCAGCTACAGCTCAGCTGTTGGAAGGCATGATTATCTAGAAATAGGATAGGCTTGAAGAGAATGAAAATTGAAGGTAACAAAAGGACAAAAAAAAAAAAGGCCTGTCTGAATAGGAAAGGCATGATTACGCATCTTGATACACCTCTGCTACCTCAGCTATGTAAAAGGGGGGGGTCACTTCATAGCTCACTACAGGAACTAGCCAACAGTCAGTTCATTTACTTTACCATTTTAAGAAATATGGCTGAACTTCCTCTGTTTCCATTCACTATTTCTCCATCAACAGAAGGCCTGAGTCAGAATGGTATTTTCTTCAGACATTAGTAGTTAATAAACGTTTAAACCTGTTTTCAGAGTCTATATACTATGAAAAAACCAAAAAACATTCCCTTGGAAGAGAATCCACTTATCGATAGCATTGGCACACAGAACAAGGTCTGCCTAGTTAAAAAATAAATACATTTTAAAAGTGTATAATCTAACCTGCATCTTCTTGCTCACACTATTTACCTTGTGCAACTCACTCCACCGTGGACAATGAGAACAGACTGGCTGTTTCCAGTTTCACATCACAGAGCAAATGCTTTAGTTTCCCTGACCCCCATGCACCACCCACTGCTTTTAAGGTTCACAGTGCAAACAGCGCACAACCAGTTTCTATCAGAATTTCCTTCTAACACCTGAGACAAATGAGTATTCAAACATATTTGACATCTGACCTCAGAGACCTCCAAAGTCCCATTCCCTACAAGTATGACCTCCTTTTAAGAACAACTTCAGCTGATTCCAGATCAGTAATAGTGATGACAAACCTATACCAGAGAGTTTTTGGAAGAATTCATAACTGGTTCTTGTCAATTGGTCATCGATTCCCACGAAGTGCTGACTTGGCTACGATTATCATTACTTATAAGGGTGCCATCAAACTCAAAGTAAGTTGGTGTTTTAAAAATTACTTAACAGCAGTTCTGGATACTAAAGCAGCTCCCAAGTCCCCACTACCAAATTGCACGTTCTTCTCACTAGAAGGTGATGTTTCCTCCCTCACGTCCAAGAGAGAAGGCACCACTTGCTCCGATAATAGACAATACTAACGAACCATACAAAGGAAATAATGGCTTACTTCATGCATTTGACAGCTTACTGCAGTTTTAAAAGATTTGTGAAGATGAAAATGCGCTTCATTTATCTCAAATTATTTCACTTTAGGTACTTGTAGCAATTACAGCTAACATTTTTTGGAAAGAAGTGTGGTTCTTGAATTACGGCATCCATTTCAAAGCAACATTCAAATTAATCTAGCTCATTTTTCCAGTCCTGAAGTCCACAAGGTTAAGGTTTGACAAGTTTCAGTTTTGTCTGTAACCAAATTAGAGCTAAATATTCCTGCGCTACTGAAGTGCTAGGGAACAAGGCAACCTCCCCTTAAGGAGACAGCTCCTTTCCTCCCCACGCAGCCTCCAAGGTAAGAGCTATTCACCCCAGCAAAACAGTGCAGATGATGTGCTAAGCAAGAGCTTTGGGAACCCCGCATTTGTCTTTCATCACGTTTTACAGCTGGCTTTCAGGAGGGAGCTGCCAGGACTGGCAGGGGTGCAGCTCCACAGCAGCCGCTCAGGTCTAGCCCTGGCATCCCTGCCTCCTCCCCGGCTACTACCCCCTCCCCTGCCCAGGCACCTTGCTCGCTGATCTGGCTGAAATCTAACTTACAGCTAGCATTAATCATTATGGGATCGCACCTTCCAGTTACAATTTTGCTGACAAAATTAAAGGAAGCTGTGAATCCAGCGCTGTTGCCAGGAATTCAATGCATCAAAAGGCTACCCTCACACGTGGTCCCTTGGCCATCGCGGTCAGCAAAGAGGCACTGAAAAGCACATCAGAAAGAGAACCTCCCTGCAACACCACAGGACACTGCGTGGCTTGGGGGGATGTCCCAAGGTCAGGGACACCCTGTGGTTAACCCTCACGAGGGAACAGTGCATCCCATCTGGCAAACTCCTGGCTCACAGGGCAAGTGGTGCCTATTTACTGTCAGGTTGACTAAAGACAGACTAACAAGTCTCCACTGAGATTTAGTCTTAAGCTCTGTAACAACACATCTTAACTACTCCAGGTCCTTGGAGGGATCATTTTCCTAATATTCTCTTGCTCTTTGAATGAAACAAACATTACATTTTCCTGGGCCCTTACTGGACCAGTGTTTTGGATCCAGCAAACAGTTACTGCAGCTTCACAAAACAGCAGTAGTGATAAAACTCCAGGATATTAGTAAATACATGAGAAGTCGCAACATGTATTTCAAATCTTCATACCCCAGGTGATCTCCATTCATTCCCCCTCCACTCCCCTTCAAATTACAACAGCAGCAAACAGGATGTCACATCTGAGTCGCCAAATGCAAAATGAAAATAGGCTACACAAAACATAACAGGGTCTAAAAATAACTGAAGACGGTATATCTTAAATTTATGTTCTCTTTTTTTTTTCCTCCTACTGACAAATACAACCTCAGCAAAAGGCCTAACTATAGGGAGTATTAAAAGTGACATCAGAAGTTTTTTCCAACAGTTGTCTGTACCAGAGCTCCTCAGGAGGCTTTGCTGCAGACCTATACAGCACAAGGAGAATTTGGTGCAAGGGGCTCATACTCACCGTCTGCAAAGTTTCTTCCTGTCTTCTGCTTTGGCTCTGTCGGTTGATAAAGGAGCGTGTCGAGAGTTTGTAATGGTTCAACAAGCAGATGATCACAACCACCATAACAGTTATAACCACAATTATAATGATGATTTGAACAAACTCCAGTTCAGCTAAAAGAAAAAAAAAAAAGGAAAATATGTCAATCACACATAGAATGTTATCCATCAAAGCAGTAATCTGTAAAACTCTCAGTATTTCATCAAGATTGATCTGCAGTAAGATGTTACTGATGTCCATTTCAAAGTTTTGTGAAGAAAACTGTGTTCAAAAAAGTATGAAAATTGTAATTTTTTTAAATTAACTAAATAGCACAAAAGCTACCTAAATCAAGTGGAAACCAAACTTCTCTCCCCCGCGACTGAATCTACACGCAATATGTAGGTTTTCAACTACTTACTTCTTTCCAACTAGAGTAAAATTAGCTTTTCTAGGACATTCCCATACAGTTAAAAATCTAAAAAGAGATCTGGTACTCTAAAACAAGTTATGTTCCACTATGGTTAAAAATGAAACTGGGACCTTGGCTGTTGCTAGAGATACAATTACAACGAACTGCAGAGCCCATCATCTTATCTGAAGTCCTGCCTATACCACAAATATTAAGTATATTTAGAAATGAGTCACTCTTGCACTCTTTCGGCTATACTGGAGCAGCAAGGATGAGCAACGTAAGGGGAGAAACTGCCCTCTGGAGTTACACAGTTGCTGATATTTCCATGGAAACTGCACTGCTCAAAGGGGATGCTCTCATCTTGAAAGACAACTCCAGCTAATGCGAGGAGGTCTTTGGTTGCTAGGCTGGGAGAAAAAGCAAAGAAGCAGTGCAAGTTGCTCAGTTTCAGCACTTTCCAAAAGTGGCACTACTTTTGGGCACCAAAACATCAACTTTGGGGATCCGATATTAAATTTCTGTCTTAGAAAGCCAATGAGGAAAGAAAGATAACAAAACATAAAAATTAAAAGACAAACCAAACACCAGAGAAAACAAGCTTTCACCTCCACTCTTCTCTCTTTCATTTGTAGTCACCCTCAGCCTTCCGGGTAACAGCAGTATATGCTTACGCAAACACACCACCACTATGAAGCAGAGCTAGAAAAATGCAGTTCACACAAAATCCAAAGTAACCTGTTGTGGAACTAAAGGAAAACCAAGGCTGTTCCATTATTCCAAGATCTCTTGCTAACAAAACCTCAGATTACAGGAGCTGCAAGTGCACCAGTGTCCACTGGAGGCTGGCATTGAGGTCCAGCTGTTTGTCACAAATTACCAGTGGGCACAGACATGCCACCATCTAAGTGCTGAGGTTCTGCGATCGTCTCAGTAGCAGTAACTAAACTGGTTTAAGGCTAAAGAAAGAGTAAAGGGCAACAACATATCTCTTACCATCTACTCATCATTAATACCACCAACGTTTTCAGAAAATTTGATTAGTCAGTGCTTTGCTCTGCTTTTGCTATCAATCTCATATGCAGTAATCTTTTTTTTTCTCCCTGCCTGCCCCTGTACCCGAAGTCACTGGAAGCAAACAGTGTCAGCACCAAAAGATTAAAAAGCAGGAAGCATAGAAATAATTAAAAAACAAACCCACCAAAAATCATGCTTAAGTAAAAAGTCAATTTTCCTTGGGTCAAAAGCACAGAATACAGACTTGACACAGTTGACAACTGCTGCAACTCACATTCTGCAGCTACTAATATCAAAGAGTTTCTTTACCCAAAACTTTTTTTTTTGGTCCATGTAATACTTTAGACTGGAAATTGAGAGCCTGTTGCTAAAGGGCAACATGCAAAACAAGCAATGTTGACTTAGGCTTTCCTAGAATGCAAAGATCACTGGAATGACATGTTACTTCTCTATCTGCCAAGGGCAGAGTCTTCTAAATTTATCAAGGCCCCAGCATTTCAGTGGCAGGGGACAGTACCTCTCCTTCAGAAATAAGGGATTAGGACTGCGAGCATTTCCCTTGGGGGGAATCATTTGGAAAGTGTTTGACTACAACATGGCTATACAATAAAAAGTGAAAACCACAGCACACAGGTGGGAGCACACAGGATGTTCCAAGTCTAGCTTTACATTGCAAACACTAAAACACACCAAAATGCCCTACTGATGTTCAAGAGGATTTCCTCGCTGGGAAGTGGAGGGAAAAGAAAGGGGAAGGCAATTTTTAATCTCTTCCTCCTCCTGACTGGCCCTCCTGCTATGCATTAGGTTATTAACAGGAAAAAGCGAAGAGACAAGAACAGCAGCAGTTCTTATTTACCGGCACTGCTCAAGGCAATTTGCAGAGTTTCTGACCTGCACGGGGTGACTCCGGCCCCACTGCCCCACACCTGCCAGGCACGAAGGGCCATCGCTGCCACTGCAGCATCGCCTTCCAGACCAGCATCTCCTTCTGCCCACTCTTCCTATAAATTAACTGGGAGAAAGACTGGAGAGGCAGCTTCAGGAAGAGAAGCAATTATGTTTTTACCCCCCCAAGTCTCTGTCAGTCACATAAATATTATTTCCTGCGTGTGAAGAAACAGGTATATAATAATTTGTTTCCTAGGACAGTATTTCTCATGGTAAATGCACAACCTGAAAGACACCACTAAATATCGAATGAAAGCACCTTCACAAAAAGTATGAAAAACAGAAATAATTTATGACCCTATCAACAATCACGCAAGCAAAAGCTCCTGGACCGCCACCCGAAATCCTGCTCCGCAGACACTCTCCCATGCCAGGAGAGCCTCCCCGGCGCCCCGCGGCTCTGCTAGGAGCGCTCTCCGAGCCGGCGGGGCTGCTAAGTCGGGTTTGGCTCCGGGAAACCCGGGGACCGAGCTCGCCGCAGCCCTACCCGTGCGGACACACCGGACGAACAAACGGGTACCTCTTTCCAACAACAGGTCTTTTAACCGCGCATCCTTCACCGCTGTCCTGTTAAGCCGCTCACTGGACATGCTCGCCTCCGGCGGACGGGGGGCTCAAGCCGCTCCGCCAGCCCCCCCGGCGGGCACCGCATCACCGGCTGCCCCGGGCTCCATCCAGCGAGGGGACACCGTCCTCGGGCCGCCCGCTCAGCCCTACGCGGGGACTGACAGGCAGCCTCCTGTCTGGCCGTCCCTCTCGCCGGCAGGGCCCGGCCCTCAGACCGCGGCTACCGACTACCAGGTGCCGCCGGCAGCGGGCAGCGCGCCGTGGAGCGGCGGCCCAGCGGGCGGGCAGGGCCAGCACCGGGCGGGCAGGGCCAGCACCGGGCGGGCAGGGCCAGCACCGGGCGGGCAGGGCCAGCACCGGGCGGGCAGGGCCAGCACCGGGCGGGCAGGGCCAGCACCGGGCGGGCAGGGCCAGCACCGGGCGGGCAGGGCCAGCACCGGGCGGGCAGGGCCAGCACCGGGCGGGCAGGGCCAGCACCGGGCGGGCAGGGCCAGCACCGGGCGGGCAGGGCCAGCACCGGGCGGGCAGGGCCAGCACCGGGCGGGCAGGGCCAGCACCGGGCGGGCAGGGCCAGCACCGGGCGGGCAGGGCCAGCACCGGGCGGGCAGGGCCAGCACCGGCCGCTCTCGCTCCCCCCCTCCCCGTGCCCCCCACCGCGCGTGTGCGCGCACGCACGGACACGAGAGACGCCTTTGGGCTCGTGACAGCAGAGTCCCGCCGGGCTCTGTCTGGAGGAAAACCAATTTAAAAAAAAAAATTTTTTTTGGAAAAAAAAAAATTAAAAAATTAACCGGCGAGAATAGAAAAAAAAAAAAAAAGGAAAGGAAAAAACCCCACGGCGCCCCGCTCCTCCCCGAGCCCCGCCGCGGGGCCTGAGAGGGCAGGAGGGAGGAAGGTGCGTAGCTTACCCGCGCCGCCGCCCCGCCGCTCTTTAAGCCCGGCCCGGCCCGGCCCGGCGGGCGCTCGGGACTCCCCGGCTCTTCCGCCTGCCCCGGCCCGCCGCGCCTGCGCCGCCGCCGCCGGCCCCGCCCCCTCGCACGTGCCCGCGCCCCGCCCCGCCGTCACGCGCCCGCGGGGAAGCCCGCACCGCGCGCCCGCCGTGGGCTGCCAGCCGCAGCGAGGAGCCGTGCCGGGGGCGGGGGGGAGGCAAGCAAAACCCCTTCCCGAGTTGTTTAACGACCCGGACGCCGCGTCCGTCCGGTCTCCGCCGACTTCAAAAGGCACCGGCAAGGAAATCCCAGCCCCGGCTGCCCGTCTCCTTCCCGCGCCGCGGGTACGCCACCAGCAAAACTGACCATAGAAACCTTGACGAGCTGCAACTCTCTTACGCAACGTTTTAGGGAGAGTCAGCGGGGTAAAATATTAGGGAGACGCATCCTGGCACGATACTGCAAAACTCTAACTACCGGCGGAAATAACGCCTATAACCTCAAGCGGTCCACACGCACAAGTTAGAAAGAAATTAGAAGGGGATGGGAAAGGAAAACCCCGGAGGTTTTGAGAGCTGGGCTCCAGTCGCAGGTGTGCTTCTTCAGCAAAACTCCCGGCTCCAGCCGCGGCTGCCTTGCCTTTAGCCGCGCTGCCTGCCCCGGCCCTGCCACCGAGCCAGCCTTCGGGCCTGGCCCTTTTGCAGGCAGATGGGTTCCCCCTCCCAGTCCCAACCCGGCTTCACAAAGCACCGCAGCGGAGGGTGATAGCAGGGACCTGAAGGGTGTTACCGCCTCTGCTGCTGCTCACAGGAGCAGCACAGCCCCGCCGGAGTCCCTGCCACGCCAGGAAGCCCGGTTAGCACCACGTCCCCCATTAGCACCACGTCCCCCATTAGCACCACGTCCCTCAGCTCCCGGGATGTTCCCCCTATACCTGCTTCACCAGCACGGCCAAGCCTTCCTCCTGTTCCTGGTTACTTCTCTGCATTATGGTGGCATGCCAAAGCACCGGGTAAGATCGTCGGTGTGTGTCTACGTGAGCAGGAAAAGAGTTCACGCTCTGGTCCGTGCTTAACAGGTCTTGGGAGCTGCTGAAGGCAGAGGAGCTGGGCTGCAGCGCTGGTGAGTCTCCGTGTCCTTCCAGCAGCCTGGCCAGCTCAGTGCAGCCCCATGCCAGCACTGCTCCCCCTCACAGCACAGCCACAACGGTCCAAGCCCCCAGGACATGCTCTAGAGTTGACCACAGACATAGACTCGCTGCTCCCCACACCTTTCAGATCGGCAAACCCCATGCACCAGTCTCAAAAAAAAAAAAAAAAAAAAAAAAGAAAAATCCCTTGACTCAAAGTCAAAGAGCAAAAGCCAGGAGGCTGAGAGGAGTGAGCCAGCTTGCGGTCCACCCGTCAGGCTTGCACTAGGAAGAGTCAGGGGGTTTAAAATATTAGGGAGACACACACACCCTGAGATATACATCCACTGCACACAGGAGGGCCCTCTCGTTTGGTTACAGGTTCTCCCCACTGTCCGGATTTATTAAACTGTTGTTGACATTTAGCTCAATGCTGCAAGGTCTAAAGTCCCAATCCAAACAGTACAGTCAAGCTGGGGGACAGTGATTGTAGACTGTAAATAAATATCCTTTGAGAGTTTCTAGAAGAGCAGAATGACTTTAAATTATATGTTGATGGAATGTTTCTGTGCGAGTGGAGTATTAACTGACTACAGCACCGTTACCAGCAGAGGGAAATAATTCAGTACAGATAGCAGACGTGGAGCACCTTCAAAACTACAATCTTATCGCCCCTTAGATTACTGTGAAAACAATTAATTCAACAGACCGGCCTTTTAAACATGGCTGTTGTATGGGCATGACCCGCTTTGTGTGTACAGAGTTGCTGCTGAGGCTGATTATCTTCCTGTTGCAAATTCTCCCTTGTCAAGGACTAAGTTTCTGACCAAAGATTGACCCACATATATCATTCCCAAACCTCATGTTTAAAATGAGAAGTTGGTTTCAGATAAGCATAGTTTATAAGCAGAAAACAAAATACAAATAATATACTAGTATCACTGCTGCTCTTTTACTTTGGTCTCCAATTGAAGCCTAGATGTTTAGTCTTTTCAGTTCCTGAAGAGCATTAACCTACAGCATAAAACAATTGCTTTGGCAAGACTGAGGATTTAGCACATGATACTTTACAGGCTTTACTCCCTCTCTAGCCCACTACTTCCCTACCTGCCAAAATTTATTAAATATTATTGTACAAGTGCAGGCACAATGACTGCAAAATGGTTACAGACTGCTGTATCCATAAGCAGCGCACCTGATAAGCGTCCTCAAAAACATCCTCGGAACGGTATTTGTCTCACTACCTATTTATTAAGAATTTATCATCAAGTTTTTAATGTGAATCAAGCCCTTTAGGGGCTGAACAACTGCATAGGGAGTGCTAGATAGCCCATAAAAGCTGCTTTGCCAACAAGGACGGGGGACCTGCTTCCCTCTGAAATGCCACTCCTGGTAAGAGGTTCCACCACGACCTCTGAGCAGGACGGCTGCTCTGGCAACAGGGTTGAAGCTCCCTAAGCAGGCTTTGGCACACTGAGTTGTAATACTCCTCCACAAGCCATTACAAGTCTAGCATATTAATAATAAAGCCAAGGGCTAATTAAACTTGGTAACATTTAGGTGAAATTTTATAAAGGACGTGTTTACTGATCTGTCTCCTCAGTCTTGACTGGGAAAACAAAAAACCTCATTCTGGAACCCACAAGAACAAAACCTGATTTTTTTGTTTTACTAATAGTAAAGATGTTAATCTCTTCAGTGTAAGAAAACACAGTCATGCTTTGGTGACCAAAACTGGACAGGTGCTGCTTTTTCAGTATGAGTTTTGCATTTCCGCTATTTAGCTCTTTTTTTCTCTGCTTCTCTGAAGATATTACTGTCTGTGGGCAGGCTTTTGGCCAGCCCTTACTCTGAAGGGTAAGAGAAAAACCACAGTCTTGAAACTGGACAATAAGGGGGTATTTCCTCCTGCCTGCAGCCAGCCCCTTGGGGTCGCTCACCTGGAGAACCTGGATGGCAGGGGTGTGCGTGGAGATGCTTCCCCCTCCCTACGCCGTGATACAGCTCAGAGCCACGCACACAACTTCAGCCCAGAAAACCATCTGAGACGGGCACAAATCTACAACCATTAACACTTCATGTAGGGCCACACGTCCTTACGTGCCTCTTCTACGTGGCACCACGATGGTCAAAGCCATGTTGGGGCAACGTGTGCCCATCACGGGGGAGCCATACTTTCAGCCCCCCGGGTGGGCAAGAGGGCCTGGACAGCAGCCTCGCAGGTTTTCGGGACTACCCGGATAATCACCGCCTGCTGCTGTCCCGGCCCCGTGTCAAACTAGTGGCCGTGGGGGCACAGCCCCGGCTCCTTCCTGCCATTCCTCTTGTGCCAGCCCCAGCATACACGCAGACGGCGACACAGCTGAGGCACAGATGAGCTGGACCAGGTCTCTGCTCATGTCAAATGAACGCTGACACCAACACAAAAGAAGTAGGCGGGTAATGGTCAGTGAGGGACAGAGAAGGAGACTTGGACCGTGCCCTTTTGGTAAGGGTCTGCAGCTAGGTGGGTTTCAAGCAACCACAGATGCACCTACTGAACGCTCCACACCCCCACCTCTCAAGCTGCCAACTCGTGGGGTGAACTTTCACCTTTTCAGTCAAATTTGGAGTTTATAGGTTAAGTTTATCAGAAAAAGATACTGAAGACTGATACTACCCCAAGGAAAGGAAAAGTGCTTTTCTCATTGGCAGTGAACTCAGGTAATTTATTTGCCAGCAGGTACGTATCTAGATGAATGATGTCGTTGTGTTTAACGTGATCAGGTGCAAGGAACAAGCAGGCGGGAGCAGCGTGACCCAACCCAAAAAAAGCAACTTTGGTGGAGGGATTTAACACAGGGCAGTGTTTAAGGCCTCTAAATTAACTTGCTGTTAAAGCTCTTCTTTACTCTGCATTAATAGTAAGGATTGTGAAATTGATTTCTCTCTCTTTTAAAAAAAAAAAAAATCACCATTTGCAATCTTCAGTTGAAGAGCTCCCTCCAAATCTTGTTTCCTAGAAAAACAAAGCAATCCTTCATGTGTATAGTTAGTTGCACAGCCTGCGTGGTCCATGTGCTGGCCATGCACGCGGTGGTTTGTTTTCCTGTGCTGGAAGGAGGGTTCAATCTGGGACACTGAATTATAACACGCTGTTTTAAAAGTAATCAGTTTCAGACCTGACTAGCCCTAGCTCTGTTTACACTGGCGAGTGAGAAAATCTAGTCATGAATTATCCCCACTGCAGTTCTATTAGTCCTCGCACGCCGGCTTGACACAGGCAATTTACAGTTGTCTCCTCCAGCAGGGTTAAATGGTACAGTGAGAATAATATGCCGGCCCTGTTTACCCTGGAGATTACGCTGCTGGTAACTTCGATGCTCCCATGCCACTGCTGAAAAACAGGTACAGAGTTTCCTAGTGCTGATGCATAAGGAATGAGAAACTTTGAGCAGGAGCAGGCAGCTGTAAATCTGAGGGTGATAAGCAGCCCAGGCAACTCAGACCATGAAAATATCCCTAACGGGACAAAGCAACTGGGTGGCTGAGAACCAAAATTTCTGGCAGGAACCCATTATGCTGAACACTGTTATCCAGTGGCTTCCACTTATTTTAATCATTGACTAAGTCAGTCCTCCATCTAGTTCTATTAAAAACTCGTGAACAAAATCAGCTGCACTGAAAATAGTGCAACCCCTTCCGTCCTTCATTTTGATCATATTCCATAGCTTTTGGCTTATTTTGAGCTGAAATCTAATCAGTGGTTGTAAAAACAAACCATTTAAGTAAGATAAGAGGCAAGAAAGGATCACAGTGGGTTTGTTTTTTTTTTAATTTCATTGTTATTCAGATTTCTCCCAGCAGTAATTGCAATTAGTACCTGGTACTGGACTCTGTGGAGTCTCAGTGGTTGCAGCATGACTATCCTGCTTAAGCTCCCTGTGGTTTCCAGGCAATTCTCAGCAAGTACAGGGAAGAATCATCCCTCATTATTATTTTTTTTTTTTAGCCCATTCAAACAGGAGCTAGAGGAGATGCACTAAGGACCACATTAAAAAGCTGAGAGATCACATCATGCATTATCCTACCATAGGAACAGATGAAAGTTAAATGAGAGACGGAATTAGCATGGGTGCTAGAATTTATGCATGTGCAAGAATCCACCTCCAACACAAAACTGAAAGCCCTGTTGTAGAAATACAGGTTGCTAAGTAAGCTATTAGCAGTATTTTACCCACAAAGGGGAACGTTCCTTCTTCCACTAAAGAACACTTCCGAGTTTCAGTGTCTCCTGCCAGGTGGATTATTCACTCCATAAATCTCAATTGCCAACAAACTCCCTGGCAGCCAGGAAAAGAAAACAATGGGCACTTGACTGCAGATTACCAGACTATCAAGATACTTTAGTGCGTTCTGACTAAGGTGTGTGGAAAGTCTTCAAAAAGCTGGACAGTGCAGAAACCTTTTAAGATCACAAGAAAACCCAGCAACCCTGATCTAAAAAAGAAACCTAAGGGCAAGACACAGAAGCGAGATAAGAAGGGAAAGCAGAACCAGGATTACAATAAGGTACTAAAAATACAAGTAGAATGTGAAGACTTGTATTTGATTTCTAGCACGAGTACAATCAGCTGATTTAGAGATACGAATGTCTGCCTCATTGATGGTGCTGTCTAGTACCTGAAAGTAAAGGATGAAGAGATGAATCTGGGAAAAGTACCCAAAGAGATGTCAAGGAGAAAGGGAATCAACATAATGCAAAATTTAAGGTCAGTGATGACAGCAGAAGAATGCTTGTAAAGAACTACAGTGCCCATATAAGCTAGTATTAACATTTAAAAGTAAGGCACATACATTGATACCAGAAAATGGATTTATGAGCAAAACAGAAGAATTTTGTTTTCTTTTATCCTATGGTTTTCTTATCATTTGTCTTGCAGCATTTACATACATGCCGTCTGGATGTGTAGTCATAAGGGAAATTAACCCTGGATAACCCCATGCTGCAGCACGTTCGCAGAAATTGCTCTAGAGAAAACAACTCTAGGAATGAGATGGGGGATGTTCAAACCATCGGAAATCAAGTGAGTCACAGACATGATAGGTCTGAAGGATGGGAAAATCTCTTTATGAGAACATGCCATTAAACATTACAATCAAGCATAAAATTGCTCTGCCACAGTATTTTGTTTTATTTGCATTGTTGAATTTCTTCTCTTAACAATAATGGATAGTTTATACTACTAATGATTTATACAAAAGGAGCTGCGTAAATGCATCCCAAATGGACAGCTTCTTTCCTCAGAATTGTAGACTCAGTTTCCTTCAGCTTGATCGCAAATCAGTGACTCACACAAATCTCACATCTGCCTCAGGATACAATGGCGCAGCATCTAACGAGGTTTCATGATGGATTAAGTTCCTGTGGTGCAAGAGAGGTGTAACAACTTAGACTGATTTAAAAAAGGATACTGCATATCCACAAACTGCCACAGTGCAAAAACTATAGATGCTTTGCCATTAACAACTGCTGTATGGCTGTTTTACTAAGTTCATTACTTCTGGCTTCTGCAGCCCCATTTAAAATAAAATACATTGTATACAATTCATGTACGTACATGCACACAAACACACATTTTCCCAAAAAAAAGGAATGTAGTTGATTTGGAGAAGGGGGCCACAGTTTAGGAGTATTTAAATTGGTCTGCAAAACACATTCACCTCACTTGCAGTGCACCCCCAGAAGAGATGGGGACTGAGATTTTTGACATGCAAAATGATTTGAATTTGCTACAGCTTACATAACCTGCTTTATGGTAAAGTATTTTATTCCCAAACCCTAGCATTCCAAAACTCCAAATCAGAAATCAGCAGAGTGGCATAAAACAACACTTTGGGATACACTTTGAACACATAATTCCAGCATTTCTTTGACCGTTACATCAGAACAAAGATACTCGTCAACTCCCTTGATTCCAGCAGCTGAAGCTTTAAGAAACCCACTTAATTTATGGTAAAGTCTTGAGAACTGGGAATTAGAATCAGATTCTGGTCAAGGCATCTTAGGCCAGCAAGAACAAGAATAACTGCAGATAGAACATACTCAGCTCATGGGGAAGCATCAGGAAGTTTCTCCTAATGCACTTCTTTTCTGACTAATGACCTAAGTGAGTGTGTAGACAATAATCCTCACACAGGAGATGTGAGGAGGAGACGGGAGAGAAAGTCCACAGAGAATGTGGGTTGTCGGATGCTTCCTGCAGTTTTTGCATAACCACTTATCAGGAGTCAGTTTTAACGTACCATTCCTCGGCAAGCAGCCATGCTTCTGCCGCTTCTTCCAGACTGGCAAAGGAGTAAAACTTCCCAAAACTACACCTTGTAGAAAAGAGGGAATTAGGCGAGCGAGCTCAGCACTCAATGGGAATGGGATACCTCGCTGCTGCTTGTGAAAAGCAGACCTCTTGGTAAACCACTAGCGAAATGACAACCACATTGCAGAAGTTACCACGCTGTTTTTTACCAAAGCAGAATATGTTATCTTTTCATTTTGTATAAAAGCAATAAAAATTCATAAGATTCATGCTCTGCATTTAAAGAGAAAAGCATGGTAATACAGCATGCAGACCACATGGCTTTTAACATTACCATGAATGGTCTATGTTCTTCAGTCTTGTGACACGTTCACAGGGATGATGTTTACACTGACTTGTTCATAGTACATCATATCACATTTTAATGATTCAGTTCAGCTCTGACAAAAGGAAACATCTGCCATATTTTCTTCTTCCGTGAACTTTATCACAATTAAAAATCTGACGTTTCACCAGCCTGTGTGCCAACCGAGAAGCACGCCAAGCTCGGCACTTCCTGATACATACAAATGCGTGCAGCATGAACAGCTAGTACCAACAGCACTAAGCCATCACTGACTTGTCAGTTCCCACCACAAAAGAGAAAAAAAGATCACAGTTTGTGGGCAATAATTTCATAATCTTGATCTGGTTTCCATATGACAGAGTGCAAGAGAGAGAAAGCAAAAAAAAAAAAAAAGCTTCACAGCTCTGTGTGATGACAACATAAGATTTCTATGTCTTGCCCTATTGCAGCCAGAAAAATATTAAAACAGCATGTCAAAAGTGGCGTAGCTTCTAAAAAACGACTTCCAAACATCACTTGATGGACGGCACCCTAGCAACTCAATTTGAAGCATAAATCCACATCTACTCTACATAAAATGAGGCCAATCCCACCCAACTCAATGACAGTATTCCTGTTTTCAGCAGAATTAATCGCATCTACAAACTCAGGCCACTTCCGAGACACTGCACATACAACAGCAAGGCAGTTGGATCATTTCCGATGACGACCACCAACCTCTTGTACCATGTGTAAGGCTGGGGTACCTCTTGCACCTCTAGGCAGTTCAGCGTCGAAGCCAAGAGTCAGAAACAAAACCAGCAGCCTGATGATACAAGCACTGAGTGGAGTAGCAGGGTCCCATGGCTCTGTTACTGAGCCCAGGCAGTTGGGGAGGGATGGATGTTTCTGCACAGACTCCAAGACAGAGGTGGGGTCTCGGTGAAGGTTTAGGGGTGCTTTCTAATGCTGCTCCTCCATCCACTTTTTTTCCTGTACTTTCAGCATAAAACTGGATCAGGTAGGGTACAATTAAACTTGAAGTGTCTCCTAGGAGGACTTCAGGGACTGAGAAAGAAAAGAAAAAAACAACCCTGCATACAAAACATACAAGACTGCCCCAAATGTATGGCATAGGGTATGTTTATGGAGATGCATGGTCTAACAGCTATGAGATAAGACCAAGATTCAGCTTCTTTCCCCAGCTCTATCACAGACCTGCTAGTGACCTAAGGCAAGTCGCCCCAGACCCCGACCCAACCCCACTCCCCTCTCTGGGTACCACAGCAGCACCTACGCGGGACTTCCACGGAGCAGGGCCTCACTTGTCTTCACACGCTGCCTGGTACCAGTACCATATGAAATTTGGGCTGCTAAGCTACTTTTGAAGATGACATGTGGGCTGCTAAATCACAAAGGTGCATTTTCAAAATCGGCCCAGTGACAAATGGACAGGTGCCCTTTCCCAGGGAGCAAAAGGCTGGCCCCAGGCAGCTGCAATGGCATTGTCCTGTGTGTGACAGCAAAAACCAAAATTTGCTTGAAATCTCACCAGACACACTGGGAACTGACAGCTGATGTATCTTACAGTTGGTTGGCTGGTATTTTTGGATGGGAGGCTGCATTTCAAACTACTTCATCCTATGATTCCACTCTGTACAACTGATACTGTACTGACTCACCAGCAGCATTTTTGTGTAGCCCACTAAAGAGGTACCGTTACACCCCATTTGGGTGGGGCGAGACTTTCTGGGTTAATCTCCTTGTTGGAGAGGAAGTTTTGACAGTAAGATGCTTGCTTTCAGGGTTACAGAGAAACTGGGCTCTCCCATGCGTGCATGCACACACGGAGCGGGAAAAACACGCTCAGCCCCTCTCACTTCTCCATATTACCCCACTTGGGTAGCAAAACTACTGATGCTTCAAATTTGGCGCAGTCCTAATTTTTGGTAAAACCCATGGTTTTCATTAGGACTAAGGAAAAGGGTTAAAACCTGTTATGCAGCCTCCAGGGAGAGCGCTGTGCTTTCCGCCCAGCCTAGGAGGGGAGGAGACGCCAGCACAGCACACCTTCCAGACCAGACCAAGTGCAGGGCTGACACAGCCGTCTGGGGAAGCAAAGGGCAGAGAGATCTCTCCATCATCCCTTTCGACCTAAGATCAGGGGTTTCTGCTGTACTTCTGATCTGCCGAGTTGAAAGCCAAAGCTGCAGAGAATCGGCCTGAGCCAGGCAAGCGCATTGCAATGCAGCTTTGTGATCCTCTGCCATCGGGACCGCTTCGTGCATTCGTGCAACGATTCAAGAAACAGCCTTGACTGCTCACCCATTAACTGTGGGACGTGAGTCAGGTTTGAAATGCTGAGAGACAGGCTATTTTTACCACGCTTAGGATGTGCTGTCACAACGGTAAATCCCAGTTGCAGATTTACCAAAAGCGCTAAGGGGATTTGTCCAGGATTTCAGGACGCCCGGCATACTGATCTGCATAGCAGCTCAGACCAGGCTTTTTGCCATTCAAAAGTCCCAGACAAATGACTCGTGAGGATGTGCGGTTTGCCAGCGCAGTGCATGTTCAGCGAGTCTGTGGGGTCTGGGATGCATCTGACATCAGAGGCATGTACTGGCCACCTGCACACAGTATCTTGGGCCCCTCTCATGCTGCACGCCGGACTTCATCAAACATCTGTGTGCACACGCGCACCCTCTCTCCTGTCCACGATGCCCAGGCACACCAGACCACGAGTACCATGCATACAAACTCCCTGTGGCAGGGAGCCGCACAGCTCCTGCAGGGCAGTCTGTACTCCCCGTACATCCCACGCCACTCCTATTCCTGTAGGCTCAACCAAGTGCAGTGCGCACGTGCAATTACTTCCCTCACAAAGTTTACAGCCTGCAGCAAGAGCTTCCCAGCCCACCTCTGTTCTCAGGGATCTGATGCCCTGGCTGGGGTAGGTACACAAAAGGGTCTCATAGAAGAAATCTCAGTGCACCCACCGCTGATGGCTCACGGATGAAGACCGAGAAACGTTGCCGTACGACACTAAGGACGGCGAGGCAGAGTCGGTGCCTTGGAAGCTGCATGTCATCATATTAGCACAGATTTGCTAAATTAATTAGAAAAGGCACGTGCTTTCCAGCTTTCATCCTGGTTTTTTTAGACACGTCAAATAACTTTACCTTGCTGTCAATATATCTGGTTTCTGTTTTACGCACAGAAGACAGGAAGAAGGGAATTGCTCAAGCCAAGGTTGTGCATATAAGGAACATGAATCTGTCATACAATCCAAAGTGGCTCTCAGCTTGAATCTATCCTTTTTTGGGCAGACGGCTTAGACATTTTGAATTTAAAAGGACTCTGGCATTTTTCCTTCATGTCCTCTCATATTTCTTGCTCTGAAAGCTCAGACTGGGACTTTTTGTTCATTGTAGGTGTCTTCTTCAAAGCCAGCTTAAACCTGAACACCTCCAAAAATTTTCAGGAAGGTGGGTTTTTGTTTTATCTTGGTTTAGGTTTTGTTTGTTTTTTCTTTACTTTTAGAAGTAAGAGTCCCCAGTGTTAAATCTCAGAATTTTGAGGGTCTGTTTTTTCTGCTAAAAAAAAAAAAATTGCTCTTTTTTTTTTAGCACAGTGTGACTTTCATTGCATAAAGAACTGTCTGAGTCCCGGTTTCCAAAATGTTCGTATTTTATCTTTTCTGATCTGTTTCTTCAGTTAATATTTTACGATTCTGCCTTAAACTGAAGTGGTTTTCATTTCTCTATTGCCTGCACGTTTTGTCATTTTTAACACGACAGTACTGTAACCCGCTTGTTTTCTCAGTGCATCTTTCAGCATCATTTGTACTTCACAGTGCAGATGTCTGATGCAGATCAAGGCAGGCGTTGCACTGTATTCTGTTCCAAAAGATATCCCCACCTCCTCATTTTGTTTTACAACATGGCTATCAAAGCACGAAATAAATAACATAATAGTTAGCATATATCCATTGTTTTACATATTCAGACTGGTTTATAGCTGTCACTTAATTTCTTCATGTACTACTCCTGTGAAATAGATACAGAGGCGATCATTTTATATGAATTGCAGCTACAAAGCAAGTCAATAGCTAAACTAAATAACCAGATCAACAGCCCCTTCTCAATTTCTGAGGCCAGAATAAATCCCGTTTATAAGGAAGAAAGAACAACAACAAATTGCTGACCACCTCCTGCAAAGAAATAAAATGTAAGCTAAACTTTGATCACTGCTTTTTCTCGGTGAGGCTCTAGCCCAAATCCAAAGCCTGAGTTCTCTCCCTTAAAGCTCACACCCAGAGACATGACTCACTGGTCAATGCAATCTTCAAAGTTTCCCATCTTGAACAATTTATTTTCAGGAACAAAGCTTGGAAGAGGTCCAAAACCCCCATGTGGGTTGGCAGCAGCTCAGGATGCTGTCTAGGTGTGTCTGGCTTGCCCAACTAACAACTCTTTCCACTTCCTCCATTCAGAGCGCACTTGTGTTTCACTGTACTGCAGCAAGCCACCCATTAACTTCTATTCCTTAATTTCTAAAAAGGCTACCGGTTTCTCCCACTAGATCCCCAGCTTTAGGGGCTGTGAGACAGTCTGGGTTTTAGCTGGTGGCTGAGAATTCGACAGCGAATGTACGGTTTAGGATTTACGGCTGGGAAAACAATTTCCCAAAATATCTGTACGATGCAGAAATATGCCACATTATAACGGTGAGTATTCTTTCTCAAAATGGAAGTGTTAAACTTCAAGCACAGCTCTATGCCTGAGATGAGCCAAGAAACTTCTGAAATGAGTAACAGGCCTTGCTCAGCACCCTGCGGGCAAAGCAGCCCCCTCCTTCCCCCTCCTCTTGCCCCTCCAGGTAGCCCCGGCACAGCAAAGACTTGTTTCTCAGCTATCCTTTTAAGCCAAACTCCTCTCAATACTGACACCAGGACAGCATTTCCCAGTTGCTACTTACAAATTTGTAAATCCTGGAATGGTTCCCTCTGAAGTTTATTAGAATCATAGAATCATTTAGGTTGGAAAAGACCTTTAAGATCGCTGAGTCCAAACTTAAACTGATTTTTCATGTGCAGAAACACAGAGGGAAATAAGCACTAATATTAACCTGTTCGAACAGCAAGAAATCCCCCCTTTCCCCCTCCCCCCTGCTTAAAGCTACAAAAATTAAATCCATAAGGGCATTTATAGAGAACATCTTATTTAGGGAAGAAAACAAAAGTGACTGACACAGTTATTTGTCACTGCTGGTAAATAAATTTGCACGGCTTACAATGTTTACCCTGGAGTACAGCTGAAAGATCCATTCGTGCTGCATTAGAAACCCGCCTCAATGACAAACTTCAGCTCCCCGCTCTAGCAAAGCTGATGTATTGACTAGACAGGTAGATATTAGGTGCTCCGACTGTCTGGATGCTATGGAAATCATGCTGCACGCATCTGACCGTTGTCAGCGGCAGAAGACAAGCACCGGCCTCATTCTTATTCTAGCCAGGAAAAAGGCCTCGTCTGCATTAGCCTTTTTACTGAAAGGCTGCCATATTTGTCAGTTCAGACGCATGTAAGATAAGCTCTTTCTCCGTTATCTAATATTTCACCAGGCAGTGGAAACGAAGGATAAGCAGAACCTAATAGTCTATGTGGGCAGGAGATCTTGAATGCTGTCAAGCTCAGCGCGAGGCCTGGATGCCCTAGACAAGGGGAAGTTTACAGCAGAAGTTAATCACTTCATTTTGAAGAAAAACTCGCAGGGATTTGGAGAAACGGTTACGACTTATCCTGGCTACATAGCAAGCAAGGGGACAAGTGTAAAACCCTTAGTGCAGCATCATACTCGGTGCCTCTCCCTCCCTATAATGTAGGTACTGCTCGGCTAAAATTGCAGTCCAGTCAAAGGGGATTAAAGAAGGCAGCTGTAAAACCGCGGCTTTCCCTAAGCAGCCAGTGGAAACAGAAGGACAGGCAGGGAGAAGCAAAATGAAAACACAAATTCTGTGTTCTTGAAATGTCCTGGGCTGATCAGTCCCTTGCACGGCAGCTAGCAGAAGCCAAAAGGACCAGTGCAGCCTGGTTTATCTGTACTCCTCCCCTCTCAAACTGCCCAAGTCTCATCCAGAGTTGGTAGCAACCTGGCAAACAGATCAGAAAGGCTCTTGCTCCGTCGCAGGGCTCTCAGGCAAGCACGTATCTAACAGGCTTTTATGCTGCATAATGTGGATACAATGGTGCTAAGCCAATTGGGAATAATGTTAAGATAGCCTGTTTCAGAGCTCACAGAGTAAGTCTGATTTAACAGCATGTCTACTTAACAGATACACCATCTTAAACAGTAGTGACCATACAGTCACACTACTCCATTTTAATGTGCTGATGTGAGAATCAACCATATTTGCACAGAAGTGCAGCCCCAAGTATAAGCTTTCAAGGTTGTTTTGGCCCACCCAGACTGGCCAAGGTATGCACAAACGTTGTTTGTTTGCTTTTTCATCTGGCAAAAGTGCATTTTTTGGGCATAACTGTTCATAGGTGCCCCGCCAAAACACGACAGCCACTGAGGGAAGGGTTACAACACGTGTGTGGGATGTGGTATCCAACATCCCTCTGCTGCCTGTTCCTGATCCACTGCCCACATTTTAGACCACTGCGTGAGTGACACGGTGAATTGTGTCGTGTGCATGGACTCCTAACGTCAACTCTGCACTTAATACCTCATCTGGTCACCAATAGTAATTTTGATCCTGCTTGCAGTCAACAACACTTTGGCTGTCAATAGCAACAGTCCCAGGATAGCTGCTGTCAGCAATGCCGCACCGCGCGTGCCCGCACGTGACAGCAGCACTGCTGCATCGCCCGCGTGCTCCCGTCGCGTGACAACGGGGAGTGTAGAAAGTCACAGGAAACCTATTCCCAGGGAGTCAAGTGCTCCTCGGCGTCAGCACTTGCCGTCCTCACGGAGTAGGCCAACTGGGAGAAGATGCGTGCGACATGTGAGCCTGCAAGGAAAACAAAGCCTAGCTTGCATCTAATTTTAGGCTTGGCAGCCTTAAGAATGTTCTGGGCCGTCTTTATCTTTGGCTTTTCCAACTCCTCTTCCTTAAGGTCATACCCCTAAAAGTGGTTGTGCCGCCTCTTCTCCCCGGGTCTCTTCCCTTCCCCACATGAGCCCGGTCAGAGGGTGCAGCAGTGCGAAAGCCCGGACCTCCATGGAAAGCCTTCCTTTCAGGTTGCTGGCAGGACGCCTGGCCCAGCGAAGACCTCCCAACCTGCTGGTGTTGGTGGGATGGAGAAGGGACGATCCCTCGCACTTTATCTCATCACCAGCCGGCTGCACAGCTTTTGAATCACGCCTGTCCTCGGGTCGGTCAAGAGCTTCTCTGCCTTTTCTCACATCAACCTTGCGGTGTTTTTTTTGTTGTTTTTTTTTTTTAATCGTGTACATTAATCACTTCATTTAAGGTGATCAGTTTCACATTACTGGGAAAGAAAAGGGAATGGGAAGGTGCCAGGAACTGATGCCACATGGAGTCTTCTAGCCGGCTGAGCTTCATTTCCCTTTACAGACTCCCCAAACCCCAAAGCCTGTCCAACAGGACTCAGACACCCATTCCTCGCCCAGGAGCGAGATGCCACAGGCTAGCTACTTTGCAGAAATTGCCCGCAGGTATAGGCAGGATAATGCCAAGCATCCTCCCTCTCCCTGTGAGCTGCAAGCTCCCTGCCGTGGTGTGCCGGGGAGAGGAGCGGATGCTGGGCCACCGTGTCCCTGCTGACGTGGGGAAGCTACTCATCCCCCAGGCGCCTCAGCTGAAGGCTGGTCACCATCCAGGCACGGGCCCTCTCCAGATCGCAGCTGCAAAGAGTGAGGACATGGCAGCGATGCTGCCAAGCCTGCACTCCCGGCCTCAATGTCCAGCAAAGCATTGCCTCGTGTTTAGGGAGTGTAGAAATGCAAAACAGAGGGAAAGGCTACGGTGGCTTTCCAAAATGTTACTTTTGCTGTTGATTTCCTAAAATGCAGCAGGGTTTTACTTAAAAAACTAGAAGAAAAATATCACACTCTAATAGTGCCCCTACACTCTTTACAATATTCCACCTCTGTCAGTGTTTCCCACCAACAGCCCGGAGAATGCAGCAGGTTTCCCATCACCACACCACCGTTGGGTCCCAGTCCTGCGGTACCATACAGCATCCTGCCTACCTGTGGTAGGGATGAACAAAACTACCAGCTTCTGGAGGAAAGTGTCTTTCGCGCAGCCATGCAACGTGACCTCTTCCTTTTACTTCGCATTCCAGCTGCCACTCTGAAGCTTGCACAGAAATTAATAATCTCATTTTCTCAGCTTTTTAATATTATTCTTTTTTTTCAGGGGGGAGGGAGAAACTTTGATTAGACAGACGTGGCTACTTAAAAGCAGTCTCTAGCAAGTCTGTTCTCTGATGAAACAATTGGGGCAGAATGGCTCTCTGTTAATGTTACATTTAGTCATTAAAAATGTGCATTTGTGATTCTAAAAGCTGCTAGAGGCAAAACACAACAGAGAGATACGTACTCAGATTTACATTCAGTTTCCAGCCTGGTAGACTCAGTGAAACTAAAATTATCATCTCTACCTTTCATATGCATTTATGGACAAACATACATTAAGTAATAACCACCACTGCTGTACACATTTGAATCCTCTTTCAGCAGAGGACTAAATGCCTTTTGAAAATCCTAAATAATTTAGCATCATAATAGTGTGAAGTGTGTAAAGATGCTTCCATATACTACTGCATCTAGCTCTGGGGTACGGCACAGGGGATGTCGTCATCTTAAAGCAACAACACCAAAGCTTTGGGCAGGAAATACAGCTAATACATAAAAGGAACAAAAATACTTGAACAGGACTGGAAACCATCACTCAATAGTAATAATAGGCAATCCAAATAAAAATAATAATAAAAAAATAATGCAAACTATACAGTGGGATCTTTAGTTATGAGGACCTACAAAGACATTGGTTTCACATTTTATCCATACTTGTTAAACAACATCTTGGTAAAATTAGTTCATTCTCACCATTTATTTGTATTACAGGAACATAAAGATCCTTCAACCAAGAATCACAACTGCAGTGGCCTGAGCACTGCATAATTAAAAAAGAGACAGTCCTCACATCTATGATCTTGAGGTCTGGAACTACAACAATAAAGACGAATTGCTTATGAAACAGGAGGTGAGATTAAGGAGTAAAATGCTCACATCCACTGTACAAAATTCTGGGTGTTCTTAGCTCAACAGCTGCCTAGCAAAAAAAAAAAAAACCCCAACCAAACCTACCCCAAAGGAAGCCCTTTTAGGATTTTGACAGCAAATATTATTTCCCATATATCAGGGACCATCTACTGAATCACCAAGACAGCTCTCTCTGTTGCACTAGGACAATCTCCCACCAAATCACAGACAGTAAACGCACAGCTGGACTAAGGGCAGTAGCAGAAGTTAGCACCCATTTTCTTTTCTGTATTCCAAATGCTTTCTGCTCTCTTTTTTTTCTGAGCAGAAAAAGAAACAGTGGAAAAAAGGTCCAGATACTAACAGAAATAAAGCTGTTTCCTATCTTCCTATTACCTACCTTTTACTATTTTTGGTGTCTCAAAAAACCAACACATACTGGGAAATAAATAAAAGTTTAAAAAAAAACAAAAAAGCAATCTGAAAAGTTCAAGTAAAAGCAAAGAACTAGACAGACAGACAGTTCAAATGCTGTGGCCATACTACCCAAGAGTCTCCTTCACCCCCAGCAGCTGGAAAAACCGTATCTCAAAGCTGTTTAATTTTTGTTCTATCACCCAAACTTTGCTTTCCTTCCAGACTATGGAGACCAGGAACAGAAAACTATACCTGGTTTTCTCATAACAGTTTGCAAATTTCACAGCCCACTTCAAATAACTTCTGGCAGAATTTTTTTTCCCCCAGAGCTCCTTGGAGCAGGGAACCTTTAATAATTTGCTCCTGCAGTGCCAAGCAGAATGCCAAAATGAAAAAAAAGGGGGGGGGGGGGGGGGGGGGGGGGAGAAAAAAAAGGAAAAGCCATAGAGGTATGCAGAAATGAATCAACAATAAACTAAGCTTTGATGTAAAAAAGTGGAAGAAAAACCAAATTAAGGTAAGGGAGTGTCTGAAAGTAAGTGGATGAGATAAAACAGGCACCCATGCAGGTGCTCAGACGTGATGATCTAACGGTCTCTTCTGATTTCACAGTTCAGGATTTCCTGGCACACCACACTGCCCTATCTGCAGCATCTCTGCACTGGAAAGAAAAGTCTCCATATCCAACTAATTTGTTAAAAAATGGCTCTTTAGGCTATTGTAATAATATAATTTACAATGCCTAGATTCACTCTGTGCTTTGTTGCTGAGGAGAGCAGAAGCAAACTTACTGTTCCTCTTCTACAGCGCAGTTTAAAAGCACAGCGCAATTTCAAGGGCAGATCAAAGTTAGACTAATTATTTCCTTTCTGCATATCCTATAACTAAATGTAACAGGTCACTAGGGAAGGGTGAAACAAAAGATGAATGTATTTGCACACACTAACAACAAACACTAAGAAACAAGGACATTATTTATATAATAAAAAGATGCATAAGGGAAAACATCAAAGCCTGTATTAAATATACAAACCCACAAATATATCACCAATGGTGCCTAAATAACTAGGGGAATAAACTGGCTGCTTTCTCCACACTTCAAATTAAACATAACTGCTGAGGCGGTTAAATCCTTCAAGAGCCTTTAGCACTACTGATCATGAAGGTTTGATAATTCTAGTATTGCCCACTTGAAGTTAATCCCAAGACTAAAACAATACTTTTCCCTTGTCTTCCGTTGTTTAGAAACATTTGAGTTTACTAAGGCCATACCTTAAAGATTTAGACTGCTGTCAGGAAAGCTAGAAACATACTTTACTTTTTTTTTTTTTTAATGAAACTTGACATTCTTGTTTGTACAGTTCCAGGAATCAAGGCTTTGAAATACCCCAACTATCAGGAGAACTGAAGAATGGTCAAAAATATAATTTGCCTGTAGAAACTTGCAGAAGCAAGTTCTGCATAAATTCCTCTCTAGGAAACCTCAACAAGGATATTTTGCTTATGTTACTGTTCCTTTGTCCTTTTCCCAGGTTACTTCATCTGCTAGTTGAGAAATCGCAAGCTTTTGGGGAAGAAAAACAGTGTGTAACTCCGGTGTTTTGTCCATCTGTCAGCAACTGCAAAACCATTCTCCGTGGCATATCCTTAAGCATTCCTCCTTCAACCACTGCTTCAAACTGCCTACACAAGGTAAGATGACCCCAGCATACAGAGAGCACACAGTACAGCAGCATCTGTCAAGACTCGGGCAACTGTCCAACTTCTGTTAAGACCCATTAAACTCTCCATGATTCAAGAGAGCTTTTGGTATAGGAGCAGTGCTGCTTCTTGTTGCGAGATCTTCCCCTGAAAACCACATTCTTGGACAATACGCTTTTTTTCCCCTCAAAGGGCAAAAGAGGTTCACTGGAATAGGAGGAGAAAAGGGAATGGGCCCTTTCAAGGCAGAGAACTGAGTCTTCAGGGAAAGCTGTCTTGACCAGAAAGGTGGCACACAGGGAAGGTACCTGATGGGATGGAGGGATGGCCACGGACGCACGGAGCACGCGACCACCACCGTCAGCCGGGCCTCCAGAAGCGGCAAAGTGTGCAGTCCTGCAGGAATAATACTTTGCATATTTACTGCTCTTTTCTTTCATTCCTGAAGCTTTAGGGAAGGCTGTCGCCTGGCTCGCATCCAGGAAAGGTTGCGCGGATCAGACCAAATGCCGACAGAGGACTACAGCCTGGCACACAGAGGTCTCAGCGGCACACCTAAGTTTCTACAGTAAAGCTAGGAGCAAGCCCAAACTCCTTCTCCATTTCTACACGCAAATAAAGGCCCTTTTATTTGCTTGACAGTGCTCTTTATTTTTTTAATGTGTGCCCTTTTTACTGTTCCTTGACTAAGAGTACAGATACAGGCATTTCTCACCCACACAGTACTCAAATGACTCTCAAACCTTTGTGTTAGCTTGTCATTTTTGGTAGCTTTCACACCCTTATTGAAACAAAGCTTAGACAAACCCTGAAAACTAAGGATCTCTCCAGACATGTCTAGACTCTCAGTTCAACAAGGCACAATATTTTTGAACTCTCTAACCTTTATGGGAGGTGACCAAAGCCAGCTCAGACAGACTAAACTGACACACCGCCAGCTAATACCCTGAACACCTTAAAATGCAAATAGCTCTAATCTTATTAAAAATGATGCAATTTGCCCTACCGCAACAGCAAGAGGGGGATGGGAAGCAAAAAATACCGTTGATAGCATAGGCTACCGGTCTCATTAGACACACAAAACTGTAGCATTTATCAATTATTTCCATTTGCAGTTAAAGAAGCTGGAGAATTAGGATTATTTTTTTGAAAATCCATATTGAGCCCGGTAAAAGACTATATCTAGGCTATGCGTGGGAGGTGAAGAACTGCCACCATCTCCCAAAGACATGACTAATACAAGATTTGGTAAGTCAGAAAGACAATGCCAAGTCTTTCCTCACACCGTACAACTTGGATGAAAGCAAGTATGTAGGAAGGTAGCTGGAGCATGCCAGTGTAGGCTCATGCTGTACCCGCCACTATAAAACAGGTACCTCACTAACTTAGATAGAGCGAACAAGGTAGAAACATAGCAAAAAAGTAGCTCTTTGCAAGCCAGAGCTGTCATGCTATCCTGCCTCCTACCTCCAGTCTGGGACAGCAGGAAACCAGCACCCCATATAATGGAGGAGCTGGGCAGCTGCGAGTCAGTTCTACTTGGAGGGGCGACCGTGCCACCGGTGCGGTGAGCCTCACACACCACCTGATTCAAATTGTCTAAAACCTGCTCATTTACAACCTGTTAAAGTACGGTCTCAATTTCCAGTCCTGCAGGGCGCACGCTCTGAACATAAAGTAAATGAGGATTGGTGAAAAGTTCCTTATTCTGATGGGCTACTTGTATCCAGTATCATGGAAAAATAATGCTGCCTTGGATTTCCACATGCCCTTCCAGCGAAGGATTTCCAGATTCCTCCCAAACCCTTCCGAGTCCTGAGCCTGGCCTCAGTGGAAATGCCTCCAAGCGAGGCTGCACAACTCCAAGCTTGTGATTGCTCATGTTTCTGGATATCCAATTCACTCCATTTCCAAGAGCAGAAACATATGACCAGCCAGGGCTATGGAAGCATCAAAAAGGACACTGATAACAAATAAACTGGTTCCTACCATGCAGTATCAGTGGACAAGCTGTGCTGCAGTAGCACAAAAGCCTTTCAGCCACGCTAGCGAGCAAAGGCACAGGAGAGAAAGGACTGCTGGAGTTTTGGAAGCTATTTACTGTGGTAATCTGCAACTGGTGTAGAGCAGCATGTACGGAAGGAGTGTGGCAAGTTGACAGAAAGCAAGTAGCAAGCTGCTTCTCTTTTATTGAGGCTTTGCTCAGCTGGGTTGCCTTACGCAACCACCACAGGAGCAAATTCACCACGGGAGGCAAGAGGAAATAGAGATTGATTTATCTTAAACCCTGTAGAGCTGCTTCATTGTCAGTTTTGCAAAGAGTGCAGCCCCCAAGCACAGATCCTATCACGTGAAAGACCTGTCAAGAAAAACTCCTAATCGTTCTATAAACACTAGGGCATCATCAAACATACATTTGCCTCCAGATCATGGATTACTGTTAAGTGAGGACAAATCTCTTTTCAAGTGACGTCTCAAAACAAAACAAACCATACCACCCAAAACCAAATGAACCAAAAGCCCTACAGCCTACTATCCCAACCAGACGCACATAGACCCGTGTTTCTGTCTACTTTGGATCATAAGAGCATAACTATGAACTTATTCTCAGACAAGCCTTCCCATGCCTCTGAAAAAAATGCTAACCAATCTTCAATACTGAAAACTCTGGCTTAAGTCAGGCCACAAAAGAAAGGATGCAACAGTCCCTGTGTGAGCTGGGTTTTGCTGCTCCTCTGATGGATTTGAGATGAGGGATCCAGTGACAGTCTGCCATTCATTGGACAAAGGGCCAGCAAGAATGTCAGCAATTAAAGGAGACCTGCAGGGAACAGGCAGGATCTGGAAAAAACCTCCAGGATGAGAGTGGGGAAAGGAGGCAGACTGCCTGTGCCATGCTAGCTCCCTGAGGTGGCTGGTGATCTTGTGAAGAGTTTCAAAAACAGCGGGCAGCAAAACTAGCTCTCTCTCAAGTTGCACTGGATCACAGAACAGATCAATTCCATTAACAAAAAATGAAATTCTGCCACTGTGAGGCACTGAGTAATACCTACTCCATGGTTTGTTTTTCCAGCTTACACAAGCATCCAGCTGACCAGGATTGCAGCTCTGCAGAGAACCTTGCGTGGCTACTGCTAGTTCAGTGCTATCAATTCCAGACTTTCAGAGTCTCCAAATTCCTGCTGAGTGTCTTTAAAGTCCAAAAATAAGCCATTGCTCCTGTTACCATTCAGACTGCTTTGCAGAACATTTTCCTGCAGAATCTGAGTGTTCACGTGGAACGTGTTGAGTCTTTACATTGGTTTTAGTCGCAGAATGAGTTGGCAAACAAAATGGGAAATCTGAGTGCACGGTGGAGCACCGGTACAGCAAGACAGGAGTTCCAAGATTTTCTTCACAGCCCTGCAGACTCCACAGAATTTAAACCCAGCTCAAATGGCAACACTGTTGGACTAGAATAGTGTAAAAAAAAGGGGACAGGAGAGCTTCTGGTTACAAGCCCAACCTTTAAATTGCTAGAAAGACTTGGGTCAGTCATTCCAAGTCAATAACCTAAGACCCCTAGTGCAGAGCTTCACCCAAGGAAAGAATTTTGCTCACGTCTTTTGCTCCTCTTCTTTGGCTCTGGGCCCAGTACAGTGATGCTGTCTAGCTCCCATGATCTGGCATGTAGAGACAGGAAATCAGAGAGGCACCACACTATTGGGAACATAAGCGGCACCAGCACAGTGACAAAGAGGCAGGAGGTATCTCTCCCATAAACCTCTATGACCATGCTCAATAAATCCATGTGGACGATCACCCTGTGCCACAAAGAAGGAAAAGACCCTTAGAAAAACATTCTTCTGAACACTGAAAGAGGAACTGGGAAATGTTGTACCATTTTCCTTCATACTGCTAGCTCACTGAAGTTACTGAGTGCAAGGGAGAGATGGTAGATGGACCACAGCTGTTCTACATGGCGTGCAGTGCTGCATGTCAAAGATACAAAATCAGAAAAACAACAGAAACTCTAATGACACTTAAGAGTTTAACAGTGCTGTTACTGCTAGCCCTCCACCTTTGAAACCTGCCTGGGATGGCACAGTGCAGAGGAACCGTAGCGATCACCAGAGGAAGCAGAGGAGAGATCTGGGTACTCAGAAAGCATCTACCATACAAAAGATCTTTTTATTTTGCCCATTTGAGCAATTTTTTTTTTTTTTTTTTTTTTTTGCCAGCCCCTATGAAGGCTACATAAGTCATTCTTATGTACACAGCACGTGCTGCACCATTGCCCGTGAACTGGCACAGCCCGGCGCAGAGCCACTGAGTCCTTCAGGCTGGAGGGGCCCGGGGAGGTGCCTCGTCCAACGCTGTGCCCAAAGCCAGGGCAGCACTGAATCCAGATCTGGTTGCAACTTATGTTCTGCTTACCAGATTGACCGTAAGAAATGCCCTTCAACTCATCAGGACAAGGAGGGAACTAATTTAAAGGAATTCATTTCCAAAAAGACATTAAATCGGTATTGCTTGGGTCTAAGTAAGGCTAGCAAGGGTTTCTGAGAACAGGCCATCTTGGCAACAGAAAATATTTCTCCAAGCATGAGAGCACTTAACAGTTCATAAAGTTACGCGGGTAACTGTCTCTTACCCCTACACAGCCTATATGAGCGAAGAACCCCTCAGACAGTATAGTTTAAACCTGTCTCTTGGAAGGAACAAGCTACACCAGCGAAATAATCTTTTTTTTTTTAAATAATTTCATCCACCCTCCAGTTTCTGCTGGCACAGCTGAATGTGTTAGGAGAGTGATTTATGGACAACTCTCTCTGACGTACCATTTTCCAGTGCAGACTAAACTGCAGTCATTAACTAAGAGAACTTCAGAGTACAACAACTTTAAAGGAGCTTCCCAATCAGTTCACAAATACACGTCCAACAATTTTTAGAAGTATAGTGAACAAGTCATAATCTCTCCTTTACGAATGAGCCTTGTCTTTCAAAAGGTTCAATGCAATCATTGTGGTCAATTTTGGAAAAGCAACTTACGACATTTAAGATTACCCAAAATGAACACTGCTGGAGGAAGGAGACATAATTTTAGCCGTAAAACATACAGCTTTATAGTCTGAGGAAAGTTTTACCCTTGAGTTTGCTTTAACACAGTGTGGATATTATCACTACGAGCCGATTTGACACCTGAAAAATTCTGCAGGTAATACAAAAGCATGTTTTCAGATTTGCTGGCACTGTTGCAGCTCTGCTTATGGCCCACAAGCTGACAGACAAAATAGTGAATAGGGAAACTTTTTCGTTATTTAATTTAAACAGAAAAGTTCTCAAATCAGTCAATGACTTATGCTTGCGCTACCAAGGTAAGCAGTTTTCCAAACAAACTAGGTTCAAAGCTGCAACTGTCCTACACGCAGGATTCCTGAAACCTCACTGGAGCACTGCATTTTTTTAGGAAATAATTACATGTACTTTTGTTATTTTCTTTACTCCACTCTCACTTCTGATTCCAGAGGGTTTGTTTTCCATTGCCCCAAATGACCCATTGCCACTACCACAAGCTAAAATTACACATAGCTGGCACATACACTGAGAAATATGAAGAATCATTTTTAATGTGATCTGCTTTTAAAGGCAAACCAGCAGTTACTAATCGGTTGACCTATTTTTACTCTAATTTGCCATACTTAAACACACAGCCCAAAAAAACCCTCTTCAGAAATTAAAAACCACCTCAAAAACTTAACTGGGGTAGAGAAAGAGGTAAAGACACCATTACCTACTGAATTCCTTGGAGAAAAGAAAATTGGTATTCAGCAATAAGATTAACTGTAATAAAAAGAAGAAAAGAAAGAAAAAGCTTAGAGAAAAGATCCAAGTCATGAGGATGGTATTTCCAAATTTTTTAAAGCTGCAACACAACATTCCCAAGCTGAGAAAAACATGTTCCCTGCCCTCACGGCAACTCTGCCACAGAGATGCCAGTGGCCGTCTATCTCCTCTTCCAGTTCTTCGTGTCCCACACCTCTGAACCCAGAGACTGACTCTTCCAACCAGGTGCCAAGCTTCCCACACATCTGAAGGAAGACTGGCAGAACTAAATATGTTGCTTACAAAATATACGGGTTATTAGTAGACGTGTCTATTTTAATAGTATCATTTATTTTCACCTATTTGTGCCTTTTTTTAGGGGAAAAAACCCCAAAACCACTTTCTCCTTGAGCAGGCTATGCAAAGAGCCTAATGGGTTTCCCCTTTTCTTTCTGGCACAGATCCTAGTCCCAGTGCCGGGGCTGGCGAGATGCCTGTTGATTTCAGTGGGAAGAGGATCAGGCCCAGTCCTGCAGATGTTACTCATCCAAGTAGTCAGCTCCACCCTTCACTTCTCACATCGCTCCATGCTCCACTACTTAAAAAAACAGGGACGAACTGGAAGGACGGAGCCCGGCGTGCAGTGCTTGGCCTCTCCTACCTTCTCACTGTTACTACATGATGCCCCTCAAAGCCCTTTGTCACCGCTGGGCTGGGGACCGATAACACACAGCATGTCGCACCAATGACTGCCAACATCAGGCCGTTCACAAGCGAACCTTAGTGGGAGCCATGCACCCTCGTCTTTGTTTGTCAAGGGCCATGGATTGCTCTTCTGGCCTGTGGGAAAGTCAAAAGTCAACAAAGCCATCTCAAATACTGTGGCATTTGCTCTTTTTCTTAAAGTCCCAGTTCCTGGAGTCGTGTTTCTTCTTGAGAAATTTGGCATTCGTTTAAAAACTTATCCTTCCGGGTTCCCATGATTGCAGAGGATAGCCTGAAAACTGGCTTCAGAGTTTCCCAAGAGGAAATAAAAAGCCAGTAAACAAATACAAAGAACTGGAAGTTTTTCTTGGTTTGACGTCATTTGTTGATTTTTCTTAACATCACTATTTAAAGCAATTCTCCTTTTTTTAATGTCTTGGCAAATTATTTTTGAATGCCTTAGAATGGCAGTTTGCTCTGAGCTAAATTCTGGTTCAGACTGCCATTGCTGAAGATTAAAAAAAAATGTTTCTTCACTTGTTTGTCAGCATTATCCAATGTTCATTAATTATATTTTTATATCTATTCTTTTATAGTAATGCTTTAAACCTCTTTATTAGATTAGAGACAAACTTGGGAAGCAAAGTCTGTTCCCAATCTAGAAAACCCTCAAGGCAACTAAGAGACTTGGATCTCATTTTATGCTTATGAAGCTGGTGTAGGAATTGTAAATATATACCTATGAGACACTCTAGATTGGGAAAGAAAAGCTGACTGCTGCCCCTTTGCAATTGGACAATTTACAAATAAGTATGTAATTGGGCTTTAGTTGCTGACCTGTGTAATAATGTGCACTATTTCAGTATTTCCGACTCAAATAAAATGATGCTCATTAGAAAAATGTTCAGCTTGCATTATTTCAATACTCAAAACTGCTCTTCCCTAAGCAGAACTGAAATAGAAAACAGGGATATATTTTATTTTTATATATATCTCTACACATACAAACACACTTTTTTTTTTTTTTTTTTAACCCACACTTTCTGCCTTTAGGAGAGCAAGATATGCAGCTTGGACAACTGCAGATGTTTAAGAAGAAACCCTTACAATGCTTAAAGAAAAGGAAAGAAAGAAGACAATTGTGTTTGCTTAATGTCTACGTATTTTATGCACGTGGGTGCAAGAGCGTATTAGCTATAACTCTGCCTTTGCATTGCTGATTAAAAAAAAAAGAGAAAAGAATGAGACTTTCAGTGCAGCTGGGTCAGCTCGTACCATGGGACTCGTATCTGGCACTGGCGCGGCCCAGCTGCGCGAAGTATCTTATGCCAGTGTCACGACCCAGCTACTACAAATGAGGGCTACTGCACAGCAGTAGCAATCTCTAGCAACAGGCTGTTGGGGCTGTAAATTTGCAGCCCTGTCTTGTCCCCGGCCACCTGGAACCATGCCTGGCTGAGAAAAGTTCCTGCTCACGGACTGGCACCAACTAAGACGTCGATGCATCCCAGAATTTATGACCCTCTACACTTCAACTGCTTACAATAACCCTCCTCATAAAGCCCCATCAGATGGGCTGGGCCATCGGTGCCCAGCTCACCAGGGTGGAAATGCTTCCCCCAGCCTCAGAATGAAACCCCATGCGTTTCCCCCTGCTTACCCAGCCTCGGCAGCCATCTTTCTCCATGACCTGCTGTCACAAACCAAGCTGCCTACAGAGAAATACTTACAATGAGCTATTTCACATGGGTTTTCAGCAAGAATTTGCGTCTGGGATACCTAAAACATGCTCATGAAGGTCTCTGGATTGACCTCTAATGAATTTTATCACCATCCCAACATGAAAATACCATTTATTTAAATTTTTTGATCCCAGAAGTGAGGGGCAGGAGGTTGCAGAAGTGATTTTCAACATTAAGGAATTAAACAAACTAACAAAAAATCCCACAACAGCAGTGCAGCAAGCTTTGAGACAACTTAAATATTATACATTTGACTCCAGGTCTAGTCCTGCCAGCCAAATAGGAAAACTACAAGTTATGTTGGGAAAGTCAGGCTTTGAAACCCAGGCTGGACTGTTCTGCGCACCCCTCCCAGCATTCTGGGTTCTTGCTGAACCTTTATGAACTTCAGGGACAAAATTAGCAAGTTGGTACCTGGATCTTTATACAAAAGGTAGCGATGACTGAAGAAAACGTACTTTGGTTTTGGTGCACAGACCAGTGAGTGAGACTCAAGGACGTATTTCTGAGAAAAAATAATAGCAATATGTACAGTGCCAGCCCATTGGATGAAAGAACCAGGAAGAGAGCTTAAGGAACTGCCACTGCTGTGAAAATAATAAGATGTTGCAGACAGGGTGCCTCAGCTTGGGGAAAAGATGGGACAAGATAAAAGTACCCAGAGAACACAGTGCTGTCAGGACTGACTCCAAGTTTCTACACCTGCAAAACATTCTCATGCATTAACAGTGAAGCACGGACTTTTAATACAGACCAAACAAACCCAAGAACAAGTCATAAGTCAAATTTAAAATTACAAAGTCCTTTCCTTCTCAACTCTTTCCCAAGGACTTCAGGTCTAATTTAATCATAAAAGACATTTGAGGCATTGAGACCATTTCTCAATGGCAAAACTGTAATTTGGGGGCAAAACAAAGACAACTGAATCTTCTGGAAAATACCTGTTCCCTTTTAAAATGGTAGTGAAAAGTACCTGTTTGGAGTGTGGACACACCCAGAAGACTGATGTGCTTACAATGCAAAAAAATAACGTATCAGTCCATGCTGTGAAGTCAGGAACTGTCAATGGACCTCAACATGACTACACAAGGAGCATTTTTCCCAGAGGCAAACTTCAAAAAATTTTCAGATACTGAAGGCAAGTTTGGTTTTTTGTTATGATGATTTATTATGATGCAGGAAGATCGGAATAATAATCTTTTCCTGGTTTGTTCTTGAATTTTAAACTTAATGAGATAGAAAAAAATCAAATTAGTAATTTCTTCCATTCCCACAGAGAACTTTCTTCATGGGTTCTCTGGAAAATGCTTACATTTAACCAAGTGTAGCCTTTCAATGGAACATTCCCTAGGATTAAGCTAGTATTCACAACATCACAGAGAAAATTTTGCAATGAGAATAAATCCTTCCTCCTCTGAACAGCTCAGGCTTTGGTAGGTTCAAGTAGTAATAGTTGTGAGGACCTGAAGAGCTGCAGGATTGTGCAGTTCTGCAAAAACCAGCAAAAAGCCCCAACCAAACACATGATAAAACCATTCACAGCCTCCCCCCATTCTCTTTTTCTCCTTTGACGTGTGTATGTTTCATATCATCCTGATTTTCCTATGCAGAGAAATCTGAGTGTTTTCTCCCACACTTCCACATCTTCTTTTAGAATTGTTTTCCTGCTCTAGATGTTTTTCTGGGAATATGGAGGAGAACTCTTTACGTCCACATGGAAAACTGGACTCCAATTCTGATTTCTCCCACAGTGGCTGGAGTCAACGAAAATCTCAGTGAAAACTGTGTTATGCTGGTGGAAACTTCAGAGGGAAAAAAAAAAAGAAAGAATTATGCTATTGCCCCATTACAGAAATAGATCAGTGTGTTCAGGCAGTGGCATTTTTCAACCATGCATTAATATGAATATTCAGCTTGAATATTCCACAAATTCCTTAAGCTCCTGATGCCTCTTCCTGGGACTAGCTCTTCATTAAATTTAATGACTCCTTAAAACAGAAAAGAGAAAATGTCAATACCACCTGCTAGCATGACTGAAAGCTATCTAGGTAAACTTGGTAAAAAAAAAAATTATACTGGAACCTTCCATGACATTTAGTGGGATAGTGAATATTTTCTTGTACACGCTCATGCATACACAAAGGGAAAAAAACCCCAACCTGTTTAAAGACAAATTCCTGTTCTTTCCCTTACAGTCCTCCCCACCCCCCAACCCGAAAATGTGATTTACCAGAAGGAGCTCACAATGCTGCTCTGGCTGAGAAAGTACACTGAGAACTTCACAGTGAGCCCAAAATAGCCTGAAAAGAGGAAATGGGTGGGGGTGAGGTTCTTTCTTCTGCTCACAAAGGACTTCACCAGCCGATATAGATCAAGTAAAAACAGTCCTGACATGCGGAGCGGCACTTGGTGACAGTCCTCCCCTCTTTTCCCAGTCTGGTCTATTTTAAGATCACATCACAGGAAACTTGGCAGCTACATGTTTCCGAAAGTTGCCCCTGCCACTTCCACAAGTTCAAATCATTTGTAAGGGCACAGCTCACAGCACAGAAAACTCTGAGGGGACAGAAAAGGTACTGTCGGGCTACCGGAGGCAAGTCATTCAAAGAAAGAAGACAATTATTCATAATTAAATGAGCTGAAAAGATGTTTGCTTTTCAGTACTGTATTACTGTTTTTTTAAAGAAATAAAACATTTATATGAGCCATCCAAGCACTGACAGTACTTGTGATGGACACCATGTGTCTGCTCAAAGAAAGAAGTTCTTCTCATGAAGAGATTCAGCTCTGTGGTGTGTACCTTGATCATGTTGTTGTGGACTCTCTCTCCTACCTTCTTAACATTTTTCCAGAAAAATTTAACATTGTTAATTACCAGCAAAATAAGGACACATGCAGACAAAGAACCAGGAACAATGAACAACACAGTTGTTGCACATGAACTTCAACTCTGATTCTTATTAAGCATGGAATGCGTAATGTTAATGGCATGGTCTGATTAGAGAAATTGATGATAATTAAAATACTAACAAAAATGTAAAAGCACATCAACATTGCTAATGCCTTCACTCTGCATTATGAAATCATCCACATGTACAAAAGCAGCAATGGGAGACAAAACAGGAGTTTTGTGAAACTAGGAAAGTGAACAGTAATTATAATTGAATAAAATTATTTTAAAATCCCATGTTTTTATTATTTCGTAACCATATCTTTTACAAATTCCAAAGCTTCACAGTCCCCCTTGTTCAGAGAACTGTTTCTGAGCTCAAAAAAAATAGTTGCAAAAAAAAAATTCTGCAGGGGAAAGACATGCTATTTAAGCTCAATGGATTAAAACAGCCAAGTAGATGTTTATCTCCCTTTTCAAAAGTAATTTATTTCAGGATTTGGGAAGAGCATTCTCATCCCCAAAAGTCAATTTTGAGAAACCTGTAAATAACTTCAAATACAGGTCCTCAAGTTCAGTCTATACAGTAACATGATTATTGGAACACCATAAATCTTGAGTGGCAATCTAAAGCCACTAAAGGAAAAAAAAAACATTGTGAAGAAAGAGAAGAGGTGCAAGCCCTTGCCTCTTTATGAGGTGTAAAACTATGCAAAAGCTTTCAGAGAATTTTATGTGGTTGGTGTTTTGTATTTTAGTGACATCTGCTTCAAAAGGGAGGGCCAGCAGAGGAAAGGCATATTAGACCTCTTCTTGCAGAGCTCACTCACTGCTCCCATGCCGAACGTCACTGCCCCCTCATGTGGGGGGCTTTCTGTTCAGCTTCCACACACAGTTAGACAGATTAGTTTAAATTGCTGTAAATAACTCCTACTTGCTATTCTTGAGCCCTTTATTCCAGGCTGCTCTATATTCTTAAACTGTACCTGAGTCACCTTCATGTGTTATCCTCGGTGCCCTGGGAAACTTGGGGTTTAGTAAACAGGTTAAGCAAATGAAAAGATTAGTCAGTATTGTGCTTCAGATGAATGCAAGATGAGATTACGCTTGAAAGCAAGTGTATTAACAACATTAAGAAAGAAAGGTTTCCAGACTCTTTGCACTAATCTAAATAGCATATACTGCACAAAAAGAAACCACCCTCAAGTTTTGCGACTGAGTCTTTTTTACCCTGGTATTGAAGAGGATTACTGAAACTAACAGCTTAATTGGCAAACTGGGTTTTTTTGGTTGCCATACAGGCTAGATGACACGGGTGTTATGAGTTCCCTAAAACTAAAATTAAATAAATTGGAAGGAACAGAGATTAAGGTGGCAACTAGATAATAATATTAGTTATGGCAGATAGAATAGCACCGTATATTTACATTTACTCCTCACCATGTGTTAATGTGTATCTCTACAGCAAACAGCATGAAATTCAATATACTTAAATACTCTTTTCACCACACAAAAGAAGAACTAAGACAAGTTAAAGCAAGCTCAATTGAGAATGAATATTGACATTTAAGAAGGGCTCAAGATAACATTTCTTCATTCATTTTTGTAGGTTCCCTCCCTTCAAACAAACACACTAGTGACACTAGGGCATGACAAACCATCACCAGTTTGAACTCAAGGCTTACCAGGGACAAATCATTAAGTGGGAAGCAACGTGATCCAACCAGTATGGCAATGGATGGAAAATCTAGAGAGGCTTGGAAGCAATCCAGTCTCTTCCATTCTCCTCTGTACCTCTAGTTGCAAATCAGTCCAACCCTCATACCTCCATTTTCCACTGGCCATGAGAGAGACTATGATAGTTATTTCTCTGTAAAAGCACTTTATAGACAATTGTACAATTGTAGAAAAAAATCTGTACAATAACTTACTACGTCCTAGAAATAATTCTTCACATGAGCTGGCTTTACAGTCTTAGCTTCTCCATGTTATATGGTCCCTCAGCATGAACGTGTTCAGGTTCTGGTAAGTGCACCATCATCTCAATATTAGAGGCATCGTCCATCATCTTGGATCGTTAACAAATCAGAATCCTCAGAAATGAGAAGGGGAAAGGAAAGGATAGAATGATTTCTCCCCTGAAAATTACTTCTGACTAACAGTGAAAATGTCTTGGACGTAAATCTCATCAAGCAGAATGGAAACTGGCTAAGTTTTGAGACTGAAGAACTGCAAACCGACAGAAAACGTCTGGTGCCAGTATCCCAAATAACCCAGCCCTCTAACAGTCTTCTGCTGTAGATCTTCAGCTGTGAGATAAGGCGATTATTACAATAACTCTTTACATATACAGAACACACACAGCCTTATGCAGAGCTGAAAAAGTTTTTCCAATTCAGTGGCATCAAAGTAAGGAAACCCCCACACCGCTGCTGCTGCACACAGCAGCACGGCACCTACGGGTCCCCACGCACATTGTGCGATCGTAACTAATTAAAGTTTCGGTGGTTGTAAAAGGCAAAGCGTAAGCAGAGAAATAGGCACAGTGAGATAAGTCCAATATCCTGAGCACCAGCTGAAGGCAAGTGGCAAAGCCAAGAAGAAAACCCGAGGCTGTGTCTACATGGTTGTAAAAGCCTAACATCTGGAGAAGCCATAAGCACCATGCGTTCCTTGCCTTCAATATACAATGCTCACTCATTGTCTGTCCTTTCTCCCAAGCCATGCAGAACGCCATAGTATCTTCTCAGCTATCTGGACTGCCATCATTTTTTTTTTTTAATGACACACAATAGTTTTATACAGTGGGCCACATTATCAGAAGTTTTCAGCATCCAGAAATGTTGAGCCTTAAAAGAGCTCAACACTTTGCATTTCCTGAATATATAATTTCCTGATATATATTTCCTGATATATAATAATATATCTACAGATCTGTCTTGTTCAAAAATCTAACGTTGGTAATCTCCCTAGAGGTTACATCAATATACACAATAAAAAGAGTTGTTGAAACCCTACCCCTCCTGTTAGAAAAAAAGAGGCTTAAAATATTGTTCTAGTTTTTAGTAACAACTAAAAGTTAAAAACCAAAACCTAAATCTCTCCTGGAACTCAAACAAGTGCCCCTTCACAGTAAGTGCCAGTGAAATTCTCGCAAGGATGCCACTGACTCTGTGTAAGTAACTTCTACGGTGTCTCGAACCTTTTGAGCCTCTCGGCTAGCTCGAGGCACGCTCAGAGCCATGTTCCCTAGCAGTCTAGCATTCACGCATGTACACTACATTTTTTAAAAAAAAACAAACCAATTTTTCTATGCTACAAGGCTGCTTTTCAAAGATGCTCATCACTGTTTCCTGTTGACTACTCAGGAAACAGTGGATCCTCATCATCTGCAAAAACTAGGCCATAGATGACTTTAGAGTTGAGCTGACACTCACAGAGATGACATCTTCTGCACCGTGACAAAAGTCAAAGTCTTCCAAAACCAAACAATAGATCAGGGAAAGAACACCTCGCAGTGTTAAAATGCAAGGTGCTCTGTCTACACAAAACATTAAAAGAAAAAAAATCCTAAAAATCTGGCTAATTTTAATGTATTAGCAGTCACATTTTAAAACGCAGCCTATTTTCCTAACAGAGATATGTCTCGATGAGGTGAAGGATCTGTTCTGCAGCTAGGAAGGGTTTATCAAGAAGAAAATAGCTACTGCAATAAAAGACAAGGAACATAGCATTCGTCGCAGCAGCTCAGTCCCAGTGTACGTTGGCAGGAGCTGCAGAGGTGGCTGTTAACCTGGTGCACCACCAGAGAAGTGGAGGAAGGCAGGTCCTGGAGAACACCTGTGTGAGGAGGCTCAGCTCCTGGAAGGGATGAGAAGATGCTATAGGCAACCTGGTGAGCAGGAACACACCTCACTGAGCAGGGACCAAAACAGTGAAACGCAACGCTGGCAGACAAGGGACGAAGAAGAAAATCTGGCAAGCTAGGATAGATACCACCAGCATTTTGCACAGGTGATGTCCGTCTACTCCTTTTTAGCCTCTCCTGTTTGGGTGATAGGATGTCAGTCTCCTGCTCATGGAAAATGGTTGGTGAAACTGGGTCCTCAGTGCAGGCTCAACTGCTGGGGACTTCCTCTACTTTCTCCCCTCAAGTTATGAGGGGTGAGGTGGGGGGGAAGCATGTAGGTTTCAGCAGCTCTGAAGAGCTGGTTGGAAAGCTTTGATATGGGGGGGAGGGGTAGAGGAAGGGACTGATCAACACTTTTAATTATGACATACCTAAGTTTTAAACAAATTACTAATTCATTTCTTCATTAAACCATGAAGGGAATTTGATTTATGCTTATTTATCGCCAAGGTGATGGTTCAGCCCCCACCTCTTTCCCAGAACCCAGAAAACAACTTTATTTCTTCCCGGCTTTATCAGGTGGCCCTTGCGAGAGCAGCCGCCGAAGGGAGGGAGGGACGGAGGGAGGGAGGCGCGGGCCGAGCATTCTCCCCTCAGGGGGCAGGGGCTGCCCGGCGGCCGCGCCCGGGCGGGGAAACCCAAGGGCGGCGGGCCGGGCGTTAAACCCGCCTGCGGCGAACGGGGAGACCGCTCCCCGGCGCCGGGGACACCTGCCGGCCACGGGTCGCCAGGGCGGGAGCGCCCCGCAGCCCCGGCCCGGCCCCCGCCGGGGCCGGCTTTTTCTGGAAACATGACAGCCGGCCTCGGGGAGCCGGGGAGGGGAGGGGGGGAGAAGGGGGGGCCCGGCAGGACGCGAAGGCGCGACGTGGCGACGGTTGTTAAGGGAGTGACAACAGTGCGATCAACAGAGGGGCTGGTGCGCGGGGAGGTGTGATGCCCCGGGTTTTTATAGCTGCCTCATGATGTCAGCGAGCCGCGCTGGCCGCCGCGCACGGAAATAGCCGGGCCCTGCAAACGCGCGGCCATCAATCCGTTGGCAGCCCTACAGTGAACGGTTATTTTTGAACGGCCTGAGCAAGATAAAACTTGAATCGGGGGAAACTAACTGATTTACAGCCGCTTTAAGGTCAATTTGCCTCGCTACGGAAGGGTAAAACGGCTTTTCAGCGTGTGCAGGAACATGTCGATGTAGGGAGCCCGGCCCCGCTATCAGAAGCGCAGCCGCCCCGCCCGTCCCAAGCCAGCTCTGCAGGCAGCGGGTGCAGCTTTTGGGCAGGAAAAAGAGGCAGAGCGGGGGATCCGGCCTCCCGGCCGCAGAGCAGCCCCTGCCACCCCCTGAGTCGGTGTGTTTTGCCCCATGGGCCGTGCTCCTTCCGGCAGCAGCTGGCCCTGCGTGGCAGGCACAGCTCACCAGCCATCCTGTGAGAGGAGGGAGCAGGCAGCTTGGGCCGCAAAACCGGCTTTGGAATCTTTTCTAGCCTCGCTCCAGAAATCCAGCGCTGCATCCGCTCCAAAAGCTGCTTTGCCCACTCACATCGGGCCTTCTGGCCAACGCCTCTATACCTCGATGGCCAGGATGCGCAAAAAAGCCCTGCTTGCTTAAGCTCGTGCTGCCGCACCGTGCCTTAGAAAACAAGAAAGATGTGGAATCCCACAATCGCAAAAATTAATGTGCTGAACTACAGCAAAAGCCTTGACAATCAAACTTCTGTTACAACAAAGCAGTAACAGTAATCTCCTACAACACTGTGGCGAGGCCCTGAGTCATGTTATATTTACTCTTTTTTTTTTTCTCTTGTTAAAAAGGAAAAAGTATTAGAAACATTTACAAAGCTTTCAGAAGAGCAACAGATTGGGTACCTTTAAAAAATAACAGTATTTTGATGCAAATATAAACTTATCATGCTTCCTGAAGCACACACAGCATAAAGGCAGTATCACTGCAGAGAAGGTATCTGCTTTCAAGGGGATTTGCATTCTCATCGAATGCTGGACCAGGTCCAGACCAGCCAGAGGATAACCACCCTCTAACCTCCCTGTGGAGTCTTACAGAGACGAGACTGAAGCAGTATCATTTCTGACAGAAATAAAATCCTGGCTACTGCACTGCTGGGAACACTACAGACAAGAAGAAAAAAAAAAAAAAGCCAGGAAAAAAAACCCACCAGGGAGGAATTAAAACAATTCTGTGGCGTTCATTTAGATAATACTTTGTCAAAACTCCTGATATGGGGCTACATTATATATTTACTAAATACATGCAAAAGTTAAGTGTCTGCTAGCATAAAATTTAATTTTAACAAATGGGAACATACAAATATTAAAGCTGACCAGTAATAAAATGGCTCAGTTGCATGCCCAGGTTAACCAAGCTATATAATACATCTAGTCAAATCGTACGTAAAACCATGGAGAGCATTCAAAAAATACAATTTTTTTCAAATTTCCATCAGTTCATATTTTCAGCACTAGCATCTCAGAGGACAGGATAATTCCTAGCAATATGCCTCCAAACATTCAAAAAAAAGTTACCTTAATGGAAGTACTCAGTACTTCCTTCTTGATGGAATGCACCCAGGGACACATGCAAGAAAATCCCAGGACAGCCTGATGAACAGCTTCTAGGTATTCCCCAACTTGCCATAGCCATTGTGCTGCAGTGGTAGAAACCTTTGAGCAACCACACAGCAAACTGGACTGGGAAAATGATAAGCAATTCTTGAGCGCCAGCAAAGCACAGAATGCAGCACAAGAATGGGAGCAAAGCGACTGCACAAGGCAGCAACCGCTTAAACAGTTTTGCCAATATGGCAAATAAATGAATAATCTTCATATATTGTTTTCAGGGCCAGTGAGCTCTAAGATTGTCCCAAAAGTAGCAGCATCTGAATTGTGTTGGACCTACAGAGACCTTTAGCCATGGCTCGACTGTGTGTGAAAGTATGTCTAGACTACAAGAAAATGTACTGTTTTAAAATATCCTAGTTGGCCCATTTTAGCTGTAATACTGGCAACCCAAATTATGGATGTGCCAAACCCAAATGACAGTCAGATATAAAATCACGACATTACAAAAACATTAGATACAATTTATTTTTCAACCGATACCTTAATTTGTAGTTCTTTAAGTCACAGTTTAAAATACTTCCCACTAGAATCTTGGTTTTGCTATTTTGGAGCATTTGCAGCAGAAATACTAAGATCGGTCTGAAGAACAGAAATGTCTGTCAGTGAAAGCACCAGGAAAGGCAATAGAGGAAAGTTACAAAAAAAAACCCCAAACCCAAAACATTTTGATAACCATGGATGCAACAGAAAGGTAAGCACCAAGGAATGCGGTGTTTGCATCAGGACCAGGAAGCTTGTGCCCTTGGAAGCCCGCAGCGCGGATTAGCAGCAGACCTGTGCCCTTACAGAAGAAGGATAGCAGTGTGGTTGCACCCTGCTATACATGCTGTTCCTCTTCCTGTTCTTCCAACAGGGAAGCTGACTGTAGCCATAAAGACACCCACAGCAGGCAAACCCAGGAACCGGGCAGCAAACTAAGATTCACCTAAGCTGAGGTAAGCAAGATTCGGAAGTGAAAGGACACACCGTAATGATGTGCTTGACTGCCAAAGGATAGAGAAGATCTACCCCAAAAATAGGGCATCGCAGATGCAGAAGTCAAGCAACGTGGTGAGAATGTGGTGGGTGATGTCCCTTGTCCTCCAGGTACACACAGCTGATCTGGGCCAGATAATTTCTTGGGCACACATTTCTTGGAGCTTAAGAGCATGGGGGTTGTGAGAGTGGGCATGAAATTGGTTAGAGAACAAATGCGAGACAAATCAGTTGTGTTTAAAACAGGTATCACCACCTCTTTCCATAACGTCTCACTGAGGGTTGTTTTGCATTAATTTCCTTGTCACTATGTGCTACGATTAAAGCTGAGATTCTCAGATAATCACTAGAACCTCAGAGTGGAAACTTGCAGAAAACTGTGTAATATGCAATAAAAATTGCAAGAACTAGCAGGCAATACTGCAGATAAAACCTTTTAACACGCTGCCACGTAAAAAAGGGCAAGCCACCGATGGAGAACCCCTCTGCTGTTTATTGTACCTGGTTAATTTTTAAAGTACAGTTTTCTCTAAAAGAGTGTTTTAAGAGTGTTTTCTTAAAAAAAAAACCTTCCCTGTTTTTAAATGCCCTCCTGGTGCTTCAGGAGAAGCTCCATCAGCAGTGCAAATTAGACTACGTTTAGGATCTGAATGTATTTTAATATTTGCATAGAGACAAACTTTGCTGAAGAGAGAGGAGAAGGAATATAGAGTAAGTATGGCTTGCCTCTAAAAATGGGGCAGATTTACCAGAGGGGACAGTACTTACAACATCAAGAGACCTGTCAGAGTTAGTGCTTTGCCATCACATGTCTGTGTGGATTCTTTTTCTGCCACCACATCCACCCAAATCTAGGGATGTTTCTCTAGGGAAGGGAACTCTTCATCTCATATAGAATTCAGCATGTAATGCAGTTTACTATTAGTATTTGAGCCAAACATTAGGAAAGGTAAGAAAGGGAAAAATAGAAGGGAACAGGGCAATCTTGTAAGAGAGACAACCTGAAGCTATTCTAGATGTGCACTTTCCTCCCAGAATTAAAGCAAATACTTATCTGAAAATAAATTTACTTTTATGCTGAAATGAATTGCTCTCACAGATTTGGGGTGAGGGGTGTCACATCAGTACAGCTATAGCTGGATAAACACTCTGCTAACGCTATACTTGGAATCCTCCCAGTACAAACTAGCTCTAAAATTTGGTCTGTTGCTTCCGTGCAAGTACACTTGATTAAGTTATAGGTGTGATTCTTACCTAAATAGTTTAAACCAGCACAGCCTGTAACACAGACCCATCTATACTGCTATAGAAGTTTCTGTGATGGTGCTAAAGCTATTCCCACATGGGAATAACTCTGATACTGGACAGAGTACGCCCGTACTGAAATCAAACTATTTCCATGATGTTTGCACAAGAAATTGTTGCTGCAATGCTGCAGAGTCCCTGCTTCTGAGTCCTGGTTGCTCTTCAAGCACCAGTTGCTGTTTTCTGGGATTTATGACTGAAAGGATTAAAAACAAAGAAAACTAAAATAGATCTCCAAAGGGTATTAATAGCTCCTTCAAGCTCTGTCGCATTCCAGATCTTATTATTACAGAAAAATATTCCTAAGGTAATAGATACAGCTTCCTCAATTGAAACGTTTTTTCCCAAAAAGTAAATTCTAAATCATTGTACAAATATCCAGTATCCCAAACACAAGCATCCATGCAAATGATAACTGGGTGATCATTTGCCCCATTTGCACATATATTTAAAGGGCAGCTGAAAATTTGGGCCATTCTAAATGTGTGTGCATGCCACTGGTTTGCAAACATAGGGCTAATGCCCTGGAAACACTGAAATGCCCGACGGCATCAGTGGGAATTGAAGGCTCTCAGCATTTGGCAGAACAGAGCCCTTCTTACGTGTGGGTATAAAAACGTTCACTTGCACACGGAGAGGTTTTGAATAAAACGCAGATGGTGGACAATAATTTCCTATTCATCTGGATGTTCTGTGAGACGACATTCCTGACTATAGTTTTAATGTTATAAATTAAGATTTGGTAGGTCATTTAAACATAGTTCATTTATTTTCAAAAGATTCTGGTTCTCAGCAAATGAAGAAAACACATTCCCACAAAGCCAGGAGACCAATCATTATATTAACACACTCACACTTGCTGATAACCCGTAAGAAAGCTTTACCTATTTATATCACAGCCATGAAAACATCCAAGAAGCATATTAATTAATAGTGATAATAAAAAATAAAGCCTTCAGTCATGTGTTCCATTCAATCACTTACACCCTATATTTTTAAAACGAACAAAATACATTTGCAGTTTGCCGGGGAATTATTTTAAGGTCCTGGTGTCCCTTAGAATCTCTTCTCACGTCTTTAGATGTCTGCCTTTTGCTCGTGCGGACTGAAATGTCTAGACATCCAAATTAAGGAGTGACCAATCACCAACAAACTGATCTCTCTGCGTACAAGGTCAGCGCTACAGAGGCACACACACACGCGCGCGCACACACACACGCACGCACACACACATACTTGCAGCCGGCACTGTGCAGGAGACCTTTATTTGTGCACAAAAATATTGATGTTGCTAAGTGATACACAGGCGGTCACTAGCCCTAAGTCTTTGTGTTTGTTTATTACTGTGTCTTCTTCCCCGAGTAAACAATGCAATGGTGATGCAGAGATAGAAGAACTCGTCTAAATTAAAACAGCTATGGGATCTAATTTATTATGTCTGTGTGATATCAACCTATTACTTTTTTTCCTGATTTTGTTCCGTTAGGTCAGAAGGAAAAAATTTAGGAGGAACTTGAAAACACACGTGTCCTGAACGGTCCCAATCATCCTACTTTCCTTCAGTTAAATAATAAAAACAATTTATTTGCAGAGGTCCCTCTGTATCTTAGGTTTGCTGGCACCAGATTTAAGGATATTGTTTTGAAGTTAAAATAATGGTCCTGTATTAAATTCGTATGTCTAGTTAATTGGAACAAGGGGCAACCTGAAAGTAGTGTCTCATCACACTGCATAATAAGCGTGGATACACTTTCCTTATCCAAAAATTCAGTCTAGTTCCATTCAGTTCTAGAATCCAAGTTTCTATTAAAAAAATTTTTTTTAAAAAATCCCCCCCAAACACACACCTCTTTTTTGAGTCATCCCAAACTTTAAAACCTGTATCTTTGGTGATACTAGGAGTAGGTTTCTGGAAACACAAGTGTTCATGACAGGGATCTCGGTTTGAGTTTTCAAAATAAACTGGCTTTCTTGACTTCAGGGAAGGCAGACTGTGGAGAAGCAGGGTTTCCATGATCACCTCCCTTGGCTACCCTTCAAGGCTTCTGGGGTGCCCCAGAAGTGCCACAGCCCCCCACGCTGGTGAGCCCTCCTGCTCTGATGCAGCCCCCCAGGCGAGGTGCCCAGGTAAGGTCTCAGGGAGCCCTGCAAATGCAGGTCCCCAGAGGTCACCGCCTTGTCTGCAAGCATGCTAGGAGGAAATCAGTCTGGTCTCCTCCTGGAAGCTTCCAGATTTCCAGAAATTTTTATGGTCAACATGGCAGACCATTAGATTGCAAATCCTTTTTTCAACAAAAAAATATTTCATAGCGCTTTGCCATGTCATAACAGATGCCACTGGAGCGAGGTTACTCCCCCCCTCACCTACGTGTACCACTACTGGAACTACTACTTACACAAAACATATTCTTAGGAAAATAGTATATTTTGACTTTATTTGATTTTGGTTTAGCAGCAAGATGACTACCAATGCCAACTGGCTGTGGCAAGCACAGCTTGAGGAACAGTTCAGAACCTTTTACACCCTACCTGAACAGCAAAAGCCTGCACAGCAATATAGAGATGAAAATGAACTGGGAACTAATGTAAAACATTAATTCAGGTAACTTGTTTTTGTTTTTTGCTCTAGGTTACAAGTCCTGTAATAAATCACAAGACAGGTTTAATTGTCATGTAGATAGAGTCTCCTCCCAAACTCTGTTTCTCTCTCTCCCACTGAAACAACAGCGAGTTTACAAAACCAGTATTCTGCTGAGTGACTGCATATTGGAAGTCTTGATACGTAACCATACCCAAAGCAGCGCTGCTCCAACCGTCTTCCGTTCAGTCAGCCGAATCAGACATGGCAGCAATCGGTCCAGCAGGAAACCGAAGGGACAGGACAGCTCGGTCCCTTCCTCCCCACTTCAGCAATTTGCTGGATGAGTCACTGGCCCTCTCTGTCTCGGTTTGTCCATCTGTACAATGTTAATGGTAACAATACCTTCCATGCAAAAAGCACTGCTTTAAATTCCAGAGATGAAAGACAAGAAATGTTCCCGTTCTGGACAAAAGCAATACTTTGCTTTATTCTCAAGCTGCTTGCACAGCCAGCACTGGGAGCAGATCATTCCTGCAGTAATCATGAGGTAAACCGATTAACCCTTATGCACCAAATCAATACTTTCCATTAAAGCATTATTTCTGCAGATGTACTCTGGACAAATACTTTAGTTGTGGGGTGCGGAAAGAAGAGGGAAATGAGGACATAAATAGAACACGTTTTCCTCAGAAAAGCTGTATGTTAATTAAAAATATTCTTTTCCAACAGACTTATATTTGTAGGAAGAATGAGACGCTGCAGACAATGGGCCTTAACAGTAATGGAACTGCTTCGAAGGACCTGACCTGCTTTCAACTACAACATGACCTCTCAGGCAATCAGCACACCCTGTGAAGAGCACATAGCTTAATCATACATGAACTTACTTATTTTATGTCTTCTTCTTTTCTTAAAAAGCGTTTTACATCTCACTAAAATCCTAATTGTCCTACTGAAAGTTCACACTTCTGATGTTGCCTGTCTCGAGGAGAAAGCTTATTCACAAATAAACCTTGCAGGATGGAAAAATGACAAGGAAGAAAATATCAAGTCAGACAAGTATGACTGGAAACTCAGATGTAAAGAATTCAAATCTTTCAAAAGATGTCTTGATAGGTATATTCCCACCTCATTCCAAGCAAATAAGATTAGCACGTATTACTGAAAATTTTATGCCTCAGAAGAAGGCCCTAATTATATTTCACACCGCTCTGAAGATTCCTGTAATATACACACACATCTTTAATGTGGAATTTTATACGCTATTTATAGCATATAGGCTCTTTTTGATATTATTACTTTTCTATGAAAGTTCCTTTGAAGTCAGGTAATTACCTTAAGCGAAATATTTAGCCTGTTGTGAGAACTGAACTATGAGATTTGTGTAGAACAAATAAGTCATCATGTACCCCAGTATAAAGGTTTCCGAGCCACAAGTGGGGATAGAAACATTAATTACGAAGACAAAGCCAAGAATGCATTTTAAAGGTCATTTCAAGTGAGAGCTGATACATCGGTATAGTAGTACATCTTGCCACATGCACGCCCCTAAAAACTATTTGAGCTAAGCTCTGAAGAGTGTAAAATTATTGCATTACTAGTTACAATCCTTAGTAAAGCCACAGATTTAGGTTACCAGAGACCTGGTCAGAGTCAGGCTGTAACTGTGAAGAGGTCAGGAGGAGTTACTAAAATGGCTAATAACACTCTGCAGTAACTTCTCTCCAACCAGAAATGTCACATCATTAAAGACTTGTAAATCTGGATTCTTCCCATGCTAGAAGGAAGTGTGTCTCTTTCTCTGCAAAGCTATGAATCTTTTTAGTGGGATAAATGAGGTATAGCTACCATATATCAGTATACAAAGTTATGTCATTTTTATATTGCATTCTGATCTAGGACTGAACCATGACCATTTTGTGTTTGATGGTAGCGTTTTCAAAAAAAGTCACTCGTAGTAAGAAGTCACCGGCGGATCCCCTCTTCACCTCCTCAGACACGGTTCCCTGAAAATACCTAGAAGTACAGGATGTTAAAACACAATGCCATATGGATCCGCAATTTGTCACACAAATGTTATCCCTCATATGCAATTGAAAATATAACACATGAACCCAAGACTTCAAGATGTAACAGCCATACATAGATGTGTGCACACACATACACACAAAAGGCGAGTCAGCCAATGCAGTACGGCAAAACCAATTTATTATCGTTTTTCACAGATGGAACAAATTCACTTAGTTTACCGCATCCAGCCAGGTTTCCCCAACTGCATGCAATTCAATAATCTGAGAATTGAAACTGCTGTTTCTATTATATTTTTTGCCTAAGCAAAAGTCTAGCTTCTTATTAAGAATGCTTAATAAAACCAACACACATTAAAAACAGTCAGCAGGGAGTGTTGCAATTAGATGCTTGCACAGTGCTTCCCTCTGTGCCTACATGCAAATATTTTTCATCTTATACAGACTTTTTGAGAAACTTCATCATGTTGCAGCAGTAAGAGAGACCTTCTCCCTTTTTCTTCATGTGAGAAGTTAGGCCATCAATTGCATATCACCGTTGTTTTATTCTATAAACAAAACTACTTGTAAATTGCCTAAAAATCTGAATTTTTCCCCCTACCTCCCCATGTGGGACCTAATTACAGCCTAACTGAAGACACTGATTACTGCAGTTTCATCCCCCAAAAATTAGGGGTGGAGAGGAGACTAGGCTTAAAAAGGCAGATGAGATACGGATCAATAAGGAGGTAAAAAGCTGGAAGAACCACATCTAAGATGACTGAAGTATTTACATAGATCATATGAAACATTTTCCTTCACAGAAATGCTGTTGCATATGTTTTTTTCTGGAGGGAAAAAAATGTTTAGACTAATAAGGACAATCATAGGGAAGACAGGCTTACAGTTCATCTCTATCGAGTTAGTCAGATGCAAAATTCACTCTGATTGCTGTGGGATTCTCTATATCAAGCCAGAGTCTACAGAGTCTACAAGTGCTGCATGCTCTCCGCGCAGTTCCTTCCATCTGAGTGAACGATGCTCAGCAGCTTATAGGAGGCACTCCTCCATCTTGTAAAATTGGCTGCACATAACTTTGTAACAACGTCTGCCATTCTCTGTCTTCGTATTCTTCCTTCCCAGAGTAACCTACTGAAGGGACTACAGCACATACATGAAAGAAACCAACCCAGCAGGAGGAAAGTTTAGGAGGGAACAGGAGCAAGAGGAAGGCTCTGAATGACAGGCTCACAGAAAGGTTGAGGTGGGAAGGGAACCTCTGCAGGTCATCTCATCCAACTTCCCGGCTCAGGCAGGGTCACCCAGCGCCAGCTGCTCAGGACCGTGTCTGGTTCCTTCCAGCCTTGCTCTGGCGAGTGTGAGGCTCTGTCTGAGGGGAATAACTGCGGCTGTCACCTCACACCAGGGATGCTACAGGACATAGTCCTTTTCTAAACTAATTCCACAGCCTGTCTTTTACGAAACATTCAACCTTTCTGTAAAGGCTTCTGGTCGGAGCCTGGTGGCATTTGACATCAGCTTTTCTGACACCACAGCCCGAGAAAGGATGCTTCCATTTTGTCAGAGCTTTGTTTCCACTACCGTATCCTAGCCTGCAAGCGTAGCAAAATGTCTCTACCAGAAGCGAGTATGCAAACAAACAAAAAAATGCTGCAAAAATATTCAGCGTGAAGGAAAGCCACACCCATCATCTAGGTCTGTCCGAGTCTGTCTTTTCACCTTATTTATATCCTAATGTTCCAGGTTTGTTGGTTTATTAATTGCAAATTTGTCTGAGTGAGTCTCTTGCACATTCATTATAGTCTTTATAAAGACATTCCTTGCAAATGCCTTGAGGTCACACTTAAAACCATGGTGTGAACTATGCCAGACATCGAATTTGTGAAAGAGCTTCTTCCAGGACAGTGCGTGATGTCTGTCTCTCTGCGCAGAGCAAATCAGAAATGAGGTGCAACTACAGCAGGCCTTTCCCTGCCGCTTAGCAGCCGCCACGTCTCCTCTCGGTCACAGCCGATTCCCACAAGATGGCATGGCACAATTTAATCTGCGCTTAATCTGAGATTTTAAACAATGACTCCTTTACCGACACAAAGTCTGCCTCGCTACACACCTCTCATGATCCACTTCTCTCACACAGCGTCTTTGCAATTTTCCCTGAATCAAAGCATTGCCCATCTCTCCCCGCTGACCACAGAGCACAGTTTCTTTACAACTCTTCTGCAAAACAAAGTTGCAATAACCCGAAAATAAAGGTAGTTTTACATTGTGCTATCTACCTGAAACACCACTCAGGCAGCGAAACACTGAAATAGGAAGGAGTTGAAAATAAAAGAAAAAGAAGACATAAACGAAAAGCATGTTTTGGTTTAAGATTTTTCAGCTCTGATGGTCGTCAGTGCTACTAGTATTTTGGTTTAAATCAGTCTTAAAACAGATTTTGCCTTAATTTTTAGGAAGAAATTTAAACTGAAATGAAAAATTAACAATCAGTTACAACCCCTCAATTACACAAAATCTCCATTATCAAGTTGGAAAAGTAAGAAGGAAAATGACATTTCTGGTAGCCATGCATGAAGTTGGAGAGAAAAGCAACTTTTGCCAAAAGCTGAGTAAAGGCATATCTCCCCCTTCTTTTCACTATCTTTATGGTTTGGTTTTTTTCTTTTCACTATTTTTATTCACTATTTTCACTTTGTCTGCCCGAGCCAGTATTTCACCTCCCCTACCTGGGAGCATCCTGCACAGAAGCTCCCGCGCTGCCGGACGCATCCCTGCCTGTCCGCGGCCGGGCAGAAAACAGTTAAGTTGAGCAGCAAAGTGACAAGAGAGGCAGCAGCCTCTGGCAGCCATGGGAACAACAATTTCTACAGACTAGAGGCTGAAATTTCAGCGGGAAATAATCCCAACTGCCGTAGCCAGGTCGGAGAGGGGGGCCCCAATGGCACTGGCTTGAGTTTTAAGGCAAAATGCTACTGTAGACGTGCATGGACCTGACTTTACCATCCTCTAAAGTGCCATAATAATGACAGCCACATACCTGCGAGAGGTAATAAAGCAAAGCAGGAATTTTGCCTGCACAAAATGTAAACATCAAAACAGATGGCGCGGTTATGTTAATCAGTTAATGTTTGCAGAGTGCTTTGAAGATGCAAAGCCCTATAAAGGTACTAAATACTTACAGTCTTGTCTAGACATCATCAAGCTCATTTTTAGATTGCAGCCTTTTCGGGCCAAACAGTGCCTCTCTCTAATGCGTTTGCACTGTGCCTTCTGTAACAGCGTCCTACCTCAAGATGAATTCATAAGGGAGGAGTAACAGAGGAGCAGCTCCTGGAGGTGAAAAGCGCAAGCCAGCAGCTCCTGCACAGGAGTATCGGGCTAAATATCATCAGGGAATCAGATGGAAGTCAAAATGTACTATACCAGAATTAAAATAAACACAGTGCTTTTGTGCAGTGCAATGCGTAAAATATGTATTCAAATGCAAAGACTATTTTTTGGATGTTCTGCCAGAGAAACAGGTAAAGATTGAGACTGTCACAACAGATAACCCTTTACAAAACAGTTTGCCATAACCATGAAAACTGTTTACTGCACTAACAAGCTGGGATGAGAAAAAATATCTTTGACAGAATAAACTAAGTACGCAGAATTAACAGAGCTGTGAAAAGTGCTGTAGCAATCACCATCGTGCATAGTCCAAGTATGGAATTTAACACAGCGAGTTATGAACAATGAGATCACAGATTTTGTTGAGGTTTGAGAAAGATCCATTTAAACCATTTCAAAACTGGCACTTTTTATTTGCTCTAAGGAATGTGGCACGCAAATAAAAGTAAACTCCAGAGACTTATTCTGCAATAAGTGAGCCTTCTGTGTCGGATTGCCTTGCAACCTAAACCAAACCTTACTATTCTGATGTTAAGAAACCACACATTTCAGAAACCTTTTCCACTCATGGTTCCCAGTCAGCTCCGACTGTAAATGGGGTAAGAAGCCTGGCATTACACAAAAGGTGTAGACAGCTGAAACACGTAATCCTTATTCATACCCTAAAAATAGACCCAAACTGACCACCCAGTGCATAACCAGTGCTGCCAAGCATGGAATGGGAATTAGAGATTCCAGCTCAGCCACTAGCTCCGGGCGGGGAGCAGTGCGGAGTCAGGGTGTGGAGGCCTGAGGGCGAAGCACCTTCCCGTCCCTCCGACCCACTCCGAGGCAGCACCGACCAGACCCAGGGGGAATGGCATCCCCTTCCCTTTACCTTCAACACAAGCTCAGCTTTGGCCAGGGTCTTGTAGTCGGCATAGGAAAGACTGAGGGAAGAAAGGGGCGTTTGTGTTTAGAAAATTGGTCCCTTTCACCTTAAAAATAAACCACCAGGTTTTTTTCAGATCAGAAATGTACATTCTGAAATGTGGGGAGAAAAGATGGGTTTACTCCCATTTGCACTTTCGGGACATCCCCCAAAATCTACCTTCCTACTCTGCTGGGGGAGTGTGCAAAGGGTCTGCTGCAACTCACTATTCCCACAAACAGCTGTATGACAAAGGTCTTATGCCATAAATTCGCTTGAATACTAATGAAAGGCAAGGTTATTTTCTTGCTTTTGAGGTTTTGTTTTACTTATTTTCCAGCCTCTTCACTACACCTGTTAAACATTAATTTCTAAGCAGAAAAAAGCCTTAACATCATTATAGTTCTTATTTCTCAATTTGTTCTGAAATCATTTCTGTCACTGTCCTGAAAACAAAATGTTAATTGGAAAAGGATTAAAATAATAATAATAATAAAAAAGTAGTCCTTTGTAGTGACAAAGCACATTATAGAGCAATGCCAACACCAATCTGACTTCTTCCTTTCCAGGGAAACTGTTGCCTCTCCCTCTCTGTTTGAAAAGCCTGTATATATAATAAGCCAAATTTTCAGTCTCATCTTAACTGGGTTACCCTTTCCTTGCCCGTAATTTTGCATATGCTCACATAATTATGGCCTGAAATTTGCAAATACAATTACTTGCTGACACACTTTGTTATTTGAATGATAAAGTATTTGATTGTATCCAATGAAAACAAGATTAAAATGTGGAAGCAAACGTGTTTTAGCAAACCTAATGTACTAACTTAAGCTTCTGTTGGTTTATGGAAACATGATCCCCTAACAGCATGTCTACACCTTGTAGTTGAAGTATCGTCTAGAGACCTTGCAGTAAAAGCAGAATAGCCGTATCGCTGCATTACCACATCTGCACTTGCCTGGCAAGAAATACAGCTACAGTTTTTATTTTTTATTTTTTTAAACAGAAAGTTTGCTTGCATAAAAATCATCAAATTAACAATGGCATATTAGTGGAGTCACAAAATGACTAACAAAAAGATGCTGCTAAATTAAACTAATTTAGAATTCACATTGCATCTTGATGTTTGCAAGTTTGTTACATGGAATAAAACTTTCTGATTTCTCTCCCAAAGAGAAAATTTCCAAAAACTGTTGAATTAGAACTTGTGACAAGAAGAGCGGCTGTCAGGATACTGAACAAAGAGGGTTTTAACTGAGTTTAGTTAGGTTTGCCAATGACTGTTGAAGCTACATTTAGTTCTCATTAGTTCAAAGTTAGCAAAAATGTTATTAACATTTTATTAACAAAATTCCATAGGAAATCCTTAAAATTGCACATTGCGTCTATCTGGGGGCCGACCCTCTCTCACCACGGACTTGCAGAGTTCTCACAGCAGCTGGATTTCCTACTGCTCACCATAAATGCAAACTACTAACCAGAAAATCTAGACAGGGTTCAACTATATTTCAAGAACAGTTATGACATCAGACTTTCTTGGTACAAAGCACAGGTGTGAAGCTAGGGAGATTACATTAACAATTCATTCTGGTTAGCACCTTTCAGGAGAGAATGCCGAGTAGGGGGAAGCAGCCCAGTAATTACATTTAAAGATATTATCAAAAAATCTAAGGACAGCAAAAAAGTTACTATATGCCTAGAGGCATTGTCAGTAAGATCAGGAAGAAAAAAAAAGATTTTGTTATTAATATTTTTGTCTATGTTTGAATATACTGTCATCAGTGGAAAAAAAAAATATCCAGAGCCTGGAGTCATTCATTTTAGTTCTTGAAGCTGGCACTGAACAGAAACACAGCTAAACACACAGAGAGCTATTTAACAAATGAATATTATATGGAATCAATCAACATAACATGAGTTGCCACTTCAAACTATTCAGAAATTATGGCAGCGCTTGTATCAGGAGAGCTTAAAGATTCCTATATCTTTTTTCTTTAATTTTATCTAGTTTCAGAGCCTTCAGGGATCATGTGTTTAAGCTTTTCTTTGTAACTGAGAGAGCTGGAAATTAACCTTTTTTACAGTGAGACCAAAATTCTTAAGTATTTCTATAATCAGTAGCCTTGGAAAGGACGTTTTAAAAAGAATACAAATCAATGCACAATTGTAGAAGAAGACCGCAAGATTTGGTAACTATAATCCAGCAATGACAACACACCACAAATTGGATATTAACTTCAGAAAGAATCAAACAGCAAAATTCCAGTGAAGACTTGAGCAGCATCAGCTTCAAGTTATAATCCAGGATGTCTGCATCATGCTGGCCAAACCATAGATGAAGCATTGTACCAGTATATAGAGGACAGGTAGCCACTGAGAGCAGCTCAGTATTTACTGCTGCATTTGACGCAAGTGTTTATATGTAAGGGTCAACCTGACTTCTTTGTGTTTCAAAACCCCTAGGCGACCATACTCAATCATCCGTATATAAATACTGCGGCAGTCCAGGAGGAAGCCTACACTTCATCAGATGCATTTACAGGACACATCCTACCAGCATGCAGCCCACTGCCACCAGAGAGAAGCACAATACTTCTCCGCATGGGCTGCCAAGTGTTGCTCCTAAAACCAACCTGAACTCATGTTTGTGTTCCAGACTCTTGTTCCCATTGGAGCTACACAGGATCAAAAGCTGTTTACTCCTTTGGCTTAGTAGGTTCTATACCAACGAGGTTTCAGGAAAAGGTGCCAAAACCGCCAATCAAGGCTTTCATGTTGTTGCTGGAGCCTAAGGAGGGATGACACAGCGTGTTTACAGCTCATGCAGCTCTGAACTCGCCAGTTCTCTGGGCAGGAGAAAGACAGCGTGATGGCAGTCCCCGATTATGGCTTGCATTTTTGAAATGTTCAAATCTTTGCAGCTTTTCCATGGTGTTCGATGCATTTTGACCATAAACTGCTCCAGAGTGCAGGCAAAAACAGTTGGGAAAATGCTAATCCTGTCCTAATACGGTGAGAATAAGAATGAGAAAATACAGGCTGCATTGAATGTGATAAATGTCTAAGAAATTGCTCTTTGAGTGGATTCCCTGACTCTACCTTCTACATTCAGAGGACAAATTATTTTGGCATACAGAGATAAGAAATTGTGTCAGCTCAAGTTAATTTTGTACCACAATTATCAGAAAATGCTGTTTTGACCTTTAAAAAAAACATTTTCAGACTCACCCACTCTTCAAATTTAATTCTAAGAAGTGCTGTACAACAGTTCTTGCAAGTTAGACAAGTATTTTTATTTTGCAGATGAGGAAACAAGATAAAATTGTTAAGTGACTTCTACAAGTCATCATTAGACCTGGAGAAGATTTCGGAAGACTTGATCCTGTATCCAGCATTGTCCATTAATCAACATTCCTGACAGAGTATGTAAGTATAAGCTATCACTACTATAAATGTTTGCATTGTATCTACTAAATGGCTACATGAGTTGTATAAATTACATTAAACTACCCTCTCTTACTGGGTTGCTTTCCTGTTGGGTCAGCACTGCAGTCTAGGTCACCACACAGCTGTAGGAGAACTGTCACAAGGAAGTGGGCAAGAACATGTGGCCAGAGGTAGAGCAAGACCAAGTGCAGACAGAGATAAAATTAGACATGGAAAGCAGACAGTGATCTAACAAAGTCCTCTGTTTTAGCCACAGGGTGTTGTAGGGTTTTTTTATTCATGCATAAAAACATAGAAAGACGGGGCTGAAGAATTCAGAGATTAACTAGTTCGACCTCCTACTCTAAGGTAGGACCAAGTGCATGCAGATTGCCTATGACTGACGATTATCTAAGCTGTTCTCACCTCTCTTGAGCGCACTGCATTGAGTAACCCTCAGGTAGCCACTGATAATCTTTTATCATCTCATCAATGGAAAGGTCTTACAGAGTTTTAGCCTAAATCACCTCTATGGCACATCAGATGATTGATTTCTTTGCTTTCTCTGGAAATTATGGTAAGCCATTGATCACTGTCACTTAAATACTGACATTTTGCCTATCAAAGAATTATGTCCCTTCTGGTCACCTTCTTTGTAGACTAAGCAAACCGATTTTTTCAGTCTTTTCTCTATGGTCACCTATTTGAAATCACTTATCCTTCAGAACTTTCTCTACTTGAGTTTTGCCTCTCTCAAAGTGAGGGAACTCAAACCAAACACAGTATCCCACTGATGAGGATCAGTCCCAGACATAGCAGCAAAATTACTTCCATTGTCCAACCGTTAATCCATCCTTACACGCAATGAAAAACTAAAATACCACTGAAGACACTGAGTGAATTCCGACAATGTATTTTTATGTGGAGAATAAAATTAAATATGATGCAAGGAAAGTCCCTGCCCTACAGACCTAGCTCATCTTTTGAAACAACATAATTACACACACATTCTCACACATGTTATAATCTGTCTAGCTGTCTGTATGACCTACAAATTCTACTTATTGTTACGTACTTTTAGTTATTCAACAATCTTTGTTTTTTAGAAATGCTGTGCGCCATAACCTTGGCGCTACAATCACCAGACCAAGCAGGAATGTCCCGGATGTGACGACGGTTGCACCTATCAGTAACTGCAAGGACTGTCCTTTCAGACAGACGTACCCACAGGAAAGAGTTGCTGGCAAACTATTCTTTCCAGTTCAGACACCAAGTCTATGCTGGGCAAGTAACCAGTCACCTGAAGGTGCTCTTTGCCTCTCTGGCCACTTCAGAGGAGAGAAATCACAAAGCAGAGAGCAAGGCTCCCAGCAGCAAGGCTCCCAGCGAATGGAAAAGATGGGGATAAAGTGCCAAAGGATCGCCACTGCGGTGAGGGAACATAAGCATGCAGGAGCAGGTCTTCCTATTTTCACAGGGCTTCCCATACTACATACTGCCTGCAGTCAGAAGGACTTGCATACAAATCCTTGCATACAAGGACTTGCCAACTTCATCTCTTTCTTTCAGAAATGAACCTGAAAGAATTGACTGAGAACTGCAAGCTGCCAGAAGAATGGGAATCTGGGGAAGCACCTGCTTAAACTACTGGGTACGTGAACTGATCCGTACTGGCTCTAATGCTCTTCACCTTTTTTCAAGAATTATTTTTCTGCCAGGTAAGTTCCCACAAGTAGTTCACAATAGTGGAAAACACCTGTAGTTGCACAGCTCGGGGCAGCAAAGAGTCACTGGAAGGCACCGGCTGAAAGTCACCAACATTGACTCAAATGTGAAACCAGAGTCTTCAGTCCCTTTGGCTAGGCCTGAGAAATCACAAAGGAAATTGAGAAATCAAGTTCAAAAAAGACAACTTTTATATCTTAAGAACCTGTAGATCCATTCATATTTATTATCTGCATATTGCAAACTACGTGTTTTTTCCTGACATACTGCAGCTACCAACACGTGTTGGGCTTCACTCAAATTCCCTCTTATAACTCATTGTAACACAAGCAATCTGTAATGTTTTTGCAAATCATGGCAATAGATTTTCTTTAATTTCAACCAGCAGCTGTTGAAGCAGACCAATAAATAACCACAGCACAGTTCCCACTGAGCTCCCAAAAAAGGCTGTAAATACATTTAACAACCTGCAGCATAAACACATCATCTGCTTTCAACTGGCACTGAATACCTTTCAGAAAGTGTTTTTGTTATGAGTGTATTTGAAGACAAGAAAGGCTTTAAAGGACACAACTGAAATGCCTCTTTTTCCAAGGGATGCATCCACACTCCCTGCTGCACTGCATCTCCCAGATGAATCAGCGATCCACAAATACCAGCAGCTAACCATCGTTCTGAAAATGAATGCAGTAATCAGTCTGATTAATTTAACATTTACTTATTTTAACATGAAAACTTTAACTTTGGGAATACGTGACAACTGATGGAAGTCACAGAAGCCTGTACTTGTGTCTTGGTTGGCTTATGGTACTTCCATAATACATTCCCACTGTTAGTGCTTAAACTTAACTCAGATTTCTGACTAGTAGACGTCTGGCATTTGACAAATAGCTGGTCGTGGCACTGAGCTGAGGTTTAAAGGGTCCCACTGTTCACCTGGACTCACACCACAGGTGGTCACAACTGTTTGTGCCACCATCCTTCAAAACGTGTCATTGAATTGATCCAGCGTAACAATACCCAGTACTTTTTCTGTTTTTTCTTGTAGCGTTGTTTTTCCACGCAGATATTTTCGATGATGGCTCAGCAGTTTGTCCCTGCTAACAGTCATACTGCCAAAACCTCGGTGGTGGCAGGCAGATGCACAGAGCCAGAAGGCTCTTGCACAGACTTCACCAATGAAGCCACTGTCTTACTGAGTTACGCTTGCAGGAGGCAGCAACCTCGAAAACTTCCCTTGAGCTTAGCTAAGAAATGCCACTACGGTAGCATATATAACATACCAAGGCAGTTTCCAACTTGAAAACTAAACAAATAAAAAAGGGACAGAAATATCAACCTGAAATATTGAAAAAAAAGTGTTCTTGAATGAAACTTGAATTAAAAATTATGTTTCTTTACAGCATCAGGGTACCTGAGGCTTCATCAAATCCAGAATTCATCGGAGTCGCACTGAATTTGTATAAAATGAAACCAATTATAGTTTCCCCCATCTTTATTAAAAGTGATGGTCATTGGTAAACATATATCCTGGTGTTTTGAAGAAGAGTCCTTAAGGGGACATGTCTAGGAGAGATTTCATGCAAGCCGAGAGACCTGGTGATGGAAGCCCCACTGCCTCCTTACTTCTGAGACTAGTCTGCCATAGTCTCTGGTTATATTAAACCAAAGCCAGGCCTTTACTGTTGCCGGTGCTGAATGTCTCACATCCATGTCGACTGCGCCTTAAATTAAATTTCGGAATATACAAGGGAAGAGCTGGTGTACATCTGCCTGCCGTTTCAACTCCACCTCCAGCTGAGGTAAGCAGGAGTCACTGGAAAGGTATTACCACTGTATTTCAGCCAGGACCATCCCCCATCAAGGGTACATAAGAAATGACTAACAAAGGAGCATCAGTTTATGCAGTGTGCTGTGTCACTGGGAAAATCATGTTTCTGCCTGTATACAAATATACTGTTCCGTTGAAATAGACAGCTCATGGGTATAGCACAGGACTTAAATTCAGGGCAGGGGTAAACTCAGGGTGGCTGGATCAGGTAGCAAGGTTCTGGCATTAACGCTCAGGGAGTTTGTGAGAAAGTCACTTTACTTTCTACCTCTGTTTCCCTCCCTTGCTCTGTTCCTCCCTTTCTGCGTTGTTTTTTTTTGTGGGTTTTTTTTCATTTTAACACTTTGAGGCAAAGACCGAAGGCTTCTGCACAGTTGTACGGCATGCAGGTTGCCCGGCCATTTTATGACTTCTTGTCTCTTCTGCCTTGTTTCACAGTTTCTACTATTGCACAGTACTCTAGTTTCTAGAGAGTTTCTGCTCCTATTTCTAATTGCAGACCATGTGAAAGGAGCTAAGCTTTCAAAAACAACAACAAATCACTATCAAACCGAGCAAGAAATAAGAATTTGAAATGTTCTTCCTTTAAGCAGAAGTAAATGACTTGGGGGGGGAAGGCGGGAGCAAAGGATGATCAAAGAAAGCTAACAAGAACTCCTTCCAAAATAAAGAGCACTTAGGCAGAGCATGGAAAGCTACCTCTGTCAGCTTTGGAGAAATACTTGACCATGGGCCTCCCGAACGTTATCTGTTAGGCTACAGAAGCAGTCTCTGGTCACATCTGCTGACACTCCTAAGTACCTGTTCAAAGTGGAAACTCCACCAAGCAAGCAGGAGACACACGCTTTGGGGCGGGCAGCAACTCCCCACGTGAGGCTCCGGTGGGGGATGCAGGTGATCCAACTAACTGGGAATAACCAGATTCATCTCCAGTTCCACCTTGGTTTAGGAAAAAAAATCTTCTGATAGGTACGTCACTGCAACTCTGACACTTTCCTCAGTTTTCGTAGGAGTTTTCTGTAGCTCAACTGCTCTTGACTCAAACCCAAGCCTCCTAAAGGACATTATAATGAACTACAGCAGAATGCCTTGTACTACTGTAAATGTTCAACATAGTCTGAAAACACCATGCAAAGAGTAATGACTCTTGCAATCATTACTGTTACACTGTAACTGAGAAAAAGATACCTGGAAAGAAAGGATTTTGTTTTCATTTGATAAGGGGGGGGGGGTGTGTGCCTTAGAAGCGAGCAGCATGATTTTAAATGGCATTTGTCTAGTAACTAACACTATTCTCAATGCAAGTGAGTGGAAACACAACCACGTTCAGCTGCAAAGAAAAACTAATGTGCTTTGCTACTGTCAGAAAACTTTCAAGCAAATTCTTTGCACAGTGGTGAGGAAGTCCTTCGGTTCGGCTTCAGTCAAAGGACTTTTACGCTGTGAAACAGTCCCAATAAATGCTCCTAAAGCAGTAACAGAAGGAAACTTGGAAAAGAAAAAAAAAAAAAGAGTTTGCAACGACGTTTCTTGATTTTATTAGCTCAGACATTCGGCTTTTGGAAAAGATGTACAAATAACTATCCACGGTGACATTACCTCAGCTACGTATTTGTTAGAGAAGCTGAGCAGCAGAGCCTGGGAAAAGTTCAAACTATTTCTCAAAGTAACCTCTTGTCCGTCTGGCACATTTCAGGGGACAGAACGTCTGGGTCACATAGGAAAGAAACTGGAGTCTCTGTGAACAGAGCCATGTTGCAAGCTGCGTGAACTGCTTCAAATGAGGCGGCTTGGGGGCTGGGGGGGAAAGTACCAATGTAAATGTCTCACAGAAGGACTTAAAATACTGTAAAGCTTTTAGAATAAAAGACTCAGTGTTGCCAACCCTTGCAATTTTATTGCAAGTCTCATGATGCTCTATTTAAAGTCATAGCTTTTGAAAACAACCGATTACCTTGGAATCACCTTCCATTAAAGAAGGCCTGCAGCAGAGGTTACACAGAAAAGCCTGAAAACCCCAAGTAGGCTGCAAAGCCTCAGGAAAATAACGTGTTTATTAAAGGCTCGTGATCTTTAAGCTAATGATGATTTTGACAGACTGGCTCACGACTTTGTTTAATAGTTGGTGTTAGCCATATCAGAGAGGTGAAAAAAACCCAACAAACCCTGCCTCAAAACTAAGCCTAAATGAATTCCTCAACAGCATGAGAAAATTGGCAGCAAGAACAGAAAGCTATCTCCACATTGCCTTGCCTTTGAAAGTCTCTCAACATAACAAAATCTCATACTTCTCTAAATCAAAGGGTAATAATCAAAACCAGCAGAACTCCAGAAATATGTTGGGCTTATGGAGCCATTCCTGGAAGGGAAGGTAATAAAAAGTGGAAGAGAATCTCCAGGTTGTTGATTCCAGCATGATAGCTGGAGCCTGGCAGTCAGCTGCAAAATAGGTGCAGCAACTTCAGAACAGGAGATGTGGGAGTGGGTGGAAAACGGATGGTTTGCCTACTACACCAGGGAAGGTTATTTTTGGCTGCTTCTACTTCCATCCACATGAATTATAATATACATCCTGTGGATGTTGACTGTGAGAGAAGTGGGGCAAGAGGATCGGGCCATGGCCACAGCAGTGGGAGAGAACTGTCAACACTCATCAAAGGAGCTTGGATGGCAAAAAAACCCAATCTTCAGGTAGGCTAGATTAAGATAACAGAGATGTAACGCCATGAATAAACTATCACTTCCACCTTTGCTACATTTATCTCTTCCTTCATCATTATTTCTCCACTCCCCCCCCCCCACTCCTTCAGATTTCCATTTCCAAGTAAGACACAAGATCAAGATGCGTGCTTTAATTTAAAAGGAAAGGCACAGAGGAAGACACGAAGAGATTAAAGCAATCAGACTTACTTCTCACTTGAAAGTTTTGTTTTTACAGGGAGGAGGCTGGTCTGGTTTGAGTGAACAGCGTTTTGTCAGGGTATCATTGCCACGAGCAGCAGAGCATCTGCCGCCAAGAGAGCAGCTGAGCCTGGTGGCAAGAGCCACGCCAGAGACGGGAGCAGAGAACCGGGCAGGGAAGTTCTTCCCTCCCAGCCCGTTTGGCAAATCACCACGGAAGAATGGAAACAGTGATTTTCCCGCAGGAAGGGGGTCTGTTTACCTCTATTAGACACAGGTAGGTATATTCTTTTCACAGTCCCCTTCTCTCTGAAGCAGCTTCTCTTTAAAGCTGCTACCGTGCCAAATAACGTTAACAATAAAAAGCATACTTTTTCTATCTAAGATGGAAATTAAAAATAGTTACAATCATACAAAGAATTCCTGGGGACTCCCAACCAATCCCTGTTGGGTCTATCCCTGCTGAACTTGCCGCATGGAAATAATTTAGAGGTGGAAAGCCAGCCAGGCAACTCACAGGAGACTTGTAGTCCACATTTTTCTAGATTTTGGTCAAAGTCTTGTTTCCCATTTGTTTTTAATATATCCAGGATTCCTCCCAGACCTACTAAGGTCTGCACCGCTTTTGTTCATTCTATTTAAAATCTGTTCCACAGGCACTAGAAACAAACAAACAGAAAAAATGCGTGGAGAAATAGAGCACAGCTGCCATTAAAACTACATTAAGCTTTCCAAAAGACAGTTTCACAGGCCCAACACACCTCTAGACAATGACCGCAAAGCAGAAGGTAAGCAAGCCTGGTCCTCCTCATCGAAGTGACCATACATTTCAACGGTTAGAGGGAAACACAGATGTTTTCCTTAAAATGAAGCCATGGATGCATGTGGATGTCAGCCCTGTGCTCAACAGCAGGGCCTGACTTCGGCAGGGAGAAGAGAGCAGGAAAGAGCAGTGGAATTTAATCTGACCTTTCATCCGCCTGTCCCGCAGCGAGCCAAGCAGAGCGGCTCAGTTAAGAAGGGCTTGAGCCCCTACAAAACCTGCATGTGGCAGCTACCGCCTTGTACTGGTGTTGCTAACCATTTCTGAAGCTTTAGCGGATGTTTTCACTTTGGGCAATCCTGTCACAGGTCATACCCCGTTGCCCTCCAAGAGCTGAGCTGGTCAGGGCTGGAGGGAAGGTTGCAGATGCAGCGGTTTGCAGCAGCTTCTGCAGACTTGGCGGTTGGTTCGCCCCGGCTGCCGAGATATGTCTGCTGTTCAAGTGCAGCTTAGTAAGGCTTTTGAAAGATGTTTTTGCTTCACTTGCAACTGATTGAGCCAGTCGCTGATCAAGGACGGAGAACTCTCCACTGTGGAGACACCAGATAATTGTTAGTTTACTGGACTCCGTAGCTGTTTGGAAGAACTGGGATGGTGCCACACTTAAGCTCTGAAGTCAGGCTGACGTCTTACTTGTATAGTGTACACTTATGCAATAACACTGTATAAACTGATAAATCACTGCATGGAATGTATTTATATGTGGCTGCTGAAATATATACTACCATGGTGAAGCCTTGCATATGAATGTAAATATTTAACAGCAAAATAGGGGTAAGTCTGTGTGTGTATCAAAATATTTTTCACTCAAGGACTTTATTTAAAACTTGTAACACGCCAAATAAATATTACTCGCTGTTTCACAGACCCTGCGGTTTGTTGGTGATTAATATTAGTTTACTGAAAGACTATATGTACTGTTTGAAGCTGACAGTTACCAACATCTCTACATACACAGTAGTCCTCACAGGAATGTACTACCCTCTTTAATATTTCCCAAAGAGTCACAGCTCTGCCCTGTGCTACAAGAAGAGTGAAGGCGAGGTAGAGGTAGGACCGAACATAGTGCAATCACACATGGTACGTACAGACATGTCATGCCCCACCAAGAACAGATAAGGCAGAAAACAATTTTAAGGTAAGTAGCTCAATTCTACAGATAAAAGTATACAAACGCATGTGTTGCATAAAACTTTTCAAAGACTGTGTGTAGCTAGATATGAAATCAAATTAATGGCCAACACAATATTGTGTAAGCATAATTATCAAGATGATGGGATGTCTTAATTTAAGGAATATTAACAGGTTCATAAATCTTGTCAGATAGATTTATCAGATTGGAATGTTTTGAAAACCTCACCAAACAAGCTCTGACTTTAGAAAGAGGAAGATTAGACTGCTGTTGCACATCTCCTACAAAAACAAAACAGAAAGGTCAAAGCAGTGTGCCTGACATAAATTGCACTTGGAAATTTCATTACAGATTGGCACGCATTCTATTCACAGCATCATCTAAAGTTACCTTCAGCCAGGAAGCAAAAGATAAAAGGTTCCTCAATATTCAACAGAATATGAAAAAAGGAAAACTATATCTCAAGTGCAGAGCCCTCCAAAATGCTCAGTACAATGTATTCCATCTATGAAAATTACGCTCAAGTCAAAGGAATATTTAAGGACTATTCTGCTTCCTAGCCTTCCCACAGGACCCAGCCATGCTTCCCAAGCATGGATTATGTCCTAACTCAGCACACAGCTTCAGCTCCCATAACACCTGCAACTCCTTTTAGTCTGAGCTACACAGACAAAATTAAGCATGCCATAACTTAGGAGATAATGGTATCAAATTAATTCTTCAGCATAATTGTAACCGTAGTTGCTATAAGATTCAATTTTGTCAGTAAAGTATCAAAGGAATTTTAGCATATCCTAGACAATGATTCAATCGTCTAGTAAGAAGAGACCTTATGTCATAGACTGTTTAGGTTAACATCCACACATACTATGCTAGGACCTCTCTGCATGCATACTATACTAAGACCTCTCTGATGCAACAGATTTTACTCCATTCCATGTTATGCTGTCAACAAAAAAGTTTCAAGCCTTACTGTTTACAACGTTTGAAACCAAAAATAACCGAGTGCATTATAGTTGCTACAGAATCATGGAAGTTAGGAGGAACATCTACACCAATGCTTTTCTTCTAAAATAAAGCTGAGTATGCCTTCTCCTGCACTGATTAATTTGAAACAACAGGACATCCGTAACTTCTTAGGTGAAACTTCTGCAGTCAGGGTAAGGGGCTTTTCCTTTATTTAACTCTTTCAATCAATTTTCCTTCCAAACATGGATTTTTGTTTATCTAAGATATTCAATAGGTCATTAATAATTAGAATCAATCCTCTGCAAAATTGCTTGAGTTGGGTGTTTTGCATAGTTTTAGAGAGTCCTCTGATTTGAAATTTGGCCACATCATTTAACAGACCCACAACCCTAGCTGAAAGGTGGAACCCTCTTCCAGGTTTTGCTAATTCCCCCCCGCTCTTCCTTGGCTTCACAGATTCAAAACAGAGGAGTCTCCTGCCTTTCCATTTCTTGTGAGGATCAATACTGGTTCACTATTTTAGGCATAAGAAATACCATATAAGCATGTGTCTTTATTTGAGCTGCACAGAGGCGTGCCATTCTAGGACTCTGCAGCCTTTACAAATCCTGACACTGAGCAATTTACAACTCGATCAAATCTAAACCTTGGCTTACCAGGCCTTGAGAAATAGTGTTGACTACTTTCATAAAAGGAAACGCTTCTCCCTGCAATACACAGATGACAGTAGAATTGGCTGTTATAGGCTGCTGAGGGTAAGAATTTCACAAAGTATATGATGACATCTGTACAGATCAGAAGGCTGTCCAGAGTTACAACAGTTAAAGATTCACCAAGAATATTAAGCGTCTGACTTCTGCGTTTAAGCCAATCATGATGAGAAATCAAGCTGAAGCTTAATATGGAGCACTTTATTTATTTTTTTTTCCCCTTAAACATTCCTCCAAAACCAGAATGGTTCACTTATAGACAATTGGGGGGCATTTTCCCTCTCATCCAGCTGTTTCGTTGGCTTAAGGATGTTCCAGGAAGAGTGTGCATCTCTGTAAGACCAACACAGGACCAGTCCCAGCCTCACTGAATGAAAGCACAAGTGCTCATCACCTCTCCAGAGATGGGATGAGCTCACAGCGGGAGCGCAACACCCCGTGGCCCTGGCACCCACTAAAGAGGGTCCCACTAAACTCACAGCGAGAAGGTGGAGCATGCCACATGGACCATGACTAGCTGTCAGGGTCTATGAGCTCCTGCTCAGTGTAAGCCCTTCGGGACACTATGTTGCAAACTGAGCAAGAGGGTAGCTTGGTTCCAACACAGAGGCCCGCCCTGAGCTGAGCTACTGTGCCTTCAAGGTACCAGAGCTCAGGAGTTCAGCACACTTAAGGCCCATGTCCTTCGCACGGAGCCAGCCAATGGCTACCAAGGCATACGAGCTAGCTCGGGGCTGATGACAAGTGATTGCACTGTTGAAGTAATCTGGAAAAAGAGTTTGGCTATTCCTATACAGTGACACCTGTGAGCTAAAAAAATCTTCTCAAGCCAGAAGTGGCTTTTCCTAATTCCTCTTCATCTGCCACACAGGTAGTTGAGACTGGCTTTCTCAGGGTGCAGGACTCCACTATTCCTTATCCATAACCTATTCACACCGCTTCACTGCACACCCTCTCCTCCTGCATCCATTGACTCTACTGTGTACAGAAATCTCCATCTTTCGTCTTCCTTTATACGCTTGCGAAAGAGCTGTACAACAAGCAGCACGCTAAATGATTTACATGACCCATCCGGGATGGAAAGGGATTTACAAGGAAAAAAGTATCATCAAGCTAGACAGATGGCTGTACTGCAGGGGTTACGGCTCAGGAAAAGGCTGTGGAGACTAATCAGAAAAGGGAGGTCCAGACTTTACAACAGACTGCCAAGCGAAGGGTTGGTAGGGACTGCTGGACTGGGGCAAGATTTATGTAAGAGGCCATCCAGTTAATTTTAAGGCTGGGTCACGAGGCAGACATGTATGCAAAGGATTAGAGGGGCTGCTTGTTAAATAGGGTTTAACAGTTCCAGTATGCAAAGTGTGATGAATAAGCCTTGTTGCAGAGAGGGATGCTAGCAAAGGCTCCCTCCTCTATGAGAAGGCACAAGCAGATGAATAGTAAAAAAGAGCGAGAGTGCAAGGAAACTATCGGGTGGTGTAAGTCAGAATAATACCCTAACCTCATCACTGCCAAGTTTCTACAGACACAACAGCAAGGGAGACTTCCGAGAAGGATACTGTGAGTGCCCGGAGGATGTTTACAGGAGCTTTCAAGAGCGAGCATCAGTGGTGAAAGCGAAAAGCTAAGGAAAGTTTGCCCATGTCACTCTTTTCTTCTAATCCTTCCACCAACTCCTCTGTAACAAAATCTCTAGCACATAAATTGCTTGCCTTTGCTTTCAAGACCTATTCATTTCCTACCTATCATATCTCATTTCTCACTGAAATATCAGCTCCTGTCTCTGATCCACCAGTGATGCCAACATTCATCACCAACTTCAGTGACAAGCTGGGACAACAATCTTTGCAGGAGCATTTGCCATGGATATGAGCAAGACTGCATTTGTCAGGGCAAGAGAAAAGTACACAGCAGCAGTTGAAACATAAAACTGAATTTTAGCTAAATGAGAAGGTGGATAGAAACAGAAGATGTTTTGAAAAAATTCTAATTTGTCTGAGACTCTTCTCAGACTCTTCTTGCAGCTGTGTGTAATTCCACATAATCTATCCCAAAACCAAAACAAGGTTGTGTTTTGAGGCCTTTGTGACTTTCTGCAGCATCTCCTTGCTATTAGTTTCATGTGAAACAATTCCATTGTTTTCTAAAGGAAGCTCAGCTACCCAATTAATTATAATGAAAGGCAGCAAAACAATCATATAGACAAAACAGAATTCAAAAACTTAATAGGAGCTCCTATTAAAAGGAGGCTACTTACTGTAAATAAAGGGTTGTTTTGATTTAATTTCTACATTCCTTCACCTTTATTCAGACCCGTACTATGAAACAACTTGACCATGTTGTTGTAAGTGCAGTAGCTGCGTGAGTTACAGATACATTGCAGAGAAAGAGAAAACAGAAGACATTACTACTTCTAAGTTTGGACTTCAGGTTTAAAATTTAAAAATCTGAGTTTGTGAGTAACTGAGTAATCATGATGCTATTATTGTGCATCCCAGCATGTCATATTCCACGGATCACAGACTCACAGAGTGGCTGAAGTTGGAAGGGAGCTCTGGAGGTCAGCTGGTCCAACCCCTCCACTCAAGCAGTTGTCCAAGACCATTTTCAGGCAGCTTTCAAATATCTCCAAGGATGGAGACTCCGCAACCTCCCTGGGCAACCTGTGCCAGTGCTCGGTCACTCTTACAGTGAAAAAGTGTTTCCTGATGTTCAGAGGGAACCTCCTCTGTTTCAGGTTGTGCCCATTGCTGTCCTCAGGCTTCAGGACCTGGCTCAGATCTCAGTCTCTCTCATGCACTGTTATACCCATTTCACATTGCTGGTAAAGGAATCCAAGAGAGACTTAAATTCCTCAAAATTTTTTACTTTACCAGCTCTCTCTCTCTCCAGACACACAAACGATGGACTGAAATAGGATGTGGTATTTCCAAGCAACAGACCGCCAAGTGACAGCACATGGGCCATCTCCTGCTGCGTGCACCCTGTGGCCAAAACACCATGGCATCTCCTCTGAACTGGCCGCAGTATTTCCCAACAGCCAGCTGAAGAAAAGAAAACAAGTGCCAGAGGGAAAGAGAAAGGCCAATGATAAGCCTGCATGGAGACTGGACTTGGCTTGCTTACTTCACATATATGTCAAGATCTGTGGGTTTGCAGGGTTTGCTGTATTATGGATTCCCAGTTTCAATTCAGTCTACACCATTCTTTAAATTCCACCTAGCTCCCACTGTACAGACTTCAACAATATGTGTATTCCTAAGTGAGACACAGGATTCATCTCAAACAGACAGCTCTAAAACTACTGAAGAGACAGTATTTGGGAGTTTGAGGCATCCTTAGAACATTTCACGTTAAAAAAAAAAACGCCAAGCACACTACTGTAGCACTCTGCCAGGACTAAGTATTAACTCAACCTATCATTTTACCAAAAAGTTCAAACATATACTAAGCAGAGTTAGTGTGAGGAGCAAGCAAGAAAATTACCATCAGCTCAGCATAAACCACACTCGGCCAGCAACAGTACTTCGCTTGCAGATGAGAAATTATTTGCTGAAACTCTTCATACAGTCAGCAGTTTACAGGCCTTTTTTGCCCCCCAAATCACACACATCTGATTATGATAATTACTCTAATCTGCCAGCATATCTGCCAGAATGGACCTGACATAGCAGCTATTACCAGTGAAGCACAAAGCCTTTTACAAGATGAAAACCAGCGAAGCTATCAAGTCCTTCAGGACTGGCGAGATGCCAGGTGATGATGGGTTGCCATCTAAGTTCTGTAAAACCCATCAAGACCAGGTGGGTCCAATCTAACAGGCAGCATTTCAGGAAATGGAGAAAAGCAAGTTTTTGCAATCCCTCTCATAAAGCTATCAGTTCTTTGATAGGCAGAGACTCCCAGAAAGGCCATGAGATGCTATGGACACTAAGAGAACTTAGGCAGGCCAATCACTGCAAGAATGGCCATCTAATTTTATAGCCTAGTTTGCACTTAAGGGCTGTGTCAAAGTATAGAAGAGCTGTAATATCATATTAACTGCAAGAAAGTAAATGCAAATGTAAAATCATGTCTTGTTTGATCGAGGAAGTGGGGGAGCCATTGTACATCATGGAAGAATTGCTGGGTTTTGACTGGGTGAAGAACTTCTCAAAATTCCTGAAGGATATGCATGGTTATTTAACTGCAAGCACGCTTTTCTTTTGGATACAAAATGCAAAATGAAAAAAAAAATCTTTTTGTGAAATGGCTCTACTTCTCTACCATTTGAAACATTTGAAAATATTGTTCACTCTACTATTTCAACTTGAAATTTCTCCTGGGAACAAATGGGAAGAAATATACAAAAAAACCCACATTAATATGAGCAATCAAGTCTATAAAAATTATACGAGGCTGAAAGAATGCTGCAGCCACTCCAATATTCTGTTATTGATATTTAAAGGTCGGTTTGCTGAATCTGAAGACTTTCAAATTAACCAAGTATTTAATGTCACTGCTCTGCATCCCTGTGTTAACTAAATCTGAATGATAATTTAAACTGAGCAAAATAAAGCATGACCTGAATTAGGTAATGGATGATGAGGTACAATTAACATTACTGTTCAAAATAATGGGTCAGATTCTCTTCGCTATAGAATTTCTGCTTGGTTCAGTGAGAAGGAGGGTCAGAAAAACAATTACAGCTCCCTACTTACTTGTCCAGCCTTGAAACACAGACAAGCCTCAAGTCTGCTTTAACATGCAGCAGAAGGAAAAACTCCTCAAAACATACTCTGTCAGCTAAAGAGAGCTGGAGTACTTAAACCATAGCTTCTCCCCGTTCCCACCACACTGCCTGAAGATACCTGTGTCCTACGATATGGGGAGAATGGCATAAAGAGTAACTGTCTTACAAGAAGAAATCCCCAAGATGTATCTGAGCAGAGCCCCATGTTGGTAGAAGTGAGGACAGGAAAGATAAACAAATAATTAAAAAAAATCTAATACATTTCATAGATAAAAATTATATTAACAAATAACTGGATTCTGTGGTGCTGCAACTATGTTGCAGTGCAATTTGGCTACTTACAGAGTAGCACTGCAACAGCCTAAAAACTGAAAGAAATGCATTCAGATTAATTAGGAAATAAAAAGTGAAGTTTAAATTCACTATAAAGCAAGTAGCTGCCTGACAAAATATTAAAAACTGGATTAAAAACATGGACCTGCAAGCTTTTATATCTTTTGTCCTTTTTCTAGGACAGCAATACCCTTACAGAAAAGTAAGAGATACACATTACAGCAGACAAAATTCAGCTCTGGCTGCTAAATCAGAGAGCTCAACAGCCCCTGGACACGTAACACAGACCTGTGCTCCTTCCCTCCTCAAGAGGTCTTCATACACTACCATGAGTAGTTTTACCTGCTAAGCAACCCAAAACTGAGAAGATGTGGCTTTAATAATTTTTGGTTCTCCCTCAAATACACAATAAGCAGTGCCTAGCTTCTCAGGGATCTAATAAAGTGTATTTGGGGCTTCTAACTTCTAAAGACAACTAGTTTAAATGGAAAAAAAAATATTCATACATACACACAAAGTTATTTTACACTTCTTTTGGGAGTCTCTATTTGTACAGTAGAAAACCTACAGGATAAGATCTTGGAAAAATCAAGACGACTACGCAACCTACGCAATTTGAATAAGGTTTAGACATTCAAAGCAAAGCATTTTGTAAATGAGTGTAATGACATATACACACACACTTTGCCCCTCTTCCTCTCCCCAACCATTTAGTTTTCATAATATATTCATCAGATGCATTTCTAATATAGCACCATTCTCCAAACAAAAGGAAGACATTTGACTTACAGTTAATGCTGAGAGAACATAACCACAGTTTAAGAGGAAAAAAAAGTAAAAAAGGAAAAAGATTCTAATGCATTGTCAATAGCAGCACAGAAATTTAAAAAGCACAGAAATTTAGATACCAAGTTTGACATGAAATTTGTATGTTTAAAGGCTGTGGAAAAGCACAGCTAACAGAATAGAAACACCTTAATTCCGTTCTGTAGGGATGCCATTTATCCTACCCTCTTCCTCCAAAAAAAAATCCACACAAAAACGTAACAACCCCAAAGAAACACTTACGGAGGGTGGAGGGTGAAGCTACGTTATTCATACTAAATTCACAAAATTCTTTACAGAAAGAGCATGTCAAGAAGGAAATCACCCATGAAAACAGCTACATCATGATAGGCGTACACACACGGTAAAAGTGGTCAAAAAACTGTGTGATGCTATTCCCCTCTCCCCTCTTTATTTAACCTGAGGCTGAATATCATATATAATTAAGAGGAGGTAAAGTGTTAACCAGATGAATACTTTGGTATCTACTCTTTTAGATTACAGAAAAGAAATTGTGCTAATTATCTGCATTCATTCTCAGTACAGAGCTTCTCCTGACCAAGGGCAACACCTCAGAATTAAAGGTGGAGGCATAACAGGCTGTAATCACCACTCCCTCACGCTTTCTTAGAGTATTGATTTTTAACATGAATGGTCTGCATGATGCTGGAAAGCCATAAAGTTTTTTAAAAAAAACTTTATCATGCTGGATAACTGGGTAGAACTGCAGTTCAATTACCTTCCTAGACAGGAAAAGAAACCAAAAATAGGAAATTAACACTCCAAGGAAGTTTTTCCATGTCTCAACTTAATACCAAACAAGTTTAAAAAACATTTCATTTGCTTACCCACAGGCACCATCTGAACAAAGCTGCTGTCCAGTAAGTTACACAGGAAGTTTGACGAAGCTCAGGAGACAGCTTGATGCTTCATTTCCAGTTGGCAATAACCGGAACTCCCTGGGTATTCCTGGGAAAAGACTACCCTGGAAGGGAAGTCAGTGCTGAACTGCTTCTCGGCTTCCACAGCTAATTTATACCTGAAAGGTCCTAAATAACAGCTACTGACATGTTCCTGATGTGATTTATTGCATTCCTCTTTTTGCAAATTTGTTTCTACTATTGTAATAAAGAATTTAAGCCCTTGATTTGCTAGCAGAAACAGGCTTCCGATATTAAGAACAACTTCAAAGAAACTCAACAGTTTTCCAAACAACTCTTCCATATCATACTGCTTATTGATACAGAGGTGCAAAGGCCTGTAACTTAGCAGGAATTTCAAATGCACAGGAACCAAGCGTGTGTCCATCAAGCTGCCACTGCCCATCAGAGAGCTGGTACCTACACGTGTCGCTTCTGAAGAAGTTGATTTCCCTGAACTGGCATCAAACACTTTTCTGGCAAAGAGATACTGTAAACGACAGTAGATACCAACCACCAACCATCCACAGCTGCCTCACCATTGCTGCTTACAGGCAACGTCCGGTCTCACAGATAACCAGTAAGGCACTGGCACTACCCCTGCAGTAATTTAGGCGGGGTTATCCACTGCTGGCTCCTTTGGAGGTTCTGCAACTTGGACCATTCCTGATGATTATGAGGAACCTCCTCACTGACACCTGTGTCCGCCAATGTCTGAATGCCAGCAGGAGACCTAACCACTAAACCTGACCCACCCAGACACCAGGCACTGTGTCCTCAGCAGAAGTGCCATGCGGTTATCCTCTTACTAGCTCTGATGAGTCTGCAACTAAATAACACATCAGGTCTGGGACTGCCAGAACAGTCCTTGATACCCATTTGGAAATGACGAGTTACCAGGATTGCACACACACGTATCCAGACAAAAGTGTCTTACAGACATTTGGATCCCAGCTCTACTTGGTAATGAAGTTTCTCTTTCTCTGTGAAAAAGTTGGATAATTTAAAGCTGAATGGATGGATATAGCAACTGTCAGGGTCAACAGAGTCTGAGCTGTTCAGCTGTACCCATGTACATAACATTGATGTATATCAGCATCATCTTCCAGTGGTTTCAAAATTTCATTTCAATTTTATTAATTAAATTTTCATTTAATACTACTGCCTGCTCAGCAAATAAATAAATAAATAACAACTTAAAAAAAAAAAATCAGAAACACCCAGGCACAAGTGAATAAACATTTCAACTAAGAAAATCTCAGAAGAAATGTTTGCACTTACCTGTTGTGGGATGTTTATAGACTCACATCTTATCTCTCTCCTGATTTACTAATCTACAGTGTATAAGCCACACCTCTGGACATGTGGTACCATGATCCTTGTGATAATATGAAGGAATGTGAGTTGTCCCTCAACCTCTCTAAAGTCCCATATCTTACTATGACTTGAAAACTAGACACTGTTAGAACGGCAAAATTTGGCAACAAAATCCCTCTCTAGAGCATTCTGTTCCCCTTCCTTCTCAGAAGGGAAATGCTTCCAGTTAGTCAACAACAAAAGTACCTGAAATTGTCTTCACCATTCATGATGCATCTAAGCCTCCTGGACTGCTTTCAGTGCAAAGATGCTTTTTACCCGACGTGTAGTTATGACAGAGATTACATCATAGTGAGAGACATGATGCATCACCTAGATCCTGTGGGTGACTGCAGACTAGTAAGTATGACACTGTGCCTAAGTGACATAATTTTTCTGCAGTATTGCTTTGATGAGCAAATAAAAAGGAAAAGGCACGGGATATAAAGGTCTGCCATCAAACACAACTTCGATCCTTCCCTGGAACTTCAGCAATAAGGATAATTCACCATTTTACTGCTTTAGTCATCAAATTTTATTACACTTTTGGTAGCATGAATGTTTTCTCTCTAACACTCCAGCACTTGCTGATTTGTAAGGTCTCTTTGTTCAGCTTCAAGCAAAAAAAAAAAGGTGCAAATTTTAATATCTGTTACAATCACTCCTCTCTGCTCCCTCTTCCCGTGCCTGAGACTTTCAGAGCCTAAAATGCATTTAACAAACTGAAGAAAAGTATTTGCAAGACACGGGTGCTCTGAACAGCCACACACTTAAAATAACATGCAGAAACACTTGCAGCTACAGTCCCAACACTTTGACCCTAGAGTAATAGCACCATTTTTCTGTTTTCAGAAGTGGACTATTTGTCTCTGTTTTTTCCCAGTCTGATGCTTCATTTAATTGTACTTGTAGAGTGAATCCTTTCAGATTTTTTGCCAGGAGACTTTTTTTTCAGTTCCAAAGAGCATCAGAGGAGTCTTAAAATCTGGTATTAAAACCTGAAATTACTGAAATGCAGGCAATGGGACCCCAACTGCACATCCAGCCACACATTTTTAATTTCATGTGCATGATCGTGCACCATTGTCTTTGTACAAAGAGAAGCACAGAAATTTTGAGAGTAAATTTAAGATGCGGCCCTTCAATTAACTGGATGTGCACTCAATTAAGTCAAAAGTCAGGTTGGAAAGTAACGTGCCAATATGACGTGGCATTTCACCTTTCCCTCTATGCAGTCCTTCCCTATTAACGCAGTAAAGCTTCATGTAACTGGATTTCAACATTACATAACACGTATGAACACGTAACAGTATTCACAGCTGAATCAAATAAGCACATGCATTAACAATAGTCTAATAATAATTTTCTAATGAGTTTGGAGTTAAAAGCCCTGGAGTCCAACTTTAATGATGATCACCTGCAGAACACAGGAAAATACACACAACCTCTTTATGTCTCACTCCGTCTGCCATTTTAAAAAAGGGGGGCAACCTGATGTCAACCCCACTTTGACAGTGTTATCACAGTAGTTATATTGCTATTTGTGAATTATATTAAGAGCTTCAGGATAAAACGATGTTTCAGTTATTGTTGTTAAACAGTCACATTCAACACATCATCATTTGTCTGCATATCTGCTCTGTTACTCATCCAAAGAGCAATGACTTGCACAAGGACAAGGTGCATAAAAACTCTTGGCCTGAGATCCAAAAAATCTCAGAAGGCTGGAAGTGACTCTTACTCACACCGATACGCAAGGTCACAGGTATGTATGACCATCGAAACACATGCACATACCCGTATCTATCCACACGTGCTTTTTACAACATTTCTAGCACCATGCATGCCCTCTTACCTGTTCTCAATCACTGCACAATCCAGGAAAAACTACTACAGGAAGCAGCTTCAACTTCCCCTGATGCTAAACTGTATGACCCTGATCTTTGAGGAATTCATTAAGTGTTCTTGAAAGCAAACAGTATTTTATTTGAGCAAGGATAGAGACGGAGGGCATTGCACACACAGCTATGTGTACATGGAGACAGATACACAATGCAAGTAGACTGAGAAATATGAACACTTTTAAAATTCTGCAAATTATTACTTATTAATTTTCCATAAATTGAAAGAGTTTATGAAAAGTATGTTATTTTCCTTACTTAATCTCCCACTCAACATCCACCTCTCAATATGAAATCAATTTAGACTATTTTTAAGCATCTCTCAAGGTACATTCCATAGCATCTTGAAAGAAGATCAGAAAATACAGCCCAAATAATCTTATGAATCACCAGACTTGAAACAACTCATTGAGAAAAATAAAATCAACATTTGGGGCTGCCCTTTAGCAGAGGAAAATTCCCTAAGGCTGACGCCTTTTCTTTTATGCTGCATCCTTACTACTGCTTTTGAAAAATATTGCCCACCTTTGGTTAGAGCCAAGACTAACGCATGTTTCAGTAACTAAACTGAGCTTTCAGAATTCTCTAATATGGCAACTAAAAAGAAAAACAGGTCCTAAAAAAAAGATACAAATTCTTCTCTGTACTAACACCACCACCTTCATGGTGAGTAAAAAGTAAAGCATTTAGTACATACTTTTTGCTTCCTCTTTGGTGTATCTAAGCACATAGGATATTGCAAAACCACTTCAATAAAACCTTGTATTCTGTACCATAAGATAATTTATCTAGCCATCCTTTCTGCCAATTTTTAAAGCTTAAGAAAAAACCTACTAATATAACCTTAACCTATTCTCCTTCAGTCTTTGAGTTACTTAAAAATCCAATCTTTGTTTTTAACTACAAGATACAGAAATATGAACAAAAAGAAAATGGATCTTGTAAACTGAAAATCAGTTCACCAGAACTACACCTGAAACATCTTAGGAAGAAAAAAAGGACCCTTGGGCTCTGGCATAACTCCCTGCTCCTCCTGCCCCCTAAAGCCAAAGTGGCCAGAAAACAGTCTTTTGCTCCTAAGTTCCCAATTAAAATCTATCTTTAATTGGTAATAACTCATCAATTGCCATCTTGAAGGTTTTTTGGTTTATGGTAAAGGAATGTGAGGTCCCAGTCTAGCTCCTGGAGAAAAGGTGACCACAACATGACAACTGATTCAACTTGGCAAGTTCCCTTCCTGGCTGATTCATAAAGACAAGAAACAAATGGATATGAAAGGGAAAGCACATTCAAGCTTTTATAGGCAGCAGCAACTCTGCCTTGCTGAAAAGCTTTGATGAAACGTGCAGGCAAGGCTACATTGCTATTACACAAACTACTTTGGTATTGGAGAGCATACAACTCCAAAGATACTTACATGGCAGTATTCATTCACCCTACATGTTCTTCAGAAGAAACGTTAAAATCATACACAGGTCTGTGAACAGCAGAAGTAATGACATCTGATTTCCCAGAGCTTTCTGGCTGGATTGCAGATGTTCAGTAAGGTGCAAGGACTAAAAAAAGTTCTTCCAGTAGCTGAAGCATCCATACCATCCCTTTCTCAGACAGACTCTGGTGTTGACTAAGCACTAGGCTCTTCCTGCAGCTTTTCATTCCATGGGCTCACAAATAAGGTCTTTCTCCTTCACGTGCTTCTCACTTTTGAAGAAACCATCACATCTCTAAGACCTGTTCCTCTTTTGGGGGGGGACTACTGGTTCCAAAGTTGTTGGCAGAGGGGTGAGAACTAGGCAGGCAAACAGGCAACTGAACGTCTACGTGCACATGCATGTGCACACACAATGTTCATGGAGAGTCACTGAAGCCGTAATTCTTTGGGAATTTTAAACAGGGAAGACATGTTTTGCAGTGGTTTTAGTACATAGTAATTCTCATTTTACTTCTAAGTGTCTGAAACATTAGCAGAGGAAAATATCCAGAGTTTAGCAGCATCTGGTAAACATTGCATTCTGCTAAAAAAGTAGTTTGAGCTTTCTGGAGAAAGTAAGTCAGCCAGAGCTTCTGGCTCAGTGGAGATGCACGCTCAGTAGCCCTGTCCCCAGGGAGAACAGCCGAGCGTCTCTCACTGCAGCTGGAGGATCCTTCTGACACCTACTCCCCATCTGCGTTGGACTACAGACAACACTGCGGAGCACAGAGCGCACCATGGACAAGGCTGCACCCTCCCACCCCAAACACCAGCACCTCAGCAGCTGTGAATCCACTGAAAATTTAGTATTTTGAGGATCCTGTCTCTTCCATTGCAGCCCCCCTAGAGATCTGGATGCCACTGGCGTAGCATGGTAAGCAGAGACCGAGCAGTTTCTTCACAGACCTGAGCTCTGCCTGTTCCATCTCTGTCTGCAAACCACATGACAATATTGAAATTCATGTCCTTCAACAATACTCTAAAAAACTCTTCTCATACAAAAGACACACATGAAACATTTTAGTTTTGTATTGTAATGTAATGGGCCAGGACAATTTGTTTATTTGGAGCTGCAATTTTATCACTAAAACAATAAGGAACTGGCAAAATCAGATTACCAATATCTGAAGTAGTATATGATCTGAACTGCTGATAGGTGGATGACAACAATAAACTAAAGAATTGAGGTCAAGTTGCCTATCCATTTGACAGTTGCCAATGGTACCACCATTAAAAATAAAACAAAACAACAACAAACCCCCCCAAAAGCAAGCTCTTCACTTTATTTGTTCCTTATTTATTGACTGATCTGTATTTTACCTGTTTACCTAAGTAAAACAGGATAGCTGTTACATTTTAATGGCATCATATCCTAGGGTAAATATCATTGCAGACTAAGATCACAGGATTTGTAAGGAAGTGGTAAAATAAAAGAAAAAATCTAAGTCAAGAAAATTTAGAGAGATCACACTTCAGGGCAGAGGTGGAGGCTCAGGAGTTTATAATCATCATGTGAAAGGATACATTTGCTTAATGCAGAAATCACACTATTCATTCAATGGATCGAGGAGTTCAAGGCCATAAGAATATATATATTAAAGAGGAAGTAACTTCATTTGCCACCAGGTATGCAGTGCCAGCACTGTTTTGTCATGTTTACACAGGCAGAGATTGCTGATAAGATAAAGTACTCTGGAATCTACCATACCCGCCTGTTAGCAACCTGCTGCATTTCCAATTTAGATGAAGATGCAAATTCTCAGGTCAAAAGATAAGGCACAGGACAACTTCCAGATACTTCAGTTTTTTGAGTAGAAACAAAAATGCTTGCTAAAGAGTGTTGTAACCAATGGCTTACACATTTTTTTGTCCGAGCGATTTAAAAGGAAAATTAAATTTGGGACATGCTGGAAAAATTTTATTCACTCTTGCATGGTCACTGGCCAAAAAGCAGCACAGGTTGTGCTGGCACTGTACATGGCTATTGAAACAACATAATATTTACTGTCACATCTTAAGCAATGATGTTGTTGCTTTTGCCTTAAGTGAGGAAATATTCTGAAAAAAAATGAAGATTATGTTCCCCTTCTGTTTTCCCTTGAGAAAAATTCAGAGAGCAGTGTCATAACCCAATGTCCATTCTTCTCATCTACGGATGACAGAATGGAAAATGCCACTTTATTTCAGAAATGAGCTACTTGTTTCTTCTTCCGTCATTCCTGCCTGCAGGCGCAAGGGTTGTGGGGATGACTCCTTCAAACTCATGTTTAGAGTACTAGCGCTTCTCCGATCCGACAAGCTAATGCTTGCATACTTTGATAACTTAGGCAGCTCCATCTTCCACCACGCTAGTTGGCCCCGACGCTATGAAAGATTAAATTCTTAAATCAAGAAGCCCAATGACTTTTATAATTTAACTACAAATTAACAACCAGAAATATCTCAGTGGTCTACTTGTCCTTTCATAAAGAGGACAACCTGACTTTGCGAATCTTTTACCACCTAAATAACCTGTCTGAAACGTGTTCAAGGTCTTCTGCCTATGTCAAACTAGGCCGAATCACTAGCAACAGTAGAGTGCCCCTTTTTTGACTATGCTGTATTGGAAATACAGGAATGATGTAGAATTTTATTATCTTTTATATTGCTGAGGAAAAAAACCCAATTAGGTCAGAGACCTCCCTCAGATATTTTGACAAAATGCAGGACTTTGACATATTTTACCGAGATCAAGCAAACATCCTTTTCCTTCTCTGCTCCCGAGGGCCGTAAGTTCCTACTGTTCCCTTGAAGAATGTCAGGACACTACTTCGCTTTTTGCTGATGGCATCTCTTTTATGCTACTGCCCCTTAAAGGTTCACTATAAAATGGTGATACTGTTTCAACAAATTTAATGAAAACAATGACAAGATCTTCATAAGCAAGGTTGAGCATCTAGATCCCTCTTCCTTTGTGGGCTTTCTTTTTTCTTTCCCTTTTCATTTCTATCAGAAATACTAACTGCCACTTAAACAAAATTATAGCCTTACAAATTAGAAAGATCAGCTCTATCTCTAATTAGAGAGTGGAGAATCAGTGCCCACTTCTGTGTTTTTACAGTGCCTTTACACTGCCGTTAAAAGATATGGGATTTTTTTATAAAGGATTTTCTCCTCTAAGACACTTGGGAGACAACAACTTGCTGCTGTTTACCAACAGAAAACTCCCTTCCTGGAAAATAACTCGGACATTAAGCAGGTCTACTGGTGCAGGACTCTGCATCTCCAGTCCCCTCGTCACTTTCAGGAGAGCGACGCATGTTTCAGCAATACACTTTCTCAGAATTAGGACCAGTAACTGTGAAAAGGAGAAAAGTTACTTCCAGAGTTTGGGCACCTGGAAGAGCAGGTACGGCAGAAGCCACATCTGTTTTGGCAGGACACAAGGAGGTGGAAGATGCCAATTAATTAAGGCCTTTTCTCCAGGAGGTAGTTCCTCACCGTTTTCAACAGTTAAGCTGTCTGTAGTTTAGAAATACATCCACTGATCAAAACAGAAATGTACTGTATAAATACCAGCCTCGTGCAGAATTACTTCAGATTTATGAACATCAAAACAGAAGAACAAAAGGCTTAATTTCACTGTCTCTTTTTTCCATGTCCTCTTGATAATGTAAGCAATGGAGCCAAATGAAAAAAACCACAAAGGTGGCTGGGTGACCAGCTTCACACAGGTTTGAAACGAAAACAGAGGTATACATGGGAAAACACTGTCGTGCCAACACCAAGGTAGAAGAGGGGTGACCTATGGACATCCACGGCTCTTGAATGCACAAAGGCATTACTGTGAGGACTTCAACAAATCAGTAACAGTGATACTATATCCTGAACCTTGCTATGGAAAAAAGCATAGTGGTAGCCAAGCAGGTGGATAGTATGATGTTCTTTTAAAGGTGCTACAACAAAATCAACTGTTGTTGGGGATGTTTTTTCTCCACTATGGGGGGGTGTGTGTGTTTATTACTATTTTTATTACTACTTGTCAGACTACTCATCTGAAATACATTATGAGGCTTAATTTTTTAAGGAATATACATATACAGCATGCTGGGAGTCTGTGATAGAAGACACTCTACACAGGCCAACTATCATAATTATGCTATGATTTTATGCCCAGCAGGAAACTTATGATTTGCCACCCAGGAACAAAGCTAAAGAAATGATCTAAGGTAGCCAATTAAAGTTTTCATAAAGAAACCCTCATCTATTCTCAAAACCCAAAATCTCCTTTTATAGCACAATCCTCTTAGCACTTATCTCTCCCTTCCTCATTAATCCAGTTTCACCTAGCTGGCACTGACACATGCAGAGACAGGGAGGGAGATACACACACTTTACTTTTTTCCTTCTGTTCTTCTTGACCTTTCTGATTTGGTTCAGCATTTATACTAGCCCACCTGTCTGGCCGATCTTCCCTGCAACGTGCCCTTCAAGATGAAAAACATAGTTTGATAATGCACAGTGACAAACCTTGCAGAGAGCAAGCGGGCGAGCAAAAGAGAGAGAAAGCGCTAAGGGAAATCGCTTCTAACCAGGATCTGCTGCTGCACAGCTAATCAGGCAGGTATTCAGTTGTTCACTCCTGCAGACTTGCTTAGCATAGAAATAGGCTGTCTGCCCAGGAAGATGAGGTAATGTCTAGGTTTAATGCCAATCTCTGTAACTGGCAGGACACATCGGGTAAATATTTCTGCTGCAGGAGATCACATTAATTTGATTTTGCTACCAATTTTCATTATTGTTATTATTTCTATCACTATGAATATGCATGAGTTTACCTGCTAACGCTGAGGATGGAGAGGGCACAGGGCTCCAGGTGAGGCTGCCTCCATGCTGCAGTACTGCTCTCCCCCCCTCACACTCCTCCCCACACTCAGCGCTGCCTCTACTTTGTCCTCTCGTCTTCTTCACTGAAGGACGAGGCATTTGTCTGCTCACTTATCTTCTCTACTCCATTTATGTAGTGTACCCTTCTCGACTCACAGCATATGCTTTGTCCCTCCTTACCATACCACAAAACCCACCTTCCCTTCAGTACTGCAATACTGTGGTCATCCACAACTGCTTCTTATGCAGGCACTGCTTTACCTGCATATTAATACAGCCATCTCTTCTATCAAACTGTCAAAAAAGAACAAAACCCCCAAAACATCAAACAAAACTTCTGACAAAACACTGCCAAGCAAATATGCAGAGGGGTCTTTTCACCCTCTTTGCTCTCTTCCCAAGCAGAAAAGATTGTGAAACGTCAAAGTGAATACATAAACACAAGTGCAAGTCTGTCTGTCCATCTTGGAGCTTTGTAAACACAGACAGAGCTCTAAAACTTAAGAGAAGTTTAAAGTAAGTCAGGAGCATGGGAGCCTGTGAACAGCAGCATGAGAAAAGTGCTGGACAACCCTGCAGGAACACCACCACAACTGAATTCCCCTTGACATGGTGGCTCCAAAATGGGCAAAGATTTGGGTGGAAAGATTTCATGATAAAGGAGGACATGGATTTATGATCTGGGAACGGGGCTGCAAACAAGGATTTCCCCAAAGTGACTTGTTCTTCGCCTTAATCACTCTCTTTATTTCTCTATCAGTTAGAACAAAACCAACTATGTGTGCCTTAAAAAACCCTGCCCAATATACTATATTTTCAGTTTCTGGATCATTTGCTTTTGAGCTCTACAGTCTACTTGGGGATACAACAGTGCTCGTTGTAGGCTCGTACTTGGCTAGAAACAGAGGCAAGGGCAAAAATTTCTTTTTGGCAAATATAATTATATTCAAAGTCTTAATGTTGCCTTTATTCAATTTAAAAAGCCTCAAATATAAACAGAAATTTCCAGATTCCAACCCCCTAAGTGCTATCCATATCAATTTCTTTAAATCTTTGTGTTTGTCAGCATAAGGGGTACAATTGCACTTTCAAAGCTACCACGCTCTAAGACAGTTGCATGCAAACCTGCTCCAGTCTGGAAAGACTGTGACAGCAGGGAGCTCTGGCTGAACATCCTTTTCCTCTCCGGGGGTCTCTCAGCCCCGGCTGTGGGACAGGTTCACATCGCAACCCGCCCCCATGGCAGAACCAGTTTGCAAGTCCTCAGCTCAGGTCTAACATGCAGATGTCTGCATCTTGCCTTTCAAAATACTAATTTATATTCATTTTTATGTTGTTGTGCACAATTGTATTAATTTTGGGTAAAATCAAATATGGCCATTTTATTCTGTTCAAAAGTTTAACGCGCTTAAAACAATCTTCTCAGTATTAAAACTGAACAAAATCTTTGAAAACTGCTAGCAAATCTCTTCATTAAAACTACTTTTTTCCTTGTCTCACCTTTCATCTCTTGAATGTCAGCACATGACTTTAAATCATGTAGCATCAAAGAGGGTGAGGATATGTTTGAGTTCATTCTTTTCCCTTTGATACCAGTATATGGACAAGCATTGCAGTTTAAAATCTGTTACCACTTGTGATCAGCATCCACGCACTGAAGACTGCACTCCAACTCTTCACTTCTTTCCTTTGTGCTTCAGGACACGCTGTCCTGTCAAACTATGCTGTTCCATTTGGTTCCACCATAACCATTCCTTGCATCAGATTTAAAATACACGATCTACCACTCACACATACTATACTAGCTTCCTTGGGGTTCAACCAATTCAGGGCAGACATAATACAGACTTACCCACTTTTACTACACAGATGTATTTCAATCAAGTTCTTTGTAGCTTCTGCTGAAGAAACTGCTCAGGCATCACAATTACATTACAAATTTGTTTCTGGTTCATCACTACCAGTCATTCAAAAATACAAAAGGGACATTTTACGTAAAGAAAGGCTAAAATCTGCATGAAGAAGAGAGGCGGAAGGTGTCACAGTTTCTTCCAGACAGTTCTTTATGGCAAACAGCAAGGAGAAATGAAATTGAGGAAACTTATGTAAATTGTCCATCCAAAATGAGGTCTGCCTTCTTTCCTCTCACGTGCGCTGGATACCAGTGATATCTGACAAACCTTAGACAGAAAATGATCCAGAGACCTTTGTCAGAACTAGAAAGGAACGTGACTCTGTCTGGCAAGAACGTGGTGACTATTCCTAAACTGACTACAAGCCAGAGCATGAAGAAAGGAGCCCATTTTCAGCGTTAGGGATGGGCAGGCACAGAAATCAACTTGGAAGGAAAAAAAATCTCCCCTCACTGTGAAGAAAAGCATAGCTAAAATGAAATCTGTAGGCTTGGTGTTACTGGGACCAAAAAATGAGACTCTGCTCAGCAAGCCTCAGCTACTTGGGCTGACCAGACAAAGGTAATGGCTGTGCTCTGCACACTGCTTGTCCTGATAGAAATATGTTCTCACATTGCATATTCAACTGAGGCCATGTCCTGGCAAAAAAAGACCAGCATGGATTTGACAGGTGACACGTTAAAATGATTTTTCAATATTTTGTAGCAGAAAAATGTGTCTGTTTAGAGGAAGGCTGGATATGCCTGCTGCAAAACAGCAAGGGCATCCAAGTATTGGACATTACCAGATTGCACTATATACCAAAGTGCTAACACACTTCTTCGCATGCTTCCATGTGCTGCCAAAACCCCCACAAAACAGGTTCTTATCTCTAGGTGCCTCAAGTTAGCATCTTTTACAAAGGATGATTTCACTTTAAAATACTGGAATTATTTTTAGCAATTCCAAGTTTAAGCCATGATGTCACCAATACACAGTAATCAAGGACAGCTGCTTTTGAGTGCCAGTACCCTGACAGGTTGATGATACCTCTGTCTTATGCCCTTGAGTCGCTCATTCTCTCCTTCTGTATGAAAGCTCCCTCAAGAGGTTCTTAGCAGGGATTTAGCCACATTCAGTTTCTACCCTGGAGACAAAGTCCAATGACAAGATAAAAAGCCACAACTGCAACGAGATTCCTGTTGTAACACTTGGCCTTCCCAAGGATGCCCAGGCTCTTTCAATAAATTTTCAGAATTATGTCACGAAAAAGAACATGTTTCTCTGAGTGTTTTTTATTTTTTAATAGAACGATAGCAGCTTTGTATCACTTAAAAAAACAGGGAGAAAGAGATGGAAAAATTAATATCCTAGCCATGAACCAGCTCTGTGGAGAGTTAACGCTCTGCACTGGGACAGGCCAAGTTTGAGACAAAATGTTGCCCTCGGTGTGTCCTGCCAAGCAGAGAAAAGAGAGTAGGGCAGATTGGTGGGTGAGCCAGATTCTGTGACATGAAATATGCGCCATATTGTGGGTACAAGCCTCGGCAGCCGAAGCAGGAAAGTCGTGATTAGGTCTCTGTGATCACTGGAGCAGCTGTGACAATCAGATGAGGTGGCAGAGATGCATCTTTAGGATGCAGGGAAGAAGAGGTCTTTCTTCTTTGCTACCAAATGGGAACTTAGAGCAGCACTCCGCAGCTGGAGAAAGGGGATCGGGCCACTCTGTCACTACTGAGCAAAGGTTTTGATAACTGGAAAGGGAGGTCTGGTGGTTACAATGAGGGCACAAGGAGAATTTCTTTTTTAAAAAAACAAACTCAAGAGGATTTTGACAACAGGGTGTACTCAGGGCATCCACCACAAAAGTCACTCGGCAAATCTCACACATACCTCTAGGCTGATGTGAACTTTTCACTCTTCCCTCCAATCTGCTGACGAAATTCTCCCAAATCCCCTCAAGTGGTGACAAGTGCTTTTATTCTTGCTGGCTGCCAAACCTCCTTCCTCCCCCAACCTGTTACAGTAGTAATGAGGTAGGAAGATAAAAAGGGAGGAAATAAAAGAGTCTCTAACATGGCTTCCCTGAATCCAAATCAGTGAAAACCAGGTTGATGGATCTTTTCCAGAGAGCAAAAAAGCTTCTGTGTAATTGAAGTAGTTATTAATTGCCATGTTCTAGTTGTGCATCACAACCACAGGACTAAAAAGAATATTCTGCTCCCTTCAAATCGAACAGAAATTGGGCAGTTGAGGACAGTGATTAAGTGAATAACAAACAAAGATTTTTTTTTTTAATTTAGTACTTAAATTTTCTCCAACATAAATTGTCTTGTAAAAACCATGTGACATTTTAAATTTAAAAAATTCTGAAATGAAATGTTTTGACAACTTAAAAATTGAAATACTGAAGTACTTCTCTAAAAAATTATTACCAAGTTTGACAGAAATTTGTGACAAGATTGAATTAGCTCTAAACTGTGTTTCTCAGCAAGCTTACACCTCACCTGCTTTGTGGTTCACACTCCTGTACAGCCTAGCTTCTCACTCAATCTTCAACAGCAATTTTGCACCAGCAACTACAGGTCAGACTACATCAAAGTCCAGAGATCCATGAGAAAACTTGTATTGAGATTGGCCTGTTGCTTTTCAGAGCATCAAGACATCATTCAATTTCCACTGATGTTAGCACAAAAAGTCTAAAATTCAAATTGTTTCTGAATTTGTTAGTTAACTTTGTGGCAATTTCAAATACCAAACACAAGATATTCCCTAATTACTTCCTTCACATAAAGCCATATGTTTTGTTTAATGCTGAAGTTTTGCGAAAGCAAGCAAACTGATTTTCTACCCCTCTTAAAAATCCTACTACCTGATCTATTGCCACACATCCTTGATGACAAACCAGTGAGTTGGTTTCTCTGGGACACTCCTGAATCAGGAGCACGATTCTGATTTTGAAAAGGCTTCTTCACATGGCCCTACCACACAGATGTCCAGGACTTCTAGAATTACCATTTATTACTTCTTAAATAAAATGCCTTGATTGCTTCCTTGCCATGTACTCCCAGCCCCTCTTTTGTGTTCCTCTGTTGTACCGTCTGGGTAAGAGACAAGCAAGAAAAAGCATTGCAGACATTTTCACATAGCTAATCTTTATGAACCAACAGCATTTCTGACAAGCCATTACCCACAAACTATGGCTATTACCAGAGGAAAGACATTTTTCAACCACTTACAAGGATACAGCAACAGCTTAAAAAACCCCTGACAAGAACATTGTATGCATCACTTCAAAACTTCACGCTAGCCTAGATCATCCCCCCCAGCAATCTAAACTCTCCAGGGAATAATTTTTCTTGTTTTTTCTGCTTAAAGTCTTGTAGCTTGCACACATAGGCTGTAAAACCAGGCTCTCTCAAGAAGATGAACAAGTTAACTCATTGGAAGTAGCAAGCCTAAAGTTGTTTCTTAGGCTGATGACTACAAGACATTTGTTTACTGAAACCAGTAAAAAAACATAGTGGGTTTTTTTTTCAATATGGAGCTCTAGTTTTGAAAGGGACTTTGACAGTACCTTGAATTTCTTTTATCCTTGTGCTAATCAATCAATTTAAAGGTGTGACAGAAATTAATACTATATGATTTTAGTCCTTTCTCCAATTCCACTCGTCCTTCCACAGATCTGTGTGCTCTTCCTCGCTCACTGCCTGCAGGTAACACATGTAGCAAACAATGGCTGCAGTGAAAAGCTACCACCAGGAAAATAATGGCTTCAGCAAAATCAGACTGACTGATTTGGCACCATTTCAGCTCTGTGAAAATCATCTGAAGAAAAAATGTGAATTACTATTTCAACAACCCACCCATGCCCACTTGTGACACTGTTTGCTCACACTACCCACGCCGCAATGCACAGATTGGCTCCAAATTACCACCTCTAAGAGAAGGAGCCGAGTGGAAAGTTCCCCAACCTTTCCAGAACAGTACTGTTTAACATCAAAATTACCTCCGCATACAACAGTACCTTCCTCATTTTTAACCACATTTCTTTCCTGTATGGTTATAGACTGTTTGTATTTTCAGTAACAGCCCATGGTACTATCTTTTCTCTAGAATCTTTAGTGGAACTCAACACACACCATTAAGATCAAGGAGATCTGTTATACTAAGGTCCAACTCAGCCTTGTGAAGTTACCACTGTTGAGTAGAGATGGCTAAAAGTCAGGCTTTCATCTGCTGGAAACGCACTGAAATTTACTCTTTAAATACAGCACATCGTAGGGTGCTGGCAAGTATCAGGTCTTTCACTACTATGATACCTGTTATTAAACCCATTTTTTAACACACTGAGCTCATTAAAGTTTTCATTTAATATAAAATGGTTTCCATTGAAGATGGTCTACCCTGCAGTCTTGACACTCAAACTCCAGTAGCCCTTAGGACCAGAATTGAAGTCCCTTCAGCCTCTCAGATTTGGAAGGCTGCATCTGCAACATTTCCAAATAACAGATCACTGCTGTTTGGGTTGTTTTTTTTCTTCACTTTGGGATATCCAAGAGAACATAGACAAGGGGTTTTATAACCCATTTTCACTGATATACATTTTCATGTCAGCCAAAGTGAAAGCTAACACAGTTGGAATATAGTAAATGTCGATATTTAATCCGACCTTTCCTTTCCAATTTTTTAAACCACAATGCATCATCTCAGCATGATTAATAACAACTCTTCTGTTGCTTTCCCTGAACCAACCTGAGGTATTTTTGTTGCTAGGTAATGTTTTGTTGTGAGCTGTCCTCCCAACATCGGAAAGATTAAGAGATCTCAGATGGAACCAAAGACGGCATGCCAGTAATCACAGCTGAAAGACGCTTGCACTTGACATCTTGAGATGGGAACAACATGTCTATTGTTTGGAGCCATCAGTCCTTTGCTATAATGCATGACAGACAAAACCACCTACCTTGTCAAGAATTGGGAACCTTGTCAAGAAGTCATTTGTACTGAATGGATAAACAAAAGGGGATTCTGGAGAAGCAGGTTCATAAAACAAACAAAATGTCCTAGAAATGGCCCGTATTCACCATTACATTCCAGAATAGAAAGGAGCTCTCAATCTACTTTAAGTGGTCGCAGGAGGATCCAATACTCATAAAGAAATCTTGCATTGACCTCAAGCTTCCACAGCAGCTTTTATAAGAATACAATGCGGTGCTGCCAAGGGAGTGGGTTTAGCCAGAGAAAAGAGAGTTTTGGCCAAGACATTCCTCCATCTGACTAATCCTTGGCTTTCCAAGAGCCCGTTGGAGCCACTGGCAGCTGATTCAAAAAACCTAACACCTTTTTAGTCCCAACCTATATGAGATAATATTACAGCAGCCCCAAATCAGGCAAAAGTGTAGTCACATTGCACACTTCCTCCAGACTTTAACTATTCTTTTGCCCGACCAGAGTATTAATTCTTAAACACTTTTTCTATGCAAGGATCAACATTCTTATTAGCATATTTACAACAATACATAGCCGTATCTCCAAGTTTCCCAGCAATACCCTTGGCAGAAATAAAGGAAGCCAGACTGACAGAAAAGTTATACTCCAAGATTACTGTGCTGTATTCCTTGCCAAAGGGTAATTTGTCAATGCAGTTGACAAATTGAAAAAGGGGAACATTTTTAGTGCCAGGCCCAGAAAACAACAGAAGTGAAAAACAACGCTCATTCCCTTACTGAAAATATCACCATATAGCCTGTAAGATAAGGAGGGCAAATATGAGGGAAGAAAGGGAAGTCACTGCACCGAGGAACCTAACTCTTTAATCTTATATTCTTTAAGACTATCTGAGGAAACAGAAACACAGTCTACTTTTCCCAGTTAACAAGCTATTTGCACATTCTGGTGGCACCTAGGCTCCCATCAGGAGTCAGAGATCCTTTTGTGCTAGGCACTGTAAAAACACTTACTAAAAGGACAGACAGCCCCAAAGGCTTTATTATCTAGAATAAATAAATTACCATGAATTAAGACTCAATTTTCTAGCAGTGTGGGTAATTAAACACTGGAACAGGTTGCCAGGTGGTAGACTCCCATCACATGGAGTCTTGAAGACTGTATTTCTCTCTAAAAAATATGCTTCCAACTACTTTATAGGAAAAAACCTAAATGGCTAACTCTAAAAGAGAGGGTCAAGCTGAATAATTACAGTGATCAGTTCTGACCCTTGAACTCACGAATCCCTCCCATTCAATCTTATTGTGTTAAACCACAGGCAGATAATTAATAGTACCGCACTCAGGTGCTACTAATACTTACGGTTCCGCATAAGGCAACAATGACAACCACACTTCAGAGCTTCAGCCACCAGAAATGAGGTTTTCACCTGCTATGCATCCCAGTTTTATTCTGCAAACCGGAGCAGTCCTCCAAGGTGCTATACCACAGCAAGAGCCACTGGGTAGGATGGAACAATATTCTGTGGTAATACAGAGAATTTTACTTCCTCAGTGCCTAATCTGGTGGGTGTTATTTGGCTGTACTGGGTTATGCTGGCAGCATCTCCCCAGATCTGGAACCCCAAGGGAATTTTCCTGCAGTTGTCTAATGACACTTTTGCTTTCTTTTTTTTAGCATAGTGTGTGAATCACAGGGTTCAAGCCCGTACCTCAGCTTATTCTGATGGGCATCTTAAACTTTTGGTGTGACCTCCGTTCTGATCTCTTTTCTGAATGTGGCATGCAACAATTTAATCCAAATAAACCCCCTGGGGTCAATATGGAGTGCCATATGAATGAAATTTCAAGGCCTTTTAGACCCTCAAATTAGACAATCTAATGAAGTCCTTTGGGCTCTAAATTGTGGGAAGTTGATACAATGGCTTCTCCATGGAAAAAATGCACCAAAACCATTCTTTTCTACCATATATAACTGTTACTTTCAGTTTAATTAATACTAAACAGCTTAATCTTCATTACATATCTCACTGTGTCTAAGCAACTGCCTTGGCTACTTGGAAGCATTAAACTACTTGTCCCCAATGACTTCTTAATGAACAGCATTCTTCTACTGCATGTCTGGGAGCTTCTCTCCCTTTATTAGCCCTATTATAGACCACTGTGCACAGGTGGTCATAAACAGTGTGCTACATCTATACATTATTCATATGAATTACCATATTAACCAAACTCAGAAATGCAGAGCAACATTAAAATAAAACGGATTTCTTCAAAACAGCGTTCTTCTCCTGAATTAATACAAATCTCTGTGAGACGTGTCACTCCCTTAGGCCCCCAAAACCTTCCAGGACCGCAGCAGAGGGAAGGCAGCAGTAAGACCTTCAAGATTATGCCGAGTTTTGTTATTGCAGCTTTAAGAAAGCTGGCAGACTGCTTGCCACATCCCACACCCTTCCCACATCCCTGCCAGTTGTCTTGAAGAGTGAAGACAAATTAACCTTAAAAACCTGCGGTAGTCGGCCAGCAGCTGTGGAAATGCGAAAAACAAGGAATGGTTGAGCCAGCCAAATCACTTCATTTCCTCAGGCAACAAGAAAAAGAAAAGGGAACAGGCAAAACCCTTTAGGACTGGGGGGACTTTGGGTATATACATATTTGTGCTTGAGGATAAAGAACTCCCTTCCTGAATCAGAGAAGGGAAATAGGTAAGAGAAGTTGGTGTTTCAGGGTAAAAAAATCTCAAAACCCCAAGAAAACCCATCACACTCAAAATTCAGCAGTTTTTCCTTCTTTGCTTCAAAGTCATTGACCGAATATGACTTTTATTACATTCTCATTCTAGTTTGAATTCCAGGCACGATGCAAAGCACAGAGAAAACAAACCCACTCCTATCAAAGAAAAACAAACCTAAAACCCAGCAACCCATATAACCACCCCTTTTCAAAAAAGCTCTGCTTATAAAACATTAAGAGAAGAATCATTTGCGTCCAAATACCATTCGATCTGGCATCACTACCCAGAAAGGCTGCCCAGTATAATCAATAAGACAGATTCTAACCTTAAGGGATATTTTAATCATCACAACTATCCATGGTTATCAGCTCAAATTATGTGTCCACTCCTAAAATATTCTTCAAGGAGAGTTAACTGTACTGGCACTAGTTTCAGGGCATGTTTTTTACGATATAACAAGTAGCTACAAGTCTAAGAGGAGCGCGACATTTCCAAAATGGCATAGGCATGCCACCCTCCTATAAAATATAACAAAAATCTATGTCAGATCAGTGCAGGGGCTAAAGTTTTATGCAGAGTAGACATCTGCCTGGTAATAACCATCAGCATAGAGCCTGGTTGAACATCGCAGCAGGAACATCTTAGGTACTACTTGTGCAGCAGGGTTTACGCTGGTTTCAAGCCTGAGTAAGCTTCATCAGTGCAAATAGCAGCTCTCCCTCAAAAACAAAAAACCCAAACGAAACCAATTCACTCTACGTTACTGCTCGGGACAGTTACATCCGAGTTACGCAGCCTCTCTCCCCAGCCTAGAGGGAAGCAAGGAGCAGAACCAGACAGCTCTGGAGAGGGAACCTTCAGGACAACCCAGGCACTCTTCACAGGAGCACAGTTATCCAGACCTGACTCATCTCACGTCTGCAGCTGAGCCGCTTGCACTGCACTTTACTCTAACTGCCATCTTAAAAAAAAAACAAACCAAAACCAAAAACCAAACCAAACAAAACCCCTTTCGGTCACAGATAGGCATCATCTGCTTAATATAACCATATCACTCCTTTCCAAATTTCAGAGATGAAAGGCTTCTCTTTCAAAAAGCTGTGAGACAGCAAATTAAACATTGTGATAAAAGAAGTTTCTGATCAGCAGGTGCCTCCCATGCTGGCAGCAGGCAAAGATACTCCTGTCTGTCAGCAAACACGGCACCCCCCGAACAATGAGGGCTCCCACCTTGGGTGCTCTGCCAGAAACTATCACCACCAATATCAAGTAGCTGGCAGCACATGGTGTTATGTGCAGAGACCGCCCAAAGGTCACCGAACATTTACCTTATGGTTAAAAGCCAAAATGAGATTATCCCCACGGATGCCACCTAATAAACACACACACCAGGCTGTAAGGAATGCCAACTTGTCTGGAGTGATAACCACTCGCAGTGTTTGCGCTGGCTGGCAGGAGGGGAGCGTGAAGAAGGAGCTCGACACGTCTGTGCAGCCCCCACTTGGGAGGAACTCCAGACATCCCCACCGCCCGCTTTACAGCCCACGCGTTGCATTTTGTGCTTTAAAGCTTTGCCCTGAGCACAGGTCAAGTGGTGCCCCCTGAACTGCCTCAGTGTACCCAAAGCATCGCTGCTGCTTATCGTCTGTCAGCGGGGATTTCGTTAGATGGGGATTTCAGCCGAGGTCTGCAGATCAGCACACAGTTATTACATGGAAAATCTATGCAGCGGATACCTAACATGTGGGCAATCTTTGGAAAAAGGACATTGCTGTCGGAGAGAGCATTGCAAAAAAGCTCACTTCACACAGATCCCAAAGGTATTATTTAAAAACAAACAAAAAAAAGCCAAAAGAAATCCCTCGAGCTAAGAGGAAAGACCTACAAAGAGTACAGAAAAGGGGCTGAAACATGATCTTTTGCTATTTTCTTTGTCACTTGCAAACATAATTTCACCAGTGATGCACAAACATAAATAAATCCGTAACAAATGAGTACCATCCCAGGGAGAGATATTACTTCATGGCAATTCAACAAGGTACAATACAGAAAAATGGTGTAAAACTGTGTAAAACTGGTCATAGATAAAACCATCCAGCACTCTGGCAAGGACCAATGCTCAAGAACTCCAGGCCACAAAATCAGCTGATTTCTGTATAAGGCACCATCTTGTCCTGAAACCTCCTCCATCATCCCCATGTGGATAATATGGTCATGTGCTTGACCCAACCAATACACTGACTCACCAGCACTGTACTATCAATTAAGTGTACCTTTATTAAGAATAATAAGGAATGTAGGGTGATGCTCAATATTGGGTCATTTCTGTCTTCCTACTCTTCTGCTTTTCCACTACCAGCTTACCCCTTTTCAAGGGATGCTATAAGTCTCTTCCTTCAGATGACTGGCTATACAGCTTATGTTTGAATACAATCCAAAAGAAGCCTTTGGTTGAAGGCCATGTTATTTGTGGCAAATGTTATTTGTCCCTGACACAGACGCCGCCAACAATGGTTCTCCTACTGTTTGTAATGCCCTGATGCAGCACCAGCAACACGCATCTCACGCTCATCTTACAACTTCTACAGCCATATGGGGAACCACCACCAGAAAAAGAAATAATTCTCCTCTGGCAGCTCAGGATCAGATCAGTTAAATGTGTCTAACTGCTCCTGGGAAACTCTCTCTCTTTATGAATTATTGAGAGGTAGGTTCTGAGTTGTCTAAATAATTTTAGATGTAGCCTCCAGATATTTCTCAGCAGTAATCGAAGGCAGACAGTACTAGTCCAAAAAAAAAGGTTAACACTTTTTAGGATCATGCCCATACTATTAGCAAATGCCTTTTTAAAACAACTGATGCTCTGAGTTTGTTGCCTTCACAACATCAGGAAAACAAATGTCACACCTCACACCAACTAATAATGAGCTGACTTCACCTAGTCAGTGGAGAGACATTTGCGTGGCCCCAAGAATATCCCACTGTTCACCCTACACCAGCAAAAGGCACCATATGGCCTACTATATTGGTGTCATATCTAATTTCTGAAATTATGTAGGGCACTCTTTCAGAGAAGTAGGTCGCTGTGATATTTTGGATGCAAAGGTCTTCCACTCTTGGAGACCTGAATCAAACTTTCATGTAAGCATAGTGCTTGTTGCTATGACATAATTGCAAGGCTTGTTTATGTTATGAATACTGTGTAACGAAGTCTGCATGCAGTCTCCTCTATTCTGGGATTGAAAGTACTTTGACTTATGAGTTATGGCAAACATTTTCAGTCTGGGTATCTGCTGTCACAGGAACTATTTGGAAGGCAGTGGGGCAGAAAGGCGTGCACAAGGGGAAGGTGCTCAAGGACGTGATCAAAGGAACAGGAGTACTACTCAAAAAGCAAACCCACTGAAATAAAAAAGTGCATGAGGTAGTATGTTCCTTAGATTCCTCTCTGCTTAAGACAAGGTTATTCCTAGTAACCCCCCCACCCCTCTCCAAACTAAACTGCTAACTATGCATGACAGTCACCAATCTGACTCAGTACATATATCAGTCCCTGAACACACATCAATTTAATTTGAGATAATACAACAGTCATCACTACCTTCCCTTCCCCACCGCTGGCACAGCCACCTAGTCCTCCCTAAAGAGGAGGGTATTACCGGAGTAGGAAACACTGGCATGACCTTTCACAGTTAATTTGCTCTTAGATCCCAGTGCAAGAAAGAAATATTTGAGATCCTGGGCATGTATCATAACCATAATTTCCCCATCTGAGGTGGCAAACGGAGCAGCTCTGCTGAACACAAATGCTCTTGAGTACTGATCTGAAGCTTACAGATATAAGATATAAGGTTAACATTTTCTTTTCTAACTTGCATACTCCCATTCCCAGCATATACATACAAAAAAGCAGTAATTGTCCTTCTCCAGTTGATTCGATCACAGGAGCAGTAAATATCTCAACATGGTAGCTTCACCCAGAAGAGTCTTGGGAGAGTCTTGGCACTGTTATTGCCTTCCCCAGACCAAGCCAGTATTTTTACTCTTTACAGAGATGGCTGCAACTTTGTTTTAAATGAAGTTTCAAGAATTGTGAACTATTTCAGGTGGGTACTGGAGAAGGACAGAAAAAAAAAGGAGAGAGAAAAAGAGACAGACCAAGATAGAGACTATTTAAATGTCATTCTATAGTTTTAAGAGGTAAATTCAGCATTAATTGCTCTACCTGAGAGCATAAGAATAATTTAGCCAGGCTTGTGCTCTCAGAGGGGAGCCAAAAAAATTAATTTCATAAAACTGAGCCATGGTACAAAACTTCATTTCTCCTCACAAGGAAAAAGTACTGATAATTTCTTTCCTCCAGAGCTTCAGAAAGGAATTTTTCTTATATTTTCCTTGAGTTTGTAACAAAAGGCAGTAGAACTAAATACATACTGTCTAGGAAAAAAAGCTGGTGTCAGAAAGGCCACAGCACTGTATAAAATAGTTTGCAAAATGGAGGTTACAAAGAGATTAACCGCACAACATGCTCTAGCAGGGAAAAATAATGAAGGGACTAAAGCTACAGTCAAAAAGAAAAGAAAAAACAGTCAGATTATCTAAGGGCAGACTATCACTCAAACTTACTTCAGGGTTTGGAAACCAGATCCAAACATTACTGGATGACCCTCTCCCAGGTGTAGACAACACCACTGAAAAGCCAAACTCCAGTCATTACTTTCTAACATTACACACAACTGCACATGTCCTCGCACTCCCTGCAGCAATGTAAGCCGAGCTTCCCAAAGATGTTTCTGCAACCACCTGCAGAATAAACCTGTCTGTGCTTCTGGGTATTCAAGGCAGGGAGCCAAAACTGTGAGAAGGCTTTGAAGGACCATCAACCCTCCAGTTATTTAGGCTCTGTCCTCGCTTCAAGGTGGCTGCGATACAAGCCTCGGTGAACAGAAGGAGCCGGGCTCTTGACTCTCAAGCCTACCTCCAAGCAGATTAGCCTGCCTGAGGACAAAGCACCAACAAACTGCATTAAGAAAGTTTTATGTGTAGATAGGAGCAAAGCTAAGGGCAACACCTGAGAAACCAAGACAGAACCTGGAGTGCTTAAGAGGTTGTATCTAAATCAAAAGGAAAAAACATGTTTTCTTGCTATTCACGTTTTTATAGTAGAAATAAACATGCACCTTTGTTTAGACCACCTTTGACTAGAGCTCCAAAACCAAGAGAAAATTGTTACGAGAGGGTGAGTAAAACAGAAAGCACTCACCAGCAGAGATTTGCATTCCGCCAAAGGAAAATCAAAACAAAATGTAGATGTAGGGCCAGTTGAGCACTAGGGGGGTGCCAGAGGTCCCCATAAGGTACTGAGGTACACCGACTGAAGTACATTTAAGAGAATACCAATAGCTTAAAGCTACACTATCATACTTTGTCAAAGTCAAACTGGAAAGCTACCTTACTACAGCATTTATCTTTATGAACAAGACTCTGTGCCGCCTCTGGTGATTTGCATATTGTCTGCATTGTTTGCCAAATGCCATCAACAACCTCTCAAGGCCATTTAAAATTGGTAACATGCTGTATCTGTTTTAAATTAGCTGAGCAGGTGTATATGGGTTCTCAGGAAAAGTGGTTTGGCTTAAGCAGGAAGAGTAAAGCCTTTAGTAAAGTAATAATAACTGGAAGATAAACATGCCTTTGAAAAATCACTAAGGCAAGAGAACGACCTCGAGTTGCAAGTCAGAGTGAGCTAAGTGAAAAAGCACTAAAGTGCATTTTGCTGTCAGCCTCTATGGGCCAAATCATGAGAGGCACTGAGTGTTTATTTGCTAGGGACAGCAGTTACACAAGGCACCCTTCCTCTCCTGCTGCCTTACGTAAGCTTCCCTGTCTAGACACAAGCTTGACTTTGACGGAACATGCTGGTCCTATATTTTTCTCAGGACTTTCCTCACCATCTGGAAGCTACAGGGGAACAACAATGCACTCAACAGTGACTCTGCCCCCTTTCAGCTGCTTATATAAAAGTCTGGGCTTTTAAAGTATTCAGTGGAGGATGAAGAGAGCAAAAATTCAACTGCTTGGATTTAATTTCTTACTTCAGTGATATTTCCAAGGGGTTGATCTGTCATGCCAACATAGACAAGAATCAACAGTCCTCAGTTAACTTCTGCAAATAGAAAACAGAATCTGGATCAGCCTAGAAAATAAACACACAGAAAGGGAAAAAAGGAAAAGGTAGGTAATAAAGGGCAAGGAAACTACACGTAAGCAGGCTATATATAAACTGTTTTATATAAAACACCTTCTATACCCCACATGCTTTTTCAAGGCTTCCTGGCAATAACAAATGGTATTTTGTTCTCTGGGAAATAACATGGTCTAAATCAATGACATGTTGAACTCTAATACAAGAATGCATTGAAAGTAACATATGGGTTTGGTTGAGGTCACGATGATACCTTTCCTAGACAAGCTAAAATTGCATCTTTTACTGGGGTTCTGACAAAATCTGGCATTTTAATAATTTTTAAGGCAAAATGAGGACAGAAGAGTCTCTATTAGATGTCAGGAAATGGTAGAAGTTCACATACCAGGATCTGTTTCTCCTTTTACTAAAAATACAGGTACAAGCAGTATTCATAGCCGCTAAAAGTTCGTTTTCTGGTAGAAAATAAACAAGAACAAGAGGTAATGAAGTTGATCTCCTAGTGGAAAACACTTGGGCATCCCTTCAACTTTTGGCCATTGTTTGACCAATACTTGCCCATCCTGATCCAGCGGCCTGACATGAGCCAACCTGCATCCCAACAGATGCAGCACAGGACTACAAATAGAAGACGCAATTTTGCATACCTTAACATATTTCCAAACGCTAAGCGAAAACTCAAAACCATATAGGTTTCTGAAAATTATCGTCTGGAGGCTGTGCAAAGCAAGGCAAATATCATTTGAGATCAGCCATTTAAAAAAAAAAAAAAGTCTGTTGTAGTTATAAATGGCTTGTTAGTGGAGTTCAGCAGCAGGGCAGTCTGCGATTGATCAACTTGGCTGTCACCAGTGGGAACTGCTATAAAGGTTTTTGGCAGTGGGACTGGAATGGGATGATGAAGGTATTTGCTCAACTAAGGAGAAAAAAGGAATAATAATGTTTAATAAAATATATATATGAAAAGACATTCACAAACATAGTTCATGGTAACCCTATAAACTCAAGAATTTTCTGCAGTGACACAGAAGGACTGAAGGAGCTGTTGATAGGAGGAAGAAAAAAGCATTTTATTCTTATGTATATGTAATAAAAAACACCCTTGGCTTTTGTAAGAAGCCAGTTAAAAACTGTTTGGCATCTCCCAAGATTCCTCCACTTTGATCTCACTGCCAACATGATCCATACTAAATGAAGAAACAGAGATTACACTATATATCTGTCAGTAAGAGTCAGGAAAGGCGTCGGGAGAGGCATCAGGAAGGAACATCATGACATTCTCACCCACGTCATTTTTGCAAATCAAGGCAGAATTTGCTATAAAAGGAAGAGAAGGACAAAAAGCCATCACCTCTATGTGAAAGAGCTTTTAAGTAATGGGTGAACAATGCAGAACAATGCAATTAAACAAAATGCCATTGTTCACTGCGTATAAGGGGGGTTGTATATGAATACGTGTACATACACGTGCAATTCCCTGGTGGCAAAGAAGAAGAAAAGGATGTGGGTGCCTTGACCGCCAATGTGGAACTTCCGTCATCCACCCCAAATTGCCAGCGTTCATAACAGCTGTGATTCTGGGTCCTTATAATCTCGCCATTATAGATTAAGTGATATTCTCAGCATAGCAGTCTCAGGAGAAGAAGGAAATTAAGGAAAAAAGAGTACAAGTGACGCTGTAACAGGAGCGTAAACCAACAAACCATGGAGACACTGGCCCATTCATTCTCTCTGGCAACTTTGCATCTGTGCAGGGCATTGCTGGTACCTGCCACCACAATGAAATCTGGAGAAACATATTTACAGAACAGTAAAATTGGAGTTAAATAAATGATGGATGGACCTTAATTATTCTGCATTTAGCCAAACAAAATATCTGGCCATATAGCTGAAAAAAAAAAAGTGATGAACTGCCAAGATCTGAATGTTTATCAAAATTAAAAGAGAGAGGCAAAAAGCTGAATATATGCTGTATCAGCATCGGTTTGAACAGTGTTAAAATCGTTGCGAGTGGATAGCTTTTGAACAGCCTGCATGAGATCTCACCTCTGTGTGTACTGTACAAGTGTCCACACCACAAAGCCATCAGCCCAGCTGGCACTCTTACTGTTTCAGCAAAGAAGTCAATACTTCAACCTGACCTGAAGACCAAATACATAAAAGGTATTTGCTGCTGAGACACTAATGCTGGGCAAGCTCGTGGTAGCTGTCCATATGTTCTTGTCATTACAGTACTGCCAACACCAAGTACTCAAAAATATGAGTCAGGTACCATAAAATTTCACATTTGGCATAAAACCAGGTGTTTCTTTTAATAAATAATGGACTTCCAACATTTTATTTCCTTCTAATTTCTGTGTACTTACAGCTCGTAAGCATTTTTCAGGAATGTTAGGAAAGCACTCCTCAAACCCAAGAGTTGAAATCCTCATGAAATCCTGTGATGCTAGTAGACAGGCCAATAGGAAAGAAGCAAATCCCATGAGACAGGAACCAAATCAGAAAGTTAGCAATGCTTTTGCATAAGCAACCTCAAGATCATCATCCACAGAAAGGCAAAAGGACAGCAATGCATTATCCTTCTTGCCCAAAGTCCAGACTTCAAAGCTAAAAACCCATTTTAAGTAAGTCTATCTCAGTTCTTGTACAATAAATTAATTACTTGCACTTCTTGCACAATATGTGATTTTCACACTAGAATTTGACATTGCCACAGTAGGTTCAGAAGGAGGACTGCTGTTCTGCATGTAATCACACAACTGAGTTATATTTACCTGCTCTCATAGAAAAAAGATAAGTGTTTCTATTTTAAAAGGAACTGTAGCTCAAACAGACTTTTTAGTTTTGAAAACACATTTCTTACTAAAGTGCTAAACGGTCAGAAAGCGACACACCACACCTAGGTGAACATCACCATTCTGGGGATCACCAGATCTCTGTCTGCCAGCCCCACAGCACACCACCGGCTTCCCGGACCAAAAGCAGTTCATTCTTCACTCTAACACCTCTTCAGTCTGACAAACTCAAAACCTGTAAACCTCAATTAAATATCCTGGTATTGTAGAGAGCTGACATCTCTTCCCCAACTGAAGATGCGCTACACCTCAGCTACCTTAGATTTCTGTGACTCATCATTGGGAAATCTGCAGTTTCACAGGGTAGCATCTCTTTAAATAACTGTTTTTTCTCGGTTTCATTAAGTTGCGTATTTACTTTAAGGAACATTTCTTCACTGCAGAGTCAAGGGATTACTGTAATTTATTCCTCGGTGATTTCTCATTGCACAGACAGAAGTGCTTCCACAAAGAGAAGGCAGGTGGGCAGCAAGTCCGTAACTCGGCTGATCATCACCGTCCCCGTGGGAGCTGCTCTTGTATAAGCTCCCCACAGAGCAGAGCGGACACAGAGGAACTCCCAAGCAGTGACTCAGGGGCTCTCTGTTGCTCATCTGTTGATGCCACCAACTTAATTCACAAGGAGATGGATAAATTTGGTTCTCTTCATCCCTGTCTGAGCACTGTTACCACTGTGCAGTGAACAAAAGCTAAACGATGATCGTAAGATATCTGATCAGTTATTAGCAAGTCCATCTCTCCTCCTGCTCTCCTCACCCAACACAAACTATTTCATCTCTTATTCATTACCCCATTCTCCGTGGGCAGACCCAGAATGCACTAAAGATTATATGGGAGATGTAGAAGGGACAGAAGGAGGAGAGAATAAACAGGGAAATGTGGGAAAAAAGCCATGGCGAGAGTGGCCACATTTGGATTATATGAAAGCCTGAGGGTTGCAGGGTCCAGCTATCCTGTGCTGCTTGTCTCCCGCAGACTGCCTTGAGTGTGCTTCCCATTTGCCACCTTGCTTGGTCCCCCTGAGTGCCGCCTGGCTCTCCGGCCACCGGCTGCAGGAGCACGGCCATCCCAAGGCTTCCCTGGCAGCCAGCGGCTCCCAGCAGCTCAGTATCTGCAGGGATGGCTACAGGTGTGACTGCAGGATCCCCCGGCACATCCCAGCGAGCTGTAACCCCCTCGGATTTGAGCTTTGACATTACTGCAGCCACAGAAACAGGTTTGAGTCTGCGCTGGATTCACGTCTTCAAGCAGCTGGGCTGAAGCCTGGCTTCTCTGATCACCACTTCTACCAGCGACTCAGCCCACGCAGGTATCTCTGCGCCCGTCGTAATCAGAGCTCCAAATTGCCACGCAGGCATCGCAGTGACAAATCTCTCTCTGCACCTTTACACTCCCCTCAGCCTTTGCCAGATCCAGCAGGGCATGTGAGATGCAAATGCTTTCACACCTACGTGTTTTGTTTAATCAACCACAGATGCTCAGATTGATTGAGCAGTGATTTGCATAGATTAGCGTGATGTCAGTATTTATAATACAGGAGGAATATCATGCCAAAATCCACCCCTAAGGTGGTATCTACTCACAAACTCAACAGTAATTGGATAGATTTTTATAGCAGAAAAAAAATATCAAAATTAAAAAACTGAGATCTTCGAGTCAGATTTATCAGATTTCCTCAATCTTCTCCCGTCGTGCAGGCTTCTTTCTTCTTGTCTATCTGGTGACATCAGAAATTTTCCTCCTTACCTTTCCTAGAACAATTACAACAGCTGTCAAGGCTGTCACGGTAACCAGATCTAACTGAACTGAAGAAGATATACACTGCAAAGTAGGTATTTCCACACATTGTAATTGGTATCTTCCTTGGAGCTAGTTGTGGGTAAAGATCATCATTTTTTCTATGAAAATCTCCATGTTTTAACAAAAAAGTGAAAAATAAAGTGGAAATTATTTCAAAACTTCAGTTTAAAAGTAGTAAGAGTTGTCCAAAAGGGGTCTGAAATCTGTAGGAGTTTTTTGCCAAAAAAAAATTAATTTTTCAAAGAAGACTTAATTTCAGACAAATACAAATTGTCAGCACTTCTAAGCAGCACTAATCATTTTTCTTCTGGCCTAAATTACAGAGAGCTACAAGATTCACTTTTGTATTTCAGTAATATGTGTAGTGACTACCTTTATTTAAAATTAGTTTTAAAAAAGGCCCAGAATATGTAACTGAAAAGGATGAACAAGAGAATTAAATTAGATATTAGGAAGAAATTCTTTACTGAGAGGGTGGTGAGGCACTGGAACAGGTTGCCCAGAGAAGTTGTGGATGCCCCCTCCCAGGCTGGATGGGGCCTTGGGCAACGTGGTCTAGTGGAGGGTGTCCCTGCCTGCAGCAGGGGGGTTGGAACGAGATGATCTTTGAGGTCCCTTCCAACCCAAACCATTCTGTGATTCTATGATTAAATTAAATGCTGCATGCTCTTCTGGAATTCAAGGTAAACATTTTGTTGAAATACAGTGAAACACAGTGGATACAAATTACTTTAGACAGGCCAATAATTCCCATTTTATCATACAAGATATTACTACCTATTTTACAGCCAGCCCTAGTAAACATCTATCAAAACAGCAGAGTAGAGACCTTCACTTGCAATGTGAAACGGTTACCATGAACAAAGGATGCAAGTATGGTCAGCTGTCATGAGATGCAAGTACTACACACAGGAACACAAACCCCAGGTACTTCAAAGAGTAAATCAGATGGCTTTTTGCAGAACTTCAGAGAAACTGGCAATATTATCATTACTGTACTGACATACATACAAAACTAAGGGGTTGTTTCCCCTGAAGTTTCAAAATAACATTAGGTAGACACCTTGGGATTGACTTCTCTATTTCACTGCCTGCTTCCAAGGACTAATTTTTTTTTTTTTTCCCTTCTTCTTTCAAAATAACAGTCCAGGACGACATCCCAAACATCATACCAGTAGCAGGCACCAAAATCCAGGACCACCCAATGCAGCTCAGGCATTACTGGCATGGCACGTCAGCTACGAATTCTTTTCATCCTTGGTTTACCTCCTCAGAGGATGACAAATGGTTTCCAGACCACTGAAAACTACCTTGGGGTTGAAAAACCCATTTAACTTGTTTTGAAACCGAAATGTAACTTGTACTCTGGTAAGACTAAACAGAAGTCTCAATTCTGCAGGAAAAGATTCAGACAGTAAGAGAAATAAAGAGAGGTTTTGTTTTCTAAACTGGACTTTGTTTTATGTATTTTAAATAGTAAACATAGAGAATTAAGAGTGAATTCAGAGAATATTTTAATCAATGCATATTTAAATTTTACTCTCTGAAGCTTTCCAATTCAGTGCCCTAACACTCAACTAACCTAACCATTCCTGGCAATAAATTATTATCTTTTAACAGATATTACTGACTGATTTTACTGCCCTTCTTGCAGATGTTTTGTTACCAAAATGTTTGTTTCCTTGCTTTTACACAGAAGTTGGGATATTTCTGAGTAGCAAATTTCTAAAGGTGGCTTTAGCTTGCAATTAAAATGTACTTTTTGCTCCCATTAATTATCATTGAACATCTGCATGCACTGGTGAATCCCCCCCATACTTCCAGTAGAAAAAGCAAAGCTATTAATAAATGAAAAGTGAAGAAAATATAAATTTTAAAAAAAAATCAACAGACCCAAACCCCAAAATACATGGTCCTGTCCTTGAACATCAGGACAACATTTAGAAGGTGCACAAATTCTCGAGGAAAATGCAGTCAGTCTGTAGGAATCGATTCTGGGTACAGTGATGCCATCGGAAAAAGCATGCATTCACTCGTTGTTTCTGAAGTACATGAATATGCACTTTCGTCTCTATAAAATGACCAATTTACCGTTCAGAAACTGCAAAGTGATAATTATTGTACAAGGTTAAAGAGAAAGGAAAAGAAAAAAAGTCTTTCAAGGATGCAGCAAGAGAATTTTCTGCCTGAGGCTACATTAGCCAAAATAAGAATGTCCACTGTACAATATCTAATTTCATGCATGAATGCTGCTCTGGGTCACAGCTCTATGCTCTCTCCCTCTGAAGCTTCCCCATTCACCTCTCTACCCAGCCTAAAATACTGCTATTTATAAACTGCTTGGAAAACTGGTGTCCCAACAGCCTCATAGGTTTTATAAACAAATGTGTCTGTCTAACCTGATATTGAATTTATAACATTTTTCAACCAAGAGGAGTAAACAAGATGATGCACAAGGCCATTACTTCCAGATTCAGGCAGAATGGAGAGGAGTGTTATTGACAGATGAAAAATTGCTCCTATTTTTGCCAGCAAAATTAAGAACTCTGCTGGAACAAAATGAAAACCTCTTCCAAGTTCCATTAAAATATTTTTTTTCCTTAAATAATAGAACTCAGGTTCGTTTTAGGAAAACCATCCTCAGGGCCAATTAATGTATGGTTTATCAGGACAAACACTGTCGGGTTTTTTCTATTTCAGTTTAGGAACAGCAAAATTGTTCAAATATGTCCTATATTACATCCTGGGGGACCAAAATCTATGCTGAAATAAAATAAGGGCAGATAACCAGGCTCCAGAACAACAGCTTTAGGACTGGCTTGGACAGGACAGTGTAGTGACGTATATGAACAATGAATTATCTTGGAGTTATTCATCCACATTAGCATGGCATTTTCCAAGGCTAATACAATCATGCTTCTGCCATCCAAAAAGTTAGCTTGGGTATCATGACTGCATCCACATGGACATATCTTCTGATGTTATGTTGTATAAACACACTGATTCACCAGTTACAGCCACGAGCGGACAGCCTGCAAAGGCAAATCAGGTACCACCTAGAAGGGAAGGCAAAGTAAATCCAGTACCAACTTGCTCTATGCACCTGTGGAATTGCCATGACTGTAGGTGAGATAAGCTGCAAATAACAGTTTTATCTGTCTAGACTAAAGGTTTAGATTGGCTTGCAGTCAACTGCTTCAAATAAGGCAAATCTCCAGGACAGGAAGATGAAAAAGAAGAGAGGAAAATCAGTATATGAAAACTTCTTTAAAGATATGACCTATCTTCATGGAATCACAGAATGGTTGAGGTTGGAAGGGACCTCTGGCGATCTTCTGGTCCAACCCGCTGCTCAAGCAGGGCCACCCACAGCTGGCGGCCCAGTCAGCTTTTGAACATCTCTAACGATGGAGACTTCACAACCTCCCTGGGCAACCTGTGCCAGTGTTCAGTCACCTTCACAGTAAAAAAGTGTTTCCTGATGTTCAGAGGGAACCTCCTGTGTTTCAGGTTGTGCCCATTGCCTCTGGTCCTGTCATTGGGCACCACTGGAAAGAGCCTGGCCCTGTCCTCTTTGCACCCTCCCTTCAGGTATTTGTACACATTGATGAGATCCCCCTCAGCCTTCTCTTCTCCAGGCAGAACAATCCCAGCTCTCTCAGCCTTTCCTCACAGGAGAGATGATCCAGTCCCTTCATCATCTTTGCAGCTCTTTGTTGGACTCTCTCCAGCATGTCCATGTCTCTCTTGTACTGGGGAGTACTAAGACACTTTCCAAAAGACACTTTCTCAGCCTGAAAGTAGTAGATTTCTCCAAATTCAAAACAGTAAATAGTGAAGACTTATTTCAGAGGGTTCATGTAATCTACTTTCTCACACAAAGTTATTAAGGTTTTTTGTTTGAAGGGGTCAGTACTACTATTAGGCCTACGAAAAACCCACCAAAGTCTCTAAACAACAAACATTTTTATGCATACCAGAGACAGATTTATACATATCTTTTTTCACACAATTTATATCTGTCTTCTAGAAAAGGCTTGAAAATGACTGAAAAGGAAAGTTTATTAAATTGTTTACTGCTCAAATACATTCTGAAGCAAAAATAAATGCCTTGCCAGCTGGTGTTCCTGTGCTCTCTGCAAAGAAGCACTGTTCAACACTTATCTCATAGGACCCAAAATTCTTCTTTCTGCCTTTTTTTCCCCCTGTGCTGTCAGGTTTTTTTTCTAACGTTTCCTCTTTAAAAAAAAGCTAGATCAATAAATAAATTCTTGATATAGCAGTTTGCATAATGTCATGAACATTGTGGGAGAGCACAAAGTGATCCTTAACCTACCTCACACCACCCGGGGCAGCTTAGGCCGGGAGCAATGCCACAAGAAGGAACAGACCATTGGAGGGTGCTGTTTGCAGCCCCCGTTGTGTCCCAGACCTGGAGACCCAGGTGCCCAATCTCTTTAAAAGGGAAACTCCCCTAACCTTTTAAAAGCTGCAGTTTCTGAAAATGGAAAGAAGAAGGGAGAAAACAGAAAAAAAAAAAAGCTTATGCTAGAGTCCTCTTCTTTATCGGGAAGGAAGTAACTTGATAAAGGATTGTTAAAACCAACATTTTAATGAAACCAAACACAGGATATCAACTTTTAAACTACTCCTCTGCACAATTTTTTCCCAGTCTATGTTGGGGAAAAATAACAACAAGAACATGTTAATCTTGTTCTGGCTTACTAGTAAGTTATTTATAATACACGTCAAAATTTTGGAAGGTTATATTGTGGAGTCAGAGTTGTATTGTCTATTGTTTTACAACCAGGTGCAGGAAACTCAAGTAGAGTCAACGTGCTTACTGAAAAAAACCCAACAAAACCCACCCAAAAAAACCCCAAACCCAACCGAAAACCTCTGGATTGCAGAACTTGCTTTTTGTACTTTTCTCACATATTTTAGCAAATGTAGGTATCCCATAAATTAATATACACAAAGCATAAATGCAGGCCCTCTCATCTTCCTTATGTGTATTCTGCTATAAATGCCAGTGACTATCAGAAGCTCATCTTTGAAGAAAAACTCCAAATTTACTTTAAAATTGTTCTATCTTGCCAGCTGATCTTATATTAAAGACATATAAGTTAATGCAGTTTTGCTAGGAAAAGGGAAGCTTTTTGCAACAGTTTGGTCTCCATACTTCAAAGCAGAGACAAGAAGACTTCTTGTTCTGCTGAACAGCCAAGTAACAGAAAATTATGTGAGCTATTCTTTTTTCTTACTTAGTTTTTGCGGTTCTTGCAGAACAGAAATAAAGTCACCTATTGGAGACTCATCTCACCAGGGAGGGCATTCTCCAGGTCCTAAAGTGCTGGAGAAATCCAAGTAGCAACAGTACAAACACAATGAACAAGAAAGGAGTCTATATTTTAATCTAGATGAAATAATACTGACTTCAACAAACAGATGCCAAATGTGATACCTTTTTCCAGCACCAGACTGCGTTGAACAACCACAATGTAATTATCAGAGAGCTGCCAATTCTAAATGGGATGCTTTTCCGATCTTGCGCGGTAACAGCCAAAAAGTTGCTTAATTTTAGCTTAAGGTCAGGTAGTCCAACACAAAGCCTGTGTCTGGGGAAGTTTTATTTATGTATCACTTATCTGTTCTTCCCCTCAGAAAATTCATTACCCAGTTTTCCTTCCTGCTTAACCTTAACCTCGACTTCCAAAGAAGTATCAAATTCTGCTTGCACAGTGTTCTTTATAATTAGACACAAATTGTTCAAGAAGTTCAATTATAACATTTTCTGCTGTAGCATCTAAAAATGCTGGATATTAATAAAAGCTTTAATCATCCTGAAGAAATACTATGCTATCACAATTCCTCTGAGCAGAAAGAAATATAAAGACCAATACATTAATTATTTCTATGCAGACAGCCATGATTCCATGAATTTTAAAAGTTGGGTTACAACAGTCTTACAGTATTTAGAATACACCTGTCAGTTAAGTTTTTATCTATGGTGTTGGATACAGTAAAGCTTATTTTATCACATACGAGATTTATATTATCATATATTAAGAAAAAAATTAAATACTTCGTGACTATATTAATATGCATTTAATTGTACATATATATAAAATAAAATACTAACAAAATATATTAAATATGTGCATATGTGAGTTCACATACATATACACACATGAAACAGGCAAAAGAGGCGTTCAGATCCCTGAGATACTTTGATGAGCAATGTACACAACATTACAGTGCAGATCCTTAGACTATCCAGTTGAAGTGTTTAAGTGCTAGTCTAACAGGAACATATTGCGACACAAATATATCAATTATCGCATAAAGCTAAAACAACCTACCAAACCACTGGCTGTTGCTAACCGAGCTTGTAAGACATGTTAAGTGTCCAAAAACTATTTTTATGCTCCTGAAGCTTTTTCAATATTAATATACATTTTCAACCTAATATAGGCATTGAGAGAGTTTGTTGTCTTTACATTTTAAGTACACATTGTCTTGTTTTTCCCTCTCAACTGTTTCAAGTCTTTCTCCTTTAATTCCACTGTCTGCTAGCAGGTCAGCCTCCCATTCTCATTTTCCACATTTTCCATATTTCCTTCGGTCATTCACTGGCACTTGTCAACAAAATTTACCCGCTAACCTGCTTGCTGATGTTGACATTTTCCAGGAATATGTGCGTCAGTGTACAAGGAACTTAAATAAAATGAAAAAAAATGCAGGTTTCCTGGAAGAAAAATTAGAAGTCCTTTATGCAAAATCTCTTCAGTTGTACAAAGACTGGGCACCCAGTATAATGTCCTGCCAGATGAACTCGAGCACTGCCCTTTGCTCTTTCATGTCAAGTGGCTTTTTCCATCATCAGCTTCTGCTTCAATGGGCCTGGGTTTGGGAGTTTTCTATGGTGCTGTGGGTATTTAAGAAGATGTTTTGGTTTGGTAAGCAGTTATGATAGATAAATACAGTAATGAATCACCGTATGCTGGAGACCCCTCTTGTTAACAGGGAACTCTTGCTCCCTGGCTTTTTAAATTTGCTTCAGAAGCTGCTGGGCTTTTTTCCCTTTTATTTCCCTTCTGTATAGTTTTATTTATTGGTGGCTCTGATCATTAAGAAAAGTGGACGGCAACAACTCTTCAAGAGCCAGCTATGTTTTCTTGCTTTTCAACATGCCTCTCTGTAATCCTCCTCCAACCTATATATTTTACATTGGAGAAAAGTGCATGATGGCTTCCCCAAAGAGACACTTCCAAACCTAAACCAGAAAGTTTCTTACTTAATATTTGCACTTTGTTTCCCTTCTGAAAAAGAAAAGGTATTAGATCTGTACAACTGGACAATCGTCGGTGGAACACAGGTCACAGATCCAGAAGACTGAAGGCCACTTTCCCAGGCACCAAGAACGCAAGACCCAATCTGAAGACACTCGGTACTTTTGAAAATAGTTGGAAGACATGCATGATCCCAAGGAAAATGACGGATGCGATGACCAAACTGGATAGATTTCTATTTCCAGCAAAAACCTTACATACCAAGTAGCACTGTTGCACTCACTCTGTAGATCATAATCACACCTCCAATACAAAACAGTTTTCATTGCTATGTGATGAACATATCACAATTTGCCAGTTTAGGTCATTCAGATACTATTATGTCACTATAGTCTTCAAAATCCTAATCAAAATTTTTCAGCCTTCCTGTTTAGCTCAGAAAACAAACAGCCTTAAAAACCAACCTTTTTTACAAAGTTGTATCATAGGTCACATTTTCCTTCAACAAATGCTTACCTGACCAGGATTATTTTTTTTTCAAACAATAAGGAATTAGGATATAAGTTTGAACCTGAAGACTCAACAAAGCAATGAAACCTGAGGACTCCGATAAGCCAGATCCAACAATAATTTTGGGGCACCTCACAAGAAAGGCTCTTGGGGAGAAGATTAGTTTCACTATAACCATTCTTTTTTGCAAAAGCATACACTGGGTTTTTTCCAGTACATTTGTCCAAAAGTAAAGTTTTTTTCTAAAATAAGTGTAAGTTTGGCATTGTCAGTAATGAAAAAAAAACCCACAGAAGAAAATGTAACCTGTAAATACTGAAGTGCAGCTACACTAGCAAGAGGTGAACGATGACACTTTTCTCCAGCTGCAAAACTAGTCTGTGATAGGTCGACTTAGAAAAAAAATACCACACCGTATCGCCTGTAATCAGCTGAAGCAGGCAGATCTAAAGAGAGAAATGAAACCCAAACAACACAGACGCAATGGAGTTTTCCAAGAAAAGAACAAAGGAAGAAATCGATTGTGCTCATTTTATTGAAAATCATTAAGAAGAATTCAAAGAAACCAATTCCCAGGTTTATTTTCTGGACTGAATGGCTAAAACCTACTGAACCAGAACACGCTGATGGAGGCATGGTGTAGGAAGTACAAATCCAGTTTTTCATGAGCAATGAAGAAGGCCTAAATCCAATTGCGTATAAAAGCAAAACATATTACATACAAAAATCAGTTTTATGAGAAACTTGGGAGAGTAACATCTACTATTTCAGCAGAATTAGGAAAACAAGTCCAAAATCTGCCTTTGAAGATCCATGTGGTTTCATTCAACAGTGGATTTCAATAATTAATAGTTTAACATGAATAAATATTTGATATTAAATATTGTATCACATATAATACATGTTAGCATTAAGTATTAATGTTAATATTAACTTAATTTTAATTAAAATTAGTTTATTATTTTGTTTATAGTAGCATTTAGTTTATCTTGATTGTGTTGTCCTTTTGCGTAAATGAACTTCATCTGACGCTCTCTAAAATTATTGGGTTTTTTTTCCCCTCTTTCCTCTCACGCCCTTTTCAACTTAGCAGTTTAATTAATATCTATTTCTAAGAATAAGTGCCATCCTGGAGAATTTAACTAAACACGCCGAATGAACCCCGTTTCTGAGAAGACCTATAACAACACATCAAGCTTCAGTTGAGCTTCATTTCCCGGAGTACAAATCCCTCCTTCAGCTCACTGTAACATTTGACTTATCACTGGGAACGTACAAAGTTTATATTATGTTTTGTGGAAAATATCTGTAGAACTCAGCTCAAGTTAATACAGACCCAAATGACCTTCTCCAAAAAACTTCTTAAGCTTCCAGAAAATAGCTCTGCATGATAAAACAGGTATTTTTAAGCAGAGTTCTAGCTCTATAGAGCTCTTCAGTAAACAGCCCCTTCCAGCACACTGTGGAGACTACCTCTTACCGGGTAGATAATATAAACAAGTTTAAATTATATAAATACATTTATAAAGAAGCTATCAATCTTTTAAAGCTAGAACTGCTCATTAGACAGTGGTGCATTCATGCAAAGTGACCCTGTGATCTGACATGGGTCTATAAAACCCAGACTTTGACCCTGAACTGGTTCCTGAAAACTCCTCCTACAGTGGCCAGGGGGAATGATTTCAAAGAACACGAGTGGGATGGGAGAAGAGAGAAGGGAGAAGGGAGAAGGAAGAAGGGAGCGGAACTGACAGGTCATTTTTTTCATTAAACTTCCTATGACTCAAAACCTGGTGTACAACAAAGGGCAGAATAAAAATCCAGCAGATACAGCACTGAATACTTCTTTGTTCATTTTATTCTAATATATTTTGCCACAAAAAACAGAAGCAATACTGTTAGACTGGAATATGTCACCAAACTTGATTCTTTTATCTGAAACTGAAGTCTAAATGACTCTTTTTATCTGCCTTGCTGGTTCGTTGTCCCTCTCTAAGTGCCTGAATGAAAGTGAGGAAGCTCAAAGCTGTCAAATTTCCAGATGTCAGTGGATGTCGCAACACCCATACTTTGAACAGAAGGAAGTGGATTGATTTGGTTAAAAGGATTTTAGGAGGCAAAACATCAAAAGATGGCAGGAAGCAAGAAGAAGGAGGGGAGATCACTGGCTAGTTCCAGCCTTGGCGCTGATTGAAACGAAGGGAGATGAAGCCAGATCTAACAAGCCCCTTTCACGGCTTTCCTCAGCAATGCCCAGCTGAAATGGTAGGTATGATTCAGTAAAAGGAAAGCAGTTTACTGAAGTTTAGTACTTCTACTTACAAGCATGAATTCAAGTTCTCACAACTGGTACCACTGTACTATTTGTTTTCAATGTGTTATTTTCAGCATCAGTTCAAGTTGTCAGTGTATCTTTCACTAAGAGTATCATTATCCTACAATCAGCAATTCCTTACCTCCTTCTCTCCCAACGTGGAATTTACCAAAGCTTATCTAATATATAGATTTGCTGTGACATGTATTAACTACATGAAGAAACATTTTAAAAGAGCCCCCTTTATGCTACCAGGTACCAGTTTTGCTACTCTCAATGTCCACACTACAGAGGCCTCCCTGGATGTGTTCTGTGTGTCTAGTTCTCAATTTCTTTGGAAATTAAAAGTAGCTACCCCTTGTATATTTGTATTTAATTTGCCAGTCAACCGCAGGTCTGAAATATTCTCAATGCTTGAAATTCCTCTCTCTTCTCTCCTCTCATCTTTTCAAATATTCTCTGTATTTGGTACTTATCAAAGTAACAGACAAGATGAATAATCAGATATCCAGCAGGGCTAAATCAGCGAAGCTCCTTGGACTCAGTTCACAATGCCTATAATTTCAATGTGAGGTTCTTCCCATCCAGCCCTATCAAAGGGCCCCCAAACAACTCCAGGTATAGATCTTTTTAATCACTGCCTAGTTTAGGAGTGAAAGCAATGATGCCATGTAATAAAGAACAAGGTCTATTTTCACCACTAACCTAAGCTGAGACACCATATATGAACAATTAGGACCCTAACCCTGTACTACTTATTTTCCCAGTTGCTTTTACTGGATTTTAAAACGATGGATTATTGCTTCTTGTTTTCTTCATGAAAACACAGCAAGCACAATCAGGTGTTCTAAATACCCTGTATCTGAATAAACGACAATCTGTGGTGTTCCACCTGGAGCAACGTCCTCACTACTAACGCACGCACACAGAGCGGCTGACTGCAAGCCCAGCACCATGAACCCCAGGGCTGATTGTTGGGTTTTACCTACACAATTCCTGCAGAAACAGGAGGAACCAAAAATCCCAAGGAGTTACAACAAACCGACTTCAAGGCAACCCGCAGGAAGGGCGGCTGGGAACATGTGCACACGCAGTGAGTTTTGGACCACGATAGCTACGCCAGGCAGGGCGATGTCTTTGGGAAATCCAACAACTTTTTCTTCCCACAACCTGCCACACCTCCTGCTTTCTTCCCACCAAGTGACTCGTCAGGCAGCCTTGCTCTGCCTACCGCAAGTTATCCATCTTCCAGTCTCTCCACCAAATCTCACCCAAACAGTTCGCTCTCAGACTAGTAATGCCCTTGTTTCTCCATCCTTCATGGACACACCTAAAAGGCCCACTGCTTTTTCTAAGCACTGTCACTGTTTTAATATGCCAGTGTAGTATTTTGTGGAAGTCTCCAGTCTTTTAAGGTCAGGTAAAGGGATCTCCTCTGGGCCATGCACACTGTCAACGTGTAATGTAACAAATGAAAAGCTCTATCGGAATATAGTTATATCTGTAAAGCAGTGCAAATACTGTGTAAAACTGCGGTGCAAGGTGAGGATTTCACATCCATGAAATACAACATGTGTTATGCATGCCTACTTTCAATATGCTATAGCTGCCAAGGGCCGGCAGGCCCAGCAAACAGTCTGTGAAGGAATCAAATGGAGGCCACAAAGTCAAGATGCTGCTTTGATTCCTCTTTAAGAAAATATTTACAAGATTCATAGGCCAGTGGTAGGATTCAGAGACCTGGCTGATGCCTTCGGGAGGCCAAGTGATTCAATCCCATGGAAAAGAAGTACCTCTGCAACTGAAAGGATTAGATGCTTGCTCCTATTTATATCCAAGTAACTTTAAAAGACCATCTTCTGTCCCAACCAAAGAAGGACCATTGTCCCCATCCCCCCCCAATACTATGCTACATCTTCAAACACTTGTTTACTTACAGCTGTTCTCATTTCAGTTAAATTTCACAGTGTTTATGGTCAGCAAGCTCTCCTTCAGAGTAATGTACTTCACTGCAGAGCAGTGCACCGTTGGTGTGGAAATATTATGCCATGTGGAATATAAGGGGTTTTTTAAAGATTAACAGTTTAGGAATGCAAGTTACATGCGATCATCACCTATACCTGTCCATTTGTAAATAGCACCTAAACCCCTGGTTTCCAACGCACAGTGTCTGTGCCTTCCCCTTGTTTCCCCCAGAGTAATGTTTTAATCACTATCAATCATGCACAGATGCAGCTTCATGCACAACATGAGGCAGAAAATCCAAACTATTTTTCTGATTTTTTTTTTTTACTGAGATAAGCAGATCACTAAGAAAATCCCAATAACTGCATTTCTTTTTCAGATTCATATGATGAACACAGATTTTTTTTTAAACCTCAAAAAGCTGTTTCACATCTGCAGATTTCTAGCAGTTGTTAGCCCCACCTTGAAATCTGATTTTCTCTGGAAAATCACCTCTGGAGTTGTTTTTTCCCCCCACTGGTCGACAACTATAATTAATTAGAAGAGAGGTGTGTGTCTGTCTGTCTGTGTGTATGAATAATGGAATGAGACACAGCTGGTAAAACTAGCAAAGCCGAAATGTAATGTCTTGACCACTTGTCGCTATTACAAAATCCTATGGCATTTTTCCCTTGTGTATTAGTCTTGCAATGGGGATAATTACATTCTGTCCACTTAAATCTTTAGTTTAAATAGCTACTACAGTCACATATAGAAAGATATTTGCGTGTCTAGCTCCTACTTACATGACTTAACTGCCGTTGAAATCAGGGACAAACATACCTTTTGAATATGGCTTATATATGACAATTAAATAAAAGAATTTCTATAAAAGAGCCTATGCAGTCTGTAGTTTAGTAAGGTAAATTTTCTATTTAGCTAAAAAAATATACGTTTCCTACAACAGCCAGTTATCCACCTAATTAGAATATGTTATAAAGTCTATTACTGCTCTTTTTAAGCCAGAGACCATCAGTGTCATGAAAAACACACTCTGCAAGCAAGGTCTTGTCAGTGAAATAATACTTCAGCTTCCTCACTAGAGAGGCCAAAAACTAGAAATATTTAGAAAAAAAAAATCTGAGATGGTTCAAACAAGTTCAGTTAGCTCTGCAGAATGGAGAAAGGAGTCCTAATTATTACTATTATTACTGTCATCTAATCCAGCTCAGTATATTGCAAAGTACTACAAAAGTTTGTATCTGTGGGTGCACTTCAAAGATCTCTGAAATCTATTTTTACTGTGCATAAACATTTTTGTACACAGTTATTAGCCTGACAAATGATGTCTTTATACAATCCATAATAGAAAGTGTGGCCAAATATGTAACTGAAGTGTTCCAGGCAATATGGAGAAACAGTTGTGCTCATGTAGAAATCAGTCTTTCCAACAGAGATCTCAAAAACCCCATTTGTACTTGAAAGACGTCTCTTGTTTCGCTTTATTTTTTGCTAGCCAACAAATATCTCATCTGTATTCTGCAAAACACACCTTTCAACTGTGGGAGGAAAAACAATGGTTTAGCATTCTGTGGGGAGGGAAGATAAGGAGGGGGAAAAGGGAGGGGGGAAAGAGGGATTATTTCCCCAGTTACCTGGAAGATTAGAAGCGCTCTTCTAATTCACAAGCTTTTTCATAGGGATAAAGGAGGAAGTTGTTTCAGGAAAGCGTGAGAAACTTTTTACGAATGCAGAAATCGGATCAGAGAAAAGCCATCTCTGCATTTATGTTCTGGCAGCAAATTTGGAGTCGCTCTTTCTGATCTACAGACATGCCTTCTACCTGGAATACAGCGCAGTATAGAGTAGCAGGTAACTTATAACCCCACTGTGGCAACACTAATTGTGCTGTCTGTTACTGCCTGTTCCTATAATGATGGGCAGGGCTGAAATCTATCACAGATCTGGACTTCACAAAAGAAAAAAGACTGTTCTAGAATATTTACATGTGTGTGCATGCATGCAGGTATTTTTAGGACATATAGCAACTGGAAATACAAATACTTTGTATTGAAATTCTTAGCGATGATACAGTAAAATAGAAATTTCAGCTAAATTGCAATAGTTTTCCTAAGGAGCCGTTCATCATACAGGTAATATTACCGCGTACTTCCCCCAGCTATGGCAGTTCAGAAATTGGCTGCTCTTTGCTGACTCTTCACTGAAAGAGGTACAGTGAGAATCACCAAGGGGGTAGTTTAAAGTTGAGGTGGCACACACTGGGTTCATTAGCATGACAGGAAGAAAAACGGATGAGTTGGGTTTCCTCTCCAGTGTTAACCCACTGCTGTTCAGGGGTACAAAAAGCTAATGGCCCTACACTTATAGTAATCTACACCAAGAAATTAATCTGTTGTAACAAGGAAGTTGTAGATACCTCACTTTCAAAACAATTTTAATTGAAGCGTGTTACTTATGGTACTGTGTAGGGATTAAGACAAGTGTGAAAACCAGAGGCAGGACTTGCACTCAAGCAAGCGCACAAGCACCAATGTTATTCAACATTCCAGCTGCTAATTAGCAGATGGATGGTATCTGAGTAATAGCTGGCTGGTGCATATATGACCACACATCTGTTTCCCACCTCTCTGCACCACTCTGCACATTGACAGCCTACACACATTTCTCTCTGAAAGTCCTAATTAATGGATAGCTTGTGTTGCAATAAGCAAAGAAACTGTTATTACCTCCTGCAAGAAGAGAAGATCTACAAATGTCATCCGCTACCATTGAACATTTATGTATGGAGTTCAGTACATTATTGTTAAGGAGTAGACATTTCTGAAGGCCTGATGTATTAACTACATGAACCTAATGGGCAGAAGGGGCTGTAGGAAGCTTCACAGAATCAAATACCAATCCATATTGCAACACATTTAATTCTAAACCTTGGATTGCTTATACCGGCTTCCTCTGCAATTCCTAGTACATGTGTCCCATTGGCATGCTCTCCCGCACTGGGGATGCGCTCCACAACCCTCCCAGGGCTAAAGCCTGGTGTGCAATAGGTAATCCAGCACAGGCTGGCACAGATCCCACAGTTTTCACTCGCTGAGCAACTCAATGTGCCAGCCTCGCTAGTTAACCACCTTCTATGAAAAACAGATACACAAGACAGTCCAGATTTCTGCTTCTTAAGATATGACGGAATACTGTTACTTGCACTATCAGTAATTACTTCAGTCAGGGAAACTGCACATAAGGACTTGAACGTAGCTGCACACAAACACTATTCCAAGCCTCTTACTATGGACTTCAGTTTCACACCACACGTGGGAACCTATGCACTGTCCTCCTGGATGAGGACGTTCAGTTCTCCAAAAGACTGAGGCAATGTCCTCTCAAGTTCTCAACCTGATCTTACCGTTAGAAATAAGTTTCATGCCTGGAACTTCAGCCTTATGCATTTCCTAACTATATTTGTGTGGATAGATTACACACAAGTGGACTTAATGTTCAGAGGCTTCCTTTCTTTAAATATTGGTAAATTCTTGCCTCAAGGACACTACATGGTAATGAGGTATAGAGCCCAAAGACAGAATGTATGAAAAAATTTCTTTTTTATCCGCTTTGAATTGCACTGAGCGATCTTCTAACCTTACGACACAGCCTAAGTTCCTGACCCACCTTCTGTTCAACACCCATAGTTCTGTGTACCTTTTTATTTCCCCACTCTTTACCTAGACTCAAAAGTAAACAATTCCAATCTTTTTGGTCTCTATTCATATCAAAGTCTGTTCACAACTTCTTTCTGTGGTTTCCCTATGTTTTTATATACACAGCATGGTTCTGTGTTGCAGCAACACTTGAACACAGCATTCCAGATAAAGGTGAAATGTTGATACATGTAACAGCATCATAACATTTCACATCCTATTTTTATTGATTCAAAATATTTTATCTGACCACAACTATATTCTCTAAAGAGGTCTTCATTCAGCCCTTCATAGTGATGCTTTGGTCCTTTTCCTTAAATTACACAATTAATTAGGATCCAATAAACTGTATTAATAGCACATACTTTGCCCTCCAGTACGAATTACTTTGCATTAATCAAGATTGAATTTCATCCATCATTCTGTTGACTGCTGACCTCATTTGATTAAATCCTTCTGATACTCCTCTTCAGACTTCACTAACAGACAACCAAATATCATTACATTGCATTACATCCACCATTTTTTAAGATATTCTGCTCCAACTGTGGAATTATAGTTGACTGATAAAACTCACTCCTATTCTTCTGTGTCTAGTCACATTTTAATGCAAATTGACTTTTTATGTACCTACTTAGAAACTATTGAGCACATCCATTTCCTTGCTCTTAGATGTTGACATACAACTGAATAATTAAAGATAAATTTATTAATATTGGACAGTATGTGCTATTGTTAATATACAAAGTAAAGCACATACTTTCTAAACTCTTTTTTTAATTCTCACTGTCAGCTGATCATTGTACTTTTTCCAGTATTATACCTATTTTTCTGAGGTTATTAGCTTAACATCTCTCTGCATGTTTTTCAACCACATAAAAATTTCATCTTCTTTTATTACTTCTGCAAAGTAGATGTACATCATTATCTCCATTTTATAAATAAAGAAATTAAGGAAGAAAACCAATAATGATTTCATCAGGATTGCACAGGAAGTCTGTGGCAGAGATGCCAAGCAAACTTGGAGTTGTTGGCAAGACTTATTCACTGATCAGCAAGTCTTCCATTCCTCGTATCATTTCAGTCCTGCTTTTAGTTTTCCAACATCAATGGAGTTTATTTTCCCCATACATTATCTAATAGGCTTGTCAAAAGGGGATGTGGTTTGAAACCTGTGTTATATAGCGCAGTAAATACATTTGCTGGAGGAGCACTGGCAGCCCCAAATACTCACGGCCAGTTGACTGATCATCTAGATTGTAACAGCCGATCAAAAGTGACAGGTATTCACAGTGAGAGCTACAGCTTATTACGAACAAAAGCCACATGCACCTTTCATCCTGGTAATTAAAACAAACAAGCCAGTACTTTTGTCAGGGAGGGAAAAGAAAGAGCAGGTTTGCAATGTAATGATTCCCAACAATGTCTAGCAAATCTTTGACTGGTATGAACAGTAATTTTTTCAGGTGTATCTGAATCTGCTGGGAAGAAGTCAAGATTGTTTCCTATTGAAACAGGTGAAAGGTTCTGCAAGATAGCAGTACCATTCTTGGCATTAGCTGCAAAGCATTGAACACAAACAAAGAGACTGAATAGGTGAAATAACATGAGATGGATGACCAGGCTGAGGTACTGGAGTGGAATACAAGGCCACTGTGACTGTTCTCCAGGAGACTACTGACTCTCCTCTGGAAAACACGGGGTGATGACCCTTACAACTGCTCTACAGTTTCTCAAAGCTGATGGTTTATTCTGGCCAGATGAGCTAGGTTTTGAAACCAACAACAATAAAACTAGCTGAAATTTAGTAGGAGATGTAGAGTATGAACTACCCAAGAACTGAGATAATGATCCCCACCACCACATACAGGAGTGCACCCATTCTCACAGAACCCCCGGTTTGAATAAAGACAACCCTAGCCCAACCAGCCTTAGTCATACCCATTTGTTTATATACGCTTACATTCGTTATCTTAGGCCACAGAAAAGAACATTCTAAATCTTGGTAAAATATAAAAGAAAGGAAGATTGGTTTGGAGGACTGTGCTGCCAAGAACACAATAATATCACCATCAGCCCCCACACATTTGTTATTGCATTCAGCACAAGTGCCGGATGAACATCTGCACTGTAAAAATTCAGCCCATTAGCTCCTTCAGCTTGTTAGCATATTTTAATACTGTGATCACAGCTTTCTATTTCTATCAAGGTGCTACTAGGTGCCAGACTCAGTATTCACATAGTGCGTCATTATTATCTCTACACCCCCCAGGTCCTTAATCTGTCTTACTTTTATGGAGCTATTACACAGCAATACTGAAACAGAAGAAGGAGGAGAAATCCAAGAAGGAAAGAGGAAGCTACCAGTGTAGCAATACTGCTGGAAAGATAAGTAGAGCTGTGATCTTATCATGTATGGTTGGACTAATCTGTATTACATACATCTCTAGCCTCTTAGACTGTATTGTTAAGTTAGACGAAAGTCATCTATCGCATATAAAATGCAATTAATTTTACAACTCGCTCTCCTGATCTGTTTTACTTTAGCTCCTAACAGTGGCTCAGTATAAAGAGTTGGTCAACTGTTTCATTTATGTTTTAAGTAAAATGTGAAAAAATACTTTAGCCTTTATTTTAACCCTAAACCTGTAATTAAAAGAGTGGGTATTTTTAAACAAAGATAGAAATCCCAATTTATGTTTTCATAGGAGCTGAGGTACAGATCTTTCCATGTTGCTTATATTTTTCTTAATGCTAATCGGTCTGTATTCACTCCTTACACTTGCATACAACATGCATGTAAACGAAACAAAAATGAGTGCAAGCCTGCCATAATATACACACAGGTACTCCCACAGTATCTGATGCCTGTGTGTTACACGGTCACAGATGACAACTGTATTTTCTACATGCAGTAGGCTTTGTGTGTACATTTGGTTTTTTAACCATCCAAGCCAAATTTAAGCCTATTTTCATCACAAGATGAACTTAGTTCACTATTAAATATAAAGCTGTCACACAGTCCACAAATCCTGACCAAAAAAACCCCAACATCACTCAGAAAAAACAGTAAGCTTAGAGAAATTAAAAATATCTGTTCCTCACAAAATAAGTGAAAAGACCTAGGCAAACAGTCTTTCAGGTTGACATAAATTCAGCACTTTCAAGCTTGTGTCCTACATTCAAAATTCCTTAACATGAAAAATATGTGCTGAACATAGAAGAAACCAATGTGCCCACACATCTACTGGTTAGTGAAGGGCTGACAGATCTTCACTCATTCTTACACTTATGAAATGAGACATTTTCTCTTTACCTCAGTTCCTGCCCTTTCTAAATGCCGAATTCTCCCAGGAGGACAGAAATCCTGTGCTCTTCATACAGAGCAGTGCACCATTCCTCCAAGGAACCAGGTTTACTGGGGAAAGCACAACTGTTTATCTAATTTGTTTATACTCTTTCACTTAGCATCTGCAACTGGCCAGTGCCAGATTCAATATTGGGCTAGCTGGGCCTTTGATCTGACCCAGGACAGCTGTTCCTATGAACTCATTTAACTAGCTAACATTATTCCAATAAAGCCCCATGTCTTAAGCCAAACAGGACTTTGTTACTGAATGTTGTATTATGTTCTACTAGCATGGGTTCGTTCCAAATGAACCCAAGCCCATGAACAGTCACGAGAGACGCCTTCTGATGCTTCATTCTTTGCTTCATTTCTCTGTAACAAAAAGTCATAAATGATGAGATTTTTAGAATGGGAGAGAAGGGGGAAAGCAACAATTAGTGCTTAATTACCAAACTCTCCTGTATTCAAGGAACTGTCTATAAGCATATGCTTTAGTGAGGCAAGGACTAAGGCATTTAATAACACTACTATTTCATGGAAACCTTAAACCAGTCACAGATAAACCACCACTGAATGGAGTCACTTGTACTGCACTCTGCTTTGTGCTGGCACAAGAGTTTGCACGGTTGAGCTGAGAACAGAATCAAAGACATGACACCAGCCAAAGCAAAGTGGAGGTTTCTCAGAGTTCACCAGAACCAGACCAAGTCTCCAACTCAATTCCTGTGTGGCTGCACAAACATTTGCACAGGGCCAAGTGAGGGAGCAACCACAAGGAGCAACACTGGCTTATGCCAGTTTCAAGCACTTGCAAAACTTTGCAGAGAATAGGGTTTCTCAGACCTTCTAGTCTGAGAAAAAATAGCTGCACACTAATGGCCAAAGCAATGTGCCTTGGTTAAACACTACATGATAAAGAAAAGTATCATTTCGTACCCAATACAGACCAGAAATCACTGAAAAGCACAGATTTCTTTGAGCACAAACATGATGCTATATGTTAAGCTACATAGAAACTTCAGGCAGAAAATTTTCAGTGTGCATTTATTTATACCAGAACATAACTCCCAACTCGTCTCAGTTACTTTAAAACAGAAGAAGATGAGCCTGCTTAAGAAAAAATAAGGTGGTTCATTTCATCAGGGAGATGAAGTGTTTCTGGAGATAAAGGGTCAGATATGCATCTGCAGAATGAAAAGCAAACAAACACCACAGTCAGCAGCATTCATAGAGAAGGAAGGTCATCCAGTTTGACTCAATGTCCTTTTTGTGCGAGGGATTTTTTAAAAATTATTTTTTATTTTATAAAAAGCTTCCTCAAAGCACATTCTCTGAAACACTTTAAACCACATGAAAATCTATGTAATCTTCATACTACCTAAGCACCAGGACATCTTCCCATGCTGTACAGAAGAAATAGTTTGTCACTGCTCCTCTAGGCTTATATTAGCCAAGTGCAAACACAGCACGAATGCAGTGCTCCTAATGAGCATTTACCAGCGATAACCAGTGTGAACTGAATAAACAACAGGGTGAGCGGTGGCTTCAAAATCCACACAGGAGGATTTCAGAACTGCATCTAAAACTTACAGAGATTTAGCCAGACAGCTCCTAGTGCACTGTACAGTGTGACCCTTGCAAATGAAAATGTAGGGAGGAAGGACAGCAATGAACAATACGTACCAATGTGAACTGAAAATAAAATCAACAAAAGTTGCCCAGTTCCACTCTATACTGATGTCATGTTTGAGCACCTACTAGTTGCACATGAAATAATGCCTGAAAAGAATTGTCTCACAGTTTATTCTCTTCCTCTCTCCAGGGGAGGAATTGTGCCTGTGGTATGATACAGTGCTGTGGTTTTTGTACTTTAGTTTTAGGCCTGCATTGATGAAGTATTTTTGCTACCATGCACTTCATGGAGAAAAGAGTTTGAAAAAGGGTGCCCTCAGAGTCCGTGGGAGGCCATTTCCCTACCTCAGAGTGGTCCACAAGGAGCTCGTGTCTCTTGCAGAGCCAAGCGTACCTGTACGATAGAAAGTCACATCATGCCTGGCACTGCTGCTCTCAGATTTCCAGTCTGAAGGTTAGGCACTCTCTCAGATACATAAAAATCAGTCTTTGAATGAAGATTTTAATACACTGTAGACTTTGACCACTTAAAATTCTTTTTTGCATAAGAAAACAGCAGCAGAAAAAAGAAACAGGAGTAAGTAAAAGTGTTACAAGGCATAATTGTACTAAACTGTAATGTTTAGTACTAGATGAGGTTTCCTAAAAGCTAAGAGGAATTGAAGGAGAGATAAATGAAATGTGCAAGAACAACAAACACAAACAGTTCTAACAAATGTTGTTTCTAGATCTTGATTAAAGGTGATACAACTGACTGACTGACTTTGCGAATGAATAATATAGCATTTCAGAGCTATTGAAATTCCCACATTTTCATCTGCATGGCACTGTGAGCTTTTATTTCTTTTCTCATTAACAGTAAAAACATGATTAATGTTCAGCTGGAAACTTTGTGAAATGGAAATTCCTTACCAGGAGCCGAGTTCAGCCCTGTTTGTAAGCAGATGCAAATACCTGATGTTGTACCAGCATATTTCATGGTTGTTATTGGCCACGTACGTGTGTGTCTGGCTTGTCCAAGTTGCTAACACTAACACCATAAGACTCCGGATGAAGAATGGGTAAACTCTAGCATTACTGAATACCACTGCAGTTTTATTACAGAATTAATGGGACCAGTATTCCACTTCATTTATTAAACATCAGGAAATACAGTATTTTTAAAAATACATACAAAATATTAAAGGAAAACACAAAATTCACCTTCATGTCTTGCTTTGTTTCTAAATTTTCAAGCTTGTATTAATTGCTAACGTTCCATGATGTGCTTCAAAAATATGCAAAGATGAAATGATTTCAAAACAAAGCACAGAACCTGCTTATAGCACTTTATGAAATAAGACTGCATTATAGGCTGAAAACCAATTGGATTTTCTAAATAAAAATATCTATCTAGTATTTAGCTGTATACACACAGAACTGAAATCCAGAGCACTATGGTTTATTCTGTAATACAAAACCCAGAGAATCTCTTGCTTTTTAAATAAGTTAGCATATGTATCAAATTAAGTTTTTGTTATAACTCCACCAGTCAAAATTATTTATTGCTCTGTCTACATCAGAAGTTTTTATTTCCTTATCATTAATTGTGCTTAGTGACAGAGAAAGGACAAGTAACAGCATGAGAGATCACTAAACAGTGCAAGATCTGCCCTAGGCTACAGGTCTCACCTGGTTAACACAGCTTTTCCTTTCCAAACTGTAGGCAGGCTCATGTAACCTCATCTTAACCACTGGGGACATACAGAGCCCCAGGTAGAGAGGAGAGATGAATCCTTCTGAACAAGTGAGCCAAATCAAGAAAAAGTAAGCAATAAGCACTTTCAAGCATGTACGGTGACTAAACCAATCAATAAATACAGGTGACCGTGCAGTTTTATGCATGTGCTTTATGGCCAGATGATGGCTCTCCCAATCCACCCCCACCCGAGATCTACACTCCCAGCTAAATCACCCCGCAGTCCCTGGGCAGATGCAGCTGAAATCAATAGCGTCGTAACACCATCCCTCTCCTTTCCCCCCTAAATCCCTGTAACAGCCAAGTTTGAGCTGAGATCGGTATTGACCGGCTCCCAGCACCGGCGGGGCCTCTCCTCCCTCCCGGTGAGGCAGGATCAGCCCGGATCGCTATCTGATTAGAGGGGAGCACGTCCTGACTTTCCCCAGTCACTTAAGCCGGCGTCTCATTGCTTGTCCTTAGAGACCACAGCTCCACTCAGGCAGAGAGCGTCTAGACAGTATTCATGATCCATCTGTCTGGCACAGCCAGGCTGATGACAAACTCTATTAGACCCGAAACAATTTTTTTTTTTTTCCTGCTCTTCCCTCCTCCCATCTCCCTTTTCCTCCGAGAAGCAGTAATCTGACACTGAAAATTACTATCATTGTTGCAATGCTCAAAATAGCAGTGCCAGACTTTCATTAACATCAACGCTAGACTGCTAAATATTTAAAGAAATGGATAAATTTCACCTGAAGTGGGACAGCCCGGCACACATGAAAGCAGAAGCACAATCAAAATGTAAATCTAAGCGGTTGTTTTTATCTGTGCAAATTCGGTGTCACAGTTGGAGGGGGATGCCAAAGGTCTCTTTAAACAAAATATTTTCCTTTGATTGAGCTTTTTGTTTTTAAAACAGAATCATTCTCCAACCCCCTGCAGATCACTACAAGGCTCAGAGCTGACAGAAGTAGGTGGGGGTGGTGAAAGGGAGAGCTATATATTTGATTTGTTTGGGTTTTTTTACCCTGCAGAGGAAAATGAACTCCTACAGCAAACTCTTATATGCCAAAACAGCCATGACACATCACCTCCATCAATGCTGACAACTTGAAATTTGATGTAGACATAATTTTCACATGACAAGAAGGATTTGTTCTCCCTTATTTTATTCTTCAAATTCTCATGCATGTCAATATTTGTGTTTTATATGCCCACGAACACATACAGGTCACAGGAGAGATAACTACCTGTACTGTTTTCCACCAAACAATTAAAGAACTAAAATCACCACCACTGCAACCCTTCTCAATTAGACATGACTTGGATACTGCAGTCTGCAAACAGACGACAGACTATGCTTCCCATTTCAAAATCTAATTTACTTTTAGCAGGACAAGGCAGGCCGATTATTTGTTGCGAAACAAAGGGAAATGCTGGAACAAATGAACTGTGTCCTGCTAGAAGCAGGCACATTGTTTCAATTCCTCAGAGTCCAAATTTTGCAGGTCACATGGAGCAGCAAGCTGCCTCCAAGGCCAAGTCTGCAATGTTTAAAATCCTGTTCTTCATCTCATTTTTCCTATCAGGGCTTTGTGGAGTTAAATACACCCTCGACCTCCAAGCAGTGTTAAAAGAACAGTCATCTCCATTATCTCAATCAATAAGTCTTTATAGCAGATGAAAATAAGAAAAGTGGACCTACCGAAAGTTGACACAGGCTACTTTGTAGGACGCTACCTGTAGGGAAACGCGCAGTAACCTCAGAGTGGCCTCACTGAGAAGAAAAGGTATGTTTTAACATGCATCACCAAACCTGTGTTAAAAATCCCAGTGTAAAACAAGCAAGCTGTTATCTTACATGTTTGGTTTAAATGCCTTAGCATGCATTTTGACCAACTAACACTTGCACGATTGGAACTGGTGGTATCTAAAATCAGACTCCAACACACACTAGCTAATACACCTCATAGCTGGTGCAGATTTTCCCCGGCTGCCCTCCAATTTCTCTGTGCTATAAAGACTAAACTGCCCATTGTAGCAGCATAAGAAAACTCTACCTACAAGTCAGCAGAGAAAAATTAATAAAACCAAAGACCTGCAAAAATACACATTTTGTTTAACTTTGCACATGTGAGACATCTTATTGAGTTCAGTAGCAACATTTAAAAGATCGAATTAATGGCCTTCACACTGGAGCCAGATAAGAATAGTAAGGAGAGAGGAAGACTAAGTCTGAGAGATTTAAACTCCTCTAACACAATGAGATAGCATCTGCTATAATCACGAGATCCTGGGAGCAGGTCACCCACAAAAAATATCTTTCTATACCACTGCTCATGCAACTTAACTAAACTAAACAATAAGCTCCAACGAGACATTCTGGATTTAGCTGCTGGCAAGAGCGCAAATGAGAAATGCTTCAGTAGCCAGGAAATATGGGCTACCGCTAGCATGGCACATAGTGCTTAAATAAACTGAAGCAGAACTTCCATATGAAAATTTATTTATTTAGACATCATTGGGGGGCAGTGTATATATTACTGTGAAATGAGATGAATATTGTTTCCACCACGGGAGGATAGAAGGTTGGAATACAGTAAGAGAAAGGGATTCTTTGAACTAACAGCAGAAGGGAAGGCATACCACAGTAGTGCCAATGTGCTCTAGGTAAAAACAAGAACAGTTCCAGGGAGAAACAGGCCACTCTGCTTGGACGAAGATCAGCGCACACTTACACGTGGCTCCTTTCAACGGTTTCCTACCCATTCAAAAACTGTGCACAAGCAAAAAGATGCAAGAACAGAGCTGATGTCTAACACTGACCAGAAAGAAATTCCTGCTTTAAAGCTCAAGTGATTTTTTTTTTAACACTCATTTTCTTCTTATAGAGCTGTATTACCTTCTTGTCACTAATTAGAGGCCAATGAATATACGTATTTCTGTGTTGGAAGGTAGCCTCGTCAGCCAAGGCATTTCAAGCGCATATACTCTGGTGTATTCTGGTCGGGATCCCCATTAAAATCATTGAGCAAAAGCATGCACAAGTTCCTTAATTCAACATGTCATCTCTCTAAAGCCTGGGGACCTCACTTCAACAAGTATTCTAGAAACATTTTTTCAATGCTAGAATAAGCCAATACAACCAACTGCCACATTTATAATAATACTCTTTCCTATTACCAACTGACACTTATTTCTACCATGTAACAGCCTGTTTAATAGCCAGAACGTGATAAATATCACTAATCCTCATTTGGTTTAAATACTGTTTATGGTTGTATTATTTTTCCGTCTGGCTTCGATCTTTTTTCTCTTTGTTTTAGCATTAGGACCCTGTTTCACTGGGTCTTGGTTTTTTATTTAGAACAGAAATCCCTTTATTTACCAGCACTTGTCGCGCAGTCCCTATTGCAATGAAAAAGTACAGTCACTATCAATATCCCCAAATGCAACAATGAACCAGTCTCTCTGCCACATGGTAAGCAAAAAGTTAAACACTTCCAAATGTTCCTAGCAATTATCAAATATTTCCTCTACAAACTTCTCATTTGCAATGTTGTTACAAAACCAGCAAATATAGTTCTTGAATGATTTAGTAAGAATCTTTATCTAATTATTCTTCTTCACTCAGCACTGGGGAGGTGTGAAGTAGCAGGACTACTGGACACCATATTTTAAAAGGAGTCAGAGAAAATGAACAAATATCGGATTTAAGGAAACATAATTCTTGTGAAGGAACTTGGTTTTATTTTTTTCAAACCTTCCCAGAGGGTAACTGACAGATGGGTGGTAACAGTTCTCACAACTGTAAAAGGCTGATGTGAGAAGGAAACAAACAATTTTTCTCCATGTCCACTGAAAAGTGAGAGAAATGCCACCACTTTGATCTGCACAACTTTCCAGAGACAGGATCATGAAACAGGCCAACCAAAGCTCCTGTGCAAGCAGTAGGAAACCCGCCGCTGAAGGTTTTTTGCAGACACATTTTGTTGTGTTTGGTCTGGATAAACTTTACGCTGCTGGAGACGAGGAGGATGACCTGCCAGCTCACCAGCGCCGCTCCCTTTCAGGCATGCCTGGCTTCACGTTGACCTACTGCAGCGCCTGAAGGGAGGGATGTGGCTTAGGGGGAGACCAGGAAGTTTGCAGATCCTGAATCAAGCAAGTAACAATTTCTACAGTCCAAAGGCCTTTTGAGGAAAAGGCCAGCGTGCCAACACGCTGCTGTGATTACTGCACGATTGCCGCAGGGACAAAGGGGTACTGAAACACCACCGGCACCCCAGCTATCAGACCTCAAGCTGAAGGAGGCTTTCGGAGTTCCACCTAGGATCTCCACCAAGGAACTCATAGGGTGCCACTGCTGCACTGCAGACACACAGGGCCTCCACCTGCGCTGCCCCAGCTGCTGCTTGTCACTAAAGTCCTTCCCTCCATCTGCTACCACAGTGCTTTTCATGGCTCCTTTTGGGCAGTTGTGCTGGTTTGGTTTAAGAGAAGAGCTGTACAGTATCCCAGCCAAAAAACCTCCTCTGTTTGAACTTTAAAGATATGCCTAGAAGTTTTGTATGCACAAATAATAAGGCATAACTTTTTTACAACTCAAAAGCCAAGGTTAGCCTAAGTTCATGGGCAAATACATGTGATATTTCGATCTGGACCCATCACCAAAGCCTACAGCTAGTCCTGGGACTTTGGAAAGAGTTCCACTCCAAAAACCAAATCAAAAGAAAAATATCCTGAAAGAAAATAAAAGCATATGTAGGCCATTATTATTTCAAAACCTCTGAAATCACTGCAGAGGTACCAAAGTACCGCAAAGTACAAGATTTATAAACATTTGCAGTATAACATTTAGACACATGTGAAATTGGAGGTTAGAGAGCAGAGGAGGAAAGGTATATATCCAAAACCTGACTTCATCTTCTATTATGAATGCGCTCCAAGTGATTCTGTCCTGCTTAAAGCCACATGCATTCATTACAAAAATCACAGCTACATGCTGCTTGTAATTTCTATTATTAATAACAACATAACTAACACAGATATTCCTAAGCCATAGTCACAACCAGAGGTGAAACTGCATGCTGAGGGATGTCAGTATTGGCAGAACAAAACCATCTGGAATGCAGTAACGTAACAGCACTTCTACTGTACTTGTAGACCAGAAGCATTATTGGAAAATTCCTCCCCCATCCAGACAGCTGAATTATCGTTTAAAAATAAATTATTGCAGAACATACAAAAACAAAATCAAAGTTTGATTTCACTGAGGGCAAAGCACTAAGAGCATGATTCTGGTGATAAACTCTGGCACTCTGTGTGAGATATTTATGCACCAAAGAATAGCAACTAAAAGTATTTCAAATATATACCTACAAAATCCCAGTGACCTACCAAATGATGCTGATCTCAGCACTAATAAAATATATTTGATTAATAGGACTGATGACTGGAAAGATTACGACTTTCTTAATAGTCTTAACAGCATATAAAGACTGTCACACAGACAAAGCATGAAATATTTTTAGAACCTTGGTAAACAAATTGTTTAATCATTTTTATATTACGCTTTCCTTCTCAGAAGCCACATATAATCCATATGATTATAACCTCAATATCTGCAGCACAAACTCCCTTTGCATAATTACAACTTTCCAGGTTTAGAAACCTAGAGAAAGTGTGTTACAAATTACTGCTGGCTCAGACAAAAACAGTGGTTACTTCCTTTGTCTCACCCCCCCAGATATCGTACTGCAGACCAAGTTTCTGAACACATTGATTTCTGAGGTAAACAGACATATTCGACATACATATACACACGGACACACTCAAAGAGCCAGTACTTACAGCTAAAGATGCCTGGAGGTGGATGCTCTGTCACAAGCAGACAGTTCTCTTCATCACTGTTATCCCCACAGTCATTCTGTTGGTTACAAATCAATGAACCAAGATACAAGCATTTACCACTGGCGCAGGTGAATTTGCACTCTGAAAGGCAAAAAAGAAACCAAAACAAAAATTTGTGAGGAAATTGGTGCTTACCTTCTTCACTGCTAGAATGACTGATACTAAAGGCCATCTTTTTCAAGTAGATGCTATCATGGTGGACGTGTCTTTGGCACTTCATCCCCAAAATAAAGTATTTGTAAGCACTTCACGGATAAATATATACATGACACATTCCAGATCACCAGAATCAATCCACTAGTAAACTAGGTTTGCCATTAGGGGAAACTCAACTTCTTAAAAAACAGACATTATTTTTTTGTAGTTCATGGTGATTACAATTCACTTTGGACAAAGACTGTCTTCCCATACATGTTTGTGTGGCACCTTGCGTATTTGGGGCAAGGCAGGACTATGAATAAAAATAATAATTGTCCCACATTAAAAAAAAGTCTTGCACAATGTAAAACAGCATCAGCTGTAAGGCAACAGTATAGTTTGTAACCAGGAACAATCCTGTCCAGACACAGACAATTATTCCTTAACTACCTTCCCAAAGCCAATTTGCCAGTCTCCCAACTAACTACAATCAAGCACTCGGTCTGTACATTGAACTCCCCCGTGCCAGTTTGCTTTATAAAGTCAGTAAACTACTAAAACCTCTGTAAAGTGTCCAAACGCTATACGCTATATTTTTTACATTTGATTCATTACAAAGAAATTAACAGTTTCCCCTAAATACGGTTCAGTCATGATAACAATTCCTATGAGACCAAGTATTTAAACAAAAACTTTGATACCTCAAGTTCCTTCTTCTCTCCCTTTCTCTGCAAAAGGATGCAGTCTGGCTAACTAATCCTGTGTAAGACACCTTGCTAGACTGATATCTAGCTCTTCTAAAAAAAATGTCAAGGAAAAATTCCTTACCTCATCTCCCACTCAAATTTTACACCAACAGGAGAGCTATGCAGTTACCCCTTCAGAAAGGGATGACATTACCTCCATCCTTGGCCTTTTGTGTATTGGTAAAGATTCAGTAAGTTCTAACCAGTGGTAGCTTTTTACGGGAATTACAGTCCAGTGCCTTGTCATCTTGGATGTTTTAATTTTCAGAGCCCAGTCAGACTGGGCTTCAGTTTGACTGACTTGCCTTCTGTCTGAAGCTGTAATACCTCAGTATTTAAATAAGGCATTATGTACTAAAGATCTCTACTATGGTTGATAATTAAAATTGCATTGCCCTTCTGCTAAACTGATCATTTAAATGTTACTTCCAGAAACAAAGCTTTATAGTAAGCATCTGAGATGTAATTAAGAAATGTTCACAAAAATATACATGCAATTATAAAAAGCTTTCTCACTAGGCTTGTTCCAAAGTTAAATACACTACGCATATAGAACAGAGGACATATTATATCTCGAGAAATTATAATTTAATGATTACACTTCCAACCTGTTGACAAATTCTGCCAATTCTCATTCACAAGCAAAGGCCATGTAGAAACTAAAACCAAGAAACACTCACAAGTTGTTTATTAAAGTAGTGCCATTCCCTGAATCCTGGACTTCCCTAAGGCTGCAGTTCAGCTCGGCTGATTCTGCTTAAGAGAGATGATCTCTGGTCCTTCCCAGCAAAGAGACAGCATTTGTTCATCTTCAACAGCATCAACAAGATTTTCCTCTAATCTTAAGAGCACAACAACAGGACCTATAATTCTAAAAATGTCCTAAAACAGTTACTGAGGCATGATACTTACACACACATATTGGATGTGTAATGTAAGCACGGTAATAGTGAAGGAGGAGAAAAATAAATTGGGAAAGTGAACAAAATAATTTTTCTCAGCAAATTTGCTTTGTAGGTAAAGAGATTTGCAGACTTCACTCTGAACAGTTTTCATCAAGAGTACTAATGGCATTTTGGTACACATACCAGCAAGAACCTGCCGCTGCAAAAACATATGCATCTACATGTGCAACATGTAAAATGCTACTTAGGAATATAAATAAAAGCCATAAAATACTATGCAAGAAAAACAAGCATTTCCTGGAGAAAAAAAAAATCTATCCTTCTATTCCACTTGTTCAAACTGCACTTAAAAATCAGTAAGCATTTGCCTAAATAAGGTCCTCAAGATTTAAGCTTTTTCAGTCCAACCCTACAGTACTTAAAATACTCAAATTGTACAGTAAAATACTGTCCCTGTTCCTTTGTCACCATGTCCTTCTCTGCTACAACAAAGAACTGAAGAGGCATTTAAGGGCTTAGTTTTTCTATTTTGGGTATAGAGTATAAAAAAATGCATAACCAGAATAAGCCTTTAAAACCTAAGGAATTAAGAAGGTCATTAACAGTTACTTTTGGAAAGGAGACTTAAAAGATCGGTCTCAATATTAACAATCTGATAATTAAACACTTCAGGACTCATTTCTGCAACTTCATGAAGTAAGAAACTGGAACAAGAAAAGAACAAAGCTGCCTTGGAAGATCAGAAAAGTTGGCTCGGAAGGGTTCAAACTTTCCAGGTATCTTAAATGAGGAATAAAACACAAGGTGAAATTAGAGTAGTAAAGGACATACTGCTTCTATTTGAAAGACAAATATCAAACCCCATACTGCTTGAAGTTAGAACATTTGGCATGTTATTTTGAGCACAATATTTAATTATTTCCTGTCTCTTTGTATTGAGTCTTAATGTAAAGCTTTCCACGCTTCCCCCATGGCTGATACAAAGTGCTCAAGCAAGATGTCAACACAAAAGCAATTAAAGCTAAGAACTTTGGGTTTCTATTTGCCACCAGATTATACAGTCTTCAGACAAAAGACCAAATGAAGCATTACATTTTTAGGAGCTCTATTAAAGTCTTAAAATTCAGGGGTTTAACTAACATTACCATAAGAGGACTAAGCAGAGGAAAGAATTTGTGCTTTAAGGGTGCTTTTTTTGTTCTGGATAATGGACCACATTGAAATTTGAATTAAAAAACCAGACTTGATCAACTTTTCTTGTGGCTACTTCCTCCTTTCCTCACATACAGGAACACTGCCATTGTCAAGGTGAATAAAAAAAAAGTCATCACGCTTGTCATCCCCTGTTGACGTGCCCACGTTGACTGGAAGGTTGCTCACAATGCTGCAGGAATTCTGTGTTGATTTTAAAATGGCCCATGTTGCTGAAATCATCTTGTCTTGTAATCTCCCACCAAATCTGTTTGCCAAGAAAGCAGTCATCGTGTACTGGGGCTGGCTGGGATGGAGTTAACTTTCTTCATAACAGCCCCTATGGTGCTGTGTTTTAAATCTGTGACCAAAATAGTGTTGATAACACACCAGCATTTTGGCTATTGTTGAGCTGTGCCTGCACAGCATCCAGGCTTTCTTTTTTTCTCACTCTGCTATTCCCAGGGAGTAGGCAGGAGGTGGGCAAGAGGCTGGGAGGGGACACTGCCAGGACAGCTGAGCACAACTGACCAAAGAGATCCTCCATGCCGTACTGCATCCTGCTCAGCAATAAAAAACAGGGGGGTTGTCTTCCTGTTGCTCAGAGACTGACTGGGCATTTGTCTGCTTGTGGGAGGTGGTGAGTGTCTGCCTTTGCATTATTTTTTTCCCCTCTTTCCTTCACTTATTAAACTTTTTTGCTGCTACTCTTCCTATTCTCTCCCCTTCCTGTGGGGCAGGAAGGGGCAGTGAGCGAGCAGCTGTGCGGGTGCTTAGCTGCTGGCCAGGATCAACCCACAACACACGCATCTGCAAAAGTAACTTCTAAATCTAACAAAATTTAACATCCAATGGAGGACACAGAAGTGCAAAACTTAGCCTGCATAATCACGTTCTTTTGAAGTCTGAAGGAAATACTCAAAGGAAAAATGTATGAATGGGACAAATTAATTAAATGGATTATTCAATGAAAATATAGATACTTCTGAACATGGAGCATAGTTAGTATCAGGTATTTGCGACCTGTAAACACAAATTCAGTACCTTAAAGTAGTTTGCATAGTCAATGCATTTAAACAGCATGTGCTTTTACTAAAACCAGAAGAGAATCCTTCCTTGTAAAGCAAGGTGGATCAAAGTCAGTTTGATGGAGATAGTCGAGAGCAAATATTAAAGTATCGTCAAACTGAAAGTTGGTAAATGAACCTGCAGAGGTCTGTACCAAAATTATAGGAGTGACCTCAAAACACTTCAACAGGGAAACCCAGACCAGTCCAGACTAGACCAATGGGCCTAATGACACACCAGAGAGCCCTTTTCAGTACAAAGTCTTGTACTTAGCTTGTCTAGACAAGAAGAGGGGGAAAAACTCCTGTTCTGAAAACAAGCCAGCATAATCCTTCTTTCATGAATAATGTTTCAAAGCTAGGCAGTTTTCCTCCTCTTTTTCAAGGAGCAATTAGTGAAACATCAGTAGGTTGGTCAGCAAGGCCCTGACTAGAGCTAAACCTGAAGCAAGATGACAGCTACTGGGAAGCTGAAAAAACCAGCCCTTCTTATAATTATGCCTTACTATGTTTGTAATTATGTCTGCAGCATAATTTTAAAATTTATCTTGCCGATATACTGTTTCTTCAACATAAAGTTTTAATAAACATACTTCCAGGTAGAACTAGACTACCTTGATAAAAAAGGAACACTAAGAATACTATTACGAACTTTTCCTGTTTTTATAAACTGTATGCAAGTAGTATAAATAAATATATTGCTTATGTGTTCAAGGTAGATGCTTGTATGTATAAACTTTCTACATACAAATACCCATTAATATATGACTGCATTTCAAATCATTACTTGAAGGTTATATTTCAGCTGCAACAGCAAAAGATGGATTTGCCTCATGATACAAAAAACTCCTCTGATCAGGTTTTTTTTATTGTGACATGCAAGATCTGCTGTATTGGGTAGGCTTATTTTACACTTTCTGTGTCTACCCAACAAGATAATTTTGTCCTTGCGTTCAACTTAATTCTTTTAGACTTCATTTACACTTGACTTCATCCATATGAACAGCATTCCCATTGTTTTGTCATCCCACTTACTGTAGGGCATTTTTAATTATAGCTAAGTGCTGTTTGTTTTTCTAATGTAAGTAAGTCCAACCACAGGCCAAGGAAAAAAAAAAGCGACAAAGTGTCATATTGAAAAAATATGGTAGTGTAGGCCACTGTTACGATGCATGTCACAGCTACTTATTTAATGGGTCTGAAACGATTATCTGACCCAGGGGCAGAGTTCTATTCCATCCATTCGAATAAAAAATAAGAAACTATAGACACAGCCAGTGATCTCACATTGTTGTGGCTAAACGGTAGTAACACAGTCCAAATGCACAAAATGAAATCCTAAGTGATGTCTGGGACTTAACTGGAGTGTAAAAGCACTCCTCCAAAATCCGGCAAACTGGCAGCAGCCCTGGCAGCACAGCCAGCAGAGAGTGATTAAATACCCTGCTAGTGTCATACACGTAGAAAGCGAAAATCTCTGTGCCTCCGCGTGGATCTAGATCTCTAGAAAAAAGGCCTAATTTCTAATTTCTTACATAAAGACTCCATTTTAAGTATGTCATCATACTTCTCTTCATATTGCAACACGTAACAGCCTGAAAGAAAATATGTTTAAAGGGCATCATCACCTGTAATAAGAGGCAGAAGTAGTAATTTGGGGAGGGTGGGAGGAAGCACACTTCACTAGAGATTAAAGAAATATAAACCACAAACACTAGAGTCAGTACAATAAAACCCTGCTGAACCTCTGATAAACATCTGTGTATTACTTTTAATATTATAGGTTGTAGCTTTATAATGGGAAGTAAATCATAAATAGGAGGCAATGTACACAAGGAACATGTTTATTTGGGAAAAAGCTTGGTTAATAAGGAAGATGGCAGGCTGCCACACGATGTAATAAACCTCCACTGGTGCAGGGAAGGGAGGGGATAAATAGGTCTTTACAAAACAACAAACCCCCCCCCACTTCATAAGAACACCAAACAGAATACCAGCAAAAATGAAAGCGGATCAGCTTATGCAGAGTAAGAAGCAGAGCTGTAAGCCACAGTCAAAGGCCTCTCCTCGCTGCCCACAGCCTCGCGCCAGACAGGCAAGTCGGTGCTCAGAGCCACGCAACATGGAGACTGAGAGACGTTCTCTGCTCAGGGGAGATTACAGCCTTAAAACCGGACTGATTGAAAGAAGATTTGTTACTGGTTCAAAACCAGTCTCATTTGCTGAGCTGCTACCCTCTTGCAGTCCCCCATGCTCACTTGGTTATCCAGCAATTATCTTTTCATCTTCTTCTTAAGGCAAAGCCTGAAGCTATGCCCTTTAACTAGTTACTATTTATGCCCATAGCTAAAAGGGGCAAACAGAATATTCTTACGTACCGGTAGTGAAATCCACCATGCAGTTCACCAGTTCAGAGTGTTAGGACATTTCACTAAGCTTACCTAAATTAATAGCCTGGATGGAATCGCACTAGAAGCTGTGGGGGCAAGTGAAAGACCTCCTTTATTTTGAGATTTGTCAGCAGGGTTGGTTTTCATCTGTTATCTTTCTTCGCTGTATATGCCTGTCTCTGGTGTAATAAGAAACAGGAAGGCCTCTTCCTGGAGTCCTTTGGGGCATTGCAAGAAGAGTTTTCATCAACACTGGAAACTTTTTGGCATCTACACTAAATTCAAGAGACTGGCTGTCACTCAGCCATCACCCTGCCCAGGCAGCAAGCCTCCACAGCCTCGCAGGGGGGACCAGCAGCTCCTCTGAGCTGGTCTCCTTGAGAACAAGGAACCAACAGTTCCTATTGCAGCACTCATCTCAAATGGACAAGCCTCTCCAAGGTGACCTTGAAGACCATCAGGCTCACCTAAACAGCCGGTTATGCCACCACAGGGAAAGGCAAATAAAGGAAAAGTTCTTTTATTGCCACCTTCACAGACAATCTTTTCTGGTTTATTTATCACTTATCTTTCCATAAAACAGCAAGGCAGTATCAGAGTACAGGTTTGCATTTTCTGCCCTTCTACCCACTTGCCTTTCCTGACCTGGCAATGATCTGCCTGTTTATGCCCACATAGCACTGAAACACCAGAGCTTCTCAACAAAACTCAAGAATTGTATCCCCTGCTCCGTGCTCAATGTAAAGTCTCCTTTACATCTTCACCAAAGCAGCCTGACACTTTCTCCAGCGACAAAGCTTCCACAGAAACGTTCTCTCCAGCACCACATGCCCTGTGCTCCCCTGCTCTGGGACTTGTGTCAGTGCCAACAACTCAGCCGAGTCACGGTCTTGACTTTGGTCCATGAGGTGCTTGGGTCAGAGCCCACAGGAAGGAGGACAAAGAGCGCCAGGGCAGACGTGTGCAGCTGCCAAGGCGGCAGACAGGCAACGCCTTCGCTCCAGCTCCTGAGAGGGAACCACCTACAAAGGATGGCTTTCCACGAGCCATGAGAAGGCCTCATGTTTCTCCCAGTTCGATGCAGTGGCAAAGCGGGGTCTGCTATGGCATGCCAGGCCCACCTGCAGGCCCGCGTCCCAGCCCGTCACCTCACCCCAGGGAGGTGCCCGATGTCTGGGGCTGCCCCGGTGCCCCCCACTGCCCTGCTCCTGGCTGGGGCGGTGGGACAGGCCATGGCTGCCAGGCCCTGCCATGACAGACCCCAGGGAGCCCCCACCTCACCCTGACGTTTCTGTACGTACTAGCAGAGTTTTCCTAATCAAGTATGGGGAAAGTGCATTGGTGACTCAGCTAATGACACTCTCATTTTCAGTTGTGAAATTACATGAGGAGACAATTAAAAACACATTAAATATGTACCTTATAATTTTTGTCAAGTACAATGTCATTATCATGGGCAAGTGCAGATGAGAAGTAAAGGGTATGTGCAAATGAGATTTTCTTAACGTCTAGTTCTCCTTAATCATAATTCAAAGAATTCCTGAATTATGGTAAATATCTTTAAATTATCTTAGTTGGTTTTCATCTTAGGAAATCTTTAATAATCACAAGTAGTGTCACTTACCGGGTTTATAGGGTGCTGCATATGTAGAGGAATATAAAATAAAAAATCATATTACTGTAGCAGCTTCTTGTTTTTTCTTTGGAATATTGTTTGCATAGCAAATAGCTCAGGACTGGATCATTTTATCAGGTAACATCACCACCTTTGAATCCACAGAAATACAGACTAAATCATGTCACTTCACAGACACATTGCTAGGTTTTGATGGCAGTCCTAAGAAAGGGCCCAGTTGAGGACACAACAGTTACTGCAACACCCGAGGACTATCTGGGGGCTGGGGGAAATGGGATGATAGGTGGGAAAAAGTGCTGTCTTTATGTTCTCTGTTATTAAATTAGGTCAGATTACTTAAGACTGTGACCTCTGTAAGGCAAGAACTGTTTTCAGTTAGCTCTCCTAGGAAGTACCGAAATACTGAATAAATACCATTCACATCTCCAATGGGGTAAAGTTACTGAAGCAAGGAGGAGTTTGAGAATACAACCGAGAACTTGACTTTCCATACAAGTAATGCACAACGCAGGCAAGAGTATACCGTGTTTCAGGTGGTTGTTCAGAAGATGTCAACCTAATACTGATGACAATATTTTTTTACACATCTTCTTATGCATACTGTGCAGAAAATGTAAGAGAAATTAATATATTTACTATGTGTCAAGATGCAGGACTGTTACAGAGCTTCTGCTGTAACATGAATTCCAGATTTTAAAGGACAAGAGAACTCTCATTTCTGAATGGCATTTGAATTGTGCAATGCACACTAATATGAGTAATGACAAGTTTTTTATGATCTGCAACATGTTCTCCAATCCACATCTGCAGAGGTTTGCATGTTCCTGTAGTAAATACCTTGTCACTGTTAGTTTTTGTAATTTAAAAGAGATTTCCCTTTAAGTACAATTATCTAAAAGGTGACTAACTCAGGTCACTATGCCTCAGTGTTCATGTAACAAAAAACAGAAGCAAAATAACACACAGAGTAGACCCAAACAGATTGCTCTCAATGGCTTGCCTCGTACAGCACAGACAATGTTTTTTACATACTAGTACTGTCTTGTATCAATTGTTATTTAATTCTTCGGTCTTTATTCAGCTCTATCTAAAAAATGAGTCACACATTCACCTTAGTAGCTTTCCCAGAAGACTGGGGGTTTATGGCTAAAACTTTTAAAAAATAAACAAAATAATGTTTTTCCTATTAGAAAATTCCTCTTTTCTACCCCTGGCCTTCTCCTCCCGTCAATTTCCATGAACACTCCCTCCCAAATATGTATTGCATGGCAAATGTATACAGACTCCCACCTACATGCATTTCCATGTAGTGGAGCTGGTAGTCATTTGGCTTGCCTAACATTTTCTGCTATAAATGTCTTGGAGAATCCCTCCCATGTTTGCTGCATGCAGCAGGTCTGTGATGCTGAGCAGGAAAAACACCCTTGGGCTACAGAACTGCCTTTTCTTTGTCCCAGGAAATTCTCTTCTGTTTTTATGGAAATAAAAACTGTTTTTTTTTAAAAAAAAAACCCCAACAACCCAGTTATCTTTCCATTGTCTGCATCAGGAGAGTCTCTGGCAACACTCCAAAATAACTAAAAGGCGCAGACGCTGTGAGGCTCCAGCAATACCACTGCCAGAGCAGCAGCCCAAACCATACTGGGACAGCCGTGGAAGAGGCAGATTAACTGCGGTGGGGAAAGGGGGTGAGCTCTGCTCCCTTACACTTTCACACAAGATTTCCATTTCACTTCCATGTATCTGTTCTGCCAAGTTACTACTGCCACCAGATGCTCCTCTTTTGTCCACAAGTGTTCCCAACGTCCAGCACACAGGATAGACAGACCAGAGGGAAGAAACGTGAATGCAAAGCAAAGCGTAAAGTCAGTATTTTATGGGTTGAGAGTGCCTCATTTAGCAACCTAAGCAGCATAATTTCAATAAAGATTCTTTCAGGCTACAATGATGCAATTTTGTTTAAGCATCAGCAATGTATTTGACCATATAACAGCTATTTAACCAAGATTATTTCATAATTTCCCTGGCCAATGTGCTTACAAAGTAGACAATGCAGAAAACACTGATACAGGCATCCTGAAGAAATCTCTACCATATAAATCTTTCTGTTGTGAAAACAGTATCAGTTTAAAAGTAACAGTGCATTTAGGACAGTGCATTTCTGGTTGTGAACATGAACATACAATTAACATGATGCTGGATGGTGCTGAGTCCATCCATGCACCATGCAGCATCCTGGGAAACTTTACTGCACAGGAAACAAAAGCAAACAGTTTCCTCCCTGCCGAGGAAGGAAGGATGGTGCCAGGGCGCCCAGGTGTGATGGTAAGGGCTTGATTTCACAGCTGACGTGCACATCTGGCTTGGGTGGAGTCACAGAGCCCAGCACCCTGCAGGCACAGCTGGCTTTGATAAGTTAGTCATCCTTCCCCCTTCCTAAGTTTTGCAAAAGGAGCACCGCCTAGTTCACACCAGAGGCCTGGTGCCTGCTCTACCAGCACACCTGAGGGAATGCCAGCCTGTCACGTGCGTGTAAATGTGTGCCCTAGGCTTGGGGGACCGCTGACGGATGAAGCTGACTTTACTGACAAAATGTGCATCGCATTGGAGAGCCAAACAGCATTTGATCTCCAAAACGCACCCCAAAATCCTGACACATTAGCTCAAGCCTAGGGCTCTTCTGGACATTATTTCTGTCTGTGGTTTGTGTTAATATGCCGGACTGGAAACTACCGTGGTTGACATGCAGATCAGCCACGCCAGCCTTGAGACAGCAACGTCTGTCAGAGAGACAGGGTAGGCGGCTGAGAGCGATAACCATTTCAGCCATCTAATTTTAATCTGCCACTGTATATCTCTCAGAAGCCCTACAGAATTTTTTGGGTGGGGACAAGAGATGGGCTAGGACAAATCTCCGGTTACAGCTCAAGTTATCAGTGTATCGATGACAAGTTAAAGCACGTTAAAAATTATACAAGTGATGCGCTGAACACAGAGAACCACAGAAAACCATACCAGCCATGAAAGAGAATAAACAGCCAGAGCACTGGTAACTCAAGAGCAGCTAATTGTGTTTTAACTGTGAGCGAGGTAGTTTGTCATATTGTACCAGCTCATTATTACTAATCTGTTCAGACACGGTGATAATTTTCTGTGTTTTCATAAGCCAACACAATTAAACTGAGGTCAGTTTCATAGCAGTGGTCTCTCTTCAGATAATTTCAAATAGGGAGCTCATGCTAAAGAGAAAAAGCCAGCTAATATACCGTGCTGTTAATTTTCCAGCAAAAAACAAAGGAACAAGGTATTTGTTAGAGCTTCCTTGTGTGTTCCAGCATATCCCCATCCCTCTAATTTAGAGTCCTTCAGTTCAAAGAATTATGTTGACACATTAAGAAACACCATCTAAATAGATTCATTTCCTTGTTCTTAGAAAATTTAGGAAGTATTTAAAACATAAAATGTGTTACTATTAAACGTTATACTAACATATACAAAATTCTTCTCAAGAGAGATGACAATTCCAAAATCCAGGCTGCAGTTTAAATACATGTTATGTTTTGCAGGCACTGTGTTCAGATAGATGGAAAATACAAAGAATGATCACACATCCTCAGTGAAGAAAAAGGAAGTTTAGCAGCTACCAAGGTAAAGAGCAATCTAGCACACAAATATTTGGGGATCAAATCCAAAGGTGAGTGAAACTATACAGTAGTGTAACAAAGGGCTCCCTGATTTTTTCTTAGCCCAATTAACCTCTCAGCTATTTACCAATACATAACAAAGGCTACAATTAAATGAATGTTGTGAACATGTTAGCACATTTTAATAAGTTTGTGCATCAAACCTGTCGTTTGTAAGGTCTGAGCTGAGATGCGGCTTCCAGTGTGCAAACACTGCCTGTTCTTTGCAATATTGAACAAAAAGCGTTCACCTAAAGTGCTTCAGTAACAGCTTACACACATCTTTTGTACTTTGTGTTACAGTGGATGAGGAACAAACTAGCTAGAGAAGTTGTAATTAATAACAATGGGGAAATAATATTGAAATATGTCTTTTTACACTTCATGCAGTAACTCTGTATTTGAGTTGACAGCAAATAATTTAACGTGCTCTACAACCTGAGAGACAGAAGACAGAAGCAGCGATGGCAGGACTGCACACCCTGATAAAAGGTCATTGGAAATGGTAGGAAGGCCCTTTCATAATAGATCAGAGTTACAGGAAACAGAAGAAAAATTTCCTTAAAAAGACCTATGTGTGAGGGTTTTTGAGGAGGCTACCTATTTTAAAACTTACTGGTACACAGTATGCAATCATAAAAGGCTTCAAAAGAGATGAGCATGTTTATATTTAAATATAAACAGATACACATGTAACAGTAAGAACTTGCATTCTTCAGAATATACTGCAGTAGCTAAATGCATAGCTTAAATGGTAGCACATTCAAGAAAGAATAGAGTTTTGGTTTAAACAAGTTTTCTAGATTTCCAAACACAACCTCACACACTCAAATTTTATTTTTTGTCAAAGCTTAAAATACGGAATGAAAACAATCTTATTCTACAAGCACACATTAAGCATACCATTAATAAAAGAAAAGTTCTATTGTGACTAAAACATCACCATTCATGGGATACGATGAGGCAAAGTATTGCTTACTCTTCTTGAAAGGTAAAGTTGTGGCTACTGTCAGACTGGAAGGATGCAGTTTTGTTCTGTTCCTCAACATTATTTCTCAGGACACTAAATCATCACTTTTTGATTTCCATGGTGATTTCTAGGGCATACAGCTGTAGGATGCTGTTCTTTGCAACAAATTACTAAGTTAGGGCAAACTTTAAAAAATGCCAGGTATTAGAGAGACACTCACAAAGGAATAACTGAAGAAAAGAATTATTTCTGGTTTTAATTTCCAAACAGTACATTAGGGTCCTTCAGAGAATCACCACCCTGCAGCTTTTTAGAAGCGTAATTACATTAGATAAAAACTTGGGTAAAAAATCATTTCTATTTGATGACATCAAAGATGGGAGGAATTCACATGCTTAGTCTGTCTACAAAACCAGCGTTAAAATTATAAGCATCAGAGAAATGGGCAATGGATATGGCAGTCTAGGCACCTTTCTAGTAATACATTGATGATCAGTGGGTCTGTCTCATTTTTTGACATTCTGGGGACTAGCCACACATATTTTAATGATAACTCTGCTTCACTGAATTCAACTCCTAAATATGTGTTATAAATATCTTGCTCGCTCTTTTCTTTGACATTGAAGGTGATCTATATAGACTAAGATTGTGGAGAGATACTATGTATATATGTATAGATATAGGAAGATATAAAAGGAACATTAAAAAAAGAGAGGAATGTTTTGCCCTTTCTTATTTTTTAAAACATTATGTATTTCATTCTCTGTCTCTTATCCCATGGAGAGAAAAAGTAAAGAAATATTACAAGTGCCTACATGGTGAAAACTAAGCAACTGAGATGAGACAGGACTACTCCTTAAATCACTTTAAAACTCTCTAGATCAGATCTTCAACTTTAATGGGGCTTCACATATTTATTTCACTTAAAGGGTATTTATATCAAATGCCTAGCAATCAGCAGCCTACATCTTGCCTTTTGCATAAAGATTTCAGCAAGTGATTTCCAAATTTTTTTTTTCTCTCAAGCCACATACCAACAGCAAAACAAGGAAAGCATAACCTCATTAATAAAAGAATCATACCAGTGTTCTTTGCTTTTAAAATAATTTCTTTCTTTACATCATATAGGCAAATACCTGCCAAAGAAATAAAATCAAAGAACAAAAAATCCAATCTTTCCATATTCTTTCCTTACAAAGCTCACTGTTGATTCATACCATTATATACAGAGACATTATAGGGATTGTTCAGCCTGGAGAAGAGAAGGCTCTGGGGAGACCTAATTGTGGCCTTCCAGTACCTGAAGGGGCCTACAGGAAAGCTGGTGAGGGATTGTTTATCAGGGAGTGTAGTGACAGGACAAGGGGTAATGGGTTTAAGCTGAAGGAGGGTCGATTTAGATTAGATGTTAGGAAGAAATTCTTTACTGTGAGAGTGGTGAGGCCCCGGAACAGGTTGCCCAGAGCAGCTGTGGATGCCCCCTCCCTGGAAGTGTTCAAGGCCAGGTTGGATGGGGCTTTGGGCAACATGGTTTAGTGGAGGGTGTCCCTGCCTGTGTTGGGTTTGTGTGGCAAGGTTTTGGTAGCGGGGGGGGGGCGCTACGGGGGGGCTTCTGTGAGAAGCTGCCAGAAGCTTCCCCTGTGTCTGACAGAGCCAATGCCAGCCGGCTCCCAGACGGACCCGCCGCTGGCCAAGGCCAAGCCAATCAGCGCCTCTGTGATAACATATTTAAGAAAGAGAAAAACAGTTAGAGAGAGCTTTTGCAGCTGGAGAGAGGAGGGAGAAGATGTAAGAAACTCTGCAGACACCAAGGTCAGTGCAGAAGGAGGGGCAGGAGGTGCTCCAGGCACCGGAGCAGAGATCCCCCTGCAGCCCGTGGTGAAGACCATGGTGAAGCAGGCTGTCCCCCTGCAGCCCATGGAGGGAGGATGAGGGGGTGTAGAGATTCCACCTGCAGCCCGTGGAGGGCCCCACGCCGGAGCAGGTGGAGGCACCTGAAGGAGGCTGTGACCCGTGGGAAGCCCACACTGGAGCAAGCTCCTGGCAGGACCTGTGGACCCATGGAGAGAGGAGCCCATACCAGAGCAGGTTTGCTGGCAGGACTTGTGACCCCGTGGGGGACCCACGCTGGAGCAGTTTGCTCCTGAAGGTCTGTACCCCATGGGAGAGACCCACGCTGGAGCAGTTCGTAAAGGACTGTAGCCCGCGGGAGAGACTCACGTTGGAGAAGTTCATGGAGGACTGTCTCCCGTGAGAGGGACTCCATGTTGGAGCAGGGGAACGATGAGAGGGGTCCTCCCCCTGAGGACGAAGAAGCGGCAGAAACACCACGTGATGAACTGACTGTAACCCCCATTCCCCGTCCCCCTGTGCCACTGAGGGGGGTGGAGGTTGAATCCAGGAGTAAAGTTGAGCCCGGGAAGATGGGAGGGGTGGGGGGAGGTGTTTTAAGATTTGATTTTATTTCTCATTCCTCTACTCTGTTTTGCTTAGTAATGAATTAGATGAATTTCCTCTCTAAGTTCAGTCTGTTTTGCTCGTGACGACAATTAGTGAGTGATCTCTCCCTGTCCTTATCTCGACCCATAAGCTTTTCGTTATACCTTTTCTCCCCTGTCTAGTGAAGGAGGGGAGTGATAGAGCGGCTCTGGTGGGCACCTGGCCCCAGGCAGGGTCAACCTACCACACTGCCCATGGCAGGGGGGGTGGAACTAGATGGTCTTTGAGGTCCCTTCCAACCCAAAGCATTGTATGATTCTATGATATGATTATACTGTCACATGAATATATCTAAGAACAAACTTAAAGCATAAGCACTGTAGGCCAAGTTTTGAAGCAAAGTCTGGCCTAAGATGTAGACTATTGACCCTGAGATTCCTTCACAAAGTATTCAGCCTGTGAATTATTTCATACTCCTTTTATTTAAGGACAGTGTAGAGTTTAAAATCCCAATGAAGTACCATCACAGAAGTATTGGGTAATTTTACATGGGAATTCCCATGGGTCAACAGGAAACACATTTTTTATTTTAAACAGAGTGTTATCTGATTTTGAAGCCATATATAAACAATATATTATATAACATATGATGTGCATTAGGCAACGCAGGGCAAAAAAGCACATTCCAACCATACATGGAATACTCCTGCCAGACTGTACTACAATTTTCCAGCTTCCATTTTAATACTTGATGTCTGCATACAAAATCAGCAGGCCAAACAAGAGGACTGGCCTCAACTATTTTCATGTAATGTTCAGAGGAAAAGAGGTTTGCTGGCAATACTGGTTGCTGTAAGAGGGAGCACCCTGCAGTACTGCACTACTACACTTGCAAAGAATGAGATGCTCTCCCAATACAGAGCAGCATGAAGGAAATGTATAAGGTTACGTACCAAAAGATCCAAGGGGAAAAACTACTATGCTGTCTTAAGTAATAGTTCTAGAAATTTTTCCTTCTGAAAAGTCAGAGAAGATTTTCTAAGATCTTGAAACAAAGTATTACAATTATTTTCTTAGCTGCAGTTCTCCCCCAGTCTATATGATGCTGGGCAAGCTATGTGGCATTTGTCAGTGTATCTAGACCTGGAATAATTAATAACAACAACAGCAGCAGCAGTAGTAGTAGTAGTAGTATTGTTGCCACTACTGCTGCTGTGAAATGATCCAGGTACATAAAGCCTGTGACAACTGTAAGAAAGAAGGTACTAGCAAACTGAGCAACATTATCGTGTCTTAGTGAGGAGAACCTCTACTGATTAATAATTTTAATAATTTTCTAGTTCTGTTAGTTTTTTTAAATCTCAACAACTAATAATTCATTTCTGTTACCTGTACAGATTTTCTCAATGGAAACTGGCCAGTGTTTCAGCTGTGCCACCCAGACAGCTATCAGATGAGATATAATGCTCTTGCTTGCTTCCGTTTAGTCCAAACATTTATCCCTATCAAAGAAAAAGTAAAACCAAACACTTCCATGTCTCATCTTGTGTGAACAGTCACTTTTTTTGTTCAGAAGTGGTTCCAAGTGTCTCTTTTCAACCATTTATGAAGAACAATTATGTCAGTATATAACTAGCACCACTGCACTGGCTAGCAGAGCTTTACCTTGTTTGTCTTTCATTTCCTGAGGCAGATACAGCGTCTAAAGAAGAAACCCTGAAAAATATTCTGTTAGAAGACTAATCCATATTCTTCCTACATCCTTCATTCAGGACCTAATCTCCACACTCTGTGAAGTCAGTAATAAAGCTAATGTTCACTACAAGACTGCAAGGATCAGGATTTCAATGAGGAAGGAAAAATTATTATAAATTTCTTGCACCAATATACAAGGATGTCTTTGTCCCCGATGACATCTTTCCCAACTATTTCAAATTAAAGTAATCAGATAAATTAAAATGCTTTATCTCTGCATGAAGAAAAAAGAATATTAGCAGGGTATGTGAGGCATCATAAGGGTGGAAAGCTGCCATGACCTATGCCCAAAATATTGTGCGTGACAGTCTATGTCAATTGTCCATGACCCTGTCACCTCTCCACCCTGGAGGCCATGAAATTGGGCCTGTCCGAGACAGCTGTCCTTTCACGATGGCTCTGGGATAGTTCAGAATGAAAAAAATAATGGCACTGTTAAATTATGAATTTATGAGAAAGGTGTGGAGGTTTGAAAGAACTGCTCCGAGACTTCTGCTGCAGCCATCATATACCAAGCCTCCAGCACCCTGAGAAAGGTTCTGAAGAGGAATAAAAATAAAAGCACAATTAGCAGGCAACTGAATCTAGCTACAGATTGCCTTTGGTTTATTATTCTGTTCCCCAGCATGTTAGGGAAGGATAATTTTAAGAGGACCTACAAGTGAACAGAGACCAGTAACTCTCGGCTTAAATTGCTATTAAAACCTGAACAGCCATTTTATTTTATTGCCAGTTCAGCCACTAGTACTAATGGGTCAAGGGCTCAAATTCACTTTCATTTGACATTGTGTCTTCAGTCGCTAACACAGTGGTGATAATACATCTCTCAACAGCCCAATTTCAATAGGACTGCAATAGGACCATAACAGGACTTTCAATAGGATGTAGGACTACCCCTCAAAACAGGGACCAGGTGTTTCTGCGACTGCGTGCCAGCCCTATGCCAACTGATGTTCCACAGCTCCAAGTGAGCAAGCAGCGTCCAATGCTGATGGAAAGAAGTCTCCTCTGCGGTAACAATCATAAATTGTGCAGATGTATTTGCAGCACATGATGGATCCAGGTGCCTCTCCCAGTTCTCCTATTCCAGAAAAATGAACAGGATAATTAAGCATGTCTGGGATTTACTGAGCTGGCAGATTTAGTACTGAAGGAGAACACCTTGTGCAGTAAGCAAAGTCCTGATGCATGCAACATTACCTGCAGGGGCAAAAGGAGACAGCTTTATTTGCGTGTCAGCTTCCCCTCCGTCTTGCATCCAGTGATTTTTGTACTTTCTCTCACCATGCAGAAAACATCCTCATGGTACACAGGTTTTCAGACTAAACTAATATTGATAAGGTCATCATTTTGCTGGCAATACCAGTAGGCTTCTGAAAATGAGCTTCATGTGTATGTTTTTCCTTCCTTTTTACCACAGACAGCCAACAAACACTGGTCTTATAGGATTAAAACTAATTCAAGCTTAAAAATATTCACAACTGTTTTTTAAGGAATCACACACACACACACACACAAATTATTACCAAACATAATGAAAAGGGAAAAGTCAGAAGGTTTTGTGCCTGAGCTGTTGAATTGCCATAGCTACTTTTTGGATGCCATGACAGAAATAATGCGTATTATATACAAATGTCATGTAGAAACTGGCTCCACTGCACTCAGCGTGAAAACCAAACATTGTAATAATTGATGAAAGGGCTATCATTGATATTAGCAACATTATTTGGCAATGTAATAAATCATTAGATGGAAAATTACACTGAAACATAAACTTCAAGTGTCTTAGACGTTTATAGAAGTTCTCAGCCAATCTGCATTTCTCACCTTAGACACATTATCCTTGTAATTGATATTTCTAGCTCTTTCATAGGTATTTCCTTCCTTATGAAATGTGAAATTTACCATGTGTTTGTTTTAAAACTCATTTCAGAAAATTTTCCAAGCTTCCAGGTTATTAGTTTAACACTAAGAAAAAAAGAAAGTTACTACAGGAACAACAAAAATGCTATTTTAGTATTAAAACTTCCTTTCTTAGGAAAAGTTACAGTTTTATGGAGCAGTAGTGGGAGACGTGAAAATGCGCTTAAGTAGTTGCAAAAAAACCCCCAAAACCCAAAAAACCCAAACAACCCTTACATGATGACTCCTGCAAATTCTCCATGTAGTCTTCACAGAAATAGAGTAAGTCAGAGAGTAACACATCATGTTAAAGCCCAGGAAATCCAGGGTTTCAAGATTTCCAACCCATTTCTGCTCCTAACTGGTAATGATAAATTTTCTGCCCACAGTTCTGTTCATCACTTTACACGTTTGAATCAAAAATACCTGTATACCTTGCTACCACACAAGGGAAAGTGTTAAATGGCACAAGCAGAGCCCTTTTAGACAGTCTGATGACATAAAATTTCTAACTAACGCTAATAAATATGAATCCTGATTTTGTAATAAGCCTCCTTATGCATGATCACCTCTCCTGCAGGAAAAAAACCAGTCTCTTAAAAAAAATAATCTTGTTGTTCTTCACAAGGTGTCGTAACTCAAAACACACACACCAGTCCAAACACTGGAAGGGATCTTCCAATCACTTACTCCTCAGCATAGCTCTTCCACAGAAACCACTACAAGTCAGTTTGGTCAAGTCTTGGCAGGACCGTCGGAGCTAGCAGAAGCCAGTCTCTCGGGCTGTGAGCTGGAGCAAGAGGGGACATTATTTTCCAGCAAAGCCTCCTGTTTGACCGCTGCTCCCCTCTGCATGGGGAAGAGGCAAAAAGCCATACAGCCAGGTTCTCGAGCTACCAGCTGGACCACAACCCCTGAGAGGAGGTGGTGAGTCTTATCCAAAGGATCTTCTCTTTTGGATCAGTCATCAGAAAGAGGTGAGAAAGGTGGCATACGCACAGGGCAGCTGTGAGGGGCTCGGTACTCCTCTTCTGTGTATTGAATCCATTGTGTGCACTGCCGTTGGTCCCAAAAAGGTTCCCATGGCAAAGTCACTAGTGGAGCGTAGGCAAAGCTCTGAGAGGAGCGGGGGATCAGGAGGAAGGAGGTACATTCAAACTGACAGAAAATTGCAAATGCTACGAAGAAGAAAGTGACTTACCTGCTCTAGGAAAATTCCCCTCACAAGGATGCAAAGCTGGATGGTGTGCCCCTGAAGCTAAGGTGATTTGACTGAGGAGCATGAAACCAAGCTTTAAATAGATTGCTTGAATCACGTATGAAAGGCCACAAAATAAATACTTTGGCTACCAGTAAGGTCTGCAGTGAAGTCTCAGGGGATGGGAACGACATAAACTGAAAAGCAAATCGCAGGCTCAACTGCTTCATCGGGGTTTTAGCACAACTCGATTTGAGATTAGGTAGAAGAGTCAGCCCTTCTGGCTATACCCAGACTGAGAAAATGTGAAGGGAGAACTCGGCACAAAGCAAAAGGGCTGAGAGTAACTTTAACGCAGGCAATTCAAAGAAAATAAGGCTATGTGGCCTGAATGGCAAAGGACAAAATTACAAAGTTGTGGTTTACTGTAGACATGGCAGCTAAATCAAGGCAAGCTTTATAAAGACAAGTTATCTTTTAATTGATCAACAGATACAAGTGGAAAAAACAGGCAATGTTTGGAGCACGCAGACCTGTCATTCAGGACCTTTTTCAAAGACCCAAAGAAGGAATTGCAATGCACACAGCTTGTCTATTTTCTCCAACTAAATTAGATGGTCTAATAAAAGAAACTACCACTCCCTATAATTTCTGCCCAATACAGGGATGTATAGCTCAACATGATATATTTCACAGCAAACGGAACAGCTCTTCTCAGTAACGAGAGTACCCATGAGATCATCAGAGATGCAATGTCTTCCAATGTCAGCGTAAGTCATTATGGGGAAACTGAATCTCCAAATATCTAACAATAAAGTCCAGCAGAATAAATCTAAGGATAAACATTACATTTGACACACTATGCAGCCACGCAACTGCTAATACCAATACCTGAACTCTAAATCATATGTAATTTACCCTTCATGACACCTACAACTGTAGGTCAGGAGCAGATGCAGAGCTGCTAAGAAAGTAATCATTCCAAATTTCAAGTACATTGTCATAGGTAGTAAAATCCAGAGTCATCTTTTTTCCCAGGGAAATCACCCTCAGACAAAGCAACTAAGTGTTATTACTACTGAGAACAGAAAAACAAATCTACATCACATCTTCAGATTGATAATCATCATACCTTTTCTGATCAGCTTTATTTTAGCCTTTGCTCCTTCAATTTTTCTTTTTTAATATCTTATTCTAATATAAAACTATTTGCTGTTTTAAGGATGCAGTTTCAGTTGTCCTTAATTCCTCCCAATATACAAACTCTGACAGCTAAGCTTAACCAATCATTACCTGTTCAGAATATAGAAATCTAATGACAGGTGTTATGACCCCTGTAACTTCTTATGGGGTCTACTTCTGTTGTAAAACTTGACAGAAGAAAAAAACTGAGCAGTATGCCTTTCAACAAAGCTGCAGATCAAACCGAAAGTAACGGAGACAGAAAAGGAAAAGAGAGGGTTTACTGTCTCACTTCACACTAAACAATTTAGTCATTCATAATCAACAAAGACAACAGTGGCAGGGAAGAATATCATCAATACATTAGAACATCTGCACATTCGTGAGAAAATATATACATTTATTTTCATAGTGCACCAGAGCAGTAATGTATCTTCCCATTGTACTAAAGGCATATCTGATTCTTTTTAACATTATGAGACTTGAAATACTCCTTTCTAAATGAACTGGACATATTATTTAATTTTGTCTCTTCTGGTAGATGCATTTAGCAAAACTAAGCATTCTTAACAACTGTTCAAGCGTTATTAAAATGGGATCTCTTGTACCATTTATACAAAGATTACTTTGTTCTTTATTTAATTGCTAATTTCCAAAGAATAATCTTGAAAGATTCAAGTACAATAAAAGCATATATGCTGCAGCAGGATACACAAATATTTGACACATTAGTCTCACAGTTTAAGTTGCACTTTTTAAACCTCATAACAATCGTAAGATATTAACAATATTAGACAATGTTAATCAATAAAAGAATTTTTAAGGTTATAATTTTGGAATGCCTTTGTTAAATGGTTTCTACTTTTATATCTCAAGGATTACTGCTCCACTCAATTTAACGATTCATTATTACCACTGAGGTAAAAAGAATACGTGAGGTTAACAGCTACAGCTATTAGCTGTAACCTAACCATCATTACACTGTGTAATTGATCTATTTTCTTCAAGAATAAAATTCAGAAAAAGAGAATTACTATTAGCGTCTCTATAAAAAAATACAGAAAGCCTGAGGGCAAATGCGTGGGATAATAGCAAAGACAAGAGGAAGGAAAATGGGAGTGCACCAAAAGTTTATTTATAAATATCTGGGAACTAATTTCTTGGCATCGTGTAATGTCTACACAGTCTCACTTGATCTAACTTTTAGAGAGTGGTCCTATATTTAAAAACAGAATAACCAGGAATCAGCACACTAGGCTCATGATACTCTTCTCAAAAATGAGTATAGCTCCTTCCCAGTTGAAACTGTTTCAAGACTGTTGGTTTAAGGATAAGATTTCCAGAGTTTGTTCTCTGTACAAGTACTTAAAGGTTTTTCTAACCCAGTGTTGGCAGAACTTCAGTGTGGTTGTAGTGACAGCAATCACTGTTAAGAGAATCACATTAACCACTGTATGCACATCTAATTTTATCTTCAGCTTTACCTTCTGCACCCATCACATGTCAGGCTTTGATGTCTTTCTTCTGTCTCTCTATGAACACTCTTTCCAGGTGGCAGGCTCAAGAACATATTTTTTTAGGGTGAAATTCTGGAAGTCCACCTCAACTTTAGATACTGTCCCTATGTGTCACTTTTCTTTCCTTATTTCTCTCATTAACACATCCAGTATCCCATTGCCTCTTCATTAGGCCACAGGTACCAAACAGCTGGAAAAAAGCAACTTCACCTTCTCTAGTCTTCTGTTAGCGAGTACTGGCTAATCTGGTGGCAACAAAGCTGTCTTGTGAGCTGAACCACAGTGCCACGAATGGGGACAGCTAGGGGATTTCGTTCACAATCACAACACTGATTGACAGCAAAATGCTAATACAGCAACAGCCAATTTCACTTGCATGAGAATTTTCTCCCCATGTCCATGACTGGTTTTAACACTGTTTTGCTTATGTAGCAGAAGATGGCCCTTAGCAAAATGAAGAATCTTGAATGCTTATTTAAGGATTTCCTGGAGGGGAAGGGCCTGAATACTTGTGGGTTTTGGTATCTTGTTTGTTTGCTTTCCAAACAGACCACTAGTTGTAGTATGAAATATGATCTTCCGACAAAACTTGCTTTTTTTTCCTTCAGAGAAAGCAAGTTACATAAAGAACAGTCCTTTCTCTCTTCAGGCTCTTCAAAATACGTCTTAAGACACCATGTAAGTCTGATCCATACGCGTATAAAGCAACCAAGCAATGAGCCTGCCTACATTACATTAATGAACATCATATTTTGCACTTAAAGAACCTTGAAAAAGAAGTGAAACTAACATGGACAGCTTTATTTGTATTCATTGCACTAAATTTTGTCCCCATAAATTTCAATAATCCTACTCTCTAGTTGGCAATTCAATTTTTAAGCCCTTAAGTAATATTCCATACCCTTCAAGCAGTCTTGTATCCCAGCATCCCCTTCTTCCCAATGCACAATTAATACTTGCAGATGAGAAGGGTTGTTTGTGTCACACATTTTATGGGCAGCTGTAATTCTTCCTCAGAGAAATTCTTTCCAGCAATGCTGGCATAAAGCAAGCCTCCAGTTTCCACAAGAAATCCTACTGACTTATGTTCTTCTCCTCGTGGCAGCAAGTAAAAAGAATAAAGATTCAACAGAGGAAATACGAGAAAATAGTGCAGCAGGTATACTGCTGGCTTGGAGACAAAAATAAATATGGTGGCGATAATCTTTCTCTTCACAGTAGGTTCAGATTCAGAGGCTGTAGCTTTAGTTCTCGGGTCTGCCAAGCTTTCTAGCTCACTCCAGGTCAATACTTCATCTGTGCCTTAGGTGCCTATCTGTAAATGGAGGACAGCAGTACTTTTTCTTTCTGCTTCTATCTTGCCTTTTCTATATGTTGAGATTTCAGAAGTGGCTGACCTTCACTGTTTTGGCACAGCAGGATCCTCATCTCAGTTGAAGGTTCTTTGGTGCAACACTGCTCACTATGAGCAGGAGTCATATCTCTGAGAGAACATTAACTTGTTTATATCAAAAAGTAGCATAATATGGTTTTAAAACAGTAACATACTTGAGAGATTCTACAAAAGCCACTAAGTCAATGCTATGTCCCTTTTTCCATGCATACACTAGAGAAGGCACTGAATAAAAACATCTTCAAGAACCATACTTGTTACCTTTATTGTTGGAGCTTACCCCTATTCCTTTTATTATACAGAAACTCTAACAATTCCTATAAACAGCACTGGCTTGGGCACAAAAATTATGATCTCTAAAGGGGGAAAAAAAAAAGTGCCTTTAGTTCACAGATGCCACCTACACCCTGAGTTAGGAACACTGAAGTTTCTCTGAACTTACTGCTGCATTGTCGTGGCAGGTCACGTGTCTCTTCAAATTCTCGCTCTGAGCAACTGGAAGCAGATATTATCTTGAAAGTATTTCTTTTGAGATAAACAAATCAAGTATAATAAAGCTCAGAAAGGGGAAAAGTGGAGACTCATGCACACACTCCAATTTTTTCGTTTAAATCAAGGACTGACTGAGTACACAGCCAGGCTATGAATCCATCCTCAGCCAGTATAAATTACTGGTTTGTATAGTCTAAGCCTCCAGGATAAACAGACAATTCTTGAACAATTCATATCCAAGCAAGTCTTCCAGGCTTTTCTGAAGCCAGTACCTTGTCCTGGGTCCTCCTCCCACCACCTCAGCATATGTACACCTACAACAGATAGGCATGCAGTGTTGTCAGCAATCAAATGGCATTGAATGATGCTATTTTACCCGCTAACAACAGAAGCGAGCTTATCCTCAGAGGCATGGATTGAAGATGCTGCTTAGATGCTGGCTGTACAGTAGGATTCTTTTTGGGTGTTTTCATCATGAAAAATCCTCATTGTTAACTCCTCACTCCTCAGACAAAGCTTCCATTATTCTTGCCCTTAAATCAGAAGGGTGTGACTTTCTACTGAAGAAAACAAGAAAGCTAAGGACACAAAGAGCCCACAATAGGACAGAAAATTTTAAGAAATAAAATCAAAACATACAATGTATGAAAGAGATACTACTCCATCCGTTCTTCACTGTTAACAGATTGTTAATCCCGGCATGAGAGAGTGTGGAAACAGACCCGTGGTTGTGAAGAGCAGGGACAGTGCCACCGCTTGCCACCCGCACACAGATACACCCACGCAAACCCCTAGGAAACACGTCTTGATGGTTTTCAAAGAAAGCTTAGGGATTCAGCTGCCCAAACTACTGGGTAAGTTTTATAATCAAATTAGAATGGGGTGACTACCGGAAAGGACTTGACTATGATACAGAGGAATTTTGTTTCGATATCAAACCCCAAGTTTCTGGGCTCCAGATACTGTCAAAGCCCACCTGCCTGAAAGCCCCCTTGAGCAGTTTCCCAGCCTGACACAAACACAGCTTTGGAAAAGATGGATCTCAGAAAGCAGCAGTGTTATTACAGATGGATCAGAGTATTGTGTCATATTCTCTTCCAGGGAGAGGAGTATGTTTGGGTGTTTGTAAGAGGCTGGCAGGGCTTGAAGGCTACATGCTATTAGCAAGTAACGATCCTACTAGAAACCGAACATTCTGCTTATTCACTGTTGCTGAGGGCTGAGTAGGAATTAAAGAGGGTGGGAGTATCCCTCCAGAAAGGGTTTGGAGCAGGGGTTGGGCAGTCCCCGGGGAGAAAACCTGGGAGAGGCGCTGCGTGGGGTGCGTGCTTGGGCGGATCCAGGTTGCTCCATAAGGAAGTGATTCTGTGAGGAAAGCCAAGCCCCAGGATGGGAGATGTAGCCGATACAGCCGCCGGAACGTGTGCGTTCATAGAAAGGCTCAGAGGAAGGACTGTGTCCACCCACAAGAAGCTTTACTCTGAACAAAAACCAAACCAAACAACAACAAAATAAATGCCTGACAAGTAAATTAATCCCCATGCATCCTGGCCTCTTTTCCTAAAAGGGTGTAAATAACAGAGACGTAAATGTAGCATTGAAATCTGTATACATGGTATTACCTTCTCCTCAGTAACTTTGAGGCTGTTTCACCACAACATTTATCCTGCAACGTCAAATATTTTCACTTCTCTGTTTACCCAAACTGCAAGTTCTGATTTGTAAAGGCACTGCTACAGCATACAACAAAGAAACGTAACATTTATTTATACTATTTATTTTATGGTAAAATAAAATTGATAGAAAATCAAGTCAAACGGCCTGCTTGACATTACAGAAAAACCAAGCATTGAACCAAAACTTCACCTCACGCTGTTCACTCAAAACCCCACCGCCTGGAGCTGAACGCATAGGAACATCCTGCACCGTTTTTACACAAATAAAATTAGGTTTGGGCTAATATTGCCACGGTACCTCCTCAGCTTCCAAAAGAGCACAGTCAAGTCCTTCAGCAGCTTTTGCATGGATTGGGGTTTTATGCTGTTTCTTTCACCGCTTTTAAGCGTGTAAGGAAAGGCATTTCCAGCCCGCCTCACACCGGAGTGCTGAGGTGAGGTGGCAGCATCGTTCCCGCCGCCGGCCCGGCACCTCGGGGCTCCGGGGGGGGCAGCCCGCCCTCGCCCTCCTCTTCCCCCGCCACGGGTTATGTGGTGCCGGATGACACGCAGCTGATGGGTCTGTTAGATAGGAGTGCGTGTTCCTGCCCTGGATGTCTGGCCACCCTCAACAGCCGCAGCCGAAGGTTTGTTTTCTGCCTGAAGCCCCACCAGTGGGAGCGTTACCTTCAGCTTGCAAGGGGCCCTTTCAGCTGCAAAAATACCTTCGGCCAGCCACGGGCATGGCCCGAAGGCCATATACCACCTCTTCTCTTAAAAAAAAAAAAAAAAAGGAAAAAAAAGAAAAAAGGCTACTTAACTAATGAGAAAGGATTAAGAGAAAACATACACTGCCAACTTAACAACCAATTTTCACCCCTTTTTATTTTCCAGGTTTTACTTGAGGGACTATGGATTCATTTTGTCCATTCAAAAAGTCTGCCTTTTTATTATGATTAAACACTGAAATGTAGCATATTTACAGCTAAATTTATTGTTGCATTCAGTCTGGAATTGGCCATTTGGCTGATTAAGTTGTATCATGCGAAGGCAGCGTGACACGTACTATTAAGAAATAAGAAATGGCAGATGGGCATTTCCAAAGAAGCATCAGCTTTGCAAACGGTAACGCTACAGCTGAATATCGTCTACTAAAAATGGTTCTCAAAGGATTCCAGGTTCAACATCCTCCATGAACAGGCTAGAGCATTCCCTCCCATGACTTTGGGAAGAAGTTTGCCATTTCCAGCAATGCACTACTTCATAAAATAATTTTAATCATAGCCTTGGCCATGATGTTTCTCTAAATTTGAACCATCTTTTGCACTGGCCTGCACAATTCAACAGCCTTTCATTTGGGCTCTGGAATAACTGTCATAAGAACAAGTGGACCATGCACATATAGCCAAGACTACACCTAGACTGAAAATTAAAGGACTTTTAAATGGGATTTAAATTAACTTAATGAAAATTAATCAAAATTTAATTTAAAATTAAAAATTGAAAGAAAATCCTTCCAGATCAGAGTAATAACTTTAGGATGGAGCTTGATAGGAATGGCATTACATGATGCGGTAGCCTGCAATATCAAGGGCCTGAATGCCAGCTCTGTGGCGGATCCTTTTCCAAGTCCAGTGTCTCTCAAGGTGTTTCACAAGACATCACACCATGGCATTTCCTCAGGAGTCCTCTTGGCTGCTTTTCTGCCTTTTTCTGCCTCCACATGCACTGAGCTCCAGGTGGCTTCACAAAGCAAGGCAATCTTCTGGAAGTGACTGCCACCCAAATTCTCCCATTCTTCCCCTTAGGAAGAGGAAAAGGATGTCGTACTTCCATGAAACGAGTGAACAGGCAAGGAGGTCTGCTACTCCAGTGAAATAAAAATTTGAAGGAGAAACATTGAAAATATTACATCCTTGGCCTGTGAGAAATGCCCCTCTATTTGCATAAGGACTGCCACAGTTCAATTAGCAGAGGCAGTATCTGTTCAGTTACAGATTAAACAGTCCTTCAAATAGACGTTCGAAGGGAACTATCTGTTTTCTTGAGGTGAAAGGAAAGACAGAAGAAAACACAATGTTTCACTTACAGAAAGTTTGTGATCAAAACTTAAAAGCTGACCTCCCGGATCTGAAGAGTGACCTAAAGCAAAAAGCACTGCTGTTCTAATCACTGATCTTAAGGACAGCAGAGGAACTGGGTTGTGACCAAAAGGTATCACTCTCATATGGCACCTCCGCTTGTGAATTGATTTTCACATTTTCTCACTCTCCTGTAATTCTATTAAAGCATTTAACCCTGAAGAGCAGACTTCCAAGCTATGCATTACTATACTTAAAACAGTTTTCACCAAATGCTACTCATTGAGTGTAACGTATTTAGATAGCAAACTCTTAGACAGTGAGGTTATATTTTCTTCTGTGTATTTTTGCTGAGGATACTATCTGTACTCCAAAAATTGCACACTCTAAATAAAATATCTAAGGGAATACAATGGAATGCGATCTGTTACTATCTGTGTGCTGAGTAAGGGGCATTGCAAAAAGCAATCTCTTTATCCCAGGAACTAAGAGACAGTAAGAGTTGTCTGTGGGTGACATAGTAACCTTGAAAATTCATAAAATAAGAATGCATTTCTTAAGAAAATTGCAGAGATTTTAGGAAGGCCAGAGCAGCTTCAAGAGGCAGATGAAAACAAAACTGGAACAGAGTGGGGGTGAGAACGCTCTGCTAGATATTCAAGTTGTATTTTTTAAATGAAATGTTTATCTGTAATTGAAAATCATGCAAATAATGACAGGAGCAATGTGGGAGACCTGTGTTGATGTATAAATGAGTTTTCAACTGCTTTTAATATTAATTACATTATATACTTATTAGAAGACATTTCAAACCTGTTTTGCTGTTTTACATTGAGCCTCAATTATAATTCCAAGGAAGAAGGCCACCTTCAGCATCAGATACATAATTTATTTATTTGATGTTAAGTAAATTGCACACAGTTTTATTAATAATAAAGAAGACAATCTCAAAGGGCAGTTGCTTTGGCTTTGCCCTACTTTGATTATTCTTAATAATTACCTTTTAAATATGCTTACTATCTAAGAGTGGTAAAAGCTTTTCTTAAAATACTTGCATACTGTGAAACAGAAGAATGGATGCAGTATCTCTGTAACATTAAAATATTTCTATACAAATTGCACAGACACAGAAACACATGTCACAACCCCCAAAAATAAGATGTTTAAAGAAGAAAGCCAGGCTAGAAGGAATGCAACAGAGCAATACTCCAGCAAAAAGAGAGCCAAGACTTTAAACACGTAAGATTCTTGATCTATCCTTTATCAATTATTCCAGGAGCTCAACAGAATCTACTTAAACACTGAGAAGACAGTATCGCAGGTGGGTTACTAACTTTTAAAATGTACATTTATTATCCAGGGAACCAGCAATAATAAAATCACAGAAAAGTTAAGGCTGGAAGTGCTCTCATGAAGTCCGTTCCCCTGCCCCAGGGCAAGATCAACTGCACATAAACCACTCCTGACAGATATTTGTCTAACTTGTTCTTAAAAAACCTTCAGTGACGGAGACTGTGCAACGTCCCTAGGCAATGGGCTGCAGTCCTTAACTATCCTTACCATTAGAAAGATTTTCCTAACGTCTAACCTCAATCTCCCCACCACAGTAAGCTTGTCTGTTACTTCTTGCTCTATCCCCAGCAGAACTGGAAAACAGTTTCTATTACCTTCCTCTTTACATGAAATTTCCATATACTTTTAAATGGTTATCACATCTTCCCTCACTCTTCCATTCTCTAAACGAGTAATGGCCAACTGGGTCATATGCAATCTGCTGGAGCAATTTATCTGGTCTCCCATGTAATCCCCTCAAGGAGCCTCTCTATTCTGGAACTACCACCCCCATGCCAAAGACATCTCCACCCAATACGCCAGCAGTTAAGCAAAACAAGATGCGAGGAGAGAAGCCAAACTGAGCGGCAGGCTCTCAGCTCAGTTTCCTGCAAAGAAAGGTCCCACACAAACTAGCAGAAGTCACCGTGGAAGAGATGTGAGATGGGGAAAGGTACTCACTCCAGAGAAGGGCAGATGAGGAGAGGAAGGGCTGAGTCTAGAAAAGAAGGGAAGAGGCTTTTAGACAACCTCGAATTAAGTTGTAGTGAGTTGGTCTGGAAGGGGGAGAGGTCTGGAAACAAAAGAAGGTGAAGGAAAGCAGCGAAAAGCAGGAAGATTACCAAAAGGGTAGGAAGACTGGAAGAGAAGTGAGCCCAGATGTACAAACAGGGAGGGATGGAGGAGCCTCAGTACAGAGAGAGGGGACCTGGGCACCAGTGAGGGAAGAGGCAGAAGAGGCAGAGAAAGGCTGGCAAAACATGAAACACAGGACAAGAAATGCAACAGAAGTCCTGAGTGCCAGGGCGATACAGAGCAGAGGTAGGGGCACTGGAGAATCCCCACCAAGCTGCATCCCTATGAGCATGAAGATCTCCTAACAGATGAGTTTGGTTTCTCTGCTAAAGCAGGGCCTGGGGGAGTGTCAGCTAAGCTGAGGAGTTGCTCCTTGGGAGTAACTTGGCATCTCTGGATATGGCCCAAGGTCAAGTTTCGGCAACAATGCAGGGGGTTATGGAAAGATTTGAGGGTGCCATCACTTCCACAGGAAAAGGTATGAGGAAGAAGATATGAAGCTATGACAGAATGGGATCAGAAGGTGACAGGAAAAGTCAGTGCTAGACTGAAGGGCAGGGGCCCACTAAACAGAGCAACCTCTTAACTATTTATTCTGGTTTCCATAGTGCCAGAGCTAATAATCCCTCTAACAGTGCTGAGGGTCACAGGGCAGGAATGCCTCCGAGTCAGCCCAGGTCTGACAGAGCTTGTGCTGAGATGGAGCTAATAAAATCCTGATGGACCTAACCTGACCTTGCAAGGTCAGGAGGCTTCATACACTGATTCGTAATCCATCTCATACTGTTCCCCTTATCCTCTGACCATCCTGGATGTCCCTGTGCTACACACTCCCCAATGATGGAGAGCTGATTTCAGAATCACACTGTTCTCCTACACCAGCACTGGTGAAGAAAGTAGCTAATTTAAAAAAATAGACCTTGGCTGTCCAGGATCCCCACCACTGCTACCCTAGCACTGGTGCAGCACTGAGAGAGGCCAAGGCAGAAGGTGTAGTACTTCATGGCAGCTAAGAAGCATGCAAGCGAGGTGGTCCTTCTGACCATCACACCAAAGCGCCGCTGTATCACGGCCACATCTTGCCATGTAGCCTAGTGCATTAGACACATGCCCTGGCACAAATCCCCACTGCTTCGTGGGAACCTAGGAAAAACATCTTCAGAAAGTTTGAGAATTACTGCTCTAGTCTGAAAAAGACTGTTTTTTTCAGTTCTAAAGGGTCATGTTGTCTAGACCTCTGGCCTTTCCTTTTGCTCTTCTCTGGATGCTTCCAACGGGCCCAAAGAACGCTTCTCAGAGCAGAAGTAGTACACCAGCCACACAAATGCCAAGTAGAGTCAAAAAATTATTTTGTATGTCTCACATGCAGACTCCTGTCCATATATTCTAGCATAACATTTATGGCATAGTATTGTTGATTCATAGCCATTTTCTGAACTCTTGCAACTGCCCATGTGTTTTCCACAGACCTGCAGCCTCACTACATTTTGATTTGCACAGCTGATTATTCCTGCCCAACCACAATTTAGAACTTGTCCTTGATGAACTGCATCATATTTATTTTAGATCAGTTCTCCAATATACCACATTAATTTTGAATTCTAATCCTGTGCTCAGGGGGTTTACATCCTCTCCCTTGTTGGTGTCATCTGGAAATTTTACATGCAGATTCTATCATCTAAGTCATTAATTAAAATATTGAATATTTTCAAGCAATCCAGGGCAGAATCCCGCTTGAGATATCCATCTAGTTTGACTACGAATCACTAGTACTTATTCTGAGAACAACTTTCCAGCCAACTGTGTACCGATCTTGTAGCCCATATTACCACCTTGTTTATGAAAGAGTGAAAAGCCTTCCAAAAATCAAGATATACTATTTCTCTCCTTACAGGGAAAACAGGCTCCACTGACAAGGTACCTTCTGGGAAAAAACCCATGCAAATTCACTTATATTATTATTATCTACAGGCTATTTATTAAAAAAAAATCCGTTGATTATTCAATTCAAACTTTTTTTCCCACAAATTTAAGATAAGATATCTACTCCAAAGGGGAAAAGGGAGGACCCAGGAAAGTTTACATGTAGATGCAGTGTTTGCTCTTTTCACAGCTTTTTTGAATCTAGACTGTCCTCCAAATGTTCTCCAGTGTAACCACTAATTGCTCAGACGTTGCTTCAGCTATTTCATCCTATGCTGCAGAGCTAGTTTTAATAAGCTCCAGCTTGTTCTAAAATACCTATTATCCTATCGCATTAGTTTATAATCAGTTCTGTTCCTGCTGTAGTTGGAATTCTTACCCTTCTCAAGGTAGCAGTCCTTTTCATGGCACCTGATTACAGGTTGCCCTTTAAGGCAAAGAATGATGCAAAAAATGTCATGAACTACTTGGTTCTCTCTGCACTATCAGATCATGAGCTTTGTCATTCCCTTTCAACTAGTAGTCCAGAAACTGTCTTCCTCTTACTACTATTGAGAACACAGCATGTTTCCTTGTTACTGTGTCCTTATTAGTTGCATTTTGTTTTGTGCCACGGCCTACCTGATTTGGCCCTTGCATTCTTCTTATGTTCTCTTACACTCATCTCTAGTAAGATAGCTAGTTTCCACTTTCTCTCTGAGTCCTCAATTTTCAGATCATGCAATTTTGTCTTTTCTTAGTCTTTTTTATTGGGGCATCTTTTATTCGTGCTTTTAATATTCTTCATTGTGACTGGAAAATAAAAAGTTAATTCCTTTAGAAATTGCCAGCCTTCCTGAATTTCTTAGGTGTGTTTCCCAAGAAATGTTACCTATCAGTTCTATGACCTGAATGCAATCTAGTTTCTTGCATACTATTGCTTTTACTCTCAAGTTCTCTGTTCTCATGTTCTGAAGAGTGATAAGCTCACTCTTTCATGATTGCTATCACTCAAATTGCCTTTTACCATCATAGGCTCAGCCATCTCTTTCCTAATCAAGCCTAGGAGCGCTTCCCTTCCATTACTTTTTCTACATTCGGTAATCCTGAACCTATTATACTTGCATGATCTACTGAAATCAGTATTTAGCCATAAAGTGAAAAAACTCTAACCATAAGCTACTCTATGGTAATACACGATAAAGTCATTGGATGAGCCCATCTCTTGGAACAAGAGCCATCTGCAAAAAAGGGCAGCTTTGGCATCTGTGCCAGTAAAATGAGCGTACAGACAAGATCAAAGTATCTCCTAGCCTTAACTGTAAGCCTTTCCAGGTCACAGCGATTAGCAAGGTGGAAAGGACGTTTATGAAATACTCCAAAGGTGGCTACACGGAGGCATCGTCCTCCCAGGCTTCTTTTGCCAGCGCTCTGTTCAGTTGTAAATTGAAATTACTCCGATTGTTGCAATAGCTGCAATCACTTAACATGGCTAGATTCAGTGTTGACACTGCACAGGTTTCAGATATCAAAGCTTTTTCTGGACAAATTAGCTCCCTTCTGCATGTATTCATGCCCCCTGTCCCACTAGCAGCTACTGTTTTCTCCTACAGCCAAACTGGTATTCCATTAAAACAAAAGGAGCAGCATAGCGAGGATTGCAGGAGCAACCTGCCATTACACTTTTATTGCAAGTCTTAAATTAGCATAACACAGTCTAATGAATTTCTCTAAGAAATACATACCTACCCACTGTTTACTGTTGAATGCATTATATAAATCTAACAAGGAACAAGAAAGATCTCCAAAAAGCAAATATGGATATCAATTTAATACAAGTTGGAAGAAACAGAAGTCCTTGCCTTTAATGACATTTCAGCCTGTTTCCTTTACAAGTCTCCTGAATGTATGGTGCAACTTAAATCAATGTTTAACAATTCTTTAGTACAGTTACCAAGATTTGAAAATGTTTATTAACATCTTTACCTGAGGACAACTCCAAAAGAATATAAGAATTCCTTACGACAGACCAAGCAACCTTCACACTGTGAGTCTCCAGAATAGGTCTGAATCTTCTGGGTTGTCACCACAATCTGACTGTTGTCCTGGGCCTCTGGGGACCCCAGTTTAAACTCCTTGAATTTTATGCAGCACTTTTTGCCAGGTCTCTTCTACCCAGCAGCAGTCATGAGGTTACCAGCTTTCTGACACCCACTGCCCAAGCACCCTGATCACAGTGCCAAGAGCCCTTACCTTCCGGGAGCTAAGGGATAGCAGGTGCTGTGGCAGAAGAGCATAAAGCTGGAAAGAAAATAATATCGTATCGCAAGGGTGCTAAAGGCAGTAAGGTTTTCAGCAAAGGAGAGAGCCACAGAAGGCAGGGCAGGTAGGGAAGAGAACAGATAACCACAGAGTAGGAATTCTGGTGGAGAGCAAGGGAGAGGCAAAAGCTCCTAGGAATGAGCTGAGGGCTGGCAGAGAGCAGCGAGGAGGAAGATGCATGAGCAGGACAAGAAGGGCAGCGGGGAGCTGTAGGAGAGTGCTGCTGGCCAGGCAGAGGCAGGAGGGCCCTGCGGTGGTCCCAGGCTTCACATCTCCCATCAGCACTGGACCACATGTGGAGAAAAGCCTCCTGTTTCCTCTCCTTCAAGACACGTCTCACTGACACGCATGGAAACAGTGTTGTAAATCAAAGCAACGCGACGCAATGGAGACAGTTCAGAACTGGTACTGCTCCAAATCGATGTGCCAGTGCGGACAGCCGGACACAGAGCTGCCACCCCACTGCAGCCAGAGGGGTGGGACCAGCCTCTGAGGGTAGAACTGCTTTGGGAAAGGACAAAGGGGGAGCCTGCCCACAGCGAAACGAACAGTTTTGTTGTTCCTTCCTGGGAAGAGCTCCTAGAACAGCAGGCAGCCCGGGGTAAAGCAGCCCAAGACAGAATGTAATCTTCCCATACATACAAACCACAATCCAGTAACCTTCTAAAGGCAAAAACTTTAAATTGGAAAAATAAACGTCTTGCACATCACTAATTTTCACTATGATACTAATCCATTATCTAGATCCACTAAAGCAAGAGGAATAGCCAGTTGATTTTCTACCCATTTCTTGCAGGGTCTCAGCTGGCCGGCAGATGTGGAACCAAAGCAGCAGGATCTTCTGATCCCATTTCCTTCTCCCACCTCTCAAATCAGAAACTAGTCCAGACAGGGAAAGCACTGTATGAACTCCAGTGGATTTTACACTAGAGGGAGCTTTCCTCAGAGAGAGACATCACCTTGGCATCCTCCTTCTCATTACGTTATTTTCAATGTATCTACAGGGAAATACACTGGACTTGGGTGAAACATTTACCATTTAAACCCTCCGGTTTTGCCAGTTCAAGCACTGCAGCAGGTCAATGGTGCAGGGCAGACGGGAGTACAAGGAGAAGCTAGCTGGCAAGTTCTGCCCAGAGATGCGCTCTGGCTGATGAGATAAAGCTCAACACTGACATGTCGCTGAGAAGCCTCCTGATACAAACCGTGTCCATCCTGTGCCCTCGCCAAACTCCCGTGTTGAACACAAGAGCAACTTAATAGACTACATTTTATACTGGTCCAGGAGGCCACTCATTGTTAAGGTGTTAATAAGTACTTTACCGAGGAAAGCTGAGACACACCATCCCTAAGGCTTGTGGCCAGCCGCTTCATAGGGCCTGAAATACAGCTGTGTTACTCACTACTAATGTACGTATTTAACCGTTCCTCAAGTGAACTGTTTTAAAATATTATTTAAACTGAAAGTACTACAAGGCACCAATGACAGCCAGGACCTATTCACTTTATTTTCTAAATTCCAGTGAACTGTCCCAAAACTATGAGCTGAACTAGAACAGAAGTCCTTACCTGTGAAAGCATTTGTGGCCTGAAAACCAGCTTCCTGCATACTGCTCTCCCAGCAAAGCTTGAGATTCCCGTCTTAACCTGTCCTTACTGGAGACAACTTCTGAACTTGGAGCTGTCAAGTCACTTCCATCTTAGCTCGTCAGAGTCCATTTCTCTTTCCATTCCTGTATTTGGCACCATCCAGTTCCCACCTGATCCCAGGTCTTTTGATCCGTAGGCGGAGGGGATCTGCACTGAACCTAAGTAGGAAGCGTTGGACAGTACCATCAACCAGCCAGCCAGAGGATTTGGGCCATGATGAATGTGGAAGTGAAGCAAATCGCCTGCCAAGACTTTATTTCCCTTTTACAATTAAGTTCTAATCCTCTGTTCATCCAGCACCATTTTTTCAGGTCTCGGCCAATGATGATGTTCAATTGTCTCTCCTCTCTTGTGTTCCTCTCCCCTCAGGCACGCTCACTGAGAAATTAAAAGAGAAGAGATTATGTTTCCTGATGACCTGTAGCAACACTAAAATTAACAGACTCCAGGGAACAAAAATCCAAAACACATTATCAGGGATTGATTGTACACATTAAAGGAGATCTTCAGAAGGCAAATATTGTGATTTTGCTGAGATGCAAAGTGTGACCACACAGCTCTTTGAAGTGCAAAGAGGAACAGTGCTGAGGGTGTCATATGCATCTCTGAGAACATGATATGATTTACATTTCAAAAGCCATATTTAGCAGAGATTGGGGCAGCAATACAATAACAAAATTGCAGTTAAAAGGGAAAAGGAAAAATACTCAAGGCTCTCAAGTCTAGTCTATTCAAAACCACAGTGAGATTATTAGCATTTCATATAGCTGCTTCCCTTCTTTCCTGGAGCAGGAAAAGAGCGCGCTGTCTGCCGACAGTATATATGCCGTTCTAACAGTCTTCTGAGGTTAAAAACCTTTGTATGTCTTGCTGTCAATTATCTATTTAAAATCCCAATTGTAACACAGATGATGCAATTCGGATGTTTTCAGACATTCGGTAAAGTTAAAAACACCCACAGGCTATACAAGAGAAAGGTGGTTAAGTTTTTCTTGATACTACTACTTCTGCACAGCATGGATATCTGCAGCTCATTGAAAACTAAAGCTGTTGTACATCCGGCTTTTAAAAACCAGGATACATTTACTTTTATGGGGTGAAGGCGAACAGCAGACAGGTACATGCTCAGGGAGAAGACTATTTTAGAAAACAAGAAGAAAAGAGGACTTGGAGGGGAACCCACTCACTCCCCAGCCATCCTGTTCCTCCATGTAACAACGCTTGGTTCACTGTCTCCCAATTCAGTGGCACAGGCAGGCTGAAACTACATCTGTGATGATCTTATGATCTACTAATGGATTTTAGCTAATGATCCTAGCCAGGGTTTGCAGTACTGAATCGGACACGAGGTCCATGTTCTGGAACAGCCCACATCAGAGGTGCTGCAGAGAACAGTGCAAGAGCAGGCTCTGCAGGCCGGTGTGAATAACCCACCACTCGCTCCCCAGCCCTACTTCACCCTCTACCCTGACCTGCAAGATCTAGAGACTAGCTTACACCCCGAAGCGTAAGGCTGGATATCCCCGATGGTTGAAAACTGCGGAGAAGATTCTCCTGCTCCTTGGGGCACCTTCTGCTCTGCAGGCACCACCGAGCGCACAGCCAGCCGGCCCTCGAGAGCTTCATTAGGGACCTTTGTTGAAGGACAAAAAGGATCCTTCTTAGGTGTGGCACTGCAACCAAGTGAGCCTGACGCCTGATGAATGCCCTTCTCCTCCAAACACACTGAATGAAAGCTAGCGGCTAAGATGAATTTTCTATCTTAATGATGTTGCTGCTTTTTTCCCCCAATTTTGTTGTGCCGGTATTACTGAAGAACACACGTTTTTGTCTCAAAGCACAGCACAGGACTGACTGATTAGTTACTTGTATTCAAATCTAGTAATTTGCATTCAAATCAAATAAGGTTACAGAACAGATTTAGGATGTTTTCCCCATTCTTACCCAAACATCTCAACTTAATAGAGGAGAAAGTAGAAATTAAGACAAAAAACCCGAAAACAACGCCTTTACATGCAGTATCAGAAAAAGCTGCATAAAAAATTTTAGAGTAGTGTTTAAAATGCTACTATTCCTGAATGCCAGCTCCTCAAGATGCTTTTTCAGCCCTTCAAAGTGCTCTATACAACTAATAACCATTTCATATGAGGTTATTTTATTCTAAATCACATACAACTGAGCAAGTGTAATATACATACACCGCAGCACATATTTCTTTTGGCTCTTAACATTGTGCTAACTATTCTATAATGACTACAGATGGATGCTGCACTCATTTCCCAAGCTTTTTTCTCTAGAGGCCTGAGTTTCTGCTATATTTATAAGAGCAGGTCCATATTTGCATTCACATTTTCAGCCTTGTAACTTTTGATTTTGGTTTATAAATCCACAGTTTTGATGCCTTCTATTTTCAGCATTTTAATTTCTCTCCCCATCTTAGAGATGCTCAAGAGACACACACTAATACCCTAGCATCCAGGGAAATTATCTTATTGTTACATCCTTGTATTAGATATAATAAGCTTCCGATTCTTAAAAGAATAAAATACTTTTACTTTCTTGAAAATTAACTTTTTATTAAAAGAAGAATTATTTTCCACATCTTCAACATTTCTGCTAAACTAGTTAAGAACACAACAGTGCCGAAGGAGAAACTCTGTAATGCAGGCACTTTCAGCAACCCCTGCTTCTTCAGATAGAAAGATGTAATTTTAACAACATTACAGGACACTGAAACACTTGGAGTTCGTTCAGACCTTAACATTTGAAAGGTAGTGCACTGCATCAGTCCTCCCTTAAGGACTCAAGTGAAAGAAGATACTGATATCTCTCAATTGCCCTAAGTGAGCATCTTCTGTCACTGCGAAAGCGCTCTTCTCCCTTGGCAGATAATGAACTCAGAGGTGGCTGGCAGGTTGTAAGGAAACGGAGCAGGCTGCCGGGGCCGACCTGCGCAGCGCTCAGCGCTTGCTGGGCCTCTTCACAACTCAAAACCAAGTTCAGTACTTTCAAAATGCTTCACGCTTATGGCTAAGCAGGCTATTTAATGAGTATTTTCAATAGGTCGCATTTGTGCAACAATTTCAGGTCTCTCAGATTTCAAATACATCCAGGTGAAGACAACAAAGCAGCCCAGCCGATACCAGAGCAAATCAGGAAAATGGCAAATTCCACTTTTTAACAGCATGTAGAGCTATGACCTTTCTATTGTACTTTACATTATCCAGAAATTTTCCATTAAAGCTGCACTGATGTTTAAACAGACGAGGCTTGTGTTTGTTTCCTAGCAGACTGGCATGTTTGCGTGCACGGAACGGGTCAGGACCTCTGCTGACAGGTTTCAGTGTGGCTCAGCCAACACCACCTAAGCTATGAGTTTATCCTTTTATACCACTGTGGTGCAGAAACGTTGAAGGACCGAAAAGTGAAAATACGTATCTGAAAAGAGTGGAAAGTAAACCATACCGATAAAACTACAACAAGGTGTGATCTCTGATGTAACTAATATTTTTCACAACCTGCGGAGACCCTGGTGGGAACATGTCCCATTATACTGATCAGATGGCAAAGAGAAAATGTAGACTAGAAAGACTAGAGATTTTTCTCTTAGCTCCATCTGTTACCTCCTTTCCAATTGCAACAGGAACTCTGCTTCCACTTCTGCTTTCGTTCATCCACTGCAGTGTTATATGAATCTCAGAAGCAAACCAAGCAAAACATTGTGTTTTATAAATATGTAGTTGTGCTATAAAGATTTTCAGCTACTATGTGCTTACGTGATTGAATACCTAGAGAAAACTCAAATCCGTGTATTTTCATCCCCTCCACTTTTCTCAGATTTGGTCCTGGGAAAGACACCACCATCTGAACCTCACGCAAATTGCAAACAGAAAATATTTTGACTATTTAACACCTTATGTGAGTTACATGTTCTCATGGTATATTTAGCTAGTCAACCTGCTATTCCTCTTTTCTAAACATTTGGAGATGCAGTATTAAAGGGCCACGGTAAAAAAGAATCTGAGAGAGAAAAGTAGCCAATGAGGGTCATTAAATCCTGCAGTAATATCTACATTTTATGAAGTGGTGTGCAGTCATCAGTTAGGACCAAGCCCAGAGGAATTTGCACCGAAAGCAGAAGTGAAATACTGCTTTTTCCAAGACTAATATCTCTGTAATGTCTTGAAAAACTCAAAAGCACAGGCTGACATGTAAATGCTGCAGCTCGAGGTTTTTTGTTTGGGTTTTTTCCATTTCCTTTCACTATATACAGCCCGTTTCTTTGGCCACATGCTGTCGGTTCCCACGCAGGCATTAGGTACTTACTGGATGCATTGTCAGAAGGGCTATGGCCACGGGAAGCGTTTCCTGTGGCAGCCCTTGGTGCAAGACATCCTGAAGGACAGCGTTTCGCTAAGGCATTTAACAAAATTCCTAACAGGAGTATCTGTAGAGCAAGCCCAGGCATTTACATTTCTGAGAAAGCTACTGAACAGCTTGTGAGCCGTGGTTTAATTTAACTTCATCGAGGGAGGAGTCACTGCTTGAATTGCTAGCTTTCAGGTGAAAGCAGCGTAAAAGGGCAGAGAGCCCGAGAGAACCTGCCCTGCTCTCGCCACGCTCCCCGCAGAAGACAGGTGCCCAGCGGGGCCAGACCCCCAGCCGGAGCTCGGCCACCTCCTTGGTGGCTAAAAGGACAAAAGCAATGCTGGCCCAGCTGGCAGCAAGACTCCAGCTCAACAGGAGATTTAAGGGTGTTGCCAAATTCAAGGAAAAAAGCCATCTGACCGAGGCGAAGTGTTTAAGCACGTGCATAGTTCAGTACTTGTCCTGGCTTCAGTATATAGGCCTACAGGTTAAGGCAGCATAGACTTGGATATATATTTCAGAAGTTTCTGGCTGGAAAAACACTTCCAACATTTTGGTTTTATAAAACGGTGTTTGTAAAAATAACTTTTGAAGTTTGCTGAAGTAATTGAAAATGAAGCATATGTGCAGACATAGAGCTCACCTTTCCTTCCCCTTTTGGATTCACCAAGTTTTCCAGGCTTTGGTTTTGCTTCTCATAGAGACTTCTAAACTAGGTATATTAATATCTTCCAGTTATACCTACTCTTTTTTAGGCCTGTGTTTTACTGTGCGATCCTCGTTTATTTTATTTACTTCTATCCATGATTTGTCTTCCTTCCAAGACACCATTGCACCAGCGCTAAGTGAATCCTGGTTCTTGGGAAATACTGTGCTCCATAACTCAAAGACCTCTTAACTCAAGGCAACTTTCACAGGAGGCCATACACAAATCAAATTGAAAACCAGATGTTTAAAATATGTTTATCTAATCACATCTTTCTCACAGGCACATATACATCATTTGCTTTCACTTTCTATCTTCAATATTTGTATAGGTCAGTTGTGACTTTTTAAACAGCTGCTCTATTTTACTTTCTTGGTGCATTTCAGTGACATACAAAATGAGTTTCTATGGTAAGTTATGTTACGCATATTTATATTCCTACAGATACTTTCAGATACTCTTCAGCTTGTTTAGGAATAGCGTCCAAGCTTCTTGTTCCTCTTTTTTGTTACAGCACTCTCTGAATTGGGGCGAACGGAGGACAACCAAAGTGAGGTGTGGTCCTTCTGCAGCAGCTGAAGGAGGAAACAGGTCTCGAGAAGAGGGCATATGGCCAAAACCAAGCATCGGGTTTGCTAGCCTCTTAAGAAAATGTTCTATAAAGCAAAATATATCCCCATCGCCAATGCCAGCACACACTGCAAAACCCACTATAGACAAGGCCCAGTTTGAAAGAAAAGGGATGAATGTTTTGGTACAGCCATTTCTCCTCCTCCTCCTCCTATTTGTTTCTTTCTTTTTGGAGCAAAGCAACAAACTGAAGCAATGATATAAAATTGGCCTGTTTGGTAGCTTCATGCCAAAGTGAATAGCCTCTGGTAATCAGATAGCAAGGAGTATTTCACTTGAAGAAATCCTATAAACAACTGATAACACAAAGGAGCATGCCACATTTCTTTCCATTAATCCTGTTAAGTGAAATAATTAATTTTGGTCCTCTATTTTCTATCTCTACAAACAAACTAAAGGGCCATACATTTTCCCATAGCTGTGCTGACAGAATGCAGTAAAACCACAGTGGAAAAGTTTACTAAGATCTCCGTGACAAGCTATTGGTTTGGATGAGATAATTATTGAGAGAAATTGTACAAGCTGTGTTATGCAGGGCAAATGAGAAGATTGCATTATTTATTTTTGGACATTAATAAAACTATAATTACCAGAAGTTGTCAAGAGAAATCATTAATCATGCTGCTCTGTGAACCTGACCAGTCAGAGAAAAACCTGAGCTCTGAATTTTATTTGCCAAAATAACAAAAAAGTAGTAAAAGCAGAATCCAGTATCAATTAATCTTTTTCCAAAGCAACACGGGGTTACTATTTGGATTTGCAGAAGGCTGATACAAGCAAAAATTACACTGAGCAGACTGGAGAAAAGATCACAAGTTTTTGACTGGTGTTCCCACGACTTGTATGAGAAACGAGCAGTTCCCAGAATCCCAGGGGATTCTGCCTATCTCACAGACTTCGAGTATCCAACATCCAGCTACACTCCAAAGGGCATTCAGCATCCCTGCACACCACCAGAAAAGCTGCGGTTGTGAGTCATCACTGCAGAACCTGATCACCCTCACAAGCAGCAGCAGAATAGGGAAGTTACTGGTTTAACTCTGCTGTGCCACGCGGGATGCGTGAGCAAGGAGGAAACACCTCAGGAGAACACAGCATGGACACTGCCAATCTGCTGTTAAGACCATTAGCAACGTGGAGCTGAGCACTAGATGAAAGACACGTTTCTCTCCTCCTCTCCCACAGCAATAAAATGTTTCTTCTGGCTTCCTTTCACCTCATTTTGAGAACCCACCACACAGACACAAGCAATATACGTTGTTTACAAGCTCTCCATTTTCCAAGTGTGCATCACACACCTCCTAGCTTTTCGCCAGCCAACACAAGCTTCCCAAGTTCTTTATCTAGGTTTTTAGGTATAACAGGAGCACATGGCCATTTGTCATCTCCACTGACAGACCTTGCATAAGAGAAGCAAATGGGCAGTGCTCCTTTCCTGCAGCAAATTATAGTTATGTCAACCATCCCCATCACCCCTAGGAGATCCAGCAGCACCCTTCCTCTCTCCACCGGCAGCAGCTTTTGGGTGAGGGCATCGCACCCACCAGGGAAAGGGAGCACAGCCGAAACCAACCTCTCCCACTGAATTGGTTAGAGCAGTCAGAAATCCTAATATACACAATGAAAGACACAGGCACACATACCTACTTTGCTCATAAAAAGCAGACTGTGTGGATCTAGCCAAGCTGCACTTCGTTTCTGAAGGCAGAAACATCTGCACTCTGACTGTTCTGGAAAAGAAATGCAGAAGAGAGTATCTCCCACATGCAAATCTCAAGCAGCGTATGGACACAGAATGGTGCAGTCCTCCCACTGAACAATATTGGGAACTATGGAAGTAAACATATATGGGAATCTGAAAATTCAGAGATTAATAGGAGGAGTTATCCAACATCATTCCAATCTCTGTCAAAACACTCGGTCCGAATGAAAAAGCACAACCCGGTGCTCATTTTGGCAAATGCAAAATGCAGAAGAGAACAGTGAACCTGTGCTAATTATAATAAAAAATGAACTGGTGCTGAAGAGATGCTCAAGGGGCATGAAAGCTGTTGGAGAATAAAACTACTATCTGTACGGCACTTGGATTTGCTACACACACCACTGGGAAGCGAGGTTGCTCAGCCACTCTCAAGAAGGACAGAGCACCCTATGCACTTGGGCCAGGACCAAAGAAAATCCTCTTCTGCTAAAGAATAAAACATGAACTGTATAACTGAATTAGCATAAACTGCCACCATATTAACTGAAGAAGCACTGATTAAGAATTTCATAACTTTCTGTAAGGCTGTATCAGTCAGTGCTATGAACGTCCATCTGCTGTGAGCAGCAGCTGTTCAGGAGGGCAAGGAACGTAGGAGAAAGGCCCACTAGTATTTTATACACATTACTACACAAAGCTACTTCTAGTTGCCTGCAAATCAAGCCACACCACAAGAATTCACCTGGTTTATTTACAGTGTCACCTGCGTGCTGCACAAAGAAATGCCGATGGCACGTTATCCAGACAAGCAAAACCCAGTTTAAAGAAACGGTAGACAGCACTGGGCCCATGAGCTGCAGGGTGTTCCCAGCGCGACTGTGAGCAGCACAGGAGGCAACAGCATTCTGCAATGCAGGTGCAGTGCGTGCAAAAGGTCAGTCACGTGTGTACGCCTCTACTAACCTAAAGAAGGTTAGATCATGTACTGCACAAATCCATTTTACTTCCAGTACCATAGAAAATTTAGAAAGATGTATGACTGTATCCAGAAAGGATCCTTGTTATAACAAACACCTAAAACTTCTCCTATAGAACTGCACAGGACTTTAGATGACTGAAAAATCCTGAGGTTTGCTGATCCATATTCTGCCAGTTTGGATTTTCACACTAAACTACAACAATCAACCCGAAGCAATAGAGTTTTAAACTCCTGTTTGCCTCCATTAACACCAGGTCTCCGTTTTGCCCCATATCTAACAAAACCAGCAAGTTTAAATTGCATCTCCAACGTTATACTATGACTGAGCTCTGAATTCAACAATCCAGAGACCCAAACCGTTGCCTTAAGACGGTCTCCAGATGCTCTGCTTTCCAGGGCATCTACGTGAATTTTATCCCGAATGACACTAGATAACTACATTAATACAGAGCCTGTATCAGAAGCCATATCCAAGCAAAGGTTTCACCTGAGTCTATGGTGGGTTTGCCCATGCCAGACCAAGGAAAATGAACTCTGCTTTAGTACTAAATAATCTAGACAACACTGAAGAAAGCGCTCCTTCAGCATTTAAATGTGTGTGCCTCGAAGCCCCACAGTCAATGGGGCATAAGTAATTGCCACAGCAACTCTTAGTTACTCCTAACAATACAATTTTACTCCTACTTTCAACCTGGGAATGAGAAAAGGAACAAAATAACAGTTTGGCATTTCCCATATTTTTCTTGGACTTGGGAGACTGGACTTTGTATTTTTGGACATGTTACCTGATCTCTCCAGGCTTCCCATCCCGTCAGTAAAGTGGATATAACTTCTACCTGTGGATTAAGGAGCTATAAAATGCTTAGGGAACAGAGGTGTCACTGGTAAAATAGAAAAAGCTAAAGGGGAGTTTTGATTAATTTGATTTTGTTCTTGAGTGTATCATTCTGCAAATCCAAAATAACTCTGTCAGCATTGTAAAATCATGCCAAAGAAACCCTTTTAACTAAGTAAGAGGCCAGTGATTCTTTATTTCCAGGCAATACCTACAACACATACTCTCCTTTCAGCCAGGCCTTCTTCAAAAAATCTGTTGGAAAACAATCCACAAAATAACTCACAAAATTCAAGGGGAGAGCACAGCTGGGAAGCAGTATCCTGAGGTGATCAGCTAAATCTCATTTTCCAGAGAACTACACAGTTCATTCTCTCAAATCCCTCATTACTCAACATACAAAAGCAAAGAGGCTATTTTTTCTTATCCTTGAAGGACAGCTTTTTACATAAACAAACTGCATAAAGACATGGGAAGTAATGCTGTTATCAGTTAAATCTGTGAAATTCCCCTAGTTGAGAAGTTCTTGTTTAGCACAGATATAAGAACAGAATTTCGACTCCCTCACATCAGCTGTAATTTGGGAAGCATTTCTAATTCTGATCAGCAAAACTAAACAACTCACCAAGAACACCATGTTTATGTTTTTTAAATCCAGCACCCTATCTATTTTCTACCAACATTTTTTAGTAAGAGATACATTTGAATATGCCCTTGTCATATTTTAAAACCATTCTTGCAACGCTCATATACAGTGTCTGGATGCAACTGAGGCACATAACTGAAGAAGCGTGTTAGCAACGCAACACTGACAGCACCTTCATTAATAACTGGGGGGAAAAATGCTCTGAGGTTTTTGACCAAACAACTCAAAAATTGGTCTTTTTATCAAGGAAAATTGGGCTGCTTTGTTTCTCTCAAGCAAACACCCCATTCAACTGTTCTCTTCTCGTACCATCCATGCATTTAGGGAAATCGGACCTCTCTGGCCTTGTTTTGTGCTTCACAATATCCTTTTAAGTACAAAACCAGAATGTTTACTTTCAAATACCCGTAACATTACATGTTACGGTAGGTCTTCCAAGCCTACCTGCTAGTCTTCTTCCCCTGCAACCCTCTACAAATAGTAAAGACACAGATTCCTATAGCAAGGTCCTACACAGACGTAATTTATAAATAATTATGAATTCTAATTAAAGCTTCACAGCTACAAACGGAAACTACAATCTCATATTAGAGGAAAATAATGATTTCTGCAGATGAACAGTCATTATCTTCCTTGTTCAGCCATGGAGTTGCAGCTTTGTATTTCCCAGCTGTTAACCTCCTGTCAGTCTTACCATAAAAACAAAGAGCAATTTTGCCTTTTTTTTTCTTTTTTTTTTTTCTTTTTAAACAAGTGGAAAATATAATGGGAGCCTGACTTTGTGCCTTTGATAATTAAGTTTCCAATATCACGGAATATTTTCCAATAGGAGCATCTGCCTTCTGCATTGCAGCCCTACAGCTAAGAAAGTGTTGGACTTATTAATAAAATACAATAAAGAACCAAACATCCGGGCGGGAAAGATGCACGGAAGGGGAGAAACTGTCTTCCTCTCAAAATATTCAAGAGACAGCAAAGCTCATCCAAATAAAATGCAGTTTTTCTGTTGAGGAAGCAGCTGGAACCAATGATGCTGATGATTCTTATTCCAGTATATCCCGCTGCAAGACACAAACCTATTTAGAGGAAACAGAGGGGAAAGCAGGAAAAATCTCACCTGTATTAATCCATACTACATACTTAAAAGCTCCTGACAGTGCAACCCATTCCCATGCCCAAGGAACAGGCAGATGGGTGTACGTAAGTTCTTTCTGCTAACAGTGCTGGCAGAAAAGGGCTTCGTATCAACACTTCAAATACTGAAAAGAGAAAACAGGACAAAAATAAAACAAGAAACACTAAGATCCCAGAAGAGTTAAATAGCTAGAATTTTGGATCAACAATTTGAGCATCTTATATAACACAGTTCATCATATGGTACCCAGTCACTCATGCAGCAAGAGCAGAAACTGGGTTAACTACAAAATTTCTCAGAAACAAACTGAAAACTTGATTTTAAAACACTTCTAAATGTGCCAAATACTTCGGTACACTGTTCAAAAGTTAATTACCATCAAACTGAATATCTAGGCTTTGCCTTCTTTTTAAATGCAAAATCTGCGGGGCTGTCTGCTGGTCTTGCAAATGGCGCTCACTTGCTGTTAGGGCATGCAGGATTTCTTCACACCGCTGACCTAAGGGATCAGGAAGGTGTCAGAAAACCTTTCTGAGGGAAGGACGGTCAATCCCAGGACCCAGAGGTAAACTGGAGTCTCCCACTCGGCAACGGTGTGCAGACTTGACTGCATTATCCCACGTCCAGCTCAAAGGGATAGACAGCCCATGCCCTGGGGCTCACCAGCCTGTCCTCCCGCCTTCCAGGAGAGCAGACAAACAGTAAGGGCTGCTGTCACTGCGGGGACGACATCCAGAGGAACTGCACGCAGCTCTGTCCTCCTACGGCGAATGGAAGAACTGCTTGTTCTCTTCAGAGTTCGATACTTTGGAAGGAGTAAGTTGCTATCCAGCATATGCATAAGCTAGCAAGACTAATCCTGATTTACATTTTTCTGACTTTTCTCACCTCTTCTAGCTTAACACTCGTTGTCTTGGGTTTGTTGGTGTTCTTTGTTTTTAAATAACGTACGAGAAAAAACAATCAAAGTAACGTATAAAATCTGTTCCCTAGCATGATGCAGAACCAAAACCAAACCAACCAACACAGGCATGTTAATTCAGTACACATTATGGATTTGTAACGGGCCATTTTCAAGCATGTATATCTTCACAACTTTAAAACTCAACAAAACGTCAAAGGTTTTGCTCCTGTTACATCATGTTATACATCAAAATACATCGAGATAGAACCCATTTTCTATCCGTTGAGACTTCATGACAAGACTGAAGCTCTACATTTATTTTAGAGTTCAAAAAAGGCTCTGGGCCTTTTTATTAAAAACATACCGAACAGACAAGGAAAAAAAAAATCAAATATGCATTTGCAGACAGAACTATGTGGATTTTTAACAAATAACCAAACCAAATTTACCTTGTGGCCAGAAGCAAACATCAAAAATGCCAGCTCAGAGGGCTATTTTCTTTTAGTAACACTATCACTTTGGGAAACTATTAAAATAGCAGAAACCTAAAAGCTGCACGGGCAAAAAACGGAATGCAGTTCAACTCTGGTTTCCAACTAAATGCCTTTTTCGCACGCATATGCTTTGCCTTCAGTTACTCAGCTGCGTAATACAAACCACCAAACTGCACTTGTAACAAATCTGAACTGACACCACCAAATTTTAATTGAAACACACGAGAGCAGTTGGGCAACGCACAAGCATTTTATAGGGAAGTTAGTAGTGCTCTCGGCTGGAATGAACCTCCACCCTTCTGAAGGAGAAATGGATCCGGTTTCCTCATTTTATTTTAATCCTTCCTTGAAAAAACAGACAAATCTGCTAAATTAAAAAGCAAATAACACTGTAAATGTTTTCCTAGCCCGAAAAATCTTTCTGTTCAAAGCCCATGAACAGTCTCCTAAGTGGCAACTTTAGGAAAAAAGGTGATTTTCTACTTCTTAATGAATGAAACTACATTCCTTCTCCCAATTCACAGAGGAGCTTTCTTGCAGTCTCTTTATGTGACAGCAGCATGCAAGGACCTCTCACCATTGTAAGAGCTATATGAAGTGTCTCTGAAAATTGTCTGTGTATTTGTGTACAGACTTCTGTGCAAATATTTTCGTATAAAGCCCTGTACGCAAACTGTACCTGCAATATATGCTCTTTTAGAGTACATCATCGCATTAATGCAGACATTTTTCTATTTAAAGAGAAAAATAATTTATGCTAAAATATTCACCTCAGAATAGTATAGTTCAGTCCTCCTCCAGATAGTTTTGCTGAGAATAGTAAGTCAATTTTATCATGAAAGTGAATGGAAGGGAGGGAAAGGAGGAGACCTACAAAAATATCAGGAACTAAACACGTAGCATTCAAACTAAAATCTGGTAGCGGTACCTCAAATCTGACTTTTAAAATTCAGGCTGTTCTCTGTTATTTCAGTTTGCTGGATGAAAAATTCACTACTTTGCTATTACATGCCCCCCTTAGGAAAGCACACATCTGGGAGCTAAGGCTGGGTGGCCGGGCGGGGACAGTGCAAGGTGACGTTCAGCCGCAGCACCGTCAAAGAACTTCTGCTTATACTTGTTTTTGGGAAGGCAAAAAGGTCGCCTGCGATGGAGGAGGGTCACTCCATCTCTATTCCTTACTGGTTCTTGACTCCTTGGATGAGCTCACCAGCAAAACATCACCACTTATAATACTCATTTGGTCCATGGAGAACTACGTTAAGATTACGGATGCCACTAAAAAGTCATGGCCCTCAACTATTATCCAAATGTATTATGTAAATGTAAACAAATGTATTTATTTCTGCAACCAGCTGAATCACAGCAGCAGTCAACTTCCAGTTTTGTTTCCTTACTGATGTTTTTAACTTCAAAACTTTCTTACAATCTATAAAGCACACCATAATACTGCTGCAAAAAAAAGCACCCCTATTATGTCATTGACACTGTAAAATGTAACTGCTGCACCTATTTCCCTTAGGAATGCTGAAGATGTCAGGCAAATGCCCTCTGCTCACATCATTAAAACAAAGCAACCCATTGCCATGAAATCATTCACTGTGCAGAAACTTTATAAGCTCTTCTATTATCTTTTATAGCTTAATTTGAGAACTGAGAATCTCTGGAGTGCTTTGCAGCACATTAATAAGAGACACTTTGCTTTATAAAGTTTATCATTATTACTGTACTGCCTGCGTCAGCTCATTGCAGTCGAGTTTGGTCCGCTCTCCCCCCAAAACATCCTTATACCAAGACTGGATTTTTTCAGTGAAGTACAAAGGTAGTGGTGGTTCTCGGGGTCTCTTTCACAGGACTGCTGTTATTTCATTTTCCATAGTGCTTTAAGAGCCCATTATTAATAACACCACTGAAAAATTCTTCTCTGAAGCCATCAGGCATCACAGGCTTGATTATACTCCTATTTCTCTCCCTAAAATCAGGGTCCTCTGAAATCTGAAGACTGCTGCTAGAAATTAAGAAAACAGGACTGCAAGTGTCAGCCGGCAATCAAGGGAGCATTTCATCACCTGGGTGAGTTTTTAAATAAACTTCACTGTTTCATACCCTGCTCTGGCTACTTGAATACTCCACAGCTTACATCAATCTTTATCCAATACCTAACACTAAACATGATCTGGATTCCGCTACTTGAGGGGTTTGAAGACAGACATGTAGAAATACACACAGGCAGCAGAGGCCACGCTGATACCAGCAGCTTTCACGAGCACTGTAACGTCCCTTCAGGTGTGATCCTTTCCCTCTTCTCTAACAAAATCTCTGTGCCAGCAAATGTGCTAACGCAGGAGTATCAGTATAAAGGTCCATAACTGGGATAGCTTATTTTAGTCCCTGAGGCACTACTGTGCCTGGAGGATAGGCAACAACTTTCCCGAGGCTGGCGGAACAAGCTGTACGAGCAAGCATTCCCTGGGCATCAACACCCAAGGTGGGAAATGTGGGCGGGAGCTGGTCCCTCACCAAATTGCACCTGGCTCACCGTGGAAAGGATCTACGGGGGTATCATCAGTGGAAACCTCGTGTTTCTGGAGCCTGCTCCAAAGATGTCCACCCAAATGTGTAACACAGCACGAGACACCTGGTCAAACCCTCACGTGACAGCTACGGCATTTCAGAAGCAATGCTGCAATGCTTGTACCTGCATTTTCCTAAAGCATGATGTTGCGCACTTCTGGTGTATTCATGTAGGATGCCCAACTGTCAGATCTGGGGCTAAATTTGTAAACAAACTATTTCAAGCAAATCAAGAACACGAAGTGTTTTTGAAATCATGCTTCACTTTGTTAACAAATACTGACTGGCAGCACTCTTGCCTGTGGTTTTTTTCTTAAAGTATATAAATTGTGCTGCATCCCAGCTCATTAACCATGCTGGGTTTTTCCCAAAAGGAGTACAAGAAGGGACTGGAAGCACATGCAGTTTGTTGGACCATCAAAGTCAACAAACTTTTTTTTTTTGTAAGTGGTGAAAGGCATTATTTAAACTTACATTTACCCATAGAACTTATTTCAATAGAATTTGTTTACTCAATTAGTTCTAAAAACCAACTACCTAAGCAAATAAACGATTGCTTAAATACGGCTATGTGGAATTAATATTCTCCATTCAGTCTCCAGAATATTAACTCATTTTTAAGTGTAAAAAAACCTATACAATACACCTAGAAAATCTCACTAAGATAATTTTAGAGCTATGTAAATGCAAAGAATTTTTCCTCTATTCCTACCCATATCCTTGCATACTCAAGAATGCAGTTAGTTCATTTTACAAAATTAAGAACTCAGACCCTAACTTTTCAAAAATGCAACTAACAATAATGTACACACAAGCAAAAAAATATAAACAAAAGCTAAAAAAGTGGTCTGTCTAGTTTGAGTCTGACAAGACTTGCAAAAAGTCTCCATGGGCTCTAATACCCTCAAACAGTGGCATCATATAAGCCTCCTGTTGACAACAGCGCGATGAAACGTTTCTTTCTCTGATTATACTCTCAAAGACACAGTACGGAGAACATAATATTAAGATTTTCAAATCAACTTCCTAAAAGTGATCATGTCGTCCCCAGTCTATTTGGGAATATGCATAGAGCTAATCGAACTGACAGGTTTTGCTGCAGAATTCAAGACAACCCAAGTCCTGCTGTTCTTGGAGTCCAGCAGCCCAGAAGCTCAAACCTGTTCACCTTCACCATGTCTTCCCAACACTCCCCAGCACAGCATTGATTTTACAGAATCTATGTTTTTCCTCACAGCCCAGGATAAAAATGCCTTCAGAAATGAAATATGCGTGTCTGATACTGCTTTTCCTCCTTGTCCTCGACATATGGCCTCAATCCTGGTTAACAACTCTGTTCAGACCCTGCTCTGACAAGAGAACCTCCTCAGGGGCTCTATACAAAGTTCTTCATTGCATCAGTTCGATGTGGGTACACTAGGTGAGACAAGTAACGTCTTACTAGTATTTATTGGTAGCACTGCAAAGTTAAGAAGCAAACCCCAAACTCCTGCCAAATTTCTAAATAAGGGAGGACCATAAGCTTCTCAAGAAAAGTTCACCAGAGTATTTCTTTTTCAGAAATGCAAAACATGCTTTTTATTAATACCGTTATTGGAAACTGCGGAGTCATTTTGGCTAAAATAAAACATGCCAGAATGCAGACAGCCAACACAGAAAACCTCAGTCCAAAGACATGTGAAGCGATAAGCAGCTGAAAACAATCATCCAGTAGCAAATATTTAATAAAGTGCAGTAGCTAGATTGCACACATTTGTTTTACTGTTTGTGCATGTGTATAGTTCACACACATTCACTTCTCACTTTTGGAAGCATGAAGTTTAGCACAACTTCCATGGAAAAATTCTACAAGGAATATTTCCACTGATAGCTAAAATTTTCATTAATAACACAGAAAAATAAATGCCAAGAATATAATCATAAAACCTTAAACAGTAAACTAGTTGGTTACCAAGACATTATTCTTACATGAACACACACAACCCATCCAAACACACACAGAGAGTCCATGAGCTGTTTACAATTAAATCTGAGGCATTTCCTTATACGTGTAAAATATGAATGTGAAAGATTCAAAATCTCTGACTTTAAAAGCCTGTTCCTGTCAGTTGGACATCCGAGAAGATCTCCGCATCTCAGAGGAGGCGGCTTTCCCAAAGACACTTCCCAGAAGAAACAACATACAAGGAACAACACTAACATACTGTAACATCCACATAATGTATTACAAAATTATGCAAAAGAATTAAAAAAAATAATTTAATGTGGCGAGAGGGTAGTTCTTTGCTCCTGACGACTAACATCTCGGATGAGGCTTCCAGAGCATTCTTAGAGCACTTCCAGCAGCCACCCCCAGGAAGACCACGGTTACCAACCATTTTGCGGGTACCGTATCTTCCACTACCACACTACAGGAGTAGGAAAAAACTGTATGTTTGGCAGTTTCTGCCTGCTTGTAAGGTGACGGCAGACATACATGCTGTCATGATTCCGTGGTGTCAGCATGCCAACAAAATTACTGCAAATTTCACTAACAAATACAAAAGTTACAAGATGCAAATTTATTCTATTTAGAAACTGTGAGGAAAACACGATCCTCTACAGCTTGTGAAAAGAAAGGGCAAATACTTTTCTGTCTTCTCACGAGGTTAGCCGTAGAGAGCTCTGCTATCGCAGACAGAGCTTCACCTGAGGAGTAGGTGTTCTGCGTTACCGACAAAAACCAGTCACCCACAGTCATTCTCTGCCTTGTACTGCACTGCCCACTCCAGTCCGACCGGGAGAAGGGAGTGCTAGTAGGACACGGGCTAGAAGCAAAAGTATTTCTTAAACCTCTATGATCTGCCAGAAACAGGGGTTAGGAGGATGCTGAAATGCAAAAGTTGCCCGACTAGCCTTCTTGGCTCCGAAGACAAGGCTAAAAATAAATTTTAGCACACAGGAAAAAAAAATCCTTGCTACCATATTATGCATATTTTTAACAAACTGATTGAACAGGCTTTTAGAGTTCATAACTAAGTAATTCTTAGCAAATGTGAGGAATGAAAAACAAAGAATCTCCAACAAATCAGTTCATCAACCGCAGGAAAGTCATAACCAAACATACAATAGCAGAGTCTACTAAACCCAGTTGCTAACTACCTAATGCTACCACCTACATTTGACTTGTGAATGATGCCTTCAGTGTTTTAAATCAGAGGTCTGATTACCAGCTTTCCGGTTAGTGTTTAAGCTCACGACATCAAATCAAATGCAGTTAACGGAGCAAGTTCCTTCACGTTAAGGAGGATGAAAATATTGTTCTTACAGAATGTACAGCCTCTGGCTATCTCCAAATTATAGCAAAACTACAAATAACACCTTAAAATAAAACATACTAGCGAGTATGTTACTAAAGATCCAGTAGAGACCATCTGAAATCGCCTGGAGGAAAACTGCTTAACTAAAAATACTTACTGAGGTGAAACAAGCAATCTTCCCTCCAAACGTAAAACCACCTCCCGACAGCTCTCTAGGAGTACGAGAGTTAAGAAAGAAATACAATTCAGCTTTGAAGGGTATGATCTCTCAGGGTTCGGGGAAAGCTGTTTAGATAAATTATGAAAGAAATGAGCAGCAGAGATGAAGGTAAGGCAAGAAAAGAGAGAAAGAACCAAGCCAAAATGGTTTGTAACAGACAACTGCTAAAGTACTACCAAAGAAAATGTTTTTTATCAAAAAACGACAGGACAATCCCCAGTAAGAACTACTTCACCAAACAGCGGTGAATAGCAGAAATAACTATAATGAGGATTACTTTCCATCCTCGATTGCAGATCAAGGTGCCACGTCTTCCTCTCTGCTGAGACAGAGCCTGCTCTCTCCACGCAGCAGGGAGAAAGGAAGTTTGGCTATTCAAAAAAAACCAACCCCCAAAACTCCTATTAAACTATGAAAGAACCAACCCAGAGAGCATGAGTCTCTCTTGTTTCTCCTTCTGGGCTGCGAAATTGTTTCTAGCCTTTCATTGAGAAAGCAGAGGGAAAATACAGGGGGACTTTCTCCCCCTGCCCCAACAGCAGCTTTCCACCTCCGGCTCCTGCGCACGCAGGGCGCGAAACGCTTTGCTCCCCTCGCTCCTCTTCATGGGCTCGCGCCAGTCTCTGTGGGTTTGGTCCAGGTACCTGTGGACCGCGTTTGGGCCAGCAGCTCCTTTCCCCTTTCCCACGCGTGTGTTACAACCACGCAAGTCGTTCAATCCCAGGTGGGCAGCGCGTCGCCCGTCGCTCTTGTCCTCCCTAGGAGCGCTGAGGATTAACGATTCCCAGGCTCGAAGCGCACCTCTCTCAGGTAGCGGTGGCTGCCCAGGTCTGACAGCAGGCTGCTCGTCCCTGCCTCTCCAGGGCAAACTGACGGCAGGGCTTGTGGTTCAGGTGAGAGCTTAGGAACAAGCTGTAAAAGATTTCTTTCAGTGCTGCAGTCTTACTGCCGGGTTGGGTTACATTTCTGATAACCCCGTTTATACGCAGTATGAGAGCTGATAGCTCTCCCTTCATCAGAACAAGAAAACAACGGAGGCAGCATCTCCACTTTGGTTTTAAAAGTCTTTTTATGAGTCACCATATAGCAGAAATTAACAACAAAAAGCCATGTTGCTGAGTCACTTTGAAACTAAAGACAAGAAAGGCTTTTGTTTTTCAAAACTGGGTTACCTGCATGGGGATAATATGAACAACTCATCTATTCAGGATTAACACTTTTAATACTTTGTGTCAAAGACCTATTTTATTCTGTCAAAGGAAACGTAAATGGACACAGAAAGGTTGTCAAACCGGAGGGGTGTTTATTAGTGCATTACCAAATGTTTTTATGAACATAGCAAGCAATTAACGTCTATAAACGAACTCACTCTGATTTAACTTAGTAATATTATCTGAGAGATGTGACTTAGTTTGAAGAAAAATAAATACATTTTATTTTAATAATGATATGAAGTATATAAGAGACACATATACTTTTTCAAATATGAATGAGGTTTTTGGTTTATTTTTTAACCTTGCACTGGATTTCAAGTGTCCCGTGTTTCAGCAAAATTCTGCCCCAACTTCATTCAATGGAAATGTTGCTAATAACTTCACTCTGACCAGAATTTTACCTGGGGGAGCCACATTCATTTCACCATTTTGTAAGTAAACCCAAGAGCACTATGCCTTATACAATGAGGACAGAGCTTGAAGAAACCAGTTAATCTTCCGTTTTATACATTTTCCAAGCACGCATACTTAATTACATTGTTAGGGTAGCCACTGTGTATACTCGCTTCAATTTTCAGCCAAGGGTCAGAACAAACTCCTTAGCTTTATTTTCTCATAATCAAATGCAAATCTTTTTAAAGAGTTTGGCAGATTTCATCTGACCATAAAAAGGTTTGCACAACTACATTACTTCAAACTCCTATCACAAATGACGAGTTCACATTCACTATGGAAACAGACTTTCAGTTCACTTGAGAAATAACTAAGTCATAAGGATTTAACTCCCCGTGCTATTCATTAAAAATAATTATTCAATGCATAAAGGCATGGTGCTGAGCAAGTGAACGGTCAGGCTGGAGTATTCCCTTTAGCTGTAGAACAGACATCTCAGATGCACCAAAGATGCGTTTCCTCACGCAGTCCCCTTTATTGCTCATTTGGAAAGACTATCTCTAGAATAAGATGAGGCTTCAGACACCCATTTAGTTCCCCACTCCTATATTGGCTTTTCTGAAAGGAGCGCTGATTACTGGTAGACAATAATGATTTTGTAATGTGAACATCTGTGCAACAGAAAACAGACTGAGATCAAATTAATGGCATGTATCTCACCACTAAGCAGGTACCAAACAGTAAAGATTTTTTTAACTTCCAGTAAACCTGACTAAATTCTTACCAAAGATTTAGCCATGGAAACACCAAAAGCATTTAAAAATCCATGAGTGAGATGCTCTTCAATACCATTTTGAAATAAAGAAAAACATTTTCTTTTTAAATTAAATAATCAAACTACTCTTAGGCAAAGCTTTAACTGAGGTCTGAACACACAGAAATCCAAATTTTATAAGTTATTGGTCTCACTTCAACAGTAACTCAGCCATATTGCCCATGAGTAGCAATTAATTAAATTTAATAAGGAACACTATGAGTTGTTCCTGTTTTTTAAAATCCTAGCCAGGACCCTAAACAATGTTGCTTTTCTTATCCCAATTTTCAAATGTTTAAAAAACCAATTGAACAAAATCATCCTCAATGTTGGAGAAAATCCCAATGCATAAAAATTCACTTAAGTGCTCTATTAAACAAACCAACCAAATTTACGGGGCAGAGGAAATGTCCGCTTTTAACAAGCTACTGAATACCTCCGTCCCAGCAACAGAAATATAATTTATCTTTAATAAAATGCATAGAAGTTTTTTCCCCATCACTAAACTCTGAATCAGGCATTCACCGAAGATTAAAAAGCAAACATTAGCAAAAATGAACTTGGTGTGCTGAGAATTCTCTATTCACTTCTATGCATGCAGAAGATTTTTCCCTTTCTCCTTCCAGGGAAGAGGAGGGTGACCTTAAAAAGCTTGAAATTATTTTCCTCTCTTTAGTATTTGAATGTGAGACTACATCATACAGCAGAAAGCCGAGGAGAAAATTCAAGCATTATACAAACCCACAGCACCCATCTAATTTCCTGGCAACTACAGTGCAAGTGATAAATAGGAAACCAGCAAAATTTTTCCAACTGTCTTTTACAAAAACCTATTACCTGAAAAGACAGTACAAAAAACAGCGCCAACTGCTCTTGGTAAAAGAGATCGAAGACAGCCTTTAAAGGAGTAACATCACAAATTACTGGCTTCTGAGCAAGAAAGTTAACAAGTAATTGATCATGTGAAACCATAAAAGAATAGTACCAAGACAGGCACCAGGCTATCCCACCTACGTTTGGAAGAAAGGTTAATGCGATCGGCAACAAAAATCCATCAGACTGGAAAGCCATTTGATTATTCCAGTGTATTACGTGTTTACATTGTGATTAATCTGATGTTTTAAAAACTCTCATCTGCTTCCTCATTTGTACTTCTCATTATCAATGCCATCAACACAACGCTAAAAAAGAAAAGCTTAACTGGCTTTGCAGAATTAGTACAGAAAACACCACAGCCACAGAAATTTCACTGGTGTACTCCAGATTGGGAAAAAATCCACAACAAATAGGAAAAAATGGCAAACTGTAACCAGCCAAAGAGCTGGATTCATTTGTACCGAGAACTGCTATCTTTCCTAGTAACGTTTGGGTTCTGCTACAAATTAGGTCCAAATTCTGAGGTTTTCAAGCCAAATTCCACTGGGAAATTCTGCATCAGATTTTAAATCCTCCTTTTCAAATTCCAGGTGCAGCCTCAGCACTTTTAACTCGTTCTTTGAAGGAAAAAAAAAAAGTCTACAATGCTGGTTAGGACCTATATTTACAAAACCTGCTTATGAAGGCAATCATTCCTAATTGAGACTATGGAAGAATTCCAGATGCTTAAGAGTAAAACATAGGAAACCCGTGAAATGAAAGGTCAACGAGCCCCATGTTCCCACCAGAAACCAAGGACCAGGAGAGCTTTACAGTGGCGAGTAGAAGGATGCCCTTGCTGTCAAACGCCCTTGCAGACAACCAGGCGGACTCCTCTTCCCCCAGCTCTTTCAGGGGCTCTGGGTTCCTCAAAACCCTCCGCTCCCTCACCATACCACCAACAGGAATTACTTCTTAAAGAGCGTGCCTTGTACACACACTCGATTTCAATCAGGAAGGCTAAGAAGCAAAGAGGAAAGAGGCAGCCGAGTATTTTTTTTGGCCATTTTTCCCCTTGGTGGAAGTTTGTGTGCCCCTCTCGGCGCAGACCCTCTCTTGCCTCTTCAGTTTGGGGATCGGCGTGCCAGCAGCACTCAGTAAATAAAAAAATTGACTCCAAATTGCACACGTTATTTGCAGCTCAATAAAAAATAATGCTGGGTCTTTGACACATATTTATATAACACCTAATATAAAAGGGTTGTTACCTTCTCATGAATAAATATGCAGCGCAGGCAGAAGTCTGGAAGTGTTTTCTAACTAAGAAAATAAAATCTGTGAAGTCCAAATTCCAATTCAAATTTTTCTTAAGGATTTTAGACCTAGGGCTTAAGTCTGGGACCATACCCAGTTAAAACTAAGTAGGCTTGTTAAAATAAACAAAGAAAGTACATTTTGAGAAGCAGTGGTCTTGACCAATTGGGTTTGTTTACTTATGCTTTCACAGAATTTGGTAATCTGCAACAAGTGTCTCAGCTAAGGCAGATTCAGCCACCTGGAAACAACCAATATTTTTACATATATCTTAGCAATGCTCTAACAATAAACAGTAGCTTTTCCTATTGCTTCCAGTAGTTACTGTAGAGCTTTATAAAGCCTGATCTTACCATGCAGCTCCTTCTTAACACACAGTTTTACAGTGCTTACACTTGGAAAATTAATGTTAGAGCATTTTAATCTTTATTATTCTCTACAGTTTGGAGGGACCTGTCTCTTCGACTTTATAAATAACCCAAATACTCTGTACGCTTAATTTGCTATCACCATAGCAATTTTTTTTCAAAGGATGAGTCAAGTTCTTTCTCCAAAATTAAATGCATTTTTTTTTCCAATTAAGTCTCTTCTTGTGGCACTAAAGCACCGGGCAAAGTTTTTATTCAAAAATCCCTTTGTTCTTCATGCAAATTTCATTATGGCAATCATCATAAACCTTTCCTTAACACAAAACATGAGGTCTTATATAAGATGTGTTTACAACATTTACTACCTTGTTAATTCTTTTGCTCTACGGAGCAGGCATTTGCTATGACACTGAGTCTGTCATTCTCATCCACTCAGTGATTCATCTGCCTTGCCTTTCCTACACTGATCTACCAACCTGTCTTTCTTAATTTTTTGTTTAACTTATCACTGTTTAGGTACTGCTCTCCCTCTTTAGATTCTGAACCAGACTTTTTCCTTTCCACTATATAAGGTCTAATGTTTGAAAAGCTGTTAAGCACTGCAATTCATGGTACCGTGACTCATTTCTTTAATGACTACTGTTTCCTACAAAAGAAAACTAGTGTTACTTGTCATATAATTACAAAGAGTTAATTCACCCAGGTGTTAGAATATATGATTCAGGAAAACAGACACACAGGAGCAGCAGTGAGTACTTTCGGAAATCAGAGCAGTCTTTGGTGCCCCTGTCATGCTTCACTGCCTTGCTTACAACCAGCAGAAATAACCCGTGAAGAACTGGAACAAAGAATTTTTGAGATGGATAAAGGGACATCCTTGAAGACCTGGGACAGTCCAAGAACCCCACCCTCCAGACCCTGGGGTATCCGTGTTATCGCAGGTTTCGGTACGAGCGGCAGACATGTAAAATCCTCTTCAGCCTGGCTCCTGTCTTTTCAATTAGACAATATCTTGTCTCAGGAGACGTCGTTTGGGTCACTGAAGTCACTGGAAGTCATAGCTACTGAAGGAAAGATATCCATAACCGCAGGCCAAATCTGAATCAGGGTGTATTCCCATGCAAAGGAAGGAACTCAAGAAAGATTAGTAAAGGTTAGCTCTGAACTCATCTTCACTGTTTTAGGTAAGTACAAATAAACTGGTTTAACGAACCTTCCTTACACAGGCTACCAGATGTTTGTTTTCTTCAGCTACTAGATGCTCTTTATAACAAGCATTCCTTCTTTTCCAGAAATTTGGATTCTGTCTTGCACTGCGTTCATTCAATTTATGTCTGCCCAAAAAATTACTGTCCCAAAACAGAGCAGTTACTTGCAGAGCATCTACGGTTTCAAACCTGGAACAACCCATGCTCTATCCCACAAACACAAGCACCTTTACACAGCTGAGTTTTACGCATCCTTCAGATGCACTAAACCTCCATCTAACACCCATTAAATGTCCAGGGCTAAGGTCAGTCAGAAAGAACTACAGACAAACTGAAGTTTCAAGAGATTTGATTTAGAAAACATGATGGTGGTTTGTGTCACTTTTTACTAGCCACCACAAAGTCAGAAAAGACTTTCTGCTTTCCATACAGATAAGGGCTACTAGATTTTCAACTGGGTTATGGATTATGAAGCAATGAATCCTGACAAGATCACTTTTGAAGTTAAATTTCAAAGATACACTTAGGATACCAGGTATAACTGTTTGAATCTTTGATATTTTCAATTAACATTTTGCAAATAAAATTATAAGCACTGAATCCTCTGAACATATTACTTTTTTTTTTTCCTAATATTAAAGCTACTGTAAGAGTAGGGGGTGAGGAAGGCCAAAAATACATTTCTGTTTCATATATTGCAGCTAAAACAGACCTTAGGAGGATACAGTATTGCCCATCTGCCTCTCCGATGCTCCAGCAGAATAGAAAAATGGTTGGACAGCTCAGGAAAGAAGTCAAAATTATCCAAATGCCAGAGGGCTCTAAGGTGCTTTGCAGTAGAAGTAATACCATCAAAAGCCACAACTAACATTACCTTGCTAGTCACAGGAGATTTCTCGGTATCCTTTTGTCTCCTGAAATGACAACTGAGAACCACAAAATTTTTGGCAAGGTACACAAAAGATAGATAACTTTAACAACATGAGAAGAGCTTCAGAAGGCGGATGAACAGAAGGAACACATGTGGAGCAGGTGTCTGCTCTCTGCTTATAAAATGATGGTTTTTCAGGGTCACCACTGAAATAACAGAAACTTGAAGCAGAATATAAATCCTGAGAAGGTCCCCATGTCGGGCTTTCAAACATCAAATGTAAGACTTCAAGCATTCACTGTTACTAGGTAAAGCCCAAGGGTCAATGATTTCCTTACTAATTTAGGGAGACACCAAAAATAGAAGACAGCTTGTGGCATTCTTGTCAGAGTCGACATATGGAGATCAGAAACTCCGAGAAGGTTTGTTGCTTCTTCTCTCACTGAGGAGGGTCTGAGATCACAGTTCCCTACAACTACATCCAACCAGGTGCCATACTCCCATATCCTCTCTTCCGGCTAGGCCCATGAAAGACCAGCACCAAGATCTGAGCCACAGGCTGTCCAGCCTCAGATGTGCTCAGTAAGAACCACACTGATTAGAAACAAATTGGAACTGAGCCACCTGAAACATCTTTGTCACAAAACACTGGCTCAGCATCTTCATGTGCTCATTAAAGATTTGCTTCATATTTGAGTTCCTCTAAACACCACAAGGTGCTTTAACCAGCGTGAGAGGGCAAGTGAAGAAACAGAATGGCCCTTGTTCCCATGTGACATCAACTCTGCAAAGACATTGATGAAGTCCATGTCATGAAAGCAACTGTTTTGAGAATCTGTACAAAGGGCTAATTTAGACATTATGTTAATAAAAGTACCTCTGGACTGCCTAAAGCAGCTGGTGTACTTCTGCCTACTGAAGAAACAGAGACCACCTACCGGCAGGCTGTACCTATCATGACCAAGAAGTGATGCAGCTGATGTATTTCTTAGCTAGCAACAGAAAGCAGGACAATAAATACCATAGGCAGCTCTGGCTGTAATACTGACCCCATACTCCAGGGCCATATGATGTTGTAATGCGTTATTAGGTGCTGCCTAATGTTGAAATTAAAATCCTGGGGCTTACAGCCATTGTACACTGACCCACAGAAAGATCACATGGCCCTCTTAGCTTTTTTTTTTTTCATTTTTTTTACCTTAGGTGTCTCACAGGTCATCTCTAAACGTACATGCACAAATCCACGTATTCTTCAGCTTTCCTCAGCTGGAATGCAGGAAGAAACCTTCAGTGTCCCTGGCAGAAGTTACCAAGCACAAAATCCCCATAAGCTTTTAGTAGCCTTCTTCACCTGCTGAAAAGATCATCTCCTCCTTGAACTGACACCAGGCTACCAGAGGACAAACACCTTTGGCGTCTTCAACAGCTGCTTTTCACTGTAAGTCAACAGAGGAGACTTACAAGCAAGGGAAAGGGTTTTCAAAAGAAATGGATACTACTTTATGACACTTTGCAGTCAGAGGTGGTAAGAATGACTAACAACTTCCCAGCACTTAAAGAAAACCTATGTTTCAGCTAGATTTTTCCCCCAGCAATAAGTTGTGTTCTTACACACATGGCAGAGGTGCGTGGTGAGATCCTGGGCTCCGATGACTAAGAACAACAATACCCCAATCAAGGAGCAGAAAAGTACTTTTTGGAGCTGAAAGCTGCTGCAGAAAAGTTTCAGCAGCTCAGCAGCTTCCTGCTGCCTGGCTGAGCTGAGCGCAGCGAGATGAATCACAATGTTCTGCAGAAGAGATCTTTTTCCCTTCCCAGACAAAATTAAGACTTTTCTCCTAAGTCTGTTTTAGGGGAATGTGCTCTATGCCAAGATACAACTGGCTGCCTGTAACTTTGCAACTGGTGAAAAGGGAAAATCACTAATATTAATGTAAAAGTGGCACAGAAATGCATGCACATGATGATATCCACTAGGAAGTATGCGTATTTCTTAGCTGTGAAAGGTCTTCTTAAAGGCAGTCTTAAATCATTCACCTTTGTAAATATTTCTCCGTAAAAAACTTGTGGACACATAGGGGTGATGTGATTAAAGGGTTTCATGAGAAGTTGTTAGCAGAAAAACATCACAGCCAGCATCTAACCGGCCAACTGCTTGAATAATACTGACCTCAAACACTCATACTACCACATACAGCAATTCCTAAAATATTTTTCCATCCAACATTTCCTCCAGTTATTTTTCTCCCTGCTAAGACATCAACTCGCTATTCCTGCAGCAAACAGCAAGAGCAAACAACTGGCTGCTTCATCAAAACACAACACTGCCAGGTAACTAAAAGCACCCACATTTCACGTTTTCAGGCTACAATAACGCAACTGTACTCGACTGTTCCAGCTGTCGGAATTCAAGCTTACAATACAACACACAATCAATACCCATTAGTTAAACAAGTATAAAACATGCTTTTTTCTTTTAGTTTCCCTATTTATTTGTTAGTAATGTCTTAACATCCCAGGTCAGGTCTGCTTATCACTACAACAGAAAAAAAGCTGCCAGCAAACAAATACAAAGATTTTAAAGCTGAGACACACTACAGGAAAGTGCAAGCCTCCTGTACCTGCTTAAAAAAGGTTTTGTTTCACACTGTTGCCTTCACAGGACATTTCCATTCCAACTCAGCTAAATCCAGTAATTTGAAGTTAATTTTTTCTTTCTTTTTTTCTTTCTTTTTAAGGCCAACCCCAGTCCAACTAACTTTCAGTTGTAACTTATCAGGCGCAAAGATTTTAGTCCCATGTGAATGGGAAAGCAGCTAGTAATTGAAAACAAATTAACCTATTTCCAACTGTGCCTAAGTTGTATTACTACGTTTTCAAAGAAAATCTTTACAAAAAGCGCACAGATCCTGGTAACATTTAGAGCAGAGATGGGAGAACAAAACTGAGTAAAGGGAGAGGTTTTGCATCACTTGGCTGCCATGCTTATGTAGACTGACATCATTCATTTCCAGGGCGGGTCTGGAGGTAGTTAATTCCTAACTGCTAGCAGAAGTGCTGTACTGAGAAAACTAATTTCATACATCTGGAGGACTGACATTTGAAATATCAATAAGCTACCTTTCCCTTGAAAATAATACAGCTATTTTTCGCTGGTATTGCAACTTTGTTGAGCAATTATCTGATCAGGGATCAACAGAGAAAAAATACCAAAATAAAGCATGCTGATGAGGCATCGCTCTCCATTACCTTGTAATGGAAAAATTCACATTTGGCTTCATGGAAGTATCATATACTTCATGGGTGTATCGTGGAAGTGTTATTAGCTATCCTGTGAACTCAGTAATCCTCAGCAAGTTATTCCTCATGATAGAAAAACTTAATTGATTACAGTAGAGATACATCAGCATTAACGTGTCATCGTGGCAACAAAATTACTTGTATTTTGTAAATACTCAATATTTTGAAAATACTCCGTAATTTGCTAACTTGGATTGAATAAACAAGGCCAACAAAGAAAGGCAGCAAAGTCTAGGAAACTCAAATATGAAAGAACGCTATAGAAGATTACTATTAGCCTGGAAGGCATTAAAAGGGGGGGCATAAATTTTTAGTTCAGGTCTGGTTGAAAGATTTCCTGGCTTGTCATTAAAGAAGAGAATTTCTGAGAGGCCTGAGAAGACAGTCTTGAAAGCTAAGCACAAAACCGGGCAGTCACACAACTCTTTTTCTGGCCTGATTCTGGGTGGGTTCTGGCAGCCCACGTCAGTCAGTTTATCAAAAAGAGTAACTAAATTGGGGTGCTCGGTCTAAAACAATTAAAGCCTGACAAAGGTGCCGAATCCCGCAGTTCAAACCTAAGTGAGCACGAGGGAAAAGCACGGGATTTCTCTTTAAATCAAAGCCTCTCTCTGCAGCTTGGCACCCAGAGCTGATGCCCAAAATAGACTCTGTGAAAAATGTTAGCCTGAATTTCCCTTTCCCTCAGCCTGAGCTCTTCAAACTGTCATCTGATGTGAGGTAAAAAGGGAAATTATAAAGTGTATTATTAAATACTTTAGATGTTGCCTGGGAAGAGTAAAGTTTTATTTTGTGAAAAGCTGTAACTCCTGTATCAGCATGGCTGCAGAGGCTGGATAGTTAAATGAAGCAAAAAGTACATTGCCAGCAGAAACAGAAGTAGAGTATCATCCTGACCGTTTGCACCGGGCTCCATCTATTCTGCAACAGACAGACAGCTTTTCACCACTGTACAATACACCTGACAACTTGAATTTGCCAACCTGCTGTATTTTTATTGGGGTGTCAGGTAAGGATATAGACAGACGTGTCTAAACCAAGCCATTACTTCGCTTTACATTTCTGCTCAAAACAAACTGAGACCAAATTAATGACTCCTAATTTTAATAAGGATTTTTTATCTTCCCTTATAGCATGACTTCCAAATTCAGACAATAATTTGTCTAAATCAGTGGTCATTCAGAAATAGTACCAATAGCTCTGGGTACTAAAAAACAGCTTACAGGTTACAAAAATATTCAGCATGGTGACAGAGAAAGGTAGAAAAACTTGAATTCCAATCATTCAAAGAACTGAAAAAAGTAAAAAGAAGCAAAAGTACATTGATTTTATATTTCATGATTTGATTAAAAAAAAGGTGGTTTGGTTTGGGTTTTTTATGCTCAGCATTAGTGATACTGGACCCAGAACAAGATTCAAGCTCTTACAGAACATCTGTGATAAAACAAAGACATGAAATTATTCTCAACTGCAACCGAGTAAAATGAGGACTGAGTGCATTTTTCAGCTCCACGTTGTTTCGTAGCAGAACAAATGACGACTAAATCCCTGTACTAGATTTTGCTAGTTCAAAGAGTCAACGGAGTCAAACGGAAAGCAAGTCCCTGCAGCACGTGGCAAGCCTCTCCGCTCTCTGCTGGTCTGAGCCTGGGCAGCTCGCAGGAGGGCATTTCCAAAACACGTACCCTTGCCCACTCTGCTGCCAGTGAAGTGTTAAAATGCATGTACTATATTTAAATATTTCCAAAGCTATTTATCTATCATTAAGATCAGGAGTAGCTCCACATGAATAAGAAAAGCAAGCTGTACTGCCATATTCATACACGCTTAAGATAATTCAACTTTACAGTTTTGACATGTGTAGCTTATTAGACTCTTAAGAATGTAAAAACACCACTGGCATTTTTCATATTGCAAGTGTCTGGTAGATAATGGCCGTGCAGATTTTATACAGAACTGCACAAGCAAACTTGCCAAACTTTCATCATCACTCCTTTGGAAACTCTGAGGGGGCCCATTAAATTGGCATTTTGTTTGACATGTACACAGAATGTGCTTAGCATGCAGAACAAGTATGGCAATAAACCTTTCCTTAACAGCTGTGTTATTTTAGCTAATGATAAACATGTATCTAAAGCCACAGAGCACCACAACTTAAATTGGTGAGAAAAGCTTAGTCACCCCATGGAAAGAGAGGCCATCACAACAGAGAAGAATCTGTTTATTTATCCTTAACTGTGCAATTAATTGTCTCACCAACAAACACACCCGAATACACAAAGTGTTGTTCTAAATTAAGTAAAGTTCATGATCATCTGAGCTTATATTCTGTCTCTGACCTGCATCTATTCTTTAGCGACAGATTCCTACCCACGGGCACATGTGTGCAATTATCCCTGATCTCGGTGGAAGCTGCGATTGCATAACTGAGAGAAGAGTTTATTTTCCAGAAAGTTTTCTTACGGTCTAAGAGCTTCGGAGGCCAAAAGGCTCTTTTTGTCACCTTTGTGGCTCATTCCATTCTGACTACATTCAAAATGAAAAAAATCTGGACATGTGAAATGCAGATGTTAACGAGAAAGACAGCATATTGATTTGGTTAAGCCATTTAATTTTGACAAACTGCCAGAACAACAATAAAAGAATCGCAAACCTGAAATATTGGAGATTTCATCAGCAGCCTACAATGAACAGGGAGATAATGAGTCCCCGGCAACCTCTAGGAAGGGATCGATGCTCTCCATGGAACTGCAGTGACTGGGAATTCCAGACAGCGCCCTTCGATTTTCTCTGAAATCTTATCTTTACAAAGTAAACAAACACGAGATAATAACCTTTAAACTTTTCGCAGCCATTCATAACGGATTCATTACTACAGAACAGCAGCTGACATTCAGTATTAGTCTCTGTTCAATACGTGATACTCCGTGTATCGCAAAACTTTATCTTTCAAAAGACACAGGTTGCAATTCCCAAAATCGGGACACTTCAAAAAATAGTAAAATGAATCAAGGTGCCTCAGAAGCATTTCGCAGCTTTAATCTGCATCAGCAGAGCTGCACGCAGAGCTGTCCGTTGAAAATTAAATTTATCATAGAATCAACTGAGTCTGCAATCTGAAGTCTTAAAAAGCACTAAATATTGCAGAAAATACTGCAGAAACTAGTATCTAAGTTTCGAAATGGGAAAAATACCTTTGTTTTCAGCATTTTTTTAAAAAGCATGACTAAACTTCGATCAAAATTTAAAATATTTTGTTATTTACTTGCAATCAATCTAATTTTGGTTCCTGTGTTCAGAAAAATCTGAAGCAAATTAAACTATGACAGAGCTTTTGAAGAGCAAGTGCCTGAAACATTACTGGTCTCTACGGCCATGTTAACTATGTATTTGTAATCATCCTCAAAATTAAGTTAATAGCTATATAGAGGCAGAATTTTTCAAACCAAACTTTGACATATCCATCTTCACAGAACTAAAAAAGATATTTTACTCTAAATGTTTGATAAATGGCTTCTAATTCCTTGAAAACAACAGCATTTATACTGCATTAGCCCAGTATCTTCTTCAATTATAATTGCATCATTTTATTACACTGGAGAAAGAAAAAGAAGTGGTAAGCGCTGCTACATTACCCCCCATATTGTGTTTTTTTACAGCAATTTGCAGAACACCCTCAGTAAACACAGTACTTTACAAACCATATAAGAAATGGTTTTACCCCAGAGAGCTTACAACTACAGCAAACAAATCAAGTACAACAACCCTTCCATTCAAAGGAGATAGGAGGACATTCCTTTTTAATATATTAGTGTATCATCATTAAAGAGATCTTTAAACCACTTCCTATCCCCAAGTCAAGCAGCACCAGAAGTGGACAAAAAGGGGCACATTTTTCTCCTCATCCTTCCTTATTCCTAAGGTGCATCTTGAAACAGTGGGCAGATGCACATCAACTCACTTCTCCATCACAGGCACAGAAGCGAAGGGAGGAAAACATATTGCGTGGGAGACCCAAGGGAACTGTACCTGTCGACAGAGCCTCACTAAAATCCAGGAGCACAAGCTAGGCCCCAAGCTCTGCTACTCTCCTGCTCTTTGTCGTGTTACCCCTTCAGGACTTTCCTTTTGAGTCTTGCTGGCTACACTTTTGCTCTGATGTTTTGCAGCGTCGTGCCCACCAAAAACACCTCTCAAGGGAAGAGGTGAAGGAAAACAGGAGGAGTATTTCATGCATGAGAAACAGGATGGGAGCTCGTAAGAACACAGATTGAGATGTTTGTTTATATCGTGAGCTAAATATGAAGGTTTCCTTTCAAGTTTACTTCTTTTCAAACTGAATTTCTTGTATGACATCAGACCTGGAAAACAGCCAATGTAAGGTCTGACCAAGTCACTTAATTTCTTTCAAAGTGCCTCCTATTCTTTAATTTTTAGATCAGCAACAAACATCTCCATTGGGTACTTCAGATGCTACCATCACACTCACATAAGAGCATTCATCGCTGGACAGTCACGCACAAACCATTATCACAAAGCAGAGAAGCCTTGTTTTCATTGCAGGTTCTGCCACCACAGCAGCAGCACCTGCAAGATACAAGTGCAATTGTTTTGCTTTTAATAAGCTCCTTCACAAATGCAAAAGTAATTTTTTTCTTTGATAAAAATACCCAAAGCAGTCCTTAGCACGCTCTGCTGAGGTGGACAATCATTTCTCCGTAACCCAGGAAATTTCCTTTGTGGCCTTATGCAGCATCATCACACTCCTCCTGCTACTTAGGAGTTAGACGCTTAATAAATCCATCAGCTGCTACTGTCTACATGTTACCAGAATTTTTCCCGCACCTAAGAAAGCAAAGAAGCTGCAAAAAAAAACAGTGACGGGACAAATACAACCTTCCGTAGGCAGGCCACGTTTAAACCTCTAGGCACGAGTGGTAGCTCAGAGGTCAACGGCGAAGGGTTGTCAGGGAGGTCGCCTTGGCCTCAGCAGCTTCACGTATAAGACAAAATAATGTTCAGACTAGAAATAAAATACTTTCTCAAAATTATGTTTTAATCCTAATCTTCCTTCCACCACCATCCCAATCTCATCCCTCTTCTCCACCCAAAAACCTATTCGAGAAGTTTACCCTTTAGCTAAGAGACAAAAATAAATAAAGCAGTGCAAACCCCAGTAAGGATAAGGTAAAAATGCTGAATATCTGTAACATCAGCCAATTCCCAATAGTAACATTTAGGAAAAAAAATTATTATTCAAAAAGATGTGCTTTTTAGAAATTATTTTTGGTGATCATTGTCAGATTAACCAAATATTAAGGTCTCATTTATAATTGATCAACATAGATTATCACCTTCTATACCCACTGCAGACCAGATTAATTTTTATATTCTTAATGATTATAAACAAAAAGGTGGCTATCAATTATCATGAGGTTTTCTTGAAAAGATGTACAGGTGACAATTAACAAGGTACCAGCACTTGTAGACTGGAAATTGCTTATCCATTCACTAAAAAAAAATCATTCATGCATTACTTGTGCATGACTATATACCTGAATATAAAACGGAACATTATTTTCTCACCTCCTGCCGATCCATGCCCCCAGCCTACACTACTAGAAAAAAAATTAGTGAAGATGTTTTCTGTGGGTAACTGAGGAAAATGTCTGGCAGGGTTAATACTGAGGTTGGCTTTTGTTTAATGAAAGCAGAGAGAGATGTACTGCATTTCCCTAATAACTCCCAATCATAATGCTTAGAGAAGAGGGAAGACAATTGACCAGGTGTACATATAATCTTTGCTGAATTACCAAAACACTGGAACGAAAAGAGGAAGCTGCTGAAATGGAGGGGAAAAAAACCCCACATGTAGGCGAAGAATCAAATACCTTAGCTTGATAATATGGGAAAGTAATTAAGAACTTGGATCAGCCAGTTACTGTGAGAGTAAAGTTTTCCTGGAGTACGTTTAAGCTGACCAAATTACCTACATAAAGTAGAAGTGTCCTACTTGCAGTACAGCCAAATATTCCTTTTTGGATATGCTATCTTGCTAGTCAAGTGTACAACCATCATGATAACTTTACAACATATATACCCACAATACCTCAGATTTTGTTTGTAATTTACTTCCGTAAATTCAAGTAATTTTCAGTATCTTTGTCCTGACTGTTATCAAGTCTGTGCATCTGTAAGGATGTTTGGTTGGTTTTTTTTAATCAAATTTATTCTCCTGTTAGACAGCATTCTTCAAAAACCCCAACAACTGAAAATAAGTGGCATAGTTTTTCTGGCATCAGACACCTAGTTAAGTTTATTGTGTTTTCCAATGCAGGATTTAACAAGAATTTCCGAAAAAATACATTATTATACCTAGTTACACTGGATACAGCCAGTAAGATATTTTATTTACTTTTACTATAAACTGATCTCAGGTTTTATTTTGTTGCTGTTCTAAATTTTTAAGCGTCATGTTACCAAATTTTCAAGTGATTAATAGCTATGGTCAAACATAGTCACCTGTGAGACACCATACTTGGTGTACCAAACAACGACGAGTAATGTGAATTATCCATCTTTAAGCCTCAGTGCACTCAACGAGGACTGGACTACAACAGCAAGTCCTAGGAGAAGAAGGGGTTTTGGTTCTATTTCATTTTTAAGTTATATGCTTACAGATGCAAATAAGGTGACAAAACCCAAGCCTTTCCCTTGCCTTCAGACTCTCAACCCTTCAGAAGGGCTGAGGCTGGATGTTGCCCAAGCCCTCATCCAATATGGCTCCCAGCAAATGCCAGGGAACAGGCTTTCCGGAGCACTGGGAAACAGAGCACCGGAGATGCTGGCTGCTCTTCCACCGGGTTTTCTGACAAGAGGAGACTTCAAAGACAGAGCACAAAGCACTACGCAAGCTTCCAAGTGCCTCAGAAACAGCATTTGGCAGCTCAAACTAGACAAATATCATAGGGACGACCTTGCATAGCACAGATGTAACACAGCCATGCTATAAGGATAGGAAGGGAGATACCTACACTTTATTTACACATACAAAGACTGTCGTGTAGGAAGTCAGGTGCCTTGCAGTTTGCGTGGAAGCTAAATCAGCTGGTACCTTCTTTGCGAGCATTTGAAAATAAATTTACTTTCAACAGTGAAGCACAGCAGCAGTGACCACTAATGATGCCTCAAAGAGAAGCAGACAAGAAAACGTAAACTTAAGATACCAAACTTGGAATGATCCAACCTACCAGTCTTCAACAGATCTCAGGAATGGAAAAAGCAAAGCCAAACAAAACCCAATGACCCCAGACAATGGCTTTCCTAACTTAAATAAGCAACAACCATGGTGCACAGAAACAACTGGCGAAGTATATGCTTGAAAGATGAACTCTCACCTATCCTTTAAATGTCTAGTAATGAAAACATTGGTCGAACATTACTTAAAATATACTCATAAAAGCGGACTCCACATGCTTTTCCTTTTTAAGCAAAATTTAGAGAACAGACCATTCTGGTGAACCAGAACTTCTAAACTAACCAAGTGGGGTCAAGGAACAGTTCTTCAGGAAGAACCAAAAAAGGAAACAAAAGGAGGAAGAGCATTTCCTCTTCGCAGAGCTTCACTTCAGCCTGCAGTCCTGTAACTGTAGTGATGAGATAAACCTTTTCCTTACTAAATAGGAAATGTCTCTTTCTCACAGTAGAAAAAATGCACAGACAAATCATCTAGAATTCAGAGATGTAAGTTTGAAATTAAAACAGTTTGCACATCCATGACAGACACACACTTTATAAACAAGTAAGTGCAGGACAAGAGGTTATCTATGAATACAAACGTCCAGCAAGACACTAAAAATAGTTGACAAGTCTGATATATTGTGTTACTGCTAAAAGTCATTTGATGATTTTTTTTTTAAGCTATATTAACACATTTAAGTTTTACGTATATGTTTTATGAGAAGCGTTTATGCATAACCAGGTCCCAGCTAAAACTGCAGGAGCATAACAATAGGTAAGCTACTTCAAATTATACTGTAGTTGCACATATTTTATTATTTAATGTTGCGTACACAAATGATACACTACACTCACAATATTTCATGAATGACATTAAATATTAAAAGCCTAGGAGGAAAAAAGGCATAAGGTTTTAAATAGATGAACATTACTGCAAAAACGTAAGATGGAAAAAATAAATATAAGATTATAGTTGTATTTTTTTATTATTTAAAATGTCCATCCACTAGCAAGAATAACTGTTAACTTTTCTTGGTAAGTGGCTGTATGTAACTACCAGCAAGTGCTCCAAGAAGTGGAAGCGTTTTTGTCATTAGAAGGTAAAGCAACAAAGGAAGATTGGAAATGAGAATAAGGCAATTCCCAGAACAGGTAACACATTTTGGGGAATACTGCAGTAGACAGGACTTGAAATCAGATAGCCATACTAACTCGAAGAGCCTGTTTTAAGGCTTTAAAGCTTTTAACGTTTGCTTTTCTTTCCCACTGTCTAAATTAAGACACTTTATCAACCCTATTGATTTTACCCATTAAACCGTGGATTTTGAGATTACAAAGAACAACAGAACGTTTTAGAGCGGACTCCAGCCCCATGCGAGAAGGGCGCGCTAGCTAACTTCAACAGACGTGACCTTTAGAAAGCAGTATTATTCACCCTCTGCTTGTGGGCGCTTTGACACATTAGCACTTTGCGAGATCTCCAGGCGGTATTTTATCAGCAGGGCCCATCCAGGCATGATGTGCATTTTCACAGTGCATTAGCATATCCAGAGGAGGAACATTGCGGACTGCAATGGCCTTTCCTTCTAGGACAGACTTGAAGTGTGAAGAAACTTTACTGACATTCTCACTGACATCCAGGAGCTCCTCTGCATATCCAAAATTCATCAGCATGTAAAACCTAGCACTGTAGACTGAAGAAACTAATTTCCAGAGCAGCTTAACTATTAGTACTTTAATCTTTGATCTGCTCATAGCCTTATATTTGTAAGAGTTCATCATCTTAACTTTTTCCTTCTTACATTGCACGTTAAGAAAATACCGGTCTATATACTACATACCGTAAAAGCTGAATGCTGCAGTTTAAAAAGAAATCAAACGTATTTGACAACGTAAACAGAAACCCTGCTTCTCATCTTACATCTGTACCGACCAGAAATAACCCCGGTGAAGTCAGTCAGCACAGGTATACAAAGGGAGGGAATCTGGTCCAAAGAGTAACATAACCCTTCGTACACAGACACAACCCAGCGAAAGAAAGAGCCGATGAACTGATCCGAGGTCACACGGAAAGATGGCAGAGCAGTTTGAAATAGATTTTTCCTCCTTAATCGCTGACCAGTTTTGCACTCGATGTTTCTGGTGGTCACTGAATCCTGGTTGTCCGAGCAGGGGATTTCCCCACCGCACTTTCAAGGTCATCTTGCAAACAAGGTAGGAGGGCTCAAATCACAAACAGCAATGTACAGTTACTTCAAACCATTCTGTAGCAAAGTAGCTGGGGGTGTAAAACTAGCCACGGTCCTACCTCATTATTATTAAAAACATTTGAAGCTGCTTAAAAATAAAATTTTAGTAATCAAAAATTGCTTCTTCTCTTTCCTGTTTTATTAAATACAGCAAATAAGCAGAAATATGGGCTACAAGCCACCCTCAAGCCCTTGTTCCTGGGCACTTTCCCAAATGCACAAGTGGCTTCACCAGTTTCCGAAACACACTGAAGGTGCTCCTGAGGAAAGATTGGTTTTGTCTTCACTGGCACATTTTTGTCAGCTGTAAGACACAACATAAATAACTCACTGCTTTAAAAAGGAAGCACAAGAGGGATTTTTTTACCCTTCAAGTATTAAACTAAGAAATTTGGATTGGCGATTACAATTCTGAGACCCACTCTTCCAGACCTGGATGTGACTTTGTCAAGGATATGCATCAGTAGGAACCCAAGAGTTTTGAAGGTTTTTTTTAAACAGTAGATGCTAACAAGCCAAAAGAATTTCATCTTACAGAGGGAATCAAACTGAACTGACTGCATCGCAAGCATAACAGCAATTCCCAAAGGACTCACACTAAGAATTTAGCTATTTAGTTTAACATTTTTACAACCAAGCCTCCTATTATAAAACTCAACTTTTCTTAAAAGGCATTTCTATCACCATATCATAGTGTGATACATTTTACTCAATTCTGCAGTCATAAAGAATAATGTTTACATTATAAAATTTTGGCTAATGTTACATAGAGAAACAAACTTTAACCTGCATACATTAATTTCAAAATAAATATTGCAAGTTAATGTTCCATCTTCTTTGCTCTGCATCTTTGTCTTTAGGGTTTAGCACCAAGTGATGAAGAAGTTTATCTCGTATCTAAGACATACCGCTAGCACCGATCTATTTCCTCCCCAAAACATCAACAAAAGGAGCTATGGGTCATTGAGCCAAAAAATTAAATGCTGAAATGTACATCTAACAACGCTACCCTTCACTACCAGATATCCTGTGGAAAAAAAATAATAAAACAAATACAACTCAAATGTCTTGCCAAAAGAAAACACTGAGAAAAGAAGAAGGTGAAATTCAGTCCCACTCTTCAGGACGAAAGGTATCCCGTTACAGCTTCAAATCTTCCGTAACGTCTGCTTGGGCACAGCTAGAACATGTGGAGAAAATTTATGGTATTTTTTCATGGTTGGCTTGGGGGAAGGAAGAGGTTTCTCTGTGAGGTCAGGCGCAGGAAATTATTAGCTTTTTTTTCTTCAGTTCTTCAACATGTATTCTCTTCTACTGCTAACATCGCAGTCATTTTGCCTGCAGAAAGCTGACTAGCCAAAGCAATACTAAATTAAGGTCAGCTCGCACTATAAATGGGCACTTCAGTGGAAGGTACACCATTTTTTCCAGGTTTGAATATAACAAAGTCAAATTCCAGTCCATATTTGAGCTGGAGGTTTGCACCTGATGAGCTTTGAGCTCCATATATATGACAAACCGATGCAGTCTAAAGGAAAACAGGGAATATATGTAATTGTACTATGTCTTCCCCCTACTACTATTCTACTTTCCAGGCTCTTTCTTTGGGGGGGGGAGGAAGGCAAAGACTAATCAAATAATATACCTCTTATTATACACCAAATAAAATTCATCATGATTTTATCAAAGGGAAAGAGACCGCATTGTAAAAATTAATGGCATTTTCTCAAAGCTGTGTCTGCAGCGTTCTCAGTTCAGCCGTTATTCATCCAGCAGCTCAAGTCAGAGCTAAAGACAGATAGATACAAAGAACAGGACATCACCAACCTCACGGGAAAACAGGATCAGAAAACATTTTGGGGAAATGCTGGAAAAAAAATAAGAGTAACTAAAGTGAAAACAGAAGGATCAAACAGATGCTACCATCCAGTTCATCCTTTTCTAAGCCCAGTAGGAATTTAAGAGAATTCCTGCATATTAAATTGGACAAAGCTGTGAGCAACTTCATCCTCATTTGAAGAGGTTTTAGAATAATTGCTGTCAAAAAAGTTCATAGCTTGAATGGCTGCAAGCACAAAACCCCAAGTGTCTTGTAGTCTCTGAAATAGGAAAAAGCTGAAAGACATTATATGACATGTCACGTACCTACAGACATCAACAGGAAAAACAGGTATAAATATTTGTAACTAAAATACAATCACTAAAAAAATACCTAGGCCTGGAGTCTTCTAACTGTAACAGGATGCATTAATGAGAATATTTATAATATATTAAAACAAGACTTTCTAGTAATGCACTGAAGAACACTAGAGAACAACAATCAAGACACGATGAAAGTAAACATACATATACTCAGCATCATCTGAACCATGACAATAAATAATGAATTAAAAATTTTACTAGGCAATACTGCAAGATATGCTATCAAAGCTATAGTTCTACTACCCATGCTGGAATACTTTTTAATCACTAGAAGGATAAACCCAGGGCACAACACAGTAAAAAGAGAAAGCAGAAGATTCAAAAATTTAAATGAAAAAAATTTGATCAACCCTTCTATTTTCCTAATTAGTGTTTCAGCTATTTAATGCACTTAAATTCAGGCAGGAGACAAGCAATTCTCATTGCCTGCCAACCAAGATCATAAAATCTATAAATCCCTTTTTATTTGAATTCCCTTTTAAATATAAATTCCTTGTGATATATTTCCCCTAGTATGCAGTAATAGAGCAATGTGCTTCTATACAGTCTTTGATCTACAAGTTTGACATGAGTACTTTAAATTAGAGTAGTATTTTAGAAAAAACAGCTTTGAAAGATGCATCACTTTTTCCAGATATAAACTTTGGACCTTCTGACTGACAAGACCAAACTTCAGCTGTATTAAAATGAAATCCAAACCTAGCATTTTATATTCCATCGAGAGGGTGGAAACGAAGAAGGATGACTAGAAACAAGCTTCTGCATGTATGAAAGCCGCTGCACCACCACCACCAATCTCCTTTGGTCACATTACTGCCAAACAGCTACACCCCCCTACAAAATCCCAGCCAGGCTGATCTCATTTTACTAGAATTTTTTGGAGGATGATGTCTTTGGCAGCAGTCTATCATAGCTCATACAAACATTTTAATTTTTCAAAAGAAAAGGAAAAAGAAAAATCTCTTTTGCAATTAGTAAATAGTTCAATATAAAATACTGATGTACAATCAAAGGCCTGATTATTCAGAATTCTTCTTTGCTACTGCTTTGAAATTTGAAGTTAATTTTGCACTAAGTGTGCTTATTTTAGTTTAAAAAAGCAGACTGTTTAAAAGTCAGCAACTGAAAACTTAAATGAAACTAAACTAAAAAAATTATATAAAAATTCTTTTTTTTAAGTCCTGTATTTTCAGTATGTAGCGCGCTCTCTAATTTAATTTCATCCTCAACATTATAATCAGCAATTTTAGACCAAATACCTCATGCTAAAACACAAACTCTTCATCTTCCAAGGTTATTCCTCAGTGTCACTTTTTTATAAATACTGTTAATGTAAAACACTGTCAGTGCGTGGCAAAGGCTGCTGTTATAACCTGGAACACTTCACTAGCGAACGCGAGCTCAGTGAGCCCCTAAGAACTTCCCAGCAGCTACAGTTTAATAAAGTAAGAGTCATGCCCTGATGACCAAGCCTTGATTTTAAAAAAAAAGTAAAGCAGATGCGCAAATGTGTTCTTCGCTGTGTTCTGGGTTAAGGGGAGGAAAAAAAAAAAAAAAAAAAAAAAAAGAGAGAAATTGTTTGGACAAGCAAACAAGTCAAAAGCACAGATAAAAATTAGAAAGCTGGCAACAGAAAAAGTTTTTATGAAAGAAGTGTAGAATTAAAGCAAGAGCATTCAAATTTACCTACCTACATCTGAAAGAGCCACCTCAGAACCATGCAACCTCTATCAAGTGATAATTTGTTGAGTGTGCTCTAGCGCTGCAATTTGTATTTAATTACAGTTCCACAGTTATTCCTTATTTAAGCTATAACGCTCTCCAGGCAGAATGCATCTCAGAAGGTTTATTGCATAGCAAGGGATGAAAACCATGCTTCTTCAATCACCAGAAGAGCAGCAAAATATCCCGTGTAGTCACTGCTACATTACTGAAATGGCATTTTTAAATATTACTTTCATATACTTTGACTGAAATTCATACATCACATGAAATCAATGAAGAGTTAATCAAAAGTTTAATTTGCATCTAGAGTCTAAGCCTGCAATAATAATTTAATATCATTGAAAATGTAATCAATTTCATAGGTGATAAACAAGGGGGCAAAGGGTAATATTATCATAAAAACACAGCAACTGCCATATTCAATCCTTTGGGATTCTTTAGATCCTGCTATACTAGACACTTATGGTTTACCTAATCAAATAACTTTAGTCAACAGCCATAACTGGATGCTCCAGGAACAAATTAAGACCCATCAGCATGCACATGTATAAAAACATTCCCTGCTTCACTGATCCATGTCTTAGACATTTGTTAAGCCTTGAAGCACAAGGTTTTGGGGCCCTTCCACTGAAAACTCTTGGCATTTTTGTGGTAACTGACATTATTGTTAGTATTTCCTACTCCAATGAAGTGTAGTGTTTGTTAGTGAGGACAACATGATCCACACATCAGCACATGTAAGCTATGGAAGACATACACTGTTCATATGAATGCTTTCAACTGATGAGTTGCCCAAAATTAAGAGTCGTTAACAATGATGAAAACTTCCAAGTTCAGAAAAATCTCAATTTTACAATTCCACAGGACTCCAGTTTCCTCCAAATAATGAAGAATGCTAATGAATACGCACTGAATCGAATGTAACACAAAAATACCTCTCTGAAGCCCGACTTAGGCAGTGAAACACATCTTCAGTAATACAGACAAAAATAGAAAGCTAAAATCAAGAACAAATAAGGAAAGCATAAGGTCTCCTAACAACGCAGGAAAAATATTCCCTGCTCCTTAATCACCTTTTCCTCACAAGGCCAAATCAATCCGTCCTGCTCTAAACCAAACCTCATTTCAAAGCAAACTGTTCTATCAGTAAGCTGTAGTCAGTCAAGCTCTGCTTCGCCACAGAGCGCGCTGTGTTTAAAAAAAATTGCAATCAAAATACCAGGTCTTGTGAATTTTCCTTAGAAAGGAGAGCAATCTCATGAGGTCTTGACAAAGCTGCATAACCAAACAAGACAAAACCTAAAACAGGACAAAGAAATAACTAGTTCATGAGACAGTAATAAATTACTTATAGCACACTAAACGCAGATGTACATCTAGAAATAGCCGATAGCTACAGTATTTCTATTTCGTACTGAAGTCCAAAACAGGAGTTCCCTGATCTATATGCCAAGTTGTATGGGAAAACCAGAAAGTTTTGGTTGTCTCTAATATACATTTGCCATAATTAAAAATTAAAAATGTATGCTATCAAAATACCACAAATACCACAACAAAGTTGTTGTTCATGTGCAGGTAGTGAGGCTCTAACCATGTTGATACACAGACCCACCTATATCTGGGAGACCTCTTAGCATCCCTAGAGAAGATGCCATCATACCTAACATTCAGGCTACATGGATGGCCCTGGACAGGTCTACTCCCTGTATCAACTGTATGGTTGAGGAGTTGCAGGAGGAGGTCTAAATGAAAGGAAAACAGGAAAGATTTCCTCTTCCTTCATATTTAAAAAAACTTATTTTTTAAATTGAAGTCTTTCTAAGATTTGCCTTCTAAACCTCAAAAATTTCACCGATTTACAAAACTGCTGACCCACTGTGGAACATGTTTAAAGATGTCCAACTTCTTACGTAAAGACATCCTTTTGCTGTCACATTTGGGATGTTGGATTTCCTCACGTGTGTGTAAACATGTGTTCTTCTGAATTAGCTTAGACAATAAGGTAGACCAGCTTGCTAGAGTGAAGGACCTCAAGTAGTGCCAACTCTTTCACATTTCAAATGAAAATTATTTATTCAACTACACAATGCCAACTCATAAAACAAAAAAACACTGCAAAACATATTCATACAGCTAACCCTTTTGTAAGTACAGAATGGTGCAATAAATTAAAATGCAACCTAAAAATGTTATTTTCTTAATGCTGCAGGAAAGTAAAATAAAGTATATACAAGGTCATTTGCATAATAAATACAAAAACAGTATTAAAAAGCAATAGTTTCTTCTAAAACGGCCTATGAGTCCTTTTTTTTTCTGATTCCATGAACATCATACAAATACATGCACATAATTCTACATCAGTTATAAAATCCTAAAAGTTTTATCCATCAGGACAGTCTTTGTAATTTTGATAAACTATGAAGACAACATTTAAGAAGCAATTATAATGTACATAGAAAATGTGCTCATTTATATTTTTTCAAGTTTTTATATTAAGGTTTGGCTTCAAATTTACGTCAATTGAGATAGTAACAGTAAATTTATATATTTATAGGCTTATTAAAAAAAAAGAAGAAAAAAAAAGAAGAAAAAAAAGATAGCATTGTGCCCAGAATTTTGGAAAGAAAGGAGAAACTTTCATTATGTAGGAGAGAAAATTTGGCTGCAGTACTCTTAACACACACATGCAATAAAGAAGAGAGAGGAGGGGACACCCTAAGCTATCACAACCTATCTGCAGTAATTATATCATAGAATCATAGAATGGTTTAGGTTGGAAGGGACCTCAAAGATCATCTAGTTCCAACCCCCCTGCTGCAGGCAGGGACACCCTCCACTAGACCACGTTGCCCAAAGCCCCATCCAACCTGGCCTTGAACACTTCCAGGGAGAGGGCATCCACAACCTCTCTGGGCAACCTCTCCCAGTGCCTCACCACCCTCACAGTCTCACAGTAAAGAATTTCTTCCTAACATCTTATCTAAATCGACCCTCCTTCAGCCTAAACCCATTACCCCTTGTCCTGTCACTACACTCCCTGATAAACAGTCCCTCAACAGCTTTCCTGTAGGCCCCTTCAGGTACTGGAAGGCTGCTATAAGGTCTCCCCAGAGCCTTCTCTTCTCCAGGCTGAACAACCCCAACTCTCTCAGCCTGTCTTCACAGGGGAGGTGTTCCATCCCTCTGATCATCTTTCTGGCCTCCCTCTGGACCCACTCGAGCTGGTCCATGTCCTTCTTATGCTGGGGCCCCCAGAGCTGGACGCAGTACTCCATGTGGGGTCTCAAGAGAGCAGAAAAGAGGGGCAGAATCACCTCCCTCGACCTGCTGGCCACACTGTTTTTGATGCAGCCCAGGACATGGATGGCTTCATCTGGTAATATGGCCATTGCTTTATTAGCAAGTAAACCGTTTTTCCACAGACAGAACAAAAAGGACACAAACTTTATCAGAAGTTATTAAATGAACACACAGTGAGGTAGCTGAACTTCATGGCATCATGAATCTTCAGGTTTTTGGCCCTGCTGCTTTTCCTTCCCCCAAAAACAAACAGAAATACATGGATATGAATCAAGAGTTTAGTTTTCACATGTATTTTCTGAGGATCATATATTGAAGAGAGCCTGATATTTGCTGGGCCAACTGCAGGAAATGTTTTTTCAGCCATGCATATTCAAATTGCTGCTGTCTTTATAAATGTTAATATAAGTGTTGATGCTTCTAAGACTTTTATACAAAAAAATATGAGCTGACTCAGGAGCAGCAAAAATACCAGAGGTATGACTGGCATTAGAAACTTAGATGTGAATTTGATTTTTCAAGGTGATCCTTCGGTAAGAGCAAATTTCAGTTTTGCAATCCAACAGTGAACACCAGACCTCATACCAACTTTAGGGGATAAGCTCTGTAATACAGTTGAACAACATTTGTCTTCTGTAATCACGAGGCCCTGTGTTTTTAAGATTTACACTTACTGAACTAGAAAAGGTCACTCAATTGAAAAAGTTCACAATTTGGGCAAGACTCAATGACAAAATCTTTCCCATCTATCACTAATCTTTTATACACAGTAACTGTGACTTTGACAGAGTGTCTCTGTCAGCCTGCTCACAATTATACACAAGAAGCTTCAGCCTTTACCCTCTGGAAGAGTTCATGAGCTTTGGCTTGCAAAACTCAGTGAGAAAGAGCCACAAAAAACAGGAAGAGGAAGCAAAACCTGGCACTCCTCAGGATTTTGCTGTCATCTCTTCAGGAAACAACTTCTCTGCAGTTTAAGAACTCCTTCAGATTTAACTTAAGGACTTTGGTATTGAAATTCTGGACAAAAAAACACGTGTATTTTTACAGCTAGGACAGAGACAGAAAAAACCACCTTGGTTCTAATCCCTACCTTTGAAAATTAGCTGCAGCGTGACATAGGGCACTATGTCTCTGTTTCCTCATGGGTTATCCAATAACATTGTTACTCCTCCAATTTTTGAAGACTTAAGACCCTGTATAGAAGCCTACTCCTTTCTCATCCTCTATCATGCCTTGAAAAAAATGGGACCAGAAAGCATTTCCTATGCCTTCAGACTCTGACACCAGCCAGCTAAAAGGCTCTTAAAACACCTCTGCTTTTACAGATAATTGAGAGTTTGATCTGTCTTCAGTTAGGAAACTGAAAGAACGGTGAGGCTTAGCCCCATGTCCTGAAGTCTTTCCTCAATCTGAATAATCCTCCAGGCATAACCCAGAAAACTGTTCCCTCTCTGAATCTCCTCCAACTTCTCTTATTATGTGGAAAACTTTCTCTCCCTAAAGGTCTGCTCCCTCTCAGGTATTTAACAGGTGATTTAAAAGGAATAAAAAGGCTGAGGAGAAAAAGGCTCCTACCCTTCACATCACAGGGGACTGCACAGGATCAGGAGGAAAGCCCGCATTGCAGCACAATGCTATCAAACCTTTGGGCCCTTCAAAGGCTGCAGCATTGCCTTCCTATCACTGGAGGAGGTGAGAGCTTGAAAAAAAAAATAAAAATCACACAGCCTAACCAGTCTGAGAACAGTGGGCTTAAGAGTAAGCGTTCAATCAGCAAAGACGTTGACAGAGCAGATGAAAATAAAATGCTTTCAGAACTCTTCACGATCTATTTCTGGATCAAGTTCTCAGCTTCATATGGTTTTCTGCCACTTTGAACTACACCTTAATGTAACTACCTCTTCAAATGGTATTCAATATATCAGGCACAAAGAAAAACTACAGAAGATACCAGAAAAAAAATCCCACAACTACATATGAACCAAAGCACATGTGGTGTTGCTGTTCAGCCCAGACCCAGGAAGTGTTCCCCAGGAAACAAACTTATTTTAAGGACCCTTATCTGCTCCACAACATAAAGGAGAACTCCACAATCTAGCATCCTCTGATAGAAACCATACCCACAAGTAGAGGAACTAACAGACATACATCAGTATATACCAGAAATCTCCAATAAACTCACCTCCAAGACAGTCGTGCAATAGTTCTCTCTCGACAAAACCCCACAATCAGACTACAACTGCATTCATTTCCCTTGTGATATGCAGGCTTTCAGGATATATTCCTCTTTTGTTCTGATCGTCCTCTTTTCCTTTTTCCATTAGGATGCTACAGATGGCAAAGGCTAAAAGGAAGCATGTATGAGCCAAAGGAATCTTCAGTCTAAAGACAACTGGTACGAAATGAACTTCAGAACGGCAAATTAAGAGGAAGTTGGGCAAATTCAGTGTTTGACCATCTTCAGAAAATAGAGCATAAGCCTTCCTGTGGGAAAGCTTCTCCATAGTAACTAAAACAGCAATCTGAGCATTGACTCCCTGTCAAAAATACCCTCAACAGAAAAACAGAGTACAAAAGCCTCTTAAAAGCAGAGATTTCAATGACCCAAAAAGAGGACAGGAGGAAGCTCCACTAAGCACACACAACTTCACTGCCACTGATCTATTTTAATAGTAAGGGAATGACAGACAGAAATATTAAAAAAAAAAAAAAAGATTAAACCGCTATTTAATATGTACCAAATATTATTATTACGGCAACTAGTAAAGTAGTGATAGTGCTTTTCCAACAAGAGGTAGGATCAATCCAGCTGACCCTCAGCATTACAATTAGGGATCAGAGCACAGTCCATCCCTTAAAACTCCGCTAAGCTTTAAAATTTGATCTGAATTTTTTCATGCTGAGTCTCTGCCTTAATTTTTCAAGTATTTGTTTGGCCCTTGTTAAAAAGATAGACTTTTAAAAGAAAAGTTTCAAGGACTGATGCTTCCAAGAAAGGGTCTGGGGTAGTTTTTGGATAAGGAAAATACCTTCTGTGACCCTCGGGATAATTTCTGAATACAGCTAACACAGATTGCTCATGTTCCTTAAAATGTAGCTCAAGTTTTGCAGCAGAGGTCTCAAAAGGGTCTGGTCTGACAGAGCATCCCTGCCTCCCTGCACCACATGGAAGCACCACTGAAGGAACGGACACCACCAGAGAGAGCAAAGTAGTTGAAGGAAGAAAGAAGATATCCCAACTATGGCTTCCTCCTGTAATCATCAGGACAAGATATCATTAGAAGGTATAATTTTGCAAATATACGTAGTAAGGAATCTTGTCTCTTAAAGAGGAGGGGAAAACAGGAGTGGTGGAGTGCTTCTAACACTGGAGTCCAAAATTCTAGTTAAACAATAATTCCAAGATTTGAAGTGCAGGAAAAATTCCATACAATTTATCAGGGTGCAACACTTCAGTGCATCTCTGTCAAGAGTAGTCACATTGTGCCTTGCAGTTTTTCTTAGGACTCGCAGATATAGGAAAACACTATCTACATGGCAGTCACCAAACCAGCACAGGAATAAAAGGCACTGTCAGTACCATTAATGCCGGCACATCATACAGAAGACTAGACAATAACAAGGATGGTAGGGAGAGAGTAAGCTTACTATACCCCCAACTTTCCTTTGCCTCTCTTGTATGGTGAGTCAATGAGTACGAAAAAACAGGTTACTATCATTTTCCCTGTCATAAAACCCACAAAGTGCTATCACAGGAAATGACAGGGACAAATGGACTAGGGACAAGGACACTGCCATAAAGCTGGCACTGTGAAAGTCCCGTGGTTTCTTTTTGTTTAATGTTTTGTATGTCATAGCAAGTTTCCCTAAGAACATACAGCTAGGATTCCTACATTTCCATTATGACGGGTCACTAAATCAGCGCAGGTAAATATTAAGATTTTCCTATGACACTGAAGAAAAATATTCAGAATTGTAAGTGAAAGAAGATGAACACACTGAAAAACAAGCAGTTTAAGCCAATGTTGCATCATAATGTAAACCATACTTAAAGTACAAGAAATAATAATCTTGATTCATGAAATTCACTGAAAGATAAATTTTATGCTTATAAATCAGGTATCTCCTGAACAATCAGGCATTTTCATCCAAAACGTTGGGGGATAACATGAAGAAGAATTCTTTCCATTTATTATGAAATTAAAAAAAAAAACCCCAAAACACAAAAAAACCACAAAACAATCCCCACACCACAAACCACCGTATTTTTCCCAAGCTCATTACATGCAATCTTGAAACAACCATCCAACCTTCAAAGAATATTACTACATAAAACTTTCCTACAGTTTTTTTCCTTACTTTCAAGTAATTTTTTCAACAGATTTCATTTTAAAACTTACTAATTGAAAACATTACAGGAGCCAAGAAAGCAACATGATGCAGCATAAAATCATGCAAAAACAATTAAACTGCACACAATTGTCAACACATCCATTTTTTGAAAAACAGTCTTCCCCATACCAAGTATCTACAAAATAAAACCTTGATGAATTTTCCTTAAATATCCCAGATCTTTTCCTGCTCTACAGAATTTGAAATAATCATCCCTAACTTCAAAACAGTTCATTTTTGTGAGGCTGGTTGCAGTTTCAGGATGGCAACCGTGTGGTAACTGCTTCTCTTTTTTGTTGTTTTCAATTTCTAAACATATGCTTTGATCCCCTTGGTCTTGCTGGTAGAGCAGTCGCCTCACACATACAGTCTCTCTTTGAAGCCTTCCAGCAGTGCCAAGAAAGAAGCAGGCTGTGGCAGCAGGCGCAGTATTCTCCAGTTATGCAACAGATTAGATCATTATCAACAAAACTGGCTGCCTCCAGCAGAGAACAGAAATGGGGAATTCGAGAACAAGTTTTGCTTTACTTTCTGAATTAAGCACGGCTGCTTGGTCAGTTTGAAAGGAGGAAAAAGTTACCTGGAATTAAGAGCTGGTCACATCAGAGAAGATTACTCTTCGGTGAAAAGCTCTATAATAAATATTACTGTCACATTTATCATGCAGTTCTGTTCCTTCCTTGGCAGGCAAGTTTTCCCATTCATTGTGTAACACAAAAGAATATTTGGCTCAAACTGATGCCAATAATTTAAGAAGCCTGGTTTAGCCATGTAAGAATAAAGTGGATTTCATTCCCCACAGATGAATGACCAGGTGCCAACAGGACACAGGAGAAGAGTCTGGGTTCTCATGTACCTGCAGAGCGAATCTGTGGCTCTTTCCTACAACATATTCATTTGCCCATAGTTTGTGCGTGTGGATATCCTACACATCATCATCATCATCACCTATCACATTTCTCTCTTCTCTAGTTGCTCCAACAACTTTTACATCATCAATTATGATGGCTTTCAAAGATCCTTCAGTTCAGGATTTTACTTCAGTTAAAGGACAAAATATCTACTAATCTGTCACGGAGATACGGATTTTGAGTCTTCATAACAGCAGAAAAATATATACTTTAATTTCTTCAGGAAATGCTTGGTATAGCTCCATCTCTGCGCAACTGTGTTTTGCATTCGTGTTTTCCTTACAGATAACTGGGAAAGAAGTGTTACATTGCACCAAGCAAATCCCTTGAGTCAAGTTCTGACAATGAACCCCTCGTGAGAAGGAGAGATTACATAATATCGAACAGATTAAACTATTTATTGTTTTGTATGTGAGACTTAAATCACTGAGGCTAACAAATACAAATAGAAATAAACGGAGGTTTTGAGAAGCCTAACTAAAAGCTTTCATAGTTTCCACAAAAGACATCAAGAGTATTTAGACCTTGGACATAGGAAAAAAATAAGTACAAACCAGTTTAATATAAAAAAGCTATATGGTTGCTCTTAATAACAGAAACTATTCTTACGGTGCTTTAATGTGTTAATTCCAGATGATTATAAATTTGTGGTTTTCAGCACTACTGAAGTTGGGCTTTGCTTTTCAAATTTCCACAAAATTAGCACTGAAAAATGTTGTGCATCTGGTTATATTACGAGATAAATGTAACATTAAAAATAATGCTACACAATAAAATAGGGATTATTAAGTATGGCAGAAGTTACATGACTAGTGTAATTTGTTTACAAATGCATATTAACATTAGATAATGAGCAGCTTAAAGAAAATCTAGAAATCAAAAGCTCTGTGTTTTGGGCTTTATTTGCAGGAGGTATTTTCCAGACATGAGATTTTTTTAAATATCTTATACATCTGGAATGTACTAAGGCAAAGGACTTATGAGCATAATAATGAGCTCTTAGGACTCGTTACCATCCTTGTTTAACATTAACGCTGGAGAATCAGAAATCCGCGTTCTACTGTCTCTCTTACGCAATCCTACAATACTTCATTGTACGATGTGACTCTTTAGAAGCACAGACCTAAACAAAATTAGCTGGACTGCCTTCATCTCTATCTTTATTCAACAGTCAATAATAATTAAAAACTGTACATGAGAAAAATAACCGGCATTTCCCCCAAATCATGCCGGAAGAAAAATCACTGATGAGTCAAGTTAGTCTGTAAGTGGGACACAAAGTATGATTCATAAGTCATTGCTTCAGGTTTAATTTTTGAGAGAGGAAAAGCTCCATCAATAACGTACGACAGAAACGCAAACTCTCACTTTCATTACAAAAATATAACATCAAATGAACTACGTCTTTTCAGTTCTGAATATATCTGTTTATGTATGTTCATAACAAAAGTTTAAAGCCAGGACCAGTAACCTTCAGCAACTCCTGCAGGCAGTGAAATCTTGCAGAGGACAGTGAGCATGTCGGACCACATTCCTAAGCTGTCTTCTACACGGCTGCGGGCGCAAGCTCTGGTGTCCACCACGGGGGCAAAGGGAATGGGGTCTTTCTGACAGAAACCATAATGAAAGACTCATTAAGGCGTAACTCAGTCACTGCCAGAATCTTAAATAATACAAATTTATAAAAGCAGCTGGGATTTAGTAAAGCTGCTAAATTTGCCTTTTTTTTTTTTTTTTAATGTAATGTAACTAAAAAAAGTAAAAAAAGGAATCTCAGTTCAATGAGACAACGGCAGAGGAACCCATGGGTGCACGAAAGATCACCTCTGCTCCTTTCAGACAAGAGCTCAGATACTCAGCACCATGTCAAAAATGACCTCTGTGCCTCAGCTTTTATGGCAAATGGGGTTTTCAAGTGCATTCTCCCTCCTCTGTCCTTCATATATACCTCCTTTCTTTCTTTCCAACCCACACCCAAAAGAGAGGCTCTGTGAAGCAATTCCAGTTTAAGCCCAAAGGACATTTATCACAAGATTATTTTTAATATTTATAGTAGAAAAAATACAGAAGTCTAAACTGACAAAGCAATAAAAAATAAAGATCCAGAAGCTTTTTTCATTAAGGAGCTAATAAAATAGTAAAAGCATCTAAAAAAAACCCTCCTTCAAAACCCTGTATGACCTTGCTGTTCAAGTCACATCCTTCAAGCTGACCACTGAAAGAAATGTAAAGCAATGCTCATTTTCCCACATCTCCTGTCACAGGCCAAATGACAGCTCTGACAGCGGAAACGGATTGGCAAAATATTTTAACCTCAGTTACAAAAAATGTGACAAATTAAAAAAAAATTTAAATAGCCATGCTGCTGTTGGACACTTCACAATTTAATCACACATCATACTTACACTGCAGAAAACATGCAACGAGATTAAACTTCTAAAATGTAGCTGGATTTATAATGTATGCTTGCTTCACCTACATTCTCAATTAGCAGACCTTTAAAGAAAGATTATCAAAGACACTCCAGTAGGTGCAATCTGAAGACAGAACAAGTGAGCACGACCTTGGATTCTCCATTCGTATTTGGTGGCATTTCTTCTTTAATATTTTAAAAATCATCAAAACAGTAAGCACTCACATGGACACTGCCTATTATACATACTTTGGCAAAGGGTGATGAAAATTACTTGAATTAGTGTCTTTTGGTTTATTTGCTTATTTACATTCCCCTCAGGAATAATTTTTACCAATGTCACTGCTATGAATAAGTAAGTGCCCTATCAATAACGATCATTTATTAATAAATACTTCACTCGTTCCATGAAGTTAATCTTCATATGCACCCGTGAGGCAGGAAATTATTAGCTGGTATTTCCCCTAGGGAAGCTGAAGTCACGTTACAGACTGTCCTAGTCCATGCAGTGATTCAGGTGTCAAAGCCATAAGTAACAAAGCGTAAGAAATCCTGCCTCCTAATCCTACATTCTAATCACTGAATTTTGCCCATCTCATAAGGAGGAGACTATCGGGATCATGCTGTCTGATCATAACTGAAATGTAAAATTAGCATTTATTAAAAGCTGTTAGAAGCTTAAAGATAATATTGCCATTAAAAAGAGAAACACAAAAAAACCCCATGATTTATCAACTGGTCTCCCCTTGGTCTTCCAAGGATGTATGGGTGATAACTGCTACAGACTTACTGTTCCTTCAGATTAACACAAGTCTTTATTTGGAATTCCTTTTATGTGCAACTTGAGAATGTTTCCTCTGTCTAAATTTATTGACTTCTCTTTACCTGGCTCCTAGTCCTCAGATACTCACCTATGTCTAAACATGAACTGAATGCTTATGAGGAGATATTACTACTGTTGCCAAGAAAAGCAAGATAATAATATTAAGAGGTTTTTTTTTAAAAAAAAAAGAGATGTTTTGCTGCACAACACAAATTTACTGCTCATTTCCCCAGTCTGTTTCTAATAAAATTAACACAGCAGTGAGTACATGAAATGCTAGGCACTCCTCTACTTCTACGGTAAGAGTGCAGTGGTTGTCTTCAGAAAGGGAAACCTCTTGTGGTACTCACAAATTGCAGGTGCATTACAACAGTAGGATTCTATCCACATGTTAAAATGCTTATTTCCAGCACGTCTGAATTAGCACAGTAAATGTTTCAAAGCTTACTAGGACACTGACTTGGAGAGCTCCCTTTAAAACTCCTAGGAAGTGTATGGATAAATCCCTTAACAAGCTTTCATATCTCCCCCACCCATGAGTTAAAAAAGTTAGGCTGCAAGACTTCAAGAGCTCTGGATTCTCACTTGTCCAGAAAAAAACACATCATCTACCTTTACTGTGTGCAGCACAGCATTTCTGCTATCAACCAGAATCCAGGAGGTGAGAACTTCAGAAATAGTGAAGTTCTAATGAATTTTTAAAAATTGGTTAGGAGCTCTGCATAGAGATTTGAATGAGTTCAGGGCTTTGTGCAGACTTTTTTTTGATCTCAACTGTCAACTGCTTGCTTGTTCTGAATGTACTGATGAGGAAATCCTCAAAGCATGCATCAACAGCAGCCCGCTGCAGGAATGTCATTAGGAATGTTCCAAAAACAACTTCAGTGCCTGAATAACGCTTTCCTTTCCTCAGGTTCCTTAAGATTAAAGGAAATTAATGGGACAGATTCTCGTGAGCGTGGACAATGCGACTCTCCTATACCATGACATCCAGTAACACCCATGTGTTCATTTCTCAGCTGACCGAAGACCAGCTTCCACTAGTACAGTTGCTTCTTCCTACAGTTAACGCTCATTTCCACTGGCTCTCTAACAATTAGAAGACAACGTGCATCACTGCAGGTGCTACAGGCCTGTAGACCACAGCACAGACACAGGAAACCCTGCTCATGTCCACCATGAATTTCCAACTTAAAGGTGAGCAGACAGATCAAACTTCACAAAGTCTGAACACAGCTCTCATACCATATTTTTCCATATGAGTTGTGCCAATACAAATGTTATTAAAAGCAAAGGAATAAGGGCTGGAATAGCAATAGAATCATATAGGCTATGAAAACCATACAAGCAAATGTCAGTCCGAAGCATACTTGCAACAAAAGATTAATTTCATTGTCTTCCATATAAGCAAAAAAGCAACAAGTAACATATTCCTCAATACAAATACTTCTTGTAAGCCTGGAAGCAAGATTAAACAGAACATACAGGATGAATCCTTCACGAAGTGCTTCAAATGACTTCCGAATCCTCACCTTGTTTTGTGGGGAGTTCCACTGAGCACAACGGGAATATTCTTGTGTACTTTGTGCAAGGGTGTTTACAGGATCAAGACTCAATTGCTGACCCATTGTTTTACTTGTGTTCAGGAATCATTCCAAACCAAACACGAGAGAGCGGTGTCTAATATAGGAACACATAGTTTCAAAATGAATCAAATGCATAATCAATTTTAAGTGATGAAATTTTGCACTTATCTGAATGTCAAAGGTCACCAAAGCTCAGCTTCAGCCCTTCAGCCAATCATCCAGATTTCTTACTGCCTCTCTACAAATCAGTAGTGACAGACAGGTAACCTCAAAGTCACTATCACAGAGCTCAAGAGCTAAATGCTGCTTACAAAAGTAATTATTTCCAGAATGAAAATAAAATTACGTATATTGTTGATGATAGTACAAATAAGCAAAGTAACACAGGAAGTCTGTGCTTTTCTGTTTGAAATAAAACATTTTTTTCATAAACAGATATGTTTGCTCGTATGTGAGAAAGGAGAAGGAAAGTAGAGGTCCCTCCCGCTTCCACTGGGTACCACTATTGCGTTGGTACGCAATCCAGTGCGTACAACAAAATGGCATCCAACAAATCTTATCTCCTAAAACAGATTTATTCAATCTCACATTTGTTCCCCAGTCACAGCAGTCAAAACCATTATTAGCTTATAAAAAAAAATTACTTGATGCTTATGAGCATATACAACATTTCTAAAGGCAATACAAAGACTACGTGTCATTATCTTTTAAGTTCTTGCTTTAAAAAACTACTACTAAAACTTTTCCGTAATAGTTCTTACTATGTAGATACACAATCTCTTCTGTCAATGTCAATAGCGCAGTCTTTGATATGACTTTCTACAAAAGCAAGCCAGCCACAAAAAATATATATAAATTTTAGAAGATGCATGTGTCCATCACGCTTTATTTTATCTTCTCTTCATTGATGAATAATTCCTGAAATTTGAGCAATCCACAGAAACAACTTCTACCAACAAGAATTTCATCTCCGCAAAATCCTCCCCAAGGATCTCCAGAGAACAGGACAACCTAGTGCTTCATGGAACAGACTCCAAACCACTGAAGCAAGCGCAAGCTAGATGGGAAGAGTTAAATAAAGCTGCTAAAATTCAGCAGCATTGCAAGCTATTCCAGACTACGGTGACTGTAACCTACACTGGGTGTCCTCTGCATAAGCACCAGTGTGACTTTGTGGACTGCTGAGACTCAGTCTGTTGCAACTGGCATAAGTTGCCACAGGCGAGTAATCACAAGAAACTGACCTTGGCAAAAACACATTTTACACTTCACTGCTGTTCAACTGTGTTATACTAAAGAGAGAGCAAGTGAGCACAAGCAGAAGGGGGAGGGAGAGAGAACAAAGGGGGATAGACAGAAAACCTAAAAGTGATCGCAGCCATTTTCAGCTTTACCTGCATTTAAGATTTCTAGAGAGGTACATCACCTCCAGTGCATGTCGCAATCTACGTGGGGTTACATCAACTCTGCATGGTGTAGCCTGTAAACCAGTGGAATCTCGGTTTTTTGGGGGGGGAGGAGGGGGAGAAAGAAGGGAGTTTAAGTACTAAATTAGGAATTAATACTTCAAAAAAATCTCCCCAAAGCAGGGGGGAAGTATTTTCCTACCACTGGATTACTGAATAAATGAGGATTTTTAAATTGTTCTTTCCTCCTCTTTGGCTACACCTCTTGAGAGTACATTTTGGAATCAGCCGCAACAAATAATGACCAAACGTATTCCATGAGGTGTGCAGCAAGATGTCTTAGTCCTGATTTTTAAAGTTTCAGCTCAACCATAACTTCAGAGGCTCTCTCAACAGCCCAGCAGCAATTTGCATGAACTTGTACAGTACAATTTCCACCACTGCACAGTTGTGTCTGTCCTTTCTTAACCATCTTTGGTCTCCTTTGGTTTGGATCAGTTACCTCCTGTCAAATCTTTTTCTTAGTTCCTGCATTAGATTTTTTTTTTTTTGGTATTGATTATCATATCTCCAAAGAAAGAGGACCTGGCAGAGCAAGATGGCACAGGATCCCATCATTAGCGCTAATCTGCATCCTGCCCAGATTTCACAGCAAGTTTAACACAAGGACCTAACCTTGCAGGTATGCTGGGTTTCCAGGACATGCAGTGATTGAAGCAAAACATGCACAAGCTTTGTACAAGTTCCAAAATACCCAATTGCTCTCCACTTGGGAAGTGCACAAGGTATGCAAGTCTAGACAAAAAAAAATAAGACTATATGCATTTTACATTTCAGTTTCCTTACCACTCTTAGGTCAGTGACCTAAGGATCAGAGCCCTCTAAAAAAACCCCTACTACGTGTAGCTTCTCTTCCAAATCCTGAAGGCTGCTCTTCTCCTGTGTAGACAGCTTCTCCGTTCCTCATCTGGTTCTGTCATTAACTCAAAACCCCTGCTACAAAGCCCGGCCTTTGCTCCTCCCAAACATCCAAACCTTTCATATCTCTGTCTTCACACAGTCTCCATTCCTCTGTTACAATTCATCTTTCTCCACTTCAGTCCTCTAAATGTCATTACTACCAGTAGGCTGAAGAAAAGTGGCATTTTTTGGACTCAGCCATGTTATTACCTTGAACCATTCCCATCTGACAGGGAGCCATCATGGTTTAAGGATCTCCACTGTCACTGGCCAGGGAGATACGAGACTCAGCCCTGACAGCAGATGGCTGATTCACACACACTGACGTTCAGCGATTCAACAATGATATGATCATGCTTAGCCTCTGAATTATATAAACAGCAATTCTATGAAGCATGACTCAAAATTTTCAAGGGACTGAACTATTTCTGAGTCTGAACTTCAGATCTGGGTCAAAAAGGTGTCAGCTGTGGATCTGCAGAGTTTTAATCATCTCACCAGATTGTAGCTCTCTTTCTCAAAAATAAATGATGTTTGGAAGGCCCACAGGCATGCTTCATGACAGCAAGGCAGGACTCTGTCACAGGGGATGCACGGGCCACCAAAACACTCACTCCTATGCAGTGTGTCAGAAACTCGTGTAGGGTCTAGGCAGGAGTAAACTAATGTCTGTCATATTTTGCTGACTGTGCACTTGGGCACAAAATCTAATTACTAAAAATTTTATTGACTAAGTCCTATAATAATTAGTTATAGTAGATGAAGAAAAAAAAAAAGAAATCTGAAAGAGTGCACTAGTTCTGCAGTAATTACTGTAGGCCTTCAGGTTTGGCCATGATATGGTCACCGTTTCTCACAGTGGAGCACAGCAAAAGAAAGAAAAGGGTGACAAGAAAATAAGTACCTGAAAGGTACTCACATCCTCAGGAAGGGTGAACGCTTGTTTTTACTAGCCCAAAAGTAGGCATATCTTTATATTATACAAGAGCACCCTCAGTCGAAAGCAAGAATTTGACATCTCTTACTTTTGCAATGTATATCCTAAACAACAGGTTATTGAATTAGTCTCTCTCTTTGAGGCACTCTCTCTCTCTCTCATACTACACCATATTTTAAAAGTATGTGTCACTCAATGCTGAATGAGCATTTGACTTTATAGTTCAGCAGCTAGGATATCCTCCTCATTTTCAAGCAATTTTTCTCATTAGGCAAAACAGAAACATTAGCTGGTTCTTCCACATCCAGGCAAATAATTACCAATATACTGGCTACTCTGGGCATCTCACTTCTCTCCCTCTTCCTTCTCCACCTCTTTCACCTAAGAGAATTCCTTGAAACCAGTATGTTTCCACAAAAAATACCAGGGCTAACAAATCAAAATCTTCCAACATCTAAAACTTACTAGTAAGGGTTAGCTGTAGCTCTGTATATGGATATATATCTATACACACACATCAACACATACATACTTGCTGTAAAATATGTATCAAAAAGATCATGACGCTGTGGTACGGTATGGTTGAAATGTTACTGGCATGAGATTAATTTGACCAAAGCATTCCTCTACTGGCAAAAGATTAGTTTGTTTGAATTACCTTTCTGGAGGTGTTTCACGAGGAAGTCTTGTCTAGTTTAAACTCATCCAATACGACATATTGATATCCTCGAAGTCCAGAGAGTCAGGAGATTCTTCCTTGTCCTTCTAGTTGTGAATATTGAGTGTGATCTACAAGAAAAAGAAAGTGGGCAAAAAAGTTTGGTAGGCAATCCTTTCTGTTCTCAGTGGGTCAGTATTCTCAAACTCCTTATAGAACACTGCACTGACTTCAGAAGATCAATCAATTAATCGCTACTGGGTTGCCAGAAAGAATTCAAAGCAGATTTGTTCTTCCCTATGTACCTCAACAAGCCGCACCAAGGATTCATTTCTCCATGTCAGATATTCTGTCTCTCTCTTTACTATCTTAGACACAAAGATATTAAAGTGAAAGGCCTGATGTTCTTTTGCTTCTTTTTTAAAAACACTGTAACGTATTGCATTTTCTGTTATAAATTGAAATTTATCATCAGGGAATTCGTAACATTTTTCTTGAACTCACCTAAGAGAAAGGTTACAGCTTCTGTGAAGTGCTAATACACTTCACAAAACCTATAGCAATCCCTGAAACATAAGTAAAACCATTAAAAACATAAAATACCCTCTCTCCTATTAGACACTTCAATTAATCGACAGCTATTGGTGCATAAGCTAAGTACTCAACAGCTTTGTCGAATAAACATGGTTTAGTCTAGAAACAGCTGTGAAAAGTTCAGCAAACTTTATTCTCTGCAGTGTTCTGCTAACTCTGGGATTTCCACTTTTCCAGAGAACATCACTTTTTCTGGATAGTATGTTGAACACGTAATTTTGCAGATACTCACACTGTATAGTACTAGCTCAATCTTTCTGGTTCTTTCAGTAATAGCAAGCAAACTCACAAAAGCTTTGCCTCAGATTTCACAGGCATGTGTGTGCCTCTCTCAGTACCCAGGCCGCCGTGCCAATATGTAGGATTAAACTTTTTCCAAGGTTGAATAAGCCACCATCTGTCTATCTTGTGTGGTGCTGTGCGCCATCCGGGAGACTTGTCCCTTAGAGCATGTTTCTACCATATGTCACTCCTGAGTGATCAGTTATGCCAAGACATTTGGGAAAAATGACTAAGTCGAGCTGGAAAACCCTTTCCGAATTCCAGAGGAGGTTTGCCAACCCTGTATTTCCAAATAACTTCACATCCACCGATCTTTGCATATATTGTATGTAACGATAAATAACCTTTACCCAAACAGACAAAACAATTATTTGGATACCCTCCATTGTCCAGAACACATGGACTTTTTAATAAGCCAAGAGATTCAGGTATGATGCATCTTCAGGAAAAATACAAGGAATTTTTAGAAAAGAATTGCAACTTTTATGATAACTAAGTTAAGAAAGGAAAAAAACCAGACATAAAGAATATATTTCAAGAAAGGCTCTACTTGGAATTTTAAAGACACAACAAATTAGTAATTTCTTTCAAAATACTCAACTAAAAATATCTAAAGCAACTGAATGCAAGGCTTTTTCCTAATAATAACTGTACCTAAAGTGCTCACCTGCATGCAAAGTGATCATCTAAACTAAATGTTAAACCACTGATATATCATAGTTCATGCAATTAGAATTCATCTAATAAAGAATATGACTCTATCCTATTTTAGATTTAAGGAACCATTTTATGTTCCAATTCCTCAATTATTAAATTAAAACTCAAACCAGCATTGTTCTTATGGCCAGCGCAAGGCTGCTCATTTACATAACTGACTTTCAAGGGCACTTGGTTACACAGCAATTAATACCAGCAAAGAATCTACCAGATCTGTTACTTAATGTTAAGGAAGACATTCTTGAAAACATTAGAAGAAAAGAGAAATTAGTAAATCGTGATTACAGCCTCCCTGAGTAAGTTTAACATGGGAAGGAAATCTGTTCCTAAGGGCAACAGTAGGAGTATTAAATACCAGAAGACAAATTACAGGTGACAAAAGTGAGATGAGGAGCAGTACTGAAGTCCAAGGGAGAACATTCACCGAAGTCCGAGGGTCCGGTGTCTGTGTTTTGCCTTCAGAGTTTGGACAATCATTAAAAAAAGGGGAAGATGTGAAACAAGAATTCACTACGGCCCACTGGGATTTGTACAACAAAGGGCAACAAAAAGTAGAAAAAGTTCATGTTAGAAGAAGAAAACCAGTACTGAAAAGAAGTGATTATTAAAGGAAAATGATATAATTTATCACGTCAGAATGGGTTACTTTTTTTTTTTTTTTTTTAAAAAAGGTATCTAATTTAAGCAGTCTCCTTATGCACACAGAGTGCAGCTTGCAAAGGTGAGGGTAGTTCAGTCAGGTGACAAGTACCAAATTAATCTATGAAGTAATGAAAGCCTCATACTGCTACACTGACTTATGGAACGAAGAGAGGAAAATAATGTAGAACAGGTGGGCAAAACCAGACTACTTGCCTACATAACACACCGAATGATTTTGAAGCCAGCATATTTTTTGTAGGGCTCAGCTCCTTGGCCCACTCCAACAGCGTGAGGCATTCCCACTGCCAGGCCCAGAGCGATGGACTGGAGATGCTGGTTCCACAGCACCAACTCTCTGCTCACCCTTCTTATCCCAATGGGAAACCTTTAGACTAACGAGTGCTCTGATTAACGTGCCCCTTGCTTCTTGCATCCATTTACAGGTCCAAATAACCTTCCCTTTAGGATGAAGCATGATTTGGGTATATCGCTGACTGGCTCAGGGGACAAGAGGAGCGGAGGGAAATTTGTCAAAGTTGCCAATTAAGAAAATTCTTATTCTGGATGAGCATTTGCACTACGAAGCTGGTAAACACCTTCCTTGCAGAAGGAGCAGCTACCTAGCTTCTGAACTATCACCTCTTGCCAGAACTACAGCAGAAACAATAGCTTCTCCCACAACAGTCATCATGAAGATTCCCATGTATCTGTAAGGAAAAACTATGAAGTAAAGAATATAAAGAGAGAAAACATTAAAACAGGGAGAAAGATGATTTCTTTTTTCCTTTCTCTGTATGTTCAGCTGAGGAGGCTCAGGATCTGTCACCTGTTTGTCCCACACTAGTGTAGACATACAAGCAGGAATCCTATCAATCTTTAGAGAAATGATGGGGTTTAGTCTGGTTTAATCACTACGAGTCCCTTGGAAATGCCTGGCACACATAGACAGTGTTAATTTGCGTTTCACTTCAAACTTGTATTAAGCCTCAACACTCACTGTTGTTCTCACAAACTTTTTAGGCAACTCTCCTGTGTTCCTGGAATTCATAAGCTCGGGATTCCAACAATCACATGCAAAACCATTTCTCTAGGAATAAATTCATTCTGTGGCACAGCGAAATATTTCTGTTACATAAATGCAAAACTTAACTGAAACATCTGCTGATAAATGTAATAGTAGGATGCATAAAAGGCAGCAACAGTGAAATTTATTTCCACACGAAAGCTCATTTAGAGAGGATGACTGCAGAGACAGTGTTTACAGACAACAAAGGCTCTCCGAGCACAAGGCCAAACTCAAAGAGTTGTTATGTTCCCCGAGCCACCCATCTGCGAGGTATTTCATATTTTCCAACATTCATTCGTCCATCCAAGTTCATTCCCCAGCAGAGACTCTGGGCCCTAATTGGCAAGAGTTTCTTTCGCTGACCAAGATGTAAGGGAGAAAATAGAGGTTGGTGGGAAGCTATCAAACATCACTAAAAACTGCAAAGGTGCTAGCCTGCTAATATAAAGTCCATTCTGCAAGCGCTATGGTACTAAAACATAAAAGGAGTTTTGTTGCTCAAAATGTTAATGCAATATTAAAACAAAGCGCAATCCCTTTTCTCATCAATAATCAGTATTCATAAACTCACTCAAACAAAGAACATCTCTCCACGCAATGTAAAAGTAGCTTGGAGTTTACTGAGTCACCTCTGTTAGGGGTACAAAAAGAGGGATTGGGCAGGGGGGCAAGGGAGGAGGAGGAGGAGGAGGAAGGTTTCCTTTTTCCAAGCACAGAAATAAAGCAGTTTTCCTCCCATATCTTTCCTCTTCTTCACTTCCCCCCCTCCTCCACACAAAACCCAAGAAAATCTGCCATTGCTTTAGGTCAAAGGAAAAACAGGCCCAGCTGCCGTAAGCCAAACAACGTACAGGTTTGCTATCTCCCCTGCTGTTTTGGCTCGAGCTCTTCAGACTGGAAAATTCAGAAGCACGATCTCCCAAGCTCTATAAATGCCAGAACCATCTAAGAGGAAAATAGGACAAGGCCACCCCCAGGCAAGTTTGTACTAAAATCTGCTGGCTCCAAGGCAAAAATACAGTAAACATCACATAGGGACAGACTGCTCCTTGGAAAATATTCCACAAGAACAATATAGCTTCCAAAGAAATGCTGTGCTAAAGGGACTTCTGGAGAAAAAAAATGCAATGTTTTAAGATCCTTGCGAGGAGTTAGCAAGCTAATGGCACACTCAATGACAAATTGTGTGACAGGCAATATGTTTTTGACATTAATCCAAAGAAGAAATGTAAAAGCGACATTGAATGTTCCCTGCAAAGCGGTAACAAATTCAGTATCCTAGAATAGTTCTGCAGTTCACTAAGGAAATTTCACTTTTGTCTTGACAATTGATTTCATGGACTAAAACAAGTAATAATAAGCAATTAAACTATCATCATCATCATATTGTCTTTTCAGGAAAGACAATTTAAGTTAAATTTTTGCAGTCCTTGAGAGATGAACTTTGCAGCTGATTACTGTATGTTTTAACGTGCTCCATACTAACTCAACCTAGAAAAACAAGCCAAAAACAGAAGTTGAAACATCCTTTTTCCTGTGTAGCTTCAGTTTGCAGGAGCAAGAAGCTAAACAACATGCTCTCCACCAGATGGCTGAAATAAAAAGAACACTCTTTCTGATTAATTAGGAAACAAATGAATCTGCTGTTAGCACAACAAGTTACCGTCAGGAAACCTAGGCTTCCATTAAACTTTGGTATTCGTGCTTTCTTTGCAACAGCGTTCAAGACCATCCCCAGATTTGTCTCTCATTTCAGAAAAGGCAAAACATTACACAGAAGTCCATCGCACACAAGTATCACACCAGATACTGCATAACCAAAAAGAGGATTGGCCCTTTTCACAGACAAGTAACGCTGTAAGAGAGAGAAGTTTCCTAAAAGAAAAAGCGCCCATCAAAGTAGAAATGAATGCAGGTCTCCCAGTGCTGTGAGGAATCACGCCAGGCCGAGTCGCTACGTAAAACACCACATCCCTCATCGGAGTTCAGTGAGCAATGGAGGCTCACGCGTGCACACTTGAGCTCTCCAGCTGGTCCCAGAAATGGAAATCCCCAGACCAGATAGCACAAGGAGCGAGGATGTGACAGCCCGAGTAACAGAGGCCAGCCCATGGAACCCTGATGAGGCTGCCAAGGATGACCATTAACACCTCGAGTGAAGGTTCAGAATACAGTGCAGGCACTGGGGATGGATGGGGGAAGGCATAACACACACAGAACATGCACAAAGCACAGGCAAGTGCATGCATTTAGAACGTGAATATAACGTATGGTGCTACCGAGGTGAATGACCTCGGGAAGAAGGGAACTGAGCTTACCCAACCCGGGAAGGTGCAGGGAGTTGCATCTAACAGCTTTCGGTGTTGTCATTATTCCTCTACTTTCAATGGAAGAGCTGCTGTTTCAGCAACATACAGCATGAGCTCCAAAACTGGGAAAGGCATTTTCAAGAAAACCATGCCCCGTTGCTAAGGTGAGGATACTGAGGCAGAGGGCTGCCAGCTTTCCTGCATGAACAACTACTTTTTTGCACCAAACCTGGGACCCGCCATTTCAGTAACAGTGGTTAAAGGAGGACCACTTCAGAAGAAGCTGGCAATGCACTGAGAAAGAACCGGCCATGTTTGAGCACTAAAGCACAATCTCACCTTGTTTAACGACAACGCGCGTGCCTTAGTGAGAATCCAGGGCTGCCAACAAACCCACACCACTGTAACTTAGATTACTTCTCCTACGTGCACAACTTAAGTTCTCAAATGTGCTGAGACAGTTATTTGCTAGGGACAAAGGGAATGGTGGAGACATTTACTAGAAACTAAATCCAAGACCACCTTTTAAAATCCAAGTAAAGGTATTATATCCTCTTAAGTAATTGAGGAAACTGGGACACTAAATCAGAAAAACCCAAAAGGCTTCCTCACACATTAAAAAAGGATTCCAAATAATTTTATACATATAGGGAGGCCACTTAATTCAGCTAAACGAGCTTGTCTCACTTTTCCTTATAGGCTTGTGAGTTACCTACTGCAGGAAATACAAAGCTACACAAAACTGCAAAAGACCACAGAAAACACTAATGTTTCAAAGTGCACCTATCATACACACAATTACAGAAAAAAAAATTTTTTTTTTTTTTTGAGCATATAGTGTCAGAAAGTAGACTCGTGTAAACTTTCAGTAAACACAATATTCTTTGGCACAGTGTTTTAAGACGACCCACCTCTCTTCTGTTTGCTTATACTCTTGCTTTACTTGATGTCTCCTAGGACTCGTGTTGGAAGAAGAGCAAACAATTGAACCTGTGCACCCTCTCCCCATCACTCAATATTGCAGACCTCAAGAATATCCTCCAACGCCTATTATATCCAAGACAGAGAGTCCCAGTTTTCTTTGTACATAAGCCTTTCCGTATCTCATATGACTGCTGCTTTCTCCAAATTTTTCTCATCCTACTGTACTGAGCTGAGGGGACCTGAACATGCTATACCAGATGCTGGTGAGCCGTGAACTTACACAGTAGCAACAAGGATGCTGTCTGTTTAATTCTCTATTGCTTTATTAATATTTCCAGCATTTGATTTGCTTTTCTGATCAGTGTAGTGAGTTCCTGCTTTACATTGCTGTTTATTATAAGCTGGTAACTGACTCACTCATGCTAACAGTCAGCTCAAAGCTCATCATTTTTTAGTGGAATCACAGTTATTTTTCCCCATGTAGATCACTTTCCATTTATCTGCACTGAATTTTACCTCACTTACTACCATGAACAAGTTCGTATCATCAGCAAATTTTCTCATTTCATCAACAGGCCCCCTTTCCAGTATACTTTCCATACAGTGAATACACCAACCAGTCCAACTACACTGGTGACTGTCAGAAGTGACCACCTATTCCTACCTTATTTTTCCCACCTTTTACCCACATATTAGTCCATGACGTGACCCTCCTTATTCAAGCAGACCTGCTTGGCTTCCTTCTGGTAAAGAACATTGTTAAAGACCTCTGAATGCCATCCAGATCTTTTTTATTCACTTGCACATTCACTTCTTCCAAAGGCTTCAGTTACTTTGAAAGGTGGCATTTCCCTTCGCAAAAGAAAAGTTGACTCTTCCCACAGAGCTTCTATTCATTCAGGTAAGTAACACATTTGTAATTATCACATTATGAAGCAGATATTATCCTTTGCAGACAAGATGTTGGGAAAAAGGAACATAATTTTCTGGCTTTTTGTTTTTATATATGTATATATATAAAAAGACCACCCGTAAGCATTTGCTTATTTTAAAGCCAAACAGCCAGGTTATTTAAGGTACCACCAACCTCTCCCCTTTATATATGGCTCCATATATGACTAAGAAGTGACACAGGCACAGTAACAATTTCTCCTCTTCTAACTCTTCAGTGAGTACAAGACTTTATTCTTTTTTCTAAAAATTTTTAATCTGACGAACAAAAAGTAAGCAAATATTTAAAAAATTTAAAATATTTTCCTGCAGTTTTCCAGATGTGTGGGACTGCCAGCAACTGCATAGCACCAGAAAATTTTCTGAATCAGCAAGTTACAGCTTCTCCCAGGTTTTCTCCTTGATCTTAGGCAAATTTCCACTATTCCTTACCAGATTAATAGACTAATTTCCATCCCCCTATTGGCTCATTTTTCCTGATCATTAACTTAATGGCGCAGGGAACTGTGTCCTTCCAGCCTCCCATCCCCGCTGTTTCCTGCTAGCACACCATGGAGGGCGCGCGTACACCCACCTGAATTCTGAAAAGATCTGACAATGATTTGTAGGAGGTAGAGACAGGAAACCGATTCCACTCGCTCCCATGTGCTCCTGCATTAACAGTAGCCACAGTCTAAGCCTTAAATTTATGTCCGAAACCTGCAACGACTCCTCTCATAAAAGTTCTCTCTTAACATCTATCCTAGCAGTATCTGTAACACCCTCCGTTTCTTGGACATCACCACTTCCAGACTCTTCGTATCTGGCTCATTCACGCAAATGGTGGCCAGACGCTCTGAAGAGGACAGGACACAGAGGAGTACCGGCACCCTCAATTTACATTACATCTCACGCCAAATAACTAGTTCATCAACAAGCTAAAAAATACCGAGAAAGCAGCACAAAGAAAAATTTCAACAAAGTGCAGCTTCATCGGTAAAATCTCTCTCCATTTCAGCTTTCTTGTTGGTTTCATTGTAAGGAGAGGCTGAGAGCTCTGTAAACAGATTTGCTTAGTTTCCATGTCTGTTGCCAAATTTCCATCCTGCGGAACCAATTTAAAATAGAAAAAAGTGTCTCTTCCCATCCTCTGTTTCTCAGTGTCATTAAGGATACAAAGTAAAAACTGAATGGAAATGAACTAGTCACAGTGGGGTTCAAATCCAAATGTTAACTTTTTTTTTTAATTGCCAAAAAAAATCCAGATCACTTTGATCCATAATTCTTCCTTTCTTGCAGCCACGGAAAGTTTTGAAACTGAAGGCTGCCAGCAATGACCTTGTTATAAACTGGAGTTCACAGTTATTTTAATGGAATTTTGTCTCAGTAACTTTTACCTCAAGTAGTTCTCATGAAAGTATTTCCAAACCACCAACTTGGCTAAATATTTCCAGTAAAGCAAAATAATCCCCAGCTCCTAAATACCACTCTACTTTTTTTAACTTTACTTTATCCTTCAGAAAACTAGTACAGCTTTAAAAATGGGAAAGACAGAAAAGGGAGAAAGGAGACCAAAAAAAAAATCTGAGAACTTCAAGCAGCCTCTAGTATCTCTGGGTTATAGGGGATGCAGAACTGGAAATTGAGATGAGATATGGGGAATAATCTCCCACATATACACAAGTATTAATAGCAGTAGCAAATAAAACCAAAATGAACACTGTAATTCGAAATAGCATAGTACTTACCTAGCAGAAAGCTCTCAGATAGATCCAGCCATTGTTACCCATGCTCACATCCAGAGTTTCCACACTAACATAAAGGACCTCATAAATGGGAAAGAAAATCTGATAGACTTCGTATTATCATTTTGTTTAGCTTTTTCGGAGAGGGAGTGTAAGGAATCATTTATTATAATCCTTTTCGTATCTGTCAGATGTTACATGTTTTATGTAACTATCACACATTTGGCAAACTCTTCCTACCTACCCATATGCTAGGGAAAAGCTCAAACTGTGGAAGAGAAACCTTCCTCCACAAAGTAAATTTCCTCTTTGAGAGGAACTGTGAGTTGCACCTTGGGCTCCAAGATCTCTGCGCTCTCGCTAGGATTCATACTTCCACATAACCCAGAACTCGCACATCAGCCTCCCTGGGAAACAGCACTATCTGCCCTGTGCTCCACACGTGTCAAAACAGCAGTTGCATTCGATCATTTCACATACCAGACCACAACGCAAACACAGTACGACCAAAGCATTGCACCTACAATGGCTTCTTCAGAGCACAAGTGCCAGATGTGTTTGCACGACTGGCCAGTATATTACCATCACTAGTGGCCAGGTCCATTACCTGAAGCAGAATAAAAGCACACCCACTTCCAGGGGCCAGCCCACACAGGACACACTGTTCTTCTTGCAACAACTCTTGATCTTTCTCCTCAAGCAGGAGAGGCCTCCACCTCTGATCTTGAATTCAAATCTCAATCATCATATGTAAGACACCAAAATATTTAAGCTCCATAGGTAGTCCTGAAACTAGGATTTTCCAGCTTTTTACTGCAGTACGTAGGGAAAATGGCAGCAGCTGTGACGAGTGGGAGCTGCCGCCAGAATACCCCAGCAGGGGAATGTGAGGAGGGTATGGAGACCACATCAGAAGCTATGGAGAAACAGAAGAGGGCATGCCACAGAACACTTACAGCACAACTTCAGAAAAAAAGAAACCCTCCTCAAAGAATAGGGCTAAAAAAGAAATGGCAGTGAGGAAGCAGATACCAAGAAGAGCCCAGGTGCAGAAGAACAGGAGAAGCTATTCCAGGCAACCAAAAAGGACCTTCCTTCTTGGCTCACCCAGAAGACACATTTTAAGATTTAGGATTTTAGAAACAGATTTGCAGAGCAAACTGGTAGTGTATTTCATTCACCTGAGCTTTCAACCTGCAATATATCTAACAATTTTAAAATGTTTTCAGCTAAAATATTTATTAATTAAACACCTCACATACATGTCATAAACAGTTGCATATCTTGGCAAATATGCGCCACAAGCAGCCCTCACAACACAACCTCACTATCAGATGTCACGTTCTTTAGCAGGTTCAGCTGTGAGACCAAGCAGGAAATACCCTTTACCTTCAATATCAGGAGTCGGGGCATGCTGGTAGAGCTTGTCTGGGACTTTTCAAACTGCAGACGGACAATTACTTTATTTATTGAGACTCTCAAGTCAACGTTTGTTGCTGACTTTGTTTGGAAAGCTGTTTCACTAGCCTTTGGAGCCGCCTGAGTTGCAGAAAAAATTTCTGCAAATCAAATATATACACAGAGTTTAAAACTGTGATACACTTGAGTTAACAAGAACTCGGAGAGTCTGTGATTACAGCAACCGCAGCAGGGTTTCTGAAAGGGGAGATCAAGAGTCACTGTTTTGAAAGGAAAATATGAGCTGTCAAGTGACTGACAGGGGGAGGTTGCAACAGGATGTTTCACTGTAGAAAATAGTGTTAAGCCCATCCATGAAACAAAAACAGAAAAGGGATTTAAGGGATTAAAAGATACAGCACTTGTTGTTTCTTAATCTAGAAAATGAATCCTACAAGGAAGTATGATGGAATAAGGGTGGGACGGACAGATGGACAAGAGCAGGCTGCATTAGAGACCTGCAGGATACAAGTAACTCATCTGACTGAACAGGTTCTGACGAAAGTCTTACCAATGCCCTATGCTGCTGGTGCAAAGAAAATGGGGAGCAGATCCTCGTATGATGGCCTGCTGGCCCACCTGAACCCAGCTGCAGCACTGGATCTGAACCTGATGGGCAAAAGACATCTTCAGTGAACAGAGCAGGGGGAAAAAATGTATTCATTTGACAAGTAAAAGAAACTGTAACTGCCTGTAACCACGAAGTCCTGCCTGTTACTTCTAACAAGGTACCAAGGCACTGGATATTAATTTCTAGAATGAGGTGGACAAGCTCAGAGAAAAAAAGATTATTTTTTTTTTCTTCAGTGCTAACTGATGCCATGCTACTTAAGCAGCATGGGTTTTATTAGAATAATGTAAATTTCTGCAGAAAATTGTTTTGCCTGCAGAAGTGCAGTGTGGGTTATAAACCTGAAAATCATGGAAAGTAATAGCCACTTTCTGGATGGTATGTTAAAGATACCGAGATTTTGAGATTCCTTTTTTTGGCCCAGTGCTATACAAACAGAACGCACATTGATGAAAATGCACAGACTGAGGAAAATAAACCTGCTTCACAAATACACCAATACCCTAGACGGACTGAAAAGCTCAGCATGAGCCAGCAATGTGCACTTGCAGCCCAGAAAGCCAACCATGTCCTGGGCTGCATCAAAAGAAGCGTGACCAGCAGCAGGTCGAGAGAGGTGATCCTGCCCCTCTACTCTGCTCTTGTGAGACCCCACCTGGAGTACTGCATCCAGCTCTGGGGGCCCCAGTACAGGAGAGACATGGAGCTGTTGGAGCGAGTCCAGAGGAGGGCCACAAAGATGATCAGAGGGATAGAGCACCTCTCCTATGAGGACAGGCTGAGAGAGTTGGGGTTCTTCAGCCTGGAGAAGAGAAGGCTCTGGGGAGATCTTATAGCTCCTTCCGGTACCTGAAGGGACCTACACGAAAGCTGGTGAGGGACTGTTTATCAGGGAGTGTAGTGACAGGACAAGGGGTAATGGGTTTAGGCTGAAGGAGGGTCGATTTAGATTAGATGTTAGAAAGAAATTCTTCACTGTGAGAGTGATGAGACACTGGAACAGGTTGCCCAGAGAAGCTGTGGCTGCCCCCTCCCTGGAAGTGTTCAAGGTCAGGCTGGATGGAGCTTTGGGCAAACGTGGTCTAGTGGAGGGTGTCCCTGCCCATGGCAGGGGGGTTGGAACTAGATGATCTTTGAGGTCCCTTCTGACCCAAACCATCCTATGACTCTATGATTACATAAAATTCTCAACCTTCCTAAATCTCTCAAGTACACTGTGTACATTATGCTCACTTAGAATAGTGATAAAGCAGTAACTCCAGTGTTGTCTTATGATTGACACAATCACAGAAAACAAAGATATCAACTCATCAATAATTTTCAAACAGTCAGTTATTTAATCCTTGTTAAAGTAAGCATGAAGAATGTAAATTAAGGTATCCCGACTTAGACATATACTGAATCTCTTCATCCAGTTTATGAACCTCTTCCCAATTTTAGGTTTTAAGTTACTCAATAATGACTCAGCCTGATTTTTTTAAAAAGTCTGTATTGCATTTCCATGGCAAGGTTTTGGTATGGGGGCAGCTACAGGGGTGGCTTCTGTGAGAAGCTGCTAGAAGCTTCCCCTCTGTCTGACAGAGCCAGTGCCAGCCGGCTCCATGACAGACTCACCGCTGGCAAAGGCCGAGCCCATCAGCAATGGTGGTAGCGCCTCTGGGATAACATAGTTAAGAAGGGGGAGAAAAAACAGCACAAGAGAAAACTGCAGCTGGAGAGAGGAGTGAGAAAATGTGAGCGGAAAAACTCTGTGGACACCAAGGTCAGTGCAGAAGGAGTGGGAGGAGGTGCTCCAAGCACCAGAGCAAAGATTCCCCCGCAGCCCATGGAGAAGACCATGGTGAGACTTCTGGTGTATTAACCACTCCTCCCAGTTTAGCGTCATCAGCAAACTTGCTGAGGGTACACTCTGTCCCCTCATCCAGGTCACTGATGAATACGTTTAACAGGATCGGACCAAGCACTGACCCCTGGGGAACACCACCAGCTGCAGGCCTCCAACTAGACTCTGCACCACTTATCACAACCCTCTGGGCTCTGCCATTCAGCCAGTTCTCAATCCACCTCACTGTCCACTCATCCAACCCACACTTCCTAAGCTTGTCTATGAGGATGTTATGGGAGACGGTGTCAAAAGCTTTGCTCAAGTTGAGGCAGACAACATCCACTGCTCTCCCTTCATCCACCCAGCCAGTCATGTCATCATAGAAGGCAATCAGATTGGTCACGCATGACTTCGCCTTGGTGAATCCATGCTGACCACTCCAATAACCTCCTCCCTCCACATGCCACATGCTTATTGATGACCCCCAGAATGAGCTCTTCCATCCCTTTTCCAGGGGTGGATATGAGGCTGACTGGCCTGTAGTTTCCTGCATCCTCCCTCCTGCCCTTTTTGAAGACTGGAGTGACGTTGGCTTTCCTCCAGTCCTCAGGTACCTCTCCTGTTCTCCTTGACCTTTCGAAGATGATTAAGATATCCAGCTGCAGCCCATGGAGGACCCCATGCCAGAGCAGGTGGATGCCCCAAGGAGGCCGTGACCCCCTGTGGGAAGCCCACGCTGGAGCAGGCTCCTGGCAGGACCTGTGGACCCATGGAAAGAGGAGTTCCTGCCAGAGCAGGTTTGCTGGCAGGACTTGTGACCCCATGGAGCAGTCTGCTCCTGAAGGATTGTATCCTGTGGAAGGAACCCATGTTGGAAACGTCCATGGAGGACTGTCTCTTGTGGGACGGACACCACACTGGAGCACAGGGAAGAGCGTGAGGAGTCCTCCCCCTGAGGAGGAAGGAGCGGCAGAGACAACGTGTGATGAACTGACCACAACTCCCACTCCCCATCCCTCTGTGCTGCTGGGGGGAGGAGGTAGAGAAATTGGGAGTGAAGTTGAACCTGGGAAAGAAGGTGGGGGTAGGGGGAAGGTGTTTTAAGATTTGGTTTTATTTCTCATTATCCTACTCTGATTTGATTGGTAATAAATTAATTTCCCCAAGTCAAGTCTGTTTTGCCCATGACGGCAATTGGTGAGTGATCTCTCCCTGTCCTTATCTCGACCCACAAACCTTTCATTATATTTTCTCTTTCATGTCCAGCTGAGGAGGGGAGTGATAGAGATGCTTTCGTGGGCACCCGGCATCCAGCCAGGGTGAACCCACCACAAAGTCCTACAAGATTTCAGAAACAAAGGCCTCAACCCTACAGATTGAGCCCAGCCCTAATGAGAATGACATTCTGTGATTTCAGAAGTTTCTCTTCTAAGATTCTTCTTTATAGGTGTGTAGGAATCTGTCATTTGAACACCTTCCAAAAGCAATCAACTTTACCTAAAAGAAATCAGACCATCTTCAAGAGCTATGCAATGCAATGACAGAAACCCCGATGAGAAATCATTTCACATGGGTACTGTACAGCTCTAACTAAATATTGCTAAATAAAAAGCCAAAATAAAGTAAAAAAACCCAACCAAATATTTTAAAAGAAAATTGTTGAATTGTCTGCAATAACTCTAGAATTTCCACCTGTACACCTGTTAGGCAAGTTTTTAACACAACTGTATCTCAGTACGTCAAAAAATACTCCCATTACACTGTATTACACTTAATATACTATATTAATTATTCATCTGATACCCATATATTACATATATTCTGCACAGTACATCACATATATTCTACACTTCCTGCTACTCTGCTCCCAAAGAGCAATCCAGCAGTCACACCACCACCTCATGACTTGTACATTTTACTAATGTGTCACGAAACCAGTTGAATGCAAATGTAGTCATTTTAACTATCCATATTTCTACAATTTTGACAGTATGAATCCATGCATCCCTTTAAAACATTAAAAGTATATTCATCCTTTCTGAAAACCTATGGATGAAATGATAGTTTTGGTCATGCCAATCAATATATAGGTAAGGCCAAACATGCATATAGAATGTACCATATGACTTAGTGGAGACTGCGTGATGTGTCACAAGTTGTTACTTCCATTCTTCAAGGAAAAAAGGAACATGTATTTACAGCTGAGTTCAGAGCTAGCCCCTTCTTTGAGACAGAGAAAAAAAATAGTCTACTAAAAAAGTAAAACAAGAGAAATTTATCAATTCTGTGCCTAATCTTCCGATTTGTGGCTGCATTAAGGCAGCTTCACAGCATGCTGTAACAACTTAATCACTATGTCACAATACTTCGCCACATTTGTAAGTTCTGCAGCTTATGCGGCCTCCCAAATCTTCTGCGTAATACTTACTCATCCAGCTAGAGAAAGCATAAATAATCTAAAGAACCAATAATATACATGATTTACATAATATGTCTTGCAAAGTAAGCCTGTGGAACCAGTCTAATGAATTAAAGCAGCACTAAAACTGCAAGGGGTCTGAGTCCTCAGTTGGCTGAGCAGGGCACTTTGCATCACATGCACTCACAGATAGATCGCTCCTCTGAGACAACGACAGAGCATCTGCAGAAGCGGTATCAGTTCGACTTGTTAGGCCTCAAAACTAGTTAATGTCACATGATTTACACGGTTTTCAAGTATTCGCCTACATTTCTGACTTGTTTGATGGCATTAAGAGACCTCACGGCAGACCCTATCACAGGGAAAAACCTACCACCTATTGCCGCTGCCTGCCTGGAGAGAGGCAACTCCATCTGGCTCCAACACAGACTGAACCAACACAACAGTCACCTGTGACAATGAGGGTGTGACAATCACTAGGAACACAGTGAAGAAAATCACATGGGTGAAAAAAAGTAGTTTTATATAGGTGGAGTATCATCTCTATAGTAGCTTCATCTTAAAGAGCTTCATCATAAAGAGCTTCACCTGTAAAACCACCTAAACATGGAAGGAAAAAGTGATTCACTGGCAACTGCATCTGAATTTTTCATCATCTTATAAAAATCTAAACCATCCATTACAATGATACCAACTTCCAGAAGATCACGGTTCCATCTGAATTGCTTTAACCTACTAGTAACACTTAAAAACTCTTTTCTCTTGTCACAGCATTTTCATATTTGCCTTTCCTGATGTTCATTTAACAACTTGCATTTTTTGATGTTCATTTAACAAACAGGTCCAGACAGCTACTTTCCCTTTTCCTGTCACTATGCTTCTGCTAAGCAGCAGGGGTAAAATCATTACAATAAAATAGGGAAACATTTTAAAACATAAATAACTAGAAAGATTTCAGCAGCTTTAGCATATGGAACTACTTGTAATTTAGTCAGCTCCATGCAGTAGTTTATGTTACTTTAACTGTTACTGGTAGCAACACATTTCCCAGAGACGAAAACATCTGTGCAACGGAGAGCCAAGTGAGGGAGAAGGGGCAAGAGCAGAAGAAACACGCAAAAATCCCAAGGAAAAGGGAAGATAGCAGATTTAAGAAGCTTTGGAAACTGCAAAGGCAGGCAGTGAACTGAGAACGTATTTTATAAAAACATAGACTGTTTCCCAGACAGTTAAATATTTTTGTTAAAGGATAACACTTCCTTGATATATAATTTCTATATGGATACATTAAAAGAAGGAAACAGGGGAAAAAACAGCAAGTGACATATACAGAAATTGCCGACTCCTTTCTGTCCATAGCCATCTTTTTCTTCTCCGGTCTGTTTTGGAGCATCTACAGCATTAACACAAAGAGAAGGCTGTGACTAGAAGCTTAAATATGACAGAATACAGACACTTGCCTTGCATGCACGTTGTCATTGTGAATTAGGCATGAGTTGACAAGCTAAAGACCTGGCTTGCAGCCTCATCATTCAATCATCCATCCAATCTCATCAATTGAGCAAGGCAGTAACACATGTCCCCTCTAGCTTAAATGACAGCAAAACTGTGGGTTGTAATCACAGGTCATCTTCAAAGGACACTTAGCATTAAGGATGGTTTTCTTCTGAATTGTTTATTGAGAATTACTCTAATATGCTACTTCTCTCTGCTCCTTTTAACTCTTGCATTTAACACCGTTTAGAAGAATGTATCAAAATGAGAATTTTGTAATTTCTGAGAAATAAGCTAGCAATAAATGCATTGGGTAGAATGCAAAATTAGCCATTTACAGTCCAAAAGCGCCAAAAAAATAAGGTCATCTAGATGAGCTTCCACAACTGAATCTTTAGCTACTGTTAATCTATGGTGCCTTATTGACAGTCTAAACTATTTCAACCATGTAGAAGCTGTCTCAAATTATGTTGGACATAAAAATTTGATAAATAAGCCAAAATATAAATGACAACATAGGTACCCTTAAAAAACAGTGCCTCATTTACACGTAGCACCTAATGTTTTTGTAACAGGTAAATTGGATCCTTTGCTCTAAATTTGCCAAATTGGGATTTTGTTCTTTATTGCCTTTCTCCAAAAAAGATTGAGCAGTAGCTGTCTTCTCCTTTTATGGAACTTGAGGGACAATCCTGAACTGAGTCAGCCAACATGTGACCTCTAAGGATGCTGATGGAGCCAATGGAAAAATAACAGGAAGAAAAGTTACATTTCTGTAGAAAGGGTAAACGTAAAGTGAGAATCACTACTTCAGTGAGAGGATAGGCTCATCTGGAGCTCATTCACCAGTTTTTAAACACCACGAATTCCTTAATAAAAAAAGGCTCAAATCCAACAGACACCACAGCAGCATCTCTGGGAAACAACAGCCAGAAGGACAGATTCCTCACCAGTTAGAGAAACTCTATTAACATCATTTGCTTTGTGATAGTTTATATCAGCTGAAGATCTGCCTTGAGACTAACTGGAAATTTTTCTGTTCTCTCACATCGCTAGACACGATGCGCATGCTTCCTAAACTCTAGCAGGTTTAAACAAAATTCTAACCACCCGGTGCAGCCATTTCATCACAAGTTTATTTTTCTCTATTGCAACCTCACCACCTTCCCAAGCATATCAATCTCAAACATTTGATAACAGCTACGGAAAATATGGGAATAGAGTTCTGTGACAGCATATAAATACTACAAAAATATATATTTTATTATCAGAAAATGTATTTTAAAATTTGCACTTAGTGCTAAACATACCATTTTTCCATCACTCTGACAGGAATGTTTTTATGCAAGTCAGAAGTAAGGAACAGCTTTTAGATAAGGATATACACAGTTTTACAAATATCTGCACTCTCAATAAAACTGCTATTATATTTTAACCAGATTCCTATTTTCACCTTAGCGATGTTATAAATGCTCCCACATTTACCAAAAACTGGAGTACCCGAACTATGCTTCAAACTGATCCTCCCCATGCAATCTGACCCACTGCTAGCTCTCCCATCCAGCCTGGATGCATCCTTTGCGGCTGACCTTTTTGCCTCAACTTGAAGGGATTTTCAACAAAATATTTTTGTTGTTCTAGAAACTGAGTGATGGGAGATGTAACATACAGATAATTACTTACTCTCTCTAGGTCTGTATCAGGTTATCATCAGCTTAGGCAAAAAGATCACTTCAGTGTGGTAAATGTTCAACAGCATTCAGTCCAGGATAAGTCCTTAAATCAAAAAACGCACTAAAAATGTATTTTAAATAATAAAATTTAGAAGTCAAGGATCAGTTTAAAGCTCAATTTCATTTTTATTAAAAAGTTTACTTTTTTTTTAAGCAGAATAATACCACAACTATTAATATTTGTTTTCTTTCATACAGTAATCATGATTACTTTTAAGACAAAATTAAGTTACTGACCTGCAAAATAAAAGTATTTCTATTTTCAAATGAAATATTTAGTATCCTCTGAACTCTGGAAATATATCTTATCCATGCAATTAGAGATTCACAATCTCGTTTTCGCTAAATCATGTGTTTTAACTTAGGAAACATACCAGATAGTTATGATAAGTCAAATAATGAACGAGGAAGCCATGTATGTCAATAGCGTAGACTGTATTTGATAATGAAAGTGCTGCTATTTTAAACACGAGGAGCGGCTAGTGAGAATGGATGAATTTGAGAAGCCAGGGCATAGTAAAGCAACCTAACTGTGAATTTCAAGAGAAACTAACTTAAAATTAAAACCACCAAATATTTAATAAGTGGCGTTGCTCATATCCTAAGGAGAAATATTAGTAAGGCTTCAACCTGACCATTTCAAAAATTAAGAACAAAAAAGAGGCTAAATGCACACAGAACAAAGCAAGTACTTTGGGATACACACAACAGTCTCAGTCAGTTGCATTTATTTTTCTTCAAGCTCTAACTCATACTATATCCTCACAGTTACCTTTTTATTTAATCTTTGGCCAAATACACTTTCTTTCCTCACACAGATGATGTTATTTTCATTACAGTTCTCAAATGGGAGAGGAGGACTACTAAAACTTACCTTGGTATAGTAAAAAAGAATGGGTTATCAGAAAAAAAAGACTCTTTAAACCAAGATTTAAAGAAGAACTTGGAAAATTAATTCAGATGTCCAAGAAGAACAGTAAAACTAACACAGGGAGTGTCCAAGAAAAATGAGCAATCAGAGAAATACTAACTTTGGCATATTCTTGATAACAAACTCCATGCAAGGCGTGAGGAATGGTAGATACCCTGTAATTTCTTTCCACCCACTTCTTTGTACTTAACTTCAAATGCCAATGACAGGCTTCCACTTCCAGAGCTGCACGGCTCCTGTAAAGGTGGCGTACCCAACAAGGGACACCAGAAATGGTGTTTGCTGTTTTCCATAGTTAACGTAACCACCACCTTGCTACACTGGCATGGAAGTCCTCCCACTGATAGTTCTTGTGGTGTAAGTCAAAAAGATCAAAAGATCTGCTGAAAATCAGATGAAAAGGAGAATCTTACCCAGAACAGCTCCAGTCAAACATGAAACACAGTCTCCACATATGATAAAGCAAATCCAAAAGTCAGAAGGCAGACAACATATAGTGGTAGGCTGGGCTTTGGTATGACCTCCTCACCAATGAAGATCCCGCAGTAATTGACTGCAGGTTTATGTGGCAGTACTGCAGGATATTAGCACAGTCAAAGGAAGGAAGGAAGGGGAGAAAGAAAGAGAGAGAGAAAGAGAGAGAGAAAGAGAGAGAGAAAGAGAGAGAGAAAGAGAGAGAGAAAGAGAGAGAGAAAGAGAGAAAGAGAGAAAGAGAGAAAGAGAGAAAGAGAGAAAGAGAGAGAGAAAGAGAGAAAGAGAGAAAGAGAGAGAGAAAGAGAGAAAGAGAGAAAGAGAGAAAGAGAGAAAGAGAGAAAGAGAGAAAGAGAGAAAGAGAGAAAGAGAGAAAGAGAGAAAGAGAGAAAGAGAGAAAGAGAGAAAGAGAGAAAGAGAGAAAGAGAGAAAGAGAGAAAGAGAGAAAGAGAGAAAGAGAGAAAGAGAGAAAGAGAGAAAAAGAGAGAGAAACCCCAACAAACAAAACCTTGCAGCTCAGGTGGTTTTGGTATCTTCCTAAGATTGTAATAGTTCTTAAGTAACTAGCTAAAGAAAAAGTAAACTTGACCCTACACACCACACCTAGTAACTTTTTTTCTGAAACAGTGCTTAGTTAGTAGGATTTCATGTTCAAGGTGACAGACTGGCAGTAATGAAACGTGAACTCTTCCATTTCTCTTCAGAATGATAAGCAACAACACAGGGAGCTTCTCACATTGTCCAGTTCAATTTCCTTCTTACTTAATTATAGATCAGGAGTAATTCCACTACAATTAATTAAGTTACATCAGAGGCTGACAAGAGAAGCAGCAGTCTGTATACAGTGTGACACAGGGGAAAGACAACCGTTCTCCTACCACGGACATTCATTTTTAGCCTCAAAGAATGTTAACCCATTACATTTGCACTAATGACCAGAGCCATTCGATCAAAGGGCAATTAAAGTTCTGCAAAATTCAAAGTCCTAAAATTCAATCATATGTTTTAGGAAAGCACCTTAATGAACAGTGTAAAGACAAGACTCCAGCCTTCCTCTTTAAATTGTCGCAAGAGCCACAGGCAGAGGAAAGAAGGGCATCCACCACTGGAGAAGACTCCCCCAGCGTGGTCCTTCCCACCAAGACTCTTGCTTTTGACATTGCATCTGGCAAACGTTCAAGGTTTGTTGGACAAAATGAACACACCGCTTTTCAGCTGGGTTGTTTTTTTTTTTATTTGCTGCTTTACGACCATAGTACTAACTGCTGTGAATCCCATTTTCATGTTTAATTCTTCCTTTTCATTGCAGAGGGAACAAAATGTTCAGGCAAACTAAGACAGGTGTAAGACATCCACCCCACAACCAAGCAGCTGAAAGTCCAGAGCACTATACCTCAATGCATTTGTGAGTCTGCCCCAAAGTGTGCAAGACATCAGATGTGAGAGTTTTCAGACGTGCGCTGGATGTGAATAAGTAAACTGCAGGTGAAATTCAGCTATAACCAAATTTCTTGACTTGGAAAGTGAGAAGAATTTAAAACAACTAAAATGTAACAGAACTCCTCACCACCATTGCCGGATATTTTTTAATAGTATCTATATTTTTTCAGTAATAATTCACCACTCCTATGTTCTGGTTTTGGTTTATCCACCAGTTTCTCCCACATCCACCTCAGACCTTCAGCATCCTCTCAGTCAACCTCCTCCCTGCTCTGTTCTGTTCATTTTCCTTCCACCTTCTCCTTCTCTCTAGTCCTTTACCATCCACAGCACCTCCATGCTCTCTCTCTCCAGATGTTACCACCTCACGTATGTTTCACCAACAGCAAAATGAACCTGACCAACTCTTACCCCATCACTGGCAGGTCACTATGGTATCTCAGAGACCAGCCCCGGCTTCACTGAGTTGCTAGCACAGACTGCAAACTGGTACTAGGCAGGCAGACCATAAGTGCAGAAGATGGAAGAGAAGCAAGCCGACAAGCAGGGAGGCAGATGCATCCCATATTCTTTCGGGGGCTCTGCCTGTACTGCACAGATGTTGCCTTGCACAGCTCATCATAGGAAGCAGGGTGTGAACAAGAATCCCAGTGCTTCAGACACTTTCAGTGAAAAGACTAACCAGCTACCGGCATGCAGTAGAATAAAAAATACAATGCATGGGACATGAAATTTCTAATGGAAATATAGATTAGATATCAGAGGGCTAAGAAATTATCATAGGCTGCAGACACAGTTTTAATACTTAAAAATTAGTGTACTTCATTAGCATTGGGAAAAATAAATTTGAAGTGACCAGCACATGACCGAGCACAATTAAAGACAAAAAGTTGAGCTGCACTAATTTGGAAGAGTGACCTTTACACAGTGGTGGCTGCTGCAAACATGAACCGCAGGATGGGTAGGCACTTTCCAACCCAAGCAAGGTGGTGCAACTCAGAGACGGTCAGCTCCTCCCTGCATTGCATCTACATCCAGCAGCCATGACCTTAACATGAAACTGTATTTTAAGTCAGTACCCAAAAGGCATTTTAGAACTTTCTGTTTGTACTTCAGCATTCCCTTTCTCTCTGTTACAATTACAGAAGATGGAGACAGGCCACTGGCTCTGATCCATCCAAACCCACATGGGTCCTCTATATTCCTAACAATATTTATTGACATTTTGATGGGGCCACCCTTACTAGTCACCAGAACAAAGACAAGTTACTTATTAGCCTGTGTGACAGATGGACAGAAGTCTGCTTTAACCAGCCATTCCATATCCATTTCCACTTTTTATATGACAGCATATGTTGTTGTTATTTACTGCAAGTGATCGCACAGGTTACTGGCTAACTTTACAGCAACCTGTTTGGGTTTTCTTCTTCCTTGGCCTAACTCTCAGTCAATGTATATTTCTATATTTAGCCTGATGGCTTAAAGTGAAATAATTCTACTAGCCTAGCCACTTCCTCCAGGGATTTCTGGATTCTGCAGATCTTCAAGCCCCACCAGCAATCTACAGTTCCCCTTCAAGAACCTGCAGCGTAATGTTGACAAATCCAGCTACTTCCAATTGCTGACACAATTAAACAATCATTTTTGTAATACTGGTCCCATACTGGGTCATTTATAGAGGGTCCTTGTTTCTAAGTAGTTTTTTTCTTGTTATTTTTCTTATAAATTCCTCCTGCTGCCTCCTGCAGTTTTTTACATGCAGGCAGGACTTAGGACCCCTGAAGAGGTATTTTCCCCAAACAAATGAGTGTTCTGTATTCACATACATCTGGGGCACACTGAGATCACAGAACACATACGTATGTGCTCCCAAAGTGCTGATGGTGAGATTCAACCCATCAAGAAATCATCATTTAAGCAGTCTATTCTCTTAAACAAGATGCTTCCAAGTAAAACATAACATGGTACCCCTGCTAGATGTAAGACTGGCTTCAGCAGCACAGCTTGCTTGAGAGATTTCCACCCTGGCTGGCCACTCCATTCACAGCCCTCAGATTGCTGACCCTCCCTCTACTTCCCCCCCATCCAGCTGTGCCTCCACAACCGCTTGCAGGGCTGCAATCAAACAGGATGGCTGAAACGACCTGCATTAACAGTAACTCCCTTCCTATTCCCACTTGGAGGGTTAGTCTAAATCCAGACCCTTGCAGCAACCAGCTTTAAAGCACAGCGCCACGAAGAGCTGAACGACACAGCTCCAGCAATGGCCAACCACCAACTGTCCACTCTTCCCTCTAAGAGGGACGTCACAAATGCGTGAGACCTTCCCGCAGACACAACAGTGACCGTTTTCTTTCCTAAATTCATGCTCAGAAATACTTTAACTGATTTGTTGCAACTGAAATGCTTTCCAGCCAAAAAGAATCCGTCCAAAGCAGATAATCAGCAGGGAAAATTTCAGCTCCAATGGCTCACATTTGAGAAAGTTACAAACTGAAATAGTCTTACCTAACGGAAAGCAACAGGCAACCTCAGCTATAGGTGCTCAGTCTATTATAATGTATGTATTTTTTCTCCTTTATACTAATTTATATTTAATACAGTGTTACATTTTTGCATTTACTGAAGATCACTAGAAAGTGTTTTGTGCACGTTATTATTATAGCCACTTTTTATCTGAAAAGTATTCTCTCAAGCTGATTGATACTATTCATAAAGGCATGTAAGTATTAAGCATAACCCAGAAGACTTAAGTTCTTTGTCCATACAATTTAGTTACCTTTAGTAAGACACTAAGACCTTAGGTATCACGACAGTCCAAAAAGTCACATACGAAAACAAAAGATGAAAAGTTCTATTAAAGATAGAGACAGTTCCTCTAACTTCTGTTGATCACCTACTTTCCCAGCTGTTCAAAGAAAAGGGAAAGCAAGCATACAACTCTTCTCTCCTGGTTAAACCCAAACTTGAGAGGATTCTCTCCCATAAGAATTTCCCAAGACAGAGTCTAAGCACAGCAGTCAATGTTCGAAGCAGGCAGCCAAAGGACAGAGCTCCACCTCTGTATGAGAAGTCACAAAAATACCAATGTCCATACTTCAGACAGTGAAAAACTGATGTAAGTCTAATACCTCATGGTGTAAAATGAGATGGAGAGTACATATTATTCAGGTTATCCTCCAGAAATAAAAGAATGGAAACTCAAAATCTCCACCTTTTATCATCAGTTTATTTGTCTTGACTATTGGCTTTCTCTTCATAACATCACTAGATTTAAGATACACATTTCAAGAAAATATGAGGAAAACCGTTATCCTTCTACCATGAATTTAAATGAGAGGGGACATCACAGTCTGAGTAGCACATCCCCAAAGCACTTCCTATCTCTGCAATTTTATGTAAAATAATCTGCAGTGATTACTCATATTGCTACAGATAAGAAAACTGACACCAATATGCTTTTGGGCTACTTCTCTGGACAACAGCAGTTTTACAGCAGAGTCTTCCCTTCCAGGTTCAGCAGAGCACACCACAAACAAAGGGTTTTTCAGATTGCATGCAAGGCATAAATCAGTTACTCAAGATGCCTCCTGCAGAAGGCAAGAGAATGAAAAGAGGGATGGACAGCAAGGGGGAGCTTCTAGTCCGAGGCCAACACAGGTACAGTGTCAGATCACACCCCAACCATCTCCAGTGTTATGTGGTAGATGAATGATGTATTTCTGAACAAAGACGTTCGGTAATAAAAGGGTCTCTCCCAGAGCTGATCTTTCACAGTTCCAGCACAGTAGTAATGTTACGAGCATATGTGATTTTAAATACAATGTTCGTTCTTTCACAAATAGTTAAAGAAATAGATCCCACCGTTAAATCTCTCTTTTAAAACCACAGATGGAACCAGAACAAGTGAGCTTGTCCAAACTCATTTACACTAACTCCCACTCCAAAATGCAGTCCCACAGAGACCCCCAGTACAGAGGATGTCTTCACTGCTGTTTAACAGATCTTTCTCTCCACTCCAGAAATGTTCCAGAGGTAACTCAGACTCTTCCTGGGTTTTCGTGCCATAACCAAACATGACATTTACATGTGATTTCTGAGACAAATTCTTCATGCTACCTCCTCTAAAGCACCCTATACCCAGAGGAAAAACTTAACACTGAGCCAGAACTGCTGTTCATGCTCTGAATGAGGATCAGAACTTACATTCCATGTTTTGAGGTTTATTCACACCCCGCCCTGGGAAGAAGTATTAGCACAGCAGAAATGCTGGGGAGCTATCTGACTCTTCTGGGAAAAAAAGAAAGAAAAAAAGGAAAGGGAGGGGCAGAAAGACAGATAAAAGTCTAATATTCTATTTTATAAAAGTTCGTATACTGTTCATATCACTGTAGCATATAAGCACTTGCCACTACATACTAAGTCCAAGCTAATGAAGACTGGGTAAGTGCCTTTCATCTTAAAAAGAACTGGAAAGGGCCCACTGAAAAAAACCCTAAAGTTAAACAGTAAAACTAAATGGATGAAGGAGAAAGTTTTTTCCAGTGTTTCCAACTGTCACATTACATGCCATTGCTTCTACTCTATTAACTTCCGACCACAAAACAAATCATATTGGAAATTCAACTTTAAAAGGGTTAAGAGAGTAAGTGGGGGAGGAAAAGGAAATTATTAATCTGCTAGTGGAGGATAAAAATCACAATGAATCTATTACTTGGCTCTCCAAGTGAAAGCCAGGGTTCTTACGAAGCATACACAGTATGTTGGATTGATGTGATGATTCCCAATCTAACTGCAAAGCACCTTTGAAATTCCAGCTCACTGAAACATAAGGAGGAGCCATTACAGTGCAAATAAACAGTTGTCTTTGCAGAAAACTAACATAGAAAACACATTTTATGACAGAAAAAAAAAATCTAATAGATACAGATGAACTCTACTATAAAACTATTGTGCCACAGTGAAGTCTAAGCTCTTTATGCTACAGATCTACAACACAAACACATTTGCCTTGAGATCAGCTCTCAAACTAAAGAACAAGTTTGAATTTTGCAAGAATTATGATATATTTGGACTTGTGGTTTCTTTAGTTATCTATTATTAGCTGGAGTTTAGTTGTCAAGACAACAGTTTCCACTTCTACAAAATGCTTTAACCATAAGCAAAATGTCAGTGTCAATATCAAAAGTTCATCAGATTGGCCTTCTCTATAGCCAGGAAATAAGAGTATCTCCTTCGGACAGGGTCAGGCTGCCTCCAGAACAATGGCAGTCAAACACAAGGAGACTGGGTATTTCTAAAAGATCAAATCCATCTGGTAGAAACTGAAGGATTCAAGGAGCAGTCTACCTTACACACGATCTACTGCCCTACTTGGTTTCTCTGCAGCACGTTACTAGAACAGACACTCCAAAGTAGAGTACGATATGTGTAATATAACTGATGAACGTGTATGTTTCAATAAAGAAAAATTGAATTTTATGTAGTGGAGGTATTTTAGGATATGGGGGGGGGGACGACACACCAAACTGTTATAGTGCAATGCATTCGTATTACCAGAGAAAAGGAAGTCAAAGGAACGCAGCAGTTAGGTACTGAACATATCCCATGCAGCAATGTGGGGAAAAAAGGAACATGCTCCCAGAAATTAGGTCAAGCCTGGTATTGTGAGAGAAAGTGAATGGACACCTAGACTTTTTTTTTGACTATGTGATGTACGCATGATAGCAATAAACATAATGCAACATGAGTCACACCCAAAAATCTATAACTCACAAGGTTCCTATATGTCCACAGGTCACCATTGGGAAACCCTGCCAATATGGAGTTTAGTTTTTGTGAAATCAAGTACTTTAGATCTATTTTTCTCTCAAAATAAGTATTTTGTATTTAAAAAAAAACAAACAAAAAACCCCAGTAGACCAACATCATAACATAATGTGGATATCGTCTCTATAGTCTCAGACTTTTCACTGTGTAACTGTTTTCATGTATACAGACAAAACAACACAGAGCTCCTTGGAAGGCAGCTATGTAATCTGCTCCCTTTTTCCAATCATCTTCAGGCTTACATGAGCCATAGGTTGAAACAACAGTGTAACACTCTACCTAAAGCACTTCTCCCGCTCCACTGGTATTCATTCAACCATTTTTTCTTTATATATAATGTGTATATCCATGCATATACATGTCCCCCTATGCAGTCATCTTCTGCCTTTTATCTCTTTGCCTCTCCAAATATACGCTTTAACTTAGAGAAAGCAACTGTACCCTAAATCCCAACCTCAGGTGCAATCCTTTCCCTCTGATGGAATGCTTCATAAATACTTAGAGTATTTAGTCAGAACATTTATTTTGTTGCAAGAACAGATGGGAATAAGCTACCTGAAAGAATCAATATTAGCTCTTCTTAACTCAGTTTACAGGAAACCAGAATAGCTCACTGGCAGCAAAACAAAGAAGCAGAGAAGGAAAGGCGAGGAGAGGGAGAAGGAGAACATCAGTGTACAAATAACCTCCCCAGTATACCATACGGAGGGATACGTGGGGAAGGTGTCTGTATAAATTTGAAGCAGTCCTCCTGAGCAACAGGCATTTTTGTCAAATTTGCATTTTCAGGGATACGAGAGTATTGTTGCTGGCATCCCTATGCTGGAGCAGCTCCTCAGCTCAGTCAGGGCACTGGGCATTCATTTGTCAGATTTAAATCTTCTGGATTAAATCATCTGGCCTCTCCTCTTTAAGTACTATGTTTTATTTTTATCTCACAGGTTATTTTTAACATGTGGCAAAATAATGTCTGTAATGTCTAACCAAATAATTGCGTTTGCATTAAACAGTGCCACTGATAATCTATTGATGTGTTGCTTTTCAAGTTTCCATATTTACTTCCAAACACAGTCTGAAACCTATACATCATGAAGAAAGGTTACAGTTGCCTGGGTTGTTGTTTTTAATTATCAATTTATATTAAGACTTAAAGAATATTTTTTTAATTTTCTTTTTTTTTTTTAATTTAAAAACTTCTTTCAAAAAAGAAGTTTTTTTCAAAAGCTTCTTTCAGTATCTTTGGTCATACACATTGTAAGCATTCAAAATTTCAGCATTTGACATTACACAGTTTTTGATCCCTAACAGTAAAACAGAGTTACTAGATGCTCAAAATATACTGATTCCTAAACATGAGCAATAAGCAATATTGTCACATTGTATTAATGTCCTTGCGGTCCTGGGTTTAAAAAAGAAGAATCTTCCTACTGCAAGTCTGTAAGTTAACCATCTTTTAATGTATCTGGCATAACATATAAGAAAATCACCACAGATCTGTGAACACTGCTAAAATCACACTGCTAACATTTCTCTTTCAAATAGCCGCAATCAAAAGATTATCTAGCTGCTGGGATCCTTCTACAGTCTCCTACCCTTAAGTTAAAGCAGAGGGGTTTTTTTCTTATGCACCTTCCAAAACATAAAATACCAAGGTGAGCATTCCTAAAGCTTTATAGAGAGCAAATCCTGATGTGTTCAATAACTCTCCTCACATCAAGAGGACCTACATTTGCACAGACACAACATGCAGTAACTGAAAACATAAAGACATTTTTCCCCTCACACACATGAATGGAAGTTCAAATTTGAATATAACCCACATTTTCAGTTATGAACACAGACTTAGGTATAAAAGGAGAATATGTCTTGAGAGTAGTCAACACGTTTTCCTGGTTATAATCTCGCTTGTGAACAGTACTCTTGCTCGTGAGCACAGCCAGCTATCAACATCAGTACAAGACTCCTACAGAGTTGGGACCAGTGAATTTGCTTTCCTGAAAATCATATATAAGAAACACTTAAGTTCAATCACCCAATAAGTTGAGCAGAACTGGGGAGAAAAATCATGTTTTATAAAAAAATTAAAATTTTTATTAAAATAAAATAAAAAACCCAAAAAAGTACTGATCAGGGAAAATACACCACTGTGTATTGGTTTATAAACACATTTCCACCTCTTCTACTTTCCCCATTTTCATGACAATTGTTAACTTGGAGTTCGGGACAGGAAGAGGCTGTTGAGGAGTTTTGGGGTTTGATTTTATTTTTTTTTTAAATACAGAATTCAAACCACAGGACCAAACTGATCTCTTGCATGAAATAAGTAGTATTGTTCATTTTTAATTCATGCCTGCCCCACTTTGCAACTTTTAATAAAAGCAAGAGCAAAATTGGTGGCAAAGGTTACCACTTTGGCACGGTTTCTTGCACTAGGAGGATGACAGAAGCTCTACATCCCATACAGAGTCCAAAAGTGACTGACTCAAGAAGACAACTTGAATACTCACAAAGTCAAATTCAGACCTGGCACCCAGGAAACTCTTACTAAGCTAAGATTCCCAAGGTTTGTGGAAATGGATGGAGAAATAGCCTGAATGGCAGCATGAGGAAAATTAAATTAACAGTGACAAGAAGGTCTAAAAGTCATCTTGGTGGTTCTGGATGGCAGATGGTCCTCTAGACCAGCCAGTTTAATTAAATCACGTATGGAGCAAGAACGTGTACAATAACACAGGAAATGGAGTCTTGTTCCTTCCTCAAACATTTGAGATGGCACGAATCTAACAGCTGCTCAGGCAAAGAGAAGAAAAAGAATAACCGATTTCTTTTATAAAATTATTACAAGCCTCTGCAATATATACGTGTCGGGGTTTTTTAAGTCCTTGCTCTAGTTCATACTGAATTTCAAACATTCATGAACTTTCATTTCAAGTTTTCTATATGCTAGCTTCATTTTAAGGGTTCTAGACCAAGGAAAACACATTTGTAAAGCTAATTAATGTATTTATATGCACTGTAAGCATGTTTGGGTTTTGCATTATCCATATTACTCTATTCCATTTTATTAGTACCTTTCAATTATATGGGATATTGTATTTGTACTATTTTAGATAGCCTGTAAAAGGTAAGATGAAAAACATGAAAACATCTGTAACTTTTTTAAATTTAACATTAACAGACAAAACCAACATTTTCAGACAAGTATCATAACCAATAACTGCTCAACAATTATTCTTAATAAACAATGTAAAAATAGTCACGGTCAGCTCTTTGCGGGACCATTTGACACTACAAAGGGAATATAATGTTCACAGTATAGGCACAAAAACAGTGCAGAGGAGATTGCACAATGATACTCATGCCACTTTAATCAAACTCTAATTAATCCGATGGTTTTACATTCTGACATAGTTTTGGTGAAAACAGACAGACCTAATTACAACATGACTTGTTTATCCAGCAGCATGCAAGGTTTTGACTGTAAAGTGATGTTCACAAAACAAACACACCCTGTAGCACGTAATTTACTTTGATATGAAAAAACTTGAACAAAAACAATTACGCTGTGTCAGCAATCAGACAGCTAAACAGAAATTAAAAAAGTGGCTAATTGCTTCACCAGACCTAAACAGCAAGTACTTTAAAATAAAGTGAGTGTTTTTGTGTCATCTACCATTTCTAGTGGGTCAGACTTTGATGTGGTAACTCACTATAGGTTTTTCCACTACTCAAGTTAAGACATTGTGTCCATCCTTAATTGTGTATTCAAGGTCTAGCCCGTTGAGCACTGCTGAAATAAGCCTGTTGCCTCTTACAACCTTCAAGTCTATCACACATTCGAGCTCACAGAAGAAACTTTCAAGACCAAAGTCAAAGACACTCTTCTTTTTCACTTATTTTCTAAGCCTTTTTCTTTAAGTAGCATAAAGATTATAACACAAAATAGTGCCAAACAGAAACCACTTGGAATCAAGCATAAAGACTTTCCAAAGTCAAATGTTTGTGTATGTCCTTCCCCCCCCCCTCTATTTTGAATATCCAAAGACAAGGACTTAAAACTCTTATCACCGTGAGACCCAATCAACAGCATTCCATAAATTACCCCAGGAAGATGTACCATCATCCTACATCCACTTTTTGAGAAGACAGTCAAATATTATGTTAATTACTTCAGCAGAAGTCAAGCATGTAATCTTCTTTTGTAACACAGCGCTTTTGCATAACTGGACAGGAACATTTATTGACAGGAAAATCATATACGCATCAACACATATGAAGTGCTGGAAGAAGGAAAACACTTGGCTAATGGGAAGAAGAATTGACATAGCCAGTACAATGCTCTTCAGAAGCAAAACCTCATGGGGTTTATTATTAGCCTCAATTCAAAGTGAACAAAACATAAAGTGGGTTCAAAATTATTAGGTTTCTGTATAAGTCTTCTTCCATTTGTAGCAATCATTAAATTAACTACATAGGATTAGCAGCAAGTACGCAAAACTGGAAAATCAGCAATAAAAGGTACAAAAAAAAAATAATTAGGATCTCGCACAGTATCTGTACATGTAAGAAATGAAGAAAAGATTAATATTGCTAACTATCAAGTCAGACAAACCATATGCCATAGCTGAGATCAATCAGGAAGATATCCCTTCTATATCATAATATAGACTCTTACACGGTGAAACAAATATGAAGAGAAATGAAGGAACAGAACAAAATGAAGCAGCAGAACAACAGTTTTAGTAATCTCCCTTACCAAGTTCCAAATTTCCAGCAGAAATGCAAAGAAAGTAAGGGAACTTAAAAAAAAAAAAAAAAAAAAAAAACCAAACCCAAAACGAATAAATGTAACTAAATAATACAAAGCAAAGCTTTGTCAGAAATACTCCTGGGGATCTGTTTTCCATCAGAAAATCCAATGCATCAAACCAGAAATATTTCTTGTAAAGTATCCCTTTGATGACATTAATCATCAAATAAAAACTGGAAGAGGTATTTTATAAGACAGAAATTTTACAGTATTTCATAACATTATGACTTTTCATTCTAAATTATTTTTTCTTTCATTTTGCATGGTATCATACAAGACTACAGAAGAACACATTGATGCAATGTGAATGTAATTTTTGCGGAAAAGTGCAAAGATGTTTTTTTCATTCCTTTTTAAAACAACTGAGTTTCGATACAGTAAACTTTCCAGCAAGATTTAAAATCCCTTTCTCACCAAAAGCTTACTCAGTGTTACACCGACCCATCAGAGAGTTACCTCTGAGAGGACTTCTATGTTTTTGCAAGGTGATGTGGAAATGATTCTTTGATTGTGTTTTATTTAACAATTGACAGTAGCCCTGGGGCAAAAATAATACAAATAAAAATACATACGTTCATATCAGTGAAGAACTGTCAGCTGTTTCCCTTCCCAGAAAGTAAACTGCAAGATTCTTTATTAATTACGTAGCCATCACTTAAAAGAGAACATCTCAAGGAAATAAAAGTGTCGATTACTTTAAACACATGCAACAGCTTCCAGCTAGTCATGAGATGGTAAATCCCTCCTAGCTGCAACAAGAGTTCAGGTCAACTTTGCCCCTTTTTTTAGTGCTTACTCAGAATCTTTAGAATTAAAGTTGTCTTTTTTCATACCTTGTTTTCTTCCACTTAACCTTTACTGCACTTCTGCCCAAACGCAAGCAATTCAAAACATATGGGAAAAAAAAAATCAAGTTTCAAAAATTAAGATCTAAATAACAAATTTCTAGATTCAAGAGTATTTCTTCAGAAAAGCCTTAGTTCTGTTACTGCACGCTGGACTAGATGAACTCCAGAAGGTCCCTTCTGACCTGAATTATTCTACAATTCTCTTTGTATCATTAGAAGGTGAAGCAAAAGTGAGTACAGTTCACCTCTTCAATCTCTGTTTTGCCTGGACAACTCCACACTCCTACATGGAATTACCCTGATGTTACTTTCACCTACTTTTTCAGCTTAGAGC